>NC_141691.1:378076455-380476455 GCF_964263255.1 Lissotriton vulgaris | reverse complement strand
GGCCACCGAAGTCATCTGCGGCGTACCCCAAGGATCCTCACTCAGTCCCACCCTCTTCAACGTATACATGAGTCCCCTCGCATCCATCGCGCACCAACATAACCTCAACATTATCTCCTACGCAGACGACACTCAGCTGATCCTATCCCTCACCAAAGACCCAAACACCGCCAAAACCAACCTAAACGAAGGGATGAAAGAAGTAGCCGAGTGGATGAAGAACAGCCGTCTAAAACTTTACTCAGACAAAACGGAAGTCCTCATCCTAGTATCATCCCCCTCCGCCTGGGACGACTCATGGTGGCCACCGGCCCTGGGAACCGCACCCATACCAACAGACCACGCACGTAACCTGGGCTTCATCCTAGACTCCTCCCTCTCGATGACCAGACAAGTCAACGCCGTCTCATCATCATGCTTCAACATCCTACGAATTCTCAACAGAATCTTCCGTTGGATCCCCACCGAAACAAGAAAGACGGTCACCCATGCGCTGGTTACAAGCCGACTAGACTACGGCAACACCCTTTACGCCGGAACCAAACTACAGAAAAAACTCCAACGCATCCAAAACGCCTCAGCCAGACTCATCCTAGACATCCCCCGCCAAGCTCACATTTCCGGTCACCTGAGAGACCTCCACTGGCTCCCCGTCAACAAGAGAATAACTTTCCGCCTTCTCACCCACGCACACAAAGCCCTCTACGACCTAGGACCAGAATACCTCAACACGCGCCTGTCCTTCTACACCCCCACCCGCCAACTTCGATCGTCCAATCAAGCCCTCGCTGCAATTCCACGCATCCAAAGATCCACCATGGGAGGAAGATCCTTCTCCTACTTAGCGGCCAAGACCTGGAATTCCCTCCCCACCCACCTCCGCCTCACACAGAACCACCTCTCCTTCAGGAAACAACTGAAAACTTGGATATTTGATAAGTAAAGCTCCCCCCCTCCCTCAAGCGCCTTGAGACCCTCTGGGTGAGTAGTGCGCTATGTAAATTCAAACTTGACTTGACTTGAAGATATATGTATATGTGTATATAATATATATATATATATATTGTCGCTCCAAATCACCAGCCTGCCGCACTCCAGAGCGGGTGCACACGTAACGGGGGTGTACCCGTCAAATATAAACTGCGCCCAATATCCCCATGCTCTCAACCTGATAAGGAACGCAGCACTCTCGGGGGTGGTTTTCAAGCCGATTTTAATGGAAAACCCTCAGCACATCAAGATGCGTTTCAGCATAGGCTTTCGTCAGATGTTGTACAGAAACGCGCGGCGGCCATTTGTATTTTATAAACATTGAGCATGGAACAGATCATAGACCTCAACAAAGGACTAACATGCATTCGCCAGCAAAGTATACCGGTATATATGTATGTGTATGTATATATATATATATATATATATATATATATATATATATATATATATATATATATATATATATATATATATATATATATTCATTCAAATTCTCCCATTTTCAAACAAAGAATTCTCCGCACTCCCGGGGTATCTTTTTCAAAGGTTGCTTTATTCAGACAAGACAGACGCCCTCGCGTTTCGGCATTCAGCCTTTCTCGATGTCAATGGCCCAAAGACATCGCCATGTTTTTAAACACACCTTGTGGTAAACAAAGGACTACTGGCCAGCTGACAATGACCAGCGCCATCTTTGAGTGGTGAGTATTTACAACGATGAAATCAACTTGCTTGCACATTGTCTACTTTTAACATGCATTAATACCACCCTTTGCGCAAGTATTATCAAAGTGATTGTACATACATTTTAACCACATCACCTGTACATTTTTAGTACTTGATATCGAATTACTTGATTTGCAAATAACAAAAAATTGAGCCGTGTATCGGCAATTATCCTTCCCTACCTACATTCAAGTCTGTTTATCCAAACCAAAACAAATCAACCATATGCTAGTTCTAATTACTGTACATTCTATCCATTGTTTTTCTCTTAATATTTCATGATTACCATTGCAATAGAACTTTTAAATCGAATTCATATATTTCATAATATTGCGGTCAGAGGACCACCAAGGTTTCTCATGACTTCATTTCTTATTTACACTCATGTCACGGATCAATCTTCAATCCAATATATATATATCGAAATTCCACTCTCCTCGCCTCTCTTTCCACAGCGTTTCCAAAATGAGAGAAAAACGGACGCTTGATAAGTTTTGCAGCCACAAGTATTTTATTTAATCAAATATTTAAAGTGCATTGCATTGTCCAAGAAACCAAACGCGTTTCGGCGTTCCCTGACGCCTTGTTCGCTGGTGTGATATGTGAGAATAACCTCCTACGTTTTAAAACAAACCCCAAACCAACGTGATTGGCCATTATTTTACCAAGGACGTACTTTCAGCATAAACATTCGTCCGACGGCATGAAAATGATAGAAAACAGGTTCCATAAACTCCAAGTGCTGTTGGTTTACATTTTTAAACATCTAAACATTTGTAATTTCATAAAAGGATCTGTCCACATGCTCAACGGAATAAAATTTGTCAATTAATCTAAGGGAAAAACAAAAAATACAGTGTTTGTAATTTTCCCTAGTCTAAATAATGCGATATATTTGTATGCAATTAGTAATTACAATTTACAACAATGATGCTGCTACGTCGTGTTAACTATTCATATGTTCATGGCAAACACCCAAATATGTGCAAAGTGCAAACAATTAAAAGAACAGTTTGTGTCTAAGTTGTATTAATTACATCTTCCAGCCGGAAGTGTGAAAATTCATCATTTTTTCAATATTTGTTATTCATAATTACGGAGGGGGAGTCGAGGATACAAGAGACAGACGACCAATGATCTGATTCAAGTTAATAACTGTACAAATACATTTTCATTTTCCAATACCATTCGTTAGAGTCGCAGATGGTTCCTTATTTTCTTATACTACCGGTTTTATTGCTGTCCCAATGTAAAGTAATATTTCATTAAAACACCACCCTATTGCAGTTAATATATTTCACTACTGTATCTGATATTGGCAAAACCACCCTTAGACTAGATCATATTGGATTCTATGTCCTATCTAGGGTTTTAGTAGATAAATGGATTTCATTCATTTACTACACAGTATCCGATAAGATAAGAACACTGTAAAATAAATAAATAAATAAATACATTTAAGACCTTTATTTATCTGAATGATAAGTTTTCTAAATAATATATAAAATATATACAAGTTTTTAATTCATGTTAACTATCTCATAAATAAAGGATTTGTGTAGTTTCAAGATTACCATATTTCAGGATTATCCTAAAAAGTGGTAAAGATCTTCGCAAATATTCAGGCCCCAAGGGCTCTTGGTTTCCAGTTTTACAATGTAGCTGGTTTCCAACTGGCGAGGTTGTTTCTCCCTATCCCCTCCTCTTTTACTGGTGGGAATGTGGTCTATCACGAAATAACTAAGAACATTGGGGTTACCTCCATGTTCCATTTTAATGTGCCTGGCCACAGGATATGTGGGATCTGAATTTACTTTGCAAAATTTACTGTTGCAAAATTCTTGCCTGCACTGGAAGTTTTGTGCTTCCGACGTATCTTAAACCACACACACAGGTCAAAATGTACTCAGCATACTCAGTTTTACAAGTAAAATGACCTCTGATTTTTATGGGTCGATCTGAGAATGCGCATGGTAATGTTCTGGTATTGGAGCCAAATTTACAGGCTCGGCAAAAGGAGCACTTAAAAAAGCCATTACGAGAAGCGAGCCAGTTGTCTCTATTAAACATCTCTGGACTGGTTTTAACCAGATCGGATTTCATTGAATGAGCTTTGCGAAATGTAAAATTGGGCTTGGTAGTATAAATATATTTTAGGATCTTATCTGTCATCACAATTGGCCATTCCTTATTTACAATTTTTCTGATGACCTTAGATTGCCTGCTGAAGGTTGAAATGAATCTACATGTATTGTTAGATTTTTCTTTTCCTCCACATGCGTTCAATGTGTTTAAAGTTTCTTCACTCTTGCTGTCGGCCCACGGTAACAACAGGATTTCTCTTTTGACTAAGGCAACCTTACGTAGGGTAATAGTTAGATTATTTTCCCTATAGCCTCTCTAACAGTTTATGTTTAGTTACAGGGAGAGCTTCCTCGCATGCAAGGGTCGTACTGCATGCTCTTTTCATTCTGAGGAATTCGCCATAGGGTAAGCTGGCTACGGTGTGGCTGGGGTGAAAGCTGCTTGCATGAAGCAGGGTATTCCCTGCAGTAGGTTTTTGGAATAAGCTTGTTTCTATAAGCCCTGCTTAGATGTTAATCTGAATATCAAGGAAACTAATGGTGGTAGCATTAATGTGATGTGTGAATTCCAAGTTGTAGGAATTAATGTTGATCACATTGATGAACTCAATTGCCTCCACCTCCGTACCTCTCCAGATAATGAATATATAGTCTATGAATCTCCATAGACGTACTATGTGCTGGTCATACAAAGCTTTGTCCCCCCCCCCCCCCTGAGGACATGCTCCTCCCACCAGCCCACATTTAAACATGCGTAGCTGGGGGAGAAGCATGCCCCCATAGCCACTCCTTGTTTTTGCCTGTAAATAGATCCATCAAATAAAAACCTGTTGTTATGAAGACACCAATGTATCATATTGATCAGCATTTTGTTATGACCATAATATTCTATGTTGCGTAGGTTCAAATAATGCTCTACTGCTAACAGGCCATCAGTGTGCTTGATACATGTGTAAAGCGATTTGATGTCTAAAGTTATTAGTAAATAATCATTTTCCCATTTCACTTCATTCAGCTGGGCTAAAAAGTCTCTAGAATGTAGTATAAAGGAGGGCAGTGTCCTGACAAAATCCTGTAATAAAAGTCCACATACTTGGATGTATTTTCAAAAGTACTGTTCTGGGCTGAAATAATAGGCCTCCCTTGTAGTGGAGTGGATCTGTTCCCTTGTGTACTTTAGGGATTAGATAGAATGTAGGCAATTTGGGGTGATTGTTTAAAAGGAACTTATTCTCTTCCTTTGTAATTAAACCTTCCCGTGTCCATTTATTTGTCTTTTTTGTATAGTTTATTTGCCTTGTGAACTGCAGCTCCATTGGAGATTTCATAACATTCTATGTCATTTAAGTGTCTAAAGCCTTCCTCTCTGTTCATTTTTTTTGTCCCACAGGACAATATTGCCCCCTTTATCCGCCCGGTTTATTACTACTGAGTCATTGTTCTTTAGCTGGGCCATCAATTGAAGGTATTGTCTTTCTTTGTTCCCAGTTCTAGGTTTACTTGTGCACGTTTTTTTATAGAGCGATTTCAATTCATCCACTATCCTGTCATGAAAGACATCACTGCGTCCCTGGGCATTATTGGGACGAATGTTGATGGCGCTTTGAAAGGACTATTGCCCCCCTTTCCTCCGGAGATATTTTCTTCTTGTAGGAGATCTTGAGTATTGGGGGTCATTTCATTTGTTTCTTCGGTTCTCAAATTGCGTAATGTCCTTAGTAAGGGAATTTCCCTTACTGAAAGATCCACCTTTTCCTGATTTAAATGTGGAGTTTTACCTTGTTCCGATATGACAGGTTTCTTGATGGCAAAATATTTAGTTAACTTTAACTTTCTAATGAATTTATACACATCTACTCTTGTTTTGACAAAATCGAAGTTACTTTCAGGACAATAGCTCAAGCCCAAGGCTATATATATATATATATATATATATAAACAATCTCCTGCTAATTCAGCCCTCAACGCTGCAATTTACCACAGGTACAGATCTCTCAGACACCAAGATTCGTGATATGAAGTGGTTTATTCTCTCCTCTCCACCAGCATGACGCGTTTCGGCTGTTTCACAACAGCCTTGATCACATGGCATCAAAATACAAATGGGAGTGCTTAAATACTGTGTTAATTAAGATTGACATCAAACATATGGATAACTGACATAGAAAAAATACGATGCTATTTACAAGGTAATGAAAGGGAAAAAGAACGAGAATTGATTGATGTTAAAATACCCATATAACAATGACATAGTTAATAGATCTAACATGATAATAATGGGTTCCAACTTTCAAATTGCCGACTGTAAGTCGTAGATGTAATCATTACTGAATATAATATGAATGCTCATTAATAAAATCATAATGATGAAATAAAATTTTCTATTTCAAGTGAGCGCATCTACAACATAGTCAGACATGTAAACCTCGTACCCTCTTTATAATAAAGTCATAATTGTCAACCTTGTTTACAATCTATGTCAGTTTAAAAAAAATAAAAGCCCGTGCTTTATGCCAAATTGAAGTGCAAGTGCATTAAAACAATTAAAGTGCATAGTGATTGCGCAATATTACAGATTTTCAATAAAAGGTAAATACAACCAACCATCACAAGATGATTTATCATGGTAAAATTTGCGCTGAAATTTCATGTATATACACAGATGTAAACACTGAAGCACAGAAGCTGATTATGGGAACCTTACTCTAGCCCTAGTGACTATAAATACCTATGTTCTATTAAATTGAAAGAAATTTTCAAGGTACAATTATAACCGGCTTTAGAGAACCCATGCTTACTGTCTGATTATAAGCATTTCCTCAAATTATAATCAAAGGCCTCATATTTACAAGGTAAGGAAAAACTGAACTACTGAAACAAGAGAACATAGTACCAGTTCTACTATGATGGATCCTAGGTATGAAATGGCGCCAATAGAGATCACCCAGACTCAAAGTTAATTGACGCTGGAACATATTCAAATCCAAAATGCATGATATTACAGGGAGGGGTGAGAGGCAAATCTCTAGAGAAAGACCTGAAGATCCTCCCCCCTATTTAATCCATTAGGGATCCTGGTATCTAGAAGCACGATGTACTGGCTTTCCAATTGCCTCAGGTGTTTTTCCCGATCCCCTCCCCGTATATTTATGGGCACAGCGTCAATGACAAAATATTTTAGGTGATTCAGGTTTTTAGCATGGACCAATTCAAAATAACGGGCGTCTGGGTATGTGACATCCGAATTAACAATCGCTCTCAGATGTTGCAGAATTCAATTGAAAACCTGTAATTTGGTGCTACCCACGTATTTTAACCCACAAGAGCACTCTAATACATATACCGCAAAATCTGTGCGGCACGTGTATAACTCCTTTATCGGTGTAGGTGTGGGGTCAAAGGCTGAACAAAATTCTGCGGTGTTAACCCCGAATTTGCAAGCCCTACATGAGATGCACTTATGGAAGCCTTTTTTGTTTGAAACCCATATCTTGCTACTCGTAACTTCTGGACTAGTTTTAACCAGAGAGTCCCTCATGGAAGGTGCCCTCCTAAAAACAAGGGAAGGTTCTGCCGGTAACATGGGCGCTAGACTAATGTCGGTTTTTAATATGGGCCCATGTTTCTTTAAAATGCCCCTTATCTTGCGTTCCTCTGTGTTGAAGGTCAAGCTGATTTTCATTTCCTCCTTGACCACTGTATCAGTGCCATCTGTATCGCCACCCTCAGCTAGATTGGCCAGATATTCCTCTATGCTTTTACTGTTGGCTCTCTCTTTGGCTTCTATAAGTTCTTTAATTGAGTAGCCACGTTTCAAGAATCTTTTGAAAGCCTCATTCTGGCATACTTCTAAATCTGGCTGGGAACTACAGATTCTGCGCATCCGGGTAAATTCCCCGTAGGGGATGCTTTATATTAAATGACCCGGATGGGCACTAGTGGCGTGCAAAATAGAATTGCCCGCTGTGCTCTTCCTGTGTAGCCTAGTTTCAAGGGCATTGTCCATGACATAGATCTCCACATCTAAAAATTGTATGTTAGTGGTACTTATTTGGGAGGTGAATTTGAGGTTCAAAGCATTATTATTCACGACTTCCACAAAGTCCCTGGCTGAACTTTCTGTCCCTTTCCACACCATACAGATATCATCTAAGAACCTCCAGTAATGAATGATGTTATTGGCAAAACTAGGAGTGTGCCTGAGGACATGCTCCTCCCACCACCCAACGTGTAAACACGCATAGGTTGGGGAAAAGCATGCCCCCATGGCCCTTTGCTGCTGATAAACTTCATTGTTGAACAGAAAATAATTGTTCATCAAGCATAACTGTATCATTTTTATCAGCATATCATTATGATTTTTAAAACTCATATTGCGTTGGTTCAAGAAATGCCTAACTGAATTAAGGCCATCTGTATGTTCTATACTGGTGTATAGGGTACTTTTGTCAAGAGACATAAGAATATACTCAGATTCCCACTTAACCTCCCTCAATTTCATGAGGAAATGTCCTGTGTCCTTGATGTAGGAAGGAAGTTCAACAACAAAGTTCTGGAGGAAATAATCCACATACTTGGAAATAGCCTCCAAGAGACTACCTTGGGCTGAAATGATGGGTCGCCCCGGTACAGGAGATATGAGTTTATGTATTTTTGGAATGAGATAAAAAGTTGGGATCAACGGAAAGTCTTTCTTTAAAAATGCCAGTTCTTGTTTAGTTAGTAATCCCTCTCTTTTCCAACGGTTTAATTCCTTGTGCACAGACTCTTTGAGGTTACGGATCTCATTGAAATTTCCTTTCCTGTAGCAAGATGTATCTGCCAGGTGACGGTGAGCTCCTTCCATATATTGAGTTTTGGGCCAGATGACAACATCCCTTATCGGCTTTATTGATTTTCAAATTAGAATTGCTTCTCAATTTTTTCATCAAAATGAAATATTGTCTCTCCATATATTTGGCTTTTTTGATCTTTCTCTATGTTTTTATCTGCAATCCTTTCAGATCCTCTGCAACCATATCATTGAAAGTGTCAATGGCATCCTTAGGCATAAGGGGTATAAAGGTGGATGGTACCTTAAAGGGTGTTTAGCAGGATGCATTGATGTTAACCCCCATTCTATCACATCTGACTTGAGTCCAACTGGCACCAAGATCCTCCTCTAATGCCAACTCATGAGCAATTTGTAAGGCTCCAATGTCGGAAACTTGGAATTTAGATGAGGGTTGAGACTCACTAAAGATGTTTTTAGCTCGGTCCTGTACATTATTTAACCACATCAATGCTTATGACATTCATCGTCAATGCTGACATTTTTAAAATCCCATTGTTCATGACGAGCTCAGCTCGTCATGAGTGTATGGAGGTGTACATCATGACGAGCTGAGCTCGTCATGAGCGTCCAAGGAGTTAATTTGAAATGTTTCTTTAACTTTAGCTTACGAATAAATTTAAAAACATCAATTCTGGTCTGTACATAGTTGTAAGAATTTTTAGGACAAAAAGAGAGACCAAGCGATAGCAACTGTGTTTCAGCTTTGGAACAACATCCGAGAGATTTACAACTGTTTTATCAATTTCATCATTAGCAGAGATGGTATTCACTTCAGGTGTATTGTCAGTGTCTGGTATCACTCCATGAGAAATATCTTGCTAAATTTCTACCATTTCTTGCTTTTGCCTCTCTTTGCGAAGCCTCTCCCTCCGGTGTTTCCTCCTTTCGTTGCATTTGTGATTTTTGCATTTTCGTTTTTGTTCCGTTGTTGTTGGGTTTTTGGTCGCAATGTTCTCAACCTGTCCTCGATTTAAAAAAAAAAACAATTCCTCAGATGGCACAAAGTGAGTTGGAACCTGTGCACGTGTAGATACCCCTGCCTGCTCGTCATCTGAACACACACTGCTAGCATTTGAACTTATTTCCGCCTCTGAAAGGCCTACTTCAGGTCCTTCACTTGGTGCTTGCACAGCGGTTTTAGGAATGAGCGCTTGTCTTTTCATTGTGTCGTACTTTCGAGCAAAAGTAAAAATTCTGCCCGTCTCGTAGTCCTGTTTATCTCGGGCGAATTTGTATTGTTTGCGTAGGCTGATCGTTTCTTGATGTTTAGCCAATCTGGTATCTATATCGTCTCTATGTTTTTTAATATATTCTTTGTCCTTGTGTGTATCCAATTCACTGTTTAGTGCCGCAATTTGTTTTAGAATCTCATTCCTGTCAATCTCCGCATATTTAATTAGTATACATATCATGTTCCTGGAAGCCTCCAGATTATTGGTTGCCCATTCCTTCAACATGAGGGGATTGGGGTTCTCAAAAGATGGCGCTATGAGAACCCTCAATCCCCTCGGGACTCTGCCCACTTCTAAATATTTTTCGAGCGAGCGTTTCTCCCACCATTTAGTGGTTTCAGTTTTCAACAGTTTTTCCAAAAAAAGAGTTATTATCCTCCGTAGTTTCCTTATGCGTTCTCACTGCCAGAAGGTTCACAAACATAGCGTCAGCCAGTGCCTCCCGGTTTTTCAAAGCCTCCGCTGGTGTGGACATTTTATTTAGGAGAGGGACCGAAACGCGTCATGGCGGTGGTGTTGGGCGAGAAACAAAAATAAAAATATTTAGCATGACCTTGGGTACGCTTTGTCTCTTGGAAAATCGATTCCTGTGTGCTAGAGGCGAAAATCAGGATATATGTAGATGTATATTTATGTATACACCCCCCCACCCCATATTGCAGGCTGCGTGCTTTGGTGCAGAACAAATTGAAGAGTCGACATGACACACGTGTGCCATGCCTACAACCCCACTGCCCTGGCATCGGTAAGCCACCCTTCTAGCTGAATGCACTATACCTGTGGTGAGGGTACAGGTGCATGAGCCCTGTACCCCATACAGTGCCTAAGCCAATGCTTAGACATTGTAAGTGCAGTAATGCCATTAAGAGTATATGGTGCTCTGAGCTTGTCATTACGAACTACACAGCACCATAATGGCTTTACTGAAAACTGGGAAGTTTGGTATCAACATTCTCAGCACATTAAACCCACACTGATTCCAGTGTGGGAAGTAATGAAAAAGATGCCCCATGAAAAGCGAGCTGAGTCTAGTTTCCTGGCTGAGTGGCTGCTCACCAGCTGCCACCACCAGACATGTTTCTAGAACCCCTGAGCCTCCTGCTCTCGGGGGTCTGAAACAATGCAAAATCCTGGTAAGGGGTGCCAAAACCTCCTTCCACAGAATGGGCAGGGTCCAAGAAGAGGAAGAATCAAAGGCTTGCGCCTTTGTGAGCTACCCCGGTCACATGCTTCTTCCAGCAACTGGCCCCCACCGGTTCTGATCCCCACTTTGGGTGGGAGAATCAGCGGGAAAACCAAGTGAGAAGGGATGTGTTGCCACCATTGCCAACCCCACCCCTCCGGTGGGGAGGTAAGGTGCACAATAAATGCTTAGGACTACCCTCTGATAAAGCCTTACTGCTTGCCCACACTACAAAAAATAAAGAGTAAGGTATTAGTAGTAAATATCTTTATTCGATTTTGCATTAAAACCATAAAAGCACATTGTATACAATTCATTGAAAAGGGAAACACATTTTGAAAAGAGTGATTGGTTAAGGAAACCGGGGCTGACTGTCTCAGAGATCTGGGTTAAGTTATTATAAAATTTTAGTAACATACGCAATAGTAGTACTATTTAAAACCAAGGATAAAATTTGTGCTAAAATGAGATATTTACAAGTTTAATAACAAATTCATCCATATCGTGTTGCAGTAACAATTGACCTATACATGCCGAACACCCTATGAACAGATTCTAATACCCCTCTAATTCGTTTGGTCACGTTAAAGATGGTAACAATGAAAAAAAAAAAGAAAAATTTCATCAACTATAATGCATACACAATGCCTTCTACATATTATCACAGTCTACCTTTTACTATGAATCCATCAGCCATGCCTATTTAGTTTTTTTCAGGATTTTTGCTGTACTGCATCTTATGGTCCATGCATAGAGCAAGTATCTAGATAGAGCAAAGACCAGGTATTCTGTGGTGTCACTTTTCAGGATTCTAGTGATCTCGTTTAAGCAGGTGGCTGCTAAAATCCGGCAAATGGAGTTTAACCATATTCTTCTTGTTTCTTGATACATCCGCCAGAAATACAAAAAGTGAGTTTCTGATTCGAGTTCTGGATCACAAACAGGGCAACTGGGCGAAGTATCAACCCCATTCCAATTGCTGACAAATCTATTAATTGGTAAAATACCATACCTAAATTTTAGGTATAATATTTTAGCAAGGGGCGGCTGTATTAGATTTAAAAATTCCTCTTGTAGGATGTTCTATTTAAAATTGAGGAACCTGTTTGTCAATTCACCCGCAGAACGCTTATTGAGCCAGCTAACCATGACATGTTTCCAGTAATTTTTTTTAATTTCAAATGTGTTTTATTAATTTTTTCAACAAAAGCAATGATAGACATCTTGATACAATATAAAGGCATCAGGCATATACAGCTGGTGGGACAGACGAGCATGTCTTCCCTCAGGACGAGATGACAAGGGAGGTTTAAATGCCTAAAGGGAATATGGATGTCAGGAAAGCAGCTAGTGACCGCTGCAAGAAGATACAATAAGGAAATCGACAACCAAACCCACCCCCCAACCGCAAACCAATCCCCCCTCCCCCACCCCATCCAGTGTGCCAAGTACCGGCATGAAGTTTATCAGTAGACCAATGTTGACCGGTGTAAGTGACCAAGTGTTCAATGAGGGTCGCGTGGAACATCAGTGAGGCGTAGAACTCGAAGATACCTAGGGCAAGTGACTTCATTGAATTCTTGGATAGAAGAGACAGCAGTGGAAGCCATATTTTACGGAAAGTGGTGGTAGAATTTGTGATTGTGGCTTGTATGAGTTCCATTCCAAGGGTGAACCAGAGTTTATGTAGCCACCCCGTGCGGGTGGGCTTGGTGGTTGAGCCCCACAATGATAAGATGTGCTGTGTGGCCCTTGCATAGCGATCCCCATTTGACGACCCCTCATCGATTTTAGTGGGAAGGTGAGTGTGTTGGGCAGGCCGAGAATAGTATAGGCCGGGAACCTTGGGATATCTGTATCAAAGGTGGAGTTGATGTCATCCAGTATTGCCTCCCAGTAACTCCGGAGTTCTGGGCATTCCCAGAGAAGATGGGTCAGTGTGCCCTGTTCCCCGCAACCCCTCCAGCACAGCGCGCTACGCGCTGGATTTCCTTTGTGTAGGCGGACCGGGTGAGGTGCCAATATATTGCTAGTTTCACCGCTGCCTCTCTGGCTGCCGTATTGCGTGTGGTGTGTGAGGCTCTGTAATACACATACCTCCACTCTCTAGGAGTCCGCATCCTCCCTAGCTCAGCCTCCCAGCGCCTCTGACCCGGTGTCTTATCTGGACTAGGTGGTGGTGTGAGCATCTTGTAAATTTCTGAGATGAGATGTTTGTCTGTGTCCTTAGTGATTAGCCACTTCTCGAAGGTCGTCATTGGGCGCCCTACCAGTGTAACAGTGGGAGGGTTGTTGAGCCAGTGTCGAAGTTGAAAGTATTGGAAGATGTGGGGGTTGTCTATTCCGTATCCTTGTTTAATTTCGGAAAGGGGGAGAAAGCCTTGTGTGTCAAAAAGATCTCCGGTGCAGCGACACTCGGTACCGCGCCATTGTGAGAACGCACGTGGATCATTGCCCGGAGGATATTCCGGGTTGTCTAATATGGGAGTGAATGGGGACGGGAAGGTCGTCAGTTCCCTCTTGAGGGCAACACTATCCCAGACCTTCAAAGTTGTGCGGGTAATAGGGGATTTCAATAGGTAACGTGGCCGGTGTTGTTTGGTAAGGAATGGGATCCTCCAAAGTGGGGTTTGAGCCATGGCCCTATCCTGGAAGAGCCATCTTTTCTCCGATTCTGGCCTGTACCACTCCTCCAAATAGTGGAGCTGAGAGGCTTGAAAATATTACAGCAGATTCGGGATGCCAAGGCCCCTCTCATCCATACTCCTAAATGCTAGCTGTTTATGGATACGTGCGCGCTGACCTTTCCAGATGAAGTTGTGGAGATCAGCCTGTAGGTCCTTTAAGGTGCCCACAGGGGGCATGACCGGGAGGGTCTGAAAAAGATCGAGAATCCTAGGCAGAATGGACATTTTCACCGCCGCAACCCTCCCTAAAAGAGAGAGAGGTTGTTTCGACCAGCGTGCGAGATCCGTCCGGATCTGGGTTGTCAAGGATTTGTAATTAGTAAGGACCGTTGAGTCCGTCGAGGAGGTAAGGGTGATTCCCAGGTATGGGATATTTGTGGAGAGCTGAAGACCACTTCCCCCGGTAATGGCGGGGTCATTGTACTGCGCGTTCTTTCCCAGTGGTAATATCAGGGATTTCCCTCTGTTGATGCGGAGTCCCGAAACGGAACCAAATTTGTCAAGTTCCTCCATAAAGGCGGGTATAGAGCGGGCAGGGTGGTCAAGGGCTGCTATGACATCCTCAGCGTAGAGGCTGATCGTGTAGGGTTCGTGGCCAAAGGTGATGCTGTGAATGTCGGGGTTATCCCGGACTTTCTGTGACAGAGGTTCTATGTATAGGGCAAACAGAAAGGGGGAAAGAGGGCACCCTGTCTGGTGCCGCGCTGGATCTCAAATGGGTCTGAGCGTAAACCGCCTAGTCGTACTTTGGCCTGGGGATGGCAGTAACAACTAGCAATCCAAGCTTGAAATCTGTCCCCTAACCCGAAGCGCTTTAGGACTCGTTGTAAGTAAGGCCATTCCACGCGGTCAAACGCTTTTTCAGCGTCAATACTAAGTAGCGTGGAGTCCGAGGATTGAAAGTGGGCCTTGTCAATCAAGTGCAGTATCCTTTTCGTGTTGTCACTACATTGTCGATTGGACACAAAACCCGATTGGTCTGGTTCCAAAATCCCCACAAGCAGGGGCCAAGACGCGCGGCAAGAATACCAGTGAAGAGCTTCAGGTCTAGGTTCAGTAATGAAATCGGGCGGAAGGCAGAGCAATGCGTGGGTTTCTTACCCGGTTTGGGCAATACTACCACCTCAGCAGCCAACATATCCGGGGGGATGGAGCCCGGGCCCTCAAAGGAATTAAAGAGGCGGGTAAGCACCGGAGCCGTGGGGGTGTCAAAAAAGTTTGTCGCACTGAGAAGCACCACTGCTAAAGCTGGCCATGTTTCTAGTTCAAGCCGCACCCACACCCGTAGTCTAAAGATAATACCTCTGCCTCAAGTGAAGTACTCTGGTATCAAGGATGACTAGCAATCAATATTATTCACAACGTTGCTTACTATTCAGCAACATTTCACAGTTTGCAAATCATCTTTAGATCCTTGATTCTCTTCTGTCATAGCTCCTCACACACACTGCACCCTCACACACACTGCACACACTGCACCCTTGCACACACTGCACCCTTGCACACACTGCACCCTCGCACACACTGCACCCTCACACACACTGCACCCTCACACACACTGCACCCTCACACACACTGCACCCTCACACACACTGCACACACTGCACCCTCACACACTGCACACACGGCAGCATCACACACACTGCATCACACACACTGGGCAGCACCACTGCTAAAGCTGGCCCTGTTTCTAGTTCAAGCGGCACCCACACCCGTAGTCTAAAGATAATACCTCTGCCTCAAGTGAAGTACTCTGGTACCCAAGGATGACTAGCAAACAATATTATTCACAACGTTGCTTACTATTCAGCAACATTTCACAGTTTGCAAATCATCTTTAGATCCTTTATTCTCTTCTGTCATAGCTCCTCACACACACTGCACCCTCACACACACTGCACCCTTGCACACACTGCACCCTCACACACACTGCACCCTCACACACACTCACCCTCACACACACTGCACCCTCACACACACTTCACCCTCACACACACTGCCTACATTGCACCCTCACACACTGCACCCTCACACACTGCACCCTCACACACACTGCACCCTCACACACACTGCACCCTCACACACTGCACACACGGCAGCATCACACACACTGCACCCTCACACACTGCACTGCACCATCACACACACTGCACACCACACATGGCAGCATCACACACACTGCACCCTCACACACTGCACTGCACCCTCACACACACTGCACCCTCACACACACTGCGCACCCTCACACACACTGCGCACCCTCACACACTGCACCCTCACACACACTGCACCCTCACACACTGCACCCTCACACACTGCACACACTGCACCCTCACACACTGCACACACGGCAGCATCACACACACTGCACCCTCACACACTGCACTGCACCATCACACACACTGCACCCTCACACACACTGCGCACCCTCACACACACTGCGCACCCTCACACACTGCGCACCCTCACACCCTGCGCACCCTCACACCCTGCGCACCCTCACACCCTGCGCACCCTCACACCCTACGCACCCTCGCATCCTGCGCACCCTCGCACCCTCACACCCTGCACCCTCACACCCTGCACCCTCACACCCTGCACCCTCACACCCTGCACCCTCACACTCTGCACCCTCACACACTCTGCACCCTCACACACTCTGCACCCTCACACACTCTGCACCCTCACACACTCTGCACCCTCACACACTCTGCACCCTCACACACTCTGCACCCTCACACACACTGCACCCTCACACACTCTGCAATGGAACATACACTCCAAATACCACTCAATGCCACATAACACTCTGCAATGGAACATACACTCCAAATACCACTCAATGCCACATAACACTCTATATATCTGTCGCCCTCCCTCTATCTATCTCCCTCACTCTATCTATCTATCGCATCACCATAGCATCACTCAGCTCCACCACAGCAACACTCCGGGGCACCACAACATCACTATACGCCGCCACAGCATCACTCGTCGCCACCACAATATCAGTCAGCGCCACCACAGCATCAATCTGTGCAACCATTCAACAACAACTGGTTCTTTTGTGTAGTGTTGTCCACTTTTGGGTCAAAAGCTTTGGAACCTCTCACATTCACACTTGATTATAAGTTTTTCACTTGTATAATATAACACATGCAAGACACATACTTAGGTGCACTGAACAAGGTATTAGCTGCCGGATTCACAAGCTACATTTTGAGGGAGTTTACATTTTTTAATTAAGTTTACTACTTTTCAGTATTCACAAACTACACTTTTGCAGTAACTTACCCTTTTAGGTTGAGCCTAGCAGCAGCACGCATGCACTGCTTGTTATAGATCGCCTTTGTGTCTGATTTGGAAAGGGTCAAAAATTTTGCAGTACACATCTGTGTATCCTCTTACATTAGTTGTACTTTCAGGTACCCTTTCTGGTGCACATGTTGTTGAAGATCTTTTAGCAGCACTACACCTGGAGAGTCACAAACCTTTGGCCTACCCAGCAGTGGAGACATGTTAAGGCATGGGCAAAGAGCCGTTCAGGAGGCCTCCTTATAAAGCTAGCTCTGTTCTGCAGCTGAGTATTGCCCTGATTAACTTGACTAATTCGTTTTTTAAACAGATTGTTTTAAATACTGTTTTTCCTTTTTAATGTGGGTGATATCTGAGAGTCTATAATGGACATTTTGGAGAGACATGCTGTTTTTATATTTCATGTAACTTCTATAAAAAAGTTTCTTTTAGACCAAAACGGTACCTCTCAAACATCACAGAGATTATTTGCATCAATATTACTATGCTGCTGCTGTGTTAAATGTTGGAAACATGAGTCATAATCCTTCAATATTAGATGTAAACACATTTAAAATTTGGACGAATGTTCCCTGATCACATCACTTGCCTATCCCGGAGGCCTGCACTACTGGGCATTCATTGTCCACAAAAAATGCATTTGTCAAAGGTTTGAAGCACTGGGCTAATATCAGCTGGCTATTTAATATGAATTAGCCAAAGGGATGTGGTAGTCTGCAAATATCAGCTGCCCATATGATGTGCATAGGCTTTCACAACTTGCCGCATATAATATACCAACCAAACAGAAGCCTGCACAAGTGGACATTTCTGGCTCGGGCATTGCCATTTACAATGCCAATAGCTCTAACTTTAATAATGCGAGACCTATTGCATTGCAAATGCTTGTTTTAATAGAGAGTTCAAAAAGTCGACACAGTGCAATTTCTGGACGCTGCAATGTTATCCTGTTACACTGCATCACACACACTGGGCAGCACCACTGCTAAAGCTGGCCCTGTTTCTAGTTCAAGCGGCACCCACACCCGTAGTCTAAAGATAATACCTCTGCCTCAAGTGAAGTACTCTGGTACCCAAGGATGACTAGCAAACAATATTATTCACAACGTTGCTTACTATTCAGCAACATTTCACAGTTTGCAAATCATCTTTAGATCCTTTATTCTCTTCTGTCATAGCTCCTCACACACACTGCACCCTCACACACACTGCACCCTTGCACACACTGCACCCTCACACACACTGCACCCTCACACACACTCACCCTCACACACACTGCACCCTCACACACACTTCACCCTCACACACACTGCCTACATTGCACCCTCACACACTGCACCCTCACACACTGCACCCTCACACACACTGCACCCTCACACACACTGCACCCTCACACACTGCACACACGGCAGCATCACACACACTGCACCCTCACACACTGCACTGCACCATCACACACACTGCACACCACACATGGCAGCATCACACACACTGCACCCTCACACACTGCACTGCACCCTCACACACACTGCACCCTCACACACACTGCGCACCCTCACACACACTGCGCACCCTCACACACTGCACCCTCACACACACTGCACCCTCACACACTGCACCCTCACACACTGCACACACTGCACCCTCACACACTGCACACACGGCAGCATCACACACACTGCACCCTCACACACTGCACTGCACCATCACACACACTGCACCCTCACACACACTGCGCACCCTCACACACACTGCGCACCCTCACACACTGCGCACCCTCACACCCTGCGCACCCTCACACCCTGCGCACCCTCACACCCTGCGCACCCTCACACCCTACGCACCCTCGCATCCTGCGCACCCTCGCACCCTCACACCCTGCACCCTCACACCCTGCACCCTCACACCCTGCACCCTCACACCCTGCACCCTCACACTCTGCACCCTCACACACTCTGCACCCTCACACACTCTGCACCCTCACACACTCTGCACCCTCACACACTCTGCACCCTCACACACTCTGCACCCTCACACACTCTGCACCCTCACACACACTGCACCCTCACACACTCTGCAATGGAACATACACTCCAAATACCACTCAATGCCACATAACACTCTGCAATGGAACATACACTCCAAATACCACTCAATGCCACATAACACTCTATATATCTGTCGCCCTCCCTCTATCTATCTCCCTCACTCTATCTATCTATCGCATCACCATAGCATCACTCAGCTCCACCACAGCAACACTCCGGGGCACCACAACATCACTATACGCCGCCACAGCATCACTCGTCGCCACCACAATATCAGTCAGCGCCACCACAGCATCAATCTGTGCAACCATTCAACAACAACTGGTTCTTTTGTGTAGTGTTGTCCACTTTTGGGTCAAAAGCTTTGGAACCTCTCACATTCACACTTGATTATAAGTTTTTCACTTGTATAATATAACACATGCAAGACACATACTTAGGTGCACTGAACAAGGTATTAGCTGCCGGATTCACAAGCTACATTTTGAGGGAGTTTACATTTTTTAATTAAGTTTACTACTTTTCAGTATTCACAAACTACACTTTTGCAGTAACTTACCCTTTTAGGTTGAGCCTAGCAGCAGCACGCATGCACTGCTTGTTATAGATCGCCTTTGTGTCTGATTTGGAAAGGGTCAAAAATTTTGCAGTACACATCTGTGTATCCTCTTACATTAGTTGTACTTTCAGGTACCCTTTCTGGTGCACATGTTGTTGAAGATCTTTTAGCAGCACTACACCTGGAGAGTCACAAACCTTTGGCCTACCCAGCAGTGGAGACATGTTAAGGCATGGGCAAAGAGCCGTTCAGGAGGCCTCCTTATAAAGCTAGCTCTGTTCTGCAGCTGAGTATTGCCCTGATTAACTTGACTAATTCGTTTTTTAAACAGATTGTTTTAAATACTGTTTTTCCTTTTTAATGTGGGTGATATCTGAGAGTCTATAATGGACATTTTGGAGAGACATGCTGTTTTTATATTTCATGTAACTTCTATAAAAAAGTTTCTTTTAGACCAAAACGGTACCTCTCAAACATCACAGAGATTATTTGCATCAATATTACTATGCTGCTGCTGTGTTAAATGTTGGAAACATGAGTCATAATCCTTCAATATTAGATGTAAACACATTTAAAATTTGGACGAATGTTCCCTGATCACATCACTTGCCTATCCCGGAGGCCTGCACTACTGGGCATTCATTGTCCACAAAAAATGCATTTGTCAAAGGTTTGAAGCACTGGGCTAATATCAGCTGGCTATTTAATATGAATTAGCCAAAGGGATGTGGTAGTCTGCAAATATCAGCTGCCCATATGATGTGCATAGGCTTTCACAACTTGCCGCATATAATATACCAACCAAACAGAAGCCTGCACAAGTGGACATTTCTGGCTCGGGCATTGCCATTTACAATGCCAATAGCTCTAACTTTAATAATGCGAGACCTATTGCATTGCAAATGCTTGTTTTAATAGAGAGTTCAAAAAGTCGACACAGTGCAATTTCTGGACGCTGCAATGTTATCCTGTTATAGAGAAATCAGTGTGGCATTCAGTGATATTACAGCAACTTATGAGACCAATCTCCAGGAGTTAATCTGAATGGTGGGCAAGGTCCAAGGCAGCACCAGCAGAACACCCCCAGCGACACTTGGTTGGCTGGGTGCAGAGGTGTAAAACAGTGTCTGGTGCCCAATATTACACTATGGGGATTAGTCTTCGTGTAAAGAAGCTGCAGGCTTGACCTGGGATACTAGTTAGGCTGAACCACGAAGGGGGCTCAGGCCTCCAAATCCATGGGGATGTAGAGACGCCTTTGGTCTTATTCTCCTGGGCCCATGGGTGAGGAGTGCAGAGATGTCTCTAGGTTTTAGGTTTCTCTTACCGGGAGCAGCCGCTGTAAAGGGGGCCTTCGTCCAGATGCTGCATGCGATGTCGGGGAGTCTACGAAAGGTGGCACCATACTGCATTCGGTCTCTGGAAGGTTGAGGGACCATGATGACACCGCTGTCCCACTTCAACTTGGGCTTGGAGCGACTGGTGCATTGGTGTCTTCAGGCTTCTGGTTTCTGTGTTCACATAGTCCTTCCAGAGGTCTTAGGATGCCTGCAGGATGCGGGGTGAAGGGCTGGCATGTCTTCTGGGCTTTGGGGACCCAGCAGTTGCAGGAAAGTTGACTTTTGGTGCAGTTGGCGAAGGCAGGCAGGGTTGGCGCCAAGTTAGTTGCTTGAACTTCAGTTTCTGCAGGATGCAATGCTTCACATCCTTCATATTTCAAGTCAGCAGCATCTATTGTTCTGGTGCCATGGCCTCCCATAAATACTGAATTTAGGGGTGCTCTGGGAGTGTATGGTAGTAGCCAGTGGGCTACTGACCCTTGGGGGTAGGTACGGCCCCTATATGCCCTCTTCCTGTGGGAAATGGGCATAACCATGTTCCAGATTTCCTAAGTATGCCATCACAAAGATGGGCTACTTCTGAAAAGTTGTGTGCACCTTAGTTTAGCCCACCTTAGGAGTGGTACTAGCCTGAGGGTGGCACACCTACCTGACTAGCTAAATTTTCCCCCTGTCCAGGTGCCAAAGGCTTTCTCTTCTGTGAGAGTAGACAAATTCCCATTTCAAAGACGTCAGCTCTTTGAAGATTGCCGGCCTAGGAAGACTAATCAGCAGGTCATCTTGTGGAAGCGGGTATGATGTCCTCTTCCTGTGTAGGCTGTGTATCTGACCTCCTGAGAGCAAAGGCACTCTTCCCAGGAGGCCAGAAATCTTTCTTGTGTGGCAGGCTGGAAGAGTCCTGTCAGCCAACACACCAGAGGCTGGTAGGTTTTGAGGCGGCACCTCTAAGGTGCCCTCTGAGTGCATGCATTAATAAATCCAACACTGTAATCAGTGTGGATTTATTAATACGAGATGTTCGACACCAAACTTCCTTATCTTCAGTGAAGCCATCATGTAGCTGGGGAACTCATTTTCACCAGTGTCCAACACATGTTCTAAAATGGCTAGCCTGTTTACTTGCACTGTCAGTAATGGCACTGACCAGCACAGGGGCATATCTGCTCAGTAGGGTATGCTTTCACATGAGGTATTAAGCACCTTCCCGTAGTACTGCAAGGCCTGCTGTAGGGGTGACTTACAAGTACTACATGCAGTGTTAAGGGACATGCCACACAGGGATGTGTTTCATGTCATGTTTTCAATTCTGTCTGCTCCAAAACATGCAGCCGGTGATGAAATCCCTGCATGAGTTTTGTGAAAGGTCTCATAGGGTGGCACAATTCAGGCTCCAGCCCTTAGGGGACCCTCTTTAGTACCACAAGCCCTAGATGCCAGGGGTACCATTAACTAGGGACTTGGAGAGGATGCTAAAGGCATTGCCAATTGAGGGAACAGTTGTACAATTTTGGGAAAGAACACTGGTACTGGGGTCGTGGTTAGCAGGAACCCATTACCCTTTAGTCAACGTTAAATCAAAAACATGACAAAAAGAGAGGGGGGGGTTACTGCAACGAAAACCCAGTTTCATGCACCATACAATATTAAATACGTTGGAATTAAAAGCTTCTATATTTGTGATAAAATAAACGGAAAGACCATTGTTAGAGCGCAAAATTATTTGATAGGTTGATAAAGAAGCGGGAGAGATCCAAAGTAAAGGGGAGCACCAACTGTATATTAGAATGGAATTCCCAGTCACATTGGCGTTATGTGACATTTTAATGGCAACTCTGTATGGCCATGAAACATCTTTGTGAATAATTGTATTATAATGAACAGTTGGAGGCTACTTTCCTCTGTCTCTCCTAATTTCAAACATTCCATTTTGTATCTATCCTTCCCACAACCCACCTTCTACTTTATGACTACTTTGCACTTACCCAAGGTCCCAAAATTTAGTTTTTTACCTTTTTGATCTTGTAGGTTAGGGGTACATCATATCCCGCCCTGACTCTGTTGATTTATTATTGAGGCTAAGGACACGCAAACTGTGACAATCTGATATATTTTGCTAAGTAACTAACCGGATAATTTGTATTATTTTGTGATTTTGGTTTACTTTGTTTACATATGTCTTATTGAAATAGATTGTTGTTGGATAAGCTGTTTAGTACTATCTAATACAGTTGTCAAGCAAAGTATTATCAGAAGACACACAGCAACTACATTTAATTCAGCGGCAGTGATTTTTTTTTTTAAAGGATGCATGTGACTTGTCTGTGTTTTGATTGTTCAGTTGAAGTGATGTGTGAATCTAATTTTAACTCTTGGAAATTGGACATTAAGTACTAGCATTTTGTTGTTGGACATGCTTGATTACATTTGCTATTTTGTTCTTTATATATATCTGAGGTAAGAGTGTTAAAAATAATCCTGAGTGCAAGACTCCTGAAGAATTGTACTTACATTTGTGCTGTGTGTAGCTTTAGAAGTGTGTCTCATGTTAGCACTTCTCATTGAACATGGTTTGTTCTATTTTTCATGCAGATCGTAGACATCCACTGTGGAAGGGGTCTTCCTTTGCAGCTTTACACAGAGGTAGACCCCCTGAACTCCCAGTAAACTATGGAAAACCATTGAATGTTGGTAAGTATCAGCCAGTAAGATTGATTTGTCAATGAAATGTTAAATATCTCTGACCTTAGTTTCATGGCTGCGGTTTAATAAGCCAATCCAGCTTTATACAGCTCTGTCTCCAATGCTCATTTTAACTTATCAGGTGGATTACTGCTGTTCAGCTTGAATTTTCCCACTTCTGCTGACATTTGAGAGCAATCCTCTGTCTTCAGGCTTTTAAATAGACTTTGTATAGTAAAGAATGACTATTTAGCTCATGCCTCATGACATCTGTTTGTATCAAGGCCCTGCTAACATTGGGAATATAATAATGTGACAACTCATTCTGAGACTGATATTTGAGAGTATGTAATGTTACAGAGTAAGTATCATTTATGTTTGAAGATTGGGAATTTGAACTTTTATCAGCTTACAATACAGAGAAGAGTATCTCCAATGACCACCCCCACCCACAACGCCGGACACACAATCGACCCCGTCTTCTCATCCAGCAAGGACATCGCCTTCAGCCACGCCACCAGACTCCACTGGACGGACCACAGCTGCGTCCACTTCAGCTTCAAAAGGACCACGATCCACCACCAACAGCAACAGGTTGCTCCCAGAAGCTGGAACAAGATCACTGCCGACCAGCTCGCGACCTCCCTGAGCAAGAACCCACCTACCAGCGCAACGAACCCCAGCCAAGCGGCCACCAACCTCACGAAGTGGATCAGCGACTGCGCAGACGACCTCGCCCCTCTGAGGACCCCGCCTACCAGACCCGGCAGCAAGAAAGCCCCATGGTTCACCGACGAACTCAAGAGCTCCAAGAGGAACTGCAGAGCCCTGGAGAAAGCCTGGCGCAGAGACCTAACTCCGGACAACATGACTGCCCTCAAGCTCGCCACCCAAAAACACCACCAACTGATCCACGCCACCAAGAAAACTGCATTCAAGGAACGACTGGACAACAACGCAAACAACAGCAAGGAACTCTTCAACATCGTTAAAGAGCTCTCCAACCCCAACGCCGGAAACAACGACATCACCCCTTCGCAAGACCTCTGCAACTCCCTCGCCGCCTACTTCCACAACAAGATCGCGGACATACACAACAGCTTCAGCACTCAACCGACGCACGCCACGACCGAACCACCGCCCCCCACCACCACCACCCTCCGCGCCTGGACCCTGATCAGCACCGAAGACACCGTCCGCACAATGAACTCCATCCACTCCGGATCTCCGACCGACCCTTGCCCTCACCTCGTCTTCAACAAGGCCGACGCTGTCATTGCGCCCCACCTGCGGGACATCATCAACACCTCCTTCGACACCACTTCCTTCCCGGAGAGTTGGAAGCACACCGAACTCAGCGCCCTACTAAAGAAGCCGTCAGCCGACCCCACCGACCTCAAGAACTACCGACCCATCTCGCTGCTCCCGTTTCCCGCAAAAGTCATCGAAAAGACCGTCAACAAGCAGCTGGCCGCCTTCCTCGAGACAAACGGATCCCTCAACCTCTCGCAGTCTGGCTTCCGGGCCAACCACAGCACCGAGACCACCCTGATCGCAGCAACCGATGACATCAGAGCCCTGCTCGACAACGGAGAAACAGCGGCCCTCATCCTCCTACACCTCTCCGTGGCCTTTGACACTGTCTGCCACCGTACCCTAGTACAGCGCCTCAGCAACGTCGGAGTCCAGGAGAAGGCACTGGAGTGGACCATCTCCTTCCTCGCCGGAAGGACACAGATAGTCTGACTTCCCCCGTTCAGATCAGAAGCTACCGAAGTCATCTGCGGCGTTCCTCAAGGCTCCTCGCTCAGCCCAACCCTATTCAACGTCTACATGAGCCCCCTCGCAGCCATCGCACGCCAGCACAACCTCAACATCATCTCCTACGCCGACGACACCCAGCTGATCCTCTCCCTCACCAACGACCCCGCCACCGCCAGAGCCAACCTACATGAAGGGATGAAGGAGGTAGCCGAATGGATGAAGGACAGCCGCCTGAAACTGAACGCGGACAAGACTGAAGTCCTCATCCTGGGATCCTCACCCTCCGCCTGGGACAACTCCTGGTGGCCCCCCGCCCTAGGCAGCGCACCCAAACCAACAGACCACTCCCGCAACCTGGGCTTCATCCTGGACTCCTCCCTCTCCATGACCAGCAAGTCTACGCCGTCTCCTCGTCGTGCTTCAACATCCTACGCATGCTACGCAAGATCTTCCGATGGATCCCCACCGAAACCAGGAAGACGGTCACCCAGGCCCTCGTCACCAGCCGACTGGACTACAGGAACTCCCTCTACGCCGGAACCACCGCCAAACTCCAGAAGAGACTCCAGCGGATCCAGAACGCCTCAGCACGACTCATCCTGGACATCCCCGCCACCACCACATCTCCGGACACCTGAGAGACCTGCACTGGCTCCCGGTCAACAAGAGAATCACCTTCCGTCTCCTCACCCACGCACACAAAGCCCTGCACAACCAAGGCCCAGGATACCTCAACAGCCGCCTCTACTTCTACGCTCCCAAATGCCAGCTTCGATCGACCGGCCACGCCCTCTTGGCCGCCCCCCGCATCCGAAGAGCCACCACAGGGGGAAGATCCTTCTCCTACCTCGCCGCCAAGACTTGGAACTCCCTCCCGACCCACCTCCGCCTGACCCAGGACCACCTCGCCTTCAGGAAGCAGCTCAAGACCTGGCTGTTCGAGCAGTAGCGGACCCCCCCTCCCCTAGCACCTTGAGACCCTCCGGGTGAGTAGTGCGCTATACAAATGCTTTGATTGATTGATTATTTTCAAACCTTGTACATGATTGACTCCGTAATTGTTTTGAAATAAGTCATTAGTACAGTCTTTGAGATCTTTTCCGTAACTCTGTTACACATTTTATTTGGGAAGATAAAATCAAGGAGTGCTACTTCCACCGCCTTTCCTCGTTTGCAGTCCGCTCCAGGATCATGTCTTGAAATTGTCCGTAACCTTTACAATCATTCATAAATATCATACATAGCCTACTATGAAGAAAATCATTTTGACTATTAATAGTATTTATACATTTTTATAATTTATCTGAATGTTTACTTTCACAAAATTCTCTGGAAAATCTGGTTTGGCCTTCTGCAGAATATAGGAAGCAATGGAAGTTATGGGCCCATAATGCTGAGCATATTCGCTACGTATTAAATAGACCTCATTTTTTTTCTCAGCATTTTGAAATAAATTATATTACTGCTTTTAAAGGCTACCATGCCATCTGAGTGAAGGTGGAAATGCAAGTTTGCATGCCTTTTAAATGCTCTTGATTTTTTTTTATGGGGTGAGAAAGCAGTTTTGGCTATGAAACAATTTGAAGTGAGCCATGCCATAGTGCTTTCCCTGGGGCTGGTCTGCTCCCGCCGCAAAATTTCTTAAGGATTTTGGTCCCTTTTGAGGCTATGCTAGGGGTTTTCATAGCCACCAACACCAGACCCCACTGTCTGCACAACAGCATCTCAGTGGCACTCACAGACCGCTTTTAGGGCATCATGGACAAGGTGCTACTCACTCCTGTGTGTGTCTCTCTGGCAATCACAGACGCAAAACTGCTTAGTGTTCAGTTTCTAAACACACCCACCTTGTACAAGGCAGGAACAGAAATTTCGTCCAAGGCAAGACAACAATTCGGACGCATTGATACTCCAGTGTGTCAAGCTGAGCTACTCCCTCCTATCGCTTTCTACTCCACCTCACTTTCTACCCCATCAATGTGGCTGACGGAGGAACACCCGTTTGATTTGCATCAAGAAGTGCAGGTTAAAAGATCCTTTTATTATTAAGAGAATTATTTTGGATTGCTAACTACCCACTTCAAGAAATAATCACATCCCTTATCAGGGTGAACCCTTAAAGTCACTAAATTACCCTTAGTGCTACCCCCTGCTAGCAATGGCACAGAGCCTTTAGTATTTGAATTACACCAGATTAATTTGCAGCTTTGCATTTTAAGGCACCTAAAACATGATGCTTTAAGCTTGATCTCTCCTGCTTTTCTGCTTTCTTTAACGTACTACATTAAGGTGGTGCTGCTGTCTGGACATTTATAGCTGCCAAGTGTCCCCATGGCAAATGTCTCACCTTGCCAGTCCTGGCCTTTTAATAGACATCACATATTCTGTGAGTTGAAGTTTTGGTGTTGACTTTGCAACTGTCGGCTCAAAACCCCAAGCGTAAAGTGCTGTTGGGCAAAAAAAATAGGATTTTCTGAAGGTATTCCACAGAGCAATGGGACACATTCTAGCTATGGATTTTGTTTGTATGTGGAAAGCCTTGTGTCATGCTTTTGGATGTTTAAACCCAGAGATGTTTGGCATGTGACCTGCTATTAATAGTAACTTATTAAGAAAATGGACTGATGTAGCAAGGATTTTATCCATTCTGTGGATAAATGTAATAGACGTCAAAAGAGGGGAGACCGAGGTAAGGGAACAGAGGACTCAGCCTCCTATATCTACTTATAATCTAACAAAAAGAGTCCAACTGTAAAGATTGGATCATTATTCCACCCTTACGTATGGAAAGCAGAGTTTTCCTTAAATAATCCTCACCCACTTACATTTTCCTTGGTGATAGGCTTCCTCATCGGAATCTTCCTGTCCCGCTGTAAAACGGGGTGTGCTGCAACCAAACAGACTCAGGAGCACTTTTTTCAATACTATGTAGAGATGGTAGGTATAAGAGTGGGAGGGTCTTATCTGAAGTAAAAAAAATACCTTGCTAAGTAGGAGCACAACATTTTATTCTGACCTCTTGCTGATATTCTTAAAAAGGGGACAATGGAGAGGCATATGTTATTGTGTATGTATCTCACGGTCAGTCTACATGTTTCAAGCCTTTACCCCACAGCTTTTTGTCAGGACCACAAAGATAGATTCCTTTTACCACTCCTAATTGTGAGCGACTCGGAATCTGGTCACTTTAATTGATATGAAAACCAAAAATTTAAACTACAATACCCAATCGGTAGTGTTTTTTCTTTTAGATATGTTTTATTGGCATAATCTGGTCTAAAGTAGCCTGCCCGTCTGAGCCGAGGATGGCTACTTTTCAGCAAAAGGGTGTAGCTTTGATGATGGTTTGACTACAAGTGTCCCTTCCCCTATTGAGCTCTTTAGACCAGATGATGCCATAACAACATATCTAAAAGAAAAAACACTACCGATTGGGTATCCTTAGCTTTTTACCGGAAATACAAATTTCTGGCGTTGATCAGTCTCCACATTAACCATTTTTGATAGACAAATGTTATTGATTTTTAAAAACTAAGAAGAAGAAATCAGCCATAGCATGGAAATCACAGATATAAAAAAAACCAAAAAAACAGGCAGTTCATCTTTATACCCCCAATCACGGTCTCTTTAAAAACCCTAGTAAAAATTGGATTCCAGTCAATCAGGATTCCAGTCAATCAGGTCCTTCCACCACCCCAACCATCTCCCCCACACTCTACGGTATTTCTTGGCACGCCCCTTCGCTGTATACATGGCTTTCTCTTGGGTCGCACACAAATCCACCCCTTTTTGCCACTTCTCCAGGGCTGGTGGATTAGGGCTTATAATTACAAAAAAGAGAGGGGGGGTCCTAGGGAATATTTAACAACCAGGATTAGGGCTTATACAGGCCGCCGCAATGTCCCACTTGGCCACCATCATGGCTGTGTTGTACAACAAATTGTCAGACCTGGCCCCATCCAGCCCATCAGTGATTCCCAGCAAGGTGTGACGTGGATCAAGGGGTACCTCCCAGCCTAGTACCTCCGTCAGTTCCCCCTCGATGGAACCCCAGAATTACCCCAAGCGGGGGCATGACCAAACCATGTGGAAGAAATCGGCTGGGGCATGCTGGCATCGTGTGTAGGACGCATCTGGGCGCAACCCTGCTCGGTGTAGGCTCTGAGGGGGGGGTGGTGTATGCATCATGTAGGTTGTATAGCTGGATCAGCTTGAGTGTGGCCGAGACAGTAACTATTCTGGGGGCCATAAGGGCGTCGTGCCAGTCCATATCGTCAAGAGGGCCCACCCATTCCACCAATTGATCCCTCAACTTGTCTAGCGATGTGGAGGTGTTATGGACTAGAGTACGGTAAATTCGCTGACTTCCTGAAGCCAGGTTCCCTGCCAAAGGGGGGTGCACTGGGTCAACTTCCCCAACCACCCCGTGTGGCGGAGCTAGGCCCGCCATGCCAAAAGCACTGAGCGCGTCACCACAAGGAGTCTGGACGGCATAGGTTCTCCGTATAGCATGGTTTGGACACCCGTTATCCCCATTTCGCTCAGTTCAAGCCTTTAGGCCGGGTCCGACCAGCCCCCATTGAACCAGTCATGTATCACTAGCAGACGTACCGCTTGAAAATACAGATATAGGTGCGTCATTTCCATGCCCCTGTTGTAAGAGGGGATCTGAGAGACAGCCGAAGCCTCACGGGCCCTTCCACCACTCCAGAGGAACTTTGTGATAAGGATGTCCAACTACCTTGAACCAGACCCTGGAGTACCAGAAGGGTGTGCTCTGGAGGACGTAGAGGAACCCGGGCAGGATCATCATTTTAAATAAAGCAACCCTCCCCAGGGGGTTCAGAAGTAGCGCCCTCCATTTAAGGAGGTCCTCCTTAGCCCTCTTAACCAAGGGGGCCACGTTGAGGGACCAGCCCAGTTCGGGGAGGAGGGTGATCCCAATTCACAGATACTTAAAGGACAGCCTCCGGAGCGGTATCGTGGACTGCCACTCGAAGCACTCCCTGGAGAGATGCAGGTGAACCAGCATGGACTTTCTGGTTAAGCCGCAGCCCTGTGGCCTGCTCAAAATCACACATTAATCCTTTTTACTGTACTATTGTCCCCATCTCTACAAACTCTGGCAAAGTGCCCTTTTCTGTTAGACTTCTTGCATGTGACGCCCTGAGCGGAGCAATGGGGACTGTTGGCCAAATGATTACTGCTGCCACATCTAAAGAATCGAAGACCTTGATCTTCTTTTGTGGATTTGTTGGCAGGTACATCTTTGGTTTGCACTCTGAGCACTTCGGTATGAGTATCTTCTGCTTGGATGGAAGTAACTACTATTTCCGTAACTTTCATTTCTTTCATGAACTTAGCTGTATTTTTAAAAAAACATTTTTTAATGGTGTAAAAAAAATGTATTGATATTTTTGAAAAAGACCAAAATAAAAGGACATTTTAACTTCACATCACATCATGTGCACCGTATAACAACAGAAATCAAGAGGCAGCTTAATGAAGAGCACTTAAGTCCAGTAAATCATCGATATTCCCCAACTACCTATCAAACAAAGCAGTCTTATACATGAAATCTGCAACTCCTCAAACCTCAGTAGGAGCTTTAGGACCAGTAGTTCTGTGCACTTAGATCTTGTGACATTACCATATTCATAGTCCATCAAAATTACAAAAACAGAAAGAAAAGAAAAAAAATTAGAAAATAAAAGGCAATCCCTGGAACCTCAAGGTCATATGTCTACCGTCGGCCACCCCTACAGGTATTTTGTGTAGTGACCGGCATGCTTATATACTCCACCTCAGCGCCCGCACGGGTCTCCCCTTCCCGGGCTTTCATGCATCTGACTCATCATCTGACTTGCTGAGTAAATATAATCTCAGGGGTTCCCAGATGTCCCTCAGCCCTCGGCCTTGAGCTGACAGGTAACTCCTCTGCGTACGCATTGAGTGAGTCCCGACAGTAGACTAGATCTGACAGCCAAGCTTTCTGGGTAGGCTTAGATCTACCACCCCACGTAATGGCCACCCTAAGCCAACAGTAGCGCCAGCCTCACAAAGATTCCAGCCACTCTACGGATATGCGGCACACAGCAAAGTAGACATACCAACGGGTCACACCGTACCTCCAAAACGACCATCTCTCGTATACTGTCCACAATCGCGCTCTAGAATTCGCTCACCTTCCGACAAGTCCAGGCCAGATGCTTAAAGTCTGCCCCATCTTGCCCACATCTAGCACAACATGCCGTCTCGCGTAACCGAAATCTGTGCAGCCGCACCGGAGTATAATAAACTTGATGTATATACTTAAAATGAATGATCCGAAGGTTACCATTCATGCCTAGCTACTCCGTCAGACCACACACATGTTTCCAATTCTCCGCTGTGATTGGAGTTAGCAAACAGTCATTCCACCTTTCCCAACTTTTATCAGGCGTCTCAATAGTTTCATCCTTTATCAACGCGTACAGTCTGGACACCAATTTTTTATTTGTGGGAGTGGAGAGCACAAACTGCAGTGACAGCAGCTCAGGGGGCTCCTGCGGATACGTGGTATAATGCGTCCGGGCAGCTTGGCGCAGTCTATGTATTGCAAAGCGAAAGAGGAGCGATTGGTTAGTGACATTGCGTCGCTTCAGGTGCTATAATCGAACCCAGCGGGTAGATGTCCTTCATGTGGCTAATTCCGGCTTCCCGTAGCAACCTCATAGAGGGGCCCTCATGTGGAACTGACCGTGCCAAATGGTATTTCAGACGCATCTGTGAGGTATACAACGGCAGCTTCCGTGCCAGGCCCCCCACGTTATTCCAAGCTGTGATTGTAGCATCTACTGCATTTATTTCAGACTTAGGGGTGCCATTGCAGCATGGGTAATGATGCTATGAAGCGGGATCGGGGTAGCATCGCCCTCCTCAACGGCAACATGTGGGGTGAAATCGTGTGGCCTGAACCAGTAGTAAGCATATTGGGCCTGCGCGCTCAAATAGTAAGCGTAAAAATCTGGAGCTGCGAAGCCCCCTATCATATCCTTCCGTCAGGACAGACCACTGCACTCCCGCCGCCTTGCCCCCCCATACCAGCCTAAGCAGATGGCTCCGGAGAGTCTTGAAAAAAGTCTTTGTGAGTACCACCGGTATGTTCACAAAGAGATAGAGGAACCGTGGCAGCACGATCATCTTAATTAACACGATTCGGTCTGCCAAAGTTAGTGGCAGCGTAATCCAGATGTCCACCCAGTCCGTCAACTTCGAGCATGCCCTGCCATAATTTTCCCGAACCACCACATTCGGGTCACGGTGGATACAGACCCCTAGATATTTGATAGGGTCAGCAGTCCACATCAGTGGGAATTCTACGGTGGGTCTAGCAGTGCGCTCGGTCAGCGGAATTATATACGATTTTCCCCAATTTATGTGAAGTCCCGATATATAGCCAAAGCGGACATATTCTCGTAGCAGTTGCGCTAAGTATGTGGCCGGCTCCCGCACACCCGCACAAATAGTACCATGTCAGTGGCATATAGTGAGATTGCCACTGGGCAATAATAAAAGGTAAGCGCTGTTTCTCTGTGCCTTTGACGGATCACGCAAGCCAGTGGTTCTAGAACTATCGCAAACAACAATGGCGACAGTGGAAAGCCCTGCCTTGTGCCTCTCTCGATGTTAAACAACTTGGACGTTAGCCCCCCAACCCGCACCCGCGCCTTAGGTGCCGCGTACAGTACTTTGATCCACTGTGAGAAAAGCGGGGAAAACCCATGCGCCACAACACACGGTGCATGTACACCCATTCTACGGAGTCGAATGCCTTGGCCGCGTTGAGTAACACGGCTGCCGCTTCCAAATTAGGGTCTAACACATGGAACATAGAGAAAATCGTGCGAAGATTGTGGGAAGTGGATCTTTCCGGGATGAACCCCGCCTGATCAGGTAGTACCAGCCCCTGTAACAGCGGCTGCAATTTGGTTGCCAATATCTTCACCAAAATCTGGGCGTCAATGTTGATACGGGACAACGGACGGTAGGACTCGCTGCTCTCCGGCGGCTTATCTTTTTTAAGAAGCGTGATGACCAAAGCCTCTCTCAGAGAGGGAGGTAGCACTCCATTCTCATACGCCTCGGCGTACATCTCGAGGAGGAAAGGAGCGAGTAAATCAGGATATTTCTTATAGAATTCAACTGTAAGCCCATCTGGACCGGGCGCTTTTCCATTGGATAACGTCGCTATCGCCATTTTAATGTCTTGCACATCTTTGGGTAGACATAGATATTTCCACTGTACATCAGAGAGCCATGCACAGGCAATGCCCTCTAAATACGCGTCAAATTCCTGTTCGGTTGCAGCACTGTGTGATTTATAAAGGTCTGCGTAGAAGCAGCGGAATTGTTCAACAATATCTTCCGGCCTGTAGTGTTCGCTTCTCAAGTCATCCACTATCCTGTCCACTGAAGGTTGTTCCATTCTCTCCCTAATTTTGAGCGCTAGTATGTGTCCTGGCAGACCCGCTTCTCCGTAACGTCGCGCTGCATATCTTCTGAAGATATACTTTATTTCTGTGTCAGCTAAGTCCTGTATACGGGCTAGTATTCCCGCCTCTGGATTGACCGAATACTCCCTCTCCAGCTCACGTAATCTACTTTCAGTGTTTTGGAGTTGAGTGCGTATGTCTTTAAGGATGCCCACTGCTGTCCCTATGCAGACTCCCCTGATTGTGACCTTGAAGGCCTCCCACAATGTAGAGGGCTCCTCCACTGATCCTTTGTTTAATGCAAAGTACTGCTCTATGGCCTCACGCACAGTTGATTCATATATCGGATCAAGCAGTGCTTCAGAGCGCAGCCTCCATGTGAAAGGTCTCCTCACCGTCCCTGGGATAGCCACCTCCAGTATCACCGGACTGTGTCCGATAACGTACGGGCCATAGGTTTCACTTCTAGCACCCAGTCCATGACCTCACCTCCAATCAGCCAGTAATCCAGCCGCGACCAACTTCCATGCACAGGAGTCGAATGCATACCCTCTCTGACCTGCGGGTTCCTTTCCCTCCACACATCATATAGTCCAAATTCCTCCATGGCCCTTACTACACACTTAGCCACCCTGGGGGTACGATGAGAGATGGGACTAGATTTATCCAGCGTCACATTCAGATACGTATTTAGATCCCCTCACTACACACCACTGGAGAGATCGGCCATTCACGCAGCTTCCCACATATGCGGTCTACACATGCCGGGTCATCTGCTATCGGTCCATACATATTAACAATAGAAATCAGTGCACCATGAAGCTTGCCACACACCATCGCACATCTCCCCTCCTCATCCGAGTACGTGTGTAGTGGCGTGAACTCCACCCCTTTTTTGACCATGATCAACACACCCCTTGCATACGATGAATACGATGCAGTCAGACGGAAGCCTGCCCACCTACGCGCTAACCCCACTCAGTGTATGTGGTCAGGTGCGTTTCTTGCAATAGGGCAATTTGTATCTGGTGTCTATTAAGATATGCCAGCACTTGCCGCACCTTCTTCGGAGAGTTGAGACCCCACACATTCCACGTCAGCAGCCTACAGCTACCTGTCATTTAACTGTATAATGTTTCTAATTTCATGAGTGTGATGTCATACACATCTGAGTCATCATCTTCTTCGAGATCTGGTTCTAGCAGTGTTTCGTACACTTTGCGACCATGGACTCACAAATTAGGCAAAAGAATGTGTTGTTTGCGCACTGCCTAAAGTCCCCCCATACCCCTCCGGGGCAATTAAATATGATTCAACTAACTTGGTCCAATCTTTCCAGTGAATTTCTGCTTCTCCACCATCATTTAGGAAGGATGGTGGTTGACTAATACCAGGGGTGCCCATACTGGAGAAGAGGTGCTATTGTAGCATCACCAAGGGATAAACGGGTACTCGCAGACCCAAAAAGTGCAAGTGGGTTGAGGTGGTTGAACTGGGTGAACAGGAGCGGACCCAATGCCAGGGAGGAGGTGCGCTTATGTAGATGATGTGCGTATCATCGTAGCAGGATGACACACAGTACGGAACATAACTTGTAGAGGAACTTCCACCAGAATGAGAAAGGAGAGGAGCCCTAAGAATCTTCAATGGCACTAAGAGGTGAGTGTATCACTGATGACTGAGTTTGTCAATAACAAGAATGTAAAGGGAATGCGTATCCTAGTGAGCAAAAGTAGCACTGTAATTGGTATGTGTGTCACCTGATAAGAGTGACAGGGAAACACAAGGAAGGAATGCACACACAATAATTCCACACAACCGGTGACACTGAGATATGGTGACCCTGTCACCGAAGGAAAAGGTAACACGCTGACTGGAGTGCGTGTCACCGGAGGAGTAGCTGGCAAGCGTAGGAACTAGAGTGCCAGCGCAATAATTTCATAGAACCAGTGACAATAAGGTATGGCGAGCATGTCACCGAAGGAAAAGGTAACACACTGAGTGGTGTGTGTGTCACCGGAGTAGTATCCGACCAGCTTAGGAATGCGAGTTCCAGAAGATAAAGAATAAAAATCTCTTACTTGAGAAACTGCCACTGAACAGATGAAACCAAGCTATCGGTGAAACAACCGATGGCCAACTCTTCACTCGCACAGAAGCAGCGGATGAATCCAAAGGAGATGGTGCAGCTGTGAGGAGACGATGATGTTGTAACTGACAGGAAGCACCGTCGCTTCAGGAACCGGCTGACAGAACTGCCTCTGGCTATTTCATCAACTTTGATACATTTTCTGAGGATCCCAGTGAACCTGAAAATACTCCAGCAACTAAAACTTTCAAAGAAAAAATAACAGAACTCTTTCTTCAAATTGAAAAAACATATCTGGTTTCACCATGGATTGAATTTTGGATTGTGTTAGGCGTACCTTTCCTCCTGCTCTGGCTCATTCTTGTTTTAAGCTTGGGAAAAATGATAGATGGAAAATACAGTACAATGGACACAGCAAGTAAGAAAATCAGCTTGCTCCTGAAGCCTCACAAATCATCTCATCGTGAAAGAAGAGACATGTCATCAGTAAACATCACAGCCGTTCCTATTCCTGGTGGTATAGCATGGGATAGAACTGATTATGACATATATGGCCCGGTGGAATTGCTGAAGATTCGACACCAGTTCAAGGTTTCTTTGAGTGACTTTGTATCACCCAGCTCATTTAGTGATGATTGGGACTTTGAAACTGTTAACAACATGAAGACAGACTTAGAAACGTCTGCTAAATTCACAGAACATGAATACTTAGAAGGTTCATCAGATTATGAACAAATGTATTGTTTTAATCATTATGGTTACCATTATTTGCATAAATCTGCAAGCCCTAGTAATATTTTTACTTATAATCAATGGGAACATTGTCCAACCCCACCAAAGGGTAGCTCAAAAACATTTTATGTAACGTTTCCGTTCTTCTCAGGGTTTAATGTTACAAATCCAGCAACGTTTTATTATGAAAATATGAATTAAACAGGAAGGAGAACAATGTTGACCAATACAAAACAAATTTATTCTGCAAACTTTTATGCTCAGCTGTCTACATTAGGTTTTGACTTTTGGAAAGACAACATTGAGATAAAATCTGTCTGGGGCACAAAAGACTGGCAGGTGCAAGGTTCAGAAGCCCTGTTCAGATTCTGCATTATACCAGAACAAATTATGTTTTTAAATGACACTGTTCAACAAACTTCTTGTCTTGGCCTGGCTAAGATAAGATTTAAATAAACCGTCTATACCTAAACCCACATCTGACAGTAATGATACTGCAGAAGAGGAGATGGACATACCCTATATTTTGAAACAAAACAGAACTAATCCTGATTGGAAAAAATGGTTAATCTGGCCCACAGACACGAATAACTGTCAAGATAGATTCCTGAACAAAACGCAAGGGTTCACAGTGAATAGGCCAGATCCAAGATACTCCCAGAGAAAACATCCAGGGATAGTAACTACTTACAGTGTAGGAAAGCTATGCCTTGAGTGGCTACAGAAATCTACACTTCCAGAAATCAAACAACACTTATCTTTACTTAAAGAAGGAAATGATTTGCGAGATTTCTTAATGGGGCCGCATAAACCACGTCAAAAACGTTTCATATACGCCGGTATATACGCTGCATACAACGAAGCTTGGAAAATGTAACGCAAATGGAAACTGCAGAAAGAATAACGAGAAATTGATCGTATTAATTTAGAGAAAGCTCTCTATGTAGTGGACAATGGGTGAACGACTCTGTCCTCCAGAATATATTCTTTGTACAGCATTGTATCCTCTGCAATTGACATAATAGAACAGGTCAGTCTCAATTACATTCTATAATGCAGCTAGGCTGGACGTTACAAAATCTTCGTTCAGGCTACGTGCCATGGCGTCTAATCAACACAACTTCATTGTTTGCTGTATTTAACCTTACAGATAAACAAATCTCTTTGGCACAAAGAGGAGCAGACTATACGGTGCTGAGCACTGAAAAACTGGAAAGATTACCATTGACAGTTTCTGAGAAGCCTGTTGTTGAATGGATAATACATGGCACCATCACGATACCAGTGACGATTTTCCAATTTCAGTATTGTCTACAGCATATACCAGCGGGCCTGTATGAAAGGTTGGGGAAATAATAAATTAAGTCAACCTGGGCTTTACCTTACACACACAAATGTTGGAATGGGGGAAAAGCGGTATTCCTTAGTGGAAAAAAATTGTAAGAACTCACTAAGTGGTACACTTTTGTGCCAGGGTATTAATTTACACAGAGCCTGCGAAGGTTTTGCAAATAACCTCTCTTGCCACCTGAACGGTACGCCCTCCACAGTGATAGAACACATTTTCCGGCAGCTATCCAATGGCAGCTACGTTATGCTCAATGACCACAGCTGTTGTGGCATGTTGCCAGGAAAAGCGTTTCTAGTTAGTGTGTCATCCCGGGTCACTTGTTGTATGCAAGTATTGTATCCAAAGAGAAAGACAGACAGGGAGACGGCGTTATAGCCTTCACTGAATATCTCTTATATACGAATTGATAATTTAAGCAGAATTAAAGCCATTCTTTTGCAAAAAACTGTGCCACTGACCTCGTCCAGAGGAACGTATGATCTGCAGGTTGCAAGAACTTCTGCAGAGAAGCATGCATTATTATCAACACATTGCCCAGTACATTTCGCGGAAATGTTAAGTCAAATCTTAAACATGTCTGATACCAGCGGCATCGCACATGTATTTAAGACTTTTTTTCGGGACTGTTATCACCATTTGAAGCAGTCTTTAGCATTTTTCCAAATTTCGTGCACTCTGTGTTCGGCGGCCTGCCTCTCATTTTGGGACTCGTAGCAGGAATTCTATTTTTATTCCTCCGGCTCCGATATGGCAAATCCAGTCACCAGCGATACTGAGACTACCATGGAACAAGCTCTCCTTGCCATGAGGTATCGTGAACGCATTACACAGATTCTTGGCTTGGATCGTTTAAGAGGTCTGAACACCACTTGGTTCCTTTCGTTCAGACCAATCTGGCAAGATTGCATCTTACCTGTTCTACGAGGCCTGCTTTGTGGAGAGGAATGCGTGTTGGACATTTGTCTTACACTTCTATCAGTCCTGCCATCGGATGTTGACGCCTTGCTAGGTCCGGTAACGACTCATGCACCGTGTTGCCCCCAACGGCTGCCAATTCTGATGACTGCATTCATTGAGGTCTCACTGACCAGTCTAATTGAGGGTGAGATACGTGACACTACAGGCACACAGGTACCACCTACTGCGGACATTGCTAATGCATCAAACGCTGACGGCGATGATCCTCATCTCTGCACATTTGACCTGCTAACTGAAGTGGTTCCACTTTCACCTACTATGGTAGACGGTTTCTTTGCCAGCCTAGACGATCTGATGTTTTTTCCCAACACAAGAATAACTTTTGATTCATGCACACAGCGTTCCCTGAACTCTGAAATTCGGCCTTCGTTTTTTCAAAACAAACAGTCTAACAATTTGAACTTTTTCCAAAATAGAACTTTTGGCACAGAGTAATCTGCTTAAAGTAGAACTATTCTTAGAGAACAAGATTTCTTTTGAAAAACTTCCTAAATGACAATATTTGAACTTGTCCTAAAACGAAACGGGTTTGAATATTATGCTATGGGATGGTCTCGACCTTTTTTCTGTACCTTAAGAGACATTTCATGAATCCAATTTCATATTTGATAAAGGTTAGAATGTAGGATCTCATAATATGCTTCATATCTATTGAGACCTGCTTTTAATGCAATTTATACTCATTTCATGTGAACAACCGTTTTTCAAAATACAATTTGTATTTTGGGTGGGATTGTAAACACTTGCCTTCGATATGTTCAGTGCTTATACATTTTATCTTATTGAACTTAATATCGTGGAGTGGGTATTATGTACGAATCTAGGACCCTAGTGTAATTTTCCCGATTCATGCCCATCTATAGGTATAAATCACCCGATCCTTATATAGGCATAGATATCATACCCTTATTTAGACTGAGCCTATGCAGCCCAAATAAGACATGGCTACTTCCACTTTGTTCCGAGAATCCACAACGATTTCTTGGAAAAACCCGCCTTCAGCAACTAGGGACTTCCCCTTGCCTGAATATTAATTTATCTAGGAAATCATGGAGTTTTCGAAGAACGGAGTCTTTGATGACGTTATTATGTCCAATCATACGTCAAACTCGGCACCTTCAAGGTATAAATATGCCTACATTTGTCCAGACAAACACACGGTGGTTTGGAGCAGTTCGACTATCTACTTGCCCGGCGCGCCCTGCAGCAGTAAGTGCCGAAGGAAGCCGACCCTCCAGCTGACGCACTGAGAGACGTTGTCTTTTCTCTTGCCGAGAAATCCAGCTCCAGTGTTTCCAGGCTACCCTTGCGGGTTGCTGGGAAATAGAGTCCTGAGAGAGAGATACAAGACCTCCTTCATTCTAAACCAAGGCACGGAGCCGATTAGACCCTTAGAGAATTCTTGGAATAGATTCTTGGCAAAGAATACAAAACTTAAGCTACACCTCACTTACTTCTTCCCTTGTACTAGACTTAGGTTAGGTACACCGGTAGTCGTATTTTAGAAGCACCCGCTAAGTACTTTTAGTCATTATTTTATCACTGAATGTATTTTATGGCTTAGAAACCATATCATGCTTTTACAGTACTATTTTATAATACTTATCGTATTATATACCTTGTACTTTATAACCAGTATTACGATTGTAGCAGTACATTTCTTATGCTTGAGAAAGAAGACTGTTCAATAAAAACTTTTTATTGAAAACGCCCGTTTGTCTATTTTCTCAGCACCTCTGGTGAAACGAAGCATGCACGATTGACTGAGTAAAATAGCTATCTATTGTTTCTGCGACTCTGGAGATTGATTTCTTATTCTTGGGAAACAAAGTTGTCATGCTTATGCGGTTGTCAGAAACGAATCCCTTCTTGTGAATTCGAGAAAGTTTCTAGTGACCTCTGAGCTAGCTGGCACTCACAATTAAGTCTAATATATTCGATAGAGACCTAGTCGACCTCAGTCCTACGTCTAAACTATAGTATATATTATTCCAATGCGCAAAGCCTATTGGGAATATAGGAACTACACTACAAGGTAGCTGCCATCTTGGAATGGATTTTCTAAGAAAGAAGACACACTTCAAGATGCCGGTCATGCATGTGCCTTGATACATGTGTCCACATAACCGTGACAACATGCTTGGTAGAGCCGATTGCTCGGCCTTTTAAAGCTGAAACCTACTGGTTTTGCCAGTGTGTGTGTGTGTGTGTGTGTGTGTGTGTTTTGTGTGTGCGTGCTCGGGTGTGTCTGTGTGTGTGTGTGTGTATATATATATATATATATATATATATATATATATATATATATATATATATGTGTGTGTGTGTGTGTTGGTCTTACTGTGCATCTAAATATGCAACATATTGTCCTTTTTTGCTGTTTAAAATTATTTGTACAAAGTAAGTTTCATTTAATAACTTGTTGTAACCTCATTGTGAATGGTTACACCTCTCCTGTGCAAGTGCAAGCATCTGATACAGTGTATCTAGACTAATTTTACCTCTGTTGGTTCATGTGTTTTAGAGATTTATTGCAATTATTTTTTCTTAGTAAATGTCACATCTGCAAGGCAGTTAACTGGATATGGCCGTTTCAGCCATCTATTCCCAACATCCGCCTATCAGCACATGAAGATGCACAAAAGAATTTTGGGACATTTGTCGGCCGTTTATTGTGTTGCATTTGACCGTAGCGGAAGAAGAATTTTCACAGTGAGTTTTTTTATTAATTATAGATTTAAGTGTTTGTTGTGGTTGCTTCAAACTTGCAAATTAGTGTGCATCTACAAAGTCTTAACCTCTATTTACACCTTCAGTACAGGGTAGTTTCACGTTGTTGCTCTGAAAGGTAACATAGATTTAGATTGTTAACCCCTATCAATCTTCTACTAAGTATTTTCTGAAAGGATAAAGTACACTGGGGTTTGATTTATTGTAATGAAAGTCCGCCACATGATTTGAAAAAGATGCTCGGTCTTGCCTTGTTTTTTACCCTTCTGTGAACGAACCCACTGAAGGTGCTCCACCAAGCCAAACTGAAGACTTTTATTAGAAGAATGGTTATTAACTGTTTGAAGAATTGACAAAAATGCATGCAAAAATGTAGTCCAAACTTCTCACGCTCATCCTTTAAAATGTTGTGCACATTGGTGAAGGGAACAAAAGTTTCAGGGATGGTGTCAGTGCTGCCGCCCCTGTTCAAACTCGCACATTAATTGTTGCTTCCACAACGGTAATGACTTCTGAGTTTATGCCAAATTTTAAATTAGCAACAAGTAGGTCATTCTTTTTGTTTTGGTGTAAATTTGACCTGTAGTTTGTTTGCATTTGTAATTGCAAATGGAAAAAATTGGGATTTTACTTCTTCTGTCCTTGAACCGGTTTGTCTACCAAAAAAAAAATTAAATTAAGAACTGTTGGGTGCCTCTTTATGAATTTTGCATCTCATCTTTGTGTATTGAAATAAAATCTCCTGATATATGTATGTGCTTATGCAAAAGGCAAAGGAGCACTGTACATGGCCAAAAATGGACATAAAATCAGCGAGCAAGAGGAAATGAAGCTGGGTTGTAGATGGTTAATGCATAGTGTTCTTTAAATAGGTGAGTCTTAAACTTTTCTTTCAAAATTTGAGCAGTTTTTGGGCGATCCTGGTTGATACAAGTTGTTTTTCTGGGTACCTTTACACACAAACACTGCCAATGCAGGCTGTGTGTTTTGGTGCAGAGCAAAGTGATGAGTCAACATTGCACACATCTCTATGTGCCATGCCTACACCCCACTGCCCTGGCATAGGTCAGCCACCCCTCCAGCTGGGTGCACTATATACCAGTGGTAAAGGTGCATGAGCCCTGCACCCCTACAGTGTCTAGACCATTTCTTAGACATTGTAAGTGCAGTAATGCCATTAAGAGTATATGGTGCTAGGAGTTTGTCATTATGAACTCCACAGCACCATTATGGCTTTACTGAAAACTGGGAATCAAACTTCTCAGCACATTAAACCCACACTGATGCCAGTGTGGGATTTAATTAAAAAAATGCACTCAGAGGCCATCTTAGAGATGCCCACTGAAAATCGATCAGCCTCTGGTGGTTTCCCTGACTGGTACAGACCAGCCTGCCACCACGAGACATGTTTCTGGCCCCCGGTGTACGAGCTTTCGCTCCCTGAGCCCAGAAACAAAGCCTTTCCTGGGCAAAGATAGTCACACCTCCCTTAGGTCAGGAAGAGCCATCTGTGGCAGGGGAGCTTCAAAGGCCTTGCCGCCTTTGTAATGCGAACCCCAGCCTCTCCTGCTAACAGGAGCAGGCTCCATTTCTGTCTTTCCTCCTTTTCGGCTGGAAGACAGGTGGGGAAAATTAGAGCATTCTGAATGTGTGCCCACCTCCACCAGCCCCACCCCTCATGTAGGGGAGGCGAGGTGAGCCCCACTATCTTGAGTGCCCACCATCTTGCAGATGGCAGGCCCTCTCCAATCATTTTTTTTTCACTTTCAATCTGTATTTCGATCTATTTAGATCATAAAATAGATAGACAATTTAAAATCAATTTAGAATGATACCAAGTAAAACAGGATTTAAGAAGCATTACAATTAGCCTGTTAAATCAATTACAGTACATTACATTTAAAAGGCATCAGTACATTTCATTTATCGCGAGTCTATATCTGACTTTATGTAGCGGGTACGGGTGTGCCACATCGCTGTTAAAAATGTTGCCACCGCAAACACAATCGAGGGTGATAGTTCCGTCTTTAATATTCTGTAGCTGGGAGGTAGTTCCTGAAACCTAGGTTTTTAAGAAGTGGAACAAGCCAATACTTCCTAGATCTTTGATAAGCATTACAGAACAATATGATATGCAAATCATTTTCCTGGTGGTGTTGGCATACCGGGCACTGTTCTGTAAGCGAAGGCTCGGCCCAACGGTTGGTGAAAGCCCTAAGAGGGAGTGTACCGTATCGCCACTGCATAAATAATTTTCTGGTCAGAACAGGACTAATGCCATCGAGGACCTGCTCTAGATGGTATGAATCTTTAGATTTAATGAACAGATTTGTAAGAGACCCCTCCCGTGCACTCCCTATTGAGGCAAGTAGCTTTTGCTCATAAAAATCCCTCAAGAGGAGTTTGCGTGGGATCCTACAACATGCATTTCCCTGATCTAGCCATAATTCTGGTCTTCCTAGGCTCTCGCATGTTTGTTTTATGTATCTCAGCCATGGAATATGTGTTGCATTTGGTAAGCGTAGGATCTCTTGGAGCTCAGTCCTGTTATTCATAAGTTCTGGCATGCTCCAGATTCGGCTCCAAAAGGTTATTGGTTTTAGTCCCAGCTCTTCTGTAATTGGTCTGAGACCCAGGTCTAGTCTCAACGGGAGGAGCGGGGTACTTGGGGGTAAGGCTGCCAGCTGCCTAATGAATTTGTTTTCAGTGGTCAACAGGTTATGGGCAGGTGTATGACCCCACAGTTCCCCTCCATATGTAACTGCCCCTCTTGCCTGCCTTTTATAGATTTGGAGAACAGGACCAAAAGGTTTGTAGGTCGACCTACTTGTCATCCTACAAATGCCACCCGTTAACTGGACCAATTTCATGTTGGCCCTGGTCCGATGCGTGTCCCAGGTCATGTTTTGGTTGATAGTTACCCCCAGGTATTCGAAAGTGAAAATCCTCTCTAGTCTCAGTGAGCCTATGGTAGGATTGGGGCGTGTTGAGGAGGGGGGGGTTGAGAATCATATATTTAGTTTTCAAGGCATTGATCTCAAGCCCCCACTCCACACAAAAAGTCGAAAACCCATCCAGGACCCGTTGTATTCACATGGGGGACTTAGACAACAACAGAGTGTCGTCCGCAAACATAATAGCGGGCACCCTGCTGCCATTGAGCTTGGGAGCATCGATGTCGCCCATCCTGGTCAAGTGGGCGATTACCCCGTTGACAAAGAGGCAGAACAAGCACACAACCCTGTCTCATCCCCCTGTCAACGGGGAATCTTCCAGAAAGTGCCCCATTTTTACCACACCTGACACAAGCAAAATTTCCCTGGTGTAATCTTATCAGAATGGTCAAGATGTCGGCCGGGATACCCAGCTCCGCCAACACGGTCCATAATCTGGCTCTTGGCACTAAATCGAAGGCGGCTCGCAAGTCCACAAATACCGTGTACAAACTGCCCCCCTCGATTACCGCGATCTTCCAGAACAGAAGATTCAGACAAAATATCTGGTCCGTAGTTGAGACCCCCCTTCTGAATCCTGCCTGGTAGGGACTCAAGATGGCGAATTTCTCTATCCAATTTTGGAGGCGATCAAGTATCAGCCTACCAAATATTTTCTGGGGTACATTGATGAGGCTGATGGGCCTGTAGTTGGCTGGGAGCAGAGGTGATCCCTTCTTAAATATGGGAACAATCTCTGCGCCCAGCCAAGTACAGGGAACCTCCATACCCCTCAGGACAGCGTTGATTATCATCACCAAGTAAGGGGCCCATACATCAGGCTCCTATTTAAATAAATCGCCCGGTAAACCGTCCAATCCAGGCGCTTTGCCTGATGTCAGCCTTGCAATGGCTGCTCGTACCTCCATCTCTGTGAATGGGTCCCCTTCTGGTAGTACACTAATGGTAGGTAGGGATTTGTTAGGGGCCCCGTCATTAACACTGTAAAGGGACTGGAAATGATCTTGCTAGGCCTTGGCTGAGATATTAGGTTCGATAGCCGAGGCTAGCTCCTCGGACCCCCTATTGACAATACGCCAGAATTTACGAGAATCCTTAGAGGCTAGTGAAATAGTGAGGTTTTCCCATTTCTCCTGTTCCCATTCACTATTGGCGTGAGTAATCAAGCGCTTGTAGTCCCTTCTCCTGGCCTGTATCACAGATCTGTCTGTACCTTCCTTAATCGAGGTCAGCAGGTGGAGAGGTTGTAGCGACCACCCCCATTCTTCCCTGTCGAGAAAAGGACTTCAGCCAGAGACTTGATGAGGTCCTCATGCGCCAACCACAATTGCTTATGTGTGCCCAGAATGCAGGGATTCTCCATTATTGCACACACCCTTTCTAATGTTGGGATGACCCGGGAATAAAGCCCTGAAACCTTCTCTGAGTTCGAGGCTAGCTTCTCCCACCTCACTCTCCGTCTTTTATTCGTCAGCGCTAGCCCTGGGGCGGGGGCATCTCCCGCCGCCCTTCTATCTTCTAGGCTGGGAAGGGCGTATTTCAGTTCGAGCGCATTGTGGTCGCTGTCTGCCCTAGGTATCACCCGGAAGTCAATGTGCGACCACAGAGAGAGTTGGACCAGAATAAAATCCAGTCTTGACTCCCTGCCCACTCTGTTGTATGTGCATTTAAGGGGGATGTCGGAATTTATACGTCCGTTACAGGCACGCACACCGCGTTTCAGGGTTATAGCAGTAATTTGGACAGCTAGAGGAGTCCAAGCTCTAGGCGAGGAGGCTACCGTAAGGGGTACAGACCACGCTGCATCCTCCTCCTGAGATAGTCCATCCAATAAACCTGAGAGGGGCTCAAAGTGGCATTTCAGATCCCCTCCTATCATGAAGGGTGTGCCCTGGGGAATATCACTGAGGAAGAATGAGAGTTCCTCAATGGTGCGTGACTCTTGTGTAATGCTTACCGGCCTAGAGTAGACGTTTACCACAACGAGTCTACTCGAGTTCGGCCACTCCAACAAAACACGGAGAATATCCTCTGAAGCTGTGGGAAGTGATATGGCCTCACAACCCAGGTCGACAGCCACCCAGGTTGCAAGACCTCCTGAGGACGCCCCTTGCCCCCCACTTCGCAGGAATGGAGAATGTCGCGAAACCTGAGCGGGAGACATCCTCTCTCGCCCAGGTTTCTTGGAACAAGCATATGTCTTTGCCCTCAATAAATGAACTCCAGTCCGGGCAATTCAATTTATTCCCCAGGCCAGCCACGTTCCAGGATAATATCTTTAGAGAGGGTGGTCTGAGATTCGGGATAGGAGGAGGGGGAGTGCCCGTGTCACATAGACTCATCGATGGTGTAACAGTATGAGCTCGTTCCCCTTGTTCGACTATGGGTTCCCTCAGACTGGGTAAGGGCCCTGTAGTTGTCGAGGGAGCCTCCTCAATATTATCTTGCTCCTCACAGTGGACAATCAGGATTAGGGATTGTGCCCACTCCCCCACGTGAGATGAGCACACCAAGGCTGTAGTCACCCTAAGGTCAGTAGCCCATTGGCTACTGACCTCGAGACCCCTAAAACACCCCCTAAATACAGTATTTAGGGGGCAGCCCTGAAGCAAGAAAATAAATTCCTGCAACCTACAAAGAAGAAGGAAGAAAGAAGACGCCCAGCAGAAGAGATTGCACAGAAGAACTAACTTGGCCCCAGTCCTACCAGCCCGCCTGCAGTATCCAAAGATCCTGCACCAAAGGTTGCCTTGTCCTGCAGCCAGTGACCTCCAGAACCCCTGGGACGACTGATTGCCTTCAACAAAGACCGGATCTCCTGTGAACAGCAACTCTGTTTAAAAGAAACTCCCAAGACAGACTCTGAGCCTGCTGAGGACAAAGAACCTGATGCCTGAAACCACCACTGCATCTGACGCCTACAGCCCGAATCCAGGTGGCACACTGATCCCTGCGATGTCCTCCAGAGTCTACAAGAAAATAGAACAACCAACGGCCTACCAAGGTTAAGCACATAAATCCCAAATGTTTCATATTGTGAGGTTTGGTACAACTATTCCCAGCATCCGCCATTGACAGATGCCACTGTTATGAAAGGAAGGTGCACCAAAAAATCATTCAGGTGAACAAATGCAATCCGTCAGCATTCTTTATTCAAAGTGCCGTTTAAAACTGGTACACAGCCAACGAGTTTCGTTCCTTTGTGCAAAAGGAACTTCATCAGGGCTTAAGAATTAGAAGTGGATTAATCACTATGGCACGCAATATTTAATATCTGTCGTTCGGGTACTAGAGTCACATGGAGACGGAATAATATCCAATCAAGGCTTCAGTTCTACGGTATATTGCAAGTATTCAAATACCATCCATATGCTTGATAGACAACAGAAATCATGAAATCCTGGAGTTGCATTCACAGTTGGAGAGAAGAATAATTCGATCCCAACTATGGAATTTGTACGAAGCGGAAAGTTTAGAAGGACGACATGGTTACCGGCAGCAACTGGAGTCCACTGTGACTTGACCCCTCCAGGACTCTCCGATGTTGCCTTCAGCCTCTGCACGGAGACCCCGTTCCCCACTGCGAGTGGACCAGTAAGGTGAAATCAGACCTCAAAAGACCACCCTGCATCCAGCCGCCCTGGAGAAGAGAACCCATGGTAAACATACATCACTGAGCCCTCCAACATACCCGCCCAGCTGTTGGTTCCTCCCGGAAGTCTTCCTGGACTGAAACACAGCAACTGCTGTATCAGGCAGCCGTCCCGTTTCATCTTCACGTCTCTTATCCAGCTGGTGATTTATTCTTCCTGCCACAAAGGAGAGCCACGCCATATTCAAACAGCGGGTCTTCCCGAGATACCACTCCTACTTTCACCGTGCGGACACTGCGGATGGTTTTACTCTTAGCCGTGTGTTTACAAATATTTCACATTTAACTATCGGAATATCTGATTTGGATTCATACCTGTTAATCCTCGCAAGCCACAGTTGTGTCTCTCCTGTAACTTCGACCATTGGAGTACTTAATTCTATCCCTTTTTAGAACTCGGGACCTCCCTTTCAAGATGTTATCACTTGTGAGAAGCTGTGGTCACATTAACCCATCATGTGGTTGGGTTAACATGTACACTACTTTCAGGCCCCATGGACTCTTGATTTGACTGTGTTCTTACGCCCTGAAGAAGGTGACATCCCAGACAGGGGGTGGCAACACCGAAACGCGCATCAGCGCTTTCAGTTTTTTTTTGTGTGTCCCATATGTATGTTTATTAGTGTATGATGCATGTTAAGAACAATCTATGTGGATTTACTACTAAAAAAAGCCCTCTCTAATTAATTTAATGATAGAATTATTGCTATCTGCACAGTTTTCTTTATTACATTAAATTATTTATGCATTTTCGATTGGATTCATGTAAAATTACTTTTCTACTTTGCATATATAGAGAGACCTTGTATCATTAATAGGTTTAAACGTTGATGAATGATTTAGTGTGCTTTCACTGTTCAAATGTGTTTGATTGGAGAGTGAGCATGTATGAATGGATTGTATGAGAGGAAGTCCAAGGTGATCATTATCATTTGGGCCACAAGCGCTTTTGTACATATTTGATTGTATAAAGAATGTATCCATGTATCTATTGTTTTTTCTGATTAAATTAGCAGAACCAAAATAAATGCTGACTAAAAGAATCGATTCATGATCATTTTTTTACTTTGTTTTGACACATTTTTCAGCTGACAAACTCATTCTATGACTTAATTTCAATCTTTGTAAACATTAGGTAGAGCTACTTTTGAACATTTTGACTGTCTTCCTGGACTGGCCTGCAGCAGTAATCCAAAACTAGCAACTGCCATTGAAAACCACAGGGTAACCAATGCCAAAACAGCACCCTGCACCCAGCCGCCCCGGCGCCGCTGCGGGTGCACCATGTGTGCTAACTCGGATCCCCCTTTGCCCCGAGCCTAACACCAGGAGCTTTGCTCCCACAACCTTGTGGCCAGCTTGTGAGTAGCCACCAACTGGAGGTCCCCTATCCCCCATTGGATAACATTTGGCCTCAGCACTCTGCACCCGGCCGCCCTAGTGCCACTGAGGGGGTTTCAAGAGTCCATCCTGGACCAAGGGAGGAACTCTGGTTCTAACAGAATACCAACTCCCACAAATAAGCACTTACCTGCAAACCGTTAACTTTATTTCCTTCCATAGTATTGCTTTGATTGCTTTTCCTTGAAAATTCTTCCAAGTGCGGAGTTGGTTTATATGAAACATTGAAAAACCGCAAATGTACTAAAAGTGAATTACTTAACTTTTGTCTAAGAAATGTCTCAGTGTGATATCTAGGCATATCATACTGATTAGCAAAAGTAAGTTAAAAAGTAATCTAAAAAGTAATGTGTACAGTAATCTGTAAAGTAACTAAAAAGTAATTTCGAACTGTTGACTTACCTGTAATTCAACCAACTGCATTTGAGCCTGCATTCAACTATAAATCACTGCTTAAGATTTTGCTAAGTATTATTTCACTTACCTGCACCAGGATTGGCTTGGTTCTAGAAATTAAGTAACTAAATAATATTTTTGATACAAACATATTGGTCTTAGTTCAGTCTTTGAGTGTGCGACATAATTTCTTGCCTGAGTGTGCACATCAAATGCTTTTCACTACCCTCTGATAAAGCCTTACTGCTCACCCACACTACCACAAATCAAGAGTAAGGTGTTATCTACTTTTACCTCTGCGTACCTTTGGGGTACCACTGGACTCTGTGAACACTATACCTCGTTTTGATATAGTATATGCAGAGACGTGTGTTTGTATATCGGTACCACCACAGAGCTACATATATGTCCTCCCTTCCATACGTGAAAAAAAGGGGAGGGGAGGTTGACAGTGCCTCACGGAAGCAACACCAAGGAGAGGATTGTATCAGACTGGTACTCGCCTGATTCCTCACTTCTCATCATCGGCTACTGTCAACCTTAAAGAAATGGGAGAAAAACAAACATAAAGAAAGTGCATATAGGTCAAGCAACCGTGAGGTGTTGTGAGTGCTGAGACCCGGTGTGATATATCCGTGCCCAATTAAGTGAAAAAACAACAAATATACCACTATAAAAAGAGTAAGACTAACTGGCAACTCATGACTTTATTCTGTGCTGTTAGCTCACTCTGATTAAAAGTCAACCGACATGTTTCATCACTTTGCCTTACAGTGATTTCTTCAGGGTTTCTTGGTGGGTCAGCGTTTAACATGCACCTTTCATAGTCTTCCCTTATTGTACCTGTAGCGAGTGGTGGGACACAACAAACAAACACATACAAACATTAAAAATGTCTCAGCGAGTAGCACCGAGCCCGGTGCTCACTGGCAAATGACAAATTCCAGCAATATAGATTTACCAGGTGGCCTTCTGTGGTGAGCCTACCCGGCCCCCGTGGAAGACTGCTTCACGTGTATCGTTCCCTGTCTCTGTACTGGGACGCTTTGAACCGCCAAAAGGTCGGTATCTGTGGAAAAAGACGAAGGCGGGAAAGTTTAGTTGTAATACAACTCGCTTAGCTTATGCCTATTAAATTGCGGGCGGACGTGATTTTACCCAGTCCCTTTTTCCCTTTAGTTACAGCTCCTGCTCCCTCTATCTTTTAGCAGCCTGGTTAAAAAACTCCTTACCGCGTACGCGTGCAGGTGTGGTCTCGGCTCACCCCTCGTATGCTGTGGCGGTGCCGGCCGGCTGTTTACAAAGCCCGTTTCCGGGTCACGTGGACCAACGTAACGTGCTACGTCACGTCAACGGCGGGCGCCCTTTTTAAACGGGAAAGTGTCTCTAAGGGTGCAATATTATCGCCACTGTGGGATACACTCGGACTGATGTTCCTAGTGGGGTAAATTGCGGGACCCAGCCCCGGGGACTCGTGGAATTGAATACTTCTTTCCATAATATAAATTGTGAAGCGAATTGGTATATTCCTAATGTTATTGTTCACCTCTCTACATGGCATACCGCCACGTTTATATAGCGATTGCCATCTTCGAGTGGGACACTTGTATCCATGGTGTGACACCCCTGCCAGTCCGAAAATGGACAGTGGATCCTGACTTGATGATTTTATAGGGATCCGACATCAAAGGCTTGTGTGGTTACTTGACCTTCGAGTACATGCTCCTATTGTCACCATACCACAGATATTTATTATGCAGTACAGGTTAAGTGACTTAACAACAGGTAGTGTGAAACCTCTACATAGGGTCCCCTATGGGTGGTACACATTACAATGTTCATACTAAGTGAGGAGCCACTAGTCTCAGTATTATGCTGTTTGTTCATATGTTGATTCATCAGGATCGCACTCTAGGTCATTGAGACCTTATTCCACTCAATAATGTCATTGAGGCCTTGGTCAGCTGTTAACTCTTCATAGATCCATCGTGCCTCTTTCTTTAATAGTCTATTGCTCATATTGTGTGTATCACCTTGCACTCTCTCTAACACGATCCAACGGAGGTCTCTGGGTTTGTGTTTCAGGCTGTTGAAATGTTGTACCAGTTTGGTTGAGAGTTTTGCTGTCTTTAGGGTGCTGAGATGTTCCTGAATTCTCACCTTGATTTTTCTGGTGGTGAGCCCTATATAGTGCAATCCACATGGACAGGTTAGTCTGTATATCACGTTACACGTGTTACAGTTACTGAAGCTGTTTAGATGCCATGTACTTCCATTAGTCCTAGTGATGGAATTTGTTTTCATGGTTAGAGGACAGATGGTACATTCTCCACATGGGTAGTGGCCAGACGGAAGATTAGAGTGGGGCAGCTTAACTTGTGGTCTTGTATGGACCAGCCGGTCCTTCAAACTGGAGGATCGCTTGAAGGCGAACCTGGGCGGTGGCATTCGCATAGAGTTGGTGCTCAGGATATGCCAGTCTTTTCTCACTATTTGGCGGATTTTGGTGGAATGAGGTCCAAAAGTAGTGATCACTGGGATACAATCTTCGGTTTCCTTCGGTTGTCGCTCGAGTAGAGCTTCTCTTGGTGTATTCAGTGCTCGTTTCTTGGCCTGTTTTATCGTTTTCCGTAGTCACTCTATACTAGCATACCCCAGGAGGCGACGCTGGTGGCAGCAGCCCGCTCCCTGGGGGAGCTAGAATGGTTCTACGACACAGCACAGACTCTAGTACTGCAGTGCATCGAATTAGCTTTGACCCGCAATTTCTTTGCACACAAAGACCAACTGTTTCTGCAGACCTCAGGGACTTCAATGGGGGCAACTTTTGCCCCCAGCCTGGCATGTATCTATGTCGGCCAATTTGAAGCCAATCACATCTATCACGCTACCAATCTCTTCCAGGGGAACATTGTCCTCTGGAAGAGATACATAGATGACATTCTGTGCATCTGGAGAGGAACACATGAGACATTGGACTGTTTTTTAACATGGCTCAACACACTGGATAGATGTCTCAGGTTCCCTTGGAATATAGACCGATATAAAGCCACCTATCTGGACCTGGATATCAGTGCCACAGACAATAAATTGGCAACATCAGTACATCAAAAACCCACAGACAAGAACTCGTTGTTACACTATAAATCATTCCATCCTAGGGCTCTGCGAGACAACCTTCCTGTGGGACAATTCATGAGGTACCGGAGAAATTGTACAACTACCAACAGCTACATGGAACAATCTGAAAAACTGTCTGACAAACTTATCGCCAGAGCATACCCCCGGAAAACGATAAAAAAGGCCAAGAAACGAGCACTGAATACACCAAGAGAAGCTCTACTCGAGCGACAACCGAAGGAAACCGAAGATTGTATCCCAGTGATCACTACTTTTGGACCTCATTCCACCAAAATCCGCCAAATAGTGAGAAAACACTGGCATATCCTGAGCACCAACTCTATGCGAATGCCACCGCCCAGGTTCGCCTTCAAGCGATCCTCCAGTTTGAAGGACCGGCTGGTCCATACAAGACCACAAGTTAAGCTGCCCCACTCTAATCTTCCGTCTGGCCACTACCCATGTGGAGAATGTACCATCTGTCCTCTAACCATGAAAACAAATTCCATCACTAGGACTAATGGAAGTACATGGCATCTAAACAGCTTCAGTAACTGTAACACGTGTAACGTGATATACAGACTAACCTGTCCATGTGGATTGCACTATATAGGGCTCACCACCAGAAAAATCAAGGTGAGAATTCAGGAACATCTCAGCACCCTAAAGACAGCAAAACTCTCAACCAAACTGGTACAACATTTCAACAGCCTGAAACACAAACCCAGAGACCTCCGTTGGATCGTGTTAGAGAGAGTGCAAGGTGATACACACAATATGAGCAATAGACTATTAAAGAAAGAGGCACAATGGATCTATGAAGAGTTAACAGCTGACCAAGGCCTCAATGACATTATTGAGTGGAATAAGGTCTTAATGACCTAGAGTGCGATCCTGATGAATCAACATATGAACAAACAGCATAATACTGAGACTAGTGGCTCCTCACTTAGTATGAACATTGTAATGTGTACCACCCATAGGGGACCCTATGTAGAGGTTTCACACTACCTGTTGTTAAGTCACTTAACCTGTACTGCATAATAAATATCTGTGGTATGGTGACAATAGGAGCATGTACTCGAAGGTCAAGTAACCACACAAGCCTTTGATGTCGGATCCCTATAAAATCATCAAGTCAGGATCCACTGTCCATTTTCGGACTGGCAGGGGTGTCACACCATGGACACAAGTGTCCCACTCGAAGATGGCAATCGCTATATAAACGTGGTGGTATGCCATGTAGAGAGGTGAACAATAACATTAGGAATATACCAATTCGCTTCACAATTTATATTATGGAAAGAAGTATTCAATTCCACGAGTCCCCGGGGCTGGGTCCCGCAATTTACCCCACTAGGAACATCAGTCCGAGTGTATCCCACAGTGGCGATAATATTGCACCCTTAGAGACACTTTCCCGTTTAAATATGGCGCCCGCCGTTGACGTGACGTAGCACGTTACGTTGGTCCACGTGACCCGGAAACGGGCTTTGTAAACAGCCGGCCGGCACCGCCACAGCATACGAGGGGTGAGCCGAGACCACACCTGCACGCGTACGCGGTAAGGAGTTTTTTAACCAGGCTGCTAAAAGATAGAGGGAGCAGGAGCTTCAACTAAAGGGAAAAAGGGACTGGGTAAAATCACGTCCGCCCGCAATTTAATAGGCATAAGCTAAGCGAGATGTATTACAACTAAACTTTCCCGCCTTCGTCTTTTGCCACAGATACCGACCTTTTGGCGGTTCAAAGCGTCCCAGTACAGAGACAGGGAACGATACACGTGAAGCAGTCTTCCACGGGGGCCGGGTAGGCTCACCACAGAAGGCCACCTGGTAAATCTATATTGCTGGAATTTGTCATTTGCCAGTGAGCACCGGGCTCGGTGCTACTCGCTGAGACATTTTTAATGTTTGTATGTGTTTGTTTGTTGTGTCCCACCACTCGCTACAGGTACAATAAGGGAAGACTATGAAAGGTGCATGTTAAACGCTGACCCACCAAGAAACCCTGAAGAAATCGCTGTAAGGCAAAGTGATGAAACATGTCGGTTGACTTTTAATCAGAGTGAGCTAACAGCACAGAATAAAGTCATGAGTTGCCAGTTAGTCTTACTCTTTTTATAGTGGTATATTTGTTGTTTTTTCACATAATTGGGCACGGATATATCACACCGGGTCTCAGCACTCACAACACCTCACGGTTGCTTGACCTATAAGCACTTTCTTTATGTTTGTTTTTCTCCCATTTCTTTAAGGTTGACAGTAGCCGATGATGAGAAGTGAGGAATCAGGCGAGTACCAGTCTGATACAATCCTCTCCTTGGTGTTGCTTCCGTGAGGCACTGTCAACCTCCCCTCCCCTTTTTTTCACGTATGGAAGGGAGGACATATATGTAGCTCTGTGGTGGTACCGATATACAAACACACGTCTCGGCAACATTGCCAGACTGAAAATTGCAACGGTGTGCATTACTGTGGATAGAAGGTAGATACTCCCTCTACCACAAGAGTAAATTCTTCCTTTTTTAGCCTTTGAGCTGTTCAGGAGCAGGCCATTGTTGTATGAGAGATATTTGAGTGGGGGGCGGCCTGCTTCTGTTTCCCTCTAGGCTCCTGTTTTTTGAGAATAGTATATGCAGAGCCAGCTTCCTACAGATGGTGAGCTTGTCTGAAAGATAAGCGGAGGTATTGGTTGTGATATCTTTGTAAATGCTGCAGCTGATTTTGAAAATGGTGCTGGCCCACAAAGGGAGCTAATGGAGTTCCATCAACATTAGAGGGATGTGATCTTATTACTTCAGACCTGTGGTGAAACATGATACCGTTTGTAGGATTTTTCTAACGGGTACCACTTTGGAGTCTGCAAGTCCATGGTATAGGGAATTACCAGTATACAGATGCCTGAGTACAAGGGCTTGAACATCACTTTTGAAGTTGCTTTCGGGAAGAAACAGTTTGACTTTCTTCAGAAGAGAGGTGGTACCAGGCTATTTTTGTTTTTTGGCAATGTATTCCTTGAGGGTTTGGTTGGTTTTCAGGGTGAATCCAAGTCTCTTGACTTTGGTGAAAGTTGGGGTGTAGGAAGTTAGTCTTTTTGACATGGTCGCTTCTCACGTTTTACCTGGTAAGTGATGTGCTTTCAATTGGAAGTGCACTGGGTTACTGCTAACCAGGTCCCCGGTGGCATATCCCTTTACCACATATCCCTGTGTGTCATGTCCCCTAATTTGTAAGTCACCCCAACAGCTGACCTTAGAGCCTGAAAGCAGGGTGCCTTCTATTCCATGTGAGGGCATATCTGCATGAGCAGATGTGCCCCTGTGGTATCTTCCATTACTGCCAGTACAAGTAAACTAGGAAACCATTTTAAAACATGTCGACTGTTTGTATACCTTACAAAACTGCAATAAAGTTTGTGTTAAAAAAAACCAAAAACTTGTTGGACACTGGTGAAAACGAGTTCCCCAGCTACATAATGGCTTCAATGAAAAGAGTGATTTTTGGTATCAAATATCTTGTATTAAAAAACCCACACTGATGCCTTTGTCAGATTTAGTAATACATGCACCCAGAGGGCACTGTAGAGGTTCCTCTGAAAACCTACCTGCCCCTGGTACGGACTGACTGATTTTCGTCAGCCCACCACCAGAAACAAGTGTCTGACCTCCCTAAGGGTGAAGGCATTTGCTTTCTGGACGCCAGAAACCAGGCCTGCTTGGGAAGGATGTGTTTTTCCCCTCCTCTCATGCGATGACCTGCTGAGGCAGGGGAGCTTCAAATTTCCTACCACCTTTGGTATGTGAATCTGGTTACTCTCACAAGAGTAAGCAGACACCCTTTTTTCCAGAGCCATTTGGCACCTGGACAGGCGGGTGAATTATCTAGTCCGATAAATGTGTCCACTCTCAGGCTAGTGCCAACCCTAAAGTGGGCTACCTGAAGTGGAGGCGACATTTCAAAGTTAGGGTTATGACCGCCTTCCCCAGGAAGTGATCATATAGGGAGCGTTGTGACCCTATGGGTGATAGGTAGCTTATTGGCTACTGCCCTACACTCTCCTAACACTCCTAAACTCAGAATTTAGAAGAACCCTGGCCCCAGGAAATCAGATCCTGATGATCAAAAAAAGGAGACCGAAGAGCCAAGAAAAGCAAGAACTGTGGAAGAAGCAACTGACTTGCCACCTACAATGCCAGCCCGCCTGCTGTTCCCGTCGATTGAACCAATGTTGACTCCTCCTGCAAGCTGCTCTGCCTTCAAAAGCCTGGGAGAACTGCCAGTACTTCTGACAATACTCAGTATCTCCTGTGGAGCACTGGAGCGGCTTCCCTGCATCCTGCAGGCATGGCATCCAAAGGGACCTAAGAGGACCCTGACCTGCCAAAACCAGAAACTAGAAAGCACCACTGCACACGTGGGCCAATGGTGCCAGCGTGGTCCCCCGGCCGTTAAGAGACAAAGCCTTCCTGGGGCTTGCACCCTGTGGACTTCCTGATGCCGCCTACAGCCTCTGTTTGCAGGCCGCCTCTCCAGGGTTCGCTCCTAGTGACGAAAAACTGATGCTTTAAGGCTCCTCTGCACCAGTAGCCCCAGGCCCTTATAGAAGAGGACGAAAGGTGTCCTCAAGTATGGTAAGACCTGAGCGTTGTAGGAAAGTGGTTTCATATATACTGGACCAAAGTAAGGTACAGTGTGTATAGAGTCCCCAGAGGTTTGGCAGAGGCTAAAGTTAGATATAACCTTACTCTCTAAAGTGGTAGCTTGGTCGAGCATTAAGGCAGTATCAGAGGACAGTGTAAAGCATTTGCTGTACACACTCAGTCTCACACACTCAATAACTGAACTCTAGGCCAATTGTTTTGTATCAAAAGATATAGTTGTTTTATTTGAGAACCAACAAGGTATCAAAATATACTTTCTCAGGATGAGTTACTTTTAGTTAAATACCTTTCAAATAGGTATAAGACTTTTTGAATGCAATAGGTACAGTTTGTTGCAATAGGCAACACAATTTTAAACACAATGCAACATTGAGCTCAATGGGAATTTTCAGTTAAATTCAATTAGTTACTTTGTAGATTACTTTACTAACTACAGGACTGGATCCTAGATTCAGTCCCGGGGCATGAGCTGTAAACAGTTAAGTAAAAGCGTTTTGGTTACAGTAGTGATTTTTAAGGAATATTATTGTATTTTAAAAGTGGAAACTTTTTCAGTTGAAATTACCAATGGTATCCTATGGAAGGAAATTCTTTTAAGTGTGGAGTTTTGGAATTTTAAAATATTCATCTAAAATCAGCCGAACTACGAATTTGGATTTACTCACCTGTTTTCAGGAGAGACCTCAGTGCTGTATCTTTTAGCCCAGTACTGTCCCTGAAAAGTAATTCTAACCGTAATTACGAGTAACTTGAATTTCCTTCCATAGGATATCAATGCCTGCTTTTTGCTGAAAAAGTTTCTAAGTGTCGATTTTTGAAACTTATAAATATTCTCTAAAAAATTGTGCCAACGATAAAAACGTAATTACTTGTCTGTTTTAGATAGAGGTCCCAGTGCTGAACCTAGGAGTCCAGCACTGGATTACAAAAGTAAAGTGAACATACTTTACCTGCAAATTGAATTTCCAAGTGAAACCAGTCAATGTTAGCCTATGGAAGAAAAGTGAGTTATCGGCTTTTAGGTAAGTACTCGACTGGCAGAGTTAAGGTTCTGGGCATAGACTCAGGGTTCTCCCAGGGTGAGGTAAGTACAGTTGGTACACCCTCAGTGGCACAGGGGCAGCCTGGTGCAGAGGTAGCTAGGCCCAATGTTATCCAATGAGAGGCAGGGGGCCTTCGGTTGGTGGCTGCTGGCTAGCAGGCCACGCGGCTGTGGGAGCTGGGCTCCTGGTCACTTGCTCAGGGCAAATCGGGAAGGAGGATAGGACAAAGGTTGCACTGCCAGGGGCACTCGGACGGCTGGGTGCAGAGTGCTTTTGAGCCATCGGGTGCTCAATGTTTTTCAATGGAGATCTTGAAAAGGGAACAAAGGCTGCAGGCTCAGGGACAGAGGATCTTCTGGAGCGACCAACACTTCGAGGGGTAAGTTGGAATCTTGGAGGACAGGTAGGCACCCTGTAGTTGGGCACAGGTGGCCGGGGGGTGCCGGGTGCAGGGATGTCTTTGGACGTCGGGAAATCTTACCCTCTGCTGGTCGCGGTAGATGGGGTCCCTGGTTCTGAGTCTGCAGGCGTCGTCGAGGAGGGTCCTTGGGTACTGGATTCCTGGCCAGAATTGCCGGGGGGCGTCCTCAGGGTCTTTGTCCACTAAGGCACAGGCCGGCCTCGGCGGGTGCAGATTGGACTGGATGCGTGGTTCCTGGCTGGCACCAGGGGTATTGCTGTTTGAGCAGAACCACTGCTCGTGAGAGTCCCAGTCTCTAAGAGGGTCAAGGCATGCAGGTCCTCCGGGGTTCTCGAGGTTGCTGTCCGCAGGAGAAGCTGGGATTTAGCAGGAGCAGGTTCAAGGATCAACAGGCCTTTAGGGCTGGGGTCAAGTCAGTTGGTGTAGTCCTCTTGTTATCAGCTGCATGGCAGGTCGTCTTCTTCTTGGTCTTCTTTCTCGTTTCAAAATCGAGATCTGAGGAAGGAGGGTTCAGGATGCCCCTAAATGCTACATTTAAGGGTGTTACAGGTAGGAGAAGGGCAGGGACCAATAAGTCCCTGTCCTGTGGTGAGTACACCCCCCATCCTGCTCCTCTCCTGTGGGAGGGGGGCAGGAGCCTATCTCTGATTGGGCAGGGCTCCCCATCCTCAAGATGGCCGGAGCCCGGAGTTTTGCTTCACCTCGCCTCTCCCACCTGAGGGGTGGAGTTGGCACAGGCTGCCACACACCCTTTCCTTACGTAGGGTTTCCCGCCAGTCTTCCCGCCAGAGTGGGGGTTAGAACCGGTGGGGGCCAGTTGCTGAGTACAGCAAGTGGTCTGGAGAAGCTCACAAAGGTGATATGCCTTTGAAGCTCCCCCCTGCTCATCCTGGGGGAGGAGACCTAGCACCTCACCCAGGATGTGCATTGTTGCCGGGGCTCTCCACCCAGGGGTCCAGCACCATGTCTGCTGTGTGGCAGCCTAGGCAGTCTCTCAGACAAGACGTGGATTGTAGGTTAGGTTTCAGGGGGCATCTCAAAGATGCCCTCCGTAGTGCATTTTACATTAAATCCCACACTGGCATCAGTGTGGGTTTAATGTGCTGAGAAGTTTGATATCAAACTTGTCAGTCTTCAGTGTAGCCATTATGGTGCTGTGGAGTTCGTAATGACCTCCCAGCACCATATACTCGTAATGGCATCACTGCACCTACAGTGCCCAGGAATGGCCCTGGGTACTGTAGGGGCACAGGGCTCATGTACCTGTACCCACACCACTGGCATAGGGCACCCAGCTAGAGGGGTGACTGATGTATGCCAGGGCAGTGGGTTTGTGGGCATGGCACACAGGGAAGTTTGCCATGTCGACTCTTTGTTTAGTGCTGCACCAGGGCACTCAGTCTGCAAAGGCAGTGTGTGGGTGTCAGGGCCCCTAAGGTTGGCACAATAAGTGCTGCAGCCCTTAGGGGTCTTCTCTGGTCACAATGCCCTGGGTACCTAGGGTACCATTTACCAGGGGCTGATATGTGGCCAGAGATGCCAATTGGGTTTTAGCTTCAATACAGTTTTAGGGAAGGAACACAGGTCCTGGGCGCCTGATTGGCAGGAGCCCAGGGCACACTCAGTCAAAGCACATCAGCCACTCAGCAAAAAGTGGGGGCGTACCATGGACGAAAGATGGCACTTTATCACAAGCGTCCTTTGTGGTACAGACCAACTGACTTCCCGATCCAAGCCTGCAGCCTCTTTGCAACTGGAGCGATCCCCATTGGATAAGATTGGGATACCAACGCTAAAAAGCACCTCTTCTCCCGGCTGCCCCAGTGCCACCTGGGGTGGCCTGTGAGTGCTACCGTCGACCTCGCCCCAATACTCACTGTACTTGTTTTTCCTGCCATAGGATCAGATCACAGCTTCTGAAAAATGCAGTGTCGACTTTTCAAATGCAAAAGTTTTCCTCCTGAAAAACATACTTACCTAAGGTTGCTCGACCAGACTACCCCTAGAAGATCACCTTGGGATTGCTGGAGCAAGCCTGTGTCCCTGGTAAGGGAATACCTGGACTTTTTGCACTGTATTCCTCTATTTGGTATGCCATAGGAAAAACCAGCTTCCTACTTGGATTCTCATGTGATTAAGATTCATGTCATTGAGCCAGGTTTGTACTGTATCTTGTGTATTGTTCTTTGCAAATAACAGGAATTTTGTCTGTGCTAGGTTGATCTTTAGGTAGGAGCTAGACAACTAGGTCTGGATGATACGCAAGACTTGTTTGAGGTTTTGAATGCCTGAAGCAGAGGAGCTTTTAAGTAGAGTTGTGCATCACCTGCATAATGGTGAATGTATTACCTAGAATTGTTATTGTAATTGCATTTATATAGCGCTCACTACCCCTTGTTCCTGTACAGCTCATCCAGGGGTTAAGTGGCGTCCTATCAACACTTCTGGCATAAAGTATTATTAATTATTAGCATTGATGACCCTTTCCTTTGTTGTGGACTTCAGCATGTCTTTACTCTGAATCTTAGTGATGGTGGCTTATTTGCATAACAACATTAATTTGTATGCTTCCAAATTGTACACAGACCAACCCCCTAGATTCATGGAAATAGTTCATTTTCAGTTACTTAAAATCTTCCAAAGCTGAATAAGATTAGAAATGTCTATGAAGAGTTTGAACACATTTTCAAGTAAGCAGGAGAACTGACTAAAACCTTTCGTTTTATGGTGCATGAGTAAAACTAGGAAAGAACCATGCACTTCTATGCACTAATACACATTTTGCTTGATAGCTGTAGAGCCCTTACACTCCTGCATCTGCGAAACGTATGTTTTTCTCATTAGAATCTAGTCGTGCAGATAGCATGAATGGACAAGCTTCAGAATGTGGTGAAAATAAATATTGAGTAGAATAGACGTGTGTGTTTGGATACTCAACGTTTTTCACTGCTAGTATGTAATGCAACATTTCCTTTTTATTTACATGTTCTGAGTTAGCCTTTAAATGGTAACCTATCAGGTATTGAATTGAAACCCGTCCGAACTTATCTAGTGCATAAATTGCAAAGGCAATATGGGGTATATAGTAAAGATGGTCCTCTTAGCAGGAGCAACAGCAGTACTGAGATTACATTGTACATTTCACTCCAAAATGTTCAACAGTCCTAGCCTACCTAGTGTGAGTAACATTCACCTAATGTCAAATGTACAGGGTGGCTTTATTGCTTTGGTCCATGACCTTCACCTCCTTGTAGTGGTGAGATCTACTTTCTTTCTCTGGTGCCTTCAGTATGTCGAGTTTCATAAGCAAGGAAGCCCAGCCTACTCGAGATAATGCAGCACAAGATTTGTAAGTTATTTATTTTGCGCTGTCCTGTGTGTAATTTTACCACATGTTTTTAATAATCCAGCATAAAAATATCTGTATTCATCCTAGTCAAATACGCTTTATTGCAGCACAAAGCCATAAAAGCAAGGTAAAACAATAGTATGGCATGAAAAACCTAAAACTAACTTCGATAAAACTTACATTAAAAACATGGGAAAAGGGTAATCATAATTAATGTCCCCCTGGACCCTATAGCATATATTGCAATCCCTCAATTACCTAAAATCCGCTGTATGTAATCAAGCATTATTATATACAAATCTAATTCTATTGTATCTATTGACGACAAGAGCATGCTCAGTTTAGAGCACATCTCTATATAAAACCATAAATATGCAGTTTAGTTCACATCACATCCTAAAGCGTCCTGTTCATTTTCATTAATTCTTAGATGTTCCTCACAGGGAAACTTCCATGAGGAGTAAAGCATTATTAGTCATAATGAGATAAGCGATGCTCGCCATTTATCATACATTTTATCATTTTATTTTATTTTTTTGCAAGGTGAAGGCATAGGCTGTATATAGTATTCCCTTAGCCACGGAGCCCTTCTACATCGTTTCTTTTTTCCCAACAGGAATCTACTTGTATATCTGTATTCAGTTCTGTATCATTTAACTATTCAGATTTTTTAATTTGAGCTATTAAAGATAAGTCTCTGGATAATACTGCTTGACTCCATATATATATTTTTCCATTCTGTTAAAAATAGGGATCAGATGACTGTTTGGTGAAAATTTGGGCTACTGATGATGGGCGTCTTCTCTGTACATTGCGAGGACACTCTGCTGAAATTTCTGATATGGCTGTAAATTATGAAAACACGTTGTTGGCTGCTGGCAGCTGCGATAAAATTGTCAGAGTATGGTGTCTTCGAACCTGTGCACCGGTTGCTGTGCTTCAGGGACATTCAGCTTCCATTACTTCCATTCAGGTAAGGCACAATAACATGTCCAATGATTTTTTTCTTTTTATTTGTGAGTTTGGCGTGTCACAATGTAGCCTCAGATAAAACCGATTATGCATGGAAAAACCTTTGTTGGTGTATAGTGTGAGGAATTCTATGGCTAGCTTTACCCAAGAGCCTTTGTATCTCTGTTCCACCAAGGACCTGTACATGCGTGGACCTTTTCACACTTTGACTTAATATCCTGTATCAGGAATTTCAGTTGGCTCTCCTGAAGTTATGGCACTGCTTGGTCCTGGATGGTCTGTGTTTTTACCCCCTCATCTCCAGGACCGTAGCAGTTTATTTCCCCTTGACCTCATCCACTCAAACTGTCCAGATATGCTTTTAATATTTGTGTACAAATAGGTGTATACCTGGGTCTAGCAGATATGTCACTCTTGCCTATCGGTTAATTGACTTTATCTGGGGAGAGGATGCAGCCTTACGACTAGAGCAGTTGACCTCGAAGCTGGGGAACAGAGTTTGAGTCTTGGCAGCGACGCTCAACATTCTGTGATTCTGGGCAAATCACTTAATCTCCCTGTGCCTAAAAAAAATTAATGTGTCCTTCTGTAACAAAACTGTTGCTATGTAAAGTGCTCTGATACCAGATGTCTCGGGTCTAGTTCGCGATATATAAAACTCAAATACATTAAAAAAAAATTAAAAATCTAGATCTCCTTTCCCACACACCTTCTATGTTTTTAAGGATTGTAGTTTTGCAGAGTTGACAGAGTTGACCTACCCTTTTGATGATCCACAAAAATATTGCATTTGTCACCCTTGTGTCATTTAAAGCTCCTTCTCACTGACCCTTTCGAAACCTTTGTTGACCGAATCCATTTGGCAGTCTGTCCCTTTTAAAGTTTAGGGATTTTGACCCTGGTCCAAATTACCTTTTTGTTCAAATCTGGCTTGTAGCCTGCTTGGGAATCTCTCTTGGAATGAGCATTCAGTCCACTTAAGTGACTTTCACTTGGGATCACTTTGGGGTGCTCATAACAGGCATCCTAATGCTAGACCTTGGTTGTAGGGTGATATGAGAGACTAAAATCAGGTTCATTCATGAGGTGCTGCATTGGATGGAATCACTCTTGAGGCACACACATTCTCACTGGTTTAACATGGCATAACCCATGGCATATCCAAAGGTTCAGCAATGATTGCTGCCACATATTATGACTTTAACTATGAAGACTTGGGCCAGGGAGTCTCCAGCGCAATACTGACATGTCACCTGCACATGTACATTTCATTACATTTAGATTTTGGACCTATTTGTGCCATGATAGTCAGTCAAACTTTATTTCGATCACTTGAGATCAAAAAAGTATTGCACAATACAAGAGACATACACAGATATATAAATAAACATTTGTGCCATGCATGCAAGCCTTCTTATTGTAGGCCTCATGGTTCCTGTATTCAGTATTGCCATGAGCTATTCATGACTATGCTAATATATGGTACAATGGCCCACTGGAATTATGGGTCAGGAAACCACAAAATTATGTGGCTGGGGAGCACTAAATTATGAGGCAAAAGAGGTAAATTATGCAGCACATTTGTAAAATATAATTACTTCATTTTAAAAATATTTTTACTCATTGTAGTACTGTCTGGGTAAATATATTGTCTCATTTGTACAAGTTTAGCTATCAAATATAGAAATATGAAAGATGACAAGTTAATCTTTGTGAAGGGCCTTCCAGTGTGTGTAAACACATTGCTGCTTTTCAGTCACTTTTCATTCATTTGAACTAGAAACAATTGTTTTGTTAAAATCTGTAGATTATGCAGCAGATGATGGATTGTGTAGCAAATGCGACAAATCCATAATAATGTGGGGGGAAAAAACTACACCTGCAAAATCCCTTAATACAAGTGGGTCCCTCCATCTTCCCACTCTTTGCCAGAACCCCTGGTGGTTTAGGCATTCTCTACCAACACTTAAAGCCACACATTTCAGTCTGTCCCACCTGATGGAAATATAGTAAAAAGCTAGATGTGCTTGGGCAAAGCTCTGGGCACCCAATACAGATTGAATCCTTCACTGATAGTCCAATGCTGTTTAGTACATTTATGTGCTGGTGGTTCCCAGTTTTCCAGAGGAACTAGGAGGTTAATTCTGAACCCCTTGTACATGTTGCCTTTATACAGCAAAATAGTCCACACAAGCTGTTATGGAAACCCCTTATTTAGTAAATCAATTGATGGCCACTTCAGGAATGGTATTTTGGTGCCATGTATGAATATAGTCCACCATTTTTACTTGAACGTTCAGCTCCAGTTACAGGCTGATGTCTTTTTTTAGAGTGACGTCAGCAAACGGAACCAGGGCCCTTGGACTAGTCCCAACCAACAGAAATGTAAGCAACAATACTTAACGTTTTGATTAAGTCCCCAGTCCCAATGATCTAGCTAGCTACCATAGTCTGATATTTTTATTTTTTAGAGTTTTATATAGCGCAAACAAGACCGAGAAATCTGGTATCAGAGCCTCTTCTGCCTGTGCACCTGCTACCTTCTGTTTTGCCTTTTCTGCTTGTTTTTCTGCCCTCTGTTTTGCCTTTTCTGCTTGTTTTTCTGCAATCTACTTTTTTCTGTGCTGCTTTTTTCTGCTAGTTTCTTCTCTCTTCCCGCCGTTTCCTCAAGTTCTGGCTTTTCGACTGAGCCCTTGCACCTCGGCGCCCAGATACCCCCAGGGGTGACAGTGCCATGCTTTACAAATGCTGATTGATTGATTGATTTGAGAAGGTAGAATAAATACATTTGTTGAACACACAGTCAGTAAATGAGACACACTCAAGAAGAAACTCAAAACCTATTTAGAAAAAAGCAAGTATTTTTATATTTATTTTAACACCAAGAATTTCATAACTGGGTAAGTACTTTTCAGTTTATCAATTTTTGCAGGTAAGTGCACTTGTCACTTAAATACATTTTTACGCTGTAATGCTTTCTTATGGAGAAAGAAACCTATACTACATACAGGTATTTGCAAAAAATTTTTAGAGGTCCCCTTTAGGACTTGAGATGCAAGGGAGTTGTAGGAGGCTGGCTTAGTACGTGGTGCCTACTTATGTAAGTGTAGCACCCTGCAATAATCCAGACAACCCGTATGATGATTTTTGTGGTCTTAGACAACCTTAGAAAGCTCTCTAAGTGGTGGCTGTGGAGAGCAGCCTACTGACTTAGCCCTGAAGGAGTGTAAAGTAACTTGTTTTACCAGTACTAATCATACAGTGTAGGTTAAGTGAAAAAGAATCACACAGTGTAGTTATAAAAATATGTATTTACTCACTAACACATTGCAGCATCTCCTACCCGGAGATATAAACACAATACACAAAATACTTTACTAATAGAATACGTAAGTACCACAAATACACAGTGGTCTCCAGGGGGAGAATAACTAAAAAAGTGGAATGCAACCCTCGAACGAAGTCAAGACTGGGCACAGAAGAAGTAGAAGAGCCAGGGACCCAAGGAACCACCCAAGTAAGGTACCCAGGAACCCTACGAAGGCTGTGTGCAGAGCGGGAACATGACCATGTGCGCAATACAAGTCAACGAGTAAGTCGCAGTTGCAGTGTTTAAAAAGGACCCTTACTAGAGGACCCTGAAGAAACCCTGTGGAAGATGGAATGGAGAGTCACCCCACAGGTGGATACCCCTAGAACCACACCTACACCAGGGAAGCCGAGTGCATAGTTGCGAAGTGACGTCTGAAACCAACGTAGACCACAATGGAAGACTTCAGTGAAGGTGTTGCTGGTGAAGAAGGTGAAGGAGTCTGGTGGAACCCAAAGGTGTATTTAAGATGAGGTACCTGTAAGCAGAGGGGGCAGAGTCTATGCCACTCAGGAGTGACCAGGTGGCACTGGAGACGAATGCCCACCGATGCAGGAGAGTGACCGTGCCCTTGGAGCTGCAGCTGTGCGGACTAGGCGATGCTGAGGAAGACCAAGAGCCGTTCACGGGCTGTCCCACGTCAGATGTCAAGAGCCAGGGGTTCGGTGTCTGTCGGTAGCACCAACAAGCCTTGGCAACGGCAACAAACGTAGTATGCGAAAAAGGTGCATCATGAGCAGGTAAGTCAGGGCAGGCCCCAAGCAAGCAGGGGAGCCCACTGGAACCAAAGAAGATCCTCAAGAGGACCCACAGGCCGAAGGCACAGGAGGCGCAAGAGGACCTCGAGCAGCTCACCAAACGAATGCCCACGGTGCAGAGCAAGTGGTGCAGGTGAAGATCTTGGTTACAAGAGATGCTTGAGGCTGGAGGTTCTTGGAGCATGAAGATCTCTGGGAAAGATAGTCAACAAGCTTTGGCATTGCTCCAGCGGTTCCGATGAGGCATACTGGCTTCAAACTTGCTGTTAAATCAGTGCAGGTCTAGAGGGAGATTTAGAACCACCACCTGTGTTGCTGAACCTTTTGGAGTCTGTAGGATCTCCGGAACAGCAGACCGTTCAGCTTTGTTGCATTGCCTGCAGATGCAGGGGGAGTGACTCCTTTGCTACAAGGAAGATTCCTTCGGGTGTCTTGGTTGTCCACAGGCCTGTAGAGAACCGGTATGGAGCACAGGCACAGATGACGCAGAAGACTGGCCGGATGACAAGACCAGGAGCATCAGAAGTCCTCCCAGTTGCAGTCCCTGTTGCTAAAGAGATATCCAAATTGCCCAGACGGTTCAAGATGAAGTGGTTTCGGATCTGAATCTTGGCCGACAATGAATCTAAGAAAACACCTACAGGTAAGCCCTTAAGTACCTTAAGGAAAGGGTTGGGACAATTCAGGGTCCCTCACACAGGAGATGCTGGACAGTGGGGAGGATCCTCCCATGTCCTTTGTCCATTTTCGTGCCAGAGCGGGAGCCATTGGCTCCCCAAACTGGTTTGAATTGGAGTGTGCAAAGAGAGCACCAAAGCAGTCTAGTGGCGCTGGCAAGCGCCTCCATCCTGTTCCAATACACTAAGTCCTGTCTGGGAGGTGGTCACACCTCCCTGTGACAGGAAACCTATTGTCCTGCCTTTCCATGATAAAGTTTGGTTCAGCTATTTAAAACAAACAAGGGAACCCGATGAGAAACTAAGGACCCAGGGTGTCAATTATATCATGAAACAATGGTCCTTAGAGAAGCAATTCATACAGTAACAGATAGAATTTAGACCTAGATAGGCGCTATATTTTTGCAATGTCCATCCGGACAAAGAATTTTAATTTTTGATAGAATTAATAAAATATGAATGAGAAAACAACAATAGAGCGGGACGCAATCCTGCATTCAGTACATAAGACAGGAAACCAAACAACATTGAACATGGAAAATTTCCAGGCAAAACAAGAGCATGGAAGCTTGGTTAGATCAGGAAATGAAAAATCTATCCACAATAATGACCACACTGCTTATACACATTGGTTAGGCGTGGCACTATTTAATTGGTCGACGACGTTTCGATCCCATGCTCAAAGAATAGTGGGATCATCATCAAGACTGAACAATCAATTGCCTGAATATAAAAGCAGTGCCTGTTAGGGAGGAAAAAAGGAAGAAAACAGGGACGCCTGTCAAGGAGCTGTGGTGTCAAAGCTTGTACATTGTCAGAAAAGGTAATGCACCTGCTACATTTAGGGGCTTTAATCCAAATGAGTTGGCACATGCGTGAGTGACAACAAGCAAAAGTTGTGGTGAAACAAACTGAGACACTCGAAGTGTGAAATGTGTCGCTACGGGGTAATGTCAGAAGAACAACCACGATTAGCACAATGGTAAATGACCATTTAAAAACAACCGTGTAAAAACAACAGCCGATGGTTCAGGTAAGGGGGCGTCATAACAATGCCTAAACTGTGTCGATGCAGACAGATGCCGGGCATAAGACTGAGAGGTGAGTGTGAAGATATAGTTGTCAAAATCGCGCAAAAAAACATGAGCGACAAACCTCCTGGTAGCACGAGGATCAGTTGCTTCAGAAGGGGTGAAGGACGGATAGCTATGTCTTGTGGGGGGAGAAAAATTGCAATGTAGTGAGAATCAGAAATGGTAATGGGTGACTGTGAACCACGAATTGTGCGCAATAAAGATTACCTTGTTTCGGCATGTATCCGTGAAACAACAATTTGCTGCGGGGGGAGATAACCTTCAATCAGGGGAATGTTTACTGGACGTACGAGCAGTAGGAAATTGAGCTCGTCTCACAGCCCGGTGTCACTGTAAGGGGAGAGGTGGGTGGGGGTTAAAGGCAAGGCAGTGACAGGTCCCGTAAAAGAAACGGAATGGCCAAAGTGGCAGGGCTTACCGATGGGGATGCTGGCGGCGATCCACCTTAGGTTCCAAAGTGCGATGGCATTAATCTGGCAGCCAGTGCGCGAACGTGAAATAAATAGAATGTGTTGTGGGCGTGTGGCGGCGGCCATATTAGGTGAGTGGAAGGATTGAAAGAACAGAAAGTCTATCAAGATTACAGTGAGAATTATTAACAATCATATTTTGAAAACCTTTCCTTCAAAGAAGAACTGTGATTGTCCTGGGATATGATTCATTGCATCTCATCTTGGAGGTATGGAATCCCCCTGACAAAGCTTAGAGCTCTTATATAATTATAATAAACTAGCTCCCAGCATGGGGAGGATAGTAAAGACGCTATAGTCCGGTTTCCACTGTCATTATAATATGATTTCCCCTTTTGTGCTTTATGAAATTGTAACAATGCTAATTGTATTATTCTTATGCATTTTTTTTGCTAGTGTAGGCGCGTATACTGCATATTAGAGCCCATTAGTTAAAATAACATTTTAAACTATACCATGTCTCTGATTACTCACGTTGTGGACGAGTATGAGTGTTAGAGCGAAAGAGTGTTCTTGTTTCCCACTATTCCTGAGAATTTACTTAGTTGCATGTTCTAGGTTGTCTAATTATTGGTAGCTCCGCTGTATTACGCAGAACGAATGAGACACTATTGCTAGTCGCTTTGGGGTTCTAGGCACTGAGGTGGGTTTTTGGTACACCACAATACACCGAGGTCCTGGTTTCCTGTGCATAGTTCTGTGCATGAGCAGAATCCCTGCAACATAGTGACCTCAGATATAAGGAAACTTATATCTGTCATATGTGGTTCTTGCAGCAGCTTGTATAGGTTGCAATGGCAGGCCTGTAGTCACAATTTGACTGGTCTCTCAGGGTGACACAATATATGTTGCAGGCATAGGAGACCCCTGGTGTACCTATGCACTGGGTACCTCAGTACCATATGTTAGGGACTTACAAGGGTACACTACTAGCCAATTGTGGTGATACAAAAGTACTTAGCATAGTCGAATATAGGGATGAAGCACAGTTACTGGTGTCCTGATTAGCAGGATCCCAGTTAGACTAGTCGAAAAAACATACTGACAGCAGCATACAGTGGGGGTAACCATGAAAGCTGATCCTATTTTCCTACAGTGGTGTGTAAAAAAAATGACCAAGAGCTTTCACATAAAACCTTAAAAATAGTAGCCGTAAAGAAGATATCGTTTGGACTAGACAATGTCGATTTTAAGCTCTGCAGACCCTTCCCCCCCCTGTTTCTTATTTGACACAGTTACTGAAATATGTTTAGTCAAACTACATTTAAATATTGAGATGCTATAAAAGAAGTTTCATTTTCAATTCTTCAAATGCATCATTGGACTTTAGAAATGTGTCATGTTTGACAGCAGGTACAAATTACTTGTTAGCATTAGAAGCAGTAGGCTATAATGTGTGGGTTTGTGTTTCTCCAGTTTAGCCCAGCAACAATAGGATCAACCAGATACCTCACTTCTACTGGTGCTGATGGGACGATATGTTTCTGGCAGTGGCATGCAGACACTATGAAGTTCAAGTAAGTTCAGCTTCTGTGTATGGCAGGTTGTTAATAAAAGAAATGCCTCAAAGTTTAGAAAGGAGACATAACTTACCTGTTGCATTGCTTTTGCAGCATGGGCTTCTTTTATATATTCAGGAGTATACTGCACTAGCAGTTATAGTTTTGAACCATAGCTCCAGCACCTGTCATGTAAATTAGAACTAGCACATTAAGTGCAGTACTTGTGATATATTTCTTGATGTTCGCCACAAATATTACACATGGTCTCATTAGTGACATGGCATATTATGGTACCATTAACATTATGATCAAGCATTGGCAATGATCATAGGTCTGGCTTATAATTGAGTGTTTTTTCAATCACAAAACAGTTCAGGCACTCAGGAAACCATCCTGCATGCATGTTGCCATTCATTCTTGCACTCATACAGCCATTCATCCACTCACTGACTCATTTTTGCATTTATCTACTTGCCCACCTGCAATAAAACAGACACACAAGCTGCTACCTACCCTTAGCTGCCATAAGCTTGCAATACAACAATAAAATTAAACAAAGTAGCAGATGACCAGCGTGGTGCTGTACATAGTGTATCATTGTTTTAAAGATCCACCATTGCTGCCACAGTTGGGACCGTCCAGCCGGACAGGGTTAGTTTAATATTATATACATTTTAAACAATAATACAGTGGGACACAGTCCTGCGTCTAGCAAGGTGCATATCAAAGAAAAACAAAAGAAGGGCTCAGGCAGAACAGATGCTTGTGTGTCATAATTAGTTAGAACAAGTAAAAAAGAACAGCGACACCGTTACACAAAAACAATGACGAATTAAATTGTGTTTCCGGTGTACAAAGAGTCGACGTTTCGATGCCATGACAACAATAGAGGGATCATCATCAGGACATTATTTTACATGCCTGAGGGAAAAATTGCCAAGGATTTGTTAATCAAGGCGTGGCCAGGCTGGGGCCTACCTTTAATGAAAATTTCAGAACCACTGGGGGGGGGGGGGGTGTTGGGGTTGGGGGGATTGGTGCTACTGGGCGCTGTGATCAATGGAAGGACTGAAAGGACCTGTCCTCATTTGAAGAATAATAGTCACAAGGCGTGTATGAATTACGGACATGGCTATGGGCACATGGGCAAGCTTACTCTCTATTTGTGGTAGTGTGGGTGAGCAGTAAGGCTTTATCAGAGGGTAGTCTTAAGCATTTGTTGTACACACTCAGTCAGCAAATGATAGCCTCACACTCAATGACTGAATTTCAGACCAATTGACTTTGTATAAAAATATTCTTTTAGGTATTATTTTTCCTAGAACCATGCACGCCTGGCACAGCTAAGTGATTTATACTTTGCCTTAATAATACAGTTTGAATTGCAGTTGTATATATGTATATATATATATATATATATATATATATATATATATATATATATATTCACTGACAAACCATAGGTTTCAGGTCATATATAGTTAGGAATTAGCATTTAAAAAACCATTGAAATTGCTCCTATGTAGTTAGTTGTACTAACTATATTTCGCGCACCCGCAATCCACTGCTGATGATGTCACATATTACATCATTCATGACATGGTCAGTGACATCACTGATGACATCTCAGATGACATCACTGATGACATCACTGATGACATCATCCAGTGACTGTGTGTTTCTATAAAGTTTAAATACGTTTTACATATTGAAAAATGAGTGGATGTATAAGTGTATGGATGAAGGATTTAGTAGGTACATGCCTGAATGTATGAGTGATTGATTAAATGTGTTTTACTGAATGCATGGGTTAGTGACTAAACTGTCTGAATGTGTGCATTAGTATGTCGGTTGTTTTGTAAGCTACTGCATGTGTTGATCAGTAGCTATATGAGTGGCTATATGTGTTATTGATTGGTTGCTCGAGTATTTGTATGGGAGACTGAGTGTGTGTGTGGGTAGCTGGCATACATAAATGACTATACATAAGAGCCACTGATTGTGCGAGTGGCTGTATGGATCATTGTGTACTTGTATCAGTAATTGTATAACAAAGTAAGTATGTGTTTGTATATGTTTGAATAAGTAAGATGTTGTGTGTATAACTGTATAGTTGAGGAAATGAAACTGTGATTGATTCTTTGCATGTCTGACTAGATGTGTGAGTAACTCCATGGATGAGTGGCAGAGTGTGTGTCTGTATAGGTATTTGAGTGCAGATGATAGTGTTGGATTGATGAGTGACTGTATGTATGAGTGATTCTATGGGTAAATGATTGGATGTGTGTATAGACCTAACAATCAGTGTGTGCGTATGTAGTAACTGGTATTGGTGTGTCAATGGTTTCAAGAATGGTAGTCTGTGTTGAACACTGGATGTATCAAAGGTTATATTAGAGTGTGAAGAGGTGCATCGTATTATCACATGAATGATATCACCAGTGATGTCAATTGAGATGTCATCAGTGATGTCATTTGAGATGTCATCAGTGATGTCATCAGTGATGTCACGGGCCATGTCATGAATGATGTAATATGTGACATCATCAGCAGTGGATTGCGGGTGTGCGAAATATAGTTAGTACAACTAACTATATAGGAGCAATTTCAATGGTTTTTTAAATGCTAATTCCTAACTATAAATGACCTGAAACCTATGTTTTTTTTCAGTGAATTTGCAAGGTTTTTTAAATGCTAATTCCTAACTATATATGACCTGAAACCTATGGTTTTTTCAGTGAATTTGCAAGGTTTTTTAAATGCTAATACCTAACTATATATGACCTGAAACCTATGGTTTTTTTAGTGAATTTGCAATGTTTTTTAAATGCTAATACCTAACTATGTAAGGCTTGAAACCTATGGTTTTTTCAGTTAATATATCTATTTAATATAATATATATATAATTTTTATTTTCAAGTTTTTTTTTGTGATTACAGGGTCTGCGCACCGTAAACGCTCTGAGCTCTTACCCCGACAAATTTTTTAAATTTCTAAAACATAATATCTACTTTTTTAACGTAGATTTTAACGGTAGACTATATCTGCTTTAATGTAGAAAATGTTTTTTTTAAACTTTTAACAACAGTATATTACTTTTTAAAGTAGTAACAAATCTCGCGAGGGTAGGTCATACGTGCACGCATCGTAAGAGCTCCGTTCTCGCACCGTGAAAGCTTCGAGCTATTACCCCCGAAAGTTTTATAAACTTTAAATCGGTATATCTACGTATTCATTGCACAATATAAAGGTACACATTATCTGGGATAATAAAGAACATGTTAATTTAAACTTTTAAAAACCATATATAACTTTATTTAAGCAATTATAAATCTCGCAAGGGTGCGTCCTACGTAAACGCATCGTAAGATGACGCTAGCGCTCCGTAAATAGAGCATAAACGCAACGTAAGCTTACGTAAGCGCTCCGTAAACGTTCTGTAAGCGCTCCGTAAGCTTACGTCCAACCATGTGACCTCAAACCAAAAGATTTAATTGGTTTATAATACTTCCAACTCCAATTGTTGAAAAACCCTTCCCATGTTCATCATTCTTCTTTGGCTTTCGAGGAAGAAACACCTTTTTTCATCAGCACTTTGCTCCTGAAAAATCTATTGAAATGTCTGAACAGCAGGAACCTGAGCATTCAGAACATGAGGAATCTGACCATTCTGAAGATGAGGAACCTGAGTTTGTTCCTGAAACCCCTAGATTATCAAAAGAGTCCATAGTTTGGAAAAATTTTTAATTCCCAGAAGAACAGAAAAAGGTAAATGCGCCTTTTGTCACATGCAAAATCTGTGACACAGTACTTTCCAGAGGGGATCCACAGAAGAAGTACAGCTTTGGAACTTTTAGCATGGGACGCCATATCAAGAATATACATCCAAACAATTGGAGTAAATCTGTAATGAAAAGATCCTCAGAGGAGCAGGGCTCTGCTCCCAGCACTTCTTCTCAACCAACCACACCACCAATGCAAGCATCAATGGTTGCAAATATCCAACCAGAACTTAAGAATTTGATGATGCAATGCATTTGTTGCCAGAAACTGATAGCCTTTGGATAAGAGTCCATTCAAGTTATCCTGCAAAAAAACAGGAAGCACAGGTGCACCCCATAATTGTTTTCTTTATTTTTCATAGTTTGTTCCGGTTGAACAATTATCTGCCTTAAAAAGTTTATTTTTTTACATCGTTTTTCCAGCAAAACAAAACAAAAAAAAACTGTTCTTTTTAGAACTACCTCTATTGGTTAAAGAAAGAACAAAAATTCTATGTTTGTATGTAAAAGTTTGTCATAGTGAATGTCAAAGTGCAAAACTATAAGGATGTGGTACAGCATAAACCTATAAGGTGTTTACCTATAGTATACTGTACTACTTCCAAAGCACTGAAATGTAACATATGTATATAAATATGTTACAACTCAATGGGCCAGATGTACATAATCTCGATTTATCTACTCATAAATAACTAGGGCTCGATGTAGGTAATCCCAGATTACCACTTCTTTAATACCGAATCATACCGATTCGGTATTTAAGAACTGGCAATGGAGATGTACATATTTTTACCGATTCGGTAAAATTCGTTAAGTTCGAGGCATATGGGCTGCTGAATTCATATCTGTGCATAGATCGCCGCCTAGTGTTGGGTCCGGATGATTGCACATTGTTGTCCTGGAAGAGTCTTCGAAGTATCACGAGATAGGTGGCTCCTCCCCTGGACTACAGTGCGCATGGGCATCCTCTCCATCCTCAGATTGTTTTTTTTCCGCCATTGGGTTCGGATGTATATTTGTTAACTCAAGTTCGGAATCGATCAAAGACTTTATATTTGGCCAAAAGGCCTCTAGTTATCGTCGGTATTGTCTTTGCGATCGGTGCCCAGTACTTGTTCCAGCTCTGTCCTCGAGCCGGAAGTCCAGAAGAGCCGCGTGGCTATTCAGCACTGAAGGCCCGGTCGACGCCAGAGGCCTTATCGACGACCCATTATGGAACGGAGCCCGTTCAAGAGATGTCCCGTTTGCAACTCCAAGTATCCTCACATCGATGTCCACCCGGTGCGCAACAAGTGCCTGTCTCCGGATCACGATGAAGCCAGCTGTATGGCTTGTTCTCGGTTCCGATCCAAGAAAACGATTCGCCTTCGACGCGCGGCGCAGAAGGAAGCCCAGCAGATGGCACCTGACCCGGTGAACATCTTCAATGCCGAGGATGAAGAGGGAGTCGAGCAGGAAGTTCAAGAGAATCTGTCTGATCCTGCATCAGAGATTGACTCCAGTTACGACGCAGATATGGAAATGGTCGATAATGAAGACGTCGTCGACGAGGTAGGAGACGACGATGAGGCCCTTGGGGCCGTAGAAGATAGCTTGAGCGAGGAGCTAGGCCCAACCGTTGATATGGGGGCCGAGACTAGAACACCCTATAAGGCTCAGGTCGAGGGATCGCCACATGGCCTTACCCAAGATCAAACGCATAGTTCTACAGCCTCGCCTCAAGGCCCGGCTACAGACACTTCCAAAGAGCCATCGGTTGATCGATCAAAATCGAAATCAAAAACATCGGTGACTACGAAACCGAAAGCACCGGAGACGAAATCGAAACCGAAAGTACACATTACTTTGGCCGGATCGAAGGCTTCTGAACCATCGGCTCCGACGAAACAGAAGAGTGTTATCGACCCGGAGAGGTCGCTAAAGGGTGTCGAGCCGAAAGCCGGGGCACCGAAGAAAAAGGTCAAGGACATCGACCCAAAGAAGTCTGTGCCGAAGACCGTAGACACAAACAAAGGACTCGAAACACAGAACGTTCTCGATCCTAAACGTCGACTCGACAAAGCAAAGGTCAGTAAAGACCTCGAGTCCAAAATTAGCAGTGGCTCTAAGGACCCCGTCGAGTCAACACAATCATCCGCCTCCTTTTCGAAGCAGGTGTCGGACTCGCTGCAACGCTTTAAGGAGAAGGCTAGTGCTGTCGGACCGAATGCCACTCAACCCCCCAAGACCGTCAGTAAACCTCCAAAGTCGTCGGTACCAATTAAGTTTACACTGCCGCCGCCAGTGGCACCTAAGGCGTTCGCCCCTAAGACGGGCATCGAAGCGGCCAAGAAGGTGTCCATGGGGCCAAAGCCTACAACTACGGAAGGGGCCACCAAGCATCGACAGCCTCTGCCGGAAGATCAGTCGAGGCAATTCATCGACGCTGAGACTGGTGGACTTTCCATTTTCAAGCAAAAGATCGCCCCAGAACAGCCTATGGAGTCGTATAAAATTCCATTAAAGAAAAAGAGGGATTCTGCAACATCACCTCTTCTTTTTGAACCTTTACAACAATATGGACAAGAACCTGCTCCTTTTTCACCCACACATTCAGATATGGATGTAGGGGATGGTGAGGATTACAGTTATCATGTAGACACTGATCCAGAAGACCACACTGAACCCTGGGCAGACACTGTTGACCCAGGGGAACCACAAAATGCCCCTGACAGTCATACCTATGCTGTTAAAACCTCACCTACAGAAGACAAGGCTGCGTTTAATGCACTTATTGAGAGGGCAGCAAAAAATCACGAAATCCAACTCCATGCTGACCCTATTGAAGAGGATTTTTTATTTGACACCTTCTCGACCTCAGAGAGAACTGTCAAGACTCTACCCATGCTTAAAGGTGTTCTGAAACAAGCTGGAGACATCTTTAAGGAGACCACAAGGGCAATAGTGGTAAACCCAGAATTAAAAAAAAATACAAACCAGCTCCTGTGGACCCTACGTATATCAGGGGACAGTTGCCACTGGACTCTCTGGTTGTTTCAAATGCTCATAAAAGAGCGAACTCTCAGACCACGGGTGATGCTCCTCCCCCTGACAAGGAATCTAAAGTGCTAGAAGCATCAGGGAAAAGGGTGGCAGCTCAAGCGGCCAATGTCTGGCGAATCTCCACCACACAGGCACTCTTAGCCAGATGTGACAGGGCTTATTATGATACACTTGAGACCCTGTTACAACATTTGCCAGATGAGTATAAGGAGGCAGCAGAAATGCTAATACAAGAAGGGAAACTTATATCCAATGCATCTATTAAGTGTGCACTAGACACAGCAGACACTGCAGCCAGGGCTATTAATACAAGCGTTATGTTACGAAGACACGCCTGGCTGAGAATCTCCGGCTTCAAGCCTGAGATACAAACCACCATACTCAATCAGCCAGTTAACCCTGATTACTTGTTCGGCCCAGAAGTGGACACCACCTTAGAACAAGCATTTACAATGCAATGGTTTCGCCTTTGGAAAAGTTAGAGCTATTGGCATTGTAAATGACAAACATTTTTATTTATGTGTTGGTTTTGAAAACAGATAAATAAATGGCATTGTCATTTACATTGCCATTCGCTTAATTTCTCGCAAATGTGAGACCTATTGTACACTACGGACGAGCTCAGCAGACAGCAATTACTACCACACACACACACACACCCAGAGCCACACACACACACCCAAAGCCAGCCACACGCACCCAGAGCCAGCCACACACACACACATCCAGAGCCACACACACACACACACCCATAGCCACACACCCACAGACACACACCCAGAGCCACACACACACACCCAGAGCCACACACACACACACACCCAGAGCCACACACACACACACCCAGAGCCACACACACACACACACACACACCCAGAGCCACACACACACACACACACCCAGAGCCACACACCCCCGCCCAGAGCCACACACACACACCCAGAGCCACACACACACACTCAGGGGGCAGGGAAGCAAGCACAGCGAGGGGGCAGGGAAGCAAGCACAGCGAGGGGGCAGGGAAGCAAGCACAGCCAGGTGGCAGGGAAGCAAGCACAGCCAGGTGGCAGGGAAGCAAGTACAGCCAGGTTGTAGGGGAGCAAGCACAGCCAGGGGAAGGGGAACCAGGGGGCGGGGGTGCAAGCACAGCTAGGGGGCGGGGAAGCAAGCACAGCCAGGGGGCAGGGAAGCAAGCACGGGCAGGGAAGCACAGCCAGGGGGCAGGGAAGCAAGCACGGGCAGGGAAACACAGCCAGGGGGCAGGAAAGCAAGCACAGCCATGTTTCCAGTGCTTGGCTATTCTGAACAAACCATTGGTGGATTCCCAACCGGCAACCATCCTCATCTATATTTCGAGCGGCCGATAAGCTGGGCGTTAAGTTGGCTCCCCTGCACCATGTGACTCCAGGCATCAACCCACCCAATCTCCTTGCTGGCCCTGTAGCAGGGTTTCCGTTCTCCCACAGAACTGTGCACAGAGATCTAGAACCTGGGTGAGTTAGGGTGACCCAAAACTCACCTTAGTTTCAGAAATCCCCTTACCAAGCTAGCTACAGTGTCTCATCGGTAGTAATAACTTACCAATGACTTAGACAATCCAGAACATGAACTTAGGGTACCTCAGGTATCGTGGAACACATGAACACTCTTTCGTTATATAATCATTACAAACCGAAACTGGGAGGCAAAGAACACACGTGCAAGTTTGAAATGTTTATTTTTCAATGCAAAGTTCTCAAACGCAGTATCTTGTATAATACCAACATACATATTATAAAAATCAGAGTTAGCAGCATAGTCACTAATCCATAATAAGCAAAAGGTGATAGCATGTTATGATTCAAAAATCTATAGAATTCTGTATCACCTATATTTCGCGCACCCTAATTAGCATATTATATTATATCTAAGAAGGTCTCGTTTGGGTTCTAGCAGGGCGGGCCCATACCTCTAATTCTCAGTAGGAGTAGATCACATCAACAGCTACCAGCTCTCTGCATGCGAAGCATCAAGTGTGTCTATTCATTCCCTGTAACTCTATCTTAAACCCGCGTAGAGCCCAATGTTGGCAGCAACATTATTTGTGTTATGTCTAATGTAGTGCGAGGATCAGGCTTTCAGCAACCTTGTGTTAGGTTATTCTTAGAGGGTGCAGTTCTCAGTGTGCAGACAGTTGTACCAAACACGACTGATATCAGAGCAATAACATATTATTCTCAAATAAATCACATCTTTCGTCTAGGTTGAAAGCTACAATAACAATTAGGTGTCGTGTGCAAACTGAAGCCGAAGGAAAATATGGCGTTTAAACATTTAATAAACTCATGCTAACTTAACACAATATATAGAAACGCAGTAACCATATGACACCCCCCCAATGATCCGAGGACGGTGTAAAAAGGAAGAAAATATAAGCCAATACTATATGAGAGGCCAAACATGAAAGCAGAGTTCAACAATATTGAGCCAAGCTAAATGTATGTAAGTGTATATATTTTTTCAATAATAATAAAAAATTGTATGAATGCCTATAGTGGCCACACAAAAATATAAAAATTCGAACTTAAGGCCAACTCCAAGTACATAGGCCTAGAACAAATGAAAGTCGAATGTTCGTAATAAAAAAGGCACCATTCAGAATTACTAAAAAGTCACGTGCCATGATAATGAAAGTCTTCAAAGTCACTCATGGGTTGAATGAATATGCAAAATAGGTAGCTACAGCTTCCAACATGAAATCACTGTCATCATCCGAAAACAGTTCAGCCATCCAATTAAGCAATGGGAAAGAACATACGTGCTCCTCCAGTACTGAATCCTCTAGCAACATCAGAGGACAACTCAGTGGGTTCTCGAGAATGCTATGCGCCAGAAAGTCATGCGCTGCTGCGGATATGTCCCACTGACCCATTAGTCCATGCATCGCTGCCATAGCCATAACCCTTTCGCCAGAACAAACCAACTCGTGAGCAACTACGGGGCTCATCAGCTGATCAAAATTGACGTCAGGAGAAGTCGGTAAGCAGAGACACAAATCAATGGCCCAGTCGAAATCACAGCTCAGGCAATGAAACACAGGCTGGACACATGTGAAATAGGAAAATCGGAACGATAATCCAAAAGCCGTGCTTAAAGTCGCAAGCGGCAAGGAGCCATAGTAATCAAGCACCCGGTTGCGAAACTGCATCAGTAGTGGCTGAGCGTTTCCTTGCGCAGGATGGGCATCCATGTTTTAGAAAGCAAAATATCACCAGAACGCCTGCAGCCAAAGCCAGCAAAACATGAAATCCGCCAAACAGGCTTGCAAATATAGAATGAAAGAACGCAGGGATAATACCAAATACTTTCTCAAACGTAGTCACGAGACCACCGCTAACCAATTTAAAAAAATGTGCTAGGCCGGATGTGGAGGAGGCATTGAAGATTTGATGAACCAGCTCGGAGAAATGAAACGGCAAATCAGTATTTAAAAGTGCCTGCACCTCTGTGTGTGTGTTAGCTATGTGAAGGACATAAGTTTCGCGGGCAGAGCTCAGGGCCACTTCTTTCTGAGACAATAGGGCTCTTATACGGCTCAAACCATTGAACTCCGTTCTCAAGGTTGGTATTCGTGGCCAAATTGAAACATCTGAATTCCCATGCGTGGGTGGATACAACACATTCTTGCAACAAACCACCCTTTCTGATACAGTTACCACATAAGCGATACCGACTATTAACCCACAACACATTTCGTTATTTAAAAGTAAATAACTACCGTTGGATAATAAAGTAAATGTGGGAACTATCGCAGGAACTGGTGTCCTCTTCAAAACACAGGCCAAATTAGGCTTGTCCTGATACAAGAACCATGCAACTGGATGTGTCTGCACATAAGTGAGCGGTCAGGCGACTGTGTACATTCTTCACCATTCAGATTCACTTCATTCCCCTCCTTTAGGCATCTGTAAGTGTATTGTAAAGACCATGTCTCATGGAGGAAAGCGCTGCCTAATGGTTCATATCGCCCTATAGCTATATATTTCATACAGTTTGTAAATTTATACAGAGCAAAAGGCAAGGTAATAATACCATGGATAAGCCATGTAGCAGCAGTCACCTCAGCCACAGAAAAGGGCAAGGATTCTAATTTTTCAATGTGTAACATAGAAAATGATGCATCTCTCATTGAAAGCATGCGCTGTTTTTCAGTCAAATTAAATGGGGCAAATAGTGATGAGACGTTCATATAACTCCAAGGCACTCGACCAGACTTCAGAGTCTGTAGTGTCCAAGCAAACTGCATCACAGAACGCAATTGATTTTGACCATGATATAACACGGACACTTCATCGTGTACAATGTCAACAACAGAAGACACAATATTGTTCAACGTGTAAATTCGGGAAGAAAGCGTATTAATACTATTATCGACAACTGCAAGCACTTTTTCTAAATTAGCTTGATCAATTGCTCTCAGGCGCTTAGCAGCCTCAACTTGAGAAACTTTCCAAATTTCATTGTAAATCGCATAAAGCCATCGTTTAGATCTACCTCTAGCTGGGCCTTTTATAAAATCGTTCAAATCCACATTATCAGTTAATTGTGACAGATGTAGTTTAACTGCAGCTAATGTGGAATGTTGTAACCAATTCTGACACAGCTTCCCAACAGAATAAGTTGTGACAGTATAATCTTCTTCAAAACGGGGATCAGGTCTGACTTCTGTGAACCCTTCAGCCAAACCCAGAAAGCGACGTTGGAAAGAATCAGCACTCCTATGCCACATCAGCCAACCCTTGGAATCCAAACTGGAAATGTTAAAGGATGAATTGTGCAATGGAGCTCGCAACTCATGAATGGACAAATCAGTATAATTACCCCAACCTAAATATTCCTCTAAATCAGGTATGATTGGTGTATTTAATTTTTTAGCAGTAGCCAATCCAAAGCGTGTTGTTTGGAAAATGGATGAATTTAGAAACAACATGTGATTCGGGATGAGACATGCACGGTGCAAAGCCTCAGTGCCTTGTACCTGCCAATCTTTGGTACCCCAAACCGATTTAAGGTCAATTGTTCCTTTCCAAAACTCGTAGCCATCTACAGCCAACCTGTCTAGAAAGGACTTCGAATACAGCAATTTTTTATCGGTAAGTCTAACTTTGGACATGGACTTTTGTGTCATTTTGAAATAAAATGACTCAGGATTTGATTGATTGAAGTCTGTGAAATATGTGTATTTTTTCAGAAACGTATTGGAGCTGCCACCTAAAGGAGCAGGGCAATGTTCCCATTGTGTATAATTTACAGCAACCCTCCTTGAATTTGTCTTATGCAAAAAATGATTACCATAATGTTGAAAACAAAACAAATCACCATAATTAATAGAATCTAAATAAAGATCCTCAGCATCGAAGGCAGCATAATATTTCAAATCAGAGAATAATGCTTCTACGGCCTGAATATCCCAATCATCAGAACGTATATTTTGTTTAATCACATCTCCCATGTTTACTCTAAGCACATTTGGAACATTAATCACTTCAGTGGGCCCATGTATCTGAAACCTAACCGCATCCCACACAATCCCATCAAGGACAGGCCAAGCAGTAATGTTAACTGTATTTAAGTTTCGTTTCAGTCTGTGTGCTGAATTTGAAGAGGAAAGAGGGGCCAATGTTCCATTAAGGTACCGAATTCCTGTTCTTTCTTTAACGTAGTGACCATCGATCAGGCGGAAAAAATAAAACACAAAACCAATTGACATAAAAAGGTAAAATGAAAATAAGATCAACCAAATGTATGTCCAAGGGGGAATTAAAAAATGTTTTTTAAACAACGTGGCATATTTTGCAATAGTTGAGGGTTTCTTTGAAAGTTCCGAAACAGAGCCAAAAGATAATCTGGACTGGTCGGCCAAACGAGTCTGCAAATCAGACATCGATAAATCAGCAGGATAGGTGTAGTTCAATTCATCAATGTTAGTTACAGGAATAGTATTTAATAAAGGACTGGATATGACAGGCATCTCGAGGGACAGCTCCTGTTCTGCACCAGATGTAATAGCCAGCACAGAGTGCCTCACCATGAAAGGACAGGATACAGCCGGTGTCATGCTATGAAGAATCGGCCACCCTGTGTGTCTTGACATTGTCAATAGAAATAAATCTGTTTTCCTTACGACCTGGAAGTGGTGGTAAAATGACTGTTCTTGTGCCCTTCACTCCAAGAACTCGAACCGGTGCACGATATGAGGGACCAAACTCTTTCTTGTTATTGATCTTCTCTCGAACCAGTTCTCCAACTTTGGGTAGCCAGCCAACTACCGGGATCTGCAGCGCATCATCCGATGTGGAGGGCAAATGTTCCTTTGCAAGACTGTCTCTGGTCTTTTGTAGATTCTGTAAAACATTGCAATGTTCATCTACGTCAAAGGCCGTGGCCTGGGCCTTGCTGTCTAGCCCATCGAGGTCATGGACATACATCTTGATACCAAAGAGCATTTCGTACGGGGTCCGCCCACCCAGAGACCTTCTAGGGAGATTATTAAGCGCACGCTGCACGCCATTGAGGTGGGCCAGCCAGTTTCTGCCAGTGCCTATAACTCGAGCTGTCAAAGATTGCTTTAAGTCGCGGTTCATTCGTTCAACTACACTATTGCCCTCGGGCCTGTAGGGACTCGAAAACTTTACTTGGACCCCCAACGAAACCATAGCATCCTTATACGCCTTAGAGGCGAAAGCCGGACCCTGATCCGAATGGAAGGTACCACAGGCAAAAATTCCCACAAAGACTCGCAAATCCTTAATGACAGTCCGTGAATCAGCGCTCCGATGTGGCCATACCCACACAAAGCGTGTGCATGAATCAACTGCTACTAAGATGTATTTGTATGCAGTATCAGAAGAAAATGGACCGCAGTGATCCAAATAAACGCATCCAAGCGGTTTATTAGAGATGAACAACTGTGTCTGAGGCGGACGCGCAGCAGTTGAAGGTTTAATCTGCTGGCAAATGTCACATTGAAGGACATAATCGCGCGCCTGTTTGTACAGTCCCCGCCACCAGAACCTCTGTTGTAGCTATGTTACAGTGGCTGAGACGCCCGCATGCGCAGACGCCACACCTTCATGAGCCGCTGTAATCAAAGCCGTTCTGCGATCCGAGTTGGGAACTAGACGCTTGCCAACATCAGGAATTTTCACATAAGGAACCTTATCGGGACTTAAGTGGTATGTGTATTTCGAAGGGAACCCGCAGGATATTTACTTCCCTTCTCGGTTGCAGCAACAGCTGCCAAGATGTCATTATCTATTTTGCTTTTGGACCTCGTGACTGCTGCAACTAAGTATTTTGATACCGCTGACTTCGCTGCTTCATCAGCAAGCGAATTTCCAACAGCGTGGACCCCCACGCGCTGATGGCCGAGAGTATGAATCACAAACACGAGTGGCAACTTCTCTTTAAGTTCCGAGAGAACTGTGCCGTGCTGACTTACAGACAGTTTGAGGGGGCAGACTTTGAAAGGAAACCTCGTTCCCCTGCAGTCCGTGCGGACCCCTGCGCCACACCTCGCGTTTCCCGCTTCGCGGGAAACGCTCGCAGCTGGGGGTCAAAGGAGCCACAGGGTGAGGCAAACTACACCACCCACAAACCTCCCGGCCTGCTGAGAGGCGTGCTACCGCCAGGACATCGCCAGGACACGCCCCACAGGTGAATAAAAACGGATCCAGCATCCCTCACCTCGGGAGAGAACTGTACCGTGCTGACTTACAGACAGTTTGTGGGGGCAGACTTTGAAAGGAAACCTCGTTCCCCTGCAGTCCGTGCGGACCCCTGCGCCACACCTCGCGTTTCCCGCTTCGCGGGAAACGCTCGCAGCTGGGGGTCAAAGGAGCCACAGGGTGAGGCAAACTACACCGCCCACAAACCTCCTGGCCTGCTGAGAGGCGTGCTACCGCCAGGACATCGCCAGGACACGCCCCACAGGTGATTAAAAACAGATCCAGCATCCCGCACCGCGGGACGCGCGCGGGTGGCGCAGGGCTAAGTCCAGGCAAAGGGCGGGCAGTCTGTGGCAGTCAGGGGCTGTCAAGGCTGGGCTGGGCCACGTCCCTTTCCTATCCAACGCAGTGCGCTCACACGGCCCGTGTGAGGCCCCCTGGGGTCCCCTACAATTATGTCTACCCGCTCTGGAAAACTTCTCAGGAGTGAAGGTGAAAGAGGAGCCATTACCGGGAGCCCTGTTATTGGAACCATGGACCGCTTTATAACCAGGGTGGCGGCTGTAATAGAAAAGGAAATTGCTATGTCTGAGCGGCGCCTATCGGAGGTCTACCTCCCTGCAAGACGTTCTTCCCTGGGGGCTGCTGCTCAGCCGTTTACACCTGCCAGTGAGCGGGTTTACTCCGTCTCCCCCGCTGGCGTTTCTGGAGACTCTACAGACCCTCCCCAGTTGGTCGAAATAGGGCAAAATATAGACAGGCTGGAACTCCTGGCCGCGCTTCTACCTAGTGGCACTGAGGAAGAGGGTGGTCTTAGTAAATCATTGCCACCAGTATCACCTAAACCCCTAAACGTAGCCACCAGCCAGCCTCTATCACCAATACTGCCCACTCCAATCATAGTAATACCAGATGAGGTGCCAGAAGGGGTGTCCCCTAACATTCAAACTCCTGAAACTAGGCTTGATAAAAGGTCCGTAAACAAAAAGGCAGGAAAACGTAAACAAGGTAGGTTGGTGAGACAGGCCGCTCTTTACCAAAGAGCAAAAAAGCCTTCTGGAGTTGGTGTGAAAATCCCTAGGGGCCGGTCAACAGAGAACGAAGCGGACATAGAGGGGGATGTTGTGGTCTCTCCAAAGGGGCCACCTATAAATGATAACTCCGCTAATGTCTCCGATGTTTCCAAGCCCACTAACCCGGTAACTATCGAAAATATCCTGGAGAAGGTAAATAGTCTCCTGATGCCCCTACTACTACAGGTTAAGGGCTTGGGGGCGAGGATAGATAAACTTGAACAATCAACCCTTGACGGGTTCCATTCACTCAAAACTACATTTAAACAACTAGCCAGAGCGAGTGAAAACCTTGATATGGGTATAAGGGGGAGCGAACTACCACCACAGAAAGATCCTAAACCCCCAAAATGTTTAAATAAGGTTGAAAGTAATAGAGCACAAACCTCAGCTCCCAAAAATTCTTCCACCTCCTTAGTAGGGCCAAAACCTAAGGGACCTCCAGTACACTTAGAGGCTGTTACAAATAAGTCTAAGCCACCCCCACAAAAACAGCAACAGACAGCTAGCGGCAAAGTGAAAGACATTCAAACATCACGCACAGGTGAAAAAGCCCAAAAACTAGCACCAGGGAAAGCTACTAGACCTGTCCCCCAACCCACAGCTCCAACTACTACCCTATCGGGCCCTAGAAATCCAGTACGACGGATCCCCCCAGTAAACCTCCCGCCAGACTGCCAACCTTTCGTTGCTGTCTTGGTAAATGTACCCCCCCTCAAGGAAGGCCAAATGGAAAACCATCAATCCCTCAAAAATAAATGCATCCATTGGCTCAAGTCAAACAAGCCAATCCCTTTGGGTGTGGCTGGGATCATCTTAAGTGTTCGCAGGGTTGAGTGGGTAGGGCAGGGTAAAAAAACTCAGGAGGGGGACTGTATAATAATACATTTTCAAGACCCTAGAGTAGTCCCTTCCATCTGTACTCCAATTAGAAACATGGGGGCTCCGGGGGTTAAAGTAGTAGATTTATCCTACTTTTACCCCAGACATATTGTTAGCTTAACTGGAGGAAGTTTGAGCCCCCCCAGTTTCGGCCAAAATTGGGAGACATGTTGGGCAGGAGCTGCTGGGGGTCCAGAGGCGAATCCCTTGTGGATACCAGGGTCCCACTGACTGGAGGAGGCTGACCCCAGGATAAGTAGGAATAAAGAATCTGTGAGTAGAGTAGATCCAATTGGAGTACCATCCCCCCAAACTGTCCCTCTCTCAATTGATGATATTAGCGAGATGACAACCTTTAAAGGTATTCCCCAAGATCCTTGCCCCCTTCAGGCACCCTTGATGAGGGCCATAGACAGGGATTCTCTTGCGTCCAGCGACATTCCAGTTGTGACGGACCTAGCTTTTAAGGTTTTCAGCTGGAATGTCGCAGGGATTGCAAGAAAGTTGGCTCTACCCGATTTTACTGCTTGGGTGGACGAGCACTCCTTGTGCATCTTCCAAGAGACGTGGAGCCTGGTGCCGGTACACAGGGTGGGATTCTCTTCTCATTCCGTCCCTGCACGAGCTTCGGAAACAGGGAGAGGGCGACCGTCGGGCGGCCTACTCATTTGGGTTGCAGCCTCCCTTGACTGCAGTGTAGAGGAGCTTTACACAGGCTGCCCTGACATCCAAAACATCACCTTAACAGATCAAAGGGGAAGACTGATTCTAAATGTTTTCAACGCCTACGCTCGTGGGACTAAGGGTGGGAGAAAGTCACCCGTATTATCTCTCCTTGAAACCCTCTTAAATAAAACCCCACATAAGATGTGTACACTGGTAGCGGGTGATATGAACTGCACGTTCGAGCCTTTGGGGTCGGACGTTGCCATTGACCAAGATGAGGAGGATTCTAGGCTGGGGGTTCCTGTACTGGACATCCCATCTGTCAGGAGGTGGTCTGAAGTGGCGCTTCAGCTATACTCCCTGACCCTTGAATTCAATCTAAGGGCAGCCAATGGGAGGACAATCTCAGACAGGGGGGGGGGGGCATACATACAATAGACCAGGACATACCTCCAGGATAGATTACCTGCTAATAGATGTATATCTATTGAAACACGTGAGGGATATGCTGGTGGTCGCCACGACTGAAAGTGACCACAACTCACTTTCATTAACCATGGACTATTGGTGGCGACCAGTAAGAAAGGGTGATAATAACTTGGTAGTTGTACGAGTCTGAAGTCTCGCCCTGTGGTAGACGTTTAAAATGGGCCAAATTGGTCCTCTCTGAGGCAAGGGTTGGGGAAATTTCATCCCTCTTAAACCATGCGATGTCAACCCTGGGGTCCCCCCTTGAAGGGGTGGGTGGAGTGAGTAGACTTTTTGTTTCCTTAGTGGAGGCCCTGACAAACGTGTTCACCACTCACTCTAGTAAATCGGGTAATAAGAAATCTAAAAACCTAGAGGATGGCTGGTATACCCAAGTATGTAGGTCGCATAAGGCAAAGCTAGTAGAGGCAGTAAAGCATAAATCCCACAGTGACATACTGGAAGCAAGGAAGGCATACAATAGATCCCTCAAAACTGCTAGGGAGGAGTGGGAAGACAAATTCTGGGATGACCTGCTCCAAGCTAGTAAAAGTAGGGACCCAAGGTCCTTTTGGAATGCTATAGCCATACGGAATAGGCCCGAGGGAGCTATTAGACCCTGTAACATCCCCCCTCAAAGTTGGGTCAAACACTTTGGGGCTCTATACCTTCCGCCAGAAGGGGAACTGAATGCCAGGACGAACTTGCAACTAGTAATTGAACCTCACACCTATGACCTCTTTACCCCCTTAGAGATTGAAAAAGTAATATGGTGGGTAGCCCCACGCAAGGCAGCTGGCCCAGACGGCCTTCCAGGGGACCTTATGAGGGCTTACCCAGTGGAGTGGGGAAGGGTTATCGCCGCTCTCCTCAATGACATCATGACGGGAGGGTCAGTACCCGAATCCTGGAAAGGGGCGGTGGTGGTCCCGATTTACAAAAAAGGGTGTAGAGAATCCCCGGGGAACTACCGCCCCATAAGCCTGATAGACTCCACCCAAAAGATAGCAGGTAAAGCTATACTCAGGAGGATTCTCCATTGGGTGGAGGAGAATAAGATACTATCGGACTTCCAGGCAGGTTTTCGGGCTGGAATGGGGACAATAGAGCAGGTGTTTAGGTTGGCACTTCTGGGGTGGAAGGTGGTGGAACTAGGCAAGGGCAGTCTCTATTTGGCCTTTATAGACCTGAAGACTGCCTTTGACCTAGTCCCCCGGGAAGAACTATGGAGGGTACTTTACGAGTTGGGTTTACCCCCTTATATCTTGTCCCTCCTCATTAACCTCCATGCCCATACCTTCGCACAGGTTCGCTGGGGAAAAAACGGAGAGCTCACTGAAAAAATACCGGTGTCCAGGGGTGTAAGACAGGGCTGCGTCTTGGCGCCCACCCTATTCTCACTATATGTGAATGGGGTGGTAGAATATCTTCAATTAGAACCAGCCGATACCCCCTGTCTTGGAGGAGTGCGGATCCCCACCCTGCTTTTTGCGGACGACACGCTTTTGATCTCGAAGACCCCACAAGGCCTCCAGAAATTGCTAACCCGTTTTCAGGAATTTTGTGCCGCAAAGGGTTTAGTAATTAATGTGGACAAAACAAAATATCTGGTTCTAAACCCCCCAAAGAAACTGGACCGCCCACCTATGCTCAACTCTGTTGCCCTAGAGAAAGTATCCGAATTCGACTACCTCGGAATTCGGATAACGGACAGAATGACGTGGGCACCACATATCGACAAGATGGTCCTTAACCATAAGAGAGTAGGAGGAGCTCTCTTGAGGGAGTTTCGGGCTTCATCCAGGAGATCGCTTACCCCAGTAATCGACATTTACAAGGCCAAGGTAGTCACATCAGCCTTGTATGGGGCAGAACTGTGGGGGCACTGTCGTATGGACACCCTGGCGACAGCGGAGAGCAAGTTATTAAAATCCATCATCGCCATTCCCCTGAGCACACCGTCCATACCAGTGTTGCTGGATACAGGCTGCAAAAGCATCGCAGATCAAGCCCAACTTCGCCCTCTCCTCTTATGGACACAAATCTGGAGAGGTGAGGAGCTAAAATCCTATGCGGATGGCCTGGGGGAAATAATGAGCATGGGTGGCTGGGCAAAAATAAGATGGCTGAGAGACACTAAAAAGCTACTGGAGAAAATCGGCCTGGGGGATTGCTGGTCATCACGCTCTGCTCCTCCGAAGGATGTTGTCAAGAGCCTTTTTTGGAAATGGACGGCGGAGCACTTAATTACAAACCCGAACCATTGTAAGTCTACTGCCGCCTTTCTACTAGTTAAAGACATTGTGGTATTCGAGCCCTACTTGGACCTTATTACCCTCCCTTTTGACCGAGCTTTATATTTTAAATTCAGAGTTGGCTCTCTACCGCTTGGAGCTGTGGTATCAAACTGGAAATCAGTGGCTCAATTGTCCCCTAACTGTGCTTGTTGTCCGAGTAGGATAGAGTCCATCTCGCATGTCCTGTTTGAATGCCCGGACTATGCAAAGCCCAGGAGCTTTTGGTTGAAACCACTTTGCCGAAACATGGGCACACGCAGCTACTTAGTAGCTCTACTCATCCTAATGACGGACACATCCCCTCCAGTTGTATGTGGAATAGCTAAATTTTTAAAACAGTTTTGGCTTATTCGTTGCAAGAGACTGTCAGTAGCGGTTTAATTCTTTTTAGATAAATTATTATGGGCATCTTATGTCCTTTTATTCTTTTTAACATGAGTTCATACTGACTTCTTAAAGTGATGTATTTTTTTGTTCAATGTCAATGTTTGTATTATATATGTGCTAATAAGATATCTTGCATATCGAATAAAAGCTTATGACTGACTTTAAGTTCCGCCACTCGGACCCAGATCATTTTATGTTTTATTGTGCTACCTTTGGAATCACGAAACTCATTTTGAATCCAAAAGAACAAGTTTTCATTGTAAGACTGGACACAGTAGTAAGAGTCACTTACGATCAAGGTCGTCACACTAGAATCTGCGTACTCCAATGCAAGCATTAGGGCACGAAGCTCTGCCAATATTGCGGTGCAGTCCCCAAGCGTCTGCGTGTGCACGACACTGGACTTCAACTCATCGTTCACCATAGCACCGACCACAATGGCGCATGCGGAAACGTAGGCATGTTTAGAGCCATGCGCAACCTGCGCCGAACCATCAGTGTAAATGATGCAATGGAAATCCTCCAACGGCCGCATTGCTAATGGAGCAGGATGAACAAATTCATACTGTAAGTACTCCTGCGACCGTAAAGTGGCGTCAAAAATAAACGTGACATCCTGGGACGTCAAGGATGCAGCCCATTGAATCCACCGAGGGTGCAAAGCTTTGGAATTAGGTACACTGGCTTTCGTAACCGCCTCTAAGGCCGGACACGGGGTAACAACCAACATGCGTTTTCCTTGTGACAGGGCACGTTCCTTAAGAATTGCCATCTGTACTGCAGTCAAAACTTTCTCCACAGTGGAAAAACGCAATTCAGCCGAAGTGTATAAGTGTGACTTGTAAGCAATAGGTACTGTATCTCCCTCATTAAAAGTCAGGTAAGTGAAACCCACCGCCCCAGGGATAATTCTTATCACCAGGTTGGTCTGGTTATCACGAGTCTGTAAGTATTCAGAAGCGAGCAAATCAGCCTGCAAAGACTGCAGAATGGCTGAATGCTCAGGCAGCCAGCATGATTTGGAGAAAGATGGTTGTATCAAAGCGTACAATGGCTTGATACGCTGGGCATATTCCGGAATGTACGTCCTCCCAAAATTCAAAAAACCCAGTAAAGATTGTAATTTTTTCAGTGTTGTCGGAGAGCACAGTTGTGCGCATTTCTCCAGGAAGTGAGGTGCTAACCCCTTTCCCTCGTTGTTTAGCTCGTAGCCTAGAAACAACACTGTGAACTCTGCAATGTGCGACTTTGCAAAGTTAAACTTGTAACCTATGTCTGCAAAGTTACAAATTATGCTATTTACTCGACACAGATGCTCCCAAAGATCGTCGTCTGTGAGATAAATGTCATCCACATACGAACAAGCAACTGGGTCGATGCCCTCAAGAAGAGAGACAATGCATGCGGAGAATACTCCAGGACTGTTTTTATAGCCCATTGGGAGTCGCCGAAACATTTTTTGCACACCGCCGCATGTAAAACTGGTCCATTGGGAACTTAGACCGTCTAATCTATGTGCATAAAACCCATTGGAAATGTCGAGCGTGGTTTTGAACCGTTTACGCTCAAGACTATTCACTAAAGCAGAGCCATGAGTATTCTGTACTGCGCAGTTACGGCAATGCGAGTTTAAATGCCTATAATCCAAAACCAAACGATATGAGCCGTCCGGCTTGTTTACAGTAAAAAGGGGGTTATTTATCGGTGACACACACGTTTCAATTACACCTTGATATTCCAATTGTTCAAGGATAGCCGCGACTGAAGCTTTGGCTTCACGCCGTATGGGATATTGAGGTTGAGGCTGAGGCTGAGACCGCTAAGGAATCTCGTGGCTTGGTGACAATTTATCCCAGCCACACTGATTGCGGTACACCGCCGGCGCAAGCGCCAGAGCCCACTCTTCTGCAAAATGCAGCGCTTCTACTCTCGGTACAGTGTGCACGAAACTGGGAAGGATTACCTCCTCCCCTCGCGGAGCTGCGAGAACAAAAGGTGGGGGCCAGTCAGCCTCCGAAAGCAAAATGTCATACGTAGACGAGAGATTTTCCCAAAATACCCCTTTTACAGTTTGCTGCATGTCACCTTCAATTAACAGGACAATTTCAAAAAGACGTTCAGGGGGAGCAACATGCGTATCAGCAGTTTCAATCACAACATAAGTGTCAGTCGCTGTCACCTTCAACAGTGGACGGAGGGCCTCTCTCACTATGGTAATCTCCGCCGCGCTGTCCAGCAAGGTCAGAGCCCACGTGAGATTCCGAAGCCGCGTTCTCACTATCTGGGGCATAACGATGCGCTGTCAGGGCGGCGACTTTCTTCGTGGCAAACTGTGGTCTCTTGGGCGTAGAGCCTTCCTGCTGATCTCCACCGTTACGCGGGCGGGGCTGACCACGTCCTTGCTGGCCACCCCGGCCCCTGCCGCCCCCTCCACCACCGGTTGACGGAGCCGATGAGTCCTGAAAGGAACGAGGAGAGCGTTGGTCAGAAGCCTGAAACCTCTCAGGCGAGTTAATCATCGCGCGGTCGCGCAAATCATAAACACGATCAGACTGCGCAGGCAACGGAGACGCAGGAGCAGAAACCTGTGTTTGTTGTTGTTGTTGCTGTTGCTTACCCTGATTCTGCTTTTTAGGCCAATTTTGTTTCTTGGACTTTTGTTGACCACTAGTTTCCGATGTCTGACCCTGGGGCTGCTTTTTCTCTTTATCAGGAAAAGCCTTAAGCCCCTTCGCATTGCGGCCAACCGTTTTATAAGCAGCCACAATGATCCTTGCCAACTAACGGGGTCTCTCGGCCTCGGGAATTAACGCTAAAGCGTTAGCAACCTGAAAGTTCACTGCATCCCCCTTGACATTAGCAAGGATTAGATCGCAAACTACATCAAAGGAGCCACACAGGCGCATACCCAATTCGACCGCCGACTCCGGTCCGTGTTCATCCTGAACACGTTTAAGGACCGCACCCAGATTGGTCACAGACGGGGTGCCGTAGCACCTCGATTAGACCGCTGCAAAAGTCTTACCCCAGGTCTCACAGTCAACAAGCTCAGGTGCCAAATTGTGGTAAATTTTAATTACCTATACGGAATTTATGCGGTAAAGTTCAATAAGAATAACTCAGTCAAAATGAAAAGGCAGAATCCGTGGTATCTGAGGTTTAAAGTGGGGTTTTATTCCTTAAAAAGGAATTGGTTCGAACCAATGGTAGCATGACCCATCGCCACGAGGGTTCAGGGTGGGAATTGCAATGGACATGTACAATGATTTATTAACAAGAAATCGTATATATAGTCATTTCATACAGTACATTGAATGCAGAAGGCGTAACAGCTGAGAGAAACGAGATAAGAACAGAAATACGTAACAGGGGGCGTGCACTAGGGCGTACACGGAGGTGTGTGCAAGAAACGTCACATAAAGGTGTCATAAGTGGGTGGATCCCTAGAAGGATCCTGCAGAGTCAGCAAGAACATGTGGCAGAGATGCGCGCGCAGCAGCATGACGTATGATTGACGTGCAACTGGAGGGTGAAGGGGACTTGACATTTAGCCCTACATGTGGAGACAGAAGTCTGGAGTGTCAGAACAACCTAATCCCAAATCATATCTAATATCTTGTGTTTGAGGAACTGTATTATCTAGAAGGAAAGGTCTCTTGGGCAGAGGCTATTCTATACTGACTGCTAGTGCGTGTATATGCAACTGCGTGTCTACGTGTAAAGCAGGGGGCCATGGGCCTACCATGGTAACAGAGGCTATGAATTACTTGCATGGAGACAGAAAGGCCGGGCCCTTTGCTCTGCAGCTGGGAAGGATGTTTACCTAAACTACTAGACAGGAATGTATTTTTCGAGGAGCGGAGCAGATAACTTGAAGGCTGAATACAGTCTTGGCAGGCCGGCAGGCTGAGCCAGGCACCGCTAGCCGCGCAGGGAGTGAGTGAAAGGTCATGGATACAGATGCAGGTTCAGACTGCAGCTTCCAGAGGCAGAAGGCAGGAGAAAGCTTGAATGGCAGAAAAACAAGGCCCAACTCGCCAGGGCCAGAAAAACGTGAAAGTGCACCATGTAAAGACGTTGGCAAGGCACACTTAGGAACAGAATATCGGACCCATTCATGGTGGATCTGAAAGAGGACATGTTAACGTTGGACGCAAATGTATTTGCGTCTTCATAGCTGGTTGTGGAGGGAACTTACATGTACTAGAAGCAGGTACATGGAGCCGTTGGGGTCTACGATAGGGGACACAATTGACCATAAAAATTCATATTACCTCATTCCCTCCTTGTCCCCTACGGACCCTTCACGATATATCAATCCTCATTAATCTATCAATCTGTTCATGTAACATCATTTGCTCTTCTTTCTTCTTACGGCGTTTTGAATGAGGACTTGAAAGAGGAATACATGATGTGGCGCACAAGCCGCAAATCGCTGGCCCACATTGCAGACATAGGCAGCAACTGAATACTATGAGAAGGCCAATACCTAGGAAGGATAGGACTTTCCATCCCCAGGCTGACAACGTTGTCCAGAACCAACCGGACCAAGTCCAGGTGCCTGGATTCTGGTGTATCAGACTTGCAATTTTATGAAGACAAGTTACGGCTCTATATACTGATGGTGCGTTTTCTGGAATGAAAACACAGCAGCTTGACCCGATGACCTTACAGGCTCCGCCCCTATCGGCCAGGATGACGTCAAGGACGAGACGATTTTGAAGAACAACAATCCGCATCGCAGACTGCTCCTCCGTTAAGTTGCCCAGGGCGGAAGTAGTTTCATTCACTACAGCTTCAAGGGTTCTAGTTAATTTTCGTATCAGTTTACTATTAAAGACAGCACCTAGGTAGGGAAAGAAACCTTTATTGAAATCTGTATATTGTTCCCATGCCGTTTCAGTGTAGTCGACAATCGGGAGATCTCTCTGTGGTCTATTGTGTACTAGATGAGTATTTCTATGATAATCAGGAGGGGCTAGGAAAACAGGTGGCAGAAGGAATGCGATGTAACAGGTGCCATCCCAATCTAGAGGTAAGCGTATATAGGCGGTATGACCACAAATGAAGTAGGAATGACGTGAAGCTTTAAAGGTAGACTTGCCCTTATCACTGAATTCGATCACAGTAGTACATCTACTATGACCCAGGTGTACTGAACCATTTTTTCTGACACATAATTCACCTTTGACTGGAAGTACGGACATGGCGGGCAAGACTGGTTCTGTTTCGGATTCAACACTGAGAATCATGAGGTTAAGTGTAAAGTTACCTAATCCATATACTTCATTTTCTAGATCAGTTCCTGTCCTTTTGGGGAGACCCTCCTTGTCAGGGAAACAGACTTTATGCAGAACGACGTTCAGGTTTCCCCATACCCAGTTACCCTGGTAGACTACGGAGTCTGAATTCAAAGAGTTAATCAAACTAAACCATGCTCCACAGGACCCATTATGTGTGAACGGATACGGAAAAAGAGGCAGAACTCCTTTGTATTTCTGATAGGGAGGGAGTCGGCCACATATCCAACAATTAGTAGCATTGCTGGTCTGATGGGAATGATGTAGCATACTAATAAATGTATTGTTGCGCAGCGCAAGTCTGTAAGATAACTCGTGCGGGGGCAGTTCACTGAAAGAATGCTCGGCAGTGACGTTGAAGGAAGAAAGTTCACGCTTGAATATAGGATAGTATATGTGTAGAAGCACACTTGCAGTAATAATCATAAGGCTCAGAAAAAACATAATCAATAAAGTCACAATACAGTGGCTGCGAAGAGATTTGCAATATTCACGTTTCTTGAGCTGTTTCTGTCTATCTCTCTCTCTGTTGGGGTCTAGGGGATACATGTCAGAAAACACGTCTAACCGATTCACCTAGGGGAGGACTTAAACAATTAAACTGTCTGACTTGCTAGACCTCAATTTTTCTTTATACTCCTGCTGTGGAGTTTTCTCTATCAGGGGAAGTTTAGAGTCACTAGAATCTGGACAGTCCTTAGAGGGGGGAGGGTGAGTCAGTCTCTGGCAATGCACGAAATTTCTTCACGTGACTTGAGTGCAACCACCCTTTTCGGCCCTCGACCTTGATTGCAGTCCTCGTCGTGAGAAGAACCAACTTCGGCGCCTGCCACCTGGGCTCCAGCAGACTTCCTGTCGAAATTTCTTACAAGGACGATATCACCTGGAACCACGTCATGCGGCTTCACCTCGGTGTTGTCGGGAAAGGCTGCAGCGACCTGTGAACGACATGATTGTAGTGCAGACATCAAGGAGGCAAGGTAATCTGTCAACATATTACAATCGACATCAGTAATCTTTCTTGGCAAAGGCGTCCCCCACATATTCGGTGGTCTACCAAAGACCACTTCATACGGGGATAGCCCTGTTCTGGAATGCGCGACCATTCTCATGTAAAAAAGGGCGACTGGCAAAGCTACGATCCAGTCGACACCCTTCTCCTTACAGATTTTTGCTAGACGAGTTTTCAGGGTCTGATTGTGTCTCTCTACGAGACCTGCTGCTTCAGGATGTCGGACACAGTGGAACTTCCACTGGTAACCTAGCAGGAGTGATACCTGCTTCATAAGCTCGGACGAAAATGGCTGACCGTTGTCTGAGTACACAACACGGGGCAAACCATATCGAGGGAAGAATTCACGAACCAGCTGCTTGGCAGTGGTCGGAGCAGTGTAATCTGGGACTGGATATGCTTCTGTCCCACGGGAAAGTGCACAAACAACTACGAGAACATATTTGAAACCTCGACAACGTTCCATCTGAATATAATCCATCTGGAGGACTTCAAAAGGGTGATCGGGAGGATGAAAACCACCTTGCTCTACGGGAACGCCTTTACCTGGGTTGAACTGACAACAAATCATGCAAGTACGCACTTTCTGTTTGGCTGCTGCTCGTAAGTGTTTATTGAACCAGAGATGTTGAATACTGTCTAACATGGCTTTTTCTCCTAAATGTGCTGGACTGTGTACGGTATTAATGATAACTTGAACCATAGAGTCGGGGAGAAACCATGTGGATTTTCCCTTCGTCATCCATCCTTGATCTGTCTGAGTCCCTCCTAGTTCAATCCATTTCTTGATTTCATCTGGTGTAGCATGTGTCTGTATGTCAATTACATCTAAGGCGGGATCCTTAACTGTCATGCAATGTGTCGGTGTCACGACTATTGTCTTTGTCAGGTCAGTGGTGTGAATCTGGTTCTGAGCTGTATGTTTTGCGGTTCGATCTGCCAGGTCATTACCCTGGGAAATAGTATCTGTAACTTTTGTATGTGCTTTACACTTCATAATGGATATCGCTGTAGGCAGATGTATTGCATCTAATAGAGTTTGAATGAGGGGACCGTGTTGAATTTTGGCACCGTGAGAAGTCAAAAAAACCTCTCTCTCGCCAGAGGACACCGAAGTCGTGAACAACTCCGAATGCATAACGGGAATCTGTGTATATGTTAACTCTCTTGTTCTTGGCTTGAATACAGGCTTGTGTCAGAGCGATGAGCTCTGCTGCTTGAGCTGACAAGGTATCAATACAACTCGTTTCTATGACTTCAGTTTCTGTTGTGACTGCGTAGGCGGCCACTAATTCTCCTGTACTTGTTCTCATGCATGAACCATCCACATAAAGTGTCAGGTCTGGATCTGGTAATGGAGTGTCTGTCAAGTTTTGTCTGGGTTTCGTCGTGATAGTAATAACTTCAATGCAATCATGTGCCAATGGGTCTGTTTCAGTTAATGGCAAAAGTGTAGCAGGATTCAATGTATTACAACGTCTAATTTCTATGTGTGGCTGAAATAATGTCAATTCATAACCTGTCAGTCGTGCTATAGTCAAGTGTTGAGTCTGTGTTCGATTTAAAAGAACTTCCACGGAGTGTGGAACTTGTACTGTCAATGGATGTCCTAACACTATTGAATCACTTTGTCTGATTGCTAGAGCTGTTGCTGCAACTGATTTCAAGCACGCAGGCAGAGCCTGGGCTACTGGATCCAATGTACTAGAAAAGTAAGCACACGGTTTGTGTGAACCTGCTTGATCCTGCGTGAGTACCGACAATGCAGTACCTTCACGTTCTGTGACGAAAAGTGTAAAAGGCTTACTGTAACATGGTGTTGCTAAAACTGGTGCTTGACATAAGGCTTTCTTTAAGTCGTCAAAAGCTTGTGTATGTTCCTGAGTCCAAGGGAGGACAGTCGAAGACGCTGCCTCCTGAGATGTTAACTGAATGAGTGGCTTTGCTAGAAATGCATACTGAGGGATCCATTGTCTGCAGTAAGAAGTGAGGCCTATAAAAGCCCGCACCTCCTTTTGTGTCTTGGGTGGTAGCATACCTGCAATTAACTGGATACGATCGGGCGTTAGCTGCCTCCCCCATTTGGACAGCAAGTGACCTAAGTAAACAACTTGCTGAACACAGAATCGCAGCTTCGAAGGGGATACCTTGTGCCCCTTGTCAGCCAGGAAATGTAAAACCGTCAGTGACGCTAGTTCACATTCAGGTTCGCTTCGGGCGGTGATCAGCAGATCATCGACATACTGGAGTAGGGCAGTGTTTTCAGGCATGTGTATACTGTCGAGTTGTCTTTTCAGTGCTTGGCTATAGATGCTGGGGCTTTCTGTGAATCCTTGAGGTGCGCGTGCATATTTGAAGCTTCGTCCACTTAAACAGAATCCGAAAAGGTATTGGCTTTCCGGATCAATTGGGACACTAAAGAAGGCGTTCTTAAGATCAATAACGGTGAAGAACGTTGCTTCAGAATCAATGGCTGTCAATAGAGATGAGATATCTGGGACCACAGGGTACTGCGGTACAATACATTTATTCAATTCGCGCAAGTCAATAACTAATCGGTAAACTGGTGGTGCATTGGGATCTGTACGTTTAAGAATTGGAATGATAGGAGAATTACATAAATTCGAGTTGGTTTCTACAACCACTCCTTGTGCAATGAGCTCTTCAATGATTTTCAGTAAAGCCACTACAGCATCGGGGGGGTAACTTGTATTGTCGAATTCGTGGTAAAACAACACCTGGTTTGAGTGTGACTCGATACGGTGTAATGTGCATACAACCTACATCAGTGGGGCCTTGCGCCCATAAATGTGCAGGTACATTCTGTAATCGGGAATCAATATCTCTCAACACATAGTGACCTTTAAAGTCACGTAGAAACAACCGTACTCCTTCAGGAGAACAGCAAATAACAGCTCCTAGAGCTTTCAGAGTCTTGATACCTAACAAGTTTTCTGGACATGACTTTGTGAGCAGTAAATCTGTAGTACGTGTCAATGGACCAACTGCAAGGGGAAGTGGTTGCGATACTTCATTAATAATAGGCTTGCCTGAAAAACCAAGGGAAACATTCTGTGAGCCTGAGAGGGGTGCCCCTGGGACCTCGTCATGACTTATTGTTGTTCGGCTTGCCCCTGTATCAATTAAAAACTTTCTGTCTTTCCCTAATACTTGACTGTGTACATAAGGACCCTCTTGATCTACAGGAACCTCAATAAGAGGCAAGCCAACTTCCCTCTCTAGGCTGTTTCATGTGTATCGCTGATAATCAGGATAATCAGTCTGGGCATACTGCTACATCTGCTGTGATGCATGTTGAGTTGCAGCAATCGGTTGGGGTTGTGGCACTGCGACTGTCTGTCCTGTCTGTTGTGAGGCTTGCATAGGCTGAATATTCTGTGGTACTTGTTGTTGGACCTGGTCCTGTCTAGGAGGACGCGGTCTCTCTTTAGTTTTTCCAGTAAGTATATTATGTTTCAAAACTGCACAATCGTTTATATAGTGACCTGGCTGTTTGCAATAGTTGCATGTCCCTTTGACAGGAGCTGGTGAATTATTTGACTGTGTCTTGCCTTTTTTCTGACCGTCAGCTGGAACTGACTGAGCAACTAACATTTTCATTTTCGTGTCTTTCATGCGTCTCTGTTCGTGTTCATGTTCCTCTCTAATTCTGTTCTGGTGATACTGTAACATTTGTAACATTTGTGAAGGTGTATTTGCTTGCCATGTGCTCTCGACTTTCTGTACACGATTCTTAACTTGGGGCAGGGAATTTTCTACTAGCTTTGTTACGAAAAGATGTGGATATGACTCGCTACTTGTTTTCAGGCCACTATTAATACCAAAACATTTCTCAAATCGGGAATAAAAATCGCTAGTGTCTTCATCAGGTTTCTGTTTACAGGCTGAGATTGCATCCCAGTCTTCCTTTTTAGTTGCTAATAAACGTGGCAATACTTGTACTAGCAATCCTGGTAATGCTTTAGATTTGTCCCCAAGCCCTGTTCCTGGGGTACGAGTCTTTTCTTCATCTTCTAATGCAGCCCAATCTATCTTTTGGTTTCCTACCTCCCAATCTTTTTCTTTGAGTTTCTCGTAAATACCGGAAGGCATTAACACTTTCAATATTTTCATAATGTCGGGGTAGGTGTAATCCCCCATGAGTAACATGTCTTTGATTTCGCGGTGGAAACCTGCTGGGTCTTTATCGTGACTGGGCACTAATTTCTTCATTTCTAACAGTTCCATTTTCGTTATGGGCGTGTACACAAATACGCGTCTAAAGGAATTATCAGCATTCTGGACTGGATGCACTTCTCGCAAGGGGTTCTGTCTGTCTATGTAATACATTTTTCTGTCTACGGGTGGAGCTGGAACAAACCGTGTATTCAGGAAAGTATTATACCTGTGTCGATGTTCTAGAATTACTTTAATCAAGTCGGTACCTAGACCTCTCCATTGTGGCGAGAGTAGTTCTATTAATATATCAGGTAAGGGACCTGGGTCAGAATGTTGGCCTTTGAATAACGTAATGAGATGCTGAACCATATATATGCCGGCTAATTTCTGTTCATCAGGGGAAAGATTTAAAAAGGTCTGCACTAAACCATCATCACTATATTTATCAGGATCGTCAGTCCATTGTACGGCTGACCTGGCCAGTTCTTGTTCATCCATGGAATTGAGTACATGGTACCCCATTCGTTCCTGAAGTATTCTATCAGCGGCCTGAAACAGATGTTCGGGGGTCTTTGGATTTGACATGGCAGCTTGAAATATTCTTTTACTTTCCGGACGTACCGGACGCATTGAATTATTATAGGGTCTTCCTTTACCTACATATGCTATCATTTCTCTAACTGGTAATTGTGATTGTCCTGTTGCCGTTTCTGGTGCATCCTCCTCCCCTGAGGATTCGACCTTGTCTGAATCTATTTCTGGTTCTTGCGATCTTCTTTCATGTATTTTTATTACTGCATTTCTGATTCTTTGGTACATGTTTTTTATACTACTCTGTTTATCATGGTTCCCGTCTGCTATATTCTGACCCCATCTATTAAGTGCTCTCATTTCTTCCGGGTCTACACCCGGCCTATCTTGTTCTCTTATTAGGCAGTTTATGAAAAACCGTAATATCTTGGCTTGAGTGTCAACTTTCTGGTGAGCCATGGCCTCGCCGATACTTTCAGGGCCTTCCCCTGTTTGAACAAAATGATATATTCTGTCTAGATGATCAACCATTCCTGGTAGTAACAGTAAAAAGTTGGTAACCCGTCTTAGGCGTACTGATGCGAGCATCAATCTGTCGTCATTTTTACCGGGTACTGGATCATATCTACAGTCTGAGAGACGTTCATTAAGTATGTCATAATCGGCTGATTTAGGTGTACGTTGTTGCGCTAGATCCCTATAAGTCAATCGGAGTGCTGGTGGCGGTGTTTGAAAACCTATCGAACCTCCCGAGGTGCCAGGACCAAAAGGATTGAATGGGTTAGTGATCGGAAGAATAGGTGCAGGAAAGGTTGGGGGAACAGGTGCAGGGGGTCGAACGGGAGAAGGAGTTCGTTGCGGAGGTGGGAGTAGATGATCTCGGGGTGGAGTACCATCAGCGGGTAGTGGTTGAGCATGTGGATTTGTATATGCGGGAGCTACGTCGTCTAGATAGGAAGAAAGGAATATGTCCTTTGTGGTCTTGTGATGTACTTTAGTCGGGAGCAAGGGAGGGGGCAGATCCTTCGGCATTTCCGGGGTGGCCTTAGGTAAACCCTCGGCCAGCAAAGGATACATACCATTCATAAGAGTGTTTCGTTGTCGGTCTACTTGTTCTGTTTTAACTCGTATCCCCTCCTCAACTAATAAATTTTCTTGGGCCTTGTCTGAATCCTCTTTATGTTTCTCTGCTTTTCTGAGCGCTTTCTCTGTGCGCCTATGCGATTCTTTACGCCATAGTTCAATGGCGTCTTTCTGTGACTGTCTGGCTTTCTTTTTCCATAACGCTTCCTCTACTCTCATGATGCACTCGGCATCCCATGTCCCTGCAGCGGGCCATCTTTGATTCTCTGCTAAATCTTTAGTATAGTCTACCCACAAATCGAGATATAATACAGCGTCTAGGCCGTGCTTGTGGTACATAAAGTGCCCTGGAGTGTCCCTAGGTGGAACGGGCACTGCTTCTTCTAGAATCCCTTTTCTAGTTCCTATCTGTCTTAGTTTGGAGAACAGCGGCATGTTTAAGTCGTGCTACTCTGGGCTTGATACTTACTCTAATTTGGACACAACTAATACAGTAAACACAATAATGCAGATCGAACAATCACTCATACCACGACATTAAAACATACTAAAACATTTCAGAACGAACAATAACGATTAGAATAAAACTAGTTAATTGCATACTGGATATACTGCTAAACAGTACAGATACACCGCTAAACAGTGCAGACCGGGTCTGCGTACCCAAACCCGTCTTGACCGGCACAAACTAATGCGCTCGTCAAGATGCGTCCCCAGCAACGGTACTCACTGGGAAGCACGGAACAGAAGGCCTCGGAAACTCGACACTGGACTGGACTCGACTGGACTCGACTCGTGACGTAAGCACTTCGGAACTTCGGAACTGGTGGGCCTCCGGATACCTCGGACTTTGCTCTCTCAGCTAGGCTCTGGTCGGGATCATCCGCACTCCTCACCGCCTCGTCTGGGTGTCGATCGCAGCCTCAGTCACCTCCGTTGGCCTGAGGGAGATACAGGAAATCCTGCGGGTACGCGTAGTTGTCCGTCAGCGCTGTGGCAGGGGACCGGGCCTACAACGCACCGCCGGCGCGTAAGGTGGGGGAGGGTCCCTGTTCGGGCGCCAAATTATGTGGTAAATTTTAATTACCTATACGGAATTTATGCGGTAAAGTTCAATAAGAATAACTCGGTCAAAATGAAGAGGCAGAATCCGTGGTATCTGAGGTTTAAAGTGGGGTTTTATTCCTTAAAAAGGAATTGGTTCGAACCAATGGTAGCATGACCCATCGCCACGAGGGTTCAGGGTGGGAATTGCAATGGACATGTACAATGATTTATTAACAAGAAATCGTGTATATATAGTCATTTCATACAGTACATTGAATGCAGAAGGCGTAACAGCTGAGAGAAACGAGATAAGAACAGAAATACGTAACAGGGGGCGTGCACTAGGGTGTACACGGAGGTGTGTGCAAGAAACGTCACATAAAGGTGTCATAAGTGGGTGGATCCCTAGAAGGATCCTGCAGAGTCAGCAAGAACATGTGGCAGAGATGCGCGCGCAGCAGCATGACGTATGATTGACGTGCAACTGGAGGGTGAAGGGGACTTGACATTTAGCCCTACATGTGGAGACAGAAGTCTGGAGTGTCAGAACAACCTAATCCCAAATCATATCTAATATCTTGTGTTTGAGGAACTGTATTATCTAGAAGGAAAGGTCTCTTGGGCAGAGGCTATTCTATACTGACTGCTAGTGCGTGTATATGCAACTGCGTGTCTACGTGTAAAGCAGGGGGCCATGGGCCTACCATGGTAACAGAGGCTATGAATTACTTGCATGGAGACAGAAAGGCCGGGCCCTTTGCTCTGCAGCTGGGAAGGATGTTTACCTAAACTACTAGACAGGAATGTATTTTTCGAGGAGCGGAGCAGATAACTTGAAGGCTGAATACAGTCTTGGCAGGCCGGCAGGCTGAGCCAGGCACCGCTAGCCGCGCAGGGAGTGAGTGAAAGGTCATGGATACAGATGCAGGTTCAGACTGCAGCTTCCAGAGGCAGAAGGCAGGAGAAAGCTTGAATGGCAGAAAAACAAGGCCCAACTCGCCAGGGCCAGAAAAACGTGAAAGTGCACCATGTAAAGACGTTGGCAAGGCACACTTAGGAACTAATTATCGGACCCATTCATGGTGGATCTGAAAGAGGACATGTTAACGTTGGACGCAAATGTATTTGCGTCTTCATAGCTGGTTGTGGAGGGAACTTACATGTACTAGAAGCAGGTACATGGAGCCGTTGGGGTCTACGATAGGGGACACAATTGACCATAAAAATTCATATTACCTCAAAATCTTTCGGTAAACTTAGTGTAAGAATCCGGTGCTTATCACCGGGATTCGTATTAGGAAACACAGCTTCCAGCTGGCCGAATTTCTCTGCAAGCCAGAACGGAAAATCATCCTTGTCCTGCGGCTTTTTGCCCATCACGGAATTCACCATGACAGGATTGATTTTCAAACCAGCCTGTTCTGCACGAAGCTGTGCACCCCTAGGGGCTACGTCTTGAACATTACGGCTAGTGTAATGAACAAGCGCTCTAATCACTGCCACTGCGACTTCATGAAGTTGCCGCAGATCAGCTATGCCACAAGTGGCTCGATTACGGTGAGGAGTGAATCCAGCCAAAGCGGGCCAAGGTGTGCCCGGAATGGACAAAGGACCTAACCTCGGAGCGGTTAAAGCGTGTGGTAGGGCGCCACCAAACCAAACTCCATGCTGCCAAGCGTCAATAGGAACCTCCAGTGCTCTGTACGGCGCATACGCAGCCGGTACAGCCTTAGCAGTGTAGGTGTGGAAAACACCAGAATTAGCGTTCACCGCCGGAAATGTCACCCACGAATAAAACAGTTCGTACGGGTAAGCATGTTCCGCACTCACCACTAGAACAACAGCTAAGCCTTCCATAGGGACATTATAAGCCCGCAAATGGTCACGCACCGCAATGCGACTATGCGGTGGGATGTCCACGGCTTGTGCCATGTCAGCACAGGAGAATGAAAAAACAAAGTTTACTTTGTAGCACAACTGGGTAGCAATTCAATGAAAACGTTTTTAGATAGATTCAAGCTTGAAAAAGACCTATTTCAAAAATAGGTAGGTTTCTCCGACACTGCCGTTTTCCGGAAACGGGAATGAAGGGGTTAAGGTTTGAATGATATACTACTCGAGTGTCATGATATAAGGCCAACAACGTATGGGCGCCATGTAGCAGGGTTTCCGTTCTCCCACAGAACTGTGCACAGAGATCTAGAACCTGGGTGAGTTAGGGTGACCCAAAACTCACCTTAGTTTCAGAAATCCCCTTACCAAGCTAGCTACAGTGTCTCATCGGTAGTAATAACTTACCAATGACTTAGACAATCCAGAACATGAACTTAGGGTACCTCAGGTATCGTGGAACACATGAACACTCTTTCGTTATATAATCATTACAAACCGAAACTGGGAGGCAAAGAACACACGTGCAAGTTTGAAATGTTTATTTTTTAATGCAAAGTTCTCAAACGCAGTATCTTGTATAATACCAACATACATATTATAAAAATCAGAGTTAGCAGCATAGTCACTAATCCATAATAAGCAAAAGGTGATAGCATGTTATGATTCAAAAATCTATAGAATTCTGTATCACCTATATTTCGCGCACCCTAATTAGCATATTATATTATATCTAAGAAGGTCTCGTTTGGGTTCTAGCAGGGCGGGCCCATACCTCTAATTCTCAGTAGGAGTAGATCACATCAACAGCTACCAGCTCTCTGCATGCGAAGCATCAAGTGTGTCTATTCATTCCCTGTAACTCTATCTTAAACCCGCGTAGAGCCCAATGTTGGCAGCAACATTATTTGTGTTATGTCTAATGTAGTGCGAGGATCAGGCTTTCAGCAACCTTGTGTTAGGTTATTCTTAGAGGGTGCAGTTCTCAGTGTGCAGACAGTTGTACCAAACACGACTGATATCAGAGCAATAACATATTATTCTCAAATAAATCACATCTTTCGTCTAGGTTGAAAGCTACAATAACAATTAGGTGTCGTGTGCAAACTGAAGCCGAAGGAAAATATGGTGTTTAAACATTTAATAAACTCATGCTAACTTAACACAATATATAGAAATGCAGTAACCATATGACAGCCCTGGTACCTTGAAACACTGAGAGATGCTATGTCTGTGCTCTACGTGCTCTACAAATGGGAATTAATAATAAATTACGGTTGTTTTGTGTGCATACCTATAATCGACGAGTGATAGAAGGGGGGCAGAGCTTAGTGTATTTCCAACTGTCTGTGCCTAGATTCCTCTGTGTCTCTGCCCTATACACCTGGTACCAACGAGCAGTGCCTACACCAACCGGCGGTGCTCCAGGCATGGTCAGCTGTCCCACTAGAGGAAACATTCTGAAACACATCACCATTACAGATTATGGATATAAAACTGAACAAAGAGTCTGGGGAAGTGGCAGAGAAGAGGACCGCCTCTTGTGAAACTGGGCACAGTCAGCTGTACCACCATAGGAAACACTCTAAAAAAACATCACCACCACAGGTTATGGAATTAAAACTGGTAAAAAAGTCAGGGGAAGTGGCAGACGAGAGGACCGTCCTCGTGTGAATCAGAGGAGCCTCCCTTCTAGATGTGCACTGCCCACGCTGAATCGCACCTTTACAGGCGCTATACACCTATTTAACAGTGACTGACTCTCTGAAGAAATCAATCAACGAACATGCAGAGCTCCACAAAAAGGCTCAAAACCAAAATATCATCTGCAAATAATGCTACAATCAAACTCACATAAGCATTAAAAGATAGGCAGACGCGCGACTCATCGTGGCTGAAAGGGCAACTCAAAGGTTTCTTCTACCCATGGAAACGAGGAAGGATGAATACTTCCTTTACGATTTCAAGGATCAACCAAGGAAACAGATACAGACTATCCCCATTATTGATTTTATCTGGAAGGAAGGATTGAAGGTCATGACAACTCCTGCTTCTATCCCTCCAGTTTTGCCTCGGCTCGACAAAAAATATAAAGTGCCAGACAATTCACCAGCATGCCTCATAGGTCAACCAAAAGCTGACTCTGTAATTGTGCAAGCTGCACACAGACGGGCTAGGAATCCTTCTTCTCCAATCACATCTCCTCCCTTTGAACCATTACATAAATGCGAACTGCAATTCCTAACTTGGAAAGTAACTTTCCTGGTAGCAGTTACTTCTCTTAGAAGGGTTAGTGAACTACAAGCATTTACCAGTCAAGAACCCTTTTTGCAAATGCATCATAACAAAGTGGTTCTTTGTACTAATCCAAAATTCCTGCCTAAAGTCATTTCACCATTCCATCTAAATCAATCGGTTGAGCTGCCCGTATTCTTCTCGCAGCTTCAAACTGTCGCAGAAAGGGCTCTACACACCCTAGACGTTAAAAGAGCACTGCTGTACTATATCGAAAGGACACAATCATGTCGTAAAACAAAACAACTTTTTGTGTCTTTTTCGCCGCCACACAAGGGCAACCCTATTTCAAAATCGGTGATCGCCAGATGGATAGTTAAATGCATACAAATTTGTTACCAAAAACAATTCTTTCAAAAGCCCACTCAACTAGAAAGATAGGGGCTTCAATGGCATTCTTTAGGGAACATCCCCTTAGATGACATATGCAGAGCAGCTACATGGCTTACACCGCACACATTCACAAAACATTATTGTGTAGATATGCAAACTAAACAACAAGCCACTGTGGGCCAGGCTTTACTAAAAACACTGTTTCCAACAACTGCAACACATACGGGTGGTCGCCACTAGGTGTGGGTACTGCTATACAATCTATGCATAGTGTGTAATCTGCAGCTCATATGCCTCAAACGGAAAATGCTACTTACCAGTATGCATCTGTTCTTGGCATGTAGAGCTGCAGAGTTACGCACGCCCACCCGCCTCCCCGGCTACCTTTATCTGTTCCAGTATTATCTTAATTAGATACAAATCACATTGACATCACTACTTCTTGTACAGCTCCATCACTTCCCTACTGGCGAAACACAATCTGGGGATGGAGTTGATGCCCATGCGCAGTATCATCCTAAGGAGGAGTCACCTATCCTGTGACTCCGAAAGACTTTTCTACAACAAAACAAACTGCAAACATCCGGGCCCAACACTAGGTGGCCATCTATGCATAGTGTGTCACTCTGCAGCTCTACATGCCAAGAACAGATGCATACTAGTAAGTAGCATTTTCCTTTTTTTACACAAACAAATTGGTCTGAGTTCAGTCTTTGAGTGTATGACCTAATTTGCTGCCTGAAAGTGTACAGCAAATGCTTAACACTGCCCTCCGATAAAGGCTTACTGCTCGCCCGCACTACCTCTGATTGAGAGTTAGGTGCTATCTAATTTTACCTCTGCCTACCTTTTGGGGTTCCACTGGATTCTGTGCAAATTATACCTAATTTTGGCATAGTATATGCAGAGCCAGCTTCCTACAACATTAAGAGGTAAGTACTCAACTTGCACATCCCGTCTTTGGGGTATTAACCTGCAAGAGTCAGATCAAAGTCAACATCAGACACTCCCCTACTCTGCACACCTTCAGGAAGAGCCTCAAGACCTTGCTCTTCGACTGATCCGGAGATGCACCCCCGCCCCCCCTAAGCACCTTGAGACCTCACGGGTGAGTAGCACGCTTTATAAACCCCTGATTGATTAATTGATTGAAGTTAGGTACTGCACCACCAGCGGCACTGGGGAGGCTGGGTGCAGCAGTCACTGAGCCAAATGTTAGGCAATGGAGACTGAGGGCACCCACAGAGGTGCTCGTTGCAGGATGGTACTTGCGGTTCCAGGGCACAGGCCCCAGGGGTTTAAGCAAGCACAGGGGGGCCCACAAGGCAGCACCAACCACACACCACCAGCAGTACAGGGGCAGCTGTGTTCAGGGTGCAAGTCAGCGTTGGTCACCCAATGCAAGTAAATAGGGAATATTGGTCACACAAAGAGGCTGCAGGCTCGGACCAGGAGGCTGGATGACTGTGACCAACAGCTTGACAGGTAGGTAGCCGTCCCAGTGGATGCTTGGCACCATCAGATGGGCTCCCCAAAGTTGAGGGGCGGAGGATGCAGGGGTACCCTTAAGCTTCAGAACTTCTATACTGGAGCCAGACACGGTCAGGGGAATCCTTTGAGATGAGGCTGCAGGCCTCTTTGTGAAGTCCAGTACAGCTCAGCCAACGGTGGTTTCAAGGTCAGGTTTGCTGGGGAGACTTCACTTGATAGATGGACCAGTCGGACTCGGCCGTGGGTGTCGGGTGCATAGTGGGCAAGAGTTGCGCTTCCAGCTGGATTGCGAGTCATTGGAGTTAGTTTCTTGTGGACAGGGCCACTTTTCTTGGGAGATCTGGTGTTAGTTGAAGTGCAGGTAGTCTTCCTCGGGTTTCTGGAAGTCGCCGGCTGCAGACAGGAGTTGGCTTCTGTTCAGTGTCTTTAAGCTGGAGACAGGCTTGTAGGGTTGGGGCCAAATCAGTTGTCATCTTCCAGCTTTGCTGTATGGCGTCGTCTTCATCCTTCTTCTCTTTAGGTCACAGGAATCTGAGGCTCAATGTTCAGTGGTGCCCTCAAATACTGAATTTAGGGGTGTTACAGTTACTTGCAGGTAGTAGCCAATGGGCTACTTATCTGTAGGGCGACTATACCCTTTGTATCTCCCTCAACTTTGGGGAGGGGACATCCCCTAACGTGATGGGCTAATTTCCTTTCATCCAATATGGTAGATTTTCTAAGGAGGGGGTCTCCTTAGTACGGACCACCTTAGAGGTGGTCCTGGCAGGGGGCGGGGGGAGTATGGCACCCCCCCTGCTTATTATATTCCCGCTGACTTTGCTGCCAAAAGTGTGGCTTGGTCAGAGATGTGGGCATCTCCACTAGCTGGAGAGGCCCTGGCTAGCATAAAAAAACAGAGAACCAGACTATTCGACTGTGCAGTGAGATCGCTTTGGATTAATTCCTTTTCCTGGAGTACATGACTGCATCCGATGAATTGAAAATAGGTTTCTTGCCCAGGCTACTGAATTTATTGACAGATCCTATGCCGATACGTTTTTAGCTGCAATTCATATGCGAGTTCTCGTATCCCTGACATAGGAGCCTACAGGCCCACCTCTGTGAGTGGATCCACCTAGACATTTAAGGTTGAGAAAAGGGGTCTCCACATTTCCTAATGAAGACCCCATCTTAAGGACTAAACTTTCTTTCATCTATTATTTTGGTCGAAACATCGTCGGTCTCCTTGTTCGTACCTGTACAGTGGTTACCTTCACGTATAGACATCAGCGATTGACTTACTGTGTCTTTGCAATACTGTGAATTTTCATGTATATTTAGCCCACAATGTAGCTGGACATGTCATTGTCAATTTACTATGTAAATATTGTACATTGTCCCCTTTCTTCCTTCAAACCCCTCACCTAAGCACATCTTTCAGCGCTCATTTCTCTTGGAGCACCTTTGTACGGGTATATTGATGTTTTGCAAATGCTCAAAATGCTGTTATAAATATATTTAAATATGACTAAATTGGATAATTGATTTATTCAAGGTGATGTTGATTTCAATGAATACTATATCTCCACTGTGACCACTTCTGTTTGTTCTGCCTTTGACCCAGGTCCGGTGGCTTTGGGGTTTCCCAATTGCTTTATATAGCATAAAAAGGGCAGGAAGCTTTTGAGGCTCATCACCCTGAATGCTGTTCCTGCTTGTGGGTAGGTTCGAAACACCTCCACTCCAAAGGCGTTGTTCCTGACTCACAAGAGCACAAGGGCTTCCACCTCAGGGGGTCGGAAACATGTCTGAGTGTTGCAGGGTGGTGCAGACCAGGCAGCTGTACACTAGGGAGTTGGTTGTTTTTCAGGGGGCATCTCTATGATGCCATCTGAGTGCATGTTGTTATAAATCCACCACTGGCATCAGTGTGGGTTTATTATCCTGAGAAATTTGATACCGAACTTCTTATCATTCAGTAATACCATATTAGAGCTGTGGAATCTGTAATGACAAACTCCCAGCCCATGTGCTCAATACGGCTGGTCTAAGAACCTCTAGGGGCATATTGCTCATGCATCCATGTCCTCACATGTGGTAAAGTTCACCCTGCCTTAGGGCTGTGAGGCCTGGTAGCGGGGTGACTTACCTATGCCACAGGCAATGTTTGTAGGCATGGCACACATGGATGTGTGCCATTTCGACTCTTAGGTTTTGTCTGCGCCAAAACACAGTCTGCAATGGCAGTGCTTATGTGATAGGTGAGGCGTCTCTGAAGGTTGCACAATACATGCTGCAGCCCTTAGAGACCTTCTCTGGTTGCAAGTCCCTTGGTACCAGTGCTACATTTTACAAGGGACGTGTATGTGTGCCAATGGTGTGCCAATTATGGGAACAGATGGTACAGTTTTGTGAAAGAACACTGGCACTGGGAACCTGATTAGCAGGGACCCAGTGCACATTCAGTTAAAGTGCATCAGAAATCAGGCAAAAAGTGGGGGTGACGATGCAAAAAGGGTTATTTCCCTACCAGCCGGCCCTGGGGGATGGGGTCTCTGAGGTCATTAGTAGCTCATGGAGAGGGCTACGCAGCCCCCTCCCCATTTTCAGTATTTGTGGTCTGGAGGTTGGCATAGCAAGGTCTTTACAGGCTCAGGCTGAGGGACTGTGTGGCCCCTCCCTTCTCATTTTGAAAAATGTTGCCTTGGAGGCGGGCTCCCCATGGCTTATCATGGCTCGTAGAGGGGGACTGCATGTCCTCCATTCCTTGGGTCTCTGATGGCTCTGAGGCCCCGTTTCTATATACATTAATTTCGGCCCTGGGAGTGGGCTGACATTGCCCCCCTCCCTTTATGTGCAAATTTCAGACCGTGCCCCAAGTTTCTTCAACTCACGCCCTCTCCATGCACTGCTAAGTACTCCACATATTAAATCACTCATGACATCTTCTATGACATCATTGATAATATCATGCAACATTTGTTGTGAAATTATTAATGCGAAAACTCTGTATGGCGGGAGTGCGAGTTTGTCACTTAGTGTGCATGTTATATGTTACATGTTAAGTTTGGGATAGTTTGAAAAAGTCCAGCTAACAATAACATTAAATTAAATCATAATATTTAGATTTTGTTTACCTTTCATGCATAAACTCTTGTTAAAATAATTGACAATGACTGATGAGGGCCAGTGAATGTTTGCGATTGTGTGGCTGCAATGTTTAGCACATGATTATGGATTTACTATATTTGCTACTGTAGGAAAGTGCCACTTTCGACATACTCCCCCCCCCCCCCCCCCTCTCCCCTCACCCCACACACTTTTTGCCTGGGATCTGGTGCAGCTTTGACTGAGTGTAAACTGGGTTCAAGCTAACCAAGTCCCCAGTACCAGTGTTCTTTCCTTAAACCATTTGATTTTTCCACAATTAACCCCCCTTCAGGATCCCTGTAAGAAACTAGTAGGAGATTCCCCTGGTACCTAAGGCCTTTCAACTAAAGAGGGTCCCTAAGGGCTTTGGCATGAATTGGGCCACCCTAAGGAACACCTCATCAAGCTTATGCAAACTGTCATTGCAGCCTGCGTATCTTGGTGCAAAGAAAACCGAAGAGTCGACATGGCACACATCACTGTGTGCCATGCCTGCCAGCACTACATGTGGTATGGGTAAGTCACCCCTACGGCGCGCCTAACAGCCCTAAGACAGGCTGCACTGTATCCATGTGTGGGCATATCTGCAAGAGTGGATATTTCCCAGTGATATCTAACTCATCCCTTCGATATTGTCAGTGCACAGGGACGCCATAATGAGTAAATGGGTTGGACACTTGTCATTTCGAGTTCCCCAGCTACATGAGGGCTTCATTTTAACCCTGTGTGTCTGGTAGCAATCACCTTGTCTTAATAAACCCACACTGATGCCAGAGCTAGATTTATTAATAAATGCACCCAAAGGATACCTTCACAATGTCCCCTGAAAACCTACCAACTACTAGTGTGTTGACTGACTGGTCTTGACCAGCCAGCCACCATAGACAGGTTTTTGACCTCCTGAGGGGAGAGCCTTCACTCTCGGAGGTCAGAAACAAAGCCTATTGTGGGCAGAGATATTTACACCTCCTCCTAGCAGGATGGGCATTCCGAGTGGGAAGCTTCAAGGGCCCTGCCGCCTTTGTTTTAATGCAACCCGGGCCTCTCCAGATAGTGGAGGATGCCACCTCCTTGTTCTGTCCCCACTTTTTGGTGGCAAGTCATATAGGAAAATTTGCAAGATTAGGAGGCCCACATTCAGCTAACACTACCTCTAGGGTGGGCCAGCTGATGTTGACCCCACTTTTTATATTGCTCCATGTTATTTTTGCCGGGTTTAGCCTTCTAGGGTCATGGTTATGCCTACTTCTCACACAAAGTGGTCATATAGAGGGAGTAGAATACCTAAAGGTAGGTAGACCATTAGCTCCTAACTGTCACTCCCCTGAAACACCACTAACTGGAGTATCTAGGTGGCACCCCTGAACTTAAAACCACAGATTTGACAGAACAACAGAAGAATAATGAAGAAGAGTCACTGTCTGGCAAGAACTGCAGTAGAACATTGGCGTGAAATCCTGCCGTCCTTATCCCTCTCACGGCAGTTGCTACAGAGTGACTTGTCTTGGGGGCTAGAGAGCTACCAAAGCCTTGGGTAGCCTGCCAGCACTTCAAAAACCACCAAGATTCTCCATTGAAGTGGAGGAGCTTCTCCCTTTGCAGTCCTTAGGCTCTGACTATCAGAGTCCGGTCCACCACCTTGCAGCTAGCGGTGCTGCAGACGACCAAGAGAAAATACTCATGTTCTGGAAGGTCATATCTGTCTCCCCACCGAGTGTGAAGACACCAGTACCAATTGGAGCTGTGCATCACCAACCCCCGGGGTACGGGACACCCTGCACCAAACACCGACAGTGAGTGTCTAGCCTGAATTGACATTGCACCAGGTCCAAGCGACCATCAAGAAACGTCAGCATTACTGAAATCCACGTTGAGAGTGGCGCAGCTGCTTTGATTGTGCCCATGTCAGCTGTTTGTCCCTGACCTAGAGTCGCATCTTAGTGCACCCAGCCCAGCTGACCACACTCCTCTGCTTCCAGCCCAGGTCCCGACACACTGGCTTGTACCCCTCTGCTTCAAGACCCCTTGCAAACTGAGCCCCCATTTTGAAGCACTCTGACTTACCGGCAAGGCCCCCAGTGCAGCCTCTTTTTTGGACGGCCCCTCCTTCCCCATAGTGCCAGTTTCCAGCCTTACCAGCACCTGGCTCTCGGTATCACCCAGGTGGTTCCTGAAGAACTACTGGTAGTACTTTGAAACTTGGCCCACTACTATTCCCTTCCTAGAAGGTGAACGCCTCAAACAGACTGTACCTACCTTTATGCATCTTTGACTTTTCCTCCCATAGGATTGCATTGTGTGCTAAACGGCACAGGTTTAAATGTTTTACTTATTTGTGAATATTTCTATTGCAAACTGTTCTGACCTTTGACTGAAGTTCTTGAGTTAAACATATATAAAAAAAAAAAATTAGCCTTAGATTTATTCTTTGACTGTGTGTTTCATTTATTGCCTCTGTGAGTACAACAAATGATTAGCACTACTCTCTGATAATCCTAACTACTCACTTCCACTTCCACAAAGGAGAGCTTTGGTTTTCTCTAATTAAACCTCTGGAAACCAGTTGGGTACTCTCTTTTCACAGTGTACTTCTTTTTAGTTTATTATATATAGAGCTAGCGTCTTACACAAACAGCAAATCTCACAAAAATGTTTCTAGATCTGGTGAATTATTAATCCAAATGTTGGTGGCATATTCTGATCATATCCTGGTAAAATCAGCAGCATAGCTTTACAATATGTTGACTTTGTTTAAATGACTGCGTTCATAATGATAAATGGCTGTCTCTAGTTTAAGGGTAAATACATTGTCCACAGCTATCTTCTTCCCAAATGTTAAACAAGTGATTTGTCTTTCCTTGTTTAAGAGACCACCCATTTAAATTTGCTGAAAGGTCAAGGCCCGGAGTTCAAATTTCCTGCTCCTCGTTTAGTTCTGGTATGTTTCCACATTCTTTGCATCTGAAATTTAAGTATATATGTTTCAGTGATGTTATTGCTGAATCTCTAAAGATTTTTTTTAATTTACAGTTATGAATGCTTGTTTGGCTGTTAATACATTTCATACTTGCCGGATTGATCTTTTAGGTGGAATGTTCATAGCCACAGGTAGCACGGACCATGTGATAAGAATATACTACATTGGCATAAATCCCCCCGAGAAAATTGCAGAACTGGAGTCCCATCTGGTGAGTTTTTAAATCATGCTCGCTATGCTCTTATTAAAAATATTTTTATTTAGCTTACAATTCACAAACATCATCTGTGTCACAATGCATGTCAACAGTTGTGCACATCAGTGTACACAATATATTGATCTATATAATAACGAGAAAAGTGTAGTCCTGTGTATCTTTTGTCACTTGTCTAGCTTATAGATCTAGACCAAAGTGGGACATCCAGAGGCCCCACATGTTTTGGAAATTTTGAGGGCAGCCCCGTTCCTGGTGTGTTAACTTCTCCATAGTGGCTTTTCTGTCTATGCTTAGCAGCCATTCTCCTGTCAATGGGGCCTTGGTAACTGTCAAGGGTGTTGCAATGTTTCGTTTAGTTATTCAAAATCCCAAACCAACCAGCATTCTTGCACCTCTAGGGAAGGAAACCTGCCTCCTCCATTATACCTAACAATGCAAGTTTCTTTCATATGGTATTAGGAATGTGTAGAACCTCATACCTGGTCATAAGCAGTCACACAGTTGTTAAGAATGGTTCCCTCTATCTGGGTATTATGGACCTTACATCGCCATTTGACTTGGTGGAGAGAGTGAAACTATGGAAAAAATGCTGGATCTGGGCATAGACACATCTCTAGCTCATTTCCTAGCACAGATGCATCAGGATGTGATTGGGAGGGTCAGGTATGGGGGGGGGCAGAGAACTTACCTCTCCAATCAAAATGAACCGTGGGGTACGCCAAAGGTGCATGCTTGCTCCTTTCTTTTTCTGTCTTTATATCAATGATTTGGAAAATTATATTAACCATGGGCATGTGGATGTCTCCGAGATAGGTAATCGAAATCCTCCGGTGTTACTCCATGCCGATGATTGTGTGTAGATGTCTAGAACCGGTGTGGGCCTGCAAATGCTTGTCACTAGATTTAACGATTTTATGCCTGTTTTGGGTCTGAAGACCAAATACGGTGTCACGGGACCTCCTCTAATTGCTATAATGCGGTGGCAAAGGAGGCTATAGAGACCAGTTTCATTCATATGTTTTGCAGTGTTCTTTCATTTTGGATATATGATGGCACAACAGTCCGTTAAGGTATCCCTTGAGTTTTGGGGGTCGCTCCCGAAGTCACCAAGGATCCACAAGAGGTAGGCCAGGTTCACTGACTTCCAGTGTTGTCCCGAGGTGTAAGGAAATGAAAAAACAAAAACTAGGGTCAGTGGGAAGGATTAGAAACCTTCCTTGCAGTCCGGGTATGGGTCGTGAGGGAAGTATCACCTGATTCCAGCACCTTGTGTGACGCCACCCTCCTCCTGGATCATACCTTGTCTAGCCACCCTCCTCCTGGAGAGTGGTGGGGCGATGCGCGGTCTTGTTTGCCTCCTGGCTTGACGGTCTTGCCTGGGACTGTTCCTGGATTCGTCTCTCGTCTACTTCCGGGGTCTTGCTCCACCGATTGGCGTGGGCGTCTCCTCCTTGCCTCTACTTCCTGCCTCTTCAAGGCGTCTGGTGCGCCTCTCCTGTTGCAGGTCTCCTCTGATAGGGCCGACGTAGCCAGCGTCATCTGGCACGCCCCTCAGGGCTCCTCTTGTGGGCGCTGAGTAGATTTTTAAAAAAAGGCTCCTCCACAGCCTGGGTATAGAGTGACCGTACGTCAGTTACTGTGTCGATAGGGGAGTAAGGCATACCAGGCAGCTGTTCCTCTTGGTCTCCTGACATAAAGCCATGTCTTATACCATGGTGGTAGGCAAATTCCACCCCCCCCCCCCCCCCCCCCCCCTTTTTAAACTAATGTTTGATCAACAATGAGAGGATGTCTCTTGTTCCAACCTTTCATGTTTAGGTTTCCCCTTTGGCCAGAAAGGTTCTTGGCATCATTTGGAGGCATTGTTCAGGTTTACAAAGAAATTAGGATCCAGACCTATTACTTCAATCATTAACATCTATAGTGCTCACTTGTGCACTGTAACCTTGCATAGGACTGGAGTGTGGGGCTTATGTAATTTGTCTCGCCTTTAGGCAGTGGAGAATAAATTCCTTAGACAATTATTTACAGTCCCAAGTAGTCTTTAAATTATTAATTGTCACAATGAACTGGGTCTGACCCCTTTAAGCCACTGTATACAAATTGCTCCAAGTTTGCTATGGCACTCAGTATGAGAGAAAGATGAGACGGCTCTCAATCGTGCAATAATACTGGATTGCTTTAGCCTTGATCATATGCATAGTATACCATGGCTTAATTACATAAAAGGCAGCTGGAGACAGTGGCATGGTGGATTGTTTTTTATAACCCTGAATGAATTGCCAAGATTTCAAAAATGTTTTAAAGACGACCAGTGAGCATTTGGAGACTTGGAAAAAGAGAGTTTGGGAATATTTGCCTTTAGTTTGCTCCCCATATGTAGAGCCCTATCTCTCCGTTTTCTTTTGTCACTTGAAAATTGTTTATCTTATTATATTTTGGTTCAACATTGCACATTTCTTGGTCTCTTACCTTCGTAAAGTTTATTGCGATGCTGAACTCGAACAATGTCTGTTTGACTCTATATCAACCCAGAACATTTTGCACTTTTTGTTCTTATGTCGACTCTATACTAAACCAAGGAGGGATTTTATTATCCCCTTATTCAGATTTTTAAGTATCAGGAAGTTCAAACCGGCTTTGTGTCATCTCCAGCTTTTGAACGATGAATACACATGTTTAATGGTGTATAGATATATTTCTACAGCAGTCCGTTTACGGAAATTTAGTTGGGAAATGATTTTATTTATTCGTAAATGGTACTTTTTTGAATTTACTGTTACCATTATACCATGCTAGATCACTTGTCTTATGGTGCATTTGTTGCCTAATGAACTGCCTCTGAATACCATGGTTTTTAGGGATACCATGTTGGTTTTAGCATTTATATTTGTATTGTCTGTGTGCTTTTTTTTTTAGTTTATATTGCTTATTATGAATTTTATCATTAGGAAGTGTATTACATAACCTTTGTTTCTTGTCTTAACTTTTGTTCTTTTTATGGTTGTTAAAAGAACCAAATGAAGAAGATTTGACCTGTCCTGTGTAGAACCTCATACAAAGTCCACATGATGGTGTACCAGTATTTCTGAATCACTTAACAGGACAATATAGCATTGTGGATGGCTCCAGTCATTTTGTCACATATAAAACAATTTGAAGAGGGGATTTTCCCCATCTTCCAAAGCCATAATGGTGTGTAGTATATGCTTTGTATGCATCTAAATTGAACTTAATATGCTCTGGATTGCCTCTTCTGTCATTTTTATATTCCATCAGTCAGTTCCATCCATCGGTCTTTTAGGCTTCTTTTACACTAGCCAGATTTCAAGGATATTGTTTGACTGGCATTTATAGACCTGAGAGATTTTTCTCCCCTCTCTGTGATCATGTGATGCAGGATCAATTTTGCCTCCAGTGGGTTTCTTTCCAGCACTCCTGCAAGTGCCTCTTTTTGATCTCCCAAAGCATAACATACCTGTGAATAGCCTTAGAATTAGGGTTTATTGAGATAGAATGTATTGGATGGTTCATGAAAACATTTAGCTGATAGACTTTGTCGGAAAGTGACCCTTTTTGCTAGGTTACCCCCTAACATTTTGTCAGATACATGAGGCCATCTTGACTAAGTGTATGCTGGGATCCTGCTAACCATGCCCCAGTACCTGTGGGTTCTTTCCCAAAACTGTACTACTGTACCCACAATTGGCACCTCCGGGCCAGAGCTTGAGCCCCTTGTAAAAGATACCAAGGGTACTGTGACCAGGAAAGTCCTCTAAGGGCTGCACACCTATTGTGCCACCCTTAAAGACCCTCCACTTTAACACCCACACACTGCTATTGCAGGCTGCTTGTTTTGGTGCAGAGCAAAAGTGAAGAGCCGATATGGTACAAATCCCTGTGTCCCGGTGTGCCATGCCTGCAATCTACTGCCTGTGGCCTAGGTAAATCCACCCCTCTAGCAGGGTGTACTAGAGCACAAGTGAGGGTACAGTTGCATGAGCACTGTATCCCTACACTGTCTAAGTCCATTCTTCGACATTGTAAATGCAGTAAAGCAGTAAAGAGTATATGGTCTTGGAGTTAGTTATTACGAACTCTACAGCTCCATAATACCTTTACTAAAACCTGGGAAGTTTGGTAGCAAACGTCTCCGCACATTAAAACCACACTGATGCTAGTGAAGGATTTAATGTAATATCCACTCAGAGAGCAACTTAGAGATGCCCCTTGAAAAAAACCCGACCCTGGTATGGTTCCTGAATGGCTCCCCTCCATTTGTCTACACGAGACAGGTGTCTGGAACCCTGGCTAGAGGGCCTCCATTCTCTGGGTCCATAAACAAAGCCCATCCTCGGCAGAGGTGTCATACCTCCTTCCCTAGAATGGGCTGGGATTATGAAGGGGAAGCTTCAAAGGCTGCTGCCTTTGTTAGCTGACCATGCCTTTTGCTGCCCCCAGCAACTGGCTCCCACCGGCTCTGACTCCCACTATGGGAATGAGAATCGGTGGGAAAATCAAGTTAGAAAGAGAGGTGTGCCCACTTTTGCCAACCCCACCCCTCAGTAGGGGGAGGCAAGGTGAAGCACACATCTCAGTACCCTCCATCTTGAAGATGAGGGGACACAGCCAACCAGAGTGAGGCTCATGCCCCCCCTCCCACTTGAGGTTGAAATAATGAGGGGTGTACTCGCCTCAAGGAAGGGACTCATTGGTCCCAACCTTCGCACCCCTGTAAAGCCCCTAAATTTAGTATTTATGGGTGACCCTGAACCTTGCACCTCAGAGTGAAGAAGAAGATAGAAGAAGGACTAAAGAACCGTGCTGAGTAGGAAAGAAGAGGACAACAACTGCTTTGGCTCCAGCCCTATCTGCTTGTCCTAACTTAAACCTGCTCCCAAGTAAACCCTGAAGTGGCCAGCAGCCATCCAGAACCTGGAGGATCTGTCCTGCCTTCACCAAACCGACTATGTCTCCCGTTAGCACCCGATTTGCTCAACTCAAGAATCCAACACAGACCACGGATCCAGTCGGATTTGCGGTTCTGCACCCAATGCTCATGGTCCAAGTTTGAGTGGCTCAACACCATGAGGAGGTTTTCCCAGCGATCCGGACTTGGGATCCGGTGATCCCTGACCTGCTTCGATCTTCTACCCAACACCTGCAGCCTCAACCTTAAGATTCTCTCCGACCGGAACTGGTAAGAACACCTGATGCCCAAAGACACCCCTGCACCCAATGCCTCATGGCCTTGGGTGGCCCAACTGATGGTGTTCACACATCCCCAAAAACCCAACTCTCCTCTCAGTAGTCACCTGCAGGAAACCTTCTTGCCAAAGCTGGCAGCCTTTCTCAAACTGCAGATCTCCATTGCAAACTACAGTGCTCCGAACATTGTCTTGGCACTCTGCATCCGGCCTCCTCCATGTCGCTAGTGGTGTAGCTCCTGTGCTCATTGTTGGCCTCTGTCTTGCTGATCCTTACCCCAGGAGGTTTGCTCCCACAACCAAGTGTCCTGCTTATGAGCAGCCTCTGACCGAAGGCCCCCTAGCCCCATTGGCTAACCTTGGCCTCTGCACCCGGCCGCCCTGGTGCTGCTGGGGTTGCAACTACAGTGTCTCTTTGAATCTTGGGGAACCTCGGTTCTAACACTAAACCACTATTCTTGCAGGTTATTTACTTACCTGCAAACCGACAACATTCTGTTTGAGGCATATGAGCTGCAGATCTCACACTTGGCATTAGATCGCCATCTGGTGTTGGGCTCGGATGATTGCATGTTGTTGTCGTCTTGGAAGAAGTCTTTGTAGTCACGAGATGGGTAACTCCTCCCTTGGACGAAAGTGTGCATGGGCATCGACTTCATCATTAGATTGTTTTTTCCGCCACTGGGTTCGGATGTACCTTTTCCGCTCCGGTTCGAAATCTACTTTCTAAGTAGTTTGACGTGAAAAAACGTACTTTAATCCTTCGGATTCACTTTTAAACATCTCCACCCTGACTCGATTTCATCAGCTCGATTCCAGTCGTTAACGCGGGCCGTTGGGCCTATCCACGCCGTGAGGCCTACAGCTCATGGAAAGGACGCCATTCAAGAAATGCCCCCAGTGTGGAGCAAAATTTCAGCGCAGTGACCAGCAAAAGGTCTGTAACCTGGGCTTATCACCTGAACTAGATGAGTCCAGCTGTTCAGCCTGCGCATCCTTTCAATCGAAGAAGACCATTTGAGATTGAAGGGCCCGTCGACACATCATGCAGAGATCAGCTCCGGAGCCAGTGGACATCTTCGACGAAGGCCCAGATGTCCCAGACGAAGATTCCGACGATCTCGAGATCGTATCGGAGGTAGATGACTCTGACTCCATCACTCTGGGTCAACAAGTTAGTACTGCTGCCCCTACCCCAACCCCAACCCCCTCACCGAAATGAAGGCAATAGTCAACACTCCGCCTGCTGGGCCCAGTCGCGACCGAAAACTTACTTCAGGAGACCCGCCCTCGAGCCCGGCTCCGAAGAAAATTGCAAAGCCTTTCGTTAGCTCTGGACCGAGCAAACCGCACATGCCCATCCCACCCGCGCCGTCGGCACCAAAACCGAAAGAAGTCCCGGCTCCGAAACCAGTTCCCACGCTGTCCACTTCAAAAAATAAATCGGGCCAAAAAACTCCCATGCCCTTAGACAAGCCGGCTTCGGACGCTTCCATACTGAAGAAACCAGCTTCGGCTCCGAAACCAAGATCCTCAGAGCCAAAACCGACGCCAAAGGACTCTATCACGCCTTCTAAGGCTAAGACAAACAACAACCCCACTCGGAACCGAAAAAATCGGCTCCGGAAGCGGAGCTTTTTCATCCTGCTCCTGAGCAGAAAAATATCTATATTGATCCAGAGACAGTACATGTTACCACTTCACCATATAGAAAGAGGAAGTTAGACACAGCACCTGTTCCTCCAGTGCCTGTGAAGAAGGACTCTGCCACATCGCCTATGAACCCTTCTTCTCCTATACTTCCTTCTAACCCACCTACTTTCCCTAAACCTATTACACCTCAAAATTCTCCTCCTCATTTTTCTCCACCTCATACACCTCCTCGTTACGATGATGATGATGATGACATGGGGGTAGGGGGTGACCCAGATGACCCTTTTACATACCCAAATGACCCACCTGATTGGGAGTACCCGTCCCACAAGACATACCGAATATCCCAGATCCACACCCATACCCCTCAAAACCATCTCCTCCAGAAGATTATATTGGTTTTGGACACTTAATGAATAGAGCTGCCATCTATCATGGTGTCAGAATGCACTCAGATGAGGCAGAAGAGGACTTTTTATGATATACTTTTGAACAATCCCAAAAGTCAGTACGAATATAACCCATGATTAAAGGGGTCATTAAGCATGCCCCCAAAGTGTTTAAAGATCATGTATGTGCTAGGATTCTAAACCCCAGAATAGAAAAGAAGTATAGGCCTGCCCCTGGAGATCCTGCCTACATTAAGGGACAGCTACCCTTAGATTCTTTAGTCGTTTCCAACGCTAGAAAGCTCGCTAACTCCCAAACCTCAGGAGAAGGGCCACCTCCTGATAAAGAGTCTAAAATGCTAGACACTTTAGATAAAAGAATAGCTGCTCAAGCAGGAAATACCTGGCGCATAGCTAACACACAAGCACTGCTCGCAAGATATGACAGAGCCCATTATGACCAGTTAGAAACACTACTACAGCATTTGCCTAACCAATATAAGGCACAAGCAAATGATCTAATCCAAGAGGGTAAGCTAATCTCAAATGCATCAATCAAGTGTGCACTTGATGCAGCAGGCACTGCCTCTCGATCAGTGTCCTCCTTAGATGCCACGCATGGCTACGCATCTCCGGTTTTAAGCAGGAGATCCAGACTACTATCCTTAATCAGCCATTTAACTAACAACAGCTTTTTGGGCCGGCTGTAGACACTGCACTAGAAAAGATGAAGAAAGATACTGAGACTGCCAAATCTATGGGAGCTTTACAGTCCCCACAAACACGAGGCTCCTTTTGTCGCTCCTTTTACAGAGGAGCCTCGAAACAAATGGGAGCAGACAACTCGTCTTCCTTTAAAGCCAATACACAAACATCCCCCAACAGAGGATATTTTAGAAGCGGATACAGAGGAAACAGCAATAAAGGAAGACGTTGAGGTAACAAGACCAATCGTATCTCTCCCACCACAAAACAATGACTTCCTTTCGCTCCCCCCACAACATTCCACTCCTGTTGGGGAGAGATAAGCACAGTTCCTACCTGTCTGGAAATACATCACAACAGACAAGTGGGTGAGATAAATTATCCAGTATGGTTACTGCCTAGAACTTAGAGCTACCCCTCCACATATACCACCCAGACAGCGTCCCATGTCCACAGAACATCTTACGCTACTAAAACAAGAGGTTCTCTCATTGCTTAAAAAAAGACGCAATAGAGATAGTTCCCAGCGAGTAAACAAGGGTTTACTCTCTGTACTTCCTAATACCCAAGAAGGACGGGACACGAAGACCAATTCTCGATCTCAGGCCCCTCAACCTATTTATACACTCAGATCATTTTCACTAGACCACTTTACAACAAGTGCTCCCATTGTTACAATAAGGCGATTTCCTTGCCACACTAGATCTCAAGGACGCCTACTTCCACATTCCCATACATCCCTCTCACAGGAAGTATCTAAGGTTTGTACTAGACGGACAACACTATCAGTTCAAAGTCCTTTCATTCGGAGTGAAACCTGCACTGAGAGTGTTCACAAAGTGCCTTGCAGTAATAGCAAAAACAACAAGTGATGGACCGAATGTGGATCAATGTCACACATTCCCCCAGTCAAAAGATCTGGGCCCAAATCCATAGTTTTTTTGCACTCCACACCACCCTGGGTTAGACAATGGCGATATGCAAATCAGCTTTGACCCTGTTGCCCCATGGGAACAGTCCAGTCCAAACTACAAAAGCCATGTCCTTCCCAGAACGGAATCAAGCATTCGAGGACCGGACCGGTTTCGAGGTAACACCTCTCATCAGCCCTGGACTGGAGTCAAGCTAGCCGGGCTGATGAGAGGTGTTACCTCGAAACCGGTCCGGTCCTCGGATACTTGATTCCGGTCTGGGAAAGATAAGGCTGTTGTAGTTCGGACTGGATTGTTCCCATGGGGCACAGGGTCAGAGCTGATTTGCATAAAGCCATTATCTGACCCAGGGTGGTGTGGAGTGCAAAAAACGATGGATTTAGGCCCAGATCCTTGTACTGGGGTGAATGTAAGACATTGATCTACATTCTGTCCATCAAATAGTTTTTTGTAATTTTCTCCCTGAGTGTACTGGGGTAGCTCAGACGTGGGTCCCAGAGCCTCCACACCACTGGAGTCAAGCTAGCCGGGCTGATGAGAGGTGTTACCTCGAAACCGGTCCGGTCCTCGGATGCTTGATTCCGGTCTGGGAAAGATATGGCTGTTGTAGTTCGGACTGGACTGTTCCCATGGGACACAGGGTCAGAGCTGATTTGCATAAAGCCATTATCTGACTCAGGGTGGTGTGGAGTGCAAAAAACGATGGATTTAGGCCCAGATCCTTGTACTGGGGTGAATGTAAGACATTGATCTACATTCTGTCCATCAAATTGTTTTTTGTAATTTTCTCCCTGAGTGTACTGGGGTAGCTCAGACGTGGGTCCCAGAGCCTCCACACCACTGGAGTCAAGCTAGCCGGGCTGATGAGAGGTGTTACCTCGAAACCGGTCCGGTCCTCGGATGCTTGATTCCGGTCTGGGAAAGATATGGCTGTTGTAGTTCGGACTGGACTGTTCCCATGGGGCACAGGGTCAGAGCTGATTTGCATAAAGCCATTATCTGACCCAGGGTGGTGTGGAGTGCAAAAAACGATGGATTTAGGCCCAGATCCTTGTACTGGGGTGAATGTAAGACATTGATCTACATTCTGTCCATCAAATTGTTTTTTGTAATTTTCTCCCTGAGTGTACTGGGGTAGCTCAGACGTGGGTCCCAGAGCCTCCACACCACTGGAGTCAAGCTAGCCGGGCTGATGAGAGGTGTTACCTCGAAACCGGTCCGGTCCTCGGATGCTTGATTCCGGTCTGGGAAAGATATGGCTGTTGTAGTTCGGACTGGACTGTTCCCATGGGGCACAGGATCAGAGCTGATTTGCATAAAGCCATTATCTGACCCAGGGTGGTGTGGAGTGCAAAAAACGATGGATTTAGGCCCAGATCCTTGTACTGGGGTGAATGTAAGACATTGCCTCTCCCCAATTGGTTCACCTGGGTGACATCCTGCCCATGTGCTGGACCGACCACGCACTTATTAAATTTCACATCTTATGTGATAAAGCTAAAAGGCCCCCACGTAGCATTACTTCAGATATTCTGTATAGAGATTGGAAAGCCCTTGACAAACTAAGAGCGACGGGCACTGTATTCAATGTTGAAAACAGCTTCTCCCCCACCAACTCGGTTGAGAACAACTTCAAAGCCTTCTGTCTAGCAATTACCTCCACCATAGACTCTCTTGCCCCCCTGAAGAAAGGCAAAGCAAAAAGCAGAGCTCCTGCCCCCTGGTTTAACAACTCTCTGAAATTCCTTAAACTAGCTTGCAGACAATCAGAGAGGAAATGGAGACAAGGCTACTCCGATTCGAATAAAGTAATCTGGAAAAACCATCTCCAAGCATATAAAACGGCTATTAATCAGAGCAAAGCCAACTATTTCTGCACTACGATCAGCAATGCCCCCAACAGTTCTAAAAGCATTTTTCAGATTCTCAAAAACCTTACCCACCCTGACTGTGCCATAACATCTACCCTTCCTACACAGGCCCTCTGCGATAACCTTGCACTATTTTTCAAAAACAAAATCGACACCATTATTCTTAATCTGAACTCCTCTCCTCCCCTAGGTGGTCTCATTACACCTAGAGCCTGTACTAGTGATCCTGTTTCAGTGTACTCTGATGTCCCTCTCATGGAAAAGTTGCGGGAGTTTCCCCCCTTTCCAGAATCGGAATTTGAAAGGTTGGCACTTGGGATCACCTCCGAATCCCCTCTAGACCCGGTGCCCCCAAAAGTCTGGAAGAGTTTTGGCTCTGACCTCTTTGTCACCCTCTGCAGGATCTGCAATCAATCCTTACACTGCGGCCTTGTACCATCCTCCTGGAAGGAGGCCCTCATCACCCCACTGTTAAAAAAACCTTCCTTGAACCCTGACTGTTTGTCCAATTACCGGCCTATATCCCTCCTGCCTTTCCCAGCAAAAATTGCAGAGCGCTGGGTTAGCACCTGTCTCTCCAATCATCTGGAGAAAAATCAGATTTTGGACGATTTTCAGTTTGGCTTTCGTCCTGCTCACGGGACTGAAACAGCTGTCCTGACAGCTCTGGAGGACCTTCGTATGCGCGCAGACAGGGGCCAGGCAGTAGCCTTGGTCCTGCTGGACCTGTCTGCCGCTTTCGATACGGTCAACCACGGGGTCCTGTTGGAGCGACTCCGGACGGCTGGGGTAGACGGCACTGCCCTACTTTGGTTCCACTCCTTCCTACGGGACAGGAGACAGGCGGTGTCTCTCCCCCCTTATCAATCTAGCTTCTCTTCTGTCCCCCACGGGGTGCCCCAGGGCTCCTCCATCAGCCCCATTCTTTTTAACGTGTACCTTAGACCTCTGATCACGTTGATAAAGGCACACAGGTTAAAAACAATCAACTATGCGGATGACACCCAGCTTATCCTATCTTGGGAGGGAGAAGACTCTACCCCCCTTGCAGCCTTTCACGACTGCTTAAGGGAGACGGCTGGGTGGCTACACAACAACTCGCTGCAATTTAATTCCTCCAAAACGGAGGTTCTGTATTGTGCAGGAAGTCGCATTCCTCGGCAATTCCCCTGCGACTTCTGGCCCCCGGAAACAGCAGATAAACCTCGGCCAGTTACATCGGTTCGCAACCTTGGGGCCACACTGAATGATAAAATGAACACTGAAACCCAAGTTGCTAAAACGGTGGGAACGTGCACAGCACTCCTGCGCTCCCTGCGCAAAATTATGCCACTGCTACCCGCACAAGCTCGGGAGCAGATAGTCAGGTGCACCATCCTCAGTCGCCTGGACTATTGCAACGCGCTGTTACTTGAGTCCCCAGTGGCCCTGCTTGACCGACTTCAAAGAGTTCAGTCGGCCGCAGCCAAATTAGTTCTGGGTTGGACTAGGAGATCTTCAGCATCAGCGGCCCTAGCTGAACTACACTGGCTTCCGCTTAAACAACGTGTGGCCTTTAAGTCCCTCTGCCTTGTTTTTAAAGCGCTCCATGGAGCTGGACCTAAGCCTCTGCAGGCCATGTTCACATGGTATACCCCTTCCAGAGCTCTTCGCTCAGCCTCAGCCCGTCTAGTGATTGTTCCTAAATATAACAAAGTCAGGACGGGGGGGCAGATCTTTCAGAGTCGCAGCGGCTAAGCTGTGGAACAGTCTGCCTCCTGATATCCGTCAAATCTCACAGCTCCTCCCTTTCAGGAAACGCATCAAGACGTGGTTATTCCCTTAGAAACAACCCCTTCTTACCTTCTCCTCGCTTTCTGTTCCCCTGAGTTAAGAGTATTCACCAGCGCCAGGAAACCTGCAAGGTGTCAGCCGCGCTTTATAAATGTTTAAAATAATAATAAATAATAATTGATCTACATTCTGTCCTTCAAATTGTTTTTTTGTAATTTTCTCCCTGATTGTACTGGGGTAGCTCAGACGTGGGTCCCAGAGCCTCCACACCACTGGAGTCAAGCTAGCCGGGCTGATGAGAGGTGTTACCTCGAAACCGGTCCGGTCCTCGGATGCTTGATTCCGGTCTGGGAAAGATATGGCTATTGTAGTTCGGACTGGACTGTTCCCATGGGGCACAGGGTGAGAGCTGATTTGCATAAAGCCATTATCTGACCCAGGGTGGTGTGGAGTGCAAAAAACGATGGATTTAGGCCCAGATCCTTGTACTGGGGTGAATGTAAGACATTGATCTACATTCTGTCCATCAAATTGTTTTTTGTAATTTTCTCCTTGCAGTAGTAGCAGCACATCTCAGAGGACAACAAATCCATGTCTTTCCATATCTAGACGATTGGCTGATAAAAACCAGGTCATTCAGTCAGTGTGTTCAACACACTCATCAAACAATTCAAACATTACACAACTTGGGTTTCACAATCAACTACACCAAGTCGCATCTCCAGCCCTCTCATATACACCAATATCTAGGGGCTACAATAAACACCTCTGCAGCTCTAGCTTATCCCAGTCCAGCCAGGATAACGAGCATTCAAGCCTTCGTCACAAAATTTCAAGACCAACACTCTCTCCCAGCCAGAGTGTTCATGCAACTCATAATTACAAGAATGTCTAGCACATCAGTGGAATCGGGCTCAAGGACAACTTACAGATCTGGTGTTGGTGGACAGCCGCACACATCGCTCTCTGCAGTGGTGGAACATAAAAACTTGTCCAAAGGGCGGCTGTTCCTCGAACCTGTTCTACAGATAGTACTTACAACAGACACATCTCTCACAGGATGGGGAACCCATCTCCTAGACCATACAACACAGGGAAGATGGACCACTCAACAAAAAGTGCTCCACATCAATCACCTGGTTTTGCTAGCGATATTCCTAGCACTAACATCTTTCTAGGTACATGTACAGAACAAAGCTGTCTTGATCTGGATGGACAACATGACAGCCATGTACTACATATAAAAACAAGGAGGCCCACATTCTCTGCAACTGTCCCAGCTTGCACAAAACATTTGGAGATGGGCCATTCCACAAAAAATATATCTACTAGCCAAACACCTTCGAGGAGTTCACAATCAGATTGCAGATCTGTTAAGTCGACAGGCACAACAGATTCATGAATGGGAACTACATCCACAAGTTCTTCTACCATTTTTCCACAAGTGGGGCCAACCAGACATAGATCTGTTCACCACACACGAAAAGGCAAAATGCCCAACTTTCGCCGCCAGGTTTCCACACCCGTTGTCCAAGGGCAATGCGATATGGATGAACTGGTCAGGCAGATTTGCGTACTCTTTTCCCCCACTAATCCCACTAGTGGTACGTAAGCTCGGACAACAGTCTCTCAAACTAATCTTAGTAGCTCCCACATGGGTACACCAACGCTGCTAGAACTCTTACTAACTCCACACCAAAGACTGTGCCTGTCCCAATCCCTGTTAACGCAGAACCATAGAGAGATCAGACATCCAGATCAGCTGAATCTGGCGATCTGGCTCCTGAAGTCTTAGAGTTTGGTTACCTTAACCTGTCACCAGACTGTATGAACATCATTAAAGAAGCCAAATGACCCACTACTAGAGCCTGCAATTCTGCAAAATGGAAAAGGTTTGCCATTTACTGCACTAATAATCATATTAATCCACTAGATGCTTCCATCCAGAACATCATTTGCTATTTACTGCATTTACAAAGATGTAATCTAGCATACTCATCTATATGTTTACATCTTGCAGCCCTCGCTGCGTACTTACAAAACAGACAACACTTGTCACTATTTAAAGTCCCTGCAATTAAAGCATTTATGGAAGGACTAAAGAGGATCATTCCTCCTATGTTACCACCCCCTCCATTGTGGAACCTCAATATTGTCCTTACCTGGCTCATGGGACCCCCATTTGAACCTTTGCACAAATGTGAACTACAATTCCTCACATGTAAAACAGCTTTCCTAGTGGCCATTACCTCTCTTCGAAGAGTAAGTAAGGTTTAAGCTTTTACTATACAAGAACCATTTTTACAATTACATCGTAAGAAAGTGGTCCTCAGAACAAATCCAAAATTCCTTCCTAAAGTCATCACTCCATTTCATCTTAATCAATCAGTGGAGTTGCCAGTTATTTTCAAAACCCAGACTCTGTAGCAGAAAGAGCTCTACAGGGGGAGGAGCTTTGCGGGCAAGCAAGATGGCCGCGTAAGCCCGGAGCTCCGCAGACCCTCGGCAATAATCCTGCTCGAAATCCTGTTCCACGTAGGTGGATTCCGACTGCTGACGGGTCACTGATGCGGAGCCTGCCTCCCGCTTTCGAATCGGAGGTTCCTACGCTGAGCTACGTCGTGTGATGTCCCTTGCCAAGGAAGCGCCATTGTCTCCTCGGTCTCCGTCACTCCGCATGACTGGGATGCGTAGTGCTGGGTGGTGATCCCCACTGGCGGAATTTCCGATACTGCTGTGTCTCCTACCACTAGACTGTGCTCCACATCTGTTTCACAACCTCGGCTCGGCGCACCTTAGGCTCGGAGCTGTATGTGGTGGTCCCACGGTCTCATCGGACCCAACATGGCGGGCAAGGGCGACCCGGACAAGACATCGAACAAAGGAGTTTGTGGCAAGTCCCAAGTGCAGCAGAACAGGATTGATAGATATGCTCAATTGCGCATCTCGCCTGCACCGGGGGCCTCCTCTAAGGACATCTCCTCATCGGGCTCGCCAGACGGGTCCGAGCCCACCCTCAGTGACATTATGGGGGCCATCTCGGGCATACGAGCCGAAATACAGAAACAGCACGAGGTCTTGACCCACAAAGTGGACACAATTGGCGGTGGATCTCACCCTCATCAGAGCCGACCTGGGTAAAATCAACGATCGGGTGAAATCGCTGGACTTAAAAACTTCCAGCCTTACCACCGACGTCTCGGACCTGCAAACCGAGGTCCGGACCCTACGACTCGCCTCTGACCAATTCTCCAGGAGACTGGACGACTATGAAGGTCGTGCCAGGCGACAGAATGTCCGCATCATCGGCGTTCCGGAAGGGTCGGAAGAGGCATCGGCAGACCTGTTCGTTGAGGACCTGATACAGAACCATCTTACTCCCCCCGGGTTGAGCAAATTCTTCTCGGTGGAGCGAGCACATAGGGTACCAGGTGGCCCGCCAAAGTCGGGCGCGGCACCTAGACCCATCATTGCTAGGTTCCTCAACTTCAGGGATCGGGACGCAATTCTACAGGCGTCCAGGAGGCACGGACCATTACAGTACCAGAACTCTGAGGTGCACTTCTACCCTGACTTTACCAGGGCGGTACAGAGACAACGCCAGAGCTACGGGGAGTGAAACGGCGACTGAGGGACATGGGACTCAAGTATTCGATGATGTTCCCGGCCAAGCTGCGGGTTGAGCACGAAGGCCGTGCACTGTTCTTTGACTTTCCGGACAACGTAAGCGAATGGCTCGACACCCTACCACAGCGTAGCGACGACCGGGAGAACGGAGAAGGGGGAGCTGCTGGTGGCGCTGATTTGTGAGAACTGGCTCTACTACAAGGACACTGGCGGTTGGTGGTCCTGCTATATGTGACATTCGTCCCTTTTTCAGTGTAACAGCAATTGGAGCTCCTGTCGTATCATGGGGGGCGGCGGGAGGTGTCCGCGGGGAATCCTTACTCCTCTTGGGGCTTTTTGTAGACTAGTTAATGGGGCGACAGGCACACTGCTGGTTGGGGGGGCTTTTTAGTCTGCTGCAGGGGTGCAGGGTGGGGGGAGTTTTGGGACAAGTTCGAATGTCTCTTAGTGTGATTTTGCTTTCTTTCTTTCGGCAATGGGTGATGTATATTGTTGCACTTTTGATTCTGCAAGGGTCTCTCGGGCTGGGTAGGGGAGGGTGCCACGATGATGGGGGGTAGGAAATTAAAAGTTATCAGTTGGAATGTCAATGGGTTGGGTGACCGAATCAAACGGGGAATTGTGCTTCAAATGCTCAAGCGTCACATGCCTGATGTGGTTCTTCTACAGGAGACACATTTGATCGGGAACTCATGTAAGGCGCTCAATCGCAAAGGGTACAAGATGGTGGCACACTCAGGGTTCACTTCAGGCTCTCGGGGGGGCGGGCGTTCTTGTCCGGGCTTCCCTTCCGCTGGAGATTGACGTCACTACGATAGATGATAGGGGACGCTACGCGGCGGTGGGAGGGGAGGGCCCTCATCCTACTTTCAATTTACGTCCCGCCTGGCCTACAGACCAGCACGTTCCAGGACCTTGGTGGCGCCATTTTAGCTCTGCCTGACGGCTTACTTATTGTTGGGGGTGACTTCAATTCGGTCTGCTCTGGCACCCTGGACCGGCAACCGTCTAGAGACCTTCGCCACTCTCAATTGTGGTTGCCCTCGTTTATAGAATCAATGGGCCTTGTAGATAGTTGGAGGCTCCTACACCCCACGCTTCGTCAGTACTCCTTCCTGTCCAGCGCACATGGCAGCTTGTCCCATATAGACTACATCCTTACCTTGGCAGCTCATGCTACGGCCGTGTCTGAGGCTCGTTTCCTGGCGCGAGGAGTCTCTGATCACTCGCCGCTCCTGGTCTCCTTTGACTTCGATATCGCCCTGTCGGTGCGACCGGCAACGGTCAATCCTTGGTACTTTCGGAACCCAAAGACCCGTGCCCTACTGGCCAAGGCTATAGACTTTTATTTCTCCGAGAATGAGGGCTCGGTTGGGTCGGCCGCGACCCTGTGGGAGGCGTTCAAGACCGTCCTGAGAGGCGAGGCCTTTGCTTTAATAGCGGAGGCCCGTCGGAATAGAGATGCCGATCTCCTTTGTATCGAGGGAGAGATCTTGAACCTCGAAGCCCAACTGGATCCTGATCCTAACCCAGACCTCCTCCATGGGCTTTCCCTAAAGCAATTGGAGTATCGAGATCTTGCTACGAATGCCGCCCAGACCTTGGCTAGGGAACAGCAGGGCCGTATCTATGGGAGACAAGGCTGGCAAGCTGTTGGCCTGGTTGGACAGGAGGGAGTTGGCCAGTCGGGTTGTACCTGAGATCCTGGGGGCAGATGGAACCCCTGTCACGGACCCTTCCGCCATTGCCGAGTCTTTTGCCGACTATTTCAGGGGTGTTTACGCCTCCACTTCTGACTGCTCAGAGGCTGACTCGGCAGAACTTCTTTCGACCGTGGATCTCCCCTGTCTCTCTGAGGCGGATCGCGATGATCTGGACAGGGACTTATCTTCTGACGAGTTTGCCCTCGCGATCCGCTCCTTGAGATCTGGCAAGGCGCTGGGTCCCAACGGAATCCCGGCTGAGCTCTACAAGATACGGCCTGATGTGGTCTCCCCGCATCTCCGTACCATGTTCCTGGAGGCGCGAGACGCCGGCGTTCTCCCCCTGGACCAGAGGGTGGCCACTATTGTGGTCATCCACAAAGACGGTAAACCACGGGATTTGTGTCGTTCGTATCTGCCTATTTCCCTCCTGAACACCGAACCCAAGGTCCTCGCCAAATTGCTTGCCAACCGACTGGTTGGGGTCATTGGCGACTTGGTGCACCCGGACCAGTCGGGCTTTATTCCGCACCGCAACACTGCCCTCAATTTGAGACGGCTTCACGGCGCCCTGGCTAGGGCGCACACTCTTACGGAGCCAGCTGTGCTGGCATCCCTCGATGCCACCATGGCGTTTGACTCCATCGAGTGGAATTACCCCTGGGCGGTGTTAGCTAAGTTCGGTTTTGGCCCGGTCTTTCTTAGCTGGGTGAAACTTCTTTATGCCAGCCCAATGGCTAATGTATCCGTGAATGGTCGCCTGTCGACGTCTTTTGTCCTTCACAGGGGTACCAGGCAGGGCTGCCCCCTGTCGCCTCTCCTTTTCGCCCTGGCTCTCGAGCCCTTGGCGGCCACACTGCGTTTCCACCCTGACCTCCATGGTATCACCTGGGCACCTGACTTCGAGGACCGTATCTCCCTGTACGCAGACGACATCCTCCTATACCTGACGTCCCCGTACAAGTCTCTCATTGTTGCCTGTGACGTGCTCAGACACTTTGGGAGATACTCTGGCCTGATTATCAATTGGGCCAAGTCCTCCCTATACGTATTGAAAGGGGACACGCCGCACCTCCCCAGAGGCTGCAACATTCAGGTGGCCACACAGGGCTTCAAGTACCTAGGTATCTACATCTCTGGGAACCCGAAGGCTCGATACGACCAGAACTTTCTCCCCCCACTGCAGCGCCTTCGACGTGACGCGGAGGGTTGGCGTAAGCTCCCGCTCTCCCTGCTTGGCCGTGCGGCCCTGTTTAAAATGATGTCCTTGCCCAGATTCCTGTATGTCCTACAAAACACCCAAGACCCGGTACCTGCCCGATATTTCCGGGAAGTTGAGAGTCTTCAGCGGGCCCTACTTTGGGATGGCCGCCCTCGGGTGGCGCTTACGAAGCTCACGCTCCCGTGGTACGACGGGGGCATAGCACTACCGGATGTTCGAGGTACTATTGGGCCTCCCAGCTTGCAGCCCTCAATCACAGGTTTTATGGGCCAGTGAATAGCCCCGGATACGCTATGGACAGGTGGCTTATGAGTGGTGGTAATTATTACCGAGCCCTTTACTCCAGATCTTTGGATCGGCATATGTCCGGTCCCACGAAGACGGCAGTCTCTATTTGGCGTACTATCACCAAGGTGCAGGGATGGCAGGGCAGACTGACCAGCTTCACTCCTCTGTATGAATCCGATATGTTGGGCAGACTATGGCACACCAAGGGCTTTGACAAATGGGACCTTATTGGCATCTCAAGGGTGGGTGATGTGATTTCCAAAGGGACTATCAAGACCTTCCCCCAGCTACAGACTGAGTACCAGCTGGGTGCCTCGGAGTTCTTCCGATATGCCCAGCTGAGGCATGCCTTGCTTTCTGCTATGACCCCTGGGGAGGATATCCCGGAAAGCTCACCGCTGGAGGACAGAGTGCTGGACGGCCATATGCCCGATAGCGCAATCTCACTGTCCTACAAAAAACTAATTAATGTCCGCACTGACCTTCTCCTTGGGTTGCAGGACCAGTGGGTGGCGGATGGCCTGGAAATCGACGAGGAGGACTGGCAGAGTGCAGTGTCCTCCCCTAAGGAGGTTGCCATCTCATCACGGCTTCGTCTGGTCCAATTTAAAATCCTGCATAGGGTATACGTTACTGGCCCCCGCCTGATACACATGGGTTACTCGTCCGACGGCCTCTGTCGTCGCGGCTGTGGTGCCCTCGCTACCTTCTTACACATATTGTGGGAATGTCCGGCCATAGCGTCCTACTGGAGGAGGATCCACAGGGTCATGAGCGAAGTGTCGGGAGTGGGGATTGCGGCGGAAGCTCCTAGGTGCCTCCTCAACATTTGGGAGCCAACAGATCACAACACAGCCCAAACTCAGTGGGTGACCCTAGGCAATATGGTGGCCAAGAGAGACATCGCTCAGAGGTGGGGGGCCAATACGGCACCCCTTGTGGTACAATGGAAAGCCAACATGGATTGGTGTATGTTCCGGGAGAAGACTGTCTATGTTGCCAGGGGTAAACCTAACAAATGGAAAAGGGTGTGGGGTGCCTGGAACTCTTACCGGGGTGATGTGTGTCTGCCGCCCGAGCCTGTTTCATTGGATGAGCACCTGTCACTGTGACCTATGACACCAACTGTATACGATAACTGATTGATCCTGTTTCCCCCCCCCCCCCCCCCCCTCCTATCATCCTCCACTCTTCTGTACTTCTGAGCTGCTGGTCTCTTTCTCCTCTCGGCCTTCTATTCCTTGCTGTATTCTTCTCCCATTGCCACTCTTCGGCGCCATTTGGCGTCTTTCTTCTTATTGTTATAAAAATATAAAATAAACCTGTAATTTCCTGCCGTACCTGACTTGCACTAATATGCTCTGCCTACTATGCTGCCTTGCCTCCGGGATGTTAGGCTGAATAGCTGTGTGCTCTTGTGAAATAAAGGTTTTCAAAAATTTAAAAAAAGAAAAAAAGAAAGAGCTCTACACACCCTAGACGTGAAAAGAGCCCTTCTTTATTACATTGACAGAACAAAATCCTTTCGCAAAACAAAACAATTGTTTGTGGTTTTCTCTCCAGCGACATAACGGAGATTGTAAAATGTATCCAAATATGCAAAACTCACATTAACAATTCCTCCTAGAGCACAGTCCACACTCAAACTAGGAGCATCTATAGCTTTCTTAGGGAACATTCTCCTAGAAGACATCTGTGAGGCAGCAACATGGTCTACACCACACACCTTCACTAAACATTATTGTGTTGATGTGCAAGCCAAGCAGCAAGCTGCTGTAGGCCAAGCTGTCCTCAAAACTCTTTTTCAAACTACTGCAACAGATGCAGGGGACACCGCTAGGGGAGACATTGCTGTACAGTCTTTGCTAATTGTGAGATCTGCAGCTCATATGCCTCGAACGGAAAATGCTACTTAACAGTTTGCATCGGTTCTTGGCATGGAGACCTGCAGATTCTCACACGCCTAACCGCCTCCCCGGGACCTGTATCTGTTCCAGTTCTATCTTACTTAGATATACACACATGGATATCTTTTTTCTAACTCCATCATTTCCCATCATAGCGAAAAACAATCTATGGATGGAGTCGATGCCCATGCACACTATGTCCAAGGGAAGAGTCACCTATCTTGTGACTACAAATACTTTTTCCAAGACAACAACAACATGCAATCATCCGAGCCCAACACCAGATGGCGATCTAATGCTAAGTGTGAGAATCTGCAGCTCTACATGCCAAGATATCAGGGAGGAAACCTTTTCTCAAAACACCAGTATAAGTGCTCTCCCATTGTTTTGTTTTTTTACAAACCGATGCTTAGATCGAGAGGTGTAGGGAATGGTTCAACCTTAACGGTAAATATGTTTGAGCCACTATCCTCCCTAGACGCTGTGGAATGACAACCAACCCGTACAGTTAAAGTAATTCCCAGATTGGAGAAAAATACCAGCAATTCTCATTTAGGGGATATTCTTACTCTTCTTCAAGTGGTAGAACAGAGGGACCCCCCAGAACATACAACACCTAAATCAAAAACCGCTCCTAGGGAGGTAGCACAAAACCCCCTAGCAATCAAGCTTATAAACAGTCCTGCTATAGAGAGTTTGGGCCCGGACTTAATATTCCACCGAACCAGGGTACTATAGACAACAACTTAACTCCAGTTCAATCAGGAGGACCCGTAGTATTAAGTAGCGACAAGGCAAGAATTTCAAGTGCATTAGGACTTAGTATCGTTTTCTGGAATGTAGCTGGTCTATGCTCCAAAGCTAACAACAATGAGTGGCTTAGTTTTGGGCGGAATTTTAATATTTTTTGTCTCCAAGAGACGTGGGCTGTATCAGCTATCCACATTAATGGATTTAAAACTTATTTTTCATCCGCGATTCTGTCTCCATCAGGCCGTGCAAACAGAGGGTTGAATGTGTTCATTTCTAATCTCTTAACAATCTGGGAAATTATTGCCTTAAAACTGGAGGTGAATTTCCAAATACTCATTCTTGACATAAATAAATCTGACATTTTTGTTTTAGTTAATTTCTATAACAATCTGTAAAAGGTCTAGTTGATAGCCATCTTAAAAGAGATCCGCTACATCTTGATGGAACGTAAAAATAGGAATAAAAAGAAAAGAGTTTCCGTTATCTGGGAGAGGGGATTTTAATTTATCTTCATGTGGCCAAAACAATAATCTAACTTGTGGCTTGGAATATGACAATGCCAATAACCTGACCCATTTTCCCCATACATTGAGTGGGGACTGCTTAAACGAGACACTATTCATTTTAGATCTTGGCCTGGCTAATGAATTAGTGGTCCCTCCAGTCCCCCTTATCCCGACCTTTAAGCAGAGGAGCTTTTACTTCCATAGATTTTATTTTCGTGTCAAGCATTGCAGCGTCGCGTATCTTGAATTTTAAAACTCACAATAACACCTCCAGCGATCACTTTCCTAATAGTATTACCCTTTCTTTCCCGTCCAGTCGAGAAAAGAGCAACAGAGCGAGAACATACGGTCACGAATATCTGGAATTGGACAGATTAAACGGGTATTCGCTTAAGCGGGATCGAGCAGACCCCCTTAAGATTACTATGGAAGTAGTGAAGAATTCCATTAAGGCCATAGAAAAATGTTAAGACGCCTCCTCTACTCACCAAGAGATTCTAGATAACTTTGCAGTTATAACTAACGTAGTAAAGGAAGCCTTATGTATTCATCCTAAAGGGAACAAGAGGAAAATGAAGGGTTGGTTTAATAGTGCCTGTACTAAAGCATACTCCAACCTAAAATCTGCCCTTCACAAATCAGAGAGGGATAAACGAGAAATTATCCAACTTAGGAAGATTTATAACTCCGTAGTTAAGGCAAGGAAAGCTGAATTGAAGCAGGAACTGTGGGCAGAACTTCATAAGAGCTGCTTGACAAAAGATAGTACGGCTTTCTGGAAGATAATTAAGTCTTCATTCTTGTCTGAACCCAGGAATAGCGATAAAATTGAAATCGCTATTGATGAATTAGTATGGGTGAAACATTTTTCACAGATATTCGGACTAACTGCTAGAGAACCGACTGACCACAATTACTTGGGGATGATTAGCCCCTGTCAAAAACCACCATTCATCCCTATTGTTCTTAACTTTACTCAGTCAGAAATTGAACTTGAATTAATGGCAAGTAAAGGGGGAAAGGCGCCAGGCCCCGATGGGGTCCCGGTAGACCTTTTTAAATATAACATGGAGCTCTGGATGCCAATATTGGTCAGGATATTGGAAGCTACTTGCACAGTGGGACTGGTTGAATCGAGGTCGGACTCAATCCTGGTCCCGGTATTTAAAAAAGGAGATCGTCAAAGTCCATCTTGTTATCGCCCCATTTAATTATTAGATTCTCTGGGCAAAGTTTGGGGGCGTATTAGTCTTGCGCGCTTACAACAATGGGCTGACTAAAACAACATACTGTCAGACCTCCAATACGGGTTCAGGGAGGGTTTGGGTACCATCGAGAAAGTCCTAAATCTGACACTGTTAATGGACAAATACGTGAATGTAAAGGGTGGGAGTCTATATATGGCTTACGTAGACTTAACATCAGCCTTCGATTGCGTAAGCCATTCGAAACTGTGGGGAATTTTAGTAGAGATTGGCGCAGAGCTCTCCTTAGTTAATTTCTTGTGCGAAATGTATTCAAATGCCATGGCCAAGGTGAGGTTTGGAGTGGGAGGAGAGGGTTGAGAGGGGTGTCGGGCAGGATTGTGTCCTGGCGCCCTTCCTTTTTACACTCTATACTAATGGCCTTGAACAAGCCATGTTGGAAGGTTGCCAGGACCTTCCCCTTCTACATAAACGCCCGATACCCGTTCTACTCCACGCGGACGACGCCGTAATCATCGCACGTACTCCCCTGGAAATCCAATGTTCGCTTAATAGGTATAACACCTATATGTCTAATTTAGATCTAAAAATTAACATTAAAAAAAGTTTTATTATGAATTCAGTGCCAAGGCACAAGAAAAGGAGAGACATCTTCATCAATAATATCAAGGTGGAGAACACGAATACATACCCCTATCTAGGAATTTTAATTGGTGAAAAGTGCACATGGAGAAAAGCTATTGAGGCCAGAAAGCTGCTATTCATAAGATCTACTTCTGCATTAGTAAGTTTCACGCTAAGGCTCAGTAAAAGACCACCGTCCGAGATTATCCAAATCTACCGGACAAAATGCATTAATACAGCCATCTATGGAGCAGGGGTGTGGGGTTACGGTCAGGTGGAAGTCCTTCAAAAAGTGGAGAACAGTTTCCTGAGGTTTCTCCTCGCTGTTCCGCGAGGTACCTCGACATTTAGCTGCCACCTAGAACTAGGCTTGCCACATATCACCGATATTGTAAAAATGCAGCCTATTCTATTGTGGCACTGCCTCTGGTCTTCTACAAAGACAGTCTTTAACCAAGGTTTACTAAATGACTGACTCACACTTGAAAATTCACACAGGATCGGCTGGCTTTTATATGTCAAAAAGTTTCTGTACGATCTGGGTTTAGAAAGATACTACCATAACCCCCCACTTATTGCAGAGTTGTCAAGAAAAGGGCTGAAAAAGCTATGCCTGACTCACTTGCAAGATTTGCGTATGGTCATTGAGGTTAAAAAAACCTCAGTTCAACAATCATTGCTGATCCAATCTACCATGGCTGTGCAGCCTTATTTAGTTTGCAATTTTAGTGGTTACGAAAGTTTCTGTTGACCCGTTTTAGGTTAAACATTTTTCATTGTCTGGTAACCTTTCCTAGAATCAATGATTGGTCGAAGCTGCTAACACCTTGCCCCTGCGATGAAGCATCAACTCAATCGCTAATCCATGTGGTCCTTTTTTGCAAATTTTATGTAGAATCGAGAAAGCTCTGGATAATCCCAATTTTAAAAATCCTAGGTTTACGCCAATGTCGCCCTGCACTCATCGTGCTGCAACTTTTGGAGACAGAATGCCTGGCGAGAAATATTGTTAAATTTTTGGAGTTTTGTATCAGCCATAGGATAAATTTATAATAGAAATGCGATCATATTTATCTCTCCACCCTATACCACGATCTCGATTTGTACCCAATGAATAATCATATGAATGGTTTTAATACTAACTTTGCTTATTAAGTTATTTTATGATGGCATACTTGTCTTTAAAGTTTGTATCAATTTCCTATCAATGTATTCGGCTTTTATGTATGTTCTTTTATGGTTCTTCTTGATTTAAAGTGAATAAAGTAATTTTGATTGATTAATACTTACCAGTATGCATCTGTTCTTGGCATGTAGAGCTGCAGATTCTCACACGCCCACCCGCCTCACCAGGACCTGTATCTGTTCCAGTTCTATCTTAATTAGATATATATACAGGGACATCATTTTTCTTTCTACTAACTCCATCATTTCCCATCATGGCGAAAAACAATCTAAGGATGGAGTTGATGCCCATGCGCACTATCGTCCAAGGGAGGAGTCACCTATCTCGTGACTACAAAGACTTCTTCCAAGACGACAACAACATGCAATCATCCGAGCCCAACACCAGATGGCTTTCTAATGCTAATGAGAATCTGCAGCTCTACATGCCAAGAACAGTTGCATACTGGTAAGTAGCATTTTCCTTTCATCCATAGGAATCCATTGTATGATTTTTCTCCTAAAGATTTTCTAAGTGTTGAACTGACTTTGTTATGGAAACCAAAGTAGCTTTCTATGAACCAAAAACTGTTTTGTAAGATCCACAGTGTGGTACCTAGGCATATCACCCGAGTAGTTGAAGTAACTGAAAAGTAACGCAAAAGTAATCTAAAGTAATTTCAATGTATTCTGAACTGTTTTAAAAGCAAATACAAACCTGTAACGCTTCCAGTTTCAACCACAATTGCATTTTCTTGTCAAGTTTTGCATTTGAAAGCATATCCTACTTACCTGTGCCAGGTCGTACTTGGTCCTAGAAATAAAACATAAGTGTACTTTTTTTGTACTACCCTAATTGGTTTGGATTCAGTCACTGAGTGTGTGCCTTCAATTCTTGTCTGAGTGAATACAATAAATGCTTAACACACCTCCTGATAAGCCTAACTACTCGACCACACTGCCACAAATAGAGCTGTTAAGAGATTATCTAATTCAGCCTCTACTATACCTCTGGGGATCCACTGGACTCTGTGCACGGTATACCTTACTTTGGTATAGTATATACAGAGCCAGCTTCCTACATACCTTTAGCCGCAGATTCCTTACCTCCTGAATTTACCAGGCTTTAGACTGGATTCGAAAGATTTTTCGGGAGCAGCACCCCTGGGCGTTCGTAGGTGGCGTTTTTTGGCTCCGCAAACATCATTGGCATAGTCGGCCCTGGAAGTGACCTCTGGGGCACATATATAGCCACCACTTAGGCACGCTGACGTCCGCTTTTTTCTTTCCATGCCTGCCAGTTCTGGTACGGAGACGAGCTACCCCTTCAGTCACAGTTTTTTTTGTTTAAATTATTTTATTGAGGTTGTACAATTCATATATCTCAACACGTTCGCAACACATAGATTTACATATGTATTTAGGTGTGGAACAGTCATATGCTAACACTCATTCATTATCGCTAGATCACATCCATTATAATCGCCAGACAGTAGGGAGTACCTTTTGGAAGGTGGGCTCTCCCGTTATTATGTGTCATCAACAATAGCGTTATAGATTGCAGGTGTGTTTGCTGACATTGGACCTGTGTATACCAACTGCAGTTGTGTGCTTGTTCCAGTATTTAATGTGTCCATTCTTGACTGAGTGCGTTCCCAACAAACTAGCATCAGAGCCATAGCTGCTGATGCAGTACCTCGAACCTGTAACTTTTGGGGTGAACTGTGGGTGGGGAGGTAGAGAGTCACCGGATTTTTGTGTTGGTATGGCCAACAGTGAGGGTGATGGTACCGTCTCCTTGAAGTGTAATTTTGTGATGACATATTTACTTTCATGGAAGGGGGGTCAGGGTGTGAAGCAGTTCTAGCTGGGTATTTTTACACCGACAAGTGGAATTTCAGGCATGGCATCAACGCTGGGGTGAACCTAAGTGCGCTGCTCCGACTGCGGAGTGTCTGCATTGGGATCCTGTGGGGGGTGTCGGTGGGGCCTGGGGCTGGGAGTTTGCTGGCTTTTCCTCAAGGGTGGTTTCATGTGTAAAGGCGTGTAATAATTGTGCCCACTTTAAAGAGATGGGATGTTTGCGGATATCCTTTACTTCCTCGTCCCATAACACCTCCTCCTCCCCCCATTTTTTAAGGCTCCTTTCGGGCTGCTATCGGGGGGCCTGCCGGGGCCCGCCAGTGCATTGCTATTCCTCTTTTCGCTAAGAGGATGGCGAGGGACATAAAGCGACACTGCACTTTCTCAGTTTTCTGTCTACGGAAGATCCAGAGAGCGCACGCTTCCCAAGTGGAAATGGTCGTGATATTGGTTACTTCCCTAAGTGTCTGGTGGACTCGGTCCCAATAATCTTGAATGTTTGGGCAATCCCAGAACATGCGCTTAAAGTTTGCCTCAGGGACTTGACATCGGGGGCAGGCAACATTTGTGTCAGGGTAGAATCTATGGTGCCGGTCGGGCGTGAGGTATGCTCTGGGAAGAATGTTGAACTGTATGTTTCGAAAGCGTGCATTCCTAGAGACCTTTTTAGGATAATCCAGGGCTGCATCCCATTCTTTGTCGTTAAACACCCTCCCTATTTCAGTTTCCCACTTCTGACGTAATGGCAACAGTGAGGGGAGAATTAACTCCCAGGCAGCTTTATAGATCCACATAACTAGGTGGCGACCTATCCCCATGTGTAAAATAGTGTGTATCACTGGGTGTGTCGGAGGCTCCCCTGCACTCGGGTCCCAGTACCGACAGCTACTGTCAATAAGTTGTCTATGTGTTAAGAATTGCCATGGCGGGAGACCGTATTGTTTGATCATCTGGGCGTACGTTTTAAGTTGGCCGTCCTCAAACAGGGATTCCATTTCCATGACTGTGAGGTCAGTCCAGACTTGAAGGGTGCCGGCGGCGTAGTATGTGTCTTCCCTGGGGAATCCTACCAGTGGGAGCAGGGGTGAGTATGGGGGCCTTCCCCTGGACATGCGATGAATTCGCATGTAGGTGTGGGCTATGGACATCTGTACGGGTTGGGTGTGCATGGGTTTGGTGCCCGGTAACAGCATCCTATGGATTGTTGGCAATGGCATGCGGCCCTCTGTGGTTGTGGTTTCCCAGTGTGAAGCTCCGCCATCCAGTATGACAGCCACTGTAGCTGGGCTGCGAGGCCTCAAAGGAAGGCGCTCCCAGTCCCCCACCCGTCGTGGGTATGTATAGTGTAGACAGCGCTACCCTGTGTCGACCACCTCCCCAAATCAGCTCAGTTAGTAGGGTGTCCTGTTCCTTAAAGAATGTTTGCGGCGGTATAACTGGGAGGTTGACAAAGTGATATAGCATTCGGGGACCATGATCATCTTGGTGAGTGTCACTTGCCCTACGGGGGCTAGAGGCAGTGTTTTCCAGAACCCCATGGCCGACCATATCCTTGCCAATGCCCTACGGTGGTTCCCTTCAAACAGGTCTTTAGGGTAGTGGTATAATCTCACTCCCAGATATCTGGGCACCTCGGCGTTCCACGCAAGTGTTTGGGTTCCTACCTGTACTTCGAATGGGGCCATGTGAGAGCTTAGCGGATAAATAGTGGACTTTCCCCAGTTAAGTCTGAGACCGGAAGCCTCCGCGAAGTCTTGCAGTGTCTGCCAGATGGGTGTCAGGTCTCGAGTAGCGTTGCGGACTTAGATTAATTGGTCGTCGGCATAGAGGGACAAACCAAGGCAAACAGGAGGGGAGACAGAGGGTATCCCTGCCTTGTTCCCCTTTCTATTGCAAACACAGAAGAGATATACTTGCCTATTCTAACTCTTGAGGTGAGGCTGCTGTAGAGGAGGTTTGTGTATGCCATTAAAGTGGGTCCTATGTTTATCTTGCCAAGGACCTCAAATTAATAGGGCCACAGAAACATGTCGAAGACCTTTTCAAGGTCCAGTATGAGACACGCTGCCTTAGGGAACTGCGTGCCTGTCCTATCCTGTAAATGGAATAGCCTACGTAAGTTTTGCGATGTAGTGCGTCTAGGGATAAATCCGCATTGGTCTGGGTGAATTAACGCTGTCAGAATTTGGGTATATCGCTCCGCTAATATTTTCCCCAGTATCTTACAGTCCGTATTGAGGAGGGTTATTGGTCTGTAGGATGAGGGTAGAGTTGGGTCTCTATGCGGTTTAGGGAATGTGTTTATGACCAATTCCCTGAGGGAGCCTGGAAGCTCACCTCTGTCATGTGCTTCATTATGCACTGCTGCCATGCGTGTAGGGTCTATTGGTGTAATATTCTAGTGGGAAGCCGTCCATTCCTGGAGATGTATTCCACGCTAGTGCTCTAATCGCCTGGGAGACATCCGCAGGCTTGATCCTCACCTTTAACTTTTTATCCGCTGGTGGGATTTGGGGCAGGGGTAATGGGCCCAGGAAGCTGGCGTACGCGCAGTGATCACCTCGCTCTTTGGCCCTGTAAATGTCAGAATAATAGTTATGAAAGACACGCAGAATGTCTAGTTGCGAATGCTGAAGAGTACCAGAGGCCTTTACTATTTCTGTGATTGGCTTCACCTCCGTATCTTGCTTTGCCAGTCAGGCTAGGAGCGTTCCCCCCCCCCCTGTTTCCCTCCTGGTGAACCCTGCTGCGTACATCCGAAAATTGTATTTACGGAGATCTCTAAGTGTCTCCACGTAAAGCGTTTTCGCCGTATCCATTTGCTCCGGAGTGGCCTCATCCTTGTCTGCTCGCTTCGAGATGTTCGCTAGGGCTTGTTCTGCCTTTTGTAACGATTTCTCTAAGGTTCTGCGTACCCCTACTTTTTGTTGGATGCAATTTCCCCTGGCTCCCACTTTGAATGTGTCCCATTCGATCAGACGAGACGTCGCTGTGCTGACGTTTAATGTGAAGTGTTCCTAAATATGTTCCCCATGTTCATGTTTGAATACTGGATCCGTGAGACAGTCTCTCGGTAACTTCCAGGTGGGTGGGGGGTGTGGTGGTCTCCATCTGAGGGTCAGTACGTGTGCGTCATGGTCTGAAAGTACCCTACCCAGATAATTTTTGTGTTGTACTTTTGGGAGTAGTGTGGCAGTGCAGAGGAATCTGTCCAGGCGCACCGTTAGGTTATGTGGAACTGAGTGGAAGGAGTATAGTTTGGTGGCGGGATTGCGCATTCACCATACATCAGTCAATGCCCAGTGTTTTACCCAAGTGTTAAAAAAAATTCTGTCTGCTTGAACTCTGGTGAATGTGCTGGTGGGGGGTGAGATCTATCTAAGGCAGTGTCTAGGGTGCAATTGTAGTCGCCACCAAGTATCCACGGGGCTTGCATGTGTTGTGTTAGCATTCCAGTGAGGCGAGTCCAAAAGGGGGGTTTTTCAACATTGGGGCGTATATGCTTCCTATCAATACAGGTGGCCCTTCTAATAGGCCCTCTATCACAGCGTATCGCCCTTCCTTGTCTATTTCCTGTGTCAGCTCCTTAAATGGGGTACCGGGACGAATCCAGACTAGGGGTACCGGGACGAATCCAGACTAGGTTCCCCCTGGCGAACGCCAAGTATGCTGTAGCGCAGATAGTACCTCGCCATTTTTTCTGTAAGCGCTCTACTTCACCGTCAGGTGTGTTTCCTGCAAAAGGGCTATCTGAGCCTGCTGCCTCTTTATGTAAGCGTACACTGCATATCTTTTACTCGCAGTGTGCATTCCCCGAACATTTAATGTGATGAGTTTGATGTTGGTGTTAGGAATGTTTGTAGTCATGGTAATTGTCTTCTAAACGGGGACTGCTTGCGTGCCATCTTGTTGGGTTTTCTGGACCCCCTCTTATCTGCGTGACCACCCTCTGAATGACTGATACCCTTCCATCCATGTGCTCTTCTAAGGCTTCTAGGGAACTAATCAAAAAGTGTGAACTTTAAACTGAGCTGTGGGAAACATTCCCAACTAGAGGGACTTATCACACTAGGTAATATGTCCAAACTGCACATCTCATGCCAACTTTAGTTCGTTGTGTTAGGGGGGATTACTGTGTGTGTCCAGTGGCTGCCTCCGCCTTGGCCGCCCCCTTCCGAACGTTGAATTTAGGGTCTTTTACGACTTATTCTACTCACGGTTCACCAGTCTGACGCTGCTGTTCCGGATCTCATCCCAATGCACCTCCATTGTGGAGGTGTGATCTGGTCGGCTAGTGCAATCTCGGTGGGGGAGAAGAGCTGTCTCCTCCCGTCCGCTGTCCATTCCAAAGACAGTTCTCATATCAGTGTGTCCGCCATCTGTGGTGTCACTATCGGGGGTGTGACTGATCCGTCACGGGAGGTTTGGCGTTGCTGACTTCTTCTTCTAATAAGAACCAGTGTGGGCCCCTTTCTCCGTCTGAGCTTGTTCCCGCCAGTCTTGTCACTGCTGCTGCTTCTTGTAGGGCTCTCCTGCGTTCTGCGATAATCTGCTCAAGATCAGGGGAGCTTTTGGGATGATGGTCTACCCATCGACTTGGTTGTGTTACGGTGACCCGCTTATGTTGGCGCCGCCATCTGGTAGATGGTCGCTGACTCTGCGTGTTGCTGTGACCAACTAGGTCTTCCAAATGCTGCTCCGCCCAGTCGCTCGCTGCCGTAGGATTCGTAAAGAAAGTTGTCGTTCCATCGTGGATGATCTTAAGGAGGGCAGGGAATAAGAGTGCATATTTTTAAATTTCTTTGGCATAGGGTGCGTTTCACTGCATAAAAGGAGGCTCGCTGTCGCTGAACAGCTTGAGAGTAATCCTGGAACAGCATAACCTCTCTGTCCTCCACTCGGAGTGGACATGCTTGTCTAGCTGCTCGGAGCACCGTGTCCCTGTCTTGATATTGAAGCAGTTTCCGCAGGAACGGCCAGGGCGGTGAGTCTGGAGGTGGTTTACGCGCTGGGACCCTATGACCCCACAGAGAAATACGGAGTTAAGTCCTGTTCCCGGGTGAATGTTTTAATCCATGTCTCTATGTAGCAAACCGGGGGTGCCCCCTCTGCCCCTTCCGGTAGATTAAGGACGTCAATATTGCTCCTGCGTGAACTTCCTTCCAAGTCATCCGTTTTGCTTTCCAGGGCCTTCACTCTGGTTTGAAGTTCTTTTAAGGCCTCCTGATGCACCTGTAGTTGTGGTTCCACTGTTTGGAGTGTCTTCTCCCCTTGTTTTACTTTATCATCTAGGTTTCTGTGGTCGTCCCGCAGCAGGTTAAGATCTGTAGCTAGCTCCCCAAATGTATTCTCCATGGTCACGCGAGAGTGTTCGATCGCTGCTAGGACTTTGTCCAATTTGACTGACTTGGTGTCTGTGCTGGGAGGCTCCCCCACAGGTCGCTGGGGCGCTGGGTCCGGGGAGTATCTTCGTGTCGCCATTGGAGTAGCTGTTGCATTGATCACCCGTTGCCTGCCCATGTTGCTCTGGGGTACCCTCGGGTTACAGTGGGACACCTTCTGGGTTCACCTTCAAGTGTCAGCGTGGTGCTCCCTCGTGGTACGGTTCCTCTATGGGCAATCGGTGATAGCAGTCTGCGGTCTCGGTTCTGGTGGCCCCACCTCCTGCTGTAAAGAAGTCCTCAGGATCGGAGATCACAGGTCTTGGCTGATCCGGTTATCAAAGTAAGAGGGACACCATGCTCGGCTCCGTCTGGGATGGTGTAGCTAACTCTTGTCTCAGAAGTAGGGTCCACCAGGAGCCCGCAGGCACACTATGCTGCCTGTAGGCCTGCTTTGTAGCTCTTTCCCCCGATATCCTCCGGGAGCAGATAGTTGTATGCAGATGGGCATATTCAGGGCAGGTTGCAGGCTCCTGGACGATTCTTCACTCCGCGCTCTGATCCCGCAGGCTTCCGCAATTAATTGTTACCCCAGTGGGGGGAGGTGGAAAGTGATAATCCTCCAATATGCGGCGTGGGTTTGGCTGTCACCTTCTAGGCATGGCAACTTGTAGGGTCCTTTTTTGGGGGAGGTTTAGAAGCGAGGCACTCACAGTGTGCGTCTTGTCTCCTCTTTATTCTTCTGTGGGGCCCTCGCTCCTCCCCTCGTCCGACTGGACCCCGGGCTGGGATATCCAAGGCTGGGGGGGCCTCTGCATCTCCCTCTCCGTGCAACAGCCTCGGGCGGGTAAGAGGATTTGTGGGGGGAGATCTTCCGTCTCACTTCAGGCCACCCCACCTCCTCCGCTACACTCAGTGGGGCCCTCTGGCACTCAACCCCCCTGCACCAGGGGGTCTCCGTGTGCCGACCGGGATCCGCCGATTCCTGGGTCCGATGCGAGGCGACACTCGCACAGATGCGGGAAGCCTCCCGATGCGGCAGTCAGTCTCGGTGGGACCCCAGTGAGTCAGGCCTTCTCTTGGAGGAATCCCGCAGTTCGTGGGGTGGGTGGGGTCCTACCGCCGTTCACCCCGTCAGTGCTCCAGTGTCTTCACGCGCTTCGATTTCAGGCACCGATCGGATGACACCCGGCCTCGGACTCAGGGCGCGGCACCACCTGTACGGGGGCAGGAAGCCTCCAGCTCCAGCGTGCAGCCGCCACAGGACTTCAGTATAGCGGCCCTCCCGCCGGGGGACTCTCGCCGGCAACAGGACGGGCTCCATCTCAATGCTCATCGTCTACCTCAGGTTTCCGAGGTGCCGCAATCCAGCGCTCTGTCCGCACCGCCTCAGCAGACCCAGGGTCGGTCCTAAGGCTGTCGGGCCCCAGTCTGTGTCGCTGCTGGCCGTTAGGAATCGGTGGGCGTCACCATTTTAGGCGAGTCTTGGGATCCTCAGAGGGATGTCAGTGTCCCCAGAATGCGCTGACGGGCCAGGTTTCGAGGCATCACGGAAGCGCCTGTGGTCCGCTGTGGTTCGGGAGCTGGTTTTTGTCATTCCCTGGTCATTAAATCTGTGGAACGATCACTTTGCGTGGGCAGCCATGCGGCGCACTAGAAAGGTGTATCCGCCATGTGGGTCGGCTCGGCCACGCCCCCCTTCAGTCACTGTTTGATTGTAATTTTTTAACTTTTTGTTGAGTCTTTTTTAGGTTTTTCCTCCTGGTGTGGCAGGGTTGTCCTTCAGGAAAGCTGGCTTCAAAACCTGAGGAGCATGTCCTTGATCGATGTTGGTGATGGATCCGCATCTTGTATGCCTGTGGCGTCTCGAGCGTGATCATTACCTGAAGTCATGCTCCGACTGCTGCACCATGAATCTCATGGCTTTGCACAAGCGGTCCCTCAAGCTCATGGTGGCTCGATTGTGAGAAAGTGCCATGTTTCTTGCCTTGGTATGCCCCCACTTTTTCTGAATTGCTGATGTGCTTTGAAGGAGTGTGCCCTGGGCTGCTGCCAACCAGGTACCCAGGGCCTGTGTTCCTTCCCTAAAACTGTACTGAAACAAAACCCAATTGGCATCTATGGCCACCTGTCAGCCCCTAGTAGTTGGTACCCAGGGCATGGTGACCAGAGAAGACCCCTGAGGGCTGCAGCACTTATTGTGCCACACTCAGGGGCCCTGTACCCTGGCACCCACACACTGCCTTTGCAGGCTGAGTGCCTAAGTACAGAACTAAAACCAGAGTCGACATGGCACACATCCCTGTGTGCCATGCCCACTGAACCCACTGCCCTGGCTTACTTCAGTCACCCTTCTAGCTGGGTGCCCTATGCCAAAGGTGTGGGCACAGGTGCATGAGCCCCCTACAGTACCCAGGGCCATTCCTGGGCACTATAAGTGCAGTGATGCCATTAAGAGTATATGGTGCTGGGAGGTTGGCATTACGAACTCCATAGCACCATAATGGCTACACTGAAGACTGACAAGTTTGGTATCAAACTTCTCAGCACATTAAACCCGCACTGATGCCAGTGTGGGATTTAATGTAAAATGCACCAGAGGGCATCTTAGAGATGTCCTCTGAAACCCTAACCTACAACCACGTCTGGGCTGAGTGGCTGCAGAGGCTGCCACACAACAGACATGTTGCTGGACCCCTGGGTAGGAGAGCCCCCGCTCTCCTGGGCCTGCAACAATGCACATCCTGGGCGAGGTGCTAAGTCTCCTCCCCCAGGATGGGCAGGGGGAAGCTTCAAAGGCATGCTGCCTCTGCGAGCTTCTCCAGACCATTTGCTGTACCCAGCAACCAGCCCCCACCAGTCCTGACACCCACTCTGGCGGGAAGACTGGCGGGAAAAACTAAGTCAGGAAGGAGGGTGCCAGCCTGTGCCAACCCCACCCCTCAGGTGGGGAAGACGAGGTGAAGCACGACACCGGGCTCTGGCCATCTTGAAGATGGGGAGCCCTGCCCTATCACAGCTAGGCTCCTGCCCCCCTCCCAGAGGAGAGGAGCAGGCTAGAGGGTGTACCCACCCCAGGGCAGGGACCCATTAGTCCCTGTCCTTGCCCTACCTGTAACGCCCCTAAATTCAGTATTTAGTTGCTCCCTGAACCTTTCTTCCTCAGATCCCGCTACGAAAAGAAGAAAGAAGATCAAGAAGAAGACCCGCCGTGCAGCTGCTAACAACAGAGCAACAAGAACTGACTTGGCCCCAGCCCTATCGGCCTGTCGATCCTGGAACCTGCTCCTGCTTAATCCCGGCAACTCCTGTGGACAGCAGCCTTGGAACACCTGGAGGACCTGCCTGCCTTGACCTTCTTGAAGACTGGGACTCCCATCAGCAGAGGCTCTGCTGCAACAACCCACCTGGTGCCAACTAGGAAGCTCCGGACCAGCCCACTTTGTACCCGCCGAGCCTGGGCCCAACCGAAACAAGACCACAAGGACGTCCCCCCGGCAACTGGGACCCGAAGTCTAGTGCCCAAAGACCCTCCTCGACGAACCAGCAGATGCCTTCAGACTCCGAACCCGGGGCCACCCCAACCGCGACCAGCCGAGGTAAGCTTTTCCGACACCCAAAGACAACCCGGCACCCTACAGCCCCCTGTGCCTCCCTTTGGGGTACCTACCTGTCCTCCAAGATCCTAACTTACCTCTCGAAGTGCTGGTCGCCCCTGGAGAGTCTGTCGCCGAGCCTGCAGCCTTTGTTCCTTTTTGACCTTTCCCATTGGATAACTTTGAGCGCCCGACGGCTCAATAGCACCCTGCACCCAGCCGCCCGAGTGCCACTGGCTCTGCCCCCTTTATCCTATCCTACTCCCACACTTGCCCTGAGCAAGTGACCAGGAGCCCAGCTCCCACAGCCGCGTAGCCCGCTAGCCAGCAGCCACCAACCGGAGGCCCCCTTTCCCTCATTGGATATCATTGGGCCTACCTACCTCTGCACCCGGCTGACCCTGTGCCGCTGGGAGTGAACTAACTGCACTTACCTGACCCTGGGGGACCCCTGAGTCTATACCCCGAACCTTAACTTCACCAGCCAAGTACTCACCTGGAAAAAGGTAATTTACTTACCTACCCTTGGATAACATTGACTTATTTTGACTCGAAAATTTTCTAAGTGTGAAGTTTTGAGATCTGAAAATATTCACATATAATCAGCCAAATTCCGAAGTACTCACCTGTGATCAGGGGAGAAGCCAGTGCTGTACCTTTCAGCCCAGTACTGAACCGCAAAAGTAATCCCTAGCGGGGTTACTAGTAATCTGCATTTTCTCCATAGGAACCCATTGTCTGCTTTTCTATGAAATTTCTTCTAAGTGTCTAATTTTGAAAACTTGAAATATTCTTTAAAAATCACACAAAATACTGAAACACAATTACCTACCTGTTTTGAGTTAAGACCCCAGTGCTGGCCCTATAAGACCAGTGCTGGGTTACAAAAGTAACGCGATCGTACTTTACCTGCAACCTGAATTTTCTCCCATTGAATAACATTCAGATTTCCTTTGAAAAGTTTCTAAGTGTGAACTTTTAAAACTGCTTCATATTCATGAAAATTCACCACAGTAACTAAAACGTTTTTGCTAACCTGGTTTCAGCTTAGATCCCAGAACTGAATCTAAGATCTAGTCCTGGGACTACTAATGTAATCTATATAGTAATCAACTGTACTTATATGTGGAAAACCCATTGAGCTCAATGCTATAGTGTGCTTTAGGATTGTGTTGCTTACTGTCAATACTTTATTAATTGTGTGCACGAACTTTATTGCTCCTTTTCAGGTTAATTACATGAGAGAACTCATAACAAGAAAAGTATATTTTTATAACTGTTGGTTCTAAAAATAAAACACCTATATCTGTGGATATAAAAACAATTGGCCTGGAGTTCAGTCCTTGAGTGTGTGAAACCTTTTGCTGACTGAGTGTGTACAACAAATGCTTTACACTGTCCTCTGGTACTGCCTTACTGCTCGATCAAGCTACCACTTTGGAGAGTAAGGTCAGTTCTGACTTTTACCTCTGTTATACCTCTGGGGTTTGTGGTCTCTATACACACTGTACTTCATTATAGTCCAGTACATATAGAGCCACTTTCTCACAGTTATGGGCACCATTTCACCTGATTGACCCGGGATTACACTGATCACCAGATTTGTGGTATTTACATGTTTGTGTAGATGTTTGGAAGCTATCATATCCTCTTGTAAGGAACAAAGGATATCCATGTGTTCCTGTGTTCATTGTCGAACTGAAAAATCAGGTCTGAACAAATCGTGGAAAGGCTTCACTTTTTTTGTGTAATTCAAAATCTATGTTCTGCCAAAATGTAGGAATCCCAATATGGATTGTATGTTTTTCAGAGTTTTTGGAGGTTGGAGCAGCCAACACTTTTCTAAAAAGGTAGCTGCTAGGCTTTTCCCTTCACTTGATAACTCGCATCCCAAAAATGGGACATTGAGGTGGGCCATGTTCGCTTTTTTTTAAAGTTGAATTTGTTGCCCTCAGAGGCGAATCCTAAAATTATGTTGCTAACCCTGGTCAAATGATCCAAATAATCATCATCCAGCAGATAAATATTATCTACATTGGACAGTGCCTCCTCATCAAAGGTTTGAAGCAACTCTGTTACTCTTGCTGGGAATAAACCAGGGCTATTCTTATACCCTTGGGGCAGTCGACAAAATTGACCCTGAGAGCCAAGGGTTGAAAATGCTTTCCAATGTCTGCTTTCAGTCGCTATATTTTGGCAGAAAAATCGATTTGAGATATCTAGTGTTCTGTGTTTTTCCTCCCAATGTTCTTCATTAATGCTGCACTGTGTGCATTCTGTACTGCAAATGTTTTTTTGCATGTGTTTAAACGTCTGTTAGCTAAAACTAGACATTATGTTTTTTTAGGCTTCATTACGGGAAACAAAGGATTATGCATTGAAGAGGTGCAATTCTCTATTACACTTTGGTATTTAAGTTGATTTAAGATCTCCCTGACTTCTTATTTCACTTCTTGTTTTATTGGGTATTGTCTCTGTGGAGTAGGATTTGTTTTACTGGGATTATATGGTGAGGTGACTCCGTATCCCAACCTACATGGTTGTGAAAAACGTCAGGAACTAATGCAACCGCCCACTCCTGCGCTTAGGAGTGTTTTTGTGATTTGGGAATGAGGTCGGAGAAAGCTGGTAAAATTACTGTTTCTCCCTTTGGCAATATTGTTCAGCCAAAAGGATGTCGTAGCCATAAGCCTGGTTCTCTCAAAAGAGACCTTTAATTTTTCAGGTTTTGTAGCGAGGGCTGGGCATTGTTTCGCACATTGCTATGTTTGCATAGGCTTATTAGAAGTTTAAACGCCATTATACCTTTTTGTAAGTTATGCTGCTTGAAATGCTTTACATGAAAATGGCTTGTTTTCGAAATCTCTAGACTTACATCACGACCCTTTTCTGCACAGTGAGTGCTAACGCCTCCAAGGTTATCATAACAAGGTAGCTGTTGTTCGGGCTGATCGGCTCACGTTTTATACATAAGATACATGCAGCTGCAGCCAACGCAATTCTGGCGCCTTTAATATTGCATTGTACGCATGATTTCAGGCACTTGGAAGAATCCGTTTTTCCAGAGAGACAGAGTTTTTGCAGATCCTGATGTGATTCACTCCTGCTGACCTTGGAGGTATGGAGTTGTGAGAAAGTATCTCTATATGTACTGGGCCAAAGTAGGGTACAGTGTGTATTTATTTTATTTTTATTTTATGGAATTTGTAAAGCGCGCAGCTACCCCCGAAGGGGTGTCCCGGCGCTAAAATCCAGGAGTTACTGAGAGGAAAAGGGGAGGACAAAAAAAGTGATGCAGGGAATCTAAAGTGCGGAGAAGAGCCAGGTTTTGAGTTTGGCTCGGAAGATGGTTTCAGAGGGGCAGAACCTCAGCTCAAGTGGAAGGGAGTTCCAAAGTCTGGCAGCAATAACACCGAAACCTCTGCCTCCGGTTCTGGAAAGTCTGAAACGGGGCGAGATCAGGAGACGGAGGTCATTGGACCTCAAGGATCTGGTGGAGCAGGATATCGAAACCCGATTTTTCAGGTAAGTAGGGCCGAGATTGTTGACGGCTCGATAAGTAAGGGTGAGAACCTTAAACTGGATGCGGCTAGCCACAGGGAGCCAGTGGAGTTGCCTTCGATATGCAGAGACAGATTGACGGTAAGGGATGTTACCGATCAGTCTGGCTGCAGCATTCTGGACAATCTGCAGTCGACTAATCAGGTACTGCGGAGCCCCTGCATAGAGGCTATTAGCATAGTCCAGGTGGGACGTAATGAGGGCCTGGGTGACTGTGCGGCGGGAATCCGTGGGAAGGTACGGGAGGATCTTTTTTATCATCCGTAGTTTCATGAAGCAGGCGGAGGTAACCTTATTGATCTGGGTTTTACATGACAAGGAGTCATCGAATTGGAAGCCCAGATTCCGCGCCGAACGAACCGGGGTTGGGGCAGGATCGAGAGCTGTCGGCCACCACCAAGAAGAGGGAATAGAGGTTTTCTGATTGAAAAACAGGACCTCTGTTTTATCTGCATTCAATCTCAAGTGGTTCGTAGTCATCCAGCCGCTGATGTTATTCAGGCATTGGCGAAAGTTGAGGAATGCGGAGTCCGAGTGGTCCCGGAAAGAGAACACCAACTGTGTGTCGTCGGCGTAGGATACCACCCTGACTCCGCAGGACTCAACGACGTCAGCCAGGGGGGCCAGATAGACGTTGAAGAATAGGGGGCTAAGGGCGGAGCCCTGAGGAACCCCACATGACAGAGGTTTTTCCTCTGACTTGAAGGGGCGTAGCAGTACTCTTTGGCTTCTGGATGAGAGGAAGGACTCAATCCAGCCGAGGGCAGAGCCACCGATGCCTATCTGCCTGAGGCGGTCCAGGAGGATGGGGTGCGAGACCGTATCGAAAGCCGCGGACAGGTCGAGGAGAACCAACATGGCCTCCTCGCCCCTGTCCACACACTCCCGAATGGTCTCAGATACCTCCAGCAGGGCCGTTTCGGTACTGAATCCAGCTCTGAAACCGGATTGGGATCCATGAAGCAGAGAGTGGTTTTCTAAATAGTCCGTAAGTTGGAGCTGTACTGCTTTTTCCAGGACTTTGGCAGGTTTAGGAAGGAGGGAGATGGGACGGTAGTTAGAGAAGACAGTGGGGTCTGCGTCTGCCTTTTTCAAAATAGGGATCACCAGTGCCTCCTTCCAGGTGGTGGGGAAAAAGCCATGGTGAAGGGAGGCATTCCAGATGGTAAGGAAAGGGCAGGCCAGTGAGGGTGCCAGTTCTCCCATAATTTTGGCGGGAACAGGGTCAGAGGGGGCGCCAGATTTGCAGGCGATGAGCAGTCTAATAGCCTCGTCCATGTTTAGTTTGTTGAATGCAAGGAGAGATGGAGACTCAGGGGGGCTAGAAGTAGGAGATGGAGTGACTGACTCAGTGGGGAAGGAGACACACAGTTTGTTTATTTTTTCTAGAAAAAAATCTGAGAGTCCCTCACAAAGGGCCTGACTGGCGGTGTTCTGGGGGGCTCTAGCCGGAGGGTTAATAAAGTCTTTGACGACGCAAAAGAGCGTTTTTGAAGAGTTTTTGGCTTTATTAATTTGAGCGGCAAAGTGGACTTTCATCGCGCTTTTTTTAAGTTTAAGAAATTGTTTAAGTGCCGCTTTGTAAAGATGTTTGGCTTCATAGTCGTAGTTGAGCCTCCACTTGCGCTCGAGAGCCTTACATTTGCTTTTCTCCTCCCGAAGGGAGGTGGAGAACCAGGGAGCAGAGGGCCGCGACCTGGTGGAGGAGATGGTTATCTGGGGGGAAATAGAATCAATGGCCTTAAGGAGAGTAGAGTTTAACCTGGAGACATTTTCATCAATGTCCGGTGAGAGGTGCTCCGAATGGTAGTGGAATATGGGATCCAGGGTAGCGCAGGTGACCTTATGCCACTTTCTTCCTAATTCCTTTCCATGGGCCAGTTGGGCAGGTTTGCGTCCTAAAGTAAGAAAAAAAGGGACGAGGAAATGATCGGTCCAGGTTAGAGGGAGAGGCTGAAGGGCAGTGATGAGCGAGAAATTTGCAAAGATAAGGTCCAGGGTGTGGCCTGCCACATGGGTGGGACCTGCAACCAGTTGTTTAAGATTGAGGCTTTCCATGGTGTCAACTAGGTTAGTAGCCTTAGCGCATAGCGGGTTGTCAATGTGGAGGTTAAAATCGCCCAGGACAATGAAATTTTGATGTTTAATAGAAAGATCAGCCAATAAGTGGACAAGGGCATTGAGGGAGGGCGTGGAGACAGGAGGGGGACAGTAGACAAGTGTGCCAGCTAAAATTGCTGATGCATTGTCGGAGATGGAGAAGTACATAGCTTCGATTGTACCTATTTCACTGAGTCTAGTGAAAGTCAACTGGAAGGAGGATTTAAGTATGACGGCAAGACCACCACCAGACTTACCTCCGGTCCGATTCAGGCATTTGATGTCATAACCTGGGGGGATGGCTAGATAGATATCTGGTGAGGAAGAGTCAGTGATCCAGGACTCGGTTAGGAAAAGAATATCCCATTCCTCAGACGAAATGGACATCCAGATGTCATTGGCATGACGGGGTAACGATCGGCAGTTAATCAAACCTGCACGTAAGGTGTGCTGATTAGAGGAAGGGGGAAAAGGTGGTGAGCAAGGGGAGAGACGGGGTTGACATGGTGGTAGTGTAAAGCTGCATTGTGAGCAGAGATAATGAGCGGTTTCCAGATGACTCGGGATGCAGCGGGGACAGGTCGGGCATAGATGCGAATTGAGTAGGTGTAGTTGGGCAGAAGTCCAGCTGATGCGGGTGGGGCTGGTAGAAGAGGCAGGGGGACTGGCCCTGGGCCCGATCCAGGCCCGGACGGGCCCAGACGGGCTTGCCTTTGGCGCGCCTTCGGCGCGCTGACGGCGCGCCCGCTGCGCCCGTCCGCTGCGCTTCCTGGCGAGGCACATCCTTTATGTCCGTGTGAGAGGAAACATGGGGGCGTGGCCAGCTGAGGTGGGCGTGTCCGCCGAGGCGCCTCGCCCTCAGTGATGGCGATAGATGGCGTTCGTTGCAGCGCTAGGAGCGCTGTTTAAAGTGCACAGGTGAGTGAAGTTAAGGCAAAGTATCACACAACAAAGATTTTAAAATGCTAAGATTCACTCCCGGCTTCCGCCTCAGGAGACTCCCGAATTAAAGTGACGCGCTTTCCAGCCGCGCGCACTTTATAGTGTGTCAGGGGAGGGGGCGTGGCCAGCTGAGGTGGGCGTGTCCGCCGAGGCGCCTCGCCCTCAGTGATGGCGATAGATGGCGTTCGTTGCAGCGCTAGGAGCGCTGTTTAAAGTGCACAGGTGAGTGAAGTTAAGGCAAAGTATCACACAACAAAGATTTTAAAATGCTAAGATTCACTCCCGGCTTCCGCCTCAGGAGACTCCCGAATTAAAGTGACGCGCTTTCCAGCCGCGCGCACTTTATAGTGTGTCAGGGGAGGGGGCGTGGCCAGCTGAGGTGGGCGTGTCCGCCGAGGCGCCTCGCCCTCAGTGATGGCGATAGATGGCGTTCGTTGCAGCGCTAGGAGCGCTGTTTAAAGTGCACAGGTGAGTGAAGTTAAGGCAAAGTATCACACAACAAAGATTTTAAAATGCTAAGATTCACTCCCGGCTTCCGCCTCAGGAGACTCCCGAATTAAAGTGACGCGCTTTCCAGCCGCGCGCACTTTATAGTGTGTCAGGGGAGGGGGCGTGGCCAGCTGAGGTGGGCGTGTCCGCCGAGGCGCCTCGCCCTCAGTGATGGCGATAGATGGCGTTCGTTGCAGCGCTAGGAGCGCTGTTTAAAGTGCACAGGTGAGTGAAGTTAAGGCAAAGTATCACACAACAAAGATTTTAAAATGCTAAGATTCACTCCCGGCTTCCGCCTCAGGAGACTCCCGAATTAAAGTGACGCGCTTTCCAGCCGCGCGCACTTTATAGTGTGTCAGGGGAGGGGGCGTGGCCAGCTGAGGTGGGCGTGTCCGCCGAGGCGCCTCGCCCTCAGTGATGGCGATAGATGGCGTTCGTTGCAGCGCTAGGAGCGCTGTTTAAAGTGCACAGGTGAGTGAAGTTAAGGCAAAGTATCACACAACAAAGATTTTAAAATGCTAAGATTCACTCCCGGCTTCCGCCTCAGGAGACTCCCGAATTAAAGTGACGCGCTTTCCAGCCGCGCGCACTTTATAGTGTGTCAGGGGAGGGGGCGTGGCCAGCTGAGGTGGGCGTGTCCGCCGAGGCGCCTCGCCCTCAGTGATGGCGATAGATGGCGTTCGTTGCAGCGCTAGGAGCGCTGTTTAAAGTGCACAGGTGAGTGAAGTTAAGGCAAAGTATCACACAACAAAGATTTTAAAATGCTAAGATTCACTCCCGGCTTCCGCCTCAGGAGACTCCCGAATTAAAGTGACGCGCTTTCCAGCCGCGCGCACTTTATAGTGTGTCAGGGGAGGGGGCGTGGCCAGCTGAGGTGGGCGTGTCCGCCGAGGCGCCTCGCCCTCAGTGATGGCGATAGATGGCGTTCGTTGCAGCGCTAGGAGCGCTGTTTAAAGTGCACAGGTGAGTGAAGTTAAGGCAAAGTATCACACAACAAAGATTTTAAAATGCTAAGATTCACTCCCGGCTTCCGCCTCAGGAGACTCCCGAATTAAAGTGACGCGCTTTCCAGCCGCGCGCACTTTATAGTGTGTCAGGGGAGGGGGCGTGGCCAGCTGAGGTGGGCGTGTCCGCCGAGGCGCCTCGCCCTCAGTGATGGCGATAGATGGCGTTCGTTGCAGCGTTCGTTGTATAGAGACCACAAACCCCAGAGGTATAACAGAAGTTAAAGTCAGGGCTGACCTTACTCTCAAAAGTGGTAGCTTGGTCGAGCAGTGAGCAGTACCAGAGGACAGTGTAAAGCATTTGTTGTACACACTCAGTCAGCAAAAGGTTTCACACACTCAAGGACTGAACTCTAGGCCAATTGTTTTTATATCAAAAGATATAGTTGTTTTATTTTTAGAACCAACAGGCATCAAAATATACTTTTCTCAATTATGAGTGATCTCCGGTAATGACTTTGCAGAAAGGTAATAACTTTGTAATCACAATAGGTACAGGGGTTGCAGTAGGCAACACAATTCTAAACACAAAGTAACATTGAGCTCAATGGGTTTTTCTACAAAAATGCAGTTAATTACTTTGTAGATTACTATTGTAATTCCAGGACTGGATCCTAGATTCAGTCCTGGGGTCTAAGCTGAAAACAGTTTAGTAAAAACGTTTTGGTAATTGCAATGCTTTTTAAGGAATATAAAGGTATTTTAAAAGTTCACACTTAGAACCTTTTCAGTGAAAATCTAGCAATGTTATCCAATGGGAGAAAATTCAGGTTACAGGTAAAGTAAGTTTTCGTTACTTTTGTAATCCAGTACTGGGCTCCTAGGTCCAGCACTGGGATATCTACTTAAGACAGGTAAGTAATTACGTTTCAGTAGTTGGTACGATTTTTAAGGAATATTTCAAGTTTTCAAAAGTAGACACTTGGAAGAATTTTCATAGAAGAACGGACAATAGATTCCTATAGGGAACATTCAGGTTACTAGTAAACCCGGTTAGGATTACTTTTGCGATTCAGGACTGGGCTACAAGCTACAGTACTGGCTTCCCTCCTGATCACAGGTGAGTACTTCGGTATTCGGCTGATTTTATAGGAATAATTTCGAGTTTCAAAACTTCACACTTTTAGAAGATTTTTCGAGTCAAACCAGTCAATGTTTTCCTATGGCAGGAAAGTGAGTTATCGGTTTTCAGGTGAGTACTCGACCAGTGAAGTTAGGATTCTGGGCATAGAGTCAGGGGTCCCCCAGGGTCGGGTAGGTACAGTTGGTACACAGGGGCAGCCGGGTGCAGAGGTAGTTAGGCCCAATGTTATCCAATGAGAGGCAGGGGGCCTTCGGTTGGTGGTTGTTGGCTAGCAGGCCACACGTCTGTGGGAGCTAGGCTCCCGGTCACTTGCTCAGGGCAAATGGGGAAATAGGATAGGACACACGGTGCACGGCCAGGGGCACTCGGGCGCGGGGTGCTTTTGAGCCGTCAGGCGCTCATTGTTATTCAATGGGAAAGGTAAAAAGGGAACAAAGGCTACAGACTCTGGGACGGTGATTCTTCAGGTGCGACCACCACTTCGAGAGGTAAGTTGGGATTTTGGAGAAGAGGTAGGTGCCCCAAAGGAAGGCACAGGGGGCCGGGGGGCGCCGGGTGCAGGGGTTTCTTTGGGATTAGGGAAATCTTACCCTCGGCTGATCGCGGTTGGAGGGGTCCCTGGTACTGAGGCTGCAGGCGTCGTCTGGTTCATCAAGGAGGGACTTTGGGCACTGGACTTCGGATCCCAGTCGCTGGGGGGATATCATCGTGGTCTTGGATCACTCGGGCCTGGCTCGGCGGGTGCAGAGTGGGTTAGTCTGGTGCTTCCTGGCTAGCACTAGGGGTATGGTTGTTGAAGCAGAGCCTCTGCTAATGGGAGTCCCAGTCTTCAAGAGGGTCAAGGCAGGCAGGTCCTCCGGCAGTCCCAAGGTTGCTGTCCGCAGGAGTCGCCGGGATTAAGCAGGAGCAGGTTCCAGGATCGACAGGCCGGTAGAGCTGGGGTCAAGTCAGTTGGTGTCGTCCTGTGGTTAGCAGCTCACGGCGGGTCGTCTTCTTTTTTTTTTTCAAAACTGGTTTTATTGAATCGCAGAGATAAACATCCACAGCGCTCCGAACCCCGGAGGGACTGCGGCGACAATCATGAATCATGGTATGCGATACATTGATATGAAACATTGCCCGTCCCGTACCCCCTCTCCCCCCACCCCCCGGCCACCCTCCCCCCGGTCCTGCAACACTCCGTCTCCCAACACTGCCATAAAGAGCATACAATCCAACATGAAGAAGAATCAAACATCAATATGCCCCCTACATCTGTTCCTCCCCGTTCCGTGGCGGCGGCGGGGGCTCGAGCCACAATCCCCTGTAGTCCGCCCACGGCGGGTCTTCTTCTTGATCTTCTTTCTACTTTTTTTCTCGGGATCTGAGGAAGGAAGGTTCAGGGAGCCCCTAAATACTGAATTTAGGGGTGTTACAGGTTAGAGCAAGGGCAGGGACCAATAGGTCCCTGTCCTGGGGTGGGTACATCCCCCAGTCTGCTCCTCTCCTGTGGGAGGTGGGCAGGAGCCTAGCTGTGATTGAGCAGGGCTCCCCATCTTCAAGATGGCCAGAGCCCTGGGTCGTGCTGAGCGGTGGGGTTGGCACAGGCTGACACCCCCCCCCCTTCCTGACATAGGTTTTCCCGTCAGTCTTCCCGCCAGAGTGAGGGTCAGAACCGGTGGGGTATAGTTGCTGGGTACAGCAAATGGTCTGGAGAAGCTCCCAGAGGCGGCAGGCCTTTGAAGCTTTCCCCTGCCCATCCCAGGGGAGGAGACCTAGCACCTCGCCCAGGATGTGCATTGTTGCAGGCCCAGGAGAGCGGGGGCTCTCCACCCAGGGGTCCAGCAACATGTCTGCTGTGGGGCAGCATAGGCAGCCTCTCAGTCCAGACGTGGATTGTAGGTTAGGTTTCAGGGTGCATTTTACATTAAATCTCACACTGGCATCAGTGCAGCTTTAATGTGCTAAGAAGTTTGATACTAAATTTCTCAGTCTTCAGTGAGGCCATTATGGTGCTGTGGAGTTCGTAATGTCGACCTCCCAGCACCATATATTCTTAATGGCAGCACTGCACTTACAGTGCCCAGGAATGGCCCTGGGTACTGTAGGGGCACGGGGCTCAGGCACATGTGCCCACACCACTGGCATAGGGCACCCAGCTAGAGGGGTGACTGAGGTATGCCAGGGCAGTGGGTCTTGTGGGCATGGGACGAATAGCTAATATGACACTGATGCTAGTCGGTTAGGGTTTCTAGGTACTAAGGTGAGTTTTTTGGTCCACCATAATTCACTGAGGTCTTGGGTCTCTGTGCACAGTTCTGTGTAGGAGCAGCATCCCTGCAACGCTTTCTGGGTGCGGGACACTTACCGCAGTATCAGGTGTCTCCACTGTGATATGTTCATTCAACGCCACTGTCACCAGAAATTCCATCAGATTCTGGCAAGCTATTGTTACTTCTGCTACGCTGTCTAACATTGTCAGAGCCCATTCCCCGTTCAGAAGTTGAGTCCTCAGTATCCTTGGCATTTCTTACTTTAAGACCTGCCTCTCTTCTGTTTGAATTGTGGTTTTGATTTTGGTTTACCTTCTTTTTTAATATTATAGTCTGAAGCGCTTTGAGTGTTTCTGGACTTTGTACACTCTACTTGTCTGTGTTCTGACCATCCTTCCCTCTGGGAGTTTTTTGATCAACCCTGAAAGGAACTGGAGGAATGTGTCTCAGTGTCCTGATACCTGTCAGGTTTCATAATGTTATCACGATTCCTAAGGTTGTACCTCCTTTCAGAGGGGTCCTGTTGAGGAGACTCACCCTTTGAATGTGATCTATTCTCTCTATTCTTTTGTTGTTTATTATCCCGTTTCTTTTTGGAAGAATGAGCTACTTGTTTGGTGTTATCCTTTTTAGGACGACCTGTGAGTTGAAGTTTTGTTGCTCTAGCTCTCAAATGATCTCTACCTAATTTAGCATATGTATCTTCGACAATTCTAGGTAATTCACGCTCCTGTTCTGCAGGAGTGAAATCCCTCAGGCGTTGGCGTATTGCCATCCCTGCTGCCTCCCCTTTTATATTAGCCAACATAATCATGAAATACATGGGCAAAATTTCCCAACAATTTCATCCCTAAGTTCAGTGAAGGTTCTGCTCCATACTCATTCTGTATCTGTCTCAATAAGTCCGGTATCGCTGCTATTGAAGGGATACTATGAGTTCTGGTATAGATGGCAGCAAAAACTGTACCCAAGAGGTACAATCCTCTATCGGGGGAGCTATCCTCATTGGCAAGCAGATTGTTAGCCTTCTGTGTTTTTTTTTGAAGGCCTGTGTGTGGGAACACTGCCTCTAACTGTGTGGTTTTCTGAGCTATCCAGAATGGCACTTGCTCACATTTTGTGGTTAGGTAGGGCTGAATAGAATCAGACATGCCCGGGGCACACAAGGTGTCCTCGTGCATAGGCCAGTTTAAACCAGTGCTGGGGCACTCCAGCCCCAGCTCTGGCGTGAAACTGGACAAAGGAAAGGGGGTGTAACCACTCCCCTTCCTGGTCCCACCCATAGGAGGGACCTAGTAGGTAGTCCAGCCCCTAGAATTGGTTTAAAAGTAGGAGCTGAGTCCCAAGACTGCAGATTACCCTGAAATTCGGCTACAAGAAGAAGAAACTCTGGACCTTCGACGTTCTGCTGCTCAGAAGACTAAAGAATCTCCCTTGTGGCCAAGGAGTGGCCACCCTGTGAACACAGGCCCCATCCAGCGATCAACGACTACTTTGCCGGCGCCTCCCGCCGGAGCCTGAGCCCAGAGCCTGGCAAGAACCAGACTCCCAGACATCTAACAGCCCGATCCACAGTCCCTGCTAAGCTGAGACGAGTGGAGGCGACCTGAGACGTGGGACCGGACCTCTTGAAAAGTCCACGAGAAGCTGACTGCGCAGCACCTGAGGCCCCCTCACCGCTGTGCTAGGGGTCTTGAGAAGCCCCACCACCGAGCTACATTTGCACCAAGGACCAGCCCTCCAGCTCTCACGAGATCTGGGTGGGGCCCTTTTGCTTTGTTCCACTCGACGCGCCTTTCCGATTACTAGTCCGTTGGCTAGTGGGTATTTTGGCGACCAAACGACAACTTTCCACCGCTGGTCTGGTTGCTCCAGACTGGGCCTTGCTGCTCCCAAAAGCAGCAACCTCTCTGACCTTGCTGGTTAGAGTGAGAAGCCTTCTCTGTTTCCTGCGTGGCTTGCATTAGCCAAGGATTGTTTGCTCCGATCAAGAAGCCGACACCGCCATCAACTAGAACCTACGTGGGACAGCTCTTGAGTGACTCCTGGTCGTAGTCATCGTCGCCTAGTCCACGCTGCTGAAGAGACAAGCTTCACGACATCACCTGTTGGCACCCGACAACGCCTGGTTCCTTCCTGGTTCCACGCCGGTCACTGGCTAGTGACTGTGAACCTTGTCCCCTCTGCTTTCAGTCTTCATCACTTCAGATCCACCCTTGGATCCACCGGAACTCTTCACATCAGGTCACCTGCAGCATCAACACTCCAAGGCTCCATCTGGGCTCCTGCAGAATCCCGACACACTTTGGCTCCACTGCACCCGCTTCCTGTGGGTGAGGTAACTCTGGCACTCTGGTGCCCCCGAGTAGTTTAACACTCATAGTGTCCAGATTCCCAAGGGTTAAGTCCTAGACTGACCGGAAGTCTTCCTACCTTCACCTTTAACACTTTTACGCCTCCATTGATTTCAATGTGAACTTCTTCTACTTTGCGCGCTGCAAACCAGATCCTGTGGGCCTCCTAGTTCCTAACTTGCGTTAGTTCAGCATAGCCCCAGCGATTCCCAAGGCCCTAGTCCTTACTTCCTCTCGACTCGTGGTACTTATACCACTTCTTTAGTATATGGTTTTAGGGGCCACCCGGGCCTATTTGTGCCACTTTTGTATACTTATCAATTGTATTGTTTTAACGTGTTTGCTTCTGTGCTCATAAAGAGTTCAGGGGACTATTTGTAGTAATAAATACATATATATTTTGAATATTTATCCTGTGTGGTGTCCTTTCACTTGGTGTTCAAGGGGGTTACATATGGTAATACAGCTGGCTTCACATGCCAAAAGAGTTTAGCCTAAGACTGCTTTGTCCACGCTACCACTAGGATAGCTGGTCTATAAGGTTGACTTACAACCAATCACCATAGGGGTTGTTTGGACTGATACAAGGTGGCCACTAGAACTAGTGAACATCATATATCAGGCCAACTTCTCACAAGTCCCCCCATATGAATCAATCAATCTGACGACGAAGTGTCTTTGGCTACTTCCTGGATGGCACTGGCTCTCTCTTGCGTGATGGTGTGAGAGTCGGGTTTCAAGCTCGCCGCCGGTGAGCGCCTTCGAATTATATGGTGCCAGCCTCCCCAGAGGATTGTCGGGAGGGTTTTGGCGACTTGGGCTTCTCCGCCTGTTCGATGCCCAACAAAGCGCATGTGTCCTGGAGGGAGGGAAGTTGGTGCAATGGGCCATTCCACTTAAATATCAGGCAAAATGGATGACCCCACGAGTAGGGGATCTCTTTGTCCCACAAGAAGTCTGTGGCCACATTGAAAACCTTAGTTTTTTGGAGCGTGGTGGCCGAGAGGTCCTTGTACAATGCTACCAGCTGGCCCCGAAATCGCAGGGGCTGTTTCAGTTTTGCTTCCCTTAGGATTCGTTACTTAAGCGCAAAGTCTGGCAAGAAGGCTAAGATATCCGAGGGGGGGGGAGTGGGCTAGCGTGCGGCCCCCTAGGCCCGCTCTGTGAGCTCTATCGATCCGGATGCCAAAGTCCGCTGGTTCCTCCAGAATAGGAATAGGGCCTGCAAGTACCTAGTTTTGCAGCGTGAATCTTTCTGGATTCACTATGCTGTGCATATTCCGCGGTCTTGTGGTTGGGTCCGGATTCGTAGTCTTTTCTCTCTTTTTTTTTTTTTTTTTTGTGTCCCAGGTGGGCGTCGGCGTCACCCTTCCTTGGGTGTATTTCCGGTGACGTCGGCATGCTTCCTGCGGAAGCTCCCATCCCTGGGCGCCATCTTCAGATTCTTTTTTCCGCGGTCGGGTCTGGATCGTTCCCGTTGGGCTCCAGACATTTTTGGAGAAAGTACTGCAAAGAGAGAAGTTCGAGAAGAAATTGAAGGAAGAAGACCAAGGAAGACTTCGCAGACCATTGGCGAAGAGAGAAGAAGGAGAGAACGTCGAGAACTTCGACGATCATCGACGTCCACGCGGTCAGGGAGGCCTGAAACGCTCGAGGATGGACAACACGCCGTTCAAGTTCTGCCCGAATTGCAGACACAAGTACGCGCAGAAAGATCAGCACCCGGTGTGCAACCTTTGCCTACCGGTGGACCACAGAACCGAAGACTGCAACGCCTGCTCCGTCTTCGCCGCGAAGACCCTTCGTGTGAGGAAGAGTCAGAGGGTAGCAGACGCCACCCTCGGAGGAAAAGCCCCGACGCCTTCGCTGTACGACCTGGGGATGTCCTCAGAGGAAGAGGACAACGCTGCCGCCGAAGACGACAGCTACACGGTCGTAGAGACCGATTCCAAGAAGACGCCTGATAAGGTAGGAGACTCGACGTCCCACAAGAGCACGAGAGACCCTGAGTCTCGAAAGAACGAGGGCCAGACCCCGAAGGCGCCGACGCAGCGACATCTGCAGTCCGCGACCACACACAGGCCCAGCGGATCCTCGGAGAAGGAGTCCCTGGCGCCGAGAGCTGTTGAACAGCAGAAGGCTCCGAAGATCGCCTCCGAAAGGGGCCGAGCTGTTGAACAGCAGAAGGCGCAGAAGATCGTCTCCGAAAGGGACCGATCGGCGTCGAGGGAGAAAGACCCGAAAACTTTGGCGACATCCAAGGACCCGAAACAAAGTTCGACGTCCAAACATTCGACGCCGGGAGTCTCGCCGCCGAGCCAGGTGACGAAGAGAGGGGCCGAGCGTTCCGAGGCCGAGAACGCGGCCGAAAGGGAAAAGAAAAGACGGCGTTTGGAGGCCGAGATGGCGAGCATCTTGCAGCGGAAAAAGGATTTCGACGCCGAGATGAGTGCCTTTACAATTCCACACAAGACCAAGCACGTTGTGCTAGATCTGGTAGAAGAGGAAGAAGAACTCGTCGACGCACATGGCCCGGTCGCCGAGATGGTCGACGACCAGGGAGATGAGGAGAATCCCTACGAGGATTACGGCTATGACGAGGAGGAGGGCAGTAGGTTGGACGCCGAGTCGGCCACCTCTGACCCCAACGAGCAGGATTACCTGGATATCGACACCGAGAGCCCGGAGGAGGCGGTCGACACATACCCCTCGAGGCCCTCGCCGCCTGACGACATCGGGGCATACAATTCGGCGATACAGTCTGCCGCAGCGGCATTTAAGCTAAAGCTCGACGAGGAAAAGCAGAAAGCAGATTTCCTGCTCGAGACTCTGCTCCCAACACAGACAAGGAGCCAGTTCCTCCCAATGCTCGAGAGCGTCTTGGCTCAGGGACAAGAAGCATTCAAGGAGCCCGCAACATGCAAGGCGGTAACCCCTAGAACAGAGAAAAAATACAAACACTCCACGAAGGACCCGGCCTACATTCGAGGCGAGGTCTCCGCAGACTCCATTATCACGGCCACGGCTAGGAAGAGGGCCAACGTATCCACTACCTCGGGCCCACCACCGGATAAGGAGAGCAAGAGGATGGATCTGGTGGGCAGAAGGATCGAACGGAATGCTGCGACCCACTGGCGCATGGCTAACTCCAACGCTCTTATAAACAGGCACATGTACCAGATCTTGGACGGCCTGGGGCACTTGGTGAAGGACCTACCCCAGGAGGCCAGGCAGAAGGCCGAGATGTTGGTCGAAGAGGGGAAAAATGCGGCAAATTCTTGCCTTAAGACGGCCCTGGACGGAGCAGACACTGCCAGCAGGCTGATGATGATGGGTGTCACGGAAAGGAGACACGCCTGGCTCAGGATTTCAGGGTTCAAACCCGAGGTGCAGCACAGTATCCTCAACACACCGTTCAACGGCGAAACGCTCTTCGGGGCAACTGTGGACGAGAAACTCAGCCAACTCAAGAAAGATAATGAGACGGCAAGGTCTATGGGGGCGTTGCAGTTCAGAGGCAACAGAAGAGGCACCCCGTCACGGAGGCCCGGCGGGAGAGGTGGAAACCAACCAGGTACATCACACCAGGCTTTCCAGCAAACGCAACAGACAGACTCACAGGGACATCAAGGTCAGCAGAAGCAGTCCTGGCAGTACCAACCAAGAGGTCAGTCCTTTCGAGGGAGAAACGGACGTGGCCAGAATAGGAGAGGGGGACAGCAGCCCTCCTCGAAGTGACTCCACAGAACTCTGGGTGCCCAGCCACATAAAGGACCCCGGGGGGCACCACGTACCAAGGGGTCGGGACAATCAAAACACCTACGACCACATGTCACCAGTGGGAGGAAGATTGAAATTTTACCTCCAGGAATGGAGAGAAATCACATCAGACAAATGGATCCTAAACATTATCCAATTCGGGTATTGCCTGGAATTGGAGAAAAGGCCAACAAGCAGGAAACCAAGGGGAAGACCACCAGCAGGAGACCAGCTGGCGAGGCTTCAGGAAGAGGTAAAGGAACTTCTGCAAAAACAGGCCATAGAGCGAGTCCCATTCAAGGAAAGGAACAAGGGGGTCTACTCGACGTACTTCCTGGTACCAAAAGTAGACGACAAGATGAGGCCCATCCTAGACCTGAGGTTCCTCAACAAATTCATAAGAACACAGAAATTCAAAATGACCTCCCTGCAGGAGGTGCTACCGCAACTGCAGGTCGGAGACTTCATGGTCACAATAGACCTCAAGGACGCCTACTTGCACATACCGATGAACAAAAAGCACAAGCATATGCTCAGGTTCACAATCGGGGGAGGCCACTACCAGTTCACAACGCTGGCCTTCGGACTCAAATCAGCACCAAGGGTATTCACGAAGTGCCTCGCAGCAGTTGCTGCACACCTACGAAGACAGGGGATACACGTATACCCTTATCTAGACGACTGGTTGGTGAAGGCGAGTTCGTACCAAAGGTGCAAACACCACGCACAGACAGTGACGAGCACGCTCATAAACCTGGGGTTCTCCGTCCATTGGGAAAAATCGTCAATGGAACCGGAGCAAGTGAAGACCTTCCTGGGGGCGGTGATCAACACCGTGCAGGCCAAGGTGTTCCCCAGCGAGAAGAGAGCAAGGGCACTGGTCAAGGAAACTCGCCTCTACCGGAAGGGGCAAGCTCGGACAGCGAGGACTGCGAGCAAGATCATGGGGATGATGGCATCATGCATCCACCTGGTGCCGAATGTGCGGCTACACATGAGACCCATGCAAGAATGGCTCCAGGAACAGTGGTCACAGGCGTCAGGCAGTTGGGAGGATCTTGTGGTGGTGACGCACGCAGTGCAAAGGGAGATGACATGGTGGAACATGGAAAACCTAACAATGGGAAAGCCTCTAACACCCCCAACTCCGACTGTGACCATCACCACGGACGCATCCCTGAAGGGATGGGGCGCTCACATGGAGGAGCTCAAAGTGAGAGGACTGTGGACGCCAGCAGATGCGACAAAGCATATCAATTACCTAGAATTGAAGACAATCTTCCTGGCACTGAAAGCCTTCCAGACAAGACTGTACAAACAAAGGGTGTTACTGCAGACAGACAACACCACGGCGATGTTCTACATCAACAAGCAGGGTGGAACACAGTCAACAACGCTTTCAACACTGGCACAGGAGATATGGAGATGGGCCATCCCACTACAGATAGACCTGCTAGCCATACACCTACCAGGGAAAGAGAACATTCAGGCAGACTGGCTGAGCAGACAGACATCGGCATCCCACGAGTGGGAGCTCAATGCTCCGGAAACGAGGTGGTTATTCAACAGGTGGGGAACGCCATCAGTGGACCTGTTTGCAACACGCCAGAATGCGAAATGCCAGTACTTCGCATCCAGACTACCCGAAGAGGGGTCCCTTGGGAATGCCCTATGGATAGATTGGTCCGGGAGATTTGCCTACGCTTTCCCCCCGATACCACTGATACACCGAGTACTGAGCAAGTGCAGAGCGAGCAAGATGACCCTGATACTGGTCGCGCCACAGTGGGCGAGGCAGACATGGTACTCGCAGATCATGGAGATGTCACAGAGTGCACCCCACAGATTCGGCAGAAGAAAGGACCTGCTCTCCATGCAGAACGGGGAGGTGCTGCACCCAGAGCCAGAGACCATGAGCCTAGTAGCATGGCTCCTGAGGACATAGAGTTTGCACATTTGAGACTGCCAGAGAGCACCCTCAGGGTCCTTCGCGAGGCACGGAGGCCGAGCACATGGCGGTGCTATGTCGCAAAGTGGAAAAGATACACGATGTGGTGCAAACGTGAACAACTTCACAAGAAGATGAAGAAAGACTCCACAGTGCTGCGATACCTGACACACTTGCTGGACAAAAAACTCAGTTCATCCTCCTTGAGGGTTCACTTAGCGGCTATAGTAGCCTACACAAGGGGTGAGATGGGCAGAAGCTTCTTCACATCCCAGGTTGTCAAGAGGTTCCTGGAAGGAGCGAAGAGGATCGCACCGCCCAAGCGGGTGCCACCACCAGCATGGAACTTGAACGTAGTTCTCACGGAACTCATGAAGGAGCCCTTTGAACCACTGCACAGGGCCTCCTTAAAGATGCTAACCATGAAAACAGCCTTCCTAGTTGCTATAACGTCATTACGCAGGGTAAGCGAACTACAAGCGCTGACACTACAGGAGCCCTACATTCAAATACATAGTGATAGGGTTGTGATGAGGACGGACCCACACTTCATGCCGAAGGTGGTCTCCAGGTTCCACATGAACCAGTCCATACAGATACCGAGTTTTTTCCAAAAACCAACCAATAGCGCTGAGCGAGCTCTGCACACCTTGGACGCCAGAAGGGCGGTCATGCATTACATTGAAAGGACAAAGGAGCACAGGAAAACGAAACAGTTCTTTGTGTCATTCGCCAAAAATTACATGGGCAAAGCAGTAACGAAGAACACTATTGCACGATGGATAGCACAGACGATTCAGCTCTGCCACAACAGGGCAGGACAGGAACTAGACGAGGGAGTGCGTGCACACTCCACTAGGAAGAAGGGGGCCACAATAGCCTTCCTGGCTAACACGCCCATACAGGACATATGCCTGGCGGCAACATGGGCTTCAGTGCACACGTTCACAAAACACTACTGCGTGGATGTGCAGATGAACAAGGAAGCGCAAGTCGGACAAAAGGTGCTCCAGCACATATTCAGAAACCAGAACTCATCTTCCACCCAGCCGCCACGGAAATGAGAAACCGCTACAAAATCTATGCACAGCATAGTGAATCCAGAAAGATTCACGCTGCAAAACGATTAGTTTCTTACCTGTCGGTGTAGTTTTGCAGCTTGATGATCTTTCTGGATTCACTAGCGAACCCACCCACCTCCGCCAGAAAGATGAGGCTGGAGAGAAAAGGGGTGGTCAAAAAAAAAAAAAAAAGAGAAGATGAATAGATAAAATGGATTTTACATAGAAGGCGGTTAAGGAAAATTCACCTACATAGAACATTGCCATCACCTCGGAAACGGAGGAAACACGGAAAAAAGAATCCGAAGATGGCGCCCAGGGATGGGAGCTTCCGCAGGAAGCATGCCGACGTCACCGGAAATACACCCAAGGAAGGGTGACGCCGACGCCCACCTGGGACACAAAAAAAAAAAAAAAAAAGAGAGAAAAGACTACGAATCCGGACCCAACCACAAGACCGCGGAATATGCACAGCATAGTGAATCCAGAAAGATCATCAAGCTGCAAAACTACACCGACAGGTAAGAAACTAATCGTTATATCTGCCCCTTCCTCCTTAAGTAGGACCCCTCGGACCTGGTTATTGTTTCGTCGTGACCTGTTTTCTAAGTCCTCCGCATGCGCTTGCAGATCTACTTGATGGTCTTTGAGGCGCAGAACTTCTTGCTGGAGCTGCTCTATCTCCCCACTACTGGCCTGGTCTGCGTCCTCGATAGTGGCTACCCTCTCGCCGAGACTGTCCATCTCTCTTCTGATCTCTCTGACCTTCCCTGCGACCTCCTGTCTCAACGTTTCAAAGTCCTCGCGAAGGGAGTTGAACAAGGTCTCCAGGAAGGATTTTGTGATGGGCCCTCGGTGGATTCATTGTGTTGCTTAGACGCCCCTGGAGAGGACGGTCCCTTTTTAGGTTTTGACTAGCAAATGCATGTGTACGAAGTACGCATGCGCTAGGAAAAATCTTATGATCTGTGTGTGGAGTCGGGTAACAGCCCCCTCCTCCCATTGGCTAGCTCCATAAATGGAGGCTAACCATTGGGAGTTGGCTCTGTCCGTCAATCCCGGACCAGATTCGGGGGCGTTCCCGAGATTTTTTGGCTTTTGGCTACGTCAGCCGAAAACCGTTTCTCGGGAACGCCCCCGAATCTGGTCCGGCATTGAAGGCACCCGGAAGAAGTCCAGGTGAGTGCTTGCTCTTTTTTTTTGCTTTTTACTGCTGCCTCGGCTCCCGTTCCCGCCCCCCTACTGCTGGATCGCTCTGTGTCTCCCCGGCCCCGTTCCCGCCCCCCTACCGCTGCCTCGCTCTGTGTCTCCCCGGCCCCGTTCCCGCCCCCCTACCGCTGCCTCGGCTCCCGTTCCCGCCCCCTACCGCTGCCTCGCTCTCTGTGTCTCCTCGGCTCTCGTTCCCGCCCCCCTACCGCGTCAGAGTAGAACGTATCCTCAATGCTGAGGAAGAGAGACGTCATGCTGAGGCACGCAGAAGTGTGACAACGGGGGCTGTAGGGGGTTAGACTAAAAGAGAATATTAAATTGGCCCTTTGCTACATGCAAGGGCAAACAAAGTAAATCCGCGCGGGAAGAAGAAATATAAAGGTAGTAGTAAGTAAGTGATGTAGAAAACCAGGAGAAGCAATTAAAACCCCAGGCAGGCGCTGCACCTTCGAGAGCCCGCTCGCAAAGGCCCCGTTCTCCTCCCCGTTTGCCCCAGGGGGTACTTGCGCTTCCTGTTTCTAGTTTAACGTTCAGCAAGTGAGCAGTACAGATTACTTGCTATAAATAAAAGACGCTTTTCCGGGAGAAAAGCAGGCGGCGCTCGGGGCTTCGGGGCGTGCAGCACTCACGCATGTTTTAGCGCAAACCTCCGTGCAAGTGGGTCAGTTTCAATGAGTCAGTGCACTCTGATTCCAACGCAGGCATACGTCACATTACATTTATATACTCGCTATACAGTGCCAACGTGCAAATTGACACCTTATGTCACCAACCTGACCACTCATCATTTTAAAGTACTCTGGCCCGAATAACCGGCATGGGCGTTTACAACACCAGATTAGTAAAAGCAGAGGGATTAATTGCGCAGGATCACATGTTTCTGTGTGGGGTGCAGCGGAAAAAGGGGATTCTAGTATTATCACGGAATTAGCCTATGATGTGCATTTGTAAAGCCCCAATCCTTGTGGCATCTTGACTCTAAATTACAGGTGTTTAAAGTGACCCAGCTCAACGGTACTCCTTTTAGCAACAGTGGAAAGGCTGAGCGGACCCCGGAATTTGAACCCGTGTCAAACACAGGTTTCTGGGGAAGATGCTTTAATTCAGTGAGCAGGCGGAGCCCGCTTGGAGTGAGAGCACCCGAGCCACATCAGTACTATGGGTACAGAGTCGCCTTAAAACACGCGAGCTTTTCATCCGTGTGTTTTCCCTGCAGCGAGTATAAATCCATTCTATCCCAGACCCCGTGACTTTCGCTGGGTGGTCACTACCGGAGTCCAGTCTGAGCACGGGGAAACCAAGTCAAGCCAAGCCTGGTAAATAACGCCCTGACCTGTATACCCGAATCCCGGCTAAGTAACGCCCCTGTCTCTATGCGTGTGATCCTGGGCAAACCCGTTGAGTCTTTGTGTGCCTCATGGGTTCCTCAAGCTTTAAACATAAGGAGCCCTTGGAAATGAACCGAGTGCCCAACATTCGGCGCTATACAGACCAGAATGATAATGCGGAGCTCTCCGTGTAGTCTGAAGGCATCCATTTCGTGATCTGACTCGATTTGAACGGAAGTTGCCCAGCGTTATAAATAAAAAATAGAGGCGGGGGTGGGGGGAGGACTCCGGGAATCCCACACTGGCTGTCTTTACTGGGCTAGGGGGGAGCTCCCTTAATGGCTGCCTGCAGTGCAGCATACATACTGGAGTCAATGAAACATAACCTAGGATCTGCATTGAAAACTATCCGTCAACTAATTACAATTCTAATTTGCGCGCCTCTCGCATCGCCCTCTCTTACTGTGCTAGGCGCTATGCTACGAATACGATGAAAGCACCCTCAACATGACATCCAAAACAGTGCCCACTAAAGCTGGAACCAAATATAATACTTTGCCAACCGGGCATTCCTGCCCAGTGTAGGTGCTGTACGTGAGAAAAATGCGATTCAGCAATCAGCACCTCATAACGGGCTACGAGGGACTAGATAAATACAAAACTACTGTACAGTGCGTCCAGTGAAGTACCGCGGTCAAAGAGCACCGAACGGAGTGTTGTTGCAGTTTATTTATAGCGCAGATCTGACGCGAACCCGGTCATTGGAGCGCTTTACATGAGCACCAGTTACATTACAAACGGGCACGTCGATATTAAGTGATTTGTCCAGAATCAGGGATGTTAAACTGATGCCGCGACTAGAACCCGGTTCACCAGTTCCAAAATCGGCCATTATATTACGCACATCCTCCCCCAAACCCACTGTTTGTCCTGCTCAGGAGAGCACACGCCTCTCTATATTAGCCCCCATGAACTTGTACTCAGCACTTAGTTGTGGCGTGCAGTCTCGCAGCGTTTGTGAAAAGATGAGCTGAGAACACGGACATTGAGTCATTTGCCCAGGATCACACGTTTTTACCAAGTGTAGAAAGTCAGGATTAGAACTCTGGCTCAATGTCTGCCTGTAATATTAAGGAGCCGTTCTGAGGGCATACAAGGTCGTGTTCATCGTCTCATTTGAATTAGACAATCACAGTTAATATGCGGAGATTAATCATATTAACGATTTAAACATTCGGAGCTTAAGGGATTCGCCACAAATAAATTGCGTCGTTTAAGCCCAAGTGCGGAGCTGAGATTGGAGCAGCCCTGAAGCGGGCAACTTTCGCTCTTAGACTTAGAGTCTTCCTTCAGCTCTTGCTATTTGATTCTCCCCTCTCCACCTTTCTCTTGCTTCCTTTCTCGACCACTCTCCAATCTCTCTCCCTCTTTTTTCCTCGCCCTCTTTTTCTCCCTGTCTATTACCCCTTTTCTCCCCCTTTATTCTATTATTACTCCCATATTCTTCTATCCCTTTTACTCAAATCCTCTCCTTTCATCTCTCCCATTCCCCCTCTGCTTGCCTTCTCAGTGGCCCTATTTTAACTCGTTCTCCTCAGTCCCCTCTTTTTTCTGTTGCTCTCTCCTTTTGTTCTCACTCCACAGTTTTCCATTTTCATCTCCCACTTCATGCACCATGTTTTACTCTGTTGGTCCTCCTTTCTCTTCCTCTCCCACTTTTCCTCCCTTTCTCCAGTCCCTGTTGTAGCCCATGTTTAATCTGGCTCTCCCTTTCTGTTTGTCCCATTCTCGCTCTCCTTTTGTAATGTTCCTCTCTTTATTTCGCCTAGTTGCTCTCTCACCTTTACAGTGACTCTCCCTTTCACTAACTTCTTATCTGTTACACCATTTACCACGATTCTCCCATCTCTTTTTATTCTTTACACGATATCTCTAATTGTAGTCTGGCTTTCCTTTCTGCTGCTTCCCTCTTCCTTTTTTCTAGTTTACTTCCTCTGTTTAACTGTACCTAATATCTACCTTTACCTTCCTCTTTCCTCCTTTATGCCGGTTCCCCCTAATTTTGAAAGGTATCTTTCATCACCCTGTTTCACCTTCGTTCTCTTCACCTCTCTCTTTCTCTTATTTCTTAAAGTCTTTTGTCTCTTTCCAAATCTCCCTCTCTTCCTCCTGGCCCTGTTCTCCCTTTGTTTCGTTCTTTCCTGTCTCACCCTGAGCAATGGACTTCCATTTCACAGACTGGCCCCCCCCCACCTCTATTTACTCTTTATCCCGTCCTTCTCTCTTTTTAGGTTTTGCCTAGCAAATGCATGCGTACGAAGTACGCATGCGCTAGGAAAAATCTTATGATCTGTGTGTGGAGTCGGGTAACAGCCCCCTCCTCCCATTGGCTAGCTCCATAAATGGAGGCTAACCATTGGGAGTTGGCTCTGTCCGTCAATCCCCGACCAGATTCGGGGGCGTTCCCGAGATTTTTTGGCTTTTGGCTACGTCAGCCGAAAGCCGGTTCTCGGGAACGCCCCCGAATCTGGTCCGGCATTGAAGGCACCCGGAAGAAGTCCAGGTGAGTGCTTGCTTTTTTTTTTGCTTTTTACCGCTGCCTCGGCTCTCGTTCCCGCCCCCCTACCGCTGGATCGCTCTGTGTCTCCCCGGCCCCGTTCCCGCCCCCCTACCGCTGCCTCGGCTCCCGTTCCCGCCCCCCTACCGCGAGAGGCTCGATATTTTAGTGGCAATCAGGGAGGCTGGCATCCAACTGATGGACCTCAAGAGATTGGCAGGACAGAATTCCCACTAAAGGTACTGAAGCAATCAGAGGGACTTCCGGCTAAGAAGACTCACGCAAAGGGGCAGGCTTCCAGGTTACGGGCAGAAAGGCCTGCACCTCATGAGGTGCTGGAAGGGGTGCATTACAGATGGACAACCGAAGGGCTGCAGGGTGAGGTGTAAGGGCAGGTGAACTAGATGCTGGGTAAGGCATTATTTTTTTGTTGCTTTTTACCGCTGCCTCGGCTCCCGTTCCCGCCCCCCTACCGCTGCCTCACTCTGTGTCTCCCCGGCCCCGTTCCCGCCCCCCTACCGTTGCCTCGGCTCCCGTTCCCGCCCCCGTACTGCTGCCTCGCTCTCTGTGTCTCCCCGGCCCCGTTCCCGCCCCCCTACCGCTGCCTTGGCTCCCGTTCCCGCCCCCCTACCGCGAGAGGCTCGATATTTTAGTGGCAATCAGGGAGGCTGGCATCCAACTGATGGACCTCAAGAGATTGGCAGGACAGAATTCCCACTAAAGGTACTGAAGCAATCAGAGGGACTTCCGGCTAAGAAGACTCACGCAAAGGGGCAGGCTTCCAGGTTACGGGCAGAAAGGCCTGCACCTCATGAGGTGCTGGAAGGGGTGCATTACAGATGGACAACCAAAGGGCTGCAGGGTGAGGTGTAAGGGCAGGTGAACTAGATGCTGGGTAAGGCATTGCAGAATGGGGTGCACAGAGGAGGAGGTAAGGGGATTGTAATGGTGTACAGTGCATTCCGAATGACCGGTTGATGTGGTTGACACAGGCTGGTCATTTAATGGAGCGTTGAGAGATACAGAATGGCCAGTTAGTGGTGTGCTGTGGATGCAGCGTGGCTATTTAATGAGGAGTGGCAATCCAGAATGGCTGAGTAATGGGATTCCAAAAGACAAGGATAACCTACTCCTAGAATACCCATCAGCCCCTTTGTAACTGTCTGATGCTTGTGTATACAGGAGCAAACACATACTTTTAAAGCGCCGTACTGAGGTAATATAAATTTTATGGTCAAGTTGTGTTCCCTAGCGAGTACCCCACCGACTCCATGTACGAGTTAAAGTGCATGTAACTTCCCTCCTGTGTCAGCTATGAAGACGCAAATACATTTGCGTCCAACGTTAACATGTCCTCTTTCAGACCCACCATGAATGGGTTGAATGGTCCGTTCCTAAGTATGCTATGCCAACGTCTTTTTGTAGTGTACTCCTACGTTTTTCAGCCCTGGCTGAAGTAGGCCCTGAATCTCTGCCACCGAGCCTCTTTTCTGGCTTCTGACTCCGAGAAATCTCTGCCCAGGCAGCCCCCGTACCCGTGAACTCTGACTTACTTCTAGCGCGGCCCTCCGTGCTCAGCTCAGCCGCTGCCTGCCAAGATTGACTATAACCTTCAAGTTATCTGTTTCCCTCCCCGAAAATACATTCCAGCCTGCTAGCTTCAGTAAACATCCTTCCTCAGCTGCAGGGCTAAAGGGCCGACCTGTCTCTATGCAAGTAATTCATAGCTTCTGTTGCCATGCGTCCATGGAAGGCCCCATGCCCCCACGCCTCTCATACAGACACTCAGGCGCTTATACACGCACTCACAGCAAGTATAGAATAGCTTCTGCTCTAGAGACCTTTCTGCCCAGATAGCTTAGTTCCTAAACATCAGATATCAGATATGATAGAAGTACAAGTTGATCTGACATGCCAGACTTCTGTCTCTTTCCGTCAGTGTAAATGTCAAGTCCCCTGCACCCCTCCAATTACACGTCATCCAGCTGCGCACGCATCCAAGCTTCCGATTTCTGCTGACATTGCCACATTTTCTGTTAGTGCCACCCCTTTGTGACACCTATCAGTGACGTTTCCAGAACACACCTCTAGTTCACGCCCCTTGATTACGCACATGTACCACGTGTATATTGTTATCTTGTCTTCTCTCAGCTGTTACGCCTCTTGCACTGTTACTTATGGAATGAAATAAGTATATAAGCTATGTACTGTTAATAAAATGTAGCGCTCTATCCCTTCTGACACCCTGTGTGGTGGTCAGAACATGATATCTTGGCCATGACCATTCCTTTTTAAGGAATAAAACCCCTTAGAACTCTAACACCACGGACTCTGTCTTTTTTCATCCGATTTGAGTTATTATTGATTAAGTACTTACCTGCATAGAAATTAAGAGAGTAAATTAATTATTTACGTCATTTTGGCGCCCGAATAGGGACCCCTCCCCCACCTCACGCGCCGGTTGGCGCATTGCAAGCTCTGTCCCCTGCCATCAGTTAGAAGGAACATACGCGTACCGGCAGGATTTCCTGCATCTCCCTCTGACCCACGGAGGTGACGAAGACTGCGATCAGTGCCCAGACGAGGCGGAGAGGAGTGCGGAGGATCCCGACCAGAGCCTAGCCGAAAGAAGCAAGGTCCGAGGTGTCAAGAGGCCCACCAGGTTTCCGAAGTTTTTCCGAAGTTTTCCGAAGTTTTCCGAAGTATCGAGTCGAGTCCAGTCGAGTTTTCCGAGGCCTTCTGTTTCCGTGCTTCCCGGTGAGTACCATTGCTGGGTCGTATCTAGACGGGTTTGGGTACGCAAGTCCGGTCTGCACTGTTTTTAGGCAGTGTATCTGTACTGTTTAGCAGTATATCTAGTATTCCGAAATTTCTGAATTTTTGCACTGTTACAGCAGTGTATCTGTACTGTTTAGCAGTACATCTAGTATAGTGGGGTAGTCATCTATGTTTTAAATGTTTTTGTGATTAATGTCGTGGTATGAATGTGATTGTTTTCCTTGTGCATTATTGTGTTTTTCTTGTATAAATAGTTACATTCAGAATTAAGTATCAAGGATCGAGCATTTCAGTATCAAGTAGGCACAATGCCGTTTTTCAACAAGTTAAAGCAGATAGGAACTAGGAAAGGGATGTTAGAGGAAGAAATTCCGATCCCCCCTAGGGACACTCCAGGTAATTTCATGTATAACAAACATGGCATAGACGCCATACTGTACCTAGAGTTATGGACCGATTATACCAAACACCTAGAGGAAAGATACCGATGGCCAGTTAACGGAACATGGGATGCCGAGTGCATCATAAAGGTAGAAGAAGCATTACGGAAAAAGAAAGCCAGACAATCGCAGAAAGACGCCATAGAATTTTGGCGTAAGGAATCACATAAACGTGCTGAAAGGGCACTCCGTAGAGAAGACAGACTTAAAGAATCAGAAAAGGCCCAAGAAAACGAATTAGTTATTGAAGGAATTCGAGTAAAATCAGAACAAATAGATCGCATCCGAAATAGCCAAGTGAACAACATGTATCTTTTGGCCGAAGGTACCCCTGACGCCATTTCAGAAATACCGAAAAATTTGCCGTCACCATTAGTTCCAACTAAAGTAATGCACAAAACTACTAAAGACATATTCCTAAATTCATACTTAGACGATGTAGCACCAGCTTACACCAATCTGCCTGTTCGTGCCCTGCCTATTGACAGGGACGGGGGTGGCACTCCACCCCCAGGTCACGTTCCGCTGGTACCGCAACAGACTTCTCCCGTTCCGCCAGCCCCGCCACTTCCCGTACTCAAAACAGACATGCCGAAACCACGTTTACCTGATCCACCTAAGCGACAAGTTCAAGCCCAGATACAGACTCCACAGGGAGGTAATGTACAAGCGTCCGCTTCAGGAGGTGCGACCGCGGGTCCTCAGACCCCGCCACCAACACACAGATTCAATCTCAGAGATATGCAGAGTCCTCTCACGTACAGGTCTCCCCACTCCTCTAATTCATCCCGCCTTGACACATTAAAAGAAAACATGTCAGTTTGCAGATATGATCCAGTACCCGGAAAAGACGATTTAATGATATTGGCATCATTACGGTTAAGATCCGCTACTGATAGCTTGTTATGCTATGCAGGAATGAAGGATCGTCTAGACAGAATATATGAGTTCGTTCAGACAGGAAAGGACTCTGACAGTATTAAGGATGCCATGGAGAAACAGAAAGTTGGCATGCAAGCACTGATACTACGATTTTTCATAAATTGTCTAATAAGAGAACGAGACAGGCCCGGAACAGATCAGAGTGAATTAGACGCATTGAACAAGTGGGGTCAAAATATAGCTGATGGAAGACATGATAGACAAAATTGCATAGACTCTATGTACAAGAAAATTAGGAAAGCAGTGATAGCAGTACACCAGAAAGAGAAAGAAAAGGCTTCCTCCGAGGAGGAAGAAGAACAGGAAGAACCCGAAAGAAATGTAGGAACAATAGCATATGTAGGTAAGGGAACTTACCTTAGGAAGGGTATCCGTCCGGAGAGCAGGAGAGTTTTCTTCTCTGCCTTAACAAATCCGAATTCTGCTGAGCATCAGTTCCAGGAAACTGATAAAAGGCTTCGAGATCGAGTTGGGTACCATGTACTCAATTCTATGAATGAACAAGAACTCGCCCGATCAGCTGAATCATGGGCCGAAAATGCAGACATATATAATGATGACACAGTAGCGCAGACATTTCTGAACCTCTCCCCGACGAACAGAAATTAGCAGGTGTATACATGATTCAGCACCTTCTCATTAAATACAGAAAACATTATTCCGATCCAGGTCCCTTACACGAAACACTAGAAGCACTACTGATGGATAGATGGAGAGGTCTAAGCACTAAATTAATTCAAATAATTCTAGAACAACGACACAGATATGATACCTTTGTAAGCTCTGAATATGTTCCCGCCCCACCTCCAGAAAGGAAAATGTACCATATGCAATGCGGGGGTGGTATTGAAAGTCAGAACCCCTTACGAGAAGTGCACCCTGTTATGGGTGAGGATAAAATTTTGAAACGCGTGTATGTACACACGCCTCTGACTAAATTAGAACTGTTAGAAATGAAGAAACTAGTACCATGCCATGATAAAGACCCTGCAGGTTTCCATAGAGAGCTTAAAGACATGTTATTAATGGGGGACTACACATATGATGATATCATGAAAATGTTGAAAGTATTATTGCCTACGGGTATATTCGAGAAACTGAAGGAAAAGGAATGGGAGGTGGGAGACACAAAGATTGCCTGGGCAGAAATAGAAGAGGAAGAGAAAAAACGGGTCCCAGGGTTAGGCCTTGGGGACAAAACTAAAGCATTACCAGGTTTGATAGTACAGGTCCTGCCCAGATTATTGACAACTAGAAAGGAGGATTGGGATGCAATCTCGTCCTGTAAACAGAAACATGATGAAGATACTAGTGACTTCTATTCAAGATTCGAGAAATGTTTTATTATTAATAGTGGCCTCCAGCCAAGTAGCGAGTCGTACCCACATCTTTTTGTATCAAAATTAGTCGAGAATTCCCTACCGTTAGTTAAAAATAGAGTGTACAAGGTCGAGAGTACATGGCAAGCAAATACGCCATCCCAGATGTTACAAATGTTACAATATCATCAGAACAGAATTAGAGAAGAACAAGATCAGGAACAAAAACGCATGAAAGACACAAAGATGAAAATGTTAGTAGCTCAGACAGTCCCATCCGACGGACACAGAAAGGGTACGACCCAGACAAGTCACACTGCAGCTCCCGTTAAAGGGACATGCAATTATTGCAAGCAGCCAGGTCACTACGTACATGAATGCCCAGTTCTGAAACATAACATAGCGACAGGTAAAACTAAAGAAAGACCGCATCCGCCTAGACAAGACCATAACCAGCATCAGTCTACACAGAATACACAGCCTATGCATGCTTCCTCTACTCCAGCACAGACCGTAGCAGTACCACAGCCACAGCCCATTGCCGCAACTCAGCAAGTTTCACAGCAGATGTACCAGTATGCCCAGTCTGCTTACCCCGAATATTCCCGATATACATGAAACAGCCTTGAGAGGGAAGGTGGCTTGCCTCTTATTGAGATTCCTGTAGATCAAGAAGGTCCTTATGTACACAGTCAAGTATTGGGAAAAGACAGAAAGTTTTTAATTGACACAGGGGCAAGTCGCACTACAATAAGTCATGATGAAGTTCCAGGGGCACCCCTCTCAGGCTCACAGAATGTTTCCCTGGGTTTTTCAGGACAGCCTATTGTAAATGAAGTATCCGAACCAGTCCCCCTGGCTGTGGGTCCATTATCACGCGTTACAGACCTGTTACTCACGAAATCATGTCCAGAAAATCTGTTAGGAATTAAAACATTGAAGGCTCTAGGAGCTATAATCTGCTGTTCCCCGGAGGGAGTTAGACTCTTTCTGCGGGATTTCAAGGGTCATTATGTTCTGCGTGAGTTTGATGTCAGATTGAAAAATGTACCTGATTACTTGTGGGCAAAAGGCCCAACTGATGTAGGATGTATGCACATTACACCATACCGTGTTACACTCAAGGCAGGTGTTGTATTACCCAGAATCAGACAATATAAGTTACCACCCGATGCTGTAGTGGCTTTACTGAAAATCATTGAAGAGCTCATTGCTCAAGGAGTGGTCGTCGAGACCGACTCCAATATCTGTAATTCACCCATCATTCCGATTCTTAAACGTACCGATCCCAATGCACCGCCAGTATATCGGCTGGTGATTGATCTTCGAGAATTGAATAAATGCATTATTCCACAGTATCCTGTGGTCCCCGATATCTCCTCTCTATTGACTGCTATTGATTCAGAAGCAACGTTCTTTACTGTAATTGATCTCAAGAACGCCTTCTTCAGCGTGCCTATTGATCCAGAGAGCCAATATCTCTTCGGATTCAGTTTAAATGGACGCAGTTTCAAATTTTCGCGCGCACCTCAAGGATTCACAGAAAGCCCCAGCATCTATAGTCAAGCACTGAAAAGACAACTAGATTGTATTCAAATGCCAGTTAACACCGCTTTACTGCAATACGTCGATGATCTGCTGATCACCGCACGAAGTGAGCCCGAATGTGAAAAAGCATCACTGACAGTTCTACACTTTCTGGCCGACAAGGGACACAAGGTGTCTCCTTCGAAGCTACAATTCTGTGTTCAGCAAGTTGTGTACTTGGGTCACTTGCTGTCCAAAGTGGGGAGACAGCTCACTCCCGATCGCATTCAGCTAATTGTAAATATGCCACAACCCCAGACACAAAAGGAAGTGCGGGCCTTCATAGGCCTCACCTCGTACTGCAGACAATGGATTCCCCAGTATGCATTTCTAGCCAAGCCACTCATCCAGTTAACGACGCAGGAGGCAGCGACTTCGACTGCCCTCCCTTGGACTCAAGAACACACACAAGCTTTTGAAGACTTAAAGAAAGCCTTATGTCAAGCACCAGTTTTAGCGACACCATGTTACAGCAAACCGTTTACACTTTTTGTTACAGAACGTGACGGTACAGCGTTGTCTGTCCTCACTCAAGATCAAGCAGGTTCACATAAGCCTTGTGCTTATTTTTCTAGTACATTGGATTCAGTAGCCCAAGCACTCCCTGCGTGCTTAAAGTCAGTAGCAGCAACAGCGTTAGCAATAAGACAAAGTGATTCAATTGTTTTAGGTCATCAGTTAACAGTTCAAGTACCACATTCTGTAGAGGTTTTGTTAAACAGAACCCAGACTCAACACTTGACTATAGCACGACTGACAGGTTATGAATTAACACTATTCCAGCCACACATAGAAATCAGACGCTGCAGTATCCTGAACCCCGCAACACTATTACCAACAGTTATGACAGATCCAACCCCACATGATTGTATAGAAATCATTAATGCAGTAACAAAGCCTAGACGAGACTTAACAGATGTTCCATTGACAAATCCAGACCTGACACTTTATGTGGACGGTTCATGCATGAGAACAAGTACAGGAGAATTAGTGGCCGCGTATGCCGTGACCACTGAAACTGAAGTTAAAGAAACACATCGTATTGACACACTGTCTGCTCAAGCAGCAGAGCTCATCGCTCTGACCCGAGCTTGTATTCTAGCCAAGAACAGAAATGTTAACATATACACTGATTCCCGTTATGCCTTCGGAGTTGTACACGACTTCGGAGTCCTCTGGCAAGAACGAGGTTTCCTGACCTCTCATGGGGCCAAGATTCAGCATGGTCCCCTCATTCAAGCACTGTTAGAAGCAATACATTTGCCCTCGGGCATATCAGTCATGAAATGTAAGGCACACACTAAAGTTACAGATTCTGTTTCCCAGGGTAACGACCTGGCAGACCAGACAGCGAAACATACAGCACTGACTCACACTCAGATTACTGATGTGACAAAGACAATAGTACCGACAAAGTGTATGACAGTTAGAGATCCCGCCCTAGACGTAATTGACATTCAGACACATGCTACTCCAGATGAAATAAAGAAATGGACTGAACTAGGAGGGATTCAGACAGATCAAGGTTGGGTGACGAAGGGAAAATCTATATGGTTTCTCCCTGACTCAATGGTTCAAGTCATGATAAATACAGCACATAGCCCGGCACATCTAGGAGAGAAGGCGATGTTAGACAGTTTACAGAATCTCTGGTACAACAAACACTTACGAGCAGCAGCAAAACAGAAAGTGAGTACTTGCATGATCTGTTGTCAGTTCAATCCAGGTAAAAGCGTCCCTGTAGAGCAAGGAGGATTTCATCCTCCCGATCACCCTTTTGAAGTCCTCCAGATGGATTATATCCAGATGAACAGTTGTCGAGGTTTTAAATATGTTCTTGTAATTGTTTGTGCTCTGTCCCGCTGGACCGAAGCATACCCAGTCCCAGACTACACTGCTCCGACCACTGCCAGACAGTTGGTTCGTGAATTCTTCCCACGGTACGGTTTGCCCCGTGTCGTGTATTCAGATAACGGACAGCCGTTCTCGTCCGAGTTGATGAAACAGGTTTCCCTTTTGCTAGGATATCAGTGGAGGTTCCACTGTGTCCGACATCCCGAAGCAGCAGGCCTTGTAGAAAGGCATAATCAGACACTAAAAATACGCCTTGCCAAGATCTGTCAGGAAAAAGGGGTCGACTGGATAGTCGCCCTGCCCGTGGCACTATTCTACATGAGAATGGTCGCCCATTCAAGATCAGGGCTATCCCCGTACGAAGTGGTCTTTGGCAGACCACTGAATATGTGGGGGACGCCCATTCCGAAGAAAATAACTGATGTTGATTGCAATATGTTGACAGAGTACCTTGCCTCCTTGATGTCTGCACTCCAATCATGTCGTTCAGAGGTTGCCGCAGCCTTCCCTGACAACACCGATGTAAAGGCGCATGAGGTCCGTCCTGGGGACCTGGTACTCGTCCGGAATTTCGACCAGAAAAGTCCGCTGGAGCCCCGTTGGAAGTCTCCGAAGACCGTCCTCCTTACAACCAGGACCGCCGTGAAGATAGAGGGGAGAAAGGGGTGGGTCCATACGAGTCACATCAAACTTTGCAATGAACTAAAAAACGGACTAAAACAGGACTCTGACTCGTCCACCCCCACCAAAGACTGTGTTGAGGAAAAAGACTTTACCGTTACCGAACGAGAAAAGACTCCCCAAGAACTATATCGAATGAAACTCCGATCTAGCAAGTCAGACAGTTTAATTGTTTAAGTCCTCCCCTAGGTGAATCGGTTAAATAGTTTCTGACATGTATCCCCTAGATCGAGATAGAGAGAGAGAGAGAGAAGCAAAGAAACGTACATACTGCAAATCACTGCGTAGTCACTGTATAGTGACGTTGTTAATAATGTTTTTTCTAAGTATTCTAATTATTATTGCCAGCATTCTGCTACCTATATATTGGCCTATTTTCAGGCGTGAACAATCTGCTTACAATGTCTCTGCTGAACACACTTTTAGTGAACTTCCTGCACATGAACTCTCTTACAGACTTGCGCTGCGCAACAATACATTCATTAGTATGTTACACCACTCCCATCAGACAAATAATGCTACAGACTGCTGGATATGTGGCCGACTCCCTCCCTACCAGAATTACAAGGGAGCTCTGCCCCTCTTTCCGTACCCGTTCACTCACAATGGCTCCTGTGGGGCATGGTTTAAAATAATTAATTCCTTAGATCCTGATATTGCTGTTTTCGATGGGGGCTGGGTTTGGGGAAACTTGAACTTAGTCCTGCTCAACGTCTGTTATCCTGATAAAGAGGGACTTCCCACTCGAATAGGAACTGATCTAGAAAATGAAGTATATGGATTAGGTAATTACACAATTAGCCTTATGATCCTTACTGTTGAATCCGAAGCCGCTCCAGTTTTGCCCCATATGTTAGTATTACCAGTCACAGGTGAACTATGTGTTAGCAAGAAAGGTTCAGTACACGTAGGTCATAGTAAATGCACTACTGTGGTCGAGTTCAGTGACCATGGTAAATCGTCCTTTAAAGCTACCAGTCACTCTTATTTTGTTTGTGGTCATACCGCATACATACGTTTGCCTCCAGATTGGGATGGTACCTGTTATATTGCATTCCTTCTGCCACCTGTTTTTCTAGCTCCCCCAGATTACCATAGAAATACGAATCTAGTGCAGAATAGACCCAAAAGAGATATTCCACTTGTCGACTACACAGAAACGGCATGGGAACAGTACACTGATTTCAATAAAGGATTCTTTTTCTTTCTAGGACCTGTCCAAAACAGTAAATTAATACGCAGATTAACCAGAACACTTTAAGCAGTAGTACATGAAACTGCCTCCGCCTTAGGTAACTTAACAGAGGAGCAATCTGCTATACGGGTCGTTGTCCTTCAAAATCGTCTCGTAATTGACGTCATCTTGGCAGATAGAGGTGGAGCCTGTAAGGTCATCGGGTCAAGTTGCTGTGTTTTCATCCCACAAAACGCACCATCTGTCTATCAAGCTATTACCCGTCTGCATAAAATTGCAAATCAGATACCTCAGAATCCAGGCACCTGGACTTGGTCCGGTTGGTTCTGGACTACGTTAACAGCTTGGGGATGGAAGATCTTATCATTCCTAGGCATTGGCCTTGTTATAGTATTCAGCTGCTGCCTGTGCCTACAGTGTGGGCCAGTGATTTGTGGACTATGTGCCACATCGTGCATTGAACATTCCAGTTGTCTTTCAAACAGTCAAAGAAAGAAAGATGAACATATAATGTTACAAGAACAAACCGATCGATTTATGAGGATCGATATATCATGAAGGGTCCGTAGGGAACAAGGAGGGAATGAGGTAATATAAATTTTATGGTCAAGTTGTGTTCCCTAGCGAGTACCCCACCGACTCCATGTACGAGTTAAAGTGCATGTAACTTCCCTCCTGTGTCAGCTATGAAGACGCAAATACATTTGCGTCCAACGTTAACATGTCCTCTTTCAGACCCACCATGAATGGGTTGAATGGTCCGTTCCTAAGTATGCTATGCCAACGTCTTTTTGTAGTGTACTCCTACGTTTTTCAGCCCTGGCTGAAGTAGGCCCTGAATCTCTGCCACCGAGCCTCTTTTCTGGCTTCTGACTCCGAGAAATCTCTGCCCAGGCAGCCCCCGTACCCGTGAACTCTGACTTACTTCTAGCGCGGCCCTCCGTGCTCAGCTCAGCCGCTGCCTGCCAAGATTGACTATAACCTTCAAGTTATCTGTTTCCCTCCCCGAAAATACATTCCAGCCTGCTAGCTTCAGTAAACATCCTTCCTCAGCTGCAGGGCTAAAGGGCCGACCTGTCTCTATGCAAGTAATTCATAGCTTCTGTTGCCATGCGTCCATGGAAGGCCCCATGCCCCCACGCCTCTCATACAGACACTCAGGCGCTTATACACGCACTCACAGCAAGTATAGAATAGCTTCTGCTCTAGAGACCTTTCTGCCCAGATAGCTTAGTTCCTAAACATCAGATATCAGATATGATAGAAGTACAAGTTGATCTGACATGCCAGACTTCTGTCTCTTTCCGTCAGTGTAAATGTCAAGTCCCCTGCACCCCTCCAATTACACGTCATCCAGCTGCGCACGCATCCAAGCTTCCGATTTCTGCTGACATTGCCACATTTTCTGTTAGTGCCACCCCTTTGTGACACCTATCAGTGACGTTTCCAGAACACACCTCTAGTTCACGCCCCTTGATTACGCACATGTACCACGTGTATATTGTTATCTTGTCTTCTCTCAGCTGTTACGCCTCTTGCACTGTTACTTATGGAATGAAATAAGTATATAAGCTATGTACTGTTAATAAAATGTAGCGCTCTATCCCTTCTGACACCCTGTGTGGTGGTCAGAACATGATATCTTGGCCATGACCATTCCTTTTTAAGGAATAAAACCCCTTAGAACTCTAACACCACGGACTCTGTCTTTTTTCATCCGATTTGAGTTATTATTGATTAAGTACTTACCTGCATAGAAATTAAGAGAGTAAATTAATTATTTACGTCAGTACGAGATTGGTGTGCTTATATTTTACCGAAAATTGACATTACTGAATATTTATAATTATAATTTCACACCAGAGCCGGAGCGTCTCGTCTGAACCCAAAAACATGGCTTTTAATACAGCACCGTATGGAGGTCGGGAGTGTAACATTATAAAAAAATAGGTAAATTAGAAAATAATCGACATAAGCCGAGGGTTGGACCACAACACGATGCCTTTGTTTACTAGAGACCAGAAAACATGGCTCCACATAGCACCTTATGGAGGTTGGTGCATTTATTTGACTGAATATTGAAATTCTAATTTCATAAACTGCGACGTGCGCACTTATTGGGATGTGTTTGTTTAAATATAACCAGTATTTTCTAAACTCATCTATACGTTGTTGACTTTAGTAACGAAGAAGATTCAGACTGCAGAGGCAGATTCAGACTGCAGAGGCAGATTCAGACTGCAGAGGCAGATTCAGACTGCAGAGGCAGATTCAGAGTGCAGATTCAGAGTGCAGATTCAGAGTGCAGAGTGCAGATTCAGAGTGCAGATTGTGTGGGTGACTCTGTGTGTGTGGGTGGCTTTGCGTGTGTGGCTCTGTGTGGGTGTAAAATGCAATAGGTCATGCATTTGCAAGCGATTAAGCTATTGGGCATTGTAAATGACAAGGCCATTTATTTAACGATTACGCTATTGGCAATGTAAATGACAATGCCATTTATTTATGATTTTTAAAAAAAAACACCCCCAAAAAAATGTCATGAGCAATGCCAATAGCTCTACCTTTAATATTGCCGAGACCATTGCATTGTAATGCTTGTTTACACTGTCACCCTGCCTCGGAGACACACATTTCTCAGTCAGTCCCTTCAACGCTCAGTTGGAAGTTGCCAAAACCCATTTTTGAACTTTATCCGGTTGTATATTATTAGATATGTTGAGTAGCCCATCGAGTCTGTTTGTGTTTTTCCTTTTGCTTTCCATGTTAAAAATGCGAACTCGAGCAGCGGAAAACCCAGAAAAAACGTGAGCAGGCGGACTACTCGCTTGTAAAAAGCTTTCTGAACTTCCTAGTCAACTGCTATTAAACGCGTAAAGTGTATACATGTTGTATGTGGTCGTTTTTAGGGTGTGCAGGCAAAAATGGGGGTAAAATTGGGGTCTGCAGTGCTACACGGTGAGCTCTCCTAGATATCAAGTGTGTATGTTACTGTTTTAAACACATTTTTGGTCTGGCAATAATTGTCAGTATGGAACTAATTAAGCTCTATCAAGCCCTGTGTGTGTTGAGGAGGGCCCCTCAGTGTTAGACATGCTTTTACGGAGGTTTAGGGACCTTGTTGCTTCACTGCAGATTGGGCTCTGAGACGGCCATCCTGCCTAGTTGCCTGTTGTGAATGGGTATAAACAATAAACGTCCGATTATGGTGCCGGTTGGACCTATCCCCCCTCAAGAACACAAAGAACCTACTGACATTTTCTACCTGAAATAGACCATCTAATTTGGAAAGACCACCCTGTGTCCTTCCTGATTTTATTTTCACCTAGTCAGTACTAATCTCAAACTAATACTCCTTTCTCTCCATGCTCATATTTGTCCCCTTGCCTCCTACACCATTTCAACCTTTCAGCCATGCAGGGACCAATTTAGTACCAGGTAAGCATCACACATCTATTGAAATGGGGGTCGCAGTGTGTAGGGCTTGCAGTGTGTGGGGGGGGGTCGCAGTGTGTGGGGGGGCTCTGTGTGGGTGTGTGTGGAGAGCTCTGTGTGGGTGTGTGTGGGGGGGGGCTTTGTGTGGCTGTGTGTGTGGGGGGCTCTGTGTGGGTGTGTGTGTGGGGGGCTCTGTGTGTGTGGGGGGGCTCTGTGTGTGTGTGTGTGTGGGGGGGGCTCTCTGTGGGTGTTTGTGTGTGTCATTTGCGAGAGATAAAGCTAGTTGCATTGTAAATGACAATGCCATTTATTTATGTTTTAAAAAAAACACATAAATAAAAATAATGTCAAGAGCAATGCCAATAGCTCTAACTTTAACAAAGGCAAAACCATTGCATTGTAAATGCTTGTTCTCCTTTGGCTGCCCTTTGTTAAGCATCTCTGAGAGGGTGCGGCCTCCTTTCTTCCTCTTCCGGCCATGTTGCTCCCGCTGCCTTCGCCTCCGTCTCTCCCGTCCACGCGGTCGCCTCAGTGGCCTCCTCCAGCCTCTAGCGTTGGCCCCTGGGGCCTCACTTCTCCGTTGAAGAGTGGCTTCTTCCACTCCACGTAGGTGCGTCAGCGCTGGGCTCTACTCACAGCCACCCCCGGCGTCCCCTATGCTCATCTCCCAGCACTCATCATGCAGCTGAAAGTCTGGGGCGTCCACTGAGCTTGCCCCCGTAGGACCGCCACCTCCTGTGTTCACGTCCAAGAGGTGCCTCTTCCTTTTTGTCTTGGTGTGCAGGCACGTGGGCGTCGCCGACAGCCAGCCGCTCGTCCCCAGCCACCGCCCGATCCAGACCCTTCCTCCAACGGGGTCACCCCCTATCTTGAACTATTCCCGGGCCCGGCCTGTTATGGCTGTCTCCCTGAACACTGAAGAATCGGCTGTGCTCACTCTGCACCCCCAGGCCGCTCCCCATGGCCAGCACCTCCTTGTTAGTGCCACACAAGAACATCACCCCCAGGGCACTTGCTGGACCTTCACAGTGTCTCTGGCCACGGTCTGCCTTAGCCGGCGCCGGTCACTGTACAGGGGGCCGCCTCCCCACTCTAAGCAGCCCCCCACTCCTCACCTCTCGGGCTCTGCAGTGCCGGTCAGTGTGCTGGTGACCCTTCAGATCGGGTGGTGCTCTTCCTGGTTGTGTCTGGAGGCACCTGGCCCTGCCGTCCGTTGTGGGCCCCACGACCCGACCTCAATTTTTGTGGCACCACCCACGCACCTCTCACGGGCCGCCGGGCTGACCGCGCTCTCCTGCCTCGGTTTCCGCATACCCTCTTGTGCGCTGCCACATCTTGGTGCTGCTGGACAACCGGTGTGCCCTCCGCCCCTTAGGGCCGATGTTGCTCTCCTTGCCCTGGACCAAAGGCCCTCGATCCAGCCGCCAGTCGGAGGCCTCCCGACCCCGGCCTCAATTTTCACGGCGCGCACCTCTCCCAGGCCGCGGGGCTGGCAGTGCTCACACGCTTCGGCTCACGGAGTCTCACATCCCCTCCGTCCGGGTAAGCAAATGAGCACCATTTCGCGGGAGGCTGCGGCTCAGCGCACCCTGCTCCTCCTCTGTGTTCCGCGCAGTCAGCAGCCACCCCGGCAGTCCCGCTGTGTCTCCCAACTCTCCCGCCCCGGTTCAGCTTTGTGGGGGGAGAAACGTGCGTTTATCGGTCCACGGGGAAGGTGGACACGGGGAGCACACGGAACCTGCGGCTGCCTACACCGCCATCTTGGCCACGCCCCCCAAGGTTCCTTTTTTGAACTTCCGCACAGAGTATTGAACGAGCTGGATGCACTCCTTGTCCTAATATTGTGAAATGGGAAAAGATGCCGGGTTAGCCTACAGATCATGAAGCGTAGGTGGGGCAAAGGGGGTCTGGAGGACCCAGATTTTGAACTTTATTACTTTGCATAGCAACTGCAACATGCTATAGCCTGGCTGGACACGGATCCCTCCTGGGAGAGGTCACTGCTAGAAGGCACATATGGGGACCAACAGTTAGGAGCGCTTCTCGGGCGTGCGGGGGGGGGGGGGGGGGGCAACGGGAACGTAGTCCTCCATTGGTGCGACTCAATATGGAACCGGGTGGTACGAGATGACTAATTCGGGACCACCCGTTTGCCCCGGAAGCGGACTTCTGGCTAATGCCACCCTTTGCTCAAATAGACCAGATTATGTCCACAGATAAATGGAAGGATGGGGGCTGCCTGTTGCTGTCTGACCTCCACCGGGACAATAAATTCATTACTTATCAAGAGGCGGTGATCAACTTTGAGCTGGGATCGGGGCAGTTTCTGCAGTATGCTAAAATGGCACTTATGGCCCTCGTTTCCAGAGGCCCCAGGGCACACCCACACCCTGGTCACTATGATCACCATGGCTGGGGGGGTGGAGGTTTGTTACTCACCTCTACAGGGCTTTGAGATAACATAAGAAGAATGGCTCTTTAAAAATAGAGGACAAACAGCAGCGGGTGTGTCCGCAGGAGATCACACCACGAGAATGGGAAAAGATACACAAAAGTAAGCGCAAGGTATCTGTATGCAATCGCTTGAAACAAATTCAGTATGATATAATACATATGACCTACCTCTCACCCAGACGGCTTCAGGCCATCGATAGTTCCAGGGACCCACATTGCCCCAGATGTTGTAGTGCTCAGGCAGATTTCCCACATATGGTGTGGACGTGCCCAATGATCCAGACATACTGGATGGCGGTCCTAGACGACCTGACCAGGATAACAGGATGGACAATTGCCCTGGACCCGTGTGCCTGTCTCTTGGGCTTGATTCCGCGAGATCCGAAATGCAAGACGAGTAGATGGTTCCTGGTTTTGGGCCTCGTTATAGCCAAGAGGTGTATCGCGATCCATTGGTTAACTCAACAGGGGCCACTAGTGGCGCAATGGAGGATAGATTTGAGGGAGTGGACACTGGCAGAGGAAGTACATATGCGTAACACCAGGAGAGATAACAAACTACCCGAAGTGCTATTTGCGTGGGGAGATAGCGGGATAGACCTAACAATCCACACAAGAAAGCTCAGAGCCGACGCCTTCCACAGAGGTGACTGCCCCGGGTATTAGGGGAAGGACACAAGGAGACCCAGCATAAATGATAAGATGCATAGACCTCGAGTTATCCAGACAAGGCAAGGGGGGGCGTTGGGGATATTGACGGGGAGGGGTACAGGGGGGTTGAAAGGGGGGTTGAAAGGGTAGGGGGGGGGAGTTTATAACAGATTAATGAAGTGTCACTAAATGAAGAAGCAAATGTAAAATTTAAAATTTTAAAACCTTCTGAAAATGTTAAGGATTTTGAAATCGGTGGGCCAAACATTGGTATCCTTAGACTGATTTGTGTGGCTGTGCAAGTGTATTAAACAGAATATAGTATGGTCCTGTATGGAGAATGGATTGCCGTAATTGAATTTAGAGAAGCTTCAACCTTTCCATTAAAATAAAAATTGTGATTTAAAAAAAAAAAAAGATCTTGGAGAATCAAATAAAATATTTGAACATTTGGGTATTGCTTTGTAGCTGAAATCATGGGAATTGCTTAGGCGAGGGTCCATAGCTTCCAGTACTGACTCAGTAGGGGTTCCTGAATTCCAGTAATGATTAAGTGAGGTCCACAGAAGTCAAAAGATTAAGAACCACAATACTACTGTATTTGTCCTAGTAGTGGCATTATTGTGGGTCTAGCTTAACTCTGATTTTCTTGCACAGTCCTAGCCTATTTATTAAACTCTGAACATTTGGTTCTCACTTTCTTGTTTAATATACTATTAGTCTACTCGTTATTGCTATCGGAGAGAATACCATTATGAAGAAAGAACATTGAATAACCTGTAATCCCCACTCTCGATCATAGGTATATTCTTACTCCAGAAACATCCTTCCTGCCTCCCTATGTACCAAAAGTACTGCACAGAATTTTAGTGCTCGTTGCTGCATAACTTTAATGAATTGTTGGACTAAACATGGGAATTCTTATAGGTTTACTGCATGACTCATATAGTTAACTATATTTACTGGCTGTAACAATTTAATGATATGAAATAAAATGTGTTTGATTAACATCTTTCCTGTTAGCTGGCACATATAGGCAAGTATTTTTACTGTTAATGGATTCAGAGAGAATGCCCAAGAACTCTAATTACTGGCAAGTAACTCATTTTTTCAAATGCTGAAATTGTAACTGAGGAATGGATTGTGTCATTAAAATGTTGCAAAGTCACAAATATGACTGTTTCTTTCACTCTTCCAATAGGACAAAGTTGTTGCCATTCAGTTCTGTAACAGCGCAGAGAGGTACGTTTTTATTTGTTTGTTAACAAGCCTGCTTCATCCTATGGTTCATTTTTTTATGAAAGGATAAAGTAAATATTTACATTAACACTTTTTGTTTCATAAACAACTGTTTGAAGCTGTTAATACCCATTTTTGTACAGGGCTCTCGTATACGTACACTTTTAAATATTTAAAGTGCATTTGCCACTAGATAACCTTGAATTTTATTCCACAGCTCTTTTCACAAAATGTTTCTCTATTCTGAGACAATCATTGCAAGTCATGAACTTTGAGTAGTCCGATCTGTTTATAAGTCTCCTTACCACGAAACCCTCTTTTTGCAAATAAAAGGTTTATTTGTTAAGCCAAATAATCCAAACAAAAATAGGACCGACAAATCTCCAAGATGGTATAATAAAGAATGTAGAAAAGCGCGGCTGGAACTAGGCAAAGCCATTAAAAAAGGGTCCAGCACTTGTGTTCGCACTGCCAGGAGCGCGTATAAAACTATTATTCATAAATCCAAGCGCGCCTGGGATGAAAAAAGATGGAAGGAGCTCAAGAGGCAAGTTCCCATAAAAATTGTAAACAATTCTGGGACATTTTGAAATGGGGCTGTGAAGGAAGCCCCGAAAAACCCCAAAATTGGGTAGCCCAGGATGATTGGGTAACTCATTTTAGGCCCCAATATGCCAAAGGACCGGAATTACCGGTAGAACAGAGAGAAGGGATCATATTTACCCCCTGCACGGAAGATGCATTTACTATCATGGACATCCAACACGCACTAGATTCTATCACTCCTGGAAGGGCGCCAGGTATAGATGGTGTCCCAGCTGACATCTTCCTCAATAATAGAGAACCCTGGGGGAAGTACATACTACTACTGGCTAACATGGTAGCCAGTGGATCCCCAATACCTGAATCCTGGAACGGGGCGGAAATAATCCCCGTGTTTAAAAAGGGCGATAAATCGCTTCCAGGCAATTATCGCCCGATCAGTCTAATTGATACCATCCAGAAGATCTATGGCAGACTGGTATTAAATAAGGTCAAAGAATGGGAGCGGGAGATGGACATCTTGACCCACCTCCAAGCAGGATTTAGAACCTCCATAAGCACACTCGACCAAGTCTTACATTTTGCAATGCTCTATTGGAAGGTGGTTCAAATTGGGGGAGGAAGTCTGTATGCTGCCTTCATAGACTTGAGGGCAGCTTTCGACCTTGTACCACGGTCCAATCTCTGGTTTGTCTTAAATGACATGGGCATGCCCCCCACCCTTCTTTCTATGATTATCAAATTACACAAGCATAATTACGCCCAGATAAGATGGGGTTCCCCAGGATATGTTACTAATCAGTTCCCGGTAGAGAGAGGAGTGCGCCAAGGCTGCGTGTTAGCGCCTACCCTCTTCTCTCTCTACATAAACAATGTAGCAAAGACCCTGTTGGAGGCAAACGTTGATGCACCGATCCTAGCAGGCGCTAAGATACCAATCCTAATGTTTGCCGACGACTGTCTTATTATTTCTAAGACCCCAAGTGGTCTGCAAAAAGCGCTCAGGATTTTTGAAACATATTGTACTGACCATGGCCTGGAAATTAATGTCTCAAAATCCAAATTTATGTCTTTTAATCAACACAAGTCATTCAAAGGAAAGGTCTTGATGAATAACCTACCACTAGAGCAAGTAAAATCATTCTCATATCTAGGTGTTACCATTCAACATGACCTACGATGGAATGAACAGATTGACCTGGCTACCCTCAAGCACAGGCAAATCGCAGGGGCACTGACCCGCGAACATGCAAAATCCCTGACAAAACCGATGGCACCTGCACTTAAAGTTTATAATGCAAAGGCCGTGAGTGCAGCACTTTATGGGGTTGAGATGTGGGGACAGGGAAACCTAAGTAAGCTAACAGCCTCCGAAAACAGGTTCCTACGAAATCTTGCTATGCTCCCTCACAGTACCCCCATGGGCCCGGTTCTACAGGACCTAGGCATAAAACCAATTGAGATCATTGCAAATCTCTGTCCTGTATTGTACTGGCGTCGAATATGAGTAACGCCTGAGCTGAAAATATTTGCCGTGGGACTCCTGGACATTATTAAATGTGATGTCTTTCACCAGATAAAATGGCTCTCTGGAATTAGAGCGGTTCTCAGAGAGCTGGGACTGGCGGAAACATGGGATGACCCAACCAATGCTGTATTTCCATCAAAAAAGGTCCTTAAGGGCTTGTATTGGGAGATGATATCTTCAAAACACTTCAGGACCGTCCCCCCACTTTCATTAACAGGGGTGTTTATGGAGTTCAAGGATGAAACTCGTTTCGAGACATTCTGGGACGACATAACAGCCATTGGATAGAAAACTTTATTTTCAATTGAGAATTGGTAGTTTACCTATCAGATCTTTTACATCCAGATGGTCAAACGGTGGAAGTAGCTCCTGTCCATTTTGCCCAGATATGAAAGAAACAGTTGGCAACTTACTAATTGTGTGCCCAGCCTACTCTGCCCCGCGCAGAGTTTGGCTGCGACCTATGGCTAAACTATTAGGTACTCAGAGTGGAACTGTGGCTACTAGAATCATTTGCACAAACCCAAGCCCTGTAATATATATAGCTGTGGCAAAATATCTAGGATGGGCCTGGATTATTAGAAGTAAAAAATGTAAAGGGGTTGGCTTTTGAAAATGCATTTTATCAATGAATACTTGATGTATCTTAAAATTGGTTATTTTTATTACAATGAATTATCTGTTTTAAATTTTGTATAAATTTTAATTCCATTTTTATATAAATTTTTATATGTAGTGCTTTTATGACTATGTCGAATAAAGCTTGTTTGACTGACTGATAAGTCTCCTTACTGCCTTTAACATACTTCTTGTAATAAACCTAACAGGCATAAGGTATCTGACATAGCTTTTTCCCAGTAACCATTCAGGTCTGTAGCCTTTATCATAGGCGGGACACCATAACCAACACTGTCCTACTGCATTAAGCATAAGCTTTGCCCCGTGGCAACCACCAGGCGTGCATGCATTAAATTACTAATATGTACAAACAATGATTCTCGCAGTGCAGGTCTTGGGTCTAAGGGTTTGTCAGTATGAATAACCAGCACTATAAAACCCTTGTCTCCTGTGATATTCTTCGAGATTACATGTAACAGAATATGTGTGTACAGAATTATAACAATCCACCCTGAACAGCCTATGTGCTTTAACATATATGTTTTTATAATAAATAAGTCACGCCTATTGCCTTTATTGCAACTTTTCATAATAAACAAATCAGACCACTAGCCTCTGTCAGAAATGTTCCCAATAAATTAATCAGGCCTATGTACTTGAACATTAACCTACTGAGGCCTACTGTAGTGCATATAAACCTTCCCACAAGGTAGCTATCAGACATACAATGATGCAGTTACAAATATGTATAAAAAATAAATGCATTCAGCAAACTTATATGCAAACCCTCCTAAAAGGGCCTAGCAAGGTATGTCTACTCCTAGTGTTTATTAGAGAGGGCAACTAACACTAAACCCTCTACCTAATACTGGTGTCTTGGATTCCATTTAACAGAATGCTTGTCTACAGGCTTTAACAAAGTGTGATAATACTCTATCCTTAAATGCCTTTTGGCTTTAACATATGATCTCACAATAAATCAGTTCATAATAACAGGCCTGACCTAGATCATCTGACAATGGTTTCATCAGCTTGTCACCATAATACATTGGTGCCTACTATATTGAGCACAAGCTTTCCATAAATCTCATCAAATGGAACACAGCGAGTCTTTCAAGAGCTGCAGACATATTCTACCTAGTGAAAAGCTATAGTTAGGGAATCAACATGTAGGAGTGGTACTTTTTAAAGCTCTTTTTCTGTTGATCACATAAGGTTACAGTACACTCTCAATGAAGACATAAAAATGCTGATAGTAATAAAGTTCTAATTAAAGAGATACATTTAAAAAAAAAACCACAGAAAGCATCTAGCCCAAAACTGGAAGTCACAGCATATAAAATGGATACTTGAGGGCCTCAAAGACAAGAATTTGAAATGCAATAGGTCTCAAATTTGTGAGAGTTTGAACTATTGGTATTGTAAATGACAATGTCTTTTATTTATCTGTTTAGATAATGAACACATAAATACCAGGCATTGTCATTACAATGCCAATAGCTCAAACTCTTGTAAATGCGAAACCTATTTCCTTTCAAAGCAGCGGCCGCCATTATCCCGGACTGCTTGGATAGTGAAAACAAGCATGGCGAGCTGAATGTTGCAGGAAAGCTAGCCGTGCCTGTAATAGTAGAAACTCATTAAAGAAAATAGTGCTTACAGACTAAATAAGACATTCCGCTTGACAACAGATGTAAAAGGGCCAGTCCTCATGGGAGCTTACAAAAGAAGACACGTCGGAACTAAGGAGGGACTAACAAGCATTTTGACAAATGAGAAGCCAGCATTTACAAAGGAAAATGACACAAGCCAATGAAAAATATGGGTAGACAGTGGGCGGAGCTTCCATTTCAAATTTGACCAAACTTGGAATGACGGAGAACACGTTTTTGAGATCTTTAACAAACCTCCCGAAAAATATCCCATTAATTCCATTAAGACAGTACATGGGTCTTAATTCAATGATACATTAGGCCCAATTGAGGCTGTCACTCTATTGGAGAAGGTTTAGGTACTCTGTGGGCCTGGATGACTAATGTGGAGCCCTAGAGGATGTAGCGTCCTTGGACAGTTATGGCAAAATCAAGTGGTACTTCTGTGTCCAAAAGATGTTCGCACATATTGGGCTAGGGGAATACTAGTCCTCCTCGGCATCCCCAGTTTACTTATTCAAGATCACACTCAAGAATGCATTTTGGGACCACATTCATCTTAATGAATTACAAAATGTGCTTGGGGGAATGTTTACTTCCAGTTTTCTAGATTTGAAACTTGAATTTTTATTCAAGCTCTTTTGGGGACTTATCGACCCATTGGTCGCAAAGTCACTTTTCCTTATGTTCCGTTATGGAACATTACCATAATGTCTTTATTAGTAAAATGGAATAGTCTAACCCATGTAAGCCCTGAATGCCCGATCTTTGAGGAGTCAGAGGAATCATTGGTGCATTTTATTTTATTTTGTCCTGGTTCCACCCGCCCAAGGAAGGCATGGATCATACCATTATGAAGGCAATTTGGTTGCCATCAATTTGAGGTCGCTATGTGGCTTCATCGCTCAGATAATTGTCTGTGCCATATCCAAGTATCTTCATCAGAGTTGGTCTATCGGGTGCAGGGCCTTGGAGTAGCTAACAGGATCGGCTTATCTACCTTTCTTTTAGTGTCCCAATGCTTATACAGTGTTAAGTGATTCATTTTAGCTGTTATTTCATTTTATCAATTTTAATTCATTATAAAATACTTCTTTATACATTTTATGGGATGCCTTGAAAGTGCAATCTAAAAGTTTTATCGTAAGACAATCTAAAAGTATATTTTTAGGGCTGCGTTGTTAGGCCTAGCTTTTATGTGTTTTTGTACATTTATTGTATTGGTCTATGTACTTTTATGGTTGAAAAATAACAGACAAAGTATTTTGATGACATAACATGACATCAAAGAAAGCAGCCTAGAGCAGGATGTTGCTTCAAGTCTATTGTGACGACTGAGATGATCACAGCACATACAAACCACCCTCCCTTCCCTTTCTAACATACACACTGCGTGGAGGGTGCATCACAAGTAATCTGACAAAGTGGTCTAGCTCACAAAAGACATACTGAAACTCTGTTTTGCTCTTTCTGATTGGCCTAAAAACATATGTAGTGTGGAGGACAATTTACAGTTAGCAGCATCTGAGCCACATAGCTTGTGCACTTCTGGTCGTAAAACATGTATCCAGAATATTTTGTGCTGGAACCTGATCAAAGAATCTGAATAACTGTCTACTGTCCATGACCAAATAGGGACTACTATTGAAGATGTACCTTGACTTGGTATAGCAGTTGAACCTTTTGCATTTTTGTAAAGGAGATTTGGTAAAGTATATGGATGTAAACTTGCCATGCCTTGAAATAGATGGTGCCTTCACCTGCTATTCCATTGAAGAACTCTTGCCACCACCATCGTTTTTTTTTTTTTTTTTGTTGACTGTTACTCTTGCCAAGGGCTTGGCATAAAGGAGTCTCACCCACCCCACGAATTCCTACCCGAAACCCAACTTTGCCAGCGCCGCGAACAAATAAGACCACTCGACTCGGTCAAACGCCATGGTGGCATCAAGTGACACCAGAGCAGCGGGCTCCTGCAAGGTCGGCGAACGACCGAGGATCCCATGCAGTCGACGCAGGTTGAGCGCAGAGTTACCGCGCGGCATAAATCTAGACTGGTCCGGATGTATCAAGGTGGAGACCACCTTAACCAGCAATTTAGCGAGGACTTTAGGCTCCGCATTAAGGAGGGAGATGGGCCTGTATGAGGAGCAGAGTGTCTAGGGTTTACCAGGCTTATGAATGACGACTATGTTAGCAACCCGTTGGTCATAGGGGAGTTCACCCTTTTTCCTGCTCTCCAGAAACATCGAGCGCACGTAGGACACGAGTCTCTGGGCATGTAGGTTTTACAGCTCAATCGGTATCCCGTTAGGGCCGGTAGCTTTTCCGGACTTCGTGCCTCTTCGTCGTCAGTGAAAGGGGAATCTAAATACTTTCTGTCTTCATCAGACAAAGTCGGCATAGCAATATCCTTAATCATAGCACTATTTTCGTCCTCGGTGTAAGAGGCCGCCGAGGTGTACACCTCTTTGTAATATGTAGCAAACTCCTCCGCCACCTCCTGCGGATCAGTAACACTGCACGCTTCACTAATAGACAACTCAGGCACCAATCTGGAGGCTCTCTCCCCCCTCTCGAGCCAGGCTATCAATTTCCCCGCTTTATCACCATGTTCATAGATCCTGCTCTGTATATCATTGTATTGGGCAACTGCCTTCTCTCGTGCCATACTCTTATACTCATCCTGACGGAGTTTCAAGCGGTGTAGACCGTTCTGATTCGGCGACTACGATATTTCTTTCTCTAAGGACATCACCTCTGTCTCCAGTCTAACAATATCTGCCTGATGTTTCCTTTTATTTCTCGCTACCTGGAACAGAACCTCACCTCTAATAACAGTTTTGTAGGCCTCCCAAATAATCCCTGCAGAGCTTACACTGCCAACGTTTTCACTAAAATATTGATCTGAGAAGCGTATAGTCTCCTTTTTCACACACGGGTCCTTGAGATACCACGCGTTAATGGGGGCAACTTTACCCGCCGACGGACCACTGTAGTCTAGCCACAACCACACGGGAATGATCAGATATACCTCTGCTCATGCACCCGGTTTCCCTGATGTTCACTGCTTCCGAGGCTAGTATAAGAATATAATCTAACCTTGACATGCTACTATGCGCGGCGGAGACGTGAGTGAATTGTTTCTGTGTAGGGTGTCGTGTCCTCTAGCTATCTACCACACCCAATGTTTCTAGAAATTCAGGGAGTCACCTCTGGGACTGACGGAGAGCCCTCCCTGGGTGTCTATCAAGCTCTACATCTAACACTGCATTGAAGTCCCCCCCTACTACGAGGGGGCCCAGGGGGAGCGTGAGTAAGACAGCGCCCAGGTCTCGGAAGGTATCAGATTGCAGGCCAGGCGGTACATATGTCGACAAGAATGTAACTGTCCTACCCTCCAACTGACCGGATACACCCACATATCTGCCCCTCTGGTCCACCCATGTCGATCGAATTTCAAAGGAGAAGGAGTTTTTGAACAATATCGACACCCCTTGAACCTGTGGTAAACCCTGCGTGTGCCACCAATTTATATCCTCCCTTATGCAGTGCCATACATCTTTTGCCAATCAGGTGTGTTTCTTGCAACAACACCACATCTGGGGAGTGTCTTCATATGAACTGATTCACCATCCCCCGCTTGATCCTGCCACCCAGTCCATTGACATTCCAGCTCGGTATCCTCATCCCCAATCCTTTGTTCTTGCGACATTTACCCAATTCCCATGACCGTAATCATCCGACGTGAACATGCACAACTATTCAATGGAGTCAGAAAAATTTAACGAAAACCAAAAACAATAACCCCCAACCCCACCCCACCACCCTGCACCCCTGCATCAGGCCTGAGCCCCACCCCAACTCGCAGTGTGCCTGTCGCCCCCCCACTAATCTAAGGAACTAAAGGTAGTAACAGGGAGGAACCCGATGCCCAGCCCCTCCCTCCCCCTCCTCATTATTATTCCCGAAGTATACACATCTGCTGAGTCCCCCTGAGTGCTACATTAGTCCACTACCCAAGTCCATAAATAAAACACAATTAACGGCGACACCTTCCTCATCCCTGTCCATCTTCCTCCGCTGCGTGCTGGTGCTCTTCGGGATGTTCCGACGCAATACTTTCCGCCCAGTCCGCTGCCACCTCCGGTTTATCGAAGAACCAGGCCTTGCCATCCAATTCCACTCACAGTTTCGCCGGAAAGAGCATTGAGTACCTCAGTCCCTTGTCTCTTAGTTTCCTCTTTACCGGAAGAAAACTCTGTCTCATTTTCTGCACGGCCTGCGCAAAGTCTGGAAAGAAGAAAAGCGTAGTGTTTTCATAATGCAGTGGGCCCGTGGAGCGGGACGATTGCAGAATCGCATCCCTGTCTCGAAAGTTCAGCACCCTGGCGATCATCGGGCAGGGCGGTGCTCCTGGTTTTGGCCGACCTCCTGGCACCCTGTGTGCCTGTTCGATTGTGAAAAACTTGCTGAGGCCTTTTGGCTTCAGATGGTTGAGCACAATATCTTCCACAAAAAGATCGGGTGTTTGGCCTTCTGCTTTCTCTGGTAGACAAATGATGCGTATGTTATTTCGCCGATTGCGCCCTTCGTAGTCATCCAGCTTTCGGCGGGTATCTTCCCGCGCCGCCTGCAGATGCCATACTTCCCTTTGCAACTCCGCCACATCATTCACCAAGCTGGAAGTTTTAATGTCCAGGGCTTTGACCTTTTCGCTAGTTTTGGCGTGGTCAGTCCTCAGTAGGTTGACTTCCAACTTCACAGAATCCAATTTGGCGTCAAGTATGTCCATTTTACCGACCATGGCGGCCTGGATGTTGTTTATCGCCGCCAAGAGTTCTGTCATTGTCGGCTCGACCGGTTCGCTTAGTGAGTCCCCTCCGTGCGGCAGGGTCTTCCTCTGCTCCGAGGGCGACCCCTTGGGCTGAACATATCGGTCTATCTTGTGGGTCTGTACATTTTTCAGCCCTCGCCCTGATCTTGATGCAGGTTTCTCTGCTTCCGGCTTCGACGCCATTATAATATTCACACCTCGCCAAGTGAACCACTTTAGTACCCCAGGGCACCACCGTATCTCCACCACCGACTCTCAAGCCCAGCTCGGAGGGCAGCTTTCAATTATCTTCGCCAGACGTCGATCCAAATTCATCGCATCTTCAGCGAATGAGTTTCGGTTTCGGTTGTGGGCCGCAACTTCCGGTTGGACTATCCGCTGTTGTTCAACTAGAGTCCGGGTGCACGAAGCAACGTGGTCCCCGGATGAGATGGGGTGTAGGCCTCCAAACTCACGACGGCGTTACGATGGGTAGGAATGCTCGATTCAGTCCCAAATTTCACCAGGGGGATCAGCGTCTTTTCCCCTTACCGATTGTAGGCTTCGGGCGTCAGGATTGATTCAGGATAGGCTCGACGGAGGCTCCGGAGCTAAGCCTTCACGCGGCCATCTTGGTCACGCGCTTGGCTCCTCCCCCCACCATCGTTTTAAGGTTGAAGCGGAAGTCCCCTTCCTAAGTTTGAAGCATGCAGTGAACTTTTCCTTTGTCAGAAAGAACAAGGAATTACTTGTCACTTTGTTTGTGTGAAAGAAAGGTCCATAGGAAGAGTACATTCTGTATGGCAAACCTAGGAACTTTAGGTTGCTAGAATTAGATTGGAGCAATAGATTTTCAGGACACACACTTCACATTTCAGTTGTCAGCATTGGAAATTCCTCTTTTGTTGTGAGGAAGATTTATCAGGGTGTATGTTTGTGTTTCATGGATTTTTGAATTGGCTTTTGCCAGGATTGCTCCAGTTTCTCAGTTTTACATGCAACACACTTGGCCCCTATTCCATCTTGCCCCACTGTGTTCTGAGGCAAGGGCGCTTTACCTGACATCTCTACAGAATGAAGTTCGAAAACCCTGTGCAGAATCCCACAGAGGCACCTAATATCGCTTACATTTTTTCTTACCTCCGGGCATGTTCACCTATTTTTCACTGATCTAGTCATTCTCATCAAGGACAGTGAATGAGACCATGTCAATTGTCTGCTTTCTGGCCAAACTCTCAAAATAATGCTATGAGTTAAAGAGTCCACTCTCGTGTTTCCTAATATTTGAACCCACCCATGTAGATCAGGGCAGAAATATTTTATATGGGTATTTAGCATAAAGAACTGGCCCTCTGTGCTCACAATTCACAAGGACTTTATTAGTCTTTTATGGTAATAGCTGATTTTGTGTAGTTAAAAGCATCCTACATTTTAATGATCATGAAGTCGATTGTACATGCACATACTAGTTTTATTATGTTTGAGGGGAATATAGTCCAAAAGGTAAGTAAAACAACTGATATTCTTTTTCATTTTTGTTTTCAGTTTACGTTTCATTAGCGGGAGCAGAGATGGAACAGCACGAATCTGGCAGTACCAGCAGCAAGAGTGGAAGAGTATCCTACTGGATATGACGACTAAAATGGCAGGGTAATAAAATATGAATTTTATATTCTGTATGTTTTTTTAATTTCAATCATCTTATTTTTTAATGCATCATGAAAATTAAGCAGTGTCCTGTCGCAACTTCTGTACACGACTTAGAAGCTTTGGGTTATAGTACATGTTAATGTGACGTTTACTTTACATTACTCATAGGTGTGTGGTAAAAAAAATAAATCCTAAACGAAATGAACCGGCACATGACATTTTCTGGTAAAGTAAGAGGAATATTGTCAGCAAAATTTTGATTGTAGTTGGTATAACATAACTGCATTGTAAATTGTAAAGTACCAAAGGTAAAAGTAGCTGTGTGTGTGTGTACATTTGTGGAATCCAGCAATCCCCTTGAGGAGTGTTATTTTCAATTTTTACAAAACCTTTTGTTTTTTGCTTCTATGTGTCAATGAATTCTCCACCATTGGCTTACTCTAGCCTCCTCCTGTCCATCGTTTCACAAATGACCAGAGCAGCCATCAGCTGCAGGCAGGAACTGAAATGGGATCCCCAGATGAGATCTGCCACTTTAAAAATTGTAATTTGACCTTCTTGTCACCAAACGTTCTCACTCTGATTCTTCCTATTTTTTGACCTTTGTTGGCTTTCTTTTGTTGTCCCCTTTCTGATCAAAATAGCTTCCAAGTACCATTTTGAAATGGCTTCAAATGTCACATCTGCCACTTCTAGAGCAGGCATAAAATGTCACTTAGAGGACCAGTTAAGTGTTGCAGGGTAGTATTTAGGTGGTCCGGGCATAGTAGTGGAAGTCCTGGGAAGTATTTCTTACTACCCTGTCCTCCCACCCCCCTCCCCAACCCAAATGTTTTCCTTAATTAACTCAGCTCCAGTATCTGCTATTAGGTTGGGCCTGTTCTTCCTCCTTGGTACTGCCTAGTTCGGGCAGGGGCCAGGCTCTGTGCCCATCCTCAACCACTGCAAATCCAGCAATTTCACCTGGTGCGCATTTACACACAAAGAAGTCAGTTAGTGTCTCTGAAACTTAAATTATTGAGTTTGGGGATTTGGTTATTCTGGACTGGGTGGCATTGGGCCACTCATAATGGCAAGGAGCAAGATTCCATCTGGAGTTACAACTGCAGGTGGAATACTGTCACTTGTCATCAAGCTCATCTTAGTGGTCAAAGGATTTAGGCTATAACCCCTTCAGGCTTCATCACACGCTTCTTCCCAATTCTTTCTGTTATCCAGGTTTCTAATAACTCTTTCTGAATATGGAGTTTCTCCTGACTATGGGGGATCGAAAAGTATTGCATGCTAAGCCAGTGAATTAGGAGCCTTTCTTTCATGGCCTTAATTGATGACAAAGACTGTGGTGATATGTATTCTGGATCACCCCTATTTCAAAAGACACGTTTTCAATTAGAGTGCAAAAATGATGTCGCTAGTGTAGTCCATCTCCAAAATTCATATTCTCACAGATCCATCTTTAAACCACATTGCCAGTTACTGAGGTGTGTGACCATGGGGAAGGAAGTGAGCCACTTCTTAAAAAAAGAGGTCAGATTTAAGTTTACATTGTGTCCTCTTGCCTTCAACATGAAGTATAAGAGGTAGCCTTTTTCTGCACCGGTCATCAAGGTGTCCAACTCAATGGTATGTTGAGGATTTTTGGGGCCCAAGCATAGCACATTTTGGGGCCCCCTGTTTGGAACAACTTTAAATTGTATTACGTATTCTCTGCTAATTCAACCCCTCTGATGCCAAATATTATTCAGTTTTACTTAAAATTTCAGAAATGCTGTCGCACTCAAACAGATAAAATATGTGTTGCACCCTGCCCCAAAAATCCTTAGGAAGATGCTGGGTAGAGGAGGGAAAGAGGTAGAGGCAAGCAGAGAGAGAGAGGGAGAGCGACTGTGATGAAGAACTTTTCACAGGTGAGATAAAAAGATCATTTCCCAAAGGGGTCCTTGGAATGGGGGGGGGGGGCGGAGCAGGTAATCGCCCACTTTGCCCATGCCGTAAAACATCTCTGTTCTTAAACACAAGTTTTTCTAACATTTGTTCCCAGCCACTAATCTCCCAGAGATCTGTAGAATATATTTATAAGTGTTATCTTTCTGCTCATTTACACTATGTGTACAGGATATTAACCCTAGGTTACCTACATCGGACCAGTTATATGGTCCCTTACCAATCATGTTATTTACCTCACTACTATAGTCCCATTGCTTAGAATCTTAAATAGAGAGAATTGTAACTTCCACTTCAGTCAACAACTCAAACCTTTAGTGAAATGTTTGTTTAGTAAATCCTTCTTCACTTTTCTGTCACACTAACTTTTTATTAGAGTGTTGTATGAAGAATATTTGTCCCCAGATGCACATTAGAACTTTGTTTAAAATGCTGTAATCATTTTAAATGACTATACTAATAAACGTTATTTTCCTTAGGGATAACTTGCCCTTGACTGAGGACAAGGCAGCAAAACTGAAAGTCACTATGGTTGCATGGGATCGATTTGATACATCAGTGATCACTGCAGTTAACAATTTACTGTTAAAAGTGTGGAACTCCTACACAGGACAACTACTGCATAATCTATCTGTGAGTAAATTAGAAGTTCCTGAATGAATATTTTTTCGGCATGCCCGGAAGGTGCTTTTTCATTGTTATTTTTGGTACACAAATATATTAATTTTAAAACTCCTTTAGGTATAAATAAAAGTTGATTTTAAGTTGCTAGATAACCTTGACTGTACAGCTTGATAGGATTAATACTGTGCATGGATAGGACACACAAAACTTGGTCTGCGTATGTTATACACACACACGCATTCTCTCCCTCTCCCCTCTCCCTCTCCCTCTCCCCCCCCCTCTCTCTCTCTCTCTCTCTCCCCCCCCCCTCCTCCCCCTCTCACCCCCTCCAAAATGCGCCATTACACCAAATTTGGAGACATTTTTTAAAACTACATGTTCTGTGAGATCAAGGCGGAGGATCCCCAATGCAGATTCTTTTTTTTAATGATTTTTTTCGTTAAAATAAAATGGCAGTCACCAACTTTTTTGTGTTTTTTAACTCCCAAGTGGGCAGCGTTTACTCTTTACTGAGGAGAAGGACATGTGGCCCCCTCCCCAAGCCTTTAATAGGCGCCAGGGACCCGATTCCTCAATGTCGGTATAATCAGGGGATAGGGGGTGCACATCCACCCTCCCTGAGCCTTCGGCAGGCCCAAACACCTACATCCCTGAAGCCCATGCATTATTATTAAAGGGACCCGCCTCCCCAAGCTTTTGGCAATATCTGGAAGTCTGTGCGTCTGTCTGTGTCTGTGTGTCAGACACCAACCCTACTTCCAAAGGAAGAGGCACAGACTCCGGTCTGTAGGTATGGGGCTGATTTAATGTAGTTACAGGTCACCCACGACACCGCAGTAAAGAGAGAGACACGTTTCGCCTGCACAGCAGGCTTTATCAATCTGAATGGCGCCAACATTTCACAGGTATAAATAGTTTTTGCCCTCCTTCAATCATTGGTAGACATAGAAAACAGATTGTGCAACAACATTCTATGGTGAATATCAAATGAAATTACCCCAGCCCAATTCTTACATGTGTAAGCAATTCGTTAATATATACAAATATCGGCATAATGTGCAATACGTTTGTACATGGTTAAGAAGAAAATAATCTTCTGCAGTATAACACTGGAAAAGACATCTACCCACGGTAGAACCATGTCCTAATGACCGCGAAGGAGCGCTAAATAAATATACTGAAGCGGTGCCAGTCCTCTTGTAGTGTAGTTCCTATTTTCCCAATAGGCCCTGCGCATTGGAATAACATAAACAGTAGTATCGACGTAGAAGTGCGGATCTTCCAGGCCTCCACTGACTATGCTAAACTTAATTGGGTTTGTTACCAACTAGCTCAGAGGTCACTGGAAACTTTCCTGACTGAATAGGAAGTGATCAGCTTCCCTGGCACAGCCAAGAAGGGATTCAGTTTTCCAACAACCGTGCAACATGACAACTTTGCTCCTCAGATAAGAGTCAATCTCTAGGGTCGTGTGAAACAATAGACAGTTATTTTACTCAGTCAGTGGTTGTGCAGTTTACTTTCACAATATGTAGAGAATAGAGAGACGGGCGTTGTCAATAAAGGGTAACATTTATTGAACAGTCTTTCTTCTCGTACAAGAGAAATGAATTGCCACAATTGCAAGACTTGTTATTATAAAAAGTACGTACAGTAAGGTGAGTATTACGAAATAATACTGTAAAAGCATTGATATGGTTTCTTAGCCATACAATGGTTTAAAATGAATAAAACATATATACATTCATATATACATTAGGCTAAAATACTCAACTGGTGCTTCCAACTACGCCTACCCCAGTGTACCTGACCTAAGCCTAATACTTGGGAGGGGAGTAAGTAAGTAGCTTTAAGTTAAGTTGGTTTTGCCAAGGTTTGCTTCAAGAATTCTCTCTAAGGGTTTAGTCAACACCATACCTCTGGAATAGAATGATGGAGGTCTGGTATCTCCTTCAGGGGGTCGATATCCCAGTCACCCGCAAGGGTAGCCTGGAAACACCGGAGCTGGATTTCTCTGTGTTAGACAGGGACCTGGAGGGTCGGCCGAGGACAAGGGGAGAGGCCTCCGGTGAGGGCCGTCTCTAGCGATCGTACAGACAAGTAACTTCCCCCCCACAGATGGACACCACACCAGGATGAGGTCAACACTCTTTATATATAATTCTTGAGCAAGGATATCAGCGATACAGTGAGGTCGGGACACGAGGGTCCTCTCAATTCTAGTCTCTGGAAGGGAAAGGGTAGCGGGACAGTCTGGGTACCGGTCTGGTACGATGGATAGCTCACAATCCTCGAGCTCGGAGTTCTGGAGGGCCGGGCCGCGGCATCACCAGCTGGCTCGGTTGATAGTTCACTTTAGAAGGGCAGCGCCAGCCGGCAAAGGCGATGGTTCACACAAGGATGGGCCGCGGCAGCGCCAGCAGGTCCCGACGAGGATGTAGGTTGCAGAGGGCCGTGGCAGCGCCAGCAGGTCCCGACGAAGATGTAGGTTGCGAAGGGCCGCGGCAGCGCCAGCAGGTCCCGATGAAGACGTAGGTTGCAGAAGGCCGCGGCAGCGCCAGCAGGCAGGACGATGATTCACAAGGCAGGGCTGCGGCAGCGCCAGCAGTCCGTCAAGGATGAGTTCTTCAAGGTGTCTCTCGACTCCAGGATACAACTACCTTCCTGCTCTGGAGCTACCCCAGTTATAGGTCTGGCTCCCTTTGATGTCCGGACCCTCGCTCTTGGAGGTCGGAAGGTCCGGGATGAGGGAGTCCAGACACCCAGCAGGGGGGTGGAGCCAGCGCCCGGGGAGGCTGGGGGCGATCAACACCTGGCGAGGGAGAGCCATCGACACTCCTCTCTCCCACTGACCTGCCAAGTGGTCTCTTCACCTCCTGGGTGGATGGTGGTGCCTCGATGTCGGGGCCTGGCCAGGCCCAGGGTTGGGGTCGAGCTGAGGCCACGCGGCCTCGTGGTGTAGTGTCCAAGATGGCGGCTGGGCCGGGGCGATGGTGCTGAAGGAGGCCCGGGACAGCCGATGCTAGGATGTTCGGGAGCAGGCGTGCTGTTGGGGACGGGTTGCGGGTGACTTCTGTGGGTTGTCGGTGTGGTTCTTCTGGTGACACCGGGAGCCGGTGTTCGAGTCTTATGATGCGGGGAGGAAGCGGCCCCTTCACGAGGCCTGTCCAACACTCTGCAGGACAAAAGACAGCGTCTCTCTCAGCGCGTCGAGGAAGAGGAGGAGGGGCAGCGTCCGCGGGCAGCTTGCATCTGCTGGGCTCTTGCAGGGGACGGCTGTTCAGCTCCTAAGTTCACCACACCATCGTTCGCTCGTTAGCAACGATAGCAGTAGCGATAGCATCTATGGTATCATCAGCATAACAGCAGCTTCGTCAGCAGCGATGGCATTGAGGCAGCTAGCGTTTGCTTAAGGCAACGTTGGTAATATTTATACCTGAAAGGTGCCTTGTATGACGTAAGTTTTTGGACATAAGACGTCCATAAAGATGTCACTAGGAAGTGATCGTCTATCAGTGCTCATTAGAGTTCTATTACTAATCAAAACATAGCAAGCGGGGCTTTCCCAGGTTGCTGAGTTTTTATCTTGTTGAAGAACTCGGAGTGTTAATCTAGGAATCTTAGATAGTAACTTCTGCTATGTCATTGCACTAATTGGCTGCAAAGGAAGTGGCAGAGAAAGCGATTCTGAAATGTGGCTCTGTTCGTGAGAGGCCAGAGACGAGTTTCTGAATATTGCATTTGATCGGTTATGCCAATATAGGGAATAAATGGATTTATAGCCGTATAGGGGCATAAGGTCACAGTATCGATCAGGGTCCTAGATTAGAACGCTACACTCTCAGTGCGTGCTGCCCTACTTATAATTCACACATTAAAAAAAACCTGTACAAATACAGTGAATGAAACACGAGCTGTGAAATGAACATTAATTAGTAAAAAGCTCTAATCCTTTAGTGGAAAACAAAGGACACCACTATCCTGTTATGACCCCTGGTCCTGTTAAGAGTGGAACATAACTGAATTAAATTGCAGCATGCTGATGCATGCTATAACAGACACACTGATGGCATTACGTAGTCCAATGACCATGGCGCTTCAATCCTGCTATTCCCACGGACCTACAAGACCCATAATTCCCCTTTACTGGCCTTGGAATGCCATAGTTGTGTTTTTTAACTCCCAGAGTGGGGCAGCGCGTACCCTTTACTGAGGAGAGGGACATGCGGCCCCCTTCCCAAGCCTTAAAAAGGCGCCAGGGACCTGATTCCTCAAGGCCGGTATAATATTAAGGGGATGGGGGGTGCACATCCACCCTCCCTGACCCTTTCGGCAGGCCTGAACACCTACTTCCCTGAAGCCCATGCATTATTATTAAGGGGACCCACTTCCCAAAGCTTTTGGCAATCTTTGGGAACCCACCCCCTGGGTTGTGGGTGTCTGTATGTATGTGTGTATATGTGTATATACATATGTATGTGTGTATATGTATATATATATGATATATACTTAATAAATAAGCTTTTTGATAAAACCTGTTCGTGAGTGCCTGGATGCTTTCAGTTGCCGAAACTGCAAAATCTGGATTCTTATTCTGAATATATATATATATATATATATATATATATATATATATATATATATATATATGTATGTATATATATATATATATATATATATATATATATATATTCACTAAAAAAACATAGGTTTCAGGGACGTTATAGTTAGTTGAACATTTGACTCATATAAAACCAGAGAAATTCGCCTGTTATAGTTAGTTGAGTTAACTATAACTTGCGCACCCGCAATGCACTGCTGATGATGTCACATATTACATCACTCATGACCTGGTCAGTGACGTCACTGATGACATCTTAAATTACAACACTCATGACATCATCCACGTGACAGTTTGATGCACATACTGATGCTCTAATATAAATTTTGATACACCCATTCTAAAATGCTGACCACTATTTTTGAAACCATACACAGAAGAATGCCATATACTACATAGCACTCACTATTTCTATAAGTAGATTTATTACAAGAAAACAAGACACCTGAAACAACTCACCAACAGGAGCAGACAGCAAAGCAACCTTCTAATCAAGCACCGTGTACAAACTCTGCTAGGTTCCCCTCATGACAGCCCTACATTCTAACATTACATACTTGGAATCTAGTAGAATTACATACTAACATTCTATTATGACTTACAATGGAATACTACAAAGAGCACATGACTTTACAGCAATGAGCTCATGGTTTCATCCATGAATCTTGAGACCGGTAGGGGTAAGTCTTTTGCTTCCCACTCCCTATATTGTATAAACATAAACTAACACCTCTTCCACAGGTATGCTACAGCTCCCAGAGCACATCACTTTATAGCAATGAGCTCACAGTTTAGGCTCACGGTTTAATCCCCGAGTCTTCACACCAGTAGGTGTGAGTAGTTTGCATCCCATTCCCTATATACTATAAACGCCTATTAACACTATTTACACACTCATACTACAGCAGCTAGTATCCTACAGCGCCCAAAGCCCATCACTTTACAGCAATCAGCTTGGTTTCATCCCCAAGTCTTCACACCGGTAGGCGTAACTACTTCGCTTCCCGCTTCCGGTATACTATCTACACAGAGTAGCGGTCAGTAGTTCGCTTCCCACTCCCTGTATGGTATAAACGCCTACTAACACTACTTGCACACATATGCTGAAACATCAGACCACATCGCTTTCCAGCAATGACCTCACAGTTTAGACTCTCGGTTTCATTCCCGAGTGTAGCACCATATCATATCACCACCATGCCACTCTTAGCAACACCGCAGTTTCAGACCGTTAACAGTGATAACTACCTACTGGCGACCGCCAGTAGGTAATCAAGAACAAATTACAATAGTTCCTTGATTCTTTTAGCTTTCAAAACTTCTCTCTATTACTGTCTTTCTACTTTTCCATATAAATAGTTTTTTTTAATATTCAAATGCACATCGAAGTCAGAAATGCACACTTTTTAGAACATTCCACAACACGTGGAGGTTAAAATGTCATCAATTTTTTTTAACCTAACTATATTTATTTGCAAAATTATCTCGAACATTTAACAGCACGTGCAGGTTAAAAGTTCACGATTGTTTTGAGTTCGAACAGTCCCTTCCAAATGCAAGTAGCAGGTGTGGTTGAGTTGAGCAAATTGTATCCTATAATATGTACTTCACGTGAAAACTGCTTTTTCTTCACCAATCACAAAGATACTTTTCCACAAAACGAATGTGCACCCTACTTTTAAGAAACAATGCTTTTCATCTCCCGATCAGGTACCGTTTTGTATGCGAAAAGAAACTAGTTCCCCATCTTCAAACATATCTCTTATTTTACGAAGGAACTGCATGAGCTACAGACATCCTTCCATATCTTCCAGCCATACCTTCAAAATGCTAGTGTGGATCGTAGGACATAGATATGTTTTCTGGTGCAAGAGGTATGCAGAACAGAGGCGTTTTGACTTAGACCTGGGCTTACAAAATTTGGACATTAAATGGTTTGGACAGAGAGGATTGAAGTGGCACCAATTGTAGCCTTTGGTTAAAGCCTGTTTGCATCTCCAACACCCTGACCTCATGATTGTGCACTGTGGTGGAAACGACCTAGGCACATTGACTGAGGTAGGTTTGGTAATGCTTATGAAGGACACCTTTGGACAATTGATGTTTATTTTGCCTCAAATGGTCTTTGTATACACCAATATATGCCAAAGACAGAAGTGGAAATGGTCCAAAGAATTTTGCCCTCAGATTGAAAAATCTCGGAAAAAAGTCAACAAAGCTGTATCTGCATACCTCAGAGACCACAAAATGGTCTCCAACAACAACATACGTTTTGATATGGCAGATATATACAGAAGTGATGGAGTACACTTCACTGATCAGAGAAACAGAGTTTTCCTGAATGACTTGAAGCTGTGCATCCGCACTTATATGTAGCTCAAACTAACGAACACAAGGGCTCTTTTTAGAGCCACCCTATAACTTACAACTTAGGCACGCTATTTTAGGGCCATACTACGCCAACTCCCGCAACCTCGCCAAAATGTATTGTCCACACAGCAGTGGTGCAGCGGCCAGACCATCTCACTTTGCAGCACAGACCTCTCACTTTGATCCCCAGCTCTACTCACCCATAGGGGTGAGTAGTTTACTCTTTAGAAATACCGTATTGATTTACCTTCACACTCCCTATACAACACCACCTAAGCACCATACACAAGCTACAATGTTCTAAACAAAAGTTCATCCAAGTAGCTATACCTACATGCTGACACTACTTGCACAGATGTGGCACAGCGGCCAGAACACATGACCAGTGATCACACATCTGGGAGTCCTACCTAAGAATTCAACCAAAGAAGAATTAACCAGAAATACATTCAATGGACTAGTGAATGCCTAATACTGATTCTGATAACTATGGCGGATCGTAACAGCCAGTAGGACCCCATTACAGATGTGTTTTTATTGTCATTTTTGTGTGGTATGATTGATGGTATGTGAGAATGAAAGGTGAGATTTGAAGGGTTACTAAAACTGAGAGAACCTAATTTTGATTTTTCTTTCAATTGAAATGCTGATATGAATTTGTCTTTATCTGTAAATATTTTTAGGAGCACATGAGTTTAAAATATTTAAAAAAGTATATACAAATATAGAAATACAAATGTTTTTGATAAATAAAAAAAAACTAGAAAGAAAGCAGTTTCTGTGATGTGGACTTTGTTTCATGGGGAAATGTCCATTTTGAGTAAATACCACTTTTGAAACTAGATAGACCAGATATGAAGTTGTTCCAATTGTATTTACCCTCTTTTCCCCCTCCTCTTAGTCCTTAATTTAACTTGTGGATACCTTTGTGTATACAGAGCACATGACTTCACAGCATACTACACACAGTTTGGGCTCACGCTTTAATCACTGACTCCGGCAGCAGCTCAGCTTAGCAGCATGAGATTCTAGACAATACCTCACATATATTCCGTACCCCAGGACTTTCATACCAGTACGGGTCAGTAGTTCGTTCTAGTAGTTATAAACGCATGCGGACACTACTTCCACAACTGTAGTGCAGCGGCCACGGCACATGACTTCACAGCATAAGACACATAATTTGGGCTCACGCTTTAATCCCGAGTCCCGCACCAGCTCACCGTACCTGCATCATACTCTACGCAATACCTCACTTAATTTCTGTAGCCCACCACTTAGACACACCAGTAGGGGTAAATACTTCTTCTGAGAAGTAAATGCCGTTCTTCTGAGAGGGGGAACCATATATATATATATATATATATATATATATATATATATATATATATATATATATATATATATATATATATATATATATATATATATATATATATATATATATATATATATATATATATATATATATATATATATATATATATATATATATATATATATATATATATATATATATATATATATATATGGTTCCCCCTCTCAGAAGAACGGCACAGGCTGCCTTTGGATGCTTCAAAATATCTTTATTTAGGGCACAGAATCGGCAGCTCCCTACCGACGCGTTTCGCCACTAAGGCTTGGTCACGGTTACTGTGTACATTATCATGGTGCTATTTACATAGTGAAAACAAAGTGCATAGAGGTAGGACTACAATAGATCTCCTTGGCCAAAATGAGCCAAGAGGAACAACAGTGACTTTGAAACAGAGAAAAAGGTTATGATAGACCGTTTCAGGGAAAGAGGTTATTCAGAAAAAACTATCCACCAAGCGGTTGTAAGGGTAGACAAAGTAACCAGAACGGATCTACTAGTCCCTAAACAAAGATCTCTGAATGAAGATGAAGAAAAATTCAGGTTCATCACAACATACTCAGGACAAGCATACAAAGTAAGAAACATACTGACAAAAAATTGGCCAATTTTGCCAACTGACAAATTTCTGAGTAATTATGTGAAAGAACATCCACAGATTACTTACAGAAAAGGCAAATCTCTGAAAGATGATCTAAGCAAAAACATGGTCACACACAAGAAAACTGCATACAACAAGAATTTCACAGGCTTTGAATGCTGTATGAAGTGCAAGGCGTGCAAGGGTAGCAATAATTGTAACAAAATCAAAGTGCCTAATAGTTCCAGATTCTTTAACATCAAAGGTCCTTTTGACTGCAACACCGAATACTGTGTGTACTGCCTAATCTGTCCATGTGGAAAATTCTACATTGGAAGTACAAAACACAAGGCTAAGATTAGGATATTAGAACATAAGCGAGCAATTAGGAACATCAATGATCAGTACCCAGTTGCTCGCCACTTCAACATACACCACAACCAAAATGACAACTTGTTGAAGTATGTGGTGTTGGATGCAGTCAAGGAGAACGTAAGAGGGGGTGACAGGCTGCAACAATTAAGGATCTTGGAATCAAAATTTATTATTGATTTCGAGACACTGCACCCTGTGGGGATGAATTGCAGTGAGGAACTGGCAGTTCACCTCTAAAATCATTGAATATATCTGACTTGACATTCCCTTGCGCTTGCTTTTTTATGTGTAAATATTTTGATCCAGTTGATTTTAAAATCACTAATTTTCTTTTTACATAGGGGAACTTGGCTACAAGCAACAACAGACTTTATACCTAGAACGGAATTGTCATAACTGTTTAGCCCACTGGGGCATCACCCGCACAACCAAAGTGAAATCTGGGACATTATAGTAGCCCACTGGGGCGAGACTTAATTTTGTTTTGATGTATAGCAATCAGTGTGGCGCGTCAACACCACTCTAAGATGGCGGCCAAAAAGGGATGATTAACTCGTTAACATGAGCCAAACCCTTGAATTTGATTTCACTTATAACTGATAGATAATGAGCGAAATATGGCTTGATTTAATTTGTATTATACCTTGTTTTGCACTAAAATTACCAGCACAAACATATTATGACAATGTATGTTTAATTGAAAAAACAACTCAAGTATGGCGGTCGAAATTGGCCAAGGAGATCTATTGTAGTCCTACCTCTATGCACTTTGTTTTCACTATGTAAATAGCACCATGATAATGTACACAGTAACCGTGACCAAGCCTTAGTGGCGAAACGCGTCGGTAGGGAGCTGCCGATTCTGTGCCCTAAATAAAGATATTTTGAAGCATCCAAAGGCAGCCTGTGCCGTTCTTCTGAGAGGGGGAACCTTGTTTCTGTAAATAAGGGTGTCCGGCACCCACACAGGCTCGCCGTGCCACGAGACGAGGAATAACCGGGAGCGGTTGTTGGAATATATATATATATATATATATATATTACCTACTGGCGGTCGCCAGTAGGTAGTTATAGTTAGGATTTTTTTCAATGTTAAATCTCAAAATTGTATTTGGAATAACTTTAGCGCCGGTTGACGAATCTGACTGAAAGTTTCCTCAAAATGGCCTTGCGGCGTTCCGGTCCTTCCCTGAAAGTTTGGGGGGGATTCGTCAAGCGGGGGCCGAGATAAAACGGGGATCCCATGTTAATTTCCATAGGGCGGTCGATTTCACTTTTAGCCCGAACGGCCTAATGGATTTCCACCAAACTTGGCAAAATTGTAGGGATTGGTAGCCCGATGTGCCTTTGCTAAGTCTCATGATGTGTGCTCCAGTGATCTTTGAGTAATTTAGGTTAAAAAAATATATATATATCTATGGCAGCGCCCCGGTACGCGCCCCGGGGAGCGCTCCGGGTGCGCCACGCGAGGTGCGCACGGAAAGCGGATTGGCTCTCGGGTGTCTGTAAACATTCGAAACAGTCAGGAGCGGCTGCCATCTTGTGTCTCGCTAAAATCGAGACACAAGAGGTGGCTAAAACAAAGGGGGAAATGACCATAAGGCAACAGGGATAGACCCCCTTTGACCCCCTAGGTTTAATGTGGGGGCTAAAAAAGGGCCCAGCGGGGCATTTAAAATTATTATTTTTTTTTTCGTTTTGCGCGAGGGGAGCGCCCGGTACGCGCACCGGGGAGCGGACCAGGGAGCGTACTATGAGGAAAAAAGAATGACAGAGTTTTTAAAAAATGAAGCCGTTTTTTAGAAATTGGAGGTAGTTCTAAAAAACTTTTTTTTTCTTCTTTTTGTTATTTTTTTGTGTTTTTGTGTTTTTTGAACATTTTGTACTTTTTTTGGCTTTTCAAAACAGTTTTATATTTTTTTGTATTTTTTTAGGGGGAGAAACAAAAAAAGGGAATTGAAACTGGCTCAACTGGAGCAAAAAACCCAAAAAATTACTTCTTTTTGGGGCACTTGTGATTGTCACCTGCAAGGACGATGAGCTTTACGCTCTTTTCACCATAGGCGATAAGCTTGCCACATGCAGTACAAGTGATTTTAAAATCAGCAAATCGTGGCTGAATACAAGGCATCATCTCTGATGTTTCTGGTCCCGATGAAGTGGGTTTGTTTCTTTGGGAGGTGGTCCTTGAAGACTGGGGGAGGTTACTGGCCAGTTCCCTGAGCTCTGCACGAGAATAGTTGTTAGGGTGCTTACGGGTCATATGTCGAATCATGGTATTGTTACCAAAGGAATATTTTTTGTTTGGGTTGCCCCTTGAAAGTTCTTCCTTACAGATTAGGCAAGTTACCTTGGCCGCATTCACTTTTTTCTTGCCCTCTGGGAGTGAAAAAAACTCCCATATAATGTGTGACTTGGGCTTGTATGGGGTATTTTGTTCAGGCAGCCATCTTCCACCATCCTCCTCTTCCTCTTCCTCTTCCTCCTCCTCCTCTTGTTGACCACCAATGTAATCTTGAGCTGGTCCTCTTGGTGGTTGTGGTGGTGGGGCAGATGCACCAGCTGCTGCTGCTACTGAAGCCATTATAAAGATCAAAAAGGTACAGAGAGGTACAAACAGGTCTTCCTAAGTCAAAGGACAAAGTCAGAATAAGGAAAAAAGGTGGGGTCTTTCATCATTTGGAAAAAAAAACTGTCCTGAACCAATGAGAAGTGTTATTTTCAGGTCACAAGACCAGGGGCTTCATCATTATGAAACCAAAACTGTTATGAACCAATGAAAAGAGTTATTTTCAGGTCCCAAGACCCAACGCGCTTACGCTACGCGCCCCGGGTCGCGTCGCGTAAGCGCGTCGGATGTTTACGTTGCGCGATCGTATTCGCTCGAGTACTTCCGGGTGTGAGGAGAACGTCGAACCTCGAGGATGAAAACGTCGCCGAGGTAAGGGACGACGTATCCCCCATCGGAGCCGTCGATGACGACTCAAGCGATGATCCAGGCCCAGCAGGGCCCGAAACAGACACTCAAAGACTTCCAAGGGCTCAGGTCGAGGCATCGCCAGAAGGCCTAAGCCAAGATCTTCAAGAACCTTTCTATAGCCCCGCGTCAAGGCCCGGCTAAGAATCCATCACATGAGGCATCGGTCCAGTTGCTAAAAACGAAACCAAAAGCCCTCGACTCAAAATCGAAACCGAAACTACTGAAATCAGTCTTCGGGTCGAAGAGCTCCAGCACATCGGAGTCGACGAACAAAAAAGGTGTGACCCTGCGGGGTGAAAGGTGAAGAGTGTCAAGCCAAAGATCGGTGCGCTAAAGTCCACCATCAAATCCAAGCACGTCGAGCCGACCAAGTCGACGCCGACGGACAGCGACACAAACAAAGCACTCGAGTCTCGGAAGCTTCTCGATCCGAAGCATCTGGTCAACAGACCCCAGCTCGTCAAAGGCCTCGAGTCGAAATCTAAAAGCGCCTCGAAGGAACACGTCGAGCAGAAATAAAAGAGCGCGCCTCCGACGCCACAAGCGCCAAAGTCGACGCCAGGACATAAAGTTACTGGCGACAAGGCAAAATCGGTCGGGGCTCCATCGACGCCGGCCCCAAAAAGGTCGGTCTGTCTAAAGACAATGTGCCGCCAATAAAATTCGGTCTGCCCCCAACTGCGCGCCCTAAGGCGCTCGATCCAAAGACTGGGGTCGACACAACAAAAAAGATGTTGCTGGGAAAAAGGACACATCCTATGGAGGAGGATGTTTTGTATCAGGAGCCCTCGTATGATGACCAGTCAAAGCTTCATATCGACTCAGAATCTGGCAGACTGACTATCTATCAAAGAAAGATAAGGTCAGAACATCCTCTGGAGTCATACAAAATCCCACTCAAGAAAAAGAGGGATTCTTCTACGTCACCTGTCCTTTTTGAGACTATAAGGTACCATGGCCAGGACACTTCTTCATACTCTCCAACACACACTGCTGAGGATATGGGGTATGACAATGAGGAACAATATCATTACCCTGTGGACACGGATCAGGATGACCGGACTCAGGTCTGGACAGACCCTACTGACCAAGGGGAGTCACAGACTATTCTGGATACTCCCTCTTATCCTGTTAAAACTTCCCCAACGGAAGATACGGCTGCGTTCAACGCGTTGATTGAAAGGGCAGCGCTAAATCATGATGTCGACATGCTCGCTGACCCAGTTGAGGAGGACTTCCTATTCGACACTTTCTCCACCTTGGAGAAATCTGTTAAGACTTTGCCCATGCTAAAAGGTGTCCTTAAACACGCTGGGGACATTTTCAAAGAAACTACTAGAGCAAGGGTTATCAACCCCAGGATTGAACGGAAGTACAGGCCGGCACTGTGGACCCTACTTATATTAGGGGACAGTTGCCATTGGACTCGCTAGTGGTCTCAAATGCTCGTAAGCGGGCCAACTCGCAAACTACGGGTGATGGTCCTCCTCCAGACAAGGAATCGAAAGTATTGGAGGCTTCAGCGAAGAGGGTGGCTGCTCAAGCAGCTAATATCTGGAGAATTTCCAATACACAGGCCCTATTAGGCAGATACGATAGGGCGCATTATGACACTTTAGAGCAACTGCTTCAACATTTCCCTGAGTCCTACAAAGAAGGTGCAGAAATGCTCATCCAAGAAGGGAAGCTCATAACAAACGCATCCATCAAATGCGCGCTAGACGCAGCAGACACTACAGCCAGGGCCATCAACACAAGCGTCATGCTCAGGAGACCTGCTTGGTTGCGAATCTCTGGATTCAAACCTGAAATACAGACCACATTACTAAATCAGCCTGTGAACCCTGATTTCTTATTTGGCCCTGACGTGGACACAATCTTAGAAAAGATTAAAAAAGACACAGAGACAGCCAAGTCTATGGGTGCCCTGCAGTCCCAACAGTTCAGGTGTGGTTCCTTTTGTCGCTCCAGTAACAGAGGAGCCACGCGAGGCCAAGCATCACAACAAAGTACATACAATAAAGGAAGCACGCAGACCACCTATACTAAAAACAATAGAGGTGGTTACCGTGGAAACAGCAGCAAGGCAGAGGACGAGTGAACAACAACACCAGGTCCTCCGCCAATAATAAACAGTGACGTCTTGTCACTGCCCCCGGACCATGTAACACCGGTCGGGGGGAGATTACAACAGTTCCTGCCAGTCTGGGAGACCATCACCTCAGACAGGTGGGTGAGGCAACTTATTCAGTACGGCTATTGTCTAGAGCTCACTTCCGCTCCACCCAACATACCCCCAAGACAACGTCCTATGTCCGCAGAGCACATAGACTTATTGCAGCAGGAAGTTATCAGCATGCTGCAAAAGGGGGCCATAGAACTCGTCCCCATACAAGAACAAGGCACAGGGGTATACTCGCTGTACTTCTTAATACCCAAAAAAGACAGGTCTCTCAGGCCAATGCTGGACCTCAGGCCCCTGAACCAATACATCTTGTCAGAACATTTTCACATGCTCACCTTACAACAGGTTCTGCCATTGCTCACTCAGGGAGACTTCTTGGCAACGCTAGACCTAAAAGACGCATACTTCCACATACCGATACATCCTGCACACAGGAAGTATCTCAGGTTTACCTTACAAAATCAACATTACCAGTTCAAGGTCCTGCCTTTCGGGGTGACAACAGCCCCCAGGTAGTTTACCAAGTGCCTAGCGACAGTAGCTGCGCACCTACGGGGAAACCATATTCACATCTACCACGACTGAAGCGCGACTGAATTCGGTCGCACTTCGATTTCCAGGATACTGACTGCGGCGGATTTGGCCGAGTCGCAGGGATACCTATTTGATATTACGCTTAGGTACATTTTGTTCCATTGCAATTTGGACTGGTATTATACACTTGGAATTAACTGGGTCGGATTCCTATCGAGAATATTTGAGAAGAAACAAACTAACATCTTATAAATAGGCCTGCTGCTGAAATTATCAGGTCTCTGAATTATAATATCTATCGACCAACAACTGCTACCAACAATTGTGTGACGAATATACCAGCCAGTCAGAGTTATCCAGATATTCTATATTGGATTTATTTTGTGTTTTTTGGAAGGATCCTATACCTGTCAGTTGCATTCACTGTTAGTGTTTTCTACAATTGCACACGCCCTGAAGAAGTTCTGGTGGTTCAGAACGAAACGCGTTGGCTGATGGTTCTTTTGAATATAAGAAAATAATAAAAAAACTGTACTGAGAAAATATCAAGCCTCCTAATTTCGGATTTGGACTCTGAGAAACTTTGAACTGATTGTTGATGATTGGAGTGGTGCCCTAAACTGGATGATAAACATTTTGGATTCACGTTTTACGTGAGGTGCCCCTGGACAGAGGGTACCGGTTTTCTCAAGTGGCACACTGAACTTATTTTCTTTTACTTATCATGTCTGGTTGATACGAGTTTGGTGCTATATTCTGGTGCTATATCCACTGTCCATTCTTATGGTTGAGGGCTGCTGACATTCATATCGCCCTCCCTCCTCCCCGGTGCCTGTCGCAGCTGTAGCACTCAGAATTATTCTTAGCATGGACATCACTTACTGTATCATACTCCATCCCTGCCACAATGGCGAAAAACAATCTGAGGATGGAGAGGATGCCCATGTGCACTGTAGTCCGGGGGAGGAGCCACCTATCTCGTGATACTTCGAAAACTCTTCCAGGACAACAATGTGCAATCATCCGGACCCAACACTAGGCAGCGATCTATGCACAGATATGAATGTCAGCAGCCCTACATGCCAAGAACAGATGCATACTGGTAAGTAGCATATTCCTTTTCAAGCAACATCAACACCCACAGGTTAACCACAGCTTTTGTAGAGGTACTGCTTTACAGTCTATGTAGAGCATGTGTATCTACAATGACACACGCCTTGAACAGACTGTTACGTTCGAGGCATATGAGCGGTAGATTGTATACTTTAGCATAGATTGCCACCTGGTGTTGGTCTTGGATGTTTGCACTTTTTTTTTGTTGAAGAAGTCTTTGTAGTCACGGGATAGGTGGCTTCTCCCTATGGTGATAGTGCGCATGGGCATCAGCTCCATCTTCAGATTGTTTTTTTCCGCCATTGGGTTGGGGTATCTTATACGATTCCCCTTCGACGCGCAATCCTTCACGGATCGACGGTATTGTTTTTCTATTGTGCTCCTCGACGCAGATCCAATACAAATCTCACCACCTTCTATTCCGGTCGTCGACGCGGGCCGATGGCCCTGTCCGCGCCATCAGCCACTACGGCTAATAGAAAGAACTTAATTCAAAGACTGCCCCCTGAGTGGTGTCAAATTCCCACACTCTGATCTCCACGAGGTCTGTAACCTTTGCCTCTCTCCAGAACACTAGTGTAGCAGGGATTCCGTTCTCTTACAGAACTGTGCATAGAGATCCGGAACCTCAGTGAATTAGGATGACCCAAAACTCACCTCAGTATCCAAAATCCCCTTACCGAGCTAGCTACAGTGTCTCATTGGTCATAACAAACTCCCAATGACTTAGACAAACCAGAACATGAACTTAGGTTACCTCAGGTATCGTGGAACACATGAACACTCTTTCGTTCTATAATCATTTCAAACCAGAACGTGGAGTAAAAGAGGACATGTGCACATTTGAAATATTTATTATTCAATGCAAGGTTCTTAAACGCAGTATCTTATATAATACAAGAAGACATATTCTAAGAATCAGAGTTATCAGCATAGTCACTAGTCCATAATAAGCAAACGGTGATAGCATATTATAATGCAAAAATCAATAGACATTTATATCACCTATTTCTCGCACTCCCTATTTAGCATACTATATTATATCTAAGAAGGTCTCATTTGGGTTTTAGCAGGGCGGGCCCATACCTCTAAATGTCAGGAGGAGAGGAGGATCACATCATCTGCTACCAGCTCTCTGCATGCGAAGCATCATCAAGTGTGTTTTTGCATTCTCAGTAACTCTATCTTAAACCCGCTTACAGCCCAATGTTGGCAGCAACTGTATTTGTGTTATGTCTAGTGGTGCGAGGATCAGACCTCCCAGCAACCTTGTGTTAGGTTATTCTTATAGGGTTCAGCACTCACTGTTCAGACAGTGTACCAAGCACGACTGATATCAGAGTAATAACATATTATTCTCAAATAAATCACATCTTTCGTCTAGGTTGAAAGCTACAATAACAATTATGTGTCGTGTGCAAACTGAAGCCAAAGGAAAATATGTCGTTTAAACACTTAATAAACTCATGCTAACTTAACACAGTATATAGAAAGCAGCATCTATATGACACTAGGACAACCATTGCCCGGCCTGCGCTTCATTACGATCGAAGAAAACCATAAGTGATTGCCAGGCTTGCCATTACGTAATGTCTCGATCCACTACCTCGTGCCTGACGACATCTTTGACGTAGGCCCCAATGGTCCTGAGAAACAAGAACCGGCGAGTGAAGACATCAGCGTCTCCGAAGCCGACGAATCAGACGCCGAAGAGCAGACTGATACTCCAGGTCATCGAACAGTGAGTACCGACATCGACACCCCTACCTCTTCTCAAAGACATAAGGCTCCGGTAATACCTTCGCTTTGCGGCTCAGGACGACACTGTGACAAAACTTCTGATGCCCCGCCCTCAGGCTTGCCTCCTAAGTCCAAAGACAAGCGTTCTGGCGACTCTGGACCTAGTCAGCCACGCATTGGTACCGAACTACCATCCTCTGTACCGAAACCGAAATATTCGGCACCAAAGCACCATCAGGATAAACCCTCGGAGCCGAAACCAGACCACAAATCTTCGGAGCCGAAAAAGAGTAAATCTTGAGAACCGAAAAAATACAATGAATCCTCAGAGCTGAACAAGACCATACATCCTTGGAGCCGAAAAAATCATCGGACTCCACAGCTCCTCCAAAGCAAAAGGGCACTAAGACCCCTCCTAAAGCTTCGCAATCCAAACCAAAACAACCAAAATCCTCAGTGCTGAACAAGGATACTGGATTAAAAGACCTATTTCAACCAGATCCAGTGGATCCTAAACAAAAAACTCTTCACATTGACCTTAAAACTGGTCATATCAAGACAATTCTATTGAACAAGAGACATTTGGACTCCCCAGAAGAACCCAAAGTACCCTTAAAGAAGAGAGACATGGGAACTTCTCCAGTCAGAACCATCTCTCCTCCAAATATACCCACAACACCACTTTCGCCAGCACACTCTTGAATACTTCTGTATTCACCTACATCACAAGATGCTGATGAAGATCACCTTGGGGTGGGGGTGGGGGTGGGGATGAAAACCTACAAGAGGATAATGATGATCACCTGATCCTTGGGAGGATTATGTTAATCCACCAGATGTCCCAGATCTCCCTGATCCAGACTCCTACCCATCTTGGCCATCACCTCAGACCACAACATAGGTTTTGCACAGCTCATAAACAGAGCTGCACAATATCATGGGGTAGAATTACACTCAGACCCACAGGAGGAACATTTTTTGTTGGAGACTTTCACACAGTCACAAAAATCAACTAGCATTCTACCTATGTTAAAAGGTATTATCACACATGCACCTGATGTTTTTAAAGATCCCGTCAGGGCTAGAGTTCTCAAACCCAGGATGGAAAAGAAATATAAACCAGCTCCCAACGATCCAGCTTATATTAAAGCACAGCTCACTTTAGATTAATTGGTTGTGTCAAATGCATGTAAATGAGCAAATTCACAAACATCAGAGGATGCCCCACCTCCAGGTAAGGAGTCTAAATTACTAGACGCATCTGGCATTGCCTCACAAGCAGCAGATCATTAGCGCATTGCCAACACCCAAGCTTTACTGGCCAGGTACGATAGGGCTCATTACGATGAGCTTGAAAAGCTCACACAACATCTTCGCGATCAATATAAGACTAAGGCTAACCACCTCATACAAGAGGGAAAATTAATTACTAACACTTCTATAAATGTTGCTCTTGACGCAGCCGACACAGCGTCTCGTACAGATAACAAAGCGTTTTACTACGCAGACACGCATGGCTACGCATATCTGGATTGAAACAGGATATGCAGTTCACTATTCTTAATCAACCCTTTGATCAAGAACACTTATTTGGATCCACTGTAGACCCATCTTTAGAAAAAATGAAGGACTCAGAAACTTCTAAGTCCATGGGAGCTCTACAGGCAACAACAAGTAGAGGTTCTTTACGTCGCCCCTTTTATAGAGGCGCCTCTAAAAATATTGGGACGGACAACACCTCATCCGCCTACAAAAGTACTACTCAAACCTCCCGTAACAGAGGATATTTCAGAGAGGGTTATAGAGTGAACAACAACAAGGGTAGAGGCCGCGGTAAAAACATTGGCACTTTTCCTACTACAAAAAAGTGACTTACCTCCACTTCCCCCCGAACATTCCACTCCAGTCGGGGGAAGACTATCACAGTTCCTACCTGTCTGAAATTCCATTACCACAGACAAGTGGGTAGGACATATTTTCCAGTATGGTTACTGCCTGGAACTCACTTCAACTCCCCCATTCATACCCCCCAAACAACATTCAATGTCCACAGAACATCTGACACTGTTAAAACAAGAGGTTCTCTCTTTTTTATAAAGAAATGCAATAGAACTGGTCCCCTTACCTCATCAAGGAACAGGGGTTTACTCCCTTTACTTTCTAATCCCAAAGAAGGACGGTACTCTCAGGCCACTACTAGACCTCCGACCGTTAAATCTCTACATACAGTCGGACCACTTCCACATGGTCACTCTCCAACAGGTCCTCCCTCTGCTCCAACAAGGCGATTTCCTTGCCACTCATGATCTCAAGGACGCCAACTTTCATATTCCCATTCACCCTGCTCACAGAAAGTATCTACGGTTTGTAGTGGACGGTCAGCACTATCAATTCAAAGTCTTCCCATTTGGAGTAACTACAGCACCCTGAGTCTTCACAAAATGTCTTGCGGTAGTCGCAGCTCATTTTCAGAGACAACACATTCACGTGTTTCCTTATCCTGATGACTGGCTCATAAAAGCCAAGTCACACACTGTGTGCACAATACACACAAAACAATCTAGCTGCGCCACGACGCAGGATTCACAATAAACCTACCCAAGTCACATCTTCAACCGTCCCACCTACTTCAGTATCTAGGTGCCACAATAGATAACTCAAAAGCCCTTGACTACCCCAATCCAGTCAGGATAGCCAGCATGCAAGCTCTCATATCAAGATTTCAACCTCAACACACCCTTCCAGCTCGAGTGTTCATGCAGCTAATAGAGATGATGGCCTCTTGCATCCTTATCGTTCCTTATGCAAGACTCCAGATGCGTCCCTAACAAGAATGTTTAGCACATCAATGGAACCAAACTCCAGGTCCGTTAACAGATCTGGTGTTGGTGGACAGCTGCACGCATCGCTCTCTGCAGTGGTGGAACACACAAAACCTATCCAAAGGGCGGCTGTTCCTTGACCTGGTTCCACAGATAGGGCTATATAGGTATACAAAAGATCCCCCCTATACAAAATATATAAAATGAAACTCTTGTTGTTGCTTCACCTATGCTTTACAGAAAGTAAATAAACTGACTTGATGAAATTAGTTATAGAAGTATGAACTGGCCGAGGGGGGATCTTTTGTATACCTATATTGCTGTTTCTCTCTCTTTCCCCTGGTCATTAATCTAAACACAGAGAGGGTCCCATTTTTCATGTTACTCCACAGATAGGGCTAACCACAGACTCATCGCTCACCGGCTGGGGAACTCCTCTCCAAAACCCAAACCGTTCAGGGTATATGGACCCATCAACAAAAATTACTCCACATAAATCACCTGGAGTTACTGGCAATCTTTCTAGCACTAAAGTCTTTTCAACTCTTGCTAGTAGGCAAAGCTGTCTTGATCCGTACAGACAACATGCCAGCAATGTATTACATACAAAAGCAGGGGGGGCACACACTCTCTTAAGCTTTCACAACTAGCGCAAAGCATATGGAGATGGGCCATTCCTCAAAACATTTACCTCATTCCCAGAACATCTACCAGGAGTACACAATCAGATCGCGGATCTGCTCAGGTTAAACACAGCAGATCCACGAATGGGAACTTCATCCTCAAGTTCTTCTTCCATTCTTTCACATGTGGGGTCATCCAGACCTAGATCTGTTTGCCACACATCAAAACGCACATGCCCAAGCTTCGCCTCCAGATATCCATACCCATTGTCCGAAGGCAATGTGCTATGGATGAATTGCTCAGGCAGATTTGCATACGCTTTTCCGCCTCTCCCGCTCATTCTGTTACTGGTTCAGAAGTTCAAACAACACTCCCTCACAATGATCCTAGTTGCTCCACCACGGGCACGCCAGCCATGGTTCACAACCTCATCAAAAGCTCCACCTCTCCCGACAAGTTCCTCACTCAGAACCATGGAGAGATAATGCACCCAGATTCCAATCAACTCAATCTTGCGATCTGGCTCCTGAAGTCCTAGAGTTTGGCTACCTTAATCTCCCGTCAGACTGCATGAATGTCTAGACGTCCTACTACTAGAGTATGCTATGCAGCAAATTGTAAGCGATTTGTCATTTATTGCACAAATAACGAAATCGATCCGCTAGATGCTTCCATCCAAAATATTATCTCTTATCTTTTGCATCTACAACAATGTAACCTAGCATATACATCTATACGGCTACATCTTGCTGCATTTGCTGCTTCCCTCCAAAACAGACAACATTTGTCTTTGTTTCGAGTACCCACTATCAAAGCGTTTATGGAAGGACTTAAAAGAATAATTTCACCTAGAGTTTCACCTCCTCCTGTATGAAATCTTAATATGTCCTCACCAGACTCATGGGTCCCCCATTTAAACCTCTGCACAAATGCGAGTTACAGTTCCTTACTTGGAAAGTAGCCTTCCTCATAGCTATCACATCACTTAGGAGAGTCTGTGAACTTCAGGCATTGACCATACAAGAACCATTTCCACAAATACACCATAGTAAAGTGGTTTTAAGGCCTAATCCAAAGTTTCTGCTTAAAACGGTATCTGCCTTTCACCTTAATCAGTCGGTTGAATTGCCAGTATTTTTCCCTCAACCAGACTCATTGGCAGAACGCGCTCTCCACAAGCTAGACGTTAAAAGAGCAATACTCTACTATATCGAGAGAACTAAAAGTTTTATAAAAACAAAACAACTTTTTGTAGCTTTTTCCCCACCTCACAAAGGCAATCCCATTTCAAAAACAGGAATTGCAAGGTGGATTGTTAAATGCATCCAAATATGCTGTCTCAAAGCTAAACGCACATTAACTATTCCCCCTAGAGCTCATTCCGCACGCAAACTAGGGGCTTCTATGGCATTCTTAGGGAACATTCCCCTAGATGACATCTGCAAAGCAGCAACTTGGTTTACACCACATACTTTCACTAAACACTATTGTGTAGATGTGCAAGCAAAACAACAAGCTACTTTGAGCCAGGCTGTATTAAGAACACTTTTTCAAACTACTGCAACAGATACATGTTGCCCAGCTGGGGAGGAAAAACTGCTTTACAGTCTATGCTAAATTATACAATCTACAGCTCATATGCCTCGAACGGAAAATGCTACTTACCAGTATGCATCTGTTCTTGGCATGCAGAGCTGTAGAGATGTATACGCCAACCCACCTCCCCGGGTACCTCTATCTGTTGCAGTATTATCTTATTTAGATACATCACATGGACATCCTTTTCTATTCTCTTACTAACTCCATCCTCACCCTTTATGGCAAACAACAATCTGAAGATGGAGTCGATGCCCATGTGCGCTATCACATTGGGAGGAGTCACCTGTTCCATGACTACAAATACTTCTTCGACAAAAACAAAGTGCAACCATCCAAGCCCAACACCACATGGCGATCTGTGCTAAAGTATACAGCTCTAGAACAGGTGCATAGTAGTAAGTAGCATTTTCCTACGTTGTAAGCATCTGTTTGTGGCATGTAGTGCTGTAGGACACAGACCCTACTTGGGGTGTTACTTTTTTGGGGCATTTTACAGGCAGTCACATGGGCATCTGTCCCTACATTTACCAGGCACTACTGTTTTGATTCTAAAGACTTCAGGGTGAATTAGGTGTCTGCTTGTTCTTCCAGGACTTCTGGTGTAGTACACTTTCCCAACCCACCTCCTTGGAGATAGTATTACTTTGGTACTGACTCACAAGATGAGGAATCTTTGGTTAGAAGTATCCATCAGAAGGATAGCTTATTTAAACGTGGCTCTTTCTTACAGATACTCTATTGAACCACAGATTTTTTATTGCTCACCCACCCACTCACTCCCTGTTCTGTGGAGTAGATTGCAAGAGTAATACGTTTGTTTTAGCACAATGCCAGCACAAACTCAGTCTTGTCAGCCACACACTTTGAGAGCTGGAAAAAACAAGGTGCTAATTGCCTTCAGTGAGTATTGATGGAGGCTAATGGCACCACCTGTGGTGAGCAGAGGCGGTTTCAAGAGTTTCTTGATCCAGTCAGGCTCCTGGAAAGATTTACCACATTGAGGATTCTCCGAGTAGATAGAGTATCTGCCTATTCTAAGGCAAATACGAAGGTCAGTAACGTATTCTTTAGGTCTTTTATGTAGTACAGTTAACTTTCACAAGAGAGATGACATTTATTACATAATAATGGCAGTACAAATGAAGACATAAATGCAAGCTGAGTACTTTTCACAATACATGTCTGCTTTGGAGTAATGCTGTAAAAATTTTCTATTTGTACATGTTTTACAATGTAATTCTTTCAAGGTACTATTTTGAAAAGCACGATGCTTTGATGTTTAATACCATTCAGACTGTGATACATAAATCCTTTCATCCTAGGGCCATGATGATGAAGTATTTGTATTGGAAGCACATCCATTTGACCACAGAATCATGCTTTCTGCAGGCCATGATGGGAATATTTTTGTCTGGGACATTGACAAGGGAGCAAAAATTCGTAATTATTTCAATATGGTAAGCCTAAATAAAGATACGTAAGCTTTGATATTTTTTTCTTATTTAGAAGTTTGAGGATAATTTCCATATTATTGAGTGCAGGTTAACTGTTTTCTGTACTGGTTATACTTGTGATTAAAAGCAATTAATTTGACTATTTAATGTTATGTAACTACACATGTCTGGAATTATAATTGTTGTGTTACTTAAACTTGATATAGCGCACAACAGACCCAGAGGGGTATCTTGTCACTAAGGAACAGTCTCAGGCAGTAGTTGACATTCGGTTAGAAAAAAAGTGATTTGAGTGTTTTCCGGAATCAGTTGTATTCAGTGCTGAGACGGAAATCCAGTATACAGGAGGCAAGTTGGAACAGACTCTGCCACCGCATTTAGTCAAAGGAATGTTGTACACTCTGTAATGCTTTGTCCATTGACCTTAAGTTTCTGGTCGGAGATTGTTTGAGTTTCTGCTGCAGATAACTGGGACTCTTAATCCTTAAGGTGTTATATGTCAAGCAACAGATTTTAAAGCTGCTTCTCTGCCTGACTGGTAGCCTGTGTAATGGTTTCCACAGTGGGGCTAAGGCAGAGCCCGATGGAAGGTTGAAAACAGGCTGGGCTTTCGTGTTATGCACTACTTGTAATTTGGCTGCAAGAGTCTCATTGGCTGCGGCTAGTAGTTCATTACCATAATCCAGTCTGCTTAATATTAGAGCCTGGACTAGCGTTCTTCTAGCTGAAATCGGGAGATAGGGAAAGGTTCTCCTCAATAGGCGCATAGTATGAAAACGGATACATGTAGTCGGCAGGATCATCTCTTTCATAGATAATGTTTGATCTATTTTTTCATCAAGATTCTTCACTCACAGTCTAGGGGGGTCAGATTTGCACCCAGTTCAGGAGGCCACCACTCGTCTGACCCAAGTTGATTGGCCTTTCATAACAGCATAATCTTTGTCTTTCCGCCATTCAACTGTAAGCAGTTAGTTGTCATCCACTCTGAAATGGCTAACATTCCCTTGGCAAAATGATGTTTTGTTTTAGCCAGATCGTTATCAAAAGAAAAGCTCAGCTCTGTGGCATTTGCATATGATATTATTTAAAAACCAAATTACTCTGCAATCTTGGAGGGGGGTCACATATATGTTGAACAACGTAAGGTTCGAACAGGATCACTGCCGTACACCCATATTGATTCATAAAGTGCTGGACTTAAGAGACGAGTAGTGGTTTGGGTTCTATTTTCCAAAACGATTTGAAACCATTTGAGGGATATCCCATGAATCCCTATCTCCTGCAGTCTCTGCAACAGCCTTGAGGGTGATACAGTGTTGCCTGCTGCATATAAATCCAACAGCACTAACATATATGGGACTCTAGCATCGAGAGAGAGTCTTAATAAGTCAGTGACCGGTAATAGTGCCATCTCTGTACTATGTGAGGATCTGAACCCTGATTTCAAAGGGTCCAGATTTTGGTTACCTCAAGATAGGTGCACAGTTGTTTGTTAAATCTGATAGAGACATCTAGGCGCAGATTCCTTAACTTAGAATATCCCCAGGCATCAGACTGGATCTGGGAAAAAAAAATCAGCAGCATCTCTGCGCGCCAGGGCACGGAGCCACATGACCCCGCCCTGACTTTGTCCACGTACGTGACATCCGCGAGGTCATATAAGTCCCTGCCGGCACGCTGACATCATCAGTTTCCATCTTTTCCGCGTACAACACGGATCCGGATTAAGCGGTTCCCTTGGCCTGTTTTCAGGTCCCTTTTGACGCTTCGCGTCTGGAACAGTATGCGATGCCTTCGGTCTTCAAAACGCGTACCTTCTGTTCATGGCAAATGTCCGCAACGGACCCACATCTTATCTATATGTGGTGTTTGGGCGAACACCACGACTCAACAGATTGCGACACCCGCCAACACCTCAAGCCGAAGTCCCGGCGGGAGCGCCGGATGAAGCTCCTTTTGGCTCGCCTATCCCAGTCAGAGTAGTATCGCCCTCCGGTCTCCTCGCCGGCGGGCCCCTCTGGTTTCCAGTTGCGGCGTCGGTCAACCTCTGGGGCCCGGAGACGTTGTTTCCCCCTTATGGGTGAGTCGCGGCACATGTTTCCGAGGTCCACAACTTCACTTCCATCTGTTATCGGGGGCACTAGTTCCCGGAGCCCTCCGGACGTGCGCCCCCGGGAGTTGCCCCTCCCCTATCCGCCCTATCTGGGCCCAAATGGAGACCAATGCCGCAGCTCTGCAGGCCTCCCTTGGATCCCCTCCTGTGCCTGGGGCGTCCTCGGGGCCTCCGATACTTACGGGGTCCTTGAATGTCTCGCCAGTGGGTTCGCCCCGGGCGTTTAGTAGGCCCTTGCCCTCCAGGGACAAAGAAGATATGGTGTCATCCGGGTGTGGCCCGGCTGGGTCCCCTTCTTCGACCCATAGCACCCCTGCCTCATAGTCCCATGGGGCTCCATGTGGCGTTGCAGGAGGTTGCTAGTGCTCAAAACCTTGCTTCAAGCGCACCTCGGCCTTCCCGGCAGGCGGACGGACGCCCATCTAGAGTTGGGGTCGGCGCCGTTCGATATCAATATGCCTACTCCACCTCTTTTCTTTTTCCCTCCTGATGCGAAGTACTGTTTTTGGAAAGGTGTGACTCGTGTTTCTTATGCAACTATCTACCTCCGTATGAGTTCCGTCAAAATCTCCTGTTTCTTAGCTGGGTCGATGAGCCCGTGCCCATTGTATGTAGTGAATTATTTATTTTTTTTGTACCTTTGTTAGGTACTCTGTTTGTATCCCAGTTATTTCTACTTTCTCTAATGTATTGTTCATTTGCAGCAATTGCGATCTCTCAGTCTTTTCCATTTCTCACCACTAAACTATAAGTAGGTATCTGAAATTATCTTGTATTTGTCTTCTCCTTCCCCCATAACCAAAACCATTTAGACTGGATCAAAAACTACATCAGTATTATCACTCTCACCTTTTCTAATCGCCCTTCAGTCTATTTCATCAGGGTTTCCTCAGCCCTCCTTTATTTCATTACTGGAGGTCCGTAGGTTAGTTAGCCTGGGTTTATGGTTCTTCTTCCTTCTCCTGGGTCTTATCTCATCTCTCAGGCGGTCTTACGCCTTTTCCTTTATGGGGTTGGCACCTGCGGTTTCCTCGTTCATGCTTATTGTCTACTGTATAATTTTCTGTTTACCTTCGTTTTGTTCTGTTATGGTTGGACCTTCTCTCCTATGTCTCATTTGCACTTTTTGCCTCACTGGATGTCGTTCAGGAGACCCTTTTCTCTCATCTTCCTCTGGTTTAAAGCTTTTGCCATTTTGGATATCTACGATTTGACAAGCATCCTTGATCGACTCGGTGGCATATTGTGATTCCTTGTAGTTAAAGATTATCTTGAGCGTTGCACCTTGGATTCTTAGAAAGTCTGTCAGTTTCTAGAAGGATTTGCATCTGATGAGGGTCACAACAGACAGTTCTTGGTATATGCAGAGCTAAACCCTATTATTTCAGATATTTCTTTGTTTCAAGACTTTGGCCATTACCTACTCCTTGTCTTTACAGTCGAGGAATTTTGCTATAATTTCTGGTGAAAAGCGATTTGCCTAACACTGGAAATATCTCTGTGCATCATTTCTGTTTTATACTGCAAGTTTTCTGGATCATTAGGAGTTGCTGTAACATTGTTGCACATACTATTTAACTTTTTTCCCTTCTTTCCCTATTTTCTGAGGACATTCCTCCCGGAGCAGTTCTCCTGTTACCTTGAAGGGTGATGTTTTGCTCTTAGAGTGTTATAATCGATGATCTGTTGTGTTCCATACACAGTACTGATTTTCATCCGTCTGTATTTCTAATCAGTTAACTCTTGCACCCAGTACTGAGATAGTCTTGTTTATATCTTTGCCATTTTACAAGCTTTTGTTTATTTTCTCATCTCTTAGTTTTCTGAAAGTTCTTCTATGAAACCTTGATATATTTATTTAAAGGTTTTGTATAGCGCGAACAAGACCCTTACGGGTAGCAGAGCGCTTCACAAGTGAGGTAGTTAGACAAAGCATACTACGAAAGAAGCATAGTAATTCGAGATAAAGACATATGTTACAACTGGATTGTTCCAGAAATCCGAGATAATGTTCATGTGAATTTCGTCATGAGTAGGGATTTTACTTCTTTTTTGAAGGATGCAGACGATTGGTTGCATCTGTTTTCTGGGGGTAATGCATTCCAAATCCTTGGAGCAATTCCAGAGAAAGCGCGATTATATGTTTTCTTCTTAGCAAATCTTTGAGGCTTCAGAAGAAGGTTGTTGGCGCTCCTAGAGGATCTGTTCCCACACGAGAGCTCGAGTTTCTGGGCCAGGTAACTCGGGGTGTTGTGGTGTAGAGCTTTGTGTCATGCAGGCGATTTTTTTGTTGGATTCTTGCTTCGAACGGTAGCCAGTTGAGCGTTTTGAAGTCGGGGGAGATGTGGCAATGTCTTTTGGAACCTGTGATGAGTCTGGCCGCTGAGTTAAGTGATGATCTAAGCGGAGCAGTAGACGATCTAGGGAGTCCACTAAGTGTTGCACTACCATAGTCTAGTCTAGGAAGTACTAGTGCTTGGACTGCCAGTTTGAAGTAATTTGCTGGTAGGAAAGGTTTTAGTTTTCTCAGGGTGTGCATTTGAAAGTTTGCTTCTTTTGCTGCAGCACTGATATGTTTTTGCATGTTTAGGTTGCTGTCCAGAGTTACACCCAGTGATTTTGCTGAGTCGATTAAAAGAGGTTGGCAGTTAAGCGCTGAAAGGTGTTTAAGCCATTCTTGAATGATGTCTATTTGGTATGGGGGGGCGATTAGTAGGAATTCGGTTTTGAGAGAATTTAGTTTGAGGTGGTTATCAGTCAACCAGGACTTGTGAGTTTATCTTTAAATAAACATAAACTTGCGTGTCGTCAGCATACACGTGAAAGTGGATATTGGATGAATTGAGGATTTCCGTAAGAGGTTCCAGTAATAAGTTGAACAGTGTAGGTGAAAGGGAGGAGCCCTGTAGGACTCCTAATGTGACTGGGACGGTCGTGGACAGGGATTGGTTGACCTTGACCCTTTGGGATCTATTACGGAGGAAAGAGGTAAACCACTTTAGACCTGATCCTGATAAACCCATTCTGGGTTGGAGGAGGTCAAGAAGATTTTCATGTTCGACGGTGTTGAAAGCTGACGATAAGTCAAGTAGGATAAGTAGGCAGGCTTCGTTCTGATCTAGTAATTTTAAAGCGTCATCTACTATGTGGGTCATGGCCGACTCCGTACTTTGCCCTGCACGGAAACCAGATTGAAATTTATTTAGCAGGCGGTAGTTGGTGATGTGGTTGTCTAGCTGGCTGAGAGCACATTTTTCAAGGAGTTTTGCGAGAGCTGGGATGTTGGAAATTGGTCTGTAGTTATTCAGGTCTGTGGGGTCTGCCGTCATTTTTTTCAGGATGGGGGAAACTTGTCCTGATTTGAGAATATCTGGAATAACCCCTTGGACTAAGGAGGCATTGATGATCTTTGTCCAAAGTGGCACTAGCATTGATATGAGATCTTTGAGGTAGTTAGCAGGGAGGGGGTCAGAGAAGTGATTGGAGGGGTTCAAGGACATTAGCGCTTTTAGGATTATTTCTTCGCTGTAAGTTGTAAAGGAGGCCCAGGAGGCGTTGGTTTTGAGGGCGAACTTGGTTGTGCAGGTGCTTGGGGTTCTTGGGGTGATCTAATGCGTGACGATCTGAGTTAATGAGGCCTTAAGTAGATCTGTTTTCATGAGTTCCGTCTTTCTCGTGAAGAAGGAAGAAAATTCTTCGCAGCTGGGAGGGGAGCATTGACCATCTAGGGGAGGGTGATCTATGTCATGAGATTGACTTTTAACTAGTTCAAAGAGCTTCTTGGGTGGTTTTTAGGCTTGATCTAGCAGATTCTTGAGAATGTTTGCTTTTGAGTGTCTGATCTTTATATAGTACGAGTTTCTGGAGGATCTGAGCAGTTTAAGGTGGTCGATGGATGGTGATGACCTCCATCTCCGTTCAACTAATCTTAAGACTCGTCTCTCCTGGTTGAGTCTACCATCATACCAAGGTTTAAAGTCTTGTAGAGAGCCTCTTCAGTTTTATAGGCACGGTAGTACCTAGGATCGTGGTCATGGGGTTAAAGTAGTACTGTGTCAAAGCTTGCACCTCCGTAAGGTCTTCCGGGGAAGCAGAAGGCTGACATTGGCGGATGAGGATAAGTCTGTGAGGGGGCTTTTTAGGTTTCTCTTCCATACTTTGGATCTTGTTGGTTGTGCTGAGCATAGTTTAACTGGTACATTGATGGAGAAGGTGATGTAGTGGTGATCAGACCAAGCAGAGGGGAGAATTGCGTTAAGCTGAATGGCCTCTGGGTTCGCGATCACCAAGTATCCTTAGTTTGACAAATCATTCTCTGACTTAACCAAGCTTTCAATTGATTCCTGCAAATCAACTTTTTTCTCTTATGTTTGCAGCCTCAGTCCAATGCACTGGTATATCCTTTCCTTGTTTGATGTTATTATGCTGCTCGTTCTCTCTTTACGCTGGTCTGTTGAATGGCTCTATTCTCTTCATTTGGCTCTTTGCCCTACAGCATCCTCTTTGTCTCATGGCTGCTGTGCTGATATTTTAAACATATAGACTGCCTTTTCCAGCATAACATAGGCACTGAAATGATTTAACTGCATGTTCTTTACATTGAGGTCCGAGCTTCTGTTGAAGATAGTACAAATGAAATGAATGAAATGAAAGCAGTTTTTATAAAGCGCATAGTTACCCGAGGGCATCCCAGCGCTGTGGGCAGTACCGATTTAAAGCTGAAACGGGATCATTTGGGGAAGAGACAAATTTTAAGCCTCTTACGGAATGCCATGTGGTTAGGTCCTTTTCGTAACTGCAGTAAAAGTGAATTTCACAGCTTAGCAGCGTTGTAGGAGAACAGTCGGCCACCGCTTCTAGCCCTCTGGATTCTGGGGACATAGGCCAGAAGATGGTCATTTGAGCGAAGAGCCCTATTGGCTAGGTAGGGCTGGACCAAGGAAGAAATAATAGCAGGTCATTTCCCTCCTATCAGCCTGTGAGTAATACACAGGGCTTTGAAATGGACTCTTTCCACGACTGGAAGCCAGTGGAGAGCCTTTAAGGCAGACCTTGCTGATTGGCGACTCCGAACTCCCACAAGAATCCTAGCAGCGCAGTTCTGTACGGTTTGAATTTTAGGCAGCACCAAGCTGGGAACACCAAGGTACAAGGCATTTCCATAGTCCAAGCAAGATAAAATAAGCGCTTGGACTACAAGCTTTCTGACATGGGGTGGTAACAGAGTAGGCACTTTGTGCAGAATTCTTAGAATGCCAAAGCAAGAGGCGTCAACCCTTCTGGCTTGAGTTTTAAAACAGAGCTCAGAATCAAGCCCGACACCAAGGCTCTTAATCTCCATTTTAGGGCAGGCATGGAGCCCATACACGTTGACCAGGTGGAGACTAAATCCGAGAGGGATGGATTGCCAAGGAGCATAAGCCTCGGACTTGTCCCCATTCAGTTTAAGATGGGAATGTTTCATCCATCTCATCACTTCTTCGAGGCATGGGCCAAGGCAGGTAGATGCTTTATCGGTGTTTTTCAAAGCGACAACCATTATTTCCTTTGTGACTTCTCTTTTATTAGACCACAAATATTTCTCTTTTTGTGTATTATCATTTTAGGGGGCTCCTCTGCAGAGTGTCCCCTGTAGTTATGTTTTTCTACTGTGAATATTGTTATGTTGGGTGTTCTTCCATTTGATACAATGCGTTGATTTGTTTTTGTTGTTCCCATGTTTCACGGAATCTTGTGTCTCTCCTACCCTACTGACATCTTGTCAAGCACCCAGCCTGCCCATTACACTTTCAAAGAGGCCTCACGTGGTCTTATGTTGGTTGGGGTCCTATTCCTGTGAGTTGGGAGACTCTTCCTCCAGACTGGCTTATGGGAGCTTCATTTTTGGGCTTTTGCTATTTAAGGGTCTTCTGTCCCGCGGGCTCCCTTGGGGATTATGTTTCACTTGTATAGGTGAACAGTTGAGGTTCTCCATGGCCACCATCTTGTGTAAACTCACAGGTACCCCTACGACCGTTTCAAAGAGGGTAGTTGTGGTCCCTTCAAACTGCAATTTATAGCACTAGGGGCAGGGACTCCGGTAGTCTCTGTTTATCTCATCCATTCAACCTGTGGGGATTCTCCTCTCTCCTTTACCTGCCAATGGTATCTGTCTTTTCTCACTGATCTGGCCCGTCTGTGATGGCCTCCATTTTTTGGTACTTCTGAAACATCCCCAGTATCACTGCCATCTTTTCCCTGAAGGGTTTTTTGTGATTCCCCCAAGCTGCAGTTTATTCTACTGGAGTCTGGGACATTGGTAGTTTCTCAGCCATCTCTCTCTTTCTTTGGGGCTCCTTTGCGGTGATGGTAATGGGTGGCTAAAGCAGAATTTGCGGGTTAAGCGACCAGTGCCGTCTTAGCAAATATCAAAGGATCACAACTGATGGTTGGGTAAGACTTTTCTGGTGGCTAGAAAATTTAAGGAAATTTTAACATCAATAAAAGGTTGAGCTACCAAATTGTTTTTATTTTGTACGTATGAGAGGAGCATGCTTACCTGTAGTAATAAAGATGTTTTATATGTAGTAATTTTGAAAGAATATAGTGAATTTTGTTACTTACTTCTACCTTCTGTCAACACATACAGTGCATAATTATGCTATCATTTATTTTTTGTGTTCTGTCATTCACTTTGCCTCGTTTGTGTATTATCTTTGACATGTGCTGGCTACATAAGCATCTGCATTTTAAGTTCCTTGGTTAACAATGAACTTTTGGTTTAATCAATGATGTACCAAAGGCTGTCTGGTTGCTTCCGTTTATTTTCGAGCTTGTTTTGTCTTAAGTCTTCTACAAGAACAGTGTTTGAGAGAAAATGTGACAATAAGCCATCCTAATTGACTTATTTATTTTAGATACAATTTAATGTTTGTCTAGTTTTGAATTTATATATTACTTTTTCGGATTCTACAGATTGAAGGTCAAGGTCATGGTGCAGTCTTTGATTGCAAGTTCTCGACAGATGGGCAACACTTTGCTTGCACGGATTCTCATGGACATCTGCTGCTGTTTGGTTTTGGCTGCAGTAAACCTTATGAAAAAGTCAGTGAACCTTTTGTATCTTACATGAGCAGATTTTTTTGTTCCTTATGCTAATTATAACATGCCTGTTAATAAATATTTGGTGATGTCACACATGTTGTCATGTCTCTGCTAGGGATACCATATATCCATTAGTTATGGCAACAGAGATTTAAAAGGAATCAATCGCTTGAAATTCATTATTTTACTCATATTTTTTCTTTTTTCTTTTTCTAGATTCCAGATCAAATGTTCTTCCATACAGATTACCGGCCACTTATCCGTGATGCTAATAACTTTGTCTTGGATGAACAAACCCAACAAGCCCCACATTTGATGCCTCCTCCCTTCTTGGTGGATGTTGATGGAAATCCTCATTCTCCTAAATTCCAAAGACTGGTACCTGGTCGAGAAAACTGCAAAGACGAACAACTCATCCCACAACTCGGATATATTTCCAATGGTAATGATCAAAGATTGTTGTTGCATTCCTCTCTGTTTTTTAAAGTTGAAGTCAAAATTCCTTTAATGTGTCTCACTAGGAATTCTTAAAGGCTTTAGCAAGCTATCCTGAATCTGCCACAGTGTGGAGCTACATAATGACTTAATTACTTTCCAACTACCTGGCCTTAAACATGCCTTTGGTACCACTCCCTTTTACCCTAAGCATGCTGACATACCGGGGATTTCTGCTATGGTGGTAGCTGCTCACCTGGTATAGATTTTTCTGTCCCCCTTCCACACTTTCAACCATGACACTTCATTGTCCAAGATGGAGTAGGAAGCTTTTGCATGTAAAGTAAACGTGCTTTTCTGCATTAGCTACACCATATGAAAGCCGACAAAAGAGCACTCATTCACACAGTTTAGACTGTTGCCATTCTCTGCTTTTTTTCTCATCCTACCGGGCCTTCATTGGTCAACTGGCCTGAACTGCATGGTCCAATTGAGAAAATGTATGTTGTGCATTAGAAAGAACAAAAAATGCATAGACGGTGGGGCTGATGGCAGGGTTGTGTAGTGTTCAGCAATGGCTCCAGAGAGGCCAAGCCGTCCACCAGTGGCCTAGTGGTCACTGCTGCAGAGAACATATACATCAGGCAGTATCTTGGTAATCCTGCTGAGGTGTCCACTCCTTAAACACCCATAGCAGTACTTCTGGGGTCTTTGGCGAAACCGTTTTATACTTCTCCCTTCAATACCATACATAAAAATGTAAGGTATCCGTCAGCAGTACCTCTGCGCGTCAGAAGGTGGCGTTGGTGGGCTCTGCGCCCGTCGTTGGAGTTGTGGTTGCTAGAATGACATCGAAGTAGCTACTTAGTTGCTGCCTTCGCGCGCTGACGTCAGTTCTTTCTTTTTCCATGCCAGCCAGCTCAGATCCAGGAAGAGCGATACCTCCAGTCACTTTTTGACTGACCTTTTTTCTCGACTTTCGTCGACTTCTTTTTGGAGTCTTCGACTCCTAAGGTGCACAAGGGATGCCCGGCTTCAAGCAATGCGGTTCCTGTCATCGGATGATGTCGGTGACGGATCCGCACCGCCTGTCTTTTTTGCCTGGAGGGCGACCACGACCCTAAGTCGTGCTCCGACTGCCAGTTGATGGCACTGAAGGCTTTGCTGGAGTGGCCCTGAAAACTGGTTGAGCACCAGCAGTCATCTGCGAGCCGTTCAAGGGACCCGTCGCGGAGCCAGGACCATTCGTCCAAGTCTTCGAAGTCTTCGCACTCTGGGTCGGGTAAGTCGAAGCATAAAAAGAAGTCGAAGAAGCATCTTCGCTCTTCGACTTCTCCTCGCCAGTCGGCCGATCCGATGAGGGATGCGGTTGGTGCCCCTCATGTGGCTTCACGCGTGGAGCCCGACGAGTCGATTCCGCATTTCCCTCCCTTTCCGGGACCTGGAGCGACTCCCACCCAACTTCGTACGTTCTACAAGGCGATGCATGCCATCTTTGGGCGGACCGAACCCACTGGCATGCTTTTGGACCCCGCGGACTCAGTTGGGGGACCTAGGCCTTCTACACCGACGGCTCCGGCTCCCCATGGATCCATGCCTGGGTCCGGATCGGCACCAGTTGACCTGATTATGCCTCCGCTAGTGCAGCTTCCTCTGGCACCACTACTGCATTCGACGCCGGTCGGTCCTCCGGACGACGTCGACCCCGGCCGTCATCCCGACATGGAACCGGAGCAGGAGCGGCGCCGAGAGGGGTTTTTATGCCCCTGTTTACTCCTTGGGTCCCTTTTCAAGCACAATGCACCCAGAGGATTAGGAGGAAGGCTTGGAGGGGTCAGGTGACCCTCTGGCCAGTTGGACAGTGAACAGGACTGGAGAGAGGAACTGGGGGATGCCAGTGGTTTGGACACCTCCCTTGACCTTGGAATGTTGTCTCCTCCTACCGTGGCTACGGAGGAGGGAGCGTCATATGCAGTGGTGTTGCGGAGGGCGGCCGAGCCTCTCAACCCTGAGCTTCCTACGGTGGCTGTCCGGACTAACCTCCTGATGAGGTGCAAGCTCTTCTTAGCCCTTCCTAACGTTTAATGAGGCCCTCACAGACAGGTGGTATAGGCCCAACATGGGTTCTCCGGTAACAGGATGATTGCCAGACCACCCACCTGCTCCGGGCGACCCCACTTTCCTTTCTCAACACCCCACCCCGGAATGCTTGGTAGTCCAATCCTCCACTTCCAAAAGTGCATTCCCTACCGCACCACCGGAAAGGTAATCCAGGGGATGGACCACCTTGGAAAAAAATAAAATCTCTTCCTCCAGCTTAGGACTGCAGTCTGTAAACACTGCATGTCTCTTGGGCCGTCATTCCCACTCGGTGTGGGATACGGTGGCGCAGGTGCTGCCTCAGAATCCGGAGGAGGCCCTGATAGAGCTCTCCCAGGCTGTCGCTGCCGGGTGAGATGCAGCACAGTTTACCATACGTTGTGGGCTGGACACCGCCGACAGGACCATTTCAACGTCAGTAGCACTTCGTCGCTATGCCTGGATGAGGTCGACTGGCTTATCTGAAAGAAACACGTTAGCGATACATCGCTGGAGCTACTTAAACGCGCCCACATATGTTGACGTCACTTCTTTCTTTTTCTGTACCAGCAAGCGCAGATCCAGAGAGAGCGGTACCCCCAGTCACTTTATGACTGAGTTGTTTTTGGGACTTTTGCCTCTGTTTTTCTTTTTGAGTCTTTGACTCCTGGTGTTTATGGATGCCCGGTTTTATGTCTTGCGCTTCTTGTCCCTGTACGATGACGGTGACGGACCCGCACCGTGAGTGTCTCTACTGCCTGGGGCGCGACCACGACTCCGAGTCATGTCCCGAATGCCGGGCCATGGCTCTGAAAACTTTGCAGGAGCAGTCCCAAAAGTTACTGGAGGATCCGTGCCGTTCAAGTTCTCGGTCCCGCGGGAGATCGAGGGACCGGTTGTGGATCCATCACCACCATCGTTCGACGAAGTCTTCGCACTCTGAGTCCAGTAAGGCAAAGCACAAGAAGTTGAAGAAGCGTTGTCTCTCTTCGCCTTCCCCTAGCCTGTTGCGCGACATGGCTGACGGTGCCACCCCAGTGGCTCCAGCGGAGCCTGCACAGTTGCTGGGCCGGAGTTGCAGACAGACCCGGGAAGGGCGGGTAGGCCGTCTGCAACTCCGGCCCAGCTACAGAACTTTCTGTCAGCCATGGCCTGCCATTTTGACCTATTGGCCCCCCTCCCCCCTTGAACGCCTTAGGGCCCCGTGGGTCAGACTGGGGAGCCTCTCTCTACTTTGTCACCGGCTCGGGCCCTGACGACTCTGGTCTCGATGCTTTGAGACCCTCATGGATCCATGCATGGATCCCAGCCGATGTCGGTTGGCTCATAAGACCTCCACTGACATTGACGTCTACGGCACCGCCACCGGGGTCAGCAATCCCTTCCGCACCACTGGACAGGGAATCCGAGAAACTTGAACAGTTTGGGAAGAAACGTTTTACTTCCGCCAGTTCGTCACTGCGGTCTGTGAACACCGCATGCCTCTTTGGCCGTTATTTCTATTCTGTGTGGTGCAAGGTTGCGTAGGTGCTCTCTCAGTGTCTGGAGGAGACCCGGGTGGTGCTGTCCCAAGCTATTGCTGAGGGGAGAGACGCAGCCAAGTTCACAATTCGTTGTAGCCTTGACACCGCCGACTCATTGGGCAGGGCGATTCCATGAAGGGTGGTGCAAAGCCGCAACCCCTGGCTGAGGACGACTGCCTTTCTGGGGATGTTCGGAACACTGTGATGGACATGCCTTTTGATGGCACTCGCCTTTTTGGTGCCAAGGCATATAGTGCGTTGGAGCATTTTAAGGATTCAGTGGCTACGGCCAAGTCCTTAGGCCTTTCAGCCACGCGCACTCCTTCCGCTTCTTCTTTTCATGGCCAAGGAAGGAGCGCCCAAACACGTTTGTTTCAGAGTCACAGGCCTGCGCAGCATCAGTCTCAGCGCAGCTGTGGATGTTGGACCCGCAGAGGTGGGTCAGGGGGCTAGTGGGCGGGTCAGTCTACCGCCTCCCCTGCCGCCACTGCCTCCAAACCTTCCTGGTCCGGTGTTTCAGGCCAAACACCTGTGGGTGGCAGGATTCGCCATCACCTCCCCCACTGGCGCACCATCACCTCAGACAGGTGGGTTTTGCAGATAGTCTGAAGGGGTTACTCTCTCCCCTTCGCAACTACCTCTCCAGCCATGCTGCCACAGTACCACCACATGTCGGGAGATCACTTGAAACTTTTCCAGCAGGAAGTTGTGGCCCTCTTTGGACAAGTGGGCCATCGAGCGCATTTCGATACCAGAAGTAGGTCGTGGTTGTTATTCCCACTACTACTTGGTTCCAAAGAAGTACAAGGGCCAGCGTCCCATCTTAGACCCTCGAAACGTTAAGCGCTTTTTCCGGAAGGAGAAGTTCAAGATGCTCAAACTTGCTCAGGTCTTATCTGCCCTGGACCTGCAAGACTGGATGGTATCGTTGGACTTGCAGGGCGCTTATTATCATATCCCCGTCCTGCCGGCCCACCGGCGCTACCTGCAGATCACAGTAGGCCACGGGCACTTTCAGTTCTCTGCACTCCCTTTTGGCCTTACCAGCGCCCCTTGAGGGTACACGGAAGTGATGGCGGTGGTCACAGCTCATCTACGCAGATCAGGGGTTTCAGTCTTCTCATATCTCAACGACTGTTGTTGAAGGCGGGCGCGCACCAGGCAGTCTTCTCCAACCTCCAGACTACAGCCGACCTCCTACATTTGCTGGCGTTCTCTATCAGCGTTCCGAAGTCGCACGTGATTCCCTCTCAGAGGCTCCTCTTTATCGGAGCGGTTCTGGACACGGCACAGTTTCAGGTTTATCCTCCCAAGCAGCGAGTCCGGGACATTTGGGCTATGATTCCGATCTTTCAGCCCTTGTCCTGGGTTTCGGTCAGGCTGACTTTGAGGCTGCTGGGCCTCGTGGCCTCCTGCATCCTGCTGACCAATCATGCCGGATGACATATGCAGGCTCTGCAGTGGGACCTGAAGTTCCAGTGAGCGGAGCATCAAGGGGACCTGTCCGAGCACGTCCAGATCGGGAGGGCACTGCACAGCAGTTGCAGTAGTGGCACTAGTGGCTGTAAGAAACTGGCTCTATATATACCACACCAAAATGAGGTACAGTGTGTATAGAGTCAAAGTGTCCCCAGAGGTAGGCAGAGGTTAAAGTTAGATAGAACCTTACTCTCTAATAGTGGTAGCTTGGTCGAGCAGTAAGGCAGTATCAGAGGACAGTGTTAAGCATTTGATGTACCCACTCAGTCAGCAGATGAATTCATACACTCAAAAACTAAACTCTAGGCCAATTGTGTTTGTATAAAAAGTATACTGTTGTTTATTTTTAGAACCAAGCAAGCCTGGTACAGGTAAGCATGAAATACTTTTCAGTAATAAGTTAATGGATATAGAACCGTTTGAAAATGCAATAGAAATTGTACTTTGGTTGATTTACAGGGGAGCAGTAGTATGCAACACTTAGCAAATACAGTACATTGAAATGAATAGACTTTCTCAGTAAATTGCAGGTAAGTTACTTTTTACATTACTTTTCTAACTCAGTGCTGGATACCTAGATTCAGCACTCTGACATTTCCTAGTAACAGGTAAGTAATTACGTTTTGGTTATTCGCATGATTTTTAAAGAATATTTTCAGCTTTCAAAACTCCACACTTGGAACCTTTTTGGAGCAGTATTGAAGTGAATGAGCTTCTACAATAAATTGCAGGTAAGTTACTTTTTACGTTACTTTTCTTACTCCGTGCTGGATACTCATATTCGGGGAAAAAACACCACAGGGTTCCCAGTAAGCCAAATATAACAAAAGAACAATACAATTGCCAATACTGGACTTGATTTTATGTATTCAAACTTACGTCACTAGTTGAATTTCTATTTTTCTCACCAGTAGGACATTTTTAATTTTTGATCATATCATGATATATTTATGCATGTACAAACATTTACAAAACTATACATGTCAAAACAGACAGATTTACATATATGTACAAGAAATTCTACACATCCTACCAACAACATTCATACTACACTCATACAGCTATACACAGAAAAAAATATGTAATATGGCCCTTTGTCAAGAAAACCAATCCTATAGTCATAAAAATGGTATTATCTTTCTACATTAGCAGTTTTGTTTTGTCATAAATGTACTTGGAAGGTAAATCCTTGTTTTAAAACAAAAACAAATCCATTGTTATTTCTAGTTGACAAAGAGTTCGGTCAGGTTGACGCGTTTCAAACCCCTAATTGTGGGGTTCTCATCAGGACCAACACTTTCTTATAAATGTAATCTGACACCACTGGCCAACAAAGTAGTGGTAGGTAATCACCAATTTCCGATGTCAAACTGATTTAGATGTGTGCAGCAAAATGGACCGGGCTATGTGAAAGCATTGATTTTATCGCCCGTTTGATTTTTCAATTATGCCAAAGTCAGAAGTTCTCCTTAATCAGAAGCGCCGGTAGCGTCTAACAGTGTAGTGCAAATACAATCAATACCCATATTCAGCACTGGAACATTTCCTGGAAACAGGTAACGAAATGACGTTTTGGTTATTCGCATGACTTTTTAAGAATATTTTCAGACTTCAAAACTTCACACCTGGAAACTTTTTGGAGCAGTACATTTAAATGAATAGGCTTTATTATTATTATTTTATTATTATTATATTTCTTATATAGCGCCATAATCGACCCCCGAAGGGGTATCTCCGCGCTTGCCTTGGGAACCAGTCCTGGTTTTTCCCTGTGAGATAGCCCCTACTGGGCATCCCCAAGGTGAAAGCCAGGCATCCCGCCGCGGGGGGCCGTTGTGGAGATTAAGCAAGCTTAATGCCCAGAGTTGCAGAGTGTGAACCCATGATTAGGTCAGGCACCGAAGCGAGAATTATCAAGTCTATGGACATTTAAGCTCAAGACCCTGCCGCGTCGGGAATTGAACCCTGGTCCCGGGTCTGAACTTTGCTTCAGGGTCTGCCTGCTCTAACCAGTGAGCCACACTTCTCCAACCAGTGAGCCACACTTCTTCTTTTACAGTAAATTGCATGGAAAGTTACTTTTCACGTTACTTTTCTAACTCAGTGCTGGATACTTCGATTCAGCACTGGGACATTTCCTGCAAACAGGTGAGTAAACACGTTTTGGTTATTTGTGCGATTTGTAAGGAATATTTTTTGATTTTAAAATCCCACACTTAGAAACTTTTTAGAGAAAAAGCGTCAATGTTATGCTATGGTGGAAAAACAGGTTAACGGTTCTCAGGTAAGTAATAAGCCATGGGAGTTAAGGTTCTGGGGTTAGACTCAGGGGTCTCCCAGGGTCAGTGTTGCACCCTCATCGGCTCTAGGGCGGCCGGATGCAGACTGTTGAGGCCCAATGTTATCCAACGGGGGATAGGGGGCCTTCGGTTGGTTGCTGCTGGCAAGCTGGCCACTTGGTTGTGGGAGCAAAGCTCCTACGGTTAACTTCAGGGAAAGTTGGGGACCAAAGTAGCACCAAAGGTGCACCCTCTGCGGCTCTAGGTAAGCTGGGTGCAGGGTGCTGTTTTGAGGTCGGGTGCCCTGTTGTTTTCAATGGAGAACCTCCGGGACAAAGAAATACTGCAGGCTCGGGACGAGGATCTTCCAGGTGCGACCACCACTTCGAGGGGTAAGTTGGGATGTCTTGGGTTGGGTAGGCACCGTTGGTTTGGGCACACAAGGCCGTGGGGCGTCTGATGCAGGGGTGCCTTGTGACGTCGTATTTTCTTATCCGCTCTGGTCGCGGTAAGGGGAGGCTTGAGGCAGGTCAGGGGTCGCCGGATCTCGAGTCAGGATCGTAGGGGGGACCTCCTCGTGGTGTGTTTCCACTCGAGCTCGGGCCGGGTTCGGCGGGTGCAGAGTGGGCTGGATTCGCTGCAGTTTAAACACATGTTCACTGAAGAAACAGTCTGGGAAGTGAATGCAGGCGGGTCCTCTGGGGTTTGTGAGGTTGCTGGCTGCTGGCTACGCCGGGATTTCAGGCCCACCAAACGCCAGTTCGAGGGGAGACAGGCATGTAGAGCTGGGGCCAAGTCAGTGAGCGTCATCCTCTTGTTATCTCTGCACCGCTCTTCGTCCTCCTTCTTTTTTTCTTCTTGTAGGCAGGCTGGATCTGAGGAAGGAAGGTTCAGGGTCCGCCCTAAATACTAAATTTAGGGGTGTTATAGGTAGGTAAAGGGCACGGACCAAATCCCTTCCCTGGAGTGGGTATACCCCCTATTCTGCTGCTCTCCAGTGGAGGGGGGCAGGCGAATGTCTCTGGTTGGCTGAGTCCCCCCATCCTCAAGATGGCAAGGACTCAAGGTTGTGCTTCACCTCGCCTCCCCCATCTGAGGGGTGGAGTTGGCAGAGGTGGACACACGTCTCTTCCTCACTTGTTTCTCCCGCCGGTTCTCCCTCCCAAAGTGGGTAGTAGAACCAGTGGGGACCAGTTGCTGAAAGCAGCAAAATGGTCTGGACAGGCTCCCAAAGGAAGTATGCCTTTGAAGCTTCTCCTACGTGAACCCTGCCCATCCTGGGGGAAGAGGCTTGGCACCTTGTCCCAGGATGTGCATTGTTTTAGGCCCCCGGGAGTAGCAAGCTCTCGACCTAGGAAACATGTCTTGTGGTGGCAGCCTAAGCAGCCACTCAGTCACGTCACTAGGAGTTGGTCAAGTTTCAGGGGCATCTCTAAGATGCCCTCTGTTGTGCATGTTACATTAAATCCCACACAGGCATCAGTGTGGGTTTAATGTGCTGAGAAGTTTGATACCAAACTTCCCAGTCTTCAGTGTAGCCATTATGGTTCTGGGGAGTTCGTAATTACAAACTCCCAGCACCGTGTACTCTTAATAGTAGCACTGCACTTACAGTGCCCATGAATGGACCTGGGCACTGTAGGAGTACAGGGCTCATGCATCTGTACCCTCACCACTGGCATAGGGCACCCAGCTAAAGGGGTGACTGATGTATGCCAGGGCAGTGGTTTGTTGGCATGGCATACATGGATGTGTGCCATTTCGATTCTTCACTTTGTTGTGCACCATGCTGCCTGCAATGGCAGTGTGCGGGTGTCAGGGTACAGGGCCTCTAAGGGTGGCACAATAAGTGCTGCAGCCCATAGAGGTCGTCCCTGGTCACAGTGCCCTGGGTACCTGTGGTACCATTTACCCGGGGCTGACCTGTGGCCAGAGATGGCTATTGAGTTAGTTTTGGGGAAAGAACACAGGCCTGGGAACCTGATTGGCAGGGACTCAGGGCACACCAAGAAAAAGTGCATCAGTAGTCTGGCAAAAAGTGGGGGGCTTACTGCAACAGAAATCCACTTTCCTATAGTGGCTCACGAACCAACATTGGGTCAGCCGCAGATTCCTCTCCCTTCCCCAACCTTAGTGCACAGTGGTGACGGATGCGTCCCTCCTTGGATGGGGCGGCAATGTGGGAGAGGCAGAGATCAGAGGCCTCTCGTCTCCGGCGGAGTCCAGGCTCCATATCAACTTTCTGGAGCTCTGGGCGATCCTACTTGCAATGAAGGCATTCCTTCCCTCTGTCAAGGGGAGAGTAGTGCAGGTGTTTATAAACAACACCAATGCCATGTGGTATTGCAACAAGCAGGGTGGGGTGGGGTCGTGGACCCTATGTCAGGAGGCTCTGCGTCTCTGGACATGGCTGGAACATCAAGGCATTTCCTTGACGGTTCAACACATGGCAGGTTCCTTGAATGCCAGGGCGGACGAACTCAGCCGCATGTGCATGATGGATCACGAATGGCGTCTTCACTCGGAGGTGGGGCAAGGTGTGTTTCAACAGAAGGGAGAGCCTTGGTTAGATCTATTCGCCACCGAAGAGGACGTGCAATGTCATCTCTTCTGTGTGTTGGAATTTCCAAGGCGGAACTCGCTCGGCGACGCTTTTCGTCACGAGTGGATTTGCTGTCTATTGTACGCCTTTCCACCTATACCACTTCTACCCAGAGTGCTGAAGAAGATCAGGCGCGACAAGGCCCAAGTTATCCTTGTGGCCTCAGGCTGGGCTCGATGAATTTGGTATCCCGAGCTACTCAGTATGAGCAAGGATCCCCCAATCCCACTGCCTCTTCTGGAGGATCTTCTGTTGCAGCAGCAGGGAACGGTCCTCCACCCGAACCTGTCCAGCCTCCACCTACATGCGTGGAGATTCAGCAGTGACAGTTGTTTCCATTTGACTTGCCTCCTGAAGTCTGTGATATCATTCTGGCAGCCTGGCGTCCCTCCACTAAATCGGTATGCTCCTGCAGGTGGAACACATTTGTGGCATGGTGCACAGCAAAAGCTGTGGATCCCCTTTCTGCCCCTCTTTCAGAAGTCCTTTAGTTCCTTATTTCTCTTGCCCAGCAAGGCTCTGCTCTGGGCACTATTAAGGGCTACCTTTCTGCGATGTCAGCCTTTCTCGGGTCCCTGATCAGCCCTCTCTTTTCAAGTCCCCTGTTGTAAATAGATTTCTCAAAGGCATTACACACCTTTTCCTTCCTATTCTGTTTGTTATGCCGCAGTGGGACTTGAATCTAGTTCTTACTTATGTGATGTGCGCTTCTTTTGAGCCACTTCACAACTGTCCTCTTCGTTTATTAACTTTAAGACTGCCTTCCTGGTTGCCATCATCTCAGCTAGGCGCGTGAGTGAGCTTTAGGCTCTTTCCTGTAAGCCTCCCTCTTTGTCGGTTCATCCAGATAAGGCTGTGCTTTGCACTCGTCCTTCCTTCTTGCCAAAGGTTGTCACTACCTTCTACATCGGGCAAACCATCGCCTTGCCCACCTTCTTTCCTCCTCCATAGAGGAAGAGAGGCTCCACCGTCTGGCCCCAAAACGTGCGGTCTCATTCTACCGGAATTGCACACAATAGTTCCGGGTGGGCGACCAGCTCTTTTTTTGCCATGTTGGCGCCAACATAACATAACATGTATATTTGTAAAGCGCACGTTCACCTAGAGGTCTCTTGGCGCTGAATCACAGATGTTCATTGTTACACAACTCAATGGTACTCATTTTGTCGACGTCAGATGGATGAAAGGCAGAGTGGATCCGCCGGGATTTGAACCTGTGAGCATAAGGTTGAACAAAGGCCCCTGCAATGGACACATTAGTCCACTGAGCCACCAGACCCGGTATGAAAGGGGGGCTGTACACAAGAGGACTATCTCCTGCTGGGTCGTCTTGTGTATCTGAAAGAGACACGTTAGTGATAGATTCTTTACCTTAGAATATCCCCAGTCGTCAGACTGGATCCGAGAGTTTTTCGTCAGCAGTACTCCTGCACGTCGGTAGGTGGCGTTGTGCGGCTCTGCGTCCGTCGCTGGCGTCGTAAGCGCCGAGATGACGTCACAGAGACTACTTAGGCGCCACCATTGCGCGCTGACGTCAGTTCTTTCTTTTTCCGTGCCAGCAAGCGCAGATCTGGTTATAGCACGTACCCTAGTTACTTTTTGACTAACTTTTTTGAGACTTTTGTCTCTGTTCTTTTTTAGTCTTTTATTCCTGGTGCCAAGTAGGGATGCCTGGTTTTAAATCCTGCGGGCCTGTCGTCATATGTCAGTGGCCGACCCCCATGGCGTCTGTCTCTACTGTCTGGAGCGCGACCATGACTCCCGGTCATATTCCGACTGGCTGGTCATGGCTCTGAAGGCTTTGCGGAAGCTGTCCCGAAAGCTGCTGGAGGCCAGGCAGTCGCCTCCGTGCCGTTTGAGGTCCAGGGGTCATTCAAAGGACCAACCACGGAGCCATCATCATCGCTCCTTGAGGTCGAAGTCTTCTCCCTTGGAATCGGGTTAAAGACGTCACTAGAAAAAGTCAAAGAAGCGTGTTCGCTCTCCGACGTCCCCCCGTCGGTCTTCGGATGTGGACGAGGGGACCAGGGGTCCTTTCCCTGCAGCTCCGTTGGAGCCTGGGAGTCCCGCGGCCTACCCACCTTATCCGTGTCCGTCGGCCACTCCGGCCCAGGTGCAGGAATTTCTTGCCGCCGTGGACCGCCTTTTCAGAATTTGGGCTTCCGCCGGCGAGCCTTCGGGCCGTCTGTATGGAAGGTCCTTTCTCACCACCGGCTCTGCCGGCAGCACCGCCTGCGGCTCCAGCCCCGGCGCCGCAAGATCCTGGGCTCCGTTTGTCTCACCTCCGCCCTTGCCCGAGTTTCCGTGCAATTTTGCCCCAGCTTGGGACCCGTATTGGGAGTTGGAGCCGGATCTGCACCGTTCCTAACGCCTTAGGAGCATTTTGTTTACTACTGTGCCTCCCCTGCTGCTGCCGCCTGTGCCTCCGACTGTTGAGGAGGGGGATGACTGGGAGGGGTCGTAGGACCCTCTTGCACGGCAGTGCGAGTCAGAACATGAGTGGGCAGAGGAATATGCGGATGCAGGTGGCCTTGACCTCTCCTCTGAGCCGGGTTTTATGTCTCCTCCTGCTGTCATGGAGGTGTGGTGCTCCGTAGAGCAGCTGAGGCCCTTGACCTCGATCTGCCTACTGTCACCCATAAGAAGAACCTCTTTTTTTCTGAAGTGCTTCAGCCTGTGGCAAGTTCTATGGAACCTCTGCTTCCGTTCAATGAGGCCTTGACGGACGTTTTGATGGGCACCTGGCCTAGACCAGCCACATGGGTTCCTGCGGAGAAAAACGTGGCCCGGCGTTCTCATCCGGCGCCTGGTGACGATGCCTTTTTAACAAAGTTTAGTAAAGTCCAGAAGGTCCCTCAAGGGCAGTGGGCTGCTATCCTGTGGCTGTCTTTTGCTAGCAAAGGCAGAGAGAAACTCCTCACTGTCAAGGGGGATGATGCTGCCAACTACATCATCTTGAAAAGTGCCCTCTTAGATGGGTTTGGTTTGACCACTGAACAGTATAGGGTCAGATTCAGGGGGACACAGAAGGCACACACCCAAGACTGGGTTGACTTTGCAGACATGTCTGTTAAGGCCCTAGAAGGCTGGCTTTTTGGAGGTAATGTGCATGACTCTGTGAGATTTTACAATTTATTGATGATGGAGCACATCCTTAATAACTGTCCAAGTCAGCAGCTGCACCAGTGCTTGGTGGAGTCTGATCTGGCCCCTCCCCAAGAATTGGGAAAGAAGGCGGACAAATGGGTTTGCACCAGGGTGAATCAGAAAAAAAATGGTGGTGAAGGTGACCAGAAGAAACAAGATTATTCTATGGCCCAAGAGAAGGGTGGGTAGAAAGGTAAAGAATAAAAAGGAATCTTCATAAGGTCCCCAAAAACCTTCCTTTGGAGGTGGTTCCTAAAACTCCTCTTTCAAGAAACCTTGGTGTTACCTATGTAAGGAAAAAGGCCACAGATCAAGGAATGCCAGTTGCTCTGAAGCTTATAATAACATAAGCTACTACACTGCCCCTAAGGCAACTAGGACCCCTAGCCCCAGTACAAGCAGTCGTACAGCTCCCAAGGGATTAGTAGGGTTAACCTTGGGTTCTGAAGTGGGTTCTGGTCTAGTCAGAACACCCACTCAGGCTGTCCTTGTCTGTGATTGTGGCATGGATCTTGCCACTTTACTTGTAAGTCCCACTACCTTGGGCAAGTACAGACAGTAGCCTCTGATTAATGGTCAGGAAGCTGTGACATACAGAGACACAGGCACCAGTGTCACAACGGTGTCAGAGAAACCTGTGTCTCCTGACCAAATAATACGTTTTTTACCTTTACCAAGTGACCAATGCTAGCAATGTCAGGACTCATTCCTTGGCATTTGTAACTCTCACCTGGGATGGGGTAACTGGCCCAAAAATGTTTTGGTTTTCCCAGAACTACCTGTGGAGTGTCTGTTGATCAGTGACTGGTCTGAAGTGGAATTCAGGACAATCCAGAGATGATGGGAATCTCTGCCAGTTTGTTTGCTGTTACTAGGGCTCAGGCCAAACAGGCACTGGGCTATCACTGGATCCTGGAAAAATGGACCAGTTAGGTCCTAAGAGAAGGAACAGGAAGGATAAGGAATTATCCTCCTTCCAGACTCTGAGTAAGAATCAGGCTTCTCAAGGAGATGATCCTAGCCCCTGTAAAGTAACTGTCCTAAGGAACTTGGGCCTGACACAGCAGAGTTCTTGGGGGCAGGGGGCACTTCCAGGGCAGATTTGACTCTGTAGCAGAGATCCTGCCCCTCTTTTGAACAACTTAGACAGCAAGCTCCTTCTGAGGAGGAAGGGAATGTCAGTGGGTCCCATAGGATCTGTTGGGGAGATGGGTTCCTATTCTCTAAGTGTAGAGACACTACGCCTGGTGCCACCAGGATGTTGGTAATACCTCAGAAGGTCAGGGGTTTTCTTTTGTCTCTAGCACGTGACATTCCCCTTGCAGGACATCTTGGGCAAAGCAAGACTTGGGACAGGCTTGTCCCTCATTTTCACTGGCCCCACATGTGTGTAGACTCCAAGGAGTTTTGCCACTCCTGTGTCACTTGCCAAGCCAGTGGTCAGTCAAGGGGCTCTACAAATGCCCCCTTAATTCCACTTACAGTGGTTGGGATTCCCTGTGAGAGGGTAGGGATAGGCATTGTTGGTTCCTTAAACCCTTCAACGGCATCTGGACACTGGTTCATTCTAGCGGTGGTGGACCATGCCACAAAGTATCCAGAGGCTATTCCACTTAGGAGTATTACAGCTCGCATAGTGGCTATGGCCCTTCTGAGAGTCTTTTCCTGAGTGGAGTTTCCTTAGGAGATCTTATCAGACAGTGGTTCAGATTTCATGTCTGGCTACATCACTGCAATGTGGAAAGAGTGTGGTGTAAACTACCATTTCACCTCACCTTACCATCAATGGTGCAATGGGCTTGTTGAAAGGTTGAAAAAGTCCCTCATGGGTATGATCATGGTACTCCCAAAAAAACTTAGGCTAAAATTGGAAGTCTCACTACCCTGCCCTCTCTTTGCCTACAGAGTTCCTCAGAAGGGGGTGGTCTACAGCCCATTTGAACTTCTGTTTGGACATCCAGTGTAGGGTTCCATTGTGTTTGGTTAAGGAGAGAAGGGAGCAACCTCTCAAACCTTCTAAACAGGACAATCTGATAGAGACGTCTAGCCGCAGATTCCTTAACTTAGAATATCCCCCCAGGCGTCAGACTGGATCCGGAAAATCCTTACACCCAGCAATACCTCTGCACGCCGGGAGGTGGCGTCGCCAGGCTACGTCCTGACATCGTCCACGGAAGTGATGTCAGTGGAGCCATGTAAGCCCCTCCCAGCGAGCTGACGTCAGTTTTCTTCTTTTCCGCGTCTTAATGCGGATCCGGGAAAAGTAATACCTCAGGCCTGTTATTGTTTATTACAGGCCTTTTCGACGCCCTTTCGCATCCAGGAACAGTGTGTTCGATGCCTTTGTGGGCTTCAAACCGTGCCGGTCCTGCTCGTGGCAGATGTCTGCGACTGACCCTCATGAACTCTGTAGATGGTGCTTGGGAGAGCACCATAACTCTGTGGAGTGCAACTTTTGCCGTATAAAACTGCTGTCTGCCCGGATATCCCGAACGGACCCCTCGCGATGCAGGTGTTTCTCCAGAGGAGTCGTCCACACGGCAGGGCCAGTCCTGGCACCATCGCCATCCTTCGCCTACCTCAGGTAAGCATTAAACACCCCCTCTCCCCCTGGCGCTCCTCCCGGCTGCACAGGGGGGCAAGGGACTCCGGTTAGGACACATCCGGCGGGTTTACCCTCGGCTCCAACTGAATGCCCTGACTCTGACACTAGAGTCGCCCAGGTAAGCATTTGCCCTCCCCTCCTCCCTGGCGCTCCTTCGGGCCCCATAGCGGGGGTTAGGGACTCAGGTTGGGACGCCGCCGGCGGGTTTACCCTCAGCTCCAACTGAGTGCCCTGACTCTGACATCAGAGTCGCTGCAATGTCGGGACACAGCCCAGAGGGGCATCCCACGACGTTTAGCCCTTTCATACCACTGTCGCACAGCCTTCCGAGGCTCCCTGCGGCAGCGCTGGGGGTGGTTGTGGCACGGTGCACGACACCGCTTCGGCGTACTCTCCCGCAGGTTTCCACCTCGGGGAATGTTGAGTCTACACCAGTCTGACTCAGAGCGATCGAGGCATTTTCGGAGATCGCCGTCTCGACTCGGACGGTCGGTACTTTTTTGGAGGTCAGCGATGCCGGCTCGAGGTGTCAAGGCCTTCGAAGGGCGCCGGCTCTACAAAGACCTTTTCGGAGGTCGCCAGCTTGACTCGAAGGGTCGAGGCCTCTTTGGAGATCGACGCTGGCTCAACTCGGGTAGAGAAGTTTTCCGAGGTCGCTGGCTCGACTCGGGCAAGCAAGGCCGACGCGTGCTCCACTCCGCCAGTCGGGGCCTTTTCAGAGGTTTCCAACGCCAGCTCGACGCCGGTTCGACGTCGCCTCAACACCGATCAACGCCGGTACTGTCTCCAGCCTTAGTGGTGGAGGATGTGATCCCGGTGGGTTCACGACCCCCTGAGTCATTTCACTGCTCTCCAGCACAGGCGCCAGTGGATCATTGGCCTACTCATCCTGCTGCTGAGCCTCTATTAAGTGGCCAGTTTAGTTTGCGTCCATCACTTACTGATGACATGCTTTCAATCCCCTCGCGGAGCCACGGATCCTAGTGGACGTTCGTCAGTGTGTTTGCAGGGCTGCAGACATTTTAAGCATGGAGCCACCCTCAATCTCTATGCCTTTGGCGCCTTGCTGGATATTCTCAACCAGGGCGCGGGGAACATGGACCCATTGTTACCTTTGGCGTAGTCATTGTTGACATCCTTCTCGGAACGTGGGCACGGCCCTCCTCGGGGGACCCCATGGTTCCTGCCGTGGCACATTGGCCTGCTCCTACTAACCCCGCCTGTTTGACCCTCCATCCTGGAGCTGGAGGACTTGTCCTTCAGGCAGCTCTCTCTGTCACTCCCATTCTGCATCCTCCCACTCGGGAGTCTCGGTGGTTGGAGTCATATGGCCGCAATTTGCATCCACCAGCTCTGGACTCCGGTCCCTCAACACATTGTGTGTATTTGCTCAGGCTACATTTTCCCTTTGGGACTCTGTTGAGCGGCTCCTCCCCTTGACGGGGATTTCTCGTGCCGATCTAGCCTGCCTCATCAGTTATGGCCATGATGAGGCGCACTTTTCAGTTCGTTATGCCATGGACACCACGGGCACTGTGGGTCGTACTATAGCCAGGTCGGTTGCCATACACCGCCAAGCGTGGTTGCATGATGGTGTTTTCCCAGAGCATGTTCAGGAGCTGCTTAAAGATATACCATTTAATGGGGTTACTCTTTTTTGATGCCCATGCTGATTCGGCGGTCAGGCGCCGACTGTATATGTATCATTTTTCTGTTACCAGTTGTGGGCCGCAGATGATCTGGGTTGTGTGGCTGCTCAGCCATATTGTTCTTATTCTGGTACAGCTGGTTAAGCTGTGTTTACTTTAATTTTGAGCCTTTGCCTACGAGCTTGTTTGAGAAGTTGGCCTGATATATAGTGCTCACTATTCTAGTGATCACTGTGTATCATACCAAACGACCCTTATTGATGATTGGTTGTAAGTCAACCTTATAGACCAGCTATCCTAGTAGCATGGACAAGAGCAGTCTTTAGGCTGAACTCTAGAGGGCGTGTTAAGCCAGCTGTTTTACCATCACTTATACCCCTTGAACACCAAGTGAAAGGACACCACACAAGTTGTTATGAAAATAAAGTATATTTATTTATAACAAGTCTACCCTGAACTCTTTATGAGTCAGGGAGCTAAGCACAATACAAAACTCTTACGAAAATACTACAAGTTGCACAATTTACACAAATGCCCGAGGGGCACGGAATACCATATACTCTAAAAGTGGGATGCGAAATGCTAGCAGGTGAGTAACACGATCCAGAGGCTTCAGGACCGCTAGGACTACACTACTGAACTCTAAGGTTAGGAGCAGGAGGCCTAGGGAACTCCGGTGCAGAGTGTGCACTCTCACGCGGGATGCGGGACAAAGTCTATGGATGCTAGCACGTCTAAAGTTACTGTTTTCGGACGAATCCGACTAGGTAGACTAAAAACGAAAAAGGATCTGGACACTTGCATAGTGAACCTGCGTTGGAGCACCGAAATGCTCGGGTTACCTAGCCCAGGGGCTGCGGCTGCATAGGGTTCAAAAGACGTCGGGAATCCTCGTTGTAGTCTATGGAGCCTGAAAGAAGATGTTGCTGGCAGGCGACCAGTGAAGATGTTCGTTGCGATCCAAGGCTGGATCGGTGATGGAGACAACCTGAAAGCAGAGGGGACTCAGTTCTTAATCACTAGCCAGTGATTGTGTGGGCACCAGGATGGCACCGGATGAGGTCACCCCGATCAGGTGAGTGGGCGACGCTGGACTCTGCAGCCACACGGGCCAGGAGGCGTTGTCGGCGACCAGGCTGGAGGTGCGAGCTGTCCCACGAGGGTGTCTGCTGTCGGCGATGCTGGATCCAAGATTGGAGCAACAAACCTTGGCAAAGGCAAGCCCACACGGTGGAGTCAAGATGGCGTCTGGAGTGGACCAGGAGGGTCCGGGGTGCTCCTCTTTTGGAAGGGAGCAAGGGCCAGTCTGGAGCAACCAGACCAGCGGTGAAAACGTCGTGGTACGGCGTCAGGAGGGCCACTAGCCGACGGGCAAGCGACCGTACAACGTGGCGAGCAGCAGAGAGCACAAGGGCCCCACGCAGATCTCGTGGATGCTGGGGGGCTAGACTTCGGTGCTGGAGCTGCTCTGGGTTGGGGCTTCTCAAACCCCAATGCACTCACTCGAGGATCCCTCGGCGGTGGTGCTGGTTAAGCGTCGTGCAGGTTTTGAAGATGGCCGGTCCCTCAGGTCTCGTCACACCCACGAATCTCAGCTGGGCTGATGATGCAGGTAGAGGTCAGAGATGGCAGGGAATCCGGGTCTCGTCGAGCTGGGCAGTCTTGATCCGGAGGATGGACGTGCAGCAAACCGCAACCGCTTAGATGGTGCCTGCTGGTGCAGGGTGGCTACTCCTTAGCCACAAGGGCGAGTGTTCAGAGAATGTCAAGAGTTCCTTTCATGGAAAGTAGTTCAAGATTCAAGATTATCTAATTTGGGAAGGGGGCCCGCTCCTACCTTTATCCTAAGAAAAGGGGCTGGCACGCGAATAGGTCCTGCCCATGGGTGGGACCAGGAGGGGGGTGGTTACACCTCTCTCCTTTGTCCGGTCTCGCCCCAGCTCAGGAGCTGGGGTGCCCCTGGAACTGGTTTGAGCCGGCATATGCACAATGAGCACCGGGGTGCCACTTGCAGTCACCTTCCTCTCAGCCCTGCCTACCTGGGATACACAAAATCCTGTCTGGGATGGTGCTAGCACCGCCCCTGACAGGAAACCCTTTGTCCGAGCTCTCCTCGCTGGAAGGACTCCCAGCAGCAGGAGGTCAGACTTGTGTCTGTGGTGGCAGCATCCATTTTGTGATGCTGAGGCTTGAGTTAACTTTAACCGGGGCTCACAGTTACATACATGTCGTGTCCCTCTAGAAGGGTGGAATGCTAACCCCGTCGCCAGAATTGGCGAGGGGTTAGTATTCCAATTCGTATGACACCTTACTCGACATGTTTTGATAATGCTATGCCAAAGTTAGCATTTGACCGCGAGGTACATAATGCACTTAAGAGTATATGGTATAGCGTTATCATGGAACAGCTATCAGGACTTGGCCAGAGCACCATCTCACATAATTCCAAGCACTCTGCCTTCAGGATTGATAAGGCCTGCCATAGGAGTGACTGATAGGAATATATGTGTCCATTTTAGGGTTAGATATAGGAATACTATATCTAAAGCAAAGGGTGATTACACCACCTTGCCCCAGCTGTCGTGCAGCCAGTTGTGTCAGATTTGGGTGGCCAGCCAGGGGTGGCATAATACATGCTGCAGCCCCTGGTAGGCCCTGGGTACCTAAGGTATGCTGCACAGGGACTGATAAGGTGGCCCAGTACCAATTGGTAAATGCACCTGGGGTACATGGAATCCATTTTACAGAGAGAGCAGTGGGCCTGGGGTCCTGAATAGCAGGGCCCCAGGTCAACTAAGTCGAAAAACCAGCAAAACACCAGGCAAAAAGTTGGGGGCAACCATAGTCAGATATCCACCTTCCTACAGCTTGTCTCAAGAGGGACCCTTGTTTTGTAGGTTTGTGCCTTACCCTATGTGGGGTATTTGTTGGAAATCCTATTGCTACTCTTCTTTGGCCAGGAACTATTGGTGCAAGCTCACTCTTCCTACTGTTGTAGGATGTCTCCTCTGGTGGGATCCATAGGATTGGTCTCTCTCCAAGGGTTACCAATGGTTGTCTGTGGTTGGTCAATAATACATCCCCGTCGGGTTTTTTTGTCACACTGGCGTGTTCCTACAACCTCGCTGTACACGTTTTGGCTGTCTATCGGTGGACATGCGCCCCTGAAGGGGGCGGGCTGGTCTTCCATGGCACGGTCTCCGGTTCTTTGCTTCTTGCAGGACATGGGGTCCAGGTTGTCCCTTTCTGTCGTGTGCATTTTCCTAGTTCTCTGGGAGTGGCTCTGGTCAATGCCTTTCTGCCTCTGGATCTGTGCTCCACCCCAGATGTTTTCTGGATTTGAGTTCTTCCTCCTATTATGGCACAGGTGCTTCTTTAGGTAGTATTACTGTGTGTGTTTTCTTCCCGACGTTCTCCATTTTGGTAGACAGTGCCGGTCTTTGGCGGTGTAGGTTTTTGGCGCCAGGCTTCTGTATTTGCCATCTTTCTATCCTTTATGGGTAGTCTTGTGGTCTATGTTTCCGCTGTCTCGTGGGAAATCAGGATTCTTCCCCCTTGGGGACCTGTAATTATTTCTTCATTCTTAACTGATATGTAGCACACTGGTGCCGTGGTGCTGCTTGCATTACTCCCCTATTAGGACTTGGTCATTCCACGTACGTGTATCGATGTACCTGTCTCTAGTTTGTATACCATGGGTTCTACATGCCACTGGGGTGCTCACATACGAAGTCTTTTTTCCCTTATTGTCAAACATTCTTGCTTACTCTTTCCTTCGGGATAGTGTCCTCTGTGTGCTCATAGCCTTGCAGGTTAACCACTCTCAGTGGGGCCCTTTTAACTCGTTTTGCTGCATGTCTACCTCCTGAGCTTTTGCTTAACTGGGAGCTCCTCTGTCTCCGTTGGCACTAGGCTCTCGCTCGGCCCTGCCACTGTCATCACATGTCCTAGGCAGTACACTATGTGGTGTTTTTTCTTGCACCCACGGGCCTCCTGCTGCGGCTCCAGTTCTTGGGCAGACACTCTTCCGACTGTCCCGTTTCTGGATCCATCGTTCACAGGACGGCCGAAGCACGTGACTGTGGTCATAAAAAATTCAGGCTCCTGAGTCAATCATGGGAGATGCCAGAGTCAATCGCTCAGGAAACAGCAGCGTCTCCGGAAAGCCTTTCCAGAGATCCTGCTGTTTCCTGACAGTCACGTGCTTCGGCTGTGAAAGATGGATCCCTGACTTGCCTGGATTGCCTTTCACTGGCCTAGTGCCTTCTCACTCTTGCCACCATTTGGTTGTGAGCAACGGAGCCCCTCGATTCTCCACCATTGATTAGTGAGAATCTTCTCTTTCCCTCATGGTTCCCCTTCACCCCAACCCACTGTCCTGAGGAAGACCCCCCACGTAAGGCTGAAAAAACCTACACAACAATCGGGGTCAAAACATCGACATTTGAGTTTTGCCAGTCCTTTCAACAGTACTTACCTTACTGTGAACCTTGTGCTACATAGCAAAATTGTACATTTATTTTGTACTATGATTAATGTGTACTTGACCACTTGTTGCACAGGCATATGATGAATATATGCCTGAATTGTCTGTGATTTTCTGTTACCATTTTTAAACTTTACCTCACTACCCCACCCAAATCACAGCCTCCCCCTACCCTTCTCTTTCCACTTGGGACACTGTCATGTTGAAACTATGTTACAAATGTAGGCTCTTCAATAGTTGTCGGATGAAAAGACGATCTGTTTCAGTGTGATTAAATAACACTGAAACAACCAAAACCTGTTGTTTCCACCTTGTTTTCTACAATTGCATTTGATTGTGATTGGTTTGTCTGTCTGACACTCTTGATGTTACAATACTGGGACCACTTCGTTGTATACTATTCCTTTCGTCTATGTCTGGGCGAGAGAGCCCTCACATCGTCCCTCGTTGGATTTGGTGTCTTTACCATCCCTTGTTTATGCTCCTGAAGGTGGGTCATTTGTCTGATGCCTGTTGTCCTGGCATTGCGGTTTCGACAGTTTTTTCATCAGCAGTTGACTAATATGTTCTCCTGGAACTTGGTGGTTGTTTCACAGACCCTCCTCCCATGGGGTATGGCTTTGGTATCTATTCTAAGTTAAGGAATTTGCGGCTCGGTGTCTCTATCAGATGGAAGAGTTACTTACCTTTGGTAACAATATATCTGGTAGAGACACAGTCTAGCCGCAGATTCCTTAACGCCCGCCCACCCTCCCCACTCTGCGAAGACCTTTTCATATGGTGTCTTTCCACCTAGCCTCCCTCTTTCTGGTGGCTTTGGTCTTCCGGAGGTGTGCTCTCACACTCACTCTGGGTTAGGGTGTGTTGTTGTACGTGGGGCCCTTTGGACTTTCCTCAGTCTTAGTGTTTGGTTGGTGGTGTGCTCTCGCACCTTCCTTAGGCAGCTTTCGAGCCCCTTGGTTCTCCACTCCGTCCATGTTTTAAGGTGGTTCAGGTCTATACTTTTTACTACCTTCTCATGTTTTTCCTCCGGTGCTACTCGTGTGTGGAGTTATTCTGTTTTTGATTCCCTCCCACAGCCCACACCTATGCCTCCTCCTTTCTCTGGCAGTTGGTTGGATTGGGTTCTTTTGGTGCTACTGTTCTTCAATCTCTGGAGTGTGTGTTGTGAACTTTCTGGTGGTCGTTCACTTCTAGTGACTTGTCATGCAACATGTTGCTTCAATATTGTGGTTCTTTTAATTTCCCTCCTGTGATGACAAGATGTGCCTCGCTTGTCATATCTTTTGTACTGCGGTCGTTGCCCCCCTCAAGGTGGGGCTTGGCAATTTGTTGAGCCCTTGCTCGCAGCAAGTACTCTGTGAGCTCCCTTCAGTCTCTTTGGGTGCTGAGTGCTTTTTCAATGATTTTGTTCTTTTTTAACACACACTGTACCTATGCTATCGCAGTTTTTTCGCATGGCGCCGCATTGGTGCACAGAAAAGTGTCCTGTAGGAAACTGACGTCAGTACTCTGAGAGGGGCTTATATGGCACCACTTCCCGGCTTGCAGAGGTATTACTGGGAAAAATGATTTTCCGGATCCAGTCTGACACCTGGGGGATATTCTAAGTTAAGGAATCTGCAACTAGAGTGTGTCTCTACCAGATATATCGTTACCGAAGGTAAGTAACTCCTGTCCTTGGCCTGCGTTCAGATATGGCTGAGTACATGAAGAAGGCCAAAAAAAACCTGGAGGCCATCCAGGAGCTTCAGAAAGCTTGACACAACCAAAAGGCTGCGCTGACTGTTTATCAGCCGGGACAGAAAGTGTGCATGTTGGAACCTTTTGCTCCATCATCTCTCCAAGACCAGTAGAGTGGCCCCCACACCATCCTTGAGAAAAAAGGCCACCTACTTGGTGGACCTTTGCACTCCCAGAAGTCCTCAGAGTTCTTCGTGTACTGCCTAAAGATTTTTATTAACAGGGCTGACATGAGTTTGCTTGTGGCAACTGATGAGGAACAGGAAGAAGAGAGTGGTCCTCTCTCTGATTTCTTCTCTCAGGTCCCTGTTGATGGGTCAGTTGATGGAGTTGCCTTGACAGGCAGCCTCACTTACCAGCAGCAAGCTGATTGTGGGCAAGTCCTTAATCAGTTTCCAGACTTGCTCTCTCTGACTCAGTCAAACCACCTGGTTTACCCATGAAGTAGACAGGGTGTGCAGAGTGAATCTAGAGACAGCCTGACCATGTCAGGCACTGCATCTGGACTGAGTTCCAAAAGATGCTGGGGATGGAATCATTGAACCTTCGGATAGCCCTTGAGCTAGTCCTGTAGACCTTGTGCAAAAACCTCACACCTAAGATAAGAGATGTGAGGTTTTGTGTAAACTTAAAGGTCTCAATGCAGTCACTAGGACTGATGTGTAGGAAGCTGGCTCTGTATATACTATACCAAAGGTAGGTATATTGTGCACAGAGTCCAGTGGATCCCCAAAGGTAGGCAGAGATAAAGTTAGATAGCACCTCACTCTCTGTGGTAGTATGGGCGAGCAGTAAGGCAGTATCAGAGGACAGTGTTAAGAATTTGTTGTACACACTCAGTCAGCAAATGAATTCACACACTCAAAGACAGAACTTCAGACCAATTGTTTTTGTATAAAAATATTGTTTTAGTTATTTTCTTTTCTTGAACCAAGCAAGCCTGGCACAGTTAAGAAATACATACTTTACAGTAGTAATGCAGTTTGCAAACAGTTTGAATTGAAATGGTATATGTACAATACAGTACATAGACTTGAATGGGCTTTTCAGTAAAACTACAGGTAAGTTACTTTTGAGATTACTTGTTAGATTGCCATTTTAAAGAATTTCTTTAGTTTCTCAAACTCCACACTTAGAACTTTTCACAGAAAAACAGACAATGTTATCCTTTGGAGGAAAATAGTGTTATCGTTTTTGAGGTAAGTAGGTGCTAATGGGAGTTGAGGTTCTAGACCTGTCCGCGGCATTCGATACTGTATCCCACCCCATCCTCCTTGACCGACTACGGCATATGGGCATTGGCGGCACTGCCATCAGTTGGATCGAGTCCTTCCTCTCTGGAAGAAGTCAAAGGGTGCTGTTGCGGCCTTTCAGATCGGAGGAAAAACCCTTATCTTGCGGTGTGCCACAGGGCTCGGCCCTCAGCCCTCTGTTTTTTAACATATATTTTGCCCCACTGGCCGGCGTGGTGGAGTCCTACGGAGTCAGGGTGGTCTCTTATGCTGATGATACTCAGCTAGTGTTCTCCTTTAGAGGCCACTCTGACTCCGCGTTCTCCAACTTCCGCCGGTGCCTTAACAACATCAGTGATTGGATGTCTGAAAACCATCTAAGACTCAATGCAGACAAAACAGAGGTGCTGTTTTTTAACCAGAAAAATTCCATCCCCTCCTCCTGGTGGTGGCCCACGGCACTTGATCCCGCTCCCTCTCCCGTCCATTCGGCCCGTAACCTGGGCTTCCACTTCAATGACTCCCTATCATGCAAGACTCAGATTCAAAAAGTGACCTCTGCCTGCTTCCTGAAGCTACGCATGATCAGGAAAATCCTCCCCTATCTCCCTCTGGATTCCCGCCGTACAGTTACCCACGCTCTCATCACGTCCCACCTGGACTATGCTAATAGCCTCTATGCCGGAGCTCCCCAATACCTGATTGACCGGCTGCAGATTGTCCAGAATGCGGCGGCGAGGCTGATTGGTAATATTTCTTATCGTCAGTCAGTTGCCGCATATCGTAGGGAACTGCACTGGCTACCTGTGGCCAGCCGTATTCAGTTTAAGATCCTCACTCTGACTCACCGAGCCATTAATGATCGCGGACCAAACTACCTAAAAAAACGAGTTTCAATATCCCGTTCCATCAGATCTCTGAGATCCAATGACCTATGCCTTCTGATCTCTCCCCGCTTTAGACTATCCAGAATGGGTGGCAGAGGATTCAGTGTCATTGCTGCAAAACTATGGAACTCGCTGCCAGTCGATCTCAGATTCTGCCCTTCCGAATCTATCTTCCGGGCCAGACTCAAAACCTGGCTCTTTTCTAGACTCTGATTTATCACGCCACTTCCCCTCTCTGTTCCTTCTCTCCCCTCTAAGACTCAGGTTCTAGCGCCGGGACACCCCTCCGGGGGTAGCTGTGCGCTTTATAAGCTACATAAAATAAAATAAAATAAAAAATAGGGGTAGAGCAGGGGTCCCCCAGGGTCAAGTATGCACTCTTGTTACACCCTCAGCGGCACTAGGGTGGCCGAGTGCAGAGTGCAGAGGCCCAGTGTTATCCAAAGAGGGATAGGGGGCCTCTGGTTGGTGGCTGCTGGCGAGCAAGCCTCAAGGTTGTGGGAACCAAGCTCCTGGTGTTAGGCTCCGGGCAAAAGGGGATCCTGTTTAGCCCAAAAAAAGCACCCACGCAACGCAGGGACGGCTGGGTGCAGGGTGCTGGTTTGGCGTTGGGTGCCCTGTTGTTTTCATTGAGGATTTTCGGCTTTGATTTTCAGCTGCAGGCTCGGTGAAGTTCCTATAACAGGAATGGATCGCGTTGGCTGTTGTCCTCTGTTTTTATATGAAGATGAATAAAGAATTTTGAAAAAGACAATACTGGCCTAATTGTGACTCCATCCCTGGTGCTGCCTCCACCCTCTCTTGAAATTTCGTTTTTGGATCTCCAGTGGGACCTATCTGCAGCATGTCTTGGGGGCGTTTGGTACAGGACTTGATTACTTATGGGACTTTGAGATTAATGTGGTTAACTTATAGCCAGCTGTAGATCGATAGATTCTCATCTTACTCTTAATGGCAGCACTGCACTTACAATGTCTAAGAATGGACTTGGACACTGTAGGGGTACAGGGCTCATGTACCCGTACCCTCACCACAAGCATAGAGGGCCCAGCTAGAGGGGTGTCTGATCTATGCCAGGACAGTGGGCTGTAGGCATGGCACACAGGGATGTGTGCCATGTCGACTATTCACTTTGTTGTGCACCAAAACACGCAGCCTGCAAAGTCAGTGTGTGTGTGTGTGTAAAGGTACAGGGCCTCTAAGGGTGGCACAATAAGTGCTGCAGCCCTTAGAGGTCTTCCCTTGTCACAGTACCCTGGGTACCGTACCTGTGGTACCACTTACCATGGGCTGACCTGTGGCCAGAGATGCCAATTAGGTTAGTTTTGGGTAAAGAACACAGGCCTTGGGAAACTGATTGGCAGGGACCCAGGGCACTTCAAGTCAAAGTGCATCAGTAGTCTGGCAAAAAGTGGGGGGAATACTGCAACAGAAACCCACTGTTCGAGGCATATGAGCTGCAGAATTCATACTTTTGCCTAGATCGCCATCTGGTGTCGGTCTCGGATGCTTGCACCTTGTTGTCTTGGAAGAAGTCTTTGTAGTCACAAGATAGGTGACTCCTCCCTTTGACGAAAGTGCTCATTGGCATCGACTCCATCCTCAGATTTTTCCACCATCAGGTTCAGATGTAACGTTCGGCGCTCCGTTTCGGTACTGTGTTTCCAAACCTTTTTCGACGCGTAAAACATAACACATCAATGGTATTGTTTTGTTCGCTTGCTTTGATGCTCTAACTCAATAATCCCTGGTTCCGATAGTCGACGCGGGCCACTGAGCCTGTCGACGCCAATCGGGCCTACGGCTAATGGAAAGGACTCCATTTAAAAAATGGCCCCAGTGTGGAGCTAAATTTCCACACAGCGACCATCCCATGGTCTGCAAACTTTATCTCTCGCCAGAACACGAAGAAAAGCATTGCCTGGCCTGCGGCTCCTTTCGATCCAAGAAGACTATCCGTGATCGCCGGGCTCGACGACACGTCATGGCGCAGCGATCTGCACCTTTGCCAGAAGATCTCTTCGATGAAGGCCCGACATCCCAGAGGCAGAGGATTCAGAGGAGCTCGACATCGTATCCGAGGCTGATGGCAACGACTCCGATGACCACATCACTCCGGGTCAACGAGTGAGTACAACCGCCCCTGACCCTACCCCACCCAAAAAGAAGGCGCCGGTCAAAACTTTGCCTGAAGACCTAATTCGAGACCGAAAGAACACTTCACTTCAGAAGCACCGCCTCCAGGCCCGGCTCCGAAGACAAAGGAAAAGCCTTCCGGCGGCTCGGGACCGAGCAAGCTGCACATTAGTGCCCCAAAAACACCATCGTCACCGAACGCAGGAACATATACTGCTGTCTCTAAAAAGGCCTCGGCGCCAAGCACTCCGGCACCGAAAGAACAAAAGGCCTCGAACCCGAAGACACCTCAAAAACCTTCGGATCCGAAAAAGATTTCGGACCCGACAAAATTGGCGCCGAAAGCACACAATGAGGAAGTACTGTTTCTACCAGATCCTATTGATCCGAAACAGAAAACACTGCATGTGGACCCTAAAACACTCATGAGGTTATTATTGTATATATTTTCTTATATGGGCAACAGGATGGTGTTTACGGGTTCCCTTGTGCTTGTCGTGGAGAATCTACAGTCCACCATGAAAGTTCTGCATCACTACCTAGTAGTCACGAGGCTGACCTTTATAGAGATGGTGTAGGGTCATACATATAAGATGACCTATGCTCTTGAATGGTTTGCACAACTATTCCTGATCTTCCATAATTGGGTGATTCTGATTTGCTACTCTAACCTGTACAGATGTATGTGTAGAGATTGATCAGTGTCAGCCAGCGTTTGTCTCTTTAGCTCCAAAAGTGGTAGACTTAATCTTGACTGCCTCAAAATCTGATACATGGTCTATTTATGCATGACACTTGTCAGCATGTGTTTCCCGTCTCCTTTCTCTGATGTTTTGCACGTTCCCATGCTCAGCAGAGCTTAGCAGTTGCCACTATGCAAAGTTATCTGGTGAACTTGTGCAGCTTTATGTGCTTGGCTATTCAACCCTTTCTTTTCATGTTGTTCCCACTGAAAAAGTTGTGTTTGAGGCATATGAGCTGTAGATCATATGCTTGTGCATAGATCGCCATCTAGTATTGGGTCCGTATGTTTGCACTTTGTTTTTGTTCGAAGAAGTTTTTCCAGTCACAAGGTGGGTTTGAGTTTGAGTTTAAAATATTTGTATAGCGCACTTTCACCAGCGGTTTCATGGCGCTGCACTAGACAGATCTCCAGAGTAGGGGTGGGGGAAGCAGAATAGGAAGGGGGGGAACACCAAATGGTTTAGTTAAAACATTTGACAAATAGATGGGCTTTGAGTTGCTTCCGAAATTGAAGGTACAGAGTTATAGATCTGAGCTCAAAAGGAAGGGAGTTCCACAGGAGTGGGGCAAGGGTTGCAAACTTGAATCCTCCCCATTTCTTTCTCCGAAAGCGGGGGGTTGAGAGCAGGAATTGCGAGGAGGAGCGCAGTTCTGTGGTTGGGACATAGGGAACAATTTCAGATGTTATAAAGGCCAGTCGTGCTTGAAAGGTGATAGAAGCAAGTTTAAACTGGACGCGTTCACAGACAGGAAGCCAGTGTAGATATCTGAGAAGGGGGGTTACATGGTGAGATTTCGGGAGGTTGAAAACCAATCGTGCCGCCTGGTTCTGGATTAGTTGCAACCGCCGTAGACTATATGCAGGGATCCCCGCATATAGGGCGTTGCCATAATCCAGGCGGGAAATGACCATTGCCAGAATGATCAGTTTCAAGGCATCGAAGGTAAAGAAGCGAGATACCTTGCGGATGGTGCGTAGTGACAGGAAGGAGGAGGACACCACGGAACTGACCTGGGAGTGAAGAGTGAGCTGAGAGTTGAGTTTGATACCTAAAGTTTTGACTGAGGTAGAGGGGACCGGGGAGCACCTAGGGAAGGGGGCCAAAAGAGTGAGGACCAGGGACTGGAGCAACCACCTGTTAACACCAGCTTGGTCTTATCCGGGTTAAGTTTCAGGTGGTTGTAGTTCATCCAGTCCTGGATAAAAATCATAATAGACTGGAAGTTGGAGATGGAAGTAGGGGAAGAAGACAGGTTGAAAACAAGTTGAAGGTCGTCAGCATAATTGTATATGCTGACGTCCATTTGTTGTAGTGAAAAAATAAGAGGGACAATATAAAAGTTAAACAAGAGGGGTGAGAGGGAGGAACCTTGGGGGACCCCGCACTGAACTTTCTGGAAGTCCGCAGAGAAGTCTCCCAGGCGAAACGCCTGGGTGCGGTCCCTCAGGAAGGAGGATAGCCATACCAAAGCAGAACCTCCGATCCCCGCCGCCTTGACACGGGAAAGTAAGATGGTATGATCAACCGTGTCAAAGGCGGCTGAAAGATCGAGGAGAATCAAGGCCTGGGCCTGGTTGGTATCCATTCCCTCCCTGAGGTTGTCGAGGACCGAGAGAACTACGGACTCCGTAGAGTGTGCGGGGCGGAAACTGGCCTGGCGGGGGGCGAGAATCCCATACTCCTCCACAAAGGTGCTCAGGGACCTGGTGACATGGCGTTCGAGCACCTTCGCCAGGAATGGTAGGAGGGAGATAGGGCGGTAATTGGCGGGGATCGAAGGATCTGCGCCCGGTTTTTTTAAGATGGGGACAATAACAGCGGTTTTCAGTGGGTTGGCTACAACCCCCTGGGAAAGGGAACTGTTAAGGAAGTGAAGGGGGGGTCTGGACAGGTTGTATAGATGTGACTAAGGATGTGTGCAGGGCAAGTGTCAAGTGGGGATCCGGATTTGACAAGAGGAATTATTGAGGCCATGGAATCTTTAGTCAGGGGAGGAAAAGCATTGAGTTGTCCTTTGGGGGGGGGGGCACTGGGGGTCAACAAAAGTCGGGGGTTGAGGGGATGTTGGCTTTAATAATGGCAATCTTCTTGATAAAGAAATTATTTAAAGAGTGGCAAAGGTCCTGGGACGGGGAGGGCTTGAGAGATGTCCTGTCGGAAAATGCCAAGTTGTGGACAATCGAGAAGATTTCCCTCGGTTTATTCTCAGCTGTATGGATCTTTGCGGAAAAGTAGGCAGTTTTTGCAGCCAGGATGGCCTTCTTATATTGAGCAAGGAGAGTGGTAAACTCAGCTCTAAGTGAGGGAGAATAGTTCCTCCTCCAGGCACGCTCGGCGCGGCGTACTGCAAGTTTGGTGGTTTTAAGATCCTCATTGAACCATAAGTTGGCATCTTTCTCCCGTTTAGACGACACCCGCTTCAACGGGGCGATTGAATCGCAGCTAGAGGAGAGCCAATGTTCAATGGCAGCGGCCTGAGAAAGAGTGGACAGGCCTTGTAGGGTAGGGTAGGGTAGGAGGAAGCTAATAGTGCAGATAGGTTCTCCGGAACCACTCGGCTCCATGAGCGGACCCAAACATTCTTTGGGAGCGGGAGCCTGGTAGGGGGATTGAGGGGAAGGGTAAACGATATCAAGTGATGGTCGGACCAGGTGCAAGGCAAGATGGTCAGAGAGCCTATTGGGCAGTTCAAGGACCAAATCTGGTCTAAGATGTGTCCTTTGACGTGAGTGGGGGAATGAACATGTGATACAAAATTAAGGGATAGGAGTGTATCTGAGAATTCCCTAGAGGAAGGGCATTCCGCAGGATCTGAAGGCCAAAAGTTAAAATCTACCAGTAATAGAATGGAGGAGTTATTGACCGTCAGTGTGGAAAGTACCTCCTGAAAATCGGGGATGAAAGATAGGAGTGATTGAGGGGGCCGGTAAGGGAGGACACAAGTGAGAGGAGGATTGATAGAAGTAGTGCGGATAGCTAGGTACTCTGTTGTAGCAATGTCTGGCAGGGGGAGGCATTGAAAGGGGAGGTCGGACCGGGCAATCACTGCTACGCCGTCCCCATTTCTACCGTTGGAACGATCTGCTCGAAGACCATAGTATGGAGCAGGAAGAGTGGCCAGTAGGGAAGGGAGAGAATCCTCGCTGAACCAAGCCTCTGTTAAAAAGAGGAGATCAGGTGCGTGGAGGTCTAGCAGTACCGACAGTTCGTGTGAGTGGGCTACTGCTGACCGGGTGTTAAGGTAATAGGCCGAGAGAGTTTTAGGTGAGACTGGGCTGGCGTCCTCTCTGGGAGAGTGAGAGGGAGTGGGGGGAGCCAGAGGGTAGGGAGATGAAGAGGCCGGGGAAAGGTCAAGTGTAGATATGAGAGAGCGAGTGGAGGCAGGGAGAGGCCAGGGGCCCTGTAGACTGCGGAGTTGGGAGGTGGAGTGAGTGAGGATTTGAGCAGAGTGGCATGCCCCTAGCCCCGGTCGGCCGCGGACGGGCGCAGACGGGCTTGCCTTAGGCGCGCCTTCGGCGCGCAGTCGTCGCGCCCGCTGCGCCCGACCGCTGCGCCTCCGGCCAATGCACATAGTTTTATAGGAGCGTTAGGGGGAGGGGGGCGTGGCCAGCAAAGTGGGCGGGGCTAACTCACTCGCTGGAGATGGCGGCAGAGAGGAAGGATTCCCCGTGACAGCGTCGAAATCGGCTGTTCGGGAAGTGAAGGGTGAAAGCCTGAGTTCAGTGCAAGTATTTAAAAACACAAGGAATACACTTTAAAAAGATGCAATTTACGATGCTCCCGGCTTCCGCCTCAGGAGGTTTTCTTGTCTGGCAGCGCTTGTAGTCAGCGCGCCCTTTTTAGCCAGGGGAGGGGGGCGTGGCCAGCGAAGTGGGCGGGGCTAACTCACTCACTGGAGATGGCGGCAGAGAGGAAGGATTCCCCGTGACAGCGTCGAAATCGGCTGTTCGGGAAGTGAAGGGTGAAGGCCTGAGTTCAGTGCAAGTATTTAAAAACACAAGGAATACACTTTAAAAAGATGCAATTTACGATGCTCCCGGCTTCCGCCTCAGGAGGTTTTCTTGTCTGGCAGCGCTTGTAGTCAGCACGCCCTTTTTAACCAGGGGAGGGGGGCGTGGCCAGTGAAGTAGGCGGGGCTAACTCACTCGCTGGAGATGGCGGCAGAGAGGAAGGATTCCCCGTGACAGCGTCGAAATCGGCTGTTCGGAAAGTAAAGGGTGAAAGCCTGAGTTCAGTGCAAGTATTTAAAAACACAAGGAATACACTTTAAAAAGATGCAATTTTCGATGCTCCCGGCTTCCGCCTCAGGAGGTTTTCTTGTCTGGCAGCGCTTGTAGTCAGCGCGCCCTTTTTAACCAGGGGAGGGGGCGTGGCCAGTGAAGTGGGCGGGGCTAACTCACTCGCTGGAGATGGCGGCAGAGAGGAAGGATTCCCCGTGACAGCGTCGAAATCGGCTGTTCGGGAAGTGAAGGGTGAAGGCCTGAGTTCAGTGCAAGTATTTAAAAACACAAGGAATACACTTTAAAAAGATGCAATTTACGATGCTCCCGGCTTCCTCCTCAGGAGGTTTTCTTGTCTGGCAGCGCTTGTAGTCAGAGCGCCCTTTTTAACCAGGGGAGGGGGAGTGGCCAGCGAAGTGGGCGGGGCTAACTCACTCGCTGGAGATGGCGGCAGAGAGGAAGGATTCCCCGTGACAGCATCGAAATCGGCTGTTCGGAAAGTAAAGGGTGAAAGCCTGAGTTCAGTGCAAGTATTTAAAAAACACAAGGAATACACTTTAAAAAGATGCAATTTACGATGCTCCCGGCTTCCTCCTCAGGAGGTTTTCTTGTCTGGCAGCGCTTGTAGTCAGCGCGCCCTTTTTAACCAGGGGAGGGGGCGTGGCCAGCGAAGTGGGCGGGGCTAACTCACTCGCTGGAGATGGCGGCAGAGAGGAAGGATTCCCCTCCTTTCTGGGCTAGTGTGCATGGGCATCGACTCCATCCTTAGTTTGTTTTTTCCGCCCTCTAATTCAGATGTGTATTGCTGCGCTATGGTTCAGCACCGTTTATTGGACCTCTTCGATGCGCTATCCATACCCTCGCCGGTATTGTTATCGATCGAGGTTCCCCATTCGTTGTGTATCGTCTCAACTTTAAAATCTTTGATCGGAAAACTCGTGGGAGGCTGTCGGGCCTACCCGCGCCGATCGCTCTAGCAGTCGATGGAACGGACTCCCTTCAAGTTATGTCCCGGATGTCTTGCTAAATTTCCATGCACCGACTTGCACGAAGTGTGCAACGTCTGCCTCTCCGCTGAACAGGACAAGAAAGACTGCGAGATGTGCCGATCATTCCGATCGAAAAAGATTCTTCATGATCATCGGGCTCGACGTCACGAGATGCAACAGCAAAGCGGCTCTGCATCGGACATCTTCGATGAAGAGCCTGACTCCGAACATCATGCCCAAGGAGCCGAAGAAGAAGAACAATTCTCCGTGTCTGAGGACGACTCAGACATCGAAGAAGAGGAGCAAGTTACTCCGGCTCAGGGTACCGTGTGTAAAGACAACCCCTTGCCTCCCCCCCTCCCCCCCAAAAACCTAATACTAAGGCTCCAGTCCCTCCTCTGCCTTCGGGCCAAGGGCGGCACCAACAAAAAGTTTCTGACGCCCCGTCCTCGGGCTCTGCTCCGCAACATAAAGAAAAGCCTTCCGGTTCGGGCCCGAACCGTCCCTATATCGGTGCCAACCCAACACTTTCGGCACCGAAAAACAAGTCTAAGATGACACCAGCGGTGCCAAAAGGCTCGGAGCCGAAACCTTTGACGCCGAAACAGTCAACCAAGGATAAATATACTCAGTTGAATGAGCCTTGGTCCGATCACTCCATTTCGAATCCCAAAACAAAAAAAGTTGGTGATTCACCCTTATACAGGGCATATTCAGGCCACCCTACCAAAAAAGAGGAAATTAGGCCTACCAGAGGACTACCACATTCCTCTAAAAAAGAAAAGTGTGTGTACTAACCCATTTCCTCCTTACATCGCACCTACTTCTACTAATCCTAATTTACTTAATTCACCTGAAAATTCACCACCAACCTCACCTAACCGTCAAGGTGATGGGGATGAAAAACAAGATCCCCCACAAGATACTGATCCTTGGCAGGACTATCACACTGATCCAGATAATGATCCAGATTCATACCCCTCCCGACCCTCCCCACCAGATGATGACATTGGGTATGTTGAGCTCCTTAATAGGGCTGCTCAGTATCACGGGGTGGAGTTGCATTCAGAACCATTAAAGCAGGATTTACTCTGAGACCCTTAGCTCCTCTCACAGAGTCACTCATACATTACCTATGCTCAAAGGCATGTTAAAACACACTGAGGACATTTCAAAGACCCTGTCAGAGCAAGAATTATTGCTCCTAGGGTCGAGAAAAAATGTAAGCCCGCATCCACCGACCCTAAATACATCAAAGGTCAGTTACCTTTAGACTCTCTTGTAGTCTGTAATGCTCGCAAGAGAACCAACTCCCATATGTCAGGTAAAGCTCCTCCTCCAGATAATGAGTCCAAGCTCATTGACGCCTCAGGCAAAAGAGTAGCTTCACAAGCAGCTAACCTTTGACGTATTGCCAATGCTCAAGCTTTGTTGGCTCTTTATGACAGGGCTCACTACGATGAGTTAGAGGAACTCATGCAGTTCTTACCGGACGAACACAAGACTAAGGCTAATGACCTTATTCAAGAGGTTACGTTCATTACAAATACATCTATCAGGTGTGCCCTAGATACAGCAGACACAGCAGCCCATACAATTAACACCAGTGTACTCTTACGAAGGCATGCTTGGTTGGAAATTTCAGGTTTCAAATCTGAGGTGCAAACCTCCATCCTCAATGAACCCTTTGATAAGGAATATCTCTTTGGACCAGCAGTTGACGCCTCGCTGGAAAAAATGACAAAAGATAGAGAGGTCGCAAAGTTCATGGGGGCTTTGCAATCACCCATCAGTAGGGTTTCCTTTAGTCACTTCATTTATAGGGGTGGCTCTAAAATTATATCCATCTAGACTACCCCTTCCTCTTACAAGGGTAATACTCAGTCCCCCTCAACAAGAGGTTATTTCAGAGGAGGTTTTAGAGGGAACAATGATAAGGGAAGAAGCAGAGGCAACTCCACACGCTCTTCCCCCACCAGCAACAAACAGTGATTTCCATCCTGTACCCCAAACATTCCACTCCTGTCTGGGGACGTCTCTCCCAATTTCTCCATGTCTGGAACTCCATCACTTCAGACAAATGGGTACTGCAAATGATCCAATATGGTTTTTGCCTGAAACCTACAGCCAATCTCCCAAATATCATTCCAAGACCACTTGCAATGTCACCAAAACATCTCTCATTCTTAAAGCAAGAAGTTCTCACTCTCATAGGAAAACAAGCAATAGAACCAGTCCTGTTACAATACCAAGGGACCGGGGTATACTCCCTGTACTTCTTAATTCCCAAAAAAGATAGCTCTTTAAAACCTATATTAGACCTCAGCGAACTGAATCACTGCATCCAATCAGACCATTTTCTCATGGTCTCACTTCAACAGGTTCTCCCGCTCCTTCAGCAAGGTGACTTTCTGTCCACTCTGGATCTAAAGGACTGGTATTTCCATATTCTCATTCACCCCGCTCACCCCAAATACCTCAGGTTTGTGGTAGACGGCCAATATTATCAATTTAAAGTGCTCCCATTCGGAGTAACTACAGCACCCAGGGTTTTAGCAAAGTGTCTGGCAGTAGTCGCTTTTCATCTAAGAAGAGATCACATTCACGTCTTCCCCTACCTAGACGACTGGTTAATAAAAGCCAGCTCGCAACAAAGCTGCCTACACCACACTCGGAAAACAGTACAACTGCTTCACGACCTCGGGTTCACTATAAACCCCACCAAGTCTCATCTCCACCCATCCAACACACAAGTGTATCTAGGAACAACAATAGACACTCAGAAAGCTCTAGCGTATCCTAACCCATTCAGGATCTGCAACATGCAGACTCTAATATGGCAGTTACAGCCTCAACACTCGTTACCAGCTAGAGCATTCGTGCAACTGATGGGAATTATGGCATCTTTCATTTTAATCGTTCTTTACACAATACTTCAAATGCCTCCCCTACATGAATGCTTAGCATGTCAGTAGTGGAACCAGGCTCAAGGTCAGTTATCAGATCTAGTGTTGGTGGATGGCCGCACCCATTGCTATCTGTAGTGGTGGAACATACAAAACCTTTCCAAGGGGCAGCCATTCGTCACCCCGGTTCCACAGATAGTGCTAAGAGCAGACACATCACTCACTGGTTAGGGAGCTCATCTTCAAAAACATACCATTTAGGGCATGTGAACTCTGAAACAGAGATAACTCCACATAAACCATCTAGAACGGATAGCAATTTTTCTAGCATTGAAAGCCTCCCAACTTCATCTAGTAGGCAAAGCTGTCCTGATTCACACAGACAACACGACAGCAATATACTACATACAAAAACAGGGGGGACACACTCTTTCCAGCTCTCACAGCTAGCCCGGAGCATCTAGAAATGGGCCATACCTCAAAAAATATATCTCCTTGCAGAACAACTCCCAGGAGTAATCAACCAGATTGCAGATCTGCTCAGTCGTCAATAACAGCCGATCCATGAGTGGGAACTCTACCCTCAAGTTCTCCTCCCATTCTTCCAAATGTGGGGCTTCGCAGAGATAGATCTGTTCGCTACGCACCTAAACACAAAATTCCCAAACTTTGCATCCAGGTATCCATAACCTTTGTCAAAAGGCAATGCGCTATAGATGAATTGGTCAGGGATATTTGCTTTTGCTTTTCTGCCTCTCGCACTCATTTCATTAGTGGTTGAGAAGCTCAGACAGCAGTCCCTGACACTAATCCTACTTGCTCCTACATGGGCATGTCAACCTTGGTTCACAACCCTTTTGGTGCTATCAGTAGTTCCTCACCAAAAACAATACCATACTCCCAACCTTCCCACTCAGAACCATGGAGAGATAAGGCATCCAGAACCCAGTCATCTCAACCTTGCTATTTGGCACCTGACATCTTAGAGTTTGGTTATCTTAATCTTCCGCCAGACTGCATGAATATTATCAAAGAGGCTAGGCGCCCTACCACAAGAGCATGCTATGCAGCAAAATGGAAGCAGTTTGCCATTTACTGTAACAACAATAAAATCAATCCGCTAGATGCTTTAATTCAAAATATCATTTGGTATCTACTACATCTACAGAGTTCCAACTTAGCGTACACATCTATACGCTTACATCTTTCTGCAATAGCTGCAAATCTATACAACGGACAGCATTTGTCTCTTTTTAGAGGGCCTGCTGATAAAGCATTTTTGGAAGGACTTAAGAGCCATTCCACCCAGACTTCCACCTGCTCCAGTGTGGAACCTCAACATACTCCTTATAAGACTCATGGGTCCACCTTTTGAGCCATTGCACAAATGTGAACTACAATTTCTCACTTGGAAGGTAGCCTTCTTCATAGCCATCACATCTCTGAGAAGAGTGGGTGAGCTTCAGGCACCAACCATAGAAGAGCCATTTTACAAGTACACCAACACTAAGTGGTTCTAAGGACTAAACCCCAAATTTTTACCTAGTGTAATTTCTACCTTTCATATCAACCAATCTGTTGAGTTGCTTGTGTTCTTCCCTGAACCTGATTCAGTGGCCGAACGTGCTCTTGACACCATAGACGTCAAAAGGTCATTACTATACTACATAGAAAGAACAAAACCTTTCAGGAAAGCCAAGCAACTTTTTGTTGCTTTTGCTCCTCCACATAAAGGCAATCCAATACCATAATCAAGTATTGCATGGTGGATAGTTAAATGCATTCAAATATGCTACATTAAAGCTAAACTCACATTAACAATTCCCCCTAGAGATCATCCTACACGCGAACAGGAGGCTTTTATGGCATTCTTAGGATATATACCCTTAGATGACATCTGTAGAGCTGCAACATGGTCTACACCACACACATTTACTAAACACTATTGTGTAGATGTTAGCAAGACAGCAAGCTGGTGTGGGCCAGGCAGTGTTACGTACACTATTTCAGACCACTGCAGCAGCTACAGGTTAGCCACCGCTTTGGGAGATAACTTCTATGTAGTCTATGCACAAGCATATGATCTATAGCTCATATGCCTCGAACGGAAAATGCTACCTACCATGTATGCATCTGTTCTTGGCATACAGAGCTGTAGAGTCATATGTGCCCGACAGCCTCCCCGGGTACCTTTATCCGTTGCAGTAGTATGTTAATTAGATGCTATATACATGGACATCTCTCTTTACTACTTTTACTGATTCCATCATAACACCCTTTACGGCCAAACAATCTATGGATGGAGTCGATGCCCATGCGCACTCTCACCTAAAAGAGGAGTCACCTACCTCGTGACTGGAAAGACTTCTTCGAACAAAATCAAAAGTGCAAACATCCGGCCCCAACACTAGATGGCAATCCATGCACAAGCATATGACTACAGCTCTATATGTCAAGAACAGATGCACCCTGGGTAGGTAGCCTTTTCCTTCTCCCACATTGTTGTTCCACAGTGGGATTTAAATTTAGTGTTAATCTTCTTCATGGTGTCACCATTAAAGTCATACACAGTTGTGCAATGTTTTTACTCAGGAGGATGAGGCTATGAATATCTGAGGACTTGAGTAGCAGCTGTGGTGGCTTCCACTACTATATAAAATACTGATAAAATGTATCTTTAGAGGACTTTGCAGCAGGAAATGTTTAGAACATGCAATATAAGGAGGGGTGGGGGGCAGAGGTAGGCCGCAAAGAAAAATGTCTGCCTAGTGTTAGAGCTCTCTATGCTCTGAATGTATGTATGTATATGGTATTTTCACATACCTAGCTGCAAAGTAGCGGAATGCTGTCAATAGTCCAAGACGAGATTAAAGTCGGCGAGTAGTAACAGATTAGTCAGGCGATTTATGCATTGTGAATTAGTGTACTTTAAAGAGGTGAGTCTACCAATTTTTCCTCAATTAAAGCAGCGTTGGGGCAGTCCTGATGGATATGGATAAGGAGATGTAGTTGCAGATCTTTGGTGCATAGATGCAAAGGCTTTTTTTCTTTTTTGTTTTTATACTTCTTAGTCTGCAGCAGGGTGATGCCCTGGCTCTGTGTGTGCTGAGAACCACCAGAGATAGTGAGCTTGTCTGTAAGATAAGCAGTGTTTGCTAGTTGTAATGGCTTTGTAAATAATGAAGCTAGTTTTGAAGGTTGTGCTGGCTGGCTCAAGGGTTAGTATGGGATAGCTAATTGTGTCAAAGGATGCGGACTGGTCCAGCTATATCAAGAGGCAGGAGTTGTCCATTTTTCATTTAATCCAACACTGGCATAAGTGTGAGTTTAATGTGCTAAGACGTTTGATACCAAACTTCTCCGTTTTCAGTATAGCCATTATGGTGCTGTGTAGTTCTCAATGACAAACTCCCAGAGTGCCAATTGGGTTTGGTCTTCAATGCAGTTTTAGGGAAAGAACATAGGCCCTGGGTGCCTGATTGGCAGAAGCCCATGGCACACTCGGTCAAAGTACAGCAGCAGTTCACCAAAAAGTGGGGGCAACCATGCAGAAAGAGGGCCCACTCACACCATACTACATATCTAAGAGCAATACTCAACGATAAGCAATGGTTTGAAGGATTAGAAGTCATGAATCGGAAACCCCAAATATACTTCAAACGTTTCGTCTTTTTTTCATGTCTCTCATGTTCTTGATCTACTTATTCCTCTGTTTCCCACACTTTCCTTTTTGTTATGAATTTATACATTATATTTTGTGACTCGCTACATGGTAATTGTGTTCTTATGATGATTTCCTCTGTAAAATATCTGTAACTGTTCTACCTTCTATTTATGTCATGTTTATGTGGTTATGGTTATTCACTTGACTTTTCTGGCAAAAGTCTTCTTTCTCACCCTCCTTTCAGATTAGGAATTTAGAAAAAAAGCAATTGTTGCAAAAAAAGGGATTGTAACCCAAGAATGATTCTTAAGTACTATGCAGTGTGAGAATGGGTATCCAGTAAAGGGCAGGAATATGAAGAGCTCAGTGTGAAGGGATCTGGCATAGAAATAAATGTGTGCAACAAGACCAAGCCAGTGCCCATTGTAGATACTACACATTTCTTTTCAAACACATTGTAAAAACAAGTATTACTAAGTATAAAGTGTATGATCTAGTTCGATGGTATTTTGCCAAACATAAGTTGAGATATCATCCACATGCACTGATACGTGCTATTTGACATTTTTGTCTTGGTTGGCAGATGAATCTCATTCTTTGCCTTGCTGATTGCAGGTTACAAGGGTGCTTTTTTCTAGTGATTGCTTGTGCTTATGTCTTGTCTTATTAATTTTTCCTCTAACTAAGGCAATGGTGAAGTCGTAGAGCAAGTGATTGGCCAGCAGACAAATGAGCCGGAGGAGAGTGTCCTTGACAGTATAATTCGAGAGCTGCAGCGAGATCATGACCAAAGGATTGTTTCCAGTACAGCAGTAACTGCAGTGCACCCCACCAATAACCGAATACATCCTGTCAGTGTTGGTGGGTATTTTCATCTTCTTTCCCATCTTCCCATATTAAGAGAGTTTAGACTGCTCTGGTATTGACATGGAGAATAAGCAACACATAAAATGACGTTAAATTTGATATATTATGAACAGGAAAATGACAGTGTAACATTAGAAGTAGTACTCCTGATGCTGAGGTGGTTGACCCCTAATGCTGTCCTCTTCAAAATTTTATATGAAACATTTTAAGACAAACATAAGCAAGTAACGGGAATACAGTAATCCACATTGATTATTTTGCAGCACGGATCGCTTCTGGTTTCTCATGCTATTGATTGCTCTGTCATCTAGTGGTTGGGTCCTGATTTTCTTTTTCTTTTTTTTTCTTTGTATTTATTTATTTTATTTCGCCGTTGGGGGAAAGAAAAGTACTCTCGATGGCTCTGAGTCGACGAACATTGAGACACTCAAAGGAGACTGCACTGAATATCAGTGAATGCAATTTGATGATGCAGCCACAACAAGGTGATGAAAGACCATCGTCGAAGTCCTAAGTAGACAGAGTTTCCATCCTCGCCCTTAACCACTCGGCAGTCGGAGAATGCGTAGCCAGGGGTCAGTTATAAACCCTGCATTTCCTTAGTATTTATTGGGATGAATAGAAAATAACTCAATGTAGGTTCCGTCCAAAGTGTCATCACAAAATAGCACAAAAGACATGCAGAAAGTATGAAACTTATGCCTGCCAAAGGCATTGCCAGGCGTGTTAATTTTTCTTCCTCAAAGCTCCAAAAATTAAGGAAGAAACAACACTGAGCACAGGACCACAGCATAGGCAAATACGTTTTTATAAAAATGGATTTTCAGGCGGAGAGGAATGTACTAAAGAGGATAAGGAAGAGAAGCTGTGAACTGATGTCGAAGATTCAACATCATTTTGTCCAGATGTTGGCGATATTACGTACAGTTCCAAGCAATTTTCTTAACATACAGAAGAGGCGTACTTGCAATGCCTCAGACATACAGCACGTCTTATCGGAAGTGTTTGTCCTTGAACACTGGTAAACAGCTGTTGACTTTGAAAAATTCAACATCAAAAAGCAAGGGGCCCTTTGGGCTGAAGTTGAAAGACACCAGAGTGGACAAACCTTCACACTTGTCTTTTGACTCCAAAATGGGATAGAGCTCAGAGGAAGGCTAAAGCAAAATAACCTTAGAAGTAAAGAGACAGAACATCCCCTGCCCCCAGGAAACAAACCATGCTGACACACAATTTTGAACAGAGAGAAAAGATGGTTGGCTTTGAAAAGAAAAAACGCTGCGAAGTTGAAATCGCTGAATTTCTTCAAAAGTACCAGAGTATGAAGAGAGCACCAAGGCATTCAATGGTGATACTAAAGCAGCCGTAAGAAACTAATAAACACAGAGCTAGAGGAGACGTGCTTATCAATTTCGGATTCAAGGTAGGAGGCTCAAGATGATTATTTTGAAGAAGTCAGAGGTACCCCTGGAGGAGAACAGCCAGGATGAATATATATAGTAGCGTGTGGAGACAGACTTCCACCAAGAGGAGGTTGACAAACCCATCCGCACTGGATAATACATTCATGCGGTGGCGAAGGGTCCAGTGGACAGCTATAGGGTGCAACTGGTGAAAGAGGAGATGAAATCCTGCATTCTTTTATAAATAGTTCTGCCAGCGCAGAAACAAAGTCATTTCCTACCAATGCTTATAAGCATTACTCCTAGGCTGGTGACAAATTATAAAGCCTCTCCACAGGACTGAATGTACATAAGAACTGAAGTGCAAGTGGTTTCCTTAAGTCCCCACTGCTTAAAAAAAGGCTAATGCCTCGTTTTCCCCAGAAAAAGATTAGGGGCAATGGGAAGAAAGTGTAAAAAGTGAGAGCAATTCAGAAGAGATCTATTTTCTCCAACGTTGTGCTCAGTAGGTTTGGCTACCAACAGTGGGAGAAATCGTGCGTCTGAATGAGGACTGTAAGTAAAGAACATAGTTAGTTATCCAAGAGGAAGACTTGCTAACACCTGCCCAAAGTCATCCCTAGATGCTGCTGACAGGAGAGTCAAGCAAGCAATTTGTTCAGAACCTGAACCTTGGGGAAGCATGCTTGGCTTAGAATATCTGGATTCAAACCCTGGATTTGTAACCAATGATTAAAACCACCCAATTACAGTCGACAACATTCTGCTGTCGAATGTCCAGTTCAGTAAATGAAAAAGGGAGGTGTGGCTGCTAGAGCCATTTGGGCCTACAAGCCAGAAGATCATTTATAGGTGAGCACAAAGTAATAGAAGGGAGACATGACGTCTATCCTTTCAACAACAGTAACAGTGCAAAAGCAGTCAACCATCTGACCCAAAGACTCTGTGGCAATCTGGATGGCTGAGATGTTCCCTCTAAGCCAGGGTAGAAGAAAGAGGCCTGAGCTCAAGAAGCACAGGCCAAACAGCCAAGTGACTCTCATGCAAACCACATCCAAAACCTCTATCAGCAAACAATATAGGTTCCTAATGAAATCTTAAAGGATAAACTTTGACCAATGGGTATTAAATACATTGTTCTATATAGCTATTGCATATCTCTAGAAAAGACACCTCACAGAATCCCATCAAAAAGACAAAGGTACAATGAGTAAACCCTCAGACCTCAAAAACAAGAAGTAGAGGACCTGTTGGAAAGGGGGAGTGTAGGAAAGAAGCTCTTTTTATGTGATCACCAACTGCTGTTTTTTTTACTCTGTAGAACATTGGGTCCTGCTATCCAGACCCAAGTGCATGCACTCTAACCGCCAAACGTATGTGTCCAATTGGCTTATTTAGTTTACCTATAAGTCCCTAGCATATGGTATAAGGGGTACCCAGGGCTAGTAAGTTAAATACCTCTAGTGAACGTCTGCACTAATTTGTGCCATCATTGCCGTGACCAGGAGAAAATGTGACTCTAGAATTGTCACTTGACATGGCAAACTAAACCCTTTTGCCAGGTAAAATCCTTGCTTTGTATATTAATAGGCCACCACTAGGGAATGCCTTGGTAGTTTATGAGGCAGGGTGCTTAATATTACGAAGGGCATATTCCTTGTGTAGTTATCATGCCCTGACAGTGAAAACATAAAACTGCATTTTTCACTGAAGCGAGGCCTATGGTACCATTGACTAACTTAGAGTTCCATTATCCTCCACGCTAAGTGCCAACTTCCATTTGGGACCACTGAAGATATTATTCCAAGATATCAAATAATTGTTACATTAAACCTGACCCATTGCTGAGTTTGTATTTAAGGCAACTTTTAATAGAAATGTGACTTTAGAAAGTCACTACTTTGTTGGCCAAACCTCCAGTAGCCTTTTCCTGCCTATCTTCAGCAGTGGTCACCAGAGATGACATATTGCCCCACTAAAAAGTGTGAAGCGCTCTGAGTAACATGGAAAAATGGATTTCTGGCGAGAGGTGGTGTGACCTTATCCAGCAGTATGATTACCGGGTTGGGGCCACAGATAGCCCAGCTTCAAGAGGCTACTGCCTCAGTGAAGCAGATGGCAATCACTCCTTCACCTACTTGCTCCGTTGTGCAGGCAGTCAGGCTGGTATCTCCACCAGCAGGGGAATACCATTTGCCGAGCCGGTTTCCCTGGAGAAGTGGCTCATTGTGATGGAAACACCACAGTGGCATGCCAGGGCTCTTCTCGCAGGAAGGTTTGCACCATCTTTGTTTGCAGTAGAGATCGGATATCCTGGGATTTAGTGGCCAAACCCCTAAGAAGTGATGTTAAGTAGGAAGGATTGCCTTATGGGAATAATTGCCCATTGGCTGGTGAGTCTTCCCTTCCCACAGATAAGAAGATGGCATGAAAGAGGCACCCCACAGTCCTCAGATCACTAAAGGTCTGGAAATAAGACCGAAGAAAGACTACCCTTGTGCTCCCTAGACCCAGAAAAGAGGTTGCGCCAAAGACTGGGCTACACCCCAGGGGCCCACAAAGCGGACTGTATTTGCTGTGCTCACCCCTGAACAGAGCTCCACTGGTGCCAGGATGGAAGAAGTGACTCCAAGGGCTAGTCAGCTATGCCCCTGTTCAGCACCAGGGGTGCAAAAACTGGAAGAAGCCTGCACTCAAGAGGCCAGCTGTCCAGGAACGACTGCCTGCCACTGATGCTGAAGTGCCTGCTGGGAGGCCTAGTGCTGACCTTCCCGAGGCGTCCCCAAGCCGGAGGGTCCCAGGGCTGACATTGATGTGCACTCTGATGGCCCTCCAAGATGGGGGATCTTACCTACAAAGCAATAACTAGAACTGTGAGATCCCCTAGTCCCCCCCCCCAAACCCCCACCACCTCAAAGTCGCAGACTGAGGCCTGATACAACCCCTGGTGGACGTTGATACAAGGGAGCCCCCAGAAACCTTCGCCACATCTGTGTAACATCTTTAGAATCTCTGCATCAGGACCAGTTCATGAGTGGACTGTGTTAAAAGGAGAAAAGTGCACTGAAGACCTCAAGACTGCTGAAAGTGACACTTAACCGCCTCCCTGGACTTCAGTGGTTCAACAGACTGGCTCTCAACATGTTGTGGCTAGTCCAATTGAGTTCTAATAGGCATTTTAGCCTGTTGGCTACAAACAGCTTGCAGCAATTTACTCCATTCAAAATGACAACATTTCTCAAAGTGATTCCTATCCTACAATTGGGAGACTACATAGCAGCCTTTCCATTGTAGTACAATCTATTCCTGTTCAAAAATAAGTCAAACAAGTGCCACAAACACAAAGGAGTTCATAACTGCCCTCAATACTGCTTAAAATAATATATTTTTACATTTTTTGCTGAAAACTGAGGAGGGTGTGCTGGAGAGAATTGGAAAGAGACTTATGATGATGTTAAGCGTTGAAACGGAAAGCTTTATGAAATACTGACTGTTAAGATATAATGCACACCTCAAGAGACCAACATATTCACTCTATCAATAAATAGATGAGACCAGTGCATGCACAGCTGTTCAAAAGCTACCTAGAGAAAGTGCAAATATTTTCATAACTGAGACAGTTGGTTATGTGTATGGAGTAAGAAATGTGAATCAAGCACAAGCAGCTAGCTTAAAGACTATGCCAGGGAGGTATTTCATCTGACCCTAATGTTGTACGAGGTCACAGTTTTTGAACATATAACAGTAACACAAAGTCTTTGTATGTTTTAGAATTTAGAATACAAGGAGGCAATTACTGCCACAAAAAAAAGAAAATCTCTTTTTTTTATTTTTTTATTTTTTGAAAACCTTTATTCAAAAAAGAAGGAGATACATGCGCAGGCCCACAACCATCATGGCCGGCCGCAAAGACAATCAATGAAAACAGGAGAAACTGGAGCCAATCAGTAAACCGGATATATCAAAGTACAACAGATGTGGTTGTGGGGCTCGCAACAGGATATGAGGTTTTCATTTTTAAATTTTAGAAAAAGAGTAGGGGCTGCAACAACAAGGACATCACACCTTACAGGATAGAAGCACAAAGGAGACGATTGGGACTTACCCCAATTACAGTCGGAGATAGGGTATGACTAAAGCAAATATGCAATCTGGGCAGCCACGGCGATAATACTGGACAATAAACCACAGTACAATAATCCACATTTCTAAAAATCACCCCAGAGAGCCTACCCCCCCAAGAACAGAAAAACAGAGGCTTGTCGAGAAGCCAAAGAAGAAAAAAAGGGTGCAAGACCAAGAGACAGCCAACCCTACTAAAGAGGAAAGAACCCTCCCAAAGCCGGAAAAGAGCGATAGGGACCATAGAACAAAACAAACTAAAATAACAACCCCCCCCCCGCACCCGCCACCCTGCACCCCTGTATTGGCTACGGCCTAACCCACTAACAGCGTGCCTGTCGCCCCGGAACTGCCCCACAGAAGGGAAAATATAAGAAGTGGAGGAGGAGAAAAACAAACAGGCCCCCGGACACCTGGTACCCCCCGCCGGCGGTGACCTCCCCATAGCACAATCATCATCAAGCAAAGCAAAATGGTCAGCATTATCACGGGGAGGACAGTCACCAGGAAACACCCCCTCCCCCAATCCTACCCCCAGCCCGGTGAGGTATTCGGTGCAGTCCCGGCAAAAGTAAACAGAGCAACCCCAAGAAAATAGAAGTCAACCCTGCAAGCCTCTCGAGGAGATCCATCGCCAAAGTCATAACAGTTGCAAACAAAGGGAGCGTCTCAGATGGTCCAAAGCAGTGACAAGGAGCAAGAAAACCTCAAAGTCAAAGTCAACCCTGACCAGAGCGAATCCGTTCCGGAGCACTTCCCGACCAAGCCACGTCCGTCCAGAGGCAGTCAAAGCGTCCATGGCAGACCAAGGCAGTGAAGGTGAAGCAAAGTCCGGTCACAAAATGGCGGCATCCGTTATGCAAACGGGCCAGAACAAAGGAAAATGGCGATCCCCTTCGATGGGACCCTGAGACTCGGCAATGAAGAACATGACATCCAGTGACGATACACCATCGGCTAGGAGGCTTAGAGGGAAGACCATGTACTGTAGCAGATGAAGGAAAAGTGAGGCCGACTCTCAAAGGAGCAAAGTCGGGCTGCCGCTCGGGCTCCCGAAGATGGTAGGTCAAATCATTCGACCGGACCGCAGACTTCTGTGCAGGCGCTGCAGCGTCCGTGGCGGCCGGTCGCGAGCAGACATCATCCAGTTTCGCCGCCAGGGAGACACATGCGCCGGTGAATTGCGAGCGGAGCGCCCCAATCGCCGCCATTACGGGTCTCAATGAATGTGCGCCATCCATCCCCTCCATCGCCCAGAGGACGGAGGGGGACACAATCTCCGGACCACATCGCCGGGCTCCGGGCACACATTTGGCGACCGCAACAACGAGGGCGCCCCGAACTGGCACACTCAGCACAAACACCGGCCGTGGGTGCAGCCCGTCAGCCCCCGGACCGGGAAACGAGGGTCAGGCACACAACCCACAGCCACGGTGCAGGAGGATCACAGCACGTCACAGTGTCTCTTCTCCGGCACCATCCATCAGCGGGGACAAGAGTCACAAGCGGAAGGAATTATTCAAACCTGGAAGACCGGCCACAATCGCGGTCCCACAGCCGATGTTGATCAGGTCCCTCCGGGTGTTTCAAAAATCGAGGTCCCGGCGGCAGCCCGGAAGTAGGCCAAGAACGGGACACGACATAACTTCGTCGCTGAATAAGGTATAAAAACCGGGAAAGCACCGTTGGCATTAGGCAACCTTCATACATCCAGGTACAGGGCGTGGGTAGAGGATAAACGACAGGATAGACGAGCCGCCGACGGAGGTCGGCGGAGCCAGGAGCTTATGCGGCCATCTTGGTTCGCGGCGTAGCTCCTCCCCCAAGAAAATCTCTTTTCACAACGAAAATAAAGGAGGCTGGTAACTCCACTAAGGAACTGTTTAAATCTGTCAACATGCTGGCTAAACCGCAACAGGATAATGCCTTCAAGCCTGTTCCAGCCTTGTGCAACAAACTTGCTGCGTTTTTCCAAGACAAGGTGCAAGGAATCTACAATGACTTCTTAACTGTCCTAGGGCCTCAGGATATAAAAGTACCAATGGGACCTACCCATTGCAGACTATCCTGTTTCCAGCCAATAACAAGTGAGGAAGTACAAAAACTCCTGCTTTCTATAAAAACCGGCTCACCTACTGACCCCTGTCCCCCTACTATCATGCATCAGGCTGCTCATAAGATCTCTGACAATCTCGCCCCCTCCTAAACCAAGTCCTGGAATCAGGCTGCTATCCAGACATTTGGAAAAAAGCTTCGATTACACCTCTTTTAAAGAAACCCAATCTGGACCCCAATGAACCAAAACACTATTGCCCTATTGCTGGCCTCTCAATTGAGGCTAAGATCCTGGAAAAACAACTGAACACAGTGCTGACTGACTACTCGGTTGTTAATAATCTACTGGACACCTCCCAGCATGGCTTCCGCTCACGCCATTCCACCGAATCTGCCTTAATCCTTGTTTATGAAGAGATCCGCAGGGTAGTGGACGAGGGGGGGAGGGCGGTCCTCGTGCTCCTGGATCTATCGGCCGCATTTGACACTGTGAACCACACGGTTCTGGTGCAGTGGCTGAGGGATGTAGGGGTAGGGGGGACCGCCTTGGCCCTCCTGTCCTCCTTCTTGGAGGCAAGAGAGCAGAGGCTGTTCTGGGACGGCTTGAAATCGGACAGTTTTCACCTCCCGTGCGTTGTTCCACAGCGGTCCGCCCTTTCTCCCACAATGTTCAACCTCTACGTCACCCCACTGGCTAATCTTATCAGGAGGCATGGTTTTGCCCTGGTCTCTTACGCTGATGATTCACAACTGGTCATCTCTGTTACCAATCAGCCTGAGACCACAGCAGCCAGGTTCCATGTCTGTCTCACTGAGATTATGAACTGGATGAATCACAGCTTCCTGAAAATAAACACAGACAAGACAGAGGTGATGGAAGTCCTGGTGGTCAATCGAGGCCGGAGAATGTCCCCGCCCGGTAAATAACGTCAAGAACTTAGGGATCCTCTTTGATGACAAATTGAATTTTGGTGCCCAGGTAAACAGCCTCACTTCATCTTGCTTTTTTCTCCTAAAAACTTTGAGAAACTTTTTTCCATACATCTCTCAAGAGGTGCAAAAGACGGTGATGGTAGCACTCTTCTTATCCAAGCTAGACTACTACAATGCCCTATTTTTGGGCATCGACAAATTCCAACTGAGAAAATTGCCATCCTTACAAAATGCTGCAGCAAGATTGCTCCTGGGCATACCCAGAGGACAGTCCACCTCTGCAGGAATTAAATCACTCCATTGGCTTCCCATCAAACAGCGTCTGGAATTCAAATCTCTTAGCTTTGTGCACAAGGCAATATATGGCAGTGGTGCTGAGGACATTCAAAAACTGTTCCCACCATACATTCCTCCATGCGCTATTAGATCTGCCAGCCTCGGTCTCATTAAGACTGCAAAGACCAGATGGCCAAGATGGGGGGGCAGGGCGATATCACAATATGCGGCAAAGCTTTGGAACAAACTGCCACTATCCATGAAGCTTCATCCAACTTGCAGTTCTTCAGGAAGAGCAAGAAAACATGGCTGTTTACTTCCACTTTGGCTTCTGTCAACACAGTGCAATGTTCCTGTCCACACTCCCCAGCGCCAAGACACCAGCAATCGAGCGCTATTTAAGCATATAAACATAAACAATTTAAACTGTGCAGCAGGCGGACCTCTTACATAAAACACATACCGGCTACTTCTCCAGTCGTGAGCATCCTAAATTGAGAACAGTTTAAGACAATTTTGTTATATCACATTTTTAGTTTGCATAGCAGCTTCAAATAAAAACTGACATTTGTGGGGGAATGGCTCTACTTCTAGGAGTTGCTACAAATTCGGTGGGAGCCAGGAGTAAACCAACTGGCTGAGTTGATAATGGATGGATGGGAGGGATGAAAATCAATTCAGGACTTTCAGTCGCCCCACTCCGACAGGAGGCCAATTAATTATCAGCCATGTAAAAATATTCTCCAAGATCCAAAATCATGTGAAAACAAGCAACTCCTCACTCACCATCAGTAACACGCATGACACAGTTCACCAATAGAAGGTTGTCAGTCTTGGTTATTCGTTAAAGCCATAGTGGTATGATTGTAACATGTTTTTCAGATCAATGTTACATCTGTGCTGCTTTTTTATGATCATTTCTTCAAAGAAAAGATTAGGGATTGGTCTGTAGTTAGGTATTCCAAATAAGTTTATTTTTACTTTCTAATTTATGTAGAAGTTTGTACCTCCTGTTATGCTATATGTAATGTTCAAATGTGGGCGGTAATAAAGTGGTATTGCATGAACAATCATGTTAGAGTTGGTAATGTCTGGACATTTGATCACAGATAACCTAGGGCCACACCTACAAAGCATTTTTGCGGTCGGAAATTGCCAATCGTAGCTTTTCCAACTGTAAAAATGCTTTGACATATGTTCAAAATACAAATTATTATTTGCTAATATGTTACTGAATCGCAATTTGTGTTTGCGATTCAGAATTTGAAAGGGGCACATTTAGAATGGACAACAACCATTTTTGAGAGGAGGCAGTGGTCCCACAAACCACTGCATACTCTTAAAAAATGAAACTGCAAAATTTTATTTTTTCTTTGTAAACGCATCCAGTTTTTCCTTAAGAAAACAGGTTGCCCGTTAAAAAAGAAAAGACTGCTTTATTAAAAAGCAGACACAGACATGGTGGTCTGCTGACCCCAGCAGGCCACCATCCCTTTAATGGCATTGATTCTTAATGGGCCACAAATTGCGACCTACCTCATAAAAATTCTTGAGGTAGGTATATTTGCGACCCGCTAGGAATCGCTAATACAACTCAAGAGTTTCAGCTGATAGGAATACCAATTTCCTAATTGTGTTATGGAGAGAATCCCAATTTGGAAATTGGTATTCCTAATGTTAGTACATTTGGCCCTAAGTCATTGTTTAGGTTGATGGTTTAAACCAATGTCCTAGACAGATGGCTGTTAGTGGAGAACAAGACTAAAGTTTCAGACACATCTTTCCCAATATAAATATATATTGTGAGCCTATCTTAGGAAGCTGGTTCTGTATATACTATACCAAAGTATTGTATAGTGTGCACAGAGTCCAGGGAGTCCCCAGAGGTATAGCAGAGGCTAAATTAGACGAGTACTAACAGCTCTCTTTGTCATAGTGTGGTCAAGCAGTGAGGCTTATAGAGAGGGCTTGTTATGCATTTATTGTAGTCACTCAATCAAGGCTGATGGCACACACTCGAAGGCAGAATCCAGACCAATTAGGTAACTATAAAAAGGTATACTTATATTTTATTTTGTTGAACCAAGCAGGACTTAGCACAGGTAAGTAAGAAATATTTTCAAATACAAAGTTGTGCACAGAAGTGCACTTGGGGATTGGATTGGAATTGTTTATAGGTTTGTATTGTTCAAAATACAGTAATATTACTTTTGCGTTACTCTTTGATTACATCAACTACTTGGGGTGATATGCCTAGATATCACACAGTGGATCCTACAATACAAGGTAAGTAATCTTTTTCACGTTTAAGGTACAGCTACTTTTTCTCTCATACCAAACACAGGTCATCACAGACCTTTTCAGGAACAGACACCTCATATCATTGTTTCCTACGGGAAAAGAAGCGTTATCGGTTCACAGGTAAGTATATGACTTACGAGAAGGAGTTTTGGGGGTTTAAGTCCAAGGTTCCCTGAGATCCAGGTAGGCTCTCAAATTGCATCACCAGTGGCACTGGGGCGGCTGGGTGCAGAGTGTAGGGACCCAGTGTTAGCCAAGTGCACTAAGGAGGTCTTCAGTAAGGGACTGCTTGCGAGCTTTGTGAGCAAAGGTCCTGGGGTTAGGATCAGTACTGCTGGGGCCAACAATCCGCACAGGGGCTGCCCACCAGTGACACAGGGGCGGCCGGGTGCAGAGTGCCATGGCGACGTCGGGGACCCTGTGGATTCTAATAAAGACCTCCGGTTTCTGGAAAAGATTTTGCAGGCTCGGTCAGGCAGGCTTTCTGAAGGTGACCACAGGCTAGAGAGGTAAGTTGGGTTCTTGGGGGAGGCCTGGACACCGTCGGTTGGGCTACCCAGGGCCCAGAAGGGTTGTGTGCAGGATGTCTTTTGGCGTCAGGTCTTCTTACCAGCTCCGTTTGCGGTCGGTGGGGGGAGGGTAATAACTATCAGGTTAAGGCTGTAGGCGTTTTTAGGTCTCGCTGAGCCAGCACATGTGCTGCTCTGCGAGACATTTAGTGTGTGGGCTTTTAAAAGTCTTACCACATGCTTTTTGCTGGCCTAGAGCGTGCGGTTCCGCTCACAATGACGAGCAGAGGCACCATGTGGCTTTCCTCTCTCGTCATGGCGTACCACACCACTCGCCAGCCTACTTTCACTTTTGCCGTTGCGCACCTCTCTGTCTTGTTCGCCCCTCACCCGACACAGAGCGTGTCTCGCGGCTGCGTATCTTTTGTCAGTCAAAAAACTTTATTCGGTTAATTAAAACCATAAAAGCAGTGCATGGTACATAGAATCAGATTAAAAAATACTATTAAACAAGTGTAAAGAATTGATTGCTACTCCTTCATAAAACACAATAAACACTTTCTTTAAAAAGGGATTGATAGATGTGGGGAACACCTATATCAGCATGTTAGAAACATTCTCACCAAGGTTTATACAAAAAGTCAGATTTGGTGATTAAGTGGTGCGGCAGCTCTTATTTTGTTCTGTCTGGCGGCTGCTACTAAAAAACAGGCTACACCATATGCGACCGGCACCGAGTTCAACATCTGGAGGTATAATAATGCTGGCCGTACCTGGACGAAATTCAAGTGTTTCAAGATGGGAACAAGAAATTTTTTCCGCGGCACCAGGTAGTGCTCACAGAACATGACCAGGTGCAGAGTGTCCTGTGTGGAAAAACAGTCACATGTACAAGGGGGGAAATTTTCTGGGGTACCCCATTCTGTGTGCGAGCCAAGGACAAGGTGGATCAAATTGAATCTGAACCTTGTGAGCAGGAAGCGATGGTAGGGCTTTGTGACAAATTTTAAATAGGGTTCCATAGCTGTAGTTGTGGAAAGTTGAAAAAGTAATCTCACCGTAGGTTTACAGAGTTCAACCGATTCTCTTTCGCATTCCAACAAAGTTCGAAAGTGCTGCTTCACCCACTTTACATCCTCTTTTTTGAGATTTTGCGGTAGAGAGTACATTTCCGGGCGCCCTAGCCTCGCGCATGCCGCTCTGACATACGCCAGCCATGGTATAGTGTGAACTTTGCCCAGAGACATACAATCTTTAAGGATGCAATGATTCAAACTGATTTCCTCATTTGTCCAGGTTTTAATCCAGCAAAGTACTGGGGACATTTTTAGAAGATCAGAGACATATCCCATGCCTATTTCATTGTGGATTGAATGTGTGGGAGAAGATTTCGGGAGTGACAGCAGGGCCCGTATAAAATTGTTTTCAGCAATTTGTATGCCTGGGGTTGGAACGTAGCCCCAAATGTCTGCCCCATAGGATGCGATTGCCACGCATTTGGCTCTGTAGATCCTGGTCATGGCTTCCATAGGTTTCGAGCCCAGTCTTTTGGAAAAACTCAAAAGTGCTGTAGTGGATCTAATAACTCCATTTTCCTTAAGTTTCATTTGTGGCTTCCAAGTTGCTCTCTCGTCAAAAGTGACGCCCAGATAACAGAAGAAAGGAACCCTCGAAATTGGTGAGTTGTTAGAGCTGAAGGATCTAATCTTCATATTTTTCTTTCGTGAGCCTACGACCATAACATGGGATTTGGCAGTGTTAATCTTTAGGTCGAGGGCTTCCATGAAGAGGCCAAAATGGTCCAAAAGTCTTGGCAGGCCTATGCCAGTCCGAGCTATAAGAACAGCGTCATCCGCGTATAGGAGGACCGGAATAGGTAACCCCCCCATACGCGGCATGTCCAGGGTGGCTGAGTTCAAGGATTTCCCCAAGGCATTGATGTACAGTGTAAAGAGGAGAGGGGCCAGGATGCACCCTTGTCTGACCCCTCTCCCTGATCTGAACTTTGCTGTACACCTTCCATCCCTCGTTGCCCTAACGGACGCAAACAAATTTAAATGAAGGTCATGCAAAAAGCTAACCAAGGTGGTGTCCAAACCCAAATTTCGTAAAATAGACCATAGTTTTGAACGATTGACCAAATCAAAAGCAGAAGATAAATCCATAAACCCCAAATAAAGAAGCCCCCCCTTCACCACAGTGTATTTGCTAATGATTAGATGAAGGTTCAAGCATTGATCGATTGTCCCTCTGTGTGCCCTGAAGCCATACTGCAAATCTGAAAGGATCCCGCTCTCCTTCAGCCAATCCCCCAGTCTGTGCAAGATGACTCTGCCTAAGATCTTGACAGCAGAGTCCAACAGGGAGATGGGTCAATAGCAGGCCGGGTCCCCCCTATTCCCTTTCTTGAATATAGGCACAATTATAGAGGTGGACCAAGAAGATGGGAAGCCAGCTGTGGGGGATCGCATTAAAAACGTTGGTTAAAATCTTTGACCAAAATTGTGGGTACTGTATATAGAGATCTGCGGGTACCTGGGGCCTTGTGTTTACTAGTATCTCTTATCGCCCTTTCGACCTCCATGGTGTTAAACTCCATAACCAATTTGGATGGGTCATGGGTATTGGCAGGTGAGGCAGGGACTGTAGATTCATAGATTTTACCAAAATGGGCTAGCCATCTGTTGTCCTCTATGACACAGTCTAAATCCGATGTCCCATTATCAGAGAAAAAGGGCTGATTTACAATTGCCCAAAACTTTTTACTGTCTCTCAGCACATCCACGGATAAAAGGCTATCCCAAGCTTCCTCCTTAATTTGGGTTTTGCGCTTATGGACTACGGTTTTATATTCCTTCCTTAACTTGGCCACTATTAGCCTGTCTCTGGGTTTTTGTTTAATGGCCTTCAACAGGGCGCTATGTATCCTCGAGCATTCCTTGTTGAACCATTTATGGGTCTTCGTTTTCCCTTGCCCGACTGACCTTCGTTCCAAGTTCTTGCTGATTATCTTGTTTAATTACTTGGAACGCACAGACATCCGAAGGCTTCGAGGTGCTGACACCAGACCATGCAATGACCTGCAGTGTAATTGTCAGTAGGCTCCTTAGATGTTCGAATGAAACATTTGGATGCAGTGGTAATGCACTCTTTGTGACCCCCTTGCATATGGAATATGAAAAGGATTTCATTTGCATTGGCACAGCTCCTACTCTTGCTGAGTCACTGGTAACTTATTCATCAAAGTCCCCTTGCATCTGGAATATGAAAAGGATTTCATTTGCATTGGCACCGCTCCTATCTGCTTATTCATCGAAGTAATTATAGAGTGGGAAGTTCAGCATCTTGTCACAACTCCGGGGAGGGTGGGGGTTGGTTTTTTCAGCATCGCTATCACCTTCTCTGCCTCCCCCAGCATGAAGTGGCGGAGGCGCCGTGCTTTTGTCTCCTGTTTCATGTGTGTGACTCTGTCTGCAGATAGCACTTCTGGCATTTGTCGTGATCCTTAGTCATCTGACACTACTTCGGGTAGTATGACTATTTGCGCAGCAAAGCAGCTCAACAAACAACCCTCCAATTTGGGTTTGATCAAGTAACTACGCAAATCCGTCTTTATACATGGCAAAATCGCATCAAGATATGCTGCATCTGCTTAGTCTACAGCACTTTTATTTCATATTTATCCTCGTGCTTCATAGAGGAGACGTGTCGTTGCACCCCACTCTTAAATACTGTTGTGTACTAGCCTGAAACTTCACCATCATAATTTAATAATTGTGTATGAGGTAGTGTTAGCAGGATTATGGGGCTAATATGAATTGTAACAAGCACACTGTTAGCTATATGTTTAACGATTGGACGTAAAACCTATCTATAATTCCGAATTTTTGACACACGGGCAAGCTTAACTATCACACTGCACACTGCAGTTGTTCACGTTTCATTGTTTGTTGTAATTTTTTTACTGCAAATGACAAAATGGTGTAATGCTTTATGGTCTGTATTTTCGCATACATGAAATTCTCCAAATTATACGAATTGCTCTGTTACCTAAATTTTGCTCAGGTGTAGATTATACCTGCAGAAGGAACGTTCAGGCTTGTTATTAAATATTTAAAATATTCTTTCTTTGACAAGGTGCTTGGTCCTTTAGGTCGCACAAGGGCGATAGAATTTGGAGTTATAGAACAGGCCTGGTTGCCTTCTTGATAGGTCTACCTCCTAGCCCATACTTTTTTTGTGATTAAGTCTGCAGAATTGATGTCCTATAGAAAACTGCAATGCTGTTGCTATCTGTCACCCGAATGTGCCTCCTGTTTTCCAGCAAATACCTTCTTTTGCTGTTTTATTCACTATCTCTACTTATCCAGTGCTATAGAAAACAAGCTGTTTCATAATCCCTTGCCCCATGTCTGTACAAGGAAGGCTTCTTGGAACAGCACGTCACCTCCAAGGATCACTAAGTGTAAATTTTGCAAATAGTCCTTCATTTTACCTGTACATTGACCACAACACAGCAGCCAAAGACAATCTGCCCAGACAAGCCCATGTGTTTGCTCCAGTGGGTGTCATCGTTGAGTCCAAATTTAGGTTATTCACAGTAATTGGTCTGTAGAAGAGCTCTCCTCTGCCTTCAAAATCTCTGTAATGGGAGTTTTGCAATCATTTAGAAGCTCTTTGACAACATCATGAAGATTTTGACCTCAGACTGGTTTCTGGTTGTCGATCTAGCGAATTAACTCCTAGTTCAGCCTTAAATCCAGAATCTTATAACAAGAAAAGGCAGTGGAAGATGTGAATAAATAATTTGATACTCTTACCTGTCAGGAAAAGAACATGACTGGAATCAATGTGCCTTTGACTAAGCACTTGATGGGGGTGGTGGAGTGCAAGGGAAGTAGTAGGGAAGGTCACGCTTGTTCTAGTCCAGCTTAAGCTTCCCTTCTTGCTCTGGGACATTCCATTTAAATAAAGGGAGAGCCTATTTTTAGAACAGTCTTTGTTAACGCAGAATCCAAAAAACCAAAAAAAACAAGGATTGGCATAGACAATAGGTCTCGCTTTTGGGACCTTATAAGTATTTAGTTATGCAGCACAATATCCTTGGTGCAACAACATCAACCGTTGCGTGGCTAAACACTTATAAGGTCCCAAAGGCGAGACCTATTGGCTATGCCAATGCTTGTTGAAGCTTGAGGGAGGTTGGGGATCACTAGATCTCAGGTCAACATCGCTGGGGAGACAGCCTTGTGGTGTTGGGCCACTCAAACTCGGGCCGTGGGCGTCGGTGCCTAGTGGTTCAGAACCACGTATCGGCCTGGATCTAGGTTCTGGTCTTGGAGACTTTATTGAGCAAATCTGGAGTTGACGGGGGACAGTCTGTAAGGTGAGTGCAGGGCAGTTCGTCCGTGCTCTGGGGGGTTGCTGACTTCTGGACACACCCGGTTTTCTGCTGTAGGCAGGTTGGAGTTGGTACAGTCCAGTAGGGCTGGGGCCAAGGCAGTTAGTGTCCTCTTCCTGGGTCAGCACAGCTCTTCGGTCCTTCGTCTTTCTTCTTCTAAACTGAGAAGGCAAGGTTCGCGGTCATTCCAGTGGTGTGTAGGTCGGGACCAATGAGCACCCTTCCTTGGGTCAGTATGCTACCTATTATGACATCCTCCAGTAGGAGGGGGGCATGAACCTCTTTCTATTTGGTTGGGTCCCCTCATCTCCAAGATGAAGGGGACTGAGCTATGTGCTTCACCCCGCATCCCCCCACCTGAGGGGTGGGCTTGTCAAAGGTGGGCGCAGCTTTCCCTGCTGATTCTCCCACCCAAAGTGGGAGTCAGAACCAGTGGGAGCCAGTTGCTGAGGGCAGCAAAGGGCAGTGACAGCTTACAAAGGCTGACGGCCTGTGAAGCTTCACCTTCGTGGACCCAACCCTTCTTGGGGTAGTAGGCACAACACCTCTGACTGGGATGGGCTTTGTCTCTGGATCCAGAGAGCGGAGGCTCTCTACCCGGCAGTCCAGAAACCGGTCTGTTGGTGGTAAATGGTGGGCAGCCATTCAGGGACCACACCATGGCTGGTCATTTTTCAGGGGGCATCTCTAACATGTCCTCTGTGTGCATTTTACATTAAATCCCACACTGGCATCAATGTGAGTTTAATGTGCTGAGACGTTTGCTACCAAACTTCCCAGTTTTCAGTAAAGCCATTATGGAGCTGTGGCGTTCGTAAGGACCAACTCCCAGACCATATATTCTTTATGGCTTTACTGCACTTACAATGTCTAAGAATGGACATAGACACTGTAGGGGTACAGTGTTCATGCAACTGTACCCTCATCTGTGGTCTAGTTCACCATGCTAGAGGGGTGGCTTACCACAGGCCGTGGATTTTAGGCATGGCACACAGGGATGTGTGCCATGTCGACTCTTCACTTTTTTGTGCACCAAAACACATAGCCTGCAATGGCAGGGTGTGGGTGTTAAGGTTCAGGGCCCCTAAGGGTGGCACAATAAGTGCTGCATATAGTGTGAAGAGCAAGATGCCCCCTGCTAATAGAATGAACTTTCCTTACGTTAAGACAGAGATCAATAAATCAGTGCAAAGACTTAAGGCAACTAACTTCTTGTTGGGCAGTACAATATTTGCAACCTAAAATGAAAGAACGAAAGGATGGTTTTTTTATCCAAAAATACAAAACTAAATTTAATTAATACTCGTCGATATATGTTACACTAAAAACTCACTCATGCAAACTCACTCATGTCCACATGCATACCTCACATTTAGACATTCTTATAAAAACACAGTATACAGGAGCAATCACAAGGTGGTTTATATATTTTTTAACAGGAGGTAATCTATTTTGCTCCAGCAATAATTGAATATTGTGTTACAGATTTACATAAGAGTTAAAATTCCCCCCCCCCCCATTTTTTTTAACATAAAGACAGACAGTGTGGTGCAAACTCTGATGACTTCTGAAGATTTCTACGCGCGTTTCGGCACAAAACGTGCCTTCGTCAGGAACAGCCATAAATTTGACAACTTGGTATCTGTAGATGCAAAAACCAATATATATGATTTTTCAAACTGAATATTTGTTAATATTTAAATTAATGATGTAAGGTGTTGATGAACTTGCTTAAATTTGTTTGCAGTGCAAAATAAAAATAGGTCCACCTTTCCAGTACGATGAAATATAAGACAGGGCAAAGATGCCCAAAGTCACATGCTGTCAATGTGCCAGTTAAAGCCAGAAAAATGAGAACCGGGTGCTCTAGTAAACAAGCTTGTGAAATAGAAGAGTCAAATACCACCAGTGTTGCATTGTCTCTCATGTTTGTAGTTTAGTGATACTAGTTTGAAGATGGATGACATGTCAATGAGCCAGAGAATGAACAGAACCCAAACACAATAGGTGATGCAGCCCTTAGAAGCCTTTCCTGGTCACAGTTGCCTTGGTACCCAAGTATCTTTTAAAAGGGGCTTGCCTGTGGCCATAAATGTGCCAATTGTAGGTACAAAGGTACACCTTTTGGAAAAGAACACAAGCCCTGGGAACCTGATTGGCAGGGACCCAGGGCACACCAAGTCAAAGTTTATCATGTGTCAGACAAAATGTGGTGGGTACCTATGCAAAAAGGGGCACTTTCATGCACCTTTACACACTGCTTAATCACTTTGTGAATTAATTTTTTGTTACCTAGGTTTTGAAAGTGTTTATAGACCAAGAATCAGAGAAGTTAGGAAATAGGACCTAGGAATATCATAGTGAGACTGCTGTCATTGTGTCTATTCAGTGTATAGCAAGATTTCTAATAGGATAATTCCATGTATTTCCAGTTCTTTTGAGAAGTCCAAGTTTGGATCAGATTTCTCCATCCAATGTTGGACTAAGACGCAGTGGTCAAATTGAAGGGGTCCGGCAAATGCACCTTAATGCGCCACGGAGTCAGATAGCTACAGAAAGAGATCTTATGGCTTGGAGCCGAAGAGTGGTGGTGAATGAATTGCATCCAGGTGTAAGCAGGTACAAGAGTTGTGATGATCAGACGTTAAGTTCTTAACCAGTTTTATATTGCAGCAAGTGACCAAATCATTTGTTAATATTTTTGCAAAATGTTTTCCCATTATATTCTCTGTATTGATTTCTGACTGTTAATCCTTTTTCTCACAATCTATTATGCATGAACCCGAAAAGCAAAATGAGTTCAGTATTTTCCCATGTCTTCCCCTTTTGTCCCTAAATCATTATGTTAACATAGCAGTTGCCTGATGCTCCTGAATTTAAAACTTAAATTCTGACTTCTAGCCGCAGATTTCGCAGCTCTTGAATATTCCTCAGACGTCAGGCTGGATCCGAAAAATTGTTGAGAAGTATCTTTGTACACCTGTAGGTGGTGCCGAGCTGCTCTGTATCAAAGCTGAGCCATAATAGGTACCACTCCTGCACGCTGACATTAGTTCCATCACTGTGTCTGTGGATATACATGCTCTGCATACTCCTGCCATCTAGTGTTGGGCCTGTATGTGTGCAAGTTGTTTTTCTTCCAAGAAGTCTTCTTGTGTCACGTGGTTCAGTGACTCCACCTATTGCTGGTAATGAGCCTGGGGGATTGGCTCTGCTGTTTGACTGTTTTCTTTCCACCATTCATTGGGTGAGTGTTAATGAGCTCCGGATCAACACTGTTGTGGTGATCTCTTCTGGCCTTCTTCGTTCCTCTCAAGTCAGTAGGTGCTGTTGTTTGGCATGTTACCCTCTCCACATCAACTTGGGGCATCTACTCATTTGGGTCAGGGATTTGAACAGCTTCTATGCCCTGGTAGGGGCCTTGCTCTTCCGGGCCTCCTCAATGTTTTGTCCATGTCAAACATGTCTTGCCTGTGATGGAATGGATCCCTATCTGCTACTGTCCTCTAAATCATTCCAAATACCCTTGGAGCGATCCACACCAGGTCTGCAATCTCTCTCTCCTTGGAGAACGCCAAGGCCACCTGCGATGCCTTTTGCTCCTTCTGTTCTCAGAAAACCCTTTTGCTACCATCTGGCTAGACGTCACAGAATGCTGTGGAGGAGTGGCAAAGATAGATTGGACATCTTCTGCGTCTAGTACCTCGAGGGTGAGCCCCAGCTGGAGCTGTTGGCCAACGAGGATGAAGCCTTATCTCTAGAACCCATCTCGGGTCTGACTTGTAAATAAAGGACTTGTCTCCTGCCTTGCAGGCCGCGAGCACTAGCCCACATCCCCAGCGCTGATCACAATGAGCGCCTCCTAAAAAGGGGTCACCCGTCCAGCCACGAAGTCCACCTACTGGTTTCTGGTCTGCCGCCGCCTTTCAGCCATGGTCAGCACAATGTGCATATTTTGGACACTATGGCCAGTCCCTGCGCTGAACAAGATCCTAAATCTGACCGCTCCTTTGGAGCCGATAGCTTCTTTGAAGCACCCTTTAGTGCTGAGACCTTGCGCATTAAAGCCTAGCTGGCATCAAAGACTCCACATCAAGACCTACCTCCTCCACTGGCTCTGTCAAACCTGTTGTCCAGCAGCTGCAGGAAGAACTCTGTCCATCAGCGCCACATCCTGATTCACCCACACACTGGGCGCATCCTTGCCCAACCACTAGAACCTACCAAGATTCAGTCCAAAGGTAAACTCTGCATTGAGAAAGCCCTTCACCTCCTTCCACAGCCAAAGAGCAAGAGGAGACTCAAGGCAACCAGCCCTCCACCATTGCCTCATCCACCTCCTCCATCACCTTTCCCCCCTCTACCTATAACCCCTCCCAATCTAGGGCTCACCACACTCGCTGTTTGGGGCTATAATCGAGGGTACTCTGGGCACCCCTATGGAGGGTACTCAGAGCACCGCTATGACTTGCATCCCTGTGGTGATTATGATTTAGATCCTTTCAGGTACCCGTCAGATAACACAACCTCCTACCACGAGGTCCTCAGCACAGCGGCCTCTTTCTAAGCAACGGAAGACTCGTCGTCGGCCCAAGTCCAAACACTGGTCTTAATCCTGTTCCTGGTCTAGAAGTTGGTCCCAAGGTTGAGCTTTGTTGTAAATCTTCAGTTAAGTCAAAGAAAAAGCATATTAAATCAAAAGCTTCCCCAAAACTCTGTTCTTTCCCTCTAATATTGTACTTCTGAGAATATGCCAGGTGTGTTGTCATTCTTGTTTATTTCACACTTAAAGTCCATCATTGTCAAAGCTAATCCTGCAACTTATCCTGGCACAATCTGTGTTTCCGTGGCCGTTGGCAACATTGAGGTAGATGGAAGAGTTATGCAAACCAGTGTTCTGATTCCAGATCCCTTCTGAATTCCTCTGGTGTACCTGCAGGCCCCTTGGAGCCGATAAGCCCTTCATCTGGGACACTGCCAGTGGGCTCACCCTTGGTGCCAGTTGGTCCCTCTGAGCCCACCACTGCACCCCTTCCAGCTCGTTTGCTGACTCCACCTCCAACCACACAATCCATGCCATTTCCCATGAACACTGACACCGATGCCGACTCCCGATTGTGCTCTTCAACTCTGCGTTGGTGCTGTCCCAATCTCCCTTGAGGCCACACTGTGTCCATTGAGCTGCAGCCCTTGCCTGCTTCACCAGAGCCTCCCATGGTCCTGGTTCCATGGGATTATCCTCATACACTGCATTCCTTCTCCAGGAAAGGCTGACAATGATGAGGGAGATACGTTTGGAAAACCCTAACATGATGACAACTAGTATGAGGGCATTCCGAATTCTAGTTGCCTCATCACCTCTCCTTATACTGGCCTAGTCTCCCCTCCTGATCCTGACACTGAGGAAAGTGTCTCCTTCGCAGTTGTCATGGTGAGGGTGGCAGAAGCTCTCAATCTTCAGCTCCCCACCTTGGAGGTCAAAACTAACCTGTTCACAGAGAGTCTCAAGCCAGGGTAGACCAATACAGAGCCCTTTACACTTTTATTGAGGCCCTTACTAACACTTTTTTGGGGCAGGGGTCCAGCTTTGGTGTGATCCACCAGTGAATCACCATATTTGGCTGTGCCATTGCCTTGCCCCCTGCAGCTCTGTTTTTTGTGACTCTCCACCGTTTGGCTCTCTGGTTAGTCATTCCCTTGGTGTATGGGATTCTGCAGCTCTGGTTCTCCCAGGGGTCAGAGAAATACCTTTTTACGGTATTGACCCCAGCCATTCAAGATGGCTGTGATGCTGCAATGTTTACGATCCGTTGTGGTCTGGATACCATGGATTCCATTAGCGAAGCCATTGACACTAGCATTGTTATCCGTCACTGCGCCTTGTTGAAAACCTACGGGTTTCTCCAGAGATGTACTGTCAACCGTTATGGACATTCGCTTTGACAGGGCTCAACTTTTTGGGGACAAAGCAGACTCTGCCCTGGAGCATTTTAAAAAAAAAAGAGGGCCCCAGCATGCTCTCTGGGCTTGCCTGCTCTACCCTGCCAGCCGCACTGTACTTTACAAGCCTTCCGTAGCTCTGGCAGAGGCATTTTTCACAGACTAAGCAGTATTTCTGCCATCATGTAAAATTAGACAGAAGTGTATTTTGGGACTGCGGGTAAAATTAGGCAGACGTGTATTTAGGGACTGCGGGGTATTCTAAATATAATTATTGGTTGCCATGAACAATATTTAAAATGTATTGTAATATTGTTCTTGCATATAACGATGGATACTTTAGTATGAAAGATGAAATGCAATTGAGCCTCATTAAATACCACTCTTTATTTTTATATATAGGAAGTAACTGACACCAACGTGCACAAGTAGTGCTTATACTCAGTTCTGTGCATCACTTCCCAAGCAAAATTACGCCAGTATGGAGCACACCACCTCCTACCGGTGTACAGGGGTATTGCTTAAAAAGGTTCTGGATAAAGTCAGTGACCTGGAAGTATTCGAAAAGTGAGAAATCTCCTGATAGACAGAATATCAGTCAGAAAGAGTATTACCAAAGGTAAGTAACTTTTTCTTTGCCTGCAAAGATGTGAAGTTAAGGTATTGCTCATGTAGTGACGCTCTATTGAAAGGGCAAAAAAAAGCAATCCTGTTGTTAAATGTACTGACCTTGAGGTAATGACTCCAGATGTAATGGAATGCAAAGTAAATACTGTAAAAAACGATTTCTCACAGGAATGTGAGAAATGCAATCTCCCAGGATATAGTCAGTGGTATCTGATAGAGAGGGCTTCATTCCAGTTACCGGGGTCCATAGTCAAGTTGTCACTATGCTGAAAGGGGGAGGCTGTGGCAGGCAAGTTAGCTAGCATCCCTAGATGGTGCCTTTATGGACAGGGAAGTGAATTTCAGGAACCGCCAGTCATGGTCAAGATTTCTTGTTATCTGGCATCCATGGGTCGGGGACTCCCATAACAGACAATGGAGGGGCAACCCACTTGTTACTGGTTAGAACATGGAAATAATGAGGCACACTTCAACCAATGATTATTATTATTATTATTATTATTATTATCATTATTATTATTAATTTTATTAAGCGCACAGCTACCCAAAGGTTTCCCGGCGCTGACCAACAAAGGTATGAGATTGCAACAGATTACTGGTTGAATAGCCATGTCTTCAGGTCCCTGCGGAACTTCAGATAGTTGGGCTCAGTCCGAAGACCGAGAGGAAGGGAGTTCCACAGGGATGGACCCAAGAAGGAAAAGGAGCGATCTCCCATTCTTGCTCTCTTGTTCCTTGGAATTAGAAGCTTGAATTGGGTGGATGATCTAAGGGTACGGGAAGGAACATAAGAAAGAATAAAAGATTTAAGGTATTGTGGGGCGTTGCCCACAGTGATTCTGTGTATAAAACACAGAGCCTTAAACTTAACCCGGCTCTCAATACGAAGCCAGTGAAGGCTACGTAGAAAGGGGGAGATGGAAGACCTGTTAGGGAGTTTGCCAAGAAGGCGAGCTGCTATGTTTTGAACAGTCTGCAATTTCCGGACAATCTCCTTGCCGGCACCTCTTGCCGGCATATCTTGTGAACAACAGCAGACCGCTAACTCTAGTAGTTATTGAATCTGGACAATTCCCTCCAGTCAAGAAGATGGAACACAAGGCCATGGTTGAAGTTCATATTTCCCAGAACATCAGGAAGATGTCAGAGGTGGCTCTTCCCTCTGTGATAACTGTTGGGACTTTAACGCCACCTCTATCGGCGCCGGGAGACCCCATGTGGGTAGCTGAGCGCCCTCAAGTTTAATTACAAATACAAATACATACAAATATGTACAGGCAAGCTATCGGTGATTCAAGGACAATGCAGGCTTACCCTTGTTGACCAGAAAAGTAATGGATCAGCTGATGGTGACCAAATAACATTGGATTCCTGTCCCAGTATTCACAATGAGACAATTTTGAGTTTCGTCATATGTGATGTTTAATGGCCTTTGTTTGGAGAGCCTTTGCTAGAGAAATGGGATGGTCTGGAGTCTGTTCTGACAAGGCTCTTTCTACTACTTCTAAAACCATGGGCTGACTACCTTCCCATACTCCACAGGCTTATTTAGTTTGTGGAAGGAAATGTGTACCTTCTGATAGATACATCTGCCAGTGGATTCCTCACCTTGTGAATATCCCCTGCGCAGCAGCCAATCGGAAACTTTTGTAGCTCTCTACGCCGGCGAGGTCATGGATGACGTCACAGAGGGTACGACTCCGCAGGCGACCCCGCTTACGTCACTGGATCCATAATAGGGCCTCGTCGGCGTGATGACGTCAGTGCCCTTTTTTCTGCGCCGTTGACGCCAACGTTTTTTTTGGGACTCTCCGTTGTTACTTTGTAATTTTTGGTGTTCTCGTCTGTCTTCTTATTTCCTTTCCAAAATGTCGGGAAGAAAGTCCAGTTTCAAGCCCTGTAGAAAGTGCGGGAAGCAAATGTCCATCACTGACCCGCGTCAGAAGTGTGTTTGGTGCTTGTATTCCGATCACGACGTCGAAGAATGTGCGTCCTGTAGGAAGATGAACCCGAAGGCATTGAAGGAAAGGGAGGCGAAATTGTTTATGGCCAAGATGAAGAAAAAAGAAAAGAAGGCGAGTAAAAGAATATCAAGATCGAGGTCGAGGTTGAGGTTTCGATCTGAATCCAGGTCGGGTTCGAAGTTGGCTTCGGGCATTCGAAGTCGAAGAGGCATAAGAAGAAGAAGCATTCTTCGATGTGCCACTCTGATAAAGAATCGGCGCCAAAGTCATCTTCTCCTCGACGTCGCAGAGATGACGTAGATCCTTTGCCTTCGAATCCGGCTTCACCAGTGAAGGTTGTGACTTACGAAGTCAAGGTCTCTCGATCTCTGACGCCGGCTCCCATGGATTCGGTTCACTCTCCGGATCTTTGTGAGGTTGAGCCAGAGCATGAGGATCAGGAGCAGCCTGAGGAGGTACCTTTATCGGCGCCGGCTGGCCCGATTCCAGGAGCACTGGCTTCAGGGACGACGCAGTGTAAATATCCTCCATTCCCGGCTCCAGTTCAGGACCCATCACATTACCTTAACGCAATGTATGGCATCTTTGCGAGGGCTATGTGCCCATCTGGTGCACCTGCGGGTCCCATGGGTCCTTTTGCATTTAATTTGGGTGTTCCCCAAACTTATGCCCAGGCTCCGTTTAATTTTAGAGCCAGTGTTGGAGGTTTGGAAGAAGCCTTTTTCTGTTCCTGCCGTCTCCAGGACTGTGGCACGGAGGTATAGGGTGGCACCTGAAGACCCAGAGTTTTTGTCGGCTCATCCTTCACCTGAGAGCCTAGTAGTTCAGGCGGCTTGTTCAAAGAAGTCTTCAGGGGGCTTTTCCTCAGGTTCCGGCTGACAGGGATTCAAAGCGCATTGACCAATCTGCCAAAAAGGTATTCTCATCTGCATGCATGGCGCTAAAATCTACAAATGCTACTTGCTTGATGGGAAGATATATCCATGCCTTGATGGATTCGTCTAAGCAGTTGCTGCCAAAACTGTCTGATGAAGATAAGAAAAATTTTCAGGAAGTTTTGGATGATACCCAGGCTGCTGCTCATCAAGTCATCCAGAGCGGCCTAGATACGGCTGACTCAGTGGCAAGGATTATGGGCTCTGCAGTAACTACAAATAGGGGGGGCTTGGTTGAAGTCTTCAGACTTTTCTTCTGATGTTCAGGCTACTCTGTTTGACTTAACATTCAATGGTATAGGACTCTTTGGTAAGAAGGCGGATGCCGCTCTTGAGAGATTCAAAGATTGTAAGGCCACAGCAAGATCACTTGGCTTGCAAACTCAATCTAGAGGATCTTTCAGAAGGTATGGAGGATTTGGAAAGTCGTCCTTTCGTCCGCAAGGACAGCTGCGACTGCAGCAACAGATCACGCTGTACAAGTCCTACAGGGGTAAAGGCAGAGGTCGTCCACGAGGTCGTCAACCCTCCTCCTCCTCTTCTTCTACCTCACCCCCTATCACCGTAGCAAAGCAGCCCTAGATTCCCCATTCTCAATCATATTGGTCCTGTGGGGGGTTGGCTTACCCATTTTCTGCAGGATTGGGAATCGGTCACTACAGACCAATGGGTTCTCAATCTTGTGGCAAATGGGTATGCTCTTCCCTTTCGGGAATTTCCTCCAAATTACCCTCCTTGAGAAGGGGCTTGCTCAGAAGAACATCTCCGTCTCCTACAGGAGGAGGTTCTGACCTTGTTAAAGAAAGGCGCAATAGAGGTGCTTCCAGAGAAGGAAAGGGGTCAGGGATGCTACTCCCGGTATTTCCTGATTCCCAAGAAGGATGGCAGGTTGCGTCCAATCCTGGATCTCAGGATCTTGAACCTTTATCTGAAACAAGAAAAGTTCAAGATGCTCACCCTTGCGCAGGTTCTTCAAGCGCTGTTGTAAGAAGACTGGATGGGGTTGCTTGACTTGCAGGATGCGGATTTTCATATTCTGATCCTGGAGTCGCACAGGAAGTATCTCCGCTTCACTGTGGGTTCGCAGCACTACCAGTTTGCGGTACTTCCGTTTGGAATTACTACTGCACCTCGAGTCTTTACCAAGGTGATGGCAGTGGTGTCAGCACATCTCAGAAGGTCGGGGATTCCAGTTTTCCCCTATCTGGACGACTGGCTGATCAAAGCAGACTCTACAGACCAGGTGCTACATCATCTGCAAGAGACAACTCAGTTGTTGTACAGATTCAGTTTTTCGATAAATGTACCCAAGTCTCATCTGGTGCCCTCCCAGCGCAATCTGTTCATAGGTGCGGTACTGGACAAAACTGTATGCCGTGCATTCCCTCTTCCTCAAAGGATTCACAACATACAGGAAATGATTTCCTTATTTTACAATGGAGCGGTTGTTCCAGTCCTGAAGGTCCTTCGCTTGCTCAGCCTGTTTGCTTCCTGTATTCTCCTGGTCAACCATACACGCTGGCACATGATGGCACTCCAGTGGGGCCTCCGCAGGCAGTGGTATCAGCACAACGGGGATATCAGGGAGTCTGTGAGGATCTCCAGAAAAACTGCAGCAGATCTATCTTGGTGGAGTGTGGAGGGCAATCTGTCTCAAGAAATGGCCTTTCATCTGTCTCCATCGGTTTCCACAGTGATAAAGGATGCATCCACTCTAGGGTGGGGTGCCTATCTGGGGGATCTGGAGATCAAGGGTCTTTGGTCTCCGGAGGAAAGGTTGCTTCACATCAACCTTCTGGAGTTAAGAGCGATTCATTTGGCACTCAAGGCCTTCCTCCCTTCCCTTCGCGGTCTGTCAGTTCAGGTCCTGACGGACAACACGACCGCGATGTGGTATATCAACAAGCAGGGAAGAGTGGGGTTGCATCTTCTCTGCAAAGAAGCTCTGCGCCTCTGGTCCTGGGTTCAGATTTGTATGATGGAAAATCATCTGCCCGGAGTTCTGAACGTGCGTGCAGACAGTCTCAGTCGGCAGTTCTCAGTAGACCACGAGTGGAGGCTTTATCCGGAGGTGATTCGTCATGTCTTTCGGATGTGGGGAACTCCTTGGGTGGACCGGTTTGCCACTCACGAGAACGCCCACTGCCTGTCGTTCTGCAGCCTCCAGTGTCCGATGCAGGGAGTCTTGGGGGTCGCGTTTCACTTGAGTTGGGACTCACAACTCCTTTACGCGTTTCCTCCCATACCCTTGATTCCTCGAGTTCTGAGGAAGATTCGCCAAGACCGGGCCCAAGTAATATTGATCACTCCGGATTGGCCAAGAAGGGTGTGGTACACGGATCTTCTCCACCTCTCCTCATGCCCACCACTCCGTCTCCCTCTCAGGGCAGATCTCCTCTCTCAGATGGAGGGGCAGGTTCTACACCCCCACCTCCAGACCTTACACCTTCATGCCTGGAGATTGAACGGGGCAACCTGAATTCTTTTTCTCTCCCACACGATGTGGTGGATGTCATATTATCGGCCAGGCGTGACTCCACCAAGTCGATCTATTCCTATAGGTGGTCCAAATTTGTTTTCTGGTGTGGAGAGAAGTCTATGGACCCCTTGAGGGCTTGTTTCTCCAACATTCTTCAATTTGCCCTTTCTTTGGCTGAGCAGGGTTTTGCTGTGGCAACTCTAAAAGGCTATTTGTCGGCCTTGTCGGCATTCCTTTGTTTGCCGGACCAGCCGTCTTTATTTAAGTCACCTATTGTTTTACGTTTTATCAAAGGTCTTACAAACAAATTCCCACCAACTCCATTTATTGTACCTCAATGGGACTTGAATCTTGTTTTAACTTACTTGATGAGTTCACCCTTTGAACCTTTACACAAGTGTCCCATGAGACTTCTGTCTTTCAAGACTGTTTTTCCTGTAGCTATTACCTCGGCAAGGAGGGTAAGTGAGCTTCAAGCTCTAAGTTCGAAACCCCCATTCCTGACCATTCATGCTGAGAGAATGGTACTTAGGACCAGGGCTGCTTTTCTGCCTAAGGTGGTATCTCCCTTCCATCTGTGGCAGTCCATTACCCTCCCTCCCTTTTATCCTCCCCCTCACCCTTCCAAGGAGGAGGAGCGGCTTCACCGTCTAGACCCTAAGAGGGCGGTGAGTTTCTACCTCGATAGGACTAAAGACTATCGTGTGGACGACCAGCTTTTCATTGGATTTGCTGGCTGTAAGAGAGGAAAAGCGGTGCAGAAGCGCACTCTGTCGAGATGGATAATCTGTGTATAAAGATCTGCTACGTCCTTGCTGGTAAAGAACCTCCTGAGGGTATAAGGGCTCACTCTACTAGAGCAAAGTCATCAATGTCTGCTTTATCTAGGGGTGTGCCTGTTGAAGATATTTGTAGAGCCGCGACTTGGGCCTCCGTCCACACTTTCGCGAAGCATTAATGCTTGGATTCCGAGGTGAGGAGGGATGGCCACTTTGGGCGCTCTGTCCTTCAAGATTTCTTGGTATAGCAGAGTGGACACCCTCCTCCGGGAGTGGGGACTGCTGTGGGATTCTATTCACAAGGTGAGGAATCCACTGGCAGATGTATCTATCAGAAGAACAAGTTACTTACCTTCGGTAACTCTTTTTCTGGTAGATACAGTATCTGCCTGTGGATTCCTCACTGACCCACCCGCCTCGTTGTTGTCCACTCTTCTATACCTACTAGGTGTATATTTGTTTAAAATTGTAAATAGATGCATTTATATGTTCATGCATATTGCATCGGTTTCACACTGTGTGTGCTGTTTTAAATACTGTGTACTATGTATACTATTACTGTTATGTCGGTCCGTCCGTGTGCCTCGGAGGCACGGAAAAAAGGGCGGAACTGGCGTCATCACGCCGACGAGGCCCTATTATGGATCAAGTGACGTCAGCGGGGTCGCAAGTGGAGTCATACCCTCTGTGACTTCGTCCATGACCTCGCCGGCGTGGAGAGCTACAAAAGTTTACGAATGGCTGATGCGCAGGGGATATTCACAACGTTAAGAATCCACAGGCAGATACTGTATCTACCAGAAAAAGCGTTACCGAAGGTAAGTAACTTGTGCATTAGGTCTCTAGAAGATTGGAGACACTTCATGTTTGAAAAAAACAATCCCAGCTGTGTCCCATTGAGACTATTGTGCAGTGCACAATACGGAAGTCCAGCACTTACCTATGTGTGCTTGTGTATATATATATATATATATATATATATATAATATATATATATATATATATATATATATCAGGGCAGAGTTTGTTGTATTTGCTTGCGGCAGCCCGGCCGCAGAGAATTGATGACACCACAATATTTTTATTGTGGGGCCATTGACAAGAAAAGTATTTGTGTCACATGGAGGGCGCAGCAGGGCAGGAGCTTATTTTTCCATGCTTTCAAGGCCCGGACGCCCACTTGGGAACTATTTGTTTTTCAAATTGGTTGCTGTATGACAGATCCCACTGGGGTAACATTGTGCTCTGAGATGACGACTACAGGCACCAGCATGCCTTCATTAAGTCCAGGTGTGGATAATTGACTCTACGCATGCAGTAATAAGCACCGGTGAGCAAAGGCTGCTGTCTTCAGCAGTCTTCCTCTGACGAAGAAACTGCAATGTTTTAAAACGCGTTAGGAATGGACTTTTAACTTTGGACCTTAAAATTTCTGGTTTACAATAAATAATGGTTTTGACACCATCCTGCTGCATGCATCTTCTCGCCTCAGGGCAAAATTTGTTGGAGATGTATATATTTATATATATCTCCAACAAACTTTGCCCTGAGGCGAGAAGATGCATGCAGCAGGATATACTCTTTCTCCTTTGCTTGTGTTACAGCTACCACGCGCCAAACCAGAGGGCGCGTCGTCGTCTCCGGAACACCTAAGCACAATCCAGTGATTTATTGCACCAAAACCTCGGTTTCCCCAAGGAAGGACGACGCCATGTAGTGACTCAATTTGCTTTGTTTGGTTGCTCTACGCGTTTCGCCTGAACCAGCAGGCTTGCTCACGAATAAAGTTTTAAATTTTTTTTTCACCATATTAACTTTTGTGCATGTGACGTTAATCACGTGAAAAACTACACAGTAAATTCAATGAAAGACAGACTCGTGGTTCGGCATTTGGACGCAGTATTGTAATTGCAATAGAATTTAGTATTATCACATTGATGCATTATTTTTTAGAAAAACACATCTTCAAGAGCACCCAGTCAGAAACTCATAATTTCATTGTGAAATGTATCTCTATTTTCAATTCAAGCATTATTTCTCTTTATATAGAGAACGCCCCACTAATGAACATAAAATTCATAAGCGATCATGCCCAAGTGGGCTAGCAATATAAATCACTTCATCTACTACCACATTGCTATGCCTGATTTTCTGCCCAAGTGGGCAATACAGAACCAAATCATACCTAGTGTAGTATATAAACTAAAAAGTGCTCATAAATAGTGCTCTAAAAAAACCTCAAAATTTAGGAAAGGGAACATATTTACAGATTCAGAATTATTTGATCATCATTTTCTCACAGTACACCTTAAATTCATAAGTGCGTGTATAAGTCTTCTTCCATATTAAGACCAGCAGGGCTTCTTGTGTCTAGCTCAACTATGTAGCAGGATTCCAATCTTCGTAATTTCTTCTCTCTATTCCCCCCTCTGCTACATGGTGGAATTGCATCACTGACAAAATAAAGCAAACTTTGAACATCTTTGTTATGAAATTGTTGAAAATGGTGTGCCACTGGGTATGCTCTATCACCATTTTTGATCGCTCTTAAATGCTGCAAAATACGCTTATGCACTGGTAGAATCGTGCTTCCAACATACAGTAAATTACATGCACATCTTAAAACATATACAGCATATTCAGTTTTGCAGTTATACTGCCCTTTGATCTTTTTCACTCTTTTTGCTAGTCCTGGTTTATAGGTCGTCAAATTCTTCCCTTGCGTGCATGCCTTACATTTCATACATTTTATAAATCCATCTTTGCGTTGCAACCAAGTTGAGCTAGTTACATGTCCATCCTTTTTAGAGATCATATTGCTAATTAGCGTTTGTTTAAAAGATCTCACCCTGTGAAAAGTTATTAATGGTCTCCTAGGCATTCATTTCCCAAGCACGGGATCATTCCTAATTACATGCCAATGTTTCGACAAAATATTCCTGACCGGGCCATGTAGTGTGTTATAGGTAGTAATCAATTTACATACATTAGTGTTTTTCTCATCTTGCTTAACTTTGAATAAAACCTCCTCCCTTGTTTTATCCTTCCCTTTCTCCATAGAAGCTTGTAGACACTTCTCAGTATAGCATCTTCTTTTAAATCTTTTCTTCAATTTCAACAGCTCATTGTCTTTTACTTCTGGCTCACTGCAGTTTCGTAGAATTCCCAAGCACTCCCCATACGGGATGCTCTTCACTAAATTGCCAGGGTGAAAACTAGCTGCATGTAGCAGTGTAATATCTGTTGTAGCTTTCCTATAAAGCTTGGTCTGCAATTTGAAATCCTTTTCATAGATAGTTAGATCTACAAAATCATTTGAGGTGTCACTAACCATGCTGGTACATTTCAGGTTCAAACTATTCATCTGCTGTTTATTAATGAACTCATTTACTGATGTTATTGAGGCCTTCCATACAATAAATAAGTTGTCTATATATTGACTCCAATGTAAGATATTTTTCTCCCATTCGTCCTGGTACTGCTTCATGACCACCTGCTCCTCCCACCAGCCCATATGCAAATTCGCATAGCTGGGGGCGAAGCAGGTGCCCATCGCAGTACCACAGGTCTGATGGGTGGGACAATTTGTCGTTAACGATAAAGTTTTTTTTTAAACAAGTTGACACCATGGCTAGTAACATCTGTGTATGAGACCACATTTTAATTGGTCTACTACCCAAGAAGTATCTAACGGCAGACAAACCGTCTTCATATTTGATGCTTGTGTACAACGTTGTAACGTCAATAGTAACTAGTAATAGATCTTGTTCTCAGGGTATATCATAAATAACTTTAAGGAATGCCCCCGTATACTGTATAAATGAGGGGAGCACTTTCACTAATGAATTCAGAAATGAATCAATGAATTCAGAGGTATTCTCTATCCCGCTCCCTATAGCGGATATAATTGGTCGGCCAGGGGGATTTTCAATGTCCTTATGCACCTTTGGCAGTAGATAAGAAACAGGTGTCATTGGATTACTGATCTTTAAAAACTTCATCTCATCTTGTTAAAGCATGCCCTGACTGTATCAATCTTGTAGTTGTTCATTATACTGATAATGGCTCTGTAACATGGTTTCCACTGTTATTCTAACATAACATAACATAACATGACTTGTTGTTTAACTGTTTATAGGCTTCATTGAGATATTTCTGCTTATCCCACAACACCACGTTCCCTCCCTTATCAGCATTATGTTCTATTAAAATCTGAAAGAAACAGGTTAGTGTTTGATTCCTTACCTTAGAATATCCCCAGGCGTCAGACTGGATCCAGAAAGTTTTCTGCCTTTACTGTCTCGAGGTCGACCACGATGACACGTCGTGCCCCGACTGCCAGTCCTTGACCTCGAAGGCTAGGCGGGAGCGGTCCCGTAGGCAACTCAAGCTCTGGCAGTCGGCCCGCGCTGCTCGAAGTCCCGGTCCAGGAGGAGGTCGAGGGACCGGTCGCAGGGCCGCAATCATCGCTGCGCGACGAGTCAGCACCCCTAGTCCAAGTCCTCAGGTAAGTTGAGGCACTCTAAAAAGAAGTCGAAGAAGTGTCATCGCTCTTCTGACCCCCCCCCCCCCCCCGACGCTCGCACGATGCGGCCGGGGGTTCGAGCGACAACGCCGGAGCCGCAAGCATCCAGCTCCATACCCGCCGGTCCCTAGGCTGCACGCGGCGACCGTGGAGATTAGTGCTTTCCTCACGGCCATGAGGTCGCACTTCCCTCCTTCGGAACCTGCCGAGGCACCTTCGGGCCCCGCGGGTCCGTCTGGGAGCCGTAGTGGGCCGGTGGCTCCGGCGCCGTCGAGGACGTTGCCAGTCGACCTTACGACCCCTCCGCTGGCGCAACCCCCAAGGGTGTTGCCCCCAACGCCGTCCCACGTCGTCACCGGTTCCAGCCCGGTCCGGGTCCGGCGTCGGACCGGCGCCGCTCGGCACCTTCTTCGACGCCGATCGGTGAGCCATTCACCGACGACTTGGCTCCATCATTTTTCCCTGACTATCAGGAGATGGATGACGAGGAGAACTGGGAGGGGTCTGAGGACCCTCTGGCCCTGCAGTGCCAGTTGATCCAGGACTGGGCAGACGAGCTGGGGGAGGCCAGTGTTCTGGACACTTCGCTCGACACTGGATTTGTCTCCCCTCCTACCGTGGCTACCGAGGAGGGGGTTGCACACAGCGTGGTGTTGACTAGGGCAGCTAAGGCCTTGGCTCTTGAGCTCCCTGTTGCGGCCGTGAGGACTAACCTCCTCACTGAGGTGCTCAAACCGCAGGCAAGCTCCTCGGAGCCTCTACTGCCGTTCAATGAAGCCCTCACCGACGTTCTGCTGGGCACCTGGTCCAAGCCCTCCACAGGCCTCCCTGTGGATCGGAACGTGGCCCGACGCCACCGCCCGGCTCCCGGCGACCCTAGCTTCCTGTCTGTTCACCCCACCCCGAGAGCCTGGTAATCCAGGCCTCTACCTCCCAGATCGCATTCCCGACCGCTCCTCCGGATCGGGAATCCAAAAGGTACAATCAGTTTGGGAAGAAACTGTTCTCCTTGAGTTTGGGGCTGCGGTCTGAAAACACTGCCTGCCTTTTGGGCCGTTACACCCACTCTTTGTGGGATACGGTTGCAGTGGTGCTGCCACAGTGCCCGGGGGAGGCCCGGGCAAAGCTCGCCCAAGCCCTTGCGGAAGGGCGGGATGCAGCACGCTATTCCATACGGTGTGGACTTGACACAACTGACTCGCTGGGTAGGGCGATTGCAACCACGGTGGCGGTTCGCCACCACACCTGCCTGAGGACCGCCAACTTTTCAGAGGATGTCCAGGCCACCCTCATGGACATGCTCTTTGATGGCAGCCGCCTCTTTGGGGATAAGGCGGATAGTGCGCTGGAGCATTTAAAGGACTCCAGGGCTACGGCCAAGTCCTTGGGCCTAGGCCAACGCCAGCAAACTTCTGCTTTTCGCTCCTTTCGTGGCCAAGGAAGGGGCGCCCCCACACGTTCAGCCAGCAACAGACCGCAGACCCAGGCTCAATGCGGTCGCGGACGTGATTACCGCTGTGGCGGTACCGGGGGACACGGGCAGGGTCAGTCCACACCCGCCCCTGCAGCATCTGCCTCTAAGCCTTCCTAGTCCGGCATTTCAGGCCCGTTCGTCGCCAGTGGGGGGCAGGGTCCGCCATCATCTCCCCCACTGGTGTACCATCATGTCGGACAGGTGGGTGCTGCAAATCGTCCGAAGGAGCTACTCCCTCCCCTTCGAGGCGACCCCTCCAGCCATGCCACCACAGTACCACCGCAGGTCAGGGGATCACTTGCAACTTCTGCAGGAGGAAGATACGGCCCTCTTGGCCAAGGGGGCCATCGAGCGCGTTTCTGGGCCAGAAGTAGGACGTGGTTGCTATTCCCACTACTTTCTGGTACCCAAGAAGGGCAATGGAGTCCTACGCCCTATCTTGGACCTACGGAGCGTCAACGGCTACCTCCGGAAGGAGAAGTTCAGGATGCTGACTTTGGCTCAGGTCCTAGCTGCCCTGGACCCAGGAGACTGGATGGTAGCGTTAGACTTGCAGGACGCGTATTTCCACATCCCCGTCCTGCCGGCCCACCGGCGTTACCTGCGGTTCATGGTAGGCCACGAGCACTTTCAGTTTACCGTGCTCCCCTTCGGCCTTACCAGCGCCCCATGGGTGTTCACGAAAGTGATGGTTGTAGCCCATCTGCGCTGATTAGGGGTTTCAGTCTTTGCCTATCTTGACGACTGGTTGTTGAAGGCGGGCTCACCCCAGACAGTCGTCTCCCACCTCCAGACTACGGCCGACCTCCTTCACTCGCTGGGGTTCTCCTTCAACGTGCCGAAGTCACACCTGTGTCCCTCTCAGAAGCTCCTTTGCATCGGAGCGGTTTTGGACTCAGCGCAGTTTCCGTTTTTTCCCCCGAACAGGGGGTTCAGGATATTCAGGCTCTGATTCCGATCTTTCAGCCTTTATCCCGAGTCCCAGTCAGGTTGGCGCTGAGGCTCCTGGGGCTGATGGCCTCCTGCATCCTTCTGGTGCATCACGCCAGGTAGCGGATGCGGACTTTGCAGTGGGACCTGAAGTTTCAGTGGGCCCAGTATCAGGGCAACCTGTCCGACCATGTCCTGATCTCGGATGGCACTGCGAGACAGTTGCAGTGGTGGCTCACCGACCGAGATTGGGTCAATGGCAGATCCCTCTCCCTACCCCATCCGGAGCACGTAGTTGTGACGGATGCGTCCCTCCTGGGCTGGGGGGCCACATGGGAGAGGCGGAGATCAGAGGCATCTGGTCTCCGGCGGAGTCCCAGCTCCATATCAACCTTCTGGAGCTGCGGGCAATCCAACTTGCACTGAAGGCATTCCTTCCCTCTGTCCGGCGAAGTGTAGTGCAGGTGTTCACGGACAACACCACCACCATGTGCTACTGCAACAAACAGGGCGGGGTGGGGTCGTGGACCCTTTGCCAGAAGGCTCTGTGCCTCTGGCAATGGCTGGAACATCGGGGCGTCACCTTGGTGGTTCAACACCTGGCAGGTTCCTTGAACGCCAGGGCGGACGAACTCAGCCATGGGTGCATGATGGAACACGAATGGCGTCTGCACTCGGACGTGTCGCAAGGTCTCTTTCGGCAGTGGGGAGAGCCTTGGTTAGATCTATTCGCCACAGAAGAGAACTCGCAATGTCATCAGTTCTGCGCCTTGGAATTTTCAAGGCGGCACTCGCTCGGCGCCGCTTTACGTCGCGGGTGGAGTTGCAGTCTGTTGTAAGCCTTTCCGCCTATACCACTTCGGCCCAGAGTGCTGAAGAAGATCAGGCGCGACCGGGCCCAAGTCATCCTTGTGGCCCTGGACTGGGCACGAAGATACTGGTATCCCGAGCTACTCAGCATGTCAGTCGATCCCCCGATTCGTCTGCCTCTTCAGGAAGACCTTCTGTCGCAGCAGCAGGGGACGGTCCTCCAACCGAACCTGTCCAGTCTCCACCTCCATGCGTGGAGATTAAGCGGCGGCAGTTGAGACCATTTGACTTGCCTCCTGAAGTCTGTGATGTAATTCTGGCAGCCAGGCGTCCCTCCACAAAAGCGGTATACGCCTGCTGGTGGAACAGATTTGTGGCATAGTGCACTGTAAAGGCTGTGGATCCCCTTTCTGCCCCTCTTTCAGAGGTTCTCCTCTTACTTCTTTCACTTGCCCAGAAGGGCTCTGCTCTTGGTACTATCAAAGGCTACCTCTCTGCCATTTCAACCTTCTTAAGGCTTCCTGATCAGCTTTCTCTTTTCAAGTCCCCTGTTGTAAATAGATTCTTGAAGGGCATCACTCACATGTTTCCTCCTGTTCCTTTCGTGATGCCTCAGTGGGACTTGAACCCTTTTCTAACTTATTTGATGTGCGCTCCCTTTGAGCCACTTCACATTTGTCCTCTCCGTCTTCTTACTCATAAGACTGCATTCCTGGTTGCCATCACCTCTACCAGGAGAGTGAGTGAGCTCCAGGCTCTTTCTTCTAAGCCTCCTTTCCTTTCTGTCCATCCGGACAAATTGTCTTAAAAACACGTCCCTCTTTCCTCCCCAAGGTTGTTACAGGTGGTTGCCATCACCTTGCCCACCTTCTTTCTGCCTCCGCATCCCTCAAAAGAGGAAGAGAGGCTCCACCGTCTGGACCCAAAACGTGCGCTCTCATTTTATTTGGACCGCACACGCCAGTCCCGGGTGGACGGCCAGCTCTTTGTTGGTTATGTGGGCGCTAAGATGGGACGGGCAGAGCATAAAACGCACCATTTCTCGATGGGTCGTTTTGTGCATTAAGGTCTGTTATTCTCTGGCTAAGAAGGAGCCTCTGGTGGGGCTGCGTGCCCACTCCACTCGGGCTACGGCGGCTACTACTGCCCTGGGTCGGAGAGTCCCCTTGCAGGACATCTGTCGGGCAGCTACGTGAGCCTAGCTGTACACATTCGCTAGACACTATTGCCTGGACAGCCAAGTCCGGAGAGATGGCTTCTTTGGCCGTTCCGTTCTCCAGGACTTTCTGGTGTGATCTTGGTTCGCAGACCCACCACCGGGATTGGTATTGCTGGGGTATCTATTCTAAGGTAAGGAATCTAACACTAACCTGTTTCTTTCAGATGCACAAAATGCTTACCTTCGGTACCAATATATCTGTAGGAAACAGTAGTTAGTGTTAGATTCCTTACCGCCCCACCCATCTTCCCTGTTCTGCGAACCGATATCTAGGGTTAAGGTTCTTCCCTTTGAGGGCCCTAGTTTCATGGCACCAGTGTCGGTTTTTATCATGGCTCTGTGTTTCTGGCGTGGAAAAGCTGTGTATAAGAACTGACGTCCGCGCGAGGGCGGCGTCTAAGTACTTCAACGTCATCACGGCACCAACGACGCCGACGACGGACGCGGAGCCGTGGACGACGCCTACCGACGCGCAAGGGTACTGCTACGCAAAACTTTCCTGATCCAGTCTGACGCTTGTGGATATTCTAAGGTAAGGAATCTAACACTAACTACTGTTTCTTACAAATATATCGTTACCGAAGGTAAGTAACTTGTGCAACGGTAACCTCACCCTGGCGGACTCTGTTATATCACTAGGTATCAATCTAGACCCGAAATTGGACGTGACCAAACACATTAAGAACTCTGCCAAGAGTGCCTTCTTTAACCTGAAGCTACTGAACAAAATAAAACCTTTCGTCCCGCCCAAGGATCTCAAACAAGCCACCCAAGCTTTGGTGCTGTCTAGACTAGATTATGGGATTGCAGTCCTCTCCGGTATAGCAAAATCACACCTTACTCCCCTCAAAACAACTCTCAACGCAGCAGCCAGAATTGTCACCGGAGTTAAGAAATTCGACCACATCTCACCCGCACTCAGAGAACTAAAATGTCTCCCAGTGTAAATGCGTGCTAGTTTCAGAACAGCCTGCCTCACGCACAAATCCCTTCACACAGGCAAACCAAATTCCTGGCTTCCATACTCAAAAAAGCCGGTCAGACCAGTCCCTCAGAAGCTCGAATACCCTACTACTCATCCTGCTGAAAACACGCAAACAAAAAACTGCGGCCCAGTCCTTTGGAGGTAACCCGCCCAAAATCTAGAACTATAGCCCCCCCCCACCACATCAGAACTATCCCCTCCTTTGCAAAATTCAAAAGAAAGCTCAAAGACCTTTTCCTAGATTGTTCCCTTGCGAATCGTCAGGATCCGCTGATGACACTACTTCCTGGAAGAGGAGCTCTGCCTAAGACAATCTCACTCTTCTAAGGCATTCCAAGACTTCAGTGCCCCAATGTTACACAACGCGCTTGAACTCCCCGTCCATGATCTATAATAGTACTGTATTTTGTGATTTTTTTTTGCAGTACGACTGTTGTAAAGCGCTCCGATACCCTCGGGTCTGGGCAGCGCTATATAAAACTTCATAATAATAAAAAAAAAAAAGCTCAAGAGAGATGCTGGTTGGTCCACGAAGTGCTGGCAGCCCTCTGAGGCTTTTGGAGAATACACAGCTGTAGGATGAGTTGTGTCTTTGCGATTGTCGAGACAGGAGCAGTCAGACCGGGTTTGGCACCAAGTCCATAGCTAATCCACAGTTCTTATATTCTTTGGCTCCTTGTCCTTCTTCATTAGTCAGGCAAATCTTTTTTCCTGGTGTCAGGGGGCTACCTAAATACCCACTTAAGGGAGTTAAGGGGAGTGTAGGGTAGTAGCCAATGTGCTACTGACCCGTGGAGTCACTACAACCTCTATATGACCACTTCCTGTGTGGAATAACCCTGTCCCAGATTTCCTAATTCCACCAAACACAAGATGGTGGAACCCTTACTTTGTGGAGCACATCAGGTAGTGCACCTTAGGGGTGTGACTAACCTGGTGGTGTAACACGACTACTGCATAGCTAATTTCCCACTTTTCCTGGTTTCCAAATGGGCTTCAGGGAAGGTATTGTCATCTCCCAGGTCTGGTTGAAGCCAGGGTAACATATCAAAGGCGTCAGAGGCTTTCCTCCGGAGATGGCATTATTTCTAGCCACAGAGTGTGGGCTCTCACCTTCAGGTGTAAGAAACTTGTTTGTCGGTGGTGACAGGGTGGACCATACCGGTCAGCCAGCACACTAGAGGGCTAGTAGGTTTCAGGGGGAACCTCTAAGGTGCCCACTGGGTTGCTAGTCATAATAAATCTAGTACTGGCAGCAGTGCAAATTTATTAAAACAAAGTTGTTGATACTAAACAGCAGTATTTTCACTGAAGCCATCATATAGCTGGGACACTCGTGATGACCAGTGTCCAGTACAGGGAAGCCATGTCTTTAAATGGCTTCCATAATCACTTGCAGTATCTAGTAATAGAATTAGACATCACAGGGGCAAATCTGCTCATGCAGATATGTTCTCACATATACTATAATTCACCTTGCCTTAGGGCTGTAATGCCTGCTGTAGAGGTGACTTACATATAGTGCATCTAGTGCACTTTGGCAGGGCACAGAGTCAATGTACTGTTATTTTTATCAGAATGGTTTGCATAATTCCACACAGTCTGCATGTAATTTGTGTGTGGGCCCCTTAGGATGGCATAAGAGTTGCTGCAGCCTTTAGGGGGACCTCTTTAGTATCCATGCCCTAGGTACCAGGGGCACCATTTGCTAGGTACTTACACGGGTGCTAAAGACCTGGGCAATTGGATTATAATTCGACGTTCACTTTTTTTAGGGGAAAGGGCACTGGCACTGATGTCTGGTTAGCAGGACTCAGTCCACTGTTGGAGTTTAAAACCAGCATCTAGTAGTTAAAAAAGGGGGGGAAAGGTGTGGGGACAACTGCAACAAAATTCCAGTTACCTACACCAGTGCACAAGGCTACTGCTCTTGAAACATTTCCAGGTCCAGCCTGATGCCTGGGGACAATTCGAAGGTAAGGAATATGCGGCTTGTCAGAGTCTGTTCCCGGTAAAGCATTACTTAAGGTAAGTAACTTGTTCTTCTGTACTACATTGACATATAATAAATCTTTTATCATACAGCTCTATAGCTCTATAGCCCTGTGTGGGTTGAGCAAGGAGTGGGCAGAGGGGATTCAGCAATATCCTTCTGAGTCTTTGGCAGAGCTGCTAATCAGTAGTAATATGGGCACTTTGTCAGGTAAAATATGAGGGAGCGATCATTTGGAACTTGTTATTTTTCTTCACTTCATAGGTCTGATAGGTATACCTTTGGAACCGGGCAGTCAGGAGGAAATGACCGGTTGTGACTGAAATCTTCAGCATGTATGTCTGGTAGATATCCATATTGTATAATCCTAGTTGAATACGTCTTCTGAAGTTATTTGTGAAAACAATGTATGTTTTTTTCAAGGATTAGATATTAATAGTTTCTAGATGATATGTGTATATTTTATTGATGACATCCATGTTCACAAATGTTTTTATAGGGTTCAGGAAGAATGTAGAAATGCCAAAGGTGAAATAGAAGTTCATTTGTATACTCTTGAAAAGAAAAGGAAACCATTGCAGCCTGTTCAAAGGGTGAGTGTCGTCATTTGAGAATACATTTTACTCCACTGGACAAATTTTTTTTAATACATTAATAATCATTATCAGATTAGTTTATTTAATTGCACTATGATTGTGCACGATTTATTTTATGGGTATTGTATTTTAACTTCTGATAAATCCTCGTAACCACAGATTCCAGACAGTAAATTCCTCACCAATTGAATGCTTCCCAGGTATTCGACTGGATCTAGAACTTTTCAAGCACTACCCCTGCACTACAGTAGGTGGTGTCATGTGGCTCTGCACCAATTTAATTCTGCTCCAGATGTGACGTGCAAAGCTGTATGTAAGCGCCACCAATGTCACATCCGTTTCTTTCTTTATGCATCACGAGATGCGGATACAGAGCTAGTCCTTGTGTATTTATAGGTTTCTTTTATCGTTGAAATTAGTTTAAACCTTCCCTAGTGTGCAAGGGAAAATATCTCCTCCGAAAATTACAGGGTATATACCTTGTAGGGATTGATGTAAACAGAGGTCTGTGATCGATCCCCTACCAGGTATGTCTTTTGGCCTTGGGATCAGCACACAACTCCAGCACTTGCAACAAGTGCATCCAGATGAACCCGAAGGCTATACAGGACCTTGTGGCAAAGTTGAATGTCGCCAAATACCAGAAGACTCCACGCCAGTTGAGGCCGAAAGAAAGGTCCCCTTTCCAAAGCCATTCCTGTGGTAGGTCTTCCTGCTACTCTCAAAAAGGTACAAAGGCGTAAATATATATCTTGGTCTCAGACCTTGTAGCAGATATCTCCCTGCATATATGTGGCATCCCTTTGGGTCCCAAGAAACCACTAGGTCCTTCAACTGGGACTCCGCTGTGGACCGTTCCTCGAGCACGATGTGGCCCCTCTGAACCCAGTCCAAGTTCCGCAACAGCTCCTGTGCCGACTTGTATTCCTGCACCACCATCCACAGCAGACCCTCGAGCGTCGACAGCTACGCCATCGATGCTGGAAGACAGCATACTACAAATAGTGTTGTTGGATTCTGGGCCGAATTCACCTCGGCCTCAACGGATACCAGGCCCTGACCCCTCTGGGCACTAGTCTAACGGCAACCCAACTAATTCTGACACATTGTCTCTACCTCGTGGCTGAGCACAAGTTATAACCTTTTAAGCATGGACTCAGATAATGAACAGTAAATTGACAGGAGTGATTTGAGTCTCCATACACTGCCAGCAATTGGTATGAGAAATTGCAGGATGCCAGTTGGCTGCACACTGTCAGACACTGGATTTGTCTCTCCTATTTTCCCTGCCACCGAAGAAGTCTCCTCCTTCACTGTGGTATTGTAAAGGGTGGTAGAGATTTGGACCTCCAGTTATCACCCATGGAGGTAAAAACGAATGTCTTGACCGAGGCCCTACTGGTGGGCCATACTCACCCAGAATCTTTGCTCCCTTTTAATGAGGCTCTCATGGATACTTCACTGGGGGCATGGGTGAAGCCTAGCTTTTGACTCCTTGTCAGTCTGCTAATTTCTAGGCTCTATCTCCCTGCTCCAGGGGGTTTACCTTTTCTAATACCACATTTGACACATGAAAAGCTTAGTGGTGTACTCATGCATCAGTAGGGTTAACCCAAACGTATTTCTCACTACACCGCCAGACCGTGCGTCTTAGCACATTGAGGGCATTGCCAAGCACATGTCCTCTTCTGTTAGCAATGCCCTGCACTCAGTCAATGCATGTTGCCTACTGATCCTCTATTCCAATTCTCTTTGGGACTCTAGGGCCCAGTTCCTCCCTGCTGGAATTGAAGACATTAGACCTTTCCTTACACAGGCTATTCATGTCGGCCGCTGTGTTGCCAAATTCACAATAAGATGTACAACTGACTGCCTTGGCAGGACAGTAGGCATCCGTGTGGTAACCCACAGGCAGGCGTGGATTAAGTGTGCAGACTTCTGTGGGGACTTCTGGTGGATATGCCCTTTGACATTTCTTGCCTCTTAGACTATAAGTCAGACTCAGCCCCTTGAGCCCCTTTGTGGTGCTTATTGGAGGTACCTGGTGGGCTAGTTGCCACCCAGGGACCCTCAGGATTCAAGGAGACTTAATCACCCAACTTACAACCGACAGGGGGCACGTTTGCACAGTGGTGCAGGGAGGGGGCAGGCCTGATATAACAAGTTAGCAATCCTGCTGTGTGGGACTTACTGGAGGTAATAGGAGGTGTATTTGGCCCCCAAGGTTGACGTTGGGGGCGAACTACCCCTCCTGTTACCTCCAGTAAATCTCACACAGTGGGATTTCTAAGTGGTGTTCGGAGGTCACGCTCACCTTTCTCTACCACTCTGCAAACATGACTGCTATGTTATAGTTAGTAATTAGCTTTTAAAAAACCTTAGAAATTGGCTGAAAAAACCCACAGGTTTCAGGGACTTTATAGTAAGTTGGACATTTCACTCATACAATACCAGTGAAATTCGACCGTTATAGTTAGTAGAGATAACTATAACTCGCGCCCCCGCAATGCACTGCTGATGACGTCACATATTACATCACTCATGACATGGTCAGTGACATCACTGATGACATCACTCATGACATTACTGATGACATCCATGTGAGAATCTGATGCACCTCCTCACACCCTAATAAAACCTTTAATACACCCACTCTAAAATAGACTACCAATATCGAAGCCATTGACAGACCAAAAGCAGTTAGTAAATACCTGCTCAGTGATTCCTAGGTCTACACACACACACATCCACTCATTCACCCATACAGAAACTCATATGTGCAGTCACTGAGCAATACCGCACTATCATATGCACTCATACACCTATACATACACTCACACACCACCACTCATCCATAGACTTACACACACACCTACTCAGTCATGGAAAGAATAAATCACACCCATTTACTCACCTATACAGTTATTCACAGACCACCTCACTTATTTAACTAACTCATACTTACTCTCTTATACAATCACACACTCATCCATATAGCCACTCTCACAATCACCCACTCTCACGTCTAGTCATTTGGATACTCTAGCAGCCACATATAATGCCTTTCACATATGTAGTTACTCACACATATACCACTGAGATATCCATTCACTCACCAACACACCAATACACACACTCACCAACGCATACAGCCCTTCACGGGTGCATTGTTGAACCCAAACACCCAGTGAATCACCCACTCACACATCTATGCACAGTCACCCACCCCCACCCACTCACACAGACACTCAGGCACCCATAGAGATGCTCAGACAGCCATTCAATAACCCATATAGATAGTCATGTAGCTACTGACCAACCCATGCAGCCACTTATACACCAACTGACCGACTGAGACAGACATTTACACAGTTTACTCACTAACCCATGCATTCGGTAAGATACGCTTAATTAGTCACTTATACAGTCAGTTATGCACCTACTAAATCTTCCATTCAGACACTTACACCCCACTCATTCTTCAATACACCTTGATATATATATATATATATGTATCAAGGTGTATTGAAGAATGAGTGGGGTGTAAGTGTCTGAATGGATGATTTAGTAGGTGCATAACTGACTGTATAAGTGACTAATTAAGCGATATATATATATATATATATATATATGTATATACTGCTCCAAATCTCCTCCCCCAGCCGGGAAAGAAGAAACAGCACTCGCGGGTGTTTATTCAGATATTTCCTTTATTCGTGCGCTCCTCACAGACGCGTTTCGGGTCAAGCCCTTTATCAATGTGTCAACACGAATGTTGCACGACGTTTGGGCAGATATGACCCAGGGACCCCCAGTATGCAAGTGGAATTAGTCCCCCTCTGCAAACGCACCAGAGCCCTGCGTTGCAGAGAGGTGTAAAAAGGGGCATAGCCTCATTACACCTCTGTGCATTGCAGCCCCATGGCGCATACTGGAGGTTTCAGGTGGGCTAGTTGGCCCCAGGGACCCCTAGTATGCAAGGGGAATTATTTCCCCCTCTTCAAACATGCACGGGTCTGCGTTGCAGAGAGGTGTAAAAAAGGGTGTGGCCTCATTACACCTCTCTGCAATGCAGCCCCCTGGCGCATACTGGAGGCTCCTGGTGGGCTAGTTGGCCCCCAGGGACCTCCAGTATGCAAGGGAAATTAGTTCCCCCTCTGCAAACGTGCCAGAGGGCTGCGTTGCAGAGAGGTGTAACAAGGGGCATAGCCTCATTACACCTCTGCAATGTAGCCCCCTGGCGCATACTGGAGGTTCCAGGTGGGCTAGTTGGCCCCCAGGGGCCCCGGGTATGCAAGGGGAATTAGTTCCCCCTCTTCAAACATGCTCTGGGGCTGCGTTGCAGAGAGGTGTAAAAAGGGGGCGTGGCTTCATTACACCTCTCTGCAATGCAGTCCCCTGACGCATACTGGGGATTCCTGGTGGGCTTTCAGGTCTTATATAGTTAGGAATTAGCATTAAAAAAAACTTTGAAATTCACTGAAAAAAAACATAGGTTTCAGGCCTTATATAGTTAGGAATTAGCTTTGAAAAAACCTTGCAAATTCACTGAATGAACCATAGGTTTCAGGCCTTATATAGTTAGGAATTAGCATTTAAAAAACCTTTGAAATTCACTGAATGAACCATAGGTTTCAGGCCTTATATAGTTAGGAATTAGCATTTTAAAAACCTTTGAAATTCACTCAAAAAACTATATGTTTTAGGGGTATTAGATTTAGCTGGACATTTCACTCATACAAAACCATTGAAATTGCTCCTATATAGTTAGTTGTACTAACTATATTTCGCGCACCCGCAATCCACTGCTGATGATGTCACATATTACATCATTCATGGCATGGTCAGTGACATGACTGATGACATCTCAAATGACATCACTGATGGCATCACTGATGACATCATCCATGTGACAATCACATACACCTTTTCGTTCACTAGTAAAATCTTTCATCACTCTTTGTAAAATACAGAGTATCATATTTGAATCCATTGTTACAGCAATACAAGTATCTAAAAACCCACTCAGTGATTCATAGAATTATACACACATCTAATCACTAACCTGTAGATTCACTCATACATGCTGTCAATGAACAATAGAACACTATCAAAAATACTTAGACACCTAAATTGACATTACATACCAGCACACATCCTATTCACATATGAAGTCATCCTTCTCACTTATGCGAACAATGGATCATACTTACATATTTACTTAGCTACACACTTATACAAATACAACTTCATCTATTCATTTAGATAGTAAGTCATACTTAGTGAATTATAAAATAATTATTACAAGTATAAAGTTATCCATACAGTCACTCACACAATCATTGAGTCTTATGTATACGTATGTATATACAACAACTGACACATACACTGCCTTTTATTTTTCTGGTTTGTTGGACATGTACCATTGAGAAATATATTTGCTCATCACCACACCCATAAAGATACTCACTCACCCAAACAACTGTTAGAACATGAAGTTTTAACTTCATATATTTAGTGAATCAACTATTCACACATCTTTAGGCAGTCACAACCCCAACCCCCCTCCCCCCGGACCACACACACGTTTACTCTCCCATACAAATACTCCGTTAACTAATCAATAACTAATATAGACTTTCACATAGCTAGTAACCAACTGGAGAACCAGTTTACACAACAACTGACAAATTGATACAGATATTCAAACAGTTTAGTCACTATCCACTATATTTAGTGAGACACTATAAATTGGTCAAGTAAACAGTCAATTACACTGCTACTAAATCCTCCATCCAAATATTTATTTTTATATATCCACTCATTCTTCAATGCAAATTGCTATATATATAATGCATATTTAAATAACGAAGCAAACCACATTCACTGGATGATGTCATCAGTGAGGTCATCAGTGATGTCATTTGAGATGTCATCATTGATGTCACTGACCATGTCATGAATGATGTAATATGTGACATCATCAGCTGTAGATTGCGGGTGTGCGAAATATAGTTAGTACAACTAACTAAATAGGAGCAATTTCAATGGTTTTGTATGAGTGAAATGTCCAGCTAACTTTAATACCCCTAAAACTTATAGTTTTTTGAGGGGAATTTTAAAGGTTTTTTAAATGCTAATTCCTGACTATATAAGGCCTGAAACCTATGGTTTTTTCAGTGAATTTCAAATGTTTTTTAAATGCTAATTCCTAACTATATAAGGCCTGAAACCTATGGTTTTTTCAGTGAATGTGTATATATATATATATATATGAAACTTTAAAGAAAAACATTCACTGGATGATGTTATCAGTGATGTCATTTGAGATGTCATGATTGATGTCATCATTAAAGTCTCTGACCATTTCATGAGTGATGTAATATGTGAGCTCATCAGCAGTGCATTTCTGGGGGCTCGGGTTATAGTTATCTCTACTAACTGTAATGGCCGAATTTCTCTGGTTTTGTATAAGTGAAATGTCCAACTAACTATAACGTCCCTGAAACCTGTGGTTTTTTCAATATATATAGCACCCAAGGACATGGCCTATACAATTAGACGGGATTTTATCCATATATATTTAATGGGTAGCTTTTATGTATATTGACTGTATTTCACAGAGATTTGTTTTCAGGAAGTCATTGCTTCGTTATATGCTCAAATTTTAAACAGGATTTAAAAGCATTTATGCTGTAAACAATATGACTCTTATACAATGAGTAGTATGTCTTCCATCTCTATGCTGTTGCACTTAGCGCATGGGCGGCAGTGCCTCCTTTTAAAGTGCAGTCATGTGAACAAGGCTGTTCGTTTCCGGCCGAAATGCTTCATGGTGACAAGGTGATAGCACAATAAAAATCACTTGAAAGGAATTGGGTCTGCACTTACCTTCAAGTGGAAAGGGGACTGACAGGCAAGCGTGTGGATATTGTTTCCGGATTGACCTCCTCCAGTGCAGCAGACCCCTCTCCACAAGACCGCTCTGAGATTGGTGGTCTCTGCCTTCTGAGTATCCCTGGCAACTGGTGACGGCAGCTTCGGCGGACAGAATTGGGCGGCAGGAGGAGTATCGGAAGGCTGTTCTTTCACTTTCAGGTTAGGAATCCACAGAGCCCCCTGTATTTGCGAAACAGCGATTGAGGAATTTGACCTGTGGAAGGTGCCTGCGACAAGAGGGTGACTCGCATAAAACGACGGCAGTGGCTCGGCTGAGTCGCTCAGGAGAAGCGTTGGTAGTTGCCCTTGGTGAACACAGTTACCAGGAAACGAGGTAATTTCCTTTTAAAGCAAACGCAACAGCATAATACAGGCGGGGAGGTTTCAGCTGTAACTTCGGTCCCTGAGACATTATAATCGGGACTGTGGTTTTCAGCAGCTTACATAGGCATATTCTTTTGCTATCACCATGTCTGCCGCCGCGCTAAGAGATCGGGAGAGTGCGGCGGAGGGAATGTTTACCGACAATCCCCCACAACAACAGCAAAGTATAGATTCAATGTGCCACGATAACATCAACTGTGGTGAAGGGACTAAAAGATAATTTCCGCACATTGGAGAAGCTCATGAAGTAAGAAACTGCGAAAAGGTGGGAGGCTAAATCCCTCCAAAAATACCTAGATGCAGGCAGAATTCCAAAGGGGCTGAGAATCATGCTAGCCCCCAGTTATGACACTCCTAACCCACGTATGATGGCTGAGTGGGCAGAGTGCAACCTGGAATCCTTCTGCAGATTGGTGGAAATACTGGTGAAATATGCGGAGGTGGACAAGTTGGAGCTACTACAAAAAATAGAAGATCTCAGTGCGGAAATAGAACAACACGGTGATATACAGTTAAAGAAAAAATATCATGAAGAAATGACTACAAGATTGAATAAAGAGGAAGAAAAGATCAAACAAAGAAAAATATACAAGTTTCAGAGAGATAAAGATGACTACGCCAATGGGCAGATATTTACTTTTGCTCGCAAATATGATGTATATAAAAATAAAACCATGAAAGGCAACATAACACAACAGGAACAAAATCATGAGCAAGGAGGTGCATCATCAACCTCTGTGTCCGATTTAAGTTTCGCTGTTGAAAGTGAAACCGAGATGAAAAACACTAGAAGCAGACCAGCACTGGGAGCTATAAACCCTCTTTAGGAGAAGAATTGGACTGCCTCAGAATGAGCCGTAGGGATACTCTCAGACCCAGGGCCACTCAAATGGCAAAAAACGAAGGACCGAGAACAGGAGGCAACGAAGGAGGGCAGCAAGAGAAAGGTGGCAACAGTGGCAATTCGAAAGCAGAAAAAAGTCGGGGACAATGGAGGAAAAGATAACACCCCAAGTGAGTCAAGAAATTGCAGGGACTGAGATGACAATGGGTCAAAACATCACCATTATTAATCTGACAGATATGGAATTAAATCCCTCAGAACAACAGATCCTTTCACTTGGCCTGTCATATTGTCCCCCCACTAATTTTGATTATATGAATACCCGAGCCGACCTATACAAGTTAGTCAGGAAATTAAAATTAAAACAATTTCACCAAGTAAGAGCGAACACCCCAGCATTGCCATCAACACCATCACCAAACAGCAATTCATTAAATGTAGAGACAGGCGGTCTCAAAGTGGCTGATCTGAGATCCCTCAAAGACTTATATAATCTGGGACAGGAAGGCGCGATCACTAATGAATGTGGACTGGGCATAGATACATTGCGAATACCCGGAATTGGCAACACAAGATCTACTCTCACCAGGGTTTGAAACATGTGCCAAACCAGAAACTGCCTTCAAGGATAAATCAAAATTCACACCTATTATGCCTCTAGATGCCATAGATCTGTTCAACGAGCAAGTTGTGGCGGAGATCAAATTGCTTTATACAGAGACAAGTAAAAACATTACACCTACCAACAATGAAGAACTTAAATATCACCAATTGATGCAATAAATAAATGACAACAAAAATGTGATAGTTAGACATGCAGTTAAAGGGGGTAACGTGGTTTTATGGTCACTTGAAGATTACTCCGAAGAGGCAGCAAGGCAGTTGAATGACACAAACTGTTATCGAAAGAGTTCCATGCAAAGATTTAACAATATTTTCAGCAAATTGTTGGCATGGAAGATCACAGGCCTCTTAAATCTACAAGAATTTAAGTTTTTAAAGAAGGAGAACCCCACCATCCCCCTGCTATAGATTGTGCCTAAGGTGCATAAATCTATTGTGAAACCACCTGGCAGGCCTACAATCTCAGCCTGTGATGGCCCATTGGTAAATATGTCTGTGTACATTGACTCGTTTTTACAATGTCATATTAAATCTCTAAAATCATATGTGTAAGACACGAGTGACTTCATCTGCAAAATTGAAGAAATCAATTGGCAGGAGGACTATTGTCTCATAGCCCTTGATGTTACAGCACTATATACTGAATACGCAATCAGGATGGAGGCAAGGCTGTGGAATACATTTTAGCCAATCGACCCATAAAATTTGCCAACCACAATCAAATGATATTAGACTTATTGACATTTTGTTTGGAAAATAATATTTTTTATACAAAAATCAGGTCTATCAGCAGATACAAGGTGTGGCAATGGGGGCCAGCTTCTCCCCCAGTTACGCCTGTCTCCTTATAGGATGGTGGGAGGAGCTGGTCCTCATGAAAAAGCATGTACACACTTTCACAAAGAATATAGTATCGTGGTTACGTTTTATTGATGACATTTTTGTAGTTTGAATCGATTGAGAGTGCACATGAGTTTGTTTCTGAGATCAACGAGAATAATTTGAATTTCAAGTTTACATGTGTCATTAGTCGCAATACTATCACATTTCTAGATTCCAAGGTATATATATATCTCAGAATGACCTGACAACAACCCTGTTTAGAAAGCCCACAGCAGGCAATTCGATATTGCATGCGAATAGTGTCCACCCCCCTCACTTAAATAACAGCATCCCCTACAGGGAGATGCTAAGAATTAAGAGAATTTGTAGTGAGGAGAAAGATATGAGAGAAAATCCAGAAAAATGCAAAAATAGATTCCTATAACGTGGGTACAAGAATCTGATTATAGAAGCAGCAATGTCCAAAACTAGATCTCAGGCAAGGCATGATCTATTGCAATATAAAACCAAGTCTAACACCATTACAGATGCCACTTTTAAGGAACCTGCAAGATTGATACTGGGACGCAATTGGCCCATACTCATGGGAGATCCAATTATTCAGGGAGCATTACCCAGAAAACCATCTATAGCTTTCAGGAAACCACTTCGATGGGCAATGTACTTATGAAAAACAACCCAGAAGATGTGGAATCCAATACATGGTTGACCCCTAGAACCGGTTTCTACAAATGTCCAAATTGCAAGGCTTGTCAATATGGTGTGAACATTAAAAATGATAAAACTGCCTTTAGCTCAAAGCAACACACCATATCGAAATATCTGTCTTGCTAAACAGAGTATGCAGTCTATGCATTGATATGTAGCTGTAACCTCACATACATAGGCAGCACTAAACTGCCCGTGCATAAGAGAATCTTGCAGCATACCCGGGCCATTGCGAACAAAAACCCAAGTTACCCTGTGGTGAGGTATTTTAGTGAACAACACCAGAGCAGCCTCAAACAGTTCACATATTATGTGTCAGACACAGTGCCTTTTAACAAAAGGGGCGGCAATAGAGAGGCCAGGCTGCGGCGTTTGGAGACCAGGTATATACTAGAATGAGATACCAAACAACCTAAAGGTCTCAACACCGGAGGAGATACGTTACTTCCTCGTGGCCATGAGGACTCACTTCCTTCCGCTGGGGCCTGCTGGTGCTCCTTCGGGCCCCGCAGACCCGACTTCGGGCCTAAGCGGGCCGGCGGCTTCGGCCCCAGCGCCGTCGGGGGCTTTGGCTCCGCGCCATCGTCGACTTCGGTCCCGACGCTGCAGGGCCCAGGGGGATCCAGGCATGGATCCCGGTTGACGCCAGTCGACCTTGCGACTCCTCCGCTGGCGCCGACCCCATTGGTGTCACTCCTGGCGCCGTCTTCGGACGTCGACGCCCCAGGTTTCAGCCCCGGTCTGGGTGCGGCGTCGGAGCGGCGCCGCTCGGCGCGGTCTCCGGTGTCAGTGGGTGCCAATTCACCTATGACCCGGCTCTGTTATTTTTGCCTGTTTTATCAGGACACTGATGAAAGGGAGGACTGGGAGGGGTCTGCGGACCCTCTGGCACAACAATGCCAGTTAAGTCAGGACTGGGCAGTTGAGTTGGGGGAGGCCAGTGGTCTGGACACATCGCCCGACACTAGATTCATCTCTCCTCCCTCCGTGGCTATGGAGCAGGGTGCCACTTATGGTGTGGTGTTGCGCAGGGCAGCCTAGGCCATGGCTCTTGAGCTTCCTGCGGCGGCCGTGAGGACTAATCTCCTCACCGAGGTACTTCAGCCACCAGTAAGCTCTTCGGAGCCTATGCTGCCATTTAATGAAGCCCTCACGGATGTTCTGATGGGCACATGATCCAAGCCCTCCACAGTGCCGCCTGTGGATCGGAACGTGGCCCGACGCCGGCTCCTTGCGACCTCCACTTTCTGTCCGTTCACTCCACCCCTGAGAGCCTGGTGATCCAGGCCTCTACATCCCAGACCGCATTCCTGACTGCTCCTCCAGATCGGGAATCCAAAACAAAAGGGTTGATCAGTTTGGAAAGAAACAGTTCTCCTCATTGAGTTTGAGGTTGCGGTCTATCAACACCGCTTGCCTTTTGGGCCGTTACACCCACTCCTTGTGGGATACGGTTGCGGACGTGCTGCCCCAGTGTCCGGAGGAGGCCCAGGCACGGCTCGCCCAGGCACTTGCCGAGGGGCGGGATGCAGCACGCTACTCAATCAGATGTGGACTTGAAATCATGGACTCGCTGGGCAGAGCGATTTCCACGACGGTGGCGATCCGTCACCTCGCCTGGCTCCGGTCTGCCAATTTCTCGGGGGATGTCTAGGCCATGCTCATGGACATGCTCTTTGATGGCCGTCGCCTTTTTGGCGACAAAGCAGACAGTGCGCTTGAGCGTTTTAAGGACTCCAGGGCTGGGGCCAAGTCCTTGGACCTGTCGGGCCAGCGCCAGCAGACTTCTGCTTTTTGCCCCTTTCGTGGCCAAGGAAGGGGCGCCCCACACATTTGTACAGCCACAGGCCGCAGAACCGGCCTCAACGCGGTCGCGGACGTGATAACCGCCATGGCGGTGCCAGGGGACAATGGCAAAGTCAGTCCACATCCACTCCCGCAGCATCTGCCTCAAAGCCTTCCTAGTCTGAGCTTTCAGGCCCATTTGATGCCAGTGGGGGACAGGGTCCGCCATCACCTCCTCCACTGGCGTTCCATCACGTCGGACAGGTGGGTGCTGCAAATGGTCCGAAGGGGCTACTCCCTCTCCTTCGAGGCGACCCCTCCAGCCATGCCACCGCAGTACCACCGCTTGTCGGATCACTTGCAACTTCTCCAGGAGGAAGTTGTGGCCCTCTTGGCCAAGGAGGCCATTGAACACGTTCCTAGGCCAGAAGTAGGACGGGGTTGCTACTCCCACTACTTTCTGGTACCCAAGAAGGGCAAAGGAGGCCTACGCCCTATCTTGGACCTCAGAGCTTCAACGGCTTCCTCCGGAAGGAGAAGTTAAAGATGCTGACTTTGGCTCAGGTCCTAGCTGCCCTAGACCCTGGAGACTGGATGGTAGGGTTGGAATTGGAGGATGCGTATTTCCACATCCACATACCCGTCCTGCCGGCCCACCGGCGCTACCTGCGGTTCACAGTAGACCACGAGCACTTTCAGTTTACCATGCTCACCAGTGCCCCTCAGGTGTTCACAAAAGTGATGACGGTGGGCGCAACTCATCTGCGCAGATCAGGGGTTTCAGTCTTCCCCTATCTCGACGACTGCTTGTTGTTGAAGGCGGGCTCGAACCAGACAGTCCTCTCCCACCTCCACCAGATAATGGCCGACCTCCTGCACTCGCTGGGGTTCTCCATCAACGTGCCGAAGTCGCACCTGTGTCCCTCTCAGAAGCTCCTTTTCATTGGAGCGGTTCTGGACTTGGCGCAATTTCGGGTTTATCCTCCCAAGCAGCGGGTTTGGGATATTCAGGCTCTGATTCCGATCTTTCAGCCTTTATCCCGAGTTTCGGTCAGGTTGATGCTGCGGCTCCTGGCCTCCTGCATCCTACTGGTGCATCACGCCAGGTGGCTGATGTGGGCTCTGCAGTGGGACCTGAAGTTTCAGTGGGCACAGTGTAGGAAGGTGGATACCTGACTATGGTTGCCCCCAACTTTTTGCCTGGTGTTTTGCTGGTTTTCCGACTTATTTGACCTGGGGCCCTGCCAATCAGGACCCCAGGCCTACTGCTCTCTCTCTAAAATGGATTCCATGTACCTTAGGTACATTTCCAATTGGTACTGGGCCACCTTATCAGACCCTGTAACTCAGGGCATAGGTGTACCCAGGGCCTACCAGGGGCTGCAGCATGTATTATGCCACCCCTGGCTGGCCATCTAAATCTGACACAAAAGCTGCACGACAGCTGGGGCAAGGTGGTGTAATCACCCTTTGCTTTAGATATAGTATACCTATATCTAACCCTAAAATGGACACACAGATTCCTATCAGTCACTCCTATGGCAGGCCTTGACAATCCGGAAGGCAGAGTGCTTGGAATCGTGTGAGATGGTGCTCTGGCATGAGCTGAGCCCGTTTGCAGCTTGCGGAACCAAGTCCTAATAGCTGTTCCATGATAACGTGTACCATATACTCTTAAGTGCATTATAATCCTTGCGGTTATATGCTATCTTTGGTATCGATTTATCAAAACATGTCGAGTAAGGTGTCATACGAATTGGAATACTAACCCCTCGCCAATTCTGGCGATGGGGTTAGCATTCCACCCTTCTAGAGGGACACGACCTGTATGTAACTGTGAACCCCGGTTAAAGTTAACTCGAGCCTCAGCATCAAAAAATGGATGCTGCCACCACAGACACAAGTCTGACCCCCTGCAGCTGGCTTGCTGCTAGCACCATCCCAGACAGGGTTTTGTGTATCCTGGGTAGGCAGGGCTTTACAGGAAGGTGACTGCAAGTGGCACCCCGGTGCTCACTACGCATCTGCCGGCTAGAACCAGTTCCAGGGGCACACCAGCCCCTGGCCTGGGGAAAGTCCGGCATGGGAGAGGGGTGTAACCACCCTCCTTCCTGGTCCCACCCCTAGGGCAGGACCTAGTCGCGTACCCACCCCTTTCTTTAGGATAAAGGCAGGAGCGGGGACCCTTCCAAATTAGATCATCTTTGAATCAAGAAACTACTTTCTACGAAAGAAACTCTCAACTCTTCTCAAGATTTCTCCATTGTGGCTAAGGAGTAGTCACCCTGCATCCGCAGGCACCATCTAAGAACTCTGCGGTTTGCTGCACGTCCTTCCTCCAGAATCCGACTAACCAGCTCGACGAGACCCGGCTTCCCTGGCACCTCTGACCTCTACCTACCTCTACAGCTAAGCTGAGAACCGTAGGTGCGACGAGACCTCGAGGGACCGGCTATCATCAGAACTGCACGACTTCTATCCAGCACGACCGCCGAGGGATCCTCTGGTGAGTGCTTTGGGGTCCGAGAAGCCCCGACCCTGAGCAGCTCCAGCACCGAAGACCAGCCCCCCAGCATCCACGAGATCTGCGTGGGGCCCTTCTGCTTTTTGGCTGCTCACCGCGTTGTCTGGCTACTAGCCCGCTGGCTTGTGGCTCCCGACGACGACCGACGACATCACCACTGCTAGTCTGGTTGCTCCAGACTGGCCCTTGCTCCCTTCCAAAAGAGGAGCACCCCGGACCCTCCTGGTCCACTCCAGACGCCATTTTAGGTCCACCGCGTGGGCTTGAATTTGCCAAGACTTGTTGCCCCAATCCTGGGTCCAGCGACGTCGACAGCATCAACCATCGTGGGACAGCTCGCACCTCCATCCTGGTCGCCAACAACGCCTCCTGGTCCGTGAGACTGCAGAGCCCAGCGTCGCCCACTCACCTGGTCGAGGTGACTCCATCCGGTGCCCTCCTGGTGCCCATCTGATCACTGGCTAGTGATTAAGAACTTGGTCCCCTCTGCTTTCAGGTGTCATCCATCTTCGATCCAGGCTTGGATCACTTCGAACAATCTTCACTGGTCGCCTGCCAGCAACTCTTTCTTCAGGCTCCTGGTTCGTCAACGAGGATTCCCGACGTCTTTTCAGACCTATGCAGCCGCAGCCCCTGGGCTAGGTAACCTCTGCATTTCGGTGCCCCAGCATAGCCTCACTATCCAAGGGTCCAGATCCACTGTCGTTTTCGACCTACCTTATCGGGTTCGCCCGAGAGCACTAACTCTGCTTTTACTAGCTCCCATAGACTTTGTCCCGCATCCCGCGTGAGAGTGCACACTCTGCACCCGAGTCCCCTAGGCCTCCTACTAGTAATCTGAAGGTTCAGTAACGTAGTCCTAGCGATTCCAAAGCCTATTAGTCCAGTACTTACCTGCTAGTAATTTCGCATTCCACTTTCATAGTATATGGTGTTCCGTGCCCCTCGGGCATTTGTGTAAATTGTGCAACTTAAAGTATTTTCGTAAGAGTTTTGTTGTGTGCTTAGTACCCTGTCCTCATAAAGAGTACAGGGCTGTTGTGATCTAAATAAATACACTGTTTATTTTCATAACACTTGTGTGGTGTCCTTTCACTTGGTGTTCAAGGGGTATATGTGATGGTATAACAGCTGGCTTAACACGCCCTCTAGAGTTTAGCCCGAAGACTGCTCGTATGCATGCTACTAGGATAGCTGGTCTATAAGGTTGACTTACAACCAATCATCAATAAGGGTTGTTTGGACTGATACAAAGTGCTCACTAGAATAGTGAACATTATATATCAGGCCAACTTCTCACACACAGCATCAAGGCAACCTGTCCGACCACGTCCTGATCTCGGAGGGTACTGCTAGTCCGTTGCAGTGATGGCTCACAAACCGCGATTGGGTCTGCGGCAGATCCCTCTCCCTTCCCCATCCGGAGCACGTAGTAGTGACGGATGCATCCCTCCTGGGATGGGAGAGGCGGGGATCAGAGGCCTCTGGTCTGCAGCAGAGTCCCGGCTCCATATCAACCTTCTGGAGCTGCGGGCGATCCGACTTGCACTGAAGGCATTCCTTCCCTCTGTACGGGGGAGTGTAGTGTAGGTGTTCACGGACAACACTTCCGCAATGTGGTACTGAAACAAACAAGGAGGGGTGGGGTTGTGGACCCTTTGTCAGGAGGTTCTGCGTCTCTGGACATGGCTGGAACAACAGGGCGTCACCCTGGTGGTTCAACACCCCGCAGGTACCCTGAACGCAAGGGCGGACAAACTTAAGCGCCGGTTCATGATGGATCACGAATGGCGTCTGAACTTGGAGGTGGCGCAAGGTCTCTTTCAGCAGTGGGGAGAGCCTTGGTTAGATCTATTCGCCACCGAAGAGAACGCACAATGTCATCAGTTCTTCACGTTGGAATTTCCAAGGCGGCACTCACTCGGAGAAGCTTTTCGTCGCGAGTGGAGTTGAGGTCTGTTGTACGCCTTTCCGCCTATACCACTTCTGCCCAGAGTGCTGAAGATGATCAGGCGAGATCGGGCTCAAGTCATCCTTGTGGTTCCGGACTGGGCACGAAGATACTGGTATCCCGAGCTACTCATAATGTCATTCGATCCCTCGATTCGTCTGCCTCTTCAGGAGGACCTTCTGTCGCAGCAACAGGGGAGGGTCCTCCACCCGAACCTGTCCAGTCTCCACCTACATGCGTGAAGATTGAGCGGCGGTAGTTGAGGCCATTTGACTTGCCTCCTGAAGTTTGTGACGTGCTACTGGCAGCCAGGCATTCCTCCACAAAAACGGTCTAGGCTTGCAGGTGGAACAGATTTGTGGCATAGTGTACAGCAAAGGCTGTGAATCCATTTTCTGTCCCCCTTTCAGAGGTTCTCCTCTCCCTTCTTTCTCTTGCCCAGCAGGGCTCTGCTCTCGGCACTATCAAAGGCTATCTCTTGCCCATTTCAGCCTTCTTAAGGCTGCCTGATCAGCCTTCTCTTTTCAAGTCCCCTGTTGTAAATAGATTCTTGAAAGGCATCCCACACATGTTCTCTCCTGTTCCCTTCACGATGCCTCAGTGGGACTTGAACCTTGTACTGACTTATCTGATGTGCGCTCCTTTTGAGCCACTTCATAACTGTCCTCTTCGTCTTCTGACTCTTAAAGCTGCATTCCTGGTTGCCATCACCTCTGCCAGGAGAGTGAGTGAGCTCCAGGCTCTGTCTACTAAGTCTCCTTTCTTCTCTGTCCATCTGGACAAGGTTGTTCTAAGGACTCATCCTTCTTTCCTGCCCAAGGTTGTTACAGCCTTTCATATCGGGCAGTCCATCACCTTGCCCACCTTCTTTCCACCTCTGCATCCCTCGAAAGAGGAAGAGAGGCTCCACCGTCTGGACCCAAAACGTGAGCTCTCCTATCTAGACCGCACACGCCAGTTTCGGGTGGCCAACCAGCTCTTTGTTGGTTGCGTGGGCGCTAAGAAGTGGGTCGTTTTGTGCATCAAGGTGTTCGAGGCATGTGGGCTGCTGAATTCATATCTGTGCATAGATCGCCGCCTAGTGTTGGGTCCGGATGATTGCACATTGTTGTCCTCGAAGAGTCTTCGAAGTATCACGAGATATGTGGCTCCTCCCCTGGACTACAGTGCGCATGGGCATCCTTTCCATCCTCAGATTGTTTTTTTCCGCCATTGGGTTCGGATGTACTTTCTCGACTCTAGTTCGGAAACTTTGTATTGACTCTTTCCTAAGGCCTTCGAAGCGTCGGTATTGTCTCGTTCGGTGCCTGTTTCTTTCCAGTTCTTCGAACCGGACGTCTGAGGCTGATTCTCACTTTCGACACCAAAGGCCCAGACTACGACGACGATGGATCGGAGCCCGTTCAAACGATGCCCCATCTGTAATTCAAAATAACCCCACATTGATGTGCACCCAGTGTGCAATAAATGTTTGTCCCCGAGCACGACGAGGCCAGCTGTATGGCCTGCTCGAAGTTCCGCTCCAAGAAGACGCTTAAACTTCGACGCGCAGCAAGACAGTCAGCGCAAAAGTCGGCGCCCGAGCCGGTCAACATCTTCGAGGCCGGTGACGAAGAAGGCGCCAAAGAAGAAGAGGAAGAAAAAGAAGAAGAAGCTCCTGACGAGCAGTCGGAACCAGCGTCGGAGCATGACTCCAACTTCGAAGTGGACGAACAAGTTGAGGAGTACGTCCACGAAGAAGACGTCGTCGAAGTAGGGGACGACGAGGGGGCCATAGGAGCCGTCGATGACGACTCCAGTGATGAGCCAGGCCCAACCGCAGTAGCGGGGCCTACAACTGACAATACGCTCCCTACGGCTCAGGTTGAGGCATCGCCGAGAGGCCTTAGCCAAGATCTACCTTTACATTCTATAGCCCCGCGTCCAAGCCAGGCTAAGAATACTTCGAAGGAGCCATCGGTCGATTCTTCAAAATCGAAACCGAAACCAACAGAGCCAAAATCGAAACTGAAACTACTTAAGATGGTCGTCGGTTCGACGTCGACGCCAGTCAAATCAAAGACTGTCGAAGACCCTTCGGCGTCGAAAGGGGCCGTCGCCTCGAAGACTGGAGCGTCAAAGCAGAGCTCGACCGTCAAACACGTCACCTCGACGCAGTCGACGTCGACGTCGACTCACAAACATGGCGACAAGGCCAAAGGCCTCCAGACCAAGAAGGCTGTCGAGCCGAAGATTTCAGCGCTCAAGCCACTACTGAGCAAACAACTCGAGTCGACAACCAAAGCCGACTCAAAACAAGTGTCATCGACGCCTAAGGCCGTGCATGCTACGCACCGGGAGCTCGAGTCGACGCAATCAAGCAAGCGTCCTGCTGAGTCGCCGAAGCAGCTCGGATCGACCACTACTGCGAGCTCCAAAAAGGTCGGCCACCCTCCGATTAAGTTCGGTCTTCCGCCGACGGCTCGAGCTCGAACACCACAGAGGCACCGACACTTCCAAAACGTTGTCGGCGCCTTCGAAGCCCACCCCTGAAGGGGTTCTGTTCCACGAGCCCTCGTACGACAACCAGTCGAAACTCTTCATCGACTCGGAATCGGGCAGGCTTACCATCCATAAACGGAAGATCGCACCTGAACATCCCTTGGAGGGTTATACAATTCCTCTTAAACGGAAGAAAGTCTCGGCCACCTCACCAGTTCTCTTTGAACTCGTTCAGAACTATCCACAACAAATGGCATATTCTCCAGCACAAAGCGAGGAGGACATGGGTGATGATTATGGCCAGGCGGCCTTCACTTATCACGCTGACACTGATCAGGAAGAACCTCAACAGTGGTCTGAAGCTGTAGATCAAACTGTAGATCCTGATGATCAGCAAGCTGCACCGGACGCTCAGTCCTACAACGTCAAAACCTCGTCAACTGAGGACACGGCGGCGTTTAACGCTTTGATAGAGAGGGCAGCCCTCAACCATGACGTGGAAATGCACACAGAACCTGTGGAAGAAGATTTCTTATTTGACACTTTCTCCACCTCTGAAAGATCCACTAAGACTTTGCCTATGCTTAAAGGGGTCCTCAAGCATGCTGCGGACATTTTCAAAGAACCCACAAAAGCAAGGGTTCTCAACCCACGGATTGAAAAGAAATATAGGCCTGCTCCAGTGGACCCCACCTACATCAAAGACCAACTCCCATTGGACTCCCTCGTAGTGGCCAATGCCCGCAAAAGGGCAAACTCGCAAACTAGTGGTGACGCTCCTCCTCCTGACAAAGAATCAAAGATCTTGGAGGCGTCAGGAAAGCGAGTGGCAGCGCAGGCTGCTAATGTTTTGAGGATTTCAAATACACAGGCCCTATTGGCTAGATACGATAGGGCTCACTACGACACACTAGAACAGTTGTTGCAACACCTGCCTGATGTTTACAAGGAGGGAGCAGAAATGATCATACAGGAAGGGAAGTTGATTTCTAATGCATCCATCAAATGCGCACTGGATGCGGCAGACACGGCAGCTAGGGCCATTAACACTAGTGTAATGTTAAGACGTCACGCATGGCTCCGCATCTCTGAGTTCAAACCCGAGATTCAAACAACTCTGCTCAACCAGCCGGTTAACCCAGATTTCCTTTTTGGTCCCGAGGTAGACACAACCCTCGAAAAAATAAAAAAGGACACTGAGACAGCAAAATCCATGGGGGCTCTGCAATCACAGCAGTTTCGAGGCAGTTCCTTTCGTCGCTCCGGTAATAGGGGAGCCTCAAGAGGACAGGCTTTACAGCAGGCCCAGTACACCAAAGGGAGCACGCAATCCACCTATACAAAGAATACCAGGGGTGGATACCGTGGAAACGGCGCCAAGGGCAGAGGACGTGGCAATAACAACGCCAGATCCTATGCTCCCAACAAACAGTGACGCCTTGTCACTGCCCCCCGACCATCTAACACCTGTCGGGGAAAGACTCCAGCAGTTCCTGCCAGTCTGGGAAGGCATTACCACGGACAGGTGGGTGAGACAACTTATCCGATACGGCTATTGTCTAGAGCTAAACTTCACCCCTCCCCCCCCCAACATACCCCCAAGGCACCGTCCTATGTCCGCAGAGCACATGCACTTATTGCAGCAAGAAGTACTCTCCATGCTGCAAAAAGGGGCAATAGAGCTCGTGCCTGCAGAAGAACGAGGTACAGGAGTGTACTCTCTGTACTTCTTAATCCCAAAAAAGGACGGTTCCCTGCGGCCCATTCTAGACCTCAGGCCCCTTAACCAATACATACTGTCAGAACACTTTCATATGTTAACCTTGCAGCAGGTCCTGCCGTTGCTCAGTCAGGGCGACTTCCTAGCGACCCTGGACCTCAAGGATGCATATTTCCTCATTCCCATTCACCCAAGTCACAAGAAATATCTCAGGTTCACCATCAACAATCAGCATTACCAATTCAAGGTCCTGCCTTTCAGGGTCACCACTGCCCCCAGAGTGTTCACCAAGTGCTCAGCGACTGTGCACCTTCGAAGACAACACATTCATGTCTGTCCCTACCTGGACGACTGGCTTGTTCAAGCCAAGTCAGCACAGCAGTGTGCCAGCCACATGTCACGCACAATTCACCTCCTTCACAGTCTAGGGTTCTAACTCAACTACGCAAAGTCACACCTGCAGCCCGCCCATGTGCAACAGTACCTAGTGGCGACATTGAACACTCTGACGGCAACAGCGCAGCCGAATTCCGCCAGAGTCAATCGCATGCAGCTGCTCATTCGGAGGTTCAGGCCTCAACAATCGCTCCCAGCGCAGGTGTTTATGCAGCTCATCGGTATGATGGCATCCTGCATATTCATAGTCCCGCACGCGAGGCTGCACATGCGTCCCCTTCAAGAATGCTTAGCACGACAGTGGAACCAGGCTCATGGGCATCTAAAAGACCTAGTGTTGGTGACCGGTCGTGCATACAACTCTCTGCATTGGTGGAATCCACAAAACCTTTGCACGGGACGACCGTTCCAAGAGCCTGTCCCACAGATAGTGCTAACGACGGACGCATCTCTCCAGGGTTGGGGAGCGCATGTCCTCCATTACACGGTGCAGGGACTATGGACAACACAACAGCAGACGATGCATATCAATCTGTTAGAGCTGATGGCAATCTTCATGGCACTAAAAGCAATCAAGTTGCACCTGTGCAACAAGGTCGTGTTCATCCGGACGGACAACATGACTGCCATGTATTATATCCAGAAACAGGGAGGCACACTCTCCCCGCAGCTATCTCACCTAGCCCAGAGCATGTGGAAGTGGGCCATTCAGAGGAACATCTTCCTCATGGCGGAGCATCTCCTGGACGTAGACAACCAGATGGCGGACCTGCTCAGCAGGCACAGTCATCAGATGCACGAGTGGGAAATTCACCCCTCGGTACTCCAGCCATACTTCCAGCAGTGGGGTCAGTCAGAGATCGACCTCTTCGCCACAAAAGAGAACGCAAAATGCCAAAGCTTCGTCGCCAGGTTCCCACACCCGCAGTCTCAGGGCAATGCGATATGGATGAACTGGTCAGGCAGATTTCCGTACGCTTTCCCCCCAGCCCCACTCATACCGCTGGTGCCGCGCAAACTGCGGCAGCACTCCATGATGCTCATCCTGGTTGCTCCAACGTGGGCACGGCAAGCTTGGTACACCGCATTCCTGGAACTTTCAGTGGTGCCCCACCAACGGCTGCGCCTCACTCCCAGCCTCCTCACTCAGAGCCATGGAGACATTCAGCACCCAGATCCGCAACAGCTGAGCCTAGCGATTTGGCTCCTGAGGTCATAGAGTTTGGCTACCTCAACTTGCCCCCTGAGTGTATGAACATCATCAAAGAGGCAAGGCGACCTACAACTAGGGCGTGCTATGCAGCCAAATGGAAACGTTTTTTCATATACTGTTCCAACAATGACATTAATCCGCTAGATGCGTCCACGCAGAACATCATATGTTACATGCTGCATCTGTATCAATGCAATCTAGCGTATAGTTCCATCAGGATACATTTGGCTGCTATAGCAGCTTATCTTCAGAGCAGGCAGCACCTTTCCCTCTTCAGAGTGCCTGCCATCAAAGCCTTTTCAGAAGGCCTTAAAAGAGTGATCCCTCCCAGACACCCTCCTTCGCCTGTCTGGAACCTAAATATCGTTCTCACCAGGCTCATGGGGCCCCCTTTGAGCCTCTCCATTCTTGTGAGATACAGTTTCTTACATGGAAAGTAGCTTTTCTGATAGCCATCACGTCGCTACGAAGAATCAGTGAGCTTCAAGCCCTGACAATTCAAGAGCCCTACCTACAAATCCATGCTAATAGGGTAGTGCTGCGCACCAACCCCAAGTTCATGCCAAAGGTCATCTCGCAGTTCCACATTAATCAAAACATAGAACTGCCAGTTTTCTTTCCAAACCCAGATTCAGTGGCAGACAGAGCACTGCACACCTTAGATGTCAAAAGAGCTCTCCTGTATTACATCGACAGGACAAAAGACTTTAGAAAGACTAAACAACTGTTTGTTGCCTTCTCTCCACAACACAAAGGCAACCCTATTTCCAAATCCGGTATAGCCAGATGGATTGTTAAATGCATTGAAATCTGTTATCAAAAGGCTAAACGCACTTTAACAGTTCCCCCAAGAGCGCATTCCACACGCAAGCTAGGGCATCCATGGCTTTTCCTAGGTAACATTCCTCTGGAAATGTTACTTACCAAGTAAGCATTGGTTTGTGGCATGTGGTGCTATATATAGATTGACATGTGCCCATCCTCCTCCCAGGAAGCCTCTCTTGGTTGTAGTTACATCTATATTGCATTCCTTTAAAATGGTCATCTCATTATACTACACTATCCTTCACACTCCATGCTAATCCACCTTTCAGAAAACAATCTTAATAATGGAGTCGAGGACCATGCACATTACAAGGAAAAAGAGGAGCACTATACCTCGTAACTAGTAAGACTTTCTTCAATGAAAAAAACCTTGCACACATCCGAGCCCAACACTAGATTGCGGGATTGTGCTAATCATGTGAATCTACAGCCCTACCTGGTATGAACAGATGCTTACTGGGTAAGTAACATCTTTCAGACCTCACATAAGTCTCACTTCGTCTAGGCCTTTCCCTTTCCCCAGGCTATTCCTGTGACAGGTAGTCTTCGCAATAGAGGTTGTTCGGTAATTCAAAGAAGAACCACAAGAAGTCGAAGCCTAGCTTCAACCCCATCCTGCCACTCTTTCCAAAGATAAGTTAGGAGGGTGTCAAGATGCCAACCGATCTCGCTCGCGATCCCCGGCTGCGAAGCTGATTCGTCAACTAGACTCATTATGCCCTGACTTTGCAGTCCTTTGGCAACTCTAGAAAGTTAAGGCCATCTAGGAGCCCATGCTGCATATTTTTGCCATTCTTCTCATTTCCTATGGTGCCTCTTTCTGCCCCAATGAATTGTAGGGGCCTCCAGTTGGATTAGCCCCCGTGCCAGAAGTAGGTTTTGGTTGTTATTCCCGCTACTTTCTGGTAACCAAAAAGGACAAATGCCTGCGTCCTATCTTAGACCTCCGGGCCCTCAACAACTTCCTCTAAAAGGAGAAGTTCAAAATGCTCACCCTAGCCCAAGTTCTGCCTGCACTTGACCCTGGAGACTGGCTGGTAGTGTTGGACTTGCAGGAAGCTTATTTTCATATCTGTCCTGCCGATCCACAGTTCACGGTGGGCCTTGAGCACTTTCAGTTACTGTGCTCCCCTTTTGTCTTACCAGTGCCCCTTGGGTGTTCACAAAGGTGATGGCGGTGGTCCCTGCTCATCTGGGCAGAACGATTTAGAAAGGGGGTGGTGATGAACAGAGTGTCTGAGTTAAACAGACCACTCTTACCCAGTCCAAAGATCAGGGCTTGATCCATCACCGTTATTTATCTCACTGCCCCATCCCAGCTCAGAACCTGGCTATATGCAAATCAGTCTGTCCCTGGCCCAGTGCATCATGGGAACAGGGCAGACTAAACTACCAAGCCAATTCTTCACCAGAAAGGAGACAAGCTACCGGGGACCGGTTTCTGGCATTTCAGCCTTCTTCGGCCCGGCTTGCTTGAATCCTGATGGAGCAGTGAGAAAGGGACTCATGTCTGAGTATACCCTGCCACACCTATAGTGGCCAAAAACGATTTAGAAAGGGGGTGGTGATGAACAGAGTGTCTGAATTGAGCAGACCACTCTTACCCAGTCCAAAGATCAGGGCTTGATCCATCACCGTTATTTATCTCACTGCCCCATCCCAGCTCAGAACCTGGCTATATGCAAATCAGTCTGTCCCTGGCCCAGTGCATCATGGGAACAGGGCAGACTAAACTACCAAGCCAATTCTTCACCAGAAAGGAGACAAGCTAACTGGGATGGTGCAGTGAGCTAAAAAACGGTGTTGGATCTAGCCCTGATCTTTTGACTGGGTGAGAGCTTTCTGCTTAATTCAGAGACTCTGTCCCTCACCACCCCTTGTTGTAAATATTTTTGTCCACCCTAAGCGTGGAAGGGTATTCTCAGATGTGAGACCCTTGCTCATTGCACCATCAGGATTCAAGCAAACCGGGCCGAAGACTGCTGTAATGCCAGAAACCGGTCCCCGGGAGCTTGTTTCCTTCCCAGTGTAAGAATTGGCTTTTGTAGTTTGGTTTGCCCTGTTCCCATCATGCACTGGGACAGGAACAGACTAATTTGCATACAGCCAGGTTCTGAAACTGGGATGGTGCAGTGAGCTAAAAAACGGTGTTGGATCTAGCCCTGATCTTTTGACTGGGTGAGAGCTTTCTGCTTAATTCAGAGACTCTGTCCCTCACCACCCCTTGTTGTAAATACATCTGGGCAGAACAGCGGTTCCAGTCTTCCCCTATCTCAACGACTGGCTGTTGAAGGGTGGCTCGCTCCAGGCTGTTGTCTCCCATCGCCAGGCTACACTGGACCTTCATTTGCTGGGGTTCACTATCAATGTGCCAAAGTCACACCCGACTCCCTCTCAGACAGGCGGTTCTAGACACAGTGCAGTTGTGGACCTTTCTTCCTGAGCAGTGAGTCCGGGATATTTGGGCTATGATATCGAGGTTTCAGCCTCTATCCCGGATTTCGGTGAGAATGACTGAGGCTGCTGTGCCTCATAGCCTTCTGCATCCTGCTGGTGGATCATTCCAGATGCCATATACAGGCTCTACTGTTTGACCTGAAGTTCCAATGGGTGCAGCTTCAGGGGAATTTGCACACCAACTGCAGTGTTGGCTAACAAACTAAGATTGGGTCAGGAGCATATCCCTCTCCCTTCCCCAACCAGATCTAACAGTGCTGATGGATGCGTCACTTCTGGGATGGGCGGCACCTGGGAGAGACGGAGATCAGAGGCGTCTGGTCTCCGGCGGAGTCTGGCCTCCACATCAACCTTTTGGAGCTCCGGTCGATGAGACTGGTATTTATAGCATTCCTTCCCTCTCTCAGGGGGAAAGTGGTGCAGGCCTTCTCCGACAACACCACCGCCTTGTGGTACTGCAACAAACCGGGGTGGGGTGGGATTGTGAACCCTTTGTCAAGAGGCTCTCCTCCTCTGGAGGTGGCTGGAACATCAGGACATAGCCCTGCTGGTTCAACACCTGGGGGTTCCTGGACACCATTGCGGACAAATTCGGCCATCAGTGACTCATCTATCACGACTGGCGTCTCCATCCAGAGGTGTCTCCAGGTCTCATTTAACGGTGGGGAGAGCCTTGGTTAGATCTGTTCACCTCCGAAGAGAATGGACAAGGCCAGCATTTTTGTGTGTTGGAGTTTCCAACGCAAACTCAAGGAGATGATGGACGGAGCGCTGAAACTTTTCAGACACTCACCCCCAGTCACAGATCTGGGTTGAATCAGTCATTGTTCTTTAGCTCACTTCCCCACCCCAGTTCAGACCCTGCGATATGCAAATCAGTCTTGACCCTGTGCCTCATGGGAACAGTTCAGCCCGAACTGCCAAGCTGATGGATTTAGGCCCAGATCTCTGTACTGGGGTGAATGTTTGATATTGTTCAACATTCTTGTTGTTCTTTTTGCATTTGTCATCCACAGTAGGATGGATAGGCACAGACGTGGGTCCCGTGCTCTCCATGCCACTGGAGTTAATTTAGCCTGGCTGATGAGGAGTGAAACTCCGAAACCGGTTTCCAGGATGCTTGTTTCTGGTCCAGGGAAGACCTGGGCTGGCAGTTCAGGCTGGACTGTGTCTTTCTCATGGGGAACAGGGTCAAGACTGATTTGTATATGACTGGGTTTAAACTGGAATGGCATGGGGAGTTAAAAAAAAAAAATAGATTCAGGCCCAGATCTCTGTACTGGGGTGAATGTTTGAAATTGTCCAACATTCTGTCCATCATTTGTTCTTTTTGAGTTTCCTAGGCGGCGCTTGCTCAGCAATCCTTTTCGTTGTGAGTTAAGCCTTCACCTCCTGACGCCTCTCCGCCTGTACCGCTTCTGCCAAGAGTGCTCAAGTAGATCAAGCGCGACCGGGCTCAAGTCATTCTTGTATCTCCGGACTGGGCACAAAGAGTCTCGTACCTGACCTTCTGAGCATGGCCATGGATCCTCCGATCACACTGCCCCTTCGTGAGGATCTTTTGTCGCAGCTGCAAGGGAGGATTCTTCACCGGAACCAGTCCAGTCTCCAGCTCCTTGCAGGGAGATTGAGCAACAGCAGTTGACAGCTTTCGACCTTCCGCCTGAAGTCTGTGATAGTATCTTGGCAGCCTGGCATTCCTTTCCGAAAATTGTATATGCCTGTAGAGGAAAACATTTGAGGCATGGTACACAGCAAAGGATGTGAATGCCCTTTCTGCTACTCTTTCAGAGGTTCTTGTTGTTAGAAATGGGGATCTCTGGTTGGCTAAGGCTTGCGCCAAAGCCAGGCAGAGACCACCACTCTAGTCAGGAAAAGGGAGTTACACGCCAAAGATAACCCTTGGTAGCTTGGCACGAGCAGTCAGGCTTATCCCGGTGGTGATGTGTAAAGCATTTGAACAACACACACAGTAACAACATACTAGGCACACCACAAAAGGAACTTCACACAAAGTTATATATAGAAATAGCCTTTGTATGATCATAAAACGCATTAGATGGTAATCACACAATATGCACTATGCCAACTGCCACTGGGCAATATTTACAGGCGATTATTTACAAATGACAGGACCACGTGGGCCACTGTCAGAATCATCACTTGGTAAAAATAGTAAAAGTAAGATTATATAAAGAACTTAAACACAACCAGTAATCACTGGCAGACACTATACTCAGCATCAACCTGTAACATAAATCCTATCATGCACAGTATCACATAAGGCGAGGAATCTATTCTGCGCCAACCTCATAAGCCTAAACATAGTGGACCATAATCTCCTAAACATAACTCGCAATAGGAAATAACCTTTCTAACATAAACTGGAGTAGGGAATAAATCAAACCTAAACCACAGTAGAGAATCAAATAAACCATAAGCCAGTATGTAAAACTTCATAATCATAAAATCACATCTATAAGCATAATTCTGATAGATACATCTGCCAGTGGATTCCTCACCTTGTGAATATCCCCCTTGCGTCAGCAACGTTCGGAAAATTCTTTGTAGCACGCCGGCGTGGACGACGTCATAGGAGCACGGCATTGCGCGCGACTCCGTCTGACGTCACCGACTCCATATTAGGCCTACGTCGGCGTGATGACATCAGTTCCCTTTTTTCCGCGTCGTCGACGCGAATGGTTTATGGGATCTTCTGTGATTCAGATAGTGACTTTGTTACTATTTCTGTGTTACTGTGTTTCTGTTCTTCGTCGAAGATGTCGTCGAAGAAGACGGGGTTTAAGCAGTGAGGTTCGTGTGCCCGGATGATGTCTATGACAGATCCTCAGGACGATTGTTTGTGGTGTCTGGGTACAGACCATGATGTCAAAGGCTGTTGATCCTTCTTTAAGATGAACCCTAAGGCTCTGCGAGAACAAGAGGCAAAACTTCTGCTGGCAAAGGTGAAAGGTAAAGAAGCCAAGAGATCTTCGAGGTCAAGGTCTAGGCGCTCGAGATCGAAGCAGAAGTCAAGATCGAAGTCGAGGGCCAGGTCGGAGTCGGCATCGAGGTCGGCTTCGGGACATGCTTCGGGTTCCTCGAAGAAAAAACACAAGAGGAAGAAGCCTAGTTCAAGGCATCATTCTGGGTCATCGCACTCGAAGAGGAAGTCTTCTTCTCGAAGACATAAAAAGGATTTTGTGTCTCCTTCTCCTGTTTGTGAGCCTGAAGGTGGTGCCTGGCCTGTACGATCTCGAGAGAAATCTCCGGATCCGGAGCTGGAACCGAATCCGGATTTGTGTCAGTCTTCAGAGCATGAAGAAGACGTGGAGATTCCTCGGGCACCGACTCCGGTGGACAACCCAGAGGGTCAAGAGGAGCCGAATCTGGAGCAGCCTCCTTCGGAGAAGCCATTGGGTTTGTACCCTCCCTTTCCTGGTCCTGGTCAGGACCCTTCGCATTTCCTTAATGCCATGTTTGGCGTCTATGCGAGGGCAATGTACCCCTCTGTAGCACCTGCGGGTCCCATGGGTCCATTGTCATTTAACTTGGGTGTCCCTCAAGCTAATGCTCCGGCGCCTTTTCTGCCGTTTATGCCGACGCCATATCCACCTTGGCTCGGTTCGGCGCCGGCGAGGTCATCAACTCCGCACACGGCTTCACCGGTTCCGGAGTGACCTTGGGATTTGGATCGGGGTTCGACGCCGGTTCCGGCTTCCCATCCTCCAGCTGTTCTGGTTCGACGCCGGATCCGACGACTTCGGTTCGTCTGGAGTGGTCAAGGCGTAGAGCCCAGCGTCTCCTGGAGGAGAAGGAATATGAGGACCCTGAAGTGGACGAAAGAGAACTTCAGGAGCAGGAGGATTTTTTGTGGATCTCCATAGTGCTAGTAGACGAGAACTTTCACCAGAATGGGGGTTGCCTGCAGTTTCTGATGCACCCTCTAAGGATGTGGTGCCATACCATGTGGTTATTAAAAAGGCTGCTGAGCTGCTAAATTTGACTTTGCCTACAGTGGAGTTCAAATCTAATATCCTCACGGAGGTTTTACATTCGCCTTCTTCAGTTATTGAGCCGACTCTGCCATTCACTGAGGCTCTGACTGAACCAATTTTAGGAGTCTGGAAAAAGCCTTTGTCTGCTCCTGCGGTGTCCAGATCAGTGCCGAGACGATATAGGGTGGCACCTGGTGACCTTGAGTTCTTGACTTCTCATCCTTCGCAGGAGAGTCTGGTGGTGCAAGCCGCTTGTTCGAACAGGTCAGCAGGCTCTTTTCCCAAGGTGCCTGGAGATAAAGACTCAAAGAAATTGGATCAAACTGCTAAAAAGGTTTTCTCCTCAGGTAGCGTGGCTCTGAAGGCTACGAATGCTACTTGCCTGCTGGCCAGATATGTGCATGCCTTAATGGATTCGGTTAAGCAATTGTCATCTAAGCTTCCGGAGGAAGATAGAAAAAACTTCAATGAGGTTGTCTCTGACACTCAGGCGGCAGCACGCCAGGTTATTCAGAGTGGCATGGACACCGCAGAATCTCTGGCTAGGATAATGGGTTCTTCAGTGGCCACCAGAAGAGCCGCTTGGCTAAAATCTTCTGAGTTTTCGGCAGACGTTCAGGCTGCTCTTAAGGATTTGCCTTTTGACGGCACTGGCCTCTTTGGAAAGAAAGCGGATGTGGCATTGGAGAGATTCAAAGATAGCCGGGCGACAGCTAGGTCTTTGGGCTTGCAAACTAGAGGCTCTTCCACCAGAAAGTACAGGGGCTTTGGTAGGTCCACTTTTCGTCCTTTTAAACAAAGCCAACAACAGCAGCAACACCAGAACCCTTTGTATAAGTCATACAGAGGTAGACAAAGGGGTCGTGCCCGTGGACGTCAAGCCTCCTTCTCCTCTACTTCCTCCTCTAATACCCACCCCCCACCTACAACAGCAAAGCAGCCCTAGATCCCCCAATCCGGATCATGCGGGTCCAGTAGGGGGTCGGCTTACTCATTTTCTACGGGATTGGGAATCGGTTACATCAGATCTTCGGGTTCTCAATCTCGTAGAAAATGGGTATGCTCTTCCTTTTCAGGAGTTCCCTCCCAATTACCATCCTTGCCAAGGTTATTGTTCGGAGGACCACCTGTTTCTCCTGCAGGAAGAAGTCCTGGCACTGTTCAGAAAGGGTGCGATAGAGGTGGTTCCGGAGCAGGAGAGGGATCAGAGGTGCTACTCCCGGTATTTCCTGATCCCCAAAAAGGATGGCAGACTTCGACCAATCCTGGATCTCGAACTTGTATCTGAAACAGGAAAAGTTCAAGATGCTCACTCTTGCGCAGGTTCTTCAAGCACTGTTGGAAGAAGACTGAATGGTGTCGATTGACTTGCAGGATGCTTATTTCCAAATCCCCATCCTGAAGTCGTACAGGAAGTATCTCCGTTTTACGGTGGGGTCGCAACACTACCAGTTTGCGGTCCTTCCGTTTGGACTTACTACTGCGCCTCGAGTTTTCACCTAGGTGATGGCAGTGGTGGCAGCACATCTCAGGAGGTCGGGGATACCTGTATTCCCGTATCTGGACGACTGGCTGATCAAAGCGGAGTCGCCAGAGAAGGTGCTCCGTCATTTGCAAGAGACAACTCAGTTGTTGCACAGGTTGGGTTTTTCGATAAATGTACCCAAGTCTCACCTGACACTCCTTTGGAATAGCTGAGCACTATATAAGACCAACTTAACATAACATAACATTAACCTGGTGCCCTCCCAGCGCAACCTGTTCATAGGTGCGGTACTGGACACAACTGTATGCTGTGCATTCCCTCCTACTCAAAGTATTCTCGACATACAGGAAATGATTCCTTTATTCTACAATGGAGCGGTTGTTCCAGTCCTGAAGGTCCTTCGTCTGCTCGGTCTGATGGCTTCTTGCATTCTGTTGGTCAACCATGCACGCTGGCACATGAGGGCACTCCAGTGGTGCCTCCGCAGGCAGTGGTATCAGCACAACGGAGATCTCAGGGAGTCAGTGAGGATCTCCAGAGAAACTGCAGCGGATATGTTTTGGTGGAGCGTGGAGGGCAATCTATCTCAAGGAAAGCCTTTTCATCTACCTCCTTCGTTGACCACAGTGATAACGGATGCATCCACTCTAGGGTGGGGTGCTCATCTGGGGGATCTGGAGGTCAAAGGTCTTTGTCTCCAGAGGAAAGGTTGCTTCACATCAACCTTCTAGAGTTTCAGGCGATACGTCTGGCGCTCAAGGCCTTCCTCCCTTCCCTTCGCAGTCAGTCGGTTCAAGTCCTGACGGACAACACGACCGCGATGTGCTATGTAAACAAGCAGAGAGGCTCTGAGTCTCTGGTCCTGGGTTCAGGACCACCAGATTTGTCTGATGGCAAATCATCTGGCTGGAGTTCTGAACGTACGTGCAGACATTCTCAGTCAGCAGTTCTCTGCCGACCACGAGTGGAGGCTCCATCCGGAGGTTGTTCACGACATCTTTCAGATGTGGGGGACTCATCGGGTGGACCTGTTCTCCACTCGCGAGAATGCTCACTGCCTGTCAGTTCGAGGCATGTGGGCTGCTGAATTCATATCTGTGTATAGATCGCCGCCTAGTGTTGGGTCCGGATGATTGCACATTGTTGTCCTGGAAGAGTCTTCAAAGTATCACGAGATAGGTGGCTCCTCCCCTGGACTACAGTGCGCATGGGCATCCTTTCCATCCTTAGATAGTTTTTTCCCGCCATTGGGTTCGGATGTACTTTCTTTACTCAAGTTCGGAATCAATAGAAAAACTTTTCTACAAGGCCTAAAGGCCTTCGGGGTCGTCTGTATTGTCATTTCAATCGGTGCCGAGTACTTTGTTCCAGTTCTTTTCGAGCAGGGCGTCGAGGAGGGCCGCGTGGCCTTTTCGACACCAGAGGCTCGATCGTTGATGGAACGGAGCCCGTTCAAACAATGCCCCCTTTGTAATTCTAAGTACCCACACATCGATGCACACCCGGGGTGCAACAAGTGCCTAGCTACGGAGCACAATGAGGCCAACTGTCTACCTTGTGCTCAATTCAGGTCGAAGAAGATGCTTCGAGTTCGACGCGCAGTGAGTCAGACGATGACGAAGCCAGCGCCCGACCCGGTAAATATCTTCGATGAAGAAGACGATGAGGTTGTCGAGACTGAGGATCCAGAACAGCAATCGGATCCCGGTTCGGAGCATTACTCCAACTATTATGAAGACGACGAAGAAAATGTCGAGGATGAAAACGTCGACGAGGTAGGGGACGAGGCACTAGCCATCGGAGCAGTCGATGACGACTCGAGCAATGAACCAGGCCCAACCGTGAGTACTGGGCCCGGTACAGACACTGAAAGACTTCCAGGGGCTCAGGTCGAGGCATCGCCGGAAGGCCTTAGCCAAGATCATGACGAACATTTTATAGCCCTGCGTCTCAGCCCGGCTAAGAATATATCACACGAGCCATTGGTCGAACATTACCAGTCACTGGTTAAATCGAAACCGAAAGCCATGGAGTCGAAAACGAAACCGAAACTGCTGGAGACAGCCTTCGGATCGAAGAGTTCGGATCCCTCGGATTTGACAAAAAAGAAGGGTGTCGAACCGAAGATCGGTACACTGAAGTTCATGACTAAAGTCAAGCATGTCGAACCGATGAGGTCGACGGACATCAACACAAATAAGGGACTCGAGTCTCGGAAGGTTCTCGATCCAAAGCAACGAGTCGGCAGGTCTCAGTTCGTCAAAGGCCTCGAGCCAAAGACCAGGAGCGGCTCGAAGGAGCACGTCGAGTCGAGGCAGAAGAGTGCGCCTCCAACGCAACAGGCGCCGAAGTCGACGCAAGGCCAACAACGTATTGGCGAAAAGACAAAGACGGTCGGACCAATGACGACGCCGGCCCCGAAGAAGGTCAGTCAGTCTACAAAGACTATGCCACTGATAAAATTCGGACTGCCCCCGACTGCACGGCCTAAGGCGTTCGAACCAAAAACGGGGATCGGAACGTCCAAGAAGGTGTTGATGGGGAAAAAGAGTAATTCTCTAGAAGAGGACATTGTGTACCAAGAGCCCTCCTATGATGAGCAGTCAAAGTTACATATCGACTCAAACTCTGGCAAACTTACTATTTATCAGAGGAAGATCAGGCCAGAAAATCCTCTTGAAACATAAAAAATTCCACTCAAGAAGAAAAGGGATTCTTCCACATCACCTGTTCTTTTTGAGACTGTAAGATCCCATGGCCAGGACACTTTTGCATACTCACCCACACGGACTGATGAGGATGTGGGGTATAACTACAATGAGGAATTTAATTATCCTGTGGACACGGATCAGGATGACCAGAGTCAAGCCTGGACAGACCCTGTAGACCCGGGGGAGTCACAGACGATTCCTGACACTCATTCTTATCCTGTCAAGACTTCGCCAACAGAGGATACAGCTGCGTTTAACGCATTAATAGAAAGGGCAGCAAACAATCATAATGTGGAGATGCATGCTGACCCAATTGAAGGAGACTTCCTATTTGACACTTTCTCCACTTAAGAGAAATCAGTCAAAACATTGCCAATGTTGAAAGGTGTCCTTAAACTCGCAGGAGACATTTTCAAGGAAACCACAAGGGCAAGTGTTGTTAACCCTAGAATCGAAAGAAAATACAGACCAGCACCTGTGGACCCTACATATATAAAGGGACAGCTGCCATTGGACTCTTTGGTGGTATCTAATGCTTGCAAGCGTGCCAACTCCCAAACTACTGGTGATGCTCCTCCTCCGGACAAGGAGTCTAAGATATTAGAGGCTTCTGGAAAAAGGGTGGCTGCTCAAGCAGCTAATATTTGGAGAATTTCTAATACGCAAGCCCTATTAGCCAGATATGATAGGGCTCACTATGACACACTAGAGCAACTGCCACAACATTTGCCTGATGTCTACAAGGAGGAAGCAGAAACACTGATACAAGAGGGAAAACTCGTATCTAACACGTCCATTAAATGTGCGCTAGACGCAGCAGACACCGCAGCCAGGGCCATCAATACAAGTGTCATGCTCAGGAAACATTTGTGGTAACGCATCTCTGGGTTCAAACCTGAGATTCAGACCACATTATTAAATCAGCCTGTGAACCCTGATTATTTATTTGATCCTGATGTGGACACAATATTAGAAAAGATTAAAAAGGACACAGAGACCGCCAAATCTATGGGTGCCTTGCAGTCACAACAATTCAGAGGAGGCTCCTTTCGTCACTCCGGTAACAGAGGAGCTACACGAGGCCAGGCATCTCAGCAGACGCCATACAATAAAGGGAGCACGCAAACCACCTATAATAAAAACAATAGAGGTGGATACCGTGGCAACAGCAACAAAGGCAGAGGATGAGGGAATAACAACACCAGCTCTTCCGCCAATACTAAACAGTGACGTCTTGTCACTGCCCCCAGACCATGTAACACCGGTCGGGGGACGATTACAGCAGTTCCTGCCAGTCTGGGAAAGCATTACCGCAGACAGGTGGGTGAGACAACTTATCCAGTACTGCTAGTGTCTAGAGCTAACCTCCACTTCACCCAACATACCCCCAAGACACTGTCCTATGTCCGCAGAGCACAGACACTTATTGCAGCAAGAGGTCATCAGCATGCTGCACAAAGGGGCCATAGAACTCGTACTATAGTTCTATATATATGTACCTATATATATGTACCTATAGAACAACAGGGTACAGGGGTATACTCGCTGTACTTCTTAACCCCTTCGATGCTGATGACGAGCTCAGCTCGTCATCACCCACGGGTGTCGTGTGCTGATGACGAGCTGAGCTCGTCATGGTGCCACTAAAATGGCAATTTCCAGCACAGGAGGGGGAAAACGCCTAGCAGCCAAGTGGTTAATTCCCAAAAAAGACGGGTCTCTCAGGCCAATACTGGACCTCAGACCCCTAAACCAATACATCTTGTCAGAACATTTTCACAAGCTCACATTACAGCAGGTTCTACCATTACTCAGTCAGGGAGATTTCCTCGCAACACTAGACCTAAAAGACGCATATTTCTACATACCGATACATCCCACACACAAGAAATATCTCAGGTTTACCATACAGAATCCGCACTACCCGTTCAAGGTCCTGCCTTTCGGGGTGACAACAGCCCCCAGGTTGTTTACCAAGTGCCTAGCGACAGTAGCTGCGCACCTATGGAGACAGCATATTCACATCTACCCCTATCTGGACGACTGGCTTATCCAAGCAAAGTCAGCCCAGCAATGTGCCAGCCACATGTCCCGCACTATTCACCTCCTACACAGCCTCGGATTCTCATTAAACTACCCAAAGTCTCATCTTCAACCCGCCCACGTACGACAGTACCTGGGATCGACAATAGACACTCTGGCTGCAAAGGCACAGCCAAACTCAGCAAGAATCAACAGCATTCAATTACTAATTCAGAAATTCAGACCTCAACACTCGCTCCCAGCACGGGTGTTTATGCAGTTGATAGCATGGTGGCCTCCTGCATCGTCATAGTCCCTCACGCACGACTACACATGCGTCCGCTTCAGGAGTGCTTAGCACAACAGTGGACCCAAGCTCAAGGACAATTAAAAGACCTAGGGCCCGATGTAGGTAAATTCATTTTACCACTTCTTAAATACCGAATCATACCGATTCGGTATTTAAGAAGTGGTAAAATGGAGGGGGGGTGATGTAGGTATTTCAGATTCGGTAAATACCGAATCGTTAAGATTCGGTATTTACCGAGTCTGTAAATACCGAATCGATAAAGCCCATTGATTCCTATGGGCATTGAAGCCCATAGGAATCAATGCTCATTACCGAATCGGTATTTACCGATTCGGTAAATACCGACTTTTGCAAGGGTGCAGGGGGTGTCACTTTGACACCCTCTAGCACCCCGAATTCAGGCATGTGTGACATGTGGCACACAGACAAGCCCTAAGGGCATGTCTGTCTGTCACATGGCACAGGTGTGCATGCACACATGTGCATGCACACCTGGATTCGGTATTTTACCACCTAATTGGATTGGGTGGTAAAATACCGATTCTGTAAGGCCTGTGGGACTCAGAAGAGTCCCACCTACATCTCCAATTTACCGAATCGGTAAAAATACCGATTCAGTATTTTACCGATTCGGTAAATTTACCGAATCGGTAAAATAGGGCCCCTACATCAGGAATGACCATTTACCGGTCGGTAACGGCCGAAATCGGCGGTTACCGGTCGGTAAATGGACACCTACATCAGGCCCTTAGTGTTGGTGACTGGTCGCGCATACAACTCTCTGCATTGGTGGAACCCACAAAACCTTTGCAGGGGACGACCGTTCCAAGAGCCTGTACCACAAATAGTGCTGACGACGGACGCATCTCTCCTAGGATGGGGAGCGCATGTCCTCCATTACACAGTGCAGGGACTATGGACGACACAGCAAAAGAAGATGCACATCAACCTGCTGGAACTGATGGCAATCTTTATGGCAATGAAGGCGTTCAAGGTACATTTGTGCAACAAAGTAGTGTTGATCCGAACAGGCAACATGACTGCCATGTACTACATACAGAAGCAGGGAGGAACACACTCTCCACAGTTGTCACATCTAGCGCAAAGCATGTGGAAGTGGGCCATTCAGAGAAACATATTCTTCATGGCGGAACACCTCCCCGGGAGGAACAACCAGATGGCGGATCTGCTCAGCAGACACAGCCATCAGATGCACGAGTGATAAATACATCCCTCAGTGCTACAACCGTATTTCCAGCAGTGGGGTCACCCAGAGATAGACCTGTTCGCCACAAGGGAAAATGCAAAATGCCAAAGCTTCGGCGCCAGGTTTCCACATCCGCAGTCTCAGGGCAATGCGATATGGATGAACTGGTGAGGCAGATTTGCGTACGCTTTTCCACCAGTCCCGCTCATACCACTAGTGGCACGCAAACTGCGACAACACTCAATGACACTCATCCTAGTTGCTCCAACGTGGGCGAGGCAACCATGTTACACCACGTTCCTAGAACTTTCCGTGGTGCCTCATCAAAGCTGCGACTAACACCCAGTCTTTTAACGCAGAGCCGTAGAGACATTCAGCACCCAGATCCGCAACAGTTGAACCTTGCAATCTAGCTCCTGAAGTCATAGAGTTTGGTTACCTGAACTTGCCTCTTGACTGTATGAATATTATCAAGGAGGCAAGAAGACCTACCACCAGAGCATGCTATGCGGCAAAGTGGAAACGATTTGTCATTTATTGTAACAATAATGACATCAATCCACTAGATGCATCAACTCAAAACATCATATGTTATCTGTTCCATTTACACAGATGCAATCTAGCCTACAGTTCCATATGTATACATTTAGCTGCGGTGGCAGCTTATCTTCAGAACAGGCAGCACCTTTCACTCTTCACAGTGCCTGCTATTAAAGCTTTCATGGAGGGACTCAAACGAGTGATTCCTCCTAGACACCCACCTTCACCTGTCTGGAACCTAAACGTGGTTCTAACCAGACTAATGGGACCACCTTTTGAACCTCTACACTCGTGTGAAATACAATTCTTAACGGGAAAGTGGCTTTTTTAGTGGCGATTACATCACTTAAAAGAGTTAGTGAGCTGCAAGCCCTAACTATTCAGGAGCCATTCATCCAAATTCACACAAATAGGGTAGTGCTACGTACAAACCCTAAATTTATGCCAAAGGTGGTATCCCAGTTTCACATCAATCAAACAATAGAACTGCCAGTGTTCTTCCCCAATCCAGATTCAGTGGCAGAAAGAGCTCTACACACACTAGACGTTAAGAGAGCTCTCCTGTACTATATAGACAGGACAAAACATTTCAGAAAAACTAAACAACTGTTTGTTGCCTTTTCACCGCAGCACAAAGGCAACCCCATTTCTAAATCCGGTTTAGCCAGATGGATTGTTAAGTGCATACAGATTTGTTATCAGAAAGCTAAACGCACATTAACAGTTCCCCCAAGAGCGCATTCAACAAGCAAGCTAGGGGCATCCATGGCTTTCCTAGGAAACATTCCTCTAGAAGAAATATGTAGAACAGCCACATGGTCTACCATGCACACATTTACCAAACACTACTGCGTAGATGTACACTCCAAACAGCAAGCAGCTGTAGGACAGGCTGTTCTCAAGACTCTTTTTCAGACTGCTGCAGCGGGCACGGGCAACCACCGCTAAGGGGGAGACTGCTATCCATTCTATGCACAGATATGAATTCAGCAGCCCACATGCCTCGAACGGAATATGCTCCTTACCAGTATGCATCTGTTCTTGGCATGTAGGGCTGCTGACATACATATCGCCCGCCCTCCTCCCCGGTGCCTGTCGCAGCTGTAGCACTCAGAATTGACCTCTAGCATGGACATCACTGTTAGACGGACCGGGAGGGTCGGCCGAGGACAAGGGGAGAGGTCTCCGGGGAGAGCCGTCTCCAGCGATCGTACAGACAAGTAACTTCCCCCCCACAGACGGACACCACACCAGGATAAGGTTCAATGATACTTTTATCAGCAATTCTTTAGGTACGGTAAAATTATACAAGGAGGTCTGGACTCAGGGGTCCCCTCGATTCTAGTCTCTGGATTGGGAAAAGGGTAGCGGGACAGTCTTGTTACCAATAGATGAAAATAGCTCTCAATCCTCGAGCTCGGCGTTCTAGATGATCGGGCCGCGGCGGAGCCAGCAGGTCCCGAGATGGACGAAGGAAGCGACGGTCCGCGGCGGAGCCAGCAGGTCCCGATGAAGATGGTGGTTACAAACGGTCCGCGGCCACGCCAGCAGGTCCCGACGACGATGAAGGTTACGAAGGCTGCGGCAGCGCCAACAGGCAGGACGATGGTTCGCAAGGCAGGGCTACGGCAGCGCCAGTAGTCCGTCAAGGATGAGTTCTTCACTGCGTCCCTCGACTCCAGGATACAACTGCCCTCCTGCTCTGGAGCTGCCCCAGTTATAGGGCTGATGCCCTTTGATGTCCGGACCCTCGCACTTGGAGGTTGGGGGGCCCGGGATGAAGGGGTCCAGACACCCAGCAGGGGGGTGGAGCCAGCGCCCGGGGAGGTTGTGGGCGAGCGGCACCTGGCGAGGGAGAACCATCGACACCTCTTTCTCCCATTGACCTGCCAAGTAGTCCGCTCACCTCCTGGGTGGATGGTGGTGCCGGGATGTCTGAGGCCTGGCCAGGCCCAGGGTTGGGGTCGATCGGGGGCCACGCGGCCTCGTGGCGGAGTGTCCAAGATGGCGCCCAGGCTGGGCGCGCGGGCCAGTAATGGATCGGGCCCACGAGGTCGATATGTTCAGAGGCAAGGGTCCCGGAGGGGACGGAAAACGTGAGGTGGTGGTGTGTGGCATTTGAGGGACCGGGCTCGGGCCTGGTCGGGCAGAGGGGGAGCGGCCCTTCATGTGGCCTGTCCAACATGCGTCCCCCCCAGCTGAAGGCGGGGAGAGTCACCCATCCTCTTGGGAACTCTCCTCGTCGAGGCGGAAAAACCGGGACAGGCCATCTGCGTTGGCGTGATCTGGCCCAGGCCGGTGTTCAACAGTAGGGAGATGGACCAACGTAGTAGTTTTGGGTTTTCCCCCCGCATCTGCATCAGCCACTGCAGGGGTCGATGGTCGGTCTGCACCCGGAAGTGTGTGCCAAAGAGGTAGGGCCGGAGCTTTTTGAGGGCCCATACCACGGCGAAGGCCTCCCTCTCGATGGTGCTCCAGCGTTGTTCTCGAGGTAGGAGTCGCCTGCTGATGAAGGCCCCTGGCTGATCAAGGCCTTCGGTGTTCAATTGAGACAGGACCGCCCCAATGCCGTGGTCGGAGGCATCCGTCTGGACGACGAATTCCCGGCTGTAGTCGGGGGCCTGGAGCACAGGGGCGGAGCACATGGCGGCCTTCAGTTGTTCGAAGGCTGTTTGACAATCTGGGGTCCAGTTGACCTTCTTGGGTTGATTTTTGGACGTGAGCTCTGTGAGGGGCCCCACTATGGTACCATAGTCTTTCACGAACCGTCTGTAATAGCCCGTGAGTCCCAAAAAGGCGCGGACCTCGGTCTGGGTGATGGGGGGCTGCCAGGACTGGATGGCGGCAATCTTAAGCTGCAGAGGGGCCACCAGGCCGCTTCCCACCTGGTGTCCGAGGTAGGTTACGGACCCCTGACCAATTTGGCATTTGCTGGCCTTGATCGTGAGGCCAGCTTGCTGAAGGGCCTGTAGCACCGCTCGGAGGTGGTGGAGGTGGTCGGACCAGTGGTGGCTGTATACAGCGATGTCGTCTAGGTAGGCGGCGCTGAATCCTTCGAGCCCGGCCAAGACCTGGTTGACTAGCCGCTGAAATGTTGCAGGGGCATTCTTCATGCCGAAGGGCATGACCTTGAAATGATAATGGTCATCAGGAGTGGAAAATGCAGATCGCTCTTGGGCCCGGGGTGTGAGGCCGATCTGCCAGTAGCCCGCCGTCAGGTCGAAAATACTGAGGTAGCGGGCAGCTCCCATGCGGTCAATTAGCTCGTCGGCGCGGGGGATGGGGTGTGCGTCCGTCCTGGTGACCGCATTCAAGCCCCGGTAGTCGACGCAGAACCGGAGTTCCGGTGTGGTGCCGGGAGCGGCTGCTTTGGGGACCAGTACTACTGGGCTGGCCCAGGGGCTGTCTGAGGGCTCAATGACCCCGAGGGTGAGCATTTTGGTTACTTCTCCCTGGATGCAAGCCCGTACCCGATCTGGTACGCGGTAGGCCCGGTGGCGGATAGGGGGGCTGTCCCCCGTGTCCACGTCGTGCACACACCAGGAAGTGACACCTGGGGTGAGGGAAAACAGGTCGGCGAACTGCAACAGAAGGTCTCGACATTCCTGGCGTTGGTCTAGGGTGAGGGCTCCCGAGAGCCGGACCCCATCCACGGAGCCATCTTTCTCCCGAGTCCGTAGGAGGTCAGGGAGGGGTTCGGAGTCTTCTTCGGCTCCATTGTCTGTGGCCATCAGGAGGCTGAGTTCTGAACGTACAAAGTGGGGTTTCAGCCTATTAGCGTGGAGGACTCGGAGGGTGTTCCGTGAAGATTCCATGTCGATGAGATAGGTGACAGGACCCTTACGCTCGACTACTTTGAAGGGCCCCGTCCACTTGTCTTGCAGGGCGCAGGGCTCGGTGGGGGACATCACCCATACCTGTTGTCCGGGTTCAAATTCGATGGAGGAGGCATTTTGGTCATACCACTTTTTCATGTCCTCTTGACTGGCCTCCAGGTTTGCTTTTGCCAGCTCTCTGAACCGTCGGGTCTGGTTGCGGAGGGTTAGGAAGTAGTTGAAGACATCCGGGGGGTTCTTTAGAGGGGGCATTTCCCAGCCTTCCTTGACTAGACTGAGAGGCCCCCGTACGGGATGTCCATACAATAACTCAAACGGGCTGAAGCCGAGGGACTTCTGGGGGACCTCTCGATATGCGAAGAGGAGGCACGGCAGCAGCACATCCCACTGGCGACGGAGGGGCTCTTCCAACCCCCCAATCATCCCTTTGAGCGTGCGGTTGAACCGCTCAACGAGTCCGTTTCCTTGAGGGTGATAGGGGGTCGTGAATCGGTAGGTGACCCCACACTGTTGCCAGAGGGACTTCATATATTTGGAAATAAAGTTTGTGCCCCTGTCGCTGACGACTTCTCTAGGGAAGCCCACACGGGAGAAGATCCCCATCAGGGCCCGGCCGACCACCGGGGCTGTCACAGTTCGCAGGGGAATAGCCTCGGGGTAGCGGGTGGCGTGGTCCACCAGTACCAGGATGAACCGATGTCCTTGTTTTGTACGGGGGTCCAGGGGCCCCACAATGTCTATCCCGACCCTCTCGAACGGGGTGGTGACCACGGGGAATGGTTGCAGGGGGGCCTTTAGTTTGCGGCCGCTCTTTCCACTGGCTTGGCACGTGGGGCAAGATCGGCAATGCTGGAGTACATCATTCCTCATTTTGGGCCAGAAGAAGTGGGTCACTAGGCGGCTGTAGGTTTTATCCTGACCCAGGTGTCCAGCCAGGGGGACATCGTGGGCTAGGTTTAGCAAGAAGTCTCTAAAACGGAGGGGCACCACTAGCACTCGGCTGGCCCCCAACTCTGCGATCCTTTGTTCACTGTATAGCAGATCATTGTCCCAGTAGACCCAATGTGTTCCGGAGGTATCCCCTGCACTCTGGGCGAGGGCTTGTTGGCGGAGTCCCTCGAGGGAGGGACAGGTCTTTTGCTCTTGGCGAAACTGTTCCTGTGTGGGTCCCCCCTCTTGATGCCACTGGTCGAGGCCAGCGAGGTCCGGAGGTTGAGCTGGTTCTGGGGGGACGGCACGGTCGGTGTCTTCGACTGGGGCGACCGGGGGAGGAGGCGCCGGCCATTCGGGTTCCTCTTGTCGGGGAGTGGCACGGGCGGCCATGGACCGGGTGGTGACGCACGCCCAGTCCGGGACGCCCAACATCCCCAGGTGTTCTCTTCGTTCTACGGCTGCCCAAGGAGAGCTTTCAAGGTCGTTTCCCAGGAGACAGTCTACGGGAGCATCATCTCGGACCGTTACTTTCAACATGCCGGAGACCCCTCCCCATTCGAAAGGGACGCAGGCCATCCGACACAGACTTTCCGAGTTATCGGCTGAACGGACAGGGCAGAGAATGTTTGGTATGAACTGTTCTGGGGTCACCAGGTGACAGCGGACGGCTGTTACACTGGCCCCGGTGTCACGGAGGGCTTCGGCCTGGCGTCCATTGATGCTCACCCATTGGCTGTACTTCCGGGTGTTAGCGGGTAGGGGGACCCGCGGGACCATGTCTTTCCCCCCTAAGCATGCTAAAGTCATGGCGGCTGGCTCCCATTCTTGATGCTCTTGTTCGTATTCTTCCTGCTCCTCGGAGATCTGTTCTTCCCCTAGGGCAGCAGCGGCCACTTGGCGGGGTCTTGGGCTCTGGTACTGCGGGCAATTTGGGTCGTTTGCATAGTGGCCGACTCGTTGGCATCGGTGACACGTGACATTGGCTCTGTATCCCGGTCGCGCCGGGGTGCTGCCCCGGTTGGCTGGGGGGGTGGTGCTGGTAGCGGGGGCGACCGGAGCGTTGTCTCTTCCTCGCCCTTGGCCCCCTCCTCCTCCTCGGGGACGGTGCTGACCGTTGTTGTTCCGGTTCTGTTCATAGGATCCATTTCGGCCCACTCTGGTGATTTCCCACCGGTCAGCCTCGGCTGCGAGCTGCCGTGGATCAGTCAATTTGCTGTCGAGGAGGTGCTGCCGGAGCTCAATGAAGCAATTGTTTGATAGATGCTCCCACACCATGAGGTTGAAGAGTTGTTCGTACGTTGTGACATTGCTTCCTTTGATCCAGCCCTCGAAGGCTCGGCTAAAATAGTTCACGTAGTCCACCCAAGTTGTACCCGGGATGCGGGTGCAGTCTCGGAACCTCTGACGGTACATCTCGGGTGTGAGCCCATAGCGGGTGAGGAGGGCAGCTTTCATATGGTCATAGGAGGTCATCTGATGGTCCGGGAGCTGTAGCAGGGCATCGCGGCCCTCATTGAGGAATCTCCCCCATAGACCGGCTCCCCAGTCGCTTCGATCGATCCGGTGGGCGGTCATAGCGATTTCGTAGGCCTTGAACCATTGCTGGATGTCGTCCTCTCGGAAGTATTCTCGAACGACATCCTTGGGGATGTGTACCTTTTTCTCTGTTGCCCCTGGGTCGCGGGGTTGCTCGGGCACCCCTAATTCTCTGTTCTGCTTGCGTAAGTCTATCTCAGCTAGTTTGCGCTCATGTTCATACGCCAGCCTCTTTTCCTCGAGCTCCCTTTGTCTCTGTTTTTCCTCTCGTTCTTCTCGGAGACGCAGGTGCTCTAAGCTTATTTTTTGTTCGGCCAGTTTAAGTTCAACATCCATTTTGAGCCGGGCCATTTCTAGTTCGTGTAGTCGTGTTCTTTCTCGTTCCTGGATCTCGTCTTGCGAGAGACCCGTTCTTTGCTCCTCGGGGGCCGTGGTGTTTTTTTCTACTGCTGCGATGTTTTGGTCGGTGGTTCCCACGGCCCCGGTTTCTGCCCAGGACTCTAAGGCCTGCTTAAAATCGTCTTTGGTACTTAGACCGGTGGTAGCGATACCTAGTTCGATGCAGAATTGTTTTAGTTCACGGTGGCTGTACTCGTTCAATTTCTCCATCTGAAATTTCTCGGTGGATCCGCTTTCTTTGGTTGTCATCGTGATTTCGTCGTGGGGTGAGCTACTCTCTGTACGATTATGCGGTGATTCGGATCGCGCCGCTGGCCACCAATGTTAGACGGACCGGGAGGGTCGGCCGAGGACAAGGGGAGAGGTCTCCGGGGAGAGCCGTCTCCAGCGATCGTACAGACAAGTAACTTCCCCCCCACAGACGGACACCACACCAGGATAAGGTTCAATGATACTTTTATCAGCAATTCTTTAGGTACGGTAAAATTATACAAGGAGGTCTGGACTCAGGGGTCCCCTCGATTCTAGTCTCTGGATTGGGAAAAGGGTAACGGGACAGTCTTGTTACCAATAGATGAAAATAGCTCTCAATCCTCGAGCTCGGCGTTCTAGATGATCGGGCCGCGGCGGAGCCAGCAGGTCCCGAGATGGACGAAGGAAGCGACGGTCCGCGGCGGAGCCAGCAGGTCCCGATGAAGATGGTGGTTACAAACGGTCCGCGGCCACGCCAGCAGGTCCCGACGACGATGAAGGTTACGAAGGCTGCGGCAGCGCCAACAGGCAGGACGATGGTTCGCAAGGCAGGGCTACGGCAGCGCCAGTAGTCCGTCAAGGATGAGTTCTTCACTGCGTCCCTCGACTCCAGGATACAACTGCCCTCCTGCTCTGGAGCTGCCCCAGTTATAGGGCTGATGCCCTTTGATGTCCGGACCCTCGCACTTGGAGGTTGGGGGGCCCGGGATGAAGGGGTCCAGACACCCAGCAGGGGGGTGGAGCCAGCGCCCGGGGAGGTTGTGGGCGAGCGGCACCTGGCGAGGGAGAACCATCGACACCTCTTTCTCCCATTGACCTGCCAAGTAGTCCGCTCACCTCCTGGGTGGATGGTGGAGCCGGGATGTCTGAGGCCTGGCCAGGCCCAGGGTTGGGGTCGATCGGGGGCCACGCGGCCTCGTGGCGGAGTGTCCAAGATGGCGCCCAGGCTGGGCGCGCGGGCCAGTAATGGATCGGGCCCACGAGGTCGATATGTTCAGAGGCAAGGGTCCCGGAGGGGACGGAAAACGTGAGGTGGTGGTGTGTGGCATTTGAGGGACCGGGCTCGGGCCTGGTCGGGCAGAGGGGGAGCGGCCCTTCACGTGGCCTGTCCAACAATCACTGACTGTATCATACTCCCATCTCTGCCACAATGGCAAAAAACAATCTAAGGATGGAAAGGATGCCCATGCGCACTGTAGTCCAGGGGAGGAGCCACCTATCTCGTGATACTTCGAAGACTCTTCCAGGACAACAATGTGCAATCATCCGGACCCAACACTAGGCGGCGATCTATGCACAGATATGAATGTCAGCAGCCCTACATGCCAAGAACAGATGCATACTGGTAAGTTGCATATTCCTTCTGCAGTCTGCAGTATCCGATACAAGGAGCTTTGGGGGACGCGTTTCAGTTGAGTTGGGGAAGTCAACTCCTTTACGCGTTTCCTCCCATACCCTTGATTCCTCGGGTTCTGAGGAAGATTCGCCAGGACCGGGCCCAAGTCATATTGGTCGCCCCGGATTGGCCAAGAAGGGTGTGGTACACAGATCTACTCCACCTCTCCTCTCACCCGCCGCTCCGTCTCCCTTTCAGGGCAGATCTCCTCTCTCAGATGGAGGGGTAGGTTCTACACCCCCGCCTCCAGACATTACACCTTCATGCCTGGAGATTGAACGGGGCAACCTGAATTCCTTTTCTCTCCCTCACGATGTGGTGGATGTCATTCTTTCGGCCAGGCGTGACTCCACCAAGTCCATCTATTCGTATAGGTGGTCTAAATTTGTTGTTTGGTGTAGGGAGAAGGCTATTGACCCTTTGAGGGCTCACTTGTTCGATATTTTGCAGTTTGCTCTTTCTTTGGCGCAGCAAGGATTTGCTGTTGCCACAGTCAAAGGTTACCTTTCGGCGTTGTCGGCATTTCTCTGTTTGCCGGATCAGCCGTCTCTTTTTAAATCTCCAGTGGTTTTGAGGTTTCGGAAGGGCCTCACTAATATTTTCCCTCCTTCTCCATTTATCGTGCCTCAATGGGACTTAAATCTTGTCTTAACATTCTTGATGGGTTCTCCCTTCGAACCCTTACACAAGTGTCCCATGAGGCTCTTGTCTTTTAAGATGGTCTTCCTAGTTGCGATCACCTCGGCAAGGAGGGTAAGTGAGCTTCAAGCTTTTAGTTCTAAGCCCCCATTCCTGACCATTCATGCTGATCGAATGGTTCTTAGGACCAGGGCTGCTTTTCTGCCTAAGGTCGTAACTCCCTTCCATCAAGGCAGTCCATTACCCTTCCTACCTTCTATCCTCCCCCTCACCCTTCCAAGGAGGAAGAGAGACTGCACCGCCTGGAGCTTAAAAAGGGCGGTGTCCTTTTATCTTGATAGAACAAGAGACTTTCGAGTGGGTGACCAGCTGTTTGTTGGTTTTGCTGGCTGCCGGAAGGGTGGAGCGGTGCACAAGCGCACACTTTCCAGGTGGATAATTCTGTGCATCAAGATCTGCTACTCTCTGGCGGGTAAGGACCCTCCTGAGGGTATAAGAGCTCATTCTACCAGGGAAAGGTCTGCTACTTCTGCATTGTCTAGAGGTGTACCTGTTGCGGACATTTGCAGAGCCGCTACTTGGGCTTCCCTCCACACTTTCGCGAAGCATTACTGCTTGGATACCGAAGTGAGGAGGGACGGTCACTTTGCGCGCTCTGTCCTCCAAGATTTCTTGGTATAGCAGGGTGGAGACCCTCCTCCAGGAGTGGAGACTGCTGTGGGACTCTATTCACAAGGTGAGGAATCCACTGGCAGATGTATCTATCAGAAGAACAAGTTACTTACCTTCGGTAACGCTTTTTCTGGTAGATACAGTATCTGCCTGTGGATTACTCACTGACCCACCTGCCTCCCCGTTGTCCACTCTGCTTTACCTATGCTTATGTACATTATTGTATATTTATGTATATGTTTGAAATGGGTTTTCTTACCTCTGCTACACACTATGTGTGTATAATTTTGAAATGTATGTACTGTGTACAATGTATTTGTATATATCTACTGTCATTGGACCGTCCAGGTGCCTCGACGGCACGAAAAAAAGGGCGGAACTGATGTCATCACGCCGACGTAGGCCTAATATGGAGTCAGTGACGTCAGACGGAGTCGCGCGTGATGCCGTGCTACAAAGAATTTTCCGAACGTTGCTGACGCAAGGAGGATATTCACAAGGTGAGGAATCCACAGGCAGATACTGTATCTACAAGAAAAAGCGTTATCGAAGGTAAGTAACTTGTTCATTAGGGTGCATAAGACATATCATAGACATTACATTTCCTAGCACCTATATAAATCAAACTAGGGCCTGGCGCCCTACAAACCTACTAGTCCTCCGGGCTAACTGGCCATATCTAAGGGGCTCAAAGGCCCTCTGTCCAAAGGTCAGGGTGTGCTGCCAATGCAGCGAAAGTCAAGGGGGCGCAATCTGCACAGGTCTAAACGCACTAAGTGCTGCACAGCTCTGAAGACAAGGGGGGCAAAGGAGTACGTCTCACTCCTTAACTTCCGCATGTCCCCTAAAAGAATGGCCTAAATAGTGCAGCTGCCCACTACTTGCTGGGCAGCTGGGAAATATAGAAATGAGGCATGGGCCCTCAATGTCCCTTGGAACAAAGGTGCCCAACATTGGAGCCAAACGGGGCTCTGAAAGTAATTAATGCAAAGTGTTGGAGCCACACGGGCTCAGTAAATAAATAATGCAAACGTTGGAGCCATCTAGGCTCTGAAAACAACTATGCCCCCATTGGAGCCACGGAGGCTCTGGAATAATGAGGCCAAACGTGGGAAAGAACACAGGCCCATCTGCCCCTTTAAACAATCATGGCCACGTTGGAGCGGCATAGGCTCTCAAAATGATTATGCCCACAGGGTGGAGCCATCTAGGCTCTGGAAATCACTGTGCCCCATGTTGGAGCACACAGGCCCTTAAAATACTCAAATACGCACAGGCTCTGGGCACTCCTGGGGCCATAAAACAAATATAACCCACGTTGGTAGGTAGGTGACCCCGCACTGTTGCCAGAGGGATTTCATATATTTTGAAATAAAGTTTGTGCCTCTGTCGCTGACGACTTCTCGGGGGAAGCCCACCCGGGAGAAGATCCCCATTAAGGCCCGGCCGACCACCGGGGCTGTTACAGTTCGTAGGGGAACAGCCCCGGGGTAGCGGGTGGCGTGGTCCACCAGTACCAGGATGAAGCGATGTCCTTGTGCTGTTCGGGGGTCCAGGGGCCCCACAATGTCTATTCCCACCCTCTCGAACGGGGTGGTGACAACTGGGAAGGGTTGCAGAGGTGCTTTAAGTTTGCGGCCGCTCTTCCCGCTGGCCTGGCACGTGGGGCAGGACCGGCAGTGATTGAGGACGTCGTTTCTCATCTTTGGCCAGAAAAAGTGGGTCACCAGGCGACTGTAGGTTTTGTCCTGACCCAGGTGTCCAGCCAGAGGGACATCGTGGGCCAAATTTAACAAGAAGTCTCTAAAACGGAGGGGCACCACCAGCACTCGACTGGCCCCTAACTCCGCGATTCTCTGTTCACTGTACAACAGGTCGTTGTCCCAATAGATCCAATGGGCTCCGGTGGTGTCCCCTGCGCTCTGGGCGAGGGCTTGCTGGTGGAGTCCCTCGAGGGAGGGACAGGTCTTCTGCTCTTGACGGAACTGTTCCTGGGTGGGCCCCCCTTCTTGACGCCACTGAGCCAGGTCGGGAAGGTCCTGGGGCTGAGCGAGCCCTTCGGGGGTTTGCTCTGGGGGGGTCGGTATGGTCGGTGTCCTCTACTGGAGCGATCGGGGGAGGAGGTGCTGGCCATTCTGGTTCTTCTGGTCGGGGGATGGCACGGGCGGCCATGGACCGGGTGGTTACGCAGGCCCAGTCCGGGAGGCCCAACATCCCCAGGTGCTCTCTTCTTTCTACGGCGGCCCACGGGGAACTCTCAAGATCATTCCCCAGGAGACAGTCCACGGGGGCATCATCTCGGACCGTCACCTTCAACATGCCGGAGACTCCTCCCCATTCGAAGGGGACGCAGGCCATCCGACATAGACTCTCCGAATTGTCGGCTGAACGGACTGGCCCCCGTGTCACGTAGTGCTTCGGCCCTGTTCCCATTAATGTTCACCCACTGACTATATTTTCTGGTGTTCTCGGGTAGGGGAGCCCGCGGGACCATGTCTCTTCCCCCTAGGCATGCTAGAACCATGGCGGCCGGTTCCCACTCTTGTTGTTCTTGTTCGCATTCTTCCTGTTCTTCGGAGATTTGTTCTCCCCCCAGGGCGGCGGCAGCTACCTGGCGGGGTCTCGGAGTTTGGTTCTGTGGACAGTTCGGGTCATTGGCGTAGTGGCCGACTCGCTAGCATCGGTGACACGTGACATTGGCTCGTAACCCCGGGCGCATCGGGGGATTGCCCCGGCTGGCCGGGGGCGGGGTGCTGGCAGCGGGAGCGGCCGGGACGGTGTCTCTTCCTCGTCCCTGGCCTCCTCCTCCTCCTCGGGGACGGTGCTGACCTTGGTTGTTCCGGTTCTGTTCGTGCGGCCCACTCCGGCCTACTCGGGTGCTCTCCCACCGGTCAGCCTCGGCGGCGAGCTGCCGTGGGTCAGTCAATTTACTGTCGAGGAGGTGCTGCCTGGGCTCGACGAAGCAGTTGTTAGAGAGGTGCTCCCACACCATGAGATTAAAAAGTTGCTCGTAGGTCGTTACGTGGCTTCCCTTGATCCACCCCTCGAAGGCTCGGCTGAAATAGTTTACATATTCCACCCAAGTTGTACCCGGGATCCGGGTGCAGTCTCGGAACCTCTGGCGGTACATTTCAGGTGTGAGCCCATATCGGGTGAGGAGGGCAGCCTTCATGTGGTCATAGGATGTCATCAGATGGTCTGGGAGCTGTAACAGGGCATCGCGGCCTTCATTGACGAACCTCCCCCATAGACTGGCTCCCCAGTCACTTCGATCGATCCGGTGGGAGGTCATGGCGATCTCGTAGGCCTTGAACCACTGTTGTATGTCGTCATCTCGGAAATACTCTCGGACGACATCCTTGGGGATGTGGACTTTCTTTTCTGTCGCTCCTGGGGTGCGCGGTTGCTCGGGCACCCCCAGTTCTTTGTTCTGCTTCCGTAGGTCTATTTCTGCCAGTTTGCGCTCGTGTTCGTACGCTAATCTCTTTTCTTCGAGCTCTCTCTGCCTCTGTTTTTCTTCCCGTTCTTCTCGGAGCCGCAGATGTTCTAGGTTCAGTTTTTGTTCGGCTAATTTTAGTTCACCGTCCATTTTGAGCCGTGCCATTTCTAACTCATGTAGTCTGCTTTTTTCTCTCTCTTGGATCTCTTCCTGCGAGAGACCCGTTCTTCGCTCCTCGGGAGCCGTGGTGTTCCTCTCTGATGCTGCAATGTTTTGGTCCGGGGATGCTGCCTAACACTTCTCCTTGACTAAGCATGAAGGCTGCTCTCCACAGCTACCACTTAGAGAGCTTTCTTTGGTTGCCTAAGACTACTTACATCACCATAAGGGTTGTCTGGATTAGTGCAAGGTGTGAGAAAGAGCCCTCTTTCTGCATGGTTGTCCCCACTTTTTGCTGAATTGCTGATGTGATTTGACGGAGTGTGCCCTGGCCTCCTGCTAATCAGGTACTCAGGGCCTATGTTCTTTCCCTAAAACTACATGAAGCCAAAACCCAATTGGCATCTCTGGCCACAGGTCGGCTCCTGGTAAATGTTGCCACAGGTCCCCAGGGTACTGTGACCAGAGAAGGTCTGGAAGGGCTTCAGCACTTATTGTGCCACCCTTAGAGGTCCTGTACCCTTACACTCACACACTGCCTTTACAGGCTGCGTGTTTTAGGGCAGAACAAAGTGAAGAGTCGACATGGCACACATGTCTATGGGCCATGCCTATAACCCACTGCCCTGGCATAGATCAGTCACCCCTCTAGCTTGGTGCACTAAACCAGTGGTAGGAGTACAGTTGCATGAGCCCTGTACCCTTTCAGTGTATAAGGCCATTCTTAGACATTGTAAATGCAGTTCTGCCATTAGGAGTATATGGTGCTAAGAGTTTGTCATTACAAACTCCACAGCACCATATTGGCTACACTGAAAACTGAGAAGTTTGGTATCAAACTTTTCAGCACATTAAATAATGAAAAATGCAAACAGAGGGCATCTTATAGATGCCCCGTGAAAAGTAACCTACCACTAGTGCCCAGGCTGCTTTCAGCTGCCACCACCAGACATATTTCTGGACCCCTGGATTGAGAGCCTGCTGCTCTCTGGGGCTTGAAACAATGCACTTTGGGCGGGAGAACCGCTGGGAAAAACACAAGTGAGGAACAGAGGTGTGCCTACCTCTGCGCCAACTTCACCCCTCAGGTGAGGTAGGCGAGGTGAAGCACAACTTTCAGTCCCTGCCATCTTGCAGATGGGGGGACTCAGCCAACCAGGGCCAGGGACAGGCTCATTACCCCTCCCACTGGGCGGGGTGGGGGGTGGCATAAAAGGGGGTGTGCCCACCCAGGGAAGGGACCTATTGGTCTCTGCCTTTTACCTACCTGTAACGCCCCTAAGTTTAGTATTGTGGAGCACCCCTGAACCTTGCTTCATCAGACAAGAAGAAACTAAAAGAAGACGAATAAGAAGAACCGAACAGCCGTGTAGCAGCTAACAAGAGGAAGACGCTCACTGACTTGGTCCCAGCCCTAGCAGCCTGTCTCCCCCTCAAAACTGCTCCTGCAAAATCCCGGTGTGTCCTTCAGCCAGCAACCTCGAAAACTCCGTAGGACCTGCCTGACTTCAACCTCCAAGACTTTGTCTCCCGTGAACACTGGATTTGTTCATTTGAAACGTCTGGCTCCAGCCGGACACTGCAAATCCGCCCCACTCTGTAGCTGCCGTCCAAGCTCGAGTAGGCAAACACCACCAGGAGATCACCCTGGCAATCCTGACCCAAGATCCTGCGACTCTTGACCTGCCTCCAGGCAATGCCTGCAGCCTGCTGCCCCCCAAACGTGACCAGCAGCTGATAAGAAGATCCGACCCCAAAAGGTACCCCTGCACCCTAACGCCCCACGGCCCCGGGTGCCAAAACAGACGGTGCCAAACCAACCCCTATTATCCCAACTTACCCCTCGAAGTGGTGGTCGCACCCAGAAGACCTTCGTCCCCATGCAAACCGGAAGTTCCCCATTGAAAACAACAGGGGGCCGACGTTGAAAAAGCACCCTGCACCCGCTCGCCCTAGTGCCGCGGAGGGTGCACCTTTGGTGCTACTTTGTTTCCCCATTTGCCCTGAGCTAAAGTCCATGAGCTTTGCTCCCACAACTGAGAGGCCTGCTTACCAGCAGTCACCGACCGAAGGCCCCCCTCCCCCATTGAATAACATTGGGCCTCAGCACTCTGCACCCAGTTGCCCTAGTGCCACAGAGGGTGTAACTAGAGTGCATCCTTGACCCTGGGGGACCCCGGAGTCTACCCCAAGAACCTCAACTCCAACTACCAACTATTTACCTCAAAAACGATAACACTATTTACCTCCATATTATTACATTGACTGTTTTTCTGTGAACAGTTTATCAGTGTGAAGTTTGAAAACTTAAAGAAATTCTTTAAAGGTGTACTGTTTAATACAAACTACTTTACTTACCTGTTTAGAGTAAATGTCCCAGAGTAGTATCCAGGTATACTACTCTGAGTAAAAAAAGTAATCGGAAAGTAACTTACCTGTAAACTTACTGAGAATCCCATTCAAAGTATTGCATTCTGAACAGCATTGCATTATCAGTAACACTACTGTAATCAAAGGTAATTTACAATTGCAATCCAAACGGTGTTACAAACTGTATATGTACTGCAAAGTGCCAGGCTTGCTTGGTTCTAGGAAATAAAATAACTAAGCATGGGTGAATTTTGCGAATCTGGCGTTCGCGTATTTGCGAATTCGCAATCCGCAAAATCAGCGAACTCTCGCGAATTTGCGGGATTTTTTTTGTGTTCGCAAGGGTTTCTTCCAGTTCGCGAGGGTTTTGTACCAGTTCGCAATTGCGAACTTACTTGTCGGCTCGCAACGGTCGCGACTTTGTTGTTTCTACGTCTGGTTCATCATCACAGGTTCACAGCATCCTCTGTTTCACCACTGCCACCCTCTGGTTCACCCATGCCACCCTCTGGTACATCACTGCCACCCTCTGATTCATCACTGTAGATTATGGGGGGGGGGGGGAGCAAGCACACCTGCCCTGCTTCAACTGACATGAATTAATTTCTGGTTCATCACTGTAGATTATGGGGGGAAAAAGCAAGCACACCTGCCCTGCTTCAACTGACATGAATTAATTTGGGGTTGATTTATGTGTCACTGAATTTAAACTTCCTGTCTGGCACCTGCTTCCTTATCTGTAATTTGCTTTCTGTTGCAGTGCAATTTTTTTCCCAGGACCTTTGTGCCCTACTTGTAGCTATTCTATGAGCCTGCTGTGAGGGTCAGAACAGGGTCATAGAATAGTTTTAAGTAGGCAACTGAACTCTCTAGGGGCCCCTCAGGAAGCACTACAGGGAATGGTTACTAATGAGTTTGAACTTTTGCACCTGCTGAGTGCTTTCAGTTTTGCAAAACTTGTTTTTCTGTGGGGCACTTCCTTCCTCCCCCCCCCCTCCTCCACCCCCACCCAAATGGACTCCTTGCAAAAAAAAGTGCAGGCAAATGTCAACCTGAGGAGTTATTCTGATAAAAATCATCATTTTTAGAAGGTTTATGCTGCTTGCTGGTGGATTTCTTGTGCAGAATTGCAAATTTTGTAATTTCACGAGTGCGAGATTGTTGCTGCCCGCCTCATCTACATGTTCGAAATTGCGAACTCTCGCGATGAGTCGCCAAACTCCCGCGGGATCCCGCAGCAAGATCCAAAATGGCGCAGTACTCACAAAATATCGAGAAAAACAACTCGGCAAACGCTGAATGACGGTAAGTGAACGCCGCACGCCGCAATATTGTATCACCAAGCAAAAAAATCCGCTGCGTGCCAATTTGCGGATTTTCTGTAAATTCGCGAGAGTTTGCGGATTGCGAATTTACAGAAAATCCGCAGGCGGAACGTATTTTCCGCCCATGCTTAAAAATAACTAAAAGAATATTTTTGATACAAAAACAAATGGTCTGAAGTTCTGTCTTTGAGTGTGTGAATTCATTTGCTGTCTGAGTGTGTACAACAAATGCTTAACACTGTCCTCTGATACTGCCTTACTGCTCGACCTCACTACCACAAGTAGAGAGTGAGGTGCTATCTAACTTTACCTCTGCCTACCTTTGGGGATCCACTGTACTCTGTGCACACTATACCTCACTTTGATATAGTATATAAAGAGCCAGCTTCCTACACAAGGTACTTCACTTAAATAAGTGTGCACCGTGTACTAAGGCAGCCTCTTGCAATCCCTAATTAATATGCCCTTTGAGTCCTGCCTTTTTGGCAAAAAAGCTGATCTTGCCCTTAAGCACTTTAGGGAAAGCAGAGCCACAGTGCCTTCCTTTGGCGTCTCAATGCCTGCCGCACAATTTCCTCAGCAAATTTATCACTTTTTTGGTTTCTCCAGGAGGCTGGCTTACCAGCACCACCAAACCCACCATCACAACAGGCACTGCAGCAACGTTGTGGCAGTGGATTTGGCAGATATTGTACAGATCACTCGGGACAAAGCTCAACTTCTGCTCCTGCCGTGTCAGCCTCCTAGCCAGATTAGCTCGCCACTGAGGGCACAAAGCCACCTCTGAGAGACAAGCTCAAACATTTTGTTCCAAGGTGGTAAACCATCACACTCAGCAGATGGGTCCTTCAGATCCTTTAACGGAGGCCCATGCTACCATTCCTTTCCGATCCATTGGAACTTCCTCCCACGTCAGAGCGGCTTTTAGAGAAGCATCTCCCATCTTGCTGCAAGAGGTGCAGGCTTGAGTTGCCAAAAGGACCGTTGAAAGGTTACCAGCCGCAGGGGTCACTACTCCCACTGCCTCCTTTTTCAGAGGGAGGACGGAGACTATTGTCCTATTTTAGATCGTCAAACTCTGAATACCTTCCCCTAGAAGGGCGAATGCAGAATGCTAAGTTTGCCTCAGGTTATGTCTGCTCTGGATCTAGGTGACTGTATGGTTACCTTGGATTTACAGGATGTGTATTTTCATATGACTGTCCTGCAGGCCCACAGATGCTATTTGTGATATAAGGTCGACCTGTAACTGCACTCAAAGGTGTTGGGCGAACTGTGTCTGGCTCCACTGTCACATGTGCCATGAAATGAGAAGGAGGGACCCAGTAGGGTACATATTTCACTTGTGCACAAAAGTCATTCAGCTCAAAGTCTGGGTCTGTCCTCTCCCCATTCATGGGGTAATATTAAGGTATCCCTTATGAGCCTAGGTTGGCCACCAGCCTATGCCAATCTAATCAAGTTTGACCAAAGAGTTTTGAAGAATTGTTTATTTAGAGGTACAGGGATGTTTTAGAACAGGTATAGCAAGTTAGGCAGTATAACCTTTTAAGGTCTTGCCTACGCAGCGCGCATGCGCTGCATAGGAAAGAGACCTTAAGCCATCGGTTCCCTTTTTCGCCCAAAAACTAGCATGCGTTCCATTGACTTCAATGGCAACGTGTGCACGTTTGGTGATTCCCTTGCGGGAGCAAGCAGCTGGCACCATATGTTATTAATTATCGCGCCTTGCTGCTCGTTCCTGCAAGGGAATCGCACAGGCCCCCTCCTCTCTCTCCTACCCCTGCTGCACGCTTCTGTCCTGTTCCTGCTACGGCTGATTATTTAGGGATTGTGTGTAAAGCATGGATCCCGCACTTGGCCCAGGGATTGGCTTTTAGTTTCAATATTTTTGCCTGCGCAGTGTCCGGAAAGAGGTGCTCCATCAGCAGGAGGCCTTGCTTGTCGGGCTGTGACGCACCGATACATTTAGCTACCGCAAAATTTACTTGAGCCCAAAAAGAGTTTCCATTGGAAACTCCGAAGACCGCAATCGGTTTCCTCTTCCTTCCAGACCCCTATCTTTGCTGATATCCTCCGGAAGAGCAGACAGTGAACCGACCGCTTCAAAGTGCAGCAGAGTAGGAAGCATGACGGGCGAGAGTGTTTTGTAGTAGCTTTTTAGAAAGAAGAAAACCTAACGAGTGCGCGTATAGGAGGGAGCTTTGTTAATAGAGACACGGCTCGTCTTTGTGTTCAAGAGGAAACTGCCATCTTGTCGTCCATTAATGCAGCCTTTGCGGAGTTTCATTACTTCTGATTATAGTTCCCTAAACGGAGAGTGGAGCCTGGGTCTTTGTAAACAACCTTTCTTGGTTATCACTGCTAATGTACATCACAGACCCCCTGCTCGAATCCTGTTTTTAACACAGCAAGTGTATTTTTACTGACTTTTTGCTGCGCCATTGCAGTTTTCATGCCACAGGGAAACGTTCCATGAAACTTTAAAGCGCATAGCAGCCGGGTCTGTGTTTTAGCACTCTCCTGCGAAAAACTAACCATTAAGGAAGTTGGGCTCGCTCTTGACAGAACAGCCTGAGCGCTTAAGCAGACTTATCTCAGCTGGTTGTGAGTCTCAGCATTATCATGAGAGCTATACGCGATAGAAAAGAAGCATATCTCAGTGATAGAGTACACATATATGAGAGTGGCCTTTTGAGCAGTTAGCTCCCCTCTAATGGCACAACTTTCTAGATTTTCCTTTGTAATGAGATGTGAAGTGCGTTCACTCTTAGGAGTGAGAAAACTCCAGCAAGGAGAATGGTGCATGCTTGGCATAAGAAAGGAACGGCGGGCAATTAAAGGTCTCTCGTACCATGTTAAGCATCACAACTTCATGTAAGTTCAGGACTATTGCTCTAACTTTGATATCCGTAGAGATAGTAGTTTGAAACACCAATACATGCAAAGTGCAGATACGTTTTCCGTACCTCTGATAAGGACCTAAGAAGCTGTCTTTCCACCAAAAATATGTTTTCACAGAGACCAAATTAAAACTACTCCAAATAGGGCATTTCCTAAATTGAACATGAACATCAAACCTTCCATTCCCTTAATGAAATCCACCATACCAGACCTCTTCAAAGGACAGATGTCTTCAAATGCAGTGTTTTCTGCCGCAAAAGCCCACATTTTCTACACACAGCGAGGACCTGGGAGCATCACACACCTTTCAGCTAGGGAATGATTGAAGAGAGAGATTAAGGAAAGGAAGCATTGTTGCACACTGACAAAAGGGCGCCATGCATTAATGCACTGATGACGGTCAATAATTGTTTGTGTTGGGAAAAGAAGCGAAACTATGAGGAAAACAATGCTATATACAATACACTGTGCAGTAACCTGAAAAAACGTAAACACATACCCAAGAAGGTGTCACAAGAGGTTGGTTAATTACAGAGCATTGTTCAAAACCATCGATGGGGCAGTTAGGCAGTGCACAGAGAGATGCTGCTCATGGGTGCAAGCTCTTGCACTACACCAACAGCAGACACCATTCCCATCTATTTAAAATTGTCAAGGACCTCAACTTGCCTAAGTCACCAGACCATTGTTTTTGGCACACCCAGCTCTTTATCCAACTTCCGGTGTTTCCCCACTTCACAGATTGTCGCTAGCATTTCTTCTATGATTCCTGAAATCTACTCAGGTTGACTTTTGTCCATCCAAAACCTAAACAGATTTTGCCACTACTGTAGCATATAGAAATGTTAATATTGAGAACTCTTCCTTCTTTCAGCCCTTATTACTGCGTGTCTGTTAGTTGTACAAGGTGCACAGATCTGAAATTCTAGCCCAGCGAGATCAAAACACTAGAGTCTGCTTCTGTTCTCACAGCATCTCAAGACCCATATTTCTAAGGCCACCTTCTTCTGCACCTTTTTTCCCAAACACATTGCACAGCCTCTTCAATTCTAGGCATTTCCCGTGGCATAGAACCTGGGTACTTTAAAGATGTACAAATGGTGACACTGCTCACCCCCCTCAGTCGTTTATCATTTCATAACAGATGTAAGTGCGGAAACAATGGATATGTACGCATTCAACATGTAATACTCACTTTTTATTAGTTTTACTACTTCCAGCAGAATAATGCCATAGCATAACAAGCATTGGCATAGCCAATAGGTCTCGCCTTTGGGAACCTTATAAGTGTTTAGCCATGCAACAGGTGTTGTTGCACCAAGGATATTGTGCTCGATAACTAAACACTTATAAGGTCCCAAAGGCGAGCACTATTGGCTATGCCATTGCTTGTTTAATATAGCGATTTGGCCCATCATGCAAAGTGGGAGAGAGATCAATCTCTGGATCTTTTCTTTAATGTTAGACATTACAGTGCTATAATTCTGGGTTATGTCTATTGCACATACCAAGATATTTGATTACCTTCAGCGCCTTGAGACCCTCACAGGAGATTTGCCACACTAAATAGATGTCTGATTGATTGATTAATTAATGGTTGACTGATTCCACTGCCGGGGGGAAATCGATTTTACAAATGCACATTCCTGGAGGTAAAGATAAAACTTATGGTTTAATCGAGTTGACCTATGATGCGATCTTTAAATCTTTTTTTTCTCTGAGTTGCTAGGCCACAGCAATCCTCTGTATTTATGTTCAGTGGACTGCCAACGGTACCCTCTGTGATCCGGCTGAGATTTCATTTAGTTGAATGTTAATGAATACTTATTTTTAACTTCTGTTTTGAACGCTGTGTCGAGGAGTGCAAGGGGTGATAAGAGCCATGAGAAGGCCTAAGAGTGGGATATAGGGATGTCAGCCATGCGAAGGCCTTAAGAGTAGGATATAGGGATTTCAGTCACTACTTCTGGTTGTGAATGATCAGAATAGGTGCAAGGCAAATGTTCTGTAGAGGTTACCCAACTACAACTATCATGTGTACCTATCCACCTATCCAATAATCTAATTTGGCCCAGGAACCAGGAATTGGGTGCTGGAGACGCATGTGCCCTCCCAAGTAAAGGGGGGCCTATTTCGCCATATGTCTTATAGGCCATACAAATCTATGATGTTCTTTAGTGTCTGTACTGCAGAGTTGTGTTCAGCTTGCATGGTAGGAGCAGTCCATGTTTCTAACTACATCCAAGTCAAAGTCACCGCAAGAGAACAGCGTGGGGTTCCAGGGTTGTGTATTTATGCAAATGCGGTTATATAAAGTCAGAATCATCTACTTTGGGTCTATGCATATTTATGCTAATTTTTGCCATGTATGAATGCTTGAAGTAGTTTAGTTGTACTGAGTTGGTTATGTAGAAGGGTGACAGGTATTCCCCGTGTAACCAGTATTGCAGTTTCATGGGCATACGAATAATATATGGATAATGTTCTAGTGCCACTTCATGTAACCGGAATCTTGGTGACTGTGCTCATATTCATGTGTGTTTCCTGGAGCATGGCAACATAAATTCCTTGGCTGTCAAGGTATGTTAATATGGCTTTGTGAGGATAATTTAACAATCTCTTATACCAAGTCAGTAGTTGAATGTTTGTCTTGCTTCTGCTCATCTTATCACTGGTGTGTTGCGTCATAACAGCCATTTTCTCAAGCTGTGTGTCATACAAGGGCATAGTAGCAATCGTAGAGTCTGATAGTGTAGGTAGTTGCAGTTGTTTGTCTGATATCACTTCAGGTCTGAGAACATTACATTCTCTTTCCCTTCCCTTCCTTCTCCCACTCTAGCCCCCAAACATGCATTTGAAATTCACCCCTGGTACCCACAAACCTCGTGCCTACAAGTGGTATTAAAACATCCAAAACCAGTTGTAAGGTATACAGCGATTATTCAGGGGAAGCACCAGAAGCTGGGCAACCAACACCATGAGCATTAGACGGATGTCCACTGGGAAAGGATTTCGGAGTTCAGGCTCGTCAGAAATGATAAATTAGACATGATGCATAATTAAGGCCTCAGGTTTGGAGGGCGGCTGATTCTACCCCTCTCTGCCCCCTTCCCCTCCCCCTCCAGTAAGCGAGACCCCATGCAAAGGATGGGTCCGTCAGCTAGATTTGGCCTTTTGCTGATTAGTTGAACAATGTGAGATCAGTCAAAATTCATTGTACAGATAATTTGTCCACACAAGTGTCAAAGAACTGTTGGAAACATGCAAAGGTCCAAAGGGTGATATGGATTCATGTGCAAGTACATCTGGTCCAAGCATTATTCAGCCATTCTGTCATTAGGTGTCACTAAGTGACTCTTCTTGTGTGCATGAACATTGCAATGACCCAAGTCCCTTTCGAGAAAGGAGCTGCTTTATGAAGGGATTGGCACTTCGTGGTTTAAAAAATGTGTGCCCTACTTAGGTGTATAATTTGTAATATCTCCAGGTGCATAGCATATGGAGTGCTGGGATTCTCGGTGGGCCTCTTGAACTGTGATGGTGAATTCTGGGTTTTTTAAGATAATATTTCCTTTGACAGGGTTTGACTCTCTCTGCCTTTCTAGGGACAATATTGCTGTCCTTAAAGTTCAACAATCTTGCTATGATGGGAGGGGGGAGAGCCCAAGAGTGCAGTACTTGAGCTCCCTTGTGTGAACATTGAGAATAAATTGTCTGTGCCAAACATGGATTTGAATAGACACTCAGCTTAATCTGCCATGTTTTGTGTATTGGTAATTTCGGGGAGCCTGTGAATTTCAGTTTATTGCACCTTTATTTGGCCTCCAAGTCCTTATTCTTGACTTTGATGATATTGAAGATTTTAGACATGTCAGGTAGTTTTTCTTGGTGTCCAGTGGAGTCATCCTCTATGGTAGAGAAATGTGACCCTGCAGTGGAGATGCACTGTTCTTGTGTGTTGATCGTGTTTGACATTTCATGTTCTCTTGTGTTCAAAGTGTCAATCTTCTGGTCAATAGAAGTAAAGGTCATTTGTATTGCAGGAGTAATGTTTTCACGTCTAGGTCGTCATTAAAGCCTAAAGGTCTATGTGGGGTGTGTGATGTTTCCATCACTGACATCCTCATTATGGGCCAAGTGTTGAATGTCAGTTTTGCCTGCATGGAGGGGCTCCCATTCCCATAGAAGTGTTTTCTTTCATGTTATACAGCAGTTGCAGCAATCAGGCAACTTTAAAGATGGCGATTTTAGGCCAACATGCCACGCTCACACCCTGCTCTGTATATGTCCCTTTCTCAGGAGATCACAAAGAATGCATGTCTGTGGTGGTAGAATATGTATGTGTGTGTGTCTCTCTCTTTCTTTCATACTTACTGACAAAGTGTTCACTATCAGTTCACCAATATTAAATTGATTATACTGTATAACCTGTCTATTTTCTTCTTTTTCTTATTCAAGATTGACAACCAAGTCTGCAGTGGACGTGCTTTAAGAAGAATACAGCGTAAACGCCCACATGCCTACCAGACACGTTCCACAATGGAACATAATCCTCAGGCCACAGGTCCAACTATGCAAGAGGAGTCTGAATTCCATTCGGAGGTTAGTTATTCATACAAAGGGTCTAGTTTCCTGAATTCTCATTTGCATGATCGATAAAGGTGATGGAGATGCCTGGTTTGCCTGCAAATGTAAATCAAGCAATGTGTTTTGTTTCCTTTTTTATAGTCCTAGTAATTTAGCTTTTATATTGTTGCACATGTAGAATTGTATTTTCTTTAGTTACATCTAAATACAAATAAATTCATATGACTTGTATTCGGTTATCCTTTATCGCCGTTGGTTGCTTGATAAAACTTGCTTCAAATAAGATTGAACTCTGAGGTGGTTAAACACCTGGCAGGTTCTCTGAACGCCAGGGTGGACAAACTCAGCCGATGGTGTCTGGTGGATCACAAATGGCGTCTTTACTCAGAGATGGTAGAAGGTCTCTTTCAGCATTGGGGAGAGCCTTGGCTAGATCTGTTTGCCACTGAATAGAACACGCATTGTCAGCAGTTCTGCACGTTGGAGTTTCCAAGGCAGCACTCGCTCAGCAACGCTTTTCATCGTGAGTGGAGCTGCGGTCTCCTGTACGTTTTTCTGCCTGTACCACTTCTGCCCAGATCCTCTGATCAGACTGCCCTTTTCGGAGGATCTTCTGTCACAGCAGCAGAGGAGTGTCCTCCTCCCTAACCGGTCCAGCCCACACCTCCTTGTGTGGAGATTGAGCGGCCACAGTTAACAGCTTTTGAGCTTCCTCCCGAAATCTGTAACGTCATCTTGGCTTCCAGGCGTCCCTCCTCTAAGACAGTATACGCCTGTTGAAGGAACAAGTTTGTGGCATGATGCACAGCAAAGGCTGTGGATCCCCTTTCTACCCTCCTTTCTGAGGTTCTTTTGTTCCTTCTTTCTTTGGGGCAGCAGGGCTCTGCTCTGGGCACTTTTAAATCCTACCGGTCAGCCGTTTCTGCTTTTCTTCAGCTACCAGATCAGCTTTCTTTGTTCAAGTCCCCTATTCTAAGGCATTATTCATCTCTTTCCTCCATCTCCTTTCATAATGCCTCAGTGGTACTTGAACCTTATCTTGACTTACCTTATGTGCCTTCCCTTTGAGCCTCTTCACAACTGTCCTCTCAGGCTTCTCACTCTGAAGACTGCCTTTCTTGTTGCCATCTGTTCGCAGAGTGAGTGAGCTTCAGGCTCTTTCTTTTAAGCCCCCTTTCTTCTCAGTCCATCCGGACAAAGTGGTGCTTCGAACAGGACCCTTGTTCCTGCCTAAAGTTGTCACTTTCTTTCACATGGGCCCGACTATTACTCTGCCCATGTTTTTTCCTTTTTAGGTCTCAGCCTGCGAAAGACTGCGCACATGCGCAGTCGAGCTGGCGAGACTTAATGAGATAGAGGAACTTTCACTAGCGAGGTTAAGCCCCACCCCACTTCTCCATTGGCTGGCGTCCTAACGGTGGCCAGCCATTGGAGAAGAGGTCCTAGTGACGTTCTTCTTTCTCTCTAAGCCCCGTCCTTTTCAGACTGGGCCTCTTGACTTATGTTTGTGGTAAAAGCTCTCTTATCTTACTGGACGGTTAATGAAACAGTGCGTCTACAAGTGTGTTGTTCACGCAGTCTGCACAGGCTAGTTGGCTCTCCTATTGGTTGGCAACCACCAAATAAGCTTTGTGATTGGTGGACCTTGTCAACCAATTAGAGAGCCTACTGGCGCGTGCAGGCAGCGTGATCAAGACAGGCTGTAGACTCGCTGTCTCATGGGCAGCAACGGCTCATAGTCCTTGTTTAAAGTGGATTTTATATCAGGAGCACAGAGCGGGAGTATTAAAAACAAGCGTATATTTTTTATTTATTATAAAAGTTGCATGTTTCAAATATTGTTTGTTTTATTTAAAAGTGTGTTGGTTCACGCTGTCTGCACCGGCTAGTTGGCTCTCCTATTGGTTGGCAACCACCAAATAGGCTTTGTGATTGGTGGACCTTGTCAACCAATTAGAGAGCCTACTGGCGCGTGCAGGCAGCATGATCAAGACAGGCTGTAGACTCGCTGTCTCATGGGGAGCAGCGGCGCATAGTCCTTGTTTAAAGTGGATTTTATATCAAGAGCACAGAGCGGGGGGACTACAAATAAACGTATATTTTTTATTTATTCTAAAAGTTGCATGCTTTGTTTTAATATTGCTTATTTTATTTACAGGGTGCTCGTGATAACCGCAAGGCCCACGCAGCCCACACTCACTTCCCCGCTGCCACTTCTCCCTCCCAACCTCGTAAAGCACAGAGCGCCCGCTCTCTGTCACCACCGCAGGCACCAGAAGGAGCCCGCCGCTCGCTCAGTGTCCGGCGCGGAAGGTTCCTGCCGCCCGCTCCCGTTATAAAAGCCTCTTTTATTATCTAAAAACAGCCCGGGCCACTTTAAGAGCTGGTGTTACTGCCAGAGGCTAGCATTAGTCGAGTTTTAAAGGCCTTAATTGCCGAAGAGGCGAAGATTTTCAGCTCCATGGGGCGCGGCGCTTGGGAACTGGGCTGATTAGGCCCTAGTAATGTAACCGCTTTGCATGAAAGGGTAATCATCAGCTCATATTTAAAAAGGAGGCTCATCCTAAACACAGCAGAGAGACAAACGCAGAGATGGGTCTCTACGAGTTTACTGAACTGCTGCTGAAAACACGCCCAGGGATAATCTCCAAGCAGGACCAGGCTTGACAGCAATTGCTATCCAAATATTCTGTGGAGGAGGTTAACTTTTCAAAAAATGTGCGAGTTCATTTTGTCCGAGTTCAAAATGATGGGCAATGCATTTCATGTATCTGTATTTCCTTCGCTGCTCATAGTTTGCGGCCTGAGATCAGTGCCTGCTCCGGGACAACTTGGACACCCCCACTCCACTCCCTGGGGGCCAAGGCCGAAGGATTTCAGGGGTGCATTTCACTGGGACAGCAGTTCATTGTTCATTGTTCATTGTTGTTCTTTCGCCTCATGCACAGCTAAACCGGCCTGTCCTTATTTTACGGGGAGTGGGTAAGCTTTCCCCTCTAGGAGCACAGAAGTTCAGTGGTAGAACACTTCTGAGCTCGATTGGCTGCTGCTAAAAAGGCAAAGAAAGCTCACACTGCCGCAGGAAGAGGGGCATTTTGCATTTCTAGTGCTTTTATTGATTAGCTTCATTAATCTCCCCTGCCCGCGACTTTTTGTTTGTGCTGTTTTGTCCAGCATCTTCTTGAGGTTTCGATAGAGGTACCCATCTTCCTGCTGCTCTGCCTAAGCAGAACCTTCTCGGTTAGGAAATGTCACTTACAGACATCTATTCCCACGATCGTCTCGCTAGACATTTTTAAACTGCCTTCAATTTAGAGCGTTTCTCCCATTGAAACTTTCAGATGGATAGCGGCAGGTACAACATGGAAGGAAGATTTGAGGTAGTGATTGGTTTTCACGAGCCGTACCTCTCTGGACTAGAGTACCTCCACTGTACCATTGGTTGGATCTACAAGTGAGACTGGGACGAGTACCTTTCGGAGAAAGGGGATTGTGACGTTGGCTTGTATTGTCACAAGTTGCACCGCATATCATTGACAAACTGGGAGAGTGTAAACTGCATCGTTGTATTGGGGTGGCCAATGTGGGCATGGGCTGTAACAGTGCCTTGTGTCATCAGTTGTGAGGAAATGTTACAGTTTTCATATATTTTATATTATGTGCATATATTTAACAATAAGGAGAAGTCTGCATTAGTGTTTTATGACGTACCTCCGAAAGGATAGCTCAGTTGGGTCAAAATAATGTCTCTTTGGGCAATTCTACCACGTATTGCATTAGCCAGCAGCTATGTACTGTATCCGTTCTTTCTTACCTAATTTTGTCTTGTAGTGTTGATAGTTTGGAGCTGAGCGTAAGGTGGTGTAGAAAAGTGGGACACTAAACGTATGTAAAAACAAGCAGGTGCTTTATTTGACCTCGTCCACCTTCTTATCTTCAGCAAATGCCACTGCTTAAGCCCTCCGTTACAATGGAATTATAAGGTTCTAGAAGGCTTCATGTAAAGACTGAGAAACCCGAGGGGCAAGACACAACACCATGCTTTCTGCGAAGTATCCCTGGCAGACCCTCCAGGCTATTGCGACATGGACTAGGAAATTTTTCGGCACAATATATGAAATTGTGCAGCACAGTATTGAGTTGTTAGCGGCAACTGTGCACCACTTTATTTAATTACCGTACAATAGTTTTGCATAGCCTTGTTTTGGATTTTAAGTTTAAGCTATGGGTCATGTTAGTAGAAGATAAACATTCCCCAATCAAACATTAGGCCTGTGGGAATATGCTTTCCACATATTTATATATTTACACATACATGCACATCTATTCCTTCAGCATCCATTCCAGTATTGAACGTGCGCACCCTCATTTGCCATACGGTTTTACTATGTGTTACCACACATCTTGAATGTGGTCATACACATTACAAGCACTTTGCAATAGTTAATCGTACGCAGTGAGAGCACAATGCATGCACTTTGTAATTGTTCTTTTAAAGCCTCATTGTGGCTGTGAGCACGGTTTGCAAAACAAGATTGGATTCTAAGGATAATCTGATCACTTTTTGTTTCTCAAGTAAGCCTTATATTTGTAGATACAAATAATGTTTCCAATCAGAAGATATGATACACTTTAACTCTCCTTCCTTCTCCCTATTATGATATATAGATATATATATATATATCAAACAAAAGTCTGCCCTGAGGCGAGGACAAGCCTTCAGAAGGGTGGCTAGAACGCCATGAATTAATAAAACCAGTAGACTCGGTTCAGATTGGTTTATTTCTCCATTCCTGACGCGTTTCGAAGCCAGGGCGGCTTCTTCTTCAGAGGAAAAGTCACTGCTTCACGGAGACACCGCCCCAAGCACGTAAATGCACGCACCAATTCAATTGATCCCAGGTGGGTTTTGTATATTTGCATGCTGGTACTTGTAGTCAATGATAAAGGGCGCCAGTATTATCCAAGTGGATTCCGTGTGTGAAGTGACCCTTAACATTAATAAAATACCCAAATATATATATATGTATATATATATAATATATATATATATATATATATATATATATATATATATATTGATCAACAAAAGTCCGCCAGTCTCCCAGCCCCACACGGCGGCGGGCTCGAGTGAGGAGGCGACCCCCGTACTATTTCACAAAACGACTTTACTTTCAAAGAAGTTGACTCGAGCCCAGATCCTTTTTGCATGAAGTTTTATTTCAACACAGAATGTCAAGTAACACCGACGCGTTTCGGTGCAGCCGCACCTTGGTCACGGGTAACAGTGTTTTCTCCCATCACAGTTTTAAAGTAAAGTTACATATAAACAACATAAACGTAGGACTACTCGTCCTCACACCAGTGTTTGTTATACCACAGTTTGGCGGCCATATTTGAATGTGTTTCTGACCACAGGCGTAATATACCTCGTATATGCACAAAAACTTTTAAGGACAAAAAATCATAAACTGAGTATTGTAACTGTTTACAATTAGTAGAATTGTTACATTTGGGTGCCCAAAAGCGTTCAGTTCTGGTTAACCAAGTCTCTAGTTCTCAAGTTTAGCCCGAGTGGGCAAGTGTACCTTGCTCTGATACTTATCGTACTACAATTCCACCCCAGTGGGCATTCATTCGATACGCTAAATGTAGCCCCAGTGGGCATAAATGCCTCATTATACTTCCATTAAAGTGTCCTTAAACTCAAAAAGTTTTTCTTAAGTAAACAAGATTCATTTTCACAGGAAAATGAATCTTGTTTACTTAAGAAAATTGTAGTACAATAAGGTCACCGTGTCGTGACCGAAACGCGTCATGCTGGCAATTGCGAGAAAATAAACCACCTTTGAAGTTAATATTCTGCGCTGTGGAGTGGTCTGTACCTGTGGGTTCCATTGATTGTTCACGGAAATCTTTTCCTTTGGCAGAAAACGTAGCAGGACTGTGAAGCGTATATATATATATATATATATATATATATATATATATATATATATATATATATATATATTCTACTGCTCCAACAACACCAGCCTGCCGCACTTTCAAATGGTTGCCGAAACGCGTCTTTGATGTGCTGAGGCTTTTTGAATAAATCCTTTCTGAAAAACCACCCCTGTGAGTGCTGCCAATCTGTAACAGGCGGAGTCCTGGAGGATGTTTGGAGCTGTATATATATATATATATATATATATATATATATATATATATATATATATATATATACACACACACACACACCAGGCAGCAACTATGGAGGACAGTATATATATATATATTTATATATTTTTTTGTTATGTTACTAGATTTATAAAGTGCATGGCTTCCCCAGCACTAAACCCAGACATAACCTTGCAGGCTGGAAAAAGAAAACAAGAGGCAGGGACTAGACCTGGCAGAGGTGGGTGGGGGATGTGTGTGTGTGTGTGTTTCACCACAATTTGCTTCGTTAGCAGCCCCAGGCCTTAACAGGGCGGCCAGAGTCTCGGGAACTAAGCTTCCTGCAAATAAAAGCACACACTTTCTCCTTTGTCTGTCCTTGACAAGAAGTACACCGGCTCAGGCTGTGTAATAAACTGGTTGTATTCCATCAAGACATGCAGGCAAGACGCTCGCATTCCTTACGCGTTTCAGCTCAAAAAATCCATGGTCATGGGAAAAGTCTCTCTGTATTAAAAAATGCCCACGTGTTTTTTAAAGGCAGGCGCGTTTCTTTTTTTATTGTGTCGCAGGCTAATTTGTAGCGCCTTACTACACTTACTCCCATTCTCCCCTAGCTCGCTTCCTCCCTTCCTTGGCCCTGCCCTTCCACTCTACGTTGTGTGCTTGTGCTATTCACAGCCAGGCGTCGCTATCCACAAACGCTCTGTGGGTTTCAAGCCCCTGCCAACGAATAAATTACTTTATATAGTGCTCGTTCTGTTACTGCACAAGCACCCACTATAAGCCTAGCCACAGTGCTAACATGATAATCTTCTATCACAACATTACCTCTCTGGGTAGTGTCTGACTATTTTTTAGGTCTCGCGTGGCGTACTGCGCACATGCGCAGTCGAGCTTGCAAGATTTTATGTCTCTTAGTGAACTTCACTAGGAGGGTTAAGCCCCGCCCCTCTTCTCCATTGGCTGGCCTCCTAAACGGCGGCCAACCATTGGAGAAGAGGTCCTAGTGACGTTCTTCTTTTTTTTTTTTTAAACATTTTTGAAAACCTTTATTTGAGAAAATGGATGCGTACAAATACGGGCCTACAACCCGGAGGCCGGCCACGGAACAAAACTGAAAAGCACCATTGTCAATTAAAGGCACGGAGTGGTTAGACGATATTACCTAAAGCTGTAAATCAATGATATTAACTAGCTGAAACCACTCGACTTAGGATCAATGGAGGTTAATTTTATATATTAAAGAATAAAGGATCAGTTGCATAGATAGCAACCTGGTGTACGTGGCGGGGAACAAACCACCTGTTTCATTGCAGAACAACCAAAAAGCAATAAGCAGAAAGATCCATAGCATACAAAACATAGGTTCGCTTATAGTTCCTCAATGGTAGTATCCTCGCCCGACAACATGTACCCAGAGACAAACTGAACAGCGTTTCCGCAGTAATAAAAACCATCAGGGAAACAGATAAGTTGCAATCATTATACATCCTAACCCAAGAAGTAAGAAAACAAGAGTACTAAAAAGAAAAGGAAGTAGGGGTACTCCCCGTTACTGTGCCCGCCCCATGGTGGTAATGACGATCAATAATACAAATAGCAAACGAGCACGGGGGCGAATCGATTAATTCAGGAGCAACAAAGCCATAGGTGCCACATTACATATAATGCCTATTCCTCCCCTCACAGTAACTCACCCCACGGGGCTACGCACAGTCGTGGAGACCCAAGAAAAGGACACAAAAGAGCCATAGAAACAAACAACTACCTAATAGACCCTAATCCACCCGTCTCACCCTGCACCCCTGCAGAAGGCTACGGCCTACCCCCCCCAGCAGCGTGCCTGTCGCTTTAATTATGAACCCGAAATATAGAGAAAGACAATATAGAGAAAGGGAAAAAAAAAGAGAGAAAAAAGAAAAGCCTGGGCAGAGGAACCATTCAGCAAATGGCACGGCCCCCGCCCCCCGCCCACACCCGCCATGAACGTGGCCCAAAACGAAATTGGCAAGTGTTCAGTAATACGTAAATACGAAGGAATCAACAAAGTATCACAATGTAGAGTAGTCCATAACTCCATTCACCGATTTAGTAGCCATCCGAAGTAAGAACCGGGTTCATCCTAGTCCTTTCTTATCCAACGTCGCAATGTGCGTCGATCCAGTGGGCATAGGACATGGCGATGAAAAAAGGCCGTGGAAAAGTTGCTGGACTATCAATGAAAGCAGCCAATGGAACCCCCTCCTCCGAGGGCAATGCAGAAACTGTCCACGGCAGCCGTGTATTCCAGTGTCAATGAACCCCAGCGGTTCCACCCGATCACGTATCGGATCGTCGCTACCCCAACCAGAAAGCGGGGAGCAATCAACGACCTCACCGGGCCCATCCCCGTCCTCAAGAGCTGACTCGGGAGCAATGGCGGCCATTACATCGCCTCGCACACAGGAGTCCCGGACCATGGTCGTCCTCCAGTTCTTCAAAGCTTGCAGGACGTCGCCAATCGTGGGTTCAGGCTCACCAGTGCAGGCCCAAGCGGAGCACAAGGGCAAGAAATCGGAATCCCGGGACCCTGTATAGGACACGGCAACAGCCGCCATTTTGCGACGATCGCGCCGTCTCCTCATAATCATCTCCAGGGGTGAGCACAACAGCGGAGCCCCGGCGGGATCCCCCTCGAGCGCACAAACAGCAACTACAGCGCTAAAATGATGACTACAAAAGATGGGGACCCGCCGGCGACACCGCTCCGCCAGGATCTCTCTCCGCTACCGAGCGAAGGAGCCCGGTACGGCCGGTCGACAACAAAGGGGGGAGCCACCAAACTCGGCGTCCCCAACCCACAACTTGCCGCACACCACTTCTGGAGCACCGGACGGTAGTCCCAGGCACGTTCATTTGCCTCCGGGCTCTTCGCACATCGGCATCTTCCAGCCGGCCCCAAACCTCCACCCGAGGCCGCCGCCGACACCGCCTCGCCGGCAACACGCTAAGGGCGAGGCCTCGGTCTCAACCCCGGCCCCGGGGAGGCCGCACTTTCCGGGAGGACGCCGCTGTGGATCCACCGAGCACCGGACCCACCAGGATGGATGGTAAGCGACTTCCCCGACTTCTGGCGTAAAAGGTTTCTTATCTTCTTTATGGGTCCAGATTACCCCATAAAGAAGACAAGGAACCTTTTACCCCAGCAGGAAATCGGGGAAGTCAATCTGAAAAGGACAGGGCTTCGAGACAAAAGGCTGTGCAGAGCCCTTGTTTTTTTTTTTTTCCCCGCTGAAGCTGCGATCAGGAAGTGGTGCCAGTCGATGTGGTTTCTTTGCTTCCCCAGCCTGTCCGGTTTCTGTCAGGAGTGCAGTGACAGCACTTGAAATGTCCACAGTCGTTCGTAGAGGCCGGCTGCGCAGCTTGCACCAGCAGGATTTTTTAGCTTTTTTCTTTTCCCCACTTTTTTTTGGGTCTTGCTGAAGCAATGCGTAAGCAATGTTCGGCGAGATTCTAGTAAGGGATCCGAAAAGTCTACCCAAGGTACGGATTAGACACAGTTCATGTGAGACAGGCGCGTGCACAACGCCAGCCACATCACACACCACCATTTGTCTGTGCCTCGGCATCAGACTTCAAAGGCTAACGCTTCTCCCCCTGCTTCAGACTTTAAAGTTATGCGCTCCCCCGCCCCTGCAATGCCGAGAGCTTGTTTATAGAGAGCGGCTCAGTTTTTCAAATCCACCCCTCTAGTTTTATTTCTTACACATTAAATTTCGAGCCCGATTTTTCCACATTTTGCTTTCTTTTATTTTGTTTTATCTTAGGAGATCGTGGTAACACTTTTGCTTAGGGGTTTTAAGTGAGTGCAGTCTTGTGGGGTTGCCTAGAGAAAGCACACACTTTTCTTTCCTTAACCATTGCCCATTTTTCGCAGAGCAGTCCTGCTTTGCTCAATTAACCTGCAAGCATTTTGTAGGCAATTGCATTAATTGTGAGTATTCTGCATCCATGCTCTAGAGCTTGTGAGCATTTAGTATGGAATGCTTATCTTGCTTAGCTTTTCCTCTTAAGTGACTCCATCCAAATAACACTTGGGTAAAAAAAATTCAAAAGTTTGCAAAAGTGCAGATTTTCAGATGAAAACTATCCTTGTAAAAATAACAGGAAGGGCTTGTAGTTCTTTGCAAGGACTGTGGTTACTTCACAGGACAGAAACACATGGCCTTGCACACCACTACTTGTGATCCTGTGTCTAGTACCTGGGATACAGAAGCACTAATGGTCATTTGATACCATAACACTTAGCAATGTCCGTAGAGTCAAGTCAATGGAATCAACCCAATCCATTCACACAACTTTCATTCTCATCACTCAAGACATTTGTATCATTAAATTTTCTTGGAAAAAACCCAATAGCATCTTCTCACAATAATTTCCTTATAATACACACCATCACACACCCTCACTCACCCTCACCCTCACAACCCTCTCACCCTCACTCACCCCCACCCTCATACACTCTCACACCTCCTCACCCCCACTCCCCCCCACATCACCTCACCCTCACATCCCCTCACCTTCCCTCACACCCTCACCCCCCCTCACCCTCACTCACCCTCCCACCCAACCTCACCCACCCTCTCACCCTCACACACCCTCTCAACCTCACGCACCCTCTCACCCACCCTCACCAACCCTCACCCTCACACCCCCTCACCCTCACACACCCTCACACCCTCACCCACCCCTCGCCCCCACACCACCTCACAACCCCTCACCCACACCCTCACACCCCCTCACACACCCTCACCCTCACACACCATCACCCTCACTCACCCTCACACACCCTCTCATCCTCATACACCCTCATGCACCCTCTCACCCTCATGCACACTCTCACCCTCACACTCTCACCCTCACACTCTCTCACCCTCACACCCCCTCACACCCCCTCGTCCTCACGCCCCCTCATCCTCACACCTCTCTCACCATCACCCCCTCACGCTCACACACCCTCACCCCATCATCTTCACCCTATCACCCTCACACACCCAGTGGAGAAGTGTGGCTCACTGGTTAGAGGAGGCAGACCTGGAAGCAGAGGTCAGCCGGGGACCAGGGTTCAATTCTCGGCTCGGCGGGATCTTGAGTCCTAAAAAATGTCCATGGACTCGACAATTCTCGCTCCGGTGCCTACTTGATTCACGGGTTCACACTCTGCGACTCAGGGCAATAGCTTGCTTAATCTCCACAACGGCCCCTCGTGGCGGGAACATCACTCGTTCGCCATCACAACATCACTCAGCGCCACCACAGCATCAATCTGTGCAACCATTCAACAACAACTGGTTCAAATATGTTCTCTCAATGTTTCAAACTTTATTAAAAAGATGTTAATATTTCACTTCTGTTCTTGGATTTTCGTCACAAAAAAATACACTGAACATAATCTTCACAAAAGTTATTTACAAAAGTTTAAGCTATTGCCATTATAAATTGCAATAACTTTTAGTTAAGTATTAATTAATAAAAAAAATGAACAGCCATTGTTATTTGTAATATCAATAAATGTAAGTCACGTAAATACAACACATATTGCATTACAAATGCTATAGGTGTCACATTTGCGAAAGTTATAACTATTGGCATTGTTAATGACAAAGCTATTAGTTTTGCTATTATCAAAAACAAAACATAAATAACACAATTTGTCATTTATAATACCAATAGCTCAAACTTTCCTAATGCTAGATCTATTGCATTGCAAATGCTTGTCTTTTCATTTGGACTCTGGCAGTTTGGCTTGAACGTGGCCCAAAGGTTAGGGCGTGGTGTCGCCGGGTGGGGGGCAGACAGCCAGGCAGGAGTCTCGGCAATTACAGGCACACGCCGGCAGCGTACCACCCACCTCCCTGGTCCCCTCCTGTGGAGCCTGTTTACTGAGTAGGACAGGCCAACGATAGAGCATCGCCAACCGGCTTGCTGAGGAGACGGCACCATCCGGCAGCGATCTAGGATCCTAGATGTATGCACGTCAACATGCACACTGCAGAGGCTGGTAGACGACCTGGCGGGCACAAGACACGGGGCAGTGATCAGTTTGAACCTTCACTGACAGCACACACCCCCGTACTGCCTGATGCCTCAGTCCATCCAGCATGAACCTTCTCTAAGCCCCCTCCCTGCATGAACCTTCTCTAAGTCCCCTCCCTTTTTCCTTTACGTCCTGTGTCTGTCTGGAACCCGTGCCTAGAGTAAATGTAAATGTACAGCAATTTATATAGCGCAAATCACCGAGCAGTTTCTAAGCGCTTGCTTAGGGAACCCGTCCTGGTATTCCCCTGTGAGATAACCCCGGCAGGGAATCCGCAAGGTGAAAGCCAGGCATTCCGCCACGAGGGGCCGTTGTGGAGATTAAGCAAGCTATTGCCCAGAGTCGCAGAGTGTGAACCCGTGAATCGAGTAGGCACCGGAGCGAGAATTGTCGAATCCATGGACATTTTTCGGACTCAAGACCCCGCCGAGCCGGGAATTGAACCCTGGTCCCGGGCTGACCTCTGCTTCCAGGTCTGCCTCCTCTAACCAGTGAGCCACACTACCCTCTGCTTGCTGCACAGTACATCCATCATGAGCCTTCGCCAACCTCCCCCCCTGTGCCCTTCACTCCCCTGTGTTTGTCTGGAACCCGTGCCCAGGGTACCCTCTGCTGCCACAGTCCATCCATCATGAACCTTCGCCACCCCCGTGCCCTTCACTCCCCTGTGTTTGTCTGGAACCCGTGCCCAGGGCACCCTCTGCTGCCACAGTCCATCCATCATGAACCTTCTCCAAGCTCCCTGTTTCCTTTACGCCCCCTCGTGTCTATCAGGAACCCGTGTCCAGGGTCCCATCTGCTGCCACAATCCATCCATTCATAAATCTTGTGTCCTTGGCTCTCACTGAGCCAGCGTGGAACCTTTGCCCAGGGTAGCTTGTGCCTTCCTCCCCCGTTTCTGGGTGCCCATGCACCCCCTTGTACCCTCTGCTCCCTTGAGTCTAGCGCCAGCCCTCGCCAGGCAGGCGTCTGCGGATCATACGCCCTCGGGGCGCGCAGAGTGCCGGTGACACATTCTTTGCGCCTGCTCCATCCTGCGGTTTGCGGCACCCCGGGCCCTCTCCACGCTCGGAGGCTTAGGTCGGATGGGGGTGGGACACCTGCCCTGATGTCAACACCTGTAGGTGCGGCCCTGGAGGAATGCACCGCTCTCAGGCAGCCCTGGCCCACAGGAGGGGGTGGGAGGGCACCGGAGGCCAGGGCTGCCATGGCCCCACCCGCTCGTGGTGTGTGCAGAACTCCATGTTTGCCCACGTGTACCCACAGCCCGGCGGCACGATGGGCCGCACGCAAGGCTCTTCCTGCTGGGGTATGAGCGGCTTCTGCTGCCCTCTCTACTCTGAAATAACGCAGCGGGACCACCGCCTTTGGTGAGGCTGATATCGGGGGTCTGGCAATTTACACAGAGGTGTGGGGCTGTGTCACAGGCGCACGACCCACCGAGCCACCCTGCCGCAGGCGCACGACCCACCGAGCCACCCTGCCGCAGGCGCACGACCCACTGAGCCCCACTGCCGCAGGCCAGTTTCCCTCAAAAGTCTGGTACACATGTTGAGCCACGCGCCCCAGGTGCCACCTTTGCTGGTATTACCCATAGCGCCGCGTTTCCTCGAGCGCCTCTTTTTGAGAGTTTAAGCTGCTTCCGTAGCTGTGCGTGGCGGAGAACACACAAACAACATTGTCTTTTAATGCAGACATTGTGGGTAACCTGCAGTTCAAAGGGAGAAGGTGACTGGTGTTCAGTGTCTCCTGCAGAGGTTTGTATGTGAGGGGACGCTAGGAAACTCACCCGGAGCAACAGCACCAGCCCGGGAGCCATGAGGGAAACGGCCGGTGCTTCTTTCTTTTTTTCCGCACCGTGAGGGAAACGGCCAGCGAGATTACCACTCCCAGCAGCCCCAGGGTTACAAGGCGCACCTGTGACGCCTGCGCCCGGAGGCGCTAGAAAATCGGCGAGCGCCCCCCACAGCGCGGGACGCTAGGAAACTCACCCGCAGCAACAGCACCAGCCCGGTAGCCGTGAGGGAAACGGCTGGGTGCTTCTTTCTTCATTTCCGCGCCGTGAGGGAAACGGTCAGCGAGACTACCACTCCCAGCAGCCCGGGGTTACAAGGCGCACCTCTGACGCCTATGCCTGCACCCGGAGGTGCTAGAAAATCGGCGAGTGACCCCCGCAGCGCGGGACGCGTGCGGGTGGCACCCGGGTGAAGCCCGGGCCAAGGGCGGGCCCGTCCTAGCCCGTCATCGCCAGGAAGAGGTAGGGCAGGGCCCCCTCTCTAACAACTAGGACCGGACCGGATTTTGGGACCAGGGGAAAGGCCTGACTATTTTGTGCCTACCCTGACTTGTGAGTAAGTTTGAGGCTCAGAACCTTTCACTTGACTAATTCTAGACCCTGGTAATTACAACTCCTACTCGAAATTTGCACTTTAATGACATTTATGCTGCTAATACCCTTGGATCGATTACCCTTTTGTCAAAAGTATTTTTATTGATCGTTTAGTAAAAAACAGTAGAAATAAACATGCGACAATTCCGCACTTCATCCCACACAGGGGGTAGCCAGAGCAAGCGCCCGAAGGCGACACGGCAGATTGGGGAAGGGTCATCGTTTTCAAGCAGCTTACACATGGCATAGAGTCCTAGGAAGCTCCCAGTCATCATTCAGTAAGCAATGGAAGAAGAAGTCGCTGAAAAGTCACAGTTGTACAGAGAAATAACAACGTGGTCAAATGGCTAGACCTCCCAGTAAGTTGGTCACAAATAGCAGGCAGTAGAGCTAAGAGGCCCTGCTGTAGGCATGTGACTCAGCATGCAATACTGTAATGGAGCATTAAGAGGGACGTCATAACGCACAAAGAAAACAAGCAACCCCCCTCCCTACTCCCCCCTCCCCAGTGGTGGTAGCAATAAGCACAGGACAAGAAACCTGATGTGTAACGCAGGGATTCAGAGTTGAAACAGGTGGAGAGCGCGGATGCTAGGTGGACAGACTGCGGATGGCAGGCCCTTGCAGAGGAATGCTACCAGCGGGCCCCAGCGAAATTCAAAATTCTTAAAATCATCTAAAAAGATATCCGCCATCCTTTCCATACTAAGCAACCTCCAAAGCCTCGAGTGCCAGAGAGAGGTGGCCGGAGCCTCCTTTTTCTTCCACGCTGCAGCCAGAGTAATTTTGGCCGCGCCAATACTGAGCCACATGATCCTCTTGTCCGCCCTGGTCTGGTGTTCGAGATTAGGATCACGGAGACCCCAGAGAGTGGAGGCCATCGAGGTAGGAATAGGGTATCCCAGCATATCCTTAATTTAGGCTAGAATTTCCTCCCAGAACGGCCGGATAACGTGGCAGTCCCACCAAATGTGCTGGAAGTCCCCTAAGAACCCACATCCCCTCCAACATCTATCGGAGTTGCCCGGGAAAATCAGTTTTAGCTTGGCGGGGTGTAGGTACCAGTCCATCATGGTTTTCATATGTGCCTCCCTAAACGCCACTGAGTGATTAAACTTGGCAATATCGGACCATAGATGAGTCCACTCGGCGTCTGAGATGTCTTGTTGGAGGATCCCTTCCAACATATTCATATACCGGGGCCTAGGGAAAACTATAGTGGTAAGGACGAACCCATAGATGAAAGTAATTGCCCCTTTCATGGAAAAAGTGTTGGTCAAGAAGGCCTCGAACTTCGTGAGGGGTCGAGTTGCCACCTCCCTTACCTGGGGGGAGAGCGCCCAGTGTAATAGTTGAGCGTGATGGTATCGCTCACTCTCCAGCACCCCGTAATCCCTCCTGCAGTTTTCAAAGGTGAGCGGGGCATAATTGTGAAATAGGTGTGTGAGCGCTAGGCAACCTCCGTCCTTCCAAGCCCTGAAGGGGCCCTCGAGTGACGCCGGAGGGAAGGCGGGATTGAAGTGTATGGGCGTGAAGGGGGAGGGGAAGGTGGTCCATCTGTCGTCTTTAGAGACCGGGTCCCAAACCTTCAAGGTAGTGCTAGTGGGGGTGTTGAGATATGCATTCTTGGGTCTATCGCACTTGGGCTGCCACACCAAGTCCCAAATCGTTCTCCCAGCAACGCTCCTATCCATATGTAGCCAGTGCTTTTCTGATTCTTGTTGTGACCACTCAACTAATATGCGGAGTTGCGCCGCTTTATAATACAATTGAATGTCAGGCAGCCCCACGCCTCCTTCCTTGGTTTGCGTAGGACGGTGAAGAAAAAGTGTGCCCGGCCTCCCTGCCAGATGAAACGCAGCATCATGGACCTCACACGCTGAAAGAATTCTCCGTCGAGATCTATAGGAAGGGCCTGAAACAGGTATAAGAGCTTGGGAAGGAGGGTCATTTTAATCACGTGGATCCTCCCAAGCCAGGAGATGAACAAGGGTTTCCATCGGGCCAAATCGGACTGGATCCTAGCAAGGAGTGGGGGGAAGTTAGCGGAGTACAGTTTCCCCAGCGTGGGGGTCAGGTGGATCCCCAAGCATTGAATGGAGGAATCCGTCCACGGCAAAGGAGTGAGCGACTTAAGGTGGGGAAGTTCCGACTGGGGGATCGTAAGGTTGAGGACATACGATTTGTCGTAGTTAACTTTGAACCCCGCCACTGCTTCATAGCGCGCCAGAGTGGCCTGCACATAGGGCAGAGAGTTTGCCGGATCAGAGAGGGAGAGGAGGACATCATCTGCAAAGAGAGTCATCTTGTGGGACTCCCCAGTGAAGGGTAGTCCACGGATGTCAGGGTTGGCTCTCACCGCTATTGCCAGAGGTTCAATGCTAAGGGCAAAAAGCAGCGGCAACAGGGGACATACCTGCCTAGTGCCCCTGGAATGCTCAAAAAAGGGAGAGAACTGACTGTTCACTGCCAGTCGTGATCGGGGGGGGAGAGGTAGTTCGCCTGTATCATTGTTTTAAATTTGGAGGAGAAGCCCAAGGCGCCCAGGGTACGGATCAGGAACCCCCAGTCCACCCCTTTGAACGTCTTCTCGGCATCTAGGCCCACCAGAACCGCTGGAATTTTAAACTTATTGGCTTTCTCAATTAGGTGTACCACCCGCCTTGTATTATCATGGGTCTGGCGCCCTTTGATAAACCCTGACTGATCCGGATCTATGAGGGTCGGCATAAGGTCATTGAGCCGCTGGGCGATGATGGAGGAGTAGAGCTTCGCATCTAAATTCAGGAGAGCAATCGGCCTATAGGAAGCACATTTACCAGGGTTTTTACCGGGTTTGGGAATGATGGATATAAGTGCTTCTGCCCTTGTGCGGGAGGTTTCGCCCTCTTCCGCCATGACGTTAAATAGTTGGACTAGATGAGGGCATTATTCAGAAGCGAAAATTTTATAGAAGATGGCCATATACCCATCCGCCTCCGGAGCCTTGTGGGGTTTTAAAGCTTTAATGGCAGCTAGCACGTCTTCCCTGGAGAAGGGGGCAAAGAGTGCCTCATCCCATTCCGCTGAGACTTGGGGCAGTATTAGTCCTCGTAGGTATTCGGCTTGGGCGGTAGCCTCTAGGTGATCCCCTGTATAAAGGGTCTTGTAGAAGGCCCCAAACAGCTCCACCTTTTTCTCGTCTTGATGCGTCACTCCTCCCTGCATATCTTGAATTCCCCCTATGTACTCTCATTCCCCTTTGTCCCGTAGCTGCCTGGGAAGGTGTCTCCCCACCTTATTGCCCTGAGAGTAAGAGAGGCGCCGCAGTTTTAGCAAGGTATATTTGGCCCTAATATTATAGTGGGCGCGGAGTTTACCTCTGACGGCCGTTAGCTGCCTTAGTCCCAACCTGGGGGGGTTCTCCTTGTGTGCCTTTTCTAAGGAGGAGAGCTCCTCCTCTAGTTGCTCCCGCTCCCGACCGCGCTGCCGATTAAGAGCAGCGTTCAGTGCTATGCAATGCCCACGAAGGTACGCCTTGAAGGCATCCCATGTGGTGAAGACCGAGGTGTCCCCTGGATCATTGATGGCGAAAAACTTGTTGATAAGTCCTAGTAACGAGGTACATGAGGGTTTGTCCCGAACCAGGAAAGCTGGGAAATACCACCTGAAACTATCCTTACTCTTCACACCCCACTGGAGCCCTACTGCAAGCAGGCTGTGGTCAGAAACAGATAGTGGGAAGATCTTGGCCTCCCGTAGGTCCCCACGAAGTGACTGGCTCAGGAAGAAATGGTCAATTCGGGAATAGGAGCGGTGGACGTGGGAGAAGAAAGTGAAATCTCTGGACTGGGGTTATAGGAAGCGCCAAGCATCAAAAAGGCCCAAGTCAGAAATCTGTTGCTGTGTGTCGGGGGAAAACGTGCCCATGTCTGACCTCTGTGAGTGCGTGCTATCTAGGTCTTTCTGCCACACCATATTAAAGTCCCCCATAGCAATCAGCGGCCCTTCCACAAAATCAACTACGGCCCTCAGCAGGAGATGTAGAAAGGGATTTTGCCCAGTGTTAGGTGCATACAGTACAAGAAATGTGCAGTCTACCCCGCAGGAGGCCCTTAAACATGATCCAGCGACCCTCCCTATCACTCTGTACTCCCACAGGTTGGAATTGTAGGGTCGAGCGAAACATAAGGGCTACCCCCCTCTGTTTTGTGGCGGCGGAGGATCTATAGATTAAGGGGAACATTTTGTGCCTAAGGCGTGAGTCCTCCGTTTTAGCCACCGAGCTCCTCTCCCCCACCCCCCCCGCCGACTCATCCCGCTTGCAAATACCACTGAAGCCGAACTATAAGCCTGCCCCCGCTACGACCACTACCCACCCTAACCCGCCCCTCCCACCCCCCAAACACCCCTAGAGGAAAAACACAGTGCTCAGAACAAAGAAGAAAAAGTCTTAAGGACAGGGGGACATGGCACCAGTCACTTTTCTTCCAGTTCGTGTCGTTGGGCACCCTCACGAACATGGAGAGAAAGCACGAGTGTTACTTCAGAGTGGTGGACCCCTCCGGCGCCTGCAGATGGCTCTCTCTATTTCATGAGGCCGCCTCACCGTGGTCCGTTGTTGCGTCAGTGACCTGGGCCACGGAGGCGACCGCTGCACCCCGCTCTTGCATCCGTCCGGCCCCCCCACCTGCATTTGCTTGCCCACTCTCTGCCAATCTGCGGAGCGCCGTCGTCGCCTGCCAGTTGAGCCGCTGTTCCTGGACACCGGGTCCTGGCGTTCCAATCCCAGAAGATCCATCGCTACCTCCAAGGAACACATCTGAACCAACTTATTCTGCCAACGGAAGATGAGACGAAAGGGGTGCCCCTAAGAATTGGGCACTTTTTGCTCCTGGAGGTATGTGGTTACGGGCTTAAAGTCCCTGCGCTTTTGTAGTGTAGAAGCCGCTAAATCCTGGTACAGCAGGGGGCGATGATCCCGGAATTGGAGGGGAGCCAGATCTCGTGCTTTCCTAAGGATCCTTACCTTCAGCTGGAAATCATGAACACACACCAGGATGTTGGGGGGTGGCGCTTGGGCTCCTCGTGGTAGTCCAACCCGGTGCACTCGGGCCATTCGTATGGTCTGGATATCCTCCTCCTCAAGAATGTGCTTGAATAGCGCCTCGACGTACTCCCTCAAGTCCGCCCCCTCACCTTTCCAGGGAACTGAGCGAATGCAAATATTGTTGCGACGTGACCTATTCTCCAGGTCCTCTAAATGGGCCTGCAAATCTAGGTTTTGCTCCGTCAGACGAATCACGTCTTGCTGAAGCTGGTGAATGTCCTCTGCTGTACCTACGTCGTGTTCTTCCAGCGTTGCGACCTGTTCCCCCACATCTCTCCTCACTTCGCGCAGGTCCGAAGCCAGTTGTGAGCGCAGCTCCGATATATCTTCTATAATGGCCGCGAACAGTTCAATCATAAAGGCCTTGGTCACGGGCTCTTCATTCTCACCCCTTTTTGGGGCTTTGTCGGGGATAGGCGAGACGTATTGCGCTGCTCCTTTCGGGATCCTATCCTTCCCAGGCTTGTCCTTTTTCGTCCTGTTGGACGCCATGATTGCCGGCATGCACCCCAAAGATCTTTCCCAAGGTCAGAGATTGAGCACAGGCACCCCGGTGTAGGCGGTGTCAAAGCTGTTTGCCAACCAGCCGCAGGTCCCTATGGCCTCTTCCAGCTCTCAGAGACACAGGGGGGGGGCCCTTGGTCAGCATCGTCCCCCACTGCGGGTCCAGGGCTCACCCTGTCGCGCCCAGTGTCTCCGCTGCGCTTCAACGCTGTTGTGCTGTTTGGAGCCCGCACATCAGTGCTGTCCGTCAGGGCAATATGGCAAAGTGGCAAGGATTCCGCAGACTAGAGCGCTCCCTCCAGCAATGGCCGCTCTCCGCACACGTGGGGTACTCACTCTCTCCCCGCTGGCCCGGCCACGTAGGGGGGGTGGGCAGCCACGGACAGTGCACCTCGCTGTGCCTCATCGCCCCCACTCCGCTAGGTCTTGTTGCTTGTCCGCTATAGGCCCCGCTCCAGTCCAGATGCACAGGCGAGGGCGATATCACTAGGTAGGAAGCAGATGATGTACCAGCTTCTCCCCCCTCCACCGGCCGCAAGGCTCACCCGCTCCCGTTGAGGCTCACCTCCGTGTGCAGTCTTCAGCTGGCCGGACCTAGTCTCCTTCCGACTCGAGTAGGCCACACTAGGCCGCAGATTACTCCCACGTGGGCCTCCGCTCTTGGTGACTGCGGCCCACTTCACCGGCGTCCCCAATTGGCTCCAGGATCTACTCGGGGTTCCCTTCTCTACCGTCGAGTTCGGGGCTCCGATCCCCCAGACAGCCGGAATCCAAAGCGGCGGTGCTCGGGAGTCCCGAGCACAACAGCCGGGCGGTAGGCCCTCATAGGCCCTGAATCCCCGGGCTAGATTTCTTGCGCCGCCGCACCTCTGCTCATCAGCCCCGGCTACCGTTACTGGCACTCACGGGGGTCGGGATTGCCGCCTCAATGTCGCCTGGTGCCCGCTCTGGTATCAGCGAGAGGTGAGGAGGTGGAGCGCCGGCTCCGATGGCCTCAGCAGGCGGCACCCTCTCTGTCATCTCACTCCCCGGCAAGGCCTGCACCAGCCCCCGGATCCCGCCGCGCCGCAGGCGGCCCAGCAGCCGCAAAGACTCCGGAGCCGACTGGCTCAGAAACTCCACCAATCTCGTCTCTGGAGCCGCCGGACAGAAAGCGGCAAAGATTGCGGGCGATTTGGACGGTCTAAGAGGGTGCTAGACAAGGCTTAGAGATTGTGGCACCGGAGGGACTCAAAAACCCGTCCTACTCCGCCGCCATCTTGGCCACGCCCCTCTCGATTACCCTTTTATGCTAACTTTTACATGTTAACTTTTATTGGTTACTCTCTTTTACATAGTGTGCTTGTTATTCTGTGATATAATTGAATCTCTTAGTCCTCACCACCTCACTTGAGGCAGAGCCACCTTGCTTCCTGTCTCTAGTGGGTCGCTTAGATTACTAAGCTCGCCTTAGTTAAGCTTGTACTGTATAGCACGTGCCACTTTAAACAAAGCTAACCTATATTGTACTCTAATGTTAGCGGCGAGGCAATCGTCACTTTAACTAAGGTCAACCCACCATTGCACTTTATTGATTGCTGTGAGGCACGCGTCATTTTAATCAAGGACAACATATATATTGCACCTTATTGTTAGTAGTGAGGCATGCGTCACTTCAACCAAGGTCAACCTATCATTGCACTTTATTGATAGCCACGAGGCACGCGCCGCTTTAATCAAGGTCAACCTATCATTGCACTTTATTGATAGCCACGAGGCACGCATCACTTTAATCAAGGCCAACCCATATTCCACTTTATTCATAGCAGTAAGGCCCCATTACTTGAGCTTTACCTACTTGTAACATTATGGCAAGGAGGAAGCCCGCCAAGCCGTATATCGATAAATCCTGCACTACTATTGATACATATCTGGTTAAAGCAGTAAACGTTCTCTCAGAAGAAATAGACCGTACTAAGAGATGTCTGTCTATGGGATCTAGTCAAATGGAGGGAGATCAAGGGCCCGAGGCCAGGGCTTCTACAAGCCCTTCAAGCGAGAACCTATTCGACAAATCTAACCTTCCATTGCTAGTCGAGGAGACAGTCCCTGACGACAATAGAGCGGAAGACATTAGATTATACCCGATTATCTTTGACTCCTACTTTGATTATCCCTGGAAGCCCCCGCCCCAGAAAAAGATTAGGGGATGCAGAAAGATAAACATTGAACAAGAGAATGCCAATCCCAACCCTAAGACAAAAAAAGATAAAAAGAATACTCACACAGGGAAACCAGGTCCGTCCGCTAAATTAGACCCCCCACACTACGGCCTAACTTTAGCGGACATCTCTGAGAAGGTGATAGAGCTCTAAGGCCGCTTTATGACAAGCTGGACACTTTGGCGCGAGAAATCCATAAGATTAGTGGATCTCTGGCCAATGGCAATGATAAATTTCAAAATGAGGTGATTAGAGCTCTACAGAAAGTTGATGTTGCAGGCCCCACCAACCAGATTACTATTTTAGATACCGAATATACCAATACTGCTAAGGAAGGGAACAATACTGTAGAGGTGGTAAATAAGGGAAAAGATGCCAATTTAGGTAAATCTTCTAATAATTGTTATAGATCTGTCACAACCCAGAAGGTAAGCGTAGAGACTAAGCCGGGTAATCCTATTAGATCTGATCCTGCAAAGTCCGATAGCCTAAAAGCCACAGCTTATGAGGACAGAAAAATTGTCACGTCTATAAATCTACCCCCTGAATGTAGTGCCTAAGTCGCAATATTGGTTAATGTACCCAGACTTCAACCTGGTCAGGTAGAAGACCATGGTTCACTTATGAACAAGGTAGTATTCTGGCTGACCAATAATTATGGCTATCCAATGGAAGGGGTAAGTCAGATTTTGACAACCCGTAGAGTGGGCTGGATCGGGCCCCTTAAAAATTTTCGGTCTCAAAGCTGGGCAAATAATACACTTAAAAATGCACCACCACCCTCCCACCGGGAATTTAATACTACCCTCCTCCCTCTAGGATATTTTTATAGACATTTGATGGCGATGCATGGAAATGGTAGCCAGCTTAGAAATGGACCATTGTTAGCTCCCACCCTGTTCCTTTCCTTACCTAATTTTGATATTCCAGTTGCCAACAGATATCAGGCCTTGAGCAACCTAGACATTAATGATTGACGTAAGGGGTCCATCCAGTCTAGGCAGACAGTACAGGAAAGATATGTTTTAGAAGACCCCAAAATGGGAACAAAGTTCAATGGTAATCCATCTGATAAGACCAACCAACGTACGATAGAGCAGGGTTTGGTGCCAACCATTCATAGTGATTTAGACCATGTTCTTGTAGAATCACCCCTTACTAGTGCCTTGGGGGGCCATGAAGCACCCTTTCAGGAAGCCTACGAGGTTAATATGTGTAATGGGTATCAAGTGACCACCTGGAACATCTCTGGTCTTAAAAGCAAATTAGGCACGCCTTCTTGGTCTGATTTGCTAACGGCCCAACATGACATTATATGTCTACAAGAAACATGGAGCACTGAACCAATCTACGTAGAGGGTTTTACTTCCCATTGGCTCCCAGCCCAGGCCTCCCGTTCAGGTAGAGCAAAGGGAGGCCTTTTGATTTTGATCTCTACTAAACTGGTAAAATATAGGATCAAGTGTTGCACTACTGTTGGTACCCATTCCCAGATTATCTGGCTGATATCTGCCGTGGGTAAAGATGTCATTCTGATTAACTTCTACAATAACATGTTTAACTCTCCCCGAGGGCCAGTCGTCCATGCCCTGGAAAGGGAACTTGATAGGCTGACTAGTACCATTAGAAAATCGATTATTATCCTTTGGGTTGGTGATTTTAATGTTCAAGCATGTCCATTATCGTCAACTAATGTTTGTGGGCTCAGCAGAGGGGATTCTGACTATGACTGTTATATGCACTTCCCCCACTGCGAATATGGTACAGCTTTAAATAATGTTATTGATAAGCTGGATTTAGAATTGTTGCAATGTGTTACTGATAAACAACATGTGAAATGCCCCACTTTTACAGGAAGGAATGCCATGTCCAATATTGATCATATTGTAAAGTCATGTAACCGTGCACATTTGTTTTCGCCACCCTGAATAACGGTTCAACCAACTAGCGACCATAATAGTGTCTCTCTTTACCTATTATGCTGGGGTTTTAAAAATGTAATCGATGTTTTTAATAGTCTATCCATTGCCCCCATCCGACCGAATGGTGTTCGAATAAAATGGGCTGGTTTGGATCCATTAAAAATTCAGCATGATGTCATTATCCATTGTCAAAATGGAAACCAAGTATGTTTAAGGGACGCTGTCGACCCGCAACTGATGCTTGCTAATTTCACTAAGATCAATAATTCCATTGAGAATTTACTGACTAAACCAGCCTGTGGAAATAAAAAACTCAAGGTAAGCTGGTTCGATGGTAATTGTACTGCGATCTTACGTCGCCTTAAAAAAGCTCTTGGGTGTGAAACGTGAAACCCAGATACAATTAAGGTTCTACGTGCAGCATATGCCTCCACTATTAAAATCAGAAAAGTAGAGCTTCAAGAAATAGCCTGGGAAGATCTAAGTCAAGCTGCAGATACAAAAAACAGTAAATTGTTCTGGGACACTGTAATGGCCGGATTTTCTGAGTAGGTGGGATCAGCCCCTAGGGGCCCCTCCAACCCAGCCAGAACGTAATCACATCCCTCCTCAGGACCACCTATCCAGGCACCTGGTACCTACCTGAGGATGGGGAACTCGCAATATACAAGCTCATTATTAAAAACACCACTAAATCTATAGGGATACTAAGAATACTCACTGATTACTAGGGATATCCATACCCTACACCACACTTATTCACATCAGTTGGTCTCGCGGCCACCCTGACCCAGACCGTTCTACCCTAAGGCAGATATGACACACAATCCGGTGCGTCTACACACGGGCCTGCAGAACCCAATGCTCCCTTTTCCAAACTGTTTGCAATCCTGCAAAACTACACGCTAGTTCGACCTCCTAGCGCTCTCACTTATTCAAGCCACAATCCTGTGGGTATCGGCACTGGTAATCCTCCCCAGTGTTCTCACTAACGCCGCATATCAACGACGACCACATTCCTATGAACACCTATATATATATATATATATATATTGGGAAGTCTCTTCACTAAGGGTCTGCTACTACAATATTAGGAGTTAGCCAATTAATATTGTATGTCTCCTATTCTTGGCATCATAGGTCCACTCACTCCCTATTTATGTGATCACCACTTACCTGATTGGGATTACTCATCCATTCATGTACCTAGTAACTACCTAGGAGCTCCATTTACCTGGATTGAACAAGAATACAAGAGATACACGCCAGTTTGTTACAAACTGGGGGGGGTTATTTTATTACAACAATATAAACATTTACACAGATCTGTGACTGACAAAGACTATAGGTAGAACACACCGCTGAAAGAGAAAAGATTAAACATAACAGGAACACTCCACCGAAAGAGAAAAGATTTAAACATACAATAGCCTAGGGAATAAGGACAAGATTAAGATGCAAGTGTAAAGTAAACTAATGTGATGAAAACAATATCACCTGATTAGTGTGAAGTCTTGTTCTAGCTGTCATCTGGGTTCCTCTCTCGTCTGTGCCTTGGCTCATCTCAGACTCCCTCTCTCTCTCCTGCACTCTTGGGTACACCTCTGCGCTGCCTCTCCCCCACGAACTGTCTCCACCTTCCAGCTTCAATCTTAATGGTTCCTGCCGCTCTGCACCGTTCATTCCACTAGCTTATTCACTCTGTCTCTGCGCCACTGTCCAATTAACTCCATCTGCTCCCATAGGTTAGTCCACGATCTCTCCTCCGTCTCTTCTAAAAGGCATTACTTCAGACTCCAGCTATTCACACCTCCTCCTGATAAGCAACTGCTTCTGACTGCTTCCTTCAGTTCCAGCTCACTATTCAACTCAGCTCTTCTCCAGCTTGAACCCTCTCTCTCTCTGCCAACTCCACTCCACTGCTTTCCACTCCTCCACCTTAACACGACCCTCTGGCTTCGCCACCTTCACTCGACTCCCTCTCTGCTTGACTCCCTGACTCCGCCTCTGCACTTCACTGATATAGAATGCTGTTTCCTCATGGAAAGTTCCAGCCATCAGCCTGCCGCCCACCAGGTCTCTGCATCACCTCGCATCAAGGACACACACCCAGCCGGCCGGCCTTTCGTTGTGTCTTCTACACAGAGAATAATACAGCCTACCGATAAGGGCTGGCCCAGACCGGTTCTCTCCAAGTGAAAAACAGCCTTAACTATAAACTTTGCCTTTGCCCTGAAAAGCCTCTCAGCTTCATCAAGATGGAGTCCCTCTAGCTCTAGGCCTGTAGGCCTGAAAGGGGTGAAATGCTCCTTAGCTCTGTCAGAATACCTACATAGCCAATAGGCAATAGACAGGTTAAAGTCAAGAATAAAGGCATATTAAGCAGCTATCCTCTTCTAGGTCTGGAAAAAGGGCTTAAAAGGGCCAACACAGGCTAAGAATACCTATACTAGATGCGAGCAAGATTAATGATCTATATCACTGCTAAATAAAGCCAAAAACTCTGCCATTACAGACACGGTCAATAGTTCCTTTCTGAAGGATGATCATATCCCAGAACTCAATTCCTACATTAATTGTAATTGTTGGGTAGATCATTTTTCAAACATTTTTAATCCCACTGACAGAGATGCTTTTTTGTCCCCCCAACCTCCTACTGATTGGCCAATTACACCCTTGTCAATCAGGATAGAGGAGGTCACTGAGGCTATAACTAGTAGCAAGGGGGGGGAAGGCACCGGGACCCGATGGGGTCCTGATAGACCTTTATAAAAACAAAATGGCTCTATGGTCCCCGTTTTTAACCAGAGTTTTTAACGCTGCCGCTGAGACCCAATTTCCTTTATCATGGGGTCAGTCAATTATAATACCAATATACAAGAAAGGAGTAAAAACCGACGCCCGTAACTACCGTCCAATTTCCCTTCTGGATTCCTCTATAAAGATTATGATCCGGGTCATGCTATCAAGATTAGAAGCCTGGGTTACCGAGAAGTCAATCCTTACAAAAGTACAATACGTGTTTAGAAAAGGAGTTGGCACATTAGAGCAGTGTGTCAACTTGGACCTCTTGATTGACAAATAAACCCTAGCAAAGGAGAGTAATTTATATTTATGTTTTGCCGACCTTAGCAGCGCTTTCGATCTGGTAGACCACTCTATCTTATGGCCCTTATTGCTGGAAATGGGTGCCCCTAAAGAGATAGTTTATTTCCTGGCAAGACTTTATGAGGAACTGTCTAGCAAGGTGCGGTATGGTTATTCAGGTGAATATACCCCCTTTTTTAAAGTTAAAAGAGGCATTCAACAGGGCTGTGTCCTAGCTCCACTACTTTTTTCATTGTTTATCAATGATGTGGACGCAGCCCTGAAATTGTTAGAGTCGGATGCCCTGAGGGTGGACGGGAATCCCATTCCAATTCTTTTATAAGCGGACAATGCTGTTCTACTCCCTCGCACTCCCATTGGGTTACAACGTCTTATTGATAATTTTACTGTTTTTATTGCAAAAAGATAGCTTTTAATTAATAAATCTAAAACTTTTGTTATGGTTTGCGGCAGGAACCCAATTATATCCAGATCTTATTACATAGAAGGCTCTAAGGTCCAGACAGTCAAAACTTTTTGCTACCTGGGTATTACCTTTGCAGGGAACGGGCCTTGGGCACAGGAACAGGATAATGCCAGCGCTAAGATGCTGAGGAATATAAATGGTATTTTTAGATTTGCTGCTGAACTGGGCAATCGAGGTATCAGAGATATGTTGACAATTTACGAGATACGATGTGTCACTGCCGCACTTTACGGTGCAGTGGTTTGGGGACATTGCCAAGGCAATCTATTACAACAAAGCTTGCTGTGTGCCCCACTATCGGCCTCCACGGAAATTATTCACCGTAAAGTGGGCATTAAATAAATCTTTGATTTGGCTTCATTGCGCCCTCTTTTACTCTGGAAATCTATATGGTCAAAAGAGGAGACATTGTTTACTCAATCTACAATACGGGATTGCCTTAAAATGGAGAATTGTTCAAGAATCCCTTGGCTTAATTATATCATTCACTGGTTTAAACTTTTGCTTAATTGTGATATCCAACTGGATCCTGAATGTGCAAATTTTGTCGCTAGAAGTGAGAAAAATCAACCCTACTAGCCCATAAAATAGAGGCCCGTTCTTTTGTTCTTAAGAACCAAACAACTTGCATCTTTTATCTACAACTGGATCTTAAACAGGGGTTTCAAAGTTACCTGTCAGTCGTGACAAGAGCATTACATCGATTTGTGTTAACACGACTAAGATTGGGTACTATGCAACATCTTGTCAATTTTCCTGTTATGAAACAGGGCTCTACCCAACCATGCCCATGCAATGGATTGTCCCGCCAAAGCTGCTGCCATATGTTATTATTCTGCAAATTGTATTCCAATTATAGGAAATTTTACTTAAAAACGTTTTTTTTATATTATAACATAAGATCCACTAAAGATGCTATGAATGTGCTCTTTAGATTAGAGGAACCAGGATTGTGTTTTTATACAGCAACATTTCTCTTGAAAGCTATTAGCATTAGGAAATCAATGATCATCGATATTTGATCATATGATCTACAGGGTATTTTATGTAACCTTTGCACTTGCACTTTTTTGTATTAGGATCATACATGTTTACATAAATCGCCAGGGTCTATATATGAATCATGTGCTTGCACTTACTATACCAGGATTTTATATGTCTATGAATTTTATGAATATATTGTCTATTATCTTGTTGCTTCTGTAACTCTATTATTGTTAAGACCGATTTATGACTGTTTTTGCTTATATGGTTGATTTACTTAACCGAATAAAAGCTTTCAAACTGTGATACTGTGTGTGAGGAGTTCCAGGAAGGTAGCCCCAGTGGTCAAGTACCTGCTGCAGAGGCGTGTGGAGCCTACAGGTCGAATCTGGGCCTGCCCCACATCGGACTGACCAGAACATCGCCCTGGGCGGAAATAACACGTGTAATTTGTTGTGGGTGCCGGTAGGGGGGTCGTTGCGGTGCGACAGCAGGAGGTGTGAGGCAGATAGGAGGAGCTCAGGGGTTGACGGGGTCATTGAGGTGTGAGGCAGATAGAAGGAACTCGGGGTTGATGGGGGTCATTGAGGTGTGAGGCAGATGAGAGGAGGTGGCACGCGATACCACAGAGCATGCCGCCTAATTTCACAGTTAACAGAGATTAGCTGACATACAGGTAACTCAGAATTTGGGGTTTACACAAGATATTCACTCATGTAAAAAGAATGTTGCACACGCCTGATTTTTTGTGGAGAGATGTTGGAATTCTTTGTTTTGAAACTTACAAAGGTTATCAACATTTTAGTGTGGATAACTCTTTGTGTTTAGAGTGTATACTCTGTTGTTCCTCTCAGGACTGTAACAGGCTCATTTCTATACTGTCCCGTGTGAGATTGGCTTGAAAATGCACATAAACCGCTTCCAAAATCGGAGTGGTTGGGGCGGGTGCACAATTTGGAGGTCGAGACGGGGACTGTTTTTGGAAGGGGTCACTGTGAATGTGTGGAGGGCCTTTGACAGTCACTTTCTTGGGGCCACAGGCATTGCACACGCTGCCCTAGCAGTCAACCCACTCAAGCTTTCTTCCAAACTGTCCTTGTGCAGCTGGGGTGGCGTTCCGTTGCCTTTGTTCCCGCACTTTTAACTGGGGAATTTTCAGGAGCCCCGACGTGCTGCATGTCAAGCAAAGGCGCCTCCGCGCATCGCCGTGGCTATGAAGCGCCACAGAAATATTGCTTTAAAGCAATAGCATACGGCATACTTCTGAAATATGAATGTGGATACTGAGGGATGAGTTCATTTATCTAAAAATGCCAATTCAGAGCTCTTCCAGACTTAGAAAACAGCACAAAAACATGCATCAAACAGGACGAACAGATTTGCACAAACGTTTTTATTTTTTCATGCTGCCCTGTTGGCACGTTCAGTTCGCGCGCTGTACACCGGCATTTCCAATTGCCTGTAACAAAATTGGTTTGTCTTAGCATTTAAAGGCAGTTACACAGTGTCCAGCCTCGCAGAACTTTATCGCTGCCCATAAACCCTGACAGGATTTTTCAAAATGTCTCCTCGCGCAGCAATGCCTTGCGTCGCGGCCGGGGAGAGCCAAGGACGATATTGCCAGTACAATCCCCTGGGACTTTATTTGGGAGGATAGGATCTCAATAGAGAGAGAGGGCTTTAAATTGGCACATCTCCCCTGGCAGCCCCCACCACTTTCCAAGCTCATCCTCCTCTGTTGACCTCATCTGCTGTGACAGATGTGAGGATGTGTAGGGGCTGAAAGAAGACGTCTCAATCAATAACGTGGATCGACAGAGGCATCGATGCACTTGGTCCACTTTCAGAAAAGGTAAATCTGCTATAAACTCGTGTAACCAGGGACAGATCAGAAACGCCAGCGTAGTAAGTAACAAGACACGCCAAGCAGCAGCCAGATATGCCCCAGAACAGCAGGAATGTATAATAAGTGTGGAACTATGCTGCATTCGTGTTATTAATAATGCATGTTACATAATCCAATCTAGATCATAAATACAATTTGATGCCATTAATAATTCATAATCCTTCAGCACCCTATTAATTACTATATGCTCCTTTGCTGTACATGACTTTTCATTCCTCTGCATTTGTCAATGCGAATTAATACTGTAATTTTTAAAAATCGAGGGTTTTTGACTTGTTTCTTCCTGAAACATTGCTTAATATTTATGAGTGTGTGAATGTAGCTGTTGGGCATTTGGAAACAGTGATTGGACAGTCCCGCCTGTCACTGCAGAGCCGGCATTGGATGGAGTAGACCTTTGTACAAAGAAAAGAAGTCCCTGATCTTAAGGATATACCTTATGTCGTAATATAGCCCACCTGAGATGTTTGTGGGAGGCTATATTCGACCCAGAGAAAGGGCTAACCTTACAGTCTAGATTATAACTGTAATTATCACTAAATAGTGGCTAACAGTCAGTATAGGAACTCTGTGAACAGCAAATAATGTGAATAGAATCCTACAACATTTAAAAACAATCTAGTGTACACCAGTAATTAAAATCATCAGTTTATTATTAAAAATTAATAACATCATCAAACTTAGCAATACATAAAAATGCAACAAATCACAGATAAAAAAAACAAAAGTCGACGCGGCGTTTCGGTGTCTATTGTAGTTGGCAACACCTTCTTCAGGACGTTTTCTTGAAAAAAAATAACTAAAGAAATGAACATGTCATAATTAAAATCACTTTCAACAGAGGCCTAATATATACTGACGTTAGCAATAAACAATAATTCACATTCTCCTATGGGATCACATTTTCCAAAATTTAATGTGTACCCACACTGGGAATTATCCCAAAATACGGATTGTATACCAAGGATAGTCCCTATTTGATTATTCTATATGAGAGATCCACTTATAGCTAGATAAGCATCATTTTAATACATTCATTTAGCCTATGATTTGATAGCCTAATTTAGTCATTTGGTTAACGATTGTCACTTTTGTGCATGGCAATGTTACAACATACCTCAAACTTTTGAGGAATTCAAATCATAAATGTTATCTTGGTGGTACAGCTTTTCATTCATTGGGCTGCGTATCTTGCTATTTTTCACAATGGAATTTTTTAAGGCAATTATTCCACCTAAAGAATAAATTTCACAATGCAGTTTACTCAAACACCAAAGAAGTATGTATTCATTATGTCTATTTCTAGTTAATATGTAATTAGAATTCATACCTGAACAGAAAATCATACGTGCATTCAGTATTTGGCTGTACCAGGGGTGAACACCGTATGTGTACTAGGATCGGATACAGATTTTCTACAAGTAGACAGAAATACATGATATTTCGTTTAACCTATTGCTACTTTCTATGTAATGTAATGAACATGAGTCTTTCGATAAAAGTAAAAAAAACTAAAACTTAGATACCTTTTTAATAAAAGGATGGATGTAATCCCATCTCGGAATCAGTAGTGGGAGGAGACTTGAGGCTGATATGCCGTTGCGGGATAGAAGGGCATTGGTACTTGCTTCCTTCTACAGTCTTTGTTTTTTCTCTGTATTTTGGATTAACGTCTAATTTTTAAAAAAAAAAGGGTTTTTTAAGATAAATTCCCCATACTCGTATTCGTGTGTGACACCCTTCTAATATGAGGCATTTTTATTCTAATTGTCGATCCTAAAATCTAGGTCTTATCTGCCAGTGTCAAAACGTCCTTATGTTTATATTTATAAAGCAACTTTGCCGGTATAATGTCAAATTATATAACACTCTATGTACCTAGTTTTATATTGACCTCCTTCGGAGAGGTCTGCAGTTATATACTTTCCTTTCCATAGAATTTTCGTCCTTACTCGTATCAGGCTAACAAGTGGTGGATTCCTCTTTTTGATATTTTGGTAGACAATACTATGATGGATAGTGGCGCCTCAACGTAAGGGATATATCCCAATATCAGACATAGTTTACTTGGCAATGAGTTTTTCTATATACTGTACTCAAGATATCATTGGGCTCAATCTGGTAGACATTCTGCATGCACAAAGGGTCATTGAAAAAAACCCGATGTCGCGGGTTTAGCCTTAAAGTATTAGAAGTTTACCCGTAAGCAGATAACGAAAACTTAGCAGGAAAAAATGCAGCGGTTCTGTTCTTATCGCTGTTTTAGCGGTTATGCCTCACGTACCTTCGTAAAAAACAGCGGCCTCCCTGTCACCGAATCTTGGTACAGCTGATTTTTTATATCAGCTGCCTTCTGGTTCTGCCGTTTATATCGCGCCAGTATGCTCGAAGATCGCGAATTGCCTTTGGTTACGCGATCACGTGATACTAATCACGTGGTGCAGATCGGCCATGTTGGAACATGTTTTTTAGAGACTAACGATTACCGACTCAAGGTTACCCAATCACATAGTCCGTATCGGCCATAATAATAACCAATTTCATATAAGAAATACTAATTTAGGAGATTAAGTATTTCCCAAGTAGTCTATTGGATATTTGTTATATCGTGTCGCGAAAATGATTCACATTTCATACCCTAATTAGGGATATAACGTATTAAGATCCTCTATGTGGCGGTACATGGTAAATTAATCCGCCATCTTAGAGTGGGTTGCGCTAATAAGAGATTTATATATACAATATACCGATCGATTCTTAATAAATCCTGTATACTCAAAAATGGTTGCTAATGTCTACCAGATTGAGCCCAATGATATCTTGAGTATAGTATATAGGAAAACTGATCGCCAAGTAAACTATGTCTGATATTGGGATATATCCCTTATCCATCGTAGTATTGTCTACCAAAATATAAAAAAGAGGAATCCACCACTTGTTAGCCTGATACGAGTAAGGGCGAAAATTCTATGGAAAGGAAAGTATATAACTGCAGACCTCTCCGAAGGAGGTCAATATAAAACTAGGTACATAGAGTGTTATATAATTTGACATTATACCAGCAAAGTTGCTTTCTAAATATAAACATAAGGACGTTTTGACACTGGCAGATAAGACGTAGATTTTAGGGTCGACAATTAGAATAAAAATGCCTCATATTAGAAGGGTGTCGCACACGAATACGAGTATGGGGAATTTATCTTAAAAAAACCTTTTTTTTCTGAAAGTAGACGTTAATCCAAAATACGGAGAAAAAACAAAGACTGTAGAAGGAAGCAAGTACCAAGGCCCTTCTATCCCGCAACGGCATATCAGCCTCAAGTCTCCTCCCACTACTGATTCCGAGATGGGATTACATCCATCCTTTTATTAAAAAGGTATCTAAGTTTTAGTTTTTTTGACTTTTATCGAAAGACTCATCTTCATTACATTACATAGAAAGTAGCAATAGGTTAAACGAAATATCATGTATTTCTGCCTACTTGTAGAAAATCTGTATCCGATCCTAGTACACATATGGTGGTCACCCCTGGTACAGCCAAATACTGAATGCACGTATGATTTTCTGTTCAGGTATGAATTCTAATTACATATTAACTAGAAATAGACATAATGAATACATACTTCTTTGGTGTTTGAGTAAACTGCATTGTGAAATTTATTCTTTAGGTGGAATAATTGCCTTAAAAAATTCCATTGTGAAAAATAGCAAGATACGCAGCCCAATGAATGAAAAGCTGTACCACCAAGATACCATTTATGATTTGAATTCCTCAAAAGTTTGAGGTATGTTGTAACATTGCCATGCACAAATGTGACAATCGTTAACCAAATGACTAAATTAGGCTATCAAATCATAGGCTAAATGAATGTATTAAAATGATGCTTATCTAGCTATAAGTGGATCTCTCATATAGAATAATCAAATAGGGACTATCCTTGGTATACAATCCGTATTTTGGGATAATTCCCAGTGTGGGTACACAATAAATTTTGGAAAATGTGATCTCATAGGAGAATGTGAATTATTGTTTATTGCTAACGTCAGTATATATTAGGCCTCTGTTGAAAGTGATTTTAATTATGACATTTTCATTTCTTTAGTGATTTTTTTTAAAAAAACGTCCTGAAGAAGGTGTTGCCATCTACACAAGACACCGAAACGCTGCGTCGACTTTTGTTTTTTTTATCTGTGATTTGTTGCATTTTTATGTATTGCTAAGTTTGATGATGTTATTAATTTTTAATAATAAACTGATGATTTTAATTACTGGTGTACACTAGATTGTTTTTAAATGTTGTAGGATTCTATTCACATTATTTGCTGTTCACAGAGTTCCTATACTGACTGTTAGCCACTATTTAGTGATAGTTACAGTTATAATCTAGACTGTAAGGTTAGCCCTTTCTCTGGGTCGAATATAGCCTCCCACAAACATCTCAGGTGGGCTATATTACGACATAAGGTATATCCTTAAGCTCAGGGACTTCTTTTCTTTTTACACTTGTCTGCCCGGTCCCATATTGGTTCTAAGGGTACCTCCCTCCTTGTGTTTGAGCAGACCTTTGTACAGCAGCTTTCCAAAATAGAGCTGGGCAGATGGGCAAATTCATAGAGAACTAAGCCAGTTTGGAGCCAGAGCTCTGGCTTGGCTCTAAGAGCCGAAGCACGAGCCGAGCCAGCAAAAGATTTAGCAAGTAAAGCTTGCAACAAACGTCCTCTAAAAGTATGATGAAGACTCTGAAATTAAAACAGTTTCTTTAACCTTTAATTTACGTGCATTAGATTATACGTCTGTAGTGTGTGCCTTTTTTTTAAAGTAATCTTTTCTAAACATGAACTTATAAGCATTCACGAATATACGTATGCCCTGAGGACGTCGCCATAAGTGAGGCAATGACTATATTTGTTATGTACATAGTATATGTGGCCAATGTTGTTGTTACAAGTTGATCAACATTATTTGCTTTTTAATTATATATGTGACATTGTGGTTTAGCGGATTGTACATTGAATTACTTCAAGGTGCCCCCAGACACTACTCACTCTCTACTACTCTCTCTCTACTACTCACTCTCTACTACACTCTGGTGCTCTCGGCTACTCACTACTACTCTCTACTCACTCTCTACTACTCACTGCACTACTCACTACTACTCTCTCTATTGGCATTGTAAATGACAATGGCATTTATCTGTTTTCAAAACCAACACATAAATAAAAAGTTTGTCATTTACAATGCCAAATGCTCTAATTTTTGCAAAGGCGAGACCGTTGCATTGTAAATGCTTGTTTAATAGGCTTTTGCGTTTTTCATTTTGCCGTTAGCAAAATACTTTTACCCTACATACTCTCCACGGTCTGCACACATGCCTTCCAGCACTTATCACTGCACCGGCAGTGTTACAATAATCTTCTAACGGAGCATTACCCCACGAGGTAGCGTACTACCCATTTGCTAATACGCTTCTGCAACTTTAATTTTGCCCATGATAAATAATTGTGCCTTGTTTAAACTGCCAAGCCGGGGAACTGAGGAACAATTTTCTCGCTTGCATTGGGGCACATTGCGCTTTTGTCACAGCTCAGAGTTAAGTCAAGGGAGCCTCTCTGATGGCTTTTGCGCCGCGCTGTCCTGCTAATGTTGTTTTACTGGAGCCTTGGTTTATTAATATGTGGAGGAGTTGTTTTAAGATAATTCTAGTAAAAATGGGAGTGCTTAGTTGAAATGCTTGGAATGCATTACAATTAATGGCACTATGTTTTATTGTAATCTCTTGTTAAAATAGTGATCTAATGATAAGCACAGCTGACCTGCTTAATCCGCTGACACTGACCTTGCTAATATTCATCGCAGACTGCGGTTTTCTGGATCAGTGACACCATGTTAAATGGAGTCAAAGGCTCTACGTAGGATAAACTACGTGATTGTTAATTTTGATCCGGAAACACTGGGTCACCTCAGAATGTCAAGGCACGCACACTGACAAGGCCCAGTCTCCAGCCCTTGACATTTATTTTCATAGTCCAACTGTGAGTCTCATGCTGCTCCACTTCCATCATTCTACACATTAGCTGATGTACGAACGTGACTAATAGTAGTATGTTGGAATTCAAAGTCAAGGCAGAGTTCCGTTGATGTAAACAAAAAAAAAACACAACCGAAAATCAGTGTTGAATATTTAACAGTTTTCCAATATGACATCGTTCAAAATGGTGGACTGACTTACAGTGAGATGTGGAATACCCATCCCAGTAGGAGTTACTTGTGAGTACAGGTGGGATAGGCGTACATTATTCCGTCATTTTATCATAGAGCCCAGTGGGCCGCCACCCATGTAGTCCTCTGCATTGTCACGCGCTGTTCAGTGCTGTATGGGACTTTGAATGAAAAAAGGGTTCAGAAAGACTCACACATTGACCATTAGTTACAGTCTTCGGGCCATGAGAGGAGCGAGGTTCTTCCAGGGGTTACAAGTACTGGAGTTATTTACATCTTAGTGAAGGACACTTTGTGGGAGGGGATAGAAAATCAAACACCTGCACTTATTAGCGCGGCAGACAGTTGGAGCACCCTACTGTCAGTCGCCCTACATTTCTCCACTTTTTGTGTTGAACATTGTTGTACATCCTCTTCCAGTATTGACAGCAGGCCTGTGCTACAGGCAGCAATGTAAACATCAGGTCTCCTTTATTTACCAAGCATATTTTCCAACAGTTCTAGGAGGGGGGCGACTTAGCAGCTCACAATCTTGTGGATGATTGCGTTTGCCCAAATGAATTCCACACACGCACCTTCGACAGAATTCACAATGTGGCACCTATTGCTGGGATGAAGTAGGAGATGGGGACATGTCCCCCTCCTATGAGCATGAGCTCCTCCTGCATATGACCCCTCATGCGCATATGAGCACCTCGTGTGCAGATGAGACCATTTTTGTGCGTGTGCTGCCCCTCCTGTGCGTGCGACGCTCCTCCTGCGAGTATGGGCCTGTCCTGTGCTTGTGAGCCCCAGTGTGTATCTCTACTACACTCTTATTACTCTATTACTCTCTACTACTCACTCTCTACTACTCTCTCTACTACTCACTACTCTCTACAACTCTACTACTCACTCACTAATCACTACTACTCTCTACTTCTCACTCTCTACTACTCACTCTACTACTCCCTACTACTCACTCTCTCCTAGTCTACTCTCTACTACTCACACCTATCTACTCACTCTCTACTACTCACTTTCTACTACTCACAACTACTCACTCTACTACTCTCTACTACTCACTTTCTACTACTCACTTTCTACTACTCTCTACTACTCACTCTCTACTACTCACTCTCTACTACTCACTCTCTACTACTCACTTTCTACTAGTCTCTACTAATCACTTTCTACTACTCTACTACTCACTCTCTACTACACACACTACTACTCTCTGCTACTCTTTACTCATTCTCTACTACTCTACTCATTCTCTACTACTCACTACTACTCTCTCTACTACTCACTCTCTACTACTCTCTACTACTCTCTACTTCTCAATCTACTACTCTCTACTACTCTCTACTAACTCTCTATTACACGCGTACTACCTCTCGCTCTACCTCTCGCTCTACCTCTCTCTCTACTACTCTCTACTCTCTACCCGCACACATATGCACACACACACACACATATATATATATATATATGCATTTATATATATGTATGCGGATACATATATACATACATACATATATATATAATCTGCATATCCATATAAATACAAATCTAAATGCATGCATACGTTATGTTATGTTAATTTCGATTTATATAGCGCCAAATCACCGACAGGTCTATTAGCGCTAGCTTTGGGACCCCGTCCTGGCTTTCCCTGCGAGAAAACCCCTACTGGGCATCCCCAAGTTGAAGACCAGGCATCCCATCACGGTAGGGCCGTAGTGGAGATGAAGCAAACTATTGCCCTGAGTTGCAGAGTGTGAACCCATGATTCGAGTAGGCACCGAGGCGAGAATTATCGAGCCCGTGGACATTTTGAGCTCAAGACCCTGCCGCGTCGGGAATTGAACCCTGGTCGCAGGTCTGACCTCTGCATCAGGGTCTGACTCCTCTAACCAGTGAGCCACACTTCTCCACTATATACATATACGCATATGCAATAGGTCTCGCATTTGCGAGAGATTAAGCTAATGGCATTGTAAATGACAATGCCATTTATTTATCTGTTTTCAAAACCAACCCATAAATACATTTGTTATCATTTACCATGCCAATAGCTCTAACTTTTGCAAAGGCGAGGCACTTGCATTGTAAATGCTTGTTTTTCTTCCAAGGAAGAAGAGAGACTTCACCGCATACCTTGACCGCACACATGTTTTCCAGGTGGACGATTAACTCATTGTTGGCTATGTGGGTGTAAAAAAAGTTTTTTGGGGTGTGCAAAAGTGTACCATCTCTCAATGGTTTGTGGTTTGTATCAAGATTTGTTATGCTGTGGCTAAAAAAGAACCTCCACTGAGGCTGTTGGCTCTTTCCACTAGAGCTACCGCAGCAACCCCTGCTTTGTTGCATGGAGTTCCACTCATGAATATCTGTCAGGTGGTCACATGGACTTCTATGCACACATTCACCAGACGTTACTGCCTGGATAGTCAAGTCCGGAGGGACGGCTATTTTGCCTATTCTGTCCTCCAGGACTTTCTGTTGTGAACTTGGTTCGCAGACCGTCCTCCGGGGATGGTTTTGCTGGGGTATCTATTCTAATTTAAGGATTCTATAATTAATAGTTTATTTCAGATGAACAAGTTACTAGCCTTCAGTAACGATATATCTGAAAGAGACACGTTAGTGATAGATTCCTTACCTTAGAATATCCCCAGGCGTCAGACTGGATCCGGAAAGTTTTGCGTAGCAGTACCCTTGCGCGTCGGTAGGCGTCGTCTGCGGCTCCGCGTCCGTCGTCGGCGTCGTGGGCGCCGTGATGACGTCGTCGGAGTACTTAGACGCCGCCTCCGCGTGCTGATGTCAGTTCTTCTTTTTTCCGCGCCAGCCAGCGCAGATCTGGAAAAAGCAGTTCCCTAGTCATTTTTTGACTAACTTTTTGGATCTTTTGATCTATTTCGAAGTGTTCACGACTCCGACGGTGCCGTTAGGGATGCCCGGCTTCAAGCACTGCGACGGGTGCGAACGCCTCATGTCGATTACGGATCTGCACCGCCTGTGCCTGACGTGTTTGGGCGTCGACCATGACGACGAGGCCTGCTCCGACTGTCGGGCCCTCTCGAGGAAGGCCAGGCGGGAGCGGTCCCGCAGGCGACTCGAGATCCGCCAGTCGGCCCCGCGCCGTTTGAGGTCCCGGTCCCGGTCCCACGGGAGGTCGAGGGACAGGTCGCGGGGGCGGAGCCGTCACAGCTCCGGGAGTCGGCCCACTCCTCCGGGTCCAAGTCGTCAGGTAAGAAGCATAAGAAGTCGAAGAGACATCATCGCTCTTCCGACTCCCCCTGACGCTCGCGCGATGCGGCCGGGGGTTCGGGTGACACCACCCACGCGGCTCCTCAGGAGTCGCGGGCGCCGCGTTCGGCTCCATATCCCCCGGTCCCTGGGCTGAACGCGACGCCGGAGGAGATAGAGCGCTTCCTCATGGCCATGAGGTCCCTTTCTTCTCCGACTGGTTCCACGTCGCCTTCGGGCCCAGCGAACCCGTCTGGGGGCCCTAGTGGGTCGGGGGCTGCGACCCAGACGCCGTCGGGTGCTTCGGCCTCGACGCCGCCGGCGTCTTCGGCGCCGGCGCCGCAGGGCCCCACAATCCCGACGCCGCTGCCCTCGGGCTCGGCGCCGCAGGGTTCAGCGGTCCTGGCGTCGTCGGTGCCTTCGGGCCCGACGCCGCAGGGTGCCGTTCGGCCCTCGTCGGGCGCTGGAACGTCCCCGGTGGACCTTACGACCCCCCCGGGGTCGGTCCGTGTGGTGTCCCCTCCGGCGTCGGCCTCGGCCGACGCCGTCCCCAATGCCTCCTCTCTATGGGTTCCGGCATCGGGACGGGGCCTGTCGGCGCCGATCTCGACACCGGTCGGGGATTTCCTTCCCTATGACCCATCCTCATTCACTTACGACCCTGAGTCTCAGGAGATGGGGGAAGAGGAGGATTGGGAGGGGTCTGAGGACCCTCTGACAAGGGAATGTCAGTCGAGCATGGACTGGACAGGAGACCTTGGGGAGGCCACTGGCCTGGACACCTCTCCAGACACTGGATTCGTCTCTCCTCCTTCCGTGGCTTCGGAGGAGGGCGCGACATATAGTGTGGTGTTGATGAGGGCTGCTAAGGCGTTGGGCCTTGAGCTCCCCGTCGCGGCCGTGAGGACTAACCTCCTCACTGAGGTCCTTAAGCCGCAGTCATGCTCCATGGAGCCTATGCTGCCGTTTAATGAGGCCTTGCCGGACGTTCTTTTGGGCACTTGGTCCAGGCCCGCTACAGGTTCGCCTGTAGATAGGAACGTGGCCAGACGCCACTGCCCGGCTCCGGGCGACCCATGTTTCCTGTCCACCCACCCCACCCCCGAGAGTGTGGTTATCCAGGCCTCTAACTCCCAGACCGCCTTCCCGTCGGCTCCCCCTGACCGGGAATCCAAGAGGTACGAGGCCTTTGGCAAAAAGGTTTTCTCGCCCCTTATCTTAGGACAGCGGTCTTCCAACACCGCATGCCTCTTGGGCCGTTACACCCATTCTATATGGGAAACGGTGGCGGAATTGCTGCCAGAGTGTCCGTTGGAGGTACGGGCCAAACTCAGCCAAGCCCTAGTGGAGGGCCGGGACGCAGCGAAGTATTCGATCAGGTGCGGGCTGGATACAACTGACTCGCTGGGCAGAGCGATGGCTACGACGGTGGCGATTCGACGCCACGCCTGGCTCAGATCCGCCAACCTCTCGGCTGATGTCCAGAATACCCTCATGGACATGCCGTTCGATGGGCGTCGCCTCTTTGGCGACAAGGCAGACCACGCGCTTGAGCGCTTTAAGGACTCCAGGGCTACGGCCAAGTCCTTGGGCCTCTCGGCCCCGCGCCAGCAAGTGGGTGCCTTTCACTCCTTTCGTGGCCAAGGAAGGGGCGTCCCCACACGTGCCGCCAGCCACTCGCCGCAAACTGTCGTCCAGCGCGGCGGCGGCCGTGGAAACCGCCGTGGAGGCGGTCGGGGAAGTAAGCCGAGCCAGTCCACACCTGCCCCCGCAGCATCCGCCTCTAAACCCTCCTAGTCCGTGCTTTTCGGCCCATGTGACGCCAGTGGGGGGCAGGGTTCGCCATCACCACTCTCACTGGCGCACAGTCACTTCGGACAGGTGGGTGCTGCAGATCGTCCGAAGGGGCTACTCCCTCCCCTTCGAGACGACCCCTCAAGCCATGCCACCGCAACACCACCGCGTATCGGGGGATCATTTGCGGCTCCTGCAGGAGGAAGTTTCGGCCCTCTTGGCCAAGGGGGCCATCGAGCGCGTTCCTGGGCCAGAAGTAGGTCGTGGTTGCTACTCCCACTACTTCCTGGTACCCAAGAAGGGCAAAGGGGGCCTACGCCCTATCTTGGATCTGAGGAACGTCAACGGCTTCCTCCGGAAGGAGAAGTTCAAAATGCTGACACTGGCTCAGGTCTTGGCTGCCCTAGACCCAGGAGACTGGATGGTAGCGTTGGACTTGCAGGATGCGTATTTCCACATCCCCGTCCTGCCGGCCCACCGGCGTTACCTGCGGTTCACGGTAGGCCTCGAGCACTTTCAGTTTACCGTGCTCCCCTTCGGCCTTACCAGCGCCCCACGGGTGTTCACGAAGGTGATGGCGGTGGTCGCAGCTCAGCTGCGCAGGTTAGGCGTTTCAGTCTTCCCCTACCTCGACGACTGGTTGTTGAAGGCGGGCTCGCCCCAGGCAGTCGTCAACCACCTCCAGACTACGGCGGATCTCCTGCACAGGCTGGGATTTTCCATCAATGTGCCGAAGTCACACCTGTGCCCCTCTCAGAAGCTCCTTTTCATCGGAGCGGTTCTCGACTCGGCGCAGTTTCGGGTTTACCCGCCCGAACAGCGAGTCCGGGATATTCAGGCCCTGATTCCGATCTTCAGGCCGTTATCCCGGGGGGCCGGTCAGGCTGACGCTGCGGCTTCTGGGGCTGATGGCCTCCTGCATCCTTCTGGTGCATCTCGCATGGTGGCGGATGCGGGCTCTGCAGTGGGACCTGAAGTTTCACAGGGCCCAGCACCGGGGCAACCTTTCCGACCATGTCCTGATCTCGGAGGGCACTGCGAGACAGCTGCAGTGGTGGCTCACGGACCGCGATTGGGTCAACGGCAGATCCCTCTCCCTTCCCCAACCGGAGCACGTAGTTGTGACGGACGCGTTCCTCCAGGGCTGGGGTGGCCACTTGGGAGAGGCGGAGATCAGAGGACTCTGGTCTCCGGCGGAGTCCCGGCTCCATATCAATCTGTTGGAGCTGCGGGCGATTCGTCTGGCACTGAAAGCATTCCTCCCGTCTGTCCGAGGGAGTGCAGTGCAGGTGTTCACGGACAACACCACCGCCATGTGGTACTGCAACAAACAGGGCGGTGTGGGGTCGTGGACCCTATTCTAGGAGGCTCTGCTCCTCCGGCAATGGCTGGAACATCAGGGCGTGACTCTGGTGGTTCAACACCTGGCAGGTTCTCTGAACGCCAGGGCGGACGAACTCAGCCGTCGGTGCTCGATGGATCACGAATGGCGTCTGAACTCAGACGTGGCGCAAGGCCTCTTTCTGCGTTGGGGAGAGCCTTGGTTAGATCTATTCGCCACCGAAGAGAACGCGCAATGTCATCAGTTCTGCGCGTTGGAATTTCCAAGGCGGCACTCGCTCGGAGACGCTTTTCGTCGCAAGTGGAGCTGCGGTCTGTTGTACGCCTTTCCGCCTATACCACTTCTGCCCAGAGTGCTGAAGAAGATCAAGCCCGACCGGGCACAAGTCATCCTTGTGGCTCCGGACTGGGCACGAAGGTACTGGTATCCCGAGCTACTCAGTATGTCAGTCGATCCCCCGGTTCGTCTGCCTCTTCAGGAGGACCTTCTGTCGCAGCAGCAGGGGAGGGTCCTCCACCCGAACCTGTCCAGTCTCCACCTCCATGCATGGAGATTGAGCGGCGGCAGTTGAGGCCATTTGACTTGCCTCCTGAAGTTTGCAACATCATTCTGGCAGCCAGGCGTCCCTCCACAAAAACGGTATAAGCCTGCAGGTGGAACAGATTTGTGGCATGGTGCACAGCAAAGGCTGTGGATCCTCTCAATGCCCTTCTCTCTGAGATTCTTCTCTTCCTTCTTTCTCTTGCCCAGTAGGGCTCTGCTCTGGCACTATCAAGGGCTATCTTTCGGCTCTTTCAGCCTTTCTGAGGCTGCCTGACCAACCTTCTTTGTTCAAGTCCCCTATAGTAAACAGATTTCTGAAAGGCATCACTCATACCTTTCCTCCTGTTCCTTTCGTGATGCCTCAGTGGGACTTGAACCTGGTTCTAACATTTCTGATGTGCGCTCCCTTTGAGCCACTTCATAACTGTCCACTTTGTCTTCTTTCTTTGAAGACTGCCTTCCTGGTAGCCATCACCTCTGCCAGGAGAGTGAGTGAGCTCCAGGCCCTCTCTTGTAAGCCTCCTTTCCTTTCAGTCCATCCGGACAAGGTTGTTTTACGGACTAGGCCCTCCTTCTTGCCTAAGGTGGTCACGGCCTTCCACATGGGGCAGTCCATCACATTGCCCACCTTCTTTCCGCCTTCGCACCCCTCGAGAGAGGAGGAGAGGCTCCACCGTCTGGACCGAAAACGTGCGCTCTCGTTCTATCTGGATCGCACACGCCAGTTCCGAGTGGATGATCAACTCTTTGTTGGGTACGCGGGCGCTAAGAAAGGGAAAGCGGTGCACAAGAGGACCATTTCTCGATGGATTATCATGTGCATCCAGGAGTGTTACTCCTTGGCTAAGAAGGAACCACCTGTTGGGCTGCGGGCTCATTCCACTCGAGCCACGGCCACTACAACTGCCTTGGGCCGAGGTGTGCCCTTGCAGGACATTTGCCAGGCTGCTACGTGGGCTTCGTTGCACACGTTTGCGAGGCACTACTGCCTGGACAGTCAAGTCCGAAGGGATGGCTACTTCGGCCGTTCCGTTCTCCAGGACTTTCTGGTGTGAATATTGGTTCGCAGACCCACCACCACGGGGATGGTATTGCTGGGGTATTTATTCTAAGGTAAGGAATCTATCACTAACGTGTCTCTTTCAGATGCACAAGTTACTACTTGTGTAACGATATATCTGTAAGAGACATTAGTTAGTGATAGATTCCTTACCGACCCACCCATCCTCCCCGTTCTGCGAACCGATATCTAGGGTTAAGGTCATCCCCTTTCAGGGCCCTTGTTTCTTGGCACCAGTGTCGGTTTTTGTCATGGCTCTGCGCTTCTGGCGCGGAAAAGCTGTGGCTAAGAACTGACGTCAGCACGCGGAGGCGGCGTCTAAGTACTCCGACGACGTCATCACGGCGCCCACTACGCCGACGACGGACGCGGAGCCGCAGACGACGCCTACCGACGCGCAAGGGTACTGCTACGCAAAACTTTCCGGATCCAGTCTGACGCCTGGGGATATTCTAAGGTAAGGAATCTATCACTAACTAATGTCTCTTACAGATATATCGTTACACAAGTAGTAACTTGTGCATCTGTAAGGGACATGTATTAGTTATATATTCCTTACCGCCACACCCATCCTCCCCGCTCTGCAAACTGACTTCTGGGATAGGAACTCCCTTGCAGGACCCTAGTGCGGCGCTCTTGTTTTGAGTGTCTTTCATGGCTCTGTGCTTCTGGAGTGTAAAGTTGTGTCAGAACTGAAGTCAGCGCGCAGGGGCGGCACTAAGTAGGCACCAAGACATCATCCCAGTGACCACGACGCTGATGATGGACTAGGAGCCGACCCACGTCACCTACCGACGCGCAGGGGTATTGCTGAAGAAACATTTTCTGGATCCAGTCTGACGCCTTGGAGTAATTCTAGGGTAAGGAATCTATAACTAATGTAAGTATCTTGGTCTTTGGTTTAAAGAATACTCCTGCTACCTTCCAAAGATTGGTGAATCAAGTCCATGCTGGATTGGAAGCCTTTAGTGCAGCATATCTAGATGATATTGCTGTCTTTAGCTCCTGGGGAAGGTTTTAAAAGCCCTGCAAACTGCTGGTGTAACTATCAAGGCATCCAAATGCCAGATAGGGCAGGGAACAGTGATATACTTGGACCACCTTGTTCGTGGAGGCTAAGTGCAACCCTTACAGGTACCCAGGGCCTATGTTCTTTCCCTAAACTGTGTTAAAAACAAAAACAAATTGTATGCTTTGGCCACAGGTCAGTCCCTTGTAAATGGCAACACAGGTACCAAGGGCATTGTGGCCAAGGAAAATCTCTAAGGGCAGCAGCACTTATTGAGCCACCCTTAAAAAAAAAACACGCACACGCGCACACACACACACACACTCACACTCACACTCACACTCACACTCACACTCACACTCACACTCACACTCACACACTCACACTCACACACTCACACACTCACACTCACACTCACACTCACACTCACACACTCACACTCACACTCACACACTCACACTCACACACTCACACTCACACTCACACTCACACTCACACACTCACACTCACACTCACACTCACACTCACACTCACACTCACACTCACACACACACTCACACTCACACACTCACACTCACACACTCACACTCACACACACACTCACACTCACACTCACACTCACACTCACACTCACACTCACACACACACTCACACTCACACACTCACACTCACACACTCACTCTCACACTCACTTTGTAAGTGCAGTAATGACATTAGGAGTATATGGTGCTCCGCACATTAAACCCACACTGATGCCACTGTGGGATTTAATGAAAAATGCACTCACAGGGCATCTTAGAGATGCCCCCTGAAAAACGACCTAACACTAGTGTCCTGTCTGAGTGGCTGCTTGCCAGTTGCCACCACCGGACATGTTTCTGGACCCCTGGGTCGAGAGCCTGCTGCACTTGAGGGGTCAGAAACAATGCATAGCCTGAGGCGAGGTACCAAGCGGTCTCCCCCAGGATGGGCAGGGTCCACGAAGAAGAGGCTTCAAAGGCTTCCCGCCTTTGTGAGCTACCCCATTTCTTTGCTGCTTCCAGCAACTGGCTCCCACCGGTTCTGACACCACTTTCGGGAGAATCTGTGGGAAAACCAAGTGAGGAAGGAAGGTGTGCCCCCTTTTGCCAACCCCACCCCTCGTGGGGGAGGCAAGATGAAGCACAACTCTGTCCCCGCCATCTTGCAGATGGGGGGACCCAGCCAACCAGAGTTAGGCATATTCCCTGCTCCCATTGGAGGGTGGCATAATAGGGGGTGTACCCACCCCAATGAAGGGACCCATTGGTCCCAACCTTTACCTATCCAGAATGCTGCTAAATCTAGTATTTAGGGGGGCCCCTGAAACTTGCCTCCTCAGACAAGAATCAACAAGAAAAAGATAAAAAGAAGGACCCGTGCTGAACTAAGAAGAGGAGGACGCCCACTGACTTGGGCCAAGCCCTACTGGCCTGTCCCCACCTCGAACCTGCTCCAGCGAAATCCCGGTGTGTCCAGCAATCTCAAGAACCTGGAGGGCCTGCCTTGCTTTCCAAACCAAAGACTTTGTATCCCATGAGCACCGGATTTGCTCACCAACAGACTCTGGCCCCAGTCAAAACCGTGAGTCGGCACCCGATGCCTACGGCCCGAGTTTGAGTAGTCCCACACCAGGAGGGCGTCTCCCTGGTGATCCTGACCTGAAATCTAGTGATCTCTGACCTGCCTTGAATCTCCAAGCGAAACCTGCAGCCTGTTTCTGGAGGATCCCCCCCCGACCAGAGCTGGTAAGAAAAAACAGACACCTAAAGACACCCCTGCAACCAAAGTCCCATGGCCTTGGGTGGCCCAACCGGCGGTGTCCCAGCATCCCCAGGCATCCAAACTTACCTGTCCAATCAGTGTTTGTAGGAAGGTACATCCTGACTATGGTTGCCCCCAACTTTTTGCCCTGTGTTTTAGCTGGTTTTGGACATAGTCGACCTGGGACCCTGCCAATCAGGACCCCAGGCCTACTGCTCTCTCTTTAAAATGGATTCCATGTACCCTAGGTACATTTCCAATTGGTACTGGGCCACCCTATCAGACCCTGTAACTCAGGGCATGGGTGTACCCAGGGCTGCCAGGGGCTGCAGCATGTATTATGCCACCCCTGGCTGGCCTCCTAAATTTGACACAACTGGCTGCATGACAGCTGGGGCAAAGTCGTGTAATCACCCTTTGCTGTAGGTGTAGTATACCTATACCTAACCCTAAAATGGACACACAGATTCCTATCAGTCACTCCTATGGCAGGCCTTGACAATCCTGAAGGCAGAGTGCTTGGAATCATGTGAGATGGTGCTCTGGCATGAGCTAAGCCTGTCTGCAGCTTGCGGAACCAAGTCCTAATAGCTGTTCCATGATATCGCATACCATATACTCTTAAGTGCATTATAATCCTCGCGGTTAAATGCTAACTTTGGTATTGCTTTATCAAAACATGTCGAGTAAGGTGTCATACGAATTGGAATACTAACCCCTCGCCAATTCTGGCGACGCGGTTAGCATTCCACCCTTCTAGAGGGACACGACATGTATGTAACTGTGAACCCCGGTTAAAGTTAACTGAAGCCTCAGCTCCACAAAATGGATGCTGCCACCACAGACACGAGTCTGACCTCCTGCTGCTGGGAAGTCCTTCCAGCGAGGGAGGCCTGGACAAAGGGTTTCCTGTCCGGGGCGGTGCAAGCACCGTCCCAGACATGGTTTTGTGTATCCTGGGTAGGCAGGGCTTTTCAGGAAGGTGACTGCTGAGTGGCACCCCGGTGCTCACTACGCATAGGCCGGTCAGAACCAGTTCCAGGGGCACACCAGCCCCTGGCCTGGGGAAAGTCCGGCATGGCAGAGGGGTGTAACCACCCCCCTCCTAGTCCCACCCATAGGCAGGACCTAGTCACCGGGTCAGCCCCCTTTTTTAGTATAAAGATGGGAGCGGGCCCCCTGTTCAAATTAGATCATCTTTGGAATCAAGACACGACTTTCTGCGAAAGGACTTCAAGATTTCTTCCTCAAGATTCTCCCTTGTGGCTAAGGAGTAGTCACCCTGCATCAAGCGGGCACCATCCTAAGAACACTGCGGTCTGCTGCAAGTCCTTCTTCACGAATCCGACGACCCAGCTCGACGAGACCCGGCTTCCCTGGCACCTCTGACCTCTACTCACCTCTACAGCAAAGCTGAGAATCGTGAGTGCGACGAGACCTCGAGGGACCGACGATCGCCAAGACTGCACGACTTCTTTGTAACAAGCCCACCGAGTCTTCCACTGGTGAGTGCTTTGGGGTCCGAGAAGCCCCAACCCTGCGCAGCTCCAGCACCCAAGATCAGCCTCCCTGCATCTCCACGATCTGCGTGGGGCCCTTCTGCTGTTTGCTGTGCACCGCGTTGTTTGGCTACTAGCCGGCTGGCTTGTGGCCTTCTACACGACGCCCGACGACATCACTGCTGCTGGTCTGGTTGCTCCAGACTGGCCCTTGCTTCCTTCTTCAAGAGAGGCACCCCGCACCCTCCTGGTCCACTCCAGACGCCATTTTAGGTCCACTGCGTGGGCTTGAATTTGCCAAGGCTTTGTTGCCCAATCCTGGGTCCAGCGACGCCGACAGCTTCTATCTTCGTGGGACAGCTCGCTCCTCCATCCTGGTCGCCGACAACGCCTCCTGGTCCGTGAGATCTCCGAGCACAGCGTCACCCACTCGCCTAGTCGAGGTGGCTACCATCCGGTGCCCTCCTGGTGCCCACTGACTACTGGCTAGTAGTCACGAACTTGGTCCCCTCTGCTTTCAGGTGTCATCTTCCTTCGATCCAGGCTTGGATCCATCGAACTTTCTTCACTGGTCGCCTGCCAGCAACTTCTTTCTTCCAGGCTCCTGGTCCGTCAACGAGGATTCCCGACGTCCTTTGAGTCCTATGCAGCTGCAGCCCCTGGGCTAGGTAACTTCGGCATTTCGGTGCCCCAGCATAGCCTCAGTATCCAAGGGTCAGAATCCACTTTCGTTTTCTTCCTACCAGGTCGGGTTCGCCCGAGAACACTAACTTTGCAATTCCTAGCTACCATAGACTTTGTCCCGCATCTCGCATCTAGTACCCTGTCCTCATAAAGAGTACAGGGCTGTTGTGATTCTTAATAAATAACTGTTTATTTTCATAACACTTGTGTGGTGTCCTTTCACTTGGTGTTCAAGGGGTATATGTGGTATAACAGCTGGCTTAACACGCCCTCTCGAGTCTTTAGCCTTAGACTGCTCGTATCCACGCTACTAGGATAGCTGGTCTATAAGGTTGACTTACAACCAATCATCAATAAGGGTTGCTGGACTGATACATAGTGTTCACTAGAATAGTGAGTACTGCATATCAGGCCACCTTCTCACAGTGTTCACCTCCAGAAGATCTTCGTCCCCGAGCCTGCAGTCTTTGTTGCAACCGGAGAATCTCAATTGAAACCAATAGGGCACCAGCACCAAAACAGCACCCTGCACCAAGCCACCCCTGCGCCGCTGCAGGTGTTCTTGGTGTGCTAACTGAGATCCCCCTTTGCCGTGAGGCTTTCACCAGGAGCTTTACTCCCACAACCTTGTGGCCTACTCGTAAACAGCCACCAACCGGAGGCCTCCTATCCCCATTGGATAAACTTGGGCCTCAGCACTCTGCACCAGGCTGCCCTAGTGCCACTGAGGGTGTTTCAAGAGTGCATCCTTGACCCGGGGGGAACCCTGGTTCTAAACCCCAGAATACCAAGTCCCACAAACTTGTACTTCCCTGCAAACTGTTAACTTCATATTTTGCCATAGGAATACATTGAATGTTTTTTCTTGAAAATTGTTTTAAGTGTGGAGTTGGTTTGTATGGAACATTGAAAAACTGTCTATGTACTAAAAGTGAATTGCTTACCTTTTGTCTAGGAAATGTCCCAGTGTGACATCTAATGAGAAAAATTCGCCAGACAATGATCTGGAAAACCTAATGCACTGCTCTAATCACTCAAGTAGAGTGTTAATAGGTGAATCTTGGGTAATTAACCTTAAGGTTAAACCAATCGATCAGTGATTAACCATAATGATGAAAAACACAATAGAATGAACAACGTGGAGTCTTCTGTGTTTCAGTTGAAAAGTCTTTATAGGAAATCAAAATATTCAAGGATAATGTTCAGAGTTCACATAATCCAGACGTGGAATGTTCAAACAACTCTTCAAAAACAGTTCAGCTTAAAAATCCCAATGCATTTCGGGCTAAAGGGACAGCCCTTCATCAGGGGCATCTAGAGAAACAATACAGTGTTTGAATAAAAATACGGCAGCTACAAACAATCATGAGCTCAAAGGGGCAGAGGAAGACATAGGACGGAGAAGTGCATGTGAAGAGAAAAATGAAATTTAGTGAGTCAAGAACGTAGAATAGATTCGTGAAAGAGGAGTAATTCAAGGAAAAAGGGTGAAAAAACCTTTACGATCCCTAAATTAACATGCGGGACGTAGTTGTGCCATGTGTGGCGTGGGTGTGGAGAGAAACTATAACCAGTTCCATAAGTTTCATGCAGGACGTAAAGGTACAATCTGTAGCGTGGAGATGGAGAACTGACATGAGGGTGAACACAGGCTTGCAGGGCCTTTGTCCTTTGCACGCAATTGTATATATTGTTTAAACTAGCATCTACTGTATTATCTTCCTTTTTTTAAATATTTGTGTAATTGAGTGCATCTAGGTTGCTTTCTGTCCAGTGTGACATCTAGACATATCACACTGATTAGCAAAAGTAATCTGGAAAGTAATCTAAAACGTAACATACATAGTAATCTGAAAAGTCATTTCGAAACATTGACTTACCTGTAAATCAATCAACTGCATTTGAACCTGCATTCAATTGTAAAACATTGAATACGATTTTGCAAATCATTTGTTACACGTACCTACACCAGGCTCGGCTTGGTTCTAAGAAATACAACAACATACTATTTTTGATACAAACAAATTGGTCTGAGTTCAGTTTTTGAGTGTGTGACATCATTTGCTGCCTAAGTGTGTACAACAAATTCTTAACACTACTCTCTGATGCCTTACTGCTCCCCCACACTACAACAAATCGACAGTAAGGTTCTATCTACTTTTACCTCTGACTACCTCTGGGATTCCACTGAACACTGTGCATACTATAAATCGTTTTGGTATAGTATGTACAGAGCCAGCTTCCTACACATGAGGCCATTGAAGTTCCTGGATCCAGTCTGACAGCTCGGATTGAGTTGCAGGGGCAGTCATTGTACCCTCTACAAACCCAGAGGCTGAAGTCTGTTCAAATGAAGCAAGGTTTTCCTGCAGGCATACATTGGATACACAATTAGTTTAGCATTCCGTTTTTGACTTTTGAAGTGCACCCTAAGTGTTGTATGTAAAACCCCAGCAACCATGTCAAGCTGGATTTGACATTCAAGCAGGATTTGACACTGTAATATCAAAAGAAATGCACACGTCCCCAACCTGCATATTCTGTTGGGTTAAGATGGGTCATCTCTGCCCATTCAGATCTGCATATTGTTTTCTCCTTGGAGGAATCTCTCACCCATTCACACCTATTTAAATGCTAATTACTGGATGGCAGAAGCAGGAGAGCAAGTGAAAATGGGCTTCCAAAAGCTTTAGGCAGGGAAAAACTGGCTTTCCAAAATAATCTTTTCCTTAATATTAATCAAGAATCTGGCTTCACCATTGAATTGGATTTGAATAACTATTAAAAATAGCTGTTTAATTGTTGTTCTGGCTGTTTCCTAACCAAAATTAGTAATATTATATGTATTATATGTAGTAATTTAACCCTGTGTTTTCATAAATAGCCAGCCTTGCTACAGTGAAAGTAGGTTTTAGGTATTTTTCATTGTAAGGACATTTTTAACATTAAATTCCTACTTGTTCGACTTTTAGATACCTTATACCCTGCCTTTTGGACGATAAGGTCTACATAGGGGGGACTTATACGTTAATAAAAGGAAAGTTGTGACCTATCAAAAAGTTTTATTATGATAGCTAGAATGGTAGTGTTTCAAGCTGCCACAGTAAGGCTTGAATGGTAGGCCTGCAGCTATGTATTACACTGTAGTGATTGGCACAATATCCATGACATTCAACTTATAGGCCCTGGGTACATTTTGTCCCATATATTGAGGACTTGCATGTAAGTTAAATTTACCAATTAGTAATATGCATTTTGTCCAAGTTTACAGGGGGAGCACAGGCTTTACTACTGGTTAGCAGTGGTAAATTGCACAGAGTTCTTAAATCAGTAAAAATATGTGGTCCAGCAATGGGTGAAAAATCTGGAATGGCCAGGCAAAAATTCCGGCAAAGGCTGCCCCCATCGAAAAGCTAGGGTAGATTAGGCAATCCTTTGGTGGGTTTCCCTACTCAGACAGTAGAACGTGGACAATTCACCTTTTCTGCAGTGGCATTTGTCTGTTCTATGCCCCTCTGAGCCTATCTGTACCCCTCTGCCGCCATCTTCCCTAGCCAGTTACCCGATCCATGGAAATACCTTCCCGTCGCCTGCAGAGCCCAAGTGTGACTTGACCAACCCTACCTTATTCACAGGTGCAGCCAAATTGGCGGACAGTACCACTATACCCAGAAGGGTGATGTGGCCAATTCTGCCTCCTAGGTGAGACTTCTGTTCCTTGGTTAGGACCCACTCTGCCCATAGGACAAGCAACAAACAAAGGCCACTGATTGCTGCCAGCGTCAGGAACCAGTCACCATCTTCTGCCAGGTGGAGGCTTCAGTCTGGGGCCTTGGGTAGGTCTTGCTTCCATGAAGGTTCTTCGTGGGGTTTTAAGTAGACAGGAAGAATGGTGCTCTTGACAGATAGCGGTGAAGTAAGAGATATATAAAGAGTAAACACAGTTCTACCAGGTCAGGGGAAACCCAAACAACCCCTGAAACATGTGGGCAAGGGCCCACCCTGTAAAATTTAGATCACGTCCTGTGCACACATTAGATTAGTCTTTCAAAATGTCTATCAATGATGTTCATATATTTAAGCAAGAATAATAACAGGGTCGACACCAGTGGATGCTTTTTTGAGCTATATTATGGACCTTCTTCAAAGGGTAGTTACCCATGACTCTTCAGGGCTGAGGATAACAAAATGATATGGTCCAGTACACGATTAATGGTCCGAAAGATTCTTATAACAAAAACGTGTGGTGAAGCAAGGAAAACACCTCCGTGTGAGTGGAAACCCTATTAGAACTGTGAAAAGGACAATAAGCTTTTGACTCCACAAATTTGGAAAGAAACCTACTGTGAAGTGAGTATTATTAAAGGAAAAACATGGGAATGAAATCTCCTGATATACAGGCAACGATCAACTTCAAAATGGTCGTAATCTAGGTCATGTAATAAGAACCAATTGAACACGACGATGGTGGAGTGACACGTGAGTGCGTGCAAACGGAGTGACTTCAAAATTACAGGAAAGGATTGAAAAGCAAAATACATAATCAAAACGAGCTTATTTTTTCAATGGTTAAACAATCAAAATTGAATAAAAAAGGGCAGTTCCATGTATCTGTGCACCAGAATTCGTGGATACAAAGCAAAAACTTAAAAAAGGATGGGCGATGGGATGCAACTGACTGGAGCACAGCTAATGAGAGTGACAAGCCAACAACTGAAAAGGAAAATTAATAGGGACCAGCAAAACATGAAAGATCTGGGGTGACCATGCAGAAAAGGCGTTTTTTCTTCACCAGCCATGATGCTGAACTTATTCTAAGTTTATGACTGTTTTAGGTCCTTTTTTGCCATTTTGGCTGTGGTAATTTTAAGAAATGTAGTTTGAGAATAGGAAGAGGTTTATTCTTTTGTGGGTGGTTCATGTCCTTCTCAAAACCCCTTCCTTAAGCCTCCTTCCAAAACCTGTCTCCTTTAGTCATAAATATTTTCAGCAGCTCCTGCTGGACTTACTGTTAAATGTGCACCTACATGTACAGAAATCCCTGCAGTAGGGATGGAGATCTCTGCAGTCCGCAGATAGGAGAGTCGTAGGCACTTAGGTTTGTGAATAGCATTTTGCAGTTCATTAGAAGTACTACTAAACATACTACAAAATGAAATTTGTGAATGGTCCCAAAATCACTTGTAAAAGTGTGCTGGAGCCTGAGCTTCAGGATCAAAGTGCAGGGGCTGGGGGAGAAGGAGGATGCCCTTTGTGAAATAAGAAGAGGTCTATTGAGAGGAGTACAGGACAAGGGGCTGGGAGTGACCCTCTGCCATACACATACCAAAACAAAGGCATTTTATGGACGACATTTTAGTAATTGTAATAGGTAATAATGTGCATTATTACCTCAATATTTTCAAGTCGACTTTTATATTGTCAAACACAATGTTTTTACATACATTCAGTTGAAGTCTCAATTCCCACTTTCCCAGGTAAGCATGGCTTTGCACTTGATTCACAGCCTGCAAGTTTGAGTTATCCTATTCAGGAAATAAATATGTACTTGTCTGTTGCTGTGGTTATTCAGAGTTTATTTTTTTGTTTTATTTTATGCTTTCACATCTCCATTGTATTTGTTCTTAATGAGACAAGTATTACTGTGTTACACTCCATTCTAGGTACAGTTTGACAGGGTCTGTTAGGGTGGGGTGGGAGACTGGGTAGCACTTGAAACCCATCCACCCTCTGGTTGAGAAAAAAACTGACATAATTAACTGTTGGATGGGGTTCCATTTTTAATGTTGTTTTACTGTTGAACCCTGTGCTCATCACTATGGTTTCAGGTCCTGATGTTTTGATCACTGCTGTTAGGGTCTAGAGACACAAATGCTGGCTTATAAGAAACAACAGCAAACCAATAGTTATTCTTATATCTATAAATTAAAAAACAGTGGAAAGCCACTGGCCAATTAGGTCATTTGCTTTCCACTTAGGTCAGTGGACAATTGCTTCTTGCTGTTCAGCAGTGTATGTGGTGGACAGCAGTTTACAGATATTTGTTGCTGGCACCTTAAAACCATGTTGTAAGCCCAGATAATTTACACTCACTTTTACCAAGGAATCTTGCCTTTAGAGGCGATATAAAACTGGAGTGATAAATATGAAAAATTCACCAGATCATCCATCTAAAGGTTCATGGTAAATACACGTTCCTTTTGCGTATCATACTTTTAATGTATGGTGGGTTCGCAGTGGAAAACACTCGAATTTCCCAGATTAAATTCCATTTGAAATTTAAAAATGACAGTTATTTTAATTAGAAACTTATCAAGTGTTTAATTGGGAGAACGTATACCCAGCCATACTTAATTTCTTCCTGTACATCTGTGATTTTAACTGTACTAATGGAAAATGTAAGTCTCATGTAAATAAGACCTGTGGTGTGACATATCCATAATTACATTTTTCTTTTGGGTTTCCATACAAGGAAGAGGAAAGGGCTGGTCCGAGTGATGCTTCTGCAGATGAAGCAGGGGGTGCATGGCACAGCGAGACGTCTTCCAGGTGAATATGATATTTTTTTCATTTTTCGCAATTGCTTTATTATTTTTCAAGGGAAAGGTAAAATCACAGATGTTTGTGAAAATGAATAGAGTATATTATATCTTTTAAAGAAATTGTGACGTTGAGCGATGAAGTGAATGGATATGAATAATCTTGGAAGAAAATCAAGATTGGTCTGTTAATTGTACAGTCTTTAAAATTTGCATGCAGAGTGAATTAGTTTGTTCATAAACTGAATTTGGAGTTTTTGAGATAGTAAAAATGTTATTTTGAAAACTTAATTTGAGACATATTTGAGAAGTTTACTGTTCTTTAAATTGAATGTGACCTTTCTGTTCTTAAACAGTGAGTCATCTAGTGAATATTCAGACTGGACAGCTGATGCCGGAATTAACCTGCAGCCGCCCAAAAGGCAAACTCGACAGATGACAAGAAATGTTTGCAGTAGCTCGGATGAAGAAAGTACAAAGGATAAAAAGGAGTTGGAAGAAAAGCCGAAGAAACCCAAGCAGACTAAAAAGAAGGTATATGGGCTAAACAGATATTTTAATAAATGTGGGAGGTCTGGTTGAAAACTGACTAAACTATAGACACACTCATTAACTTCTGCAAGTAGTTAATTAGCACATGCACAAAGACAGGTCAGGTACATTGTTTTTTATTTATTTATTTATTTTTTATTTTAAATTTTCACAGCGACAATACACAGAAACATTACAGTTCAAGAAGCATAGATAATCATTCATTTGAAAGAAGAAAGTCATTGGGCAAAAAAAAAAAAAAAAAAAAAAAAACACCAAGAGTGCAGCATACATCATATTATTCAATTACATTTAGAATAATCTTGCAGAGGTAGTATACAGGGAAAGTAGGAAACTTCCTTTTGTTCAATTTCTTCTCAGCTCATTTGTTTTCGAAAATATTAGTCCTCATAATAATCACGGAAGGCTCCCAAAATTTTCACACCCAGTTGTCTCTTCCTAGACCTCTTTACAGAAAAAAGCCCCCATTCCAATTTATATAAATTATACCTTTTTGCTCGCCACATTTGAAAAGCAGGTGGATTTTCCTGTAACCATTCATTTGCAATACACAGACGTGCTACCGTCATAGAAAAAAAAATGAAATATCTATGTTGATATAACACATCCAGCGAGCTGTTTGTGGGTATTTTACCCAATACCATCATAGCGGGGGTAATCACAAAAGGCGTCTTCATAACCATTGTCATAAACTTTTCAATGTGTGCAATAAAGCTCTGCAATGTAACACACCCCAAAAAAATATGTAAGCTATCAGCATCATCCTTCCTACAACGAAAACATTTACCGTCATACCCACTCCCCCATTTTGCCATTCGTACCGGGGTGTAGTATAAGTCAAACAAGGTTTTAAAAAATTGTGCTTTTAAATTTGCAGATATCTACAACTTCAATATCGGCCTCCCCTAAAGCGGTCACCCACTTCATCTGGCCTACCCAAAAGAAGTATTTGGTATAAAGATCCAATCCTAACCTGCCTTCTTACCCCTTCCACCACCATATTTTTTTGTATGGCGGCATTACGACGGGCTAAAAAATCACAAATTTTTCAAAATTAAAAAAAAAAAGTGCTAGGAAATGAAAACTGGGTCTTTAACTCATCAAAATATTTACAAATCCCGTTGTCCATATACATATCACCCAAGTACCTAACACCTTTCCTCTGCCAATCTAAAGCTATACCGTCATAAAATATACCTGGAAGTACCTTATATGCTTTAAAAGGGGTATAGTATGTAATCTTCCCCATTCCATTTAGTTTTGAAATCCATTTCCATACTTTAAGTGCCCTGATCAATACTTTAAAATGAGTGTTTTTAAAGTAACTCCCGTCCACTTCTAGGACTAGACACTGCTTAGCAATTGGTCCTAATAAAATTTCAAAAATTGTAGGAGCAGTGGCAGTATTAGGGACAATCTCCCCTGTGATCATTACCCTCATTTTTAGCAAAAAACATGTGACATAGTACAGATAAAAATCAGGCACCGCCATCCCCCCTCTATATAGAGGCAAAGCCATAAATTTCATAGCGCGTCTAGGTCTCCCTGGACTCCATATAAATTTACCACAAATCGATTGTAGGTGCTGTATACTCTTTTTAGGTATTTCCAATGGTATGGACCGAAATATATAGAGAGCTTTCGGTAAAACATTCATTTTTACAATATTACATCTGCCAATTATTTAAAAATACAATTGTTCCCACCTATCCAATGAAGTTTTAATTCTAGAGATCAACGCATTCCAATTAACATCCACAAGCTCATTCATACTTGCTCTAATTGGTATCCCTAAATACGTAGCTTCTTTTACCACCCTATCATCCTGCCATACTAAGGTGTCTGAGCATAGAATTTGCGTCTTTGATTCATTAAGCTTATAGCCCGTTACCCTACCAAATTCCTTAGCCAGCCTCTCTATTTCTATATTGGCAAGTGCGGCATTCTCTGTAGCCACCGCTATGTCATCAGCATATGCAAAAACAGAAAAACAATAATCAAAAACTCGCAAAGGTGGAATAAGTGTGCTCTGTATTAATTGTTCAATAAAAGGATTAATATATAAAGCAAACAAAAGAAGAGGGGAGCAGGGGCACCACTGCCAAGTTCCCCGTGTTATGCTCAAAGAGTCGGAAAGCATTCCCATAGCAGATATCTTAGCCTTAGGGGTTGCATATAGCGACTGTAGAGCAGCAATACTTTTCTGACCAAACCCCATTTGATCCATAAGTCGCCACTTGTAGTCCCACTGAACACGATCGAATGCTTTCTCTGCATCCAATAAGATAAGCGATAACTCTCTTTTTTTCCGACCCCGCAAGATCGAATAAAGTTATTACTTAGTTTACGTGATCCACCGTTCCTCTTTTGGGTATGAACCCGTGCTGGTATTGAGAGACTAAGGGTGTTATCACTGTAGACAAACGGTTGGCCAAGATCTTAGAATATATTTTATTATCACTATTCAATAATGATATTGGACGGTAAGATCCAACCAAGTCTGGGGGTTTACCCTTTTTACAGAATACCGCAATCGTAGCATCCGACCACGATTGAGGAAGGTAACCCTCCTGTGCCAGCCGCATTACCTTAAGCAACTCATGCTTAATAATATTTAAAAAACTGCCTATACACCTCTCCGGGGATTCTATCAGGCCCTGCCGTCTTTATTAAAGCCAAACTTTTCCCCAGCGTTTTCCAATTCCACCATAGTTATCGGTGTATCCAATTCTTCTAATTCAACGGGGTTTAATTGTTTCAAACCCTCATCAAATATTCCCATCGCAACTCCTTCCCCTTCTACAGGGCTCTGCTCAGTATACAGCTCAGAATAAAACTGCTTAACAATCTGAAGAATCTGAAAAGGGTCAGAATGTGATATCCTCATTCATGTCTCTCAATGCCTGGATGTTCCTAGCTGACTCCTTCATCCGCAATCGTACCGCTAACCGTTTCCCAATGATTTCACCAAATTCATGGCTTTGCAACTTACAAGTTAAATATTTTCTAGCATTCTCTGTACTCCAGAAACCCAGAATATTTGCTCGCTCCTTTGCCACCTTATTCTCCAGCTCAAATATATTATCCGTACCGGTCACTATCCACCTAGTTAAAGAAGTTGCCTCACTTAGCTGCTCATAAAATGAGCTAATTCTTTTTTAGATTTCCTTTGTTGCCATGAACTGAAACTTATGCATTCGCCCCGAAAACAGGCTTTAAAAGGGTCCCACACTGTTCTGACAGATGCGGTCCCGTTATTGTTCCCAAAAAACCTGAATCCAACTATCTATGTACTCCTTAAATTCCATATTCAGAACTATTTTTCGATCAAATGTAAAATTGAGACATTTAGGTCTACTTAAAGACCCAACTATTTCAAGCACAATTGGAGCATGATCCGAACTGATCCTTGGGAACAACCGAATTGTTGCCCTCCCTGGTACAGAAACAGGTGAGAAAAAATAATCAAGTCTTACAAAATTTTTGTGGGGATAAGAATAGAAAGTAAAACCACTATCCTGTTTTCTAATATTACCCCACACATCCACTAATCCTTGATCCCTAACTAGATTATAAAGTGGCTTAAAGACTCTAGGTTTTCGCCCCCTGTACTTATCAGGGCCATCCTGCAGTGCTTGATTCGTCAAATTTATATTAATATCTCCACACACCACCACCGGTTGCGGCCAGGTAGTCAGTTCAGAATTTATTCCATTTGAAACCTCCGCATCGTCCAAATTAGAGCCGTATACCGTGCAGAGCGTAAACTTTTGCCCCTCAAAATTACACTCTGCTATAGCCCAATTCCCGTTCTTATCCATAACTTTACGATCTACTTTAACGAAATTTCGTCTAGCCAAAATGGCTACTGGTTTGGCCTGTCGCAATAATTAAAGAAAGCCCTAACTCCTTTAATACACCCTTCTTTAACCATGGAATATGAGTTTCTGTAGTAGGGGATCTCTGTGTATAGTCATAATCTAGTGAATAGTCCCGCCCATGTGCGTGGACCCCGGCAATCAAAAATAATCTCTTAAGTTGTCAAAACATGCAGAAAACTGCAAAGACACTTAAGAGAGAATTTAAAGACAAATAATGCAGCCTATATCCACAGGCTACACTGTCCAGTACTTCAACTAGAAATTCCACCAAATAACACCACACATAATACAGCCTGCCCAGTTTCTACCATAGAGAAACTTGCCTCCCCCAGTAAAAGACACTGGAATGATAGAGAGGAAGGCATGGACAGACAAGCCCCATAGGCTGCCATTATGTGGCTTAAATAGGATACTGTGCCTTTAAGAGAACTTTCCAGAACTTCTCCCAGTATCCCAGAATGCATAGCAGGTCCCTCTACTTTCAGTTCTTTTTTCCGGCTCCTGCTTACAGGACCCTGGCATTGAGCTCTCCCTTGTTTCAAGGGTTTATTGGATATTTGGCACTTTTGTGTTTTAAAAGTGTTTCAGCTTTCTTTCTTGGTGTTCTCTTTCTCTTTTGTGTGCTGATTCAGGTGTTTTAGGGCTCTAAAATGCCTGGCCTTTTTGATAAGTGTCCAGCATGTGGGAGGAAGAAGGCCAAGAGTGATCCCCACGATGTCTGCATCGTCTGCCTCCCTGAAGATCATGTCCCTGAGGATTGTGTCATCTGCCAGCAGTTTACTGCTCGGACTCTGAGGGACAGGATGAAGATCAGGCTTTCTGGCCTTGAGGAAAGGCGTCTGCAGGCTGCAGGTGGGTCTAGGCAGGCTGGGAAGGTTCCCTCTGCCTCTGCTGAGGCCTCTGGGGGGCTCCCCAGAGGCAGGAAGTCCAGCAAACGGTCCCGGTCTCCGTCGACGTCGACGTCGAGAGGGATGACGGCGGTGTGCTCCCCTTCTCCCCGGGGCTCCGGGTCGAGACGGCGTGACGGCTCGACGTCGAAGGGCCTGGAGAGGTCGCCGTCGAAGCCACCATCGATGTCATCGTCATCGTCAACGTCAAGGTCTTCCTAGCGACGTCGGAGACGAAGTGACAAGCATCGGCGCTCGCCGTCGAGGCGACACCGCCAATCGCCGTCGAAGCACCGGTCGACGTCGAGGGGCTCCTCGACGTCGAGAGCGTCAAGACAGAGGAATCGACGCTCGTTGTCGAGGAAGGAACGTTCGACGTCGCGGAGGCGGCGTACGACGTCACGGAGGAAGAGGTAGACGTCGAGGGGTAGGCGTTCGACGTCGAGGAAGAGGAGGTCGACGTCGCGGAGGCGGCGTTCGACGCCGGAGTCGCGGAGGCGACGTTCGACGCCAGAAAAGCGACGCTCAGCGGCGAGAAGAAAGAGGTCGGCGTCTAGGAGTCTTTCTGCCTCTCAAAACGGCGCAAGAGGGATTCTGGTCCCAGAAGTCAGACTGCTTCTAGTGGAGGGCGCAAGAGGAAACGATCACCTGCTGAAGGGGCTGGTTCTCAGCCCCCTTCGCCTAAGGGGTCACCGGGCTCGGTTTACTCAGAGGTGTACACGCCATCTCGGCCTCGGTCGCCACCTCACCTGTTCCTAAAGAGGATCCTCCACCCAACCCTCCACTTCCATCGGGCAACCCACCGCCACCAGTTCCTCCGCATGGGTCCGCCCCGCAGCCGAGGGTTCCTCCGCCAAGGTCCACTTCGCTGCCGTCTTTGCCTGTACCTCCTAAGGGGACCCCAAAACCTAAACCCCGAGAGGAGCCAAGGAAGACCCCACCACGGAAACCGGTGGAGCGGCCACGGGCCGGCAGGTCTCGCTCTCGCTCTGGGAGAAGGGAGAGATCGCGACACAGATCGTCCACGAGGTCGAGACGCCGCCATAGGAGGCGCGAATCTCGCTCCCACACAAGGTCCTCTGGTACCAGGGACTATTCTCCTACCTTGTCGAAGTCACCGGACACGAGGGTGTCCCCGATTGATGACCTGGTGGCGTTCCATGATGTCCCTTTACGGGGCGCTGCGAAGTTGGGCATATCCTTGACGGTGCCTACCCCTAGAACGTCAGTCATTTTTGAGACATTGCATCAAAAACACCTGTCTCGTCCTCTCCTGCCTCTGGTGCCGGGCCTGGAGGAACCGGCTATGGCCCTGTTTCTCACCCCTGCGGTGACGAAGGCGGCTCCATCGAGGCTGCTGAAGAAGTACCGGGCTCCCGACTCGGACTCTGCCTTTCTGAGGGCGGAATCCCCTCCAGACTCTGTAATTGTGAGGGCGGCCCGCAAGCAACATGCCACCTCCCCGTCATCCATGGTTCCCCCGGATAAGGAGTCCAGATGGATGGATTCGGCAGGGAGGAAAGTGTGTGGAACGTCGGCTACCTCCATGAAGGCTGCGAGTGCCACAGCGCTGTTGGGACGCTACGACTGCGCCCTATGGGACTCCCTCCAGCAGTTTGCGGAGCTGTTACCCCGCGAGAAGCGCAAGGACTTCCAGGAAGTGCTGAATGAAGGAATGCTGGTGGCTAACCAGATTATCAGTGCTGCAGCGGACTCTTCCTTGTTGGCAGCTCATGGGTTTTGCCTTGGGGTTAACCAACGACGTCACGCCTGGCTCAGTCTTACGTGCCTGAAACCGGACGCACAGCAGAGGGTGGCCAACCTACCATTCTCCGGCGAGACCCTCTGCGGGAAGAATGCGGACGATGAGATGGCCCGCATGAAGGCGGAGGCTGAGACGCTCACGGCTGTGGGCCTGGAGAAGCCTAAAGAGACGAAGAAGACGTACCGCCCTTTCCAACGGTGGTTTGGTGGGCAAGGCAGAGGACGTGGCCAGGCTTCGGGACAGTCGCAACATCAACAACAGTTCCATAAGCCATTCCAGAAGCGCCAGAAGGGCAGAGGAGGCCAGCAGTCGGCTCCAGCGCCCAAGGGCCAGGCTGGGTCTAGGCCCTAGGAACCTACTTCCCCCGGATCTGTTACCCACTCCGGTAGGGAGAAGCATTCAATTTTTTCTGGCAAAGTGGAGAAAAATTACTCAGGACAAGTGGGTGCTGAATATTGTTTGCAATGGATACAGTCTTCGGTTCACCAGCCCTCCTCCAGCAATTCCACCGGTCAGCTCGCAGTTTCAGCTGCTTGAGCTTCAGGCGAAAGCGGATATCCTGTTAAGAAAAAGGGCGATAGAAGACGTACCTCTGTCTCAGAGAGGAAGAGGTCTGTACTCCCGGTTCTTTCTGGTTCGCAAGAAGGACAATAACGAGTTCAGGCCCATTCTGGACTTGCGACAGGCAAACAAATGGATTCGCAGGGAAAAGTTTTGCATGCTGTCGTTGCATCAGATTTATCCTCAGTTGCAACAAGGAGACTGGCTATGTGCTATAGACCTACAGGATGCTTACTTCCATGTGCCCATTGCACACAAACACAGGAAGTTCCTGCGGTTCCAAGTCGGCGCCAATCATTATCAATACACAGTACTCCCATTCAGACTGAAGTCTGCGCCGAGAACATTCTCGAAGTGCATGGCGGTGGTAGCAGCACACCTGAGGAAGAACAAGGTGTTCGTCTACCCGTACCTGGACGATTGGTTGATCAAGGCATCCTCCTTCTCGGAAGCGCAAGCACACTTCCAGAAGACGTGCGTTCTCTTGAACAAGCTAGGGCTGCACATCAACATGGCCAAGTCTGTCCCGACTCCGGTCCAATGCATACAGTACTTGGGAGCCTCCATCAATACGCTGTCAGCAAGCGTGTCTCCTTCGGAAGAGCAACGATTATCTCACCTTCGGAAGGCTCAGGCTCTTATGACAACTCCATCTACAACAGTGAGGACGGTGTCTTCTCTACTGGGATCGATGGCCTCTTGTATCGTCCTGACGCCGCACGCACGGCTGCACATGAGACCGCTGCAGGAGTGCTTGGAGGACCAGTGGGATCAGAGGAAAGGATCTTGGGACGACAAGATTCGACTGTCGCTGCATGCTCTTCAGTCTCTGAAGTGGTGGTGTTCAGCGGAGAATCTCCTCAGAGGGGTTCCCTTTCACAAGGACATTCCCACGCAGACTGTCGTGACGGATGCTTCTCTCCTGGGATGGGGAGCGCACTCCGGGACTCTACAGATTCAGGGAACGTGGTCACCGATGGAGGCCAAGTATCACATCAATTTCCTGGAATTCAGAGCTGTCCACTTGGCACTGAAGGCCTTTCTTCCGTCCTTCCAGACCAACTCTCTGCTTGTACAGACGGACAATACCACCACGATGTATTACCTCAACAAGCAGGGGGGCTCGAGATCGCGCACTCTGTCACAGGAGGCGCAGGCGATCTGGCACTGGCTCCTAGCCAGAGGACTGACGATAACGGGTACCGATCTGCCAGGTGTGCAGAATGTTCAGGCAGACGCACTGAGCAGGCGGGTTCCGGAAAACCACGAGTGGGTCATAAACGACGAAGTACTAGGAGAAGTCTTCGCAAGGTGGGGAACTCCAGACGTAGATTTGTTCGCCACCGCCGAAAACAGCAAGTGCAGAGACTTCGCCTCCAGGTACTACCAGCAAGGGACGCTGGGGAATGCGTTATGGATCGACTGGACGAACAGCTTTCTGTACGCTTTCCCTCCCATTCCTCTGATTCCGGCAGTGCTCATCAAGCTGGCCCGGTCCAGGGCTCGGATGATACTCATTGCCCCGGAATGGCCCAGGCAGTGGTGGTTCACGGACCTACTTCACCGGACTCTCCTTCCTCACATTCGGTTGCCGTGCAGGCCAGACCTTCTCACGAAGTTCGGGGAACGGATGTTACACCCCAATCTCTCGTCTTTGAGTTTGGCGGCATGGCTCCTGCAATATGGCCATCTGAATCTGCCTGAGGATTGCATGGACATTGTGAGAAGGTGGCCTGATATGCAGTGCTCACTATTCTAGTGAACACTATGTATCAGTCCAGCAACCCTTATTGATGATTGGTTGTAAGTCAACCTTATAGACCAGCTATCCTAGTAGCGTGGATACGAGCAGTCTAAGGCTAAAGACTCGAGAGGGCGTGTTAAGCCAGCTGTTATACCACACATATACCCCTTGAATACCCAGTGAAAGGACACCACACAAGTGTTATGAAAATAAACAAGATATTTTTTAAGAATCACAACAGCCCTGTACTCTTTATGAGGACAGGGTACTAAGCACAACACAAAACTCTTACGAAAATACTTAAGTTAGCACAGTATATACAAATGCCCGAGGGGCACGGAAAACCATATACTCTGAAAGTGGAATGCGAAATTACTAGCAGGTAAGTACAGTACTAATAGGCTTTGGAATCGCTAGGTCTTGACTATAGAATCTTTAGATTACTTCTAGGAGGCCTAGGGGACTCGGGTGCAGAGTGTGCACTCTCACGCGTGATGCGGGACAAAGTCTATGGTAGCTAGTAATGACAAAGTTAGTGTTCTCGGGCGAACCCGACCTGGTAGGAGGAAAGCGAAAGTGGATTCTGACCCTTGGATAGTGAGGCTATGCTGGGGCACCGAAATGCCGAAGTTACCTAGCCCGGGGCTGCAGCTGCATAGGTCTCAAAAGACGTCGGGAATCCTCGTAGACGGACCAGGAGCCTGGAAGAAAGAAGTTGCTGGCAGGCGACCAGTGAAGAAAGTTCGATGGATCCAAGCCTGGATCAAGGGAAGATGACACCTGAAAGCAGAGGGGACCAAGTTCGAGACTACTAGCCAGTAGTCAGGTGGCACCAGGAGGGCACCGGATGGTAGTCACCTCGACTAGGTGAGTGGGTGACGCTGTGCTCGCACATCTCACGGACCAGGAGGCGTTGTCGGCGACCAGGATGGAGGAGCGAGCTGTCCCACAATGGATGAAGCTGTCGGCGTCGCTGGACCCAGGATTGGGCAACAAAGCCTTTGCAAATTCAAGCCCACGCGGTGGACTCAAAATGGCGTCTGGAGTGGACCAGGAGGGTCCGGGGTGCTTCTCTTGAAGAAGGAAGCAAGGGCCAGTCTGGAGCAACCAGACCAGCAGCAGTGATGTCGTCGGGCGTCGTGAAGAAGGCCACAAGCCAGCCGGCTAGTAGCCACACAGCGCGGTGAGCAGGCAAAAGCAGAAGGGCCCCACGCAGATCGTGGAGATACTGGAGGGCTGATCTTCGGTGCTGGAGCTGCTCAGGGTTGGGGCTTCTCGGACCCCAAAGCACTCACCAGTGGAGCACACGGTGGGCTTGTTGCAAAGAAGTTGTGCAGTCTTGGCGATCGTCGGTCCCTTGAGGTCTCGTCGCACTCACAGTTCTCAGCTTTGCTGTAGAGGTGAGTAGAGGTCAGAGGTGCCAGGGAAGCCGGGTCTCGTCGAGCTGGGTCGTCGGATTCCGGAGGAAGGACTTGCAGCAGACCGCAGTGTTCTTAGGATGGTGCCTGCTTGATGCAGGGTGACTACTCCTTAGCCACAAGGGAGAATCTTGAAGAAGGAAATCTTGATGTCTTTCGAAGAAAGTCGTGTCTTGATTCCAAAGATGATCTAATTTGAACAGGGGGCCCGCTCCCATCTTTATACTAAAAAAGGGGGCTGACCCGGTGACTAGATCCTGCCTATGGGTGGGACTAGGAGGGGGGTGGTTACACCCCTCTCCCATGCCGGACTTTCCCCAGGCCAGGGGCTGGTGTGCCCCTGGAACTGGTTCTGACTGGCCTATGCGTAGTGAGCACCGGGGTGCCACTCAGCAGTCACCTTCCTGTAAAGCCCTGCCTACCCAGGATACACAAAACCCTGTCTGGGACGGTGCTAGCACCGCCCACGACAGGAAACCCTTTGTCCAGGCACCCCTCGCTGGAAGGACTCCCAGCTGCAGGGGGTCAGACTCGTGTCTGTGGTGGCAGCATCCATTTTGTGGAGCTGAGGCTTCGTTTAACTTTAACCGGGGTTCACAGTTACATACATGTCGTGTCCCTCTAGAAGGGTGGAATGCTAACCCCGTCGCCAGAATTGGCGAGGGGTTAGTATTCCAATTCGTATGACACCTTACTCGACATGTTTTGATAAAGTAATACCAAAGATAGCATTTAACCGCGAGGATTATAATGCACTTAAGAGTATATGGTATGCAATATCATGGAACAGCTATTAGGACTTGGTTCCGCAAGCTGCAGACGGGCTCAGCTCATGCCAGAGCACCATCTCACACGATTCCACGCACTCTGCCTTCAGGATTGTCAAGGCCTGCCATAGGAGTGACTGATAGGAATCTGTGTGTCCATTTTAGGGTTAGATATAGGTATACTATATCTACAGCAAAGGGTGATTACACGACTTTGCCCCAGCTGTCATGCAGCCAGTTGTGTCAAATTTAGGAGGCCCGCCAGGGGTGGCATAATACATGCTTCAGCCCCAGGTAGGCCCTGGGTACACCTATGCCCTGAGTTACAGGGTCTGATAAGGTGGCCCAGTACCAATTGGAAATGTACCTAAGGTACATGGAATCCATTTTACAGAGAGAGCAGTAGACCTGGGGTCCTGATTGGCAGGGTCCCAGGTCGACTATGTCAAAAACCAGCTAAAACACAGGGCAAAAAGTTGGGGGCAACCATAGTCAGGAGGTACCTTCCTACAGACATACTGAAGGAGTCTAAGAGGCCTTCCACTCGAACTTCATATGCTTACAAGTGGAAGAGGTTTTGTATCTGGTGCCAGTCTAAGAACCATGACCCTACGACCTGTAAGGAAGATGTCATCCTTCCTTATCTTTTACATTTGGCGCAGTCTGGCCTTAATGTTCATTCCATTAAGGTTCATCTTGCTGCATTGACTGCCTACAGGAAATGTCCTTCACAGACTTCCTTTTTCCAGATCCCTGTGATCAAAGATTTTCTGGAAGGATTGAAGAAAGTATTCCCTCCTGTCAGGCTTCCTTCGCCTTCATGGGAATTGAATGTGGTGCTGTCCAGATTGATGAAGGAGCCTTTTGAACCTATTCATAAGGCTTCGTTGCAGCACCTGTCCTGGAAGGCGGCGTTCCTCGTGGCCATTACATCGGCCCGCAGGGTGAGTGAAATTCAGGCGTTGTGTTGTACTGAACCTTATACTGTGTTTCATGCTGCTAAGGTTGTTATGCGCACTCACCCTAAATTTCTTCCCAAGGTTATTTCTGATTTTCATGTCAACCAGACCATAACTTTGCCTACGTTTTTTCAGAACCCTTCGTCTCCAGCGGAAAGGTCTCTCCATTCCCTGTATGTTAGGAGGGTGTTGAAATTTTATCTGGATAAAACCAAAGATATTCGTAGGTCTGACCAGTTGTTTATTAATTATGGATCAGTCAGGACGGGTCTTGCTACCTCTAAGCAGTCCATCTCTAGGTGGATTGTGTCCTGCATACAATTATGTTACCAAAAGGCTAATAAGACCTTAGGAGGTAAGCCTAAGGCTCATTCCACCAGGGGCAAAGCTGCCACGACGGCTCTGCTCCGTAACGTGCCGATTGCTGAAATCTGCAAGGCAGCCACTTGGAAGTCGGTTCATACCTTTGCTAAGCATTACTGCCTGGACACTGACGCCAGGGCAGACGCTCAGGTTGGGCAGGCTTCGCTGCGGAATTTGTTCGCACAATAGTGGCGTTATTTTCTTCTCCACCGCCGCTTTGGTGTGGGGATGGGCTTGCCATTCTATTCACTAGATTATGACTATACACAGAGATCCCCTACTACAGAAGGAGTAGTTTCTGTCCTGTAACTCCAGTTCTGTAGTAGGGGTATCTCTGTTATAGTCATAAGCGCCCGCCCTCCTCCCCGGTGGAGATATTTTGTCATGTACGGAATGCGACCGGTCTGGCGTGCTTCACCTTCAAAAAGAACTGAAAGTAGAGGGACCTGCTATACATTCTGGGATACTGGGAGAAGTTCTGGAAAGTTCTCTTAAAGGCACAGTATCCTATTTAAGCCTCATAATGGCAGCCTATGCGGCTTGTCTGTCCATGCCTTCCTCTCTATCATTCCAGTGTCTTTTACTATGGGAGGCAAGTTTCTCTATGGTAGAAACTGGGCAGGCTGTATTATGTGTGGTGTTATTTGGTGGAATTTCTAGTTGAAGTACTGGACAGTACCCCCACCCTCCCATCACTGAGGCTTTAGGACCGCTGGTCCTGTAGATGCAAGCTTTACTACTTAGAATATACACAAAAGAACAGAGTAGTAGTTACCCATACTAATACCCCAGGAGAAGGAACACACAAAAGATAGATAACATTCTACTCACAATAATTAATTTCAACATGTATCTCAACAAATATCTCAACACATTTCAACATCATCTTATGCTGCTCCGTAACCCATTGATCTAGATTTAGCGTACAAATTCAGTAGCTGAGGCAATATTCGTAAAAAACTTGGTTTGATCCTTAGCTACAATTTTCAATTTAGCTGGGAACAGCTAGAAGGCTGATGCCCCCTTTGCCTGGCACTCAGGAATTAGTTGACGAAATTGCCATAGCAATTCGACTGACTTCTGACATAGATCAGGGCGGACAAAGAATTCAACATCACCAGCCTTCCCCTTTTTATCTGGTCTCGCAAGCTTAAACACCTCATCTCGTGCCAGAAATCTGTTGAATGCTACTAATATTGCCCTGGGCTTGTTTTCTTGTACTTGTCCAGGCCTTAACTGTATATTAAAGGGAAATCTGTGCGCCCGTTCAACCTCACGTTCCCAATCCCACTGAGTTACACCAGGAAATGCTGTTTAAACAACCCAACCACAAAACACCTTGGGTCTTGCCCCTCTTTCCCCTCCGGAATTTGAAGCACCCTCAGGTTATTGCGCCTGGTACGATTCTCAAGGTCAGCGAGTTTCCACACCACGTCTTCCTTTATCGAGAGGCTCTGCTCCACTACTGCCTTCTGCTGCCCAAAATCGTCTTCCAGATTCGAAACCCTGGTTTCCATTTCATTAATTCTAACCAAAGAGTCCCCGTGTGACTTCACCAAGTGTCTCACAGAGTTTTGTAATTTACGACATATATTTTGGACTCTTAGACTTTCTTCCTTGGTTTCTTCTCGGTGCTGCATGATAGATTTATAAATTAACTCCAAGGAAACCTCTGGCCCTCTAGCATCGTCCAAAACCCTTTGTACCTCTTGAAGCTGATTCTTAGCAATAGTACCAGTCTCCTGATTTCCTTGGCTCATGCCCAAATCAAGTTTTCTCACAGTTTGTAACTGGCCTTCCACCAATGCCTCGAGATCATCAGTAATTCAGCTACCACCATCACTACAGTCAATTATGGAGAGCTGTGCCGAGTATTGCTCAGCCAGATCCTCACAGGAAGAATCAGAGTGTTCTGACATTGAATAGAAATCGCCACACTCCTCTGTACTAGCCTCTAAACCTCCACGCTCATTAGGAGCTGTCCCCCTTTGCAGTCCAGGACTACTAGCAATGCCCTGCATAGAAAGTTCAGCCCCATCTGGCAGTAGTGAAACCTCACCATCTTTATTCTTCCTCTTTTCCATTTCTTTCTGCCTCTCCGCTGTTGCAGTGAAAAGCGCTGGTATTTTCTTGCTGCCTGCAACTCCCGTGATTTTCCCCTTCTCCAAACGACCAGTCCCCTGATTATGAACGCCATCTCCCTTTTTTGGGGATTTATTCACGACTGCACTTCCTTCAGCTCCCTGTATAGCCCTTCCCTTCTCACCAGCCTCTCCAGGGACTTCAGCCGGTCCTTCTTCTTTCCCTTTTTTACTCCGAGTGACCTTAGGCGGCATCATGCAATCCTACACACCGCTAGGTCTCCCTCTGTCCGTAGAGAAAATTCACGTCTTCCACAGCCACTTACTGGTGGCCTCCTTACTCCTTGCTCCACTGTTAGCGGGACCGCAGCTGCGCTCGATCCTAATCGCCTCACATTCACTGTGTTACAATGTATCAACATATTCCAGCAGGCTCGTAGGCCAATACAATTTTCAAAGCGCTGCCTCCCGTCTCCAAAGCCGTCCGCGATTCACTCGAACAGCCAGCTGCCATGGCTCCGCACCATTCCACTCGGTGAGCTCGATGGGCACCGACAAGAGCACGGCACCTCCACCATCTTTACTCCACTTTCTCGGCCCAAAATCATCACCTGCAATCAGCAGTTTTCTCCAGCCTTCTTTCCTCAGCTCTTCGCATTTCCATCGCGATCACCCCAGCCTCCGTCCACCACTCCGGGCTCGACACATCAGGGTCCCGCAAGAGAGGTAACGCCTACGCGTTCTGCACGGGCGCCATCTTGCCTAACAGGTCAGGTCAGTTCCAAGATGCTATCTGTGTAGGCCCCTCTCAGAGCTAAGGTACATGAAGATAGGCCATGTACATCCAATATAAGCATAGGTTGTTATTTGTGTGTGAAGCATATATCTGTTGGTGATTCCTACTCTATAACCATTAATCTCATCAAGTGTTAAGTAACAGACTTTACATGATTTTCTTAAATTCATTTTTTAGCTGCTGACAGCTCTCGAATGTCTCACCCCTACACAATTCTGAAGCCCAAAATGCATTGGGTCACAGTCTTTAACTCAAATAGCTTTTTCTTCCAAATGAATCAGAATAATTTTCTTGACCAGAATTTAAAGCATCTTGACACAATTGGACTCAGAGGGTCTGCATCTGCAGTCTGTTGATGCGTACAGGAGACCCCACTTGCCTGCTTGCTGCTGCACTCATACTTTGTGGAAAAAGCATTTCTCATTACCAACGACCTGACTACATGAAAGGTTCTTTGAAAATGCTGCTTAATAGGGTGAATGTGAAACTAAGTGGGTGAATTCTTTAAGCAGAGAATAAACTGCCTGGCAGACCCAGAGACTGAGAAGTCTCTCTGCACTTATGAATATTTAGGTCTGCCTGGCAGCTTCATCCACAGAGTATCAAGTTTGGCGATTGCTTCAGGGTTCAACCTTTGCAGCTGAGGCATCCTTTGCAAGACTGTGTAGAGGTCAGGGATCGATCAATCAATCAATCAATCAATCAATCAATCAATCAGAGCATTTATATAGCGCACTACTCACCCAGAGGGTCTCAAGGCGCTAGGGGAGGGGGGTCCGCTACTGCTGGTGACAAGGCCCTGGGTGACCGTCTTCCTGGTCTCGGTGGGGATCCACCGGAAGATCTTACATAGCATGCGCAGGATGTTGAAGCACGAAGAGGAGACGGCGTTGACTTGTCTGGTCATGTAGAGGGAGGAGTCCAGGATGAAGCCCAGGTTGCGTGCGTGGTCTGTTGGTTTGGGTGCGCTGCCTAGGGCGGGGGGCCACCAGGAGTCGTCCCAGGCGGAGGGTGAGGATCCCAGGATGAGGACTTCCGTCTTGTCCGAGTTCAGTTTCAGGCGGCTGTTCTTCATCCATTCGGCTACCTCTTTCATCCCTTCGTGAAGGTTGGCTCTGGCGGTGGTGGGGTCGTTGGTGAGGGAGAGGATCAGCTGGGTGTCGTCGGCGTAGGAGATGATGTTGAGGTTGTGCTGGCGTGCGATGTTTTAGAGGGGACTCATGTAGACGTTGAAGAGGGTTTGGACTGAGCGAGGAGCCTTGAGGAACGCCGCAGATGACTTTGGTGGCTTCTGATCTGAACGGGGGGAGGCGGACTCTCTGTGTCCTTCCGGCGAGGAAGGAGGTGATCCACTCTAGTGCCTTCTCCTGGATTCCGACGTTGCTGAGGCGCTGTACTAGTGTACGGTGGCAGACGGTGTCGAAGGCAGCGGAGAGGTCCAGGAGGATGAGGGCCGCCGTTTCTCCGTTGTCGATCAGGGCTCGGATGTCATCGGTGGCTGCGATCAAGGCGATCTCGGTGCTGTGGTTGGCCCGGAAGCCAGACTGCGAGAGGTCGAGGGATCCGTTCGTCTCGAGGAAGGCGGCCAGCTGCTTGTTGACGGTCTTCTCGATGACTTTTGCAGGGAATGGGAGCAGCGAGATGAGGCGGTAGTTCTTGAGGTCGGTGGGGTCGGCTGAAGGTTTCTTTAGTAGAGCGCTGAGTTCGGCGTGCTTCCAGCTCTCCGGGAAGATGGCGGTGTCGAAGGAGGTGTTGATGATGTCCCGCAGGTGGGGTGCAATGACCGCGTCGGCCTTGTTGAAGACGTGGTGAGGGCAGGGGTCGGTCGGAGATCCGGAGTGGATGGAGTTCATCGTGCGGACGGTGTCTTCGGTGCTGATCGGGGTCCAGGCGCGGAGGGTGGTGGTGGGGGGCGGTGGTTCGGTCGTGGCGTGCGTCGGTTGAGTGCTGAAGCTGTTGTGTATGTCCGCGATCTTGTTGTGGAAGTAGGCGGCGAGGGAGTTGCAGAGGTCTTGCGAAGGGGTGATGTCGTTGTTTCCGGCGTTGGGGTTGGAGAGCTCTTTAACGATGTTGAAGAGTTCCTTGCTGTTGTGTGCGTTGTTGTCCAGTCGTTCCTTGAATGCAGTTTTCTTGGTGGCGTGGATCAGTTGGTGGTGTTTTCGGGTGGCGAGCTTGAGGGCAGTCATGTTGTCCGGAGTTGGGTCTCTGCGCCAGGCTCTCTCGAGGACTCGGCAGTTCTTCTTGGAGCTCTTGAGTTCGTCGGTGAACCCTGGGGCTCTCTTGCTGCAGGGTTTGGTAGGCGGGGTCCTCAGGGGGGCGAGGTCGTCTGCGCAGTCGCTGATCCACTTCGTGAGGTTGGTGGCCGCTTGGCTGGGGTTCGGTGCGCTGGTGGGTGCGTTCTTGCTCAGGGAGGTCGCGAGCTGGTTGGTTGCGATCTAGTTCCAGCTTCTGCGTGCAACCTGTTGCTGGTGGTGGTGGGTCGTGGTCCTTCTGAAGCTGAAGTGGACGCAGCTGTGGTCCGTCCAGTGGAGTCCGGTGGCGTGGCTGAAGGCGATGTCCTTGCTGGATGAGAAGACGGGGTCGAGTGTGTGTCCGGCGTAGTGGGTGGGGGTGGTCACCAGCTGCTTGAGTCCGAGGTTTGCAAGGTTGTCCAGCAGGCTGGTGGTGTTGCGGTCGTTGTTGTTCTCCAGGTGGAAGTTGAGGTCCCCGAGGAGGATGTAGTCGGCGGAGGGGAGGGCGTGCGGGCTGACTAAGTCGGCAATGTCCTCGCTGAATTGTGTGCGTGGTCCCGGAGGTCTGTAGATGAGGGTGCCTCTGAGGGTGGTCTTGGGGTTGATGTGGACCTGGAAGTGCAGGTGCTCCGCGGGTGCAAGGGTGTCGTCAGTGTTGGTCATGATGCGGATGGTGTTCTTGTGGATGATGGCGATGCCTCCTCCAGTCTGGTTGACGTGGTCCCTTCGGATGATCTTGTAGCCGTCTGGGATGGCGATGGCGATGTCGGGTGCTGAAGAGGCGTTCATCCAGGTTTCCGTGAGGAAGGCGACGTCTGGGGCTGTGGTGTCGAGCAGGTTCCAGAGCTCGACGGCGTGTCTGTGGACGGAGCGGGTGTTGAGCAGGATGCATTTCAGGTGGTTGCTGCTGTTGCTCGTCTTGGTCTTAGTCGGTGCTGGAGTAGTCCCGGTCCGGATGCAGGCGAACTTGCAGGAGTGGCAGCAGAAGGGTCCGCAATTGCGTCTCGGGGCGGCTCGATAGCATCCCGGGATTCGACCGGCGTTGAGTGCGTAGAGTTCGGTGGCGTCGTAGGTCCGGCGGGTGGGCTGGAGTCTGCGGGAGCCAGGGGTCCTGGCACTGGGCGCGGACGGGCGCAGACGGGCTTACCTTTGGCGCACCTTCGGCGCTAAATCGGCGCGCCCGCTGCGCGTTTGCCACTCTGCCATATGAGGAGAGTGGGGGGGGGGGTGGAGCGAGGGAGGGGCAGCTGGGAGGCGGGAGCGGGGCGGCGAATGGGAAGAGTCCAGGTCCAGGTGGAAGGGGGCGGGGCCGCAGGGGATCAGCGGCGGGGAGGTGGCGGGAAACACGGCGGGGGCACAGCAGGTAGAAAAACGGCGGACAATGAAACTTTAGGCATATAAGGGAAAAAGGCTGGGCACAGAAGCAGGGGAGACAGCACCAAACACAGGGGAAACAATGACGAAATAACAGTGGCAGGATACAAACGTGCAGCAGGGGAGAAGCCGAGCAGTCAGCAGGAAGCGGCGCTACAAGGTGGTGGTGCAAAAGCAAGGCAGTAACAATAACAGTAATCCTCCTCCTATTCTGCCAAAACCACCCCCCCCACAAAACTGCTTTCTTTTATTCTTGCAGGAGCACATTCAACCTGTAGATGGGTGGATGTTTCTGGACCTCAGACCAGTGGGTGCTGCAAATAGTTCAGTGCGGTTTTGCCTTGTTTTCTGTATGACTTGCCACTGGTTACCCCTTGTTGAAGGAGGTTGTTACTTTCCTCTGCAAGTGTGTGATAGAGAATTTGGAGAAAGCAGTGAGTAAGAAATATTATATTCCTGCTATTTAGCTGGTCCTGGAAAAGGCCTGTGCTCAATTTTGGACCTCAGATTCCTAAACACCTTTAGAACAAAACAATAGTTTCAAGATGGTTGTAGATCAGCAGGGTTTAAACATTAAGGAAGCCTGCTTCTTTCCATTCTTAAGTTTTCACAGGTTTTACTTGTGGTGGAGGAGGACCCCTTCCAATTCACTGTCCTACCTTTTTGGCTGAGGTCGACTACATAAGTGTTTGCAAAGAATCTGGCAGCTGTGGTGGTGGTCACCTATCTCCAACAATTGGATGTACATGACTTCATGTATCTTTATGACTGCTTGATAATGGGAGGTTCCCCTCAGAAAGGATTTCCTGTCATAGTTGTCAGACTGCGTACTTGTTTAACCATGTGGGCTTCTTTGCCAATTTTCCTAAGTTGAATCTACATCTGTCTCAATACCTGTTGTTTATAGGGGTGGTGTTGCATACAGACCATCTGAAGGCTTTTCTTCCAGATCGGAAGATTTGAAACATTTAGGCTATGATCCCAATGTTTTGTCTCGTTGTAACATTCAGTTTTCTAGCTCATTCTGTGTCTTGGTTACCTGTCCAGTTTAGAGGAAAAAGTTGCGTCTGCTGTAACTGTGGTTTGAACTCTTCCGAAATCTTTGGGATGGGCTGACAGTCCTCCATTAAGTTTTAAATGTTCTTTAGTGATGGACATGCTTAGGCGGTGTTTCTGATGTCTAGTCATTATGTCCATCTCAGAATTCCCTAAAGAGGGTTACAGACACCCTTTCCCTCGGTTTGGGACCATCTTGTAGACAATTCAATGGGGGACATTTGGTCTCTTCTGTAGAAATATCTTCATATCTACCTGCTGCAATTTATGGTGATTCACTGGATATTGAATTTGTTTCTACCTTCTGTGCAAGGTAAAACTGTTAAAGTATTTACAGACAGTGCTGCTTCTGTGTGAGATAGGGCCCAGTCATCTCTGTGCTGAAGCACTTGATTTCTGGCTTTTAGTATTATCAAACCAGGTTCAGATAGTTGTAAGCCACTTGGCAAGTTCGTTGAATAGGGTAGACTCCCTAGGCCTACGTTACATTGCCTAACGGGCCTGGGGACTTGCTTATCAGAGATCTTTTGATCTGAGGGTGCCGTATCGATGAATGCTAGCGAGGGAGTGAAAGTGTTGTGTGGGTGCGTAATGACTCAAATAGGTCCTGGTAGCCTACAATAAAAACACTTTTCAAAACACTTTTACTGAGGAAGGGTACCATAGCTAAGTAAAACAGTAGTGCTATCAGGTGGTCTTGAAGTACCAGGATAGCTACTAGTCTCAGATGTTGACTAGTTAGATGTAGTCGGTCAGCATGTTTCGTGCCATGAAAGCCCCATGGTTGGGTGGCACTTCATCAGGACCTAGAAAAAAGTATTGTACCAGCCCCTGTCTGAGGCCTGGGGTCTCCTCGCTATAAGAGGATGGCCTATTAGTGTGGACCAGAGACCCCGGAGTGGGTGCCGATCTGTGTTTCCACCTACAAGAGGGAGACATAAGGTGGCAAAGTACAAGCAACACATTTTAGGGAAAAGAAAGCATCATACATGTACTGTGAATTATGCATGACCAGTGGTTCACATACTAGTGTGAATGTGACGTGAGCCTGTAGCTTACTCAGTAGGGTATCAAGAGGACATTTGGAAAATGTTGTGCAAACTAATACTGGACTTGCCATGTTGACGGAGCCTAGTTAACACATAGTCGTGGCTTACCTCTAGTTAGGCAAAGTTGGGCTCCTTAGGTGAAATGGAGGGTCCCGACCAATATAAGGGACACCTTCATGAGGAAGAAAGAAGCAGTAGTGGTCATATGTATTGAGTATCAACGTTTAATCATAACGGTTTACATCAGTAATGATCAACCTCAGGTGCGTGGCGGTCTGCTTAGTGAGGGCGGACCTGCAGGGAGTGAGGTACCTCTGCTGTAAATTAGAGGGTGTATTAAGTGTGCTCATTTCTTCTGTCATGTTTTGGTGGTTAATGAAGTGTGGACTCATTTTAATGGTGATTCTCGGACAACGGATGTTGCTCCCATGTTCGATAATGCGTGTTTTCACTGCTCCAGGGGTCATCCCAATACTATTTAATGGGCATGGTCATTCCATCCAATAGATACAGTTCTTGGTGTTACAATTTGTCAAGATCTGGTTGTTACGGAGGGTGACGTCGTTAGTATGTTTGTCAGGTGACACACTCCACACTGGCCACAAGGGTAGTGTCCTTGTACCAGGGATCAGGTTCCACAGTGTACTTTGTGCTTGTTTTTACTTGAGAGGCTCGCAAGTGTATACCAACATATCCCGTAGATTGCTTGTGCACTTGAAGGCGAAGCGGGGCTTAGGAATTTTAAGGTAGCCAGACTCAATCCCCCAGTGTTTTCTTATCACCCTCTGGATCCTGTTTCTTTGGATCCAAGACAAGCCTCTGCTTTGCCGAACTAGCCATGGCCGAAATCCCATGCATCCGCCCCCTCAGATAATTCATGTTTATCCACTATTGGGGTATCTTTTATAGATTCACATGCCTGAATCATTCCCCGTCGTCGAGGCGGGAGTCCCACGGTAAAAATATATACAATAGCAGTCCCTAAAAACTTTCTTGTAGTAGGCTGGAAAGCCTGAAGGCCTAGCTAGGCCCAAAACTTAGCAGCCTATCTACCTCATTATGTAAAAAGACCTGAAATAGTAGCTTCAGCCAATCAGCTGTCCTCACCCTCTAGAACCTTCCCAGCTCAGGCAGTTCTCCTCAGATTTTCACCGCACTTCGTGTGTAAGGGAGTCTCCCTGAGTGCCTACTCAGTTTTTGTCTTTTTCTCTTCAAAATGTCTGAAAAGAAGGCTCTTTTCAAGGCTTGTGGAACTCGCTTTAAGAAGAGGGTCCATGTGGACGACCAACACTCTGACTGCATTTATTGTCTGCACCCCTCACATGTTGTGAAGGATTGTAGAATTTGCCGTACCTTCCCTTCAAAAACCATCAGGGACAGAGAGGCAAGGGTTCTTTTGTGGTTAAAATCATCTTCCACAGATGATGATGACAAGGCCTCTACCTCCAGCAAGAGAGCCAGATCCAGAGAGAGCTCTTCCCCTGAGAGGAAGAAAAAACTTCTCTCAAAGAGTCTCAGAACCCTCAAAGAGTGCATCACTTCCTTCAGGACCGTCCACTGTGAGTACTACTACTTCTATCTCTTCAATTTCTTCTGTTACGATCACTTCTCCTGTGGTGTCTGCTAAAATGTTGATGTCGAAATCATCGTCGACTGTCCCGTCGTCGACGGCCCCGTCGACGAAGATCTCTTCAGCCATGTCGACTAAGGCTCCGTCGACGAAATCTACAGGCCCGCCGACGGCAGTTTCATCGACGAAGTCATCAACGGCCTTGTCGACGAAGGTCTCGTCGACTAAGACACCATCGATGGCCTCGTCGACAAAGGACTCGTCGACGAAGACACCATCGACGGCCTTGTCGACGAAGGACTCGTCGAAGAAGACACCGTCGGTGGCCTCGTCGACGAAGGATTAGTTGACGAAGACACCATCGACGGCTTCGTGGACGAAGGACTCGTCGACGAAGACACCATCGTCGACGAAGGGTCGTCGATAAAGACATCATCGACGGTCTCGTCGATGGCAACATCAATACCGCCGACGGCAGCTCCGTCTACGGAAATGTCATCTGCAATTCCAATGTCGACAGGTTCGTCGTCAACGAATTATATGAGAGCCTTGACATCAGCTCATCTTATGCACAGCACACCTCAAAAGAGGATGCAATATACTCATTTTCAGATGAAAACTTATCAGAGAGACTACTCTCACATTACTCCACTCGTTCCATCACATCTTTTGGAGACTTATATGGACGTAGAATCGGATGACGGCGAAGAGGATGAGGGACCTTTTGGGGTTGCCCGTCCCCCTTCACAATTGAACATCAAATATCAGGAGGGTGATGAGAACTATGACCAGGAGCATTATGCAAATGAAGACTTGTCAATGCCATACCATTCGCCCCAAACCAGACCCTCTCGTTCAGAGGACACAAGTCATCTCCCACCTACTTTGATCCAAGATTTACAAGCTATGCTGGCAGACTATCGCCAGAGATTTCCTCCAGCTCCAGTTACACCTTCTGTGCAGCCTGTTCCAGTTGACATACCAAGGCCTCCTTCACCGCAAGCTTCATTGTCACTAAGGCAGGACGCTGACCCTACACCCCAAGCTGACACTGATACCTCTTCTCAGGATGATAATGAGAGCATACACCTACGGATCCGTGGGATGATTGTCATTCCCATGCCTTCACCGCCTGTTCCACGCCTGTCGGATTCTCCGCCTGAGGATATCGGCGGATTTCACAATCTTATGCACCGTGCTGCTAGTAGATTTGAATTGTCTGTCACAGTTGAGCAGTCTGACTGCTTTTTGCATGACTTTAAAGAGGGGTATCGGAGAGTCACCAGAGCTATACCTATTATCGATTACATATGGAAGGAGGGCCTCAACATCATGAAAACACCTGCTTCCATTACGGCAGTCCTTCCAAGAATTGACAAAAAGTATCGAGCTCCTCCTGATACGCCATCTTCCTTAATTGGACACCCTCGACCGGACTCGGTCATATCTCAGGCAGCACAACAGAGGTCCAAGAACCCTGCCACTCCTATTTCGACACCACCTGACAAGGAGGGCAGGAGACTGGATGCAATTGGGAAGAAGTTCTCTGCTAATGCAGCAGCCTCCATTAAGGCAGCTAATTCACTAGCAATTCTGGCCCGTTATGATAGACAGATGTGGTCAGATCTGTCTGAGTTCCTTGATCTGATTCCTGAGGATCGTCAACAGGAGGTACGCAGAATCGTATTTGAGGGAGAAAGGGCAGCATCGGAAATCATTGATTGTGCCCTTGATATTTCCAACACCAACTTTAGGCAATTGGCGGGAGCAGCAGTCCTTCGGCGCTAAGGTTGGCTTAAGGCTACCACCTTCAGACCTGAGGTCCAAATGAAGATCTTGGACATGGCGTACGATGGGGATTCACTTTTTGGAAAACACATCGATGATGCTTAACTGGCAATTAAAACGGATACGGACACTGCCAAATCTCTAGGTACCCTACAATACAAGAGGGGGTCCTTTAGAGGAGCAAGAGGCTGTGGTTACTCTTCCAGAGGGAACTATTCCAACCAGCAAAATCGACAATACCAGTCCCAGTACAAACAACCGTACTATCAGTCATCCTACAGACAACCTGCCTCTGGTAGTTTCTCTTGTCAGGGAGGGAAAAGCGCTCAAACAATCAAGGGCCTGATTCCAACAAGCGCCAATGAGCTTTGCAGGACGCCAGTCATTTATACTCCCCTTCCCGTGGGCGCCAGAATTTCCGCTTTTTACCAACAGTGGCGGAAAATAACTTCGGATCAGTGGGTCCTGGATCTTGTCAGGAATGGACACACTCTGGAGTTTTTACAGAAACCACCAACAGCGCCGCCCAGGGGTCCCCTTCCCCCTCGTCTTCACTTACTATTCAAAGAGGCCTTAAAGATGCTACGCAAGAATGCGATAGAACGAGTTCCTGCCTCTCAGAAAGGGAAAGGATTTTATTCTCGCTTCTTCCTTGTAGAGAAAAGTTCAGGAGAGTGGCGTGCAATATTAGATCTGCGCAAACTCAACAAATATCTGAAGAAGCAGAGTTTTCGCATGGTAACGCTAACGGACATTCTGCATTGTCTCAACAAAGGGGACTTTATGGCTTTTCTGGATCTGGAAGAGGCCTACTTCCACATTCCTATTCACCCAAAACATCGCAAATACCTAAGATTTGCAGTGGCTAGCATCCACTTTCAATTCAAAGTGCTTCCATTCGGCCTGAAATCGGCGCCAAGAATATTCACCAAATGTTTGGCCCCGGTGGCAGCCATGCTGAGGTCACAGGGAATAGAAGTTTTCCCATACCTCGACGACTGGCTACTAAAAGGACCATCAAGAAAATCCACGATGGAGGCGGTCAAGAGTTCCCTCTCCCTTTTCTCAAATCTGGGACTGACCCTCAATTCCAGCAAATCTCAGCTTCAACCTCGTCAGGAATTCACCTTTCTAGGAGCAGTGTTGGACACATGCCAGTGCAAAGCGTTCTTGACTCAGGAACGGCAAAACAAACTGTTAAAGCTGGCAAAACAAATATTTGCAAGAAGGTCACTTTCGGTTCGAACATTTGCTTCCCTTCTGGGGATGTGCTCGTCTGCAATCAGCCTCATCCCTATGGCGAGACTCAGGATGAGGCCACTGCAGGAGGAATTACTTCGACAGTGGAGGCAAGTCGACGGATTGTTCGACGATCGCATCAAAGTAACATCCAAGATGAAGCAAGCCCTTCTTTGGTGGTCGAAGGCGCACAATCTGTCGCCCGGCCTCACATTTCTCCACGACATACCGGAGTTTATCCTTACAACAGACGCTTCCATGGAAGGCTGGAGAGGTCACCTTCAGGACCTTCAGATTCAAGGGCGATGGTCTCGTCAGTACCCAAAGAAACACATAAACAGCCTGGAGCTGAGAGCCATTTTTCTATCCCTACAAGTCTTTCTTCCAAGGATTGCTAATTCGTCAGTGCTGGTGCGCACGGACAATACCACCAGCATGTATTATATAAACAAACAAAGGGGAACAAAATCTCTCACCCTGTCGTTGGAAGCTCAAGAAATGTGGGAATAGGCCATACTCCATGGCATATCCCTCAGAGCAGAACATGTACAAGGTATTCAGAACTCTCTAGCCGACAACCTCAGCAGGGCTTTCACAGGCTGTCACGAATGGGAACTCGAGCAACAGCAATTGGAAAGGATCTTTCAAACATGGGGAACACCAACACTGGATCTGTTCGCCACGCAACAGAACAGCAAATGCCTATTTTATGCCAGCAGGTTTCCTCAACAGGGATCAAGGGGAAATGCCCTTTTGATGAGATGGTCCGGGATATTTGCATACGCTTATCCTCCGATCCCACTCATACCGAAAGTACTTCAAAAAATGAAGAGGGAGCATTGCACTCTCATCCTCATTGCTCCCCGTTGGCCAAGGCAGTATTGGTTTCAGGAACTTCTTCTACTCTCTCAGCAGCTACCACTTCGTCTCAAACCGACAGTGTCAATGTTAACAAGAGAAGGGGGCCAGATCCACCATCCTGATCCTCAGTCACTGCACTTGCACGCCTGGCTCCTGACTTCTTAGAGTTCAAGGATCTTAACATCTCCTCAGACTGCAGGGCGATCTTATCACAGGCACGTGCGCAAAGTACCATCAAGACATATCGTTTTAAGTGGAAACGGTTCTGTTCTTGGTGTGGAGAAAATAATGTTCATCCACTCCGAGCTCCACCAGAGGCTTCCTTATCTGCTGTCCTTAGCTAGAACAGGACTGGCTTTCTCGTCCATTAAGGTACATCTGGCGGCAATATCCAGATTCAGAAAGTGTTCCAACAAACCATCTTTATGTTCATCATCTTTGATCAAACAATTCCTTAAAGGGCTATTCCGAGCTATTCCTCCAGTTCGGCCTCCCCCTCCTGAATGGGATCTCAATATTGTTTTGTCCCAACTTCTGAAAAGGCCCTTTGAACCTATTCATAAAGCAGAGCTGAAGTTTCTAACTTTGAAAATGGCGATTTTACTGGCTCTCACCTCTGCCCGCAGAGTCATTGAGGTACAGGCCTTCACGATTGCACACCCTTTCTTGCAATTCTCTAGAGACTTTGTGACGCTTAGGACCAACCCAAGATTCATCCCAAAGGTGCCGACCCAATTTCACATCATTCAGCCTGTCAAGCTCAAGACTTTTTTCCCGGATCCTAAAACTCCGGCGGAGAAGGTTTTACATTCCCTAGATGTGAAACGGTGTCTAAAGTTTTATCTTCAAAAAACTAAGGACATACGCAAATCTAATCAGCTTTTTGTTGCTTATGGTCAAGCCACCTTGGGTCAGGCTGTAACAAAGGCAACTATAGCTAGATGGTTGTCATCTACGATTCTCTTCTGTCATGACAAAGCTAACAAACCTTTAGCAAGAAAGGTTAAAGCGCATTCCACCAGAAGAATGTCAGCGTCGACGGCCCTCTTCGCTGGAGTGACGCTGGAGAACATTTGCCGAGCTGCTACGTGGAAAAGTGTGCACACTTTTGCGAAGCACTACTGTCTGCAGTCGGCAAATCTGGATGATCACGCAGTTGGGGAAGCTGTGTTGCAGCATATTTCATATGATGTTTTAATCTTTTCAAACGCTGTCCTATTCTTTAATGTGCTTTATGAAGGTTTTTGATGCATATGTTTTGTAAACAAATTTGTGCTCTATAATCTTCCAGGATGTGTGGGGGTGTATACGATTTATTTTGTCTCCCACCTTCCTCTAACGACAGACATTATGTCACTGCTTGCTACTCTGATTCAGGCATGTGAATCTTTGAAAGATACCCCAATACTGGATAAGAAAACAAGTTACTTACCTGTAACTACGGTTATCCAGTATTGGTATCTTTCATAGATTCACATGCACCCACCCTCCTCCCCGGCAGGGCAGTTCTGTTTTATGGATACTTATTCTCACTTGTACTGGAAAAATCTGAGGAGAACTGCCTGAGCTGGGAAGGTTCTAGAGGGTGAGGACAGCTGATTGGCTGAGGCTACTATTTCAGGTCTTTTTACATAATGAGGTAGTAAGGCTGCTAAGTTTTGGGCCTAGCTAGGCCTTTAGGCTTTCCAGCCTACTACAAGAAAGTTTTTAGGCACTGCTATTGTATATATTTTTACCGTGGGACTCCCGCCTCGACGACGGGGAATGATTCAGGCATGTTAATCTATGCAAGATACCAATACTGGATAACCATAGTTACAGGTAAGTAACTTGTTTTCTTTCACTGCTCGAGTGGTTATCCCAATATATCTCAATGGGAATGGGCATGCAATCAAGTAGATACAGTTCTTGGTGTTACAATTTGTATGTGCTTGTGTGTCCAGATCTGGTTGATAGGGAGAGTGACTTATTTAGTATATTTTGTCAAGTGACACACTCGCCACAAGGGTAGTGTCCTTGTACTGGGTTCAGGTTCCACAATGTACTTTGCATTTGTTTTTGCTTGAGAGGCGGGCGAGTGTGTACCAACATATCCCATAGGTTGCTTGTGTGCTTGAAGGCAAAGCAGGGCTTTAAAATTTTAAGGTTGCCAGACTCAATAATCCTCGAGTGTTTCCTTATCACACCGTGGATCCGGTTTCTGTGGATCCAAGACAAGCCTCTGCTGTAAATTAGAGGGTGTATTAAGTGTGCTCAATTCTTCTGTCATATTTCGGTGGTTAATGAAGTGTGGACTCATTTTAGTGGTGATTCTCGGACAACGGATGTTGCTCCGATGTTCGATAACGCGTGTTTTAACTGCTCGAGTGGTCATCCCGATACATCTCAATGGGCATTGGCATTCCATCAAGTAGAGAGAGTTCTTGGTGTTACAATTTGTATGTGCTCGTTGTGTCCAGATCTGGTTGTTACGGAGAGTGACTTCTTTAGTATGTTTTGTCAGGTGACACACTGGCCACAAGGGTAGTGTCCTTGTACAGGGTTCAGGTTCCACAGTATACTTTATGCTTGTTTTTACTTGAGAGACTCGCAAGTGTATACCAACATATCCCGTAGGTTGCTTGTGCACTTGAAGGTGGAGCGGGGCTTCTGAATTTTAATGTAGCCAGACTCAATCCTCCAGTGTTTCCTTATCACCCTCTGGATCCTGTTTGTTTGGATCCAAGACAAGCCTCTGCTTTGCCGAACTAGCCATGGCTGAAATCCCATGCATCCGCAGAGCCAGAGTGGAGGAGGGGGGAGTGATACTTCTCGTACATCGCTTCCAAGACCTGGAACTCCCCCCCCCCCCCCCCCTCCCCCCGCATCAGAAACACCCCCACACTGCAAGCATTCAGCAAGAGCCTTAAGAACTGGCTCTTCGGATAAGACGGAGCTACCCGTACCGCCACCCAAGCGCCTTGAGACCCATGCCCCAGCGCCAACCCCATCCATTTCACTTCAGATCAATTCATAGGTTTGCCAGTACTGTTTGGGAAATTAGTATTTGTTGCCAAAATGGTTTTACAGGCATTGGAGGTAAAAAGGGAGCTCATGTGCTACTACATTGATAGGACAAAAGCCTTCCGAAAGTCTAATCAACTGTTTGTTGCCATTGCGACACCACAGAGAGGGCAAGCACTTTTCAAGGCAGGATTGCAAGATAGATTGTAAATTGTATCCAAACCTGCTATGCAAAGGCAAACCAGGTGCTTTTTATATCCCAGAGAGCCCATTCACCACAGAAAAAGGGGCCTTCAGTTGCTTTTTAAGAACAAATTGCTATGACTAACTTATGCAAGGCAGCAACTTGGTCAACACCACACACCTTTACTAAACATTACTGAGTGGATATAATTGCACAATAACAAGCTATGGTTGGCCAAATAGTACTAAGATTATGCCAGCTGATCACTAAACACTACTGGTGGATACTGATTTGCAGTAAGTTACAAAGCATGTGTATTTACACAACATGAACAGATTTTGTTACTTCCCCTGTAATCATCTGTTCGTAGGGCGTAGTGCTGTTTATTCACATGCACCCTCCCTCTTCCCCATTCATGTGCACTGACAGCCTATGATTTTTTATGTTTTAGCAACTGTAATGCATAGGTATATATTTACATATCTACACTCAAGCTCTCACTCTTCCTTTCACCACACTTTGCAGAAAATAATCTAAGGTTAGAATTAAGGCCCAGATGCATTGTGGACTAAGGGAGGGTCACTCTGCACCTCATAACTCAAACTTCTTTGACGAAAAACAACTTGTAATGTCCAGCCCCAACACTAGGTGCCAAAGTATCCAAATCATGTGAATCTACAGGGCTACATGCTAGGAGGAGATGTTTACAGGATAAGTAATATAATTCATCTTGATCATGGTTACTACTTTACAGATTCTGTGAATTTCAGTCGCTACTACTTGTCTCGGCTTTAACGATTTTGTTTCCTGACAAGTTGATACTACACATTGGAGCAAAATGTTTGCCCTAGTTCGTTTGACAGTTTCATGTATCTAAGACCACTAGACTGCCAGTTTCTTTCCTTTTCCTCGCTCTTCTAAGGATGACAAGTTTTTCCATGGTTTTGACAGTAAACATGCAAGGACGTGCCCATGGAAGGTCAATTGTTTGTTGAATTTATGGGACAGAAGAAAGAGATGTCCAGCTGGATCGTCCTTTGTATATCAGTGCTGGAGGGCATTGAGGCATATTTCTCTACGGCTAAAGCAGCTTCCTCAGTTTTATCTGGGGGTTCCTAAGTTTGAGATTTGTAATGTTGCTACCTGGGCATCTTATTATACAAGCCCACAGCATTACTGATTGGACTCTCACATTAGTAGCGATGCCCTTTTTGAAACATGTTCTCCATCACTTTTTGGTCTAAATGGGTTCCCTCAGGCGCAACTTCTAATGTAGGAATTTTGGGTGTCAAATCAAACAAGAAGTCAACGCATTTTCAAAAGAGCTGCTGACCACTCTTCTGTAGTTTGGAGTATTCTCTCTCGAATGTCCAATAAAGCTGTTCCTATACCGCAGCATAGACCAAAACTTATTGTAAGTCTCTGTCACGGGTTTTACCATCACTGCAGATTTGCAAGTATTTTAACAATAGTCAATTTTATTGTGAATCTAATAAAGTTTCACTTCCAAGAAGGCTTTGGCTTTTGAAGGTAGAATCAGTTCACAGCGGTATGAACTCTTGTCACTATTAACTTCTATTAGTCCCACAATGCCACTCCAGGAAAAAAACTTTGGTCACTCAAAAGAAAGAAATAATTACTACTCTTTAGGAGAGTCTCCTCTATATAAGGAAACGCCCAGTGACTAGACACACCGGAGTTTCAGTGCCAATACCAAACATGTCCCCATTGAACCATAACTGGCCAAGTGCTCAACCTTTCCTCTGGTGTATTCCGGAAATCTCAGTCCCTTAGAGCTCCCAATTAGTCAAGTGTAAAAATGTCGAACGCAGCACCTGCCTGAGACCACGGTCCTCCCCATGGGCTGTGGCAGACTGGACTGCACTGCCTTCTTCCTGTAGGCTGCCGGGTGAGTGCTTTGTGTGACTCTGATGGTTCCTATCACTATAGATTCCTTCCTCAGGTCGCCTTAGGCTTCCTCTCCCATGTCTCTGTTCCTCTTTATATATATTTTTTAATTTTTTTATAGAGTTTTGTATAGCGCAACATGTATCACGGTAATATTATACATATGGTTCCAATGTGTATATTTCGTATTTGTTACAATATCACGATTCGGGTCCATTAATTATAGTAGTGTACCGCCTGAAATGCCTTCATGGCTAACTGGTGGGTTTATCCTTACATACGTTATTGTCCTGTTGAGGTAAACACCAATATCAGATATAAATGGCATGACTCCTCCCACGTCCTCTGTACTTCCTCGATGTCTCTCTCGCCTTGCTTAGCCTCCTCTTTCTTTTGTCCCGATGATCCGGAAGTGTCCTCCCTCTCCTGCTGGAATCCTTATGTAATGGCTAGATAGCTTGTTGTATTATTCATAAGCTGCAATAACACATCCATCTTGAAAATCGCATTGTTACCTTGCTTCTCCTATCTGAAAGAAACACATAGTAATAGATTCCTTACCTTAGAATTACCCCAGTCATCAGACTGGATCTGAAGTTTCATCAGCAGTACCCCTGCACGTCAGAAGGTGGTGTTGTGCGGCTCCACGTCAGTCATTGGAGTCGTGGTCCCGGAGATGACGTTGCGGCAGCTACTTAGACGCCACCCGCGTGCGCTGATGTCAGTTCTTTCTTTTTCCACGCCAACAAGCGCAGATCCGGAGAGAGCGATACCCCCAGTGGCTTTGACTGAGTTTTTAGGAGCCTTTTTGTCTCTTATTTTTCAAGTCGATCGACTCTTTGTGCCGTAGGAATGCCTGGCTTCAAGTCCTCTGTGGACTGTCATCGCATAATGTTCGGTGACAGACCTGCACCGCGTGTGTCTCTACTGCCGGGGCGCGACCACGACCCCACGTCTTGCCCCGACTGCCGGGCCATGGCACTGAAGACTTAACGGGAGCATCCCGAAAGTTGCTTGAAGTCCGGCAGTTGGCGCTGTGCCTTTTTGCTAGCAGTGTCCATGAATTGGCAGGGACATCACAGGGGCATGTCTGCTCATGCAGATATGTCTTCACATGTAATATAATGCACCCTGCCTTAGGGCTGTAAGGCCTGCTGTAGGTGTGACTTACTTGTATTGCATGCAGTGTCTGCAGGCATGCCACACAGGAGAGGTGTGCATGTCTTGTCTTCACTTTTCTCTGCACAAATAGAAAAGAGCACTCTGCACCATGTCACTCAGCCTGTACTAACAGTTTGCAGGAGTGTGGTGAGGGGTCCCTTAGAGTGGCTCAATATATGCTGCATCCCTTAGGGACCCTCTTTAGTATCCCTGCCCTAGGTACCAGGAGAACCATTTACTTTGCACTTACAGGAGGTGCTAAAGATATTGTCAATTGGGAAACAATTGTACAGTTTTGGGGAAAGAGATCTGGCACTGGGGTCCCTAGATAACAGGAACCCTGTGCATTTCTGTCAAAATTGTTTCAAATACCAGGCAAAACGTGGGGTTGACCATGTCAAAATGGGGCACTTTCCTACATTGTCAGTATGTGCTATACATCAATCGTGCTAAGACTGCACTTGACCCATCCTAGGATATCGATATAATGTACATAAGGCAATATCGGGATCATCCCTTCCTAACTATAATAGAACCTCCCCCCACCCCAACCCCTCCAAGCCCCTGCTCTTGGTCCAATAGAACTTGAAACAAAATCAAGTGGGGCAGCTGCTCAAATCGTATACAGTCAAAGCAGGCAGGGAGGTAGATTATATGGCTGCACTTTCAGAACCAGTTTGGGGTGGTTCTTCTTTCTTGTATCCTCTCCAAGACACAGTCTTTTTGTAAAATAATATCCTGCATAGCAGGGTAACCTGCAGTCTAGAGTGCCCACAGCAGAGGCACAAAAAGGTGTGAGCATTCTTCACCTGGAAATGAAAAGCTATGCTCACCAGTGATTAGTGAAGGGACAAAAAAAGTGCCACATTCAATGGACACTTCACACTCTGAACAACAGACACTTCAGTGCCACTCCTCAATCCCATAATCTGCCAAAGGGCAGTGCTCAGATAGACTAATCAGCAGCCCCTCTCAGGAAAAGGACCTAATAGCATTTCTAAATGAAGCCCTGTCTCCTTTTTCCCCACTTTAGTGACTAGGTCTCCCTACAGCTTCAGGAATTTCAGCAAAACACTTCCCCTGTTTGGGAAAACAATCTCATCTCTGTCTTGGGCACATGCATGAACAAGCATGGGGATTCCCAAATGAAACCCCACAGTCTTCCATTGCTCGAATTCACACATACTCAAAAGTCACTTACCATGCAGGTATTAGACATGCATAACATACACTTGGGATATCAGCTCTAGAATCTGAGTCAGTGCATAAAAGCAGAACTTTGCTCAAGTTGGTCAGTAGGCCTGTGTTCCTGTGACACTGATAAAATGGGCTGGTTACAACTAAGGGTTCCTACAACACAGAATCTGTCACCACCTCTCTACATGCTAAACTTATGAAAAGTTCATTATCAGGCAAATTAGTGCACATATGGGGCGCCCATCCAGGCCCATCAAAATATAAATGTTTTTGTGCGGCACCCAGGCCAGACTGTAAATCGAGCTCTCCGATAGCATTAGAGAAAGCTAGAAATGCAACTAGATCCTGAGCAATGGAGTGAGGATGTGACTAAGCATACATTTCAAGGTTCTTGCACAGGGATGGGAAACTTTATTTAAAACGCTAACTGGCATCTCACCTCACTGCACCCAATAGACTGGTGCAGATCCGGCTCCTTCTGGAGAGGCTTATGAGAGTTATGTGCCACACATACTTTGGTGATACTAAAGTTTTTAGTCTGCTATATTGATGTGTTATTTCGGTCTCACAGAGGTGACCTAGGAATTCGTTTTCTACTTAGCATCACTTATTTGCAGAGAGTCAGTGAGTTGCAAGCACTACCTTTAGATGAGTCCTGTATACAAATAAAGATGTACAGACTAGTATCATGGGTACACCCCAAAAAATCTTCCTAAGAGTCTTTTTTAACCTCTTCACATTATTCAAACTAGTTCTCTAAAGTTTTCACTAATAGTTTGGTCAGCAGCAAGTTATTCACTGAACATACTAGATGAGAAGAGAGCTATTGCATATTGGATTGGTCACCTAAAAGCTCTTCACACTGCAATTTGTCTAGCCACCTCAAGGTAAATGTACTTCCAAACATGACTGGCAAGATAAATAGTGCATTGACCAGAAACTTGTCACTCAAATGCTAATCAACAACTCTTAAGTGCCACTTGGAACACAATATATATGCATGGGAAGGGATCTCCATTACCTTTCGGGTTAATATATATCTTGTCTACATTTGCAGAATAACTCAAAGTTCCTGTGTGCCTATGTTCACAGAAACATTGGTGTTGGTGTCCAAGCTTGAAAAGAGGTTGGGTGGGTCATATATTTTTAAACACTTTGAGTCCTGTTCTTCACTAAACACTTGCCGCCATGTTTGGAATGGAGGCATCTACAATAGACAAATGCTGCAGACAGAAAGTGAAATTTGAAGCAGATGAAGGCTTTTAGCAGAACACATAATGCATAGAAGATTCAGGATGCTACAAAATTATTTTTGCACTGCTAGATGTGCATGCTGATTAAGTGGATTTGAATTGTTATGTTTTTAGAACTGTTCTAGAATAGATTTGTCCTTCACTATTAGATTATTCCAAGGTTTTCCTCGATTACATTTATATGCTTTAAAGGGAAATGAACAAAATGTAATGTGTTTTTATTGTGTTCTTGTGTTGGCTTTTGTCTTGAAGAAACTGTCTGTAGAGGGGGAGACCAGTGAAGAATGGCTGCCTCCACAGTGGATTTTGGACACCACTCCTCGTCGTTCACCATTTGTCCCACAGATGGGTGATGAGGTAAATGCTCAGGCTAAGCGTTCTCTTCTTTGTTGTATCAATTAAAAGCTACCCTTTTGAGACAAAATATTGATTCCGCTAGAAAGCTACTGGCTATTTAATTATTGCGTTTCATTTAAATGGCTATTGTTAATATATGATTTTCAAAAGATGTTCTTTAGCCATGTTAGCAATAAAAACATTTACACAGAAATCATTGCTAATCAACAGTTTATTTCTCAAAATAAGTTCTGGAAATTGGACATACTACATTTCAAAAACAATAATTTTGGAATACATTTGATTAAAAGAGTATATTTTATTAAATTGCATTGTGTTAAGGTGGAATGCTTTTTAAGTATTTACTCAGTGTTCCTTGATTCTGTTGTATATTATTTTAGTTAACTGAATTTATATGAGTCCTAATTTACCTCAGCAGCAAGTGTTTATTTTTCTTGCCTATTTTCTTCTGGTATCTCTGTACTTGGGTTGTCTTCTTCATCCTCTAGCTTCCTCATGTGCCTCCTTCGTCAGTCCACGACATTTTGCCAGACATTTTCTGCAGCACTCCTCCTGAGCATTAGTTCATTGACTTCCAGAACACCATGTCTGACCATTGGCAACTGGATGAAGGCCAACTTAAACTCAACTCTGAAAAGTTTGAGGTCCTCATGTTCGAAAACAACTCCTCCCCTGGGATGACTCCTGGTGGCCCACTGCACTCTTCCCCGCACCTGCTGCCTACAACCACGCACACAACCAATTATCCTTCACAACCAACTAACCATGAAGAACCAAGTCAACGCTGTCTCCTCCTCCTGCTTCCACACCCTCTGCATGATCTTCTAATGGATCCCAGTTTCCACCAGGAAAACAGTCACCCAATCCCTCAGTGCCAGCCTCTTTGACTACGGCAACATACTCTACGCCAGAACCACCAAACAACTACTCAACCGCCTCCAGATCATCCAGAACACGGCAGCAAGACTCATCCTCTACCTTCCCAGGAGAACCAGCACCATCCCCCACCTTAGTGCCCTAGCTGGCTTGCTGTACAGAATAGATGCATCGTCAAGCTCCTAACTCACACTTACAAGACCCTCTACAACTCTGGGCCCGCCTACATCAGCCACTGCCTGACGTTCCATCACCTAGCAGGGAGCTCCGCTCCACCTCCCTTGCTCTGGCCCACACCTCCACCCGAGCTGCTCCGGAAGGCATTCCTTCTCCTTCCTTGCCGCCATGTCTTGGAACAACCTCCCTCTCCACCTGCCCCTCACTTGAAGAATTCAGGGAAAAGCTCAAGACATGGGTCTTCGACCAAGGACGTTAGGACCCAGTGCCCGGAGACCCCCCCAGGGTGAAAAGTCGCGGTCTATAAGAATCCCCTAACTCACCGCTCTAAACGTAACATTTTTTTACAAGTAATCATCCATGTATGCACATTGAATATTATTCTTGCTTTCTAACAACATATAGCAGAGGAATAATTTCCCATCTTTAGTGTTTAACCAAGCATCTTTCTTGAGGTACACTTACACTTACCATACACCTATGATGGCCATAATGTCTTAGACTGTCGTTCGCTCATTATCTAATATGGGCAACACCATTAGGTTGCCTCCTCAACCCTTGTGACGTGTTTTTTAGACTTAATCTGATAATAGAATCATGCTTGATAAATCCTTCTTAACATTTACTTCCACTTTGCTCAAAGTACTATTTTAAGGAAATGCCTCTTTTGTATGGTCACCACCAAAGTTGTGGGCTGATGTTGCTTGTTTTTTGATTCAGAGAGTGCACTGAATCCTGTTAACTAGACCTCAGTACTAGTGCCATGACCTTAAAGTGTGTATGTTTGATTGGTTTATAGTCAATTGGCATAAGCTTGTAGGCCCCTAGTATGTGGTACCCAGGGCCTGTACTTTAGAGGGCCTCCCCTGGTACTGAAGCATTGGTTTTACCACCCTGGGTTTGATAAATTTAAAAATGGCTCCCAGTCATCCACTGCAGACTGACAGGGCCGTTTTAAACTGCGAACTCAACTTTGCCATTTAAAGAAATGGCAAAGTTAAACCCCCCCTTTTTAGGGCTCGCCTGCTGATGCGCTTGCGGATAGCTGGCGAAGCTCTATAGTGGCTTATCCAGAGTTTAACCACTGGATAATTCCACTGGCGATTCCATGCAGTGCATGTGCTTTTTAATTCATTGCGCAAGCGCAATGAGTTAAAATGCGCGTGCACAGCATCAAATCGTCACCCTCCAGTTTCCTGAGGCCAAACTGTGGTCGCCGGGAGCAACAGCAAATGCTTAGACATGAGAGGGGTGAGAGGGATGATTAATCAAAGTGTCCCGAGCCGCGAGCAGCGATATACAACTGCTGCTTTGCACAGGGACGGGGAAGGACACGCAGCCGCTTACACAAGAGAGACCTGGCACTGCACCCATTGCTGGTACCACACGTGCAGGCTTCTCTGCTCATTAAAAACATTATAAGAAAAGTATCCTTCTAGTTCGTGCCATGCAACCAATCCGAGTTCGTAAAATATAGCAAAACGAATCGTTTCTTAATATTATTTATAGAAAAACCATAAGAGAGCAGCGGTTGCACTCATTTATAGTTTTCAGCAGTCTTCCTTATTTAAAATATGTTCTGTTGTATTCTGAATGCTTTCAGCAATACAATGAGGCAGAGCGCCAGAGTGTGACTTGATTTTAGCCAATAACATCCAGTCAGCCAGGAGAGGGGTTGTAACACCAAATGATTTCAGTATGGACACAGCTCGGTTTCTTCTAACAAACATATGCCATTGAAACATACATCTTTGTAATATTCTGAAGACTACTTCTATCTTACTGCAAAATCATCACTGTTCGAATATCCCAAGGCGCTAGACTGGAGCAGGAGAATTCTTCAGCAATGGTCTTGTGCCACTAGGTGGTTACAGTGACTGCTGTGCCTGCATACTGCTCCTGAAGGTAGAGTGGAGCTCCATATATGCGCCAGCCCTGCGCACTGACGTCTGTTCGAGTCTTTCCATGCCTTTCAAAGTGGGTTCAGTGCTCCATTTTCAACTTCATCAGTCCTCAGATCGCTCCTAAAAGATGTCAGAATACCTAGCTTGCTGGGGCGCTAGAGGGCGCACAAGCGGAATGGCCGCTTAGTATCGCAGCTCCCGCTCCTTGGGACACTATCCTACCGTTATCCTCTGCCACGGGGCCCACATCGGCTCACATCCCTGGCGATTCGCTGCAGGACACTTGTCACTACCCTCGGTCCAAGTTTGGCGCCGCTGGGAGGATTGGAGTCGGAGCGGTGCCTCATTGAAATATTGCCGACGGCGGCGCTGGTGCGAAGGAGTGCATGCAGCCGGCCCTGCGGACCTGAGGCGGAGGTGAGGAGCGGCCTGCCCGGTGCTGTGAGGACCTTCCCCGTCCCCCCCCCCGCTGCTCTCGCTGCCCCCGTGGGGGAAACTGCTGCTGCCTCCGTTGCTGGCGGACCCCTGGACGGCTCATCGCCGGCGGACCTGAGGCGGAGGTGAGGAGCGGCCTGCCCGGTGCTGCGGGGACTCTCCCCGCCCCTGCTGCTCTCGCTGCCCCCGTCGGGGGAAACTGCTGCTGCCCCCGTCGGGGGAAACTGCTGCTGCGGACTGCCAGGGGGCGGACACTGCACACCCTGCCTGGTCCCCGTAGGGTGCCGGGCCTGTTTGGTGACGGGCGGCGCAGGCCGTTATACTGCTCGGCGGAGTGACTGCTTATCGGGCCTGGACCCTCGAGCCTGCTACCATTCCTACATCGGACCTTTGCCGGCCCTAGCTGCTCACTTTATATCAGTTCTTGGGGCGTTGCCCCTCGCTTCAGAACAGCCGCACCTTCCGTGGGGAGAGGGCTGGGGCCCTTCCACGCTGCCCACCTACTCACCGGACATTGCTCTGCTGTACCCTGGCTGTGCTGTGCGGGGCGGACTTGCTGCAGGCGCCCCACATTGGCCGACATATCTGCGGGGCACACCCGCACTACGCCTCGACCTTCGTACCTCTGGCACTTACATAGGCCTGCCGCGCCGCCACTCTCCACAGCAGTGTTCACGAGCCGGGCCCCACCACCACCGCTGCTGGAACTTCGCCGCCCCCTTTTCAGCCGCCGGACCTCGCAAGGCCTGCGCCTGGACCCTTGTTGAGCTCTCTTGACACTGCCCTGCATACTGGTGACAGCGCCCTAGATCGACGACCCGTAGTGCTGCAGCACTTTACGCTCCTGGGGTGTCGTGTCCCGGCACCACCATGGTGCGCCCTGAGAACCGCTAGACCAAGCTCAGCTTTGATGCCGCGAGGAAGGGCGCAAAATCAACGCAGCTAGACCCGGACCCTAGCACGTCCTCCCCGAAAGCCACCGCCTCCTCAGCTAAGGATGCTGACCTGTCCAGCCTGATACAAGAGATGCGACAAGTCTTCGCCACTGTCGTGGAGAAGGTTGGCGGTGTCACCGCAACGGCTGGACGCACTGGTGCACAAGGTAGACCGACATGAGGAACGCATCACGGCCGCGGAGCAACGCATCTCCGATACCTCGGACGTGGCCTCGTCTCACACCACTCAACTGTCCAGGATGGACAACCTCCTCCGGATCATAGCGGCAAAAAATGAGGATTTGGAAGCCCGTAGTCGCCGTAACAACATACGGATCACCAATGTGCCGGAATCCACAGATACGGGCAGAATGGAGCTGTACGTGAAGAAAGTGCTCAAGGGGTCCATTGGCGAGGACGCATTTTCGCCTCAGTTCATTGTTGAGAGGGCGCACCGCTCCTTGGCACCTATGCCCAATCCTGGCCTGCCACCGCGCCCCATCATTGCTCGGCTGCTAAATTATCGCGACAGGGACACTGCACTCCGAGCGGCCCGGTCTCAAAGATCGCTGCAATACAATGGAGTCACCTTCTCCATCTACCCGGACTTCACGCCAATGGTGCAGGAGGAGCGGCGTAAGTTCCTACCGGTGAAGAAAAAGCTACGTGAGGCACAGGTCGATTATGCTCTCTTGTACCCTGCAAAACTGCGCATCACTCATCAGGGCAAGCAACGGTTCTTCACCAACCCACAGAAGGTAGAAGACTTTCTCAAATCGCTCCGGAGGGCACGCATGGAGGACCGAGATGCGGAGGAGAACCGCGACGGAGCAGACTTGTCCCCGGCGCCTCATGAAGACTGACTGCGGATATCCGCTACATTGCGCACCTTACCTGCGGCTACTTGTGACTTTCCCATACATTGATGCACAGGCGCGAGAGACTGAACGGACAGTGTCCCTGCATGGAATCTTCATCCCTGTGGTAACGTAACCCAAGGACCACTTTCCTGGCCCTAGTCTCTACCGAGGGCGGCACAGATACGAGGCTGGGGTCTAGGAAGTGGCTGTGCGTTCTCTATGTCTTACCCCCACTGGGAGATCCCCTTTGCCTTGCTGGCGTTTCAGCTGTTCATGTTACTTGACTTGGGGGAGGGGGGTGGGTTGTTGGGCGGGATTGCTTGGCTGCTGGCATGATTGGGATGCTGGGGTGGGTGGTGGGGTGGGATGTTTCTTTTTTTCTTCGAGGCAATCAATTCTTGGACTGTATGCTTGAACTTTACCTTGGTGTGCGCACCGGTGCCGGTGGTGCGGGGGTGATTTATTTCTGCTGCCTAGGGCGGCATTGTTCTGGTTTTTGTTGTCATCCATGGCCACTCCGGTTGCTAACACACAATTAACTTGTTTATCCTGGAATATAAGAGGGTTGAATCATGCCAGAAAGTGTCGAGATGTCATTGCATACCTTGATAGGCATCACGCGCTAGTCGCTATGCTGCAGGAAACACATTTGTCACCACAGGGCGGCACATCATTTGCGAGCAGGTGGGCCGGAGAACTAGTCTTCTCCTCCTATTCTACCTATTCGAGGGGAGTCGCTATCCCCATTGCCCGCCGGGTTCCCTTTCAGAAGTTTGGAGACTTACATGACGGGGAGGGCAGATATGCGCTGCTGTGGGGCAGGATAGGCCGTGACACTTTCACATTTGTGTCCATGTATGCGCCTAATGTTGACACACCAGCTTTTTTCACTACACTCTGGGGCAAAATTCTCTCTATTGCGTCGAAACATGTGGTTTGGGGAGGGGACTTTAATCTGGCGATGCAACCACAGCTGGATAGGGCGGATGGGGTCAGCACCTACAAGACCAAGGCAAGGGAGGCGCTGGAGGGCATCGTTGAGGAGGGCGGACTACTGGGCGCCTGGCGACACTTGCACCCCCTGGGGCGGGAAGGCACGCACTTTACATCATATACCGGTGGGGGTCCGTCACCTGCCGCGGACATACTCTGATCACAGCCCTGTCTTGCTACACTGTCGTACACCAGGCTGGGACAGTCCTCGGCCTCAATGGCGACTTCGCCCTGATATCCTCCTTGATAACCTATTTCACACTGAGCTGGGGGAAGAGATAGCGGATTTCTTCACTAGGAATAAGGGGTCGGTAGACTCTGTTGAGCATATATGGGAGGCTTTCAAAGTCACAATCAGGGGGTATCGTCTGTCCAAGGGCCATGGTGTCCTACGCACTATCCTTGCATCTATTCACACATTGGAGAGAGACCTGCGGGATTTAGAACTTAGGATGGTGTCCAACCCCGACCCAGGCCTGCAGGCCGTCTTTAGGGAAAAGCTGTCCCGTTATGAATAGGAGGCTGCGCGAGAAGCAAAGTTTAGGGGCAAACACTGGCGGGCCCGCAGATATTGCGAAGGGGACGGGCCCGGGAAGGCACTTGCTGTGATTACACAACCACCGCGAGCTCACAACACCATATTAGAACTCACTGACGCCTCTGGCACTGCTGTTCGAGACTCAGGCGAGATCCTCGCTACTTTTGTGACCCATTACCACTCACTCTACACTTCCACGGTGGGGCCTGATGTATCCTATACTGATTACCTGAGCGACGTCGCACTGTGTTGGCTTAGCGACGGGGATAGGGAGTTCCTCGCAGCTCCGTTCGAGCTAGACGAGGTGCGGGAGGCTATTATGTCCCTCAAGAATGGCAAAGCCCCTGGCCTCGACGGTATACCAGCTGAATTCTACAAAGCCTACATTGACATTATGGCCCCGGTACTCAGAGAGGTCTTCTCGGAATCACTATGCGATGGGGTGCTCCCCTGTTCCATGCGCGAAGTGGTGATCACATCCCTCCTTAAACCCGGTAAGGACCCCAAATCCTGTAACTCCTACCGTCCGCTCTCCCTCCTAAATTGCGACGTCAAGATTCTCGCCAAGGTTTTGGCCACCCGGCTGTCGTTGTTAATGACCAGACTTGTACTGCCCGACCAGTCCGGCTTCGTGGCGGGCAGGTCTACCTCCCACAACCTTCGCACGCTCTTCTCACTGCTCCGCACGGTGCACCCTGACACACCTGTGGCGGCCATTTTCCTCGACGCGACCAAGGCCTTCGACTCCGTCGAATGGCCATACCTGTTCTCAGTGCTGGTTAGCATGGGATTTCCCAAATTATTTATATCCTGGGTCCACCTGCTGTATACTCGCCCTATGGCAAGAGTATTGATCAACGGTCGTCTATCTCAGCCCATCGCATTGACCAGGGGTACGAGACAGGGATGCCCTCTCTCTCCCCTATTGTTCGCCATAGCTGTCGAGCCTCTTGCCTGTCGACTGCGCCAATTACATCGCAGCGGCGCAGTACAATGCTTGCAGCGCCAGATAGATGTGTCCCTCTACGCGGACGATATCACACTTTATGTCAAACATCCCGAAGTATATCTTAACCCGTTACTTAGGGAGTTTGTATTGTTTGGCGGGATGTCTGGTGTCCATATCAACTGGTCCAAGTCGCAGCTCTTCCCCCTGACCGATGCGGTGACCGATTTCCCCCTCGATTACCCGCTTGAGTGGTGTCGATCTGACCTCCGCTATCTTGGGATAAACATATTGCGAGACAGGGACGAGACACTGCGATCCGACTATGGGGTGGCGATAACCAAACTGGTCGCTTCATTGGACCGCTGGATCACCCTACCTCTATCCATGGCTGGGAGAGCGTCGCTCATAAAAATGGTGGTGCTCCCCCGCTTTCTGTACTTCTTTCTTAATATACCTTACTACCCTGGTGCTAATTTTTTCCGAACCCTGCGGTCAGAGCTGCGCCAGCTCTTTTGGGGTGGCAGGAACCCCCGACTCAAGTGGTCCACCATTACCCTCCCCTATGAAAAAGGAGGTTTCGATGTACCTGATTTAGAGGCCTACTATCAATGTGCGCAGGCGCACTTCGCCTACCACTGGATGGCCCCTACTCCCTTTATGCCGTATGTAGCGGTGGAGGACTGGATCGTACATCCTCTCCCGCTCAATGGCTTGCTTCACTGTCCTGAATCTGCCATTACTACACCACATACGTCGGTCTCCTGCACACCGGACTCATGGCGCCGCATCGCCAAAGGCTTGGACTGTAAATTTCTTTATTCACCCAAATTACCACTCGCGCATCACCCTGACCTCACCCTATTGGGGGAACTGGGCTTTCGAAACCTCTGTACGAAACTACGAGTCTCTAGCTGGGGTGATCTGTTCTCCAATGGCACCTTCAGGTCAGCGGACCTGTTCTTTGCTGCACATGACCGCACTCCCCTAGACCTCTTTTACTATGTGCGGCTTAGGGCGGGGATGAGAGACATACTGCCAGAATTACCCAACGAGCCCGACACCCTGCCACCGCTACACTTTTTATTGAGCTCACAGGACGGAGCCCATCTGGTCTCCGGCCTTTATCGACAACTCAGGGGGACTGCCCAGATACCGGAATCCAATGCGCGGCTGCGCTGGGCTACCGAACTCGCAATCAACATATCAGACAAGCAGTGGCACCGCTGCTGCGCGCTCACATCTCGCATTTCTGCCAGTAGCAGGCTAAAGATCATCCATTATAAATACTTGCAGCGAGTATATTAAACGCCGGCGAGGAAGCGGCGTTTTGGACTGACTAATGACGACCGCTGTGAACGTTGCCATATTGCTGGTGCTGACTTCCTTCACTTGGCGTGGGCTTGCCCCCAGGTGGCGTCCTACTGGCAACAGGTGCTGGATGCTCTTGCTGAGATGGTCGAGGAGCCCGTACCTGTTGATCCATTGGTGGCCCTACTCGGGGACTCAGTACGATTTCCCAGATCCTGCCGAAAATTCATTGACACTGCGCTCCTGCTGGCCAAGAGACGAGTGGCGTGCAGGTGGGGAAGGGGCAGAGCGCCCAAATTTAAGGATTGGCTGGGCGACTTAACTTATTGCCAAGAGCAACACGCGACATTTGCTGAACTGTTGCCTACTTCGTGTCGCCCCGGTGACATTTGGGATCCACTGGTGCGGTACCTACTTACACGCACAGAAGACACGGACCCAGCAGGCGACCCACCCACCATAGATTAGTACACTGCTCCAACACTAGACCTAGCTGGGAAACCTCTTTCAGCGTGCGGACCACCTCCTTGTGCTGTCCAGGGGGAGTACCCCCACCTCCGACCACTCTACACTTGACCCCCTCCCCCCCCCCCAGACCCCATGTGAAGCCCAAACCATGGCTATACTACTCTGGATTGCCATTACTCCCTCTTACTTGCATGTGGCCCGTATGTGCCTCACCCCTCCTATGACATGACTCCCACTGCAGGCCGACTCTCTGGGACTCCATACCTAACCTGGCTTCTGGCCTATAGAGACCCTCTCGCCGGGACGACCAGGACTTGCACACACTCACGTACACACCTCTGCACACGTAGCATGCCACACCTGCTCACCGCTGCTTAATTTACCATGTAGCATGACTTGCCTCTTCGTTACTACATTGTTGGGTTGTTTTGTTAAGCTGTTGTAAACCCTCAAACAAAAAAAAAACGGAGAGGGAAGAACTCTCTTTTATCTCCGATGAAAAACACTGTTCTGCTGCTGTTCATCCTTTTCTGCTGTACCACATCGGCGGCGCTGCCCCACTTCATTCTTTCATGTAATGCCGTCGGGCCTCCGGGATGCCGACACTGAGGCTGTGTACAATCCTGCGCCTATTTGCTGCCGGCCTCCGGGTTGTGGGCACGACAAGCTGTGTGACACGTCTTTAATTACACAATAAAGCAGATTTGAACTCCAAAAAAAAAGAATACCTAGCTTGCTATAGAACAATGACCCTGGCAAAACAACTGGGTTCAAGCCGTGCAGAGACTACTTGAAGCAGATGTAGGTCACAGAACTCAACTAGGTATGTCTGTGGTGCTTGCGCTCAGGTCACTACTTATTAGTGCTCACCTGCTGATGCGCTTGCGCATAGCTGGCGAAGCTCTATAGTGGCTTATCCAGAGTTTAACCACTGGATAATTCCACTGGCGATTCCATGCAGTGCATGTGCTTTTTAACTCATTGCGCAAGCACAATGAGTTATAATGCGCGTGCACAGCATCAAATCGTCAGCTTGGTGCCGCCAGCCCAGACATTCTCCTCCCCTAATTGCCCCCTGCTGCATCAAAGGCTTTTTCACGGCCGGCCGGCCCTGCTTTCAGTTTTACGGCCGCCAGGCCGTGTCTCTCGTTTCTGCCACGCTGCGCCTTCCCACTCCCTCCTTTCCTCTCAGCTATATTCCGTCCATCTTTAATTCCTTTCTCCTGGCTGCTTTCTTCCCTCTTGCCTTCACTTCTCCATTACAGTTTTTCCACGGATTATCTCCCTATTTAATCCCTTCTTAGCTCCGGTTCTTCCTTCCCTACCTCCATACGTCTCTATCCACCCTTTTTAGTCTCTATTTCATCCCCTTCTCCCTCCCTAAGTCTTTCCTCCCCCCCTCCCACTCCCCAGTGGATAGCGCATCATGCCAAGATGCTCTCTAGCCCGGGGCCGTCTCCCGCCTGCCTGTGTGTGAGAACAGCGTCCTCCTGACACCCGCCATTGTTTCCCGCGCTTTCTGGGAGGTGTTTTGTTTGCCTTTGTTACTGCGCTGCCTCCCTTATCTGCCCGGCTCCTTTGTGGCCCTGAACGAGTCACTTTGCGGCGGCTGGTCTGATGCCCACGGCTTAAGGACGCTCCTATGATTTCATTTACAGTGGGCTTGTCGTAGCAAATTGCTGTTTGGCGCACAAAGCCGCATATGGGAGCCCCGGCCGCTGATGAATATATTTCCCTGTGACCTCTGTGCTTTCAGAGCCTGGCTGACAATCACTTTGGAGTTTAAGAATGGGCGGATTTAAATGGCGCAATGTGGTTCAGATGTACGTGTAAATTGAATAATGGCTGGTAATCCCGCCGGGTCAGTCGCATACATAAAAGACGCCTGGTGTCTGCCTGCCTCTTCCTTGACAGACTCTGGGGGAGTTTGGCTCCACACAGCTCCACCTACACAGCTCCACCGATGCACCCACCACACAGCTCCACCGAGGCACCCACCACACAGCTCCACAGATGCACCCACCACACAGCTCCACAGATGCACCCACCACACAGCTCCACAGATGCACCCACCACACAGCTCCACCGATGCACCCACCACACAGCTCCACCGATGCACCCACCACACAGCTCCGCCGATGCACCCACCACACAGCTCCGCCGAGGCACCCACCACACAGCTCCACCGAGGCACCCACCACACAGCTCCACCGATGCACCCACCACACAGCTCCACCGATGCTCCAACTAAGCTCCACCAATGCACCCACCACACAGCTCCACCAATGCACCCACTAAGCTCCACCGATTCACACACCACTCAGCGCAACCACAGCATCACTCAGCGCACCTACAGCATCACTCAGCACCACCACAGCATCACTCAGCGCAGCCACAGCATCACTCAGTGCAACCACAGCATCACTGGTTCAAATATGTTCTTTCAATGTTTCAAGCTGTTTTCAAGCTTTCACGCTTTATTACAAATCGCAAAAAGATGTTTAATATTTCACTTCTGTTCTTGGATTTTCGTCACAATAAAAAACACTGAACATAATCTTCTCAAAAGTTATTTACAAAAGTTTAAGCTATTGCCATTACAAATTAAATACATTATTTAAGTATTAATTATTAAAAAAAATTAAAAGCCATTGTTACTTGCAATATCAATACATCTAAGTCACATAAATACAAAACATGTTGCATTACAAATGCTATAGGTATCACATTTGCGAAAGTTATAACTATTGGCATTGTAAATGACAAAGCTATTAATTTAGCCATTTCAAAAAATAACACATAAATAAAACTAATTTCATTTATAAGACCAATAGCTCAAACTTTCCTAATGCGAGCCCTATTGCATTTCCAATGCTTGTTAATGTATGTCAGATAACCTAAGGCAGGCTTATCAAGCCTTAAGACAGGGTTCAGTATGTTAGAACGTGGAAAAATATACTTTTGCATGTTCCAGCAGTAAAATCCTGCAATTGTCGTTTTTACTGTGAAGACTAGTAGCTCCTATGGTGGGTGCAGAGTTACACGCTGACTGACACTCAACCTTGCTGACTTCTGACTGAGACTACTAAAGTTGATTCTGTCAGGTATCAAACAACTCAGTACATTATACCCGACTTGAGGCCCAAGTCGAAATTCATGTTGCAGTACAACTTTTACAAAGTTGCCACTTTGTTGCCCAAAGTCTCTTGTGTCAGTACACGATTGCACATGGGGTCTGTCACTGAGACAGCTTTCTGACCTTCTGGGAAGATGTGCAATCAGTTCATAGGAATGGACACAATAGAAGGATGCGTGGGAGAGGGGTGTTACCTTTCCTTGGCAGGAAGCTACACAGGTGGAAATCCAAAAGGCGAGCTTCAAAGGAGAAGCTGCCTTTGAAGGGCAAATGGAAAAACACTTGGGAGAGGAGTTTCTCTATTGTTAAGGTAGACAGACCGGCACTGGGTACAAAGAGGAGAAACCAGTTATCAGACTTTTTTTTCAGGGGCGTGTAGGCCCCTTGGTAGCCATACCTCTGGGTTGGTGTTAGTGACTTCTACATGCAGAGAGAGGGGTTCTGCCATCTTCAGTGTGGGCAGAATAGAAACGTCTGGTATAGCTAGATGGCACACTTCACAGGACATTGTCATCAGGAAGGAAATAACTTGGTAAACTATTTGCTAGTAACCTCAACCATTAACCCCCTTCTCCCCCCGAAGGCTTTTTCTAGGCACAGCAACGGCACCCTGGCACCCAGAACTCTGATCTTGTTGGACTGGAAAAGAGGACCGACGAAAGACTGCTCACCAAGGGCCAGGTGAAGAGAAGCTACAACAATGTGGACTGCACATGCTGAACCTGGTGGCTAGCAAAGGAAAAATGACTGTATCTGCAATTTCTTCCTTGTGGAGAAGTCCGCGCTTGAGCACAGCGTAGCTGAAGAAGCCTGTGGGGGTGAGTTGGTAGCCCAGATTCTCAAATTGCCGCTACGCGCTGCCATGCAGCACAAAGGACTAAGACCCGATGTTCAAAGTTGCATCTGAGTCTATGGAAACCGGGAGAGTCGTCTGAGTGCAGCTGGGATGCCCACAAGACAAGTTACTGCCAAAAGAAGGAAACATCTGAAGCCTCTGTATCCTGGTGACTGGTAGCCCCCCTGTGCCAGGGTCACTTTACAAAGTCTGTGGACTGAGGAGTGGCCTTAGGAAGAATTTTGTTGACCACACAACATTTTCAGCATCCTTGAGCATCTTCAGGATCCTATATTTCCTGGGTCAAGTCCTGTGAAGTCAATGACAGTGAGCCACTGATGCTGGAACTGAACTGAAGTGAACGGAAGACTGAATTGCTCTTGGTCGGCAACTGCTCGATTTAGCTGTCAAAGGGACCCTGAGCTCTCATTATAGTGTAGTCTCCCTTCATCCCAGATAGCACAAATACTGTTTTCAGCTACCACACCACCACAGACAATGAAATATTCTGATCCTCAGACTCGAAATCTCCAACAAACCTTAGATTTGAGCGCCTTGCCCGGTTCTCTTCATCTTCTAACAGATTCTTTATTGAAACAATCTCCTTTAAAAAAAGAAAGAATTCAAAACTTGTTGTAGAAGAGAAAAGACTTGTCTGGACCGTGTGTTCAATTTTTTCTCCAACCATTTCTGTTACAAACACTGCCTGGCTCATTTTCAAGTCTTTTAAATTGAGCAAAATTGTCTAACCATGTAAGAAGTTCCATCCAACAGGTCATGAGAGGCTGGCGATCATATAGAGTCAAAGAAAAATATCATGTCTGCAGCTATCAAACATTATGATGCAACAGCTGGTTTGGGCTGGAGTGATTATTTTGGGGCAAATGTTTGTTACAAGGTCTTTTGTTTTGCCTTGTCATTAAATTATTTTTTCAGATTTGGGCCCTTACTCTTGTTGGAGACAAGTTATCTTTATGGATCTTCTTTTCTTGTTTAAGCTGGACCAGGGTTGCAGACATAGATGTAGACTGATCTATACTGACTAGATTTGTGTGGACTCAGCCCCTATATTCGAACAGTAATGTTGTCTGGATAGAGAGCCCTACTTAATTTGTATCAACTGTATGACAGAGCTGAGAGATGGGCAGCGTTTGCAGTTAAAATGATAACGTTTTTTTTTTTACTATAGTTTCGTATTATGGCTGTATAGAAGACAACCCGGAATCATTGTATGATCTGAGGTTGGCTTTAGTTAATTGTCCCAATCCAGTCATCATAGGAGGTAATTTTAATGTGCTTCAGTCCTTTTCTTTTGATATCACCAAAAAAGGGCCTACCAAAAAGGAACTGACATCCGCTCAAGCTCTCCAGTATTTAAAAAAGGATTTAGGCTTGATAGATCTGTGGAGAACTACTAGTCCATCAGGACAACAATTAACCTCTTTTTCTGAAAAGTTTCAATCAGCCTCAGGAATAGATTTTTTTTAAACTTCATAATTAAGACTAGATAGCCACTGTAATGTTTTTACCTAATTGCTGAGCAGACCATACTTCCCCCACTTTTGAACTTTTTATGCAGTCTAGAATTACAGCAGCACCCAGGTGGAGGCTAGATCGGTCTTAGCTGTTGGAGAAATAAGTTTGTACTGCTATTAAGGCAAAAATCACAGACTTTGTTTCAGATAAATTTGGGCTCTACTGCTTTGAAGTCAGTCTGGGAATACTACAAGGCCACTTTACAAGGGGTGTGGTGTAGTCTTATAACTCTATATATTATCTGCACGTTTAGACAACATACATAGCAGGCTTGGTGTCTGAACTAATTCCAGACTCCTCCACCAGGTATGTTGGTCTGTATTCCAGCTTTCTCGCAGTGCAACTAGAAGCTCCTCTTATCAAGGATAGAATAGTTCCTTGCAACTATCGAACACAACAACCCTGATCCCTCAGAATCGTGGAACAGTGCAATGTACATTTTACATTTACATTTACATTTACAGTGCAATACTTTTCACTCAGTCAGATGTGCTCACTCAGTCTCATGTACACAGAATAAACGGTATGGATGTTTTCAATAAGCATTTATTGAACATTCGTCATTCTAGTGAAAAATTGGTGTGCTGAAACAACCAATAGACAGTAACAGATATAAATGATTAGAAGCACTATAAAAGTGAAAGGATGGTAGATCTCTACCATATTGTTATAATTATGAATACAAGCAAGTATATGAAATACATGACAATAATAAATGCGTACCCCTACGATGCTACCTTAACTAGATGTACCTAAGTGTTCCTAGCATGTGTGTAGTTGTTAAAGCCACAAATCCCTCTAGGATAAAGTCAACCCCATTACCTGAAGTGAGAGACTGTGGGACCCCGTCTTGGTCTCGAGTTGGACACCTTGCAAGGGAGTTCAGACTGCTGCAATCTGGAGTGTCTGGTTGCAGGAATCTCAGCGTCTCACATCAGTGTGTAGGCATGGAAGTCTTGATCTCTTCGCCCTATCTCAGCAAGATGTGAAATTTATATACCAAAAGGTGTCCCCAGGGGATCTACCTTGTTGTGCCACTGTCGGACCTAGGATTATGTTGGGAATGAACCTTGTACATAGTTGTTAGGCAGGAGATGATAGTCCTGCTGAATTTCCGAGAATCTTGAATCCTCATGCATAATGTATGAGCCAGTTGTTCAGGGAAAACCCCATGTTTTGTAAGGAGTACTGTAACTAGGTAAAGGGTCAGTCCTAGCAGCCGTTATGCATGTAATGTAGGGATGAATATAGGTGAAAGGTTGTGATGTTACCTGGGCCTATATTGGGGTACCTATATGGAATATAACGGGGAAGGGGCACTGGTTAGTGCTAAAGCATTAGGCCAACAGATCTACGAAGCAGGAAAATACAGTGGGAAGATTCTGGCATGGCGTACAAAAGCTTGAAGTGTAGCTGCCAAGATTACTAAGATCTATGACCCAAAGTCATTTGGGCTTACCCACGATCCCAAGCAAAGCAAGCACCTTTTTTAGGCAATTTGAGGATACTTAAACCAAAAAGTCTGAACCGCCGGTCTCTTAGCAGGGAATCAGAATCATTTAACTGTCAATTGGCATCAGGTATTTCATCAAGCAAATCTGGTAAGAGCAGATATTTTTGCTGGATTAGGAGATGACTAGTCCTGGGTACAATCCCTCATCCGAAACAACACTGCAGATAACTGCTAAGTTATCAAAAACCTTGAGAAAGCCCTGGTCCTATAGCCCACTATAGGGAGAAACATGTGTCGGCTGCTGCAACATCAAATATGTACTCTGTTACACTCTGAAGAAAGAGGATGACCAAAAACGTCCCACCTGTAGCCATCGTCCATGTGATGTGACGTCGGCAGAGTCCATATATCTCACTTGCCGATGTTGGTTCCTTCAATCTGATAGAGACATCTAGCCACAGATTACTTAATTTAGAATATCCCCAGGTATCAGAATGGATCGGGAAAACTTTCTGCAGCAGCATCTCTGTGTGCCGGGGGCGGCGCCGCATGGCTTTGCCCTGACGTCTTCCACAGTCTTCCCCTCCTGGTGCACTGGCGTCAGTTTTCCTCATTTCCGCGTCCCAACGCGGATCTTGGAAAACCAGCGGTTCCTTGGCCTATTTTTGGGCCTTCTCAATGCCTTCGGCATCACAGAACAGTGTGCGATGCCTTCGGGTTTTAAAATATGTGAGACCTGTGCGCGCCAGATGTCTGCCATGGACCCGCACGCCATATGTATGTGGTGCCTGGGAGTGCACCACAACCCTGAAGAGTGCAATGCCTGTCAACAAATGAAACCCCTTGAATAAGTGTTGTATTAAATTGCTGCCCGCACGGCTGTCTAGCCCTGCACCTTCACGTTGCCCTCACAGGATTGGGCCCGTTTCTGGGGTCATTCCCGCGGACGTCGTTCAGAGGCGGGTAAGCACAAATGAAAGTCGCGGAGGTCTGCCTTCCATAAGCGTGATGTTGGGGCCCGCTCCTCTCGCTATTTGCCAGGCACGGACGCCCGGCAGTCCTCTCCTCCATACCCTCTCTTCCCAGGAGTTTGAGCAATGCGGACCCAAATGGAGGCTTATTCAAAGGCCCTCCACTCCTTTGGATCGCCCCCTCTGCCTGGTGCGCTTCCGGGTCCCACAGAGGTGGAAGGAACTCATGTCGGGTCCTCGCCAGCGGATTCGTCCTCGGCGCCGGCTGTGTGCATCGACTCCGCCGACGGGACATGGCCTGGAGGGTCTTCCCAGTCGGCTGTCCAGCCCACCTGTCCAGTCACCTCATAGCCCAGTGCGGCTTCCTGCGCTGACGTCGGATGCGGCTCTGAGCTCGACGGCCTGTCGAAGTCTTTCCTCCCTGCATATTGTGGTTGGATCGCCGTCGGACGGCGCACGGGTCGAGTCCCCTCTGGCTCTATTGCACTTTCGGTTACAGTTGGCTCCAATTGTCTGTAGTTCTTTGAAGCCTCGGTACCGGTTCCTTACCGTGCAGCCTCTGCTTTGCCTTCCCTTCATGGGGGCATTTTCCAGCATCACAGTGCTCCTCTTGTCCATGGTGGCTGCTCTTCTTTTGCTGGCCACTGTCCCTTGGTTCCCTTGTTCTGTTCAATTCGGGCGCAGTTCCTTCACGGCTGTCATCATTTTGCGCCAGGGGAAAAAAACGCTGTGCGGCACGCTCCTTACTGTTGGCCCAAACTGGGAGTGCACCTTGGTATGATTGCTCTCATAGGGTGTTTGAGTTGTTTCTTCCGCTTCTGTGGTGCTAGTTCTACCCTCCCCTCTACGGTTGGGTAATAGTTTCTCGTCCTTCAGTCCTTACTGGGCTTGTTTTTTGAAGGTGGCATCTTCGCCATCTACGTCTCTGCTGTACATTGCTTGTGCCCTTGATTTTTGGGCACTTTGACAGCAGGAGCTTCTGCCTATTCCAGGCTGCTTCTGCACAGGTGTTTTCCACACTTCTGCTTTGGGTTCCTGCTGTAACACTCTCAAGGGGAGTGTTCTTTTCAGACATACTCGCTTCATGGGTCCCTGGGCCATTAGGTTGGTCCTGAGTGTTTACACCATCGTGTCTGGCTCCATCTCCTCATCTGTCTTGCGGGAGACCGTTGCTCCTCCCGGGCGGAGGGCTGATGTCCCTTAAGGTTCTAGACATTGTCCTGTCCATTTCTGCTTCCATATAACGGTTGGTACTTTTTGCATACCATAGTATTTTATTATGTTGCGCTTCATTTTGCCCGTATTTCTTCTTACTCTATTTCTGCTCTGTGCTCTTAGACAGCAGAGTCCTGCAGGCAAGTTCCTTCATGCGTTTCCCGTTGTCCTCGACCCGGTCTGCTCCTGCTCCGCGTTCTTACGTGGGTGTCCAGCTTGCTTGGTACCCCTTTTTGCCGGTTGCCTTTTTGCTATTGCGTCTCTCGCATCTGGGCTGCTCACATTACCCTACCGGAAGGTGCTATTCTTTGTGTGGTTCTAGCGACCTAGCGTCCAAACGGTATGCTTATGTACCTTTCAGTCTTCCACTTGACTATCATTCTTACTGTAGTCCTGTTTTGGGTGCTTCTGCTGGTTGCGTCAGCCCTTTCACATGTCCTGTGACAGAGCGACTATGTACTGGTGTGTCTTCTGTTTCTAGTACTACCAGCACTTTCTGGCTATGGATGGGCATCCTGCCAATGCTGCCCCATGTATTTTGGCTGGTGCAGGTTTCAACAGTGCTTTTTCCACTATTGTGCATACTGGACCAGTATGGGCTAACTATGTCATACCAGTTGTCATCTCTCTGGGTTTTACTTACGGTCGGCACGCCAGATCCTGCGGATCCATCGGACCCTAGGATCAGTTCCACTTCTTTGCAGAGTCATGAACTTTCCCTTTCACACAGACATATCTGGCATATGTTTTCTTTTGCTCCCCCGGTATACATACACGGGTTTTCAGGCTGTTCTTTGACGGCTTGTGGTGCCTTTGCCTCCCAATGTTTTCCGCTTTTTTCTGACCTTCGTGGTCTGATGTGGCTGTACTGGCTTGCGGTTCCCATCGTGTTTCGTCCACTTGTTGACGGTTAAGTTCTCTTGGGAACTTGATGGGGTTCATTCCCAGACCTGCCTCCTCTATGGGTATGGCTTTGGTATATATTCTAAGTTAAGGAATCTGCGGCTAGATGTCTCTATCAGATGAGCAAGTTACGTACCTTCCGTAAAGATGTATCTGGTAGAGACACAGTCTAGCCGGAGATTCCTTAAAACCCGCCCATTCTGCGAGGACCTTTTCAGGTTGTGCTCTCTACATTCGCCTCCTTCCGGGTGGCTTGACAGTTCTGCAGGGTGACATTTTTCACTTCGCTCCGACACACAATGCTTCAATCTGTTTCATTGCTCATGCTCGTGATTGGGCGGTATGCTCATGTGTTATGTGTCCTTTCCAAACCTACGCCCTTGGTTGTCCAGTGTGGGATCACCTCATATTTTACCACCCCCGCTCTCCCCTTCTCCATCGTCTTGGGGTCTATTACATCCCCTGCAGTCCATTAGTTTGAAATCTTGAGGCTCTGCCACATTTTATAGGTCTCTTATTGGGGATACGTCATCTTTTTCGGGGGACGTCTCCTGGTGAATGGTCCTTGTTCCTGTGTTCCGTACTTGTTGTCCTTCACAGTTATACATTATGGTCGCAGACTTTCTGTCGTCTGCCATGATGTTTTTCACATCTTCCTCTGCCTCCAAGGGAGGTTTGGCCTTCACTTTTTTGGGGTTGCTTCTCAGAACGGTGCTCTGCTCTTTCCCTTCGCTAGTTTTTAAGATACAGTGTCGGGCACTGTCCTTTATGGTGCTGTTTTACACCCTTCAATTTCTTTTTCTTTTTTCATAATTTTTGCACACTGTTCCCATATTCTCACAGTTTTTAGTGCTGACTCCGCATTGTGGCGCGGAAAAGTTTCTCTGACGAAAACTCCCATCAGCGCGGCGAGAGGGGCATATATGGCTCCACTGACGTCACGTCCGTGGACGACAGGGCAGAGCCGTGCGACGCCGCACCCATCACACAGAGGTGCTGCTGTGGAAAGTTTTCTGGATCCAGACTGACGCCTGAGGATATTCTAAGTTAAGGAATCTGCGGCTGGACCGTGTCTCTACCAGATGCAGCGTTACCGAAGGTAAGTAACTCTTCCTTTAGGGGCTCTATTTTTTCAGGCCTATGTTGACTGTTTGTTAAGAGAACAGTGTCCTTGTTTACGCTGTTGTTTGGGTCTAAACCCTGTGGATGTTGTGACAGACGGATGTCGGCCACAGATCTGCAAACCGTCTGTTTGTGGTGCCTTGGAGAACACCATGATTATAAGGAGTTCTGTTTCTGCTACCGTCCTCGTCCGAAGGCGTTGAGAGAGTGCCAGATGAAACTTATAGTGGTGCATTTATCTGAGAAACTGCATTGTCGTCCGTCCTTGCTGAAGTCCATAGAATGGTCTTAGAGCCGTTTGGGTGAGGGGTCGCCAACATCGAAGAAGGCACTGAAGCATAAGTTAGTTTCTGACGCAGCCTCCCAACCTCCGGTTGAGGAGCATTCACAAGAGTCCTCCCTGCCCCTCACTAAATATCCTGCAGCCAGGGTGACTCTAGCCCAAATGCGGGAATATTATTTTTCCCTGCTTATGATTTTTGGGTCCCAGTATCCCTCTGGCATGATTTCTGGCCCCAAGAAGTTAGGAGGTGTCCTAACCTGACCCTCGCTGGCTGGTTTATCCTTGGTCACAGTTGGGCCCTCTGAATCAGTTATTGGTTTCGAGGCTGCACTGGTGCACAGCCTTTCGGGGTTCCCGTCTTCGACATCTGGGTCACGTCAACCAATGAGGTCGATGCTGATCCCATTACGCTTTCCGACATGGATACGGAGCCGTCTGCTTTGGACAGCTCTCCATCAGGCCTTATTCATTCTATTTGTGTTTTTCCTATGGAAATGCACAGTTAGGCCGGTGAAGGATGCAATATATGGTGTCTAATTACTTTGACAAATACTGTCCAACGTCCATTAGAAAATTCATTGACTGAACTGGGGGAGGCTAGTGGACTAGAGTCCTCTCTAGTTACAGATGTACTTTCTCCACCTGGTATGGCAACAGAGGAAAGTTCTTGCTAAGGTATTGAGCAGATTACAATAAACAGGGGCAGCCCTGTAACCCAGACCTGGGGCTCAATGAATGCTACAATGATTCAGTGTCTTATTTCAAAGAAAAGGACATTTGTGACTTTAAATGATACATTTTAATAAACATATTCAAAAATTTTTAAATGGTTCATTACCCTTCAGAACTTTATTAAAAAATATATATTTTTTCATTAGTAAGAAATATTTTGTACAAGGATACAATAATACAGAAGGTGCTCCCAGAGTTTCACAAACATATGTCAATAGCAAAGAAAAACTTTAGTGTAAGCACAATTCGTAATAGTGGCAGAAAAGTTATATACAATGAACGGTATGTAGAATCACAAAAACAAAAGGCACTCAAGTTTCTTCTTATTTTTTGCCAAGGAAGGAAACGACGGCCTTTCAACCATATTCATTTATTGGGCATTATCAGCAGAGAACATATAAAGAGCAGCCGTCAGTTGTTCAAACGGGACTGAGGAAATCTCTGGCAACACAAGAGAGCAATAGTCACTCTATGAGTCATTCACAGTGTAATTATGCATGGCCAAAAGGGATTTGCTCCTTCCCCGATCCAATTCATATATTTTTAAGTTCTTGATTAAAGATGCACTTCTCGTGTCACTGCAATTCAAGTTACACAGAGGAGGGCAGCTGTAGTTCTGTGTTGCCAGTTTCCCTCAGTGGGATTGTTTACAGACCCTTTGTTGTATATTCCACATTAAGTTGAGTAGGGAGTATAGCCTTTACTCCCTTATAAGTCTCTGTTTGTCCTTTTGTTATGAGCTTGGGTGAAACCTGAGACAGGAGCGCCACTTTACAAGGCTGTGGTCCATAGGCATCGACCTGCCCCTGGGTACCCACTTAGTCTCCTGTGATATCCCACCACAAAAGGGCTGCTGGTCCAGCTGCTACAGCTTCACTGGACCATAGTGTCCTCCCATTGGTTCCATCAAATAAAAAGTCCAAATCCAAATAAAGAGTCCAGATGCCTAGAACATTGTTGGAGGGATATATTCTCTTCTATCTGCTTGGCATAGAGGTCGTTAAACTCGGCATGTGTTCTGGGCAGAGTTTCTCATGCTTTATAGGACTCTGGTGTGCAGCAGCTCCCTTTTCTGTCAGAGAAAGCAGAAGTGAGCTGTTGCAGGTAGTACAAGATGGTTGGGAATTGGCGAAATTCTCTATAAAATGTGGTTTGCACACCATCTATTCCATGGGAAGAGCTATGGCTCAGTCAGTTGCACTGCACAGTCAGACAACCCTCAAAGATATGCTGTTTGATGGTGGTAATTTATTTGGTGAACAGGCAGATTCATCTTTAAGGCGATTCAGAGCTGGTCGATATGATAAGACCACCTGAGATGTCTTTGAAAGATTTGCTTGGATTCTTCTTTCTGACCTGTGTAGAATGCAATATTTCTGCATCACTGAGTTACAATAAGTATTTAATCTGGTTAGGACTAGTTAAGTGTTTGATGAGAGGTTTATGTACAATGACCCTCATTAATTTTGGTTAATATAATGAAGTGTCTCTTCTACTTTTATATGGCATTTGTGCGACCTTAGGCTTCATTTATGGGCATACATCAATAGTCTGAGGTGCAGTTGATGGAATAGTTGACACTGAGTGTTTCTATCACAAAATTCCTTCTGGTATTTTCACAGAAAGTAGCTAGTATCCTACATTATTATTTTATGTGGCTTTGACTTTTCTCTTGGTACTTAACTTACATTTTATGTGATAGATGTAACTTATGATTGATGGTAAAAATGTTTTGCTATTGCTACATTTAGTACATTATTAGCCAAATGCTTATCATCTTGTGAGCTTTAAGACACTATATGTTTTGCTCCTTGGGTTTTGTCTTATAGCAATTGCTGTGGATTGGCTCTTTTGTCCCTTTGTGTAGATGTTTTTCGGTTGTATATGTTACTTGACCATGTTTGTTTTCCTGGGATTATGTAGTGTTATTACAGGTCTCCAGGCAGAGGTCGTCTCTTGGGCGATTCTCTTCCTTCTATTATGAGGGTTTCTTAATGTTTTTGACTCTTTTTGGATTGGTGTAACGCTGTGCATTATTACTAAAAGTTTTGTTCTTTTCTAAAGGGCATGTCCCTCTAATGGTGTACTTTTTCTTGTCTACGAAGGTGTCCATGTATGTTTCTCCTTGAGGGAAGAGGTGTTACCCTCATAGCTTCTACCTTTTGTGGAAGTCTTTTATTCCTGTCATACAGGAACATTGTGCTTCTAGGAATCCACTCTTTTCAATATTTACCAGTCTCTAGTTGCTAGTGGCTGGGTTCAAACTTTGCGAAGTGCGGTCCCTAGCTGAGTTATAATAAGTGATGTTTATTTTATAGATTGGTCAGATTTTTTTTGTACGGAATCTTTTAAAGTTTCCACTTTCAGTATCTGGACCTTTTTCCTCGATCATCTGTAGATCGGTCTCTATTCATACAAGTAAGGTCACAAACTATCCTTGCCTTTCGCTAGGTATATGAAAGAAACAGTTAGTTATATATTCCTTACCTTAGAATTACCCCCATCCATCAGACTGGATCCGGAAAGTTTTTTGTCAGCAGTACCCCTGCATGTCGAAAGGTGGTGTCGATCGGCTCCGCGTTCGTCGTTGGCGTCGTGGTCGCCAGGATGATATTGTGGTAGCTACATAGACGCCACACCCGCTCGCTGACTTCCGTTCTTTTTTTTTCCGAGCCAGCAAGCGCAGACCCAGAGAGAGCGGTACCTTCAGTCACTTTTTAACTGACTTTTGTCAACACCGTTTTCAAGTCTTCGATTCCTGGTGCATATCAGGGATGCTCGGCTTCAAGGCTTGCGGTTTCTGTAGTCGACTGGTGTTGGTGACGGAGCCGCACCGGGTGTGCCTCTTTTGCTTGGAGCTTGACTACAACCCCAAGTCGTGCTCCGACTGCCAGACCATAAATCCAAAGACTTTGCGGAGCGGTCTCGAAAGGTTCTCAAGGCACGGCAGTCGGCTCCGAGCCATTCGAGGTCCTGGTCGCGTGGGAGGTCGAGAGACCGGCTGAGGAGTCATCATCATCACTATTCTTCCAAGTCTTCACATTCGGGTCAGGTAAGTCGAAGCACAAGAAGAAGTCGTAAAAGCATTGGCGCTCTTCGACTTTTCACCGTCTGTCATCCAACGTGATGAGGGATGCAGGTGGTGCCCTTCCCGCGGCTCTGCGTGCTGAGCCCAAAGGGTCGACTCCGGGTTTCCCTCCCTTCCCGGGACCCGGAGCGACCCCTTCCCAGCTTCGTCAATTTTATGAAGCAATGCATGCCATCTTTTTACAGCCCGACTCAGTCAGTGCACCTTTGAGCCCGGTGGACTCGGCTGGGGGCCCTGGGCCTTAGTCGCTGGCGACTCCGGCCCCGCAGAGACCCCTTGGATCCAGGTCTAGATCAGCATCAGTCAACCTCATTACACCTCCCCGGCACCGATTTCACTGGCACCACGCCTGCAGTCGACGCCGGTTGTATCCCCAGCCTGCGTCGGCCTCCATTCCGATGTAGACGCAGAGCCGGATCTGCCTCGACCGACGCCAGATCCAGCGTAGATGGATACTTTTGTTCTCTTGTTCCACCCTGGATCTTTTAGATCAGATTGGCAGCCAGAGAAGGGTGAGGAGGACTGAGAGGGGCCTGGAGACCCTCTAACTGACCTGTTGGGCTATGAACCAGACTGGAGAGAGGAACTGGCGGAAGCCCGTGGTTTGGATACCTCACCAGACCTTGGCATGTTGGCTCTTCATACCGTGGCCTCGGAGCAGGGAGCGTCTTATGACGTGGTGTTGCGTAGGGCGACCAAGGCTCTCAACCTCGAGCTACCTACGGTGACATTCAGGACTAACCTCCTGACAGAGGTGCTTCAACCGGCAGCGAGTTCTTCAGAGCCCCTGCCACCGTTTAATGAAGCACTCACCGACATCATTGTCTATGTCCCACAGCCTTGTCAAGTGGCGCTCCTGTCCAGGCCCAACATTGGGGCTCCTGTGGATAGGATGATTGCTTGACGCCTCCGCCCAGCTCGGGCAGCCCCACTTTCCTCTCCCAACACCCTACCCCTGAGAGCTTGGTGGTCCAAGCCCCCACCGCCAACGGTGCATTCCTTAGCGCAACACCCGATGGGGATACCAAAAAGCTAGACCATCTTGAGAAGATGTTTTCTTCCTCCAGCTTGGGACTGCGGTCGCTAAACACTGCAAGTCTGAAAAAGAATTGCATAAGTGAAAGGACAGGAACCTTTATTCTGATAGATACATCTGCCGTGTGGATTCCTCACCTTGTGAATATCCCCCTTGCGTCAGCAACGTTCGGAAATTTTCTTCGTAGCACGCCGACGTGGGCGACGTCACAGGAGCACGGCATCGCGCCCGACTCCTTCTGACGTCACCGACCCCATATCAGGCCCACGCCGGCGTGATGACGTCAGTTCCCTTTTTTCCGCGTCTCCGACGCTAACGGTTTTCGGGATCTTCTGCGATACCTAGTATCTTTCTGTTAAATAATTGTCACTGTTTCTCTCTTACGACTTGGTTCTTCTCCGGAGATGTCGTCGAGGAAAACAGGCTTTAAGCCATGTAGGTCTTGTGCCCGCATGATATTGTTTGTGGTGTCTTGGTTCGAGTCACGACGTCAAGAACTGCGATTCCTGTTTTAAAATGAATCCAAAGGCGCTTCGAGACCGTGAAGCTAAATTACTTTTGGCGAAAGTGAAACAGGATTCTGGACGATATTCGAGATCGACGTCACGAAGATCGAAGTCGAAGCAAAGGTCTCGGTCGAAGTCGGGATCGGCGTCGAGATCCAGAGCGGGTTCGAGGTCTGGAGAGGAGTCGAGATCTAAAGCGAAGTCAAAATCCAGAGAAAGATCTAGGTCTAGATCTAAGTCGGCTTCCGGTCACGCTTCGAGCTCCTCGAGGAGAAAGCATAAGAGGAGGAAGCACAGTTCGAAACATCATTCGGAGAAGGAATCCTCTGACTCGAAGAGAAGGTCTCACAAACATCGTAAAGACTTTGTCTCTCCTTCGCCTGCTTTATCAAAAGAAGGTTCTCCGGCTCAGCATGAAGAGGAAGAAGAGGTGACTCCTCAAGATCCGGCTTCAGCGGAGACTCCTGTGAACCCAGAAGGTCAGGGTGAGGATGTGTCGGGGCGGCCTCCATTGGAACATCCGGTAGGTCCGTACCCTTCCTTTCCTGGTCCTGGACAGGATCCCTCGCATTTTCTCAATGCGATGTTTGGAGTATATTCTAGGGCAATGTACCCCACTGGAGCGCCTGTTGGTCCCATGGGTCCATTATCGTACAATCTGGGTATTCCTCAGTCGTACGCCCCAGCTCCATTTATGCCTTTCATGCCGGCGCCTCTTTCACCATGGCTCGGTACGGCTCCACCGAGGTCTTCGACTCCGCATGCGGCTTCGCCGACTCCGGATCGACCTCGCAGTCGAGATCGAGGTACCACACCTGTTCATGACTCTCGTCCTGCTGCTCCGGCTCCTCGATCGACGTCGGAACCGGCTCCGTCGGAGTCGTTACCGGATCCGTCGACTTCGATTCGTTTGGAGTGGTCGAGTCGAAGAGCTCAGCGTCTTCTCGAACAAAAAGATGATGAAAGTTCTGATGTGGAAGAAGGCGAGCTTCCTGATCATGATGATGATTTCGATGAGCTTCGGGATGCTAGTGGTCTGGAACTCTCTCCCGAGTGGGGTCTGCCTTCGACTTCTGATGTTCCATCAAGGGACGTGGCACCCTATCACGTGGTTATTAGGAAGGCTGCTGACCTTCTTAGCTTAAAGCTGCCCACAGTGGAGTACAAGCCCAACATCCTCACTGAAGTCTTGCATTCTCCTTCTTCAATTGTTGAGCCTACACTGCCATTTACTGATGCCTTGACGGGTCCAATTAAGGAGATTTGGAAGAGGCCGTTGTCTGCTCCTGCAGTTTCAAGGGTTATTGCAAGGCGCTATAGGGTGGCTCCTGATGACCCTGCATTTCTTTCTTCGCATCCATCTCCGGAAAGTCTTGTGGTTCAGGCGGCTTGCTCTAATAGGGCTGCAGGCTCTTTCCCTCAAGTGCCAGCTGACAAAGAGTCTAAGAAATTAGATCAGTCTGCGAAGAAGACTTTCTCTTCTGGGAGCATGGCTCTTAAGTCATCGAATGCTACTTGCCTTTTAGGTAGATATGTGCATGCGCTAATGGACTCAGTGAAGCAATTGTCATCAAAACTTCCTGAGGAGGATAAGAAGAACTTTAATGAAGTGGTCTCTGACACTCAGGCTGCGGCCCGCATGGTCATTCAAAGCGGCAACGACACTGTGGATTCTGTTGCTAGAATTATGGGCTCATCCATTGCGACCAGGAGAGCCGCATGGTTAAAGTCTTCTGATTTCTCAGCGGATGTGCAGTCTACATTGCTGGACTTACCCTTTGAAGGAACTGGCCTTTTTGGTAAGAAGGCTGATGTGGCCTTGGAGAGGTTTAAGGACAGCCGTGCCACTGCAAGATCTTTGGGTCTGCAGATGAGAGGGTCGATGACTAGAAAATTCAAGGGATTTGGTAAATCTTCTTTTCGTCCCTTCAAGCAGGGCCAACAACAACAACAGCAGCAGCAGTAGAACCCTCTATATAGGTCCTATAGAGGTAGACAGAGGGGTCGTGGACGTGGACGTCAAGTCTCCTCTTCCTCCAATAATGCCCAACCCCCACCCGCATCAGCAAAGCAGCCCTAGATCCTCCATTCTGGATCATGTAGGGCCAGTAGGGGGTCGGCTTACTCACTTTCTACGAGATTGGGAATCGGTTACATCAGATCTTTGGGTTCTCAATCTCGTAGAGAATGGGTATGCACTTCCTTTTCAGGAGTTCCCTCCCAATTACCCTCTTTGCCAAGGTTATTGTTCGGAGGACCACCTGCTTCTCCTGCAGGAGGAAGTCCTGGCACTGTTTCGAAAGGGTGCAATAGAGGTGGTTCCAGAGCAGGAGAGGGGTCAAGGGTGCTACTCCCGGTATTTCTTGATTCCCAAGAAGGATGGCAGGCTTCGTCCGATCCTGGATCTCATGATTTTGAACCTCTATCTCAAACAGGAGAAGTTCAAAATGCTCACCCTTGCTCAGGTTCTTCTGACGCTGATGGAAGAAGACTGGATGGTGTTGATCGACTTGCAGGATGCGTATTTTCACATCCCAATCCTGAAGTCGCACAGGAAGTATCTCCGTTTTACGGTGGGATCGCAGCACTACCAGTTTGCGGTCCTCCCGTTTGGACTTACTACTGCGCCTCGAGTTTTCACCAAGGTGATGGCAGTGGTGGCTGCGCATCTCAGAAGGTCAGGGATTCCTGTATTCCCTTATCTAGACGACTGGCTGATCAAAGCAGAGTCGCCGGAGATGGTGCTCCATCATCTGCAGGAGACAACTCAGTTGTTACACAGGTTGGGTTTTTCGATAAAACGTACCCAAATCTCACCTGGTGCCCTCCCAGCGCAACCTGTTCATAGGTGCGGTACTGGACACTTCTGTATGTCGTGCATTCCCTCCACCTCAAAGGATTCACGACATTCAGGAAATGATTCCTTTATTCTACAATGGAGCGGTTGTTCCAATCCTGAAGGTCCTTCGCCTGCTCGGTCTGATGGCTTCTTGCATTCTGTTGGTCAGTCATGCACGCTGGCACATGAGGGCGCTCCAGTGGTGCCTCCGCAGGCAGTGGTATCAGCACGACGGAGATCTCAGGGAGTCAGTGAAGATCTCCAGGGAAGCTGCAGCGGATCTGTCTTGGTGGGGCGTGGAAGGCAATCTGTCGCAAGGAAAGCCTTTTCAACTGCCTGCATCAGTGGCCACAGTGATAACGGATGCATCCACTCTCGGGTGGGGAGACCTGGAGGTCAAAGGTCTTTGGTCTCCGGAAGAAAGGTTGTTTCACATCAACCTTCTGGAATTGAGGGCGATACGTTTGGCGCTCAAGGCCTTCCTCCCTTCCCTTCGCGGTCGTTCGGTTCAGGTCCTAACGGACAACACGACTGCGATGTGGTACATCAACAAGCAGGGAGGAGTAGGGTCGCAGTGTCTCTGCAGAGAGGCTCTGCGTCTCTGGTCCTGGGTTCAGGACCATCAGATTTGTCTGGTGGCAAATCATCTGGCCGGAGTTCTGAACGTGCGTGCAGACAGTCTCAGTCGGCAGTTCTCTGCCGACCACGAGTGGAGGCTTCACCCGGAGGTTGTTCACGACATCTTTCAGATGTGGGGGACTCCTCGGGTGGATCTATTTGCCACTCGCGAGAATGTTCACTGCCTTTCATTCTGCAGTATCCAGTATCCGATGCAAGGAGCATTGGGGGACGCGTTTCAGTTGGGTTGGGGAGATCAACTCCTTTACGCGTTTCCTCCCATACCTTTGATTCCTCGGGTTCTGAGGAAGATTCGTCAAGACGGGCCCAAGTCATATTGGTTGCTCCGGATTGGCCAAGAAGGGTGTGGTATTCGGACCTACTCCACCTCTCCTCTCACCCGCCGCTCCGTCTCCCTCACAGGGCAGACCTCCTCTCTCAGATGGAGGGGCAGGTTCTACACCCCCACCTCCAGACATTACACCTTCATGCCTGGAGATTGAACGGGGCAACTTGAGTTCTTTTTCTCTCCCTCACGAGGTGGTGGATGTCATTCTCTCTGCCAGGCGTGACACCACTAAGTCCATTTACTCCTATAGGTGGTCAAAAAGTTGTTTCTTGGTGCAGGGAGAGGGATATTGACCCTTTGAAGGCTCATTTGTCTAATATTTTACAATTTGCCCTTTATCTGGCACAGCAAGGTTTGGCTGTGGCCACGGTCAAGGGTTATCTTTCGGCCTTATCGGCGTTTCTTTGTTTGCCGGATCAGCCTTCTCTCTTTAAATCTCCGGTGGTTTTGAGATTCTTGAGGGGTCTCATGAATATGTTTCCTCCTACTCCTTTTATTGTTCCTCATTGGGATTTGAATCTTGTGCTGACCTTTTTAATGGGTTCTCCCTTCGAACCCTTGCACAAGTGTCCATTGAGGCTTCTCTCTTTTAAAACTATCTTCCTCGTTGCAATCACCTCGGCAAGGAGGATAAGTGAGCTTCAAGCTCTAAGTTCCAAACCCCCATTCCTGACCATTCATGCTGAAAGGATGGTTCTTAGGACCAGGGCTGCTTTTCTGCCTAAGGTGGTGACTCCTTTCCATCTTGGGCAGTCCATTACCCTTCCTACCTTCTATCCTCCCCCTCACCTGTCTAAGGAGGAAGAGAGGCTGCATCGCCTGGACCCTACGAGGGCGGTGTCTTTCCATCTGGACAGGACTAAGGACTTCCGGATGGACGACCAGCTGTTTGTTGGCTTTGCTGGCTGCAAGAAGGGCAGAGCGGTGCACAAGCGCACTCTTTCCAGGTGGATAATCCTGTGCATCAAGATCTGCTACTCTCTTGCGGGTAAGGACCCTCCTGAGGGTATTAGAGCTCATTCAACTAGAGCAAAGTCTGCAACATCTGCTTTGTCTAGGGGTGTACCTGTTGAGGATATTTGCAGGGCCGCAACTTGGGCCTCCCTCCACACTTTCGCGAAGCATTACTGCTTGGATACCGAGGTAAGGAGGGATGGCCACTTCGCGCGCTCTGTCCTCCAAGACTTCCTGGTGTAGCAGAGTGGGCACCCTCCTCCGGGAGTGGGGACTGCTGTGGGAATCTATTCACAAGGTGAGGAATCCACACGGCAGATGTATCTATCAGAAGAACAAGTTACTTACCTTCGGTAACGCTTTTTCTGGTAGATACTATATCTGCCTGTGGATTCCTCACTGACCCACCCGCCTCCCCGTTGTCCACTCTGCTATACCTGGTCTTTCTCTATATATGGTTTATACTATTGTATTGATTTAGTTCTATATGTACTGTGTACATTGTATATTTGCATGTTTGCTATCGTTGGTCCGTCCGTGTGCCTCGAAGGCACGGAAAAAAGGGCGGAACTGACGTCATCACGCCGGCGTGGGCCTGATATGGGGTCGGTGACGTCAGAAGGAGTCGCGCGCGATGCCGTGCTCCTGTGACGTCGCCCACGTCGGCTTGCTACGAAGAAAATTTCCGAACGTTGCTGACGCAAGGGGGATATTCACAAGGTGAGGAATCCACAGGCAGATATAGTATCTACCAGAAAAAGCGTTACCGAAGGTAAGTAACTTGTTCATTTGGAACAGAGTGGTATCATAAACCGTTATTACAAAGGTATCTGGGAGGGACAATGTACAATAGAGCTCTAAAAGATACTTTAAATAAGGTATATCAACCACTATAATTCGTGAAAAATCATAATCAATTTTCTAATCAGTTAAGAAACATAAATTCTGCGTAAACTCTTTTGTTCTTTGTTATTTTGTTTTTTATATATATATGTACCACCGTGTGGTTCCTGTCGAGCACGGTGCCGACGCACATTTCGGTGTTGGGCTACAGTCTAGCCACCAGTTTTTTTAGGGCACAACAGATAATGCAATCCAGAGAATAAGCTGTACAGTTCAAGGTGGAAGAGAAGAACAATGTTTACATTAGGAGTGAATCCAGGGCTGCATTAAAGAAAAAGGTCTCTGCTTGGGATAATCAGTCCGTGCTGGCGCCGAAGATCAATATCTTTAGAGATGTTCAGAACCAAATTCAGGCTCTAGTAAGTGGTACAGCAGTTGTGTGATGGATAACAAAGTAGTCTCAATAACAGGTCCAATTAGAGTCCGGTTCCAACCGAAAGGAAGGTTCAATCCGGTGGAAAGCTATAACAGAGATCCTGTCAAAATAAGGCACCACGCCCACCAGAGGGAATCTCTGGGGCGGGCCCCTTCGTCTATTGTGGCGGGTCCTCGAGATCAGATGAGGTCGATCACAGGAATGAAAGGGAAGATCCAAGATAGAATCAGAGGGTATTCAAGCGTCTCAGTCCTTGACACTTGAGAAAGAAAGCCGGCTGTAGCGGTAGCTATGGATATTTCGATTCTGCCCCCTGGACTAGAGACTTATCTATAGTCATTGAGAGATGCTGAGCGCTCTGATCTATCATTAGGCATGTGACACATTTCTCCTTCTTGTGGAGGGTGCAATTTTTAGTACTCATTTCCCGCAGCAACCTGCCAGTATCCTTTTTTCGGGATCCCTTTTCTGTATTTGTAGCAAGATCAGGTCCTGTCTGCCCTCGACCCTGGAGACTGGATGGTAGCATTGAAATTGCAAGACGCTTATTTTCATATACCCGTCCTGAGGGCCCACCACTGTGACCTGCAGTTCATTGTTGGCCACAAGCATTTTCAATTTGCCGGGCTCCCTTTTGCCTTACCAGCGCCCCTCAGGTGTTCAAGAAAGTGATGGCGTGGTCGCAGCTCATCTAGACAGATATGGGGTTCCAGTCTTCCCCTATCTTGACGACTGACTGTTGAAGGTGGGCTTGCCCCAAGCTGTCATCACACACCTCCAGACTAAGGCCGACATCCTGCATTCGCTGGGGTTCTCCATCAGCATGCCGAAGTCGCACCTGACTCCCTCTCAGAAGCTCCTCTTCATCTGAGCTATTCTGGACACAACACAGTGTTGGGTCTACCCTCCTGAACAGCGAGTCTGGAATATTTGGGCTATGATTCCGATCTTTCAGCCGCTATCCCGGGTTTCGGTCAGGATGACCCTCAAGCTTCTGGGCCTGATGGCCTCATGCATCCTGCTGGTGGACAGTGCCAGATGGCATATGAACGCTCTGCAGTGGGACCTGAAGTTCCAGTGGGTACAACATCAGGAGAACCTGTCCGAAGGCGTCCAGATCTCTGAGGGCACTGCACACCAGTTGCAGCGGTGGCTAACAAACCAGGATTGAGTCAATGGCAGATCCCTCTCCCTTCCCCAACCAGAGTTCACAGTGGTGACCAGTTTATCAATTCTGGGATGGGGTGGCCACATAGGGGAGGCGGAGATCAGAGGCCTCTAGTCTCCGGCGGAGTCCGGGCTCCACATCAACCTTCTGGAGCTTCGGACGATTCGTCTTGCACTCAAAGCATTCCTTCCCTCTATCCGGGGAAGATTAGTGCAGGTGTTCACAGACAACACTACCGCCATGTGGTACTGCAACAAACAAGTTGGGTGGGGTCATGGACCCTATGTCAAGAGGCCCTCCACCTCTGAACATGGCTGGAACATCAGGGCATATCCCTGGTGGTTCAACACCTGGCAGGTTCTTTGAATGCCAGGGCAGACAAACTCAGCCGCAGTTGCATGATGGATCACGAATGGCGTCTTCTCTCGGAGGTGGTGCAAGGTCTCTTTCAACAGTGGGGAGAGCCTTGGTTAGATCTATTCACCACCAAGGAGAACGCACAATGTCAGCAATTCTTCGGGTTGGAATATCCAAGGCGGCACTCGCTAGGCAACGGTCTTCTATACCCCTTTCCGCCTATTCCACTTCTGCCCAGAGTGCTGAAGAAGATCAAGCGCAACCGGGCCTAAGTCATTCTTGTGGCTCCAGATTGGGCACAAAGAGTTTGGTATCCCGAGCTGTTACACATGGCCAATGATCCTCTGATCAGACTGCATATTCGGGAGTATCTTCTGTCGCAGCAGCAGGGGATGGTCCACGACCCGAACCTGTCCAGCCTACACCTCCTTGCGTGGAGATTGAGCAGCAACAGTTGACATCATTTGTCCTGCCTCCTGAGGTATGTGACCTGCAGCCAGGCCACTAAGACGGTATAAGCTTTCAGATGGAACAAATTTGTGGCATGGTGCACAGCAAAGGCAGTGGATCCACTTTCTACTCCTCTTTCTGAGGTTCTCTTGTCCCTCCTTTCTTTTGCCCAGGAAGGCTCTGCTCTGGGCACTCTAATGGGCTACCTCTCAGCCATTTCAGCCTTTCTTAGGCTTCCTGATCAGCCTTCTCTTTTCAAGTCCACTGTTGTAAATCGCTTCCTAAGAGGTATTACTCATCTTTTTCCTCCTGCTCCCTTCGTGGGACTTGAACTTGGTTCTTAAATATCTAATGTGCTCTCCCCTTGAACCGCTACATAACTGTCCTTCCAGGCTTCTGACTTTAAAAACAGTTTTTCTGGTGGCCATCACCTCTGCACGCAGGATGAGTGAGCTTCAAGCACTTTCTTCTAAGCCTCCTTTTGTGACTGTTCACCAGGACACAGTTGTCCTTCACACTCGTCCTTCCTTCCTTCCCAAGGTGGTTACTCCTTTCCATCTTGTACAGACCAGCACTTTGCCCACCTTCTTTCCGCCTTTGTATCCTTTTAAAGAGGAAGAGAGGTTCCATTGTCTGGATCTAAAGCGTGCGCTTTACTTTTATTTGTATCGCACAAAACAATTCCGGGTGGATGAACAAGCTCTTTGTTTGCTACGCAGGCTCTAAGAAAGGGCGGGTCGTGCACAAACAGACCATTTCTAGAGAGGTTGTTTTGTGCATCAAAGCTTGTTATTCCTTGGCAAATAAGGAGCCTCCAGTAGGGTTGCGCACCCATTCCACCAGTGCGACGGCAACTACCACTGGTTAGGGACGTGGATTCAGCCCTAAATGACTTCTGTCAGGCATCTACTTGGACATCGCTGCACACGTTTACAAGACACTACTGCCTGGACAGGCAAGTCCGGAGATACAGCTACTTTGGCTGTTCTGTTCTCCAGTGCTTCCTGGTGTGATCTTAGTTGGCAGACCTGCGGGTTTGGTATTGCTGGGGAATCTATTCTAAGGTAAGGAATATACAACTAACTGTTTCTTTCAGATGAACAAGTTACTTACCTTCGGTAACTATATATCTGTAAGAAATGTAGGTTAGTTATAGATTCCTTACCGCCCCACCCATCCTCCCCGTTTTGCGAACTGTCTTTTAGGGTTAAGGACATCCTTTCAGGACCCATTTTTTGCACCAGTGGTCAGTGTCTTGCATGGCTCTGCGCTTCTGGCGTGGAAAGTCTTGTACAGAGCTGACATCCACGCACGAGGGCGGCGTCTAAGTAGCTACCGCAATGTCATCCTGGCGACCATGACTCCAATAACGAAGGCGGAGCTGACCAACGCCACCTTTCGTCAAGCAGGGGTACTGCCGACGAAAAACTTCCAGTCTGACGCCTGGGGGTAATTCTAAGGTTAGGAATCTATAACTAACATATGTTTCCTACAGATAGATCGTTACCGAATGTAAGTAACTTGTTTTTCTTTGCCATACTTAGGGCCAGATGTAGGTAAATATCATTTAGCGATTATAAAATACCGAATTTTACCGATTCAGTATTTTAGAATCGGTAAAGGATATGCAGATAATGATTCAGTAAATTTTACCGAATCGGTAAATACTGAATCGGTATTAGGGGGTAGACCTACAAGGGTGGCAGGGTGTCACATTGACACCCTGTTGCACAATGACACCCTGTTGCACCCCTGTATAGTGCATGGGTGCACATTTGGCACGCATTTGGCACACATACATGCTTTTCCACATGGGGAGATGTATGTTAGTAGCTCGCAATGTGGAAAAGTAATGTTGGCTCCCAAACGTGTAAAAGTTGTGCAGCAAAGGCGCTGGGGTCATGCACCCTACAGATTATGAGTCGTGCATCCAGCGCTTGCACACCAGGGGGCCGTACTGAGCGCTGCACTGGGTGCGCAACTTTTATTTTTCTGTAAAAATAGCCCTTATCAGTAATTTCTAATATTCTCGTGGACCGTGTCCCCCGTGTCTTAGAAAACACTTTGGGGATCGTGGGGGTAGCCACAATGTCTCCACGGTCTCGCCGTCTCCCCGCATTATTTTTAAGATGGGAAAAGTGACGCGAAAGTGGTGCAAGGGTGTTGTAACAAAATAGACAACAGCACACCCTGCCAAAATGGATATCAATGGTCCCATTAGGGATCCACAATGTTATATACGGGGTGACATTAGCAGAACATCAGAGCCATAGACATTACTGGTATTTTAGACACATAGTTTATTTATTAACATGTTTTATATACATTTTTTTGGGACCAAATTAATGGTTTTTGTAAAAGACATTTCATTGATATATATTTTTCAATTAGTGATAGAGCAAGATAAAACAGGTTCAATGTATAAACAATTCAAATAAAATGCATACATAAGTTTCACACACTCCCTAACACACAAAAGCAACTCTCACACTATCCAGGGATGACTACTTCACTCGCTACCTCATTCATTCATATAATGACAAACACAAGGGGGGGAAAAGAGGAAGGAGCACCCGCGGCTACAATGGAAAGAGATGATGGTTATTAAGGCAAGGGTGCAAATTATGGGCGCAGAACAGGTGACAGGATATAGTCCACAAGGACTAAGCTACTGCAGTCCATAGAGTTCATGCCAACGCGCGTTTCGGTGTTGAATGCCAGAGTGGGCCACACCTTCTTCAGGGCGGGGGTATATTCAAACAGGGAGGGGAAACAAACGAGCTGTGAATAAAAAGCATTTTTTCATTAAATAATTCTGAGAATCAATACGGTATTATACATGCATACATTTACATTTTACATTTTTCTGTTTAATAAAGATGATTCACTGTTTTCTTTCATATAGTCTAGGCTCTGGTGTAGCGGGCCTCACTCCCAGAATCAAAGAACTTCCCAAGAATGGGGAAGTTTACAATAGACCATGTCGGATCAGGATTAGAGTGGAAATCTAACCCATCAATCATTCACACATTCATCCATCATCTCATGCATCACATTCATTATTTACTCGGGCATCAAAGATAAATTTCTGTATGACTGGGGGGATATATGGAGGTTCCTAATGGTCCCGGTCTTTGTACAGATTTAAAGAGAAAAGCCATCCCAAAATAGATATCCTGGGATCCCACGGACACCCTAGGGGAACTCCTAATTTTGGCAAGGGGTGGTAGTACATTTGGCGTGTGGTACTGATACTTTTTTTTAAAAATACGTCAGTACGGGGGATTAGTGAGGTACCTTAAGGTAACCAAGGATCTGCTTACCAAGTATATATAGACGATGTGACAAATACTCTTTTTCACTGATTCATTCACAGGATGATCCCGACTGTCGACTCGCTGGATAAATGAAGAGGTTTCCAGGTCCTGTCAGGGGGAGAAAGTCCTCCTATATAATCATCTGCGGGACACAGAAAGGTGACTTAGTATATCTTTCCTAGGCAGAGGGAACACTCATAAGCTATGCTCGAAGGGATCGAGGCGAGGACGGTGTGACCATAATTACCCGACTATATCAGTGCAATGTATCCGTTTAGTCGAGTCAGAGATATGCGGTTCGAACAGCAAGGATCAATGTGAGGTATCCGGTCCCGGAAGGAAACTATTCTTTTTCTGTTAGGGCCGATGGTAGTTAGCCAATCCGCTGTGGACTGAACAGTGAGGTTACAGTTAGATGGATAGTACTCACTTGTAAAGGTTCTTATTAAGAAAAGGAGAAAACTGTTTAGATAGTTGTTCTTAAAAATATATGGATCACATAACAATATGGTTTGCGCATGAACGCAATCCCATTATTAATAGTCTATTTTTATGAGGTGATTTTGAATACAAACATTTTTAGATGTTAGGAATACCAAAATAAGAATCGGGTGAGGGGAAATTGATGACTTATACTGATGATGTTCTAGGGGCTGACAGGGTCTGACCTCGCAAAACGCGCTCACCTGGTGGCTGGTTCGTAGACAGTATAGGGCACGGGGCGGGGAAGGCACTAAGAACAATCCGGCCTGTCGGTCGTTAAAAAGTTTCAGGACAGCAAAACAAGTCTGTTGTGAAAGATAAACACAGACTTAGAGATATCAGGTCTTCAAGAGTATGCATAAGAGGATCATATTTTTAACGGTCATGTAGCGGAATACCATAGATAATCTTCGTGAATAAATGGAATCGGCCGCCGAACTCCGCCCTCGTCCCGGTCTCGAACAGGATATGGTGAACGGTTCCGGTAGGTTGGCCTCCTATTTATATAAAAATTTGATTGGGAACATTAACTAGTATCAGGTGGTGGCCCTTAACTGAGATCAGGAGGGGGGCCAGTCTATCCAGCTAGTGTTTTCAGACATCCTCTCGCAATATTTCGGCCTCCTTTGTTGACAAGCTTGACAAATAGAGACAGACAAAGGACGCCGGTGGTGGTATGATGGTTGGGCTCCATCTTGGATTGGTCACTCGTAACATGAGGGTAAATAGTAAAACGAGTCTCCCCCGAGGGGAATTTCAAGGGAAATGGATAAATGAACAGACCAAAATCAGGTCAAAATGGAAGGTGTTTCAAATGAGGGTCACAAATTTAAAGATATTGAGATAGATATTCAGATCAGTTGGAGTGGAATCCCAAATCAGGTTAGATCAATGCCATGGCATTGAATTGGGAGAGGCGCAGAGCACACGAAATTCTGAATTCAGGTGAGTATATTATACCAGGGGCATTCTTCATTCAAGCCCTTTGCCACAGAGTTCGACATAAAGATCCAGAAGACCTCACTTTTTTTGCGGAGGCTCGTAGGATCTATTCCAGGTTTAGCCTTGATTTTTTTCTAGTATAAACCACCTGATGTCTGATACAGAGTGGGATTTGTCGAGCCAATGGGTGACAATGGGTGCTGACATTTTTTTGTTTCGAATATTAGAAGTTTTTAAGATTCCTATTTCGTTTGAATGCAAAGATCGGTCTTTGGAGTGGGGGGTCATTTTTTTTCCAGATTTAACAAGTGCCAATTGGAATTAATGGCTTGGCGAACTTTATGATTGAGGTTAGAATGGCATGTAACACAGACCAACTGATCAGAAGTTTCTGTTGATTTGGCTTGGAACATCATATCTCGATTGGCATATCTTGCCCTCTTGAATGAGTCCTTGACAAGTTTATGGGGATATCCTCGGTAGATTAATTTTTCCTTCAGGATATCAGATTGGGTCAAAAAATCCTGTATATCTGTACAATTCCTTCGAATTCGAAGGAATTGACTATACGGGATACTTTCCTTTTGGGACCGCGGATGGAAGCTGTTGTATTGGAGCAAGGTATTGCGGGCTGTGGGTTTAGTATACAGGGATACTTGTAATGTGCTGTGGATATGCTGTATCCATATGTCCAGAAATTCAATTTTGGACTGGCTGGAGTGGCAGGTAAAGTGTATGTTAGGGTCTGCTGCATTGAGCCATTGGTCCCCCTTCCATATGAAAAAGATATCATCAATGAATCTTTTCCAGTTCTTAACATTTTCATGGAAGGGGGCCATCTCATTGAATATGTTAATCCTCTCAAATTCTCCCATGTATAGGCACGCAATGCTGGGGGCGCAGCTGGCACCCATGCTGACTCCCACCTTTTGTCTGTATATAGTTTGGTCAAATTCAAAGTAGTTTTCAAAGAGGACCACTTCTAAGCATTGGAGGATGAATTCAGTGTTATTGGCCTCAGATCTCCTAGATAGAATGTTGTCAATCGTATCAAGGGCCCCTTGTTGAGGGATGTTGGAGTATAAAGACTCCACATCTAGAGTCATCATCAATTCTCGATTTTCAAAGAAAGGGGATCCTTCGATCAGACTGATAAAGTGTCCGGTGTCCTTGACATAGGATTCTAATTCTGTAACTAGCGGTGTCAAGAACCGATCAATGTATTTAGAGAGTGGCTCTGTCGCAGATCCAATAGTAGAAACTATGGGTCTGAGAGGAGGATCTGAGCTGCTTTTGTGTGTCTTGGGTACCCCATATATAATAGGTATTCTGGTGGTGCTTGGGGTGAGGAATTCTGCTTCCTGTTCACAGATGGCATTAGTTTGAACTGCTTTTTCTAGTAGTCGGAGAATGCGCTGTTTTAGGGTGTTTTCAGGGTTGGATCGGACAGGTGTATAGTGTCCTGATGTGGTGAGAAGGTCCTTCATCTTGCTGGTATAGTTGTCAGTGTCAAACATCACAATTCCACCCCCCTTATCGCTGGTATAGTTGTCAGTGTCAAACATCACAATTCCACCCCCCTTATCGCAGGGTTTGATGGTAATATTTTTATTGGTCTTTAGTTCTATTAGGACGTTCTTTTCTTGGGTAGACATATTAGAGGGTGTTGTAAATCTGGTTTGGATTTTGAAAGTGAGGACAGGGTGCATCTGTAGGGTAAGTGCATGTTAGTGTAGGGGTAACAATTGCCTCTTGCTGCGTGTACTTGTAAGTTCATCTGATTTGCTCGTTTGTTAAAAACTGAAACTTTCTACACCTCTTTTTCATTGGTTGTGAAGAAGACGTATTACCGACCAATCCGTTTCCTTGGGCAGATTTTGGAAAACGTTTGATTGGCTGTTGTGTGGTTAACTCTACCTTCCTGATCTTAATGTTGGTTTGTCTTGTTTTTTCTATGTGACGTTACGATACCCTCACCATGTATGTAGCCCATTTTGTGACGTACTTTATTTTTATAATGCGTTTCAAACCCTCCTTGATAATGTGCCCCCAGTTGTGGTAGGGTGTTTTTAATTTAAACTGTCTACTGTGCTTACGAGTTTGTTGACTGTGAAGGTATTTAAAAATATTACTCTATTTTCTATTCTATCATAATTATGCTGACTTTTCTCCTTTAGCGTGGATTACTTTGTCCTTTCATTAAATGAATAATTCTTCAAACCATCCTTGAAAGAAAAATGCACAAGTTTTCAAAATATTTTTATTGAGTCTTTTATATTCATCACATGGATGAAATGCAAAATCTTTTTTTCAATTATTGGTATCACGTGTTGGACCACATTTATTTTATTTTATCATAAGCACTCATTCCTTATGTTTACATTATATAAGTGTTGCCCCATCATTGTAATTTAAATGTTTGGGCTTTTTTTACTTTCAGATAAAGTAGAATAGAAGTGCTACGACAAACACTCCCTCACTACTTCATCTTTCTTTTTCTATGTACATTTCCTTTCAATATTAATTTAACTATCATTTTTAAAAATGTAAATAATTATTATTATTTGAAGCCGCAATTATATTCTTTTTTCAAAAAAAGTGCTTGCGAAGATAATCCTCCTGTTCTTCACGAGTGAAAATAGGAGAAAGCACTACTCAATAAAAATACTTTTAGCCCATTTTCACTCTAGAAGATAAAGAGTATTCTCTTTTATTCCAAAGTATTTCGGTTTTTCATCGATACTTTAATTATACTACATTTTTCAATCATTAAGAAATACTTGCATACTAAAAAAAATATTATTTATTATGTTTGGAAATCCTCTGTTGAAAGTCATTCAACTCCAGTTGAAGGATCATAAAGTTATATATAAATTAAAATATACATTAACAATATGATCCCTCTGTGTAAATAAAAGATAAATTCAAGAGGATGGTTTCGCTCCAAAATATTACTTTGCACGTAGTAATTAGTTAATTAACTTATATTTTTTGTAATGGTTGCTTCGTCAACCTGTTATTATATTACATTTAAACTTAATCATTCCATGTTCAATAATCATTTGATTTTTTTTGCTTTCTTTTTAAAAAATATCAATCATATACCCATTCAGATAATATACCTCTCTTCCATATTCTTTCCTTCCTCCGTCGAAATTCATCCAACTCCTCTAGAAGGAAGACAATGTTTAATGTATTTTAAAATATATATTAACAATATGTTCCCTCTGAGGAAATGAAAGATATTCTCAAGATGCTTCCGCAGCCCCGAAACATTACCTTGCTCATAGTTTCTTCGCCCATATTAATTCTCTAAAACGAAACAAATTTTCCCACAGGTGTGGTTTATATACTTTTTGGTTACTTAACACACTATGGGATCAATTTATTGCTCCTCCCACTTTTAAGTCACGTTTTTCAGTTGACAGGTGTTCTCATTTCCTCTGTTTTAGTGGGTCAAGTGTTTATGTAAACGTGCCTCTTTCCATACTTTTTAACTTTCGTATAATTTCTAAAATGCTTTATTTAAATTCGTATTACTTATTAAAGCATTTCTGTAGGTTATTTTTTTTTTAATACGAGAATTAACATTAATTCCCCCTTTTGTTTCGAATTATCATTGTAGTAACTCTCTTTTTCTGTAAAACATTTTATTATTCTTCATTACCCTAAACCCCAATTTTCCTTGTATCCCATGCCAGAGATACTCTCTATTAAACTTTGAGTATTCTAATTTATATCTGACTATTAATTTATTTAATTCCATTACTGCGAGTTTTGATACATTTGTTTATCTAATATTTTTTATCTTTTTTTATACACTGCAAGGGTTACTGTTATTTGTCTAGAACCTCACTATGAATCAGTGTCCATGTGGCAAAATTGAGAGAGAATGATTTGGTTTGTTGATGTGTTTGCAGTTACATAACTACATACACTCTTGCGGTAAGCCAGGCTTTAGGGTATGCACGTCTTCAAACTACTATGCATTATGCATTTAGTGGTGTAACCAGCTTCACACTTGTGCTTTAGGCCTACAATTCCCCAGTCACTATCTATATACTCCAGCAAACACAGTGTGACTGCTGTTGCAATTTTCAAAATGACCATGTAGTAATTCATTCACTAAAGTAAAAATCAACCAATTAAGAATTCAACCAGTGTCTTTACTTATATTAATGTAATCATTCAGTCAGTAAGCATGTACTCATGCAGTGAGCCAGTATTTAGGGAATGGAGTGAATCAAAGTGCTATGTATTGTGCATGAAGTTGTGTAATAACCTTCACATTTGTGCTTCAGGACTACAATTTCCCCCTCTCTATACATACCAGGGGTCTCCAACTTGTAGCTCGGGAGCTACTGGTAGCTCACCAGCACTCTGAAAGTAGCTATCAGAGGTGAAGCCCAACCAAGCCAATGTCAAAGATTCTGTATATATTAAAGAAGGTAGTACTGCTCATTTCACTACCCTTAAGAGTTACAGACAAGCAAACGAATGGCAGGGCCTGTTGATAACACTCAAACACATACGGTGGTGGCGTATCAATTAATCAGTTCGGGATGTATAGAGCGCAGTTCTCACCTTTGAGGGTTTACAGGCGGGGGATTTGTGCAGCTTTGGTGATTCGAAAAGCCAGGTCTTATGGGTCTTCCTGAATGCTTTCAGTGTACGGGTTCAACTGATGCTGAGGGGGAGTTCATTTCAGGTCTTGGCCATGATGTAGGAGAAGGGTGTGCCTACTGTCTGGTTCTTTGGATACAGAGAATTTCGGCAAAGGCCTGGTCTGCGGAGTGGAGGTTTCTTTTGGGGGTGTAGTAGGAGATTGAGGTATTGGAGTCTGGTGTTGTGGAGGGCTTTATAGGTGTGTGTGAGCAGCTTGAAGGTCACTCATTTTCCGACGGGGAGCAAGTAGAGTGCTTGTTTATGCTGGGTAATGTGGTCTTATTGTGGGATGCTTAGGATGAGTCTGGCTGCGGCGTTCTGGACAGTCTGAAGTTTATGGAGTAGAAATTTGTTGATTCTGGTATAGAGGGCGTTGCCGTAGTCCAGCCTGCTGGTGATGAGTGCTTGGGTGATGGTCTTCCTTGATTTGTGGGGTGGGCCTATTTGAAGGTCTTGCTTAGTATGTGGAGGGTGTTGAAGCATGTGAAAGCTGCAGTGTTGGCCTATGGGTCGTCACATGAAACATGTTTATCCACTTTAAATGTAAGTTGGGGAGACTTACTGTTGTGGTAATATCATTTGTGGGACACTGCATGAAACCTACTTAATTAGAAGCATTTAATATTGATACATGTTTTCCTAGCATTCTGCTATAACTTCACCTGGAATTTTTGGGTGGTTAGTAGTGATAATTGTGCTTTGGGTGGTCATAGTGTAATGTGACATACATACCCAAAGCACAACCCCTACACTTCACAAACACTACTACACTACCCTAAACCTTAAAACACTGCTCCCAGCATGAACTTTTATAGTACATAAACAACATTCACTTCTTTAAACCCTAAAACACTGTGCCCTACAGTAGACCAACACCACTGCACTATTCTAAACCTTAAAACACTACCCTCAGCACTACCTCCTACACTACACAAACACCAGTGTACTACCCTAAACGCTAAATCTACCACCAACACGACCCCCTACTCTACACAAAGACCAAAGCGCTACCTTAAACACTAAATCTATCCCCAGCACAACCCGTTCAGTACACAAACACCACTACCCTACCCTAAACCACTACCCCAACACTTATACAAACAACACTTAGATAGTCACTCATAGTTAGTGTTATAAAATCACTATTACAAGTATACAGTTATCCATACAGTTACTGATGTAATCACTTAGTTATATGTATACATCTTTATATACAACAAATGTCACACACAGTGGCTTTTATTTTAGAACTTTATTGTACATGTAGCATTGAGAGATATATTTGCTCATTACCACACCCATAAAGATATTAACTCACCCAAACAATTGTTATAACATGTAGTCTTAACGTCATAAACCTACTGAATCAACTATTCACACATTTTGGACAGTCAGACACACCCCAGCGACCCACACACACATTCACTCTCCCATAAAAATACTCAGTTAACTAATCAGTAAGTAATATAGATTTTCACGTAGGTAGTAACCAACTGGTGCAGCAATTCACAGAACAATTATAATAATACAGATATTCACACAGTTTAGTCACTATCCAATATATTTAATGAGACACTATAAATTATTCAAGTAAACAATCAATCAAACTGCTACTAAATCCTTTATCCATATTTTTTATATCCAGTCATGCTTCAATGCAGATTGCTATATATATATAATACATATTTAAATAAACCAAACCACATTCACTGGATACTGTCATCATTGATGTCATAAGTGATGTCATATGACATGTCATCAGTGATGTTATCAGTGATGTCACTAACCATGTCATGAATGATTTATTATATATACGTAACGGGTTGCGTATGAAGGGGCCATTTTTAGAAGGAAAGGAAAAGTTATGCAGGGCAACTTTTTGTCTCCTTGTAAATATGGAGAAGCCAACTGCGCAACCAGTACGTCACAAAAAGTGGCGTACTGATGGCGCACAGAGCTTGTAAATCTCCCGTACAATTTTTTTCATTTCTCCTAATTTTCTTCTTACAATATACGCTACAACGCACAGCATACATTGTAAGAGAAAAATGTCTTCACTGATTGTTTTTGTGCAGGAAGGTGTGTCTTCCCGCACAAAAGCAAACTCCACATGACACAGATATTGTTGCACTGTGGTGCAAGGGTGCGTGTATCAACTCATGCCTGCAGTTTAAACAGCAGTGCAGAGGGAAGGAAATCCAACATGTTTATGTACATATGTAGCATCTCTGTCCTTCGGAAGTAGCTCAGCACGCTGTAGCTAAAGAGATTACAGTGTCATGCTACAGCACTTCCTTATAGTTCTGCAGTTATACATTCACCATATATGACAAATGTATTCTTTACTGAATTATGCAGTATAGATACATTTTTGTAAACTTTCACACACTAGCATTTACATTTAGCTGTTTCTTTAACCAGAGTAGTTAGTTCTGAAAATACATTTTTTTGTTTTTGTACTTTTATATATTTTTTTGATTTTTATAACGATTTTTTTTTTAGAAAGAAAAAAAAAAGTCAACTGGACGAACAAAACCATGAACTTTGAGGGAATAAAAAAAAACCTAGCATTGATGGTTATCAATTGCTCTGCAAACTAGGTCTACTGATTGCTCCCCATAACAAATTAAACGATTGCAGTTCACACTGTTTATTCTAACTTTCACAAATTGGGGACGTATGTCTGGTCGTTGATGTTGAAGGTAATGCTGCAGAGGTTCTTGGTATGGCCAATGGTGGCGGTATATTTTGGCGCAGTCTTCTACATTCTTCGTGAGCATAGTTCACAGGATGCATGGATTGGAGGTGCGTGCGCATACTATCAGTGCTACAGGAGTATTTCTTGTTTGGATCTCCTCTGAACAGTACTGCCTGGCAAATCTTGCATGTTACTTTGGTTTCGTTACATTTCTTTTGCCCCTCTGGAAAACTAAAAAAGTTCCATACAATGGATGTGCATCTTTTGGGAGGGTGAGGTTCTGGTAGAAATTGTATAGTAACAAAATCATCAGGATCAGATCATTCTTGCAGTGGTGTAGCCATTTTGTAATCCCAAAAGAAATTCAGGGTTCCAATGAACAAAAAGTGACGTTCTTTTCAGGATAGGTCTTCTCGTAAGGAAGGTCTAAGAAGAGTAATTGAAATAGGTGGGGTTCTTCAATAGTTAGAACAGTAAGTGTTATAAACCAATGAAATCTCTTTTGTTGGGTCACATGGGATCTGCGTTGGGTGCGTACACGCACCACGCATCTAGCGCAACTTCTCCAAATTGCATTTAAAAGTAATAAAAGTTTATTAAAACTAAAAGAATATTTTTTCCCCTTAATATTTATAATAAATATATATATATATTTCGAAAATTTTTGCAAAAGTTGCACGCTCACCGCGGTGTGGCGTGATAAGTATATGTTGCTTATGCGCTTCAAGTCACGTACGGGTCGCATAGCAATCGCTCATGAAAATATGTACCCATCGCACACCTTACGCGCATCCTACAGAAAAATTGTTAAATGGTGGCTACGTTCTGCGCAGCAATCGAGAGAGGTGCGCTTTTTGTGCGGGACTTCTCAAACAATTGTTTATAAAAAAGAAAATAGAAAATATTAAAATATTTTTTTAAATATATATATATATATATATATATATATATATATATATATATATTACATTTGAAACAAATATATATATTTTAAAAATGTGTAATGTAATCTTACAAATAAGATATTTAAAAATGAATATATTTAAAATAAATGTGTAAATCAGTATCAGAAATAAATATAACAATTAATAGATTTTAAAATTGTTATTTAATAAATCTTTTAAAATCACTGAAAAAAACCTTGTGTTTCAGGCAGGTTATACTTTGGAATTATCATTTAAAAAACCTTTGAAATTCACTGAAAAAACCACAGGTTTCAAGCAGGTTATAGGAATCATCATTTAAAAAATCTTAGAAATTCACTGAAAAAAACATAGGTTTTAGGGGTGTTATAGTTAACTGGACGTTTCACTCATAAAAAACCGTTGAAATTCCTCCGTTATAGTTAGTTGTACTAATGTAACTCTCGCGCCTGCGATCCACTGGCGATGATGTGACATATTACATCATTCATGACATGGTCAGTGACATCACTGATGACATCTCAAATGACATCACTGATGACATCATTCATGTGACATTCAGATACACTTCATCATACACTACTATAATCTTTCACCATTCACTGTAAAATAGAGAGTACCATATTTGAATCCATTGACACACCAATACAAGTATCTAAAAACCCACTCAGTCATTGCTAGATCTACACAAACATGTAATCAATTACCTATACATTCACTCATACATGCTGTCAATGATCAATAGAGCACTATCAAATATACTTATACACCTATATTGACATTACACACCAGCACACATCCTATTTACTTATGCAGTCATCCTACTCACTTATGCAAACAATGGATCATACTAATATTTACTCAGCTTCACACTTATACAAACACCACTTCATGTATTCATATAGATAGTAATTCGTACTTAGTGTGTTATAAAATCACTATACAAGTATACAGTTATCCATAAAGTCACTCGTGCAATCAATGAGTCTTATGTATACTTATTTATATACAACAAATGTCACATATACTGCCTTTTCTTATTCTAGTTTGTTGGACATGTGCCATTGAGAGAGATATGTGCTCATCAGCACATCCATATACATACACCCAAACAAGTATTATAATATGTACTCTTAACGTCATATACCTACTGAATCAACTATTGACACATCTTTTGGCAGTCACCCCCCCCCCCCCCCCACCGAACCACACACACATTCACTCTCCCAAAAAAATAATCAGTTAACTAATCAATAACTAATATACACTTTCACATAGCTAGTAACCAAATGGTGCAGCAGTTTACACAACAACTGAGAAAATAATACAGATATTCACACAGTTTAGTCACTATCCAATATATTTAGTGAGACACTATAAATTAGTCAAGTAAACAGTCAATCACACTGCTACTAAATCCTCCATCCAGACACTTATACACCCACTCATTCTTCAATGCAGATTGCTATATATATATATATAATACAAATTTACATATTGTGCCAAACCACATTCACTGGATGATGGCATCAGTGATGTCATGTGAGATGTCATCAGTGATGTCACTGACCATGTCATGAATGATGTAATATGTGACATCATCACCAGTGGATTGTGGGCGTGAGAGTTACAGTTAGTACCACTAACTATAACAGAGGAATTTATATGTTTTTGTATGAGTGAAATGTCCAGCTACCTAGAACACCCCTAAAACCTATGATTTTTTTCAATGAATACATATATATATATATATATATATATATATATATATATATATATATATATATACATATATTCTAGAGGCATTTATATCATCTCTAGTTCTTTTTCCTATGTAAAATCTGCTTCTATGCCAATAGTTGTCATTGTTTATTCTCTGAGTAATTTTCAGGAAGTCCTAGCTAGGACAGGACTTTATATGGTATAAAGGAGTTGCTAGTTGGCATGGCCTTCTGCTCTGTTCCACAGTGTCAAACACACGGTTCGGGCCTGGTATAAGACCAAGCAGGTTTATTTTCATTGGGTAATTTGGCAACATTTGTGAGAAAGTGCCCACTTTCTTGCATGGTATGCCCCCACTTTTTGCTGAATGGCTGATATGCTTTGACTGAGTGTGCCCTGAGCTCCTGCCAATCAGGTACCCTGGGCCTGTGTTCCTTCCCTTAAACTGCATTAAAACCTAAACCAAATTAGCATTTCTGGCCACCAGTCAGACCTTGGTAAATGGTACCCAGGGCACTGTTACCAGAGAAGGCCCCTAAGGGCTGCAGCACTTATTGTGCCACCCTTAGATACCCTGTACCCTGACACTCTCACACTGCCTTTGCAGGCTGCGTGTCTTGGTGCAGAATAAAGTGAAGAGTCGACATGGCACACAAACCTGTGTGCCATGCCCACAAAACAGTCATCCCTCTAGCTGGGTGCCGCATGCCAGTGGTGATGGTACAGGTGCATGAGCCCTGTACCCGTACAGTACCCAGGTCCATTCCTGGGCACTGTAAGTGCAGTGCTGCCATTAAGAGCATATGGTGCTGGGAGTTTGTCATTACAAACTCCACAGCACCATAATGGCTACACTGAAGAGTGGGAAGTTTGGTATCAAACTTCTCAGCACATTAAACTCACACCGATGCCAGAGTGGGATTTAATGTAAAATGCACGACACAGGGCATCTTAGAGATGCCCCCTGAAATTCGACCAACTCCCAGTGACCTGACTGAGTACCTACCTAGGCTGCCTCCACCAGACATGTTTCTGGACCCCTGGGTTGAGAGCTTGCTGCTCTCGGGGCCCTGAAAATGCACATTCTGGGATGAGGTGCCAAGCCGCCTCCCCCAGGTTGGGCAGGGTTCACGAAGGAGAAGCTTCAAAGGCATACCGCCTTTGGGAGCCTCTCCAGACCACTTGCTGAACTCAGCAACTGATCCCCACTGGTTCTACCCCCCACTTTGGGCGGGTGATCCGGCGGGAAAAACACAGTGAGGAAGAGAGGTGTGCCCACCTCTGTCAACTCCACCCCTAAGGTGGGGAGGCGAGGTTAAGCTCAACCTGAAGTCCCCGCCATCTTGAGGATGGGGGGAACTCAGCCAACCAGGGATAGGCTCCTGACCCCCTCCCACTGTAGAGTGGCAGAATATGGGGGGTACCCACCCCAGGGAAGGGACCCTGTGGTCCATGCCCTTTACCTAGTTGTAACACTCCTAAATGTAGGATTTAGGGGCACCCTAAACCTTTCTTCCTCAGATCCAGCAACCACATGAAAAGAAGGACAAAAAGCCCTGCAGAAGCTTACAAGAAGATTACGTCCACTGTCTTGGCCCCAGCCCTACAGGCCTGTCTCCCCTCGAACCTGCTCCTGCAAAACCCCGGCGTGTCCAGAGGCCAGCAACCTCAAAAACCCTGGATCATCTGCCTGCATTCACTTTCCAAGCTGTTTCTCCCGTGAACACTGAACGTGTTTAAACTGCAGCTCCTGGTGCCAGCCAAAAACCGCAAATCCAGCCCACTCTGCACCCGCGGAGCTAGGCCCTTGTTTGAGTGAACAAACACCACAAAGAGGTTCCCCCGGCGATCCTGACCCGAGATCCGGTGACCCCTGACCTGCCTCAAGCCTCCAGACGCCGCCTGCAGCCTAAACCCAGAGGACCCCACCTACCGCGACCAGAGTGGGTAAGAAAATCGGATATCCAAAGGCATCTCAGCACCCAACGCCCCACTGCCTTGTGTGACCAACCCAGCGGTGCCTAACCATCCCTCTACATCCCAACTTACCCCTCGAAGAGGCAGTCACTCCTGGAAAATACTCGTCCACGAGCCTACAGTGTTTCTTTATCTCGGAGAATCTCCATTTAAATCAACCGGGCACCTGACCTCGAAACAGCTCCCTGCACGCGGCCGCCCTAGTGCCACTGAGGGTGTAACAACAGTGCTAACCTGGTCCCCAACTTGCCCTGAGCTTAACCTTAGGAGCTTTGCTCCCACAGCCTTGTGGCCTACTTGCCAGAAGCCACCAACCGGAGCCCCCCTATCCCCCATAGGATAACATTGGGCATCAACACTATGAACCCGGCCACCCTAGTGCCGCTGAGGTTGCAACAACAGTGCATCACTGACCCTGGGAGACCCCTGAGTCTAACCCCAGAACCCTAACTCAAAAGACCGATTACTTAGCTCGAAACATATAACTATTTTTTCCTCATAGGATACCATTGACAATTTTTCTCCCAAAAAGTTTCTAAGTGTCGAATTTTGAAAACTACAAATTTTGCTTAAATTCAGCAGAATAACCAAAATGCATTTTCTCAACTGTTCTCAGGAAATTTCCCAGTGCTGAATCTAGGATCCAGCACTGAGTCAGAAAAAGTATAGATAACATAACTTACCTGCTAAGTGAATTTCCTCCCATAGGATAACATTGGTGATTATATGTGAAATGGTTTCCAAGTGGCAACTTTTGAAATGCAATAATATTCTTTAAAAATCGTACCTTTAACCAAAACGCATTTACTCACCTGTTTTCAGGAAATGTCCCAGGGCTTATTCTAGTCAGGAGAATGGCCATGCACTTCATGCTAAAGGTGGTTCTATAATTCCGCATAAACCAGTCCATTCAAATACCAAGTTTCTTCCAGAATCCAAAGACACAGGCAGAAAGAACATTGCACACTATTGACGCTAGGAGGGCAGTCATGTACTATGTTAAAAGAATGAAAGAATACAGGAAAACAAAGCAACTCTTTGTATCCTTCACAAACAGTTTCTTGGGAAGACCAGTAACCAAAAACACAATTGCACGATAGATTGCACAAGCCATACAGCTCTGCCACAAGCAAGCACAACAGCATTTGCAAACAGCTCCACAAGCGCACTCAACCAGAAATAAAGGAGCAACTATCACCTTTTTAGCCAGTACTCCAATTCAAGCCATCTGCATGGCTGCAACATGGTCTTCAGTGCACATGTTCACAAAGCACTACTTCATGGACATCCTAATTAATAAAGAAGCGCCAGTGGGATAAAAAATCTTGCAGCATCTATTCACAAACCAACGCTCATCTTCCATCCAGCCACCACAAAATAAACAAAACGCTACAAAATCTATGCACAGCATGTAAACCCAGAAAATATTCACACTGCAAAATGAAAAATGTTTCTTATCTGTTGGTGTAGTTTTGCAGCATGAAGAATTTTCTGGGTTTATTAGTGAACCCACCCTCCTCCACCAAAGAAGATGAGCAGAAAAAAAAGGAGGAAATTTAATAATAAGAATAAAGAAAGGAAAACAATCAGCAGAAAACTGGAAGTCGACGTCACAGAGGGACACCAAATGGTGGTATGTCGATTCCCACCAGCAAAACAAAAGAAAAAAATGACGAATTCAACAATTCTGGACCCCACCACTAAATGGCGGAATAAGCACAGCATTGGAATCCAGAAAATTCTTCAAGCTCAAAAACTACACAGACAGGTAAGAAACGCTATGTTATGGTGACGAGTTATCAAAAATGCTGATGGGCGTACTAGGCCCTCACACTCGGGCTGATGAAAAATTGAAAGTAGGCCAGTGGCAAAGTGCTGAAGCATTGGCACTCAGTGTTGGGACATGCAGTTCTCCGGTGGTGCACAGATGTAGTGTCTAAGTGGAGAGGCGCAAGGGCCATCAACCTGAGATATTTGTTACGTAGAGGAGATCATTGGCAGTGCTGAACAGTGGCAACAGGATCATCGTCCTGATCCTACTGACCTCTTCACTCAAGTGTGGATTTCTGGAGACTGGCTCTTCTGTTATCTAGTAGCATCCCATTCTCTTTAGTCCTAAGAATATTGCCTACACTTCCATGGAGATAGCTAAAGTTTCCACCTCTATCCCAGGCCTTTTCTGCTACGTGTACAGACATCTTCCAAGTAAAAGGTGAACATTGAATAAACCAAAAGAATCGGCCTCTATGCAGAATAGTCACAGTTGCCTCAAGTCAACAAGCTACTTAGATTCAATGTTACTCTCAAACCTTTGGCAGCAGCCAGTAATTCAGATGTGTAAAGCTCCACAGCAACCAGCTATCAAGGGAAACTGTCATTGAGTATCTGAATTGGACCACTGGCCAGTCACAGGACTGTTGCTCTTTTATTGTCGATCTGGATGCAAACAAACTTCTTGAAACTGAACGTTGACAAAACGTAAGTGATTCTTTTTGGCATAAACTCCTTTCTGGAACATTACTTGGTGGCCATCAGACTTCAGCCCTCTACCTACCCCACCCCAAAGGTAAAAACCTTTTGGCGTGATCTTTGGCAATCAGCTCAGCTTCAGAGAGCAAATTAATCACACCACTTCTACCTGCTATTTCATCATCAGTATAAAAGTATTCCATTCATCCCTCTTGAGCTACAAACACTGGTCGTCGTTGCACTCATTCTTTCCAGGATTAACTTTTGTAATGCGCTCTACTTAGGCACTACAAAATGTGCACAAAATAAATTACAATCCTTGCAGAATGCCGCTACACGACTTCTTCTGAAGGCTTCCAAATTCCGATACATCTTAAGAGTGGGCAGAAGGATGCATTCTGGGATAGTCGGATGCTAAATTACTTAGTAAGTGATCACTAGGTGAGAGGGAACCTGGTAGCCCGTTGGCTACCAACTGCATCCGGCCCTGAAGGCATTTTCCGAGCATAAAGATGGTACCCTTGGCAGCCTGATCTCAGATCTCAACCGACTTGGAAGAAGAACCAAGAAGGACTTCCCTGCTGCACAGAGGGACCAGCAAAGAGAGGCTTCACTGATGGGGACTGCTCAAGGAGAAACTGTCTCCAGAGCCCAATCAAGCCACGAGACTCTAAGACCCTGCTATCTGGCCTCCTGTTTGCAGTACAGGGACACTGCAGCTGAAGAAGCTTCTTGGGGCACGTTGGTAGCCCAAAGACTTCAACTAGCTACCTCTGTCGCCGTGCAGCACTATGCTGAACACGTACGTGCTGTTGGAAAGTGCTGGCAGCCTCAGAAGGGAAGTTATTGTCTCAGGAAGGATTGGCCTGTGACTATGACGGACAATTGTTAGTCAGATAAAGTGCCTGGAACTTCTGAAGGACTGCTTCATCTGTGAGGGTAACTGTTCTTGAGGACCTTGCTGGTCCTCCTGACTAGCTCGCTGCTGGAGTTGGTCATCCCAAGTACCTCTAACCGACCGTATTGACACTTAACCTAAGTCTTCTTTGCATGTCCAGTTTGTTGACTTTGCGAATGCTTATTCATGGTTGAGTGAAATTGCTTTGATTTATTATTGCTTGTAAAGCAATATATCTGGAACCCTCTGGTGGATTTTTTTGTTCTAGTGTCTAAATTATTATGTTAATACAGCCTATTTTTATAAATTGGTATCTGATTTCTTGAGTGTCGTGTTTATTTCTTCTGCAGTTGTTTTTGTGCTATTTAAATGCTTTACACTTGTTTCTGTGTGTAACCCTTGCTGCCCAATGCCATAGCTATTTAGGGTTGAGCTGAGGGTTTTACAGATGAAACCTGCCGGACCTAATGGGGTTCGTAGGTGTATTACATAGTGAGGTCGCACAACCACATCATATAATACACCCCATTTCCTTACAATTCTTTTATTCAGTTGTTTGTTCACTGGGGCCTTATGGTGGCCTTCTGAAGCTGGCTTTGTCCAGAGAAGATGAACCCAAGAAGGCTGCCTGTTCCTTTGAAGTGGATGTAATTTCTAATCACAAACATACACTTGGCTTTACAATGGATTCAGAACAATAGGGGAAAGAGGAGCACAGCACAGGTGTAAAGTTAGGGAATGTAATGTTCACAGTTGAGCAGCATTTAAAAATAAAAGCTCCAAACATACATGTTGGGACATCACTTGTCATGTACCCTATCAATATTGAACACACACCACTAATAGTCAGGGGAGCTAAGGGGTCCCACTTATGACTGAATATAGAGATTTACATATGGAGAATTCGTTAGCAGGCTTCCCACTCGGCTGCAGGTAACACTTCTGCCACATGACTGTTGATCTACTTCCACCAACTGTTAGTTATGTCATGGAATGTTAATGAGGGGGGTAGCTATCCATGATTGAAGGAGTATCACTGTGGGTGTACTGTGTCATCTAACAGTGTCTAGCACTATATTGGTGAGCTACAGGCATAATCATGTAGACTATCTGTTGGGGGTTTGTGACACAAGTGTCCTGCACAGGAAACCATACTGAATCAATAACAATGAGAAAACGAGGAGCATGATGTCACATGGCCACTGTCAAAATAAGTACACAACACTGTTTCAGATTATACAGCACGTATTTTCTTGCTGGAAATAATTTGGGAAACTTCACTGGCTGGATGTGGGTGTACTCTATAAAGTCACACCTATTAGATCATCCGAAAAGACCGCACCAACCAATCAGGAGGAGGCATTGCCATCATCCACAAGAACACCATGCGAATCACGACCAGCTCCGACGATAACCTCGCGACCGCCGAACACCTTCATTTCCAGATCCACACCGACCCCAGGACCACACTTAGAGGCACCCTCATCTACAGACCACCAGGAACCCGCACACAATTCAATGAAGTCATCACTGACTTCATCAGCCCACATGCCCTCACCTCCGAGAACTACATTTTACTGGGAGACCTCAACTTCCACCTGGAAAAAAAAAACGACAGCAACACCACCACCCTTCTGGACAACCTGGCCAACCTTGGACTCAAACAACTTGTTGACACCCCCACCCACTTAGCCGGACACACGCTCGACCCTATCTTCACCTCCAGCAAACACATCGCCTTCAATCACACTACAGCTCTCCATTGGACGGACCACAGCTGCGTTCACTTCAGCTACAAAAAGACTACGACCCACATCCCACCACAACCTATTCCTCGAAGAAACTGGAACAAAATCACCACCGACCAACTCCTCACATCGCTTAACCAAAACCCCCCCACCATATCATCGGACCCAAACCAAGCTGCCACCAAACTCACACAATGGATGTATGTATGTAAATGTATAGGCATTTATATAGCGCACTACTTACCCGGAGGGTCCCAAGGCGCTTCGACCGCTGCGAAACCCTTCCTGGCTTCCCTGAGAGATGGTCCCTTAATGGGTATCTCCAGGGTGAGACCAGGCATCCCCGGCGGTCTGGTGGGGCCGTTAGTGAAGATGAGGCAAGCTAGTGCCCAGAGTTGCCGAGTGTGATCGCTGATCAGAGTGGGCACCGAGGCGAGAGAATTATCGAGTCCGCTGACCCTGGTCCAGAAACCTGCCGCGCCGGGAATCGAACCCGGGTCCCGGGCCGTCCTCTGCTCTCGGGTCTGCCGCCTCTAACCAGTGAGCCACACTACTTCAGCTCACACTACTTCAGCTCACACTACTTCAGACCCACAGCTCTGACGAATTAGCACCCTTGAAAAACCACCAGATCAAACAAGGTAACAAAAAGGCCCCCATGTTCAACGATGACCTTAAGAAATCCAAGAAGTTATGTCGTACCCTCGAGAAAACCTGGAGAAAAAAACCCAACCACTAACAGCCTGACCACCTTAAAGGACGCCACCCGAAAACACCACCAATTGATCCGATCCACCAAGAAATCAGCATTCAAGAATCGACTCGACAACAACGCCCAAAACAGCAAGGAACTATTCAACATTGTCAAAGAATTTACCAACCCCACCGCCGGCACCAACGACATCACTCCCTCCCAAGACCTCTGCGACTCTCTATCCTCTTTCTTCCACAACAAAATCGTTGACATTCATAACAGCTTTGAAAACCTGTCTGAAGAACAACCCTCTCCACCCACCTCCGAACCAAAATAGCACTCTCACAACCTTTGCGCCTGGAACCCAATCACTACTGAAGACACCATCCGTCTGATGAACTCCATCCACTCAGGTTCACCAACTGACCCATGCCCCCACCACATCTTCAACAAAGCAGACTCCATCATCGCACCCCATCTCCGTGACGGCATCAACTGCTCCCTCAACTCCGCTACATTCCCAGAAAGCTGGAAACACGCCAAACTCAGCGCCCTTCTGAAGAAACCCACAGCGGACCCATCTGAACTTAAGAACTACCGCCCCATCTCACTCCTCCCCTTCCCGGCCAAAGTCATCAAGAAAGCCGTCAATAGCCAGCTCGCCGCCTTCCTTGAATCCAACAATTCACTCGACCCCACACAGTCCGGCTTTCGAGCCCAACACAGCACCGAACCCGCTCTCATCGCTGCTACGGATGACATCCGAACGCTTCTGGACAACGGAGAATCAGTTGCCCTCATCCTACTTGACCTCTCCGCCGCCTTCGACACAGTCTGTCATAACACCCTCATACAAGGCCTCAACAACGTCGGAATACAGTTGAACTGGATCATCTCGTTCCTCGCCGGAAGAACACAGAGAGTCCGCCTCCCCCCATTCAAATCAGAAGCCACCGGAGTCTTCTGCGGCGTACCACAAGGATCATCACTCAGTCCCACCCTCTTCAACGTGTACATGAGTCCCCTCGCAACCATCGCGCGACAACACGACCTCAACATCATCTCCTACACCGACGACACCCAGCTAATCCTCTCCCTCACCAAAGACCCCAACACTGCCAAAATCAATCTACACGAAGTAATGAAAGAAGTAGCCGAATGGATGAAGAACAGCCGTTTAAACTAAACTCGGACAAAACGGAAGTCCTCATCTTAGGATCGTCCCCCTCTGCATGGGACAACTCGTGGTGGCCACCGGCTCTGGGCACAGCACCCATACCTACAGATCACGCACAGAACCTGGGCTTCATCCTAGACTCCTCCCTCTCGATGACCAGACAAGTCAACGCCGTCACATCATCATGCTTCAACATCCATACGCATGCTCAAAAAAATCTTCCGCTGGATCCCCACCGAAACAAGAAAAAGTCACCCACGCTCTAGTCACTAGCCGACTAGATTATGGAAACACCCTTTACGCCGGAACCACAGCCAAACTACAGAAAAAACTCCAACGCATCCAAAACGCCTCAGCCAGACTCATACTGGACATCCCCCGTCAAGCCCACATTTCCGGTCACCTGAAAGATCCCCACTGGCTTCCCGTCAACAAGAGAGTAACGTTCCGTCTCCTCACCCATGCACACAAGGCCCTCTACGAACTAGGACCCGAATGCCTCAACAAACGACTGTTCTTCTACTCACCCACCCACCAACTACGTTCATCTAATCAAGCCCTCACCGCAATTCCGCGCATCAATAGATCCACCATGGGAGGAAGATCTTTCTCCTACTTAGCGGCCAAAACCTCGAACTCTCCCCACTCACCTCCGCCTTACACAGAACCACCTCTCCTTTAGAAAGCAGCTAAAAACCTGGCTATTTGACAAGTAATGCACACACCCTCCCCCAAGCGCCTTGAGACCCTCTGGGTGAGTAGTGCGCTATACAAATTACCGAACTTGAACTTGAACTATTTTCATTATTGTCATTTTCATTTCTGCAATCTATGCATATTGTCAGAAACCAATATTGTGTAGATCTGTATGTAAGGCTGATGGCTGGTTTGCTAGGCTTCCTTGAAATATTTGTTCTTTTCCACACTGCCCTCATTTCAACATCCTTTTGCCCTATCTCAGTCTGGCTACCAATGTAAATAAACTCGAGAGACTGTGGCTCTGCCTAAATCTTTTAGTGAAGAACAAAAGCATGCTCCTATTGAGACTTGATCCCCAAGCAATGTGGAGCATACAGGTCCTCACTGCTTTCTCCCATCCGGTACCTCAAACTTAGGTTGCTTGTTATCACTCACTGCCCTGCTTTAGGGAAATAGACCCCTGTGATAAAATCACAGATGACTATTTTAGTCTCTTGAAAACATGAATTATGCATTTTGTTTCTACTGCAAATATTGCCTAAAAGCTCGGATTTTATTGTGCCAAGGATATCAAGCTGTCTCAAATTTGGAAATAACTTTATATTGTTTCCTTAATTTATTGAAGAGAAACTGAGAACCTGTAATCAGTGCAAAAAATTAGATGTAGGAAAGAATAAGTAAATGGACTTTGGCAAGTTTTAGACAAATTACAAGGGAACTTCAACATATCTTGCACCTAACCTTTGAAAGTGCTTTGATGTGCTGCCTTGATGCCAGGAGAGTAACCTTGTGCCTCAGCAAGAGGTTCCCATACGAAATCACACTTGTTACACGTTTTCTACTTTTCATACCATTCTGTGAAAATCACTGCAGATCCATATCTCAGTGTGTTTGTATTTGGTACATTTAAACACGGTTTTAGTTGCATAACGTTTTTGTGCCTAATGTGAAAAAGCTCAATTTATATTATTCTGTCTAGGTCATATATTTCCGACAAGGGCATGAAGCCTACCTCCGGGCTGTAAAGAAAGCCAAAACTTACAGTGTTAACATGCAGAAACAGCCATGGAACAAAATGAATCTCAGAGTAAGTAAAACAGCAGTATGAATTAGCACTTATTTTCTTGTATTTAGTTTCCTCTCAATATTGTTTGCATGTTCTTTGTCTGCATCAATACCATAACTGTCGATACCCCAGACATTACCACTTATGCTGTATTTGATCATCATCACTCACAGGTTCACTTTTAAAACGTCTGTCATTCCTTTTCACTCAGATGTAGAAATAATCTGTTGTAGGTTACTTAATTTATTTGTATACAAGTTGTAATATAGGAGGTCATTTCGAGTTGAGCATAAACTGTTGCATGTTTTGATGTTGATATACTTTTTCATAGCATGAAGAAGGAATGGCATGAGACATCAGAGTTCTATGTGCTTGTGATCCAATCAACAAACCTCTGTGGTTAATTTGTAGTTATCTAGTTGCACAAGATCTGTAGTGTTACGTCTGGGAGTTTTCATTCTGCCTATGATTCACCATTTTGAGTATTCCATTCAAATCAGAATCATCACTCGGAAGAACTACATGGACATGACATGGTGCTGTCCATTGCATCTGATAGAGACGTCTAGCCACAGATTCCTTAACTCAGAATATCCCCAGGCTTCAGACTGGTCCGGAACATTTTGCGCAGCAGAACCTCTGCGCGCCGGGGGGTGGCGCCGCATGGATCCACCTTGACGTCGTCCCTGGACGTGACGTCAGCAGAGCCATATATGCCTGCCCCGGCGCGCCAACATCAGTTTTTTTTCTTTTCCGCATCACCACGCGGATTCTGGAAACCAGCAGTTCCTGGTCTTCTTTAGACCTTCTTGACACTGTTGCTGTCGTACCGGAACAGTGTGCAATGCCCTCCTGGTTCAAAGCCTGTGAGGCCTCTGCCCGTCAGATGTCCTTCACTGGCCCGCACCTTCTTTGCATATGGTGCCTTGATGTGCACCACGATTCCAAGCAATGCGGCGACTGTCAACAGATGAAGCCGTAGTCTCTTCTGGAACGCCGTATGAAGCTGTTGGCCGTGCGGCTTTCCGGCCCAGCTTTTTCTCTCGCTGCTTCCCCTCTCCAGAGGACGCTCGCTCCTGAGTTCGCTCCCACCTTCTGGTGCCCTAAAAAAGGTAAGCGGAGCCACAAGCGTTCCCTGAGGTCCACCTCTCGTAGGCGTGCCGCTGGCGCCCATTCCGCTTGTCCGCATCGGGTGCCCGGAGGTCACCTCCTCCATACCCTCCTTTTCCAGGAGTTGGAGCGACACGCGTCCAAATGGAGGCCTACTCCCGGGCTCTTCAGGCCTACTTTGAGCCCCACTCTTTCCCTGGCGCTCCTTCAGGCCCCACAGTGGCAGAGGGTGCTCAGGCTGGGCCCTATCGGCGGATCCTTCCCCGACCAGGGTTGTGTGCACCGAGTCAGACTGTGGAGCCGAGGCGACGACGTTGGGCCGTGCCCAAGACCGTCCTAGTTGCTCTTGCACACTCCGTCAGTCAACGCATAGCCCTGTGCGGCTTCCTGCGCGGACGGCGGATGCGGCATCGGCGACGCCGGGTTCGACGCCACGATCTCACTGTCAATCAATTCAAAACCCAGTGCGGGTTCCTGCGGGGGCGGAGTAGACGACGCCGAGCTTGGAGCTGGACTCCACGTCGGGCAAACCCACACCCGGCTCCAAGCCTGAGCCCATGTCTGGGGCAACGCTTCAGCCGCCGCCGGTCCACGTCGAGGTTGCGTCACTCGTGGAGGCTGTTGACGTCCGGTCGACTCCGACACAGCACCCACCAACGCCGCTGCCAACACCTCCATCGCCGCCGGTGTCCATCCATTCATCCACACTGGTGTCCATGCATAGGGTTGCCCTTTCTCCGGATTCCTCATATCTGTCCCCTCAGCGGGGACGGGCTACACCGGTATCCGCTACATCCTTTTCGGATGCTGCTACTTCTCATGGTCGGGAGCCACTGGTGCAGGTCCCTAGTGTGGCATGGCCTTTGTGTCATTCCCCCGCCATGCTCTATATGGCAACTGGAAGAATTAGTCTCCAACTGTCTCCTACAGACGGCCTCTTGTCTCCTCCCACCGTCAACCGGGCAGCTGCTATCCTCGGCGTTCAGCCTCCTTTGTAACCCCGCATTCCGAATCCCTTGATAGATTTGCTTCGTCTCGAGCCCATTACTGTGGAGCCCTTGCGGGGGGCTTTAATGGGGGTCCTGCATGGCGTATGGGCATGGCCCTCTTCCGGGGCCCCGGTTGAGCGGGCATTGCCGGTAGGCACCGTCCTGCCCCTGGGGATCCTCTTTGTCTATCCCTCCACCCTACTGCTCAGGGCCTGGTGATTCAGGGGGCATTTGGGTTACAGGACTCCTCCACTTTGCCCTTGTTTCCGCCCACCCGGGAATCCAGGTGGCAGGATGCATGTGGAAGACAGCTTTTTGCTTCTTCTAGCGCAGCCATCCGTGCTTTAAACACCACATGCATGTTTACACATGTGTCCTCCATACTATGGGACTCCGTGTCTAACCTTATTCCTTCCTTTCTGGAGGAATTGCACTCAGAGCGTCTCCTTCTGATAGATACATCTGCCGTGTGGATTCCTCACCTTGTGAATATCCCCCTTGCGTCAGCAACGTTCGGAAATTTTCTTCGTAGCACGCCGTCGTGGGCGACGTCACAGGAGCACGGCATCGCGCGCGACTCCGTCTGACGTCACCGACCCCATAATAGGCCCACGCCGGCGTGATGACGTCAGTTCCCTTTTTTCCGCGTCTCCGACGCTAACGGTTTTCGGGATCTTCAGCGATACCTAGTATCTTTCTAACTAATATTTGTCACTGTTTCTCTCTTGCGACTTTGTTCCTCTCCGGAGATGTCGTCGAGGAAAACAGGCTTTAAGCCATGTAGGTCTTGTGCCCGCATGATGTCTATCACGGACCCGCATAAGGATTGTTTGTGGTGTCTTGGATCAGGCCACGACGTCAAGAACTGCGAGTCCTGTTTCAAGATGAATCCGAAGGCGCTTCGGGAGCGTGAAGCAAAGTTGCTCTTGGCGAAGGTGAAAAAGGACTCTGGGCGGCTTTCGAGATCTACGTCACGGAGATCGAAGTCGAAGCAGAGGTCTCGGTCGAGGTCGAGATCGGCGTCGAGGTCCAGAGCAGGTTCGAGGTCTGGTGACGACTCGAGGTCCAAGGCGAAGTCGAAGTCCAGGGAAAGATCTAGGTCTAGATCTAAGTCGGCTTCCGGGCATGCTTCGAGCTCTTCGAGGAGAAAACATAAGAGGAGGAAGCACAGTTCGAGACATCATTCGGGGAAGGATTCCTCTGACTCGAAGAGAAAGTCTCACAAGCACCGTAAGGACTTTGTCTCTCCTTCACCTGCTTTGTCAAGAGTGGGTTCTCCGGAGCCGGAGCCGGACCCGGAGCCGGTTTCCTCGGAGCATGAAGAAGAGGAGGTGACTCAAGAACCGGCTTCGGCGGAGACTCCTGTGAATCCAGAAGGTCAGGGTGAGGATGTGTCGGGTCGGCCTCCATTGCAACATCCGGTAGGTCCGTACCCTTCCTTCCCTGGTCCTGGGCAGGATCCCTCGCATTTTCTCAATGCGATGTTTGGAGTGTATTCTAGGGCGATGTACCCCGCTGGAGCGCCTGGTGGCCCCATGGGTCCGTTATCGTACAACCTGGGTATTCCTCAGTCGTATGCCCCTGCTCCATTTATGCCTTTCATGCCGGCGCCTGTTTCACCTTGGCTCGGTACGGCTCCACCGAGGTCCACGACTCCGCGTGCGGCTTCGCCGACTCCGGATCGACCTCGCAGTCGAGATCGAGGTGCCACACCTGTTCTTGACTCTCGTCCTTCTGCTTCGGTTCCTCGAGCGACGTCGGAACCGGCTCCGTCGGAGTCGTTACCGGATCCGTCGACTTCGATTCGAATGGAGTGGTCGAGGCGAAGAGCTCAGCGTCTCCTCGAGCAAAAGGATGATGATGAGAGTTCAGATGTGGAGGAAGGCGAGCTTCCCGATCATGGTGATGACTTCGAAGAGCTTCGGGATGCTAGTGGTCTGGAACTCTCTCCCGAGTGGGGTCTGCCTTCGTCTTCTGATGCACCATCAAGGGACGTGGCTCCTTATCACGTGGTTATTAGGAAGGCTGCTGAGCTTCTTAACTTAAAGCTGCCCACGGTGGAGTACAAGCCCAACATTCTCACGGAAGTCCTGCATTCTCCATCCTCTATTGTGGAGCCAACTTTGCCGTTTACTGATGCCTTGTCAGATCCAATTAGGGAAATTTGGAAGAGGCCGTTGTCTGCTCCTGCAGTTTCAAGGGTTATTGCAAGGCGCTATAGGGTGGCTCCTGATGACCCTGCATTTCTTTCTACGCATCCGTCTCCGGAAAGTCTTGTGGTTCAGGCGGCTTGTTCTAATAGGGCGGCAGGCTCCTTCCCTCAAGTGCCTGCTGACAAAGAGTCTAAAAAAGTGGATCAGGCTGCGAAGAAGACTTTCTCTTCTGGGAGCATGGCTCTAAAGTCGTCAAATGCCACTTGCCTTCTGGGCAGATATGTGCACGCGCTGATGGACTCAGTGAAGCAGCTGTCACCAAAACTTCCTGAGGAGGATAGAAAGAACTTTAATGAAGTCATCTCTGACACTCAGGCTGCGGCCCGCATGGTCATCCAAAGCGGCATGGACACTGTGGATTCAGTTGCCAGAATTATGGGCTCATCCATTGCAACTAGGAGAGCCGCTTGGTTAAAGTCATCTGACTTCTCAGCGGATGTACAATCTACTTTGTTGGACTTACCCTTTGAAGGATCTGGCCTTTTTGGTAAGAAGGCAGATGTGGCCTTGGAAAGGTTTAAAGACAGCCGTGCCACTGCGAGATCGTTGGGTCTGCAGATGAGAGGGTCTGCAGCCAGAAAATTCAAGGGTTTTGGAAAATCTTCTTTTCGTCCCTTCAAGCAGGGCCAACAACAACAGCAGCAGCAGCAGAACCCTCTATACAAGTCCTATAGAGGTAGACAGAGGGGTCGTGGTCGTGGACGTCAAGTCTCCTCTTCCTCCACTTCCTCCAATAATGCCCAACCCCCACCCGCATCAGCAAAGCAGCCCTAGATCCACCATTCTGGATCATGTTGGGCCAGTAGGGGGTCGGCTTACTCACTTTCTACGAGATTGGGAATCGGTTACATCAGATCTTTGGGTTCTCAATCTCGTAGAGAATGGGTATGCACTTCCTTTTCAGGAGTTCCCTCCCAATTACCCTCCTTGCCAAGGTTATTGCTCGGAGGACCACCTGCTTCTCCTGCAGGAGGAAGTCCTGGCTCTGTTTCGAAAGGGAGCGATAGAGGTGGTTCCAGAGCAGGAGAGGGGTCAAGGGTGCTACTCCCGGTACTTCTTGATTCCCAAGAAGGATGGCAGGCTTCGGCCTATCCTGGATCTCAGGATTTTGAACCTCTATCTCAAACAGGAGAAGTTCAAAATGCTCACCCTTGCTCAGGTTCTTCTGGCGCTGATGGAAGAAGACTGGATGGTGTCGATCGACTTGCAGGATGCGTATTTTCACATCCCAATCCTGAAGTCGCACAGGAAGTATCTCCGTTTTACGGTGGGATCGCAGCACTATCAGTTTGCGGTCCTCCCGTTTGGACTTACTACTGCGCCTCGAGTTTTCACCAAGGTGATGGCAGTGGTGGCGGCGCATCTCAGGAGGTCAGGGATTCCTGTATTCCCTTATCTAGACGACTGGCTGATCAAAGCAGAGTCACCGGAGATGGTGCTCCATCATCTGCAGGAGACAACTCAGTTGTTACACAGGTTGGGTTTTTCGATAAACGTACCCAAATCTCACCTGGTGCCCTCCCAGCGCAACCTGTTCATAGGTGCAGTACTGGACACGTCTGTATGTCGTGCATTCCCTCCACCTCAAAGGATTCGCGACATACAGGAAATGATTCCTTTGTTTTACCCTGGAGCGGTCGTTCCAGTCCTGAAGGTCCTTCGTCTGCTCGGTCTGATGGCTTCTTGCATTCTGTTGGTCAGTCATGCACGCTGGCACATGAGGGCGCTCCAGTGGTGCCTCCGCAGGCAGTGGTATCAGCACAACGGAGATCTCAGGGAGTCTGTGAGGATCTCCAGAGAAACTGCAGCGGACCTGTCCTGGTGGGGCGTGGAAGGCAATCTGTCGCAGGGAAAGCCTTTTCAGCTACCTCCATCAGTGGCCACAGTGATATCGGATGCATCCACTCTCGGGTGGGGTGCTCATCTGGGAGACCTGGAGGTCAAGGGTCTTTGGTCTCCGGAAGAAAGGTTGTTTCACATCAACCTTCTGGAATTGAGGGCGATACGTTTGGCGCTCAAGGCCTTCCTCCCTTCCCTTCGCGGTCGTTCGGTCCAGGTCCTAACGGACAACACGACTGCGATGTGGTACATCAACAAGCAGGGAGGAGTAGGGTCGCAGTGTCTCTGCAGAGAGGCTCTGCGTCTCTGGTCCTGGGTTCAGGACCATCAGATTTGTCTGGTGGCAAATCATCTGGCCGGGGTTCTGAACGTGCGTGCGGACAGTCTCAGTCGGCAGTTTTCTGCCGACCACGAGTGGAGGCTTCACCCGGAGGTGGTTCTCAACATCTTTCGGATGTGGGGGACTCCTCGGGTGGATCTTTTCGCCACTCGCGAGAATGCTCACTGCCCTTCATTCTGCAGTCTCCAGTATCCGATGCAAGGAGCATTGGGGGACGCGTTTCAGTTGAGTTGGGGAGATCGACTCCTTTACGCGTTTCCCCCCATACCTTTGATTCCTCGGGTTCTGAGGAAGATTCGTCAAGACCGGGCCCAAGTCATTTTGGTCGCCCGGATTGGCCGAGAAGGGTGTGGTATTCGGACCTACTCCACCTATCCTCTCACCAGCCGCTCCGTCTCCCTCACAGGGCAGACCTCCTCTCTCAGTTGGAGGGGCAGGTTCTACACCCCCACCTCCAGACATTACACCTTCATGCCTGGAGATTGAACGGGGCAACTTGAGTTCTTTTTCTCTCCCGCACGAGGTGGTGGATGTCATTCTCTCTGCCAGGCGTGACACCACTAAGTCCATTTACTCCTATAGGTGGACAAAATTTGTTTCTTGGTGCAGGGAGAGGGATATTGACCCTTTGAGGGCTCATTTGTCTAATATTTTACAGTTTGCCCTTTATTTGGCGCGGCAAGGTTTGGCTGTGTCCACGGTCAAGGGGTATCTTTCGGCCTTATCGGCGTTTCTTTGTTTGCCGGATCAGCCTTCTCTCTTTAAGTCTCCGGTGGTTGTGAGATTCTTGAGGGGTCTTGTGAATATGTTTCCTCCTACCCCTTTTATTATTCCTCAGTGGGATTTGAATCTTGTGCTGACCTTTTTAATGGGTTCTCCCTTCGAACCCTTGCACAAGTGTCCATTGAGGCTTCTCTCTTTTAAAACTATTTTCCTCGTTGCAATCACCTCGGCAAGGAGGGTAAGTGAGCTTCAAGCTCTAAGTTCCAAACCCCCGTTCCTGACCATTCATGCAGAAAGGATGGTTCTTAGGACCAGGGCTGCTTTTCTGCCTAAGGTGGTGACTCCTTTCCATCTTGGGCAGTCCATTACCCTTCCTACCTTCTATCCTCCCCCTCACCCGTCTAAGGAGGAAGAGAGACTGCATTGCCTGGACCCTAAGCGGGCGGTGTCCTTCTATCTGGACAGGACTAAGGACTTCCGGATGGACGACCAGCTGTTTGTTGGCTTTGCTGGCTGCAAGAAGGGCAGAGCGGTGCACAAGCGCACTCTTTCCAGATGGATAATCCTGTGCATCAAGATCTGCTACTCCCTTGCGGGTAAGGACCCTCCTGAGGGTATTAGAGCTCATTCAACTAGAGCAAAGTCTGCAACATCTGCTTTGTCTAGGGGTGTGCCTGTTGAGGATATTTGCAGGGCCGCGACTTGGGCCTCCCTCCACACTTTCGCGAAGCATTACTGCTTAGATACCGAGGTGAGGAGGGATGGCCACTTCGCGCGTTCTGTCCTCCAAGACTTCCTGGTGTAGCAGAGTGGACACCCTCCTCCGGGAGTGGGGACTGCTGTGGGAATCTATTCACAAGGTGAGGAATCCACACGGCAGATGTATCTATCAGAAGAACAAGTTACTTACCTTCGGTAACGCTTTTTCTGGTAGATACTATATCTGCCTGTGGATTCCTCACTGACCCACCCGCCTCCCCGTTTGTCTACTCTGCAATACCTGGTCTTTCTGTATATATGATTATAATACTGTTGTATTGATTTGGTTCTATTTGTACTGTGTACACTGTATATTTGCATATTTGCTATCGTTGGTCCGTCCGTGTGCCTCGAAGGCACGGAAAAAAGGGCGGAACTGACGTCATCACGCCGGCGTGGGCCTATTATGGGGTCGGTGACGTCAGACGGAGTCGCGCGCGATGCCGTGCTCCTGTGACGTCGCCCACGACGGCGTGCTACGAAGAAAATTTCCGAACGTTGCTGACGCAAGGGGGATATTCACAAGGTGAGGAATCCACAGGCAGATATAGTATCTACCAGAAAAAGCGTTACCGAAGGTAAGTAACTTGTTTTACTTGTTCTTCAGGGCAAGGAGATAGCACATTTTTCAATCCGCTCCTCCTTGGATACCACTGACTCTGTGGGCTGTGCTCTTGCACAGTCGGTGGCTTTGCGCCGCCAAGCCTGGATGCGGGACAGTTGGTTTCCTGATAATATTCGTGAAAGCCTTCTAGACATGCCGTTTAACAGTATAGATCTTTTTGGGTCCCATGCAAACTCTGCGATTTCCAGGCTTCTGTCAGGAATGCCGTAATTCTGCTGTCATTAGCTGACTTCTTCTTGGTTGCGGGTCTTTCCTTATGACCCGGTTTTTATCAGAGATGGGTTGGTGTCTCTGTATTGTCTGTACAGCCTTATTGGTGGTTGTTTTTTTTAAATTATTATTGAATATCTTTATTCGGCAACTTGATCACCATAAAAGAATACATATAAAATACATTTCCAATACACAATAAAATATTAAAATACAGTAAAAGAATAAGGTGCAACACAATCACCAATTTGCTACCAGCAGATATGGCATCAGACCGTTGGGCCCCCCGACTGCAGTTTCAGTAAGTGGGATCGCGTCATCCATGCACTTCCCAAGAACTTTGCTACCCCACAAATCATAAAGGAAGATGATGAGTCCGTGGAGAGTACACGAAGAGCCTGTCTATGGCACCTCAACCCCAGTTCCCTGCAGACAGGTTTCAGCCAAAATTTCCGCGCCCCTTTATAAGCTGGGCAGGCAAAAAATAGATGGGCCACAGACTCTGTTGGTGCTACACAGCCAGGGCATGAACGCAGGGGGGCACCAGAGTTTGACCACCTCACCAAAAAGTCATGCACCGGAAGCGTCCCATATCGCAGTTTTAGGTATAGTGCGCGATCAAAGGGTTTAGTTATCAGGTCGAGGAAGGGTTCCAATTTCCTCACACATTTAAATAACAAAAATTGGTCCGTGAGTGAGCCCCCATCCGTGGCCCTCAACACATTACTCTGAACCCAGTCCCAGTATAACTTTTTGATCACATCCTTTGGTGGCGGCGATTGTGACTCCCAAGCATCTCTTAGCCCTAACTTAAGAACCAAGTCTTTCAATTTATTCAACCATCCAATTTTTTTTCCTGTGTCCAGTAAAAGAAGATCGTCCAGCCCCTCAGCATATTTTGCAAGCTCTTCCGTTCTTCTTAAACAGGTCCAAAAGAGCAACGGGCGTAGCCTTACCAAGTCCTTAAATGCTCTTCTGCCCAGATCTAATCTCAGGGGAATTAGTGGGGTGGAAGCAGGAAGAGCCACCACCTTCCTTAGAAAATTATTTTCCGCTGTCGATAGATCTGATACATTTTCGAACCCCCAAAGTTCAGAGCCATATAATGCAGCTGGGAGAATCTGACCCTCGTATATGGCCATGGCCGGGGAGACAGGTTTACTACATGATTCACGGTCTTCCCTCAGAATCACCCCCGATACTCTTTGATGACTGAGTAACATTTTGGCCAAGTGATCCTTCCAGGTCATTCGGCTGTTTATCCGGACACCAAGGTAGTCAAAAGACTCAACCAGCTCCAAAGGGACACCATTAAGCAGGAAATTATTTTTGAATCTTTTAGAGGGGGAGAGTGCCATCAATTTAGTTTTTGAGGTATTGATGGTTAAGCCTCGGGCGGTACAGAAGGAGCTAAACCGGTTCAAGAGTTTTTGTAGACCCACTGGGGATTTGGAGATTAATATGGTGTCATCGGCGAAGAGTAAAGTGGGGATTCTTTCCCCCGCCAGGGATGGGGCATCCGTCTCCTCCCCCTTCAGATGGTCCACCACTCCATTCACGAATAGGGAGAAGAGGGTCGGAGCCATAACACATCCCTGACGTACTCCTCTCCGCACAGGGATCCTCTCTGTCAATTGTCCCTGGGGTCCCCATCTAACCTTCGCGCAATTCCCCTCGTGGAGCTTTACGATAAGGTTCAGGAGACCACTTGGGAAACCCATCTCTCCTAGAATCTCCCATAATTTTGCCCGGGGGACCAGGTCAAAAGCCGTCTTGAGATCTATGAAGGCCATATATAAACTGCCTTTCTTGATGGTAACTGCCTTCCAATAGATAACAAAAAAACGAAAGACCTGGTCCATCGTGCCTACCTTTCTTCTGAACCCCGCCTGTAGGTGAGAGAGAATACTGGCCTCCTCCATCCAATCTCCTACTCTTGAGATGATGACCCTGCCGACCACTTTCTGAATTATGTCTATCAGACTAATAGGTCTGTAGTTCGCAGGGTCGTCTCTTACCCCCTTCTTGAACACGGTTACTACCTCTGCCCCTTTCCAGGAGTCTGGCACCTGGTGACCCCTGGTGATCAAATTCATTATAATAGCTTGTGGTTGGTTTTGTTTTCAGTCCTCTGACTGTCTGTTTTGCCAAGAGGACGCCCCCCTTCTTGCCAGGGGTCAACCCATGCCCTATGTGGGGTATTGGCTGGTGGCAGATGTCTGCATTCGCCTTTGTTCGCTCCTGTGGAGTTTTCATTGTGGGTGTCCCTCTGGGATTCATATACCACCTTACTGCTTCCCCTAGGGTCGCACCGCTCTGTTGTCTGTGTTGCGTCCACTACTGGTCTATGTCTCTGCTGTGTAGTTACTACCTTGCATGCCCTGCCATCATGCTTTTTGTCACATGGTCCATTCTTTAATGCCAGCCCCTTCTGGGTTGTTCTTGCAGATGAGGAGTTGCCGTGGGCCTCTCTGTTGTACAATTGTTATGGTCCTTTGGCTTATTCCCCAGCAGTTTTATCCACATCCCAGCTCCTTCCACGCAGGGATTTCTGCGTCCTGCTGGCATTCTTAATGTGGCGGATTCGAGGAGCCTGTTCTCCCTGAACTACGCTCTGCCCAGCGTCTAAGACCCTTGAGTTGGTTCTGAGTACTCCCTTGTTAGGCTTGTCTTTTCTTCTAAATTGTCCTGCGAGGGTACTACTCTCTCTCTTCCGGACTGGAGGCAAACGCTGCATATAGCCTGGGCTAGTCCCACATTTTGTATGATACGGGCACTTTTGAGCGTACCCTAGTCCCTGGGTTTTGCCGGGTTTCGGCATCCCCTTAGGGCTGATTCTGCCCCATGCTCTTTATAATGGATTGTGCGGGCTTTCCTGCTTAGGTATTGGCCCTGTCCTCTTACATCTCCAGATCTTCTCTGGTGTTGGTGGCCGTTGCCTCCTTGCTATTGAGCGCATCTCAGCTGTTCCTGCTGTCTTTCTTCCTGGCTGCGTATGAGCGTCCTTCTGACTGTGTATGGGCATCCTTTCAATGCTCTCACACATGTCTGGCTGAAAGGTCTCCGAAGTACTCTTTCTCTGTGGTACTTGTGGGGGCGGTCTGCGTTCTCTCCACCATACCACTTTCCAGTATTTTGGGTTGGCTTGTCGACTGCCGCATCCTGCGGTTCTTTCACACCCTAGGTACAGTTCTACTTCCTGCGAGGTGCTGAACTGCCTTTTTCAAGCCAGTTTCTTTACTAGGTGTGTTTTTGATCCATATCGGCCCATACTGGGCAGGAGTCGGTATCCTGCTGCCTTCGTATCTTCACAGAAGCAGGTTCAGCGGTGTTATACGCTGTTCGGGTTGTTTAGCTGGGGCTAGCTCTGGCTTCTTGTCGAAACCTTGGATCCTTTGGATCCTTCATACCTCTTGCTCGTCTTCTTTCCAAGTCTGCATTTTTCAATCGTGGAACAAGCATTCGGGCTTGGTGTTTTCCTTCTCTCATCCCCTCTACACATGGGGTTTTTTCGTGCTATTCTGGATGGGCTGTGGTACCCTAGCCTCCTCTTGTTTCCTGTTCGCTTCAGGGCATAAGGGTCTGTGGTTGGCTGCGCTGTCATTTATGTCCCCACTCTGTTTCGTCCTGTGGTTGACAACACTTATTGACAGCTAGGCTCTCTCTGATCCTTTGTGGGGTTTATTCGCAGTCCGGCCTCCTCTATGGGTATGGTTTTGGTATCTATTCTAAGTTAAGGAATCTGCGGCTAGACGTCTCTATCAGATGAACAAGTTACTTACCTTCGTTAACCATGTATCTGGTAGAGACATAGTCTAGCCAGTCCTCCCCCTCCTGCGACAACTTTTCAGGTTGGCCTTCTTGCATTCACCTCCCTTTGGGTGGCTTTATTCCTCTATGGGGTGATATCTTCTCTTCTCTCCGACTCACGATGCTACATTCTGTTTTGTAGCTCTGCTCTACCCATCCTTGTATTTGGACTGTATGCCCATATGCCATGTGTCCTTTACAAGCCTTACCCTGGGTTGCCCATTGTGAGTCTAAATCCGTTATTCTACCCACCCCTTGAGGTTTCTTACCTCCCCTGCACTCTAGTGGTTACAGTCACTGGCAATGCTACATTCGGTAGGCTGCTTATTCAGAGCTCCTTTTGGGTGACGCCTTATGGTAGTTTGTCCTTACTCCTGGGTTCTGGACTGGTTGTCCTTCACTGTCTTATATTGTGGTTGCAGCCTGCCCGCTGTTGTGATAGTTCACCAAGGAGCTATGGCTCAAGGATAAGTCTTGTACCTCTGGTGGCACAGGCTCACACAAGCCAAGGGTTTGAATCCTACCTATGCTTTGCATCTTCTTCTACCTCAAGGGGAGGTTTTGGTCTTAACAATTGCGGGGGTCCGTCCCAGAGTGGTGCTCTGTTCTCCCCCCCCATTTCATCCCCCCCCCCCCCCCCCTCCCATTCATTTTACAATATACGGTGCCTGGCACTGTATTTCTATGGTGATGTTTTTTCACCATACCTTGTTTTTTTTCTGAACACTGTTCCCATATTTTCACAGTTTTTGGTGGTGGCTTCCCGTTCTGTCGTGGAAAAGTCTCCTGACGGAAACTGATGTCGGCGTGCCGGGGCGGGGCTAATATGGCTCCGCTGACATCACGTCCATGGACGACGTCAGGGCGGAGCCATGCGGCACCGCCGCCCGGCGCACAGAGGTCCTGCTGCGCAAAAGTTTCCGGACCAATCTGACGCCTGGAATATTCTAAATTAAGGAATCTGTGGTTCGACTATGTCTCTACCAGAAACACCATTACCAAAGGTAAGTAACTTGTTCATTAAGCAATAGATGTCAAATACAGTTTGTGGTAAACAAAAAAATGTTAACGCAAACAACATACAAACACCTGGCACACATTTAAAACATACATAAGTCCTAAGCCTCGTATTATTCATGTCTGAGTTGTAATTCCTTCATGCACATTTGCCAAAATAGCTTTCAACTAATTTTTCCTGTGAGAAAATGCTGTAAGCATAGCTCTTTTTCGCTGTTCCTTAATGCATGTACACTCAAACGTTTGACTCCTGGGACTGTACATGATGAAATCTATATACTTCAGAAAAATATAGATAATTAAATTTATTATAGATTGTAAATTACAGCTCAGTCATATATATGGTCATTTATGACTGACTGGCATGTTATTGCTCATTCCTCTCTGGGAACCTGGAGAAAGAAATTGGAGCATGAACATGTCACAACTTCTTACACTCAACCAAACCCAAAACATCTCCCAGGAGGCCATTTTACTTAACTTGAAAAAATACAGACAAACTACATACAGACAGTTTGCAGCTTGTGCTGATGTAGAATACATGATGTGTACACTCCTGCCTTACAGTGTTGGGCGTAGATGCTGCAACCTGTATTACTTAAAAGTGGTATCTGTTTCCAGGTGACTCGTAATACCTCCCTCAAAACACACAACGCACCAAGGTAAAGGCTCAACTCCACCTTATATTGTTTTTTTCTGCCATAGAGTTTGGCCATATCTTTTTGTGTTCTTGTACCATTACGCCGTAGAAACTGAAAACGTAGATGCTGGGAGACTAAAAAGCTTCACCATGTGAGGAACTCATGCAACCATCAGATGTTTCGGATCCAAGTTATTCCGCGAATCAGAGTATAAGGTTTTATGAGGATGCCTCGTATGTGTGGGGGGTGGGAGCAGGGAGATGGAGAACATACCTTTTGGGTCCGGATGTTTGCACTTTGTTTTTCCTTCAAAGAAGTCTTTCCAGTCACGAGGTAGGTGACTCCTCCTTTCGGTGGACATCGACTCTATTGTTAGATTGTTTTTTTCCGCCATCGGGCTTGGACGTAAATTGCTGCACCGTTTCTCTGGTTCCCCTTGGTGCACAATCCACTTACCCTCGACCCTTTTGTTATTCAATCACGTTTCCCATTCTCCCTGTGTCGTATAGATGTAGAAAATCTCTTTTGATCGGAAACTTTGTTGCCGTTGGGCAGAGCCGCATCAGGGCTGCTCGCAGTCGATGGAACGGACTTCCTTTAAATTCTGTCCTCTGTGCTATGCCAAGTATCTGCACACTGACTTGCCCGAAGTGTGCAACTTGTGTTTCACTCCTGAACACGATGAACAACACTGCGGCGCATGCCGATCTTTCTGCTCCAAGAACATGCTCTGTGACTGTCGGGCTTGTAGTCACGAAATGCTTCAACAACATGGCGGCTCCGCCCTGGATCCATTCAGAGAAGAATCCGTCCACAACGTCTTCGACACACAAGGAGCCGAAGAAGAAGTTGAACACATTTCCGTGTCAGAAGCTGACACCGACATGGACGAAGACATACTGCAGGGTCAGCGTACCATGAGTACTGATGCTCCCCTGCCCCAAACTCTGCCCAAGAAAAAGGCTCCGGTCCCTTCTCTGCCTTGGGGCCAAGGTCGCCACTGAAAACAGGTTTTGAATTCCCCGCCTTTAGGCCCAGCACCAAAACAAATACCAAAGCCTTCTGACTCTGGATCAAGTCTGCCCCATTCGGACATCTAGCCGAAACATTCGGACCAAAGCACTTTATCGTTACAATCCCTTTCGGTGCCGAAAACAAAATCATCTTCGGATCTGAACACTTAAGCGTCGAAAACACCGGCTCTAAAAATATTGGCACCAAAAGAAAGAACAGCTCCCACTCCATCCAAGGAGTATCATTTCGATGTCCCACCTTCCAACCCGGACCCAAAACAAAAAAGAATTAGTCATTAATCCAAAAACTGGACATATTCATGCAAAATTGCCGGTTAAACGCAAGCCAGAAACAGAGGACACTTACCACATTCCTCTTAAAAGGAAAAGTGTTAGTACTAACCATTCTCTTCCTCCTCTAACACCTTCTTCCTCACCTAACCCAAATTTGGTTATAAACCCCCACAAATTCAACACAACCACAATCACCTGACAACCAGGATGACAGGGGTGGGGATGACGCAGATGACAGTAGTCCTGATCCATGGGACGATTATAATACGGACCCAAATACAGACAATGACCCATACTTATACCCTTCAAAACCCTCTCTACCTGATGATAATGTAGGGTATATAGAATTAATCAATAGAGTTGCTGAATGGCATGGAGTTCAGCTTCACAAAGAGTCTCTTGAGGAGGATTTTCTGTTTGAAACTCTAAGTTCTTCTCAAAGATCCACTCATATACTGCCCATGTGTAAGGGTATGCTTAAACATGCAGACAACATTTTTAAAGTTGCTGTGCGTGCAAGAATCCTTACACTAAGCTTAGGAAAAACATATAAACCAGCACCTACAGATCCAGTTTATATAAAGGGTCAATTACCATTAGGACAAAGATGTTGCTAAATCCACGGGAGCTCTGCAGTCCCCATCCAATCGGGGTTCTTTTTGTCACTCCTTCTACGGGGGGCTCCAAGAACACATCCACAGACATCACCTCAACCTCAACATCATACAGATGAAACAGTCAGTCAACCTCTTTAAGAGTTTACTTTCAAAGTGGGTTTCGAGGCAATAATGGCAAGGGGAGAGGTAAAGGTTCCACACCACGCACTTCCCGTGTAACAAACAGTGACTTGCCTTCTCTTCCCCCGTCAGGGGACGACTCTCTCAATTCCTCCCCGTCTGGCATACAATAACTTCAGACAGATGGGTCCTAGGAACTATCCAATCTGGGGATTGCCTGGAGCTTACCAACAATCCCCCAAACATTCCTCCACATTCACACAAAATGTCACCAGAGCATCTACATCTCCTCAAACAGGAGGTTCACTTTCTTCTGCAAAAGGGAACTATAAAGCTCGTACCAATACAATATCAAGCATCTGGTGTGCATTCCCTATATTTTCTCATACCCCAAAAGGATGGCTCCAGGCCTATACTGGACCTCAGAGAGCTAAATCAATATATTCACTCAGATCACTTTCCCATGGTGACACTTCAACAAGTGCTCCCCCTCCTACAGCAAGGTGACTTAATGTCTACTCTAGACTTAAAGGACGCATGCTTCCATATTTCAATACGTACCGCTCATCGCAAGTATCTCAGGTTTGTGGTAGCGCAACAACATTACCAGTTCAAAGTGCTTCCATTCGGAGTCACCTCTGCTCCCAGAGTATTCACCAAATGCCTGGCAGGAGTCGCAGCTCACCTGCGAAGACAGCATATTCATGTCTTCCCATACTTGGACGATTAGCTCATCAAAGCCAGTTCTCACACAAAGTGTCTGCAGCACACTCATAATAGTACAATCACTGCACGATCTGGGGTTCATCGTAAACATGTTAAAGTCCCATCTCCAACCCTCCAACACACAAACATACTTGAGAATCACTCTCAACACTCAAAAATATCTAGCCTCTTCCAATGCAGCCAGGATCTGCAATATTCATGCTCTAGATTCACAGTTTCAGCCCAACCAGTCATTATCAGCTTGGGTATTTATTAACCCTGGGCAAAGGACTTTGCTCCGCCCACGGAGTGGGCGTAGTGTTGCCTACTTCGCTCTCCACAAAGTAGGCGTAGTAGGCAACACTACGCCCACTTTGTGACGGCGCGAAGTTGCCCGCCACCCACCTCCCTCCCGTGCTTTTCTACACCCGTATTTTTACTATTAAACACAGTAAAATAAAAGAAAAAACACTTACCTGGATGCGGCGTCCCGGGGCTCCCTCTTCCGGTTGACGCACCAACTTCTTCAGAGGAATGCGCATGCGCGGGCGCCATTCTTAATGTTTATCCCCTTCCTTCGCCCACTCAGAGCATCAGTTTCACCACCTGGATCAGAAATGTCAAAGTTATTTCCAGGGCCTCACCTTCCTAAAAATTGGCTTAACATTGGTCCCTTTGGTCTTTGCAAAGTTCATCTTAGTGGTAATGGCCTCTCTTTGCAGGTTGGACTGCACATTCCCATGACTGGTTATTGAGGGCATGATCACCATAGCTAACCATGAAGCACTTGCATAACACAGTTCATTACTGCTCAGTCCGAGGTTCTCCAACAGGTCTCAATCCCATCTCCATCCTACACAGAGGCTGCCTTTCATTGGAGCCCTATTGCACATTTACTTTGAATGCCTTTCCACTTCCACAGTGTGTATGGTACATTCAGACTATGACACTGCTGTTTTGGGGAGAAACAGTTTTTTTACCTTGATAGTTTGTGTCTGTTAAGCAGGCTAGCCTCCTGTATTCTTCAAATGCCCTTTGCTCTGTGCTACTTGTGGGCTGTTTATCTGATAGCAACCTCTAGCTGCAGATTCTTAACCTTTGAATTTCCCCGTCATCAGGCTGGATCCGGAAACTTTTGCTGAGCAATACCCTTTGCGTGGTCCGTCGGTTGACTCCATTCAAAGAGTATTGCTTTGGCATTGATTTCAAAGGTGAGGAATCTGCAGGTAGAAGTATCCAACAGGAAAATAATGTTATGTTCGAGGCACATGGGCTGCAGACCACACACCATTGCATTAGATCACCATCTGGTGGTGGGCCCGGATGATTACACTTTGTTGTTGTCTTGGAAGAGTCTTTGTCTGTGTGATGACTCCTCCCTTAGATCGTAGAGCACATGGACATCAACTCTATCTTCAGATTGTTTTTTTCGCCATCGGGCTCGGATGTGTTCATCGTTCGGTCCCGTTACCGATCTCTTTTCGAATCCATAAATCAATCATATTACCATCGGCATCGTCGTCGACAGTGATTCCGGTTACCAGCGTCGAACAGAGGCTTCACTTCTCCATTCCAGCGTTCGTCGGGCCCAACTGCGCCATTGTGCCTTTGGCTCATGGAAAGAACACCCTTCAAGAAGTGCCCTCGGTGTGGACACAAATTCCCTCACACCGATCTTCATGAGGTTTGCAATCTTTGCTTACCTCCAGGACACGAGAGTCGAGACTGTGAGGGCTATGCTTCTTTTCGGTCCAAGAAAACAATCACTGACCGTCGAGCTCAAAGAGTAATGGCACAGTCATCTTCGTCGACACCAGACCTCATCATAGACGAGGCCCCGATTGAAGTAGACGCTGAAGAACAGCAGCACGAAGACATCGCTTCCGAAGCAGAGGATTCAGCTTCTGGAGTCGAGGATCAATCCGAAGATGAAGATCTTCCAGCTGGTCAACAAGTCGTGAGTACAGACGTCGACCCTGTTCATCCCACCATACCGGGACAGGCTTCGGTTCCACCTCCACCTCCACCTTCGGGTCTAGGTGCACACCGACCAAATTCTCCCGACGCCCTGCCTTCTGGTTCGGCAGCGAAGAATATAAAAAAGCCTCCAGTCGACTCGGGCTCGAGTCAGTCTGTCGGTCCTGAAAAGCAGAAGGTCCTTAAGCCAAATTTAACCCCGGCACCAAAGCATCCTTTGGTACCGAAAGTGGTCAAACCGAAAGCAAGTTCGGCACCGAAAGAGGTTCCTAAAGCTACCGAACCGAAAACCATCCTGGTTCCGAAAAAAGTGGACCCGAAGACGGTTCTGGTACAGAAACATACTTCGACTCCAAAGGTAAATGAGTCTAAACGTACTCCGGGAACTATAACTCTGGATCCAAAGAGCACGGATCCTAGGAAAAAGTCTTCGGAACCGAAACCAAAACCTGCTCCAAAGACAATAGACACTGTTAAAGTTAAGCATTTCGGCCCCAAGCCAAAATCGATGCGGAAAAAGATTTGCTAGTAGAAGAGCTTTTTAAACCTGATCCAAAGCAAAAAACTCTTCATATTAATCCAAAGACTGGACATATCACTTCAGTGCCTGAAAAGAGGAAAATGAACTATCCTAAACTACCGCCAGTTCCTCTAAAAAAGCATGCTCAAACTTCACCCATGAGGATCCCTTCACCAGAAGTAGAAATACCAGTAGATATTTCTCCTGCACATTCACCATCTAGTACACATAGTTTTGTACCACAAGATGAGGATGATGGGGATAGCTACTCACAAGAGGTAGAGAGTGAACATCACATGGATGACATTAATGATCCAGGTGATATTCCTGGGCCATCAGGTGACCCATGGAAGGATTATAATGCGCCAGATGCACCAGATCTGCCACAAGATAATGTATAACCGTCTAGACCATCTCCCCAGATGACACTATTGGGTTTACGCAGCTCTTTCATAGAGCAGCCACTTTCCATGGAGTAGACTTACACACAGATGCAATAGAAGAAGTCTTACTAATGGACACACTAATGTCGTCACATAAGACCACAACCACACTTCCAATACTTATTGGAGTGGTAAGACATCCACCAGAAATATTTAAAGACCCAGTCAGAGCCAGGGTAATTAACCCCAGACTAGAAAAGAAGTACAAAGCGGCACCAACTGATCCAGCATACATTAAAGGACAGTTGCCATTGGACTCACTTGTAGTGTCAAATGCGAGAAAAAGAGCTAACTCGAAGACAACAGGGGATGCTCCACCCCCTGACAAAGAGTCTAAACTTTTAGATGCTAAAGAAAAATGCATCATTGCACAAGCAGCCAATGTCTGGAGGATTGCTAACACTCAGGATTTGTTAGCAAGATATGATAGAGCCCATTATTATGAGTTAGTCACTCATGCAACATTTGCCAGAACAAAATAAAACCAGGGTTTCTGACCTAATACAGGAAGGCAAGGTTATTACAAATACCTCCATACGATGTGCACTAGACAGCGGACACAGCCTCTAGAGCATTAAATACAGGGGTATTGTTGCGTAGACATGCATGGTTACACATCAGAAGTCCGAAGTATAAGCCAGTATCTTAAACCAGCCATTTGACCAACAACATCTTTTCGGTCCATCGGTCGATAGTGCACTGGAAAAGATGAAGAAAAAAGATAAAAGACACTGCAAATCTATGGGCTTTACAAACACAAGCCCATAGACCTTCCTTTCGTCGCTCCTCATATAGGGGCGCATCTAAGGGTTTCCAGACTGACAATACCTACTCTTCTTATAAAGCGCCTGTTAGAATCGAGGGGTCTCTGGTTGGCACAGGTAGGTATTTGTGCCAGGCAGGGACCCTCTCCTCTAGTCAGGGCAAGGGAATTACCCTCTTAAAATAACCCCTGCTCACTCTCTAGGTGGCGTGACATCAGCAGTCAAGGCTAGTTCAGAGGCGATGTAAGTTAAGCATTTGTGACCACATACAGTAACCCAGTGACAACACTACAAATGGAAACCACACAAGGTTTTGTATCAAAATAAGTTATACTTTATATAGAGTTACCACAAGACCAATAAACGCCCAAAAAAAATCCTCAGTACTATCAAATTTCAAGAGATCTGAAAGAGACACGTAAGTGATAGATTCCTTACCTTAGAATATCCCCAGGCGTCAGACTGGATCCGGAAACTTTTGCGTAGCAGTACCCTTGCGCGTCGGTAGGCGTCGTCTGCGGCTCCGCGTCCGTCGTCAGCGTCGTGGGTGCCGTGATGACGTCGTCGGAGTACTTAGACGCCGCCTCCGTGTGCTGACGTCAGTTCTTCTTTTTTCCGCGCCAGCCAGCACAGATCTGGAAAAAGCAGTAACCCTAGTCAATTTTTGACTAACTTTTTGGGATAATTTTTAGTATCATTTCTCGAAGTCTTGCGACTCCGGTGCCGTAGGGATGCCTGGTTTCAAGCACTGTGAGGATTGCGACCGCACGATGTCGGTCACGGATCCTCACAACCTGGGCCTAACTTGTCTCGGCGTCGACCACGACGACAAAGCCTGCTCCGACTGCCGGGCTCTCTCTTCGAAAGCCAGGCGGTAGCGGTCCCACAGGCGACTCGAACTCCGGCAGTCTGCCCTGCGCCGCGTGAGGTCCCGGTCCCACGGGAGGTCGAGGGACAGGTCGCGGGGACGGAGCCACAACAGCTCCAGGAGTCGGCACCACTCCTCCGGGTCGAAGTCGTCGTCCGGTAAGCAGCACAAGAAGTCGAAGAGGCGTCATCGCTCTTCTGACTCCCCCTGACTCTTGCGCGATGCGGCCGGGGGTTCGGGTGACACCGCCCACGCGGCTCCTTTGGAGTCGCGGGCGTCGCGACCCGCCCCACACCCTCCGGTCCCTGGGCGAGACGCGACGCCGGAGGAGATCGAGCGCTTCCTCATGGCCATGAGGTCCCTTTCTCCTCTGACGGGCTCCACGGCGCCTTCGGGCCCAGCGGACCCGTCTAGGGCCCCGACACAGTCGGGTGCTTCGGCCCGACGCCGCCGACGCCTTCGGGCCCGGCGCCTTCGGGCCCCACGGTCCTGACACCGCCGGCGCCTTCGGTCCCGGCGCCGCAAGGTCAAGCGGTCCCGGCGCCGCCGGCGCCTTCGGGCCCGGTGTCGCAGGACCCCACTGGACCTTCTTCGGGCTCTGGATCATCACCGGTGGACCGTATGACCCTCCCGGCGTCGGTCCGTCAGGTGTCACCCCCGGCACCGTCCTCGGGCGCCGCATTCGACGCCGTATGGAGATTTTCACTTCTACGAACAGGCCCCGTGATTGACAACCCTGAGTATCAGGAGATGGGTGATGAGGAGGATTGGGAGGGGTCTGAGGACCCTCTGACCAAGGAGTGTCAGTCTCATGAGGACTGGGCAGGAGACCTTGGGGAGGCCAGTGGCCTGGACACCTCTCCAGACACTGGTTTTGTCTCCCCTCCTACCGTGGCTTCGGAGGAGGGGGCAACATATAGTGTGGTATTGACGAGGGCTGCCAAGGCCTTGGGCCTTGAGCTCCCCGTCGCGGCCGTGAGGACTAACCTCCTCACTGAGGTCCTTAAACCGCAGTCAAGTTCGGCCGAGCCTCTGCTTCCTTTTAATGAGGCCTTGACGGACTTTCTTTTGGGCACTTGGTCCAGGCCCGCTAAGGGTTCGCCCGTAGATAGGAACGTGGCCAGACGCCACCGCCCGGCCCCGGCGACCCATGCTTCCTGTCCACCCACCCCACCCCGAGAGTCTGGTCATCCAGGCCTCCGATTCCCGGACTACATTCCCGTCGGCTCCGCCTGACAGGTAATCCAAGAGGTATGAGAATTATGGAAAGAAAATATTCTCCTCCCTTAGTTTGGGACTGCGGTCTTCCAACACTGCATGCCTCTTGGGCCGCTACACCCACTCTCTGTGGGAGACAGTTGCCGAAGTGCTGCCAGAGTGTCCGTTGGAGGCACGGGCCAAACTCGGCCAAGCCCTTGTGGAGGGCCGAGATGCAGCCAAGTATTCTATCCGGTGTGGGCTGGATACCACCGACTCGCTAGGCAGAGCGATGGCAACGACGGTGGCGGTGAGACGTCACGCCTGGTTGAGGTCCGCCAACTTTTCGGCAGATGTCCAAAACACTCTGATGGGCATGCCGTTCGATGGCCGTCGCCTTTTTGGCGACAAGGCAGACCATGCGCTTGAGCGCTTTAAGGACTCCAGGGCTACGGCCAAGTCCTTGGGCCTCTCGGCCCCGCGCCATCAAACGGGTGCCTTTCGCTCCTTTCGTGGCGAAGGAAGGGGCGCCCCCACACGTGCTGCCAGCCACACACCGCAGACTATCGTCCAGTGCGGTGGCGGCCATGGAAATCGCCGTTGAGGTGGTCGGGCACAATGGCGAGGCCAGCCCACACCTTCCCCCGCAGCATCCGCCTCTAAACCCTCCTAGTCCGTGCTTCTCGGCCCATGTAACACCAGTGGAGGGCAGTGTTCGCCATCACCACTCTCACTGGCGCACTGTCTGGAGGGGCTACTCCCTTCCCCTTCGAGACGACACCTCAAGCCATGCCACCGCAACACCACCGCGTATCGGGGGATCACTTGCGGCTTCTGCAGGAGGAAGTTTCGGCCCTCTTGGCCAAGGGGGCCATCGAGCACGTTCCTGGGCCAGAAGTAGAACGTGGTTGCTACTCCCACTACTTTCTGGTACCCAAGAAGGGCAAAGGGGGCCTACGCCCTATCTTGGACCTACGGAACGTCAACGGCTTCCTCCGGAAGGAGAAGTTCATGATGCTGATTCTGGCTCAGGTCTTAGCTGCCCTGGACCCAGGAAACTGGATGGTAGCGTTGGACTTGAAGGACGCTTATTTCCATATCCCCGTCCTGCCGACCCACCCGCGTTACCTGCGGTTCACGGTAGGCCACGAGCACTTTCAGTTTACCGTGCTCCCCTTCGGCCTTACCAGCGCCCCACGGGCGGTGGTCGCAGCTCATCTGCGCCGGTTAGGGTTCTCAGTCTTCCCCTACCTAGACGACTGGTTGTTGAAGGCGGGCTCGCCCCAGACAGTCGTCAACCACCTCCAGATGACAGCAGACCTCTTGCACCAGCTGGGGTTCTCCATCAATGTGCCGAAGTCACACCTGTGCCCCTCTCAGAAGCTCCTTTTCATCGGAGCGGTTCTCGACTCGGCGCAGTTTCGGGTTTACCCACCCGAGCAGCGGGTTCGGGATATACAGGCTCTGATTCCAATCTTCCAGCCTTTATCTCGGGTTTCGGTCAGGTTGACGCTGCGGCTTCTGGGGCTGATGGCTTCCTGCATCCTTCTGGTGCATCACGCCCGGTGGCGGATGCAGGCTCTGCAGTGGGACCTGAAGTTTCAGTGGGCCCAGCATTAGGGCAACCTGTCTGACCATGTCCTGATCTCGGAGGGCACTGCGAGACAGCTGCAGTGGTGGCTCACGGATCGCGATTGGGTCAGCAGCAGATCCCTCTCCCTTCCTGAACCGGAGCACGTAGTTGTGACGGACGCGTCTATCCAGGGCTGGGGAGGCCACATGGGAGAGGCAGAGATCAGAGGCCTCTGGTCTCCGGCGGAGTCCCGGCTCCATATTAACCTTATGGAGCTGCGGGCGATTCCTCTGGCACTGAAGGCATTCCTCCCCTCTGTCCGGGGGAGTGTAGTGCAGGTGTTCACGGACAACACCCGCCATGTGGTACTGCAACAAACAGGGCGGGGTGGGGTCGTGGACCCTCTGCCAGGAGGCTCTGCGCCTCTGGCAATGGCTGGAACATCAGGGCGTGACTCAGGTGGTTCAACACCTGGCAGGTTCTCTGAACGCCAGGGCGGACGAGCTCAGCCGCCAGTGCATGATGGATCACGAATGGCGTCTGAACTCGGACGTGGCGCAAGGTCTCTTTCTGCAGTGAGGAGAGCCTTGGTTAGATCTATTCGCCACTGAAGAGAACGCGCAATGTCATCAGTTCTGCGCTTTGGAATTTCCAAGGCGGCACTCGCTCAGTTACGCTTTTCGTCGCGAGTAGAGTTGCGGTCTGTTGTACGCCTTTCCGCCTATACCACTTCAGCCCAGAGTGCTGAAGAAGATCAGGTGCGACCGGGCACAAGTCATCCTTGTGGCTCCGAACTGGGCACGAAGGTACTGGTATCCCGAGCTACTCAGTATGTCAGTCGATCCCCTGGTTCGTCTGCCTCTTCAGGAGGACCTTATGTCGCAGCAGCAGGAGACGGTCCTCCACCCGAACCTGTCCAGTCTCCACCTCCATGCTTGGAGATTGAGCGGCGACAGTTGAGGCCATTTGACTTGCCTCCTGAAGTTTGTAACATCATTCTGGCAGCCAGGCGTCCCTCCACAAAGTCGGTATACGCCTGTAGGTGGAACAGATTTGTGGCATGGTGCACAGCAAAGGCTGTGGATCCCCTCAATGCCCCTCTTTCTGAGGTTCTTCTCTTTCTTGCCCAGCAGGGCTCTGCTCTGGGCACTATCAAGGGCTACCTTTCTGCTCTTTCAGCCTTTTTGAGGCTGCCTGATCAACCTTCTTTGTTCAAGTCCCCTATCGTTAATCGATTCCTGAAAGGCATCACGCATACGTACCCTCCTGTGCCCTTTGTGATGCCTCAGTGGGACTTGAACTTGGTTCTTACATTTCTGATGTGCGCTCCCTTCGAGCCACTCCACAACTGTCCTCTTCGCCTTCTTACTTTAAAGACTTCCTTCCTGGTAGCCATCACCTCTGCCAGGAGAGTGAGTGAGCTCCAGGCTCTATCTCGTAAACCTCCCTTCCTTTCAGTCCATTCGGACAAGGTTGTGTTACTGACAAGGCCCTCCTTCCTTCCCAAGGTAGTCATTGGCCTTCCACATTGGGCAATCTATCACCCTGCCCACCTTCTTTCTGCCTCCGCATCCCTCGAGAAAGGAAGAGAGGCTCCACCGTCTGGACCCAAAACGTGCGCTCTCATTTTACTTGGATCACACACGCGAGTTCCGGGTGGATGACCAGCTCTTTGTTGGTTACGTGGGCGCTAAGAAGGGGAAAGCGGTTCACAAGCGGACCATCTCGCGGTGGATCATCTTGTGTATCCAGGCGTGTTACTCCTTGGCTAAGAAGGAACCCCCTGTGGGGCTGAGGGCTCATTCCACTCGAGCCACAGCGACTACAACTGCTTTGGGCCGAGGTGTGCCCTTGCAGGACATTTGCCAGGCGGCTACGTGGGCCTCGCTGCACTCGTTTGCACGACATTATTGCCTGGAAAGTCAAGTCTGGAGGGATGGCTTCTTTGGCCGTTCCATCCTCCAGGACTTTCTGGTGTGATTATTGGTTCGCAGACCCACCACCGGGGTTGGTATTGCTGGGGTATCTATTCTAAGGTAAGGAATCTATCACTAACGTGTCTCTTTCAGATGCACAAGTTACTACTTGTGTAACGATATATCTGTAAGAGACATTAGTTAGTGATAGATTCCTTACCGACCCACCCATCCTCCCCGTTCTGCGAACCGATATCTAGGGTTACGGTCATTTCCTTTCAGGGCCCTAGTTTCATGGCACCAGTGTTGGTTTTTGGCATAGCTCTGCGTTTCTGGCGCGGAAAAGCTGTGTCTAAGAACTGACGTCGGCACGCAGAGGCGGCGTCTAAGTACTCCGACGACGTCATCACTGCGCCCACGACGCCGACGACGGACGCGGAGCCGCAGACGACGCCTACCGACGCGCAAGGGTACTGCTACGCAAAAGTTTCCGGATCCAGTCTGACGCCTGGGGATATTCTAAGGTAAGGAATCTATCACTAACTAATGTCTCTTACAGATATGTCGTTACACAAGTAGTGCTTCTGGTTAAAACGGTGTAAATCAACGTTCTGTGCGAGTCGGTAGCCTTGTCCGGCTACAGCGTGCTGAAAGAACACAGAGTCTAACAAATCCAGCGGATTGCGGCGGTCCGGGCCCACTCAAATGTCCACAGACTCAAACACAGTACCTTTTCAGGAAAAGAAAGCGTTACAGGTCACGGTGTCCCTTCCGTCGCGGTGCAGGCTACGGCTCGTTGAAGGCGTCGGTGAGCTCAGAGCTTGCTCTGTTTGGGGCGGACGTTGCATGTTACGGTGCTTCCAGCCTTACGGTGTGGCGTTTGAGCCGGAGTTCGGGAGCTGGCGTCGGTCAGCTCCCGACAGCGGTGCGAGTCGGGCGGTACGTCGCGAAGTGTGCGAGGCGGTGCGCAACTCCGGTGCGGTCACTGGACTCGAAGTCAGCAGCAGTGACCGCGTCGGTCAGACCAGTTCAATTCGGTGTAGCGAGGCGTTGCACGTTGCGTTGTCCTTCCAGTCAAGGTGCAGGCTACGGCTCGTTGACGGCGTCGAGACAGAGTCGGTGAGCGCAGAGCTTGCGTTGTTCGAGGCGGACGTTGCTCAGTGCAGTGCCACCAGGACACCGGGCCGGTCGTGGGAGTCGGTCACAGCTCCCTGCCTCTGTAGCCACTGGAATAGTAGCATTTCACAAAGGCTGGTGAAGTCCACTGGTCCTGGGACTTTGGTCAGCGGGCAAGCTCTCTTCCAAGCCCTTGGAGATCTTTTTAGCACAAGTTGAAAAGCAAAGGTAAAATCCACAAAGTCCTTTCTCCTCTAGGCAGCCAGGCAACCACTGCAGGCCAATCCCCCAAGCAGCACTTCAGCTTGGGAATAGTCTCTCCCAGTTTCTTCAGGTTCCTTCTCCTCAGCAGATGTTTCTTCTTGTTAGTTCCAGGAGTGATCTAATGTCTTGGGATCAGGGTCCCAATATTTATACCACCAAATCCTTTGTTCTCTGAGGGGAGAGGGGCCTGTGCCCAGTCAAAACCAGTTCTGAAGCACTCTGTTTACCAGTCTTCTCCTTTCCTTTCACAGTGCAGGGCAGGCACATCAGACGCCCCACAGGAGGTGGAGCCAGCATTGTGGAAGGCAAGTACAGTCCTGGAGCACTTTGTTGACAGTCTTCCTTCTCTTCTTTCAGTGTGCTCTTCTTTCAGTGTGCAGGGCAGACACATCAGACGCACCACAGGGGGTGGAGCCATCACTGTGGGGGGCGGGTGTGAGAAGTTGGCCTGATATATAATGCTCACTAGTTCTAGTGATCACCTTGTATCAGTCCAAACAACCCTTATGGTGATTGGTTGTAAGTCAACCTTATAGACCAGCTATCCTAATGGTAGCATGGACAAAGCAGTCTTAGGCTAAACTCTTTTGGCATGTGAAGCCAGCTGTTTTACCACATATAACCCCTTGAATACCAAGTGAAAGGACACCACACAGGTTGTTGTGAAAATAAACAATATATTTATTAGTTGGTTGGTTGAAAGCTTTATTCGATATGCAAAGATATCTTACAAGCATAACATACATTAAACAACAACATTTAGAAAAAATACAAGTATGTCATACATTTTTAAAAAAGATAACATTTTAGGGAGCTCCCTAGGATAAATTAGCTAAAAAGAATTAAATCGATATAGTCACTCTATTGCAACGAATCAACCAAAAACGTTTTACAAATTTTGAGACACCACAGACTATAAGTGAAGAGGTATCAATCAGTAAAATTCGGAGTGTCACCGAATGCATGCGTGTTCCCAGGCGTTTGAAGAGGGGTTTATTAACTAACATACACCTCTGAACTCTTTATGAGATCAGAGGGTTAAGCACATGACAATCTCTTAGGAAAAATATGTTTAAGTTGCACAAATTACAATGGTGCCCTAGGGGCACGACAAACCATATACTAAGTAAGTGGAATGTGAAAGTCGATAGAAGGAATGGAGCTGTCCAGAGGCTGTAGGATCGCTGGGACCACACTACCCTAACTCTAGGTAAGTAATAGGAGGCCCACGGAACGCGTGTGCAGAGTGTGAACTCACATGCGAGATGCTTAACAGTGTCTATGGACAGTACAGTTTAAGTAAAAGGTGAGTACGGACAATCCTGACTATGTAGGACTAAAACGACTGTGGAACTGGACACTAGGAGAGTCATTCTACCCTTGAGCACCGAAATGCTCGTGTTACCTCACCCACAGGCTGCGGGTGCATAGGTGCGAAGTCGTGTCGGGTTCCGGCGTTAAAGTCTATGGAGCCTGGAAGAAAAGATGCTGCAGGCGATCAGGAGGAAGATGTCCGGTGTGATCCAAGGGTAGATCAGTGAAGAGGAGAACCTGAAAGCAGAGGGGACAATGTTCAAAGTCACTAGCTAGTGACTGGAGTGGAATCAGGAGTGGAACCAGATGTTGTCATCGCGATCAGGTGAAGAGTGGACCCTTGTCTCTGCAGCCACGTGGACCAGGTGGTCTCTTCGACGACCAGGACGGAGGCACGAGCTGTCCCACGCAGGCTCTCGATGTCGGCAGTGTTGGATCCGGATTTGGAGTGAATAGGCCTTGGCAAAGGCAACCTACGCGGTGAGTGGAAACGGCGTCTAGAGTGGACCAGGAGGGTCCGGGGTGCTCCTCTTTTGGAAGGGAGCAAGGGCCAGTCTGGAGCAACCAGACCAGCAATGAAGATTTCAAGGTTCGTCGTCTAGGAGGCCACTAGCCAGCCGGCAAGTGACCAGACAACGCGTCGAGCAGCAAACAGGCAGAAGGGCCCCACGCAGATCTCGTGGATGCTGGAGGGCTGGTCTTCGGTGCAGGAGCTGCTCGGGGTCGGGGCTTCTCAGTCCCCAAAGCACTTGGACGAGGTTACCTCAGAAGTCGTGCTGGAGCGAAGTGCTGCTTCTTTCAAGATGCCGGTCCCATGTGTCTCGTCGCACCCACAGATCTCAGCTGTGCTGCAGATGTAGGTAGAGGTCGGAGAGGTCTGGGAATCCGGGTCTCGTCGGGCTCTGAAGTCTGGATCCTCGAGGGAAGACGACAAAGGGAAGCCGCTGGACGCTGATGGTGCCTGCTTGTGCAGGGTGGACACTCCTTGCCCACAAGGGAGACTTCTTCAGTCTTCTGTTCAGAAAGTCGAAGTCCAGAGTTTCTTGTAGAGTTTCAGTTCAGGATTAATCTAACTTGGAATGGGACCAGCTCCTACCTTTATCCTGCTAAAGGGGGCTGTACTATCACTAGGTCCCTCTTATGGGTGGGACCAGGAAGGGGGGTGGTCACACCCCCTATCCTTTGTCCGGTCTTGCGCCAGAGCTGGGGCTGGAGAGCCCCAGGAACTGGTTTAGACAGGTGTATGCACAGGGACACCTTGTGTGCCCCAGGCATGTCTCATTCCTTTCAGCCCTGTCCTACCCAATACACAAAGTCCTATCTGGGGTGGTGCTAGCACCTCCCAAAGCAGGAAACCCTTTGTCCAAGCCTCCCTCGCTGGAAGGACTCCCAGCAGCAGGAGGTCAGACTTGTGTCTGTGGTGGCAGCATCCATTTTGTGATGCTGAGGCTCGGGTTAACTTTAACCGGGGTTCACAGTTAGGTACATGTTGTGTCCCTCTAGAAGGGTGGAATGCTACCCCCGTCGCCAGAATTGGGGGGGGGGGGGCGGGTAGTATTCCAATTCCTATGACACCTTACTCGACATGTTTTAAAAATGCTATTCCAAAGTTAGCAATAACCGGGAGGATTATAATGCACTTAAGAGTATATGGTATAGCGTTATCATGGAAACAGCTAAAGGTCTTGGTTCCGAAAGCTGTAGACAGGCTCAGCTCATGCCAGAGCACTCTCTCACATAATTCCAAGCACTCTGCCTCCAGGATTGTTAAGGCGTGCCATAGGAGTGACTTATAGGAGTATATGTGTCCATTTTAGGGTTAGATATAGAGATACTATATCTAAAGCAAAGGGCGTTTACACCACCTTGCCCCAGCTGATTGATTAGCCAGTTGTGTCAGATTTGGATGGCCAGCCAGGGGTGGCATAATACATGCTGCAGCCCCTGGTAGGCCCTGGGTGCACCTATGCCCTGGGTACCTAAGGTACACTGTACAGGGGCTGATAAGGTGACTCAGTATCCAATTGAAATTGAAATTGAAATTGAAAAGCAATTTGTATTGCGCGACTAAAACCCGAAGGTATCAAGGCGCCTACCAACAACAGATCAAAAAAGGCAAAGCACAACTACAGGTACGTCCGCACAAAGAGACGGGTTTTCAGAGCATTTCTAAATAACTGCAGGGTGGGAAGGGACCTTAGTTCCAATGGGAGGGCGTTCCACCACTTAGGTGCCAGATTGGAAAAGGCTTTACCACCCCATCTGGTTCTCCGAATACGAGGGACTGATAGAAGGAGTCTGTTAGAGGAACGTAGGTTCCTACAAGGGCTGTAACGAGACAGAATGGATCCAATTCCAGTAGGGCTACTTTTTGCTAAGGCCCTGTAGATCATGCACATGGTCTTAAAAAGTATACGGTTCTCTATAGGAAGCCAGTGAAGCAATTTTCTGGCGGAGGTAGCAGAAGTGCGCCGGGGTAAATCCAGAACAAACCTAGCCGCTGCATTCTGGACCACCTGCAAGCGCTGCAGCAGACTTTTATTCAGTCCCGCATACAGCGCATTCCAGTAGTCCAGCCGAGAACCAATAAGGGCAACAGCAAGTTGTTTCCTTGCCTGCTGTGAAAAATAGTGCCTAATCTTCCTCAGTATGCGAAAAATACCCCAACAGGTAGATACAGTTCTATTAACCTGTTGACACATACTGAGGGTGGGATCGATCACGACCCCAAGATTTTTGGCAGAAGAAGCAGGAACAGGACAAGCTCCCAATGAGTCTGGCCACCAATCGGTTGACCATACCTCCTCCTTTCCTCCGAACACCATCACCTCCGTCTTCTCCCCATTCAGTTTCAACGAATTGTAAATCATCCATTGGCCGACTGCCTCCATACAAGATCCAAAGTTGGAGGCAGTCGAAGTAACTGACTGGGAGAGAGAGAGACGAGGATCTGCGTGTCATCCGCATAGGAAACTACCTTAGATATGTACCTATAGTACATGGAATCCATTTTACAGAGAGAGCAGTGGGCCTGGGGTCCTGAATAGCCGGGTCCCAGGTCAACTAAGTCGAAAAACCAGCTAAGCACCAGGCAAAAAGTTGGGGGCAACCATACTCAGATATCCACCTTCCTACATAGGACACAGTCCTATTCAGGTCCCAGGTGCAACTCCTCCCTCCCATCTTGGATGCAGATCTCCCTATTCACCACCGGCCAGCCCGAGCCTGTCTCCTGGAATTCCCCAGCCTGTCACACACAAACCCAGACAAGGAATCCACAACCTAACAGAGGCGGGCTCAAATGGTTAGGCAAGCAAATACCTACTTTCTAAAAGTGGTATTTGCAAACACAGAATATTAAAATAAACTTTACTAAAAGATGTGTTTTATTATTCTTAGTCCAGGCATACTAAACTCGAATTTCTATCATGTTCCCTGAGTCTGCTAGGATTATAAACATGTAACAATCCAGCAGCCCATTCTATCCTACGCGGAACAGGTAGCCTTGCAATAGTGAAAAACGAAAATGGCTGTAATTCACTATTAGGACATGCCACACACATCAGGGCTTGTCCTACCTTATACCTTATACTTACAATGCACCCTGCTCTTGGGCCTACCATAGGGGTGACTAATATGAAGACAAGGGAAGGTTTAGGGACTGGCAAATGGGTGCACTTGCCCAGTCAGCATAACAGTACCAGACTGCACGCAGGCTCTGCAATGGCAGACCTTAGACACATTTTACAAGGCTGCTTCTGTGGGTGGCACAACCAGTGCTGCAAGCCCACTAGCAGCATTTGGATTTACGCGCCATGTGCACTGTACTAGGGTCTGACAAGTAAACCAAATATCCAATCATGGAACCACTAATCAATACATCCATTTACAGTTGGGAGCACTCGCACTGTGGCACTGGACAGCAGTGGCACAGTGCCCAAAGCATCGGAACACCAGAAAAACACATGAGGCAACAGCAAAAATGGAAGGGAGACCCATGCCAATGGTGCCAGGTCTTACTGGGCCCAACCAAACCTCGCCCAGTAAAGGATATTATAGAGGAGGTTATAGAGGAAACAACAATAAGGGCAGAGGTATAGGAAACAACAATCGCAACACCTCTACTCCCAAACAGTGACTTCCCTTCCATCCCCTCAGACCATTCCACTCCTGTCGGGGGGAGGTTACAACAGTTCCTACCTGTCTGGAACTCCTTCACCACAGACAGGTGGGTAAGACAAATAATTCAGTCAGTTTATTGCCTGGAGCTCACTTCCACTTCTCCAACAATACCACCCAGACAGCGTCCTATGTCACAAGAACACCTCATACTGCTAAGACAAGAGGTGGAATCTCTACTGCAAAAGAATGCAATAGAACCAGTTACAAAACAACATCAAAACACAGGAGTTTATTCTCTATACTTTCTCATACCCAAAAAGGACGAGTCCCTCAGACCTATTTTAGATCTAAGGCCCCTAAACCTGTAAATACAATCTGACCACTTTCATATGGTCACACTATAACAGGTTCTACCGCTGCTAAAGAAGAGAGACTTCCTTGCCACATTAGATCTCAAGGACGCCTACTTCCACATTCCCATAAATCAATCGCACAGAAAGTACCTGTGGTTCATTCTAGAAGGTCAACACTACCAATTCAAGGTACTCCCTTTCGGAGTAACTACAGCACCTCAAGTGTTCACAAAGTGCCTAGCAGTAGTAGCAGCATACTTAAGAAGGGACAACATTCATGTCTTCCCATATATGGACGACTGGCTAATAAAATCCAAGTCATACAACCAATGTGTACAGCACTCGCATCAAACAATATGCCTGCTTCACAAACTGAGATTCACAGTCAATCAAAAGAAATCCCATCTCCAACCATTCCTGTCTCAGCAGTATCTGGGTACTACAATAGATACCTCCAAGGCAATAGCATACCCCACCCCAACCCAATAAGAATATAGGCTTTGCAGGATCTTATCAAAAGATTCCAGCCACAACACTCACTACCAGCCCGAGTGTTCATGCAACTAATAGGAATGATGGCCTCTTGCATTTTCATAGTACCATATGCAAGACTACAAATGTGCCCCATACTAGAGTGCTTGGCAAGTCAGTGGAATCAGGCTCAACAACAAATAACAGATCTGGTGGTGGTAGACAACCGGACATATCGCTCTCTGCAATGGTGGAACACCAAAAACCTTTCCAAGGGCTGGCCGTTTATAGAACCTGTTCCACAAATAATACTAACCACAGGATGAGAAGCACATTTACAAAATCTCACAGTACAGGGTACATGGACAATGCAACAAAAACTACTCCACATAAACCAGCTGGAGTTACTAGCGATTTTTCTAGCTCTAAAATCGTTTCAGCATTACCTATCAAACAAAGCTGTACTAGTCTGGACGGACAATGACAGTAATGTATTACATTCAAAAACAAGGAGGAACACACTCCTTACAGCTCTCCCGGCTGGCGCAGAGCATATGGAGGTGGGACATTCCTCAGAATATTTTTCTATTAGCAGAACATCTACCAGGAGTTCACAATCAAGTTGCAGATCTGTTAAGTCATTAACAACAACAGATACACGAATGGGAACTTCATCATCAAGTTCTTCAGCCATTCTTTCAAAAGTGGGGTCAACCAGAGATAGATCTGTTTGCTACAAAACACAACTCCAAATTCCCATGCTTCGCCGCCAGATACCCACACCCATTATCCAAAGGCAATGTGGTATGGATGTACTGGTCAAACAAATTTGCATATGCTTTTTTCTCCTCTCCCACTAATTCCATTAGTAGTATGCAAGCTACAGCACCATTCTCTCATATTGATTCTCATGGCACCAACGTGGGCAAAATAACATCACAAACTAAAACTCTCCCCACATCTACTAACACAGAGCCATGGAGAGATTATGCATCCAGACCCAATGCAGCTCAATCTAGCGATTTGGCTCCTGAGGTCTTAAAATTTGGATATTTAACTTTACCACCTGATTGCATGAAAGTCATAAAAGAAGCAAGACGCCCCACCACTAGAGCATGTTATGCAGCAAAGTGGAAAAGGTTTGTTGTATATTGTACAAATAACAACATCAATCCCTCAGATGTTTCCATACAAAACATCATATGCGATCTGTTACATCTGCAAATATCTAACTTAGTTTATTCCTCAATCAGGTTACATCTTGCTGCTATAGCAGCATATCTTCAAAATAGACAACATTTGTCATTGTTTAGAGTACCTGCAATCAAAGCGTTTATGGAAGGACTCAAAAGAATAATTTGTATGGGTCCTCCTTTCGAACCATTACATAAGTGTGAATTACAGTTCCTTACATGGAAAGTTGCTTTTTTAGTAGTTGTTACTTCACTTAGAAAAGTAAGTGAGATCCAAGCATTAACAATTCAAGAACCATTTATCCAACTTCATCACAATAAAGTGGTTCTTAAAACAAATCCAAAGTTTCTGGCAAAGGTCATTTCACATTTCCACCTCAACCAATCTATTGAGTTGCCAGTATTTTTTCCCCAACCACAAACAGTTGCAGAAAGAGCTCTACATACATTAGATGTAAAAAGAGCGCTTCTCTACTACATTGATAGAACAAAACCTTTTCGTAAAACTAAACAACTGTTTGTGACTTTTTCTCCTCCGCATAAGGGAAATCCTATTTCAAAATCAGGCATTGCAAGATGGATTGTGAAGTGCATTCAAATTTGTTATCAAAAAGCAAAACACACTCTATCCATTCCCCCTAGGGCTCATCCTACCTGTAAATTAGGGGCATCTGTGGCATTCCTAGGAAACATACCATTAGATGACATCTGTAAAGCAGCTACATGGTCTACTACACACACATTTACAAAACACTACTGTGTAGATGTGCAGGCAAAACAACAATCAAGTGTGGCCCAGGCTGTACTCAAAACATTATTTCAAACTACTGCAACAGATACGGGTGGTCGCCACTAAGGGAGAAACTGCTGTGCAATCTATGCAATAGTGTGTGGTCTGCAGCCCATATGCCTCGAACGGAAAATGCTACTTACCAGTATGCATCTGTTCTTGGCATGTAGGGCTGCAGAACCACACACGCCCACCCGCCTCCCCGGCTACCTGTATCTGTTCCAGTATTATCTTATTTAGATACACAACACATGGTCATCTCTATATGTACTCATACAGCTCCATAATTTGCCCAATGGCAAAAACAATCTGAAGATGGAGTCGATGCCCATCCGCACTACGATCTAAGGGAGGAGTCATCCAACAGACAAAGACTCTTCAAAGACAACAACAAAGTGTAATCATCTTGGCCCACCACCAGATGGTGATCCAATGCAATAGTGTGTGGTTCTGCAGCCTTACATGCCAAGAACAGATGCATACTGGTAAGTGGCATTTTCCTTACCTTAGTTAACACTCTTTTAGGAGAATTCTCTAGCTATCCACATATTTCTTATTTCCCTTTCTGTGTAGTGGAGGTACTAGATTAGATTCCAAGTTAAATTTGCTGACAACTTCTCAGTCAGATTTTTGCATCTGAGCGAGTGAAATAAAGTAGAGAAACAACTTCCAGACCTTCTGCCTCATTTGAAAAGCCATCATGACCTGAAACTCTGCCTGTCTGGGTGACAGTCTCTTCATTGCTTGTGGATATATGCACACCCAAAGCTAGGACACCATCAGACAAAGAAGCGTGAAAAACAGAAATGTCCATCTGGCTTGTGTCAACCCTTCTCCAGTTAAGGAAAGTGTTGTAGACAAATCTGTTTAAAGAACACTACATCCTGATGCAGTAACAAACCACAAACTAGGTTCCTCTCAATTCACTTGTTGACTGTGTCCTTGACTTTGACCAGGTAAAACACGTTGCTGCTTTTGGCTGAGTTTGTGCTATACAAAAACTACATATATACACCCATGCATACCTCAGCGTGCAAGGATGGCACATACATGCAGCTCTGTGATGTGATGGGCGAGAAGGTACTGTGAATGGGGGCTGATAGTGCCACCTACCAGCCCACTCAAGCTAATACAATCTGGCACCTGTGAGGATTCAATCAGTGAGAAATCTTTAGGTAAATGTAATGTAAATTACAAAATGTAAATGTAAAATAGCGTTACAGAAAATAAGTAATATTTTATTTTATTTTTTTCCATTGTTAGCAAAGTAAATTGACCAGTTCACATCCCGCAGCCAAATATGTAGCATTTTTATTCAAGAGTAACTCAGTGATGCTTTGGCTCTGTGAATAAGAAGGCAAAGACTAGATAATGATATTCAGTACTGGTAACTTGCAAGGGAAGACAAATCTAACAGAGTGGTACTGTTTTTACGGCAGATCACCTTATTAGCAAAAGGTAACATGCTGGTTTGAGATGAGCTCCAGGGTATTTTTTAATAATACGCATGCAAGGCTCTAAAGAAGGTACTTTGCCTTAGGAGAGATATTCTTGTTAGTAGCCAATTAGCAAATAGTACAGGGTGAGCCATCTCTTTATTGATGACAAAACTGTATAAATCGAATGTTAATTTATCCATTTCAGAAGACGTTGTACTTACTTGTATTACTCCTAAAGTTCTAGAACTTGGACATCAAAATATTACATGAGTCTGTTTCATCACAGAAGAAATTCCAAGAGGACATAATGTTCTTTTAGGTGCATTGTACCTGACCCCTTGGGACTAGATTCAGACGCCTGGTTAGATATACGTGCCTGTGCTATACAGTCTTACCCTACTTACTGGTGTAAGTAATAATCTCTTTAACACGGCATAGCTCACAGATGGAATCAATGCTTTTTTTCAGATCCCCTGGACAGTTACCTCAAAAAGGCAGCAATTTTCTGCCCTTGTGATACTGTATAGGTTAGATTTCTGAAGCTTGCCACAAGACCTGCAGAGTTCTGAACCTTCTGACAGTGTTCATAGACAATTGAGAGGCAAAATTAAACACAAACATTAGTAAAGTCAATATGACACATATACAACAAGAAGAGATAAACAAAGTAGTCCTACCGTTGATTATTTGAATCTTTATTTAAAATCTTCTGTTAAGACAACAGTTGTGTGCAGTCAACACTTTTCGCCTGGTTTTAGGCTTCCTCAAGGTTGCAACCATATATAAACATACCTCACATAACAAAAATGTACATAGGACATAGTTTGCGTAGATTCACTATATAAAAAGAAAGAACACGGACTGATATCATAAAACTTTCTTGTGATAAGAAAATGAATTCACAGTCAACGTATATTACCACATATATACATTAAAAACAATGTTTTATAAAACTTTTTTATTATTACTGGAAAGATGGCCAGGAAAGATGATATAACATTCATCGCTGTTTAAACATTTATATGTGTGTCTTTATTTATTTTCTTCAATTCATGATCAACCTACCAATTCCCCATACAATTCTGTGACATCCCACAGACACAAGTGTATTCTTGGTTTATATGCATGTCATTTTTAAACTAAGCTCAGACTTGCCAAAATTGTCATTTGATTTAATTAGCCACCAATGTGGCATTGCATCTACCTCCTTTGAGTGCGGGCCAGCATTATCTCTTACATAGCATCAATGGCCTTATTTATAGTGCGCCCGACAAAGAAAACATGGTTTGTGTGTCAAAGAATAAACCACAGTGGTGCCAGGAACAGAGAAAAAAAGGAACAGTACAAATGTGTCATTAAAAATGAATCGGTATACTCTTCACCTCCCCACAATATGTTGTGAAACTTTTACAAAGCATATCTGTCAGATCACACTTACCAAAGAAATCACTTGTTTAGTTCTGACACGTGGTACAGGGCTCAAAGTACACTGTGTCTTAATTCAAACACGATTCTCCTGCGTACTTTCTATGGAGCAATACAAAAAAAATAAGTCAGTTGATAAGCCAGATGAAATTCTGCACACAATAACATTCTTGTAGGAGTCTCAATTCAAATTAATCCTTAAAAATCAGCCAAATGTAAAATGAATATTAATGTTACATCACCCATTGGCGATTCCACAAACACAAAGTGAAGGAACGAGAGGACCATAAAATGTGTGACAAAGTAGCCCAAGAAACAACTGAGTACATGTGTACACACAAATACCTTGAGACACAATACAAATAATGTGCTGTGTCTGTTGATTATACATACACATTCTCGATGCCTGGGCAGGGTCACTGTTGGCATCCATTCATCCAGGGCTATGCAAAAAATGAGAAGTATCTTACCCAAGTATGAAATATAGCAGTCCACATAGACACTGTTTACCATTCCGATATTTAGCATCAAAACTGTTGTTACATAGTAATGGTGTCTGCATTTAAAAAACGTTATAGAGTATAACGTAAAAAAACGTAGGAACAAGTTAACACACATCATTCCCCAGTTTCTTTACTAAGTCAGGTCACATTGTTCATGCGACTTCAGTTACACTGCAATGACTGACAGCATAACAGCCGGCTTGTTATTAGTTCTACAATTAAGGTGAACTCTTTACACACCATAATCCTATATGAGAATAAATTAATGTCTCTACAGAATTTCCACCGACATACAACAGGTATCGGCTTTGTAGGACTGGTAATTAAAGATATGGTAAAAGATGTGCTACAATGTGGTTAGCATGTCCCATGGTCAACAGGGCAGGTCTAGAGGAGACACTAAATTACATTACATACCACCGTGCACCACTTATGTGCTGGGCGACGGGAATATCGAACACTTAAAGTGTGCCCCAATTTAGTGTGTAAAACCAACTACCGACTGTGAGAAAGTGCCATCTTTCTTGCATGGTATGTCCCCACTTTTTGCTGAATTGCTGATGTACTTTGACTGAGTGTGCCCTGGGCTCCTGCCAATCTTGGTATCTCTGGCCACCTGTCACTCCCTGGTAAATGGTACCCTAGGCACTGTGACCAGAGAAGACCCCTAAGGGCTGCAGCACTTATTGTGCAACCCTTACGGGCCCTGTACCCTGACACACACACACACTGCCTTGTGCAGGCTGAGTGTCTTGGTGCAGAACTACAGAACTAAACATAGAGTCGACTTGGCACACATCCCACTTTACCACACTGCACTCTCAGTAACATACCTGCGCCGCTGTATCCAGGCATTGAAGCACACCCGGGACACACTCAGTGTCACTGGGTGGGCCCGATGATGAAGCATGCCACCAACCAGGTTGGTGGGTGAGGGCTTCATGAACAAACATAATGATTTGTATTCTGCCATACAGCTTTTGAGTATATGTTAATTCACAAATAGGCTAGTCCCTATTGATTCTACATATAAACCCAGGGCATACGGACTAGATTTCTAGTCCTCTCTCTCTCTCCTTTGATAAAGATACACATCCCTGTGTGCCATGCCCACAAAGACACTGCCCTGGCATACAACAGCCACCCCTCTAGCTGGGTGCACTATGACAGTGGTGAGGGCACAGGTGTGAGAGCCCTGTGCCCCTACAGTACCCATTCCTGGGCACTGTAAGTGCAGTGATGCCATTAAGAGTATATGGTGCTGGGAGGTTGTCTTTACGAACTCCGAGCGCCATAATGGCTACACTGAAGATTGAGAAGTTTGATATCAAACTTCTCAGAACATTAAACCCGCACTGATGCTAGTGTGGGGTTTAATGCCAAATGCATGACAGAGTGCGTCTTAGAGATGCCCCCTGAAACCTAACCAACTTCCAGTGTCCTGACTGCGTGGCTACCAAGGCTGCTACCACAAGACATGATTCTGGACCCCTGGGTCGAGAGCCTGCTGCTCTAGGGGGCCTGAAACAATGCACATCCTGGGACGAGGTGCCAAGCCTCCTCCCCCAGGATGGGCAGGGGAAGCTTCAAAGGCATGCAATCTTTGTGAGCTTCTCCAGGCCACTGCTGTACTCAGCAACTGGCCCCCACTTTGGCGGGAAGACAGGCGGGAAACCCTAAGTGAGGAAAAGGGGTGTGCCAACCTCTGCCGACCCCACCCCTCAGGTAGGAGAGGCGAGGTGAAGCACAACTCCGGGCAACCGTCATCTTGAGGATGGGGAGCCCTACCCAATCAGAGCTAGGCCCTTGCCCCCCTCCCACTGGAGAGTGGCAGGATAGGGGGTGTACTCACCCCAGGACAGGTACCCATTGGTCTCTGCCCTTGCCCTACCTGTAACACCACTAAATTTAGTGGCACCCTGAACCTTCCTTCCTCGGATCCCGATTTGAAAACAAGAAATAACAAGAAGAAAGAAGACCTGCCATGCAGCTGCTAACAAAACGATGACACCAACTGACTTGGCCCCAAACCTACCTGCCTGTTGATCCTTGAACCTGCTCCTGCTAAAACCCTGGCGTATCCTGTGGACAGCTACCTCGGAAACCCCGGAGGACCTGCCTGCCTTGCTCATCTAAAGAGATTGGGACTCCCACAAGCAGTGGTTCTGCTCAAACAGCAACAACCCCTGGTGCCAGCCAGTAACCGCGAATCCAGCACACTCAGCACCTGCCAAGCCCGGCCCGTGCCTGAGTGGACAAAGACCCTGAGGACGTCCCCACGGCGATTGTGACCACAAATCCAGTGCCCAAGGACCCTCCTCGACGATCCTGACGACGCCTGCAGCCTCACAACAAGGAACTCCTCCGACCGCGACCAGTTGAGGGTTAGATTTCCCAGTGTCAAAAGACACCCCTGAACCCAGCGCCCCACGGCCCCCTGTGCCCAACACCTAGGTGTCTTCTTATCCTCCAAGATCCCAAATTACCTCTCGAAGTGGTGGTCGCACCTAAAGAATCTCCGTCCCGAGCCTGCAGCCTTTGTTCAACTTCCAAGTCGTCCATTGAGTAACATTGGGCGCCCGAAGGCCCAAAAGCACCCTGTAAACAGCTGCCCGAGTGCCGCTGGAAGTGCAACAACTACTCTACTCTACTTCCCCACTTGCCCTGTGTGAGTGACCAGGAGCTCAGCTCCCACAGCCGCGCGGTCTGCCTGCTAGCAGCCACCAACCTAAGGCCCCCTATCCTCCATAGGATAACATTGGGCCTACTCACTCTGCACCCGGCTGCCCTGAGGGTGTTACAACTGTACTTACCTGATCCTGGGAGACTCCTGAGTCTACCCCCAGAACCTTAACTCTGCTAGGCTAGTGCTTACCCAAATACCGATAACTTGATTTTCTCCATAGGGTAACATTGGCTGGGTTTCACTCAGAATTCCTTCCAAGTGTCTATTTTTCAACTTACAAATATTCCTTAAAAATCGTCCGCACATCAAAAACGAATTTACTCACCTGCAAGCAGGAGAGATCCCAGTGTTGTACCTTTCAGCCCAGCACTGAACCTGAAAAGTAATTATAACCGTGGTTTACTGTTAACTCAGTGTCGATTTTCAAAACTTAAAAATATTTCTTAAAAATCGCCTGTGTAACAAAAACGATTTCTTTCAACTGTTTACAGGAAATGCACCAGGGCTGAATCTAGAATCCAGCCCGGAGTTAGAAAAACATAGGTAAAGTGATTTTAGTGCATTTACTTAAAAACTCCCATTGAGCTCAATGTTATTTTGTGTTTAAACTTGTGTTGCATATTGCAACAACTGTAACTATTGTATTTAAAAGTCAACTGCTATTTGAAAGTATTCAATTGCAACATCTCATTCTGAGAAAGTATCTATGATACCTACTGTGGTTCTAAAATAAAGTAACCATATATCTGAAAGAGACACGTTAGTGATAGATTCCTTACCTTAGAATATCCCCAGGTGTCATACTGGATCCGGGAATTTTTGCGTAGCAGTACCCTTGCGCGTCGGTAGGCGTCGTCTGCGGCTCCGCGTCCGTCGTCTGCGTCGTAGGGGCCGTGATGACATCGTCGGAGTACTTAGACGCCGCCTCCGCGTGCTGACTTCAGTTCTTCTTTTTTCGCGCCAGCAGCGCAGATCTGGAAAAAGCAGTACTTTAGTCACTTTTTGACTAGTCTTTTTTGATCCCTTTTGATCATCTTTTCTTGAGTCTTGCGACTCCGGAGGGTGCCTAGGGATGCCTGGTTTCAAGCCGTGTGAGGATTGCGACCGTCTGATGTCGGTCACGGACCCTCACTGTCGTGTCTCCACTGTCTCGGCGTCGACCACGACGACAAGGCCTTCCTCGACTGCCGGGCCCTGACTTCGAAGGCTAGGCGGGAGCGGTCCCGCAAGCGGCTCGAACTCCGGCAGTCGGCCCCGCGCCGCGAGAGGTCCCAGTCCCACAGGAGGTCGAGGGACAGGTCGCGGGGTCGGAGCCATCACAGCTCCGAGAGTCGGCATCACTCCTCCAGGTCGAAGTCGTCGTCAGGTAAGCATAAGAAGTCGAAGAGACGTCATCGCTCTTCTGACTCCCCCCGACGCTCGCGCGACTCATTCGGGGGTTCGGGTCACACCGCCCACGCGGCTCAGTCGGAGTCACGGGCGTCGCGGCCTGCTCCTCACCCTCCGGTCCCTGGGCAAGACACGACGCCGGGGGAGATCGAGCGCTTCCTCGTGGCCACGAGGAACCTTTCTTCCCCGACGGGTTCCGCGGCGCCTTCGGGCCCAGCGGACCTGTCTGGGGTCCTTAGCGGGTCGTGGGCTTCGGGCCCGACGCTGTTGTGTACTTCGGCCCCGATGCCACTGGCCCACGCCGCAGGGCCCCTCTGGATCCGCTTCGGGATTCGGGTCGTCGCCGGTTGACCTAACGACCTCACCGGCGCCGGTCCCTCAGGTGTCACCTCCGACGCCGTCCTCGGGTGGCGCTGTCCCCGATGCCTCCCTCCCTCGCTCCGGTTCCGGCGTCGGAACGGCGCCGCTGGGCGCCGCTTTCGACGCCGCTTGGGGAGTTTAGCTTCTATGAACCGGCCTCATCGTTTGCCAACCCTGACTATCAGGGGATGGGTGAAGAGGAGTATTGGGAGGGGTCTGAGGACCCTCTGACCCGAGAGTGTCAGTCTCAAGAGGGCTGGACAGGTGGACTTGGGGATGCCAGTGGTCTGGACACATCACCAGACACTGGCTTTGTCTCACCTCCGTCAAAAAAGAGAAATTCCCTTTGGGCACCTTAGTAAAGACAAATCAGCTTATACATACATACTATACATCAATTCATCAAACATAAATACATATCAATCAGAGCAATGCAATAATTAACCCAATTCTGAAAAGACAAATAAATTAAATATGCACAGTTTATTATTATGATTAAAAAGTAGATTAAAAAACACAATAAAAAAATGTATAAAACAAGGGAAAACAGAATATATATGGGAACAAATGATGGTTCTTTGTCTCACCTCCTACCGTGGCTACAGAGGAGGGGGCGACCTACAGTGTGGTGTTGATGAGGGCAGCCAAGGCCTTGGGCCTTGAGCTCCCCGTTGCGGCCGTGAGGACTAACCTCCTCACTGAGGTTCTTAAACCGCAGTCAAGCTCGGCCGAGCCTCTGCTGCCCTTTAATGAGGCCTTGACCGACGTTCTTTTGGGCACATGGTCCAGGCCCGCTACGGGTTCGCCCGTAGATAGGAACGTGGCCAGACGCCACCGCCCGGCCCCGGGCGAACCATGTTTTCTGTCCACCCACCCGACCCCCGAGAGCCTGGTCATCCAGGCATCAAATTCCCGTTACCGCATTCCCGTCGGCTCCACCAGACAGGGAATCCAAGAAGTATGAGCAATACGGCAAAAAGATATTCTCCTCCCTTAGTCTGGGACTGCTGTCTTCCAACACCGCATGCCTCTTGGGCCGCTACACCCACTCTCTGTGGGATACGGTCGCGGAATTGCTGCCAGAGTGTCGGTTGGAGGTACGGGCCAAACTCGGCCAAGCCCTTGTGGAAGGCCAGGATGCAGCAAAATATTCTATCCGGTGTGGGCTGGATACCATGGACTCACTAGGTAAAGCGATGGAAACAACAGTGGCGATTCGTCGCCACGCCTGGTTGAGGCCCGCCAACTTTTTGGCAGATGTCCAGAACACACTCATGGTCATGCCGTTTTTGGCGACAAGGCAGACCATCCGCTTTAAGGACTCGAGGGCTAGGGCCAAGTCCTTGGGCCTCTCGGCCCCGCGCCAGCAAACGGGTGCCTTCTGCTCCTTTCGTGGCCAAGGAAGGGGCGCCCCCACACGTGCTGCCAGCCACGCACCGTACATTAACATACAGCGCGGGGGTGGCCGTGGAAATCGCCGTGGAGACGGTCGGGGACAACGGCGAGGCCAGTCCACACCTCCCCCGCAGCATCCGCCTCAAAACCCTCCTAGTCCGTGCTTTTCGGCCCATGTGACGCCAGTGGGGGGCAGGGTTCGCCATCTCCACTCACACTGGCGCACTGTCACGTCGGACAGGTGGGTGCTGCAAATCGTTCGAAGGGGCTACTCCCTCCCCTTCGAGACGACCCCTCAAGCCATGCCACCGCAACACCACAGCGTATCGGGGGATCATTTGCGACTTCTGCAGGAGGAAGTTACGCCCCTTTTGGCCAAGGGGGCCATCGAGCGCAATCCTGGGCCAGAAGTAGGATATGGTTGCTACTCCCACTACTTTCTGGTACCCAAGAAGGGCAAAGGGGCCTACTCCCTATCTACGACCTACGGAACGTCAACGGCTTCCTCCGGAAGGAGAAATTCAAAATGGTGACGCTGGCTCAGGTCTTAGCTGCCATGGACCCAGGAGACTAGATGGTAGAGTTGGACTTGCAGGACGCTTATTTCCACATCCCCGTCCTGCCGGCCCACCGGCGTTACCTGCGGTTCACGGTAGTTCACAAGCACTTTCAGTTTACCGTGCTCCCCTTCGGCCTTACCAGCGCCCCACGGGTGTTCACGAAAGTGATGGCGGTGGTCGCAGCTCATCTGCGCAGGTTAGGGGTTTCAGTCTTCCCATACCTCGACGACTGGTTGTTGAAGGCGGGCTCGCCCCAGACAGTCGTCAGCCACCTCCAGACGACGGCAGACCTCTTGCACCAGCTGGGGTTCTCCATCAATGTGCCGAAGTCACACTTGTGTCCCTCTCAGAAGCTCCTTTTCATCGGAATGGTTCTCGACTCTGGGCAGTTTCAGGTTTACCCACCCTAACAGCGGGTTCGGGATATACAGGCTCTGATTCCAATCTTTCAGCCGTTATCCCGAGTTTCGGTCAGATTGACGCTGCGGCTTCTGGGGCTGATGGCTTCCTGCATCCTTCTGGTGCATCACGCCCGTTTGCGGATGCGGGCTCTGCAGTGGGACCTGAAGTTTCAGTGGGCCCAGCATCAGGGAAACCTGTCCGACCATGTCTTGATCTCGGAGGGCACTGCGAGACAGCTGCAGTGGTGGCTCACGGACCGCGATTGGGTCAGCGGCAGATCCCTCTCCCTTCCCGAACCGGAGCACGTAGTTGTGACGGACGCGTCCCTCCAGGGCTGGGGAGGCCACATGGGAGAGGCGGAGATCAGAGGCCTCTGGTCTCCGGCGGAGTCCCGGCTCCATATCAACCTTTTGGAGCTGCGGGCGATTCGTCTAGCACTGAAGGCATTCCTCCCCTCTGTCCGGGGGAGTGTAGTGCAGGTGTTCACGGACAACACCACCGCCATGTGGTACTGCAACGAACAGGGCGGGGTGAGGTCGTGGACCCTCTGCCAGGAAGCTCTGCGCCTTTGGCAGTGGCTGGAACATCAGGGTGTGACCCTGGTGGTTCAACACCTGGCAGGTTCTCTGAACGCCACGGCGGATGAACTCAGCCGCCAGTGCATGATGGATCACGAATGGCGTCTGAACTCGGACGAGGTGCAAGGCCTCTTTCAGCAGTGGGGAGAGCCTTGGTTAGATCTATTCGCCACCGAAGAGAACGTGCAATGTCATCAGTTCTGTGCGTTGGAATTTCCAAGGCGGCACTCGCTCGGAGACGCTTTTCGTCGGGAGTGGAGTTGCGGTCTGTTGTTAGCCTTTCTCCCTATACCACTTCTGCCCCGAGTGCTGAAGACGATCAAGCGCGACCGGGCACAAGTCATCCTTGTGGCTCCGGACTGGGCACGAAGATACTGGTATCCCGAGCTACTCAGTATGTCAGTCGATCCCCCGGTTCGTCTGCCGCTTCAGGAGGACCTTCTGTCGCAGCAGCAGGGGATAGTCCTCCACCCGAAGCCTGATCACCTGCGCAACTTCGTCTGACAAAGCAGAGTCAAGGTAGCTCTTGTCCTCCTCTGACAGACTCGGCATAACAATGTCCCTGATCATTTTGCTATTCTCCGCTTCCGTGAATTCACTACCGGCCGTGTATACCTTCCGGTAGTACTCAGAAAACTTGTCTGTCACCGCCTGTGTATCAATGATCTTACGTGACTCCAACCCTTCCTATTAAGGTACTAGCCTAGATGCTTGCTCCCCGTGCTCAAGCCATGCAATCAACTTACCAGCTTTATCGCTGTGCTCATATATACGGCTTTGGACTGACTGTTCTGGGCCACTGCTCTATTTCTAACAAGGTCTTTATATTCCTCCTGTCAGAGTCTCAGCAGATGGAGCTCCACAGGCGTATGCGACTTGGCCACCTTCTCCTCCAGAAGTATAACTTCCGTCTCTTTCTGGGCAACTTCTGCATGACTATTCTTCTTCTTGCCTGACACCAAGGATAACACCTCACCTCTCGCTTCCGCTTTGTATGCTTACCAGAGGGACTGTGCCGAATCTACAGACCCCTTATTTTCCACAAAGTAACGGTCCGACATCTGATGTACCTCTTTTTTAATAGCTGGGTCCTTTAACTGCCAGGCGCTAATGGGAGCTATCCTGCCCACTGCCGGCAGATCGAGGGCGAGCCGCAGCCATAATGGAGTATGATCAGAGATTCCTCTCCCGAGATACTTCACCTCGTGGATCATGGTCGCCATTGCCACTGGCAGCAATATATAGTCTAACCTAGATAAGCTACCGTGAGCTGCTGAAATGTGGGTGTAGTGTGTCAATGTCGGGTTACGTATACGCCAGCTATCTACCAACCCCAACGTGTCCAGGAATTATGAAAGCCATTTCTGAGTCTGTCAAAGCGCCCGCTGCGGGCTGCGATCCACCTCTCCATCCAACCCGGCGTTAAAGTCGCCTCCTAAGACTAGACCACCGAGGGGCAACGTGAGAAAGACAGAACTCAGATCACGGAGGTCTCGGTCTGGCGGCCCGGCGGCACATATATAGATAGAAAGGTGACCGTCTTACCCCCCACTTGCCCCGAGACTCCAGCGTGCCTGCCCCTTTCATCCACCCAGGTAGCCTGTACAGATAGAGGAAAAGAGTTCTTAACCAGAATACCGACCCCCTGGAGCCGGAGGTAAACCCAGCATGCACCACCAACTTGTACCCCCCTTTGTGGAGGGCCATGCATCTATTACCGACCATGTGTCTCCTGCAACAATACCACATCCGGGGAGTGTCTTCTAATAAGTTTTCTAACCATCCCTCTCTTGATCTTGTCACCCAAGCCGTTCACATTCCAATTCAGCACTCTCATCCCTGATCCTCGACTACCCTGTGCCATTCAACCCATGTAAAGAACATCGTACCACATTATCGTCACCTGACTCAAAAAGAAAAGGGAAAAATAAAGACAAAAGAAAACTACAGTTACACAAAAACACTCCCATCCCACCTCCCCCCACCCTGCACCCCTACTCGTGGCGTTCGCGAACCCGCAATTCGCAGTGTGCCTGTCGCCCCATATTCTAACTAATCAACTATCTAAATGTAGATCAGAGGAGGAAGCCAGTGCCCTGCATCTCCGCTCCCGCCCATAGGAATCAAGTCTTGCGCCGGAGCTACCCCAACGAAATGAAGCCGTTACATAGGATTAACTCTGAAGCGGTACCCCCGCCCACCAGCTTATATTACTCGAGCTGCAGCGATACTTATCATTCTTGTTCCTGTGCACCATGTCCATCCTCGCCACCCTCTCCTTGGGGATCTCTCTAGGGGGAAAGACCCTCCAGCCAATCCAAGCCAATTTCAGGTTTATCAAAGAACCAAACTTTTCCCCCCACCTCAACTCGCAACTTGGCCGGGTACAACATGGCGTATTTCAAACCCCTGTCCATGAGCCGCTGCTTGACCCCAAGGAAACTCTGCCGCTGGCGCTGGACCATCTGAGTAAAGTCCGGAAAGAAGGTGAGGGTAGAATTCTCATAACTCAGGGGGCCTCCGGACCTGGAAGCCTGCAGGATAGCGTCTCTATCTCTGAAGTTGAGCACCCTCGCGGTCATCGGGCATGGTGGGGCCCCCAGCTTAGGTCGTCCTCCCGGGATTCTATGAGCACGTTCTACCTTAAAAAGTTACTCAACCCTTTCGGCTTCAGATGGTTAAGGATAACGTCCTTAATAAAGAGATCGGGGGCCAGACCCTCCACTTTCTCCGGGACGCTAATAATGCCTCCGAGCCTGTCCTTCGTAATCGTCCAGCTTGCGGCTCTCCAAGTCACTGACAGCTTTAAGTGCACAAACCTCCTGTTGCAACTCCGACACATCATCAGTCAATCTCACTGTTTTGATATCGAGCAACTTGACCTTCTCACTGGTTTTGGTGAGGTCAGCGCCGATCAGGTTGACTTCAATGGACACAGTGTCCAGTTTATGGTCTAGTGATGCCATCTGCTGCCCCAAGGAGGTCTGGACCCCCTCTATGGGGGCCATAACATCTTGCAGTGTGGGTTCTTGATGTAGAGCCAACGGATTCTTTATTTCCTCCCAGCATCAGTCCCGACCCAGAAGGCGAGCCCCTGGGCAGCGTATATCGGTCCAATTTGTTAGATTGAACAGATCAGGACCCCTTAGCTGACCTGGACAGTGGTTTTTCGCCCTCTGGTCGAGCCGCCATCCTAAGCCCGCAAGGATGTATCAGCATCTACGCCAGGAATCTCCCATCAGGCCGGTTAGGTAGATGTCTCAAATTCACAGGTCACTCCGCGGGCCACTGAATCAGCCCACCTCCACGTATCGGTGCAGAGGCTGTGAATGGGGGTCATGTATATATGTCACCATGAGAAGTATCGTCCACCGGCCGCCCCGCAGCACAGGAGCCACCCACCGACAGAGCCGACAGCCAGCCGCCGGTCTCACCAAATCAGACAGGGCACCGCAGAAGAGTGTTACAGTTCCGGGCGTACCGTCGTCTTCAAATGCCCATAGGATCTTCAAGGGGATCTCCACGGCCCTCACCTAGGCAGCGGCTCGGGGGTAAACAACCTTTACAACGAAACTTTTACAACGCACTACCATTACGACGCAACTTTTACAACGCAAACCATTAAAACGCATTGCGCTGGGGGGGCGTTCTAGGATAGGGAATAGGTTTAATGTACTATCCAACACCTTCCCTACTATCCACGGGGACTGTAGTTGCAATAGTAAATTAAACTATTCACTATCCAGCGCCCCAAAGTACTGTGCGTTGTAAAGGCATGCATTGTAAAAAACGCGTTCTAAAGGCATGCGTTGTAAAAGCATGCGTTGTAACGTCATACATCCGGCTCGGGTCTCTCCCCACCAGTCCGCTACTCCCTTGGCAATATCTAGACCCTCTCATCCAGTCAGCCGAGCGACGAACACGGCTAAAGAATCTCCGATGGCAAATACAGGCCTTAACTGCATCCGTAGAAGGCCCAGCCTCGGCGTCTCCCAACTCTTAATTCTCATGTAGCACGACCAGGGCCGGCCAGTCACCGGATCCCTGGAGCGCCGCGCAGTCCGGGGACGCGCTCCTCTCGACGGCGGGCAGGGGTCCAGATCAGTTCACGGGGCCCAGCAAACCACAACTGGCACCCACAGGCGCAACAATGACCAGGGGGACCCGCTATCTCCCGCCCGCCCCTCCAACCCCCCCCCCCCCCCCCACCCCCCGATTGCGCCAGTTCAATTCACGATTGGCCGGGGAAATTCTCTGCACAGCGCTGGTCTGTCTTTATTTCAATAGACCCCCCAACTCCGTCTGGTACTTAGAGGGCCAGGCCTTTCAGACGCTGCCAGTCGGCATCGACCTCATTTTGCTGCACTGCATCAGTTCCACCCCGGGGTGCTCCTCCTGGACAAGGTTGCCAGCAAAAAGACTGCCTTCATTCACTCTCCTCTCATGGGCCGCCGGGTCTGCCTGAAACTCTTCACACGGCCGAGCCACCACTCGGCCCTCAGCGGGCACCTCCTGACGACCGTAGCCCCACTGCAGACGTCCCGGGGTCTCCGGCCGAATCGCTTGGTCCGTGGTGAGGTGCGGCCAGGGACTCCCAGCCGGAGCCGCCGATGTTGTTGAGTTCGGCGCCGGCCGCTTCAGCACTCGAGTCCCCGGCGTCGGCGGAGGCCCAAACTTCACTGGCACGCCGCTTCGGCCCAACACCACGCCACGGTCTCGGAGCGGCACCACCGCACCCCGCTTCCGCTCCGCAAGGCAGGCACCACAGATGCGCAGCAGGATTGTTGCAGGATAATGAAGGGCGAGGCGTGGGTCACCGGGAGCTACTGGCCTACGCAGCCATCTTGGGTGCCCGCGTAGGTCCGCCGATAGCAACTTTTTAAATTGGATTACCATTGTCTCCTATCTCATAATGAAATACCACATATATACATCCATCTGCGTATGAAGAAACAGCCTCAACATAATTGAACAGTTATAGCCCAAAAAGGATGAAAGATGATATGTATATAAACCAAGAATACACTCATGTGACTGTGGGATGTCCTAGAAGTGTATGGAGTATTGATGGGTTGATAATGAATTGAAGACTGTAAATACAGACATAATGTTACAACAGTGATGAATGTTATATAAACTTTCCTGGCTATCTTTCCAGTATTAATAAAAACGTTTTATAAAAAATACACTTTAATGCATGTATGTGGTACCATATGTTGTCTTGAAATTTATTTTCTTATCACAAGAATGTTTTATGGTATTAGTCCGCGTCCTTTCGTTGTATATAGTGAATCTATGTAAACTATGTCCTGTGTACATGTATGTAATGTGAGGTATGTTTATATATGTTTGCAGCCCTGAGGAAGCCTATAACCAGGCGAAACGCCTTGGCTGCACACAACAGTTTTCTAAACAGAAGATTTTGAATAAAGATTCAAAGAACAATAGAAGGACCTCTCTGTTCATCTGTTTTTGTTGTATATGAGTCACATTACTTTACTCATGCTCTCGTTTAATGTTTCCTCTCAATTATGTATGAATGTGGTTAATTAATGCCATATTTGGCAACAAGCCATGTTAGGTGGGCAACATATGCTTTGAAATGTTAAATAAAACTTGAGGTAGTGTTTTGGAAATTCTTAAGCAGATTTTTTCTTGTTTATCGATTAGAGTATCTGCAGATGTGTATATATTGTCTGCATTCGGAGTATTCTTGCACATCAGCATCTGTTTACTCTGTCTCGGAGAACATTTGTGTTACAAAAAAGCAATCATCACAATGACTCTAGAACTTCCAATGTGTTTGGTCCTTAGGAACAAGAATTAATGAAGATCGTTGGAATCAAGTATGAAGTTGGACCGCCTACACTCTGCTGCTTAAAGCTGGCTTTTCTAGATCCTCTCTCAGGAAAAATGAGTGGCGAGGCATTTTCTGTGAAGTAAGTAATTTATTTAGTATACAGATACACATTTTAGCAATTCTGTACTGTGGTAAATAATTCTCAGTCCACTTGATGAACAGCATTGCCCTGTAAAATTTGAGAAACCTTACCCTCCAAAAGTTATTTTGGAGAGTAGAAAGCCCAAGATAGGGAAAGGTGATTAAAACATAGCTTGAAATTAAAGTTCGAGGCATGTGAGCTGTAGATCACAACATACTTTGCATACTCCTGCCATCTAGTGTTGGGTCTGGATGTTTGCAGTTTGTTTTTCTTCAACAAAGTATTTTCAAGTCACGAGTTACGGGACTCCTCCTTTTGGTGATAGTGCACATGGGCATCAACGCCATTGTTAGATTGTTTTTTTACACCATCGTATTTGGACGTGAATTGCTGCTCTCCGGTTCGACACTGTTTCTTTGGTTTCACTCAGTGCGCAAGATACTCACCCTTGACAGTTTTGTTTTCGATCACGTATCCCATTTTCTGCCTATTGTATTTACTGCTAAAAAATTGATCTTCGATCGGGTAGCTTGCGGAAGGCCTTAGGGCCTACCCACATCGGTCCGCCTCGCAGTCGATGGAACAGACTCCATTCAAATTCTGCCCTGTGTGCCACACAAAGTTTCCGTGCACCGACTCACACGAAGTGTGCAACATGTGCTTGTCTCCGTAGCACTGAGAACAGGACTGCGACACGTGCAATACTTTCCGCTCCAAGAAGACGCTTTGCGACCGTCTGGTTCGACGTGGCGACATGCAGAGCCAACATGCAAGTTCCATTCTGGACCTCTTCGGAGAAGATTCGGAACAAGAAGCCAGAGACGCCGTGGGAGCCAAAGAAGAACATGATCACATCTCAGACTGCGGCTCCGAGGGGGATGACGAAATCCTGCAAAGGCAGAGTACCGCGAGTACAGATCCTCCCATGCCCCATTGTCCACCTCAGTCCAAGAAGAAGGCTCCTGTCCAACCCCCGCCTCTGGGCCACAGTTGGCACCGAGAACATTTTTCCGACGCCCGCCCTCTGGATCGGCCCCAAAACACACCCAACATCATTCCGGCTCTGAGCCGAAAAATGGGCTTCGATCCAAACCCTTTGGGATTGAAGTCGAAGCCAGTCTCCGGCTCGTCCCCTTTGACACCCAAAACACTTTTGAATCCGAAATCAAGATCTAAATCCTCAGCAACAAAACCATTGGCATCGAAACTTTCTGTACCGAAGCAACTGGATGTGCCGATTCCATCTCAAGAAAGAATTTCGATGTTCTTCCTACCAAACCGGATCTGTAACAGAGACAGTTGTACATCCATTCAACTACTGGACATATCACCACAAAAGTGACCGTTAAAAGGAAAGACACAGAGGAGACCTACCATTTTCCTTTAAAAAGGAAGAATATTGTGACTAATCCTTCTCCCCCGCCCCTTCCATCTCCTTTTTCGCCTCAGCCTCAATCTGTAATGATTTCACTTGAGCACTCACCACCAGAAGATCAGGATGATGAGGATGGGGCCGAAGACCATGCACCATTACTCCCAGCCCCTTGGGCAGATTATAATACTGACTCTCCCACAGGAAATTATCCTGACATGTTCCCTACCAAGCCCTCTCCACCAGACGACAGCGTAGGTTACATAGAACTGCTGGGTAGAGCTGCCAACAACTGTGGTGTACAGCTTCACAAAGAATCCCTTGAAGAGGATTTCCTTTTTGAAACACTTAGCAGCACTCAAAAGTCATCGCACACACTCCCCATGCTTAAAGGCATGATCAGGTATGTCAATGACATATTTAATGACCCCGTCAGGGCCCGTATCCTTCGCTCTAGGGTAGATAAAAAGTACAAGCCAGCCCCATCTGACCCAGCGTACATAAATGGATAATTACATTGGACCCCCTAGTAGTGTCCAACGCACACAAAAGGGCCAACTCTCAAACTACAGGGTTGCTCCACCCCCCCAGATATTGAATCCAAGTTTATTGACGATTCGGGGAAAAGGGTAGCCTCTCAGGCAGCAACTTCTGGCGCATCTCTAACAGCCAAGCGCTGCTCGCAAGGTATGACAGGGCACATTGGGACGAAATGGAGCTGTGGCTCCAATTTCTGGCTGACTAACATAAATCTAAAGCACAAGACCTAGTGAGGGAAGGACAGCTCATTTCAAATAATACAATCAGGTGCTCGCTAGATGCTGCAGAAACTGCTTCTAGAGCTGTAATCACCAGTGTCCTTTTAAGAAGACACGCCTGGCTATGTATCTCAGGTTTCAAACCTGAGGCTCAGACTTCCATTCTGAACACACCCTTTGACAAAGAACACCTCTTTGGCCCGGTGGCAGATTCCTCCCTGGAAAACATGAAGAAAGACACTGAAGTGGCCAAATGCATGAGAGCCCTTCAGCTAACAGAAGCTTGTGGTTTCTTTTGACGTTACTTCTACCGCGGAGGGTCCAAAAATACCTCCTTAGAGACCACCACCACGTACAAAAGCAACAACCAACCCTCTGCCGCTAAGGGTTACTTCAGATGGGGGTTACAGAGGGAACAATGGCAAGAGTAGAGGTAGAGGCTCAAATACACGCACCTCACCTCCAACACAAAGGAGTGACTTACCTACTCTCCCCCCGACCATTTAACACATGTCGGGGGCGACTTTCAGATTTCCTATCCATCTGGCAGTCCATAACAACAGACAATTGGTTGCTAGAATTTATCCGTTCTGGTTACTGCCTGGAGTTCATTAAAAATACTCCAAACAATCCCCCAAAGTCACACAAACTTTCACCGGATCATCTACACCTCCTCAAACAAGAGGTTCAATCTCTCCTTCCAATAGGGGCTATAGAGCCTGTGTGAGAAGTTGGCCCGATATGCAACGTTCGCTATTCTAGCGACCGCTATGTATCGTTCCAACGACCCTTATGGTGTTTGGTTGTAAGTCAACCTATAGACCAGCTATCCTAGTAGCGTGGATACGAGCAGTCTAAGGCTAAAGACTCGAGAGGGCGTGTTAAGCCAGCTGTTATACCACATATACCCCTTGAACACCCAGTGAAAGGACACCACACAAGTGTTATGAAAATAAACAGTATATTTATTAAGAATCACAACAGCCCTGTACTCTTTATGAGGACAGGGTACTAAGCACAAACCAAATCTCTTAGGAAAATACTTCAAGTGCACAATTAAAACAAGTGTCCGAGGACACGGAAAGTTTAGTGGTCTCGGGTGGACCCGATAAGGCAAGTCGGTAGCGAGGGACTCGGGACCCTAGAGTAAAGAGGCTATGCAGGCACCGAAATGCCGAGTTACCTAGCCACGAGGGCTGCGGCTGCACAAGTCTTACAGGCGTCGGGGTCTTCGCTGACGAGCCAGGAGCCGGAAGAAAAGGAGTTGCTGGCCGGCGACCAGTGATGAATAGTTCGTAGAGATCCAAGCCTGGATCAGAGATCGATGATACCTGAAAGCAGAGGGGACCAAGTTCGTACTACTAGCCAGTAGTCAGAGGGTACCAGGAAGGCACCGGTTGGCCGTCACCTCGACCAGGTGAGTGGGCGACGCTAGGCTCTGCAGTCTCACGGACCAGGAGGCGTTGTCGGCGACCACGGCGGAGGTGCGAGCTGTCCCACGAAGGATGATGCTGTCGGCGTCGCTGGGCCCAGGATTGGGGCAACAAGCCTTGGCAGATCTCGGGCCACGTGGTGGGCCTAAGATGGCGTCTTGAATGGACCAGGAGGGTCCGGGGTGCTCCTCTCGGAAAAGGGAGCAAGGGCCGGTCTGGAGCAACCAGACCAGCAGCGTTGTTTGTCGGATGTCGTCAAGGAAGGGCACAAGCCAGCGGCCAGTGACCAGACAACGTGCTGAGCAGCGAGCAGAAGGGCCCCACGCAGATCGTGGAGATGCTGGGAGACTGCACTTCGGTGCTGGAGCGGCTCAGGGTCGGGGCTTCTCGGACCCCAGAGCACTCACCAGAGAATTACCTCGATGGTCGTGCTGGTTAAGAAAGCGTGCAGGTTTTGATGATGGCCGGTCCCTCGAGGTCTCGTCGCACCCACAGATCACAGCTGAGCTGATGACGTGGGTAGAGGTCAGAGGTGCCAGGGAAGCCGGTTCTCGTCGAGCTGGGCCGTCGGATTCCTTGAGGAAGGACTTGCAGCAAACCGCAGAGTTCTTAGATGGTGCCCGCGGATGCGGGGTGACTACTCCTTAGTCACAAGGGAGAAATCTTGAGAAGAGTCTCGAAGTCCTTTCGTAGAAAGTATTCTTGATTCAAAGATGATCTAATTTGGAAGGGTCCCCGCTCCGGCCTTTATTCTAAAGAAAGGGGTGGGTACATGACTAGGTCCTGCCCTAAGGGTGGGACCAGGAAGGGGGGTAGTTACACCCCTCTCCCCTGCCGGACTTTCCCCAGGCCAGGGCTGGTGCCCCTGGAACTGGTTCTAACCGGCAGATGCGTAGTGAGCACCGGGGTGCCACTCCGCAGTCACCTTCTCGAAAAAGCCCTACCTACCCAGAATACACAAACCCTGTCTGGGACGGTGCGAACACCGCCCTCGACAGGAAACCCTTTGTCCAAGCGCTCCTCGCTGGAAGGACTCCCAGCAGCAGGAGGTCAGACTCGTGTCTGTGGTGGCAGCATCCATTTTGTGGAGCTGAGGCTTTAGTTAACTTTAACCGGGGTTCACAGTTACGTACATGTCGTGTCCCTCTAGAAGGGCGGAATGCTAACCTCGTCGCCAGAGTTGGTGAGAGGGCAGCACCCCGATTCGTATGACACCTTACTCGACATGTCTTGATAACGCGACACCGAAGTTACCGATATGGTACGCGTTATCATGGAACAGCCATTGGGTCTTGGTTCCGCAAGCTGCAACCGGGCTCGGCTCGGGCCAGAACACAGTTCACACGAGCCCACGCACTCTGCCTTCAGGATTGTCAAGGCCTGCCATAGGAGTGACTGATAGGAACTCGGGTGTCCATTGTATGGTTAGATATAGGGCTACTATATCTAAAGCAAAGGGTGATTACACGACTTCGCCCCAGCTGTCATGCAGCCAGTTGTGTCAAATTTAGGAGGCCAGCCAGGGGTGGCATAATACATGCTGCAGCCCCTGGCGGCCCTGGGTACACCTATGCCCTGAGTTACAGGGTCTTATAAGGTGGCCCAGTACCAATTGGTAAATGCACCTAGGGTACATCTCGTAATTTAGAAAGAGAACAGCCAGGCTGTGGGTCTGATTAGCAGGCCCACAGCCAGAGAAAGTCGTAAACCAGTGAAACAAAAGCAAAAAATCTGGGTGATCATAGGATTGCAGACCCTACTCTCCTACATGACCCCCCCCCAAACGTCGGAACAATAAGCTAACCTTGACCAGGTGAGTCTTCTTGTTCTAAGTGGAAATATCTGGAGAGCCCATCGGCATTGCTATGATCAGTACCAGGTCTGTGTTCCACTGTAAAGTCCATCCCCTGTAGGGAAATGGACCACCTAAGCAGTTTGGGGTTTTCACCCTTCATCTGATTTAGCCACAAGAGGGGCTTATGGTCGGTCTGAATCTTGAAGTGAGTGCCAAACAAGTATGGCCTCAGCTTCTTCAGGGCCCAAACCACAGCAAAGGCCTCCCTCTCAATAGCTGACCAATTCTTCTCTCTAGGGGTCAGCCTTCTGCTTATAAAAGCAATGGGCTGGTCTTGACCATCAAAATTCAGTTGAGAAAGAACAGCTCCCACACCCAACTCAGAAGCATCTGTTTGGACAATGAATGGTTTGGAGTAGTCCGGACTCTTGAGGATAGGTGCCGTGCACATGGCCTGCTTTAGGTCATCGAATGCTTTTTGACAGCTCGCTGTCCACTGAACCTTTTTTGGCATTTTCTTGCTTGTCAGTTCGTTTAATGGTGTCACGATGGAACCATAGTTCTTGACAAACTTCCGGTAGTATCCAGTCAGGCCCAAGAAAGCTCGAACCTGAGTCTGGGTGGTTGGAGGAGCCCAGTCCCTGATTGACTGTATTTTGCTCTCCAGTGGCTGAACCTGACCTCCACCTACAAGGTGGCCCAGGTATACAACCTGTGTCTGCCCTATCTAGCACTTGGTGGCCTTGATAGTGAGGCCTGCTGCTTGCAGCGCCTCTAACACTTTCCGCAGGTGGACCAGGTGATCCTCCCAGGTGGAGCTAAAGACAGCAATATCGTCAAGATACGCCGCACAGAAGTCATCCAGCCCAGTAAGGACTTGATTCACCAACCTTTGGAAGGTGGCAGGTGCATTTTTCAGACCAAAGGGCATCACCACGAACTGATAATGCCCACCAGGGGTTGAAAATGCGGTTTTAGGCTTGGCGTCCTCAGCTAACCTGATTTGCCAATACCCAGCTGTCAGGTCAAACGTACTTAAGTAGTTGGCCGAAGCCAATCTATCGATAAGCTCGTCTGCCCTTGGTATTGGGTGGGCGTCAGTCTTAGTGACTGCATTGAGACCCCTGTAGTCTACGCAGAACCTCATCTCTTTCTTACCGCCCTGGGTGTGAGGTTTCGGCACTAGAACTACGGGACTAGCCCAAGGGCTATCCGAGGGTTCAATGACTCCCAGCTCCAACATTTTCTGCACTTCACTCTTGATGCAGTCTCTAACGTGATCAGGCTGCCGGTAGATTTTACTCTTGACGGGCAAGCTGTCACCAGTGTCAACCTCATGGGTGCACCAATTGGTCTGACTGGGTGTTAGAGAGAACATATGTCTGAACGACTGAAGAACCTGTTTACAGTCGTTCTGTTGATGTTCGGAGAGGCTGCCACAAAAGACAACACCATCTACCGATCCATCGTCAGGATTCTGAGTGAGCAGGTCGGGGAGAGGGTCACTCTCCTCCTCCTGTCCCTCATCTAGGGCCATGAGCAAACTCATGTCCTTCCTGTCTACATATGCCTTGAGCCTGTTGACATGAAGCACCCTGTGGGGGCTCCGGGGAGTTCCCAGGTCGACCAGGTAGGTGACCTCTCCCTTTTTCTCCAGGATGGTGTAGGGCCCGGACCATTTGTCCTTGAGTGCTGCTGGGGCCACTGGCTCCAACACCCACACCTTCTGTCCGGGCTGGTAAACAGTCACGACAGCCTTTTGGTCATGCCAAGCTTTTTGGAGTTCTTGGCTGGCCTTAAGGTTTTCAGATGCCTTCTCCATGTATTCAGCCATCCGCGAGCGGAGGCCAAGCACATAGTCCACTATGTTGGCTGCAGGCTTTTTGAGAGGTCTCTCCCATCCTTCCTTCACCAAACAGAGGGGTCCTCTTACAGGATGTCCGTACAAAAGTTCAAAAGGGCTGTAGCCAACCCCCTTCTGTGGGACTTCTCTGTAGGCGAACAAGAGGCAGGGGATCAGGACGTCCCATCTACGCCGAAGCTTTTCCGGTAGTCCATGAATCATCCCTTTCAGGGTCCTGTTGAATCTCTCAACAAGCCCATTGCATTGTGGGTGATAGGGTGTAGTGAACTTGTAGTTGACACCACATTCCTTCCACATAGCAGTTAAGTAGCTCGACATAAAGTTTGCACCTCTGTCAGAGACGACCTCCTTAGGGAAGCCCACTCTGGAGAATACTCCATCTAGGGCTCTTGCCACAACAGGTGCTGTAGTGGTCCTAAGGGGAATAGCTTCAGGATACCTGGTGGCATGATCCACTACCACCAGTATAAACTTGTGCCCTGATGCTGTTGGTGGTTCCATGGGACCGACGATGTCGATCCCCACCCGTTCAAAGGGCACCCCCACCACAGGCATTGGTATAAGGGGGGCCTTTGTCGTGCCACCTGACTTACCACTGGCTTGGCAAGTGACACAGGAGCGGCAAAACTCCTTGGTATCTTCGTTCATATGAGGCCAGTGAAAGTGTGAGACAAGCCTGTCCCACGTCTTCGTCTGACCTAAGTGACCTGCTAAGGGAATCTCGTGGGCCAAGGTAAGTAGGAAACCTCGCTGAGACAAGGGTACAACCAGCCTCCTGGTCATGCCAGGCTTGGGGTCTCTTGACTCAGTGTACAGGAGTCCATCTTCCCAGTATACCTTGTGGGTACCTGTGGCGTTCCCAGCAGCCTCAGCAGCAGCCTGCTGTCTGAGGGGTTCAAGAGAAGGGCAGTCTAACTGGTCCTTCCCCAGGTCTTCCCTTGAGGGTCCCCCTGAACCCAAGAATTCAACTTGATCAAGTTCGAACTCTCTAGGCTCAGTTTCCCTCAATTCCTGTAGGTCAGCCTCCTCTGAGACTTGATCCACGACCTGGGGCAAGGGGGAAGGCGCAGCCTTAACCCTACCGCTCTTTTTCTTGGGAGGTGTCTGGTCCGTTGTTCCAGGATCCAGCACCTGTTCAGTGGGGCATTTTCTGACCTGTGACCTGGTCACAGCGAACACATGTGCTGGCAAGCCTAACATTTCCATGTGAGTCCGGTGCTCCACTTCTGACCATTGTGATGACTCCAAATCATTGCCCAACAAACAATCCACTGGGAGGTCTGAACTAACTACAACCTTCTTTTGGCCAGTTACCCCTCCCCAGGAGAAAGCTACAATTGCCATACTGTGATTGGTAGTGACATTGCTTGCATTGGTCACCAGGAATTTTGTACCTGGCATGATCTGTCCAGGGTCCACAAAGTTAGGCGTCACCATGGTGACACTGGCACAAGTGTCCCTATAGGCCTGAGCCATCTTTCCATTTATGAAAGGCGTCTGTCTGTATTTGCCCAAAGTATTGGGACTTACGTCAGGGGACACGTCCACGTCCCCTGTACTGACAAGGACAGCCTGAGTGAGTGTGCCAACTAAGTTGTCACGCCCCTCAGAACCCAGGGTTAACCCTACTAAACCCTTGGGAGGCGCACTACCACTGCTGGCTGTACTAGGGGGCACAGGTGCCTTAGGGGCTGCAGTGGCAGGAGTCTGCCCTCCTCCTTTCTTGGTGCACTCACTAAACCAGTGAGATTTACTTTTGCAGTACTGGCACCATCTTTTGGATTGGCCTTCTTTCTTCTTTTGGGGAGCCTGACCCCCACCCTCTTTGGGTTGTTGGGGACCTGTCGAAGACTTCTGGTCATTTTGTTCCCCCTTAGAATCTTTACCCTTCTGGTTTGCTTTCTTCTGACCACCTTGATTCTGGCCCTGGTTCTGTTTAACTCTCGTTCGAACCCATCTGTCTGCCTTCTTTCCCAATTCTTGGGGAGAGGTCAGATCCGAGTCGACAAGATGCTGATGCAACAACTGGTTCTGACAATTGTTTAAAATTTGTTCTCTCATCATCAAATTATACAATCCTTTGTAATCAGTAACCTTACTGCCCAGCAACCAGCCCTCAAAAGCCTTAGTGGCACAATCGACAAAGTCAGACCAATCTTGAGACTGCGTTTTCTGGGTATCCCTGAACAGCACCCTGTACTGCTCAGTGGTTAGGCCGAACCCTTCAACGAGTGTATTTTTCAAGACTTGGTAATCGTTAGCATCCTCCACCCTTGTGGTGAGGAGCTTGTCTCTTCCTTTTCCCTCAAAGGAGAGCCACAAGATAGCTGCCCACTGACTCTGGGGAACCCCCTGCACAGTGCAGGCCCTCTCCAAAGCAGTAATCCATTTGTGGATGTCGTCCCCTTGTTTAAAGGGGGGCACTATCTTACCAAGGTGTTTCGTATCAAAACTCCTTTCCCTATTGCTAGGTACATTGCTGCCACCAGTGGGGACTACCCCACTTAACTGTTGCTCTCTAGCAAAGGCAAGCCTTTCTTTGGCCAGGGCAAGTTCTTCCCTTTCGATCCTCAGATTAGCTGCCCTTTCCTTAGCTTCGTACACTCTCCTCTGAGGGGACGTCATCCCTCTTTGAGAAGAGTTGTGAGAGCCATTGGTTTGAAGGGATCTGCCAGAATCTCTCGACAGAGATCGGGCTCGTCCATTCCCAATGTTAAGCTGACCTGACAGTAGCGCTGGGGGTCCCCCAGTACCACTATCATGTTTGCTTAAGTTGGACCGGGTTAGTCTGACGACTTCTGCCTGTCCCTTATCTGCCTCATCCCCAGAGGGATCCTCATCCTCATCATCCTCCACATCTTCGTTCTCAGTTGCGAGGTGGATGAGGTCAGGATCGTCTCTGGTTCCCTCGAGGGGAGGCATGTCTCTTTCTGGATTAGAAGAGCTGGGAAGGGTCTCAGCTTTTCTGGCATCATAAGTCTCCAAGAGACCAATCAGAAAGGACGTGGTGGGGTTAGACCCCTGCTTGATCTTCCTGGAGTGACACACTTGTCTTAACTCCTTGAAGCTCAGCACAGTATATCTCGAAGGGATGACCTGTGGAGGGTCAACTGACACAAGGGGAGACTCAGAGTTTCCTCCTTTGTCCGACATACTGTTTCTAGTGTGGTGTAAGTGATGCACCTACCTACACTATGTGTTTACCTACTATTCCCTTGCTAAGAGTTGTAGCCAAGGTGTGCTAAGCCTTGAGGAGCTACAACAGCTGGTTCAGTAGAACTAAGAGTATTCTAAGCTTTAGTTATATGTACTAACAGTACTTATGTGATCTTTCAACAAGATATTCTTAGGATACGTGTGGTAAAACAACAGCAAGCTCAAATCCCAACCGCTGCTCACCAATGTGAGAAGTTGGCCCGATATGCAACATTCGCTATTCTAGCGACCGCTATGTATCGTTCCAACGACCCTTATGGTGTTTGGTTGTAAGTCAACCTATAGACCAGCTATCCTAGTAGCGTGGATACGAGCAGTCTAAGGCTAAAGACTCGAGAGGGCGTGTTAAGCCAGCTGTTATACCACATATACCCCTTGAACACCCAGTGAAAGGACACCACACAAGTGTTATGAAAATAAACAGTATATTTATTAAGAATCACAACAGCCCTGTACTCTTTATGAGGACAGGGTACTAAGCACAAACCAAATCTCTTAGGAAAATACTTCAAGTGCACAATTAAAACAAGTGTCCGAGGACACGGAAAGTTTAGTGGTCTCGGGTGGACCCGATAAGGCAAGTCGGAAGCGAGGGACTCGGGACCCTAGAGTAAAGAGGCTATGCAGGCACCGAAATGCCGAGTTACCTAGCCACGAGGGCTGCGGCTGCACAAGTCTTACAGGCGTCGGGGTCTTCGCTGACGAGCCAGGAGCCGGAAGAAAAGGAGTTGCTGGCCGGCGACCAGTGATGAATAGTTCGTAGAGATCCAAGCCTGGATCAGAGATCGATGATACCTGAAAGCAGAGGGGACCAAGTTCGTACTACTAGCCAGTAGTCAGAGGGTACCAGGAAGACACCGGTTGGCCGTCACCTCGACCAGGTGAGTGGGCGACGCTAGGCTCTGCAGTCTCACGGACCAGGAGGCGTTGTCGGCGACCACGGCGGAGGTGCGAGCTGTCCCACGAAGGATGATGCTGTCGGCGTCGCTGGGCCCAGGATTGGGGCAACAAGCCTTGGCAGATCTCGGGCCACGTGGTGGGCCTAAGATGGCGTCTTGAATGGACCAGGAGGGTCCGGGGTGCTCCTCTCGGAAAAGGGAGCAAGGGCCGGTCTGGAGCAACCAGACCAGCAGCGTTGTTTGTCGGATGTCGTCAAGGAAGGGCACAAGCCAGCGGCCAGTGACCAGACAACGTGCTGAGCAGCGAGCAGAAGGGCCCCACGCGGATCGTGGAGATGCTGGGAGACTTCACTTCGGTGCTGGAGCGGCTCAGGGTCGGGGCTTCTCGGACCCCAGAGCACTCACCAGAGAATTACCTCGATGGTCGTGCTGGTTAAGAAAGCGTGCAGGTTTTGATGATGGCCGGTCCCTCGAGGTCTCGTCGCACCCACAGATCACAGCTGAGCTGATGACGTGGGTAGAGGTCAGAGGTGCCAGGGAAGCCGGTTCTCGTCGAGCTGGGCCGTCGGATTCCTTGAGGAAGGACTTGCAGCAAACCGCAGAGTTCTTAGATGGTGCCCGCGGATGCGGGGTGACTACTCCTTAGTCACAAGGGAGAAATCTTGAGAAGAGTCTCGAAGTCCTTTCGTAGAAAGTATTCTTGATTCAAAGATGATCTAATTTGGAAGGGTCCCCGCTCCGGCCTTTATTCTAAAGAAAGGGGTGGGTACATGACTAGGTCCTGCCCTAAGGGTGGGACCAGGAAGGGGGGTAGTTACACCCCTCTCCCCTGCCGGACTTTCCCCAGGCCAGGGCTGGTGCCCCTGGAACTGGTTCTAACCGGCAGATGCGTAGTGAGCACCGGGGTGCCACTCCGCAGTCACCTTCTCGAAAAAGCCCTACCTACCCAGAATACACAAACCCTGTCTGGGACGGTGCGAACACCGCCCTCGACAGGAAACCCTTTGTCCAAGCGCTCCTCGCTGGAAGGACTCCCAGCAGCAGGAGGTCAGACTCGTGTCTGTGGTGGCAGCATCCATTTTGTGGAGCTGAGGCTTTAGTTAACTTTAACCGGGGTTCACAGTTACGTACATGTCGTGTCCCTCTAGAAGGGCGGAATGCTAACCTCGTCGCCAGAGTTGGTGAGAGGGCAGCACCCCGATTCGTATGACACCTTACTCGACATGTCTTGATAACGCGACACCGAAGTTACCGTTATGGTACGCGTTATCATGGAACAGCCATTGGGTCTTGGTTCCGCAAGCTGCAACCGGGCTCGGCTCGGGCCAGAACACAGTTCACACGAGCCCACGCACTCTGCCTTCAGGATTGTCAAGGCCTGCCATAGGAGTGACTGATAGGAACTCGGGTGTCCATTGTATGGTTAGATATAGGGCTACTATATCTAAAGCAAAGGGTGATTACACGACTTCGCCCCAGCTGTCATGCAGCCAGTTGTGTCAAATTTAGGAGGCCAGCCAGGGGTGGCATAATACATGCTGCAGCCCCTGGCGGCCCTGGGTACACCTATGCCCTGAGTTACAGGGTCTGATAAGGTGGCCCAGTACCAATTGGTAAATGCACCTAGGGTACATCTCGTAATTTAGAAAGAGAACAGCCAGGCTGTGGGTCTGATTAGCAAGCCCACAGCCAGAGAAAGTCGTAAACCAGTGAAACAAAAGCAAAAAATCTGGATGATCATAGGATTGCAGACCCTACTCTCCTACAGCCTGTACCACCACAACACCACGGGTCGGGCGTGTACTCCTTTTACTTTCTAATACCCAAAAAGGACGGTTCTCTCAAACCAATATTGGACCTCCGAGAACGAAATCTTTACATACAGTCAGACCAGCTACTTAGACGCCGCCCCCGCGCGCGCTGACATCAGATTTTCTTTTTCCGCGCCAGCAAGTGCAGATCTTGAGAGAGTGGTACCTGACTGAGTTTATTAGGACTTTTCTCTCTGTCTTTTGAGTCTTTGACTCCTGGTGTATAGGGACGTCCGGTTTCAAGTCTTGTGAGGTTTGTCACCACATGATGCCGGTGACAGACCATCACCACAAGTGTCTCTACTGCCTGGGGTGCGACCACGACCCTGCGTCGCTCCCCCACTGCCCGGCCATGCCTACGAAAACTTTCTGGGAGCGGTCCCGAAAGTGGCTTGAGGCCCGCGAGTCGGCTCCGTGCCGTTCAAGGTCCCCGTCCCGTCGACTGGTCGCAGAGCCACCACCATCAGTCAACGAAGTATTCACACTCGGGATCAGGTAAGACAAAGCACAAGAAGTCGAAGAAGCAATGTCGCTCTTCACTTTCCCTAGCTTGTCCCGCGACATGGCTCAGGGTATGGGACAAGCTAGGGGGCGGAGCCTACGCAGTCGCCGCCAGCCTACCCGCCCTTCCCAGGTCCGTCTGCGACTCTGGCCCAGATGCAGAAATTTCTGGGAGCCATTGTAGGAGAGTAGGGTCTGCAATCCTATGATCACCCCAGATTTTTGCTTTTTGCTTCACTGGTTTACGACTTTCCCTGGCTGTGGGCCTGCTAATCAGACCCACAGCCTAGCTGTTCTCTCTCTAAATTGACACACATGTACCTTAGGTGCATTTACCAATTGGTACTGGGCCACCTTATCAGTCCCTGTACAGTATACCTTAGGTATCCAGGGCATAGGTGTACCCAGGGCCTACCAGGGGCTGCAGCATTTATTATGCCACCCCTGGCTGGCCATCTAAATCTGACACAACTGGCTGCACGACAGCTGGGGCAAGGTGGTGTAATCACCCTTTGCTTTAGATATAGTATTCCTATATCTAACCCTAAAATGGACACATGTATTCCTATCAGTCACTCCTATGGCAGGCCTTATCAATCCTGAAGGCAGAGTGCTTGGAATTATGTGAGATGGTGCTCTGGCATGAGCTGAGCCCGTTTACAGCTTGCGGAACCAAGTCCTAATACCTGTTCCATGATAACACGTACCATATACTCTTAAGTGCATTATAATCCTCGCGGTTATTTGCCAACTTTGGTATCGCTTTATCAAAACATGTCGAGTAAGGTGTCATACGAATTGGAATACTAACCCCTCGCCAATTCTGGCGACGGGGTTAGCATTCCACCCTTCTAGAGGGACACGACATGTATGTAACTGAGAACCCCGGTTAAAGCTAACTCGAGCCTCAGCATCACAAAATGGATGCTGCCACCACAGACACAAGTCTGACCTCCTGCTGCTGGGAGTCCTTCCAGCGAGGAGAGCTTGGACAAAGGGTTTCCTGTCAGGGGCGGTGCTAGCACCATCCCAGACAGGGTTTTGTGTATCCCAGGTAGGCAGGGCTGAGAGGAAGGTGACTGCAAGTGGCACCCCGGTGCTCACTGTGCATATGCTGGCTTAAACCAGTTCCAGGGGCACACCAGCCCCTGAGCTGGGGAAAGTCCGGACAAGGGAGAGGGGTGTAACCACCCCCCTCCTGGTCCCACCCATGGGCAGGACCTAGTCGAGTGCCAGCCCCTTTTTTTTAGAATAAAGGTAGGAGCGGGCCCCCTTCCCAAATTAGATAATTCTGAATCTTGACTACTTTCCACAAAAGGACTCTTGACTTTTTCTGAAGACTCTCCCTTGTGGCTAAGGAGTAGCCACCCTGCACCAGCGGGCACCATCTAAGCGCTTGCGGTTTGCTGCACGTCCATCCTCCGGATCAAGACTGACCAGCTCGACGAGACCCGGATTCCCTGGCATCTCTGACCTCTACCTGCATCATCAGCCCAGCTGAGATTCGTGGGTGTGACGAGACCTGAAGGGACCGGCCATCTTCAAAACTGCACAACGCTTATCCAGCACGACCGCCGAGGGATCCTCGAGTGAGTGCTTAGGGGTTTGAGAAGCCCTAACCCTGAGCAGCTCCAGCACCGAAGTCCAGCCCCCAGCATCCACAGGATCTGCGTGGGGCCCTTCTGCTCTTTGCTGTGAGTTTATAAACCTCCCATGTCCAGGGTGTGAAGGCGCCACCTTCAAAATTATACTCTCACCTAATTTTACCTTTTCCGGTGCACTTATCTACCGTCCACCTGGTGCTGCATCAAATAGGCTAAATAACATTTCGGAACTTCTAGGCCCTTTTATTATGAATACTACCAATTTTACAGTTATTGGTGATCTGAATCTTCATCTGGACAATGAGCATTGCTCCAAGGCTACTGAACTTATTGATGACTTCATGTCCCTCAATCTAAGTCTTAAAAATTCTGGTCCTACCCATACTGCAGGTCACTTACTGGACCCAATTTTTTCAAATATTCATAATTTAAACACATTTCCAGCTCTACCTATTCCTTGGTCAGACCACTTTCCCATTAAATTTTCCTTTCAAATGCCAACCTCCAATAACCCTCCTATGGCGCTGCCCGCCATGGTGAGAAAATGGAAAAAACTAGATATTAACATTCTTAATACCTTGCTATAAGACACGATACCATGCACCAATTCAGGAGTACAAAATCTATCAATTTCTGTCCAATCATGGCTCTTAACAGCCATTGACTCCTGCCTTCCTAAGACTAAGCTAAAAGGCATAAACCAACGTCCACCCGCTCCGTGGTTCAATGACTCTCTAAAGCATGAAAAAACCAAATGTAAGAACGCTGACCGTCAATGGAGAAAGTCCTACTCCATTGAAGCTAAAAATGAATACAAAAATCAATTAAATCAATACCAAAAGCTGTGCAGTAGAGCAAAAGCTAACTTTGTCTGCACAAAAATTACTGCAGCTTTAAATCAAGCTAAAACACTTTTTAAAACAGTCAAAGAGCTAGCCGGCTCAAATACCTCACCAACTCCACCTGATCTAAATAAAACTCAATGCAATCAACTTGCCGCATTTTTTGTCGACAAAGTTGATAAAATTTATCAGGCCATCCAACTTAATCAGAACAATCATGAGGAAGATCATTGTGTCGGTAATGATGCTAACAGATCAGACAGTGAAGAGACCAATTCTGCCACCCCTTCTGATAAAACCTCTACCCCTTCACTGAGTGCTTGGCCAACACTCAACGTTGACACTGTCACCGAACTTCTAAGTACGATAAAATCAGGCTCGCCAACCGACCCGCTACCCTGTTCCATCTTAAAATTACTTAGTAAGAAAGCCTTATCTACCATCACAGACCTTCTAAATAACTCCTTGCAAGAAGAATGTGTTCCTCAGGAGTGGAAGCATGCTATGATCCATCCCCTTCTAAAAAAAGCTGATGCTGACCCGAAGGTACCCGCAAACTTCCGACCAATATCTCTCCTACCTATTTTTGCTAAAATTCTAGAAAAGCATGTCCACCGCTGTCTTTCAAATTATATAACGATACATGACCTGTTACCTCCCCATCAATCTGGCTTCCGAGCAGGTTTTTCAACAGAAACCACCCTCCTAGGTGTAACAGAAAACATTTGTTTAATGATAGACAAGGGTGAAACAGTGGCACTGGTGCTTTTAGACCTCAGTGGCGCATTTGACACTGTTTCACATGCGGTACTAATAAAAACTCTTCGTTCAATGGGCATCTGGGGCCCTGCTTTAAATTGGATCACATCCTTACTCGAAAATAGAACATTTCAAATCTTCTCAAATTCTGCGTACTCTGATACCTATACCTTTAAACATGGAGTCCCACAAGGCTCAATTTTAAGCCCACTACTTTTTAATTTATACATGAGCCCTCTTGCTAAAATAGCTAAGGATACTGGACTGATAATGTTCTCCTATGCTGATGATTCTCAGCTTCTCTTTTCCCTTCCACCAACAGGCAATAATGATCCTTCTACTTTGAGAACAGGGCTTACAAAAATCGCTGGATGGATGAAAAATAATTTCTTAAAACTAAACGGTGAAAAAACCGAACTTATAATCCTGGGAAGAAATAAAGAACTCTGGGGACCCCAACACTGGCCCCCGGAAATGGGCTCTCCTCCAATTCCAACTAACCAGGCCCAAAACCTTGGCTTTGTTGTTGATGACACACTCAGTATGTACCAGCAGGCCATTAAAACATCAGCCACCTGCTTTGTCATCTTGAAGTGGCTAAAGAAAATCTGCTGGATGCTACCAGATCATACTAAAAGAACTGTCATTAACGCCCTAATAACATCTAGATTGGACTACGCCAATCTACTATACTTAGGGTCCAACAAAGCCACAGTCCGCAAACTACAAACAGTGCAGAATGCTGCTGCAAGACTGTTAGGTAAAATTCCTATCCATGCACCCACTACCAAACTCATACGTGAATTGCACTGGTTAAAAATTGAGAACAGAATCAAATTCAAATCATTATGCTTTATGCATAAAATCTCAGCAAACAAAGCTCCTAAATACCTACGAAGTCTGGTACAATGTTACCTTCCATCTAGGACGCTGAGATCTGCAACAGCGAACACATTTGTTGTGCCCAAAATAAGACTATCACGCATGGGAGGCAGATCCTTTGCTTACCTTGGTCCCTCCCTGTGGAACTCCATGCCACAAGCTCTGCGTTCAGAGGTTAATTATATCAGATTTAGAAAAGCCATAAAAACCTGGCTGTTCAACGTCTAAGTCAGCTGTCCAATTACCCTTCACTGAATCACAAGCGCCGGGAAACTCTTTGTTGGGTAGCTGTTTGCGCTATATAAAATAAATAAAATAAAAAAAATTAAAAAATTGCTGCTCACCACGTTGTCCGGTCACCTGCCTGCTGGCTAGTGGCCCTCCTGACGACGAACCACGACGATTACATCGCTGGTCTGGTTGCTCCAGACTGGCCCTTGCTCCCCTCCAAAAGAGGAGCACCCCGGACCCTCCTGGTTCACTCCAGACGCCATCTTGACTCCACCGCGTGGGCTTGACTTTGCCAAGGTTTGTTGCCCCAATCCTGGGTCCAGCATCGCCGACAGCAGACACCTTCGTGGGACAGCTCGCACCTCCATCCTGGTCGCCGACAACGCCTCCTGGTCCGAGGGACAGCAGAGTCCAGCGTCGCCCACTCACCTGGTCGAGGTGACTTCATCCGGTGCCATCCTGGTGCCCGCCTAATCACTGGCTAGTGATTAAGAACTGAGTCCCCTCTTCTTTCAGGTCGTCTCCATCATCGATCCAGATAGCCCTTGGGCTAAACATTTTGTATAACACAAAACATTTTGTATAACACAAAATGCAATTGTTAGGCATTTTGAAAAGGAGTTATGGCAGGAGTCAAAGCCTTTCCCTTCCTGGGGTTTTACAAGGTGGCCACAACACTTCTAACGTGGTGCCAAATGCAGCCCACATTCCAAGGGGTTTCAAAGCGAAGGAGAAGGCCATAAACCTCCCTCCCCCGCAACCTCTTCCAAAACCAAGGCAGCAGACTGTAAGACGACCCCATGGATCAGGGGCTTATCTCCAGCATACGCATTCCTTAACTGCCCTCTAAGCAAACCAGAAAGTCCAGTTTTAGGGGCCCAGCCACTTTAAAGGAACAGATCTTCCATCAAGAAGTTAAAAAAAAAAAAAAAGGGAAACATGAAAGTTGCTGGTTAGCGTTCGCAATAGCTAGGCTACATGATAGACTATCCTTATGCCTTATAACCAATAACAAAGATAGGTGCAACGTTTTTTTACATTTTGCAGCCCCACACAAAGGATTTTTAGTGCAGGTACTTTGTTGTTTTAAATAGCAACAGGGCAAAGTAAAAAAAAAAAAAAAAAGCACTATCATGGCAACTGCAGCAGTTAGCTCTGTCACTGGGTAGCATAATCGCATACCCATTTTTTAATCTATGGGCCAATGAATACACCGTTTTGTCTGAAAGCAAATAATATGCGCATAGACAAAGGGCCCAATAAGCCACAGCAATACTTGTGCACAAATGCAGAAAACTATCTTTGCGGCACAACATGTGCAACATATAAGTACCATATTTATGCACAGTTTTCAATTAAATCGCAAAATATTTCTTGAGAGCTAATGCACTATTATGCAGTTATATACTGAAGGGCCCCTCCATTGCTGGTCATTTAAACTTTTACTGGTTACTTACACTTTACTGGGTGCTACGGTAACTTCACAAGGTTTATACACTACATGTATAACGTGGCAAGAGGCAGGATCACAGATCAGGCTTCATCAGTTACTGCGCCAAATCCAAGCAATGTTTATCAGCCGGCTGCATAGTTCTGCAACAGGCGAGGCAAAGGAGGGACCCCTGACTGCAAGATATAAATACACGCAGTAGGGTAACTTGGCTACTGGCCCTCCTGAAACTCTTAAGTTGTAAATAGGAGGCTAAAAGGAGGTAAATTCTTCCTATACCAACATGACCATAATGCTACATTGGTAGGTATGGGTGTATGCATAAGCGTGCATATAATACACAACTACATGTCCCGCTGAACACTTAGGTTATAAATAGGAGGCTAAAAGGAGGTAAATTCTTCTATACCAATATGACCATAATGCTATATTGGTAGGTATGGGTCTATGCATTGCGTGCATATAATACACTGCTACATGTTTTTCTATAGGGGGCACATACAATGTCATTTAAAACACCGTCACACAAGACAGTGGAAGCGCATACCTACTTCCTCCTCTATTCACCACTACTGGACGGCACAACCCTGTTTCTAAAACGGGCATGTGTCACATAAACACTATGTACAATCTCTAAGCACAACATGCATGATTATAATGGGGAATTAAGTCTCATACAACAGGACTACAAACCCCAGAAGATAAGTACATAGTTTCAAGCGCTAGACAGCATTACCCCACCGCAACATGTACTTGCAACACAACATGAAGTGGGCTATATTTATACCAATGGCGAATCAGCTCCACTAAGGGGACTGATCGCCACGAGATGCTGGGGCATACCACAATCATCTCATACACATTATGGGTGGTTCACTGCGGCCGGTGTAAGATATACAACATACATAAGGCCTGAAACAGACTGTGCTGCAGATATGACACTATGCATACTCTAAACGCACTGTTACTTCTAAGGGGCATTTGAGTCTCACTCAGCAAGACTACAAACCCCAACATGCAGGTACATATCTACGCACGCTACACAGCATTTCTTTCACCAATGCAATATGTACTTGCAGCACAACATTATGTTTTGCTCCGATGACAAAGCCGATTCAGCTTCACTAATTGGGCTGATCACTATGAGAGAGGTGGGCTAACCACAACCACACTCACCTCACACACACTATGGGAGTGGCGAGCCCCAAAAGGTGGAAGTCTTCTCCTACCACAAAGACTGCACTTCACACCATAGGGGAGCTGACAGCTCTTCAAGGGGAGTTAGCCACTGATTCAAATCAGAAAACCGGCAACTGAGGTTCACTGCGGCCTTTCTGAACACCATGAAGAAGCTCTGGGCTCTTCAATGGAGTTCACTGAGACTGCCAAAGGCATCCCATATGGCCGGCCAACCGCGGTTCGTCGCGACCATAAAATTTGCCAACTACAGTGGGGGGTGCACACCCTACCACCACGTGCTGCACATACACACAGTAAAGCAAACACAATCAAAGCAATACCTCAAACATTGCATATGCTTACCATATAGCAAGTTGGATGACTGGGATTATGTAGGAACACATACCCCACATGTGGCCTACCGGAGGGAACCTCCTACTCATCACAAGGTATAAGGGCAAACGCAACACACACCTAACTAGGGCGTGTTCCCGTTACAACTACCATTACCCTCCATAAGGGCACAATGAACACAAGCAGGGTGCAGTTCTTCAGGCTTCCTGCCTACATGATAGAAACTACACATGATCTGCACACGGCACAGTGAAAGGTTACGGTGTTTCTCCCTTGCACGGAATCACAAGGCAGCTAAATACCAAATGACACCAGACAATGGCCTAATAAACATTAGGAGACCATTCACAAGTAGTTAGCCAGCAGGTCCACGGTGTGCAATACACGCAAAGGGCCGTCACCTTCCTTTTTTTTTTTTTTTTTCAAAACCTTTATTTATCAAATGCGCAATACACAGCGTCTGCCTACAACCCTATTGGGCCGGCCGCTATGACAAACATTCGAAAAGCAGAACACAGTATGTAGCAGGGGTGGCCGCTTCGCGTTCCAATATGGTGCAGTGCATAATACAACAATCAAAAGGATATCAAAGGTTTGATTTTGTAATTTTGTCGAAGTGAAAAACAAAAAAAAGGAAACAAAAACATGGTAAATTAATGGCAAGGCTCACAGGAGGGGGGGGGGGAAACGGGAATCAGTATAAAGAATGGAGGCAAGTCTATTATGGGAGGGGGTTGATGAAGGGAATGTAGAGTAAAAATAATGAAAGAAACGCAATTTATGGGGAGGAGGGAGTGGCCTCAGCATAATCAAGTGGAGGGGTACAGATATCACCTCGGTAAGCATTCCATTGCGCCCAGATCCTGTTCCACTTCCTGGGACGACCCCGTGCCTCGTACACCGTCTTCTCCCGAAACATGCACCAGTCCATGTTTTCTTTCCAGGCACTGAGCCTAGGCGGTCTATTGGAGCCCCAGAGCTGAGCTATGTCTCTCTTGGCGACCATATTGCCCAGAGTGATCCAGAAGGTCTGAGCAGCCGTACAGTCCGTAGGCTCCCACACATTGAGCAAACAGCGTCGTGCCTCGGGAAGGAGGGGGACTCCAGTAACACGCCCCATCAGGACCCTCCGGGTAAGTAGTGCGCTATATAAATGCCTATACATACATACATACATACATACATACACATCATGGACCCTAGTCCAAAAGGCAGAGATAACCGGGCATTCCCATAAAACATGCAGAAAGGTACCATCATACCACAGCCACGTCTACACAGTCCGTCCGTCGCAAGCCCCATCCGTACCAGACGCACACCAGTCACATACACACGGTGGAGGATCTTTAATTGGACAAAACGAAGCCGAGCCGGAATAGCCACCTCCTTAGGGGAAGAAATAGCCATTTGCCAGTCCTCGTCATCTAGTTCGAGCCCATCCGCCACCCAGGAGGCACGAAGCTTCTCCAGCATGTCAGCCCTGTTGTTAATAAGTTTCTTATAAATTAAGGAAATCGTACTGTCAGGGACGTGGCCATCAAGAATGCGATCTTCCAACAGGGATGACTGGGGGACGTCAGTCCCGGGGGGAAAAGCAGAGGATAGGGCATGCCGTACCTGAAGATATCGAAAATACTCCCTATCATCCAGTTGGTATTCCACCTTCAGGGCCTCAAAGGATTTCACAGTACCCCTGGCCCAGAGATCCTCCACCTTGCTAATCCCGATCATATCCCATCTATCAAACCCTTTCGTCCGCCACAGGTTGCCCAACCGTTCAGAATCATACAACGGGGTCATACGCGTCAATCTGCCGCCCCAACCTGTAGCCACAGTAGCATCCTTCCAGGCACGCACTGCACATTTCGTAGGACCAGTCAGGAGACAAAGTGGTGGCTTCGAGTACAAAGCTCTATTGAAGTTGCCGCCTGGCAACAGGAGTTTATCCAGGGCAAAGGCGGGGGCGGGTTCCGAAGAATATGTCGCATGATTGATTGCGCTTAAATGTGAGGCCCAGTAGTACCGTTTAATGTCGGGTAAAGCAATACCGCCATCATACCAGGGGAGTGTAAGTTTAGATAATGCAATACGGGCACGTCCATCCCAAATCAATTGCCTCTGTAGGCTTTCGATTTCACGGAAATAGCGAGCGGGGACCGGGTCGAAGAAATTCTGCAAGGCATAAAGGAACCTGGGGAGCGACATCATTTTAAAAAGTGCCGCTCGTCCCAATGGGGACAAGGGCAGTTCACGCCACCGCCGCACATCCTGCTTGAGGCGACGGAGGGGAGCGTAGAGGTTCCGATCGTATCGCATCGAGGAATCCATGGAGACAAAGACCCCCAGGTATTTAAAACCATCTTCCGCCACCTGGATAGGAAACCTACGGGGCAGCGGAGGTAGTACCCCCGCTATGACATAAACACATGACTTGGTCCAATTGATAACCAGCCCGGAGTTCTTACCAAAGGAAGTGAGAACGTCAAAGAGCACGTTCAAAGACTTCTGGGGAGAGGTGAAATAGAGAAGGATGTCGTCGACGTAAAGCGAGACGCGATCCTCCAGATCCGGCGCCCACCGGATCCCCTTAATCGAGGGTTCCCACCGAAGCCACGCCGCAAGGGGCTCAAGCGCTAGCGCAAAAAGAAGTGGGGAAAGTGGGCACCCCTGACGGGTGCCACGTCCCAATGGAAAGGAATCTGAGCTTCTTCCGTTCACTACGACTTGAGCCAACGGAGGAGCCTCGCCCACGCAATGAAACTAGGGCCGAAGCCGAACTTGGAAAGGGCCGCCCACAAATAGGGCCATTCTATGGTGTCAAAAGCCATTGTAGCATCTAGGGAGGCCACCACGGCAGGTCCAGCGAGAGTTCCGGCTCTCGCGAGAACGCCGTGGAGTCTACGCAGATTAAGGGCTGTGTTTCGATGGGGTATGAAACCGGATTGATCGGGATGGATCAAGTCACAGATAACAGACAACAGTCGATTAGCCAGGACTTTGGCAAGAATTTTGGGCTCAGCATTTAGTAATGAGATGGGGCGATAGGAGGTGCAGCGGCCATTTTGTCTGGTCGAAGTTTATAGAGCTCGATAGGCAAACCATTGGGCCCCATCTCTTTACCCGATCGCAGGGATCTAATGGCAAGAGCGATCTCGTCTACCGTAAAAGGAGCCTCCAGGGCCAATCTGTCCTCCTCTGAGACACAGGGAAGAGCAATATCACGCAACAGTAAACGGGAGTCGGCCTCATCCCGGTCACTAACCGGGCTGGAAACCTTCCGAAAATGGTCCACGAAACAGTCAACAATCTCACCGGGGTCAGACACACTTTCACCAGTCTCGCGGGTAATGACGGGTACAACACGATTCATTCTTTCAGCCTTTTCCAGCCACGCAAGGAGTTTGCTAGTCTTGTCACCCACATCATACAAACGGCCCAGCTGATTCACACGCATCACCTTAGCAGCATCAGTTACACAAGCTCTATAGTCCGCCAGCTTCAGTTCCAAGGAGTGTAGGAGCGCAGGCGTATTATCCCCACCCAACTCACTTTCGAGTGTGGTTATTTCGGTTTCAAGGGCCAGCACAGCCTCCCTCCTGGCTTTCCTTTCAGCAGCAATAAGAGACAGTGCGGAACCCCGTATAACAGTCTTGAAGGCCTCCCAAAGAACCGTAGGGGAAGCTACTGAACCTACATTCTCATCGAAATAGCAATCAATCGCCTTAACCAAATCTGAGCGGAGCCGGGGGTTCCGAAAGTGCCAGGGCGGGACAGGGGGAACTCTGCTTCCAAAAATACCCCCCACGGAAACTTCAAGCAGTAAGGGGGAATGATCTGAGATACCCCTGGGGAGATGTCGAACTTCCCGCACCAAGGATAAGTTTGAAGTCAGCATAAAAAAATTATCTATCCTTGAGAGGCTGCCATGGGCACCAGAGTGGAAAGTGTATTGAGTCTGTGAGGGGTGTAATGATCGCCAAACATCCACCAGACCAAAAGTTTCCGTCATGTCAGTTAGCCACATCTGGGACGATGGCAGGACTCTAGGGGGCAGCCGATCACATTCACCCGACATCACCGAGTTGAAATCCCCACCCATGATCAGCAGTCCATCAGGGAGCCCCAGGAGAGTCTTGCCGAGATCAGCATAAGTGGTAGCCTGCAGCCCCGGGGGAACATAGACAGCAACTATTACAATTAGCTTCCCCTCCCATCTCCCCGAGACAGCAGCATAGCGACCCCGATCATCAAGGGTGACATCATCAAGTTCAAGGGCCAAGGAGGATTTTACCATTATACCCACCCCTCGGGAGCCGGACGTAAAACCAGCGTGAGCGACAAGCCGGTAACCTCGGCGGTCAAGAGCTTTACAGGCATTACCAATCAAATGGGTTTCTTGGAGTAAAACAACATCAGGGGCATGACGTCTTATAAATTGCAACACAATACCACGTTTAATCCTATCTCCCAAGCCATTGACGTTCCAAGAAAGAACCTTCACATCACCCCCCCCATCCCAAAAAGAGTGTCCAAGCCCGACCCCCTCCCGGAACCTCAAATCAAGGATGTACGCAAGCAATAGAGTACCATGTGAAAAGAGAAACAAAAAACACGCAACACAACCAGGTCCCTACCACCCACCCCCCAACCAAGAAGAACCCGTTACAACGCCCCCCACCCTGCACCCCTGCTGACTAAAGAGCCACCCCAAACTGCAGTGTGCCTGTCGCCCCATCTGATCTACACAAAGAACTCCTGAGGAGGAAGGGAGAAACTGCCCCAACCCGCCCCACCCCGGACATAGACATAAAGCACATGATAAAGTTACTCTGTAAAGATTACGATCCAAAACCGGACCTCGGGGGCCCAAATTCAGTCCTGCGCCGTTGCGCCTCCGTCCGCGCCTCCGCTCTCGGCGTCGTCCTTTGGCAACGAGTCCAACCAGTCACTGGCACTGTCCGGCTGTTCGAAGAAGTAAGCACGGTCCCTGTATTCGATACGCAGGCGAGCGGGAAACAACATCGCATATTTTAGTCCCAAATCCCGCAAGCGACGTTTCACTCCGAGGAATCCAGAACGTTGCCGCTGCACTTGAGGAGTGAAGTCAGGATAGATCGAGACAGAATTGTTGTCGAACTTCAACGGGCCGTGCTTGCGGGCGGCCTGAAGAATGGCGTCCCTGTCTCGAAAGTGAAACAGCCGAGCGATTATAGGCCTCGGGGGTCCCCCCGGCTTAACCTGCCCACCTGGGAAACGATAGGCGCGCTCAACCGCAAAGAACTTACTAAGGCCTGCGGGAGCAAGTTTAGCAACAATTAGCTCCTCGACCAGTAAATCGATCGAGGCAGCGCCACTGTCCTCGGGCACCCCGACTAGGCGGATATTGTTTCGTCGGGCCCTATTATCGTATTCCTCCATGCGTTTGGTTAGCAGATCTTGTGATGAACGCAGATTCCCAATCTCCGACTGCGCTTCCGCCATGTCTGTCACCAGACTGGATGCCTTCAGGTCCAGTGCCTTGACCCTCTCATTCGTCTTGGCTAGATCTGCTCGAATAAGGGTAACATCAACCGCCACTGTGTCTATTTTGGACACGATGGCCTCATACTGCTGGCCCATATCAGCCTTGAGCCCTGCAATGGCGGCCAGTAGGTCCTGAAGTGACACTTCCGAAGATGTCGCCATGTCCGTCTTTGGGTCTTCCAAGCCGCGGCTGGCAGCACTGGGGGAACCTCTTGGCTGTGTATAGCGATCGATCACGTTAGACTGGACCGATCCCCCACGAGTGGTGTCCTTCCTGCGCTTCTCCACCTCGAGTTTCATCGCCATATTGAATTCAGCACCTCACTGGGACCTCCCGGGTGCGATTAAATGGCAGCGATCCTCGAACCCCGAAAGCCTGGTTTTAGCAAGAAAATGTCTCAGACCTACTTGTAGGACACCCCCGCGCCGCACGGCCACCAGCTGCTGCGTGTGCCCCCTCCGCCCTCTGCCTCGCTGCCCAGCTGCTGCCGCCCGACCACGCCCCCTCCCTCGAGCCTCGAGGTCCGTGGTAGCTCCTGTGCCCTGCTGTCTTTCTGTTAGGCTTAAGTTAGATCTGTATTGCTTTATTTTGTGTAATATTGTCTTTTTTCCTTAAAGTGTCAGCATTGTAGTTTCTGTCCCTCTGTTCCCTCCCCGCTTCCCGCCACCGCCGCTAAGCCCCGCCCCTTTTGCCTTCTGTATCCCTCCCCGCTCCCGCCTCCCAGCTGCCCCGCCCACCCGCGCACTTGGCCATATATGGCGACCGTGCGACGCAGGTGAGTGTGACCTACTTGTAGGACACCCCCGCGCCGCACGGCCACCAGCTGCTGGGTGTGCCCCCTCCGCCCTCTGCCTCGCTGCCCAGCTGCTGCCGCCCGACCACGCCCCCTCCCTCGAGCCTCGAGGTCCGTGGTAGCTCCTGTGCCCTGCTGTCTTTCTATTAGGCTTAAGTTAGATCTGTATTGCTTTATTTTGTGTAATATTGTCTTTTTTCCTTAAAGTGTCAGCATTGTAGTTTCTGTCCCTCTGTTCCCTCCCCGCTCCCCGCTTCCCGCCACCGCCGCTAAGCCCCGCCCCTTTTGCCTTCTGTATCCCTCCCTGCTCCCGCCTCCCAGCTGCCCCGCCCACCCGCGCACTTCGCCATATATGGCGACCGTGCGAACGCGCAGCGGGCGCGCCGATTGTGCGCCGAAGGCGCGCCAAAGGTTAGCCCGTCTGCGCCCGTCCGCGACCGGATCGCGACCAGCGCCAGGACCCCTGGCCCACGAGGACCCCGACCGACCCGCCTGACGTACTCCGCCGCCACCCTCATCGCACTCAACACCGGCCGACTCCCAGAATGCCATCAAGCCACTCCACGTCGCACCCACGGACCTTTCAGCTGCCACGCCTGCAAGTTCACCTGCATCCGGACCTGCCTCGCACCAGCACCCGCCAAGCCTAACACCAGCAGCACCCACCTCAAGTGCATCCTGCTCAACACCCGCTCCGTCCACAGACACGCCATCGAACTCTGGAACCTCCTAGACTCCACAGCCCCTGACGTTGCCTTCCTCACGGAGACCTGGATGAACGCCTCTTCAGCTCCCGACATCGCCATCGCTATCCCAGAGGGCTACAAGATCGTCCGGAGGGATCGCAACGCCAACCAGATGGGAGGAGGCATCGCCATCATCCACAGGAACACCATCCGTCTCACGACCAGCACCGACAACACCCTGACCAGCGCCGAACACCTGCATTTCCAGATCCACACCAACCCGAACACCACCCTCATAGGCACCCTGATCTACCGACCCCCTGAACCACGCACACAATTCAGCGAGGACATCGCCGACTTCGTCAGCCCGCATGCCCTCCCCTCCGCTGACTACATCCTCCTGGGGGACCTCAACTTCCACCTGGAGAACAACAACGACCGCAACACCAGCACCCTGCTCGACAACCTCGCCAATCTTGGACTCAAGCAACTGGTGTCCACCCCCACCCACCTCGCCGGACACACACTCGACACAGTCTTCTCTTCCAGCACAGACATCGACTTCAGCCACGCCACAGAGCTTCAATGGACGGACCACAGCTGCGTCCACTTCACCTTCAAGAGAACGACGACCCACCACCACCAGCAACAGGCCGCCCGCAGAAGCTGGAACAAGATCACAGCAGACCAGCTCGCCACCTCCCTGAGCCAGCACCCTCCTGCCAGCTCAGCGAACCCCAGCCAGGCCGCCGACAACCTCACGAAGTGGATCAGCAACTGCGCGGACGAACTCGCCCCTCTGAGGACCCCGCCCAGCAGACCCGGCAGCAAGAAAGCCCCGTGGTTCACCGACGAACTCAAGAGCTCCAAGAAGAACTGCCGAGCCCTCGAGAAAGTCTGGAGAAGGGAACCTACACCGGACAACAGGACCTCCTTCAAGCTTGCCACCCGGAAGCACCACCAGCTGATCCGCGCCGCCAAGAAAACAGCATTCAAGGACCGGTTGGACAACAACGCACACAACTGCAAGGAACTCTTCAACATTGTGAAAGAGCTTTCCAACCCCAGCGCAGGAAACAACGACATCACCCCATCGCAAGACCTCTGCAACTCCCTGGCTTCATACTTCCACAACAAGATCGCGGACATACACAACAGCTTCAACAACCAACCAACGCACACCATGACCGATCAACCACCCCCCACCACCACCCTCCACGCCTGGACCCCGATCAGCACCGAAGACACCATCCGCACGATGAACTCCATCCACTCCGGATCACCGACCGACCCCTGCCCTCACCACGTCTTCAACAAGGCCGACGCTGTCATCGCACCCCACCTGCGAGACATCATCAACACATCCTTCGACACCGCCACCTTCCCTGAGAGCTGGAAACACGCCGAACTCAGCGCTCTACTCAAGAAACCAACAGCGGACCCCACCGAACTCAAGAACTACCGCCCCATCTCGCTCCTCCCGTTTCCTGCGAAAGTCATCGAGAAGACCGTCAACAAGCAGATGGCCGCCTTCCTCGAGACGAACGGATCCCTCGACCCCTCACAGTCTGGCTTCCGAGCCAATCACAGCACCGAGACCGCCCTCATCGCCGCCACCGATGACATCCGAGCCCTGATGGACAATGGAGAAACAGCGGCCCTCATCCTCCTAGACCTCTCCGCGGCATTCGACACGGTCTGCCACCGCACCCTAGTACAGCGCCTCAGCAACATCGGAATCCAGGACAAGGCGCTGGAATGGATCATCTCCTTCCTCGGCGGAAGAACACAGAGAGTCCGCCTACCACCGTACAAGTCAGAGGCCTCCGAAGTCATCTGCGGCGTCCCTCAAGGATCATCTCTGAGCCCCACCCTCTTCAACGTCTACATGAGCCCCCTCGCGGCCATCGTACGCAAACACAACCTCAGCATAATCTCCTACGCCGACGACACCCAGCTGATCCTCTCCCTGACCAACGACCCGCCTCCGCCAGAGCCAACCTGCACGAAGGGATGAAAGAGGTAGCCGAGTGGATGACGACCAGCCGCCTGAAACTGAACTCTGACAAGACGGAGGTCCTCATCCTGGGCTCTTCACCCTCCGCCTGGGACGACTCCTGGTGGCCTCCCGCCCTGGGCACCGCACCCAAACCGACAGACCATGCACGCAACCTGGGCTTCATCCTGGACTCCTCCCTCTCCATGACCAGGCAAGTCAACAACGTCTCCTCTGCGTGCTTCAACATCCTACGCATGCTACGGAAGATCTTCTGGTGGATCCCCACCGAGACCAGGAAGACCGTCACCCAGGCCCTCGTCACCAGCCGACTGGACTACGGCAACGCCCTCTACGCCGGTACCACCGCCAAGATCCAGAAGAGACTCCAGCGGATCCAGAACGCCTCAGCCAGACTCATCCTCGACATCCCACGAACCAGCCACATCACCGGACACCTGAGAGACCTTCACTGGCTCCCCGTCAACAAAAGAATCACCTTCCGCCTCCTCACCCACGCACACAAAGCCCTACACGACCAAGGCCGGAGCTACCTCAACAGCCGGATCAACTTCTACGCTCCCAAACGCCACCTCCGATCAGCCAACCACGCCCTCGCCGCCGTCCCCCGCATCCGAAGAGCGACTACAGGAGGAAGGTCCTTCTCCTACCTGGCCGCCAAGACCTGGAACTCCCTCCCTCCCGACCTGCGCCTGACCCAAGACCACCTCTCCTTCAGGAAAAAGCTGAAGACCTGGCTGTTCGAGCAGTAGCGGCACCCCCCCCCCCCCCCCCCACAGCGCCTTGAGACCCTACGGGTATGTAGCGCGCTCTATAAGTGTCATTGATTGATTGATTGAGACCACTGAACCGGCACTGCGAAGAAAGCGTGTTGCCAGTGAAAACACCAAATCAGGATTATAAAGCAGGTCTCAGGCAGTCAATACAAGGGTGGACCAGAAACCGAAAGTGAAAGTGGCACATCATCGGTGAAGCAGATGCCAGGCAGCCGTTGTTGTTGCATTACTGCTCGGTCATCCAAGGCAGCAGAGTCCCCGGTCCTGTCCGGGGCTAGGCCAGAAAGCTTGAGACTACGTAAAAATGGTCCCCGAAGTCCGATCTCGGCCCAAAAAAATTCTGCAGCATCAGCAAGAGTAACACTTCAAAAGCCCGTCAAAGTGACCAGGATAGCTGAAGGATTAATCAATAAGGGCGGCGCGGGTCTCTGCTCACGTGACCATCTTGGATGCCCGAGTAGCTCCTCCTCGACCCGTCACCTTCCTTGAACCGTGTGGCCAAACTAAGTCCAGAACAACTTCTCCTGCACAAGTCAACATTTTGATGGGCCACATGGGTGGAGTATTCTTCGTAAAGAAAGGATAAGCGCACACATATGTGGGCTTCTGCATCAAAATATAAATATTAGATATATGGCTGATATAGCATCAGGTACACTTATATGTACAAGCCAAGGCAGATAATAGGGTAAGGCCTTTCTTTCCTCTACCCTCCTTTCTCTACTAAGAACATTAGCAGGATGCATAAGCAGGTAATAGCGCCCAGGTTCTACAATACCATAACCACGGACAGGTGGCAACAAATTTCAACAGGGCATCAGCATGCCCCTGCAGTGGTCTGGGCAACCAAGGTGAGCATCAGACAACAAATATGTACTCCCGTAAATCAGCCAGGCACCCCAAAAAACCATTAAGCATTATCTACCTATGGTAGTAAAAACCGGCCCATTGCATAAAAAAAAATAATAATAATAAATGGAAGCTAGTGGTTGGTAAGGACCATATTAAAATTAGCACGCACAGAATATAACAAGAAAATCAGAAGTTAGCCTACACAGGGATGAATGGGCCTAGAACGTTTAACCATTTGAATGAAATATCCAATGGGGTTGTTCCTGGTCACATCTAACATTTTTAAACAAATACAAATTAATAGGCAAAGTAGTACGTATATGGGTACTTTCCTCAAAGGAAAGCCGTATGGATACCTACTTGGTAAACAGGTAGGCCAATAACTAGCAGGAGGGGCACAGGCCCACTCTACCAGGAAGAAGGGTGCAACAATAGCCTTCCTGGCTAACACACCCTTTCAAGACATATGCCTGGCGGCAACATGGGCTTCGGTGCACACGTTCACGAGGCAGTACTGTGTGGATATACAAATGAACAAGGAAGCACAAGTCGGCCAGAAGGTGCTTCAACATATATTCAACAACCAAAGCTCATCTTCCACCCAGCCGCCGCAAGCGTAACTAAACCGCTACGAAGTCTATGCACAGCATAGTGAATCCAGAAAGATTCACGCTGCAAAACGAATAGTTACTTACCTGTCGGTGTAGTTTTGCAGCTTGAAAATCTTTCTGGATTCACTAGCGAACCCACCCACCTCCGCCAGAAAGATGAGGCTGGAGAAGCAGGTGGTAATAGTAGTATATATAGAGATATGGATGCTTGCATACGTATGTAGACACATACTGGCAAAATTAAAAAAAAAATTAAAAAAAAACTGGTGTGTACATGTCAATATGTATATAATATTTATATAGAGGTAACCTTTTTATAAATCTACAAGTGTCCCTGCACTCTCAGCCCCTTAGGCAATATATATAGTAGATTTATTAAGCGATGAGAAAAAATCCCAAGGCAGAAGGGGAAAAAATAATCTGAGAGCCTGCACACACATGATGGGGGTTGTAGCCTCACCAGGGGATCAGGTTTCGCAACCTCCCACAGCAAAAAAAAAAAAAAAATACAAAGCACTTTTCTAACTCCAACCACTAGATGGCGGAATATGCACAGCATAGTGAATCCAGAAAGATTTTCAAGCTGCAAAACTACACCGACAGATAAGTAACTATTCGTTTTGCGTAGACTACAGATGCCTCAATGCAGTCACTAATACTGATGCCCACCCAATACCAAGAGCAGATGAACTTATAGACAGATTGGCTTCTGCCAACTACTTAAGCACATTTGACCTGACAGCTGGGTATTGGCAAATCAGGTTAGCTGAGGAGGCCAAGCCCAAAACAGCATTTTCTACCCCTGGTGGGCATTATCAATTTGTGGTAATGCCCTTTGGTTTGAAAAATGCACCTGCCACCTTCCAAAGGCTGGTGAATCAAGTTCTCACTGGGTTGGATGACTTCTGTGCAGCATATCTTGATGATATAGCTGTCTTTAGCTCCACCTGGGAGGATCACCTGGTCCACCTGAGGAAAGTGTTAGAGGCACTGCAGAAAGCAGGTCTCACTATCAAGGCCACTAAGAGCCAGATAGGGCAGACACAGGTTGTATACCTGGGCCACCTTGTGGTGGAGGCCAGGTTCAGCCACTGGTGAGCAAGATACAAGCCATCAAGGACTGGGCTCCTCCAACCACCCAGACTCAGGTTCGAGCTTTCTTGGGCCTGACTGGATATTACAGGAAATTTGTCAGAAATGATGGATCTATTGTGACTCCACTTAATGACCTGACAAGTAAAAAGATGCCAAAGAAAGTTCAGTGGACAGCAAGCTGTCAAAAAGCATTCGATGACCTAAAGCAGGCCATGTGCACAGCACAAAACATTCATTGTCCAAACAGATGCTTCTGAGTTGGGTGTGGGAGCTGTTCTATCTCAGCTGAATTTTAATGGTCATGACCAGCCCATTGCTTTTATTAGCAGAAGGCTGACCCCCAGAGAGAAGAATTGGTCAGCTATTGAGAGGGAGGCCTTTGCTGTGGTTTGGGCCCTGAAGAAACTGAGGCCATACTTGTTTGGCACTCATTTCAAGATTCAGACCGACCATAAGCCCCTCTTGTGGCTAAATCAGATGAAGGGTGAAAACCCCAAACTACTAAGGTGGTCCATTTCCCTACAGGGGATGGATTTTACAGTGGAGCATAGACCTGGCACTGATCATGGCAATGCAGATGGGCTCGCCAGGTATTTCCACTTAGAGCAAGAAGACTCACCTGGTCAAGGTTAGTTTATTGTTCCAAAGTTTGGGGGGGGGGGGTCATGTAGGAGAGTAGGGTCTGCAATCCTATGATCTCCCCAGATTTTTGCTTTTTGCTTCACTGGTTTACGACTTTCCCTGGCTGTGGGCCTGCTAATCAGACCCACAGCCTAGCTGTTCTCTCTCTAAATTGACACACATGTACCTTAGGTGCATTTACCAATTGGTACTGGGCCACCTTATCAGTCCCTGTACACAGTATACCTTAGCTATCCAGGGCATAGGTGTACCCAGGGCCTACCAGGGGCTGCAGCATGTATTATGCCACCCCTGGCTGGCCATCTAAATCTGACACAACTGGCTGCACGACAGCTGGGGCAAGGTGGTGTAATCACCCTTTGCTTTAGATATAGTATTCCTATATCTAACCCTAAAATGGACACATGTATTCCTATCAGTCACTCCTATGGCAGGCCTTATCAATCCTGAAGGCAGAGTGCTTGGAATTATGTGAGATGGTGCTCTGGCATGAGCTGAGCCCGTTTACAGCTTGCGGAACCAAGTCCTAATAGCTGTTCCATGATAACGCGTACCATATACTCTTAAGTGCATTATAATCCTCGCGGTTATTTGCCAACTTTGGTATCGCTTTATCAAAACATGTCGAGTAAGGTGTCATACGAATTGGAATACTAACCCCTCACCAATTCTGGCGACGGGGTTAGCATTCCACCCTTCTAGAGGGACACAACATGTATGTAACTGAGAACCCCGGTTAAAGCTAACTCGAGCCTCAGCATCACAAAATGGATGCTGCCACCACAGACACAAGTCTGACCTCCTGCTGCTGAGAGTCCTTCCAGCGAGGAGAGCTTGGACAAAGGGTTTCCTGTCAGGGTCAGTGCTAGCACCATCCCAGACAGGGTTTTGTGTATCCCAGGTAGGCAGGGCTGAGAGGAAGGTGACTGCAAGTGGCACTCCGGTGCTCACTGTGCATATGCCGGCTTAATCCAGTTCCAGGGGCACACCAGCCCCTGAGCTGGGGAAAGTCCGGACAAGGGAGAGGGGTGTAACCACCCCCCTCCTGGTCCTACCCATGGGCAGGACCTAGTCGCGTGTCAGCCCCTTTTTTTAGAATAAAGGTAAGAGCGGGCCCCCTTCCCAAATTAGATAATTCTGAATCTTGACTACTTTCCACGAAAGGACTCTTGACTTTTTCTGAAGACTCTCCCTTGTGGCTAAGGAGTAGCCACCCTGCACCAGCGGGCACCATCTAAGCACTTGTGGTTTGCTGCACGTCCATCCTCGGGATCAAGACTGACCATCTCGACGAGACCCGGATTCCCTGGCATCTCTGACCTCTACCTGCATCATCAGCCCAGCTGAGATTCGTGGGTGTGACGAGACCTGAAGGGACCGGCCATCTTCAAAACTGCACGACGCTTATCCAGCACGACCGCCGAGGGATCCTCGAGTGAGTGCTTTGGGGTTTGAGAAGCCCTAACCCTGAGCAGCTCCAGCACCGAAGTCCAGCCCCCCAGCATCCACGAGATCTGTGTGGGGCCCTTCTGCTCTTTGCTGCTCACTGCGTTGTCCGGTCACTTGCCTGCTGGCTAGTGGCCCTCCTGAAGACGAACCACGACGATTACATCGCTGGTCTGGTTGCTCCAGACTGGCCCTTGCTTCCCTCCAAAAGAGGAGCACCCCGGACCCTCCTGGTCCACTCCAGACACCATCTTGACTCCACCGCGTGGGCTTGACTTTGCCAAGGTTTGTTGCCCCAATCCTGGGTCCAGCATCACCGACAGCAGACACCTTCGTGGGACAGCTCGCACCTCCATCCTGGTCGCCGACAACGCCTCCTGGTCCGAGGGACAGCAGAGTCCAGCGTCGCCCACTCACCTGGTCGAGGTGACTTCATCCGGTGCCATCCTGGTGCCCGCCTAATTACTGGCTAGTGATTAAGAACTGAGTCCCCTCTGCTTTCAGGTCGTCTCCATCATCGATCCAGGCTTGGATCCCTCCGAATATCTTCACTGGTCGCCTGCCAGCAACTTCTTCTTTCAGGCTCCATAGATTTCAACGAGGATTCCCAACGTCTTTTGAACCCTATGCAGCCGCAGCCCCTGGGCTAGGTAACCTGAGCATTTCGGTGCTCCAACATAGGTTCACTATCCAAGTGTCCAGATCCTTTTTCGTTTTCAGTCTAACTAGTCGGATTCGTCCGATAACAGTAACTTTACAAATACTAGCATCCATAGACTTTGTCCCGCATCCAGCGTGAGAGTGCACACTCTGCACCCGATCTCTCTAGGCCTCCTGCTCCTAACCTTAGGGTTCAGTAGTGTAGTCCTAGCGATCCTGAAGCCTCTGGATCTTGTTACTTACCTGCTAGTGTTTCGCATTCCACTTTTAGAGTATATGGTTTTTCGTGCCCCTCGGGCATTTGTGTAAATTGTGCAACTTAAAGTATTTTCGTGAGAGTTTTGTTGTGTGCTTAGCTCCCTGACTCATAAAGAGATCAGGGTAGACTTGTTATAAATAAATATCCTTTTATTTTCATAACAACTTGTGTGGTGTCCTTTCACTTGGTGTTCAAGGGGTATATGTGATGGTATAACAGCTGGCTTAACACGCCCTCTAGAGTTTAGCCTAAAGACTGCTCTTGTCCATGCTACTAGGATAGCTGGTCTATAAGGATGACTTACAACCAATCATCAATAAGGGTTGTTTGGAATGATACACAGTGATCACTAGAATAGTGAGCACTACATATCAGGCCAACTTCTCACAGCCATGGGCTGCCTTTTTGGGCTATCAAGCCCCACCAGCGCGCCTTCGGGCTCCGCAGGTTAGACTGGGGGTCCTCGCCCTTCTTCATCAGAGGCTTTGACCCCGATGGCTCCAGCCTAGTCGCTGCGAGACCCCCATGGATCCATGCTAGGATCCCAGCTGATGTCAGTTGACCTCGTACGACCTCCATCGACATCTACGCCACCGCCGTCGACCAGCTACCAGGCTGATATCGTCCCCACCTTCCACCCTGTCGTGGAGACGGTGTTGATCAATGCCGATTTCGATTGGGAATTTATATCCCTATCTCCATCCTCCTCCACCTTTCTCACCTGCCCAGCACGTTATGAAGGATGACGCCAGTAATCTAGATTTCTCAACAGAATCTGGTGCACTTCTCCTTCTACAGTGGTTACGCAGGAGGTTGTACTTATTCAGTGGTCCACCTCGAGCTCCCTACAGTGGCTGTCAGGACTAACCTCCTGACAGAAGTGCTTCGAACGGCGGCTTCCTCTGCGGAGCCACTGCTGCCCTTTAATGATGCACTTTCAGACGTTCTTTTGGGCACCTTGTCCAGGCCCAGCACAGAGGCACCTGTGGATAGGAACGTGGCCCGACGCCACCGCCCGGCCTCGGGCGACTGCATTTTCCTCTCCCAAAACCCTATCCCAGAGAGCTTGGTTGTCCAAGCCTCTGCGTTCCCAAGGGCATTCCCTTTCGCATCTCCGAACAGGGAATCCAAAAAACTGGAGCAGTTTGGGAAGACGATTTCTCTTCCGCCAGTTCAGGGCTGCGGTCTGTGAACACGCATGCCTCTTGGGCTGTTATTCCCACTCTGTGTGGGATACGGTGGCGCAGGTGCTGCCTCAGTGTCCAGAGGCGGCCATGACTATGCTCTTTGAAGCTATCGCTGAGGGGAGAGATGCAGCCTAGTTCACGATTTGTTGTGGCCTTGACACCGCGGACTCGCTGTGCAGAGAGATTTCCACAACAGTAGGGCTACGCCGTTAATCCTGGCAGAGAACCACTGGTTTTTCAGGGAATGTTCAGAACACTCTGATGGACATGCCTTTTGATGGCACTCGCCTTTTTGGCGACACGGTAGATAGTGCGTTGGAGCACTGTAAGGACTCAGGGGCTACGGCCAAGTCCCAGGGCCATTGGGCCACGAGCAATCCTTTGGCGTCTGCTTTTCGCTCCTTTCGTGGCCAAGAAAGGGGCGCCCAAACACATACGTTTCAGAGCCACAGCCCTGCACAGCAAGAGTCTCAGCGCAGCCCCGGGCGTGGGACCTGCCGAGGTGGGTCACGGGCCAGTGGGCGGGTCAGTCCACCACCTCCCCAGCCCCCTCTGCCTCCAAACCTTCCTAGTTCGGTGTTTCAGACCCACCAAACACCAGTGGGTGGCAGGATCCGCCATCACCTCCCCCACTGGCGCACCATCACTACCGACAGGTGGGTTTTACAGATTGTCCAAAAGGGCTACTCCCTCCCCTCCGAGACCATCCCTCCAGCCATGCCACCTCAGTTCTACCGCATGTCGGGGGAATCACTTGGCACTTCTCCAGCAGGAAGTGGTGGCCCTCTTGGCCAAGGGGACATCAAACGCGTGCTGATGCCAGAAGTAGGTCATGGTTGTTACTCCCACTACTTCCTGGTTTCAAAGAAGGACGAGGGCTTCCTATTTTAGACCTTCGGAACGTTAATCGCTTCCTCCGGAAGGAGAAGTTCAAGATGCCCACACTTTGCTCAGGTCTTGTCTGCCCTAGATCCGCAAGACTGGATGGTAGCGTTGGACTTGCAGGACGCTTATTTTCATATCCTTGTCCTGCCGGCCCACGGGCGTTACCTTCGGTTCATCGTAGGCCACGAGCATTTTCAGTTCACCGTGCTCCCTTTTGACCTTACCAGCGCCCCTCGGGTGTTCACAAAAGTGATGGCGGTGGTCGTAGCTCATCTATGCAGATCAGGGGTTTGTCTTCCCCTATCTCGACGACTGGTTGTTGAAAGCAGGCTCGCCCCAGGCAGTTGTCTCCCACCTCCAGACTACGGCCGACCTCCTGCATTTGCTGGGGTTCTCCATCAACGTGCCGAAGTCGCACCTGATTCCCTCTCAGAAACTCCTCTTCACCGGAGCAGTTCTCGGCACGGCACAGTTTCGGGTTATCCTCCTGAACAGTGAGTCTGGGATATTCGGGCTATAATTCCGATCTTTCGGCCCTTGTCCTGGGTTTCGGTCTGGATGACCTTAGGCTGCTGGGCCTCATGGCCTCCTGCATCCTACTGACCAATCATGCCAGATGGCATATGCGGGCTCTGCAGTGGGACCTGAAGTTCCATTGGGCGCAACATCAAGGGGACCTGTCTGAGTAAGTCCAGATCGCAGAGGGCACTGCACAACAGTTGCAGTGGTGGCTCACGAACTGGCGTGCAGATTGAGCGGCGACTGTTGATTCCATTTGACTTGCCTCCTGAAGTCTGTGTTATCATTCTGGTAGCCAGGCATCCCTCCACTAAATCGGTATACGCCTGCAGATGGAACACATTTGTGGCAAAGGTGCACAGCAAAGGCTCTAGATCCCTTTTCTGCCCCTCTCTCAGAAGTCCTTTTGTTCCAGTCTTTGGCCCGGCAGGGCTCTGTTCTGGGCACTATTAAGGGCAACCTTTCTGCAATTTCGGCCTTTCTCAGACTCCTTGATCAGCCCTCTTTTTTCAAGTCCCCAGTCGTAAATAGATTTCTTAAAGGCATTACTCACCTTTTCCCTCCTATTCTGTTTGTGATGCCGCAGTTGGACTTGAATCTAGTTCTTACTTATTTGATATGCACTCATTTTGAGCCGCTTCACAAATGTCTTCTACGTTTACTAACTTTAAAGACTGGTTGCCATCACCTCCGCTAGGCGTGTGAGTGAGCTCCAGGCTCTTTCTTGTAAACCTTCTTTTCTGTCTGTTCATCCGGACAAGGTTGTGCTCCACACTCGTCCTTCCTTCTTGCCAAGGTTGGTACTGCCTTCCACATTGGGCAAACTATCACCTTGCCCACTTTCGTTCCGCCTCTGCACCCTTCCAGAGAGGAAGAGAGGCTCCACTGTCTGGACCCAAAACTTGCGCTCTCATTTTACCTAAATCGCACACAACAGTGACCAGCTCTTTGTTGGCTACGTTGGTGCCAAGAAAGGTTGAGCTGTACACAAGAGGACTATCTCCCGCTGGGTCATCTTGTGTAGAAAAGCATGTTATTCTCGGGCTAAAAAGGATCCTCTGGTGGGGCTATGCGCCCCTTCTACCAGGGCGACAGCAGCTACTACTGCATTGGGACGTGGTGTCCCCCTGCAAGACATCTGTCAGGCAGCCATGTGGGCCTCGCTGCGCACTTTTACTAATCATTATTAACTTGGCAGCCAAGTCTGGAGAGACGGCTTCTTGACCTTTCTGTTCTCTGTAAACTTTCTGGTGTGATCTTGGTTTAGCAGACCCACCACCAGGGTTGATATAGCTGGGTTGTCTATTCTAAGGTAAGGAATCTATCACTAACTTGTCTCTTTCAGATGCACAAGTTACTTACCTTCGGTAACGATATATCTGTAAGAGACATTAGTTAGAGATAGATTCCTTACCGCCCCACCCATCTTCCCCATTCTGCGAACTGATTTCTAGGGTTAAGGTCAGCCCTTTCAGGGCCCTAGATTCAATACACCAGTTGTCAGTGTCTTGCATGGCTATGCGTTCCTGGCGCGGAAAGTCGTGTATAGAACTAACGTCATCCTGGTGATCATGACGCCTACGATGGACGCGGAGCCCCACGACGCCACCTTTCGATTCACAGGGGTACTGCTGACTAAAACTTTCCGGATCCAGTCTGACACCTGGGGGTAATTCTAAGGTAAGGAATTCATCACTAACTAATGTTCTGACAGATGTATCTTTATCGAAGGTAAGTTACTTGTGCGTTACTACATCGCCTGGGGTTCACAGTCAATGTGCTAAAATCACATCTCAAACCTGCCAATACTCAAAACTACCTAGGAGCCACCTTAAAGACTCAATAGGCTTTGCCTTTTTCCCAACGCAGCCAGAATTCGTAACATTCAGGCTTTAGTCCTCCAGTTTCAATCCAATCACTCACTACCAGCTTGGGTGTATAGGCAACTACTGGAAATGATGTCATCTTGCATCATGATCGATCCCCATGCCAGGCTTCACATGCGTCCCTTTCAGGAATGCTTAGCGAGTCAGTGGAACAAATCGCAGTGTCTGTTAACCGATCTAGTGTTGGTAAGCTGCCGTACTCATCGCTCTCTGTAGTGGTGTTTCACACAAAAAGTATCAAAAGGACGGCCCTTCATAAACCTGGTTCCACATACAGTACTAACAGTGTACACGTCCCTTCCTGGCTGGGAAGTGCATCTTCAGCACCACACAGTGTAAGGCCTATGGAGCCAACAGCAAATGTTGCTCCACGTCAACCTTCTAGAACTGCTGGAATCTCTTTTCAAACTCACCCGGTTGGCAAAGCGGTCTTAGTTCGTACCGAAAACATGACAGCCATGGATTACATACAAAAACAGAAGGGGGGGAGACAAACTCTCTCAAACTGTCCCACTTAGCCCAAGAAATCTGGAGGTGGGCCATTCACCACAAAATCTATCTCCTAGCGGAACACCTCCCAGGAGTGAGCAACCATATTACAAACCTCCTCGGCAGACAGAGCCAGCAAATGCACGAATGGGAACTTCACCCTCAGGTTCTCCTCCCATACTTCCAAAGTTGGGAGTCCCTCAGATAGATTTGTTTGCCACACAACAAAACGCAAAATGCCAAAGTGTTGCTTCCAGGTACACACAAACTTTCTCCAAGGGCAATGCACTATGGATGAACTGGTCAGTAATATTTGCCTACGCTTTTCCGCCTCTCTCACTCATTCCATTTGTGGTTCGGAAACTCAGGCAAACATCCCTCACACTGATCCTAGTAGCTCCCACATGGGCTGGTCAACCAAGGTTCATAACCCTGTTGAAGCTGTCTTTTGTCCCGCATCAAAAGCTGCACCTAACATCCAGTCTCCTCACACAGAACCATGAAGAAATCAGACACCCAGATCCCAAACAACTGAACCTCGCGATCTGGCTCCTGAAGTCATAGAGTTAAGTTATCTGAACCTTCCACCAATCTGCATGAACATCATCAGGGAGGCCAGAAGGCCTAGCACAAGAGCCTGTTAAAGAGCTATATGGAAACGATTTGTTATTTATTGCAATAATAATCACTTCAACCCTCTTGATGCTTCCATACAAAAAAAAATTTGCTATCTGTTACTGCAGTCAGGATTGGCTTACTCCTCCATCCGGCTACATCTCGCTGCGATAGCTGCAGATCTACAAAATAGGCAACATTTATCGCTTTCCAGAGTGCCTGTAATTAAAGCTTTCATGTAAGGACTTAAGAGTCATACCACCAAGACTCCCACCTGCCCCAGTGTGGAATCTTAACATAGTCCTCATAAGGTCATTGGGGCCACCTTTTCAACTCATGCATAAATGCGAGCCACAGTTTCTCTCTTGAAAAACCGCTTTCCTTATTGCAATCACTTGACTGAGGAGAGTGAGTGAACTACAGGCACTAACTATAGAAGAACCTTTTTCCAACTGCACATAGACAAAGTGGTTCTTCGTACAAACCCCACATTTCTACCTAAAGTTGTATCTGCATTTCACATACATTAGTCTGTAGAATTAGCCGTATTCTTCCTTCAACCTGATTCTGTTGCAGAGCAACCTCTTCAAACCTTAGATGTTAAAAGAATACTTTTGTATTACATCAAAAGAACAAAAATATTTTGTAAGACCAAACATATTTTTGTTGCTTTTGCACCACCACACAAGCGCATTCCTATCGCCAAATCACATATTTCAAGGTGGATTGTTAAATGCATTCAAACTTGTTATGCAAAAGCAAAAAGAACCCCAACTGTACCCACTAGATCGCATTCCACTCGCAAGTTAGTGGCTTCTATGGCTTTCTTAGGAAACATCCCCATAGTTGACATTTGCACAACTGCAACATGGTCTACACCGCACACATTCACCAAACACTATTATATAGATGCTTTAGCAAGACAACAAGCTAATGTGGGACAAGGAGTACTTAAAACACAATTTCAGACAACTCCAGTAGCTACAGGTTAACCACCGCTTTGAGAGAATAATGCTATATAGTCTATGCAAAGCATGTTATCTACAGCTCAAATGACTCGAACGGATAATGATCAGTTCTGTAGTAGGGGATCTCTGTGTATAGTCCTAATCTAGTGAATAGTCCCGCCCATGTGCGTGGACCCCAGAGCAATCAAAAATAATCTTTTAAGTTTTCAAAAATTGCAGAACTGCAAAGACACTTAAGAGAGAATTTAAAGACAGATAATGCAGCCTATATCCACAGGCTACACTGTCCAGTACTTCAACTAGAAATTCCACCAAAAACCCACACAAACAGCACAGCCTGCCCAGTTTCCTCCACAGAGAAACTTGCCTCTACCAGCAAAAGCCTCTGGAATGATAGAGAGGAAGGAATGGACAGAGAAGCCCCATAGGCTGCAATTATGTGGCTCAAACAGGATACTGTGCCTTTAAGAGAAATCTCCAGAACTTCTCCCAGTATCCCAGAATGCTCAGCAGGCCCCTTTTACTTTCAGTTCTTTTTACCTGCTCCTGCAAGCAAGACCCTGGAGCATTGAGCTCTCCCTTTCAAGGGTTTATTTTGTGATTTTTTCACTTTTTCTTGGGTGTAGTGCTTTTTATTAAGTACTAAGCCTTTTTTCTTCCCTGTGGGTGCCCTGTATTGTCAAAATGCCTGGCTATTTGACAATTGCCCAGAGTGTGATACGAAGAAGGCCAAATCTGACCCACATGGAGTGTGCATCATCTGCCTTCCCTCCTCTCATGTCCCAGAGGAGTGTGAAATCTGCCAAACCTTCTCATCCAGGACCCTGAGAGAGAGGATGAAGATCAGGCTCCAAGGCCTCGAGGACAGACGTCAAAAGGCACAAGGTGGGTCAGGGCATGCTTCATCTGCCCATGCTGAGGCCTCTGCGGTGCTACCCAGGGGCAGGAAGTCCAGCACATGTCCCCATACTCCACCAGCATCGATTGAGTCGGCTACGGCGTCGCGGGGGATGACAGCAGTCTGTTCCCCATCTCCCCGGGGCTCTGGGGAGAAGCGGTGCCGAAGTTCGACGTCGAGGAAGCTAAACAGACCACCGTCGACGGCATCATCTTCGTCGACGTCAAGAAAATGCCCGGCGTCGGCGCTCGCCGTCGAGGCGACACCGCCGTTCGCCGTCGGAGAAGAGGAGAAGGTCGGCGTCGAGGTGTCGTTCGCCGTTGAGGAGGCATTCACCGTCGTGGAGGCGTTCGCGGTCGAGGAGGTGCCACCGGTCGACGTTGAGGCGGCGTTCTTTGACGCCAAGGAAGGGCAGGAGGAGTCCTGACGCTAGGAGGTCGCTGATTGGTTCGCCATCGTCGCCAAGGAAGAACACAAAGTCACCAGGCTCGGTGTACTTAGTGGTGTATACACCTACTAAACCTAGGTCGCCTACCCTTCCTCCTTTGCCAAAGGGTCCACCTCCGCGGAACCCCACTCCGCCTCCACCTCCACCTCCACCACCGCCTCATGGGCCGGCTCCTCATCAGTCACCGCCACCTCATCTTCCGCCACAGCCTCTTCCTTCCGTTCCTCCACCTGTGGTTCCACCCTGGACGGCCTCGTTGCCACGATATCCAACGCCGCCAAAGCAGACCTCTCAGCCAGGCCGCCATCGCCTGCTCCTGTGAGGCCTTCGGATCGGTCGAGGCTGAGAAGATCGCGCTCCCGCTCCGGCCGGAGAGGGAGATCGCGGAGCCGTGGCCGGTCGTCATCTCGATCTAGACGACGCCACAGGAGGCGCAGATCCAGATCCCGCACGGGTTCGTCCACCAGGGAATATTCACCGACGCTGTCGGAGTCTCCAGGGACGAGGGTGTCGTCCGTTGCGGCTGAGCTAGGGATCACGGTGACGTGCCAACACCTACGACGTCCCTGATGTTCGAGACGCTCCACAAGAAACATCTGTCTCAACCGCTGCTGCCATTGGTACCAGGATTGGTAGAGCCCGCCACGGAGTTGTTTCTCACTCCGGTGGTGACGAAGACAGCTCCCTCCAGGCTCCTCAAGAAATACCGTACTCCGGAATCTGACCCGGCTTTTCTTCGAATGGACCCGACACCAGACTCCGTCATTGTGACAGCGGCTAAGAAGCAGCATGCCACCACTCCTTCTTCCACAGTACCGCCTGATAAGGACAGCCGTTGGCTGGACTCGGCGGGCAGAAAGGTCTGTGGCACGGCATCTACCACCATGAAGGCTGCAAGTGCTGGGGCTCTGCTGGGGCGATACGATCGTGCCCTATAGGAGTCCCTCCAGCAGTACGCTAAGCTCCTTCCTCGTGACAAGAAAGAGGACTTTCTGGAGATATTAAATGAGGGGATTCTGGTGTCGAACCAGATCATTAGCGCGGCTGCTGATGTATCTCTCCTGGCGGGCCATGGACACTGCCACGGCATCAACCAACGGCGTCACGCTTGGCTTCGCCTCACCTCACTCAAGCTGGAGGCACAAAAGCTGTTGGCCAACCTGCCTTTCTCGGGGGAAACCCTGTTCGGCAAGCATGCGGACGATGAAATGGCCCGTATGAAAGCAGAAGCCGAAACCCTGACGGCTGTCGGGTTAGAGAAGCCTGAGAAGAAAAAGAACTACCACCCGTTCGGAGCTTCAGGCAGAGGGCGAGGGCAGAATTCGGGACAGCAGCAACAACAGCAGCAGCAGTTCCGGAAGCCCTTCCAGAAGCGCCAGAAGGGCTGAGGAGGCCAACAGTCCGCAGCAGCGACCAAAGGCCCGGCTGGGTCTAGGCCCTGAGCGATTACTTCCCCTACATCCGTTACCCACTCCGGTGGGGGGAAGCGTTTAAATTTTTTCTGGCAGAATGGAGAAAAATTACTCAGGACAAGTGGGTGCTGAATATTGTTTGCAATGGATACAGTCTTCGATTCACCAGCCCACCTCCTGCTATTCCGCCGGTGAGCTCGCAGTTTCAGCTGCGAGAGCTCCAGACAGAGGCCGACATCCTATTAAGGAAAAGGGCAATAGAAGACGTACCTCGGCCTCAAAGGGGAAGAGGTCTGTACTCACGGTTCTTTCTGGTTCGCAAGTAGGACAAGAACGAGTTCAGGCCCATTCTGGACTCGCGGCAAGCAAACAAGTGGATTCGCAGAGAAAGATTTTGCATGCTGTCGTTGCAGCAGATTTACCCTCAGCTGCAACAGGGAGACTGGAGTTGTGCTATAGATCTACAGGATGCGTACTTCCATGTGCCCATTGCACAGAAACACAAGAAGTTTCGGCGCCAATCATTATCAATACACAGTGCTGCCCTTCGGGCTGAAGTCTGCGCCCAGGACGTTCTCGAAGTGCATGGCAGTAGTAGCCGCACACCTGCGGAAGAACTAGGTGTTTGTCTACCCGTACCTAGACGACTGGTTGATCAAGGCCTCCTCCTTCTCGGAAGCTCAAGCACACTTCCAGAAGACGTGCGTTCTATTGAACAAGCTGGGGTTGCACATCAACATGTCCAAGTCTGTCCCGACTCAGGTCCAATGCATACAGTACTTGGGAGCCTCCATCAATACGCTGTCAGCAAGCGTGTCTCCTTCGGAGAAGCGACGGTTATCACTCCTTCGGAAGGCTCAGGCTCTTATGACCGCTCCATCTACAACAGTGAGGACGGTGTCTTCTCTACTGAGGTCTATGGCCTCTTGTATCTTCCTCATGCCTCACGCACGGCTACGCTTGAGACCACTTCAGGAGTGCTTGGAGGATCAGTGGGATCAGAGGACTGGTTCTTGGGACGACACAATACGACTGTCTCTGCATGCTCTTCAGTCTCTGAAGTGGTGGTGTTCAACGGAGAATCTCCTCAGAGGGGTTCCTTCCACAAGGACATTTCCACACAGACGATTGTGACGGATGCGTCTCTCCATGGCTGGGGAGCGCACTCCGGAGACTTACAGATTCAAGGGACGTGGTCTCCGACAGAGTCCACATACCACATCAATTTCCTGGAACTCAGAGCTGTTCACTTGGCACTGAAGGCCTTTCATCCGTCCTTTCAGACCAACTCTCTGCTTGTACAGACGGACAATACGACAACGATGTATTACCTCAACAAGCAGGGGGGCTCGAGATCGCGCACTCTGTCGCAGGAGGCGCAGGCGATCTGGCACTGGCTTCTGGCCAGAGGACTGACGATAACGGCTACCCATCTGCCAGATGTGCAGAATGTTCAGGCGGACGCACTGAGCCGACTGATTCAGGAAAACCACGACTGGGTCATAAGGAGAAGTGTTCGCAAGGTGGGGGACTCCAGACGTAGATCTGTTCGCCACCGCCGAAAACAGCAAATGCCGAGACTTCGCATCCAGGTACTACCAACAGGGGACGTTGAGGAATGCCCTATAGATCGACTGGTGGAACAGCTTTCTGTACGCTTATCCACCCATTCCCCTGATTCCGGCAGTGCTCATCAAGCTGTCCCGGTCCAGGGCGCGGATGATATTGATTGCCACGGAATGGCCCAGACAGTGGTGGTTCACGGACCTGCTTCACCGGTCTCTCCTTCCTCACATACGGCTGCTGTGCAGGCCGGACCTTCTCACGAAGTTCGGGGGGGGGGGAGGCAGATGGTGCACCCGAACCTCTCGTCTTTGAGTTTGGCTCCTGAGATAGTGCAATATGGCCATTTGAATGTACCAGAAGATTGTATGGACATACTGAAGGAGGCTAAGCGACCTTCCACTAGGACTTCCTATGCTTACAAGTGGAAAAGATTCTGCATCTGGTGCAAGTCCAAGAACTATGACCCTACGACGTGTAAGGAGGATGTCATTCTTCCTTATCTTCTACATTTGCGCAGTCTGGCCTTAATTTCAATTCCATTAAGGTTCATCTCGCTGCACTGACTGTCTACAGGAAATGCCATTCACAGACTTCCTTCATCCAGATCCCTGTGATCAAAGATTTTTTGGAAGGTTTGAAGAAAGTATTCCCTCCTGTCCGGCTTCCTTCGCCTTCATGGTAATTGAATGTGGTGCTGTACAGATTGATGAAGGAGCCTTTTGAACCTATTCATAATGCTTCGTTGCAGCACCTGTCCTGGAAGGCGGCATTCCTCGTGGCCATCACATCGGCCTGCAGGGTGAGTGAAATTCAGGCGTTGTGTTGTCAAGAACCTTATATTGTATTTCATGCTGCTACGGTTGTTATGCGCACTCATCCTAAATTTCTTCCCAAGGTTATTTCTGATTTTCATGTCAACCAGACCATAACTTTGCCTACGTTTTTTCCGAATCCTTCATCTCCAACGGAAAGGTCTCTACATTCCCTGGATGTTAGGAGGGTGTTGAAATTTTATCTGGATAAAACCAAAAATATTCGTAGGTCAGACCAAATGTTTATCAATTATGGATCAGTCAGGACCGGTCTTGCTACCTCCAAACAGTCCATTTCTAGGTGGATTGTGTCCTGTGTACAATTGTGTTACCAAAAGGCTAATAAGACCTTAGGAGGTAAGCCTAAGACTCATTCCACCAGGGACAAAGCTGCCACAACTGCTTTGCTACGTAATGTTCCAATTGCAGAAATCTGCAAGGCGGCCACTTGGAAGTCGGTCCATACCTTTGCTAAGCATTACTGTCTGGACACTGATGCCAGGACAGACGCTCCGGTTGGGCAGGCTTCACTGCGAAATCTGTTCGTAGTGGTGTTATTTCTTTATTCTCCACTGCCGCTTTGGTGTGGAGATGGGCATGCCATTCTATTCACTAGATTATGACTGTACACAGAGATCCCCTAGTACAGAAGGAGTAGTTTCTGTCCTGTAACTCCAGTTCTGTAGTAGGGGTATCTCTGTTATAGTCATAAGCGCCCGCCCTCCTCCCCGGTGGAGAAAGATATTCATGTAAGGAATGCTACAGGTCAGGCGTGTTACGCCTTCAAAAAGAACTGAAAGTAAAAGGGACCTACTGTGAATTCTGGGATACTGGGAGGAGTTCTGGAGAGTTCTCTTAAAGGCACAGTATCCTGTTTGAGCCACATAATGGCAGCCTATGGGGCGTGTCTGTCCATTCCTTCCTCTCTATCATTCCAGAGGCTTTTGCTGGTAGAGGCAAGTTTCTCTGTGGAGGAAACTGGGCAGGCTGTGCTGTTTATATGGGTTTTTGGTGGAATTTCTAGTTGAAGTACTGGACAGTGTAGCCTGTGGATATAGGCTGCATTAACTGTCTTTAAATTCTCTCTTAAGTGTCTTTGCAGTTCTACAATTTTTGACAACTTAAGAGATTATTTTTGATTGCTCCGGGGTCCATGCACATGGGCGGGACTATTCACTAGGTTATGACTATAACAGAGATACCCCTACTACAGAACTGGAGTTACAGGACAGAAACTACTGCTTCTTGGCATATACAGCTGTAGATTCACATACTCCCACCTGCCTCCCCGGGTACTTGTAGCTGCTGCAGTTCTCTCTTTAGTATACATTCATAAGCATGGAATCTCTATTCTACTCTTACTAACTCCATTCTCACTCTCTGTGGGAAAACAATTGTAACAATGGAGTCGATGCCCATGCGCACTATCACCGAATGGAGGAGTCACCTACCTTGTGACATGAAAATACTTCTTTGAAGAAAAAAAATGTAAACATCCGGACTGAACACTAGAATGGCAGGAGTATGCAAAGCATGTGAATCTACAGCTGTATATGCCAAGAACAGGTGTTTACTGGGTAAGGAACATTATCCTTACTACAATGGGTTGATTTACTTGAACGTTTTGTTTGAGGCATGGGTAGCTGTAGAGAAACATGCTGACCCAGAGTTCCTAGTTTCACCAGTTTCAAAATGATGTAACCCTTTCTTGGCTGTCCACAAAGTGGAACATGCCTACTGACTATCTAATGTCCCACCTGCTATGGTGCCAAATCGGCCCCATCACAGGGAGTAGCAATCCGTAGGTTTGGGGGACGCTGTTGTCGCGTATCAAAGGCGGCAAAGGCTTTCAAGCCTCTGATTTTGACATTCTAATTCACTATCCTGCTGGAGGATATATGATCACCTTTCACTGGAGCAGGCATTGTTTCTGACCTCTGAGAGCGTGGGTTCTCTCTTACAGTGGGTCAGAAACTCCTCTGTAGTAGCAGGCTGGTTTGAACCGGTCAATCAGCACACTAGAGGACTAGTAGGTTGTCAGGGGCACCTCTAAATTGCCCTTTGGGTGCATATCGTAATAAATCTAATACTGGCATCAACACAGATTTATTAAGACAAGGTGTTTGATACCAAACACCTTTAGTTTCTGTGAAGCCATCATGTAGCTGGGTAATATGTAATGACCCGTGTTTGTCCTTAAGATGGCTACCTGATCACTTGCAATATCTAGCAATGGACCTAGACATCACAGCATCATGCAGATGTACCCTCACATATCATATAATGCACCCTACCTTAGGGCTCGAAGACCTGCTGTAGGGGTGACTTACATATAGTATATGCAGTGTACCTTGGCAGGGCTTACAGGGAGTGTGCTGTGTGTTTTCAGAATGGTTTACATAGTTTCACACTACCTGCAAAGGCAGTATGCATGCTTTTTCGGTGTGGGTACTTTAGGGTGGCATAATACATGCTGCAGCCCTTGGGAGCCCTCTTTAGTACCCATTAATTTATTTAAAGTTTTGTATAGCGCGAACATGACCCAAGTCGGTATCAGAGCGCTTTACGTACGGTTGAGGAAGACAAAGGAAAACAGCTAAGGGAGAAAAATCAACGTAAACAGTGGGACAATATATAACAAGAGCAAGATGACATTTTGCTGGACATAGGAAGAGGGCAGGATGAGAACGAAAAGTATGGCAATATACATCAAGAGCAAACATGACAATAGGGCAACAAATGATATGTATTAAGTAAGCTAGAGGCAAGAGAAGAAAAGCTTCTAGTTCAGTGCATTGATCATCAGTAGAGTTTCAACTTTCCTTTTGAAGGTAAGTGTAGAATGTGAGAAAGTGCATCTTTCTTGCATGGGTATGCCCCCACTTATTGCTGAATTGCTGACTGAGTGTGCCCTGGGTTCCTGCCAACCAGGTGACCAGGGCCTGTGTTCCTTCTCTAAAACTGTGTTGAAACTAAAACCCAACTGGCTTCTCTGGCCACCTGTCAACCCCATGTAAATGGTACCCTAGGTACCCAGGGCATGGTGTCCAGAGAAGACCCCCTAAGGGCTGCGGAATTTGGAGTCGTATTCGAATTATCGCACTTCAGTGTACCCAAATGATATCACATGTAAACAAAAAACTGTACTATAGAGTAAATCAATGGAAGGAGAAAGAAACACGGAAAGAATCAAAAAATGTATTCAAAGACAATTTTATAGGTTTAGTAGTACAATTCACAAATAAAAATATGGGGACATGTGAAGAAATCAATTTGAGCAAAGAAGTTATGAACAGAGGTATAGGCAATATAAACACATCAGTTCACAACTAAACATCAACTCCTGAATAATTACGACAGACAACCAGAATAATTAATAAACAGTGGTTGTAAGTTTGTTCAAGCGAAACGTTGATGGAGATGATGAGCGTGTCGACGTTTCGGTCTATGATGGTAGCGACCGTTGGAGGCGGAAAGTGGATCTTGATTGCGGCGTTTTATTTAATAGACGCTGTGTTATCAGCTGTTATTAGAGAGTCGTCTTGAGTCAAACATTAAGTTTCGTATAATTCAGCGATTCTCAGTGTATCGACCGGAGACGGGTAGGGTTTGAAGACAAACCCTACCCGTCTCCGGTCGATACACTGAGAATCAAGATCCACTTCCCGCCTCCAACGGTCGCTACTTCTCATTGTCAAGAGAAGGCTACAAGTGTAATTTCCAGGGGTTTTTTACCAGCAATGAATTTTTTGGTCCTGAAGATGGTCTACATGACTGCAGCATCATAGACCGAAACGTCGACATGCTCATCATCTCCATCAACGTTTCGCTTGAACAAACTTACAACCACTGTTTATTAATTATTCTGGTTGTCTGTCGTAATTATTCAGGAGTTGATGTTTAGTTGTGAACTGATGTGTTTATATTGCCTATACCTCTGTTCATAACTTCTTTGCTCAAATTGATTTCTTCACATGTCCCCATATTTTTATTTGTGAATTGTACTACTAAACCTATAAAATTGTCTTTGAATACATTTTTTATTCTTTCTGTGTTTCTTTCTCCTTCCATTGATTTACTCTATATTACAGTTTTTTCTTTACATGTGATATCTTTTGCATACACTGGAGTGCGATAATTCGAACACGACTCCTAATTGAGTATATTTTCCCTTCTAGAATCAAGTCCCTTGTAGCACCCCTTTGACCTTAATGATACAGCACCCAAGCCTACAGGGGTAAATTGGGTTTCCCCTGCTTTAACTACCCCTAAGGGCTGCAGCACTTATTTTGCCACCCTTAGGGGCCCTGTGCCCTGTAACCCACACACTGCCTTTGCAGGCTGAGTGTCTAAGTACAGAACTAAACAGAGAGTCGACATGGTACTCATCCCTGTGTGCCATGCCCACAAGCTCACTGCCCTGGCATCCATCAGTCACCCCTCTAGCTGAGTGCCCTATGCCAGTGGTGTGGGCACAGGTGCAGGAGGCCTGTGCCCCTACAGTGCCCAGGGCCATTCCTGGGCACTGTAAGTGCAGTGCTGCCATTAAGAGTATATGGTATTGGGAGGTCGTAATTACGAACTCCACAGCACCATGATGGCTTCACTGAAGACTGAGAAGTTTGATATCAAACATCTCAGCGCAATAAACCCGCACTGATGCCAGTGTGGGATTTAATGTAAAATGCACGGCAGAGGGCATCTTAGAGATGCCCCCTGAACCCTAACCAACTCCCAGTGTCCTGACTGTGTGGCTACAGAGGCTGCCACCACCAGATATGTTTCTGGACCCCTGGATCGAGAGCCTGCCGCTCTCGGGGGCCTGAAACAATGCACATCCTGTAACGAGGTGCCAAGCCTCCTCCCCCAGGATGGGCAGGGGAAGCTTCAAAGGCATTCCCCCTTTGTGAGCTTCTCCGGGTCACTTGCTCTACTCAGCAACTGGCTCTGACCCCCACTCTGGTAAGAAGAACGGCGGGAAACCCTAAGTGAGGAAAGGGGGTGTGCCAGTCTATGCCAACCCCACCCCTCAGGTGGGAGAGGCGAGGTGAAGCATAACTCCAGGCTCCGGCCACCTTGAAGATGGGGAGCCCTGCCCAATCACAGCAATCGGTTCCTGCCCCCCTCCCAAAAGAGAGGAGCAGGCTAGGGGTTGTATCCACCCCAGGACAGGGACCCATTGGTCCCTGCCCTTGTCCTACCTGTAACGCCCCTGAATTTAGTATTTAGTTGCACCCTGAACCTTCCTTACTCAGATTCTCGATTACAACAAGAAGAAGACCAAGAAACAAGAAGACCTGCCGCGCAACTGCTAACAAAAGGATGACGCCCACTGACTTGACCCCAGAACCCTACAGGCCTGTTGATTCTTGAACCTGCTCCTGTGAAACTCCGGCGTCTCATACGGACAGCAACCTCGACAACCCCGGAGGACCTGCCTGCCTAGAACCTTCCAAACGACTGGGACTCCCACGAGCAGTGGTTCTGCTCCAACAGCAATACCCATGGTGCCAGCCAGAAACAGCGAATCCAGCCCACTCTGCACCCGCCAAACCCGGCCTGTGCCTGGGTGACCCACGACCATGAGGACGTCCCCCCGGCGACTGGGACCCGAAGTCCAGTGCCCAAAGACCCTCCTCGACGAACCAGATGATGCCTGCAGCCTCAGAACCAAGGACACTCCCAACCGCGACCAGCCGAGGGTACGATTTCCCGATACCAAAAGACACCCCTGCACCCGGCGCATTCCTTTCCTAACTGTAGTTACCTGTAACCTGAACTTTCTTCCATAGGAAACCATTGACTGTTTTTCTGTGAAATTTCTTCTGTCGATTTTTGCAAACTCGAAATATGTTTTAAAATTCGTACCAACTATCAAACCGTAATTACTTACCCGTCTTAGGTAGAGGTCCCAGTGCTGAACCTAGGAGTCCAGTATTGGATTACAAAAGTAACTAGTACCTACTTTACCTATGACTTGAATTTCCTTCCATAGGATAACATTGCTAGTTTTTCACTGAAAAGTTTCTAATAGTCAACTTTGAAAATACATTTATATTCTTTAAAAATTACAACTGTAACCAAAAAGCTTTTACTTAACTGTTTACAGCTTAGGTCCCGGGACTGAATCCAGGATCCAGTCCTGTGGTTAGAAAAGTAATCCTTAAAGTAATCTACCGCCTTTATGTAGGAAAAACCATTGAGCTCAATGTTAAATTGTGTTTAGAAATTGTGTTGCCTATTGCAACCCCTGGAGCTATTGTACTTACAAAGTCTATTGTCTTTTTGCAAAGTAATTACCTAAAGTCACTCATATTGAGAAAAGTATATTTTGATACCTGTTGGTTCTAAAATAAATCAACTATATATTTTGATACAAAACCAATTGCCCTTGAGTTCATTTCTTGAGTGTGTGAAACCTTGCTTTACACTGCTCGACCAAGCTACCACTTTAGAGAGTAAGGTTATATCTAACCTTAAACTCTGTCATACCTCTGGGGGCTGGGGACTCTATACACACTGTACCTTACTTTGGTCCAGGATACATAGCACCACTTTCTTATATAGAGGGAATCAGTCTAGTTTCCACTGTACGATTGTAGGTTTTAAGCTTATCAAATTTATTTGGCTTGAGCAGCAGTGTGCTGGTGCTCCTTGTGGTCCTGGAACCCATGCCCAAGGTCCCAGGGGTATTTTTTGTCAGGGATTTGCAAGGGTGTAAAGGTCTTTGCCAATTGGGTACAATTAGATTTACCTTGTTTTAAGGGAAAGAGCACTGGCACTGGGAACCTGGTTAGCAGGGAAACAGTGCACTTTCAGTCAGTAATCATCAGATCTAGAGCAAAAAGCAGAGGTGACCATGTCAAAAAGGGCACTTTGCCACAGGCCCTACTCCTGTGTCCATAGCATCTTTCCACCATGCCTCGACAATGATGAAATGCACGCCAGTCTAGTAGTATTCTCGCTGCGAGGTAAAACATTGTCGGATCTGATCTCCATCAGGTCTGCAATCTGTGCCTGTCACCCAAACACAATGAAGCTGCCTGCGATGCCTTCCACTCCTTCCGCTCCAAGAAGACTCTTCGTGACCATTCTGCTCTTAGTCTCGAGATGTCTTATAGGGGTGACGGTGACACTCTCTCTGGACTTCTTTGGTCCTAAGGACATAGAAGGGGAACATCATCCACAGCCGTGGGCTGTATACAAAGAGGTTTTCTCCGCTTGAAGAAAGCTTGGGTTCCAACCTGGAGATTGAGGACTTTCTGCCAGCCCAGCAGTCAGTGAGTACAGCACCCACTCCCCTTTGACACCACTCTCAATCCGAGCAGCCTTCAGCCAAAGGCCCAGTTCCGGCTTGGCTCTGAAGAAGCCTACCATGGGTACTCTCGGAGCTGAAGATCTCTGTGTCGACGAGCAAATCTGACACTGGCACAAGCGAGAAGATTCTTCATAAGCTGCAGGAGGAGTGCGACTCAAGTTAGAAACATCTTGTCTCCCACCCCCGAATGGGACATATCCTTGCCTTCCCTTCGGGTCCTGCTGCTTCGCCCTCAAAACACCAGCTGTCCCTCACGGAAGCCTTGGTGTTTCCGATTCCAGCAAAATATCTCCAGAAAGTGTATAGGGCTACGAGCCCTGTACCCTATGCACAACCACCCTCCCCTTGCCTTATTCCACAGCCTCAGCCTACCCCTCCTGCTTCTCCAGGGGACCGTCTTGACATCACACCTCACTGATTTCTACACTCTGACACAGGTGGGCCGTGGTGGGGTGACACATTTGACACTCCTCTATAGGATGACCCATGGGACTTTTATGATGAAGACCCACCTATGGTGTGAACCCTGCCTGATACCTCTACCCCCTTCCCGGGCGACTTCACGTCCTACCAAGATCTCATTGGTAGATCCGCCTTCATTCATAAGGTGAAACTTCACACAAAGCCCCTACCGGAGGACTTTCTTTTTGAAACCCTCTCCCCCGCTCATTGCTCACTCTACCTCCACATGCTCAAGGGCATGCTATGTCACATACATAACATTTTTGAAGTCCCTGTCTGAGCTAGGGTCATAACACCTAGAGTGATAAGAAATATAAACCTTCTCCTGCTTGACCCCATTTATATTTGTGATCAGCACCCACGCGAGTCTGCGGTGGTCATTACTGCTCATAAGCGAGCCACCTCACAGGCCATCAGGGATGCCCCGCCACCAGCAAAAGAAAGTGAACGCATAAATGTAGCAGGGAAAGAAATGACAGAACAATCACATAGATAATTCTATCGGTCTTCTGGCAAAGATATGATTGTGCCCACTGGGATGAGATGAAGGAGCTTCTCCAAAACCTCCCAGAGGAGCACAAGAAAAAGGGAGAGTTAATAGTTTCTGAGGGCAAGCAGGTATCTAGCACCTCAAAATTGCTATGCCCTAGATGCAGCAGACACACCTGCCTGTGGTGTAAATTCCAATGTCCTGATACGCAGACATGCTTGGCTCTGTATCTCTCGCTTCAAGCTGGAAGTTCAGCAGAACCTGTAGAACATACCTTTTGATGGTCAGTGTCTCTTTGGTCCACAAGTGGGCTAAATGTTAGAAAAGATCAAAAAATAATATGCAAAAGGCTAAATCAAGGGTTACTTCAAACACCTGCTCCCCATGGTTAATTTTGCAGCACACCTTACTGTGGTGACTTGAAGACCGCCTCCCCAAAGCCCCTTCCAGCACACCCAGGTTCAGTAATCCTCCTCCAGGTTTATTTTAGAGAGTACTACAGAGGCAACAACTCTAGAGGCAGAGGCAAAGGTGGCTCCACAAAAGGAGCTACAACCACCACCAAACCCAGATTTGCCTCCTCTACACCCAGACGACACAACACCTGTTGGGGCGCCTACAAGGCTTCTTTCCCACGTAGCAAACCATCACCTCAGACCAGTGGGTGTTGGATATTGTCTGAAACTCACTTTATTGCCTCCCACCATTCCCCCTTGCAAACACAGACTCTCACCAGAACGCCAAAGTGCTCCTCTTCAAGTGGGCTATAGAAGTCATCACCCTCCTTCAGCAAGGCACAAGAGTATACTCGCTGTACTTTGTGATACCCAAAAAGACATGTGCCTCAGACCAATTCTGGACCTCAGGCCACTAAACGAATACATCCCTTGTAGGAAGCTGGCTCTGTATATGGTATACAACGAGGCAGTTATACCATGCACAGATTCCAGATATTCCCCCAGAAGTGTACAGGGCTCAATGCAAACCCTAAGTGCTCTATTTATGGTAGTGTGGGTGAGCAGCCTTAGGCTTAACACAGTTTTGCAAACAATGACCAATAAATGACACATGACTTAAAATGGAGACCCACACCAATTTTATTAAATTAAGCTTTGCTTAAGATTTATTTTAAGACCAAGATATTCACAAAAAGGTAAAAATGTTTTAAAATAGGAATTCTTTTCAATTTCAAAACTGGACAGTGCAATTTTCAGTCTTTGCAATATTAACCTATGGAGGAAAACAATAATGCAGTTTTACTGGTAAGTGAGAAACTTAAGAATCCAGTCTTTGTTTTGCGGGGTCAATAGAGGGCAAGGTTCAGGTAAGCACAAACAATGCACCACCAGCTGCTCAGGGGCGGCCAGGAGTTCAAAGATGAAAAACAGGCCCAGTATTTCATAATGGAGTACAGGGGGGTGCTTGAAGACACACTGCTTGCAGGTGAGTAAAGCGGCTGTAGGGCTCAAGCTTCTGAGGTTTAGGCAAGCATTGGGTGGGGGGGCACAAGGCAGCATCAAATCTACACCACCAGCGGCACAGGGGCGGCCGGGTGTAGGGTGTAGGGTGCAATCAGGGTCAGGCACCCAATGTAATTCAGTGGAGAAACTAGGCTTGGACCACAGGCTGCAGGTGACAAAATGGAGGCTGCAAGAAGGAAACTAGTGACAGCAGAGGTAGGCTAGGATGCTGTAGGTCATTGGTTGTGCTCCTCATGGCCCAGGGGAAGGGGTCTCCTTTGATGTCGGGTGTCTCTTAACTGAGCCGTCATGGTCGTGGGGACCCTTAGGGTTCACGCCACAAGCAGCGTTGTGCTGTCCAGGAGGGGTCAACCAACACTCAGGATCTCTGGGGAACCTTTTCTGGATGGGTTGGCCATATTTACACAGCCCGGAGTCATCTGGTGCACAGTGGTCAAGGATCACATATCTGGAGAGCACTAAAGTCCTTTGTGTTAGTTTCTTGTGGACAGAGCCGCTGTCGTCTAGGATTTTGGTCTGTCTCGAAGGCAGGCAGTCCTCCCTGGGGTTGTGGTGGTCGCTGGCAGCAGGAAAGGCTTTGTTCTTTCTGCAGGGTCTTTGAAGCTGCAGGCAGGCCGGTAGGGCTGGGTCCAAGTCAATGGGCATTGACAGACTTCTCTGCATGGCATCATCTTTGTCCTTCTTCTTCTAGGTCAGCAGGAACTAGTTCCAGGGTCTGGGGGAGCCACGTAAGTACTAGATTTAGGGGCATTTTAAGGGCGTGACAGATAGTGTGAATGGGCACTTTACCTTGAGTGTCTACACCCTCAATTATGCCATCCTCTTTGGAAGAACAAATATAGGAATGTGAGGAGCACTCCGTGTTAATCTGTGTTTTTCAGAATAAAACAATCGGTGCTGCGGCTATAAAGGGGAGTCACTCCTTGTCAAATGATGTGAGCTATGATGGGTTTACAGGCCCATCTAGTCGCGCACTGTTCACTTGGTGTGATACACCTTCAATCTTTATTTGAAAACATTCCACTTAACTCTATACCATATTACAGTTTCATGTTTTAATGCAACATTCACTTTGTTATAGTATTTTATACATTTATCAGTCAATATTACTTAGTTCATCATATCAACAATTACATCTTGTGGTTTTCCATTATTTTTTCACCAGGGTCCAGGCTGTATGAGTACTTCACTGCGCCTATGAGAACTGAGCAGAGAGAACAACCGTATCATATGGACGGACGGAACGTCTAGTAAAGATCGGACATTGAAAGAGCTGAGGAAATACAAACACACTGGGAGCTTATCAGCTTACCATCAGCAAATACAGTAAAAGAACGTGCTCATAGGCGCAGTGAAGTACTCATACAGCCTTGCCCCTGATGAAGGTACCTCAGAGTACCGAAATGCATTGGGCACAATTATGAAACTATGTTGTCAAAATACTATGAAATGAATATTGTATACAGTTGAACAAAAATAATGGAAAACCACATGATGTAATTGTTGATATGATGAACTAAGTAATATCGACTGATAAATGTATAAAATACTATAACAAAGTGAATGTTGCATTAAAACATGAAACTGTAATATGGTATATAGTTAAGTGGAATGTTTTCAAACAAAGATTGAAGGTGTATCACACCAAGTGAACAGTGCGCGACTAGATGGGCCTGTAAACCCATCATAACTCACATCCTCTTTGGGAGGGCATAGTCCTAGCCCTGATTAGAGGAGTTCCCACATCTTCAAGATGGTGGGGGACTGAAAGATGTGCTTCACATTGCCTCCTGCATCTTAGGGATGGAGTTGGCAGAGGTGGGCTCACCTCCTATTCTTCCTAATTTTCCTGCCAGTTTTCCCACACAAAGTGGGGGTCTAAACCAGGGGCTGCCTTCTGCTGCTAGCAGCAGAGGCTTGGGATCACGCTACAAAGGCTTCATGCCTTTGAAGCTTCCCTCTCAAGAACTGTGCCCATCCTGGGAGAGAAGGTGTAACACCTCTGCCCAGGATGTGCTTTGTTTCTGGTCCCTGGGAGTGAGAGTGGGAGTGGGGGCTGCAGACCTTTGTTGTAAAGTTTAAATGTGTAGAAGTGTTTTTGAAACTGATTGATGAGAGTACCTTTTAAAGGATGGAGGCATGACGTTTGTAGCACAGAAGTAAGTCTGAAAGGAAAAGTTGCCAGTACTGGGTTGTTTTGAAACTGAATTAACATTTAAATAGGTAGATGACCCAAGATACAACCTATCTAATTAAAAAGAAGAGTTTTGTTTGTTTGGCTTGTACAGAGTCATTTAATTCGGGTAATATATCATAATCCTAGAAAATGAGTTAAACACATTTCCTCAGGTTTTTAGTATGGATTTTTGTTGCCACATGCCCTTTGCTCATCAAATAGTGTGGAAGGAGAACTCTATACTCTGCTTGCATTAAGTTAGGAATGTGCCAATGAGATTGCGGGATGTATAGAACTAAGAGTTGTGAAAGTGGTGTTATAGAGTCCATAGAGCCTTCAGAGGGGCTCAGCCCAGTAGTTCTGGTGAGGAAACCATGGGAAAAGTGAGGCTGTGCATTGATTTAAGAAACCTAAACAAGTGCGTAGGGAAAGACAGGCAGCCATTGCCAAATATATACACGGTGTTGGCCATAGTGGGTAATACCATACTTTCCTCACATTAAATTCTTATAAGATGTATTTCCAAATCAACTCTTTTCCTCTATCATTAAACAGGGGAGAGGAGTTGGCCTAACGGCTAAGGCGCTCGACCTCGGACCTGGGGAACTGGGTTCGAGTCTCGGTAATGACGCTAAACATCCTGTGATTATGGGCAAATCACTTAATCTCCCTGTGCCTAACAAAAATGAATGTGTGTCCTCATGTAACGTAACTGGTGCTTTGTAAAGTGATCTGATACCCTATTCGGATCCGGGTCAAGTTTGCGCTATATAAAACTATGCAAAACAAAAAGTAAAACAAACAAACAGACTGGTTTCCGAATTAATTGCAGATTGTATTGGAAATCCCATCTCACATGAAATTAATCATACAGTTCCTTGGTCAGGAAGCTACTACTAACTCCTGGAGCATCCCTTCAGTCTCCGCTAACACCATTCCACACATATTATTGCACATTCTTCCTTCTAGCAACAATGCAACAGACAGTACTTGGTTTAGCCAGAGGATATACTATGCCCAGGAGAACTATTGTTTCTGTAGTCCGCTCTATAGTACTCTTGCTCTTTGGGAGTGGAAAAGAAGGTAGTACTGAACTGCACACACTGCTAAAAACAGGCAGGTGGAAATCCTACACTTTGTGAAGAACAGCTGCCTGCTCAAGTTGTCATGAATGATGCTGCGAGGTTAATTTACCTGCTACCTAGAAGTGCTCACGCAACACCAATACTGAAGCAGCTGCATTGGCTCCAATTGAAACAACAAATTGATTTCAAGGTTTTATGTATTGTACATAAATCACAGTATTGTATAGTCCCACAATATGTCAGGGACCGTTTTAAGGTCTAGGCACCCAGTCGTTTGCTCTGTTCATCACACTCAAGTCTCTTATTCTGCCCACTGTTTAAAGGAACTAGACTGGGTGGCCAAACCTTTTCCGTAGTTGCTCCCAAATTTTGGAATAAACTACCTGAAACTCTCCGCAAAGAAGCCAGGCTCTTACCGTTTAGGAAGGGCTTAAAAACTGTGCTATTTAGAGAAGCCTATGGTTAGCTCTACCTGATGCCTCTGTTTGGTTGCTTGGTGCCTGAATTTTTTTCCCTCCTGCTGTCAGACTCTGCAGTGCATTTGTATTTTGAACTGTGTTAACACCTTAGCGCTTAGAGACCGTGAGTGATAGGCGCTTTATAAGTATAAACAAATACAAATACAAATGCTCTCTTACTTTGTTATATTGGCCTCACTTGAGCAGTGATGTGCAAGTGCATCCTGCACCTTCTTGATGCTAATAAGACTACATAGTTATAATTTTCAGGGACATTCTCAACCACGTTTTATTCTTGGCATTATTACATTTCCTAAGTCCTACAGTTTTTATTTGCATGAAATTTCAGCATGATGATTATGTGAACTTATGTTGTATTTTTGGTGACGCCTAGCAAAGAAATATTTGAGCATCACTGTTCCATTAGTGTTTTTAATTTTATAAATGTTTTTGCACTCTCTTTAATTGATGAGGCTCAATAAGCTTATTATTTAAGTTGAAATGTTTCTACATCTTTAGTTGTACAGTTATATTTTTTCTCATTTATATTATAGATATCATGATATGCCAGATGTTATTGACTTTCTTGTCTTGCATGAATTCTACAACGAAGCCAAAAAGAGAAATTGGAAAATTGGTACGTATTACATCATGTGTGCAATCAATACAGGAAAAAAATGGTTACGTTCAGCTTTTGCTTTGTATTTTGTGGTGCAGCTTTTTACTAAACAGTTATTCAGAGGCACAGCAACAGTACAAAATTACACCATATGTCGCTCTCTATGCACTCTTATTTGCCATCTCAAATGGAAAACAAACTTGCAAATGTAGAGATGCAAGGGTGGGAGGGTGGATTGGGGGCTCAGAGGGGGGAATGAGACTTGTGAATGTAGAGGGAAAATGTCATAGATTGTGCTTCTGCTCAGGTTTTGAACATAAAGCATTTCCCCATCAATCTGGTGGAAAAGCACGTGGAGACCTCCCAACCCTAACATACCTGATCCTTTTTTGATAAACTGCAAGCTCAACCTCTATTTTAGGGTGACATCACTTGAAGACCTGAAAATTCCTTTCTTGTGTGGCCAAAGTCCTCATTTTGGTTGCCGCCTGTATGAAGCTGTCTTTTTATGTGGTAGTGTCAGTGTAAGCACACATCATGTACAAAGTGCAGGCGACGCTTATTAGTTTACAGGGCTTAAATTAATAATCCCAAGTGCTCTATTTGAGTTAGTATGGTTGAGCAGTTTAGGCTCATCATAGGGTAGTGTTAACCATTTGTTGTACACACAGAGTCATTAAATGAGACATACACTCTGAAAGAAATCTGAGACCATTTTAGAAAAAAAAACCACAGATTTTTATATAATTTTAGACACCAAGATTATCGGAATCAGGTAATTACTTTCAGAGTTATAGGCTTTTGTAGAAATTGAAAAGTACCGTTGAATAACAGTTTTGAGGTATTAGCCTAGAACGCAGTAATATTATACTATGGGATAAACATACACTGCATATATATATATATATTTAAGAGCAGTTCTTGATGGTGCCTTTTGGGACTTAAGGTGTATAGGGGCCAAGGTCCAAATGAAAACAGCAGTTCAGTGTTACCTGCCCTGGGATGTCCTGGTGTAGAGGTGCTGGTCACGTTGGTAGCTTCAAGCTTTGAGTATTAAAGTCAATGGCAAAAGTACCTGTTGAAGAAAGGCTGCAAGTGGGGGGGATAAGTCTGGTAAAACCCCAAGGGGGGGCTCGGCTCTTGAGGGTCTTTGCAGCACAGGGACACAGCTCATTTATGTGAACCCAGGTTCAGTTGCAGAGGTGTTGTGTCTGGTAAGTCGCAACTGTTAGAGGCTCTGACTTACCTTTGGCGACCTGGACAGGGAGAGAAAACAGGACAACAGGGCCACTCTGGATGAAGACCTCTGGGATCTTGAAGTCCCTCAATGGCAGCTTGGTGTTCGCGTCGGTGATGTCCGGACTGGACACGCAACAAGCCTTGGTAGTTACCAGGGCTCTGGTACCCACTTTATTGGTGCTGAGAGGCTCCGGGAGGGGCCAGTGGCTCAAGACTTGGTGAGAGCAACGGGACTGGCCTCTTGGACTCATGATAACCTCATCCTGGCAAGTTTCTCCCTTGATGGGTCTGATGGCCAGCAAAACGAAGTACTGGGCTTATTCGATCAGTGCCTGCAGATGCAGGGGGATGGCTACTCCACCCCAAGATGAGATGCTGCTTGGTTGTTGAAGGTAAGCAAAGGCCTCCAAGGGTTTGGGGAGTCTGTTTAGCTTCGGGACAAGTCAATCTTTGTGGTTGTCGCAGTGCAAACAGCCAGACAGGGTTTGGCGTCGGCCTCGGAGCATGACCTCTGTTCTCACAACTTCAGGTCTTATTTTTCCTTCCTTCGGTTCCCAGTATATTAATCTGTTTTACTGGTGTCTGGGGACCCCTAAATACTGAATTTAGGGGCGTTAAGCAGTGGGCAGGGTAGTAGCCAATACGCTATTTACCTCTGGAGTGACTACACCCCCGGTATGACCAGTTCCTGGGAGAGGGGGCATATTCCTGACCCAGAGTTCCTAGTTTCACCAAAATCAGAATGGTCAAACCCTTCCTTGGCTGTCTACTTCAGGTGGCCCACAGTAGGGGTGTGCCTAGCTTGAAAGTGTGACATGCCTGCTGACTAACGGATTTCTCACCTGCTGTGGTGCCAAATGGGCCCACGGCAGGGGGGCGATGTTCCCCAGGTCTGGGGGGAAGCCATTGTTGCATATCTAAGGTGGCAGAGGCTTCGAAGCTTCTGGGCTAGACATGCTAATTCACTAGTCATCCGGCTGGAGGTGTGAACACCTTCCTCCAGAACAGGCACTGTTTCTGGTCTCTGAGAACGTGGGCTCTCAGCTACAGGAGGTCAGAAACTCGTCTGTGGTGGCAGGCTAAGTGATACCAGTCAGCCAGCACACTGGAGGACTAGAGCACTCTGGGTGCACGCCATAATAAATCTAGTACTGGCATCAGTACAGATTCAATAAGACAAGATGTTCGATACCAAACACTATTGGTTTCAATGCAGCCATCGTATAGCTGGGAAACTCGTAATGAGCAGAGCCCAGTACTTGTACTTAAGATGGCTGCCTGATCAATTGCAATTCCTATTAATGAAACAAGACATCACAGGGGCCTATTTGCTCATGCAGATGTCTCCCTCACAAATAATATAATGCACCCTGCCTTAGGGCTCTAAGGCCTGCTGTAGGCGTGACTTACATACAGTATATGCAGTGTACACAGGGAGTGTTTCCGTGTCATGTTTCCATGCATGCTACAATGGCAGTCTGTCTGCAGTTTTTGTAGGAGTCCCTTTGGGTGGCATATTACGCAGCCCATACTTTAGTACCCAGCCCTGGGACCATTTACTAGGGACTTACAGGGGGCGCTTAAGTCCTTGCCAATTGGGTTACAATTAGATATGTACCTTGTTTTTAGGGAATCAGCACTGGCACTGGGGGCCCTGGTTAGCAGGGAGAAAGTGCACCTTCAGTAAGAAATCAACAGTACTAGGGCAAAACGTGGGGGTGACATGTCAAAAAGGGTACTTTTCCCACTCTGCCTTGCTGTTAATTTTAAAACATTGAAAAAGGGGCATCAATAGATGCCCTCAGTTTGGTTGGGAACAATAGAATACATGTACAACAGTGGTATACAAATTGTACATAATGGCAAGCAACCATCCCTTTTTTCCAACCGTACTTTAATCTTGTGACTCTGATTCATCATAGAGCTTTAGAGGTGGGTTGACCCTATTCTCACACCCTGAAGGAGAGAACATAGCATAAATGCACTTGGAGGGTGTTCAAATATCTTCGTTTCAACCTCACTTATCGTATTGACCTGAAAAGCAACAAAGTCTATTCCCCCCTCCCCTAGACTTACATCAAGGGAGCTTGTCCGTTGAGGATCTAAGCGTGTCATGTAAGCGCTACATATTTTTCTCCTCTACCTTGAGGGTGCATCTAAAGCATCTTTTGGGTTGCGTGGTGCGTCGGTCAACTTTCTAACATCACCAAATGACCATCGGAATTGTTTCTTGATGTCCTGTGTGGTTCTTGTTGTTATGTATCAAAATGTGTCTAAGTGGTTAATCTGATAGAGACTACTAGCCGCAGATTCCTTAACGTAGAATTATCCCCAGGCGTGAGACTGGATCCGGAAAAATTTTCCCCAGCATCCCTGCACTCCGGGGGGACGGCATCACGTGACTCCCCCCTGACGTCCTCGTACGTGACGTCAGCGAGGTACATAATTCCCACCCGGCGCGCCTATGTCAGTTTTTCCTTTTCCGCATGCAACACGGATCCGGATCGTGCTCCGGGCCTGTTCAGGCCTTTCCTTTTTGTTTACTGCATGTGTGTGGGAACAGTGCGCAAATGCCCTCAGGCTTTAAGATGTGCTCGTCTTATGCGCGCCAGATGACTGTGATGGATCCTCCCCCCATCTGCATGTGGTGTTTGGGGGAACACCACAACTCCACTGATTGTGAGGCGTGCCAGCAGATGAAACCGAAGTCCTGGCGGGAGAGCCGGTTGAAACTTCTCTCAGGTCGTATGTCCAGGTAGGCGTGGACTCCACGCCCGGCTCCTGTGGAGGATTTTCAGAACCGTTGCCTCCGTCTTCGACATCGTCCTTCTCTGAGGCCGTAAAAGCATCGCTCTCCTGTCGGTAAGTGTCACAGCTTGTCCCCGAGGGCTGGTTCCCGGCCTGTCGGGGGCATGGGCTCTCCACGGGTGGTGCGGCCCTGTGTGTCCTCCCCCCTATCTGCCGTTTCCTGGCGTGGGGCGTCTAGAGCCCAGATGGAGACATATGCGGCTGCTTTGCAGGCCTAGCTGGCTCCTCCTCTTCCCCCTCCTGGGACGTCACCGGATCCCTTGCAGTGTGCGGGGCCCTCCGCGGTGTTGCTGGTGGCTCCTGCCCCAGCGCAGACTGGTTCGGATCCAGGTTCGGAGGATGTGGTGCAGTTGGGGTGGGGCTCTTCGGGGGTCCCTCCTTCGGACCACTGTGCCGTGGGAGTCCCTGTGGTTTTGCAGGAGTCTTCCTCGGGACAGGTGGTGGCCTTGTCCAAAGCCGAGGTGACGCCGCTTCGGCGCTGGCGGCTGCTGGCTCTGCTGGAGCCACAGGGGCTGGCGGAGGACCCTTCTTGTTCCGTCACGGGACAAGGCTGGCGGGGGACCCCTCGTCCCTCCCCGGGTCCCTCTCGTCCATCCACGCAGGCGGCTGCCTCATCGGAGGTCGAGTCGGCACCTTTCCGGGGCCGTTCCCTCGCTGCCCTGGCTCAGACCCAGCCCCGGTCTCCTGCGCTGGGCGCTGTGCCGGAGGTTGTTCTGATGTCTCCTCTGGCGCCGGCCGACGACGATGTCCTGCCTCAGATTACGGACTCTACGGCGCCAGGCTGACGTCGGGTCGTGGACTCGTCTTTGCACGCCTCCTCTTCTCCAGAGTTTTGGCGCTTGCTGGTTTCATCCATACCAGAGACGGGCCGCCTCATTGTGGCTTTCTCCCCGACGTCATCTAAGGACGGCTCCTCGCCGTCACCAAGACCGCGGTCTTGACCTGAGGTGCCGCAGGGATCACACTCCTCTGTCCCTCTTCCTCCTTTTCGGACCTGGCACTTCCTACCTCCGGTTGGCTTGGGGGACGGCTGCCTTAGCTTGCAGCCGTCACCTACTGACGAGCTGCTTTCCCCACAGCGGGGCTCTACGTAGGCGGCTGCCGCCTTCGCACGCGCTGTTTCCACTGCTGCGGGAATTTTACGCATGGGTGATCGAGCTGCCCATTCCCCGTGGATCATCTTCTGGAAGTCCTCCATCAGGACTCTGGTGGTAGGGAGCTGCTGCTTCCCTTCGAGGGTTCGCTCCATTCTTCTCTTTTGGGGACTTGGGGCCGTCTCGCCACAGGGGACCGGGTGCTCCAACATCTTCTGCACCACCACAATCCGGCACCGCGTGATCCCATGTGTCTTTCCCTCCACCCTTCTACCAGAGGCCCTCTTTTGCAGAATGCCTTTCCCTCCCTGCTGCCGCTGTTGTCTCCCCCTTGTAATACAAAAAGGAATACCCCTGACACCATAAATGTAAATTAATAAATGTATATATTGAAAGCAAATATGAACTAAGAGGATGTATAACCTTGCAAATTGCAGTTAAAGCAAGATTTCATTTGAGGTAACAAAATTGTTGATTTTTTGCTCTGATGAACGTATGTAGATATATGTACAGTGTGATGAATAAGGTGTAAATATTGTAGATGTATTATATAGAAACTGAACAATAAGTGTGCATCACTAATGAAAATATATATAAAATAAGCAGTAAAACAGTTTTTGATAAACACAGAGTCAATTAAAAAGGCTTCTGTTTGCAAATCAATTGTGTGATTTATGGTGTCAGGGGTATTCCTTTTTGTATTACAAGTTTATTTGATTCAAACCCCTGTCTCCTTAAAGAATCATCCCCTTTATATAGGCTGTTGTCTCCCCCGTCATGGGAAGCCCGCTGGCTGGACTCCTGGGGGCACAATATATTTGCCTCAAACAGGCCTCTGCGGGCCCTTAACACTCAAGGGCCACTTCTTGCTTGTGGGACTCAGCGGAGTCCCTTATGTCTGCCGCTTCTCAGGAGGGTGTCTATGTTGATCTGCGGCACCATGTATTGGATGGCCGGAAGCTGGCGACATTTATTCTTCGCTCCGCACTGGACATCTCGGAGGTGCTTGGTCGTGCCATGTCTTCTTCGGTCACGCTTCGTCGGCGAGGCTGGCTTCGGGACAATGTGTTTCCACAGAACGTTTGAGAACGGCTGCTGGACCTTCCTTTCGATGGCTCCCTTTTGTTCCTCGCCCCTGCGGATTCGGCCATTCAGAGGTTCTTGGCGGTGCTTCAGCCTCCTCCTCCTTCTCACCCTCAGTGACCTGTGAGTTAATCTGTTTTTTGGGAGGTGTTCTTCCGTTGGGGTGAGTCGCCCCAGTTGTGTGTTATGTGTACTTTAAGTGCATTTGAGCCCTCCTTGTTCAGGCTGTGGTTCTGTTGGCTGCTGGCCCGCCCTTCTTGACTGTGTGTTTTTGCTTTGGGTTATCTAACCCATGCTGGCCCTGAGACTAGGCCTTCTGTTTCTTTCTATTTGGCTCTTTCTTGTTTTTCTGAGTCCCTTTTGGGGTCTGTGGTCTTCTGGATGATGAGGTTCCCCTTGCCCAGGACCACAGGGCTCTTCACCCTGTTGGACTCGTCCCCTGTGGGACCCTCTTTAGCATCCAGGTGGGTGAGGTCCCTTCGCAGACCCTCCTCCCCTCTGGGTATGGCTAGGGTGTCTATTCTACGTTAAGGAATCTGCGGCTAGTAGTCTCTATCAGATGTACGAGTTACTTATCTTCTGATAGGTACATCTGCCGTGTGGATTCCTCACCTTGTGAATATCCCCCTTGCGTCAGCAACATTCGGAAATTCTTTTCGTAGCCTCGCGCCGACGTGGATAGGACGTCACAGAGACACGGCTCCGCTCGCGACTCCGCTGACGTCACCAACGCCTATAATAGGCCCACGCCGGCGTGATTACATCAGTTCCCTTTTTTCCGCGTCGTCGACGCTAACGGTTATCGGGAATCTCTGTAGCCAACTGGTACTTTGTTGCCATTTTGTTACCATTTTCTGCTTCTCTGTATCCTGTCTCTTCGACGATGTCAACAAAGAAGACAGGCTTCAAGCCCTGCAGGGAGTGCGGTAAAATGATGTCTATTACCGACCCCCATGATGACTGCATCTGGTGTTTGAGTTCCGACCATGATGTGGAGGATTGTTCTTCATGTCGGAAGATGAATCCGAAGGCCCTGAGGGAGAGAGAAGCCAAACTCCTGGTTGCGAAGGTGAAAGCTGGAAAAGAGAAGTCGTCGAGGTCTCGTTCTCGAAGGGCGAGGTCGAAGTCCAGGGCGAGGTCGAGATCTGGTTCTCGAGAGAGGTCGTCTTCAAAGTCGGCGTCGGATCATGTTTTGAAGTCGAAGAAGAAACATTAGAAGAGGAGACATGAGTCCCGACGTCGGTCTGGTAAGGAGTCGGGCTCGAGGACGAGGTCACCGAAGAAGGTACGTTCGAAGGTGGTTACTCTCGAAGTCTCTGAGCCTGAAGGTGAGGCCTCACCTTCCGAGTCGCATGGGCGCTCTCCCATTCCGGCTCCGGTACCCTCTCCGGCTCCGAATCGGTCTCCGGCGCCATCCCCGGCCCGTGAAGAGGAAGAGGCTCGGGAGGTTGTCGATTCTGCGCCTGTTGAAGAGCCGAATCCGATCCCTCCTCAGGACCGGCCTGATGGTTTTCAGCCGCCCTTTCCTGCTCCGGGCCAGGACCCTTCAGCGTTTCTTAACGCTATGTATGGCGTCTTCTCAAGGGCGTGGTACCCCTCTGGTGCACCTTCGGGTCCCATGGGTCCTTTAGCTTTCAGCCTGGGTGTTCCTCACTCCTATCCTCCTGCTCCATTCATGCCTTACATGCCGGCTCCGACGCCGCATTGGCAATTTCCGGCTCCGCCGAAGTCGTCGACTCCGATTCCAGCGTCGCCCGCTCCAGATCGTCCTCGAGGGCATTCTTCTGTGCCATCGGATTCGATTCCGGCGCCGGCCCCGAATCCGTCGGAGCCGCAGGTGGATCCGGCTGCGAGGCGTGTAAAGGAGAGGTCCAGAAGGGAAGCTCAATGCCTTTTGGAAGAGCAGAGGTACCTGGATTCACATTCTGATGTTGAGGAAGGTGAATTGGAGGAGAGCTGTTTTGAGGAGTTGGCGGATTCAGGAAGTCTTGATTTCTCTCCAGAGTGGGAGTTGCCCTCAGGCTCTGGTGCTCCTTCTAAGGATATCCAACCTTACCATCTAGTTATGAGGAAGGCAGCTGAACTTCTTCAATTGACTTTGCCTACAGTGGAGTTCAAGTCCAATATCCTCACTGAGGTCTTGCATTCTCCGAATTCTGTGGTTGAGCCTTTGCTTCCATTTAATGATGCCTTGACAGACCCTATTATGGAGGTGTGGAAGAAACCATTGTCAGCTCCTGCGGTTTCTAAGAGTGTTGCGAGGAGGTACAGGGCTGCTCCTGAGGACCCGGCTTTTCTGTCTTCTCATCCTTCGCCGGAGAGCCTGGTCATTCAGGCTGCCTGTTCTAAAAAGAGTCTTAATGCCTTTCCTCAGGTTCCATGTGAAAAGGAGGCAAAGAAACAGGACCAGGTTGCAAAAAAGACCTTTTCTTCGGCGAGCATGGCGTTGAAGTCAACTAATGCCACTTGTCTAATGGGAAGGTATGTGCATGCCCTGATGGACTCTTTGCGTGTTCTGATTCCAAAAATTCCTGATGCCAACCGGAAGGATTTTGAGGAAGTGATTTCTGATACTCAGGCGGCGGTTCGCCAGGTTATTCAAAGTGGTCTGGACACTGCCGACTCTGTGGCTCGTATCATGGGCACTGCTGTCGTCACTAGGAGGTCAGCCTGGTTGAAGTCATCGGACTTTTCGGCTGATGTTCAGGCGACTTTGCTGGATCTTCCTTTTGATGGTTCTGGTCTCTTTGGGAAGAAGGCGGATGCGGCTCTTGAGAGATTCAAGGATTGCAGAGCGACAGCTAAGTCTTTGGGTCCACAGATCAGAGGCACTTCTTCCAACAGTAGGTTCAGGGGCTTTGGTCGCTCCTTTCGGAATTTCCGGCAAGGCCAGCAGCAGCAGCAGCAGCAACAGCAGCAGCAGCAAAATTCAATGTACAGATCGTACAGGGGAAAGCAAAGAGCGCGTCCTCGTGGACGTCAGCCCTCTTCCTCCTCCACCTCTTCCAACCCCCCTGCCACAGAAAAGCAGCCCTAGATCCACTATTCAGGATCATGTGGGTCCGGTTGGGGGTCGGCTTACCCATTTTCTACAGGATTGGGAATCGGTTACAACAGATCTTTGGGTTCTCAATCTTGTAGAAAATGGGTATGCCCTTCCCTTTCGGGAATTCCCTCCTGTTTACCCTCCTTGTCAAGGTTTTTGCACCGAGAAACATCTGTCTCTTCTGCAGGAGGAGGTTCTAACTCTGTTACGAAAGGGTGCGATAGAGGTGGTACCAGAGCAGGAAAGGGGTCAGGGATGCTACTCCCGGTATTTCCTGATCCCCAAAAAGGATTGCAGACTTCGTCCAATCCTGGATCTCAGGATCTTGAATCTCTATCTGAAGCAGGAGAAATTCAAGATGCTCACCCTTGTTCAGGTTCTTCAAGCGCTGATGGAAGGAGACTGGATGGTGTCGCTCGACTTGCAGGATGCGTATTTCCACATCCCTATCCTGAAGTCGCACAGGAAGTATCTCCGTTTTACGGTGGGATCGCAACACTACCAGTTTGCGGTTCTTCCGTTTGGTCTTACTACTGCGCCTCGGGTCTTCACCAAGGTGATGGCGGTGGTGGCAGCTCATCTCAGGAGGTCGGGGATACCCGTGTTCCCATATTTGGACGACTGGCTGATCAAAGTGGAGTCGTCAGAGAAGGTGCTCCATCATCTGCAAGAGACAACTCAGTTGTTGTTCAGGTTGGGTTTTTCGATAAATGTACCCAAGTCTCACCTGGTGCCCTCCCAGCGCAACCTGTTCATAGGTGCCGTACTGGACACTACTGTTTGTCGCACATTCCCTCCTCCTCATAGGATTCGCGACATTCAGGAAATGATTCCTTTATTTTACAATGGAGCGGTCGTTCCAGTCCTGGAGGTCCTTCGCCTGCTCGGTCTGATGGCTTCTTGCATTCTGTTGGTCAACCATGCACGCTGGCACATGAGGGCACTCCACTGGTGTCTCCGCAGGCAGTGGTATCAGCACAACAGAGATCTCGGGGAGTCAGTGAAGATCTCCAGAGAAACTGCAGCGGATCTGTCTTGGTGGAGCGTGGAAGGCAATCTGTCGCAAGGAAAGCCCTTCCAACTACCTCCGTCGGTGGCCACGGTAATAGCGTATGCATCCACTCGAGGGTGGGGTGCGCATCTGGGGGATCTGGAGGTCAAGGGTCTTTGGTCTCCAGAGGAAAGGTTGCTTCACATCAACCTGCTAGAGTTGCGGGCGATACGTTTGGCGCTCAAGGCCTTCCTCCCTTCCCTTCGCGGTCGGTCAATTCAGGTCCTGGCGGACAACACGACCGCGATGTGGTACATCAACAAGCAGGGAGGTGTGGGGTCGCAGTGTCTCTGCAGAGAGGCTCTGCGTCTCTGGTCCTGGGTTCAGGACCACCAGATTTGTCTGATGGCAAATCATCTGGCCGGAGTTCTGAACGTGCGTGCAGACAGTCTCAGTCGGCAGTTCTCTGCCGACCACGAGTGGAGGCTTCACCCGGAGGTGGTTCGTCACGTCTTTCGGACGTGGGGGCTCCTCGGGTGGACCTGTTTGCCACTCGCGAGAATGCTCACTGCCCGTCATTCTGCAGTCTCCAATATCCGATGCAAGGAGCCTTGGGGGATGCGTTTCAGTTGAGTTGGGGAAATCAACTCCTTTACGCGTGTCCTCCCATACCTTTGATTCCTCGGGTTCTGAGGAAGATTCGCCAAGACCGGGCCCAAGTTATTTTGGTCGCCCCGGATTGGCCAAGAAGGGTGTGGTATACAGATCTACTCCACCTCTCCTCTCACCCGCCACTCTGTCTCCCTCTCAGGGCAGACTTCCTCTCTCAGATGGAGGGGCAGGTTCTACACCCCCACCTCCAGTCATTGCACCTTCATGCCTGGAGATTGAACGGGGCAACCTGATTTCCTATTCTCTCACGCCTGACGTGATGGATGTCATCTTGTCTGCCAGGCGTGACTCCACTAAGACTGTCTATTCATGTAGATGGTCTAGATTTGTCACTTGGTGTGGTCAGGATAATATTGACCCTTTGAGAGCCCGTTTGTCTGATGTGCTGCGGTTTGCTCTTTCTTTGGCACAACAAGGGCTTGCTGTTGCCACGGTTAAGGGCTATCTTTCGGCGCTGTCGGCTTTTATTTGTTTGCCTGACCAGCCCTCTCTTTTTAAGTCTCCAGTTGTTTTAAGGTTTTTGTAGGGGCTCACGAATAAGTTCCCTCCTACTCCTTTTATTGTGCCTCAGTGGGACTTAAATCTTGTCTTGACCTTTCTGATGGGTGCTCCCTTTGAGCCTCTTCATAAATGTCCTATGAGGCTTTTAACCTTTAAGGCAGTTTTCCTCGTTGCAATAACCTCGGCAAGGAGGGTGAGTGAGCTTCATGCTCTAAGTTCCAAGCCCCCGTTCCTGACCATTCATGCTGATCGGATGGTTCTGAGGACCAGGGCTGCTTTTCTTCCTAAGGTGGTGACTCCTTTCCACCTTGGTCAATCCATTACCCTCCCTACCTTTTATCCTCCCCCGCACCCTTCTAAGGAGGAGGAGAGGTTGCACCGTCTGGACCCCAAAAGGGCGGTGTCTTTTTATTTGGACAGAACTAAAGACTGTCGCTTGGATGACCAGCTCTTCATTGGCTTTGCTGGCTGCAAGAAGGGAAGAGCGGTCCATAAAAGAACTTTATCAAGATGGATTGTCCTCTGTATAAAGATCTGCTACTCTTTGGCCGGTAAGGAACCTCCAGAGGGTATAAGGGCTCATTCTACGAGAGCTAAGTCGTCATCCTCTGCTTTGGCTAGAGGTGTTCCTGTAGAGGATATTTGTAGGGCGGCAACTTGGTCTTTCCTCCACACTTTCGCGAAGCATTACTGCTTAGATACCGAAGTCAGGAGGGACGTCCACTTTGCGCGCTCTGTCCTTCAGGATTTCCTGGTTTAGAAGAGTGGACACCCTCCTCCGGGAGTGGGGACTGCTGTGGGACTCTATTCACAAGGTGAGGAATCCACACGGCAGATGTATCTATCAGAAGAACAAGTTACTTACCTTCGGTAATGCTTTTTCTGGTAGATACTATATCTGCCTGTGGATTCCTCACTGACCCACCCGCCTCCCCGTTGTCCACTCTTCTTTACCAGAGTTATTGTATTATATTGTTAATATATTGGATTGTGGAGGAGTTGCTTTATTTGCTTTCTTGCATTTGCTCCACACTATGTGCGTTTCTCCTTGGCAATTGTTTATTGTGTATACTGTGTATATTTCTACTGGCATTGGTCCGTCCGTGTGCCTCGATGGCATGGAAAAAAGGGCGGAACTGATGTCATCACGCCGGCGTGGGCCTATTATAGACGTCGGTGACGTCAGCGGAGTCGCGAGCGGAGCCGTGTCTCTGTGACGTCCTATCCACGTCGGCGCGAGGCTACGAAAATAATTTCCGAATGTTGCTGACGCAAGGGGGATATTCACAAGGTGAGGAATCCACAGGCAGATATAGTATCTACCAGAAAAAGCGTTGCCGAAGGTAAGTAACTTGTTCTTCGGTAACGATGTATCCGGTAGAGACTATTCTAGCCGCCGATTCCTTCACAACCCACCCTTCCTCCCCGTTTTGCGAGGACTTTTGGCTTGGTCTTCTGCACTCGCCTCCCTGTGGGTGGCTATGTCTTCTGTGAGTGCATTCTTTCGCTCTTTTTTGGCAGAATGTTCATCCTGTTTATTGACCTCTGGGATGAGGTCTTTTGGCCGGGCCTCTGCTCTTGTTCCTCATGGGGGTTGTCACATTCTGTGCTGGGGCTGTTTTGGAGTTTTGTCGTTTCTTGTTTGTCCCGGACTGGTTCCCCTTCATGGTTATTGATTGGGGTTGTAGTACTGCTGCATGTTATCATGAAATTTTTTCAGATGTTCTTTGTCTCTTAGGGGAGCTATTTCTGTACTGGCAGGGTTGCTGATCAGGGCGGTGCCCTGTTCTTTATTCTTTTCCCGGCCCTTAGGTGCTGCAGTGTCTGGCACTGCCCCTTATCGTGTTTTTCCTCACCATTCCTTTTCTATGTTTCTGCTCTTTCGCACACTGCCTATACTGTTCCCATACTGTCACAGTTTTTTCTGATGGCTCTACGTTGTTGCACGTAAAAGTTCTCCGAAGAAAACTGACGTAGGCGAGCCGGGGTGGGACTTATGTGACCTCGCTGACATCAAGTACATGGACGTCAGGGCGGAGTCACGTGATGCCATCCACCCGCCGCGCAGGGATGCTGAGCAAAAATTTTCTGGATCCAGTCTCACGCCTGGGGATAATTCTGCGTTAAGGAATCTGCTGCTAGAATCGTCTCTACCAGATACATTGTTACCCAAGGTAAGTAACTCGTACATATTTACTATTTCAGGGCCTGTATATTCATGTACATTTTTCTCATTGTCTGAAAAAAGGTCAAAATGTATCTTTCGTCATTATGTGTTAAAAAAAAAAAAAAACAAATGGGATGAAATATCCGTGTTCACTAATAGTCCATGCTTTTTCATAATGTCACTACCGACTGTCCTTGTAGTTCAATGACAGAGAGGTCTTTGATTATAAGGATGTGCTGTAAGGAAAATATATCCCTGTGGAGGGAGTGATCACTATCCCGTGTGACAGAGACAATGTATATGTAAATGTACTAGATTCTGGAATGGCTGAAACCAATCCACATAGTATTCACCAATTGCTGTGACTTCTCCCTCATGGAATTTTAGCAATTAGGTCCACCTTACGGGTTAATAACCTATAAATGAATTGCTATTTTTCAAAGCGGGTCCTTTCAGTATTTTTATGTTACTCTCCAGCTGTTTCACCTATTTCAAGTCATTTGTAGTGTATCTTTTGGTTATGAAATGGCCTGCCATTTTTTTAGTCGTTTTTTACACCGTATATTGCCATGATGTTCGCATATCCAATTCTTCATCTTCCTTTCAATCATCCTAATATATTGGAGGCCACGAGGACAGGTATTCATATAAACCAGTTCCTTAGAATTACAATTAGTATATCCTCTGATAGTCTATTCGGAACGTAAACCTAGATCTAGGGTTTTAGTAGGGGTTGCTGAAGTGGCTGACGGGTAGTAACCCGTTATTTTGCCAAGACCCAAATGACATAGTATGGTGTTATGGTCTGTGCTGGTTTTATTTGATAGATATTGCTAGCCGCAGATTCCTTACCTTAAAATTATCCCCAGGTGTCAGACTGGAACTGGAAATTGTTTGTGAGCAGTACCCCTGCGCTAGGTGGCGTTGTTCGGCTCCGCGTGTCATTTTCTGTACCACAAGTGATGTTTGAGGTGCCTATATAGGAATCACCTAGGCACAATGCTATCAGTTCTTATTCTTTCACCGCCAGTCAGCGCAGATCCAGGAAGGGCAAGCCACTTTTTGACAAAGCTTTTTTTACTTTTTGTCAAAGTCTTTTTCGAAGTCTTATTTGTTGTTGTGGCAGCAATGTCATCAAAGAAAGTCTGCTTCAAGCCCTGCGCGTCTGTCACCGACAAATGTCAGTAATGAACCTGCACCTTGTTAACCTATGGTGCCTCGAATAAGACCATGACTTGAAGGCCTGTCCCAACTGCTGTGCCATACATCTGAAGGCCTTGAGGAAGCGATCTTTCAAGCTCCTAGTGACGCGAAGCCACCACGCTCGAGGTCCCGGCCAAGAGAAAGGTCCCTGGTGCGATCGCAGAGTCTAAGGTCGTCTTCCCACTCAGTGGATCCATTCCTGTAAGTCTCAGTCTCACCAAAAGAGAAATATGTCAAAGTATGCTTCGACTTCACCTCGTACAGCAACCGATGAGATAAGAAAGAGTCCTTTAGGGCCTGGCTCCGCAGTCGAGTCTGTGGCTGGACCGATGCTGCACTTCCCTGCATTTCCAGGAACCGGAGTGACCCCCACTCACATCAGGAGTTTTATGAGGCCATGTGCATCATATTTGAGCAGCCCTCTGTCTCTAGTGCACCTTCATGCCCTGCAAGTTCAGGATACTGGATCCACGTTGGCAGCTTCTGTGCCAGTTAGACCCCAAGTATCCACAGATGGATCCAGATCGGCGCAATGTCAACTTTTCCTGGCACTGGTCCCGAGACCCAGGCTCCTCGCGCCCACCGCGGTCCCATCCCTATTCTCATCCTTAACTCTGACACGGACGGAGAGGCATGGTCTGATGCTTTCGCCGACTAAAGACATGCCTTCCAAGCTGGAGCCAGGGCCTATTCCTATGGCCTAGGACTCGAGGAAGAATGGGAGGGGACCCTGGACCATGAAGAATATCAGCCTCAGCCTTGTGACTCCTTTAGACTGTGTGAGGATCTGGGGGAACCAGCGCACTGGACACTTCTCCAGATACTGGCATTCTTTTTCCCCCTACCATGGCTATGGAGGAGGGAGCTTCGTTCACAATGATGGTGAGGAGGGCTGCTGAAGTATTGGGCTGTAGCTTGCCCTTGGTGGCAGTCAAGACTAATTTCTTGACAGAAGTGCCTCAGCCAGGAGTGAATTACCTGGCGGGCAGCCGCCTGAGTGTCATTAATCACCTCCTCAAAATCCTTTCGGTTTGCGTCAGGAATTTTAGGGGCCAGGATACGTAAGGAGTCCATCAGGGCATGAACATACCTCCCCATTAGGCATGTGGCATTAGTTGACTTTAAGGCCATACTAGCCGATGAAAAGGTCTTTTTTGCCACCTGGTCCTGTTTCTTTGCTTCCTTCTCACAAGGAACCTGAGGAAAAGCACTAAGACTCTTCTTTGAACAGGCAGCCTGAATGACCAGGCTCTCCGGTGAAGGATGTGAAGAGAGAAAAGCCGGGTCCTCAGGGGCAGCCCTGTACCTCCTTGCAACACTCTTTGATACCGCAGGAGCAGACAAAGGTTTCTTCCAAACTTCCATAATAGGATCAGTCAAGGCATCATTGAATGGAAGTAAAGGCTCAACCACCGAATTTGGAGAATGCAAGACTTCTGTGAGGAGGTTAGACTTGAACTCCACTGTAGGCAGAGTCAATTGAAGGAGCTCAGCAGCTTTTCTCATAACCAGATGGTAAGGCTGGATATCCTTAGATGGAGCACCTGAGCCTGAGGGCAACTCCCACTCTGGAGAGAAATCAAGGGTCCCAGAATCCGCCAATTCCTCAAAACAGCTCTCCTCTAGTTCACCTTCTTCAACGTCAGACTGAGAGCCCATATAACTCTGCTCCTCCAGAAGGCGTTGTGCTTCTCTTCTGGATCTCTCCTTAACACGCCTCGCAGCCAGATCCACCAGCGGCTTCGACGAATTCGGGGCCGGCGCCGGTACCGAAACCGACGGCACAGAAGAATGCCCTCGAGGATGATCAGGAACAGGCGACGCCGGAATCGGCGTCGACGACTTCGGCGGAGCCAGGAAATGCCAATGTGGCGTCGGAGCCGGCATGTAGGGCATAAACGGAGCCGGAGGATAGGAGTGAGGAACTCCCAGGCTGAATGCCAATGGACCCGTGGGACCCGAAGGCGCACCAGAGGGGTACCATGCCCTTGAGAAGACACCATACATTGGGTTAAGAAACGCAGAAGGGTCCTGGCCTGGAGCAGGAAAGGGCGGCTGAAAACCATCAGGCCGTTCCTGAAGAGGGATCGGATTCGGCTCTTCGACAGGCGCGGAATCCACATCCTCCCGGGCCTCTTCCTCTTCACGGGCCGGGGACGGCGCCGGAGACGGACTCGGAACCGGAGAAGCTTTCGGAGCCGAAGATGGAGAACACCCACGCGACTCAGAAGGCGAGGCCTCACCTTCATGCTCGGAGACTTCGAGGGTAACCACCTTCGAACTTACCTTCTTCGGTGACCTCGACCTCGACCTCGAGCCCGACTCCTTACCAGACCGACGCCGGGACTCATGTCTCCTCTTCTTGCAAGGTGAGGAATCCACAGGCAGATATAGTATCTACCAGAAAAAGCGTTACCGAAGGTAAGTAACTTGTTCTTCTTGACAGAAGTGCCTCAGCCAGGAGTGTCCTCATTCTGAACTTATTCCCGCATTTATTGCTTACTGATGTCCTGCTTGGGACCTGTTCAAGCCCAGGACAGGGGCTCCTGTGAACAGGACGATTGCCCGCCACCATCGCCCCTCTCCTGGAAACCCGAAGTTCCTCACAGAACAGCCTACCACAGAGAGTTTGGTGGTCAAACCCTCCACTTCTCATGTAAATTCTGTTGTATTTCCAACTGCCCATCCTGTTCGGAAATTCAAAAGGCTGGACAATTGAGCCAAGAAAATATTTTCTTCCATCAGCCTGGCATTGCGGTTGCTGAACACTGCATGCCTTTTGGGCTGATATACCTATGCCCTGTGGAATGCGGTTGCGCAGGTGCTGCCAACAGTCTGGGAGGAGGCCTGGGCCCTACTCTCCCAAGCTGTTGTCGATGGGAGGGATGCAGCTAAATTCACCATTAGATGTGGACTAGACACCACCAAGTCATTAGGCAGAGCTGTTTCATTGACAGTGGCCCTGCAATGCAACGCCTGGTTGAGGACTGCTGCCTTTTCTGGGAATATCCTGACATCACTCATGGACATCCCCTTTGATGCATCCTGCCTCTTCGGAGACAAGGCGCATTCGGCGCTGGATCGCTTAAGGATAGCAGGGCTATGGCCAAGTCCCTGGCCTTTCTATGTCCCCTAGCCACCCTTAATCCACCTTTTACTCCTTTCAGGGCCATGGAAGGGGTATACACCTGCTTCCTTACCCACCTAGCCACCGCTGCGTGCAAGCTTTCCAGCCTCTGTGTGGCTGTGGACCCGGTACCTACCAGCCCCGTTGATCATGTTGTCAGCGGTTGTGTTCACCACCTCCTCCCACCCTACCAGGAGCCGCAGCTTCCGATCCCTTCTAGTCAGTTCATAGCCATCATGAGCACCCAGTGGGCAGCAGTATTAGCCAGCTTCTGCCCCACTGGCAGTCCATAACATTGGGCAGGTGGTTTTTGTATATTGTCGGAAGTGGCTACTCCCTTCCCTTCAAGACAACCCCTTCCTTAATGCTACCTACTTGCAACAGGCTGATGGAGGACTATGAATCTTTTTTCCGCCTGAAAGGCCAAAGGAGCCGTAGGGAGATTGCCAACAACAGAATTGGGTCTTAGTTGTTATTTCCGCTACTTTCTGGTGCCTAAAAAGGATGAAAGCCTTTGCCTATGTGTAGGAAAGTGCCCCTTTTTAGGTCTCGTTTTATACTACGTGCATGCGTTGTCTGCGAGACTTATGTAAAGGGACTTCTGATAGATACATCTGCCGTGTGGATTCCTCACCTTGTGAATATCCCCTTGCGTCAGCAACATTCGGAAATTCTTTTTGTAGCCTCGCGCTGATGTGGACTTGGACGTCATAGAGACACGGCCTCGCACGCTACTCCGCTGACGTCACCGACGCCTATAATAGGCCCACGCCGGCGTGATGACATCAGTTCCCTTTTTTCTGCGTCGTCGACGCTAACGGTTATCGGGAATCTCAGTAGCCAACTGGTACCTTGTTGCCTTTTTGTTACCATTTTCTGCTTCTCTGTATCCTGTCTCTTCGACGATGTCAACAAAGAAGACCGGCTTCAAGCCCTGCAGGGAGTGCGGTAAAATGATGTCTATTACCGACCTGCACGATGACTGCATCTGGTGTTTAAGTTCAGACCACGATGTCGATGGATATTCCTCATGTAGATAGATGAACCCTAAGGACCTGAGGGAAAGAGAGACCAAACTCCTGGTGGCAAAGCTGAAGGCTGGAAAAGGAAGATCTTCGAGGTCTCGTTCTCGAAGGGCGCGGTCGAGGTCGAGATCGAAGTCAAGATCCAGATCTCGAGAGGGGTCGTCTTCGAGGTCCACTACAGACCATGCTTCGAAGTCGAAAAGGAAACATAAGAAGAGGAGGCATGAGTCCCGACGTCGTTCCGGTAAGGAGTCGAGGTCGAGTTCACCGAAGAAGGTGCGATCTAAGGTGGTTACACTGGAAGTCTCAGAACCAGAAGGTGAGGCCTCGCCTTCGGAGTCGCGGGTGCAGTCCCCGACTCAGGCTTCGAATCAGTCTCCGGCGCCGTCCCCGGCCCAAGATGAAGAAGAGGTTCAGGTGGTTGTGGGTTCTACGCCTGCCGAAGAGCCGAATCCAATCCCTCCCCAAGACCAGCCTGGGCGTTTACAGCCACCCTTTCCAACCCCAGGCCAGGACCCATCGGCGTTTCTGAACGCTATGTTTGGCGTCTTTTCAAGGGCATGGTACACCTCTGGCGCACCTTCGGGTCCCATTGGTCCTCTGGCTTTCAATCTTGGAGTCCCTCAGTCCTATCCTCCTGCTCCATTTATGCCTTATATGCCGGCTCCGACGCCGCATTGGCAGTTTCCGGCTCCGCCGAAGTCGTCGACGCCGGTTCCGGCGTCGCCCGCTCCTGTGCATCCTCGAGAGCATCCCGCTGAGCCTTCAGGTTCGTTGCCGACGTCGTTCCCGACTCCGTCGGAGTCGTTTGTGGATCCGGCTGCGAGGCGTGTGAAGGAGAGGTCCAGAAGGGAAGCACAGCGCCTTTATGAAGAAAGGATGTATATGCAGTCACATCCTGATTTAGAGGAAGGTGAATTGGATGAGGGCTGTTTTGAGGATCTGGCTGAGGCTGGGAGCCTGGATTTCTCTCCAGAATGGGAGTTACCTTCAGGCTCTGGTGCACCTTCTAAGGATGTCCAGCCTCATCCTGTGGTGATGAGGAAGGCTGCAGAACTTTTGCAATTGACTTTGCCTACGGTGGAGTTTAAGTCCAATCTTCTCACTGAGGTTTTGCATTCTCCTAGTTCTGTGGTGGAACCGTTGCTTCCGTTTAATGACCCCTTAACGGAGCCCATTTTAGAGGTGTGGAAGAAACCGCTGTCGGCTCCTGCGGGGTCTAAGAGTGTGGCTAGAAGGTACAGGGTTGCACCTGAAGACCCTGCCTTTTTGAAATCTCATCCATCACCAGAGAGTCTAGTCATTCAAGCGGCCTGCTCCAAAAAGAATGTGAGTGCCTTTCCCCAGGTTCCTGGTGAAAAGGAGGCAAAGAAGCAGGATCTGGTTGCTAAAAAGACCTTCTCTTCTGCGAGCATGGCGTTGAAGTCAACTAATGCCACTTGTCTGATGGGGAGGTATGTGCATGCCCTTATGGATTCTTTGCAAACTCTAGCTCCTAAGGTTCCTGAAGCCAGCAGGAAGGATTTTGAGGAGGTTATTTCGGATGCACAGGTGGCGGCTCGCCAAGTGATACAGAGTGGTCTGGACACTGTGGACTCGGTGGCTCGTATTATGGGCACGGCTGTCGCCACTAGCAGGTCGGCTTGGCTGAAATCCTCGGAGTTTTCAGCGGATGTTCAGGCGACTTTGTTGGATCTTCCGTTTGATGGATCTGCTCTCTTTGGGAAGAAAGCAGATACGGCCCTGGAGAGATTTAAAGACAGTAGGGCGACTGCTAGATCTTTGGGTCTCCAGGTCAGAGGCTCTTCCTCCAACAGGAGATTCAGGGGTTTTGGTCGCTCCTTTCGGAATTACCGACAAGGTCAGCAACAGCAGCAGCAACAGCAGCAGCAGAAGCAAAATTCAGTGTACAAGTCCTACAGAGGAAAGCAAAGGGCATGTCCTCGTTGGCGACAAGTCTCCTCCTCCTCCACTTCCTCAAACCCTCCAGCCTCAGAAAAGCAGCCCTAGATCCGCCATTCAGAATCATGTGGGTCCGGTGGGGGGTCGGCTTACCCATTTTCTACAGGATTGGTAATCGGTTAGATTCAGAAGTCCCTTTACATAAGTATCTCCGTTTTACGGTGGGATCGCAACACTATCAGTTTGCGGTCCTTCCTTTTGGACTTACTACTGCGCCTCGAGTCTTCACCAAGTTGATGGCAGTGGTGGCAGCACATCTCAGAAGGTCGGGGATTCCAGTATTCCCCTATCTGGACGACTGGCTGATCAAGGCAGAGTCGTCAGAGAAAGTGCTCCAGCATCTGCAGGAGACAACTCAGTTGTTGTACCGGTTGGGTTTTTCAATAAATGTACCCAAGTCTCACCTGGTGCCCTCCCAGCGCAACCTGTTCATAGGTGCTGTACTGGACACAACTGTATGTCATGCATTCCCTCCACCTCAAAGGATTCCCGAAATCCAGGAAATGATTCCTTTATTCTACAATGGAGCGGTCGTTCCAGTCCTGAAGGTCCTTCGCCTGCTCGGTCTGATGGCTTCCTGCATTCTGTTGGTCAACCATGCACGCTGGCACATGAGGGCGCTCCAGTGGTGCCTCCGCAGGCAGTGGTATCAACACAACGGAGATCTCAGGGAGTCAGTGAGGATCTCCAGAGAAGCTGCGGCGGATCTGTCTTGGTGGGGCGTGGAAGGCAACCGGTCACAGGGGAAGCCTTTTCATCTGCCTCCTCCGGTGGCCACAGTGATAACGGATGCATCCACTCTTGGGTGGGGTGCTCATCTGGGGGATCTGGAGGTCAAGGGTCTTTGGTCTCCAGAGGAAAGGTTGCTTCATATCAACCTTTTAGAATTGCGGGCGATACGTTTGGCGCTCAAGGCCTTCCTCTCTTCCCTTCGCGGTCGGTCGATTCAGGTCCAGACGCACAACACGACCGCGATGTGGTACATCAACAAGCAGGGGGGAGTAGGGTCGCAGTGTCTCTGCAGGGAGGATCTGCGTCTCTGGTCCTGGGTTCAGGACTGTCAGATTTGGCTGATAGCAAATCATCTGGCCGGAGTTCTGAACGTTCATGCGGACACTCTCAGTCGGCAGTTCTCGGCCGACCACGAGTGGAGGCTCCATCCGGAGGTTGTTCACGACATCTTTCAGATGTGGGGAGCTCCTCGGGTGGACCTGTTTGCCACTCTCGAGAATGCTCACTGCCCGTCTTTCTGCAGTCTCCAGTATCCGATGCAGGGAGCCTTGGGGGACGCGTTTCAGTTGAGTTGGGGAAGACAACTCCTTTACGCGTTTCCTCCCATGCCCTTGATTCCTTGGGTTCTGAGGAAGATTTGCCAAGACTGGGCCCAAGTTATATTGATCGCCCTGGATTGGCCAAGAAGGGTGTGGTACACAGATCTTCTCCACCTCTCCTCACACCCGCCGCTCCGTCTCCCTCTCAGGGCAGACCTCCTGTCTCAGATGGAGGGGCAGGTTCTACACCCCCACCTCCAGACCTTACACCTTCTTGCCTGGAGATTGAATGGGGCAACCTGAATTCCTTTTCACTCCCGCCTGACGGGGTTGATGTCATCTTGTCAGCCAGGCGTGACTCTACTAAGACCGTTTATTCATACAGATGGTCAAAGTTTGTCTCTTGGTGTGGGGGGAAATCTATTGACCCTTTGAGAGCTCATCTGTCTGATGTTCTTCAGTTCGCTCTTTCTCTGGCGCGGCAAGGGCTTGCTGTTGCCACAGTTAAGGGCTATCTTTCTGCACTGTCGGCATTTCTCTGCATGCCTGACCAGCCTTCTCTTTTTAAGTCTCCTGTTGTTCTTAGGTTTTTAAAGGGCCTCACAAATAAGTTCCCTCCTACTCCTTTCATTGTGCCTCAGTGGGACTTAAATCTTGTCTTGACCTTTTTGATGGGTGCTCCCTTTGAGCCTCTTCATAAATGTCCTATGAGGTTTTTGACTCTTAAGACAGTCTTCCTCGTTGCAATAACCTCAGCAAGGAGGGTAAGTGAGCTTCAAGCTCTTAGTTCCAAGCCCCCATTCCTGTCCATTCATGCTGATCGTTTGGTTCTTAGGACCAGGGCTGCTTTTCTCCCTAAGATGGTGACTCCTTTCCACCTTGGTCAATCCATTACCCTCCCTACCTTTCATCCTCCCCCGCACCCTTCTAAGGAGCAGGAGAGGTTGCACCGTCTGGACCCCAAAAGGGCGGTGTCTTTTTATTTGGACAGAACTAAAGACTGTCGCTTGGATGACCAGCTCTTCATTGGCTTTGCTGGCTGCAAGAAGGGAAGAGCGGTCCATTAGAGAACTTTGTCAAGATGGATCGTCCTCTGTATTAAGATCTGCTACTCCTTAGCCAGTAAGGAGCCTTCTGAGGGTATAAGGGATCATTCTACTAGAGCTAAATCGTCTACCTCAGCTTTAGCTAGAGGTGTTCCTGTGGAGGATATTTGTAGGGCGGCAACTTGGTCTTGCCTCCACACTTTCGCGAACCATTACTGCTTGGATTCCGAAGTGAGGAGGGATGGCCACTTTGCGCGTTCTGTCCTCCAGGATTTCCTGGTTTAGAAGAGTGGACTCCCTCCTCCGGGAGTGGGGACTGCTGTGGGACTCTATTCACAAGGTGAGGAATCCACACAGCAGATGTATCTATCAGAAGAACAAGTTCTTACCTTCGGTAATGCTTTTTCTGGTAGATACAATATCTGCCTGTGGATTCCTCACTGACCCACCCGCCTCCCCGTTGTCCACTCTTCTATACCTGGTTTATGTTTTGTATTGTATATGAATTTTATTGTCAAGGAGTTGTTTCAATTGCTTTCCTGCATTTGCTTCACACTGTGTGTGTTATCTTGACTTTATGTACTGTGTATACTGTGTATATTTCTACTGTCATTGGTCCGTCCTTGTGCCTCGAAGGCACGTAAAAAAGGGGCGGAACTGATGTCATCACGCCGGCGTGGGCCTATTATAGGCGTCGGTGACGTCAGAGGAGTCGCGTGCGAGGCCGTGTCTCTATGACGTCCAAGTCCACGTCGGCGCGAGGCTACGAAAAGAATTTCCGAATGTTGCTGACGCAAGGGGATATTCACAAGGTGAGGAATCCACAGGCAGATATTGTATCTACCAGAAAAAGCGTTACCAAAGGTAAGTAACTTGTTCTATCAGAAATGCACCCAAAGGCTTTTCCGGGCGGATTGGCTACAGTGCATGTGTGGGAGCGCGTGCACATCGCTCACTAATTGTCAGCCTGTGAGCCGCCTCTCTTCGCACTCATGCTGGTTTATTTACACTTCAAAAGAATCCGCTCACCTGCCCCCCTCCGCGCAGTGCCAGACCTTGTTCTAATGGCTCCTTTGCTCGCACTCCCCCTCCCTTCTCCTCAGCTTTAATCCGGCTCCTTTGTTTGTACTCTTCCCCCCGCCCTTCTCGTCACCTCCATCAGCATTACTTATTCACTCGTGCACGGCTCTTTCTTGCAAGACTGTTTCATTGGACAATTATCATTCCATTAGAAACATTCAGTAAAGAAAATTAATAATTGTAATCCCTTGAATCATTCAGTATTGAAAAATAGCACAATGCTGTGCCGGTTTGTATAGACCTTTTTCATGTTAATACAGTAAAGTTAATTCAGCCAAAATAAAAACCTAAGAAGAACTTGTGGTCTTCGCTCTGTATGTGCGCGTGCGAGCGACTCACTGGTGTCTGTAAATGAACCACTCCGTTGTGTCCGTTCCATTTCAAAGCTCTGTAGATTGCTTCCGGTTGTCTGCTAAATGTATTATAAGGCCGACAGCTGATCAACCATTTGCTATTGGGCAGCTCGCTATGGCACCGGATTTTGCACATTACAAGAATGTGTTTGATGTTGTTCCGAGTAACTCTTACATAAACGCGACACGTCACTTCATCAGCCTCCTTCTACCTACTGGAACCTGTGAAAAGTAAAACTCACAAACCACGCTGTCTTGCCTGCACTTGTGAGAAGGCAATACAAATATTTATGCCGAAAATGTTCTGCTGCACACTTACACTGCAACAATTGCGTTCCAGTGTGTTTGCAAAACTAGTCTGGTCTATTGCTACAAAGTTTAGGGTGAACATATCCACTCCACTCCACTCCAACCAGACCCACATCAGCGAGCCTTGGTCCCAACGCAATTCTTCATAATGATCTCTTGCTTTCCAAAGTGCTCAGAAATACTTTGTTGCCTTTTTTGCTTCCATATCCAGCAGACAGCTGCAATGACACACTTTTAATAAGCCGGTAACTTGAAGTGTCACCGAAGTGGAGAGAAGCTTTTTGTTGTGTGACCGTTTTCGATGACCCACCACGGTTTTACATTTTAATGAGACTTTCACATTTATTTCAACACAAAGGCTGAGGCGGCGTCTCGGAATGTTGTTACTTGCAATGGCCTCAGAGTGTTGCCATAGACCGCAAGCTAAGTAAATAGAGACCTCTTGATGTCTCTGTTTATGAAGCAAAGAGAAAGTGTTTTTTGAGTTTAATTTATTGTATTATAAACAAAATACATGATACCAGCTATAAATGGTTGAAATAATGCACTTTGAGTGAGCAACACACACCTATATTTAACCAATCTTTAGAGTACATCTGGAATGAAGTTCGGTCCTCGACGGATTGATTACAAAGTACCGACTTAGTACGTAGCGCCAGATAAAGTGCCAGTTTTTTAGACAACGCGCTTGCGTTGTCTGCGAGACTTAAATAAAGGGACTTTCAGAAATGCACCCAAAGGCTTTTCTGGGCGGATTGGCTACAGTGCATGTGTGGGAGCGCGTGCACATCGCACACCAATTGTCAGCCTGTTATCCGCCTCTCTCAGCACTCATGCTGGTTTATGTACACTTCATAGGAATCCGCTCCCCCGCTCCCCTCCGCGCAATGCCAGAGCTTGTTCTAATGGCTCCTTTGCTCACACTCCCCCTCCCTTCTCCTCAGCTTCAATCAGGCTCCTTAATTTGTACTCCCCCCATTGTATTGCCCATTGACTCTGTGGTTTGCACACTCTGTCAATTTATTTTTTATTCTCCCATTGGGCAAAGTACCATTAGATGTGTGCTTGAAAATATCAGCATTACTTATTCACTCGTGCTTGGCTCGCTCTTGGATTTATTTTTATTGGCCATTCACTTTGTGGTTTGCGCACTCTGTCAATTAAAAAAAAAAAATTATATTCTCCCACTGGGCAAAGTAACATTCAGTGTGGGCTTAAAAATATCAGCATTCGTTAATCACTCGTGCATGGCTTACTTTTATTGTATCACTTATTCACTCTCTCTCCCTTCATTCTTTCCTCTCTCTCTCTCTCCACTTCTCTAATTCTAGCTCTCCTTAATTCTGTCTCTCCTCTCGCTCTCCCCCTTCATTCTCTCTCTCTCTCTTCCTCACTCTATCTGTCTACCTATCGCACTCACTTTATCTATCGCCATCACCCTTTCTCTTTCGCTTCCCTTCTTACTCTATCTCCCCTTATTTTTCTCTCTCTCCCTTTCACTCACCTTCATTCACTCTCTCTCCCCTTTATTCTTTTTTCTCTTGCTCTCTCTTTTATCTCACTCATTCTCACACTTAACAGGACCAACAGTGGGCGCTTCTTACATACAGGTACAACAGAGGGCGCATCTCACACAGGCAGGAACAGGGGGCACATCTCACACAGACCGGAACAGAGGATGCTTCTCACACAGACAGGAGCAACATAGGGCGCATCTCACAGACAGGAACAACAGAGGGTGCATCTCACGTAGACAGAAACAGGGGGCGCATCTCACATAGACAGGAACAGGGGGCGTATCTCACACAAACAGGAACAACAGGGGGCGCATCTCACAGACAGGAACAACAGACATCTATCTATCGCACTCACTCTATCGCCCTCACTATATCTATCTATCTATCTATCTATCGCACTCACTCTATCATTCTGCCTCTATCTATCTTTCGCCCTCCCTCTATCTATCTATCGCCCTCCCTATATCTATCTATCGCCCTCCCTCTATCTATCTATCGCCCTCCCTCCCTCTATCTATCTCCCTCACTCCATCTATCTATCGGCCCTCAATCTATCTATCGACCCTCACTCTATCAATCTATCCATCTATCGCCCTCACTCTATCAATCTATCTATCGCCCTCACTCTATCTATCGCCCTCACTCTAGCTATCGCCCTCACTCTATCTATCTATCGCCCCTCACTCTTATCAATCTATCTATCGCCCTCACTCTATCGCCCTCACTCTATCTATCTATCTATCGCCCTCACTCTATCTATCTCCCTCACTCTATTGCCCCTGACTCTATCAATCCATCTATCTATTGCCCTCACTCTATCACCCTCACTCTATCTATCTTTCTATCGCCCCTCACTCTATCAATCTATCTATCGCCCTCACTCTATCTATCGATCGCCCTCACTCTATCTATCTATCGCCCTCACTCTATTTATCGCCCTCTCTGTATCTATTGCCCTCACTCCATTTATCGCCCTCACTCTATCGCCCTCGCTCTATCTATCTACCTATCTATCTATCTATCTATCTATCTATCTATCTATCTATCTATCTATCTATCTATCGCCCTCACTTTATCAATCTATCCCCTTTACTCTATCTATCTCTCGCCCCTCAATCTATCTATCTTTCGCCCCTCACTCTATCAATCTAACGCCCTCACTCTATCTATCTATTGCCCTAACTCTATTTATCGCCCTCACTCTATCAATCTATCTATCGCCCTCACTCTATCACTATCGCACTCTATCGCATCACCACAGCATCACACAGCACCACCACAGCATCACTCAGGGGCACCACAACATCACTATGCGCTACCACAGCAAACTGAACGCCAAAGCATCACTCGTTGCCACCACAACATCACTTAGCGCCACCACAGCATCAATCTGTGCAAACATTCAACAACAACTGGTTCAAATATGTTCTCTCAATGTTTTAAGCTTTATTACAAATGTCACAAAAAGATGTTAATATTTCACTTCTATTCTTGGATTTTCGTCACAGTAAAATTCACAAAAGTTATTTACAAAACTTTAATCTATTGCCATTATAAATTACAATAACTTTTATTTAAGTATTAATTATTTAAAAAAATTAAAAGCCATTGTTATTTGTAATATCAATATATCTAAGTCACGTAAATACGACACATATTGCATTACAAATGCTATAAGTGTCACATTTGCGAAAGTTATAACTATTCGCATTGTAAATGACAAATCTACTAATTTCGCTTTTTTCAAAACCAACACATCAATAAAAAAATTGTCATTTACAATAACAGTAGCTCAAACTTTCCTAATGCGAGACCTATTGCATTGCAAATGCTTGTTGACATGGTCAACACCACTATTTGCCTGGTATCTGATGCAATTTTAACAGAAGTACACTGGGTTCCTGCTAACAAGGTCTCCAGTACCAGATCTCTTTTCATAAAACTGTACAATTGTTCACCAATTGGCAAGACCTTTAGCAGTCTTGTAAGTCTCTAGTAAATGATACCCCTGGTACCTAGGGCATGGATGCTAAAGAAGGGTCTCTAAGGGCTGCAGCATGTATTGTGTCCCCCTAAGGGACACCTCAACGCACTCATACAGACTGCCATTGTAGGCTTTGTGAAATGGTGCAGACAAAAGTGAAAGCGCAACTTGGCACACACAGTGTGTGCCATGCCTGCCGAACTCATGCACTATATTAAAGTCACCCCTACAGCAGGCTTTACAGCCTTAAGGCAGGGTGTATTATATTGCATGGTTAGACATATCTGCATAAGCAGATATGGCCCTGTGATGACTAAGTTGATTCTTAGACATTGCAAGTGAACAGGGAAGCCATGTAAAGTATATGTACTGGGCACTGGTGATTACAAGTTGTTCCCCCCTACATGATGGCTTCACTGAAACGAAAGGTGTTTTGTATCAAACACCTTGTATTAATAAACCCACACTGATTCCAGTGATGGATTTTTTAATACATGCACCAAGAGGGTACCTTAAAGGTACCCCTGAATCCCACTAGTGCTCTAGTGTACTGGATGACCGGTACGGACCAGCCTACCACCACAGATATGCTTCTGACCCCCTAAGAGGTGAGAGTCCCACTTTCAGAGGTCGGGAACAATGGATGCTCTGACAGTAGGTGTTTACAGCTGTTTCACCAGGATGTCTTGTCAATCATCTTATTAAGCTCAGAGGCTTCACGGCCTCTGCCACCTTTGGTATGCACCCCTGGCTTCCCTCTGACCTGAGAGATGCCATCCCCTGGCCTGAGGCCCATTTGGCTCCAGAACAGGTGGGAAATTATTTATCTGAGGATGCATGGAGCTCACCTAGATCAGACAGACCCCAGAGTTGCCTGATGTGCCCCATCCTAGGAAAATTCTGCCATCGTCGTGATGGCAGAATTAGGAACGCTGGGACAATGGTTATGCCCACCTCCAACAGGAAGTGGTTATATCTGAAAGAAACACGTTAGTGATAGATTCCTTACCTTAGAATATCCCCAGGCGTCAGACTGGATCCAGAAACTTTTTCGTCAGCAGTACCCCTGCGCGTCGAAAGGTGGCGTTGGCCGGCTCTGCGTCCGTCGCTGGTGTCGAATGCCCCGAGATGACGTCACAGAGACTAATTAGGCGCCACTCTTGCACGCTGACGTCAGTTCTTTCTTTTTCCGTGCCAGCAAGCGCAGATATGGTTACAGAATGTACCCTAGTCACTTTTTGACCAACCTTTTTTTAGCCTTTTGTCTCCACTTTTTTGAGTCTTTGACTCCTGGTGCCACCTAGGGATGCCTGGGTTTAAATCCTTCAGGGCCTGTCGCTGCATGATGTCGGTGGCCAACCCGCATGGCGTCTGCCTCTACTGTTTGGAGCATGACCATGACTCACGGTCATGTTCCGACTGTCTGGTAATGGCTCCGAAGACCTTGCGGGAGCGGTCCTGTAAGCTGCTGGAGGCCCAGCAGTCGTCTCTGCCCCGTTCAAGGTCCAGGGAGGGACCGACTGGGGAGCCATCATCACCGCTCCTCGGGGTTGAAGTCATCACACTCGGAATCGGGTAAGAGATGTCATAAGAAGAAGTCGAAGAAGCGCTTACGCTTTCCGATGTCCCCCCGTCGGTCTCCGGACGCGGGTGCAGGGCGTACCTCCCCAGTGGCTCCGTTGAAGCCTGAGAGTCCCTCGGCCTAATTACCTTACCCTGGTATGTCGGAGGACCCTCTTGCATGGCAGTGCGAGTCAGAACAGGAGTGGGCAGAAGAGTCGGAGAATGCAGGTGGCCTTGACCTCTCCTCTGAGCCTGGTTTTCTTTCTCCTCCTGCTGTGACCTTAGAGGAGGGCGCTACATACACTGTTGTGCTCTGTAGAGCAGCTGAGGTCCTTGACCTTGACCTGCCTACAGTAATTTTGAAAACAAACCTCCTCACTGAAGTCCTTCAGCCGGCGGCAAGCTCTAGGGAGCCTCTGCTACCGTTCAATGAGGCGTTAACTGATATGTTGATGGGCACCTGGTCTAGGCCAGCCACGGGGGTCCCTGTGCATAAGAACGTGGCCAGGCGTCATCGCCTTACCCAGTGTGACCCTACCTTTTTAACGACCCATCCAACTCCGGAGAGCCTGGTCATCCAAGCCTCCACCGCCCAAAGCGCATTCCCTACCACCCCACCTGATAAGGAATCTAAGAAGCTGGAACAGTTTGGCAAGGAACTGTTTTCCTCTGCCATCTTAGGGCTGCTGTTGGTGAACACTGCAAGCCTCTTGGGCTGTTACTCTCACGCTGTGTGAGACACGGTTGCGCAGACGCTGCCTCAAGGTCCCGGAGAAGTTTGGGCAGTGCTTTCCCAAGCTGTGGCTGATGGGAAAGTTTGAGAAAGTGCCCTCTTTCTTGCATGGTATGCCCCCACTTTTTGCTGAATTACTGATGTACTTTGACTGAGTGTGCCCTGGGCTCCTGCCAATCAGGTACCCAGAGCCTGTGTTCCAACTCTAAATCTGCATTAAAGCCTAAACCCAATTGGCATCTCTGGCCTCATATCAGCCCCTGGTAAATGGTACCCTAGGTACCCAGGGCACTGTGACGAGAGAAGGCCCCTAAGGGCTGCAGCACGTATTGTGCCACCCTTAGATGCCATGTACCCTGACACACACACACACACTGCCTTTGCAGGCTGCAAGTCTTGGTGCAGAACAAAACAAAGAGTCGACATGGCAAACATCCCTGTGTGCCATGCCAACAACACACTGCCCTGCATACCTCAGTCACCACTCTAGCTGGATGCCCTATGCCAGTGGTGATGGTACAGGTGCATGAGCCCTGTACCCCTAAAGTACCCAAGTCCATTCCTGGGCAGTGTACGTGCAGTGCTGCCATTAAGAGTATAAATGGTGCTGGAAGGTTGTCATTACGAACTCCACAGCACCATAATGGCTACACTGAAGACTGAGAAGTTTGGTATCAAACTTCTCAGCACATTTAATGTAAAATGCACGACACAGGGCATCTTAGTGTCTGGTTCCCCACAAGTACCTGTTTCTTGTGGAGAATTCTCGCAGAGACGACACGAGCTATCGCCCCCACACCCACCCTACCTTATTCTGGATAAGGAACAATACCAGGATAAGGATGGGAGTGAGGATGGTAGCCAATAATTAAGGATCAGGATGGTGTCGGGTAGGTAGTAGTGGACGTCCCTCTGCTTGGATAGACCTTGGGCACCAGCTGGACAGGAAGACAAGGAAACACTGGTTACCAACAAAACGCTAACCCGGCAATCACTCACAGACATTCACTCATGTGGGAAAACAGCTTACCTCCTATTAGGTTTTTGAAGGTTTGCTACCATCAGAGGAAAAAAGGAACTGAAAGTTCTAAGTGCGCCTGCGCTATATGCCAAATGAACCCAGAAGCGCACTTGCGCTATAAGCAGTTGTTAGTGATGCAGTACTCATGTGCTGGATGCCAAGAAACCCAGATGCGCTCCTGCGCTATGCATAACCAACAGGTAAGCGCTCCTACGTGAAGTACAAAAGATAGGCAAGCGCTCCTGCGCTAAAGTACAAAGAAAAGATAACAAAAAGCGCTCCTGCGCTATAACCAAAGAAGAATGTTATCAGCGCTCTTGCACTAAGTACCAAAGAAAGAATGTCATCAGCGCTCCTGCGCTAAGCACCACAGAAAGAATGTCATCAGCGCTCCTGCGCTAAGCACCAAAGAAAGAATACTATCAGCGCTCCTGCGCTAGGTACCAAAGAAAGAATGTCATCAGCGCTCCTGCGCTAAGCATATGATAACCCCCACCAGTGCTCCTGCGCCAAATACCTTTAGCGTTCTTTCCCCTAGTTCCTAGGAAGCACGAAGTTCAGGTGAGATAGGATCCAGAAGCAACAAGCGCTCCTGCGCTGCTGGGGCGACTGGAACGGAAAACAGGCTACTGTAGAAAGCGCTCCTACGCTGTTGGAACGGGTCTCGATAGCAAGGAATTCAGAAACAGGAAACAGGCCGAAGTTAGTACACGAAGCGCTGTAACCCTGTGAAGCCGCGTCTGATAAGCGGTCTTCCCTGAAGCGCTGATGAAGCAACTGTACTTCCGGCCATAGGCTGAAACACTAACCTGCCGAGGCCGGAAGTGAGGAAAGCTGCGTCCCACGCGAGTGACGGTACACACTTACTGGCAACAGATTAGCGGGAGGGGGAACTCAGGAACCATGACAGCACCCCCACCCGAAACAGAACCCCCACCCGCACAGCAGACCTACACAGGGGTGGCCGGGCGAGGACTGAGGGGATGACGGACATGGAATGCGTGCACCAAACGGGAAGCGTGGCGAACATGGGACAGGGGCTCCCAGGACCTCCCCTCGAGACCATAATCCTTCCCGTCAACTAGGTAATAAGAGTCGACCATGGGTACGATGAGAACCAAGGATGGCCCTAACCTCATACTCAACGTGATCGTCCACAGGAATCGAAGCAGGAAGGGAGGACAAGTCACACCCAGGGTGAACAGGACGCAGGAGGGAGACATGGAAAACGGGGTGAACTTTCATCAGAGGAGGAAGTATGAGCTTCATGGACACACGGTTGATCACCCTCTCGATGACATAGGGTCCCATGAAGCGGTGCAACAGCTTCTTGGAACCGTGCACGTTTAGATTCCGATTAGAGAGCCACACCTTTCCCCCTTCTTATAGGCCGGTTCTGGTTTCCTACTGTTATCAGCGTGCAGTTTATAGTACTCTTTTGCCTTGGCCAGCTCATACCGGGCCCGTTGCCAGAGTGTACACAGTCTCGTGTGGTACTCCTGAACAGTGGGTAACTGGCTGAGTTGAGGCTCCTTCCACGGCACTGTTCTGGGGTGCCTACCCTAGAGGCAATAGAAGGGAAACATGCCAATGGCAGAATGCGTGTTATTAGCGTACTCCACCATCCACAATACATCCACCCTTTCTTCCTCTACTGACAGAAGCAAGCATCGTAGATATTGCTACATGGTGTGGTTTGTCCTTTCTGCTTGGCTGTCAGTCTGCGGGTGAAACGCTGATGACAAACGTACCTCCAGGTTCATGGCAGCACACACCTCGTTCCAGAAACGGGACACAAACTGAGTACCCCGGTCCGTTATCACCACCGATGGAATGCCATGTAATCTCACCACGTTCTGTAGGAAAACCGCTGGCAGTTCGACTGCCCAGGGCAGTTTCTTCAGCGGGACGAAATGTGCCATCTTCGTGAGGTGATCCACTATAGTGAGGATAGTGTTATGACCCGATGTTGTGGCTGGTAACTCCACGACGAAATCCATGGAGATGGTGTGCCAAGGATAAGGAGGGACGGGTATCGGATGCAACAGCCCAACCAATGGCCCGGTTATGTTCTTGCCCTGGGCACACGTCGCGCATTGCGCTATGTGATCCCTGGTGTCTTTCTCCAATGTAGGCCACCAGAAGTGTCTCCGTAAAAGGTCCAGCGTTTTGTGATAACCTGGGTGATTAGACAGAACATGGTCATGACACATATACAGGGCCTGCTGTTGCCGGGCTGCCAGAGGAAGGTAATATGTGTCTCCTTTATACAAGAGTCCATCCCGTGCCGTTACATCTTTGTGGGTAGCTGTCCCTGTGAGTGGATCGATCTTTGTGATGTGATATCATGGAGAAGGGAGAGGAACTCAGAAGTCAACACAGCACCTTGGAAACATTGTTCAGGAATGATAGGCAAGAGTTCAGTGGCACAAACTGAATCATCGGTGTCCTCCAGGTGAGATAGTGCATCTGCTTTGGCGTTCTCTTTTCCTGGTCGGTAGGTGATGCGTAAGTCGTATTCGTTAAAGAATAAGTTCCAACGCAATTGTCTAGACGTGAGGGCACGGGCTGAGCGAAGAAACTGAAGATTCCGATGGTCTGTGTATATCATCACGGGATGTTTGGCATCTTTCAGATAATGGCGCCACTCCTCGAATGCTGTCTTTATAGCCAATAACTCCCGGTCAGAGATGGTGTAGTTGCGCTCGGCAGGCAGGAGTTTCCTGGAATAGAATGCTACTGGTTGCAGAAGACCTGTCTCAGCGTCTCTTTGCGACAACACGCCTCCCAGAGCGTCTTGTGAGGCATCAGCTTCTACAGTGAATGGAAGTTCTGAGTCTGGATGCCTCAGGACTGGGGTTGTTGTGAATTTATGTTTCAGTTCCTGAAAAGCGTGTTCGGCCTTGTCATCCCAGCAGAAAGGCACCCCTTTGCGTAGCAAGCGAGTTATGGAGGTGACTGTCCTGGAGAAGCCCGTGATAAAGCGGCGGTAATAATTGGCAAAGCCCAAAAACATCTGTATGTGCTTCACCGAGGTGGGAGATGGCCAGCGCAGGATGGCTTCAACCTTCCTCTTATCCATCTGGATGCCAGCAGGAGTTATGACATGACCCAGGAACTCAACGGATTCGGCATGTAAGATGCTTTTTTCCAGTTTAACATACAATCCATTACGTTCTAGTTGTTGAACGACAACACGTACATGAATATGATCAGTCATGGTCTTGGAATAGATCAATATGTCGTCGATATATACTATGCAGAATATATCGATGAAGTCCCGTAATACTTAGTCGATGAAGAATTGGAATGCCGCGTGGCGTTGCAGAGTCCGAAAGGCATGACGTGGTATTCGTAGAGACCATATTTGGTTCGGAAAGCTGTTTTCCATTCGTCACCCTTTCGGACTCTAACAAGAAGATACGCTCCCCGAAGATCAAGTTTGGTGAAGATGGAGGAGTCTTTCACCTGGTCCAGTAGGTTGGAGATCAGCGGAAGGGGGTACCTATTTTTGATGGTGATGGCGTTCATGGCCCTAAAGTCAATGCAAGTTCTAAGATCCCCTTCCTTCTTAGACACAAAAAAAAGTGGAAAGGACACGGGGGACCGGGAATGGCGTATTAACCCATTCAGTAGGTACTCATCCAGGTAGGAGCGGAGGTGATCATTTTCCTTTTCGGTGAGGGAGTATATCCGGCTGCATGGAAGCGTGGAACCAGGGATCAAATCTATCCTGCAGTCGAAAATACGGTGTGGAGGAAGGGTATTGCCCCCTTTCTTGTCGAACACCGCCGCCAGGTCAAGGTATACCGATGGCACTCTATCTTGTGTGGTCATGCAGGTTCCTGTCAAGGCTAAGGTGCGAGCCTGCACAGTGCGCATACTTGAGGAATCAGTAGACATATAACAGGTGATGTTGCAGTAAGAAGAATCCAGAACCAGAACACCGGATGCCCAGTTTACTCATGGGTTATGGCGCACCAGCCATGGCAGGCCCAAAATAACCCTAAACTGGGGGGTGTCGATGACGTCAAAGGTAATAGTTTCAACGTGGCTGTTCGTGAACACCATGCACAGGTCCTCAATTTTGTGTCGAATTGGACCTTAGGTAAGGTCGGTACCATCTACTGCTTTTACAGTTTCAGCTTGGTTTTGTTCACTATGACTATGCCCAACTTCTCCATATACAGGGTATCGAAACAGTTGCCAGTGGCGCCTGAGTCAAGAAGGGCAGTCACTTGCCAAGCCTGTCCTGTTACTGCTCGTAGCACCACCTCTACACCCAGGTGATGATTGCCACTGAAGAAAGCAGGGGTTGTGGTTTTACTGAAAGAAGAACCCAGTAGTTGGACCCCTCTGCCTACTGCGTTTCCCTGCTTGTCCAGCTTGGAGACAGGTAAAGCAAACGGCCTTCTTCCTCTAGCTCGGGTGGGCCTTACAGGGCATTCTCGGATGAAATGGCCGTTTTTTCCGCAATACAGACATTGATTCTGTCTCCTTCTTTTCTCATGTTCTTCGTTGGTGAGAGGTCCTCTTACACCGCCTATCTGCATAGATTCGATTACATCTCCAGGAGGGGTAGGCTCCTCTTTGGTCTTCTCTTTTATTGACAGGAACCGTTTGTCGCCTCCTTTGCTCCTCTCGTTCCTTCGCTCTTGTACTCTGTAGTTTACCTTGACCACCAGATCGATAAAAGGTCCGATCTCATCCAGTGGATCGGACATCTGGGAAATCAGGTCCTTTAAGTCGTCGCGCAATCCCCTGTAGAACATGGATATCTGTTTGGTCTCGGGCCAGCGAGCTTCGATGACAAGCCTGTTGAAGGTTGTGATGTAATGAAGCAGGTCGGTGTTACCTTGTTTCAAATTAAGCTGTTCGTTGTCTGCCGCTTGGACAAAGGTGTGTTGGGCGAACATGCGCCGCAGAGCTTCCTTGAACAACGGCAGGTTGTACAGCATAGGGTCATCGATGTCCACAAGAGAGATGGACCACTGTGCAGCATCACCACCCATATAAGAGAGGACAAAAGCCACCTTAGAAGTGTCATCCGGAAAGGCAGTAGCCCTAGCCATGATGTGCAGACGACACTGATGGAGGAAGACGCTGTACTTATTGCTATCGCCATAAAAGCGTTCGGTGGGGCGAGTTGTACAGGATGGGCGCTATAACATGGATGGCGTTTTCAGGAGGTGTGGTGGAAGAGGTGCCCTCATAGTGAAGAAGGGAGGTCTTAGCAGCCCTTCCTGCCTAACCCTAGAATGATGGAGTAGGACCCCAGGGGCTAGTAACTCCTGCCTCTACTTGGCCCTGTAAGGTTGTCATGTCCTGACGCAAACTGAGGTTTTCTGCCTGTATGTTGGCAAGCATAGTTGCTATGTCTTGCAGTGTTATGTCGGGATCGCTCATGTCGTCTGGGCGAGATATGTAACTTGGGCTTCGTGTTCTGTCGGGTTCCCCACAAGTACCTGTTTCTTGTGGAGAGTTCTCGCAGAGACGACACGAGCTATCGCCCCCACACCCACCCTACCCTATTCTGGATAAGGAACAAAACCAGGAAGAGGATGGGAGTGAGGATGGTAGCCAATAATTAAGGATCAGGATGGTGTCGGGTAGGTAGTAGTGGACGTCCCTCTGCTTGGATAGACCTTGGGCACCAGCTGTACAGGAAGACAAGGAAACACTGGTTACCAACAATGCACTAACCCGGCAATCACTCACAGACATTAACTCATGTGGGAAAACAGCTTATCTCCTATTAAGTTTTTGAAGCTTTGCTACCATCAAATGAAAAAAGGAACTGAAAGTTCTAAGCGCGCCTGCGCTATATGCTTAATGAACCCAGAAGCGCACCTGAGCTATAAGCAGTCGTTAGTGATGCAGTGCTCATGTGCTGGATGCCAAGAAACCTAGATACGCTCCTGCGGTATGCATAACCAACAGGTAAGCGCTCCTGCGTAAAGTACAAAAGATAGGCAGGCGCTCCTGCGCCACAGTACAAAAAAAAGATAACAAACAGCGCTCCTGCGCTATAACCAAAGAAGAATGTTATCAGCGCTCTTGCGCTAAGTACCAAAGAAAGAATATCATCAGCGCTCCTGCGCTAAGCATATGATAACCCACACAAGTGCTCCTGCGCCAAATTCCTTTAGCGTTCTTTACCCTAGTCCCTAGGAAGCACGGAGTTCAGGCGAGATAGGATCCAAAAGCAACAAGCGCTCCTGTGCTGCTGGGGTGACTGGAACGGAAACAGGCTCTGTAGAAAGCACTCAATAGCAAGGAATCCGGAAACAGGAAACCGGCCGAAGTTAGTACACGAAGGGCCGTAACCGGGGTAAGCCGCGTCTGATAAGTGGTCTTCCCCGGAAGCGCTGACGATGCAACAGTACTTCCGGCCATAGGCGGAAACGCTAACCTGCCGAGGCCGGAAGTGAGGAAAGCTGCGTCCCACGCGAGTGACGGTACACACACACTGGCAACAGGTAAGCGGGAGGGGGGAATCCAGGAACCATGACACTTAGAGATGCCCCCTGAAACTCGACCAACTCCCAGTCACCTGACTGAGTGGCTGCTGAGGCTGCCACCCCCAGACATGTTTCTGGACCCCTGGGTCGAGAGCTTTCCGCTTTCGGAGTACTGAAACAATGCATATCTTAGGACAAGGTGCCAAGCCTCCTCCTCCAGGATGGTCAGGGTTCACGAAGGAGAAGCTTCAAAGTCATACCGCTTTTGTGAGCCTCTCCAGACCACTTGCTGTACTCAGCAGCTGGTCCCCACTGGTTCTACCCCCCAGTTTGGGCGGGAGACCCGGCGGGAAATGTTAGGAAGAGAGGTGTGCCCACTCTGCCAACTCCACCCCTAGGGTGGGAGGGGGCGTGGTGAAGCACAACCTTGAGTCCTCGCCATCTTGAGGATGGGGGGACCCAGCCAACCAGGGACAGGCTCCTGCCCCCCTCCCACTAGAGAGTGGCAGAATAGGGGTGTACCCACCCCAGGGAAGGGACCCATTGGTTCCTGACCTTTACCTACGTGTAACGCCCCTAAATTTAGTATTTAGGGGCACCCTGAACCGTCCTTCCTCAGATCCTGATTCGAAAACTACAAAATCTCCACAACGGCCCCCACAATGCTAAGGATGCCTGGCCTCCACCTTGGGGGTGCCCAGGAGTGGACGCCTCACAGGGAAAGCCAGGATGGGTTCCACAGCGGTATTCGTACAAGCCCCTTGAGACCCTTGCGGGTGAGTAGTGCGCTATACAAGTATCAATTTACATTTTTACATTTAAACCCCGGAGGACCTGACTGCCTTGTTCAACTAAAGACTGGGGCTCCCTCGAGCAGTGGTTCTGCTCAAACATCTGCAGCTCCTGGTGGCAACCAGGAACCGCGAATCCAGCACTCTTTGCACCCGCCGATCCCGGTCTGTCCCTGAGTGAACAAAGACCACAAGGACGTCCCCTCGGTGACTGTGACCAGGAATCCAGCACCCAAGAATTCCCTTCTACCCTCCTGACGCCTGCAGCCTCAACACCAGGGACCCCTTCAACTGCGACCACCAGAGGGTAAGATTTCCCGACGCCTAAAGGCACCCCTGCACCCGGCGCCCCATGGCCTCCTGTGCCCAATTCCTGGGTGTCTACCCAACCTACAGCTTCCCAACTTACCCCTCGAAGTTGTGGTCGCACCTGAGGAATCACCGTCCCCGAACTTGCAGCCTTTGTTTGTCACACAGCTTTCCCATTGAAATCCATTGGGCGCCCAAAGACCCAAAAGCATTGTCACTGGGAGTGCACCAACTGTTCTGTTTGACTCTCCTACTTGCCCTGAGCAAGTGACCAGGAGCTCCGTTCCCAAAGCCTTGTGGTCTGCCTGCTAGCAGCCACCAACCAAAGGCCCCTACCCCCCAAAGGCTCCTACCCCCCAAAGGCTAACATTGGGCCTACTCTTTCTGCACCTGGCTGCCCCTGTGCCGCTGAGAGTGTAACAACAGCACCAATCTGAACCTGGGAGACCCCTGAGTCTAGCCCCAGGACCTTAACTCTTCCAGTCGAATACTTACCAGAAAACCGATAACTTACATTTTTCCCCTAGGATAACATTGACTGGTTTTCACTTGGAAATTCTTCTAAGTGTCGAGTTTTGAAACTTTAAGATATTCACCTCAAATCAGCCGATTAATGACAACGAAATTACTCACCTGTTACCAGGAGAGATTCCAGTGCTGGAGTCGGGTACCCGGCAAAGACCAGGAAAAGTGATAACAACTGTGATTTACCGATAACCTGATTTTCCTCCATAGGATAACATTGGCTGGTTTCTACCAGAAATTCTTCTGTCGATTTTTGCAACATACAAATATTCCTTAAAAATCGTCTGTATAACAATAACCATTCCTTTCAACTGTTTACTGGAGATGCACTAGGGCTGAATCCAGGGTCCAGCCCAAAGTAAGAAAAACGTTTGTGAAGTAATTTTTTTTCAGTTTGCTTAAAAATCCCATTGAGCTCATTGTTATAATTGTGTTAACTTTATGTTGACTATTGCAACTCTTGCAGCCTACTACATTCAAAGTCTATTGTTTACTGAAAGTGTTCAGCAACAGCTTCTCATGTTGACAAAGTATTTTTATTCCAACCTGTGGTTCTAAAATAAAATAACAAGTATATTTTTTTATACAAAACAATTGGCCTGGAGTTCAGTTCTTGAGTGTGTGAGAGAACATTTGCTGACTGAGTGTGTACACGAAATGCTTTACACTGTCCTATAAATCCTGCCTTACTGCTCGACCAAGCTGCCACTTTGAAGAGTAAGGTTCTATCTAACTTTAACCTCTGCCAAACTTCTGGGGACTGCTGGACTCTGTACACACTTTACCTTACTTTGGCGCAGTATATACAGAGCCACTTTCTCACAGAAAGATGCAGCAAAGTTCTCCATCAGGTGTGGACTGGACACCGCAGACTCTCTGGGTAGGACAATTCCCACCACAGTTGCCCTCCGTTGCCATGCCTGGTTATGGTCCTAGGGGTTTTCAAGGAATGTTCAGAGTTCCCTTATGGACATGACTTTTGATGGTACCCGCCTGTTTGTCGATAAGGCAGATAGTGCGCTGGAGCGTTTTAAGAACACCCAGGCTACGGCCAAGTCCTTGGGTCTTTCCACCATGCCCCCGGCCACGTCTGCTTTTCATTGCCTTCATGGCTACAGAAGGGGCGCCCCAACACGTTAGTTCAGTCAAAAGCCTGTGCAGATTCAACCTAAGAGCGGCCGCGGACGTGGTTCCCGCCACGGCGGGACAGGGGGTCCAGCGTGTGGGTCATCCCACCTCCGCTCCCGCAGCATCCGCCTCACAGCCTTCCTAGTCCGAGCTTTGGGGTGCACCCCATGCCGGTGGGCGGCAGGATTCGCCATCACCTCCCTCACTGGCGTTCTGTCACTTCGGATAGGTGGGTGCTGCAAATCGTCTGAAGGATCTACTCCCTCCCCTTCGAGTCTGCCCCTCCGGCCATGACACCTCAGTTCCACCGCATGTCGGGGGATCACTTTGCACTTCTCCAACAGGAAGTCATGACCCTCTTGGCCAAGGGGGCCATCGAGCGCGTTACAGGGCCAGAAGTAGGACGTGGTTGTTATTCCTACTACTTTCTGGTCCCCAAGAAGTAGAAAGGGGGCCTGCGCCCGATCTTGGACCTCAGGAACATCAATCACTTCCTCCAGAAGGAGAAGTTCAAGATGTTGACTCTGGCTCCGGTCTTGGCTGCCCTTGCCCCTTCAGACTGGATGGTAGCGTTGGACTTGCAGGACACATATTTTCATATCACCGTCCTGCTGGCTCACCGGCGTTACCTGCGGTTCACGGTAGGCCAAGAGCACTTTCAGTTTGCGGTTCTCCTCTTCGGCCTTACAGTGCCCCTCGGGTGTCCACGAAAGTAATGGCGGTTATCGCAGCTCATAAGCGCAGATCCGGCGGGTTTTCAGTCTTCCCCTATCTCGACGACTGGTTGTTGAAGGCGGACTCACCCCAGGCAGTCGTCTCCCACCTCCAGACTACGACCGACCTCTTGCATTTGCTGGGGTTCTCCATCAATGTGCCGAAGTCGCACCTGAGTCTCTCTCAGAAGCTCCTCTTCATTGGAGCGGTTTTGGATTTGACACAGTTTCGGATTTATCCTCCCGAGAAGCGAGTCTGGGATGTTCAGGCTATGATCAGATCTTTCAGCCTCTCTCCCCGGTTTCAGTCAGGATGACACTCTGGCCTCCTGCATCCTGCTAGTGCAACATGCCAGATGGCATATGCGGGCTCTGCAGTGGGACCTGAAGTTCCAGTGGGCACAGCATCAGGGCAACCTGTCAGATCGTGTACAGATCTCGGAGGGCACTGCACGACAATGGCAGTGGTGGCTCATGAATCGGGATTGGGTCAATGGCAGATCCCTCTCCCTCCCCCGCATGAAGCACACAGTGGTGACGGGTGCGTCCCTTTGGAATGGGGCGGCCACTTGGGAGAGGCAGAGATCAGAGGCCTCTGGTCTCTGGCAGAGTCCCAGCTCCATATCAATCTTTTGGAGCTTCGGGCGACCCGACTTGCACTGAAAGCATTCCTTCCCTCTGTCACGGACAACACCACCGCCATGTGGTATTGTAACAACTAGGGCGGGTGGGGTCTTGGACCCTATGTCAGGAGGCTCTGCGCCTCTGGACATGACCGGAACATCAAGGCATTCCCTTGGTGGTTCAACACCTGGCAGGTTCTCTGAACGCCATGGCGGACGAACTCAGACGCTGGTGCATGATGGATCACGAATGGTGTCTGAACTCGGATGTGGCGGACGGTCTCTTTCTGCAGTGGGGTGTGCCTTAGTTAGGTCTATTCGCCACCGAAGAGAACGCGCAATGTAATCTGCACGTTGGAATTTCCAAGGCGGCACTCGCTCTGCGACTCCCTTCGTCGCGAGTGGAGCTTCCGTCTGTAGTACGCCTTTTCGCCTATACCACTCATGCACTGAGTGCTGAAGAAGATTCGGCGCGGCAGGGCCCAAGTCTTCCTTGTGGCTGCGGATTGAGCACGAAGATACTGGTATCCTGAGCTACTCAGCATGGCGATCGATCCCCCGATCTGACTGCCTCTTCGGGAGGAACTTCTGTCGCAGCAGGAGAGGATGGTCCTCCACCTGAACCTGTCCAGCCTCCACCTCAATACGTGGAGATTGAGCGGCAACAGTTGACAGCTTTTGACCTTCCTCTCGAAGTCTGTGATGTCATTCTGGCTGCCAAGCGTCCCTCCACTAAAACAGTATACGCCTGCCGTTGGAACAAATTTGTGGCATGATGCGCAGCAGAGGCTGTGGATCTTTCTGCCCTCTTTCCGAGGTCCTGCTGTTCCTTCTCGGTTTGGCCCAGCAGGCCTCTGCACTGGGCACTATCAAAGGTTATCTTTCGGCCATCTCTGCCTTTCTACGGCTTCCAGATCAGCCTTCTCTTTTTAAGTCCCCGGTTGTTAATCGCTTCCTCAAAGGCATTACACACAGGTTTCTTCCTGTGCCTTTTATAATGCCTCAATGGGACTTAAAACTTGTTTCGACCGATCTGATGTGCGCTCCCTTAGAGCCCCTTCATAACTGTCCCATACATCTTCTCACTCTAAAGATGGCTTTCGTGGTTTCTATCACCTCTGCCAGAAGCGTGAGTGAGCTCCAGGCACTTTCTTCTAAACCTCCGTTTCTTTCTGTTCATCCGGTCAAGATGGTTTTGAGGGCTCGTCCTTCTTTCTTGCCAAAGGTTGTCACGCCCTTCCTCATCGGGCAGACCATCACTGTGCCCACTTTCTTCCCCCCCACCCGCATCATTCAATAGAAGAAGAGAGGCTCCACCGTCTTGACCCAAAACTTGCGCTTTCATTCTATCTGAAGTGCACACAACATTTCTGGGTGGATGACCAACTTTTTGTTGGCTACGTGGGTGCCAAAAAAGGTCGGGCCGTGCACAAACAAACCATCTCTCGGTGGGTCATTCTGTGCATCAAATCAGGTTACTCATTGGCTAAGAAGGAGCCTCCTGTGGTGCTGCGTGCCCATTCGACCAGGGCAACAGCAGCCGCTACCGCCTTGGGAAACGGCGTTCCCTTGCAGGACTTTTGTCAAGTAGCTACGTGGGCCTCGCTGCGCACGTTTACCAGCATTACTGCCTTGACAGTAGAGCCCGGAGAGACTGCTTCTTTGGCCGTTCTGTTCTCCATGACTTTTTGGTGCAATATTATTCGCAGACCCACAACCGCGGCTGGTATTGCTAGGGTATCTATTCTAAGGGAAGGAATCTATCACTAACATGTCTCTTTTAGAGGCACAAGTTACTACTTGTGTAACAATATATCTGTAAGAGACATTAGTTAGTGATAGATTCCTTACCGCCCCACCTATCCTCCCCGTTCTGCGAACTGATTTCTAGGGTTAAGGTCATCCCTTTCAGGGCCCTAGTTTCATGGCACCAGTGGTCAGTTTCTTGCATGGCTCTGCGTTCCTGACGTGGAAAGTCATGTACAGAACTGACGTCAGCGCACATTGGTTGCGCCTAAGTAGTCTCCGTGACATCATCTCGGCGCATATGATGTCAGTAACGGACGTAAAGTCTCACAACACCGCCTTCCGCTGCGCATGGGTACTGCTGATGAAAAACTTTCCGGATCCATGCTGACACCTGGGGATATTCTAAGGTAAGGAATCTATCACTAACTAAAGTCTCTTACAGATATATCGTTTGATAAGTAGTAACTTGTGGATTCGGGCGTAAAGACCTAAAGAATAAGTAGCCCATTGGCTACTACTTCACCCTCCCCTAATGCCCCTAAATTGAGTCTTTAGGTGCCCCCTGACCCTAGAACTTTAGATTGATCTGACTAAAGAAGAGGAGGACACCGAAGAGCCGATCAACGTGAGAACTGAAGACTGCTGTGGACTTTTGGCACCAAACCCTGCATGCCCGGTTCAAACTCGAAAGTTTAAAAAAAAAAAAATTTTATTTCAAAAACCTTTATTGAATTATTTTGATACATCAGCGCAATACACATTCGGCAAATCAGAAGTTGCATTGTTACATCAATATCTGCCACCTTCCCGTAGCAAGTCATTGCAATATTAACTGCCCATCCCCCCCCCCCCATTGGAGACCTCAATGTCAACATGAGTCCTTTCAGCACCGACGGCGATATAATCAGAAGGAAATAGCAACATACAGTGCGGATAATGACAGTTCTTTATGCAAGTGGAGACAGATGACACAGTTCACAAGAGCTCAATCCTCCAACTCCTATATCTCTCCATAGTATTGACATTCCAGTCCATTCATATGTTAGTTTCTACAGCATTTCTATGAGTGATTCTTGCTTCCTACCCAGAAGTAACACATTTCAAACCCCTACGTAGCCATGTGGGCCTTCCCCAGGTTCGGCATTTTTTTCCGCCTCTGCGGTGGTTCCCTCCATTCCTGCATCAGCTGTGTTGTCTTGCGCTAACAGATAAGTAGTGAGTGGGCTCCAAATATCTTCATGGGTAACATTTCTGCATAGAAACCCAGATTGTCCTGCCATGTAGTCATGTCAAGGATCCAGCATTTAAATTTTGGCGTGCACCCTCTCCCCCACCGGCAAGCCACCTGTCGCTTCGCCAAGAGCAAGCCCATAGCTAGAATTTTTTTGTGCGGAGTGTTGATGTCTTGGGATAGTCCTAAGAGGCCTACGCGTGGACTGGGGTCTAGTTGGATTCCTAGCATGGTTAATAGCCCCTCGAATATGTGTGTCCAGAAGCTTGCCACATGGGGGCAACTCCATGCCAGATGAAGAAAATCCGCTCCCTCCCTGCCGCATCTAATGCACCTGTCGTCCTCCCTGAGATGGAATCTGTGTAGTCTGGTCGGGGTGTGATAAAGTCTATGCAGGAACTTAAAATGTATGAGACGCAATCTATTATTCCCTGTGATGGCTTCCGCATGTATTCAGAAACGTTCCCATTGCTCATCAGTCAGTGTGATTTCTAGGTCATTGTCACACTCTTGCCTGCCCCTGATCGCACAAGGTGATCTTGCTGCCTGTGGGTGCTTATAGAGAAGAGACCCTGTGTGTCTGGGAAGGTACGTCTGCAAAAACGCACGTACGGGATCAAGCGTAATCGGCTCTTCAGGAAATGCGGGGGTTGCCGCCTTCACACTCTGGCGGAGCCGGGTGTAGAGGAACGTGTCCATCAACATAGGGGTGCGTGTGTCGAAGAATTGTTCTTTAGTGCGAAATTGCCCGTCCAGATAGAGGTTCCCCCAAGTGGAGTAGTTAAGGCTCTCGAGCATCTTACGGCAGATTCCTTCGCCCGTAACAGCGAGCAGTGGGTTTCGGATCAGGGTCATTTTGGGAGAGTCTATCATCAGGGATTCCAATTTACGGGCTATGCGCTGCCACGCCTCTACCGTACAGACCACTGTGGTTGGTGGGATCTCGCCCGCGTTCACTCACTGGCGTGAAGAGGTAGGCCGATGGAGGCGTTGGTGCCATGTAGCCATCCTCGACCGCCAGGTGTGGCATATAAGGCGGTGGGTGAAACCAATACATCGCGAAGTGGGCCTGTGCACTATATTAGTAGTATTCAAAGTTAGGCACATCATATCCTCCCTGATTATATGGTAGCATCATAGTATTCAGGCTGAGGCTCGACTGTTTCCCACCCCATATAAGCCTTGTGAGTTGTGTTTTGAGCGTTCTAAAAATATCTTTGAGGTTTGGGTCATCTGGCTTTAAAATTGTGTTCTAATTGTTGCAGTAGTTCGACCTTCTGCTTACATATTGGACTGCCATGAAGAATGTTGGATGTGTATGTCGCTGTACTTCTTGGCACTATATGCTGCCTTACAAACTTAGGTGCAGAACCTGATGATGGGGTGTCGAGGCTGGTTTGTGTGTGGGACAAAAGATGAGTGTAGCAGGTCCTGAGAGATGCCGAGAGGTGAACTGTGCACTCCCGGTGGGACCCGTGTAACCACCCGTTTACCTAAGGCTAGAGCAGTGACCTCGAAGCTGGAGAACCAGCTTCCAGTCTCGGCAGGGACTCACAACATCCTGTGATTATGGGCAAATCACCATCTCCTAGCCTAGGAAAATGAATGTGTCCGTCTGTAATGCAGCTAGTGCTCATGCAAAGCGCTCTGATACATTGGGGTCGAGCTCGCACTATTTTAAACTTTAAAAAAACAACAAACTAAATAGATTATTTGTATCCGAGTGTGTCATTAAATTCAGGACAGCTTCAATGCATCAACAGTTACCCGGATCAAATACTGTTACTATAGTATAGCGGGCCAATGCGCACTGCAGAGATCTTTGTGTAACACGCAAGTCACATATTCCGATCCCGATAGGGGAGGGGGTTTGGTCGATCCGCTACCAAAATATAGGTATAATTTTAGGGAACCCCAGCCTGTTAATAATGCACGTGCGAAACGTACCAGTGCCCTGAGAGGTACACATTTGTACCGCGCTCACTGGACTTTCATCTTTCACTAGTTGATAAACCAAGGATCGCAGATTAGGTAATAATGACAGCTATCTTGGGTTTTTGCGCTATATAAAAATATCAACCTTATCATGAGTAGGAGGCCAAGTCAAATACTCATGATCAAACAACAGAAGATATATTGCGGTAAGTTGAATTTACTCATTTCTGTAATGTTTTTCGTAGGGTTATTAACTGATGTATACCTTAATGCAGTGGTGTTTACAAGTTGACATGTCATGTAATCTGCCTGCTGTGTGTATATCTAGGTTGGAAGTACTGCCTGCTCACAGCGACAGCCCGGGTTGCAAACAGGGTTTCGTTACAGGCAGGTGGAGTGCCTGTTCTCAGAGATGATGATGTCTGCAAGGTCTGAAGTTGGAGCGCAGTTCAGGGTGCAGTCAGGGAACGTACCCCATAGATGTTATGCCTGCACCCAGTGCCAGCTGCTGAGACTAAGATGCTGTCTGCCACGTGCTTGTTCACGCAGGATGAGGGTGCTGGTGACTCACAGAGTGTGCATACTAACTATAGCTGCTGACTGCTCAGCGCTTGTCATCCAAGGTTATCAATCAGTCGCTGCCTGCTCCCTGTGGGACCCCGGGATGAGTAGCTGCCTCTTCTCTGTGCCCTCCAAGGCGGTATTTGCTACCTTGTCCAGGGTACAACTATTTGTGGCTCTTGTCTGGAATTCCTGCCTGCTTTCCGAGTGGCAAAAGGCTACGGGATCTGCCACCTTTGTATGTGTGGATCCCGGCAACTGCCTGCTCAAGAGCAACAGGTTGCAGCGTGTGTGATCCCAGACTGGAACAGCTGCCTGCCTGTAACCCCAGCCTAGAGTTACCGCCTGTTTTCTCTCTGTGCCCCAAGAGGAAGTTGCTACCTGCTCTCTTTGTGGTCACCGAGGAAAGTTCGTGCCTGTGCTCTTTTAGATCCGAGCTGCCTGCTGGCTGAGAGCTCCCAGCCGGCGGTGCCGCCTGCTCTCTGTATGACCCCAGACTTCAACTCCTGCCGCCCTGCCCCGTGTTTGTAAACAGGAGCTGGACGCTGCAGTGGTTGTGAGTGTGTAGATCAGGCTGGAACTACCGAAGATCACACGCAGCCCCTCCCCTCGCCTCAGGATTGGTTTCCCCCAAGCTCAAATTACCCAGAGCACGGCTGCTCACCCGACCGCAGATTGTAACAGATTGTAACCCGTTCGGGAGGTAATACATTTTATGTTCTATTTTTGACTAATATTGTTTGCTTAGTGTTATTAATCCTAAGTAATCCCATGCCCTTTGTCTACTTTGACCTGCCTTTGTTTTTTGGTATTCATTCGCCATTCATCTTGTCATAAGGCTAGAAAGAATCACTCTAATTTCTAACGCTAAACCCTACCCAGGAGACATGGTTTAGTGTATCTAACCAACCACAGCAAAGACAGGGACTCCAACACCTTTTCTAACGTCAAGATCCCCCTCCCTGTCATATATTACAGGGGACCCTCCATCTTTATTGTATATTATGATCATAATTGGTGCCACACATCACTATTTAGTCTGTTGTAGAAATCATTCTTATGTTGTAATGCAGTCTGCTGGGATGCTGCCTCATTGGTGACTTCAAGACACTTCAGGTCCTTACGGCCAATATAACCAGCCGTGGCAGGAGAACCATAGGACGGGGCTTCGGCTGCGCCTCGGGGACTGCAGCTCTACACAGAGGTTGATAGTAGGAGGACTTATCGATGGGACCCCTCGGGCTGCAGCAGGAAGGTGGAAACACCGGGCAGTAGGGGTCCCAGTCGGGCTGCGGCCCCCCTGTGGGTGCTCTACTGCCTTGAGTGTCAACTGGTGCTTTCGGAAAGTGCTGTGATGCCCCTGGGCCAAGATTGCACTATATAAAACTGCAACAAATACCTAATTCTCTGCTGTCTGCCCCCTGTCCGAGCCCGGGAGGCAGCAGAGCTCGGGTGGGCGGGGGAGGAGGAGGAGGGGCAGGCGGTGAGTTCACTGCAGCAGCTCGGAGGGAATTCCTGATAAACACAAGACGGCTGGCCGGTGTCCGTAGGGGCTGTCCAAAAAACAGACAGGGTGGCACCCAAAAGCACTCCTTTCCATTGGGAAGCCAGCGTTTACCCTAAACGCTGACGCTACCCAATGGAAAGGAGGGGCGGGGCTTAGAGTCCCGTTTAGATTCCAAGATCTCTCGCAGGGCGGGGCAGCTTTGCTGACAGGCCCACGCTCGACCTAGAAAGGACCCTGGGTGGTACGGGTATATTAATAAAAAGGTACAACAATTTGGGCAGCAATGCCATCTTGATTAAGTTTAGTTTAGTTTATTATGATATCGGAACTCATTACGAGGTCCACATAAAAGACATAAAATATATGTACAGCGGAAACATTAAACGTAAAATGTCAAACAGGAACATAGCATCAAAGTACACAACAATCTAAAAAATTACCAACTTAATACAGATCCAAAAAACATTTGAAAAATGTGTACAGTTTAAAACATAACATTTCATTTGGAGGGTTAATCATAGCCGCACTGAAAGCGGTGGCAGACAAAATATTCAGTTGAAGGCAGATTGGTCTTAACCATCTTCGCCTGAGAGACATCAGGGCTGGACAAACGAAAATGACATGAGACAAATCTTGCTCGTGCATCTGACAGAAATCACAGACCGCTGAATGGCCATACCATCTGGAATAAAGAGATTTCAACGGGAGCAAATCCTGTCTTACCAAAAACAATAGGCGTCTAACGCCATGAGGAATGTTCCATTGAGTATATGGTTGAGCTTTCCTCAATAAGCAGGAATCAATAACAGGAGTGCAACCTTTTTTCAACATCCGGACATCTCTATCCAATCTGAACCCTAATTCCCACGTGGAGGACTTCAAAAGGGTTTTTAATTGATAAGATGATAAGGAAAATAAAACATCTTTATCCAGTTGTAATTGACCCACAGCATATCTGAAATTTTTAACGATCAATGAATAGTCATTAAAGTTTCCCAACAACTCATTTTTATAAGATGTCTTAGGGTATTGGGCTCACTCCTTGCAAGGCTAACAACCCAGCGTACGATTCCTGCAAGGCCTTGGACCCAGCTACTACGTAAGCCGAGTTCCTGTCTTAGGGCAGCAGTTGAATTAGCTGAGCTTACGGATAATAGACTACGTAAGATTTTTCCTTCCGAGGAATTTAAAAAGCTCCAATTTTTTAAATCGATTAACTCTATTCTGTAGAGTAGGGAGGCAGGAACGAACTTTTGCTCTAAATACATCCAGTAATATAGAAAAATGCCTTCTACCTGTAGCCTTATACAAGGATACCAAACTCTTTCCCTGTGAAATGGCTTTCCGGGAATTGTTGGCCATATGAGCTTTCTCACTTAAATTACTCACAACAATTTTACCAAGAAAGGCATAAGATTTCACGGTTTCCAATTTTTGACCCCCTACTGCCCATGGAAAGTTAGAAAATTTAGGTTTCTTCCTTCCGGACATGCACATCACTTTGCTTTTTGCAGTATTTATCAACAAATAGTGGTTTCCATCTTGATTAATGAAATCCTCCCTGCCATAGAGAGGGGCAGGCACAGCCATTTAGTGATGGAATCAGTAATTTTATCTATAGCTGTTCTGTAATTAGCTCTCATTAATGCGTTCCTGTCCCTAGTGATGTATATGCCTAGGTATTTGAGTTCTTCCGATTCCCAAACCAATGGGTAATCTAGCTGGTGCGGTTGGGTGTTATCTGTTAATCCCTTGCGGGCTGCTGTCGGCAGTTGCCCGACTGCAGACAGAGCCCCGCCCACTCCTTAGAACGCCCGCACCGCAGCGGAAAAAAAGCAGCGGTTAAGACTTTAAGGGAAAATTTGCGGACTTAGACCAATTAATTTGAATTCTAGATATGGCTCTAAATTTGGTGATTTCCCTGAAGATGGGGTTTAGGTTTTCCTGGGGTTTGCGGACATATAAGGTCATATCATCCACGTATAGGGAAATAAGCAACTGTCTGGCCGGGTAGATTAGTCCTTTGTCGTTGTGATGCTGGCGCAGTTTTGCAGCAAGAGGCTCGATGACCAGAGCAAACAGGATGGAGGATAGGAGACAACGCTGGTGTGTTCTTCTGGAAATGGGGAAGGAAGAGGATCTGGCTCCATTTAACAGCACTGACGCTACCGGGCGGTGATAAAGTAACTGTATTCATTGGAGGAAGGAGGTAGGCATTCCCATGCGGCACAATATGCCCATCAGGAAGTCCCACTCTAGGGAATCAAATGCTTTGGTAGCGTTGAGAAAAACCGCCACCGCAGCATATTGTGGATCAATATCCTGCAATACTGCAGCTAGGGTCTTGAGGTTGTGCACGGTGGCGCAGTTCAGAATGAACACTGCCTGGTCGGGTAACACAAGTTTTTGCATCAGCAAGTTGAGTGTGGTCGCCAGAACTTTTGTCAGTATTTTCATATCACAGTTTAGTAAAGACAGGGGCCGGTATGAGTCACAGCTGATTTGGGGTTTCCCCGGTTTGAGTAATGAGGTGAGCAAGGCTTCAAGCATAGACTCCGGTAGACATCCCTATTCCCGCACTGCATAAAAGACATCCCTAAGGATAGGGGCTAGTATGGGGGCATATACTTTATAAAATTCAATCAGTAGCCCATCCGATCCCGGGGCCCGCCCGGACTTCATTTGCATGATGGCTTCCGTTATTTCATCTAGCTCGAGGTTGAGATCTAGAAACTTACGCTGTGTGTCTCCCTGCCACACCAAGGCTGTGTCATCTAGGTAGGCCGACAGGTCCAGTGGGGCCCCTCTCTGGGAAGAGTGTAGTGTGCTGTAAAAATCTTTGAATGTGTTGAGCTGGTCAGGGAGATTTCTGTGGAGGTTATCCTACACATCTTGTATTGTCGTAACATAGTTGGAAAACCTGGGGGGCCTAACCGCTGCCGCTAGGGCTTTACCCGGCTGGTCGCCCTCATCATATATCCTTGCTATATATGGCTTGCCTCGGAACTTGATCTCTCTGTCAGCCAGGACCTCGTATTCCGTCAGCGCTTCGCGCATTTTGGCCTTAATGGTACAATCTTCAGGTTGAGTGTCTTTTCTAGTTTGCTAAGATCGTTGCGTAGTGTCTTGAGCACACCCCCACCCTTGGATATGTACCACCCTCGAGCCGTGACCTTGAAGGCTTCCCACACTGTGGTAACGCTAGAAACTGAGTGTATGTTACGCTCAAAAAAGTCCTGAATATCTTGTTCTAGTTCTGCCTTAAGGACTGCATCTTGCAAGTGTAGGGGATTGAGGCGCCAGCTCCTATATGGGGAATGTTGCATCGGGACCTGCAGTTCTACCATGACTGGCAAGTGGTCAGAGTGCCTGCGAGCTAAGTGTGTCGCTTGTATTAGCCAGTGTGCCATTCCTGACGATAAAAATATGTAATCTAGTCTAGCCCAAGAGGAGTGGATCGATGAGAAGTGGGTGCCCTCCCTCCCAGTGGGGTATGCGTGCCTCCAGGAGTCTATTGGGCAGTTGTCCACCACGAGGTCCTGCAGTATGCTGCTTGAATTAGTATAGTGGGCATGAGAGGCATTGGACCTGTCCAGTCGAGGTTGCATCGTCGTATTGAAGTCCCCACCCCACACCGCATATGTAGTGCCTATCTCCAGGCTCTTGGCCCATAGTTGAAGAAGTGTGTGAGTTTCGTCAATGTTCGGGCCGTAGTAGTTGACAAAAGTCACATTGTATGAGTTTAGTCTCCCCCAGAGGAGGCAGTAGCGCCAACCCGCATCAGCCTCAGTCCCTCCCGGTACAAATGCCACCCCTTTTCTGACTAAGATCGTGACTCCCCGGGCGATAGGTGGAATAGGATGCAACGGAGCGATATGACGTCCACCTCGAAGCAAACAGAGGCGAAATTTCAGGGCTCAGGTGCGTTTCCTGTATCATGGCTATTGCAATATGGTGGTGATCTAAATATCCCAACACTTGCCTCTTCTTCCTCGGGTTGTTCAGCCCACGCACATTCCATGGCAATATCTTAACAGTGTGTTTGTCTCGTGCATTATCGTCCATCACCGCAGTCAAAATTACATATACGCAATCGCATAATTGTCACCATTAATGTATTAATAGGTATCCATGTGACATCCCGGGCATCGTCTTCCCCCCTCCCACTCCGGCTCCCCCAACTTGCAAGGTACATAGTCCCCACCCCCTTTGAACAAACCTAAAGCAACTTATGCTACCCCAGTGTAACATGTCGGTGTGGGGAATGCCCCTGTAGGGAAACACTAGGGGTACACGATCTGCCGCCTGCCTTCCATACTTTCACCCTCCTCTCGTACCGTCTTGCCACAGACAGACCTGGCGGGACAGGGGCAGATTGCCGGGCAGATTATATAAAGATATGTAGTAAACAGTTTTATACATCACCCTTGTAAGTCAAAACTGCGGTAGTGGAATGGCCCGGAGGCCTGTAGGTCTTAGAGTTGGTAGGTCCCTCAGTCCTGGTCCAGTAGTGGAGAGTGAGATCTGGAGCTATCCTGTGCTCCAGATTCTGCTGACGCAGCCATATGGTGATGTTTGAGCTAGTCCTCCACCTGTTGCGGAGTTTGAAAAAATTGCTGCTTCCCTAGATGAGTAATTTTCAGTTTTGCTGGGTACAGCATGGCGTAGGGGATCTCCTGCGTTTGAAGTTTCTTCTTTACTGCAGAGAATTTGCGCTGAGCCTCTTGTACTGATTGAGTGAAATCAGGAAAGAATGCCAAGGTTGTGTTCTCATAGTGTACTTGCTTTCGCTCGCGAGCAAGACGTAGAATTGTGTCCCTATCACAATAGTTCAGGAATCGGGTTATCACCGGCCGCGGCGCAACTCCCCGAGGAGGACGAGCCGCCAGAGACCTGTGCACCCGCTCTACCACTAGGTGATTTGAGAAGGATTCCCTGCGAACAGGTCCGCTACCAGTGTTTCAGCGAAGTCTTCCATCCGGACTACATTGGTGGATTCTGCCAGGCCTAGGATTCGTACTTTGTTTCTTCTGGAGCACGCCTCCAAATCTTCATTCTTCTCGGCAATAACACAGAGCAGTTTTTCCATGTGTGTAAGTTGACCTTTACTAGCAGTAGCTCCATCTTCCAGGTCTGACACCCTGGTTTCGGCTTCCTTGGTGCGGTGCTCATGCTGATCCAGTTTGTGCACCACTGTTCCCATTCTCAAGTTCATGGCATCCATTTTGGTGTCTATAGACTTGAGGCTTTGCCTCATGCCCAGCAGGAGCATCTTCCAGTCTTCTTCCGTCTCGTCTGCGGTACCTGAGTACGCGTGCTCCGCAGATTGAGATTTGGGCGTCTTTCGTGATTTGAATTGGATTTTCGATTGTTTAGTATCTGTGCTCCCCATCTCATTAGATTCCTGATTATATTACTGGAGGGAGTTGGCTCCCAGGGGGAAGGAGCGCAGTTTGCTGTAACTCTGAAGGGGGCCAGCTGCGTCTTCAAGTACTAGTCGGGGTGCAGTTAGTGGGTGTCAAACGAGCCACGGCAGCAATAGTATTCATCCACAGAGGGGGGCCCCCCGTCCCGTCCAGAGTCCTCAAGGGGGCACGAACCTCAGGGTCAGGAGCAAGTGTCCACCGCCGGCTGCCAACTGCTGTGGTTACATTTAGGTTAGTGGTAGAAACTCGACCGCATGGGTCGAATGGTGTAGTAGGGCACTGGGGCCCCGCAGGATAAGAGGTTGGGTCACTGCCTTGTTGGGGCCAGCTAGTCGCTTGTGTTAAGGACAGGGCGGGGGGGTCCCCCCAGGCCCCTCACTGTCTGTGTTTGGCGCTATCTGCCCTCCTTCTTTGAGTCTCTGAGTAACAGGGTCCTGGCTAACAATGCTCCTCGTGTGAGTATTGATGCAGAGGAAGGTACTGCCAGGCCCCTCTAGCATGGAGGGCTGACAAGATGGTGGATTCTCGATGTGGCGCTGTCTTCCACCGCGATTCAAAATGGCGGCCGCACCTTTCTTAGGTCACCGCCGGGATCAATAACGAGCAATTTGGCAGGGGAGAAAAAATGTTGTCCTACCCAGCTCGCCTCTGTAGGGCTCTCTGGCACTATCAGGCACTCCGGGGTTCTGCAGACAACGCTCCCGCCTCACCTGGCTTCCCCCACAATTAGTCTTAGCGGCTGCACGGCCCTGGGCCGTACACTCCTCGGGTCTCCGCCGAGGCGTCCCCAGAGTCACAGGCCACCACTCGCGTTGTCAGCCAATTCCCAGGGGGAGGGGGGGGGGGGAGGAGTTCACCAGCGGAGCACCGCACTCGGTGCTCCGTTGTCCGGAGGTTGAAAGGGCAGGCGAGTGCACCCAACGCTGATCGCAGCTCGGCGCTCCACTCTCCACTCTCCGTCAGAGATCTGGCCTCGGGCTGTCCCAGCTGCCGTTGCCGCGTACGTGCCTCCGCGTGAGCTGCTCCCCGCCCGCTCTCAGCGTCAGCGGTATTTTATTCCGCAGTCCAGCTGTCCTACCGCATAGGAAGGGTACCCACAGATTCAGCAGAGATCGGGGCACACAGCGATGGGGGTAAATTTGTTCCTACTTGTAAAAGGATGGCATTAATGGATGGTGTTCTGCCCGGCTGGGCTGGAGCCTCACATCTTGGTCGTGCGCCACCTAGCGCCCCCTCAAACTCGAAAGTTGCAAATACCCAACTCATCCTGCATATGTGCATCCTCCAAAGACCTCAGAGGGTTGGTAGTACTTGGCGAACAAGCCAGCATCTCCCTTTGATTGAAGGAGCCGCTTCCCTGTATCCTGCAGGCACTTACTTTCTGTGACGTCCGGTTCAAAGAAGCTGCTGACCACCAGGTCCACCGATGCAGTAGCCACTCAGAAGAAGGTTATTGTACTCAATGGAGGCCAGATCTGTCTCCTTGCCAAGTTTGCAGATTCCAGGACCCCTACGAGCCTCCCTGCACCAAAACCTGGTTTACTGGACCCCCTGCTGCAACTCACGCTTGTTTAGAGTACAATCCAAACTCCAATGATCCGAAGACCTTTCAGCCGATTAGGGACGTCGGCTCCACAGAGGCTAGCATAGAGAGTGGCCCAGCTGTCCTGATTTGTCCTCCTTTTCTTGCCTAGACCGAGAACCGTGACCACCTATGACTCACGAGGGCCAGTCAACCAAAACCCTCTGCACCCGAGCTCCCTTGCCCGGGTCCATGCACATGGACTGCTCCCTCTTGCTCCCAGGTCCCTCTTGAACTGAACCCCAATGGGAGTTCCCGGTCTTGTCCCCAAGTTCCCTTTTGCTGCCTAGTTCTAGCCCCCCCCCTCCTTGCCAATTGTGTAGCGTGCATGGCAACTCTGCAACAAGACACACCAGGGCTGGTGGAACTTGGGGCCCACGCCCCCTAACACCTCACAACCTAAAGGGGAAATCTTATTGTAAATACTTCTATGCAGTAAGTATTCTTCTCTCCTTAGGAAAAAGCATTACTGCATAAAAGTGCGCTGTTCGCTAATATTGCTGAAAACATTAAAAGTAATATTGTGAAAAGTACTCACCCAAATACAACGTTCTTGGTGTTGAAATATATATAAAAAGATATGTTATTTTTTGTGATGGATATCCTTCTAGAGTGTGTATCATTTGTTAAATCTGTGTATGCAACACATGCCTAGCACTCCCCTCTGATAAGCTTAATGCTTCTCGACCACACTACCACAAATAGATCACCCTGGGACAGTTAAAGCAAGCACCTGTCCATGTATATATGGGATACCTGCACTTTGCACACAGCATACCTCTATTAGATATACTATGTAAGGAGCCAGCTTCCTACACTATCCTAGACCTGCGCTCTCTCAACTTCTTCCAAAATAAGTTAATAATGCTCACTCTTGCTCAGGTCATTTCTGCCCTGGACACAGGAGGCTGGATTGTAGCAAATTTCCATATTCCCGTCCTGCCTGTCTGCAGGCCCTACTAGGAGTTCACATAGGGCCATGAGCACTTTCAGTTCGCTGTGCTCCCCTTTGGCCTCACCAGCTGTGGCTGTGTTGCAACTCATCTGCTGAGATCAGGGGTGCCAGGCTTTCACTATCTTGAGGACTGGCTGTTGAGGGCACGCTCGCCCCAGGCTGTTATCTCCCACCTCCAGACTACGGTGGACCTCCTGCTTTCACTGGGGTTCACTATGAACAAGCGGAAGTCACACTTGACTCACTTTCCTAGGCCCCTTTCTAGACACAGTGCATTTTCGGGCTATCCTCCCTTACAGCAAGTGCAGGAATTTCAGGCTATGGTACTGATGTTTCGGCCTTTATCCTGGATTTCGGTCAGACAGACTCCGAGTTTGCTGGCCTCATGGCCTCATGCATCCTTGTGGTGACACATGCCCTTTGGTATATTTGGGTTCTGCAGTGGGACCTGAAGTTCTAGTGGGCACAGCATCAGGAGAATCTGTCCGACATTGTTCAGATCTCGGAGGGTAGGGCAAAATATCTGCAGTGGTAGTTGACGAACTGCGATTGGGTGAGTGACAAACCCCTCTCCCTTCACCAACCAGATCTCAAGAAGTGACAGATGCGTCACTCTTGGGATGGGGCTGCCATCTGAGCGTGGTGGAGATCAGAGGGCAGAGGACTGTTTTCCAGCGGAGTGTAGGCTCCACACCAATCTGTTGATGCTTGAGGGATCCAGTTGGCATTGAAGGCCTTTCTTAGTTCAATCAGGGGAAGGCTGGTTCAAGTGTTTACTGACAACACCACTGCCATATGGTATTCAACAAGCAGGGCGGGTGGGGTTGTGGAGCCTTTCAACACCTGGCACGTACTCTTAACGCAAGGGTGGACAAACTCCGCTATCAATGCCTAGCATATCACAAATGGGGTCTCCATCCAAAGGTGGCGCAAGGTCTCTTCCAAGAATGGGGAGAGCCTTATGTAGAACTGTTCGCGCCTCCATCAAGAACGTGCAATGTCAGTATTGTGCTGGGGCGACAACTTTCTTCTTCCGTCCTCGTAAGTAGTTGGTCATGAGATGGAGGTTTAACCTGTTTGTAGTCCTGAGTACCTTGTTGCTGTTGTATTTTAAAATAGGATCTTAGAGAGGGTGTCACTTTTATTTTAGTTTTTGTTTGAGACGAGGATACTATTTTTTCCTTAAGGGTAGTCAGCCCTCCTTCAGGATCTGCCTTTTTGTTGTCTCTGATCTGTTTTCTGAGCTTTTTTTTTTAAGCTCTCTTGGGGATATTTCTTTAGGATACTGCTCTTGCTTTAAAAAGTTTCTGTTTCGCAGGCTATATGTGGATATGACTTGTTTTCCTTGCTCACCTTGTGTTTTTAGAAGCTGTCCTCCCTTAGCTTTTGCTTCTGTTGCTTCTGATTGAGGAGACTACTTTTCCGATTTACTATAGTCTTTTTTGCCACCCTCCTCTGTTATGCTTGGCAAGTCACTCATAGGCTGTTTGTCTATGCTTTCTCTTTGTTTGTTAGCTTGTGCGTCTGGTGGGTTTTGGGGAATGGTTACATCAGTTAGGCATGTAGATACAGCTACTAAGATCTTGTCTTGTGTTTTTTTTTTAATAGGTTGAATAGCTTAAAATTGGGCGATTTTTTGACCCCTCTTTAGGGGGTAGAGCTTCTATTTCGCTGTGAGTTTTTATTTCCTTCTTGAGCTGGGTGTTTTGTTTTTGCCTATGCTTGTTGCGCTTATTGTTGTTACTGGTATTGCTTTTAAAGAACTTCCCCCCCGTGCGATTTGGTTTGGGTGTTAATCTTCCCAATCTCCCCAACTCTTGTTGCACGTTTTTACCTTTTGTGTCTTTCTTGTGTTCTTTCGGGAGCTCGCCGCCTCTCCCGCTTGCTCTGCCGCTTATGCCCCGGAATTGGAAGTTCAGCCTTCCGGCGACTCGGCAGCATTGCGACCTAGCTCCCGCAGCCGCTGCCCAGAAACTCAAGCTGTGACTCGGCTCCGCCTTCTCCTGTTCGCCGCAGTGCGAGCTTTCTTCCCCCGCAGGCGCCGAGACTGAGCAGATCACCATTCCGTGACGATTTCACGGTGAGAAATCCCTTGCCGTATGCTTGTATGTCCACTTACTTTCGTCTCATGCTATTACGGTGTTTCTCAGGCTTCCGTCGTCTCCACATATCTCACGGGGTCAGGAGCACATCGACTGAGCGTCCTACCCAGCCGCCATCTTCCCCATTAACTCGGGCTGAGACCCCACAGGCTCTGTCGGAACTGGAAAAAGGAGCCTCACACTGTTCAAAAAAAGAGAACAAAAGTAAGAACAAAAAAAAGGTCGAGTCAAAGTGTCTGGAAGACTTCTGGAAAGGTGACAAGGAAACCAAACTGGGAAAGGAAATTAAGCTCCAAGAAAAACACATGGCGGAGGGAGGAGAAAAGGAGGACTGCGTAGAAATAACACAGGAAACAACAAAATATGTGGAAGGATCACAAGGGGGGGGAAAAAGAGACTCAAAATTCTCAGAAAAATCCAACAGAAGAGCTCCTAGAAAAAATATGGACAGAAATGAAAGAAAAAATCTCTATCTCTGAAGCTAAACAAGACAAAATCCAGGAAGCTTGTGAAAAACTGGACAATAAACTAAACGCTTTAGGCGAGAGAGTGACGCTGGAAGAAACTGAAGTTGTCGCCTTGGGCAAAACGGTGGAAAAAAATCGGAAAGAAAAAAATTCCCTGAGACAAGAAACTAAAATAATGAATGAAAAGATGGAGTCGCTAGAAAATCAAGCAAGAAAGAACAACATCAGAATTCTGAATGTTCCGGAAAATCAAGAGGGATCAGACATGAAGAAATTTCTAGTAGCACTACTGACGGAATTTTTCCCTTGGGCAGATGAGGCACTCCTACAAGAAGACATTCAGAGAGCACATAGAGACCCATTTGGAAAAAACAAGGAGAGGAAGACTCCGAGGAAAATACTCGTGAACTTCAAAACATATCTACTAAAAGATAAAATCTTGGGGGAAGCTTTGAAAAAAGGCAACTTCAACAAAGAGAACTGGACCTTCAGAATAAGATCGGACATGTCGAAGGCTTCCCAAACCAGACAATGGGAGTTAGGAAACTTAATGTCAGAACTACAACAACTAGGTGCTACGGTACAAATGAAATTCCCACCATCTCTTAGGATAATGTGGCGGAACAAAATGAGAAACATGAAAGAACCGGAAGAAGTCAGAACATTCATTGAATTTATGAGAGACCAGAGAAGAGCAGAAGAACCGCTGAGTTAATGAGAAATCCCTTGAATATACAATATCGATTAAAAGCAGAAAATACAGAGGTGTAAGGCTACAAAATGGTTACCACGAACAAGTCAGAGAATCACGGGGCAGGGAAGCACAGCGGGTTATGAAGATAACCAAAGGAAAAGAAGAAGGAGGCTTCCCCGGGGAGGGCAACACACAAATAGTAAAAAGAAAGCACAAAAATATCACGAAAAGGAAAAAGGGTGGGGCGCAAAATAGGGAAAAAAAAAACAAAAAATCCTCATACCCTGGTGCAAAAGGAGAAACAAAACGGAGATTTCAAACAATAATGTAAATTCCGTACAGAAATGGAACAATGGGAAGTATAATTAAAGACATCAAGATATTCTCTTGGAATGCAAACGGGCTAAGGACAAAGAGTAGGAGGAACAAAATACTAGAATATATCAAAACATCAGAATCCGAAATAATAGTACTGCAAGAAACACATCTCCTGAAAGAAGAATGGGCTCAAATAGCAAACACTTTAGGCTGGATAGATACATGTGCTTGTACTACACAACAATGTAACATCAAAGGAATTATAATAATTATAAAAAAGTCTCTAAAAGCTGTTATTGATTCAGTAGAAGTGGATAACAAGGGGAGATGGGCAATAGTTAAAATAAAGATTGAAAATAGACCGCTTACGATCGCAGGATACTGCGGTCCAAATCAAGACGACGCAGACCCCCTACGAAAACTATATTCACAGCTTTTATTAGCCACCTCACCTATTATCCTAGGAGGAGATTTTAATCTAGTAATGGACCCCAAACTAGACAGGTCACCACCAGGGAGACAGGCAAACTTGCCCAAAATGAGAGAGTGGATTGCCATTTACAAAAAAGATCTTGAGCTGATCGATATCTGGAGAGACAAAGGAGAAACCAAACAACCGTTCACTTTACACAACAAAAAACTAGGACACAGGTCAAGGATTGACTATTTTCTTATTGATCAAGAATTATCCAATAGTGTGGTAAGTGTAGTACACTTACCAGCTCATATTTCAGATCATTCGGCTGTGCAACTAACCTTACAGATTAAAATAACAGAAACAATAAAAAGATTCACAGTGGAAAGGGCAATATTACAAGATGAACAAATAATAAAGGAACTAGAAAATGAAACATTACATTTCTTTGAACTTAACAAAACAAGTACTACAAAACAGATAATTTGGGACACGTATAAAGCCGTGGTAAGGGGAAAGTTATTGAGCCTAGGAGCTTATAAAAACAAAAAGCTAAAGCGTGAAATCTCAGATCTGGAAATTAACATCACCACTCTAGATTCCTTAATATTAAGGGAACAAGAAACAAGTAGAAAAGAAGAAATACAGCAAGAAAGACAGCGCGAGAAAGAAAAACTAGAAGATATTCTCGAAGAGAGAGTGCGGAAAAAATGGGAGTCAAGCAAATTAGCAAATCACGAATATGGGGAGGGATGTGGAAAGTGGTTGGCGTGGAAATTCAAAACAGACCTAGCCAAAAATAAAGTAAGGAGTATACATCAGGAGGGGCAAACAGTACAAAGCACAGATGAAGAGACAATTAAACAAGAATTCAGAATTTTTTTCGAAAATCTATATACAGAAGATACAAGTCCGCAAGATACACTGATTAACTCCTATCTCGAAGATGTTCCATCATTGGCACTAACAGAAGAAGAAAAGAGAGAACTAAATAAGGAGATCCCAACAAGCGAAGTGGAAGAGGCCATTAAGAGTTTGAAGAAAGGAAAGGCAGCGGGACCTGATGCTCTACCAAACGAGTTCTATATGGAACTAAGAAATATTTTGCTCCCAAACATCACGGACCTAGCAAACTTGATTCTCAAGCAGGGAAGTAGCAGACCAGATTCCTGGAACGATGCGGTAATCACCATAATCTTAAAACCTGGAAAGGACCCTGCCAGATGCGAATCTTATCGCCCAATATCGCTGTTAAACACAGACTATAAAATCTTCACTAAAATAATGGCGGCACGATTGGGAAAAATGTTGCCGAAACTTATAAACACAGATCAAAAAGGTTTCGTCAAGGGGAGACAATTGCATGAAGTCACACAAGAGCTTTTGACCGCAATAGACATAGCCTTGCAAAAGAATGTACCCCTTACTATATTAACTGTCGATGCCGCAAAAGCATTTGACAGAGTGAACCGGGCCTTTTTAGAGAGAGTTATGATTAAAAATAACATAGGGCAGCCCTTTATGCATGTGGTAAAACAAATATACAAGACACCAAGATCCAAAATTCTAGTTAATGGCTGTCTCACGGATGATGTGAAAATAGGTAGAGGAACAAGGCAGGGGTGTCCCCTTTCACCCCTGCTTTTCAATTTATACATTGAACCGCTTGCGAACAACCTAAGGAAAGCCAAAGAAATCACTCCATTTAAATATCAAACATGGGAGAAGAAGATTGCATTATATGCGGACGACTTAATGATTTTCACGGACAACTATCCGAAAGCCAAGTCCAAGATCGAAGAAACCATTAGTGCCTTTGGAAAGGTCTCAGGCTACTTAGTGAACCATACAAAAACGGAAATGATGATTCGGAACACCCAATTTAAAAGTTCAAATATTAAGAAAGAAATAAGATATTTGGGAATCTTAATAAATCATGATCTAAATAAAATTACGCAACGCAATACAAACAAAGTGGCAGCTGAGGTGAGAAAACTGCTTAAGATATGGTCTACCTTACCACTTAGCTTGATAGGAAGATCTAACATTATCAAGATGTCAATTATACAAAATATAAATTTCTGTTCAATTCAATCCCTTTTGAATTCACGAAATCATTGCTGAATAAGCCACAAAGTGAAATTGCAAGTTTCATATGGGCCTCGAAAGGCATAAGAATTTCACAAAAAAAACTTCGAAGGAGAAAGCAAGACGGAGGACTGGCTAGCCCATATCTAGTGGAATATCATAGGGCTTTCTACTTTAAAAACATCCGAGTGCTATTTAAAAGTTATGAAAATTACCCATTACACTTACAAGTAATGACAGATTTAGTTGATCACTTCTTATTCAAATGTGGACACCCCAAGTACTTCAAAAAGATAAAACTGAAGATTTTAAGGGAGGCAGCAAAAGTTTGGACACAAATAAGAGGAGTCTTAAATATCCCGTATTATAGTGAAAAAGCACCTATTTGGTGCTCACCAGGGACTCCTGAATGCCTAAAGGACACTCTGGCAACTCAATTAAAACTGGCTAACGTGAACTACTGGGGACAGCTATTGAATGGCTCAACTCTGAGAACATGGGCAGAACTTCAAAATATCACTAGTAACTCAATTTCCAAATTTAAATACTATCAGATTCTAAGTTGGTCTAAAACAATACCCACATATAACAAAGAAAATGAAAAACTTGAAAAAGAAATGGTAAAAAACATATTAATACCAAAAGAAGTGGCAAAATGGTACTGGGCGTTAATAACTGCTGGAGACAGGAACCAAAACATGGAAGATCAAATTTGGGGGAAAGACTTATTCACAGCTGACTTGGACTTAATTTGGGAAAAATCAGTGGCGAAATGCTGGTCGACACTAAAATCTGCGTCACTAAAAAGGAATCACTTATATACAATACACCGAGCATACTGGACCCCGAAAAAACTCTCTAAATTCAAAAATGCAGGAATAAAGAAATGCCCGAAATGCGGCAAAGAAAAAGCAGACGACATCCACATGTTCAGAAGCTGCCCCATATTAAAGGAATTCTGGAATGGAGTTGGTAAGACACTGAGCAAAATCATGAAGAGAGAAATAACTGTAAGTACCACTCTTACTCTTTTTGGGATTGAAGACACAGTTAATAGAGGAGGTCTAAACAAATGTCAAGAAAACCTACTCTTTGTATTAATTGTACTCGCAAGAAGGGAAATTTGCATTAAATGGGTAGGAGCCTCTCCACCAACACACGGAGAGTGGATGAACTCGGCAGTAAGAATAAACAAATTAGATAGAAAAGGAAACAATAGCAAAAGATTTAAGTACTGGGAAAGTTTTGAAAAACATCTAAATCCTAGCACAGAGTAGAAACATCAGTCCTATGATTAAGGCGAAACAACTTCTGGTGAACAAGTATGGTACTTGTTGAATAGCTATAATAGCTAGCTCCCTCACGTCTCGAAACCGAAGTTTAAATTATGTGATGTTTCAAGGATACTCCTCTACACTCCCCAGACAAGAGAGACCAAGGGGCAGAAATGGAACGGAACAAAAAAATCTAGAGGTAGATACCTGAAACTCCGACCACATAAAGCTTCGCAATATGAGGACAAAAAAAAAAAAAAAAGTGCAATGTCAGCATTTTTGCACACTGGCGTTTTCAAGGCTGCTCTCGTTCAGTGACGATTTTCATCTTGAGTGAAGCTCAGGCTTCGTGTCCGTTTTTCGCGAATACACACCTGCCCAAAATTTCTCCAAGATCAGGAGCGTCTGGGCCCCAAGTCATTCCTGTGACTCCAGATTGGGCACAGAGAGTTGGTATCCGAGCTGTAGAGCATGAGCATCAGTCGCAGTAAAAGCTGAAAACACTCCTTTTTCATGCGTGATGATAGGGCGGGTACAGTTGACAGCTTTCGACCTTCTACCCGAAATCTCCAATGTTATCTTGGTAGACCTCCACTAAGATGGTATACGCCTGCCATTGTTGCAAATTTGTGACACGGTGTGCAGACATATAACTTGACCCTCTTTCTGTACCCCTTCCCCTGGTTCTACTGTTCATTCTTACGTTAGCCCAGAAGGACTCTGCTTTGGCACGTTGAAGGACTATCTTTCTACCGTTTTGACATTTCTGCTGTTGCCAGATTAGCCATCTCTGTTCAAGTCCCCTACTGTACATAGGTTTTTGAAGGGTCTCCAACACGTATTATCACCCGCACCCTTTGTCATGCCACAGTTGGACTTTAATTTAAGCATCACATTTCTAATGTGTGCTCTTTTTTTAGGCTCTACATAACTGCCCACTCAGACTCCTTGCAATAAAACTGCTTTCTTGGTGGTGGTGATAACATCTACCCGGTGAGTGAGCTTTAAGCACTGTTTGCACATCCTCTGCACCTTTTCATCTATCCAGATATACTGGTTCTTCAAACTAAAGCATCCTTCTTACCAAAGGTGGTAACTCCCTTTCATTTAGGCCAGTCCATCACTCTGCCTACCTTTTACACACTGCTTTACCCCTGTAAATAAGAGGAGAAATTCCACTGGATGCAAATAGAGCAATGTCAATCTACAGTGACTGAGCAAAAAGGTTCCAGATGGACGATGAACTCTTTGTGGGGTACGTCAAAGCCAAGAAAGGGAGGGTGGTGCAGAAACAGGCCATCTCAGAGCGGATAGTGCTCTGCATCAAGATCTGCCACAAACTGGCCTAAAAGCAACCTTGTTAAGGTTTTTTAACTCATTCTACCTAATCCAAAGCTGCCACAATTGTGTTGGCTTGCAGAGTTCCTGTCCTGGATATCTGTCGGGCAGCAAACGTGGGCTTCATTGCACACGTTTATGATTCTCTACTTTTGTGTAGTTCCTATATTACCCATACAGGACCTGCGCGTTCGGATAACACAAACTGTTGGTTTGGTGGCAGGCTGACTTTAAGCACCCGCACCGAGAAATGTTAGCCCGTTTGAATTAGCTAGCTCACAGTGCCACTAGTGTATCCTTTTAAGGGGGAGAGAAAAGTTTCTAGCAACTTTAGAACATGACAACCCTGATCCCTCAGTCCTCAGTATCATGGAAACAATGTACTACTTTTTGCTCAGTCACTGGTGCTCACTTACTCAGCCTTAGGGAGTTACACAGAAGAAACAGTTGAGCATGTTACACTAAATATTTATTGCACAGTTGTTCTCGTGTAAAAACTGCAACAACCGTTACAGTAGCTGATATATATATATATATATATATAATCAGCAGTATAGTAAATATAAACAGATAGTACAGTTCTACCATTTTGTAATAATCATAAATTCAAACATGGATATAAAATGCATGATAAAAGAAAGTGCGTACTCCTACGATGCCTCTCTAGCTGTACCTAAGTGTACCTAGCATGTGGGTAGGTGTGAAGCCAAGAATCTCTCTAGGATTTAGTCGAACTCCATTACCTGAAGTGAGAGAATGTGGGACCCCGTCCTGGTTTTGAGTGGACACCCAGCAAGGATGTGATAGACCACTGTCAGCTGGAGCGTCTGCATGCAAGAGCCTCAGGGTCTCTGGTCAGTGTGTCGGCCTCAAAGTATTGGTTCCCTCTACCAACCCTAGCAAGATGTGCTGTATTTATACAAAAACTATGTAGGGTTTCTTTGTCCCTTGTCTCATGTATTAGCCATTGTTGGGTTTGAGAATGATGTATTGGATGAACCTTGTACGCAGATATGGTGGGGTAGGTGGTGTAGCCACTGCCTGGTTTCCAAGAACTCTTATGAACATTCATACTGTGTGAGTCTATTGATACATTTATAAGACTCTATTGTTTTGGAAAAATCCTCCTTCTGCACCCAGGACTAGAACTAGGAGAATGTTCAATCCTAAAGGCTAGTTACTGTAAGGGAGATATTGTATGTTACGGTGTATGACATTACCCGGGCCTATATTAGGGTACCCAAAAGGAACATAACTCCCACTTCTCTTTTGAATAGTCAACCATGATAAAAATGCTAGCGAACTACACTTATTACCAAGTAGCAGCGCATACAACCATCAGTGCGTCTTGTAAAAACAGTGTCTTAAAATCATTTTAAAAACTGTCTCATTGTTTTTTGTGAAAGGTATTCATTGAAAATGTTAAGCCAAAGTTCGAAATGAGTTTGTCTATATAAGTTGCGCCACTACAAGCGTCAGAAGGCCATGCTTTACAGCAAAAGTGTCAGTTTTTAGGAAATGTGCCAAATTTAGTTGTGTTTTAAAACAAAAAGAAACATTTGAATTCTTTCCCAGCACACTGAGACAATTATAGATTAAGTGTCCTGGCTGGGAGACGCAACATTGCTGTTGCCCGCCGCTGCAGAGGATGGTCCTTGTAACACCTCAAAGAGTATGTCAATGGATCATAGATGATATTCAGAGCTGCCAATAGCTAGTGTGGAGGCAACCGGTGCTGTCGTCGAAACCTGAGTGCTAGTGGAAGAGCTGATTCTCAATCCAGTTGTAAAAGTCACCTGCGGATTCTCGAGGAATGCAGCCATCAATATGGGAATATGCTGGGGAAAATGCCGAGCATGGGCCCTTAGGGGTTCCAGCCTGGTATTCAAGTCTGCAGGCGTGTCCGATACAAATGTTAGACAGAGATCCAACACGCATTCTTCACCGTAAAACAGGCATCGAAGAACAGGTAAGATGCAGTCCATCCAGAGTTGCATAAATGATGAGAACCAAGAGGCGCTCACTTCCTGTAGGCGAGGTGTGCCCAGATGTTGTACCATGCGCTTACGGTATTTGCACTCCCAGGACTGCTTTTGCCATCTCGTTGGTGATTGGGCCGTCCATTGTGGAGCAGAAAAAATGACAATCTGGATACCTACAATAGAAAGTAGTATTAGCAGGAGACCTCCAAAAATACTTCCTAATACGGAGTGTATAAAATTTGGAATAACTCGGAGGATTGTCTGAGAGGTGCTTAGACATCTTGACCCTATGGTATTAAATAGGTGTGCAATACCACTCGTATCGGACATATTAAAGATACGACCCACCAATTCTTCAAAATAAATGTGGCAGTTTGTACGTATTAGTGCCTGTATCTCAGTCGAGGTCCTTGCGATTTGAAGCTCAAAGCTCTCTCGAGCGGAGGTTAAGGTTACGTTTTGCTGTAAAAGCATGGCTTTCAGTCTGCTCAAAGTATCAAACTGTATAAAGGAAACATTCAATGAAGACCATAACGGCACCTCCATGACTGTACTTGTTTGGGGAAACAATACTTGAATACAGCAAGTAACCCTGGAGTTCACAGTGGCCAGATAGGCAGTGCCCAGAAGCATCCCACAGCACCCTTGATCGTTCAGCATCAAGTAACTCCCATTCGAGAGCAGCTCGAACACTGGTGTAATCACAGCTGCTGGAGTCCCTTTTATGTGGCAGGGCAAGTTTGCTATTGAACCATTGCAAGCTCCATGCAGGGAAATATCCTGGCACATAAGAGAACCGCTTAAAGCGCTCTTGCAGTTTGTATCGCTTAGAAACACTTCTCGATCCCCACTATGGCATAGAAATCTGTATAGTAACTCCCAAGATTCCTTAATGTATTCCTTACCCTCTTTTTTATATTTGCCTGTCTGCCTTTGCTCAAGGCATATTGAAAGTGAAAAGTAGTGACCGGAAGAGTTATGTGGCCATGGATTAGTCATTCAGTTGATGGTGATTTTGCTACCGTAAATGGTAATATATCCAGTTTTTCAATACGCAACATGGTATATTTTGCTCCCCTTTCTGCCATTTCTACCTGTTTATCTGTGAGATTGTATTTCGTAAACAGAGACGTACTGTTGATAAAACGTCAAGGCACATAGCCTGCACGCATAAATTGCAGCGTCCAGCTTAATAACATAATAGAACGTAACTGAGATTGCCCGTGTTGTAATGTGGCCAAATCTTGTTCCAGTATGTCTATCGCAGAAGATACAATGTTGCCTAAGGAATATATCCTGGAGTTCAAAGTTGTTAACCCATTGTCTACCACTGCTAGAGATTTCTCCAAGTTAATACGGTCTATTTCCTGTATTCTCTCAGAAGCCTCTTGTTGGGATATTTTCCAAATTTCATTATAGGCAGCATACATGCCAACATATATGAAACGTTTCTGATGTGTTTTCCTGGGACCTAGTAATAAATCCCTAAGATCCATGTCTTGTCTGAGTAAGGATAATTGTTGTTTCACTTCTGTGCGTGTTGAGCTCTCTAGCCAATCAAGGCACAACTTCCCAACACTGTAGGATGTCACAATCCCTGGGTGTTCTCTTTGTACATAACGTGGATCTGGCCTATGGATACTGAACCCTTCGGTGGTATCCCTGAATCTTTTCTGACATCTGTTCATGTCTAAGGGCCAAACCAACGATTCTTTCCAGTTAGGGTCTGATCTATTGTACTGTAAAATGTCATCTATTGTTGCCCTTATTGTGAAGTCGAATTTTACCACCCCTCCATCTGTGATGGTGTTGCGCAATCGAGGTGTGTTAGGGTCCTTGTTCTTGGCTAGTTTTAAACAGGATGTCTGTTGCACAGTGTCATTTAGAAATATCATCTTTTGTGGAATGAAGCACGCTCTAAATAGCGCTTCTGTTCCCTGGACTTGCCAGCCCCTAGAACCTCAGACTGATTTTAAGTCTATTGTGTCCTTCCATAGGTCAAAACCCTGTTCAGACAATTGGGCAATAAAGTAAGCAGAGTAAATCTGTTTGGTGTTTGTCAGCATAATTTTCAGTGGTGATGTAGGTGTAACTTTATAATAAAATGGCGTTGGGTCAGAAGTGTTAAACCCTGAAAAATAAGAGAATGTCATGGAATCTACATAAGTCCTTGGAAACCCAGAATCCCAGGTACTTGAAGTCTTCAGCCAACTCAGTCAACTGACAACCCCGGGTAAGCAAAGGTAGAGGAAATAGAGCACTGATTTAGACCAATGGATTGTGACCAATTGATTGTGTATCCTGTGAACCTTCTAAATACTTGAAATATGTCCAGGACCACGTTGAGAGACGCTGCCAGGAGGCCAAATAAATCACAATGTTGTCCGCGTATAACGATATTCGGTCCTCCCAGCCTGTTGTTCATTTAAGGCCCCTAATGGTGGAATCCTGTCGGATCCACGCCGCCAAAGGCTCCAAAGCTAAGGCGAAGAGGAGCAGCAACAAGGGGCAGCCTTGTCTAGTGTCCCTACCAAGAGGAAAGACAGGGGATTTCCGATTGTTGACGACCACCTGCGCAAGCGGTTGAGGGTACAAAAGTTGCACCCATTTGATAAATTCAGGGCTGAAACCTAGTTTATGAAGCATGGCAAACATTTAGGGCCACTCGATGGTGAGAAATGCTGATGCAAGGTCCAGGGATACCACAACTGCACCCTCTCTGATCGTATCCACCTGGCATAGTACTCTAGTACTCCTTGGAGCCTGCTAAGATTGAGGGAGGTATTTCTCTCCGGCATGAACCCCGACTGATCTGGGTGCACCAGGTGGGTGAGAACGTAGAGCAAACTAGTGGCAGGGACCTTCGCAAGGATTTTGGCTTTGCAGTTGAGCAATGAAATGGACCTATATGATTAACACTGGTTGGCGGGCTTGCCCGCTTTATAAATGACAATGATGTTGGCCAGTCTGTGATCCTCGCGAAGGACCCCTACCTCTTTACTTTCTCCGTACATATCTGTGATAAAGGGAGCAGCCATGTTTGCCGTTATCTTAAATAACTATGGGGATACCGTTGGGGCCCGACGCTTTCCCCCCGCGTATATCGTGTATGGCTTTCTCAACTTCGCTTACTGTGATATCAAGATCGGAGCTCTCCTCCTTGGTGAGGACTGGCAGCCTAATATCGCGTAGGAGAGAGGAAGCCTCCTCTGTTGAGTATGTTGTGTGGGAAGTATAGAGTGATTGGTAGTACCAACCAAATTCGTCTGCGATGTCCTGTGGTGCGGTAATACGGGATTGTGAGTCAGTGGCAGTTTCAACCACCACCTCTTCGGCCCCATCTGTACACTCCAACCAAGCCAATAACTTGCCTGCCTTATTGCCCACGTCATAGATCTTGCTGAGCGTGGCCCTGTATTTTACCTTGGCCGCATCTGTGGCTATGTTGGAGAACTCCTTGGTTTTATTACAAAGCTTCTGACGTACTTCCTTCGAGTCCTGTAGCCGAACTGCGCATTCTAGATCTAGGATTTCTACCTCTAAGTGTACCTTGCCTGCTGCTCTCTCTCTGCGCTGCCCAGCAACTTGGCCCAACACAACCCCCTGAATAACAGTCTTATAAGCGTCCCAGAGTACCACGGACGAGCTAACCGATCCCAAGTTTTCCTGAAAGTACAGATCTGACCCGCTCAAACCTTATCTCTGAAGGAGGGGGTTGTGAGATACTAAGAGTTAATCCGCGCCACCCCGTCGATCGTGGGTTCGCCTACTTCTAACCTGCACTGAATAGGTGAGTGATCTGAAATCCCCCTAGCCAAGTGTTGTATGTCTTTGACAGTATGAAGGTGATGCGTAAGTGTGAGCGCACAATCTATAGGTGACATACTGCAATGAGGTCCAGAAAGATAGGTGTATTGGAGCTCATCAGGGTGCAGGCATCTCCAAACATCTGCAAGGCCCATCGCGCCTAAAAAACTATGGTTTCGCTTGCAAGAGGGCGGCAGATCTTAATGGGGCCAGCGGTCCAGGGAGACAGAGACAATAAAGTTACAATCGCCCCGATCAGTAACCTCCTGTCCGGCAACCCAAGGAGGAGATCGCAGAGATCAATAAAGGCCTGTGTATGTAAACCTGGTGGTATATACACTGAGACCAGATTCAGTGTGGACCCCTCCCAGATCTCGGAAATAGCAGCAAATCTACCCAGAGGATCAGTACGTACCATGTCAACAGTCATGGGGAACGATTTACGGACTATGATGCCCACACCCCCGGAACCAGAACCGAAAGCGGAGTGGGCTGCTAGCTGGAAGCCCCACCGCGACAGGGCCCTACAGCCATTTCCCAGCAGGTGGGTCTCCTGCAGGAGAACAATATCTGGCGATTGTCGCTTCAGGAATTGGAGAACCACCCCCCTCTTAATTTTGTCACCCAGTCAGTTTACATTCCAGAAGAGCAACTTGAGTTTGTCTAGTTCCCGTGCCCATCACCCAATCTTAAAGGTATGTGGTGAGCCAGCGAGGAGCGCTCCGCAAGGCCCACGGGGAGAGACTCTGGCATACCCACTTCTCCCCTTATCAATGAGGACATAAATAATGTTGAACCTGCATCTACGTTTACTTGACACCAACCAAATATGTCATGCCTGAGAAACAAAAAAAGAAAAACCCAAAGACAATCCCACCCCACCCTCCCTACAGACCCAGAAAACATTACTCAATACCCCCCGCCCTCCTCAGCGTTGTCAAAACCCCCTGTACCCCTAAATTAGCAGAGTGACTATCGCCCACCCTCGGGTACGTATAGCCTAACCGAGCACCAGTCCCTGAAAATTGACAAATTGACATTCAAGTCATATAGATATACTAGGAGCAACAGCCAAAGCCTAAAGAGCGCTAGGGAACTTATACAGAAATGGTAGGGGATCATGGCGAGTCTTGGAGAGAACAGTTCGACAAAGTTCAAGATGCTGACTTTGGCTCAGGTCTTAGCTGCCCTGGGCCCTGGTCTTAGCTGCCCTGGACCCGGGAGACTGGATGGGATTGTTTGACTCGCAGGACGCTTATTTTCACATCCCCGTCCTGCCGGCCCACCAGCGTTACCTGCGGTTCACGGTAGGCCATGAGCACTTTCAGTCTACCGTGCTCCCCTTCGGCCTTACCAGCGCCCCACGGGTGTTCACGAAACTGAGCAGGTTAGGGGTTTCAGACTTCCCCTACCTCGACGACTGGTTGTTGAAGGCGGGCTCGGCCCAGACACTCGTCAGCCACCTCCAGACTACGGCCGAGCTGCACCTGCTGGGGTTCTCCATCAATGTGCCGAATCAACACCTGTGTCCCTCTCAGAAGCTCCTCTTCATCGGAGCGGTTCTAGACTCTTCACAGTTTCGGGTTGATCCTCCCGAACAGCGGGTTCGGGATATTCGGGCTTTGACTCAAATCTTTCAGCCGTTATCCCGAATCTCGGTCAGGTTGACACTGCAGCTTCTGGGGCTGATGGCCGCCTGCATTCTTCTTATGCATCACTCCCGGTGGCGGATGCGGGCTCTGCAGTGGGACCTGAAGTTTCTGATGCTGGCATCAGGGCAACTTGTCCGACCATGTCTTGATCTCGGAGGGCACTGCAAGACAGTTGCAGTGGTGGCTCACGGACCGCGATTGGGTCAGCGGCAGATCCCTCTCCCTACCCCAAACGGAGCACCTAGTTGTGATGGACGCGTCCCTCCAGGGCTGGTGGGGCCAAATGGGAGAGGCGGAGATCAGAGGCCTCTGGTCTCCGGCGGAGACCCGGCTCCACATCAACCTTCTGGAGCTGAGGGCGATCCGGCTTGCACTGAAGGTATTCCTCCCCTCTGTCCGGGGGAGTGTAGTGCAGGTGTTCACGGACAACACCGCCGCCATGTGGTACTCCAACAAACAGGACGGGGTGGGGTCGTGGACCCTATGCCAGGAGGCTCTGCGTCTCTGGTAGTGACTAGAACATCAGGGCGTGACCTAGGTGGTTCAACACCTGGCAGGTTCCCTGAACGCCAGGGCGGACGAACTCATCCATCGGTGCATGATGGATCACGAATGGCGTCTGAACTCGGACGTGGCGCAAGGCCTCTTTCAGCAGTGGGGGGAGCCTTGGTTAGATCTATTCGCCACAGAAGAGAACGCCCAATGTCATCGGTTCTGCGCCTTGGAATTTCCAAGGCGGCACTCGCTCGGAGACGCTTTTCGTCGCGAGTGGAGCTGCAGTCTGTTGTACGCCTTTCCACCTATACCACTTCTGCCCAGAGTGCTGAAGAAGATCAGACGCGACCGGGCCCAAGTTATCTTTGTGGCTCCGGACTGGGCGCGAAGATACTGGTATCCCGAGCTACTCAGCATGTCTGTCGATCCCCCGATTCGTCTACCTCTTCAGGAGGACCTTCTGTCGCAGCAGCAGGGGACGGTCCTCCAACCGAACCTGTCCAGTCTCCACTTACATGCATGGAGATGGAGCGGTGGCAGTTGAGGCCATTTGACTTGCCTCCTGAATTTGTAATGTGATTCTGGCAGCCAGGCGTCCCTCCACAAAATCGGTATACGCCTGCAAGTGGAACAAATTTGTGGCATGGTGCACAGCAAAGGCTGTGGATCCCCTTTCTGCCCCTCTTTCAGAGGTTCTCCTCTTTCTTCTCTCTCTTGCCCAGCAGGGCTCTGCTCTGGGCACTATCAAGGGCTACCTCTTCCATTTCCGCCTTCTTAAGGCTACCTGATCAGCCCTCTTTGTTCAAGTCCCCAGTTGTAAATAGGTTTTTGAAGTGCTTCACTCATATGTTTCTCCTTGTTCTTTTCGTTATTCCTCAGTGGGACTTGAACCTTGTTCTGACGTATCTGATGTGCTCTCCCTACGAGCCACTTCATAACTGTCCTCTTCGTCTCCTTACTCTTAAGACTGCATTCCTGGTTGCCATCACCTCTGCCAGGAGAGTGAGTGAGCTCCAGGCTCTTTCTTCTAAACCTCCTTTCCTTTCTGTCCATCCGGACAAAGCTGTGTTGTGGACGAGTCCCTCTTTCCTGCCCAAGGTATTCACAGCCTTCCACATCGAGCAGTCCATCACCTTGCCCAGCTTCTTTCCGCCTCCGCATCCCTCGGAAGAGGAAGAGAGGCTCCACCGTCTGGATCCAAAACGTGCGCTCTCCTTTTATCTGGATCGCACACGCCAGTTCCAGGTGGATGACCAAATCTTTGTTGGTTACGTGCGCGCTGAGAAAGGTAAGGCGGTGCACAAGCGGACCATCTCTCTGTGGGTCGTGTTGTGCATCAAGGCATGCTAATCTTTGGCTAAAAAGGAGTCTCCTGTTGGGCTGAGGGCCCATTCCACTCAGGCCACTGCGGCTACTACTGCCCTGGGTCGGGGATTCCCCTTGCAGGACATCTGTCAGGCAGCTACATGGGCCTCGCTGCACACGTTCGCAAGACACTACTGTCTGGACAGCCAAGTCCGGAGAGATGGCTTCTTTGGCCGTTCCATTCTCCAGGACTTTCTGGTGTGATCATTGGTTCGCAGACCCACCACTGGGGTTGGTATTGCTGGGGTATCTATTCTAACCTGGTCCTTTCAGATGCACAAGTTACTTACCTTCGGTAACGATAGATCTGTAAGAAACAATAGTTAGTATTAGATTCCTTACCGCCCCACCCATCCTCCCCGTTCTGCAAACCGATATCTAGGGTTAAGGTCATCCCTTACAGGGCCCTAGTTTCATGGCACCAGTGTTGGTTTTCATCATGGCTCTGCGTTTCTGGCGCAGAACAGCTATATATAAGAACTGACGTCAGCGCGTGAGGGCGGCGTCTAAGTACTCCGGCGACGTCATCCCGGCGCCGACGACGGACACGGAGCCGCAGACGACGCCTACCGACGCGCAAGGGTACTGCTACGCAAAAGTTTCCGGATCCAGTCTGACTCCTGGGGATATTCTAAGGTAAGGAATCTAATACTAACTATTGTTTCTTACAAATATATCATTACCGAAGGTAAGTAACTTGTGCTTCTAGCACTAACTGGAAGGACGTTTAAAGCACAAGAAATTCGAAAAATAGGCTATGCCCAAGTAAAATGCCAAAACTGTAAAAAAATTTTGGTTTTCTGCCAAAAGTCTGCCTGTTCCTGAAAGCTGGGATGATTGTGATTTTAACACCACCAACCCTTTGTTGATACCTTTTGCAGGGGAAAAAATAGACACTTTCTTCTGTAGCACCATTTCCCTATTTTTCCTAAAACAAACCAGAATTTGCAGTATTTCTGTAAATTTCTTAGTCCCCTCCAGGGGAATTCACAAACACTGGGTACCTTTAGAATGCTCAAGATGTTGGAATAAAAGGACGCAAATTTGGTGTGGATTCCATATGTGGACAACAATTGGAGGGGCCTAAGTGCAAACTTCCCCAAATGGGTTAGCACCAGGGGGGCTAGGGGGCCTAGCAGTGAAAAGGTTAATGTTGGTGTCTCTTAAGTTTTTCACTGGTCTGTATAAGCATTGCCTCTGACAGTATTTTGGCTGTTATTATTACTAGAATAAGCCGGTCCAGTCTGCAAAGCCAGGCTATTTGTGCTCATTCCTTTCTGAAAGTTGCATCATCCAGGAAGATCTGTGTGACATTGGTGACCCATAATCCCCTGGGGTCAGCCTTTGACTTTATGTACTCAGTTGTAAAATAGTCCTAATGCGGTTGCGCTTCAGGTCTGCAAGCATATCCAAATCCTTTGTCCAGGCAAGCCCCAGTCCAAGATGTCCTCCCTGAACAGGTCAGGAGGGCTGTGCCAGTCACAGCCCAATCTCAGACAGATTCCTTTCCTGAACAGGTTGGCAAGGCTGTGATGGTCACAGCCCATACCCAAACTGAGTCCATTCCTGAAAAGGTTGGTGGAGTTGTGATGGCCACAGCTAGACAGATAATAGTGTTGTGAAGCCTGAAACTATGGATCACTCCACTCAGACAGAGAGCATGGAGGAGGAAGAGAAATCTCCCTCCCACCAGACTTTAGGAAAGGATCAGCCTCCTCAGGGAACTGATCTGACCCCTTGTGAAGAAACTGCCCCAGAGGTAGTCAGGCCTAGCCTGGCAGAGCCTTTGATGTCAGTGGACCCTTCCAAGGTGGGACCCAGTCTGGAGAAGGTAACCTGCCCCTCTCTACCCTCTCAGTCAGCCCAGGGCTGTAGAGGTCAGGGAGGCCAGTGGTGGACCCCGAAGGGCCCCCTGTCCAAAAGTACTCCTCAATCAGCAGATTAAGGGCACTGAAGCTAGTAATCCTAGCCAAGTAAAAATAAAACAAACTCCTGAGGAATCCCCCTTAAATTTAGCTAGGGACCTCCCCCAGATGGACACTGTTGGGCACAGCCAAACCTGGGACCTAAAAACCCCAAACCTGACCTGTCCCTCCAGTAAGCCAAACAGAGGGACCCAGCCTCCAGCTTTAGGTAGCCAGAGGTTGACCCTGAGAGCTCACAGCAACTCAGTCATGGAAAGAAAGGCATATATGGTGGATAGTGATTGGAGGAAGTTGAGCCCAACATTAGTGGAGTCTCACTTCAGTACTCCATACCAGCACCAGCCTTTTACTTTGCCAAAACACACCACAGGTAGAGATTCCCTATGGTGGAGACCCTCAGATACCCTTAGGGTGAGGGATTGCTTAGTGGACCATGATATAGGGGGTAACCATGCCAGTGCATATACCACCTCATATGGCCACTCAGGCAATATAGGCTTACCTGGTCAAGGATAGCCTTATCTCCTTTCGTTTGGGGGGGGGGGGGGGGTTATGTAGGAAGGTGGATATCTGACTATGGTTACCCCCAACTTTTTGCCTGATGTTTTGCTGGTTTTTCGACTTAGTTGACCTGGGACCCTGGCCCCAGGCCTACTGCTCTCTCGGTAAAATGGATTCCATGTACCTTAGGTGCATTTACCAATTGGTACTGGGCCACCTTATCAGTCCCTGTACAGTATACCTTAGGTATCCAGGGCATAGGTGTACCCAGGGCCTACCAGGGGCTGCAGCATGTATTATGCCACCCCTGGCTGGCCATCCAAATCTGACACAACTGGCTGCACGACAGCTGGGGCAAGGTGGTGTAATCACCCTTTGCTTTAGATATAGTATCCCTATATCTAACCCTAAAATGGACACATGTATTCCTATCAGTCACTCCTATGGCAGGCCTTAACAATCCTGAAGGCAGAGTGCTTGGAATTATGTGAGATGGTCCTCTGGCATGAGCTGAGCCCGTTTGCAGCTTGCTGAACCAAGTCCTAATAGCTGTTCCATGATAACGCGTACCATATACTCTTAAGTGCATTATAATCCTCGCGGTTATTTGCCAACTTTGGTATCGCTTTATCAAAACATGTCGAGTAAGGTGTCATACGAATTGGAATACTAACCCCTCGCCAATTCTGGCGACGGGGTTAGCCCTTCTAGAGGGACACGACATGTATGTAACTGTGAACCCCGGTTAAAGCTAACTGGAGCCTCAGCATCACAAAATGGATGCTGCCACCACAGACACAAGTCTGACCTCCTGCTGCTGGAAGTCCTTCCATCGAGGAGAGCTTGGACAAAGGGTTTCCTGTCAGGGGCGGTGCTAGCACCATCCCAGACAGGGTTTTGTGTATCCCAGGTAGGCAGGGCTGAGAGGAAGGTGACTGCAAGTGGCACCCCGGTGCTCACTGTGCATATGCCGGCTTGAACCAGTTCCAGGGGCACACTAGCCCCTGAGCTGGGGAAAGTCCGGACAGGGAGAGGGGTGTAACCACCCCCTTCCTGGTCCCACCCATGGGCAGGGCCTAGTCGCGTGCCAGCCCCTTTTTTTAGAATGAAGGTAGGAGCGGGCCCCTTCCCGAATTAGATAATTCTGAATCTTGACTACTTTCCACGAAAGGAACTCTTGACTTTTTCTGAAGACTCTCCCTTGTGGCTAAGGAGTAGCCACCCTGCACCCGCAGGCACCATCTAAGCATCGCGGTTTGCTGTAAGTCCATCCTCCGGATCAAGACTGCCCAGCTCGATGAGACCCGGATTCCCTGGCATCTCTGACCTCTACCTGCATCATCAGCCCAGCTGAGATTCGTGGGCTTGACGATGTAGGAAGGTGGATACCTGACTATGGTTGCCCCCAACTTTTTTGCCTGGTGTTTTGCTGGTTTTCCGACTTAGTTGGCCTGGGACCCTGCCAATCAGGACCCCAGGCCTACTGCTCTCTCTGTAAAATGGATTCCCTGTACCTTAGGTACATATCCAATTGGTACTGGGCCACCTTATCAGACCCTGTAACTCAGGGCATAGGTGTACCCAGGGCCTACCAGGGGCTGCAGCATGTATTATGCCACCCCTGGCTGGCCATCTAAATCCGACACAACTGGCTGCACGACAGCTGGGGCAAGGTGGTGTAATCACCCTTTGCTTTAGATATAGTATACCTATATCTAACCCTAAAATGGACACACAGATTCCTATCAGTCACTCCTATGGCAGGCCTTGACAATCCTGAAGGCAGAGTGCTTGGAATCGTGTGAGATGGTGCTCTGGCATGAGCTGAGCCCGTTTGCAGCTTGCGGAACCAAGTCCTAATAGCTGTTCCATGATAACGCATACCATATACTCTTAAGTGCATTATAATCCTCGCGGTTATATGCTATCTTTGGTATCGCTTTATCAAAACATGTCGAGTAAGGTGTCATACGAATTGGAATACTAACCCCTCACCAATTCTGGCGACGGGGTTAGCATTCCACCCTTCTAGAGGGACACGACATGTATGTAACTGTGAACCCCGGTTAAAGTTAACTCAAGCCTCAGCATCACAAAATGGATGCTGCCACCACAGACACAAGTCTGACCCCCTGCAGCTGGGAGTCCTTCCAGCGAGGGGAGCTTGGACAAAGGGTTTCCTGTCAGGGGCGGTGCTAGCACCATCCCAGACAGGGTTTTGTGTATCCTGGGTAGGCAGGGCTTTAGAGGAAGGTGACTGCAAGTGGCACCCCGGTGCTCACTATGCATCTGCCGGCTAGAACCAGTTCCAGGGGCACACCAGCCCCTGAGCTGGGGAAAGTCCGGCATGGGAGAGGGGTGTAACCACCCCCCTTCCTGGTCCCACCCATGGACAGGACCTAGTCGCGTGCCAGCCCCTCTTCCTAGTATAAAGATAGGAGCGGGCCCCCTTCCAAATTAGATCATCTTTGAATCAAAAAACTACTTTCCACGAAAGGAACTCTCGACTCTTCTCAAGATTTCACCCTTGTGACTAAGGAGTAGTCACCCTGCATCCGCAGGCACCATCTAAGAACACTGCGGTTTGCTGCATGTCCTTCCTCCGGAATCCGACCGACCAGCACGACGAGACCCGGCTTCCCTGGCACCTCTGACCTCTACCTACCTCTACAGCTAAGCTGAGAACTGTAGGTACGACGAGACCTCGAGGGACTGGCCATCATCAGAATTGCACGACTTCTATCCAGCACGACCGCCGAGGGATCCTCTGGCGAGTGCTTTGGGGTCCGAGAAGCCCCGACCCTGAGCAGCTCCAGCACCGAAGACCAGCCCCCCAGCATCCACGAGATCTGCGTGGGGTCCTTCTGCTTTTTGGCTGCTCACCGCGCTGTCTGGCTACTAGCCCGCTGGCTTGTGGCCTTCCCGACGACGACCGACGACATCACCACTGCTAGTCTGGTTGCTCCAGACTGGCCCTTGCTCCCTTCCAAAAGAGGAGCACCCCGGACCCTCCATGTCCACTCCAGACGCCATTTTAGGTCCACCGCGTGGGCTTGAATTTGCCAAGACTTGTTGCCCCAATCCTGGGTCCAGCGACGTCGACCGCATCAACCATCGTGGGACAGCTCGCACCTCCATCCTGGTCGCCGACAACGCCTCCTGGTCCGTGAGACTGCAGAGCCCAGCGTCGCCCACTCACCTGGTCGAGGTGACTCCATCCGGTGCCCTCCTGGTGCCCATCTGATCACTGGCTAGTGATTCAGGACTTGGTCCCCTCTGCTTACAGGTGTCTTCCATCTTCGATCCAGGCTTGGATCCACCGAACAATCTTCACTGGTCGCCTGCCAGCAACTCCTTCTTTCAGGCTCCTGGTTCGTCAACGAGGGTTTCCGACGACACTTGAACCCTATGCAGCCGCAGCTCCTGGGCTAGGTAACTTCGGCATTTCGGTGCCCCAGCATAGCCTCACTATCCAAAGGGTCCAGATCCACTCTCGTTTTCAGCCTACCTTAACGGGTTCGCCCGAGAACACTAACTTTGCTTTTACTAGCCTCCATAGACTTTGTCCCGCATCCCGCGTGAGAGTGCACACTCTGCACCCGAGTCCCCTAGGCCTCCTACTAGTAATCTGAAGGTTCAGTAACGTAGTCCTAGCGATTCCAAAGCCTATTAGTCCAGTACTGACCTGCTAGTAATTTCGCATTCCACTTCCATAGTATATGGTTTTCCGTGCCCCTCGGGCATTTGTGTAAATTGTGCAACTTAAAGTATTTTCGTAAGAGTTTTGTTGTGTGCTTAGTACCCTGTCCTCATAAAGAGTACAGGGCTGTTGTGATCTAAATAAATACACTGTTTATTTTCATAACACTTGTGTGGTGTCCTTTCACTTGGTGTTCAAGGGGTATATGTGATGGTATAACAGCTGGCTTAACACGCCCTCTAGAGTTTAGCCCGAAGACTGCTCGTATCCATGCTACTAGGATAGCTGGTCTATAAGGTTGACTTACAACCAATCATCAATAAGGGTTGTTTGGACTGATACAAAGTGCTCACTAGAATAGTGAACATTATATATCAGGCCAACTTCTCACAGACGAGACCTGAGGGACCGGCCATCTTCAAAACCTGCACGACGCTTAACCAGCACGACCGCCGAGGGATCCTCAAGTGAGTGCTTTGGGGTTTGAGAAGCCCTAACCCTGAGCAGCTCCAGCACCGAAGTCCAGCCCCCCAGCATCCACGAGATCTGCGTGGGGCCCTTCTGCTCTTTGCTGCTCACCGCGTTGTCTGGTCACTTGCCTGCTGGCTAGTGGCCCTCCTGACGACGTACCACGACAATTTCATCGCTGGTCTGGTTGCTCCAGACCGGCCCTTGCTCCCCTCCAAACGAGGAGCACCCCGGACCCTCCTGGTCCACTCCAGACGCCATCTTGACTCCACCGCGTGGGCTTGACTGTGCCAAGGTTTGTTGCCCCAATCCTGGGTCCAGCATCGCCGACAGCAGACACCTTCGTGGGACAGCTCGCACCTCCAGCCTGGTCGCCGCAACGCCTCCTGGTCCGCCTCCTGGTCCGAGGGACAGCAGAGTCCAGCGTCGCCCACTCACCTGGTCGAGGTGACTTCATCCGGTGCCCTCCTGGTGCCCTTACAATCACTGGCTAGTGATTAAGAACTGAGTCCCCTCTGCTTTCAGGTCGTCTCCATCACCGATCCAGGCTTGGATCACACCGAACATCTTCACTGGTCGCCTGCCAGCAACTTCTTCTTTCAGGCTCCATAGACTACAACGAGGATTCCCAACGTCTTTTGAACCCTATGCAGCCGCAGCCCCTGGGCTAGGTAACCTGAGCATTTCGGTGCTCCAACATAGGTTCACTATCCAAGTGTCCAGATCCTTTTTCGTTTTCAGTCTATCTAGTCGGATTCGTCCGATAACAGTAACTTTACAAATACTAGCATCCATAGACTTTGTCCCGCATCCCGTGTGAGAGTGCACACTCTGCACCCGATCTCCCTAGGCCTCCTGCTCCTAACCTTAGGGTTCAGTAGTGTAGTCCTAGCGATCCTGAAGCCTCTGGATCTTGTTACTTACCTGCTAGTATTTCGCATTCCACTTTTAGTGTATATGGATTTTCGTGCCCCTCGGGCATTTGTGTAAATTGTGCAACTTAAAGTATTTTCGTAAGAGTTTTGTTGTGTGCTTAGCTCCCTGACTCATAAAGAGATCAGGGTAGACTTGTTATAAATAAATATCCTTTTATTTTCATAACAACTTGTGTGGTGTCCTTTCACTTGGTGTTCAAGGGGTATATGTGATGGTATAACAGCTGGCTTAACACGCCCTCTAGAGTTTAGCCTAAAGACTGCTCTTGTCCATGCTACTAGGATAGCTGGTCAATAAGGTTGACTTACAACCAATCATCAATAAGGGTCGTTTGGTATGATACACAGTGATCACTGGAAGAGTGAGCACTATATATCAGACCAACTTCTCACAGTCGTCATTACGAACTCCACAGCACCATAATGGCTACTGACAAGTTTGCTATAAAAATTCTCAGCACATTAAACCCACACTGATGCCAGTGTGGGATTTAATGTAAAATGCACTACAGAGGGCATCTTAGAGATGCCCCCTGAAACCTAACCTACAATCCACGTCTTGTCTGAGAGGCTGCCTAGACTGCCACACATCAGAAATGTTGCTGGACCCCTGGGTGTAGAGCCCCTGCTTTCCTGGCCCTGCAACAATGCACATCCTGGGCGAGGTGCTAGGTCTCCTCCCCCAGAATGGGCAAGGGGAATCTTCAAAGACATACCGCCTTTGTGAGCTTCTCCAGGCCACTTGCATTTCTCAGCAACTGACCCCTACCGTTTCTGACCCCCACTCTGTCAGGAAGTCTGGAGAGTAACCCTATGTGAGGAAGGTGGGTGTGCCAGCCTGTGCCAACTCCACCCCTCAGGTGGGAGAGGCGAGGTGAAGCACAACTCGGGGCTCCGGCCATCTTGAGGATGGGGAGCCATGCCCAATCAGAGATAGGCTCCTGCCCCCCTCCCACAGGAGAGGAGCAGGATAGGGGGTGTACTCACCCCAGAACAGGGACCTATTGGTCCCTGCCCTTGCCCTACCTATATCGCCCCTAAATTTTGTATTTAGGGGCACCCTGAACCTTCCTTCCTTAGATCCCAATTTCGAAACAAAAAAGTAGACCAAGAAGAAGAAGATTTGCCGTGCAGCTGCTAACAAGAGGATGACACCAATTGACTTGTCCCCAGCCCTACAGGTCTGTTGATCCTTGAACCTACTCCTGCTAAATCTTGGTGTCTCCTGCGGACTGCAACCTGGAGAACCCCAGAGGACCTGCCTGCCTTGACCCTCTTAGAGACTGGGACTCCCATGAGCAGTGGTTCTGCTTAAACAGCGACACCCCTGGTTCCAGCCAGGAAACGCGAATCCAGCACACTCTGCACCCGCCGAGCTCGGCCTGTGCCCGAGTGGACAAAGACCCTGAGGACGTCCCCCCGACCATTCTGACCTGGAATCCAGTGCCCAAGGACCCCCCTCGACGACCCCGATGACACCAGCAGCCTCAGAATCGGGGACCCCTCCAGCCGCAACCAGCAGAGGGTAAGATTTCCCGATTTTAAAAGACACCCCTGCCCCCGGGGCCCTCTGGCCCCCTGTGCCCAACTCCGGGGTGCCTACCTATCCTCTAAGACCCCAAATTACCCCTCGAAGTGTTGGTCGCTACCGAAGAGTCTCCGTCCCTGAGCCTGCAGCCTTTGTCCACTTTCCAAGAACTCCATGAATAACATTGAGCCAGACGGCTCAAAAGCACCCTGCACCCAGCCGCCCGAGTGCCCCTGGAAGTGCAACCTTTGTCTTCATCTGCTTCCCCATTTGCCGTGAGCAAGTGACCAGGAGCCCAGCTCCCACAGCTGCGTGGCCGCTAGCCAGCAGCCACCAACCGCAGGCCCCCTGCCTCTCCTTGGATAACATTGGGCCTAACTACCTCTGCACCCGGCTGCCCCTGTGTCGCTGAGGGTGTAACAACTGTACCTACCTGACCCTGGGAGACCCCCGAGTCTATGCCCAGAACCTCAACTCTGCCAGTCCAGTACTTACCCAAAAGCTGATAACTCACTTTCCTTCCATAGGATAACATTGACTGTTTCACTTGAAAATTCTTCTAAGTGTGGAGTTCTGGAACTTTAAAATATTCATCTAAAATCAGCTGAACAACAAATTCCGATTTACTCATCTGGTATCAGGATAGAACCCAGTGCTTCATCTTTTAGCCTAGCATTGACCCTGAAAAGTAATTTTAACCGTATTTACTAGTAACTTGAATTGCCTTCCATAGGAACCCATTGTCTGGTTTTCATCAGAAATGTCGATTTTTAGAAACTACAAATATTCCTTAAAAATCGCCTGTTTGACTTAACCACATTCTTTCAACTGTAATCAGAACACTATTAAACTGCTAAGTGAATTTCCTCCCATAGGATAACATTTGTGACTCTGTGTGAAAAAGTTTTGAAGTGTCAACTTTTAAAATACAATAATATTCCTTAAAAATCACTACTGTAACCAAAACACTTTTACTTAACTGTTTACAGTGCATGTCCCAGGACTGAATCTAGGATCCAGTCCTGTGGTTAGAAAAGTAATCTACAAAGTAACTATTTGCTTTTAACTAGAAATTCTCATTGAGCGCAATGTTGCTTAGTGTTTGAAATTGTGTTGCCTATTGCAACAACTGTAGCTATTGTAATCAAAAAGTCTATTGCCTATTTGAAAAGTATTTAACTAAAGTAATTCATTCTGAGAAAGTATATTTTGAGACCTTGTTGGTTCTAAAATAAAACTGCTATATCTTTTGATACAAAACAACTGGCCTAGAGTTCAGTTCTTGAGTGTGTGAAACCATTTGCTGACTGAATGTGTACAACATATTCTTTACACTGTCCTCTGATACTGCCTTACTGCTCTACTCGACCAAGCTACCACTTTAGAGCGTAAGGTTATATCTAACTTTAGCCTCTGCCATACCTCTGGGGACTGTGGACTCTGTGCACACATTACCTTACTTTGGTCCAGTATATACAGAGCCACTTTCTTACACTTACCAACTGCAGAAGGATGAAAGGCTGAGTGGACCTGTCAGGATTTGAACCTGTGACCATGAAATCAAAAACAGGCCTCTACAGTGGACGCATTAGTCCACTAAGCCACCAGACACGACATCCCTATATTAGTACAACTTTTCATATTTAAAAGGTGCATGATTTTGCATAGTTTAAGTATATGTAAGGCTATAATAATTCTTGGTTATTTTTTTCTCAAATTGTGATACTGACCTTGATATGAACTTTAGCGTTAAACACAGAAATTATGGAGTCAAAAAGTCAATGTACACCATTGTATAGATTTCATTTTTGTATTTTTGGTACAGGTGATCGGTTTCGCAGTATAATTGATGATGCTTGGTGGTTTGGAACCGTGGAGAGTCAACAGCCTTTCCAGTTGGAGTATCCTGATAGCTCTTTTCAGTGCTACAGTGTGCAGTAAGGCAATTTAAATATTTGGGAATAGTGAAATTAATTATTCTTTACCGTTTATTAAAAAAAATGCCAGTCCTTTTCACAAATTGTCATTGTAGAAAAGTATTTCCTCTCCGATGTTAGCCATAGGCTGGTATGTTACATATATGTAAGTACATAACAGTATAAAGGTTAGTGATTGCAGGATGTGTACAGAAATTGCATGTACAATAAATGCAACAAAATAAGAAAAAACCCTTATGTATAAAAATAGTTTACAGAACACCCTTTAGCTAACATAATCTCTCATTATTAATAGGCTTCTTAATTCCGATGGAGCTGGAGCAGCTCCATCGGAATTACAGTTTTCTTAGCTTTCACATGGATATTTTGGTTGCTAAAAATTGCCTTAATTTTGTTGTGAAAGTCTGGGGGTAAATGAGGAATTGCCACAGGGTTTAAGCCTTATAAGGATAGTCACAAACAAATGTTAGGTAACAGATTCACATAAGTTGGTGTTTAGAATTATCGCACAAATCCAAGTCTTGCAAGAAATGCTTCCTGATGAACCGTAAGGCAATCGGGGGATGCCAAGCCATACTTGACTTCGCCATGCACTGATGTGGGTGCTTAAGTCCCACTCAAAGTCGAGGGAGAGGACCTGCTCCCAAGGTTGTTCTGCAAAAGATCTTCCTTGCCTTAAAAATCCGTAGGCAAGTTGAAGAAAAAGAAAAGCAAGAAAATGGAGCATGGTTCTCCCCATCCCACCACTCTCAACCTGAGAAGTAGGCAGATGTCAAGGTGCCTGTCAGTCTCATCTCCTGTCAAGGAACCAGTTCCTCACCTTGTTTCGATGCACCCCAAATTCCGGGTTCCATCTGCAACATCATAGGAGATAATCTTTCAAAAAAGCCAAGTTGTAAATATTTGGCACCCTTTTCCCTTCCTTTGATGCTTTTGGGCCCCACAGGTCCGAGGACACCTCCAGTCTGATTACTGTCAGCCAATCCGTCCTCAACTCCCTCTGTGCCTAATGTCCCAGCTGCAGGGTCTGCATCTCCGGCACCAATGTCAATCAAACTTTGATTCCGGCACCAAGATCCATGCCGACAACGCCCCTGATGCTAGAGTAGGACCAGATTGTTTCATTTGACTCTGAAAAGAATTCCACATGACCGACCAAAGTTGCCTCCAGTGCAAGTCCTGACGCAACCTCATTCAGACTCAGACAGGACATTGACCTTTCCTAGAAGTTGCCCACAAGCACTCCACCCGAACCCTCAGCAGAAGAATCTGCACAATTTGATGCAGTGATCTGGTGGGTGGACGAAGTCTTTGACTTAAAGCTACTATTAGAAGTAAAAACAAATGTCTTCAAAGAGGTTCTGCAGCCTGGTCAGGCTTCAACAGAGCCCCTTTTTCCTTTTAATGAGGCCCTCACAGACACATTAATTAGCACCTGGGTATAGCCTTGCTTTTGACCGCCGGTCTAATCTGAGAACCTAATGGTCCAGGCATCTGAAAGTAGAGTGGATTGGGACTAGTTTCCCTTGACTCCTTCTCAAAGAGTAAGGAAACATATGGAGACATTTTGGAAACAGATGTTTTCCTCAGCTAGTCTCGTTCTTCGCTCTGTCAATGCTCTCTCCTGAACGATATTTGCCTGCATTGTGATCAGTGAAATCTTGCCAGCAGTCCCCCATGAATGCTGCTCCAGCCTAGCACAAATAATTCCTGATAACCAAGATATGACAAAATATGTTATCCTTTCAAGGACTGGACATCAACAACTGTTTAGGCAGGGCTGTCTGTACCGTTGTGGTGCTTCCACGCCTCGTATATGAGATCCTCAGTTTTTTCAGGTGATGTCCTGGCATCATTGACGGATATACCATTTAACAATATTAGGATCTTCGGGGACAAAACATACTCTGCAGTAGAGCGCTTTAAAGAAAGCAGTGCCATAATAAGCTCCCTCTGACTTTAGGCGCACATACAGCAGTATCTGTAACAATTCTGTCCCTTTGGAGGCTTTGGAATGGGTATGGCGTACAGTCTATGTCAAAGTCCACCACCTCAACAATAGGGTCCCCCAGTCCTATTGATGCCCTTTCCAGGGATCCAGCCGGCAGCATCTAGACCAGAAGGGACAATGTACTACACAGTATCCTGCCTGTCCCCCTTCAGCTTCCAAGGCACCTTAGTTCTCTCTCAGTGAATCATGAATACCCTTTAGGAGGCATGATAAGGTAATACATCCAAGGGTGACAGCGCATTACATCTGATAAGTGTGCCCCCCAAATAGTCCTACAGTTTAACCTCCTCCTCCTCTTTCTGTCCGACCTGCCATGTGTACCTCCTACATCAGAGCAGCTTTCTTGGTACCATTTGTTCTGTCTGCTGCAGGAAGTCCAGGCTGTTTTGGTTTGTTTGTCAGTTTGGACTGGACTGTTCCCATGAGACACAGGGTCAAGACTGACTTGCATATGGCTGTGTCTTAACTGGGGTGTCGAGGTGAGCTAAAGAACGATGATGGATTCAACCCAGATCTGTGACTGGGGGTGAGTGTCTGAAAAGTTTCAGTGCTCAGTCTGTCATCTCATTGTGTTTGCTCTTTTGGACTTGTGGACAAAAGATCCATTGCAAGGGTTCTTCCATCGAAAATTAAGAATGGGTGCTGTTACAGTTATTTCCTTTGCCAAATATGGCTGGAGGCCACTATCCTATTTTAGATCTTCACCCTTTCAACTTCTTCCTGATAAAAAACCAAAATCAATATGTTCACGCTGGCACAGGTTCTATCAGCTTTTGGTCTACGAGACTGGGTGATAACATTGGATCTGCAGGGATCATATTTGCACAGTCTCCTCCTGCAGTCACACTGGTGCTACCTATGGTTCAAAGACGGCCAACCACGGTTATGCTCCTCTGGCTCCTCAGGGTCGATGTGATGCTATAAGGGTTCCGCTTCCAGATCTTTCCGAACTCAATTTGAATTACACTGAGTTCAAGTCGGATCAGGCAGGGGACAAAGGACGGGAAGGGACAGCAGGGACAAAGGATCTGTAAAACACAAGCAGACAGATTAGCACACACCCCTAATACTCTAGTCTACTCTCAATAGATCTCACTAGAAGGCCGGTTACCTTATATGCAGATCCTCTGTCAAATAAAACAGCAAAACACCCAAGACCACTTCAGTGATTCAAACCATAACCTGCACAATATATCTCCTGATTGATTCATCAGTGTATGTAGAGTTTTTCCTTTCCTTTATCTATCTTGTAAATACAAGTTCATTGTCATGGCCAATTCCAATTACTGACCGGAGTACCTAATTAGCGGCGTTATCACCACCGCCTTACTTTGTAACCACAAGTCACTGCACAGTGTACTAATTTCTCCGCTGTGTATCTACAGCTTTACATTTGAAACAAAAGGTAGCGATCCTCCTCAGTCTGATTCAAAACGCTTTCCCCAATTCAATTGAACTAGTTGCCCTAATCCGTAAGTGCTCCACCTCTACGGGGATCAACACGCTTCAACTAAGGCCTAGTTATATATGAGTCAAAAAGAAACCTTTTGGCGAACAGTTTCGGACCCTCCGTTGACATTCACGAAGAGGTCCATAAATTCTTTCCGCTAAACGAGCGGAGCAATGTCAAGTCTCGAGAGAATGAGCTTGGCTCTTCTCTCCCTACCTGCGGCCGCTCTTCCTTCAACTGTTGGCCTCTGGACTTCAGCGGATCCTCGCTCTCCAGGACTCTGAAAGGAACAAAACGGCCAGCTTCTCTGATGCGACGTCTTCCCTCCGGAACGCCGAAAAACACTGTGGCACAAGAATTACGCGCGCGCATGCAAGCGCGCGGCTCTCCTAAATCTCCTCCCATGCCTCTAAGCCTTGTGGGCCTTGTAGTCCCTATTTCGCTATTAACGTTCAGGTAGGCACCTAGCTGGATCCCGACAACCACATTTTCAGCTTTCTGTGCTCCATTTGGCCTCACCGGGGCGCCCGTGTGTTCAGGAAAGTGATTGCTACAGTCTGAGCACATCCTTCAAAAGTTTGGTATACTAGCCTTCCTGTTCCTCATGGACTTGATGTTGAAGGCAGGCTCACCATAGTTGATCATAAATTACCTCCTGATGACTATCATCCTCCTAACATCTTTTGGGATCTCTATTGGTGTGCCACGGTAGCACCTAACTCCTTCAGAGGCTTCATTTCATTGGAGCCATTCTGGATACAGTGCAGTGTCGAGCCTTCCGTCTAAGACAACAACTCCATGACATTTGGGCTATGATCTGATATTTCATCCTGGATCTCAGTGAGCAAGACTGATACTTCTTGGCCTCGTGGATCCTGCAAATGGACCACGCCATTGGCATATGTGGGCTCTGTAGTGGGATCTGAAGTCTGTGGGCTCAGCACCAGAGAAATCTGTCACATTCCATCCAGGTGTCGAAGGAGACAGCAAAAGATCTGCATTGGTGGTTACTAGACCGCAATTGGACGAATAGCTGACTGATATGGAGCTGGCTCATTGGCAGAGACCCAATGCACATCATTCTGCTGAAGTTGCACACAATTTGCTTGCCACTAAAAGTATTCTTTCAGTCCTTCAAGGGGGAACGTGTGCAAACCCTCACAGACAACACTTCTACCCTCTGGTACTGCTATATCTAGGGCAGTGTTGGGTAGTGGACCCTGTGCCAGGAGGCCTTACGCCTATTGAACTGGCTGAATTATGCAGTCTCTGCGCATCCTAAGCCTCATGCTGGAAAACTGAGCAATGACAGTTAACTGCCTTTGACCTACTTCGATCTACCGGAAATTGTGATTGCAATTTGAACAGCTAGGTGTCCATCCACCAAGAGCATCTGTGTTGGACACTGGGAGAAGTTCATTGTTTGGTGTTCTTATCAGCATATCCTACCTGTACAAACCCAGCTGTCTGATGTTTTACTTGTTTTCCTATCTTTAGTCCAGCAAGGCCTTGCTGTGGTTCCTTTAAACATTAATTGTCAGCCTTATCAGACTTTTTTACGATTATCTGATCAACCATCTCTATTTAAATCACTTGTACCATCTCTGTTTAAATCACTTGTGGTGCTGCTTTTCTGAAATGGTTAACTCACATATTTCGACAACTTAAATTTCGTTCTCACAATTTTAGTGTTTACCCCGTTTGAACCAATGCCCACCTGCTCTCCCAGGTTAACCCTGAAGACTGCTTTCGAAATAGCGATCACATGAGATTGTCACATTAAAGAGTTACAAGCATGTGCAGCAACAGTTTTTTTCTGGCATAACTAGTGCTGAGGATTAAGATAGCGTTCCTAACAAACGTTGTGATGCCTTTTCATATCATACAGTCGATTACTTTGCTAGCGTTCATTGCGACACCATATCCAGGCAAGGAGGAAGAGATACTCCATGGTTTTGTCAAGCTGCTTCAGCTGCGTGCGCTCCACCTGATCAAAGCAGGTAGCGAGACGAGCTGCTTTCTTGCGCTGTGAGCAGCAGCACACACAGCAGCACCAGTGGGCCAGCGCTTCTCCCTCCCACACTTACATCTCCCATTGTCTGTTGACGTTCGCCTGTCAAATGACTCTCCTAGCCACAGGAGGACCAGGAAATTCCCTTGGGGCCATCTGCCAGCACAGTCCTCTACCCCCACAGTGGGGGAATTCCAGCCGCGTCAAAGCAGCTAAGTAGCTGCCACTACGTCATCCAGGCGATCACAACGTGTACGACGGACAGGGAGCCGTACAACACCACCTTCCGACGTGCAGGGTTACTGCTGACGAAAACGTTCTGGATCCAGTCTGACACCTTGGGGTAATTCTAAGGTAAGGAATCTATCACTAACTAATGTCTCTTACAGATATATCATTACCGAAGGTAAGTAACTTGTGCATCAATAACCTTAAGCTGCAAGCTGTTCATCTAGCGATCAAAGCCTTACTAATTCGCCTACAACACCAAGTTGTCCTTATTCGAACAGGCAATATGACAACAATGTATTATTTATAAAAACGTGGAGCCACACTCTCTCCAATTATCTCACTTAGCTCAGAAAATATGGCAATTAGCTATACACCACAAAATTAGTTTTTTAGCAGAACATGTCCCTGGACAAGCAATCAGTTTGCGGACTTTCTGAGCGATCACAACAAGAATGTGAAATTCACCCCAATGTTATTAAACCATACAAATGGGGATTCCAAGGGATAGACCTGTTTGCTACAAAAGAAAACACGAAATCTGCACACTTTGCAACAGATATCACCACCATCAGTCGAAAGGCAATGCTCTATAGATGAACTGGTTAGGGATATTTGCATATGCTTTTCCACCTCTACCACTACTTCCATTAGTGGTCAGGAAATTCAGGCAAACATTGTTCACCATGATACTAATAGCTCCCACATGGGCTCGACAACCTTGGTTCTCAGCACTCATGGAACTATCTCTAGTCCCACACTAGAAGCTTCACCTCAACCCGGACCGTCTCACGCAGAACCATGGAACATTTAAACATCCCAATCCCAAAGAAATTAATCTTGCAATTTTGTTCCTGAAGTCTTAGAGTTTGGATGCTTAAATTTTCCTCTAGACTTAATGAACATTCTTAAGTAGACTCTTAAACCAACTACAAGGCAATGTTATGCAGCAAAACGGAAACGTTTTCTTATATTCTATCACAACATCTTTTTTTATCCTCTGCAAGCAATTACACAAACTCTTATTTTATTCCTATTGCATTTACAAACTGCTGGATTAGCATATACTTCTATAAGATTACATCTTACAGCTATTGCCGCATATCACCTGAATAGACAACACATATCAGTGTTTAAAATTCCTGTTATGAAAGCTTTCATGGAGGACTTAAAATAATAATTGTCCCTAGATTTTCACCTGCCCCAGCATGGAATTTAAACAGTGCTCTAACATGATTAATGGGTCCTCCTTTTGAACCTTTACATTCTTGTCAGTTGCTATATCTTTCATGGAAACTTGTTAGGGCTCGGGCCTAGCGTACACTGCGTAAGCAGTGTGGGTGTGGCCCAGAGTCCTGTTCCAGGCGATTTGAAATTGGACCCTGCATTCCACAAGGCTCGTGCCCTTGTGGAATCCAAGGCGCAATTTAATTGGCCTTCCGGTGCGTGCTGTTTTTAAACAGAACACGCAATAGGCCATAGGCGGTCGCGTAGCTCCGCCTATGGCCTATTGGTGTCTGATACGCGCACCAGAAGGCCATATCTCTTCAATTACCGTGGCTGTTAAGCCGCGGTAATTGAAGTGATATGCTCGCAGTGGCGCGCGCGTACCACTAGAGGGCTTTATTTTTTTTTTTTTTACAATTCGATCGCTTTTGCAATCGGTTAAAGTGCAGCTTGTTTAAGTTTATTATTCCATTTTTTAATGGTTATTCAATATATATATACTTTTATTTAATATACACTTTCCCCCCTGCGGTGTTATTTGATGTCCCTGTTTCTATCAACTTTGTGTTGCTCTACCTGTGAGTGACAATTGATTTGTGCGTGCTTGGATGGTTGTTGTTGAGCAAAGCCGGTGTGGCTTTTACGACAATGCTTTTTTTCGCCACTTTGTGTTTAACTTGGTAAATTTAGTCTTTACAAAGATGGGATGTCTTTTAAAAAAGTTACATTGAAATCGCTTGGACTTGCACAGAGTCTTAAGGTTTGAGAACTGGTAATGAAGTACACAATTTGGGTATCCAGTGTCGCTTGACACCAAAAATCGCATCCTAGGAGAGTGGAGACAAATGCGCATCACAAGTTGTGAAGTTTGCTCCGAAGTGTGCTGCTGATTTACGGCCCCCTTCCCTCCGGGGAATGTGCTGCTGCTGCCTGTCCCCCATGCGCCACCCCTAACCCCGCCTCCCTCGATGCCCCGCAATCACCCCATCTGGCTGGGGACTGGAGGCCATGAGAACCGGCGCGCCCTCCACGGGGCAGCCGGAAAGATAAAAGTAAGCGGCCTGGGCGCGCCATGTGATCCCCGGCGCTTGCCTCCAATTCACAGTTTTTTGCTCGGTAATAATCGCAGCCACGTCCTCCCCCACGTGCGAACCAATGCGAGGCATGAAGCCCCGGCTGTGCACGCAGCGTGTATTTGTGTCTAGGGAAGTAAAATCGTGGCCTGGTGCTGAGTGTTGTGGTCCATCCCCTGCCCCCACCGCCCCTGGACGGGCATCCGGGGAAAAGATCCATGCAGAATGAATGCTGCAGCCCTTCCTCGCATATTACGTGCTGCTTTATTGAACCGGAAATCCGCATTTAATTTTCAATGGTGCACTTAAAAGATGTTTTTTTTTCCTGCTTCGCTCAAACAAATGTACATGTTCTTCAGGCTTCAACTTTTTAAATGTATTTTTAAATTATATGTTAAGAGTTGCGATTCAGCAGGCCATGATCTGAGCGCGACCGCTGGGTTTACGCACTTCTTATCCAGAGAAAGTAATACCCTAGATTATTGCAGTCTGTATTCTTGCTCAATCACTCACGCTGACTCAGGTTCACTCACTCATGCGGCCGGTCTTGATCACTCACTTATTGGCTCATCCCATGAGGAGTGAGAATAGGGTACTGCTTGCGTCTTCTTTTTTTGATAGATCATTTGCTCACTCATTCACTCGCTCCCATACTGCCTAAGGCTTACTTACTAGGACCCGCTGCCTCATTTGGTCACTCATTGCAGCTCATTCACGTACTCATTCACTCACTGACTCACTTGCCCTCCCCCTGCTCACACACTAATTCAGAAACTCACACACTTACCGATGCTCACACATCACAAACTGGCTACGGCTTACTAACTCGTTCTTACCTGCTTACTCACTCACTCACCTGCTCACTTGTTCATTTTCATTCATGGTTCCTCTTTCGCACACTCATTCGCTCATGTTCTCACTGACTCACTTGCTCTCTCCTGGTTTGTTGTAACGTATCTAGGCCTCTAGTGTAATTTTCCCGATTCATGCCCTTATATAGGTATAACTTATCAAATCCTTATATAGGCATACGAATCATAACCATATTTAGACACAGCCAATGCAGTCCAAATACGGCATGGCTACTTCCACTAAGCTCCCAGAGTACGAGTTCTTGAAGACAACCAGACTTCAGCAGTACGGGAATTCCCCCTGCTTGAGTATTGATTTGTCCCAGAACTCCTGGAGTGTGTAAAGAACTTCGAGTTCTTAGTGACGTTATTATGTCCACCCTTAGGTCAAACTCGACACCTTCCAGGTATAAATATGCCCACTTCTGATAGATACATCTGCCTTGTGGATTCCTCACCTTGTGAATATCCCCCTTGCCCCAGCAACGTTCGGAAAATTCTTTGTAGCACGCCGGTGTGGTCGACGTCATAGGAGCACGGCATTGTGCGCGACTCCGTCTGACGTCACCGACTCCTCATAAGGCCCACGTCGACGTGATGACGTCAGTTCCCTTTTTTCCGCGTCGTCGACGCTAACGGTTTCTGGGATCTTCTGCAATACTTTGAGTATCTTGTTACTATTTTGTGTAACTGTTTCTCTTTTGAGATTTTCTTCTTCGTCGAGGATGTCGTCGAGGAAGACGGGGTTCAAGCAGTGTGGTTCGTGTGCCCGAATGATGTCGATCACTGATCCGCATGCCGATTGTCTGGTGTCTTGGGTCGGACCATGATGTTAAGAACTGTCGTTCCTGCTTCAGATGAACCCCAAGGCCTTACAAGAGCGGGAGGCGAAGCTTCTTCTTGCGAAGGTGAAAAAAAGAGAAGCTGGAAGGTCTTCGAGGTCGGTTTCCAGGCGCTCGAAGTCGAGGCAGATGTTGCGGTCGAAGTCGAGGTCGAGGTCGGCTTCGAGATCGAGATCCAGAGAGAGGTCGAGGTCTGGATCCAAGTCGGCTTCGGGTCATGCTTCGAGCTCCTCGAGAAAGAAGCACAAGAGAAGTAAGCATCGCTCTAAACATCACTCTGGCAAGGAGTCTTCGGATTCGAAGAAGTCTCGTAAACATCATAAGGACTTCGTGTCTCCTTCTCCGGCGCAGTCTCGTGGAGGTTCTCCTGTTCAGGAGCAGGAACCGGATCTGGAGTCGCACCATTCTTCGGTGCATGAAGAAGAAGTGGTTCCTCGGCTCCGACTCCGGAGGTGGAGCCTGAAAGTCAAGAGGGCCAGGGTGCACCTTTGCCGGATCAGCCTCCTTCGGAGCGGCCGTTGGGTTTGTGCCCTCCCTTTCCTGGTCCGGGTCAGGACCCCTCGCAATTTCTAAATGCCATGTTTGGTGTTTATGCGAAGGCAATGTACCCCACTGGCGCACCTGTTGGTCCCATGGGTCCATTGTCTTTTAATTTAGGCGTACCTCAGGCTTACGCCCGGCCCCCTTTATGCCGTTTATGCCGACGCCTTGTGCTCCTTGGCTCGGTACGGCGCCGCCGAGGTCGTCGACTTCGCATGCGGCTTCGCCGGCTCCAGATCGACCTCGTGATTCGGATCGTGGTGCTTCCTGTCCTCCAGCTCTTCGTTCAACGTCGGCTCCGGCTCCGTCGGAGTCTTTGCCGGATCCGTCGACTTCAGTCCGCATGGAATGGTCGAGGCGCAGGGCTCAGCGCCTCTTGGAGGAAAAGGAGTACATGGATTCCGAGGTTGAGGAAGGAGAGCTACAAGAACAGGGAGATTGTTTTGAGGACCTCCAAAGCGCTAGTTGCCTGGAACTTTCTCCTGAGTGGGGTTTGCCATCCGTTTCGGATACATCATCCAAGGACGTTGCACCCTATCACGTCGTGATTAGGAAGGCTGCGGATTTGCTCAGTTTGACTTTGCCCACTGTTGAGTACAAGCCCAACATCCTCACAGAGGTTTTACATTCGCCTTCTTCTATAATAGAGCCTACTCTTCCATTCACTGACGCTTTGACTGAGCCTATAAAGGAGGTTTGGAAGAGGCCTTTGACCGCTCCTGCGGTTTCCAGGTCGGTTGCAAGGCGTTACACGGTGGCACCTGGTGACCCTGAATTTCTTTCTTCACATCCTTCTCCGGAGAGTCTGGTGGTGCAGGCCGCTTGTTCCAACAGGTCTGCAGGTTCATTCCCTCACATGCCGGCAGACAAGGACTCTAAAAAATTGGACCAGTCTGCGAAAAAGATTTTCTCCTCGAGTAGTATGGCTTTAAAATCTACTAATGCTACTTGCCTGTTGGGGAGATATGTTCATGCATTGATGGACTCTGTGAAACAACTCTCATCTAAACTTCCAGAAGATGATAGGAGGAACTTTAATGAAGTGGTCTCCGATACTCAGGCTGCAGCCCGTATGGTAATACAGAGTGGCATGGACACGGCGGACTCTGTTGCCAGGATTATGGGCTCTACTGTTGCAACCAGAAAGGCCGCATGGCTAAAATCTTCTGATTTTTCAACTGATGTACAGTCTACCTTATTGGACTTGCCATTTGACGGGACAGGCCTCTTTGGTAAGAAAGCGGATGTGGGCTTGGAGAGATTCAAGGACAGACGGGCGACGGCGAGGTCTTTGGGCCTTCAGGCAAGGTGTTCTGCAACTAGGAAGTTTAGGGGATTTGGCAGATCCACTTTTCGTTCCTATAACCAAGGTCAGCAGCAGCAGCGACAGAACCCTCTGTATAAGACATACAGAGGAAAACAAAGGGGCCGTGCTCGTGGACGCCAGGCCTCCTCCTCCTCCTCTTCCTCTAATAATCAACCCTCTCCCTCAACAGCAAAGCAGCCCTAGATCCGCCATTCTGGATCATGTGGGTCCGGTAGGGGGTCGGCTTACTCATTTTCTACGGGATTGGGAATCGGTTACATCAGATCTTTGGGTTCTCAATCTCGTAGAAAATGGGTATGCACTTCCTTTCCAGGAGTTCCCTCCCAATTACCCTCCTTGCCAGGGTTATTGTTCGGAGGACCACCTGCTTCTCCTGCAGGAAGAAGTCCTGGCACTGTTCAGAAAAGGTGCGATAGAGGTGGTCCCGGAGCAGGAGAGGGGTCAGGGGTGCTACTCCCGGTATTTCCTGATCCCCAAGAAGGATGGAAGGTTACCACCAATCTTGGACCTCAGGATTTTGAATCTCTACCTCAAACAGGAGAAGTTCAAAATGCTCACGCTTGCGCAGGTTCTTCAAGCGCTGTTGGAAGAAGACTGGATGGTGTCATCAATCGACTTGCAGGATGCGTATTTTCACATCCCAATCCTAAAGTCGCACAGGAAGTATCTACGTTTTACGGTGGGTTCGCAACACTACCAGTTTGCGGTCCTTCCGTTTGGACTTACTACTGCGCCTCGAGTTTTCACCAAGGTGATGGCGGTGGTGGCAGCTCATCTCAGAAGGTCGGGGATACCTGTGTTCCCCTATCTGGACGACTGGCTGATCAAGGCAGAGTCGCCAGAGAAGGTGCTTCATCACCTGCATGAGACATCGCAGCTGTTGTACAGATTGGGTTTTTCGATAAACGTGCCCAAATCTCACCTGGTGCCCTCCCAGCGCAACCAGTTCATAGGTGCGGTACTGGACACTACTGTATGTCGTGCGTTCCCTCCGCCTCAAAGGATTCGCGACATTCAGGAAATGATTCCTTTGTTCTACAATGGAGCGGTTGTTCCAGTCCTGAAGGTCCTTCGCCTGCTCGGTCTGATGGCTTCTTGCATTCTGTTGGTCAACCATGCACGCTGGCACATTAGGGCACTCCAGTGGTGCCTTCGCAGGCAGTGGTATCAGCACAACGGAGATCTCAGGGAGTCAGTGAAGATCTCCAGAGAAACTGCAGCGGATCTGTCTTGGTTGGGCGTTGAAGGCAATCTGTTACAAGGAAAGCCTTTTCAGCTACCACCATCGGTGGCCACGGTGATAACGGATGCATCCACTCTAGGGTGGGGTGCTCATCTGGGGGATCTGGAGGTCAAGGGTCTTTGGTCTCCAGAGGAAAGGTTGCTTCACATCAACCTTCTAGAGTTGCGGGCGATACGTCTGGCGCTCAAGGCCTTCCTCCCTTCCCTTCGCGGTCAGTCGATCCAAGTCCTGACGGACAACACGCCCGCAATGTGATACATCAACAAGCAGGGAGGAGTAGGGTCGCAGTGTCTCTGCAAAGATGCTCTGCGTCTCTGGTCCTGGGTTCAGGACCATCGGATTTGTCTGATTGCAAATCATCTGGCCGGAGTTCTGAACGTTCGTGCAGATGTTCTCAGTCGGCAGTTCTCTGCCGACCACGAGTGGAGGCTTCACCCGGAGGTTGTTCACGACATCTTTCAGATGTGGGGATCTCCTCGGGTGGACCTGTTTGCAACTTGCGAGAATGCTCACTGCCCGTCATTCTGCAGTCTCCAGTATCCGATGCAAGGAGCATTGGGGGACGCGTTTCAGTTGAGCTGGGGAGGTCAGCTCCTTTACGCGTTTCCTCCCATACCCTTGATTCCTCGGGTTCTAAGGAAGATTCGCCAAGACCGGGCCCAAGTTATATTGGTCGCCCCGGATTGGCCAAGAAGGGTGTGGTACTCTCACCTTCTCCACCTCTCCTCTCGCCCGCCGCTCCGTCTCCCTCACAGTGCAGATCTCCTCTCTCAGGCGGAGGGGCAAGTTCTACACCCCCACCTCCAGACATTACACCTTCATGCCTGGAGATTGAACGGGGCAACTTGAATTCCTTTTCTTTCCCTCACAATGTGGTGAATGTCATTCTTTCTGCCAGGCGTGACTCCACCAAGTCCATCTATTCGTAAAGGTGGTCTAAGTTTGTCTCTTGGTGCAGGGAGAGGGATGTTGACCCTTTGAAGGCTCGTTTGTCTGACATTTTGCTGTTTGCTCTTTCTCTGGCACGGCAAGGATTTGCTGTTGCTACGGTCAAAGGATATCTTTCGGCCTTGTCGGCATTTCTCTGTTAACCGGATCAGCCCTCTCTTTTTAAGTCTCCTGTAGTGTTAAGATTTTTGAAGGGACTCACTAATAAGTTCCCTCCTTCTCCGTTTATTGTTCCTCATTGGGACTTGAATCTTGTGTTAACTTATCTGATGGGTTCTCCTTTTGAACCCTTGCACAAGTGTCCCATGAGGCTTCTTTCTTTTAAAACGGTCTTCTTGGTTGCAATTACCTCGGCAAGGAGGGTAAGTGAGCTTCAGGCTCTTACTTCCAAGCCCCCGTTCTTGTCCATTCATGCTGAAAGAATGGTTCTCAGGACCAGGGCTGCTTTTCTGCCTAAGGTGGTCACTCCCTTCCATCTAGGACAATCCATTACCCTTCCTACCTTTTATCCTCCCCCACACCCTTCCAAGGAGGAGGAGAGGCTTCATCGCTTGGACCCGAAGAGAACAGTTAGTTTCTATCTTGATAGGACTAAAGACTATCGTGTTGACGATCAGCTCTTCATGGGCTTTACTGGCTGCAAGAAGGGCAGAGCGGTGCACAAGCACACACTTTCTAGTTGGATTATCCTGTGCATCAAGATTTGCTACTCTCTGGCGGGTAAGGACCCTACTGAGGGTATTAGAGCTCATTCAACTAGAGCGAAGTCTGCATCATCTGCATTGTCTAGAGGTGTTCCTGTTGAGGACATTTGCAGGGCCGCGACGTGGGCCTCCCTCCACACTTTTGCGAAGCACTACTGCTTGGATGCTGAGGTGAGGAGGGACGGCCACTTCGCGTGCTCTGTCCTCCTAGATTTCCTGGTGTAGCAGAGTGGACACCCTCCTCCGGGAGTGGGGACTGCTGTGGGAATCTATTCACAAGGTGAGGAATCCACAAGGCAGATGTATCTATCAGAAGAACAAGTTACTTACCTTCGGTAACGCTTTTTCTGGTAGATACAGTATCTACCTGTGGATTCCTCACTGACCCACCTGCCTCTCCGTTGTTCACTCTGCTATACCTGGGTCTGTGTACGTATGTATTTATGTACTTATTTTTCTGTTTTTTTTATGCTTTTGCTATGCACTTTTTGTGGGTTTTTGGATTGCGTGTACTGTGTACATTGTATATTTGTATATGTTTGTTGGTCCGTCCGGGTGCCTCGAAGGCAAGGAAATAAGGGCGGAACTGACGTCATCACGCCGACGTGGGCCTTATGAGGAGTCGGTGACGTCAGACGAAGTCGCGCGCAATGCCGTGCTCCTATGACGTCGACCACGCCGGCGTGCTACAAAGAATTTTCCGAACGTTGCTGGCGCAAGGGGGATATTCACAAGGTGAGGAATCACAAGGTGAGGAATCAACAGGCAGATACTGTATCTACCAGAAAAAGCGTTACCGAAGGTAAATAACTTGTTCATCTGCCCTAACAAACACAAGGTGGTTTTGGAGCAGATCGACTAACTACTTGCCCGACGCCCTGCTGTATGCGAGTGCCGAAGGAAGCCGACCCTCCCTGCTTGCGCACTGAGAGAGACGCTGTCTTTTCTCCTGCCGAGAAATCTAGCTCCAGTGTTTCCCTGCTACCCTTGCGGGTTACTGGGAGATCGAGTCCTGATAGAGAGATACAAGACCTCCTTCATTCTATAACCATGGTTCGGAGCTGATTAGACCCTTAGAGAATTCTTCGATAGATTCTTGGCAGAAACTATTTAACTCAAGCTACACCTCACTTACTTCTTCCCTTGTACTAGACTTAGGTTAGGTACACCAGGGTAGGCGTATTTTAGATGCACCAGTTGAGTACTTTTAGTCATTATTTATCATTGTATGTATTTTATCTATTTTATGTATCTTATGGCTTAGAAACCATATAAATGCTTTTACAGTATTATTTCATAATACTCATTTTACTGTACGCACGTTACTTCATAGCAAGTATTACGATTGTAGCAATTCACTTCTCTTGCATGAGAAAGCAGACTGCTCAATAAAAAACCTTTTTATTGAAAACGCCCGTCTCTCTATTTGTCTGCACTTCTGGTGAAACGAAGCATGCACAATTGACTGAGTTAAATAGCCATCTATTGTTTCCGCGACTCTGGAGATATATTCCTTATTTCAGGGGGAACAAAGTTGTCAAGTTATATGTTTTTCAGAGACTAATCCCTTCTTGTGTATTCGAGAAAGTTTCTAGTGACCTCTGAGCTAGCTGACACACACAATTAAGTCTAAAATATTCAATAGAGACCTAGTCAACCTAAGTCATACGTCTAAACTATCGTTTATGTTATTCCAATGCGCAGAACTTATTGGGAATATAGGAACTACACTACATGGCACCCAACGTTTGGTAAGGCAATAATGTAACGCTAGATACTAGAGTAACTCAGTCGTGCTTTTCACACAGACCCCTTTTTCCTTAAAAACTCCAATAGACGTCTGGAGTGGGTAAAAGGTTAGTATCCGCCAGAACTAAGTAAGACGAGAATCCTATGTATTAGTTTTTTGGTTTATTCAACGTTGAAGGATACAGTGTTCCAAAATAATGTGCACCTAATCTTTGTTCCCTTGAAACTTGCTCTGCAAACTTTCTGTCAGCAAAATGACGGAAAGTGAGGACGAAAGGGAGAGAGCTAGAATAGCAACTGAACTATTAGCAGAGGATACAAGTCTTCAGCAAAGCAACCCGGATGCAGTAATCATCCCGGTAAATGTAAGAAAGAGTGTAACTTACAAATTAATAAATAGTGGTGTATCATCGAGAAGTGGTACAGTCATATCTGTGGTAGAGGCACATGAATATCGTCAGACAGAGGTATTCTATTCATTGATACATTTTCCTGCAGCAAATGCTGTAACACACGAGTTCCACTACTACAAAGCAGAGGAAACTCCAGCGGAATACGTTCCTTTCGAGGACGTTGAAATTCCACTAACTTACCAGGAGCATCAGCTCTGGTTTAATGGCGCCCTAAAACATCAAAATCACATTACCAGGCTCGGTCCACTAGGTAGACCAGGAGCCACATGGCCGGTTCTAGCCAGCTATACCCCACATCCTGACATTGAAGAAATGTCAGACAGAGTACTTTTAGTCCAACTAAAACAATTAATTTAATACATAGACAATTGGTCCAATATGTCATGCGGACTTTAACAGTCCGACCTGGTATAAAAATTCCACAGCACACCCCTCACCAGGGGAACACAAATAAAATTACACCACAGACTATACAATCAGTCATTGGTAAATTACCCGCAAAACGGGAAAAAAAATCCGTTCTGGCTGGCTCAAAAGATTACTCAAATAGAGGCAGTATTCCCTGATAGTGCACCTCATGAAAAACACAGAATTCTGACAATCTGTTTACCAATGGGGATCGCACCACATGTGGAGGACTGTGACACTTGGGGAACAGTCTTTGCTTCAATCTACACAAAAACACATGGTGTTCCGTCTATGGCGGTTATACCAGACGTACTAAGACAGATTCAAAATGAATACGGTCCAGAGCCTGCTTTAAATCTAGGTATGAAATTACTGAAAAACTGTAAGCAAGTCTCGGCTATACTACTAGCCAACATAAAAGGAGAAGCAGCATCTGTGGCGATCGCCAAAAATTAAAAGAAACAGAAATAGCAGACAAACCTTTTGAACTTGCCAGAATAATTGAAAAATCCTATAAAGAATTAGGTAGAGATAGTTTGGGTGGGAAACCACTAAAACCACAACTAACAGAAAATCCTGAAAAGACTTTCATTAAAAATAATCTAATAACTCCTAAAAAGAAGTGGGAAGGTAATAAACAGACCTCTCCCAGCGAAAAACAGTTTCAGTCCAGAGGAAGGTCTCCCCAACGGAGAGATAGATCTCCAGACCGGGGGGGTAGGTCTCCACAACAGGAGCCCTCTGAGAAAAGATATAACCTTAGAAATAGGGATAATTTGAAAAAACCTGACAGATATCAAGATATTGATACACGTCCCTCTCGATCTTTTCAGACTTCCTCGCGGAAATCGGAAAGAAGAGGACGGTCAGAACATAAAGAAGAGCGCGTCAAGTCCAAAGACAAGGAACCCGCTCACCAAAATAAAAAATCTCAATTTCCCGAAAAGAAGGTAGCAAGCATAAAGATAAAACATGCCGAGGATCCTGAGGACACAACTCAAGAACCGGGAGTGGGCCAAAACAGTGCTAGACAGCGCAGCAGAAGTAACCATAGCTCGCAAGATCCTGATGAATCTTCTGGAGACAGTGGACACGAATGAGTACATTCAGGTGGAAACTGCAGACACTAGAGCTTAAGTCCTGGCAATTTGTTCAGTATGCTCGGTTATCCCCCACCCTGCTGGTACCGCCTAGAGTTTGTAGCGCCGGGACACTCTTCGGAGTAGCTGAGCGCTATATAAAACACACAAAAACATAACATAGAGTTAGTGTACCCCATAAATTATATGAAATAACATTGTGTATAGAAGGGGACATAACTAGGAAAATAAGAACTCTCTTTTGGGAGAAGCTATCTAAGGGCTATGATATTCTTCTGGCTGAGAAAGACTGGCCACCAAAATTTGTTAGGGAGTGCCCACGTGGCGAATAAATGATTATGCCTGCCTTCTCAAATCATATTCCAATTCATAAAAAATACACATATGCAAGAAAATGGGCAGTGGCCCAAGCCCCTGCATTATCTAAAAATCATTTAGGATGGGATGAGGAATCCCCTCACCATAAAATCCAGTTAAAAAATCAACCTACTGCACAAAGGCAGTATCCTGTTAAGCAAGAAGCTAAAAAACAAGTCAGGGAGATCTTAGATCAACTTGAGTACCAGGGAGTGATTGAAACATGCACCTCACAAATGAACAATCCTTTGTTTACTGTCTCCAAACCAGACAATTCATATCGTCTAGTATTGGACTACAGACACTTAAACTCTTGTTGCAAAACATGTGCAGTACAAAATTCACACAGTGCAGCACTGATGAATAACATTGTGCGCAAAAAAATATAAAACAACATTAGATATTTCAAATGGTTTCTTCTGTCAAAACATTGCACCAGAAAGCAGGTATTTGACCGCTTCCCAAGTATGGGGGCCCAGAGGCAATTTAGCCATCTCCCCCAGGGATTCAAGAATAGCCTAGGATTATTTTCAGCCAGAGTGACAGAGTTACTACAAATGTATGATGATGAGGCATTATCTTATGTCGATGACATCTATCTAACAGACGACAATTTGGGCAGGCACTTGAAAAGAGTGAACACCATTATACTTGGGTTCGCCTCTGAAGGGTACAAATTCAACTTTAAAAAATCACGGATTGCCCACCTCACTGTCCTATTTCTAGGATACGAGTTATCAAGTGAAGGGAAAAGCCTAGCAGCCAATTTCTTAGAGAAATGTGTGCCTCTCCAAGCACCAAAAACGCTGAAAAACTTACAATTAATTCTAGGTTTCCTGAATTTTGGAAGAACTTACGTTCTGAATTGCGCAGAGAGGGTTAAACCTTTCTACGCAATAATAAAACCTGATTTCAAACAAAATAATTGGACTCATAAACACACAGAAATTTTATGTTCAATACAAACAGACATGTTAGCTAAAACAAAGCTGCAAACATGCGTAAACGAACGCAACCTTGTAATCAGAGTCATCCCAGGAAGATGCGTATTCACATACCTGACCTATAACGAAGGTGAAACGGTACCAATAGCTTACAAATCACACTTGTACACACAAGCTGAAATAAAATTCACTTCAACTGAGAAAATTCTGACAGTGGTTCAAACTGCTATAGCAAAAGAAAGAGCCCTGGCACAGGGAAAACGCATATCAGACGTTACATCTGTACCTGCCTTAGAGGCAGTGACAAGAGCGAGCATTCCAAATGCTAAAGCTTTACATCCAAGATGGATAGAATGGTTTAATTCTCTTGCTGCAACAGACGTTGAATACGTATTTGACCCTAGCTTGAAAACACAAGAATCTCTCCAATACGAGTACTAATGTCCTCTGCTGATCGAAATTCTGCCTTTTGAACATTACGGCTGTATAATATATACAGATGGATCAGCACAGCCCGCAATTGGGGGGGTAAACAAGCCTATAGTGCTGCGTGCATAATTGTAAAAGGTCGCTGGCGCGAAGGTAAATTCCGACCTATTGTCACAAAAACTCAATCACTCGGAGACTGTACAGCTCAGCGAGCTGAACTACATGCTTTCAAGATGGCGCTTGAGAATACTGATCGCGAATTCCCCACACTCATAGTGTGCGATTCGTATTACTGCATACAGTCTTACAATGAATACTTGCAGAACTGGGTTCAAAACGGTTTCAAAGATGTGAAAGGGGGCACAATCAAGCATAAAAAGCTTTGGGAACAAGTAGTTCTTTTACAGAAAGAACTACGAAAGACTCACGTGATCCATACACTGAGTCATCAACGTGATGGCGTTCACGTTGCAGGGAATTCATTGGCTGATGAAGCCGAAAAGGCAGCCGTCCACACGGCTTCCGTAGCTACAATTAAGCGTTCTAAAAAAAGAATAGATGGTGAAAAGCTACTAGCAGTGAAAGCCTCAATGGAAGGCAATTATGCGGTGTTACCTCTAAATTATCCACTCGGAAATACACACATAATTGATGCAAACTCCGTTCCTTTTGCTCAAATCCATGGAGTGGGGGACAGAGTAATTCCAAACAGGAAGCGGAGAGTTTTCTTGATTCAAGAAGCACACATGGGAGTGGGTCTGCGGCACCAAGGGATTTTAACTTTCCTAATAGAATTACAACTGAAGTACTGGTGGCCGGGAATAAGCGTGCAAATGTATAACTTTGCAATGGATTGTCAAAACTGCAACAGAGATCGCAGTCATGAACCGGACCAGGTGACTGACAATAGCACAGTCAGTCCAGCCAGACACCTCTGTTAGATAGCATTAGACTGTCTACACGCAGACGTCCATTCGGACGGATGCGGCCCCACAACTACTAGAACAAGATTCATTTGGATGTGGCCCCAGCGCTCGGCTGACGCCAGAACTGTTATAAAAGATTTGCAAGTCTTTATTGGCACATACGCAATTGGCACTCTACATTCTGACCGGGGTCCTGCGTTTAGCTTGCGAGCTTACATGGATGCCATGGCCAGCTTGGGCGTTGCATTGCGGTACTCTAGTCCCTTAAATCCTGAGGAAATGCGGTAGTGGAATCAAAAAAAGTGACATAAAGCAATCTATAACAGCGAGGGTATTAGGTTTGGGGGATGGGTGGGTCAAACATCTGATAAGTGTCCAACGTAGTCTAAATAATCTGCCAAGAAATTCTCTGGGTGGAATCACTCCGTATGAACTTTTGTTTGGTACTAGAATGATAATCGAAGACCTTGATCGTCAAACTTCAGTGGTGGAACAAAAAACCTTTGATATCAAAGATCGTTTGGCTGTTTTACAGGACTTAAATGAAACAAGAAGAAGTCTGAGTAACACAAAGCTAAAGCCAACGGCCACTGAAGAAAAACCACCTGTCCCAGCAAGACATGTCTGGATTCCAAAGATTGGGGATCTGGTCAGAGAGAAGATCCCGGTGAAGAAGGAATTTGGGCCTTCTTACAGAAAAGCAGTACCTGTCTTAGCAATCAACGGAACAAGGTCAGTAGTACTACCGCCCCTTGCTGGTAAAAAGGAGAACAGAGTTGTATCAATCGACCTGGTAAAACCACAACCATGTGGCCAATAATAAGTAGTAGGCCCAGTGGACTCCCAAGATGTAACAGAAGACCAAACCTTGCTACAATTCAAGAGGTTCAAACTGAGAGACTAATCACATTTGATAAACCTGCAGTGAATAAAAAAGGACCATGCAACAAAGCCATGGAACTTCTGCCTCTTGAAACCCAAATTGCAACAGTTCGTCAAGAAACACCTGTCTACAATGATGTAGCCTCGGACTATACTAATATGATAAAGGAAGATGCAAATACAAAGATTAATGAAAATCCTGAAGCAATTCCAACAATTGACAGAACTGCATCTAGCTGTTTCATCAATTTCGATGACTTTTCTGTAGATCCTAGTGAACTTGAAGAAAAGCCAGCAAACAAAACACTCAAAGAAAAAATTACAGAACTCTTTCATCAACTTGGAGAAATATATCTAATTTCACCATGGATTGAATTGTGGATTGTGTTAGGTGTACTTTTCCTCCTGCTCTGGCTCATTTTGGTTTTATGTTTGGGAAGAATGATTGATGGAAAATATAGTACAATGGACACAGCAAGTCAGAACATCAACTTGGTCCTAAAACCACACAAGTCATCTCATCACCTGTCATCAGTAAACATCACAGCCATTCCTATACCTGGTGGTGTAGCTTGGGATGCTACTGATTAGAACATCTATGGCCCGGTTGAACTCTTGAAGTATCCACATCAGTTCAAGGTTTCATTAAGTGACTTTGTCTCACCGAGCAGTTTCTTAAATGATTGGGACTTTGAGACTATTAACAATATGATGTCTGATTTAGAAATACTATTATACAGAACAAGGGAACCCAAAGGAAATTTAGACAGGGACCTTGGGCAATTTCATGTTATAGAGAACAGTGGTCCCTATTCAGGGGGAATAAGTGTGATAGATATCCATACACTAGAATAGAATGTATGTCTTTTGTCCAGCCGGACAAGAGTTTATTTTCATAATATTTTTCAAAAGTAGTATCAAATAAAACGTTCAAATGACAAGTGGGCACAGCCGTGACCCACAGAACACAAGACAGAACAATGAACACAGAATTGGCCAAAAGGCAAGCCAAAATGGGTCTGTACATTACTCATTATAGACAGACACAAATTAATCATTTAACACCGTCGCACAATGTGTTATAGCTTGAGTCTGGTGCATAGGGTGTTTGGGTGTCGACGACGTTTCGATGCCAACATTAAATATAGGGCATCATCTTCAGGACAAACAAATAATGCTTTGCTGTCTTAATAATAATGTCTCACACCTTTTTTACAATTCTTTAAATACAAAAAAGGAAGAAGGGGGAGAAAAAGGGGGGGAAATGGAAAGGAAGAATTTTAACCACATTTGACAACAATATACTAGGCATGTTTTCAGCATAACGCTTGTGACTTAGGTGCTTGGATTTGCGTGATCAGTGTGGACTGAATTTCATGCAGAAGTGGTGACATTTCTCTGGTTTATACTGAGTGAGGATTGAAATTCGTGTCGCAGTGACGACGTTAAAAAGGAGTTGGTTGAATTGATGCTGATTTATGGTGCTTAATACAGCTTCGTCATGACAACGTAAATTATTGCAGTGATTCAACGGAGAAAAGTCAAGTGAGTATGATAAAAACCAGTCGGCATATTAAAAAAACGACGAACCGGCGCAGTGCCTGATCATGAGCAAGGTGTTCCCAGTGAGTCAGGAGGAACAAAAACGGCGCGGTGAGAGTACATTTTCTGTGTACAAACCATTTCAAATGCATTTGATGTATTTTTGGGGTGGGATTGTAAACACATGCTTAGAAATGTTATAACTGCTTAATATTTAGTAAAGATGGACATTCTACGTGGAGTGGGTGTTGTAACGTATCTAGGGCTCTAGTGTAATTTTCCAGATTCATGCCCTTATATAGGTATAACTTATCATATCCTTATATAGGCATACGACTCATAACCATATTTAGACACAGCCAATGCAGTCCAAATACGGCATGGCTACTTCCACTAAGCTCCCAGAGTACAACAAGTTCTTGAAGACAACCAGCCTTCAGCAGTACGAGAATTCCTCCTGCTTCAGTATTGATTTGTCCCAGAACTCCTGGAGTGTGTAAAGAACTTTGAGTTCTTAGTGACGTTATTATGTCCACCCTTACGTCAAACTCTGCACCTTCCAGGTATAAATATTCCCACATCTGCCCTAACAAACACACAGTGGTTTTGGAGCAGATCGACTAACTACTTGCCCGATGCCCTGCTGTATGCGAATGCCGAAGGAAGCCGACCCTCCCTGCTGACGCACTGAGAGAGACGCTGTCTTTTCTCCTGCCGAGAAATCCAGTTCCAGTGTTTCCCTGCTACCCTTGCGGGTTACTGGGAGATCGAGTCCTGAGAGAGAGATACAAGACCTCCTTCATTCTATAACCAAGGTACGGATCTGATTAGACCCTTAGAGAATTCTTGGATAGATTCTTGGCAGAAACTATTTAACTCAAGCTACACCCCTTGTACTAGACTTAGGTTAGGTACACCGGGGTAGGCATATTTTAGATGCACCAGTTGAGTACTTTTGGTCATTGTATGTATTTTATCTATTTTATGGATCTTATGGCTTAGAAACCATATAAATGCTTTTACAGTATTATTTCATGATACTCATTTTACTGTACGCACTTTACTTCATAGCAAGTATTACGATTGTAGCAATTCACTTCTATTGCATGAGAAAGCAGACTGCTCAATAAATAACAGTTAGAAATGGGATCCCTGGCTGGCCAGGGCTTGCACCAAAGTCAGTCAGGGACCACCACTCCTAAGTCAGGGCAAGGGAGTTACACGCCAAGATAACCCCTGCTCACCCTCTAGGTACCGTGGCGCGAGCAGCAAGGCTAAACTTGGAGGCGATGTGAGTTAAGTATTTGCGCACGCACCCCAGCAACAACACCCAAGGCCCACCACAAAGGAAACTCCACACATGGTTATATATAAAAATAACCTTTGTATTACACCAAAAAACATTAGATAAATACACACACTTTACAATGTGCCAACAGGCACGGGCGGAATTTACAGGGGATATGTACAAGACAGGGCCACCTGGACCACTGTCAGGAATCAGCACTTTTAGAACTTAGAATATAAATCACTGTAGCACAAAAATAGAACATAAAGTACACAACCAGTAACTACTGGTAACCAGGACCTCACTAGCACCACCTGTACTAGGAGAACAACCACCTAAGTATCATAATACAAGTAGGGGTATAGGCACATTACACGTGATGCATCACTATACATTCAGCGGTGTAGGGGAGGAAAACACATGATGCAGAACCTACATTCAGCGGTGTAAGGACAAGGCACATGAGGCATAAAAACACATTCAGAGGTGCAGCACAGGAGAACACATGATGCTTAAAAACATTCAGAGGTGTAAGAGAAACAGGTCAGTGATGAAGGAGTTCGTCTTACTCCTAAGTCCATAGAACACATGTCCCTAGGAAGGAAAACCTAAACAGTGCAGCTGCCCACTACTTGCTTGGCAGATGGAAAACAAATCTGCGCATGGGGCCCTCACTGGCCCCTCAGGAACAAAACTGCATCATCTGTGGGAGCCCTCTAGGCTCTAGAACATCACTTGCCCATCGTTGGAGCCCGCTAGGCTCTGCACACACAGGTGCATTTTTGGGAGCCCTCTAGGCTTTTGAAAATACTGGGGCCTAGGGCCATGGGGCTCTCAATACCCAAATTGCCCAGGAGCCTCTCGTGGGCTCTAATCAATGATTTGCCCCCGACGTTGGAGTCCCCTCCGGGTTCCCTGAAGCAATGGGGGATTCTGGTGGGGCCATTCTGGCTTACAAAGATGTTGGGCGGCCTACTGCCACCCGGGGCCGCCCTGAAGGCTGAATGTGCCCTGTTGCCCTCACACACCCGGAGCTCCCACCCCCCCCATGCCAGCTTCTACTCACCGGCTCGGGGCAGGACAAGGACGGCAGCCCCCTTCACTCACGGGAATCACGGGTTTCCCTTCAGCGGTGGTACTCCTGTCCGGGTGCGGCCACTCTTGCTGCAACACTCCTCTCCCTGTTGGCGGCCCTGGGGCTCCCTATAACTCACCGGAGCCCCGGGCCGCGAGACGACATCTCTCGGCCGGCTGTTTGTTTCTTTTGAAGGCGGGCGCCGGCCAATCACAGCGCGGCAGCGGGCGGGACTTCCTTCCAAAACCGGAAGGCCCGCCCCACGTCAGGCACTACAGTGCCTGACTTCCTGTCCTGCGGCGTGAGGGCCGCGGTGGTGATTTTTGGGGCACGAGACGGGTAGGCACCCTCGAAATACAACGTAAATAGCGGGGTGAGCACTCGCTAGGGCACTGATAAGCAGGGTGCACCCGTGAATGAATATAATGAAAATTGGGCACCTGCGAATCTCGGCTCACGAGCCAATTAAGATACAGCGCTCCCCAGGCGCTAGAGGGGACAGTAAAGCGTTCCCAGCGTTAGGGCCGGAAATAAAGGGCTCCCAAGCGCTTAGTAGGCAATCCAGCGCTCCCAGGCGCTAGAATAGCACAAAAAGTGCTTCCAGGCGCTAGGACAAAAATGAAGGTCCACAAGTCCATGACATCAGTAGTCCAGGGGCTGGGCATGGCCCAGGGAGGCAAGCCTTCCCCCGGGCCCCAGCAGCAGCATGCCCCTCTTAGGATTCAAGTTGGGAAGAAGAACATTTTCATGGGGTCACAGCCCCTCTTTTATACACCTTTTCCCTTTGTCTTCAGGTGCAGGGTGGGGGGAGAACCAGTCGCAGCTGGTTTTGGAGTACCCTTGATGGCTCAACCTCCCCTCATTCACCAGGCAGGCTAGGGTCATCAGTCGCACCACAAGGGGCGGAGCCAGCATTGTGTGGGGAAAACCCAGCCTCATTCAGGACACAGGTGCAGCCCCTCCCTCACATCAGCATGCTAATTTCTCCATTCACCACCGGGGCAGACCCACACATACTCCTGGAGCCTGGCATCCCAACCAGCTCCAGCCAACCATACGCCAGGCATATTTTACACTAATATGCCAACTCCTAGAAGTGGCACTTCCGCACAAGATACAATCATGCCACATACATCGTTGCGAAGCATTCAATCACATGAGTTCGCACATACCAAACTTGAGCATGCACCCCTCACGCATCAGGAACTACCAGGGACACAGACATTCCCCATGCATTCCTGTGGGAGAGCAGGCCAATCTCGCACACTCACTCCGGGAGCTCACGCACTTTACACTGCGCCACAGTGTCAAAGTGCGCAAAGACCAGAAATCCCTATAATTATTTATTAACACCAGGCAAAAAGTTGAGGGGTGAACCTGCCAGAAGGGCCAAGTCCAACAATATCCTTTTTATTGAAAACGCCCGTCTCTCTATTTCTCTGCACTTCTGGTGAACCGAAGCATGCACGATTGACTGAGTGAAATAGCCATCTATTGTTTCTGCGACTCTGGAGATATATTCCTTATTAGAGGGGAAACAAAGTTGTCATGTTATATGGTTGTCAGAGACTTATCCCTTCTTGTGTATTCGAGAAAGTTTCTAGTGACCTCTGATCTAGCTGGCACACACAATTAAGTCTAACATATTCAATAGAGACCGAGTCGACCTAAGTCCTACGTCTAAACTATCGTTTGTTATTCCAATGCACAGAGCCTATCGGGAATATAGGAACTACACTACAGCTTATGCACCCATTAACAAACTCACACCACTCAAACACTGACCAAAGCTTGCTCACTCACTCAGCCTCATCTACTCACTTGTTCACCTGCTCTCTTGTCTTCTTGCCTTTCTTTGGCATTTATTTATGCGCCTGTGGGTTGGACAATTTCTATAGGCTGGCAGGGGCAACACAACCTGCATATGAGTTCTGGTTTATGATACCCCTTGGAGTGCACAGTAGAACCTTTGAACATGTTTCCACAATAATCTTGCATCATCAACCTCATGTTCACACACGAGTAACTTTACTCTCTTATCGGCCAGCACAATCACCTTGAATGGCTGCACGAGCTTGAAGAGCTCAGACTGGCTGATGGGATGAAAGGCTTAGAGACATCGCTCTCTGCTGCAGAGTGAGTGTAGAGTGCAGAGTGAGTGTAGAGTGCAGAGTGAGTGTAGAGTGCAGAGTGAGTGCAGAGTGAGTGTAGAGTGAGTGTAGAGTGCAGAGTGAGTGTGAGTGTGAGTGCAGAGTGAGGGTGAGTGCAGAGTGAGGGTGAGTGCAGAGTGAGGGTGAGTGCAGAGTGAGGGTGAGTGCAGAGTGAGTGCAAAGTGAGTGTGAGTGCAGAGTGAGTGCGAGTGTGTGCAGGGTGCAGTGTGAGTGCAGAGTGAGTGTGAGTGCAGAGTGAGGGTAAGTGCAGAGTGAGTGTGAGTGCAGAGTGAGTGTTAGTGCAGAGTGAGTGTGAGTGCAGAGTGAGTGTGAGTGCAGAGTGACAGTGAGTGCATAGTGAGTGCAGAGTGAGTGAGTGCAGAGTGAGTGCAGAGTGACTGTGAGTGCAGAGTGAGTGATTGCAGAGTGAGTGTGACTGCAGAGTGATGGTGACTGCAAAGTGAGTGCAGAGTGAGTGTGAGTGTGACTGCAGAGTGACTGCAGAGTGAGTGCGGAGTGAGTGAGACTGCAGAGTGAGACTGCAGAGTGAGACTGCAGAGTGAGACTGCAGAGTGGGAGTGTGTACGAGTGCAGAGTGTGTACGAGTGCAGAGTGTGTGCGAGTGCAGAGTGTGTGCGAGTGCAGAGTGTGTGCGAGTGCAGAGTGTGTGCGAGTGCAGAGTGTGTGCGAGTGCAGAGTGACGAGTGTGTGCAGAGTGAGGGAGTATGAGTACAGTGAGTGCAGAGTGTGTGCAGAGTGACTGAGTGCAGAGTGAGAATAAGTGCAGAGTGACTGTGAGTGCAGAGTGAGAGTGAGTGCAGAGTGACTGAGCGTGCAGAGTGACTGAGCGTGCAGAGTGACTGAGCGTGCAGAGTGACTGTGCGTGCAGAGTGACTGTGCGTGCATAGAGTGCGTGCAGAGTGAGAGTGAGTGCAGAGTAACTGAGTGCAGAGTGACTGCAGAGTGACTGTGAGTGGAGTGACTGAGTGCAGAGTGAGAGTAAGTGCAGAGTGAGTGCAGAGTGACTGTGCGTGCAGAGTGACTGTGCATGCAGAGAGTGCGTGCAGAGTGAGAGTGCGTGCAGAGTGAGAGTGAGTGCAGAGTGACTGAGTGCAGAGTGACTGCAGAGTGACTGCAGAGTGCAGAGTGCGAGTGCAGAGTGCGAGTGCAGAGTGCGAGTGCAGAGTGCGAGTGCAGAGTGTGAGTGCAGAGTGTGAGTGCAGAGTGCGAGTGCAGAGTGTGAGCGGTTGCAGAGTGTGAGCGGTTGCAGAGTGTGAGCGGTTGCAGAGTGTGAGCGGTTGCAGAGTGTGAGCGGTTGCAGAGTGTGAGCGGTTGCAGAGTGTGTGCGTGCAGAGTGACAAGTGTGTGCAGAGTGAGTGATTATGAGTACAGTGAGTGCAGAGTGTGTGCAGAGTGACTGAGTGCAGAGTGAGAGTAAGTGCAGAGTGACTGTGAGTGCAGATTGAGAGTGAGTGCAGAGTGACTGCGTGCAGAGAGTGAGTGCAGAGTGAGTGCAGAGTGAGTGCAGAGTGAGTGCAGAGTGAGTGCAGAGTGAGTGCAGAGTGAGTGCAGAGTGAGAGCAGAGTAACTGAGTGCAGAGTGACTGCAGAGTGAATGTGAGTGGAGTGACTGAGTGCAGAGTGAGAGTAAGTGCAGAGTGACTGTGAGGGCAGAGTGACTGTGAGGGCAGAGTGAGAGTGAGGGCAGAGTGACTGTGAGGGCAGAGTGAGAGTGAGTGCAGAGTGAGTGCAGAGTGAGTGCAGAGTGAGTGCATGCAGAGTGACTGTGCGTGCAGAGTGACTGTGCGTGCAGAGTTACTGTGCGTGCAGAGTGAGTGCAGAGTGACTGAGTGCAGAGTGACTGTGATTGGAGTGACTGAGTGCGGAGTGAGAGTGAGTGCAGAGTGAGTGTGGCTGTAGAGCAAGTGTGAGTGCAGAGTGTGAGGGAGTGCAGAGTGAGGAAGACCTGACACTCTTCGAAAAGCTACTGTTAACCCGTTTCAGGTTTAATCTTTTCCACATCATGGTTTCGTTTCCCACCCAAAACAACTGGACATACACTAGAACACCGTGCCCCTGTGACTCCACCTCCCCACAGTCCACAATCCATGTCCTCTTCTTCTGTACCTTTTACACACCATTCCGGAAGAGATGGATTCTACCTATTCTAAAGGTAATGAAGATCAGAAGATGTCGCCCAGCGTTTTTGGCAATGCAGCATTTGGACAATCTACTAGTCTCAAGATCCGTGGCGCATTATCTTAAAGTGTGCCTTAAACACCGTACGAACTTATAAATATTCCGTGAATCCATCAAAAAATGGCCTCTAGTAAATGCATTTTTGCACAGAATACAGTGAATTAATTTTTAATCCATATCATGTACCTTTTAAATGTATCTATTTTTATCAGTGTTTTTACAGTATAAATTTGTACTTTTGTGGTTTTCATATTGAAATCCGAATAAAGTTAATTTTGATTTGATTTGATTTGAGTGCAGAGTGAGTGCATGCAGAGTGACTGTGCGTGCAGAGTGACTGTGCGTGCAGAGTTACTGTGCGTGCAGAGTGAGTGCAGAGTGACTGAGTGCAGAGTGACTGTGATTGGAGTGACTGAGTGCGGAGTGAGAGTGAGTGCAGAGTGAGTGTGGCTGTAGAGCAAGTGTGAGTGCAGAGTGTGAGGGAGTGCAGAGTATGAGGGAGTGCAGAGTGTGAGGGAGTGCAGAGTGTGCGTGCAGAGTGAGTGCAGAGTGACGAGTGTGTGCAGAGTGAGTGAGTATGAGTACAGTGAGTGCAGAGTGTGTGCAGAGTGACTGTGAGTGCAGAGTGAGAGTAAGTGCAGAGTGTGTGCAGAGTGACTGTGAGTGCAGAGTGAAAGTAAGTGCAGAGTGTGTGCAGAGTGACTGTGAGTGCAGAGTGAGAGTGAGTGCAGAGTGACTGAGTGCAGAGTGACTGTGCGTGCAGAGTGACTGTGCGTGCAGAGTGACTGTGCGTGCAGAGTGACTGTGCGTGCAGAGTGACTGTGCGTGCAGAGTGACTGTGCGTGCAGAATGACTGTGCGTGCAGAGAGTGCGTGCAGAGAGTGCGTGCAGAGAGTGCGTGCAGAGTGAGACTGAGTGCAGAGTGACTGAGTGCAGAGTGACTGAGTGCAGAGTGACTGAGTGCAGAGTGACTGAGTGCAGAGTGACTGAGTGCAGAGTGACTGAGTGCAGAGTGACTGAGTGCAGAGTGAGAGTGAGTGCAGAGTGAGTGTGACTGTAGAGCAAGTGTGAGTGCAGAGTGTGAGGGAGTGCAGAGTGTGAGGGAGAGCAGAGTGTGAGGGAGTGCAGAGTGTGAGGGCGTGCAGAGTGTGAGGGCGTGCAGAGTGTGAGGGCGTGCAGAGTGTGAGGGCGTGCAGAGTGTGAGGGCGTGCAGAGTGTGAGGGCGTGCAGAGTGTGAGGGCGTGCAGAGTGTGAGGGCGTGCAGAGTGTGAGGGCGTGCAGAGTGTGAGGGCGTGCAGAGTGTGAGGGCGTGCAGAGTGTGAGGGCGTGCAGAGTGTGAGGGCGTGCAGAGTGTGACTGCAGAGTGTGACTGCAGAGTGTGACTGCAGAGTGTGACTGCAGAGTGAGACTGCAGAGTGAGACTGCAGAGTGTGAGCCCAGAGTGCAGAGTGTGTGCGAGTGCAGAGTGTGTGCGAGTGCAGAGTGTGTGCGAGTGCAGAGTGTGTGCCAAGTGAGTATGAGTGCAGTGAGTGCAGAGTGTGTGCAGAGTGACTGTGAGTGCAGAGTGACTGTTAGTGCAGAGTGACTGTTAGTGCAGAGTGAGAGTGAGTGCAGAGTGACTGTGCGTGCAGAGTGACTGTGCGTGCAGAGTGCGTGCAGAGTGAGTGCAGAGTGAGTGCAGAGTGACTGTGAGTGCAGAGTGACTGTGAGTGGAGTGAATTGGGTGCAGAGTGACTGCAGAGTGACTGTGAGTGCAGAGTGACTGTGAGTGCAGAGTGAGAGTAAGTGCAGAGTGACTGTGAGTGCAGAGTGACTGTGAGTGCAGAGTGACTGTGAGTGCAGAGTGACTGTGAGTGCAGAGTGACTGTGAGTGCAGAGTGAGAGTGAGTGCAGAGTGAGTGTGACTGTAGAGCAAGTGTGAGTGCAGAGTGTGAGTGAGTGCAGAGTGTGAGTGAGTGCAGAGTGTGAGTGAGTGCAGAGTGTGAGTGAGTGCAGAGTGTGTGTAGAGTGACTGTGACTACAGAGTGAGTGCAGAGTGAGTGTGAGTGCAGAGTGAGTGCAGAGTGACTGTGAGTGCAGAGTGAGTGTGACTGCAGAGTGAGTGCAGAGTGAGTGTGACTGCAGTGTGAGTGCAGAGTGCGTGACTGCAGTGTGACTGCACTGTGAGTGCAGAGTGAGTGTGACTGCAGTGTGAGTGCAGTGTGAGTGCAGAGTGGGTGCAGAGTGAGTTTGAGTGCAGAGTGAGTGCAGAGTGACTGTGAGTGCAGAGTGAGTGCAGGGAGTGCAGAGTGGCAGAGTGAGAGTGAGTGCAGAGTGATTGCAGAGTGACTGTGAGCACAGAGTGAGAGTGAGCGCAGAGTGAGTGTAAAGTGACTGTGAGTGCAGAGTGACTGTGAGTGCAGAGTGAGTGCAGGGAGTGCAGAGTGGAAGAGTGAGAGTGAGTGCAGAGTGACTGTGAACACAGAGTGAGAGTGAGTGCAGAGTGTGAGTGCAGAGTGAGTGCAGAGTGACAGTGAGTGCAGAGTGAGTGCAGAGTGACTTTCAGTGCAGATTGTGAGTGAGTGCATTGTGTGAGTGAGTGCATTGTGTGAGTGAGTGCAGTGTGAGGGCAGAGTGAGTGTGAGTGCAGAGTGAGTGCAGAGTGACTGTGACTGCAGAGTGAGTGTGAATACAGAGTGAGTGCAGACTGTATGTGAGTGCAGACTGTGTATGAGTGCAGAGTGTGAGTGCAGAGTGTGAGTGCAGAGTGTGAGTGCCGAGTGTTTGAGTGCCGAGTGATTGAGTGCCGAGTGATTGAGTGCCGAGTGATTGAGTGCCGAGTGATTGAGTGCCGAGTGATTGAGTGCCGAGTGACTGAGTGCCGATTAAGTGTGAGTGCAGAGTGAGTGCAGAGTGAGTGTGAGTGCAGAGTGAGTGTGAGTGCAGTGTGAGTGCAGAGTGAGTGTGAGTGCAAAGTGAGTGTGACTGCAGTGTGAGTGCAGAGTGAGTGACTGCAGTGTGATTGCAGAGTGAGTGTGACTGCAGTGTGAGTGCAGAGTGAGTGTGACTGCAGTGTGAGTGCAGAGTGAGTGACTGCAGTGTGAGTGCAGAGTAAGTGTGAGTTCAGAGTGAGTGTGAGTGTGAGTGCAGAGTGAGTGTGAGTGCAGTGTGAGTGCAGAGTGAGTGTGAGTGCAGAGTGAGTGTGACTGCAGTGTGAGTGCAGAGTGAGTGACTGCAGTGTGAGTGCAGAGTGAGTGTGACTGCAGTGTGAGTGCAGAGTGAGTGTGACTGCAGTGTGAGTGCAGAGTGAGTGACTGCAGTGTGAGTGCAGAGTGAGTGTGACTGCAGTGTGAGTGCAGGGTGGGTGCAGAGTGGGTGCAGAGTGAGTGCAGATTAAGTGTGAGTGCAGAGTGAGTGCAGATTAAGTGTGTGTGCAGAGTGAGTGCAGAGTGTGAGTGCAGATTAAGTGTGAGTGCAGAGTGAGTGCAGAGTGAGTGTGAGTGCAGAGTGAGTGTGAGTGCAGAGTGAGTGTGAGTGCAGAGTGAGTGTGAGTGCAGAGTGAGTGTGAGTGCAGAGTGAGTGTGAGTGCAGAGTGAGTGTGAGTGCAGTGTGAGTGTGACTGCAGAGTGAGTGACTGCAGTGTGAGTGCAGAGTGAGTGTGACTGCAGTGTGAGTGCAGTGTGAGTGCAGAGTGGGTGCAGAGTGAGTGTGAGTGCAGAGTGAGTGCAGTGTGAGTGCAGAGTGGCTGAGTGCAGAGTGAGTGCAGAGTGACTGTGAGTGCAAAGTGACTGTGAGTGCAGAGTGTGAGTGCAGAGTGTAAGTGCAGTGTGACTGTGAGTGCAGTGTGACTGTGAGTGCAGAGTGACTGTGAGTGCAGAGTGACTGTGAGTGCAGAGTGACTGTGAGTGCAGAGTGAGTGCAGAGTGTGTGTGAGTGCAGAGTGAGTCCAGAGTATGTGTGAGTGCAGAGTCTGTGTGAGTGCAGAGTAACTGCAGAGTGAGTCCAGAGTGTGTGTGAGTGCAGAGTGTGAGTGCAGAGTGTGAGCCAGTGCAGATGCATGCTTTCACCAGGCACACACACACCACCAACAATCAGTGCACACTTTCACCAGGCATACACACACCACCAGCCGTTAGTGCACACTTTTACCAGGCACACACTACCACCCGTCAATGCACACCAACAACCATCACTACACACTTCAATTGTTAACAAATCCACAATTAACTAGTGTAGCAAAAGCAGTATTGCAAACTTTACTTTAAACATAGTTATCTAAAGGTAACCATGCTGCTATTGCTACAATTCCAAACCAACCCACAAAATTCCATTACACACTACATACATACACTCCATACCACATGGCGCAAACACATTGCCATTTACTATGCCATTTCCTCCAACTCAAAAAAATCTGAGACCTATTGCATTTCAAATGCTTGTTTTTATTGTTAGTTCTTCTCTTAGAGGAATCAGTGAAATTCAGGCATTAACCCTAGGAGAGCCTATCTTTCAACTACACAAGTATAGGGTAGTGCTTAGAACTAACCCTACATTTCTACCCAAAGTAGTTTTCAGTTTTCATATTCATCAATCCATTGATTTACCTGTGTTTTTCCCAAAACCTGTTACAGTTGCAGAAAGGGCATTACACACTTTAGATGTAAAAAGGGCATTCATGTATTACATTGACAAGACTAAATAATTTAGGAAAACTAAACAATTGTTTGTTGCCTTTGCACCTCCTTGTTTAGGGAAAACAATTTCTAAATCCGGTATTTCAAGATGGATAGTTAAATGCATACAGACATGCTATGCAAAGGCAAAACAACTTTTACCGGTTACACCAAAAGCACACTCCACTAGGAAAATTGGAGCTTCTTTGGCTTTTTAAGGAAACATTCCCATTGCTGACATTTGCAAATTAGCAACATAGTATACTCCACACCCCTTCAGAAACATTGTATGAATATATTTGCACACCAACAATCAAATGTTGATCAGGCATACTTAAGACTCTTGCAGACAACTGCAATCCCCATGAGTTAACTACTACCTCGGGAGAGGGACTGTTTTACAGTCAATGCAAAGCATGTGTATCTACAGCACACATACCTTGAACGGATTATGTTACTTACCCTATAAGCATCTTTTCTTGGCATGAAGTGCTGTAGATTTTCATGCGCCATCCCTACTCCCCAAATTCTTGTATAAGTTGCAGTTCATATACTTTATCTCATACTAATTTATGGCCATCTCAATGCTTACATACTCAGCATTCTTAACATTCTCACCTACCCACGGCAAAACAATCTGAAGATGGCGTTTATGACCATGCATAGTATTCCCAAGAATAGGAGTCACACAGCCTTGTGACACGAAAATGTCTTGGAACAAAAAGTAATTATCCATGCCCAACACTAGATGGTGGACTTATGCAAAGCATGTGAATCTACTGCCCTACATGCCAAGAACAGATGCTTACAGGGTAAGTTACATAATCCTTCCTACAATGTTAATCTTCCTATTATTAATATCGGAAAGAAACAGGTTAGTATTAGATTCCTTACCTTAGAATATACCCAGGCATCAGACTGGATCTGGAAATGTTTGCGTAGCAGTACCACTGCGCGTCAGTAGGCATCATCTGCGGCTCCGCGTCCGTCGTCGGCGTTGTTGGCGCCGGGATGACGTCGTCGGTGTACTTGGACGCCACCCTCGTGTGCTGACGTCAGTTCTTCTTTTTTCCGCGCCAGCAAGCGCAGGTCCGGAGAAAGTGGCACCCTTTAGTCAATTTTTGACTAAACTTTTTTGATCTGCTTTTCGAGTCGACCGACTCCGACAGTGCCGGTGGGGATGCCCGGGTTCAAACCCTATGTCGACAGCAGCCGATTAATGTTGATTACCGACCCCCATCGCCGGTGCCTTCATTGCCTGGGGCCCGACCACGACTACAAGTCGTGCCCAGACTGCTGGGCCTTGACGTCGAAGGCTAGGCGGGAGCGATCCTGCAAGCGCCTCGAGCTCCGGCAGTCGGCCCGCGACATTTGAGGTCCCGGTCCGGAAGGAGGTCGAGGGACCGGTCGCGGGGCCAGAGTCGTCAAAGCTCCGAGACTCAACACCATTCCTCGGGCTCCAAGTCCTCAGGTAAGAGGCACAAGAAGTCGAAGAGACGACATCGCTCTTCTGACTCCCCCTCCCCCCCCCCCCCCACCCCCCGACGCTCGTGTGACGCAGCCGGGGGTTCGGGTGACGCCACCCACCGCGGCCTGCTCCATAGCAGCCAGTCCCTGGGCAGACAGTGCGCTTGAGCGCTTTAAGGACTCCAGGGCTACGGCCATTTGCTCCTTTCGTGGCCAAGGAAGTGGCGCCCCCACACGTTCTGCCAGCCACGGGCCGCAGACTAACACCCAGGACGGTGGCGGACGTGGTAACCGCTGTGGCGGTACCCGGGGACAACAGCGAGGCCAGTCCACATCCACCCCCGCAGCATCCGCCTCAAAGCCTTCCTAGTCCGAGCTTTCAGGTCCACAGGACGCCAGTGGGGGGCAGGGTTCGCCATCACCTCCTTCACTGGCGCAACATCACTTTGGACAGGTGGGTGCTGCAAATCGTCTGTAGGGGCTACTCCCTCCCCTTCGAGGCGACCCCTCCAGCCATGCAACCACAGTACCACCACGTGTCAGGGGAATCACGTGAATCTTCTCCGAGAGGAAGTTACGGCCCTCTTGGCCATCGAGCACGTTCTTGGGCCAGAAGTAGGGTGTGATTGTTACTCCCACTACTTTCTGGTTCCCAAGAAGGGCAAAGGGGGCCTACGCCCTATCTTGGACCTGCGGAACGTCAACGGCTTCCCCCGCAAGGAGAAGTTCAAGATGCTGACTTTGGCTCAGGTCTTAGCTGCCCTGGACACGGGAGACTAGATGGTAGCGTTGGACTTGCAGGAGGCATATTTTCACATCCCCGTCCTGCCGGCCCACCGGCGTTACCTGCGGTTCACAGTAGGCCACAAGCACTTTCAGTTTACCGTGCTCCCCTTTGGCCTTACCAGCGCCCCACTGGTGTTCACGAAAGTGATGGCCGTGGTCGCAGCTCATCTGCGCAGGTTAGGGGTTTCAATCTTCCCCTACCTCGACAACTGGTTGTTGAAGGCGGGCTCGCCCCAGACAGTCGTCAGCCACCTCCAGACTACAGCCAACCTCCTGCACCTGCTGGGGTTCTCCATCAATGTGCCGAAGTCACACCTGTGTCCCTCTCAGAAGCTCCTTTTCATCGGAGCGGTTCTAGACTCTGCACAGTTTCGGGTTTATCCTCCCGAACCACGGGTTCAGGATATTCACGCTCTGATTCCGATCTTTCAGCCGTTATCCCGAGTCTCGGTCAGGTTGACGCAGCGGCTTCTGGGGCTGATGGCCTCCTGCATCCTTCTGGTGCATCACGCCATGTGGCGGATGCGGGCTCTGCAGTGGGACCTGAAGTTTCAGTGGGCCCAGCATCAGGGCAACTTGTCAGACCATGTCTTGATCTCGGAGGGCACTGCAAGACAGTTGCAGTGGTGGCTCAGGGGCCGGGATTGGGTCAGCGGCAGATCCCTCTCCCTACCCCAACCGTAGCACATAGTTGTGGCAGACACGTCCCTCCATGGCTGGGGGGGGCACATGGGAGAGGCAGAGATCAGAGGCCTCTGATCTCCGGAGGAGTCCCGGCTTCACATCATACTTCTGGAGCTGCGGGAATCTTTGTTGGACAGGCCTCGCGAAGGGGCCGCTCCCTCCCCCGCATGACAAGGCCCGAGCACCGGCTCTACCGGTGTCACCAGAAGAACCACCCTGGCAATCCACAGAAGCAACCCACAACCCGCTCCCAACGGGACGCCTGCCCCTGAACACCCAGACATCGACCGGCCCGGGCCGTCATCAGCAGCATTGCCCCGGCCCAGCCGCCATCTTGGACACTGCACCACGAGGCCGCGTGGCCTCAGCTCGACCCCAACCCTGGGCCTGGCCAGGCCCAGACATCGAGGCACCACCCTCCACCCAGGAGGTGAAGAGACCACTTGGCAGGTCAATGGGAGAAAGGAGTGTCGATGGCTCTCCCCCGCCAGGTGCCGATCACCCCCAGCCTCCCCGGGCGCTGGCTTCACCCCCCTGCTGGGTGTCTGGACTCCCTCATCCCGGACCTCCCGACCTCCAAGTGCTAGGGTCCGGACATCAAAGGGCGCCAGACCTATAACTGGGGCAGCTCCAGAGCAGGAAGGCAGTTGTATCCTGGAGTCGAGAGACACCTAGAAGAACTCATCCTTGACGGACTGCTGGCGCTGCCGCAGCCCTGCCTTGTGAATCATCGTTCCTGCCTGCTGGCGCTGCCGCGGCCCCCTGCAACTTACGCCTTCGTCGGGATCTGCTGGCGCTGCCACGGCCTATCCTCGTGAACACTCGTTCCTGCCTGCTGGCGCTGCCGCTGCCCTCTGCAACTTACACCTTCATCGGGACCTGCTGGCGCTGGCGCTGCCGCAGCCCATCCTCGTGAACCCTCGTCCCTGCCTGCTGGCGCTGCCGCGGCCCTCTGCAACCTACACCTTCGTCGGGACCTGCTGGCGCTGCCGCGGCCCATCCTTGTGTGAACCATCGCCTTTGCCAGCTGGCGCTGCCGCGGCCCTTCTCAAGTGAGACTATCATCCTAGCCTGCCGGCGCTGCCGCGGCCCGACCTTCCAGGACTCCGAGCTCGAGGATTGTGAGCTACCCATCTTGCCACCTCTGTACCAGACCGGTACCAAGACTGTCCCGCTACCCTTTCCCCCTCAGAGACTAGAATTGAGAGGACCCTCGTGTCCCGACCTCACTGTATCGCTGATAACCTTGCTTCAAGAATCGTATATAAAGAGTGTTGACCTCATCCTTGTGTGGTGTCCATCTGTGGGGGGGAAGTTACTTGTCTGTACGATCGCTGGAGACGGCCCTCACCGGAGGCCTCTCCCCCTGTCCTCGGCCGACCCTCCAGGTCCCCGTCTAACAGGCTTGCACTAAAGGCATTCCTCCCCTCTGTCCGGGGGAGTATAGTGCAGGTGTTCACAGACAACACCATCGCCTTGTGGTACTGCAACAAACAGGGCGGGGTGGGGTCGTGGACCCTAAGCCAGGAGGCTCTGCGCCTCTGGCAGTGGCTGGAACATCAGGGCGTGACCCTGGTGGTTCAACACCTGGCAGGTTCCCTGAACGCCAGGGCGGACGAACTCAGCCGCATGGTGCATGATGGATCACGAATGGTGTCTGAACTCGGACGTGGCGCGAGGCCTCTTTCAGCAGTAGGGAGAGCCTTGGTTAGATCTATTTGCCAAAGAAGAGAATGCGCAATGTCATCAGTTCTGCGCGTTGGAATTTCCAAGGCAGCACTCGCTCGGAGGCGCTTTTCGTCGCGAGTGTAGCTGCGGTCTGTTGTACGCCTTTCCGCCTATACCACTTCTGCCCAGAGTGCTGAAGAAGATCAGACGCGACCGGGCCCAAGTTATCCTTGTGGCTCCGGACTGGGCACGAAGATACTGGTATCCCGAGCTACTCAGCATGTCTGTCGATCTCCCGATTCGTCTGCCTCTTCAGGAGGACCTTCTGTCGCAGCAGCAGGGAACGGTCCTCCACCCAAACCTGTCCAGTCTCCACTTACATGCGTGGAGATTGAGCGGCAGCAGTTGAGGCCATTTGACTTGCCTCCTGAAGTCTGTATTGTGATTCTTGCAGCCTGGTGTCCCTCCACAAAATTGGTATACGCCTGCAGGTGGAACAAATTTGTGGCATGGTGCACAGCAAAGGCTGTGGATCCCCTTTCAGCCCCTCTTTCAGAAGATCTCCTCTTTCTTCTCTCTCTTGCCCAGCAGGGCTCTGCTCTGGGCACTATCAAGGGCTACCTCTCTGCCATTTCCGCCTTCCCTGATCAGCCCTCTTTGTTCAAGTCCCCGGTTGTAAATAGGTTTTTGAAGGGCATTACTCATATGTTTCCTCCTGTTCCTTTCGTGTTGGGACTTGAACCTTGTTCTGACTTACCTGATGTGCGCTCCTTCGAGCCACTTAATAACTGTCCTCTTCGTCTCCTTACTCTCAAGACTGCATTCCTGGTTGCCATTACCTCTGCCAGGAGAGTGAATGAGCTCCAGGTTTTTTCCTCTAAACCTCCTTTCCTTTCTGTTCATCCGGACAAAGTTGTGTTGCAGACGTGACCCTCTTTCCTGCCCAAGGTAATCACAGCCTTCCACAGCGGGCAGTCCATCACCTTGCCCACCTTCTTTCCGCCTCCGCATCCCTCGAAAGAGGAAGAGAGGCTCTACCGTCTGGACCCAAAACATGCGATCTCATTCTTTTTGGATCGCACACGCCAGTTCCGGGTGGATGACCAACTCTTTGTTGGTTACGTGGGCACTAAGAAGGGTCGGGCTGAAGCGGACCATCTCTCGGTGGGTCGTGTTGTGCATCAAGGTATGCTACTCTTTGTCTAAAAAGGAGCCTCCTGTTGGGCTGAGGGATCATTCCACTCGAGCAACAGCGGCTACTACTGCCTTGGGTCGGGGAGTCCCCTTGCAGGACATCTGTCAGGCAGCTACGTGGACCTCGCTGCACACGTTTGCAAGACACTACTGCCTGGACAGCAAAGTCCGGAGAGATGGCTTTTTTGCTTGTTCCGTTCTCCAGGACTTTCTGGTGTGATCATTGGTTCGCAGACCCACCACCGGGGTTGGTATTGCTGGGGTATCTATTCTAAGGTAAGGAATCTAATACTAACCTGTTTCTTTCAGAAGCACAAGTTACTTACCTTCGGTAACAATATATCTGTAAGAAACAGTAGTTAGTATTAGATTCCTTACCGCCCCACCCATCCTCCCCGTTCTGCGAACCGATATCTAGGGTTAAGGTCATCCCCTTTCAGGACCCTAGTTTCATGGCACCAGTGTTGGTTTTTATCATGGCTTTGCGTTTCTGGCGTGGAAAAGCTATGTATAAGAACTAATGTCAGCGCGCGAGGGCTGCGTCTAAGTACTCCGACGACATCATCCCGGCGCCGACGACGGACGCGAAGCCACAGACGACGCCTACCGACGCGCAGGGGTACTGCTACGCAAACTTTTCGGGATCCAGTCTGACGCCTGGGGATATTCTAAGGTAAGGAATCTAATACTAACTTCTGTTTCTTACAGATATATCGTAACCGAAGGTAAGTAACTTGTGCATTAAATCTATATGACTTAACGTCTTGGTTCCTTGTTGTGAGGGTCTAGTTTCATTCTGCTTTCTCACGCCTCATTATTCCTGTCTTTATCACCTTAAAGGTTTTTCTGTTGTGCGTCCACACACATGTTGACTTTATTCTGGAATAGGTACAGTCAAAATGTGGCTTGTATCCAATCCTGTCGAAGTACAATTTCAATAGACGTGAGATTGTCCAGAATGCTGTTGGTCACCAAGCAGTGTATTTTGGTTTGGGCGGTGTAGAGTTCATTGGATAAATCCATTAAGGTGCTCTTTCTGGCCCAAAAATCATTTTATGGCCATTTACTTTCATTAGTTTAGTTAATATGCGTATACCTTCCCAATGTGCCAGATTGTTTTACTTTGTCTATCATCTTACCTTAGAAATACCTCATTTTCATCTTGACAGAATGGGTGGTAAACATATTTCTATTCAGGCACCTAAGTTATGGAATACTTTAATTGTGTTTGTGTGCTCATCCTCAATACTTTCTTTAAACCGAGGCAAACCTGTCACTTTTCTGTCTCTGTTTGTGTCACAGCACGACTGTAATCTTAGGTAGTGTATACATGTGGGACTACATATCCCAGAATGCTTGTGGGCTTGTCCTATCTTCCTTTCTACCCTTTTTGCTATCTATACTCCTTTCTCTTTCGCGCAGGTGCTTGTCACCTGATTCAAGTTCCTGGACAGTCGAGGAGAGAGTTTACCATGTTGCCCCCGTAGCGGATTGTTTGGATAAGTGACTGGCTTTGTTTTTGAATACTTGCACTATCGTGTAGCTGTTGGAACGCAACCGTGTGGTACAGCGTTAAGTACTGCCATTCACTTGGAATTGTTTGTGGAAGCACGAGCGCGGCGGCTGCCGTGTTTGTGGCTCTTTTCCGGTTTTGTTCGTATCAGCGAACTTGCTGCAGTAAGCGCGGCCGGATTGTCATTCAGGATTCATCAAGTCAAAGTCCGAGGGGGGCTATTGTCAGGACAAGACTTGGGAGAATTGTAGCTTATGATTGAACTCTAAGCTGGATGTTATTGGATGCTTGTTTTGGCGCTGAATGAAGGTTCTTCTCTGAATTATTCTAAAGCCATCCTGGAGCTGCTGAGAGATTGGATGGCAATAGTCCTACACTCTATAAGGAATAATGAAGCCTTCAATTAGATAAGTAAATTTTTTGCCACGTTGTTACGCTGGTATCAGTTGCAGAACTATTGCATCACCGCAGACTTTATGAGAAGTCAAACAACACTGTTTCTTGTCTTTGTTTTATTTTTTCCCTTTTGTGCCGTTTTTGCTTGCAGTGATTGTGGCAGTGCTAAATGTAAGTGTACAGATATATTTATTAAGGGGATATTAGATCTTAGTGATAGGGAGGGGTAGGTTCACTCACTATATGTCCTATTTGTCTTATGTACAGGAACCCGAGGGCGAGTATAGAAGTGAAGATTCCGACTTCTGCTGCACTCCATTTATTGATTTCTCTGCCACATCTTTTTGTTTCTTTTGTCCCTTTTTACCCTTCCCCCGGCTGTGGTATATTCCTGGGGAGTTCAATCATAGACTCACAGGGACTGCCATTGAAGGGGTAGAGGTAATCTAGCATCGCTCCAGTTGTATCCGGCTATAAGGTTGGTGAAACCTTCATTCTATGACAGTTTGTTAATCACAGCTCATATAAGAAAACCTATATGTGATATAGGGCCCGATGTAGGTAGGCAAATACCGGTCGGTAACGGCCGAAAATCGGTAATTTCGGCCCTTACCGACCGGTATAAGAGATTCGAGATGTATGTGATAAAAAATGTACCGAATCGGTAAAAACCAGTCGGTAAAATACCGAATCAGTATTTCATGAATCGGAATATACCGAATTCTTATTTTCCGAGTCGGTAAATAAGAAATGGTAAAAGTGGCATATCGAGATGTAGGAAACCCAAAAAATACCGAATCCCATGAAAATCGGTATTTAGGAGTCGGTAATTACCATGGATTGAAAGCAGGTGGAAACCAGGTACAGGTTATAAAAGAAGGCCCCAAAATGCAACACTGCAACCACAATGGCGGCTTTCTACATCATTGTGAGAAGTTGGCCTGATATACGATGCTCACTAGTTCTAGTGATCACCTTGTATCAGTCCAAACAACCCTTATGGTGATTGGTTGTAAAGTCAACCTTATAGACCAGCTATCCTAGTAGCGTGGACAAGAGCAGTCTTTAGGCTCAACTCTTTTGGCATGTGAAGCCAGCTGTTTTACCACATATAACCCCTTGAATACCACATAAAAGGACACCACACAGGTTGTTATGAAAATAAAAGAATATTTATTAACGAACATACACCTCTGAACTCTTTATGAGAGCAGAGGGCTAAGCACATGACAATACTACGAAAGAAATAAGAGTTAGCACAATATTTACACGTGTGCAGTAGGGGCACGACAAACCATATACTTAAAACAATGGAATGCGAGGAAAGAAAGTACTGTAAGGGCATCCAGAGGCTGGAGGATCGCTGGGACTATGCTACAAACTAGGTAAGTAAGGAGCAGGAGGCCCACGGGACTCACATGCAGAGTGGGAACTCTCACGCGGGATGCGTACCAACGTCTATGGATGCTACAGTTTACAAAGTTACGGATTCCGGACGAACCCGGCTGGATGGAGGGAAAACAACAGTGGACCTGAACACTAGGATAGTGAACACAGACTTCAGCACCTAGAAGCTTTAGTTACCTAACCCACAGGCTGCGGGTGCATAGGGCTGAAGTGGTGTCGGGTTTGCTGCGTTGATCCCGGTGATGCCTGAAACAAGAAGTTGCTGGCAGGCAGCCAGATGGAGGAGTCCGGTGGTTCCAAGGATGGAACTTAGAAGGAGAAGTCCTGAAAGGGAAGGGGACAGAGTCTCGGTCACTAGCCAGTGACGGTGCTGGAACCAGGAGGGAACCAGATGCTGTCGCCGCGTTCAGGTGGAAGAAGGGTCGCTTCTCTCTGTAGCTGCGCGGACCAGGAGCTGTTCTTCATGACCAGGCTGGAGGCACGAGCTGTCCCACGTAGTCTGCTGCTGATGGCGGTGTTGGATCGTCGATCTGGTCAACAGGCCTTGGCAAATGCAAGCCACGCGGTGGAACAAAGATGGCGTCTGGTGCGGACCAGGAGGGTCCGGGGTGCTTCTCTTTTACAGGGAAGCAAGGGCCAGTCTGGGGGACCAGACCAGCAGTGGTGAAATCTTCGGGTCGTTGTCTCAGAGGTCACTGGCCATCCGGCAAGTGACCAGACAACAGGACAAGCAGCAATCAGGCAAAAGGGCCCCACGCAGATCACGTGGATGCTGGGGGGCTGGTCTTTGGTGCAAGAGCTGCGTCGGTGTGGGGCTTCTCAGACCCCGGTGCACTCACTCGAGGATCCCTCGGCGGTCGTGCTGGAAGCGCTGTGCAGGTTTTGTCAAGATGGCCGTCTCCAAGTTGCTCGTCGCACCCACGGGTCCTAGCTGTGCTGTGGATGTAGGTTGAGGTCAGAGGAGTCTGGAGGTCCGGATCTCGTTGAGCTGGGTCGTCTGGTTCCGGGATGGAAGGACTTACAGCAAACCGCACAGGAGCTTGATGGTGCCCGCAAAGCAGGATGGTCACTCCCTGACCATAGGGGAGATTCTTCAGTCTTCTGATGTTCAGGAGGTAGAAGGTCAAGAGTTCTTCGTGGAAGTTGTCAAGATTAATCTGATTTGGAATGGGACCAGCTCCTACCTTTATTCAGCTAAAGGGGGCTGCACTACGACTAGGTCCCTCCCCTGGGTGGGACCAGGAAGGGGGGTGGTTACACCCCCTATCCTTTGTCCGGTCTTGCGCCAGCTCTGGGGCTGGAGTGCCCCAGGAACTGGTTTAGACCGGACTATGCACGGGGACACCTTGTGTGCCACAGGCATGTCTCATTCCGTTCAGCCCTGTCCTACCTAATACACAAAAACCTGTCTGGGGTGGTGCTAGCACCTCCCAAAGCAGGAAACCTTTGTCCAAGCCTCCCTCGCTGGAAGGACTCCCAGCAGCAGGAGGTCAGACTTGTGTCTGTGGTGGCAGCATCCATTTTGTGATGCTGAGGCTCGAGCTAACTTTAACCGGGGTTCACAGTTACATACATGTCGTGTCCCTCTAGAAGGGTGGAATCCTACCCCCGTCGCCAGAATTGGCGAGGGGGTAGTATTCCAATTCGTATGACACCTTACTCGACATGTTTTGATAATGTTATACCAAAGTTAGCATTTGACCGCGAGGTTCATAATGCACTTAAGAGTATATGGTATAGCGTTATCATGGAACAGCTATTAGGACTTGGTTCCGTAAGCTGCAAATGGGCTCAGCTCATGCCAGAGCACCATCTCACATAATTCCAAGCACTCTGCCTTCAGGATTAATAAGGCCTGCCATAGGAGTGACTGATAGGAATATATCTGTCCATTTTAGGTTTAGATATAGGGATACTATATCTAACGCAAAGGGTGATTACACCACCTTGCCCCAGCTGTCGAGCAGCCAGTTGTGTCTGTTTAGTTGGCCAGCCAGGGGTGGCATAATACATGCTTCAGCCCCTGGTAGGCCCTGGGTACACCTATGCCCTGGATACCTAAGGTATGCTGTACAGGGACTGATAAGGTGGCCCAGAACCAATTGGTAACTGCACCTAAGGTACATGGTTGTCAATTTAGAGAGAGAACAGCTAGGCTGTGGGTCTGATTAGCAGGCCCACAGCCAGGGAAAGTCGTAAACCAGTGAAGCAAAAAGAAAAAAATCGGGGGTGACCATAGGATTGCAGACCCTACTCTCCTACAATCATGACAAGCCGGCTACGGATACAGGCAGCGGGAGAGAGGGTCTGGCTAAGGGAGGAGCAGGTGTATAGGCAGAGGATCACCCTCTTCCAACTGACTGAAGCTGAAATCCTGCAAAGGTACAGACTCCACCCCAGAATCATCCTGGACTTGATCAGGGACCTCCACCCATATCTGGAACACCCAACCCCAAGAGCACACGCCATCCCACCCCAGGTGCAGGTGTTGTGCTGCCTACATCTTCTTTCTTCTGGGAGCTACCAGCATGTGATTGCTGCGGTAGGTGGGGTGTCCCAGAGCTGCCTGTCACGTTTCTTTAGAAAATTCCTTGATGCCATGATGCAGAGGATGGAACACTACATTGAGTTCCCTGACACACCTGCTGAACTAGCAAAGACAAAAACCGATTTCTATCAACTTGCACAGTTCCCGCACATTATGGCTGTATCGATGGGACGCACATCCCACTATGCCCACCTGCAGCAACAGAACGCATATATAGAAACCGGAAGTCTACGCATTCAATCAATGTGCAGGTGATCTGCAACGCTGCCAACATGATTACGGACATTGTAGTGAAATTTCCAGGGAGTACCCACGACTTATACATATTCCAGAATAGTGGGATATACAGACGCCTTGTGGCTGGTGATTTTGGGGATGGATACCTGCTAGGTAAGTAAGTGTGAGACACCCTGATAGTCAATGCAGAAGGATCAATCATGAGTATGTGACTAATCAAAATTTCATTTTCCACCCAGGTGACGGTGCATATGCCCTGCGTTCATTTGTTCTGACCCCCTACCTGAATCCATCCACCAGGAGCGAAAGGCGTTACAACGTGGCACACAGAACAACACGTTGCATTGTGGAATGCACTTTTGGACTGCTGAAAAGCAGATTCAGGTGCCTCCATAAGAGTGGAGGTGCACAGCAGTACACACCAGTGATCTGTTGTAAAATTATTGCGACCTGCGCCATGCTGCATAATCTTGCCACCAAGGAGGGCACAGAAGTAGAACTCGCATATCATGAGGACATAGATGATGGGACAGAACAAGCCGATGACAATGCAGCAGGTGCAGCGCCAGCAGCAGATGGTAGACTGAATCGCGCAGAAATCACAAACAGATATTTCTAATAGAGTGATGATACACAGGCAGGTTTACTTCTTGAATCACTCTGTTTAATATGCACTACTGGACTCCACATATTCAAGACCACATGAACCAAATAAAATCCACTTTTCACACTGGGTGGCCAAAGTTCACTTCACTGTGACCTGTCCTGTGTTCTGGATGAAATGTTAATGTTTGCGTTTACGCATTATGTTGTGGGAGCCACGGGGCAGGGGGCCAACTTGCGCAGTGGTGCCAGGGTCATCTGCATGAAGCCAGCTTCTCCGGCGAACGTCCTGAACAGCCGTGCTGGATCCACTCCTGCTTGTGGACTCCTCTGAGTCCACGACACATGTGTCACCAGCAGTGGCTGTCTGCTGTGTCAGCAGTACCTCCATCGCAGAGGTCACCCTCCCCATCCCCCTGGACAAGTCACTGCAGCAGTGCAAAATGTCAGTCTGCATGTTCACTGACCATCGGCATAGCAAGGTGGTTGCAGTTGCCAGACGGTTGCTGGATTTATTCAGCTGCTTAAGTTCGTGCCTATTCCTGCGCCTTTCTGTCTGGTCACTCTCCAGCCTGTCACAGAGAGAACCCATGTGCACACCCATGTCCCTCACCCCCTCTGCCATGGACTCCATTCCTTTGGCCATGGACTCCATTCCTAGGGCCATGGAGCATATCCCCTATCAATGTTTGACATCCTGCTATTGAGGATGCGCACCTGTCTGTGCACTGCCATGATCCCTTTGGCCTGCATGCGCTGGATCCTCACCATAGTGCTTTCCAAACCGGCAAAGACCCCTGCATATCATGCCTCTCTTCTCGCTCACGTGCCCTACGACCACGAGCACTTGCACGCCCAGATCCTAATGACCCCTGTTGCCCTGCGTTGCCAGCCACTGCTGGAGTGCTAGGTGTCTGAACCTCCACCTCTTCCTCCAGGATCCTGAGTGGTGGAATGTCCTGCCTCCTTGGCCTCAAATGCACAGAGGACCCTGAGCTTGGTGTTGTGGCACCTGCAGGTACTGCCGGAGTCTGTGTCTCAAAAAGCAGGGGTGACAGTGGCTGTGCTGTGGTGTCTTCCTCCATTGCTGTGGGGGCCTGCGTTGTGGAAGTGTCCTCAGGGACAGTGCTGGGTCCGGCTTTGTCTGTGGGCTTCTCCCTCGCAGCCGTTGCTGGTCCACTTGCCTCCCCTCCCTGCGCTGCACTGCGCGATGACTCTCCTGTGGGCAGACATGGACAATGATCACCTGTGTGTTTACATTAAATAAATTACTATCACACAGTTTCCTAAGCCGCAACTGCTTGTGTATGGGGAGTGTGGCATGGCATGCAGTATTCTGTGTTGGCTGCTTTGATGAATGTTCCTATGACTACGACTACCATGATGCATTGCTGGTGAGTACTGACATGTGTTCTGGATTGTGCATGAGTAACCCACATTGGGGAAGGGGCCAGGGAATGGGTGGGGATTCATGTCCATGCATCTTACCTTTCTTTCTTGCAGCTCTGGCTGAGCTGTCAGCATCAAAAGCAGTAATGATGGGACCCCCACAGAATTTAAGGTACGGCCAGGGAACAGAGGGGAAGACATAAAGTACAACAGAAGAGGAAGGTCCCTCAGTGGCCACAATCTTTCGATATAGGTGTGCATCCCATTCTTAATAATAAGGGTGACAGATTCACAATAGACTTTTTTTATTTTCTTCAAAAAATATATGAAGCTTTTAGTATTTTATTTTTAGCATTGCTTTCAAGTTTATATATTATTCATTTGAATTAGAATACATAAGAGACATATAATCACAAAAGTAACATGTTATGTTATGTTATGTTATGTTATCTATTTTTTATATAGCGCACGGATGCCGCAGCTAAGAGGCGTCCCGGCGCTTGGAGATCTGAATAACACAACACGATTAAGAAGGCTAGACAAGAGACAAACTAAACTGTGGAGAAGAGAAAAGTCTTCAAGGTCTTCCTAAAAAGAAGCAGATCTGAAATTGAGCGGAGTGGAGCTGGAAGAGAATTCCAAAGAGCAGCCGCCAGCACTGAAAACGAGCGACCACCCACTCTAGCCCTTTTAAAGCGAGGCACTATGGCGAGATTTAGTCCGGCAGAGCGAAGAGCTCTAGCAGGAGCATAGTGCAGAATAGTCTGTGCAAGGATCGGGGGAGAGGCTAGGTTGAGGATTTTAAAAGTTAAGCAGAGGGCTTTAAACTTAACTCTTTGCTCAATCGGAAGCCAATGAAGATTGCGGATGGTTTGGCGAGCTGAGACAAATTTCGGGAGGCCGACAAGCATCCTAGCCGCCGCGTTCTGAACCCTCTGAAGACGGGACAGTTCGGCCTGATTTAAGCCCAGAAACAGAGAGTTGGCATAGTCCAGTCTGGTAAGAACCAGAGCCTGGACCATAATCTGTCTTGTCTCAGCATCGAAAAATTTAAAAATGGGTCTCAGACCATGCAAAGTACCAAAACATGCGCCAGCCACGCGTTTGGTATGGGAAATAAATGAAAGCTTGTCATCGAACCACACCCCAAGGTTTCTGACTTCACTCACAGGGGTAGGCACAGGGCCAAGATCAATAGGCCACCATTGATCTCCCCATAGACCACTTTCCTTACCGAAAATAATGACCTCGGTCTTAGAGGCATTTAGTTGTAATCGGTTGTCCGCCATCCAGCCAGAAACAGCTTTTAACGCTGACTGGAAGGTGGAGGCGTCCATGTTGGAGTCTCCATTTAGTGCCACCGCCAGCTGCGTGTCATCGGCGTATGACACTAAGGAAAGACCAAAACTGTGGGCTACCTCCGCCAAAGGCTGAACATACAAATTAAATAAAGTGGGGCTAAGAGCCGAACCTTGGGGAACACCCTGAAGAATAGGACGTGACGCAGAAACAAAAGGGGGGGTGGACACTTTAAAACCTCGATCCTTAAGAAAAGAGCGGAACCACTCGAGTGCCGTCTCTCCGACTCCAGCCTCCATCAGACGATGTAATAAAATCTGATGGGACACCGTGTCGAAAGCGGCACTGAGATCTAAAAGGATCAGTGCCGCCGTCTGACCCTGATCCAACATCTTCCTTATGTGTTCCACCACAGCCAAGAGAGCTGTTTCGGTGCTATGACCTGCACGGAATCCATTCTGGGAAATATCCAGTAGATTCGTTTCTTGCAGGTAAGCAGATAGAATGCGGTTAGCATGAGCTTCCGCTAGCTTGGCTGGCCAAGGAAGAAGGGAAATGGGCCGGTAGTGTTCTGGTTTAGTCGGATCGAGGGTAGGTTTCTTAAGGATCGGAATGACCATAGCCTGCTTCCAGGCCTTGGGAACACTGCCGGAGCTGAAAGATATGTTGATGAGATCATGAAGGGCAGGATAGCAGCATTCAGCAAGTTCCCGGAATTGAGCGGGTCGCAAAGGATCATCCGGAGAACCGGATTTGACTTTAGTTGTCAGAGCTAAAAACTCATCCCAAGTCGGACTAGGGATGGTTATCAATGATTTTGGGGCCATAGATGTAGGCATTTCCTCCCTGATGGGAAGCTGAGAAAATGACCTGTAGATGGCCTCCACCTTTTCAACAAAAAACGAGGCTAAATCCTCGCAATGCGCCAAGGAGGGCTCAATAGTAACAGTGTCCGTCCTCTTACTGGTAAGGTCCTTACATACCCTAAAGATGACCTTAGAGGGGTTTGTACTATTTTTTATCTCCTGAGCATAAAAAGCAGCCCTAGCAGTGCAAATGGCCCGATGATACACTCTAGTGCAAGCCCTATAGGCCGCCTTGAGGTCAGTATCATACGCTTTACGCCAAGCGCGTTCTGCTTTTTTGCAGGAGACTTTAAGAGCTTTCAAAGATTCATCGTACCAAGGGCTTGAAGGACTCGATCTGGTCTTACTCCACTTGGCCGGAATGAGTTTATCTAAAGATTGATTGAGCCATTCACAGAACGTATCATAGCCCCGGGAGACTTCAGTAGGTGGTAAAGGATGGTATTTCATCAGTAGCTGATGGAAATGCTCTAGATTCAAATTTCTCCAGGGACGTCTGAAACTGGCTGGAATATTCTTTTCCGGGAAAGAAAAAGTAGTGGCGATACGGATCTCAATCAAATGGTGATCAGTCCATGCCATTGGTCTAGGAGGCTGCACTGAAATATTGGTTACCAGGTTCGTTAAAACGGGATCTAATATGTGGCCACCCGTATGGGTCGGTAGTTGAACCAGTTGAGTCATTTGGAGCGCTTCCAGATCCTCCAATAGGGTATGTACCGGGTTGGAAAGTGGAACGTCCATATGGAGGTTAAGGTCTCCTAAGATTGTAAAATTCGCCGTTTTCAGAGCTAGGGAGGAGATCACCTCCGGGAGGCTTTGGCGAAAGGCACCATCGGGACCAGGGGGCCTGTATATCAGAAGTCCCGTAAACGTAAAATGGGGATTAACTGAGATGTTACAAAGGGCACTCTCACATCCTGGCAATGAGATGGGTTTCCAAATGCAGGGGTAGCATGATTTCACCGCAACTGCTATACCTCCACCTCTGGCGTTACGGGGAAGGGAGTGCATAGTATATCCCACAGGCAAGGCTAGGTTTATGACCGCCATAGACTGGTCATGCAGCCAAGTTTCCGTAAAGAAAAAGATGTCCGGAGCCTCGTCCGTTATCAAGGTAAAAACTTCAAGGGCGTGGCAAGATAATGATCTGACGTTTAAATGAAAAATTTTGAGAGAAGATGGAGTAGACGAAACTACAGCCGTATCCAGTTTACAGACCGCTACAGGCCTAGCTTGCAAACTCTTAATGGGCAACGGTAGAGGTAGTTTAAAGAAGCAAGAGGGGCACTGATAAGGCCCACTCAGAGGATCCAGTGTGCCATGACGGCAGGGTAGTACCTGACTCCGCAGTAGGTGGATATTCTCAGCAGAAATCATCGTGAGCGGGCCAGAGTCCCCTGCCCTAGCCCTGCCTTAGCGCTGACGGGCGCAGACGGGCAGGACTCTGGCACGACTCCGGCCACGCGAGGACACGCCCGCTGCGCGATCCCGCTGCGCTAGGGGGCAGAGAGTAAGTAGATAGGGAGGTGAGGGAAGACTAGAGCGTCACCCTCACAAGATGGCCGCCCGCCGAGGGACAAACAGGAAGTAGGAGCGCTCGATCTCCCTCCACTCAAACAGCATCAAAGAGCTGCGGTGGACCGGGGAGACAGCGCTGTGCCTGGCAAGGTAACAGGAGTATAAAAATAAACTTTTACAGTTTTAGGAGTAGCCCAAAAGTTAAGAAAGTTAAAAACACACACACTTTGAAAATGCGAGCTCAGTAGCACAGGCACGCTCCACACCCAAGCGCTAACGTGCTAGTGGTCATTCAGCACGAGCGCCAGAGTAAACAGCCCTTAATAGTCCGGGAGGGAGGGAAGACTAGAGCGTCACCCTCACAAGATGGCCGCCCGCCGAGGGACAAACAGGAAGTAGGAGCGCTCGATCTCCCTCCACTCAAACAGCATCAAAGAGCTGCGGTGGACCGGGGAGACAGCGCTGTGCCTGGCAAGGTAACAGGAGTATAAAAATAAACTTTTACAGTTTTAGGAGTAGCCCAAAAGTTAAGAAAGTTAAAAACACACACACTTTGAAAATGCGAGCTCAGTAGTACAGGCACGCTCCACACCCAAGCGCTAACGTGCTAGTGGTCATTCAGCACGAGCGCCAGAGTAAACAGCCCTTAATAGGTCCTTACAACAGATTCAACATATAAATAATGTCATGGCTCATACAATGGAGGAGATAAAGTGACAATACCTATATGTGAAAAAAACAATTTATACAAAAAGATATGCCCCTGATAACACACAAATCATTACAACATACTAAAACATTCATACTCTCGTTACATACACATCCACAACATCTGATAAGGAATCTGGGTTCTAATCAGCAGGGAGATCCCTGGCAACTAACGAGTCTCAAAACTTAGTATGAGACCCCGCACTATGGTCCACGCGCGTTTCGGCGGCCAACGGCCACCTTCCTCAGGACCTCTTCCAGGCAGTCAAACCCACATGAAACAGGGGACCTAAAGAGTATAATGGAGAAAAATATTCACTGTCACCATTTATATTCTGAAAAAAGAGAGACCAAACCAATATACAAGAATTATATACATGATTAAAAAACTTTCTGACACTTGAGCGCAACATGTAACACAACACAACCTGAGTTCTCAGTGGGTGTACATGGACCATAGTTAATGAGGCACTGAAAGAACATGTAATGGGTGCCCACTCTTGAGTATTGATGGATTATACCCAAATGATCTCATAATGTACCATTCTTTTCAAGAAAAGCACTAAAGCACTAAAAGCACATATAATGGGTGCCTACTCTTGAATATTGATGGATTATACCCAAATGGTCTCATAATGTAGCATTCATTTCAAAAAAGGAAGAGGAGGAGAGACGAAGGATCAGGAAATTTTGCAAGTTTAGTTAAAAATGGCATGTAATAAGATATATAATAGATGTCCATTTACTTACACTTAAAAACCATACGTTCTGCTTAATTCCCAAAGGGAAATATCACTGGCATGAACCACGTGGGAAGATAACTCAAGGATTTATCAATAACTATGAAAGAAAACCATCCTAAATAAACTAATCTTTGAAATAGATGGGTGGTCAAACAAGACTTCCAAAAGATACGTATGCCTTACCTATGTCAAGTGTGTAGGAGTCTCTATAGATGTCCAATGAAATAATGGGAAGGTGATAACGTAGATTCAGTAAGGTAACTGTTACTCGGTTTGCAGCTGGGCTGGTAAATTTCGACAAACGAGAAGAAGATACAGTAAGATCCGTGTACTTACTTAAGTCTTATCCAATACCACTGATGAATTACCTATGCGAGAAACCCACCTTAGAGTAGAGTAATTTATTCCGTTCTATGGCACCGTATAGTTAATTTTGTTTATGCCGCATATATGTACAAGGTCCGTAAAGACTGTGATTCGTGTTCTAAAAAGACCTACAACATAAAGGAGGATAAGGTCTAAATCTCCATTAATGCCGGCAAGGAGTACAGGCAGCGGAGTTTATGAGCGAAAAAGATTGAAAATCTCTAAACATTGGATACCTGTACGAACTAGGCGGACAAAGTACATGCCCTCAGGACGTGTGGGTTCAAACGCACAGCGGCTACCTGTGTTAGACTGTCCTTGTAAAGTATAGCGGCTCTAGGGTATAGCGGCTACCTACATTCAACTATCCTTGTAGAGAATACTCTACATATGAACACATTCGTGCAAATAGATAATAATCACCCGCTCACTACTGCAATGTGTTGATATTTACGGGCACCGTTAATTGGCATCTGAAAGAAACACGTTAGTGATAGATTCCTTACCTTAGAATATCCCCAGGCGTCAGACTGGATCCGGAAACTTTTGCGTAGCAGTACCCTTGCGCGTTGGTAGGCGTCGTCTCCGGCTCCGCGTCTGTCGTCGGCGTTGTGGGCGCCGTGATGATGTCGTCGGAGTACTTAGACGCTGCCTCCGCGTGCTGACATCAGTTCTTCTTTTTTCCGCGCCAGCCAGCGCAGATCTGGAAAAAGCAGTAACCCAGTCAATTTTTTACTAACTTTTTGGTGATCATTTTGATCCTTTTCGAAGTCTTGAACGACTCCGACGGTGCCGTAGGGATGCCCGGCTTCAAGCATTGCGACGAGTGCGACCGCACCATGTCGGTCACGGATCCTCACCACCTGTGCCTGACGTGTTTGGGCGTCGACCACGACGACGAGGCCTGCCCCGACTGTCGGGCCCTTTCAAAGAAAGCCAGGCGGGAGCGGTCCCGCAGGCGGCTCGAACTCCGGCAGTCGGCCGCGTGAGGTCCCGGTCCCACAGGAGGTCGAGGGACAGGTCGCGGGGACGGAGCCGTCACAGCTCCGGGAGTCGGCACCACTCGTCCGGGTCCAAGTCGTCAGGTAAGAAACACAAGAAGTCGAAGAGGCATCATCGCTCTTCTGACTCCCCCCGACGCTCGCGCGATGCGGCCGGGGGTTCGGGTGACACCGCCCACGCGGCTCCTCGGGAGTCGCGGGCGTCGTGTCCGGCCCCATACCCTCCCGTCCCTGGGCTGAACGCGACGCCAGAGGAGATTGAGCGTTTCCTCATGGCCATTAGGTCCCTTTCTCCTCCGACGGGCTCCGAGGCGCCTCCGGGCCCAGCGGACCTGTTTGAGGGCCCTAGTGGGTCGGGGGCTTCGACCCCGACGCCGTTGGTTGCATCGGCCCGGCGCCGCAGGGCCCCACGATCCCGACACCGCCGGTGCCCTCGGGCCCTGCGCCGCAGGACGCCGCTGGGCCTTCCTCGGGCTCTGGATCGTCACCGGAAGACCTTACGGACCCCCCCGGCGTCGGTCCGTCTGGTGTCACCTCCGGCGCCGTCCTCGGGCGGCGCCGCCCCGATACCTCCCTTGCTTCGGTTCCGACGTCGGGACGGCGCCTATCAGCGCCGCACCCGACGCTGTTTGGAGATTTTTACTTCTATGAACCGACCTCATTCAATTACAACCCTGAATCTCAGGAGATGAGTGATGAGGAGGATTGGGAGGGGTCTGAGGACCCTCTGACCAAGGAGTGTCAGTCTAATATAGACTGGGCAGGAGACCTTGGGGAGGCCAGTGGCCTGGACACCTCTCCAGACACTGGATTTGTCTCTCCTCCTACCATGGCTTCGGAGGAGGGGGCTACTTATGGTGTGGTGTTGACGAGGGCTGCCAAGGCCTTGGGCCTTGAGCTCCCCGTCGCGGCTGTGAGGACTACCCTCCTCACAGAGGTCCTTAAACCGCAGTCATGCTCGTCTGAGCCTCTGCTGCCTTTTAATGATGCCTTGACCGACGTTCTTTTGGGCACTTGGTCCAGGCCCGCTACGGGTTCGCCCGTAGATAGGAATGTGGCCAGACGCCACCGCCCGGCTCCGGCCGACCCATGTTTCCTGTCATCCCACCCCACCCCGAGAGTCTGGTCATCCAGGCCTCTAATTCCCAGACCGCATTCCCGACGGCCCCGCCGGACAGGGAATCCAAGAGGTATGAGAATTATGGAAAGAAGATATTCTCATCCCTTAGTTTGGGACTGCGGTCTTCCAACACCGCATGCCTCGTGGGCCGCTACACCCACTCTCTGTGGTAGACGGTGGCGGAAGTGCTGCCAGAGTGCCCGTTGGAGGTACGGGCCAAACTCGGCCAAGCACTTGTGGAGGGCCGAGATGCAGCCAAGTATTCAATCAGGTGTGGGCTGGATACTACCGACTCGCTAGGCAGAGCGATGGCTACAACAGTGGCGGTGAGACGCCTCGCCTGGCTGAGATACGCCAATTTTTCGGCAGATGTCCAGAACACTCTGATGGACATGCCGTTCGATGGCCGTCGCCTCTTTGGCGACAAGGCAGACCACGCGCTTGAGCGCTTTAGGGACTCCAGGGCTACGGCCAAGTCCTTGGGCCTCTCGGCTCCACGCCAGCAAACGGGTGCCTTTCGCTCCTTTCGTGGCCAGGGAAGGGGCACCCCCACACGTGCCGCCAGCCACTCGCCGCAGACTATCGTCCAGCGCGGCGGCGGCCGTGGAAACAGCCACGGAGGCGGTTGGGGAACTAGGCGAAGTCAGTCCACACCTGCCCCCGCGGCATCCACCTCTAAACCCTCCTAGTCCATGCTTTTCGGCCCATGTGACGCCAGTGGGAGGCAGGGTTCGCCATCACCACTCTCACGGGCGCACTGTCACTTCGGACAGGTGGGTGCTGCAGATCGTCCGGAGGGGCTACTCCCTCCCCTTCGAGACGACTCCTCAAGCCATGCCACCGCAACACCACCGCGTATCAAGGAATCACTTGCGGCTCCTGCAGGAGGAAGTTTCAGCCCTCTTGGCCAAGGGGGCCATCGAGCGCGTTCCTGGCCAGAAGTAGGACGTGGTTGCTACTCCCACTACTTTCTGGTACCCAAGAAGGGCAAAGGGGGCCTACGCCCTATCTTGGATCTGAGGAACGTCAACAGCTTCCTCCAGAAGGAGAAGTTCAAAATGCTGACTCTGGCTCAGGTCTTAGCTGCCCTAGACCCAGGAGACTGGATGGTAGCGTTGGATTTGTAGGACGCGTATTTCCACATCCCCGTCGTGCCGGCCCACTGGCGTTACCGGCGATTCGTCTAGCACTGAAGGCATTCCTCCCGTCTGTCCGAGGGAGTGTAGTGCAGGTGTTCACGGACAACACATCACCGCCATGTGGTACTGCAACAAACAGGACGGGGTGGGGTTGTGGACCCTCTGCCAGGAGGCTCTGCGCCTCTGGCAATGGCTGGAACATCAGGGCGTGACTCTGATGGTTCAACACCTGGCAGGTTTTCTGAACGCCAGGGCGGACGAACTCAGCCGACGGTGCTCGATGGATCACGAATGGCGTCTGAACTCGGACGTGGCGCAAGGCCTCTTTCAGCAGTGGGGAGAGCCTTGGTTAGATCTATTCGCCACCGAAGAGAACGCGCAATGTCATCAGTTCTGCGCGTTGGAATTTCCAAGGCGGCACTCGCTCGGAGACGCTTTTCGTCGCGAGCGGAGCTGCGGTCTGTTGTACGCCTTTCCGCCTATACCACTTCTGCCCAGAGTGCTGAAGAAGATCAAGCGCGACCGGGCACAAGTCATCCTTGTGGCTCCGGACTGGGCACGAAGGTACTGGTATCCCGAGCTACTCAGTATGTCAGTCGATCCCCCGGTTCGTCTGCCTCTTCAGGAGGTTCTTCTGTCGCAGCAGCAGGGGACGGTCCTCCACCCGAACCTGTCCAGTCTCCACCTCCATGCTTGGAGATTGAGCGCCGACAGTTGAGGCCATTTGACTTGCCTCCTGAAGTCTGTAACATCATTCTGGCAGCCAGGCGTCCCTCCACAAAGTCGGTATACGCCTGCAGGTGGAACAGATTTGTGGCATGGTGCACAGCAAAGGCTGTGGATCCCCTCAATGCCCCTCTTTCTGAGGTTCTCCTTTTTCTTCTCTCTCTTGCCCAGCAGGGCTCTGCTCTGGGCACTGTCAAGGGCTATCTTTCAGCTCTTTCAGCCTTTCTCAGGCTTCCTGACCAACCTTCTTTGTTCAAGTCCCCTATCGTTAATCGATTCCTGAAGGGCATCACTCATATGTTCCCTCCTCTTCCCTTCGTGATGCCTCAGTGGGACATGAACCTCGTTCTTACGTTTCTGATGTGCGCTCCCTTTGAGCCACTCCACAACTGTCCTCTTCGCCTTCTTTCTTTGAAGACTGCCTTCCTGGTAGCCATCACCTCTGCCAGGAGAGTGAGTGCACTCCAGGCTCTATCTTGTGAGCCTCCTTTCCTTTCAGTCCATCCGGACAAGGTTGTGTTACGGACGAGGCCCTCCTTCCTACCCAAGGTAGTCACGGCCTTCCACATTGGGCAATCCATCACCTTGCCCACCTTCTTTCCGCCTCCGCACCCCTCGAGAGAGGAGGAGAGGCTCCACCGTCTGGACCTAAAACGTGCGCTCTCATTTTATCTGAATCGCACACAACAGTTCCGGGTGGATGATCAACTCTTTGTTGGATACGCGGGCGCTAAGAAAGGGAAAGCGGTGCACAAGCGGACCATCTCCCAGTGGATTATCTTGTGCATCCAGGCGTGCTACTCCTTGGCTAAGAAGGAACCCCCTGTTGGGCTGAGGGCTCATTCCACTCGAGCCACAGCCACTACAACTGCCTTGGGCTAGGTGTGCTCTTGCAGGAAATTTGCCAGGCGGCTACGTGGGCCTCGCTGCACACGTTTGCAAGACACTATTGCCTGGACAGTCAAGTCCGGAGGGATGGCTACTTTGGCCGTTCCGTCCTCCAGGACTTTCTGGTGTGATTATTGGTTCGCAGACCCACCACCACGGGGTTGGTATTGCTGGGGTATCTATTCTAAGGTAAGGAATCTATCACTAACGTGTCTCTTTCAGATGCACAAGTTACTACTTGTGTAACGATATATCTGTAAGAGACATTAGTGATAGATTCCTTACCGACCCACCCATCCTCCCCGTTCTGTGAACTGATATCTAGGGTTAAGGTCATCCCCTTTCAGGGCCCTAGTTTCATGGCACCAGTGTTGGTTTTTGGCATGGCTCTGCGCTTCTGGCGCGGAAAAGCTGTGTCTAAGAACTGACGTCAGCACGCGGAGGCGGCGTCTAAGTACTCCGACGACATCATCACGGCGCCCACGACGCCGACGACGGACGCGGAGCCGCAGACTACGCCTACCGACGCGCAAGGGTACTGCTACGCAAAAGTTTCCGGATCCAGTCTGACGCCTGGGGATATTCTAAGGTAAGGAATCTATCACTAACTAATGGCTCTTACAGATATATCGTTACACAAGTAGTAACTTGTGCATTTCGTAGGAAGACCAGATAAAATATTCATAGATATATGTACATGCGGCGCAATTAATCGTAAATATGGAGCCTAATGCTGCCCGCGTAGGGGAGAGATGGCACTCATTGCAGAATCCCGGATCTACTTACTTCGATATCACACGAAATGCGGAACATGCGACCTCCTACAGGAAAACGTGGTTACAAACACAGGAAAACGCCAGCGGCCATGTTTTTAAACAAATATGCGGCGGAAGTATCGGGATACCTGTCAGATTGTTAGGTGTTGAATAATTATGATAGAAAGCGGACTTGCGAATGCGATGTTTGCAAACGCTCAATGACAGTCCGATTTAAAAAATAACAAGATCAAAGCAGGCGCCATACTTAGTAGATAAGAATCAATGCAGAACCCGGCAGATTATGAATTCTGCAAAACCACAGTTACGTTTGAAAGAAAACAATGTCTAGGGCACCCTTAAGGAACCCAAGTCTATTAATCATAAAGCCAGGTTAGAAATGGAGGATAGATTCACTCTGTAAGAATGTCAACTCAACATGCAAAAAGCAAAGTATAACTTATACAGGAAACCAATAATGATAAAAAATAGAGAAGTAAAGAGGGGAGAATATTTCAAAGTTATATGACATAAATGCATCTAACATGTAGGAAAAAATAAAATAATAATTTTTTTTTTTTAAATTGTATCACTAAGGAAAAGTAAGAACTGGTACTGCAAAATAAAATCTATGGTAACTAATGGCACATATAGGGGCAGAACAAAATGGTCCTTGATTTACCACACAGTAACAAGACTGGAATAACAGGGGACAAATGTGTTGTATGCAATGCACTCTATTCCGTGATATACCATGATATTTCCTCATTAAGGCCACGTTTAACGCAGTCTAAATGGTATATCTAAAAAGTTTCACGTTTCTTGTGTGTAATTTCTGTAGGTTGGCCTGATCGTGACTGCACTTTCTCTAAAATAGACCATTTAATATCTTGTTCATTATGATTCATTTTCAGAAAATGCTCGACCAATGGCACCATCATTCTCTTAGTTCTCATAGCAGATTTATGTTCGCTAAAGCGAGTATGAAATTCACGACCAGTCTCGCCTATATATGCTAGCCCACAACTACAGAATAGGATATAGACTATATTGCTGCTACGGCAATTTGTCAGATGACGAAGTTTGCTTTCCTTGTGATTGTATGCAATAGTCTCAGATGTAATTGCTGAGTCACAAGCATGACACGAACCAAATCTGTGGTTACCCACAATGACAGGAAGTCCCGTAATGGAACGTTGGCCATCTGAAGGAGACCTTTTTAGTTTGGCGAGTATGCACAAGCATATCTCTCAAGTTCTTATTTCTTCTGTAGGCTAATAGAGGTAATGGCATTGGGGGAACCTGATCGTCTGTGTTTAAGATTCTCCAATTTTTGTTTATGATGTTCCTGATCTTAAAATTTAAAGTTGAATGATTTATAACACTTGTTATCCGATTTTGCTTGAGACGATTAGACCCTTGTAACAGGGCTGCTCTGTCATAGTACTTGGCTCTTTTGAAGGCATGTCGTACTAATCGATGGGGATAACCTCTCTTGAGTAGTCTGTCTTTAAGCGCATCTCCATATTTGTGGAAGGCGGCCATATCTGTACAGTTACGGCGAATCCGTAAGAATTCTCCAAAGGGGATGGATTCCCTCTGGCAGTTGGGATGGTAACTGTCAAATTTTAAGATGATGTTTTTGGCTGTAGGTTTCCTGAAGAGGCTGACTTTCAATTGTCCGCTGGTACCCTCAATGCTGATATCCCAAAAATCAACCTTATTGTTATTATGGTTAACTGTGAATTTAAGATTTGGGTCACTGGCATTGAGCCAGAGAATAAACGCTTGCAACATGTCAACTGATCCACTCCAGATAAAGAAAATATCATCTATAAAGCGTTTCCAAATAGATATATTTTCAAAAAATGGGGCCAATTCATTATAGATGTTACGTAGTTTCCACTCACCCATGAACGCATTAGCTACACTAGGGGCACAAGATGCTCCCATTGAAGTGCCCTTAATTTGTTGGTAAAGGGAGCCATTGTACTCAAAAAAGTTATTCAAAAGAACAACTTCGAGGCATTGCAGGATGAAAACATCTGGACGGTTATCAGGGAACCTGTGTAGGAGGGCTGACACCGCCTGCAACGCTCGACACTGAGGAATATTGGTGTATAATGCCTCAATGTCAAGCGTCACAAGGATGTCAGTCTCAGGGTTGAATGGAAGTCCCTCAATTTTGTTAATAATATCCCCTGTATCACGTATGTACGAAGCATACTTATGTGTGAGGGGGCACAAAAAAGTATCCACATATTTGGATAGGGGCTCAGTACAAGACCCAATGGTGGATATTATGGGTCGCATGGGCGGATCGGTTTCTGACTTGTGTGTTTTTGGTAAACCGTAAAGAGCGGAAATTGTAGGGCATGATTTGTTCAGGTAGGTAAGTTCGTCCTCGCAGATAAACCCATCTCTGAATGCCACTTGGGTCATTTCTTGAATATGAGCATTTAGTCTTTCTAATTCTCTTCTCTGTGCTGGTCTATAGCGATCTGTCACCGCCAGCATCTCAATCATTTTCTGATCATAGGTGTTTTTGTCAAATACAGTGACACCTCCACCTTTCTCGCAAGGTTTGATTACGATTGTTGAATCTGTCTTAAGTCTATTTAGATATGTAATTTCCACTTTAGACAGATTAAATTGAGGTTTCTGGGGGTTCGTAATCACACGCTCTATGTCCCGAAGGACATTCTGTTCGGAGATACGTACCTCAGCACCCACCATGTCCAACGTAGGGGTAAATGTAGATGGAGGCTTGCACCTCGATATGTTATTGTCCTCATCATTCATGGGTCTATCCGAAAATAATTTGTTCAGTCTAACCTTCCTGAAAAAGGCAAATAAATCCTTGTGTAGTTTAAATTTATTCAAACACACACTCTGTACAAATGATAAACATTTACTTAGCACCTGTATGTCTTTGGATGCAAGTAAACCTGTGGAGAGATTGTAAATAGGTAAGTTTTCACTAGTCGGTGTACCGTCTACCACCAATACTGCTGGTTGCATAGGTCTTTTTAGAACACGAATCACTGTCTTTCCGGACCTTGTACATGTATGCGGCATAAACGAAATTAACTATACGGTGCCATAGAACGGAATAAATTACTCTACTCTAAGGTGGGTTTCTCGCATAGGTAATTCATCAGTGGTATTGGATAAGACTTAAGTAAGTACACAGATCTTACTGTATCTTCTTCTCGTTTGTCGAAATTTACCAGCCCAGCTGCAAACCGAGTAACAGTTACCATATTGAATCTACGTTATCACCTTCCCATTATTTCATTGGACATCTATAGAGACTCCTACACACTTGACATAGGTAAGGCATACGTATCTTTTGGAAGTCTTGTTTGACCACCCATCTATTTCAAAGATTAGTTTATTTAGGATGTTTTTCTTTCATAGTTATTGATAAATCCTTGAGTTATCTTCCCACGTGGTTCATGCCGGTGATATTTCCCTTTGGGAATTAAGCAGAACGTATGGTTTTTAACCCCTTCCACACTCATGACGAGCCCAGCTCGTCATGGAGCAGGGCGCTCGCACGCTGATGCCGAGCTGGGCTCGTCATGGATAAAGGAAAATAGCAATTCCCAGCACAGCAGGGGAAAACGCCTAGCAGCCAAGGTGTTAAGTGTAAGTAAATGGACATCTATTATATATCTTATTACATGCCATTTTTATCTAAACTTGCAAAATTTCCTGATCCTTCGTCTCTCCTCTTCTTCCTTATTTTGAAATGAATGCTACATTATGAGACCATTTAGGTATAATCCATCAATATTCAAGAGTAGGCACCCATTATATGTGCTTTTAGCGCTTTAGTGCTTTTCTTGAAAAGAATGCTACATTATGAGATCATTTGGGTAATATCCATCAATACTCAAGAGTGGGCACCCATTACATGTTCCTTCAGTGCCTCATTAACTATGGTCCATGTACACCCACTGAGAACTCAGGTTGTGTTGTGTTACATGTTGAGCTCAAGTGTCAGAAAGTTTTTTAATCATGTATATAATTCTTGTATATTGGTTTGGTCTCTCTTTTTTCAGAATATAAATGGTGACCGTGTATATTTTTCTCCATTATACTCTTTAGGTCCCCTGTTCATGTGGGTTTGACTGCCTGGAAGAGGTCCTGAAGAAGGTGGCCGTTGGCCGCCGAAACGTGCGTCGACCATAGTGCGGGGTCTCATACTAAGTTTTGAGACTCGTTAGTTAGCAGAGATCTCCCTGCTGATTAGAACCCAGATTCCTTTTTCAGATGTTGTGGATGTGTATGTAACGAGAGTATGAATGTGTTAGTATGTTGCGATGATTTGTGTGTTAACAGGGGCATATGTTTTTGTATAAATTGTTTTTTTCACATATGGGTATTGTCACTTTATCTCCTTCATTGTATGAACCATGAAATTATTTATATGTTAATATTGTGATTATATGTCTCTTATGTATTCTAATTCAAATGAATAATATATAAACTTGAAAGCAATGCTAAAAATAAAATATTAAAAGCTTCATATATTTTTTGAAGAAAATAAAAAGTCTGTTGTGAATCTGTCACCCTTATTATTAAGAATGGGATGCACACCTATATCGAAAGATTGTGCCCACTGAGGGAACTTCCTCTTCTGTTGAGCTGTCAGCATCCCCAATCCCGTGTATGCTTTCAGGCTCCATGGTGGATTCCACCAGCTGCTCCAGTTCAGTGAGGCTTGGTGCACGGCTCTTCCCTCCACCTGTGGCTGAGGATTATTTCCCTTGGGTTGCTATCTTCTTTTTTGTGGTAATCCTCAGATCATACCACTTTTTTTTGATGTCTTCTATTTCACGATGTGTGATCCCAAGGGCATTTACTTTGCTCTGGATGGCCAGCCAGGTGGTTCTTTTGACAGACTCTGCCACTTGCAGGGACTGTCTCCCAAAAAGCTGGCTGTAATGCTGCACTACCTCCTCCACCAGCACATGGAGCTCAGTTGTGCTGAATTTAATCTTCCTTTTTCTGTCAACACCATCCTTCTGGGCTTCCTGGGACTCCATGGTGATGCTCTGATGGGCTCAGTGCAGCCTGCTCCTCTGTCCCCCCTCCAGCTCTCCAAACAGTTCTGTGGCTCTGCACCTGCATGGGTGTGGCCAACTCCAGGTACGGGGTGTGGTACTTGCATCTGATTGGTTGATTTCACAGTAGCTTTGTTGTGGGGTGTGGTGGGTGTCCCTGATTGGTTGACTGGCTCACATGTCTTCCATTCGAATTTTCGAGATCGGCTTTTACCGATTCGGTAATCTTCGAATCGGTAATCTCCGATTCGGTATCTCCCATTCATTCCTATGGGTCTGGAGGCCCATTGGGTTAAATGGGTGATACCGAATCGGTAATTACAGAGTCGGTGATTACCGATTCGGTATTTACCGAGTCAGGATTCCGACTGTTTCCGATTCGGTATTTTTTTACGATTTTTTACCTACATACTGTTTTCCGAATCATAAATACCGATTCGGTATCAATCCGTATTTATGAACCGGTAAAATGAAATTACCTACATTGGGCCCATAGTGTTTTAGAAATATGGATTAACATAACATGTGAGGGCCTTACTCCAAGGCACAACTGTACATGGTGCGCCATTGCCCATTGGATATCATTTTGTATGGTGGAATGTTACTCATTCGACAAGGCATTCTCCTCTGGATGGCATCATTGGTCTTTCTACCATGGTTGTTTGAGATGCTTAAAGCAAACACCGAGACTTGGGTCCCTTGCTCACTTTGCCACTGGATTCAAGCTAGCCTGGCTGATGAAGGGTGTTACCCCGAAACCGGTCCCAGGATGCTTGTTTTCGGTCCAGGGAGGTTGGACAGGCAGTTCGGGCTGGATTGTTCCCAGGAGGCACAAGGTCAAGACTGATTCGCATATAGCTGGGTCTGAACTGAGCTAAGGAATGACGATAGATTCAACGCAGATCTGTGATGGGGTGAGTGTCTGAAATGCTTCTGCCCTCCGTCATCATCTCCTTGTGTTTGCTTTGTTTGAGGTGCTCCTCAGAGTAGCCACTTGTTCTATACCCCGCATACCAGTAAGCACCATGTAATAGACATCTGGTTTTGAGATGAGTTTGGCCAGGTCATGTTGAAAAGCAGTTTTGGTTAAGCTTACACTCGTGCTCCTTTAGCCCTCATCCCCACAACTATTATATTAATAGCCCACGGTTTCAGCTACTCAAATTGATTTGTGCATGTCCTTGTGATGATGGGTGTAAGAATGGATATTGATAATGCAGGGGAGATGGCTAAGCTTGTGGTTGGGGACAAGGGTGTGATGTTCCTTCACACAAACACTTATCTGTCTGTTCTGCCTTGGACTGGTTGTTGAATTCTTTGAGTGGTTAAAACCTCCAGTAGTTGATTGGGAGGCAGAAAAAATAAACTAGAGTGAGAAACTTCTAAATAGCAGTTTTCATTTTATATTTGTCAATGTTTGCGCTCTCTCAGAGATTTTACACTAATAATTTTGAAATCAAAAACCAAAATTAAGAACTATTTAATGACATTTTGTCCAAACAGTCTTCTCTAATTCTGCTAATTATTATCTTGATATGTGCAACAAATTTCTGTATTTATATTTTATAGTTGGGACAATAATGAACAGGAAAATATGAGCCCATGGGACATGGAACCGATACCACAAGAATGTAAGTATGTATTTCAAAATCTTTTTATGTAGGATGAAAAGGTTTAATGCAATCTGTCTCGGATGCCATGCATGATACTCAAATTAAAAAAGGTTGTAACATTTATGCAATGCCATATGGAATTGCAAGTTTTAGTAATGATTTAGGAGTCTTTCTTTTCCCTAAACCTGGTCTACTTAGACATAGTGCACACGTTCACTCGTATCTAGATATGTTGCATACTTTCTCTCCTCTATATATTGTGAGTTTTAATGTAGATTTGTTCTTTGTATATGAAGTCTTTTCAACCTCCTAATTTTTTATAATATATACTTCCCTGCTTTATACACAGCCACAAGAGTGTCACCTGGCACCTGACTATATTTGTAAAGACTTTAAAGCGTAGCTACTCTGCGCTGGTATGTGATATCGTCTGTCTCCACGTCAGCCCTGTTCCACTCTGGGAAGTCAAGGCTGGAGCTGCATATGTTCTCAATCCAAGTGCGCTGACATCAGCTCCTCTGTTTCTTTGCGTTCTTACATAGATTCTGAACCAAATCCTACTTTTCCTTGTCAGTTCGCTCGTTTTTTTCTGATTACATTATTTTCCATTGCGCAACTGAACATATCCCATTCTAAAACTACAGGGTTTAAGCCTTGTAGGCCACTGCAATTAGGTGTCAGTCACAGATCCCTACTTGACATGTGTTTGGTGTTTGGGTTCCAAGTCATGCAAAAAGTGTGCCTTTATTCACTCGAAGGCAGTTCGGCATCCTGAAGCCAAGGTGTATGTTGCCGAACACTGTTATGCAAGTCAAGTTCCTGCTCAAAGTTAACATCATAGACCCATTTTTGCTCTCTGGGCAGCTCCAACAACTGGTTTAAATGCAGTCCAAGTCTTTGGGTAAGGCAGAGTCCTAAAAGAAGCATAGTAAATCCAAGCAGGACTCATTCCAATCTTGCCACTCGCTTAAAAAATCGTGAGGATGTAAAGATGCCCCCTAAGTCTTGATCCCTATCCCCCACCAAAGAGATAATTCCGGAGCAGATTCCCATGCACTCCAGATTTCCCACAATAGATTGAGCTATTCAGGGACATAATGTTGCAAATCATGTGCACCCTTATAGTTCCTTATGATTCCAAGGCTCCCTGGAGGCCGCCAGTCAGTTTACTACCAGCAGTTTCTCCCTCCCCGCTGTCTGTGCCTGCTGAACCCATCTTGGATTCAGCTCTGATTCTGGAGCAGACTCCACGTCCTCGCTTTATTTTCAACTCTCATTGATGCTGCCGATGCCAAAGGATAACCTCTATTCTATTGCCCTTTCCAACTCTAAACTGACCCTGCCTTGGCTGTGGTGATGTCCTGGAATAGGATAGAATAGAATTGAATTTTGCCACACCCAACCCCCTGTTCACTCCGACTCATACCAAACCGCACCTTTGCCTAAGAGCTGCTCTCTAGTTCTCCAACAACTTTTTGGATTGCATTCTTACCATGACCAGCCAGCCTTTGGCAAAGAGGAAGATGGTGGTGATAAATCCCCGCACAATATAACAATGTTTATCTGGACCTTCGAGAGGCAAGTATACTGGACACTTCCCCTTTCACAGGGCTAAGATCTCCCCCTGAGCCCTCAATAGAAAACAATGTTTAATTTGCTGTGTTCATTAGACGGGTAGCTAAAGTCATGAAATGAAAATCTAGGTACTCACTGAAGCAGCTCTGCAGCCTGGGCAGACCTTATCGGAGCCTTTGGCACATTCAGGTAAGACCAGACTTAGTCACAGGTACCTGAGCTAAACCTTACTCCTGCCATCTGTAGAATCACGGGTTGGATGCCGCAATACATCTGCTCCCTGTTTGCACTGTGCAAGATTCCGTTTTCAATGATTGCACAGTGCGGACAAGCATCCAGCACTGTGCAATCATTGAAAACGGCATCTTGTACAGTGCGAGCTGTAGTTTTCTGCTGCTCAAGTAGATTTCTACTCGAGCGTCAGCTTTCTCAACGCGGACTGGTAGTTTCTCATCACGATCATACGCTAGCACTCGCAATGAGAAACCTTACCTCCCTGCGTTGAGAATCTCGCCAGGAGGTTTATTTTCCACGCTTGCGATAGGCAACTTGATGTTGCTGATCGCGAACGAGAAAAAAGTCTCGCCGGGATGTCATTTTGCTTGCTCGCTGTTGCCAACTTGACGTTGAGGACCGCGAGCACGCAAAAAATGACCGCTGCACGACGCTACGCGTGTTTGCACTGTGCTACGAGCAGTTTGCGTAGTGCGAAGTAGCGCAAACTTCGCAAACTACGCGAGCGTAGCGTAGTGCTTGGCCCAGGGTTACTTCAGACCCTTAAGATGGTGGCAATCAGATTGGTGCTCTTAATGTTAATGCATTTTTATTAAATGCACGTTGACCAACAGTTTCTTGGTGCTAGGGACAAATATTCAGAAAAAAAGAGAAAAGGTGCTACTAATATTCTTGTCTAAAAACCCAAGTGTTTAAATTTTTCCTGAAGGACCTTACATCGGGTTGAGATTGAACCTGTCATGGTAGGGAATTCCATAAGGTCGGCTCCTGTATTAAAATGTGGCACACTCACATACCTTTTTTCTTGAATCTGGTCATGATTAAATGTTTGGATGATGAGGACTGAAGTCCCAGAGTGGGAATATACTTTCTGATCCTATTAGCTATAAAACTGGACCATTGTCCGAGAGGACCTTAAACATGAGACAACAGACTTTGAATTTTATTCTCTCCTCCATGGGCAGCCAACAGAGGTCCTTCAAAATCTTTGTGACATGAGAGATCTTCGGAAGGTTATAAATCCGTTTTGTAGGCTGATTTTTGATGACATAGTCTGATTCACCATTTGAGGTGGATCAATTTACAGAATTTGCCTAGTCTAATTTGGAGCAGGGGCATAATAACTTTTCAGCGTGTCTTTAGTAAGGAGCAAGGCAATTTTCTTGATCTTTTTAACATAAAGGTGCTGGCGGATATTACTGCAACAAAATGAGGTTTCGGTCTCACCTAGGCTTTTGCCTTAACTTTTTTTTAGGAGTGAGCACTAAGCCATCTAGGCTTAGCTGACTACATAGATTGACTTTATTGTTTAAAATAACTATATGTTAAAGTTTCAAATGGTTGTTACCCGTCCACCCCCGACACAGCACATGATGGTCTGAAGTTCTGCTGAGGAAAAGCAGTACCATCCAGCAGAATTTGGAGCTGGGAAATGTCTGCATAGCTGTAGAGTCTGCAGTCTCTTTTCCCTAGTTCCTTAATAAGGGCCATGCTATTTAAGTTAAATAAGTGGCACGATGATGAGGATTGAGGGGCCCTACAGTCAACTTGTAGGGCAGTAGCCCTGAAGAGGCAAGATGGACTGAGTTCAGCCCTTCAGAAATTACTTTAACCAATTCAGTGCCTGTCCCTGTAGGCCAGCAGCCTCCACCCGGTCAGCCAGTATAATATGGTAATCTGTATTGAATGGCTGCAGATAAATCCAACAGCACCGGTACTGAGGTCTCTCATTTATCCTGGCTCAAGTCATCTATTATTGATCATATGACAAATTCAGAACTATGTAATGGATGGAAGCTAGCTTGAAGAGGGACTAGGAATGTATTCTCATGAAGGAATGAGTAAGTGGCTTTTATATAGGACTCGGCTACTCGAATACCCCGGCGCTCCTCAATAGAAATAGGTGAGGAGAGCAGATTCCATGAAGTGTGCACAAATCCCTTAAAGTTTAAAAAGATACATCTTCGGTGCTTTTTTAAAGGTTTTTTCCTCTGTATTTAATCTAGATGACCAGGCATCTGGTTCCACATGCTAGCCTCCCTGACCGTAAAAGAGGACACCAAGCCTCCGTTGTTTCGTAAAACAGGTGATTGCTAGCAAGCCCGCTCTGCTTGAGTGCAGCACCCTTCCTGCTCTGTACTCCTTGATCCTCGCATTCAAGTATGAGGGATGTTGTGGAGGACTTGGTGGGCCAGTGTCGGGGTTTTAAACATTACTGCACACTGGAAGTCAGTAAGGCTTATCACAGAAGTGGTGACTCCTGGCCCGTCCCTCCTCCCCGCTCCCGCCTCCCAGCTGCTCCTCCCTCCCACTGAGAGATAAGGCTTGTCCCTTCTTGACTAGCGCTGTGACCGCCTTGGATTCCTCTGAAGCGGTCGCACCCCACGCTCCCTGACCATCTTGCTGCCTGTAACATTGTCTGGTATGGTAGCGCTTGCTGCCTGATATCGTAGCGCTTGATGCCATATTATTTGCTGTAACTCTGTCTGATATCGTAGCGCTTGCTGCCTGATATCGTAGCGCTTGCCGCTAATTGTTGTGCCTTTGCTCTTGGGCTAATTGACACTGTTGCACTGCTCGCATCGCCTGCTGAATTTATTGTGCCTCTTTGTGCCGCTTCCACTGCCCAGATCGTAGGATTGCTCCGGTGGTGCCCCAGTATCGCTGTTTGTTTGTGCTGCCATTTTGTTGTTGACTCCTGGCCCGTCCCTCCTCCCCGCTCCCGCCTCCCAGCTGCTCCTCCCTCACCCCTCCCCCCTCCACTACCCATTTATGACAGATGCATTTGCGTGCAGCGTCCACGCGCAGCGGTCGTGCCCCATGCGCGCCCAAGGTGGGCCAAAGGTAAGCTTGTCTACGCCCGTCCGCGCCTGGACCGCGCCCAGCGCCAGACCCCCTGCCCCCGCAATTCCCATTCCACCCGCATAACATACGACGCCGCAACCATCTCAGCCCTCAACCCCGGACGCACACCACTATGCCACCAAGCTACCCCAGGTCACACCCATGGACCCTTCACCTGCCACTCCCGCAAGTTCGCCTGCAATAGGACCCACACCAAATCCACCAACTCCGACAACAACCACCTAAAGTGCATCCTGCTCAACACCCGCTCAGTCCACAGACACTCCATTGAACTCTGGAACCTACTCGACACTACATCGCCGGATGCTGCCTTCCTCACAGAAACATGGATGAACGCCTCATCAGCTCCCAACATCGCCATAGCCATCCCGGACGACTACAAGATCATTCGAAAAGATCGCACCAACCAAACAGGAGGAGGCATCGCCATCGTCCTTAAGAACACCATCCGCATCACGACCAGTTCCGACGATAACCTTGCTACCGCCGAACACCTTCACTTCCAGATCCACACCGACCCCAAAACCACACTCAGAGGCACCCTCATCTACAGACCACCAGGACCCCGCACACAATTCAGCGAAGACATCACTGACTTCATCAGCCCACATGCCCTCCCTTCCGAGAACTACATTCTACTGGGAGACCTCAACTTCCACCTGGAAAAGAAAAACTACAGCAACACCACCACCCTTCTGGACAACCTGGCCAATCTCGGACTCAAACAACTTGTTAACACCCCCACCCACCTTGACGGACACACGCTCGACCCTATGTTCACCTCCAGCATACACATCTCCTTCGATCACACCACAGCTCTCCATTGGACGGACCACAGCTGCGTTCATTTCAACTACAAAAAGACCACGACCCACAACCCCCCACAACCTATTCCTCGAAGAAATTGGAACAAAATCACCACCGACCAGCTCTTCACATCGCTTCACCAAAACCCCCCTGCCAAATCATCTGACCCAAACCAAGCAGCCACCAACCTCACAAAATGGATCACTCACAGCGCCGACGAACTAGCACCCTTGAAAAACCATATATTCAAGCAAGGTAGCAAAAAAGCCCCCTGGTTCAACGATGACCTTAAGAAATCCAAGAAGTCCTGTCGTACTCTCGAGAAAGCGTGGAGAAAAAACCCAACCACTGACAACCTAGCCACCTTCAAGAACGCCACCCGCAAACACCACCAACTGATCCGATCCACCAAGAAATCCGCATTCAAGGATCAACTTGACAACAATGCCCAAAACAGCAAGGAACTATTCAACATCATCAAAGAATTTACCAACCCCACCGCCGGCACCAACGACATCACTCCCTCACAAGACCTCTGCGACTCACTATCCTCATTCTTCCACAACAAAATCGCCGAAATACATAACAGTTACGAAAACCAGGCCGAAGACCAGTCCACTCCACCCACCTCCGAACCAAAACCGCACTCCAACAACCTTTGCGCCTGGAACCCAATCACCACCGAAGACACCATCCGCCTGATGAACTCCATCCACTCAGGCTCGCCAACCGACCCATGTCCCCACCACATCTTCAACAAAGCAGACTCCATCATCGCACCCCATCTCCGCGATGTCATCAACTGTTCCTTCAACTCCGCTACCTTCCCGGAAAGCTGGAAACATGCCAAACTCAGCGCCCTTCTGAAGAAACCCACAGCAGACCCCACTGAACTTAAAAACTACCGCCCCATCTCGCTCCTCCCATTCCCTGCTAAAGTCATTGAGAAAGCCGTCAATAATCAGCTCGCCGCCTTCCTTGAATCCAACAAATCCCTCGACCCTTCACAGTCCGGCTTCCGAGCCAAACACAGCACCGAAACCGCCCTCATCGCAGCAACAGACGACATTCGAACACTACTGGACAATGGAGAAACAGTTGCCCTCATCCTACTTGACCTCTCCGCAGCCTTCGACACAGTCTGTCATAGCACCCCCATACAACGCCTCAGCAACGTCGGAATACAAGGAAAAGCACTGGACTGGATCATCTCGTTCCTCGCAGGAAGAACCCAGTGAGTCCGCCCCCCACCCCCCCCTTTTAGATCAGAGGCCACCGAAGTCATCTGCGGCGTACCACAAGGATCATCACTCAGTCCCACCCTCTTCAACGTTTACATGAGTCCCCTCGCATCCATCGCACACCAACACAACCTCAACATCATCTCCTACGCAGACGACACCCAGCTGATCCTCTCCCTCACCAAAGACCCAAACACCGCCAAAACCAACTTACACGAAGGAATGAAAGAAGTAGCCGAGTGGATGAAGAACAGCCGGTTAAAACTAAACTCGGACAAAACGGAAGTCCTCATCTTAGGATCATCCCCCTCAGCCTGGCACGACTCAAGGTGGCCACCGGCCCTGGGAACCGCACCCATACCTACGGATCACGCACGGAACCTGGGATTCATCCTGGACTCCTCCCTCTCGATGACCAGACAAGCCAACGCTGTCTCATCATCATGCTTCAACATCCTACGCATGCTCAAAAAAATCTTCCGTTGGATTCCCATCGAAACAAGAAAGACGGTCACTCACGCACTGGTCACCAGCCGGCTGGATTATGGTAACACCTTTTACGCCGGAACCACAGCCAAACTACAGAACAAACTCCAACGCATCCAAAACGCCTCAGCCAGACTCATATTGGACATCCCTCGGCAAGCTCACATTTCCGGCCACCTGAAAGACCTCCATTGGCTCCCTGTCAACAAGAGAATAATGTTCCGTCTCCTCACCCACGTACACAAAGCCCTCTACGACTTAGGACCCGAATGCCTCAACACGCGACTATCCTTCTACACCCCCTCCCGCCAACTACGATCGTCCAATCAAGCCCTAGCCACAATTCTGCGCATCCATAGATCCACCATGGGGGGAAGATCCTTCTCCTACCTAGCGGCCAAAACCTGGAATTCTCTCCCCACCCACCTCCGCCTTACACAAAACCACCTCTCCTTCAGAAAACAACTAAAAACTTGGATATTCGATAAGTAAAGCACCCCCCTCCCTCAAGCGCCTTGAGACCCTCTGGGTGAGTAGCGCGCTATACAAATTCTGGAACTTGAACTTGAACTAGCTTCTACTTGAGGTGTAGAGCCATGTTCTGTACCACTTGTAAACGCTGAACTTGATAGTCAAGGAGACAGAGGTACATAACATTGAAGTAGTCCAGCCTAGATAAGATCAGAGCCCTAACCACAGTGACCTGAGAATTGGGAAGGAGAAGATACAGGAATTTCCTTAGCATGTGGAAGATCCAGAAAGATGATTTTACCACTGCTGATAACCTGGGCACAGAAGGAAATTTGGCAATCAAATATCAGGTCCAAGGTTTCAAGGCACTGCTGGGGTGGGGGGGGGGGGCGGCAGAGGTGAAACCCATGGAGAGGGTTAAACCTAAACAATACGATCTCAATTTTGTCTGGGTTGCATTGTAATTTTTTTGACTGGAGCCTGTCCAGCAATGCCTTCATGCAGTGGGCGCATGATGCTGTACCACTCACAAGTTCCTTTTGTAATAGAGCAGGAGATGTGAATTATCCGCATAAGATACAACGTTAATGCTGAAAGATTCAACCAGAAGAGCCAGGGGGTCATATATATATATTAAAAAGAGCAGGGCTCAGAGAGGAGCCCTGGTAACACCCAATTTCAGTGTTTTGGCTCTGGAGGAACTGGGATTCTTCCAGACTACCTGCTCTTGACTCCCCAAAAAGCAGCACGGACAGCCTAAGTCTGGCCCAGTCACCCTTAGATGTTATAGCCTTTGTAGCAAAATGCTTTGGTGCACTGTCAAACACTCCTGACAGGTCCAACAGCACCAGAGCTACATTGAGACCGGAATCAAGGCTGAACTTGGATTCAGAGACCTCTAAAAGCATTGTCTCCATACTGTGTTGAGCTCTGAAACCAGATTGTGATGGGTGTAACAGATTGTTGTCCACCAAGAAAGTAGTGAGCTGGCGATTCACTACTTATTCCAGAGTTTTGGCAGCCGCTTGCAGGAATGAGACTGGTCTAAAGTCTTCTAGCACTTCTGGATCAGCATTAGCGTTTTTAAGAGGGGGGGGGGGCAACGTTGAGCCTCTTCCAGGAGTCTGTTATGACACCTGAATGAAGTGAGTTGAAGAACTCCTGATAAATAGGGCAATATTGTCAGCAATAGTTTTCAGGATATGAGGAGGACAAGGGTCCTCTGGGGAGCCTGATCTTCAGTTTGCAAACTGCGCCCTCAACTCCACTGTCATGGGTAGTAGGAAGAACGTCAACCTTATTTGATCTATGGGCCCTGCTACATTTCCCGATCTCTGGACCAGACTGAGATGACTGGGACCCCCCAAGGTAGTCTGGATTTTGGCGACCTTCTCTTCAAAGATGTAGCTGAGTCCTGAACAAAGGACCTGAGTGGTCCCCGGCAGTAGGGCTACCATTTTAGGGTATGTGAAGACAGAGATTATTTTAAAGATCTCCTTCCTGTTATCATCCTCTTTAATACATTGGGATAAAAGGAGCAGTGTTCTCGTTGTGTGTTTTTGTGATAAACATTGAGGGCTAATTTATAGCATATTTTGTCTGCCTCCTGATAGTGTCTGTGCCAGGCTCTCTCCAGCCTTTTTCAGGAAGATCTATCCGGGGCTAGGTCCTTGGAAAACCAGCTGGCTGAATGGGCTGTGATTCCCTTCTGAAAGGCTCTCTTTGTTGCAACTAAGTTGCCTGCTTTCAAGAGCTAAGTACTGAGAGTATTATCGTCCTCAGCGACTTTACCTGAAAGCACTGTTCTTGACTCATCAAGGACACTTTTAAGGTCAGAGATGCCTTGTTCCAGGATCTTTTCTCCAGCCCCTGCGTGGAGGATCTAATTTCCTTAATTCCTGGGAAAGGCCAGGAAGTAAGAAATGATCGAACCTGGTCATCTATTTGGGGTTCTCCCAAAGTACTGCTGCATTTGACAGGATAAACAACAAAAAAGAATACCAGTACTGATACTAGATTTCTAATAGCGAATGGTAACCAATGTATAGACCACAATTCAATACATGTATGTGCTATTTAATAGCCATTTATTCAAAAATGTTTCGCTTGTACACAGTTTTTAAGTTAGGGCTGCAATTCAAACGATATTATATTATAAAAATGAAAATAAGGACACAAAAGTGGAATAAAACCTCATACGTACAATCACTCATTACTCTTCAGACATATCACAATCAAAACACTCGCATTCACTCTTTCAAACTTGGTACCCCACACAAACTGGAGGATGAATACACCAAAAGGTGGAGTGCTTGGTCTGCCACAAAATCAAAAGCAATCCATAGTTCGAGGCATGTGGGCTGCTGAATTCATATCTGTGCATAGATCGCCGCCTAGTGTTGGGTCCGGATGATTGCACATTGTCCTGGAAGAGTCTTCGAAGTATCCGAGATAGGTGGCTCCTCCCCTGGACTACAGTGCGCATGGGCATCTCCTGCATCCCCAGATTGTTTTTTTCCGCCATTGGGTTCGGATGTGTGTCGGTTCCCTCTGTCGGAACCGATAGTTGTTAACTCTCTTAACTCGAGACCAAAAGGTCTTTAGGCTTGGCGCCGGTATCGTTTTCGTTTGGGTTTACTGTTTCTTCAGCTCCGAACTCTCGCTGCCCTTCCGCGTGCTGTCGGCGCGGACGGGCCTACACGACGCTCCAGACATGGAACGGACTCCGTTTAAACGGTGCCCGGTGTGCAACGCGAAATACTCGCACTTCGACGTGCACCCTGTGTGCAACACTTGTCTGTCGCCGGACCACGACGAGGCCAGGTGTATGGCCTGCTCGAAGTTCCGGTGCAAGAAGACCCTCAAGATTCGTCGGGCTGCGAGACTCCAGGCCAAACTGTCTGCGCCCCCGCCAGACGACATCTTCTAAGAAGACGTCGGAAGCGACAATGTCCAACAGGTTTCGGACTCTAGCCCTGCGTCCGAGGGGGAGGCCTACGACGCAGGAGACGAGGAGTTTGACGAAGCCGGCGACGAGGTAGGGGACGATGATACGGCCATTGCCACCGTGGGGGATAGCTCGGAGGAAGAGCATCCCCGGACTGACTCAGGGGTCGACCCCCTTCCTGCGGCCCAGGTCGAGGGATCGCCTTCGGGCCTTACCCAAGACCATGTTATTAGTCCAGCAGCCCCGCCTATGGGCCCGGCCACGGACATTTTGGAGGTGCCACTCACATTTCCAAAAACGAAAGTGAAGCCTTCGGGTTCAACATCTTCGGTTTCGAAACCGAAAGTGAAAGCAGTGCTGAAGGCTCTAGAGGCGTCAAAATCAAAGAAGTTCAAAGTGGCCGACATGGACAGTCCCGCCAAGATGGCCGACCCAAAGGCCTCCGGGTCGGTGCCGAAGACGAAGTCGTCCGACGCGGCTGCGTTGGCGCCGAAGAAGGTCGCGGTCGATGACCCGAAGACGGCTTCGAAGAAGCGTCAAGGCGATCCCAAAGCTCTGGCTTCCCCGGCTCCGGCCGTCGGAGCCAAGGATGGTAACGCATCGACTCCGAAGACGGTGCCTCTCGCCGACATCACTCCCAAGCCAGGGAAGTCACGAGAGGCGGTCACACCCTCTCCAGCCCTTTCGAAGAAAGTCGAAGAGTCCCTGCAGCGGATTCGGAAGGTCGCGGAGCTTCCCGACCCTGAAGCTGGGGTGTCGAAGCCCGCGCAGAAGCCGTCGAAGGCACAAGCGCCTATCCGCTTCACCCTGCCGCCGAAGTCGACGCCGAAGGCCTTCGCTTCGAAGCAGGTAGCTGGGGTGCCCTCGAAGGAGGTGTCGAAGCCCAAAGCGTCTCCGGTGGTGGCTAAGCCTCGGCTCCAGCCACTCGCGGAGGAAGAACGTCGTGAAGTCATCATCGACGCCAATACCGGGAAACTGTCCCTCCTCAAAAGGAAAATCACCACGGAGCCGGTGTTTTGAACACTTTCGCATTCCTCTCAAGAATTAGAAGGACTCTGCGAGTACTTTGCCGCCTTTGGCGCCGGCGTCTCCGAGTGCCCTGCCGCGTTCCCCGACTCACTCCAACGCGGGGGATGGCGACGAGGAGGAGGTCGAGTACAACTATCCGGCGTACTCGGATCCGGAGGAGGAACATGAACCTTGGTCTGCCGGAGGCGACCCTGACGACCCGCAGTCGGGTCAGGAACCGCAACTCTTTGCGGTGAAGACTTCGCCAACGGAGGACTCTGCTGCCTTCAACGCGTTGATCGAGAGAGCTGCGGCTAACCACGATGTTGAGTTGCACTCTGATCCTGTGGATGTGGACTTTTTATTTGACACTTTCTCTGTGGCCGAAAAGTCAATCAAAACTTTGCCAATGCTCAAGGGAGTGCTCAAGCACGCGCAGGAGGTCTTCAAGGAGCCCACTCGGGCACGTGTCATCAATCCACGCATTGATAAAAAATATAAGGCAGCGCCCTCGGATCCAACATATATCAAGGGACACTTGCCACTGGACTCTTTGGTTGTTTCCAACGCTCGCAAGAGGGCGAACTCGCAGACGACTGGTGACGCTCCTCCCCCAGACAAAGAGTCAAAAATCTTTGAGGCCTCGGGGAAATGGATCGCTGCACAGGCAGCTAACATTTGGCGCATCTCAAACACTCAGGCCCTACTTGCACGCTACGATAGGGCTCATTATGACACCCTAGAGGCACTGCTGCAGCACTTGCCTGACCAATACAAGGAGGCAGGGGAAATGTTAATTCAAGAGGGAAAGCTCATCACAAACGCTTCCATCAAATGTGCGCTAGATGTGGCTGATACAGCCTCCAGGGCAATCAACACTAGTGTGTTGCTCAGAAGAAATGCATGGCTTAGGATTTCAGGGTTTAAACCTGACATACAAACAACCATCCTGAACCAGACGGTTAATCCTGACCATTTGTTTGGCCCTGAGGTGGATGCGACGCTTGAGAAAATGAAAAAAGATACAGACACTGCTAAGTCTATGGGGGCCCTCCAATCTCAGCAGTTTCGGGGTGGTTCCTTTCGCTGCTCCAATACCAGAGGCACCTCAAGGGGTCAGGCATCGCAATCCACCCAGTACTACAAGGGCAATACCCAAACCTCATACACCAACAAGGGTAGAGGTGGCTACAGAGGCAACAACATCAAAGGCAGGGGACGTGGAAACAACAGCTCCAGGTCCACCGCCGCCAACAAGCAGTGACGCCTTGTCACTGCCCCCCGGCCACACAACACCGGTCGGGGGAAGACTCCAGCAGTTCCTGCCCGCGTGGAAAGCCATCACCACGGACAGGTGGGTCAGGTCTCTTATCCAGTACGGTTACTGTCTAGAACTTACCTCAACTCCACCGAACATACCCCCAAGAAGCCGTCCTATGTCCGGCGAGCACTTGCTCTTGTTGCAGCAGGAAGTTCAGGTCATGCTGCAAAAGGGGGCAATAGAGCTCGTCCCACTGCAGGAAAGGGGTACAGGGGTTTACTCTCTGTACTTTCTAATCCCCAAAAAAGACGGTTCCCTGCGGCCCATCCTGGACCTCAGGCCCCTCAACTGGTACATTCTCTCGGAGCATTTCCATATGCTCACGTTGCAGCAGGTACTCCCTCTGCTTCAACAAGGGGACTTCCTGGCTACGTTGGATCTAAAAGATGCATACTTTCATATCCCCCTGCATCCTTCCCACAGGAAGTATCTCAGATTCACGATCCAAGACCAGCACTACCAGTTCAGGGTTCTGCCGTTCGGGGTCACCACAGCGCCAAGGGTCTTTACGAAGTGCCTGGCGACTGTGGCGGCGCATCTGCGACGCCAGAACGTCCACGTCTACCCTTACCTGGACGACTGGCTCATTCAAGCAAAAACAGAACAACAGTGCGCCGACCACGTGTCCCGCACCATTCATCTCCTGCACGATCTGGGATTCTCTCTGAATTACCCGAAATCCCATCTCCAGCCCGCCCATGTACGACAGTATCTGGGCGCGACAATAAACACTCTGGTAGCCACTGCGCAACCAACTTCAGTGAGAATCGCCAGTATCCAAACGCTGATCCAACGATTCAGACCTCAACACTCGCTTCCAGCGAAGGTGTTCATGCAGTTGATAGGCATGATGGCCTCCTGCATCTCCATTGTCCCGCACGCGAGACTACATATGCGTCCGCTTCAGGAGTGCCTGGCACGTCAGTGGACTCAGGCTCATGGGCAACTGACAGACCTAGTGTTGGTGAGCGGTCGGGCATACAACTCTCTGCATTGGTGGAATCCACAAAACCTTTGCAAGGGCCGACCATTCCAAGAGCCTGTGCCACAGATTATCCTGACGACGGACGCTTCTCTCCAGGGATGGGGAGCGCATGTACTCCACTACACAGTGCAGGGACTATGGACACTACAGCAAAGGAAGATGCACATCAATGTGTTGGAACTGATGGCAATCTTCATGGCCTTAAAGGCGTTCAAAGTACACCTCTGCAACAAGGTCGTGTTGATCCGGACGGACAACATGACAGCCATGTACTACATTCAGAAGCAGGGAGGCACACACTCTCCGCAGCTGTCTCATCTGGCTCAGAGCATGTGGAAGTGGGCCATTCAGAGGAACATCTTCCTCATGGCGGAGCATCTCCCGGGCAAGGACAACCAGATGGCGGACCTGCTCAGCAGGCACAGTCATCAAATGCACCAGTGGGAGATACATCCATCAGTACTCCAACCGTACTTCCAAAGGTGGGGTCATCCAGAGATAGACCTGTTCGCCACAAAGGAGAACGCAAAATGCCAAAGCTTCGCCGCCAGGTTCCCACACCCGCAATCACAGGGCAATGCGATGTGGATGAACTGGTCAGGCAGATTTGCGTACGCTTTTCCCCCAGCACCTCTGATACCGCTGGTGGCACGCAAGCTCAGGCAGCACTCGATGACTCTCATCCTGGTTGCTCCAACGTGGGCTCGCCAACCATGGTACACCACGTTTCTGGAACTCTCCGTGGTACCGCATCAAAGGCTTCATCTCACTCCCAGCCTTCTGACTCAGAGCCATGGCGACATTCAGCACCCAGATCCGCAACAGCTCAACCTGGCGATCTGGCTCCTGAAGTCCTAGAGTTTGGCTACCTCAATATTCCTCCCGATTGCATGAACATAATTCGGGAGGCAAGAAAGCCCACTACTAGAGCTTGTTATGCGGCTAAATGGAAGAGATTTGTCATTTACTGTGTTAACCACAATATTGACCCGCTAGATGCTTCAATTCAAAACATCATTTGCTACCTGTTCCACCTGTATCAATGCAATTTGGCGTACTCTTCCATCCGCATTCACCTGTCTGCTATGGCAGCATACCTCCAGAACAGGCAACACCTGTCACTTTTTAAGGTCCCTGCTATCAAGGCTTTTCTGGAAGGACTCAAGAGAGTCATTCCGCCAAGGACCCCACCAGCTCCAGAATGGAACCTCAATGTGGTTCTTACAAGACTGATGGGTCCTCCCTTCGAGCCACTGCACTCTTGTGAGCTTCAATTTCTGACTTGGAAGGTTGCTTTCTTAGTAGCAATTACATCGCTACGGAGGGTTAGCGAGTTGCAGGCGCTCACCATCCAAGAACCTTTCTTCCAAGTGCATGCTAACAGGGTTGTGCTCCGCACTAACCCTAAATTCTTACCCAAGGTTGTGTCTCAATTCCATATGAACCAGACAATTGAGTTGCCGGAGTTTTTCCAAAACCCAGAGACACTGGCAGAGCGGATGCTCCACACCCTTGACGTTAAAAGAGCCTTGATGTACTATGTGGACAGGACAAAAGATTTTCGCAAAACCAAGCAGCTTTTCGTTGCTTTTGCCTCACACCACAAGGGAAACGCTATCTCCAAAGCTGGGATCGCAAGGTGGATCGTGAAATGCATTCAGATCTGTTACGCTAAGGCTAAACGCACTCTCACAATTCCACCAAGAGCCCACTCCACCAGAAAGTTGGGGGCCTCTATGGCTTTCCTAGGCAACATTCCCTTAGAAGATATTTGCAGAGCAGCCACATGGTCTACCACACATACTTTCACTAAACACTACTGTGTAGACGTGCACTCCAAACAGCAGGCAGCTGTTGGTCAGGCTGTTCTCAAGACACTTTTTCAGACTGCTGCAGCTGACACGGGCGACCGCCGCTAATGGAGGGACTGCTATGTATTCTATGCACAGATATGAATTCAGCAGCCCACATGCCTCGAACTGCAAATGCTACTTACCAGTATGCATCTGTTCTTGGCATGTAAAGCTGCTGACATTCATATCGCCCACCCTCCTCCCCGGCGCCTGTAGCAGCTGCAGTCTTCATATATATATATATATATATGCTCATAGCATGGTCATCACTCACATACTTCACTCCATCTCTGCCAATGGCTAAAAACAATCTGGGGATGGAGGCGATGCCCATGCGCACTGTAGTCCAGGGGAGGAGCCACCTATCTCGGATACTTCGAAGACTCTTCCAGGACAACAATGTGCAATCATCCGGACCCAACACTAGGCGGCGATCTATGCACAGATATGAATGTCAGCAGCCCTACATGCCAAGAACAGATGCATACTGGTAACTAGCATTTGCATTACTCAAAACAATACACTATATACAATTCAGTTAAATTACAAAATTTGGACATATACATCAAAATTCAAGTGTATTAATGCCAATACAGATGCAAAACGAATTAGCAAAAGGGCAAAACCAGCAGACCCATCGGCCTACGCGTTTCGAATCCCTATGGATCTCTGGATTCTCTTCAGGGCCAATCAGCTCTGTAAAAAGAAGCAGAAAAAAACATGTATCTGGCAACTCCAACCAAGTAAACATGAGAGCGCTACTACACCTAGAACAACACTCTAGCTCACCAGTCTAGTCTTAATCAATAAGCAGCGTTCACAGATGGAGGCTCCTAAAGAAATAAGGAGGTGGGACAAAGAAAAGGGAAAAAGGGACAGGGTAAATCATGAATGAGTTTTTTGGAAAGTCTTCAATCCGCAAGCAAGTGGGCAAAAAGCCTGGTGGCTTACCTAATGAGGAGTCCACCGTGTCCTCAGGTCGTGTAATGAGGATTTAATCAATAAACACTGTTGTCAAGGGGCTAAACTAACCTAACAACGGGAGAAAGTCGTGATGTAACAGCGACTTTAGTTTGGTCTACCGGCTGAAGGAAAACTGGTGACTACACTCTTTACCAAACCGACGGACAGAAACAAGGCCCTGCTTTTTTCAAGCAATCATCCTAGAAGTTTAAAAGAAAATCTGCCATACGGCTAATTTTTACGCATCCGCAGGAACTGCTCCTTTAACGAAGATTACAACCTGCATGCTGGAAACCTGGTAACCAAATTATGCGAACATGGTTATCCCAGAAAATTGGTCCGAAACGGCATGAAACGAGCAAGGTGAACCCCAAGGGAATGTCTACTTGAACGCAGAAGTAAACCACAGACAAAACGACAAGTCTGTGTTACTACTTTCTGTCCTAATTCGAATAAATTAAAAAAAATCATTGGACAAAATTGGCATCTAGTAAAGAATTTGGATGACAGCCTACAGTCACCACCCTTGTTCGCTTTCAAACAAGAAAGCATTTCCAATTATGTGGTAAGAGCAGCAGCCCCCAAAGAAGTACAACCAACACTAAGACAACTAATGGGTTTAACTCCCATCGTAGGTCATCACAAATGTGGTACATGTTTTTGTTGTGATCTCACTTTGGAAGGCTCACTTTTTCAACATAGGGGAATCTCATGGAAGCACGACTCTTTTAGCAATTGTAAATCTAAATATGTCATCTACGGAGTATTGTGCCCATGTGGGCATCTGTACATCGGCAAAACCAATCAGGAAATTCGTCAAAAAATTTCCCAACATAAATCCCGAATCAAGAACAAAGTTGAGACTGCACTGCTAGTGAATCATTGGATAAGATTAAACCATCAAATCAGTGACCTCAAATGGACAGTCATCTCCAAAGTTGAAAGAGACCCGTGTGGAGGGGATTTGGAGTTAAAATTGTCCAGAAGAGAGGCACTTCTGATCGTTAAATTTGACACGGCTGTGTCCGGTCTGAACGAGTTATCAGAAATTTATAAACTGTAGGTAGTTCTTCCAACGTAGACTGTCCCCTACAGATACAGTTCTGACTCGCCTGTCCGCTCTAGAATGTCCGATTGCACTTGCTTGCAATCATTGATCCGTTACCTACAGCCCTAGGGGCAGCTCCTCCCCCCTGTTTAAAACTACAGCAACGCATGCTTGCCCCAGCCTTTCCGTTAATAGTGCCTCACGCTCCCACACTAACGAGTGTGTTCCACCGGCTTACTTTTAGCACGGTCCTTCCCAGCCATCCACTAGACTTCATACAATTTGCACTCATTCCAACCCTCGAATGAGTTGGCAGTAGTGACCTCACGTATGGACAGATCCTTCTGGACTACATGTCCCAGCCTCCCCCCTAAGTAAACTCCTTAGGCCAACATTTAAATTTATAGAGGTCATTGCCTTTTTGACTCTTTTGATGCTGCCAGAATAATCATCTAGTTGTGATTAGAATATTTAGCAAATTTGTGTTATTCATTTGTGTTATTCATCGTAAACGCGTAAAGCGTCACGCGTGCTCTACATTACCCAAATTCGTGGCGCTCGCGCATGCGCATTGAGTGCACTGCTTCCTGTCCTGATTCATTCCAGGGACGCGGCTGCCTCTTCGCCGTTTTGGTGCTTCCTACGGTAATTTCACTCTATTTATTATGCTTTGGGATAATATATTATGCCCCCGAGGCCATTCTAAACCCCCGCATTACACTTTTACAGTGTGGCGTTTCTGTTCCGACTGACCCGACGTTCATCTCGAATTGCTTCATCCTTCACGTAGCGTTTGGATATTGACGGTAAGAAAACGCTTCACTCTGAGATTAGGGGTTGGTTTGAAACCTGGTTGTGAACCTAGGTGTAGACTGCTGGTGGTTTGTTCACATTCTTAACCAAACTAAAGTCGCTGTTTGACCACGACTTTCTCCCGTTGTTAGGTTACTTTGGCCCCTTGACAACAGTGCTCATTGATTGCATCCTCATTACACGACCTGAGGACACGGTGGACTCCTCATTAGGTAAGCCACCAGGCTTTTTGCCCACTTACTTGCGGATGGAAGACTTTCCAAAGAACTCATTCATGATGTCCCCTGTCTCTTTTTCCCTTTTCTTTGTCCCCCCTCCTTATTTCTTTAGGAACCTCCATCTGTGAACGCTGCTTATTGATTAAGACTAGACTGGTAAGCTAGAGTGTTGTTCTAGGTGTAGTAGCGCTCTCATGTTTTCTTGGTTGGAGTTGCCAGATACATGTTTTTTTCTGCTTCTTTTTACAGAGCTGATTGGCCCTGAAGAGAATTCCGAGATCCATAGGGATTCGAAACGCGTACGCCGATGGGTCTGCTGGTTTTGCCCTTTTGCTAATTCGTTTTGCATCTGTATTGGCATTAATACACTTGAATTTTGATGTATATGTCACAATTTTGTAATTGAACTGAATTGTATATAGTGTATTGTTTTGAGTAATATGGATTGCTTTTGATTTTGTGGCAGACCAAGTACTCCACCTATTGGTGTATTTATCCTCCAGTTTGTGTGGGGTACCAAGTTTGAATGTGTGAATGCGAGTGTTTTGATTGTGATATGTCTGAAGAGTAATGAGTGATTGTATGTATGAGGTTTTATTCCACTTTTGTGTCCTTATTTTCATTTTTGTAATATAATATCGTTTGAATTGCAGCCCTAACTTAAAAACTGTGTACAAGCGAAACATTTTTTAATAAATGGCTATTAAATAGCACATACATGTATTGAACTGTGGTCTATACATTGGTTACCATTCGCTGTTAGAAATCTAGTATCAGTGCTGGCATTTTTTTTGTTGTTTATCATACCAGGCTCAGCTTAACTGATTAGAGCCAGCCCTTTACGTGTTATTAGCATTTGACAGGATGCCATCAATAGCATATGCTGCTCTATGCGTGGGGCCTGTTTCAACTTGTGTAAGGCTGAGTGAGGCTAAAGATTTCAGAAAGCAGATAAACATTGGGTCATCTGTCTTGTCCAAATGTATGTTGAAGTCGCCTACGATAGTGAAATATGCATAGTTAATACATTTAGGAGCAATGGCCTGGTTAAGGGATGCTATGAAATCCTCCATGTGACCTGAGGCACGGTAAACCAAAATTCCAGAAAAGGATTGTTTTGCACTGGGAAAAGTCCTAAAATTGAGGGGTTTTGCTCTCTTTAGTTCTTCCAGCATAAAAGCCTCACCTCCCCCCTTTTGCCCAGCCAGTCAGTGTGCACGTAAGAGTAATTAACAGGGATGGTTAACTAAAGATCAGGGCAAGCAAACTTGTTCAACCATGTTTCTGTGAGAAAGAGGGCATCCAAACCCAGCTCCTCTAGCAGGTTGTATATATTAAGAGCAGTGATCCTCATACTACGGCCAGGGGGCCACATGTGGCCCTCCTGACATTTAGATATGGCCCCCAGGTAAACATCGGGCGAGAAAGCAAAAGACACATAATTGGTGGACATAATGCAGAACAAATCAAAACATTCACCCCCTGTCAAGAGATCTGGGTTAAATCCATCAGTTCGAGGCATGTGGGCTGCTGAATTCATATCTGTGCATAGATCGCCGCCTAGTGTTGGGTCCGAATGATTGCACATTGTTGTCCTGGAAGAGTCTTCGAATTATCACGAGATAGGTGGCTCCTCCCCTTGACTACAGTGCGCATGGGCATCCTCTCCATCATCAGATTGTTTTTTTCCGCCATTGGGTTCGGATGTACTTTTGTAACTCTGAGTTCGGAATAGATTAAAACTTTCTAAAAGGCCAAAAGGTCTTCAGGGTAGTCGGTATTGTTATTCGATCGGTGCCAACAACTTTATTTCTATTGTTTCTACTCAGGACGTTGAATCGGGCCGCGTGGCCTTTTCGACACCAAGGGACCGATCGTCGATATAACGAAGTCCATTCAAAAGATGCCCCAACTGTAACTCTAAATACCCACACCTAGATAAACACCCGGTGTGTAACAAGTGTTTATCTCCAGAACACAATGAAGCCGACTGCTTAGCTTGTGCTCAATTTCGATCGAAAAAGACACTTCAGGTTCGACGAGCAGCGATGCAGATGATGCAGAAGTCAGCACCTGAGCCGGAAAATATCTTCGAAGGCGACGAAGAGGTCGTCGAAGCTGAAGACTCAGATCAGCAGTCGGAGCAGGGGTCAGAACATGACTCCAACTACTACATCGACGACGAAGAAGACATCGTCGAGGTAGGGGACGACGATCCAGGCATCGGAGCCGTCGAGGACGACTCCGGCGAGGAGACTGGGCTAACCGTGAGTACGGAGCCCAATACATTTACTGATACGCTTCCAGAGGCTCAGGTCGAGGCATCGCCGGAAGGCCTTAGACAAGATCAAAACATCGATTCTATAGCCCCGCAATTAAGCCCGGCTAAGAATATAAGACAAGAGCCATTGGTGCAACATTACCAAAGCTTGGTAAAATCGAAACCGAAAGTGATGGAACCAAAACAGAAACCAAAACTGATAGACTTCACAGTCTTCGGACCTAGAAGTGTGGATCCATCGGAGCAGACCAAAAAGAAAAAGGTTGTCGACCCGGCTGGGTCGCATACAAGGGTTGTCGAGCCGAGAGTCAGCACACCCATGTCCAAGTTTAAGCTAAAGGCCGTCGAACCGACAAGATCGATGTCGACACCGAGCAACACAAACAAGGGACTCAAACAAAAGACGGTTGTCGAACCGACACAGAAAGTCGACAAACCAAGGCCGGTGTACACAAAGACACTCGAGCTGAAGACAAGGATCAAACCGAAGGGGTCCGTCGAGCCGAGGCAGCAAAACATCGTTCCAAAGCAGCAAGCTCCGAAGACGACACAAGGCCAAAAAGTGGTTATCGAACAAACAAAAACAGTTGGATCGATAACAATTACGGCTCCAAAAAAGTTCATACAGCCTAAAAAGACTGTCGAAACACCAAAGTCTCTCAGACCAATAAAATTCGGACTTCCTACACACATGAAGCCTTCCTACACACATGAAGCCAAGAGCGGTCGAACCAATAACCGGATTCGAACCAACACAAACAAAAAAGGCAATATCGGGGGAAAAAGCTAAAACACCTGAAGAGCTGAACAGGCAAAACTGTATGTTGACCCCGATACTGGCAGAGTTAACCTATTAAAAAGCAAAATCAGGCCAGACACTTACGTTGAGTCCTATAAGATACCACTCAAAAAGAAAAGAGACACTTATACATCTCCAGTTCTCTATGAGCCTATCAGACCATATGTGCAAGAGACTTATACATATTCTCCCACACGCACAGATGAGTATGGGGAGCATGAGGATAATGAACAGTACAATTATCCGGTGGACAATGACCAGGACATCCAAAATCAACCATGATCTTACCCTGTAGATCCTGGAGACTCTCAGCCAATTCCAGACAATACTGCATACCCTGTTAAGACTTCGCCTACAGAGGACACAGCTGCTTTCAATGCATTAATAGAAAGAGCAGCATACAATCACCATGTGGAGATGCATGCAGATCCCATTGACGAACACTTCCTCTTTGACACTTTCAACACTTCTGAAAAAACAGTCAAAACATTACCAATGTTAAAAGGGGTGCTTAAACATGCAGAGGACATATTTAAAGAAACAACCAGGGCACGGGTCATTAACCCCAGAATAGAGAGAAAATATAGGCCAGCACCAGTGGACCCTACATACATTAAGGGACAGCTGCCTTTAGACTCTTTGGTCGTATCCAATGCACGTAAACGTGCTAATTCGCAAACTTCTGGCGAGGCTCCACCTCCAGACAAGGAGTCTTAAGATTCTGGAGGCTTCAGGCAAAAGGGTAGCTGCTCAAGCAGCTAACATATGGAGAATTTCAAACACACAAGCCCTGTTAGCCAGGTATGACAGGGCGCACTATGACACACTAGAGCAAATTCTCCAGCATCTACCTGACCTTTATAAGGAACAGGCAGAGTTCCTAATACAAGAGGGAAAGCTAACATCTAACGCCTCCATCAAGTGCGCCTTAGATGCGGCAGACAGCAGCCAGGGCTATCAATACCAGTGTCATGCTCAGAAGACATGCGTGACTCCGCATCTCTGGGTTTAAGAATGAGGTTCAGAGCACTTTACGTAATCAACCTGTAAACCCTGATTTTTTATTTGATCCTGATGTGGACACAATATTAGACAAAATGAAGAAGGATACCGAGACAGCCAAGTCTATGGGAGCCTTGAAGTCACAACAATACAGAGGCGGCTCCTTTTGTCGCTCCGGCAACAGAGGAGCTGCAAGAGAAGGCTCAACACAGCAAACCTCATACTTCAAAGGCAACACGCAAAACACCTACAACAAAAACAGTAGAGGTGGATACCGTGGCAATAACACCAAGGGTAGAGGACGAGGGAATACCAACACCAGATCCTCTACCAATACCAAACAGTGACTTCTTGTCACTACCCCCAGACCATGTAACACCGGTCGGGGGAAGATTACAGCAGTTCCTGCCAGTCTGGGAAAACATAACTACAGACAGGTGGGTAAGGCAAATTATACAGCATGGCTATTGCCTAGAATTAATCTCCACACCACCCAACATACCTCCAAGACACCGTCATATGTCCGCAGAACACCTACACTTATTGCAGCAAGAAGTCATCAGCATGCTACAAAAAGGGGCCATAGAACTAGTACCCTTAGAACACCAAGGTACAGGGGGTGTACTCTCTGTACTTCCTAATCCCCAAAAAGGACGGGTCTCTCAGACCAATTTTGGGCCTCAGGCCCCTAAACCAATACATCTTATCAGAGCTTTTCCACATGATCACTTTACAGCAGGTATTACCACTGTTGCGTCAAGGAGACTTCCTCGCAACACTAGACCTCAAAGACGGATATTTCCATATACCAATACACCCAGCGCACAGGAAATATCTCAGGTTTACAATACGAAATCAGCACTACCAATTCAAAGCCCTCCCTTTTGGGGTAACAACAGCCCCAAGGGTGTTCACCAAGTGCCTAGCGACAGTAGCTGCACATCTCAGAAGACAGCATATTCATGTCTATCCATATCTGGACGACTAGCTAATACAAGCACAGTCAGCCCAGCAATGTGCCAGCCACATGCCACGCACTATTCACCTCCTGCACAGTTTAGGTTTCTCGCTAAACTACAACAAGTCCCATCTTCAGCCTGCCCACGTACAGCAGTACTTGGGGGCAACAATAGACACTCTGGCAGCAAAAGCACAGCCAAATTCTGCCAGAATAAACTGCATTCAGACACTGATCCAAAGGTTCAGGCCCCAACACTCGCTCCCAGCCCTAGTGTTTATGCAACTGATAGGCATGATGGCCTCATGCATTTTCATAGTCCCTCATGCGAGACTTCAAATGCGTCCGCTGCAAGAGTGCCTAGCACGGCAGTGGAACCAGGCTCAAGGACAATTGAACGACCTAGTGTTGGTGAACAGTCGTGCATACAACTCTCTGCATTGGTGGAATCCACAAAACCTTTGCAAGGGACGACTGTTCCAAGAGCCTGTACCACAAATAGTGTTGACAACGGACGCTTCCCTGATAGGGTGGGGAACCCATGTCCTCCACCACACAGTGCAGGGCTTATGGACCATTCAGCAAAAAAAAATGCACATCAACCTACTAGAGCTCATGGCAATTTTTATGGCAATGAAAGCTTTCAAAGTACATCTGTGCAACAAAACCGTGTTGATCCGGACGGACAACATGACTGCAATGTACTACCTACAGAAACAGGGAGGAACACCCTCTCCACAGCTGTCACATCTAGCTCAGAGCGTGTGGAAGTGGGCCATCCAGAGAAACATTTTTCTCATGGCGGAACACCTCCCAGGCAAGGACAATCAAATAGCGGATCTGCTCAGCAGACACAGCCAACAAATGCACGAGTGGGAGATTCATCCCACAGTGCTACAACCATAGTTCCAACAGTGGGGACAACCAGAGATAGACCTGTTCGCCACAAAAGAAAACGCAAAAGGCCAGTACTTCGCCGCAAGGTTCCCACACCTGCAGTCTCAGGGCAATGCGATATGAATGAACTGGTCAGGCAAATTTGCCTACGCTTTTCCACCAGCACCGTTGATACCGCTAGTGGCACGCAAACTGCGCCAGCATTCAAGGACGCTAATCCTGTTTGCTCCAACATGGGCGATTCAGAAAAGGGGGTGGTGATGGACAGAGTATCTGAATTAAGCAGAACACTCCTACCCAGTCAACAGATCAGGGCTTGATACATCACCGTTTTTTAGCTCACTGCACCATCCCAGCTCAGAACCTGGCTACATGCAAATTAGTCTGTCCCTGGCCCAGTGCATCATGGGAACAGGGCAGACAAAACTACCAAGCCAATTCTTTTACTGGAAAGGAAACAAGCTTCCGGGGACCGGTTTCTGGCATTACAGCCGTCATCCCGGCTTGCTTGAATCCTGATGGTGCAGTGAGCAAGGGACTCATGTCTGAGCATACCCTTCCACGCTTATGGTGGACAAAACGATTCAGAAAAGGGGGTGGTGATGGACAGAGTATCTGAATTAAGCATAACACTCCTACCCAGTCAACAGATCAGGGCTTGATCCATCACCGTTTTTTAGCTCACTGCACCATCCCAGCTCAGAACCTGGCTACATGCAAATTAGTCTGTCCCTGGCCCAGTGCATCATGGGAACAGGGCGGACCAAACTACCAAGCCAATTCTTTTACTGGAAAGGAAACAAGCTTCCGGGGACCGGTTTCTGGCATTACAGCCGTCTTCGGCCCGGCTTGCTTGAATCCTGATGGTGCAGTGAGCAAGGGGCCATCCAGAGAAACATTTTTCTCATGGCGGAACACCTCCCAGGCAAGGACAATCAAATAGCGGATCTGCTCAGCAGACACAGCCAACAAATGCACGAGTGGGAGATTCATCCCACAGTGCTACAACCATAGTTCCAACAGTGGGGACAACCAGAGATAGACCTGTGAGAAGGTGGCCTGATATGCAGTGCTCACTATTCTAGTGAACACTATGTATCAGTCCAGCAACCCTTATTGATGATTGGTTGTAAGTCAACCTTATAGACCAGCTATCCTAGTAGCGTGGATACGAGCAGTCTAAGGCTAAAGACTCGAGAGGGCGCGTTAAGCCAGCTGTTTACCACACATATACCCCTTGAATACCAAGTGAAAGGACACCACACAAGTGTTATGAAAATAAACAGTTATTTATTTAAAGATCACAACAGCCCTGTACTCTTTATGAGGACAGGGTACTAAGCACAAACCAAAACTCTTACAAAAATACTTAAGTTAGCACAGTATATACAAATGCCCGAGGGGCACGGAAAACCATATACTCTGAAAGTGGAATGCGAAATTCCTAGCAGGTAAGTACAGTACTAATAGCTTTTGGAATCGCTAGGACTTGACTAGGGAATCGTTAGATTATGTCTAGGAGGCCTAGGGGACTCGGGTGCAGTGTGTGCACTCTCACGCGAGATGCGGGACAAAAGTCTATGGTAGCTAGGAATTAGAAAGTTAGTGTTCTCGGGCGAACCCGACCTGGTAGGGAGAAAACGAAAGTAGATTCTGACCCTTGGATAGTGAGGCTATGCTGGGGCACCGAAATGCCGAAGTTACCTAGCCCAGGGGCTGCAGCTGCATAGGTCTGAAAAGACGTCGGGAATCCTCGTAGACGGACCAGGAGCCGGAAGAAAAGATGCTGGCCGGTGACCAGTGAAGAAAGTTCAGTCGGATCCAAGCCTGGATCTTGAAGATAGATGACACCTGAAAGCAGAGGGGACCAAGTTCGAGACTACTAGCCAGTAGTCAGTGGGCACCAGGAGGGCACCGGATGGTAGCCACCTCGACTAGGTGAGTGGGTGACGCTTGACTCGAAGATCTCACGGACCAGGAGGCGTTGTCGGCGACCAGGATGGAGGATCGAGCTGTCCCACGAAGATAGAAGCTGTCGGCGTCGCTGGACCCAGGATTGGGCAACAAAGCCTTGGCAAATTCAAGCCCACGCGGTGGACCTAAAATGGCGTCTGGAGTGGACCAGGAGGGTCCGGGGTGCCTCTCTTGAAGAAGGAAGCAAAGGCCAGCCTGGAGCAACCAGACCAGCAGTCGTGAAGTCGTTGGGCGTCGTTCAGAGGGCCACAAGCCAGCCGGCTAGTAGCCAAACAACGCGGTGCACAGCAAACAGCAGAAGGGCCCCACGCAGATCGTGGAGATGCAGGGGGGCTGATCTTGGGTGCTGGAGCTGCGCAGGGTCGGGGCTTCTCGGACCCCAAAGCACTCACCAGTGGAGGACACGGTGGGCTTGCAGTAAAGATGTCGTGCAGTCTTGGCGATCGTCGGTCCCTTGAGGTCTCGTCGCACTCACGGTTCTCAGCTGGGCTGTAGAGGTGAGTAGAGGTCAGAGGTGCCAGGGAAGCCGGGTCTCGTCGAGCTGGGTCGTCGGATTCGTGATGAAGGACTTGCAGCAGACCGCAGTGTTCTTTAGGATGGTGCCTGCGGATGCAGGGTGACTACTCCTTAGCCACAAGGGAGAATCTTGAAGAAGAAATCGTGAAGTCCTTTCGAAGAAAGTGGTATCTTGATTCCAAAGATGATCTAATTTTAACAGGGGGCCCGCTCCCATCTTTATACTAAAAAAGGGGGCTGACCCGGTGACTAGGTCCTGCCTATGGGTGGGACTAGGTGGGGGGTGGTTACACCCCTCAGCCATGCCGGACTTCCCCAGGCCAGGGGCTGGTGTGCCCCTGGAACTGGTTCAGACCGGCCTATGCGTAGTGAGCACCGGGGTGCCACTCAGCAGTCACCTTCCTGTAAAGCCCTGCCTACCCAGGATACACAAAACCATGTCTGGGACGGTGCTAGCACCGCCCCTGACAGGAAACCCTTTGTCCAGGCTCCCCTCGCTGGAAGGACTCCCAGCTGTAGGGGGTCAGACTCGTGTCTGTGGTGGCAGCATCCATTTTGTGGAGCTGAGGCTTCAGTTAACTTTAACCGGGGTTCACAGTTACATACATGTCGTGTCCCTCTAGAAGGGTGGAATGCTAACCCCGTCGCCAGAATTGGCGAGGGGTTAGTATTCCAATTCGTATGACACCTTACTCGACATGTTTTGATAAAGCAATACCAAAGATAGCATTTAACCGCGAGGATTATAATGCACTTAAGAGTATATGGTATGCGATATCATGGAGCAGCTATTAGGACTTGATTCCGCAAGCTGCAGACAGGCTCAGCTCATGCCAGAGCACCATCTCACACGATTCCAAGCACTCTGCCTTCAGGATTGTCAAGGCCTGCCATAGGAGTGACTGATAGGAATCTGTGTGTCCATGTTAGGGTTAGGTATAGGTATACTACACCTACAGCAAAGGGTGATTACACGACTTTGCCCCAGCTGTCATGCAGCCAGTTGTGTCAAATTTAGGAGGCCAGCCAGGGGTGGCACAATACATGCTGCAGCCCCTGGCAGCCCTGGGTACACCTATGCCCTGAGTTACAGGGTCTGATAGGGTGGCCCAGTACCAATTGGAAATGTACCTAGGGTACATGGAATCCATTTTAAAGAGAGAGCAGTAGGCCTGGGGTCCTGATTGGCAGGGTCCCAGGTCGACTATGTCCAAAACCAGCTAAAACACAGGGCAAAAAGTTGGGGGCAACCATAGTCAGGATGTACCTTCCTACACAACCCCCCCCCAAACGAAAGGAGATAAGGCTATCCTTGTCCAGGTAAGCCTCTATTACCTAAGTGGCCATATAAGGAAGGACCAGCTCTGGCTTGGTTTCCCCCTGTGTCATGGTCCACTAGGCAACCCCTCACCCTAAGGGTATCTGAGGGTCTCCACCATAGGGAATCTCTGTCTCTGGTGTGTCTTGGGAAAGAAGAAGGCTGATGCTGGGATGGAGTACTGAAGTGAGGCTCCTCTACCTTTGGGCTCAACTTCCTCCAATCACCATCCATCATATGTGCCTTTCTTTCTTTAGCTGAGATGCACTGAGCTCTCAGGGTCAGCCTCTGGCTACCTAAAGCTGGAGGCTGGGTCCCTCTGTTTGGCTTACTGGAGGGACAGGTCAGGTCTGGGGTTTTTAGGCCCCATGTTTGGCTGTGCCCAACAGTGTCCAGCTGTGGGAGTTCCCTAACTACTTTTAAGGGGGATCCCTCAGGAGTCTGACTTATTTTCACTTGGCTGGGTTTACCAGCTTCAGTGACCCTAATCTGCTGATTAAGTGGTTCTTTTGGACAGGGGGCCCTTTGGGGTCCACCACTGGCCTCCCTGGTCTCTTCAGCCCTGGGCTGACTGAGGCAGGGTAGAGAGGTGCAGGTTACCTGCTCCAGACTGGGTCCCACCTGGGAAGGGTCCACTGCCATCAGGGGCTCTGCCAGGCTAGGCCTGACTACCTCTGGGGCAGTTCCTTCAACAGGGGTAGAGTCAGTTCCCTGAGGAGGCTGGCTCTCACCTAGTGTCTGGGAGGGGGGAGACTCTTCTTCCTCCTCAAGGCTCTCTGTTTGAGTGGAGTGATCCATTGTTTCAGGCTTCACAACCTCACTATCTGTCTGAGTAGAGGCTGAGACCATTTCAACCTTGCCAACCTTTTCAGGGAGGACTGGTGCTTGGACTGGGGCTGTAGCTATTACTGCCCCACTAACCTGTCTGGATAGGCCTATCATTCTGGAATGAGTTTCTTGTTCCACTTCAGCCCATGCTGAGAGTTCCAGGTCATTCCCCAGTAAGCAATCTACAGGTAGGTTATCTGTCACTGCCACTCTCATGGGCCCTGTGACATTACCCCAGCTGAGCTTGACTACTGCCATGGGATGCCTTCTCTTCATTCCATGAATGTCTGTCACCTGATAAGTAAAACCAGGGGTCAGTTGAGCAGAGGGGACCAGATGGTCACTCACCATGGTGAGGCTGGCCCCTGTGTCTCTGAATGCCTCAACTTTCTGACCATTCACTAACACTTCTTGTCTATACTTTCCCAAAATGTGGGGTCCAGTAGTGAAGTTGGCAAACCCCATGCCAGTCTCACAGACAAGAGTGTGGCCAGGGAACCTGGCTAAGCCATAGTCCTCCTGATTGCCCAAAGTAATGCCCACCACATTCTTGGGGGCACTCCCACCACCTGGGGGATTACCACTAGTGGTAACAGGAGGTTTAGGAGTATTACCTGGGGGTGTATTTCCCTTATTACCATTTTTAGGGCAACTGGCATCACTTTTGTAATGGCCCACCTGTTTACAGGTATGGCAATAAGGTTTCTTCTGTTCTGAAGGAGTGTTCTGGGACCCACCACCCTTGTTGGAGTTTTGGGGCCCTAGGGAAGTCTTCTCTGTGGATTTATCCCCACCCTTCTCTTGAGGCTTGGTTGATTCCTTTTTCTGGTCACCACCCTGGTTTTTAGGCCTAACCCTGGTTCTGACCCATTTGTCTGCCCTCTTACCCAATTCCTGTGGAGAGGTCAACTCAGAGTCTACCAGGTGCTGATGTAATAACTGGTTCTGACAATTATTTAAGATTTGCTCCCTCATAATTAGATTATACAATCCTTTAAAATCAGTAACCTTACTACCCAGTAGCCAGCCTTCAAAAGCCTTAGTGGCACAATCAACAAAGTCAGTCCAATCTTGAGACTGAGTTTTCTGGGTGTCTCTGAACAGCATCCTGTATTGTTCAGTGGTTAAACCAAACCCATCAACCAGTACATTTTTCAAGACTTGGTAATTGTTAGCATCCTCCACCCTTGTGGTGAGGAGCTTATCTCTACCTTTACCATCAAAGGAGAGCCACAAGATAGCTGCCCACTTACTTTGGGGAACACCCTGCACAGTGCAGGCTCTCTCCAAAGCAGTAATCCATTTGTGGATGTCATCCCCTTCTTTAAAGGGGGGCACTATCTTATTCAGGTGCTTTGTATCAAAACTCCTTTCCCTATTGCTAGGTTTATTGCTGCCACCAGTGGGAACTAGCCCACATAATTCTTGCTCTCTAGCAAGGGCAAGTCTCTCTTTGGCCAGGGCAAGTTCTTCCCTTTCAATCCTCAGTTTGACTGCCCTTTCTTCAGCTTCATACACTCTCCTCTTAGGGGAAGACATTCCTCTGTGAGAAGAGTTGAGAGAGCCATTGGTTCGAAAGGATCTGCTAGAGCCTCTTGATAGAGACCTAACTCGTCCATTCCCAATGTTAAGCTGACCTGAGAGTGGGCCCAGGAGTTCCCCAGTACCAAGCTCATGTCTGCTTAAGTTGGACCTGCTTAGTCTGCTGACTTCTACCTGTCCCTTATCTGCCTCATCCCCTGATAACTCATCCTCATCCTCAGCAACATCTGCCTCAAGGAGGGGATGGATATCAAAGGGACCCTGTAAGGAGGGCAAACTTCCATCTGGATTAGAAGGGTCTGGGTTACCAGCCCTACTGGCATCATAAGCCTCTAAGAGACCAATCAGAAAGGAAGTGGTGGGGTTAGACCCCTGTTTTAGTTTCCTGAGAGTACACACTTGTCTCATCTCATGGAAGCTAAGAGCAGTATATTTTGAAGGGATGACCTGTGGAGGGTCAACTGACACAAGGGGAGACTCAGTGTTTCCTCCTGTGGCCGACATACTGCTTCTAGTGTGGTGTAAGTGATGCACCTACCTACACTATGTGTTACCTACTGATCCCTTGCTAAGAGTTGCAGCCAAGGTGTGCTAAGCCTTGAGGAGCTACAACAGCTGGTTCAGTAGAACTCAGAGTATTCTAAGCTTTAGTTATATGTACCTAACAGTACTTATGTGATCTTTCAACAAGATATTCTTAGGATACGTGTGGTAAAACAACAGCAAGCTCAAATCCCAACCGCTGCTCACCAATGTGAGAAGGTGGCCTGATATGCAGTGCTCACTATTCTAGTGAACACTATGTATCAGTCCAGCAACCCTTATTGATGATTGGTTGTAAGTCAACCTTATAGACCAGCTATCCTAGTAGCGTGGATACGAGCAGTCTAAGGCTAAAGACTCGAGAGGGCGCGTTAAGCCAGCTGTTTACCACACATATACCCCTTGAATACCAAGTGAAAGGACACCACACAAGTGTTATGAAAATAAACAGTTATTTATTTAAAGATCACAACAGCCCTGTACTCTTTATGAGGACAGGGTACTAAGCACAAACCAAAACTCTTACAAAAATACTTAAGTTAGCACAGTATATACAAATGCCCGAGGGGCACGGAAAACCATATACTCTGAAAGTGGAATGCGAAATTCCTAGCAGGTAAGTACAGTACTAATAGCTTTTGGAATCGCTAGGACTTGACTAGGGAATCGTTAGATTATGTCTAGGAGGCCTAGGGGACTCGGGTGCAGTGTGTGCACTCTCACGCGAGATGCGGGACAAAAGTCTATGGTAGCTAGGAATTAGAAAGTTAGTGTTCTCGGGCGAACCCGACCTGGTAGGGAGAAAACGAAAGTAGATTCTGACCCTTGGATAGTGAGGCTATGCTGGGGCACCGAAATGCCGAAGTTACCTAGCCCAGGGGCTGCAGCTGCATAGGTCTGAAAAGACGTCGGGAATCCTCGTAGACGGACCAGGAGCCGGAAGAAAAGATGCTGGCCGGTGACCAGTGAAGAAAGTTCAGTCGGATCCAAGCCTGGATCTTGAAGATAGATGACACCTGAAAGCAGAGGGGACCAAGTTCGAGACTACTAGCCAGTAGTCAGTGGGCACCAGGAGGGCACCGGATGGTAGCCACCTCGACTAGGTGAGTGGGTGACGCTTGACTCGAAGATCTCACGGACCAGGAGGCGTTGTCGGCGACCAGGATGGAGGATCGAGCTGTCCCACGAAGATAGAAGCTGTCGGCGTCGCTGGACCCAGGATTGGGCAACAAAGCCTTGGCAAATTCAAGCCCACGCGGTGGACCTAAAATGGCGTCTGGAGTGGACCAGGAGGGTCCGGGGTGCCTCTCTTGAAGAAGGAAGCAAAGGCCAGCCTGGAGCAACCAGACCAGCAGTCGTGAAGTCGTTGGGCGTCGTTCAGAGGGCCACAAGCCAGCCGGCTAGTAGCCAAACAACGCGGTGCACAGCAAACAGCAGAAGGGCCCCACGCAGATCGTGGAGATGCAGGGGGGCTGATCTTGGGTGCTGGAGCTGCGCAGGGTCGGGGCTTCTCGGACCCCAAAGCACTCACCAGTGGAGGACACGGTGGGCTTGCAGTAAAGATGTCGTGCAGTCTTGGCGATCGTCGGTCCCTTGAGGTCTCGTCGCACTCACGGTTCTCAGCTGGGCTGTAGAGGTGAGTAGAGGTCAGAGGTGCCAGGGAAGCCGGGTCTCGTCGAGCTGGGTCGTCGGATTCGTGATGAAGGACTTGCAGCAGACCGCAGTGTTCTTTAGGATGGTGCCTGCGGATGCAGGGTGACTACTCCTTAGCCACAAGGGAGAATCTTGAAGAAGAAATCGTGAAGTCCTTTCGAAGAAAGTGGTATCTTGATTCCAAAGATGATCTAATTTTAACAGGGGGCCCGCTCCCATCTTTATACTAAAAAAGGGGGCTGACCCGGTGACTAGGTCCTGCCTATGGGTGGGACTAGGTGGGGGGTGGTTACACCCCTCAGCCATGCCGGACTTCCCCAGGCCAGGGGCTGGTGTGCCCCTGGAACTGGTTCAGACCGGCCTATGCGTAGTGAGCACCGGGGTGCCACTCAGCAGTCACCTTCCTGTAAAGCCCTGCCTACCCAGGATACACAAAACCATGTCTGGGACGGTGCTAGCACCGCCCCTGACAGGAAACCCTTTGTCCAGGCTCCCCTCGCTGGAAGGACTCCCAGCTGTAGGGGGTCAGACTCGTGTCTGTGGTGGCAGCATCCATTTTGTGGAGCTGAGGCTTCAGTTAACTTTAACCGGGGTTCACAGTTACATACATGTCGTGTCCCTCTAGAAGGGTGGAATGCTAACCCCGTCGCCAGAATTGGCGAGGGGTTAGTATTCCAATTCGTATGACACCTTACTCGACATGTTTTGATAAAGCAATACCAAAGATAGCATTTAACCGCGAGGATTATAATGCACTTAAGAGTATATGGTATGCGATATCATGGAGCAGCTATTAGGACTTGATTCCGCAAGCTGCAGACAGGCTCAGCTCATGCCAGAGCACCATCTCACACGATTCCAAGCACTCTGCCTTCAGGATTGTCAAGGCCTGCCATAGGAGTGACTGATAGGAATCTGTGTGTCCATGTTAGGGTTAGGTATAGGTATACTACACCTACAGCAAAGGGTGATTACACGACTTTGCCCCAGCTGTCATGCAGCCAGTTGTGTCAAATTTAGGAGGCCAGCCAGGGGTGGCACAATACATGCTGCAGCCCCTGGCAGCCCTGGGTACACCTATGCCCTGAGTTACAGGGTCTGATAGGGTGGCCCAGTACCAATTGGAAATGTACCTAGGGTACATGGAATCCATTTTAAAGAGAGAGCAGTAGGCCTGGGGTCCTGATTGGCAGGGTCCCAGGTCGACTATGTCCAAAACCAGCTAAAACACAGGGCAAAAAGTTGGGGGCAACCATAGTCAGGATGTACCTTCCTACAGACCTGTTCGCCACAAAAGAAAACGCAAAATGCCAGTACTTCGCCGCAAGGTTCCCACACCTGCAGTCTCAGGGCAATGCGATATGAATGAACTGGTCAGGCAAATTTGCCTACGCTTTTCCACCAGCACCGTTGATACCGCTAGTGGCACGCAAACTGCGCCAGCATTCAAGGACGCCAATCCTGCTTGCTCCAACATAGGCGAGGCAACCGTGGTACACCACATTCCTAGAACTTTCCATGGTGCCTCATCAAAGACTACGACTAACACCCAGTCTCTTAACACAGAGCCATGGAGACATTCAGCACCCAGATCCGCACAGCTGAACCTTGCAATCTGGCTCCTGAAGTCCTAGAGTTTGGCTACCTAAACTTACCTCCTGACTGCATGAACATTATCAAGGAGGCAAGGAAACCTACAACAAGAGCATGCTATGCGGCAAAGTGGAAACGTTTTGTCATTTATTGTAACAACAACGACATAAACCCACTAGATGCGTCCATTCAAAATATCATATGCTATCGTTTGCACCTACAACGCTGCAATCTAGCCTATACATCCATAAGGATACACTTAGCTGCCATGCTGCCTGTTCTGAAGAGAACAGGCAGCACCTTTTGCTATTCAGAGTGCCTGCAATTAAAGCATTCATGGAGGGGCTCAAACGAGTGAATTCCCCCCAAGACACCCACCTTCACCTGTCTGGAACCTAAACGTTGTTTTAACCAGACTAATGGGACCACCTTTTGAGCCTTTACACTCGTGTGAAATATAATTTTTAACATGGAAGGAGGCTTTTCTCGTAGCGATTACTTCGCTTAGAAGAGTTAGCGAGCTACAAGCCCTAACTATTCAAGAGCCATTCATTCACATTTACGCAAACAGTTTCGTGCTTAGGACAAACCCTAAATTCATGCCCAAAGTGGTATCCCATTTCCACATCAATCAAACAATAGAATTGCCAGTGTTCTTCCCAAATCCACAGTCAGTACCTGAAAGGGCTCTACACACACTAGATGTTAAAAGGGCTCTCCTATATTACATAGACAGGACAAAAGAGTTCAGGAAGACAAAACAGTTGTTTGTTGCCTTTTCACCACAGCACAAAGGCAACCCTATTTCCAAAAATGGTTTAGCTAGATGGATAGTTAAGTGCATCCAAATATGTTACATTAAGGCTAAACGCACTTTAACAGTTCCCCCAAGAGCGCATTCCACACGCAAAATGGGGGCATCCATGGCTTTCCTAGGAAACATTCCTCTAGAGGAGATATGTAGAGCAGCCACATGAACTACCGTACATACATTTACCAAACACTACTGCGTAGATGTAGACTCCAAGCAGCAAGCGGCTGTAGGACAGGCTGTTCTCAAAACGCTTTTTCAGACTGCTGCAGCTGGCACAGGCAACTACTGCTAGGGGAGGGACTGCTATACATTCTATGTACAGATATCAATTCAGCAGCCCACATGCCTCGAACGGAATATGCTACTTACCAGTATGCATCTGTTCTTGGCATGTAGGGCTGCTGACATTCATATCACCCACCCTCCTCCCCGGTGCCTGTCGCAGCTGTAGCATTCACTATTACTTTTTAGCATGGACATCACTTACTGTATCATACTCCATCTCTGCCACAATGGCGAAAAACAATCGGAGGATGCCCATGCGCACTGTAGTCCAGGGGAGGAGCCACCTATCTCGTGATACTTCGAAGACTCTTCCAGGACAACAATGTGCAATCATCCGGACCCAACACTAGGCGGCGATCTGTGCACAGATATGAATATCAGCAGCACTACATGCCAAGAACAGATGCATACTGGTAAGTAGCATATTCCTTCTTTAGCTCATCAGGCCCACCCCAGTTCAGACCCAGCCATATGCAAATCAGTCTTGACCCTGTGCCTTATGGGAACAGTCCAGCCCAAACTGCCAAGCCAAGTTCTCCCTGGACCGTAAACAAGCATCCTGGGATTGGTTTCGGAGTTTCACCCCTCATCAGCCAGGCTAGCTTGAATCCAGTGGTACAGTGAGCCCGGGACCCACGTCTGGACAATACTGGCGCACATAGGGCAAGAAAGCAAAAGACACACAACTGATGGACGAACTAGCTATCCTGGCTGATGAGGGTTGAAACCCTAGAACCCGTGCTAGGATGTTTGTTTCCAGTCCGAGGAGGACATGGCCTGGCAGTTTGGGCTGTACTGTTCCCATTGAGCAAAGGGGCACGACTGATTTGCATATGGCTGGATTCAAACTGGAATTGCATGGTGACAAAATAAACTATGGATTTAGGCCCAGGTCTGTCTGCTGGGATGAATATATGACATTGTTCTGCATTCTGTCCATCAATTGTTCATTTTGCCCATGGTAAACTGCAGCACTGGGCTGCTGTCTACTCCAAACAGCCTTAACATTAAAAAGATGTTAAACAAATAGTCAAGCATTTGTTTTCAGGTTAATTGAAGTTATAGGAACAAAGTAACTAAGGTTTCTTGCACCACTTAACTTTAAGAACACTTTTATTTTGCAACAAAGGTATGTAAATATGATAAAGTCTCTTCAAAATTAAAAACGTGTGTTGCATTAATATGCAGAACCGTTTCACCTTAGTACATCACATATCAGTGCATTGAGAAGTATATATTTTTTTAAGCGATATTTTTCAAACATGACTTTTTAAAACATTCATTCTTCCTTCCATCCACACTGACAACAATTGCAATATTAAACTAATAGGTAAATCACTTTTTATGTGCACTTTTTGGGTGGCCTGAGTTGCTATTATGCACAAAATGATAGTTTATTACATCATACACAGGGCAATGTTTCATACAGCTCACATTGTGAAGTCACGTGTTTCAAGGTCCTCTTAAATGTGATAATAAAGAAAAAGGAGGGAATGTGAAATAAAACAATTGCCTAGAATTACACAATTTGGTCAAGTGGGTAGGCCTGGATTAATCCCAGGTGGGCTGGTTTCACATTGTGCAATTCAGCCACTAGCCGCATGCTTCACTTTCCCTACACCCACCTGACCTTACATGACACCCACCCCTCCAAGATTACCATCAGTGCGTCCCTCGGTGACACCACAGAACAAACTTGTTGGCCCTTGGGAACATGTTTGTGAGTACCCATGATCTAGAGCATGTTTATGTACAGAGTGAGTGTTGATCAGATTAGCCTTAAAACCAACCAGACTCAGGGTTGGACCTGACGTGCTTTTAATCTTCCTGTTGAGACGGTGCAGCCTATATTTACAATGAACACAAGAAATTGGGCCTACACTATCTAAGAGAAAAGGCTTGCATGCGTTTGGGTTCCCTCCCCACCTACCTCTCAATTCTGACACAGTATAAACAAGTCTAGAATAGCCATCAGCGGCTAGACCAGCATAGTGTCTGGCACTGGCCGTGAAACAGACTGGGGCAGATGGGCTTGCCTTAGCTGTGCCAGCGGCTCATCAGCTACACACTAGCGCTGCAGGCTTGTAAATATAAGAGTGAGGACTCCTCTTTAATGTTGAGCACTAGAGCGCGACTTATACAAAATGGCATCGCTCCATGGTTCAAACCTCCACACCTTTCCTCAACAGTATTTAGTGCCCCCTACTTGAATTCAGGCCCCCTAAAAGATTTAAAAACAATAAAAAACTGCAGCCCATATAAAAAGACGAATCGACTAAAACAATGAAAAGTGCTTTGTGCAAAGTTGAACAAAGCACTAAAAAAGTGCTTTGTGCAGAGTTTAAAAAATGCTTTGGCAAATACAATTAGCATTTGTTTGTATTCAGTAAATTTCAGTTCATACAGATTAAATCAAGCAGTTTTAAGAAAGTATATTTGTCAGGGCTGCAGGCATGTCGATGTAGGAGGGAAGACTCCTCCTTAACGTCAGAGCACTAGAGTGCGTACTTTACAAAATAGCGTCCCTCTGTAGCTCAAACCTCCCCACCGCCTATCAACAGTATTTAGTGCCTACTTGAATTCCTGCCCATTAAAGATTAAAAAAAAAAATCTAAAACTGCTGTGCACGTAAAAAGGCAAATTGATAAAAACGATCGCAAAATTACTTTGTGCAAAGATCAACATTGTGCTCAAAAAGTGTTCTAGGCAAAGTTTAATGATATGCTTTGGCAAATTCAAATTAATTTAGCATTTGTTCAAATTCAGTAAATTTCAATTCATACAGATTAATACAAGCAGTTTTAAGAATGTATATGTGTCAGGGAAATACACTGACTGAATCATACTATTGACATACTATTGTATGCTTTCATTGGAGTCAATAGCACGTCCGTACAGGAGGGCAGAAAGATGTCTGTGACAGGACGCCGTTTACAACAAGTATTTGCCCAGGTTACTAAAGGCAAAAAAAGTTGCAGCTTTACACAAGTTGCACATGGCAATTTGTTACAATAATTTCGACCTAGGAATCAGGTCGGGCTTAATGAAACAAGTTGTTTGTTAACTTGGATGACCCACTTATGGCACACTGTTCCAGAGTTAGGACTGCTGAGGGGTCAGCGTGTAACACTGTATTCGCCTATTGGGTGACCAGGTTTTCCCCCCTAAAACAACAGTTTTGCATCTTTTACTATCAGAACATGTGAAATTACATGTTCTGCCTCTGGTATATGTGGCACCCTGCTTTAGGACTCGATAGGCCTGCCATAGGGTGACTTAAACAAATATACTAGGAAGAAGTCTGGCTTTGCTTTTACCTTAAATTGCAAATTCGGGGTAGCAGTTTAAACTGCTGTTTCAGCCTGAAAATGGAGGGCTGGGAGTCTTGTTTTTACCTGTGTCCCACCCAGGGTAGCACAACCAATGCTGCGATCCCTGACTCTTGTCATCCTTTAGATTGCAGTCAGTGTCCCGAAGTCGCAACTGACTCCTCCTCGGATACTCCCTTTAATTGAGCCTATCAGGCTATGGTCCCAATCGTTCAGCGTTTGGTCCTAGATTTCAGTGAGGGACTGATGGCTTCCTCCATCCTTTTGATGAGCACGCCAGGTGGAATATGCAGGCTCTGCAAGGGGATCTGAAGTCCTAATGAGACCGTCATTAAGGGGACCTCTCTGACTATGTTCAGATTTTGAAGGGGACTGCAAAAGAGGTTCACTGGTCGACCCCACTCCCTTCCCTAATCCAGAGCTGACAATGATGACCAATGCATTACTTCTGGGTTTGGGTGGCCACCTGGGAGAGAGGGAGATCTCTGGTCTTTGACGGACTCCCGACTTCATATCAGCTTTTTAGAGCTGAGGGCCATGTGCTTGCCATTGAAAGCATTCCTTCCATCCATCAAGGGAAGGCTGGTACAGGTGCTCATTGACAACACCACTGCCTTGTGGTACTGCAACAAAATCATTCTAGTAGATCCGTACTGGGCAGTAAGACTTAGAACTCCTAGGCATGAGCATCTGTCCTCCGATCAAACTGCCCCTCTGGGAGGATCTGCTGTCACAGCATTAAAACAAGGTTCTGCTCCCGGGTTTTCGCAAACTTCACCTTCATGCTTGGAGATTGGGTGACAGATAGAACCCCTTTAGGCAAAGTCATCTGACATTTTGCTGTTTGTTTTGTCCCTAGCCTGGTAAGGCGTTGATTTGGGCACAGTTAAAGGGTACATTTCTGCTTTTTCAGCCTTTATAAAAAAAAATGACATTGTTTTTATGGGCAAAGAGAAACATTTAGGATAGTAAACTGAGTAAAGCACACAGTTATATGTAGCATTTTGGATTACGTGTTCTTTCGCATTCTTGTAACGTGACATTGAGATCATACTTGTTGACACAACGTTAGGTCCCACATACATATCAGTGGGCTTAAGTATACAGAGTGTTCTTCTAAGTCTCTCTCACAAGCTCCCCCTCATACATTTGTTATCCTTCATGGGCTCAGCAAGTGATTGAATTGTGGCGCCTCCTCTAAGTGATATGTCTCTTGGGTGACTGCTGTCATCGGTTCTGGTGCTACATTTTGTATTAAGTATGTCGGGTAGTTCTCCCATATGTTTTTAGGTAGGCTACTCAATGGGAGCAAGAAATTATATACCACCGATTGAGTATTACCGTATGTCATATACCTGTGCCATAGCTCAGTCGTGGGCACTGGACTTTTGGCTCATCTCATTGCTACTCAGCGCTTAGCTAGTAGTAGCCTCATTGTAATCAATTTACAGTTTGGTTTCCCAACCTGCTTTGTGTATCTAGTGTTATCCCCTTAATCTGCTCGAATTCTCTTAAGATGGCCTCCCAAAAGGCAAAAATTCCTTGGCAATGCCAGGCAGCAGGCGTCAGGTTGGCTGTTGGTGCTGAACATCTGTGGCACTCCGCCTTGTCGAGGAATCCATATCTGTGTAGTCTCTCTGGAATGGAATAGATCCTATTAAGATACTTGAACTGTATTAATCTGTGTCCGCCATTGTGCGATGCTCTCATAATCATTTCACAGCAAGATTTCCAGCTCTGGTCCTCAATATTTCTGCCTAGCTCCCGCTGCCATTCCTGGCTTGCTTCGGTCACCAGCGGTCTGCAGGCTTCCTGTGTAAAGGCATATAGTTCAGTGACCAGTTTAACAGGATCACTGTCTCTTAAGGTGGCGGTGAGTGCATGCATGTCCGTGGGTTCCCACATATCTTCTCCCAAAGTTGCCCGCAACAACTGCCAAAGCCTATGGAAATGTAAGTGTGTCATACTCATCTGGGCGTCCGGATCAGTTGCTGTTACCTCCCAGCTTTTCCCTGTGCCTTCCTCGAATAGGTTCCTATTTGAGTGGCTTTCAGCATCTTTAATGCTGCCACTGTCTTGCGCGCTTGTCCTAATTCAAACTACAAGCACCAGCATATTGGCGTCAGAGGGAAATAAAGTATTGCTCCCTTCTGTCTCTCTAGCTAATTCCACCAGGCACATAATGTGGTATTTAGAGTGTCGAGACACCCAAAGCGTCTTTTTGGAAGGGAGAACAATCTCTCTGGCAGTATTCTACGTGCAGCAGTACTTCCTTCTATGTAAAGAAACTGCATTTCAGGGGGTCCGTGTAGCCAGTAGTGTGCAAAGGAACCCTGCACAGCCCTATAGTATGTCTCAAAATCTGGGGCACCCAGTCCTCCCATATCATATGGTAATGTTAAAGTCTCCCATTTTGCCTGCGGTTGTTTCCTGGCCATGCTAACTTAATTAAGTTGGATTGTAATGTTGTGAAAAAAAAACTTTTGTCAGCAGGTTTGGAATGTTCTGAAAGAGGAGTAGAAACATTGGTAAGATAACCGATTTCATAATGGCTATATGCCCTGATAAAGATAGTTGGAGCTTAATCCATCGATCTATATCCTTAACTGAAAGAGACTATCAGTTATAGATTCCTTAACTTAGAATTACCACCAGGCATCAGACTGGATCTGGAGAAGTATTTTCGTAGCAGTACCCTTGCGCGTCGGTAAGTGGCGTTGGTCGACTCCGCGTTGACGTCGTGATTGCCAGGATGACGGTGGTGTATCTACTTAGACGCCGCCCTTGCACGCTAATGTCAGTTCTTTTTTTTTCTGTGCCAGCCAATGCAGATTCGGAGCGAGCGGTAGCCTAGTCACTTTTTGACTAACTGTGTTTGTAACTTTTTGTCAACTTCTTTTTGAGTCGTTTAACTCCTGGTGCACAAGGATGTCACATTGGCAGACCAGCTTAAAGCCTTGTGGCTCCTGCCACAAGCTGATGTTGGTGACAGACCCACATCCAGTGTGCCTTTGGTGTCTGGAGTGCGACTACGACTCAAAGCTGTGCTACGACTGTCAGGCCATGGCACCGAAGTCTTTGCGGGAGGCGTGCCGAAAGCGTCTGGAGGCCCAGCTGTCTGCTCCGTGCCGCTCGAGGTCCCGTTTGAGAGGGAGGTCGCGGGACTGGTAGCAGAGCCATCACCACCACTCCTCGTCAAAGGCTTCATCTTCGGGTAAGTCGAAGCACAAGAAGAAGGCAAAGAAGCACTGTCTCTCTTCGCCTTCTCCCCGTCCATCGGCCGATGAGACGAGGGATGCGGACGGTCGTCGTCCTTCGGCTCTGTCCGCGGAGCCTACTGGGTCGGCTCCGAGTTTTCCCCCCATTCTAAGAGCCTTTTCTTTAGGGTCTCTGAGGCAAGGGTGCATAATCGGTAGGCTCAGACTAACTCTTGGGCTCAGGTGCAGAGGTGTTTTGTCCAGAAGGTTGCTTGCATTGAAGGCTCTCACTTTTTGGTGCAGAAGGGTATGCTTCTTCTTTCTTGTATTGTGTGTCCAGAGTGCCAGTTCGTAGTCTTCTCCAGTTGCTCAGGTTCTAGTTCCCTAGGGACGATTGCTATAAGGAAATCTTTACGCTAACCAAAAGGCATTCATTGTGCCAAACATTGTGAGTTGATAGAAACTGCCAGAATGGTCACAGCTACTCCTGTTTGTGAGACACATAGAAGGTAATTGTGGACATGATGCTAGTTTGTCCTCTCTTTAAATGCCCCTTTTTATAACTATAATTCTTATCTATATTACGCTCTCCAAACTGATGAACGGTTCACATTGGTATGAAGTGACACAATTGTGCCGCTCTGAAATTGAATATTACAGTTAAGTGTATTTTCTTCCATTTGTGTGCTAATCACAGATTAAAATGATGTTAACAATTGTTTTCTTTTTCTATCGCAGTAGCTTTGCCAGATGAGATTGGTGCAGGTGTTCCAGTAACTGCAGAAGAATTCAAGGCACTCTTGTACAAACCCCAGGAAGGTGAATGGGGTGCGCATTCTCGAGATGAAGTTTGCGAGCGAGTTATCACGGGGATTGATCAGCTTCTTTCACTTGGTATGCTACTTATTGCATCTGTCACTTACAAAGCACACCCTTCTTTCATAAATGTTCTTTGTTTCATGTTTCAGAATCATGGGTCTGTATTTATGAACACAGTATTTTGCAAAGTCAAATTGATGTTTGTTCAGAAGCATTGGTGTGTGAAAGGTCCCTTTCTAAATGAATAGGAGATTATCGATTTGATTAGGGGGCTAATTCAGATCCGCAAATAGTTTAGTTTGTATTTGTTGTCCCAAAAATTAGAAGGGGCCTTTAGATTATGTTGGGAAGTAAACTCTCTTCATCTTAATTGAAAATTGCATTTATCACATGTGGTATATAGTCTCTGATAATTATTTCCTACTTTTCATGATGAATAAAGGATGCTAAAACATGTCAGGTGCTAACTGACCTGTTGTTCCTGTGGCATCAGGTCACTAGGTGTTTGTAACGCAGCTCTATGTATAGCTGTTCAAAAGAAAAGTAACCTTACTGTCCAGTTGTGGTCTGGGCGATTGATGAGATGTCACAACTAACAGTACCAGTCTGTTGTGCCGGGTTTCCTTTTGACAAGCAGGACTCATATAGTTGGTTGTGATTCTCAGCTTAAAAAAAAAAGTTCTAATATGACAGCACCCAGCAGTGCCCCTCAAGTCTCAGAATGTCACATTGGCAACTGTGCTCCAGACATGAGATAGTCTAATGCAGAAATGACACCTATGACACACTACTTCTTATGGATACTACTAGCTGTAGATTCCTCAGATTGTGAATATTCCCTAGACATCAGACTGGATACGGAAACTTAGGAGCAGTACTCCTATGCACCTGTCGGTGGCATTGTACCACTACGTACCTACATTGTACCTCTGTGGAAATGACAAGCAGAGCCATATATGAGCTCCACCTATATGTGCTGACATAACTCCATTTGTTTCTGTGCCTTCAGATGTGTATTTGAAGCTGCTCCTTGGCCTCTTCGATTCTTATTTCACAAGTCTTTTCCAGTGTGCAAAGACAAATTTCACCTAAGACAACAGGGTCCAAATCGTGCTGGGACTTTCACAAACAGATGTCTGTGGCACACCCTCAGGGGGTATGCCTTTGGTGCTTGTGATCAGAACATGAATCTAGGGCTCGCGATGATTGCCATACAGGACTGTGAGGCGAAGCTTTATGTCACAAAGTATCGGAACACTCCACGCCGTGACCAGTTAAGGTGAAAGGGAAGGTCCCATTCCCGCTCCTGAATCCTATGGCAGATCTTTGTCGCGGGCAAAGTCTTCTTTTAAATCAAAGAAGAAACAAAAGAAATGTAAGTAGGAATCGGCCCATTCTCACTGTTCTAGAACTCCAAAGAGGGTGCGAGGGCTTCAACATGCCACCCGGTCTTGGTCTTTGCAATTCAAAGCCTGGCTATTACAGGTCTACCATCAACTGTTTGGGAAGCCTTTCTGCACAATTTTAGCTCCTTACTAGTTCCCTCTGGCATGCATTTGGGCTGGATGGATCTGTAGATGCTCTAGTCAGACTTCAACTGGTGGGATTACCCTTAGTACCGTCTCTACACACTCAAACTCACTTCAAATTGTGCACCTGCTCCGGCGCAGACTTTATTTCTGGTGCCACTCACTTTGCTGGTTTCCTTTAAAGCATTGCAACTGCCGATGCCTGAGGACTTTTGTGCTCTTTATCTCTTACCTCCTTGGCAAAGGTCCCGTCCTGATTTTGTACGAGCACAGTCTGGAAGCAAGCTCTCAGATTTAGACACCTTGCCATTTCTATGAAGTAGGGCCCATACTTTACACAATCTTTTTGGCATTCATTCGTGCAGTGGCAATTTTGATAAAAAAATATGATTTTGTCCCCCAATATCATAAAACCAATTGGTATGAGCAAATAAAAGATGCCAGTGGTCTGGATACATTTCCAGATACTGATCTCATTTTTCCTCCAATGTTTGCCATCCATTAAAGCGTCTCCTTCACTGTTATGTGGAGGGCATCAAAGTTACTGGACCTACAACTACCTACTATGGAGGTGAAGACTAATGCCGATTTAAAGGTACTCCAGCCTGGTTAACCGCCACAGAGCTTCCATTCCTCTTTATGGAGTCCCTCACAGATTCCCTCTTGGGCACTTGATAAAACCATGCTCAGGACTACCAATCAATAAGCTTGCTGCTTAGCTCCATTGACCAGAACCAGGTGACTCTGATTTCTGATGGATACATCTACCTATAGATTCTTCACCAGTGACCGCTCCTCCGCTAAGTAGGAGGAGTGTCGCCCCACTGCTTATTAGCAGTGGAATAAAGGAAAAATAAAATGATAATAGCATGAGGTTATTAACATTTTATTTGTTTCTGTCGCTGCGTATCTGAGGAGTGGGCGGGCTGCTCTACTCTCAGAGCAGGGGGAGGAGTGGTACGCACAGCTCTTTATGACTTGCACCAAGGATGACAGGCAAAGCTTCCTGCATGGCACTCAATGCTTGGCTCAGTCCCCAGTGGCCCTCTCTTTTCATACAGGGGTCGCTGAATCACCCCTGCACATGGTGCACAGCTGTTTCCTCACATCTTGCAATGGGAGTCCTCTTGGCAGGGCTCCATACTAGACCCGGTCCCTCCAACGCTCTCCTCCTTACAGGACACACTGGTTTTGGCAGGAAGGCAGACGCTGGTGCTCTAGGCCCCAGAGCAGATGGTCTCGGTTTCCCTAGGTGATGTCCCCTCAGCCAGCAGGGAGACTAGCAGGCCTTGGCCAAAGGCAGAAGTCTTTCAGAGTGTCTCCTTCTCACACGGCCCGCATGGCTGCTTGAAAGATAAAAATGTTTAGGGGCTCAACCTCCCCTTCTTATAGGTCATTCCCAGACACCAAATTTGATTTGGGGTCTGGTTCTTTTAAGTTTTATGTTAGGGTTCTACTTCTTTTGAAGTGGGCACTTTTCTTTCCCTTCTTCTTCTTGAAAGGCTGTCTGTCACAGCAAGAGAGATTCTGAAGCTGATATTCCCGCAACCCAGTCCATGGGAGTCACTAGAGTGCACACATGGATGTTAGCCACCGTGATATGTGCATCAAAAGGTTAATCTCGGGCTCCCAGCCCTACTCTTTATGGTTCCTTTATCAGCCCTATCTCATTCCTGACATGTGTCCATGCCCCTTCTTTGTGATCTATCACTGAATCAAGAGCACCCTTTAAAAGTGTATTGGGGGAGTCTCCCTCTTTCCCTTCCTCCATTGTGTCTCACCCAGCTCATAGGAATGTATCAATATGCATATCTGTCTGAGGGATTCGTCCACTCATGTCCTCACAAGGTAGGCCTGGGCTTCCCAAAATGTAACCCAGGGTCCTCCACTTTATGTACCATTGGAGGCACATTTGCACTCAGTGTACATGCATTGCACACATACTGGCCAGCACTATCACCTTGCATGTATTGTGTCTCTCCAGGCACACATACATCCAGCACACAACCATTCGGTGTGCACTGCTCAGTACTGCATCCTTTCTGTATTGTGCCACTGTGTGCTATTTAAAAACACACACTGCCAGCACACACACGTACCATGCGTGCATTGTACAGCCCTTCCTCCTTCATGTATTGTACTTTTTGCTTACACCCATCAAATCTTTCCATTGCACGGCACTACATATCTTACATATTGTATTCTTCACAGGCATACATACATACTCTGTACATGCACTAACCATGCTTGTATTGCACAGCACTGCTCTATCACTGTACTGTAACCTTCCCAGACACAGACACATACAGTGCAGAGAGACCACTCATGTGCTGCACAGCACTCAACATCTAACTGATGTAGGCTAAGGGTGAGTTACGCGCACAGCAGTGGAACTAAAAAAAGTGAATGAGCCTGTAGGCCGCACTCCAGTGACACAAGGTAAAATGGACCTCTTTAATCCTACTGATCTCTGCATGGTATTCTGCCACCACCGCACTCCTGCTGCTTAACTCCTTATGAAGGCGGTAGCCTTCCACCACTGTGAGGGTAGCACTTTGTGCCCCTCTGCCAGCTTGCAAGACTGCAATCCACGAGATAGACCTATGTTATGGCGCACATGCATGATCCATGTCTGTCTTTGATAGCAAAAATCTGCAGTAGGGATCCAGAGAACAGTACAGAGATACATGCAGGGATACATGTCCTTTACATGCAGAGGACTTCTCTGTCCCATTATTATGTTCGAGGCATGTGGGCTGCTGAATTCATATCTGTGCATAGATCGCCGCCTAGTGTTGGGTCCGGATGATCGCACATTGTTGTCCTGGAAGAGTCTTCGAAGTATCACGAGATAGGTGGCTCCTCCCCTGGACTACAGTGTGCATGGGCATCGACTCCATCCTCAGATTGTTTTTTTCCGCCATTGGGTTCGGATTTATATTGGTTCACTCTAGTCGAAATCGATATATAAAACTTTCTTAAGGCCAAAAGGCCTTTCGTTTTTCGTCGGTATAGTCTTGCGTTCGGTGCCCGATTCTTCCAGCTCAGTTCCGAGCCTGATTCCAGAGAGCCGCGTGCTTTCGACGCTGAAGGCCCAGTTGACCCCAGAGACCTTATCGACGGACCATCATGGAACGGAGTCCGTTCAAGAGATGTCCCGTGTGCAACTCAAAGTATCCCCACATCGACGTCTACCCGGTGTGCAACAAGTGTCTGTCGCCGGATCATGATGAAGCCAGCTGCATGGCTTGTTCCCGTTTTCGATCCAAGAAGACTCTTCTGCATCGTCGCGCTGCACGCCAGAAGGCCCAGCAGACTGCACCGGCACCTGTGGACTTATTCGATGCCGGGGATGATGAAGGAGCTGACCGGGAAGTTCGGGAGAACCTGTCGAATCCCGCGTCGGAGGTCGACTCCAACTACGACGCGGATGTTGAAATGCTCGACGCGGAAGAAGTCGTCGACGAGGTAGGAGACGACGACGGGGCCTTTGGGGCCATGGAAGATAGCTCGAGCGAGGAGCTAACTCAAACTGACATTGGGGCCGAAACGCTTCAGAAGGCTCAGGTCGAGGGATCGCCACTAGGCCTTACCCAAGATCTTCCAGTGAGTTCTACGGCCCCGCCTTCGGGCTCGGCTACGGACATTGCTAAGGGGCCGCACCCTGCGAAATCGAAACCGAAAGTGAAGACACCGGTCTCGACACAAGTGAAAGCACTGGTGCCCCCATCGAAACCAAAAGTGCGTATTGCTTTGGTCGGCTTAAAGCCCTCGGACCTGTCGGCACCGACGAAGCAAAAGGGCATTATCGACCCGAAGAAACAGCTCAAGGGCGTTGAGACGAAGTCTGGCACGCCGAAGACAAAGGTGAAGGCAGTCGAGCTGAACAAATTGGCGCCGAAGACGGTCGGCATCGACAAAGGGCTCAGTGATCCGAAGGTTCTCGAGACTCCGCATCCACAAGACAAGGGCAAGAGCAGACCGACCCACGAGTCCACGTCTAGTGGTGCCTCGAAGGATTCCGTCCAGTCGACGCAGCCGTCCGCCGCTTTCTCCAAGCAAGTGGCGGACTCCCTAAAGCGCATCAAGGACAAGGCCTCGAGTGTCGGGCCAAAAGAACCTCCACCTTCGAAGCCTGCCGATAAACCTCAGAAGACATCGACGCTCATTCACTTCACGTTGCCGCCGAAAGTGGCGCCGAAGGCTTTCGCCCCTAGAATGGCCACCAACGTGCCCGAGAAGGTATGCTCGGTGCCGAAGTCGACGACAGTGGTCCCGGCCTTAAAGCATCGACAATCCTCGTTGGAGGAACAACAAGAACAATTTATCGATGCCGAAACAGGCAAACTTTCCCTTCATAAGCGGAAAATTGACCCGGAACAGCCAATGGAGTCCTATAAAATTCCACTAAAGAAGAAAAAGGATTCCACTTCGACCCCTGTTCTTGTGGAACCAGTTTCTCCACATGGCCATGATGTCACACCCACTTATTCAGATGTGGACACTGGGGAAGGTGATGATGATGAATACAGCTATCCTGTCTACACTGAGCCAGATGATACCAATGAACCCTGGGCAGCTGCTGCTGACCCAGGTGATCCTCACTCTACCCCAGACACTCAGATGTATGCTGTAAAAACGCCGCCTACAGAGGATTTAGCTGCGTTTAATGCCCTCATTGAAAGGGCAGCGAAGAATCATGACGTCCAGCTCCATGCTGACCCCATTGAAGTGAACTTTCTTTTTGACACCTTTTCAGTCTCAGAGAGGACTGTCAAGACTCTGCCTATGTTGAAGGGTGTCTTGAAGAAAGCTGGGGAGATCTTTAAGGAGCCTACGAGAGCCAGGGTGATAAACCCTAGAATTGAAAAGAAGTATAAACCGGCGCCTGGTGACCCTACTTACATCAAGGGACAGTTGCCGTTGGACTCTCTTGTTGTTTCTAATGCCCGGAAGTGGGCTAATTCACAAACAACGGGTGATGCTCCTCCCCCAGATAAGGAATCTAAGGTGTTTGAGGCATCAGGGAAAAGGGTGGCAGCTCAAGCGGCCAATATCTGGCTCATTTCAAACACACAAGCACTTATAGCAAGGTATGACAGGGCACATTACGACACACTGGAGACCCTGTTACAGCACCTGCCAGATGAATACAAAGAGGCAGCTGAGATGCTCATCCAAGAGGGGAAGCTCATATCAAATGCTTCTATTAAATGTGCACTGGACGTGGCAGACACCGCGGCCAGAGCTATTAACACTAGCGTCATGCTGAGACGACATGCCTGGCTCAGAATCTCAGGGTTCAATCCAGAGATACAGACCACCATTCTCAATCAGACAGTAAACCCATATCATCTATTTGGCCCAGAGGTGGACACCACCTTGGAGAAAATCAAAAAGGACACTGAAACTGCTAAGTCCATGGGGGCTCTGCAGTCCCAGCAGTTCCGGGGTGGTTCTTTTCGTCGCTCAAGCACTAGAGGTGTTTCCAGAGGCCAGCTCTCCCAAACCACACAGTACTATAAAGGCGGCACGCAGACCACATACACCAAACAGAGTCGAGGTGGATATCGTGGAAACAGCGCCAAAGGCAGAGGTCGTGGAAACAACAACTCCAGATCCTCCGCCACTAACAAACCGTGACGCCTTGTCACTGCCCCCCGACCACGCAACACCTGTCGGGGGGAGACTTCAACAGTTCCTACCAGTCTGGAAGTCCATCACCACAGACAGGTGGGTCACACAGCTTATACAGTACGGTTATTGTCTGGAGTTAATATCCACTCCACCCAACATACCCCCAAGACAGCGTCCTATGTCCGCCGAGCATTTGCACTTATTGCAGCAGGAGGTCCTCGTCATGCTGCAAAAAGGGGCAATCGAGCTCGTGCCTGTGAAAGAAAGAGGCACAGGAGTTTACTCACTGTACTTCTTAATACCAAAAAAGGACGGGTCCCTCAGACCCATACTGGACCTCAGACCCTTCGATCAGTACATTCTATCGTAGCACTTTCACATGCTGACCCTGCAGCATGCCTACCGTTGCTCAGTCAGGGGGATTTTCTCGCAACTTTAGATCTGAAGGATGCGTATTTTCATATTCCACTACACCCGTCGCACAAAAAATACCTCCGGTTCACCATCCAAAACCAACATTACCAGTTCAAGGTTCTACCTTTCGGGGTCACCACGGCACCCAGGATGTTTACAAAATGCCTGGCGACGGTGGCGGCACACCTAAGGAGACAAAACATTCACGTCTACCCTTATCTGGACGACTGGCTCATCCAGGCAAAGTCAGCTCAGCAGTGTGCCGCCCACATGTACCACACCATTCACCTTCTTCACGATCTGGGATTCTCACTGAATTACCCAAAGTCCTACCTGCAACCCGCCCACATACGGCAGTATCTGGGTGCGACGATAAACACTCTGGCAGCCACAGCACAGCCAAATTCAGTGAGGGTCAGCAGCATTCAATTGCTGATACAAAAATTCAGACCTCAACACTCGCTTCCAGCGCGAGTGTTCATGCAGTTGATAGGCATGATGGCCTCCTGCATCTCCATAGTCCCGCACGCGAGACTACATATGCGTCCGCTTCAGGAGTGTTTAACACGTCAGTGGACTCAGGCTCACGGACAGTTGAAAGACCTAGTGTTGGTGACCGGTCGTGCATACAACTCTCTGCATTGGTGGAATCCACAAAACCTTTGCAAGGGACGACCGTTCCAAGAGCCTGTGCCACAGATCATTCTGACGACGGACGCTTCTCTCCAGGGATGGGTAGCTCATGTACTCCACTACACTGTGCAGGGACTATGGACACCACAGCAAAGGAAGATGCACATCAATGTTCTAGAACTGATGGCGATCTTCATGGCAATGAAAGCCTTCAAAGTACATCTGTGCAACAAGGTCGTGTTGATCCGGACGGACAACATGACGGCCATGTACTACATTCAGAAACAGGGAGGAACACACTCTCCACAGTTGTCTCATCTGGCTCAGAGCATGTGGAAGTGGGCCATTCAGAGAAACATCTTCCTCATGAAAGAACACCTCCCAGGCAAGGACAATCAGATGGCGGACCTGCTCAGCAGGTACAGCCACCAAATGCACGAGTGGGAGATACATCCATCAGTACTCCACCCGTACTTCCAAAGGTGGGGTCATCCAGAGATAGACCTGTTCGCCACAAAGGAGAACGCAAAATGCCAGAAGCTTTGCCGCCAGGTTTCCACACCCACAGTCGCAAGGCAATGCGATATGGATGAACTGGTCAGGCAAATGTGCGTACGCTTTTCCCCCAGCACCTCTAATACCGCTGGTGGCACGCAAGCTGAAACAGCACTCGATGACTCTCATCCTGGTTGCTCCGACGTGGGCTCGCCAGCCATGGTACACCACCAAGTTTGAGCTGCCAAAATTTCGGGCTCCAACTTTTCTTGCTGTTCCCAGGCAGAACCAGCTCTGTTTTGCCAGGGTTGAGTTTCAGATGGTTCATATCCATCCAACGCTGGATATGAAGCATGGTAGATTGAAACTCGCTTAAGGAGAGCTGAGGGAAAAGATAATCTGAAGATCATTGGCAAAGTTAAATACAGTGATGTTTCTGTTTTTTAGTGAATGAATCAAAGGTCTTATGTAGAGATTGAAAAGCAGTGGGGACAACGAGGAGCCCTGTGGGACTCCGCATGTGGAGGAAAGTTTGGGGTCAGAAAACCTTCCCAGCCTGACCGCCTGAGTGCAGCCGGCGAGGAAGGATTTAATCCATTCCAGAGCGGGGCCCCCCAGGCCGGCTTGCTCGATACGATACGACATGATGGAGTGATCGACCGTGTCGAACGCGGCTGACAAATCCAAGAGTACCAGAACTTGATGGTCACCCCTGTATGCATTAGCTCTGAGAGTATCCAGTACTGCCAAAATCATAGCCTCCGTGGAATGTCCCGGACGGAAGCCGGCTTGGTTAGGTTCAAGGTATTCAGAGCATTCGGTTGATATAATCTTGGGAGCCAGGCATCCCTTGACAAAAAATGTAACCACCGGTCATTGGGACCAGCTTGACCCCTCCAGACCAGGTTATCTGAAGTTAGTTATGTTCAGACATCTATCGACTGCATGTTTTGCCGCTACTGGCATTTATCATTTTATGCTTTCACTCTGCCCTCTCCTCTACAATGTGTCTGTAGCAATTTACCCTCATATTGGGCACTCCCACTTCCATGGTTCAGTCTGTCTTTTATTATTTTGGGCCACGTTATTTCAGCTTCCTCTTGACCAGCTAGCTACAAAACACTACTGACACGGGGGCCTATACTTGCGCTTTAAGGTGAGCAAATATGAACCATCTAGTTGCACCAGAAACTGTTCATGTAACAGGAGCATCAAAATGGGTTATAGTTGCTACTGATGTAGATGAGCCTTCGACGATGTTTGGTTAATACCAACCTCCATTACAACTGATTACTTCTATGTTTTCTCCTTTGGCATACCTTCTTCATGTGTTTGATAAGCCACATCCTGGCATCACTGGGTTTTCATTGGCATTGAGGTTTACTGTTCATTTTCCATGGCTGAGGCTTGGTATTGCATCTATCACCCCATGTTATAGGAACTTTTATTATACTTTACACTGACAGGATTTTCAGCCCCAATTAGTGCCATTAAGGTTGACAATATGTGGCAGTTTTCTTGCCAGGTCATTAGACTGATTGGTTGTAGATTCAGTTAACCTTAAATTTGGTCATTGTCTTTGTGTTTGACTTTGCAGGGACAGTAACATTTTATAAATACTGACCGGGTTTATTAGCTCCCCTTTTGGTACTCACATTCTAGATGGAAACACTATATTTCGGTGTCTCCTCTTTTGTATCCTTCTTTGTTTTCTGCTTTGCTTCTAGTTTTCTGGCTGGTATTGTTACTTAGGGGGTCATTACGATGGCGGACTTCAGTCCGTCCGCCATTGTGTCGGGTAGTGGGACCACCCGCCTACAAGGCGGTGGTCCCACAGGGAGTAATACGATGCCACCCCCACTGTGGCACTTGCATCTGCTATCTGAAAGAAACAGGTTAGTATTAGATTCCTTACCTTAGAATATCCCCAGGCGTCTGACTGGATCCGGAAACTTTTGCGTAGCAGTACCCTTGAACGTCGGTAGGCGTCGTCTGCGGCTCGGCATCCGTCGGCGCCGTTGACGCCGGGATGAAGTCGCCGGAGTACTTAGACGCCACCCTCACGCGCTGACGTCAGTTCTTCTTTTTTCCGCTCCAGCAAGCGCCGATCCGGAAAAAGTAGTACCCATAGTCAATTTTTGACTAACTTTTTCAATCCTTTTTGATCATCTTTCGAAGTCACTCGACTCCGACGGTGCCGGTAGGGATGCCCGGTTTCAAACCCTGCATCGATTGTAGCCGACTGATGTCAGTTACCGACCCCCATCGCCGGTGCCTTCACTGTCTGGGCCCCGACCACTACGACAAGTCCTGCTCCGACTGCCATGCCCTGACGTCCAAAGCTAGACGGGAGCAGTCCTGCAAGCGACTCGAGCTCCGGCAGTCGGCCTGCGCCGCTTGAGGTCCCGGTCCGGAAAGAGGTCGAGGGACCGGTCGCGGGGCCGGAGTAACCACAGTTCCGGGAGTCTTCATCAGTCTTTGGGCTCGAAGTCCTCGGGTAAGAGGCACAAGAAGTCGAAGAGGCGACATCGCTCTTCTGACTCCCCCGACGCGGCGCGGCCAGGGGTTCGGGCGACACCACCCACGCGGCTCAGCCGTAGCCGCAGGTGTCGCAGCCTGCTCCATACCCGCCGGTCCCTGGGCAGAACGCGACGCCAGAGGAGATCATGGCCTTCCTCATATGAAAGCAGAGGGGACAATGTTCAAAGTCACTAGCCAGTGACTGGAGTGGTACCAGAAGTGGAACCAGATGTCGTCATTGCGATCAGGTGAAGGTGGACGCTTGTCTCTGCAGCCACGTGGACCAGGTGGTGTCTTCGACCAGGATGGAGGCACGAGCTGTCCCACGCAGGCTCTCGCTGTCGACGGTGTCGGCTTTGGATTCGGAGTCAACAGGCTTGGCAAAGGCAACCCACGCGGTGAGTGGAAACGGCGTCTGGAGTGGACCAGGAGACTCCGGGGTGCTCCTCTTTTGGAAGGGAGCAAGGGCCAGTCTGGAGCAACCAGACCAGCAGTGAAAATTTCGCAATTCGTCGTCTAGGAGGCCACTAGCCAGCCGGCAAGTGACCAGACAGCGCGTCGAGCAGCAAACAGCCAGAAGGGCCCCACGCAGATCTCGTGGATGCTGGAGGTCTGGTCTTCGGTGCAGGAACTGCTCGGGGTCGGGGCTTCTCAGTCCCCAAAGCACTTGGACGAGGATGCCTCTGAAGTCGTGCTGGAGTGAAGTGCTGCTTCTTTCAAGATGGCCGGTCCCACGTGTCTCGTCGCACCCACGGATCTCAGCTGTGCTGCAGATGTAGGTAGAGGTCGGAGAGGTCTGGGAATCCGGGTCTCGTCAGGCTCTGAAGTCTGGAACCTTGCAGGAAGACGACAAAGGGAAGCCGCTGGACGCTGATGGTGCCTGCTTGTGCAGGGTGGACACTCCTTGCCCACAAGGGAGATTTCTTCAGTCTTCTGTGGAGCAGAACGTCGAAGTCCAGAGTTTCTTCTTGTAAAGTTGTTCAGGATAATCTAATTTGGAATGGGACCAGCTCCTACCTTTATCCGGCTAAAGGGGGCTGTACTACGACTAAGTCTCTCCTCTGGGTGGGACCAGGAAGGAGGGTGGTTACACCCCCTATCCTTTGTCCGGTCTTGCGTCAGCTCTGGGGCTGGAGTGCCCCAGGAACTGGTTTAGACCGGTGTATGCACTGGGACACCTTGTGTGCCCCAGGCATGTCTCATTCCTTTCAGCCCTGTCCTACCTAATACACAAAATCCTGTCTGGGGTGGTGCTAGCACCTCCCAAGACAGGAAACCCTTTGTCCAAGCCTCCCTCGCTGGAAGGACTCCCAGCAGCAGGAGGTCAGACTTGTGTCTGTGGTGGCAGCATCCATTTTGTGATGCTGAGGCTCGAGTCAACTTTAACCGGGGTTCACAGTTACATACATGTCGTGTCCCTCTAGAAGGGTAGAATGCCACCCCCGTCGCCAGAATTGGCGAGGGGGTAGTATTCCAATTCGTATGACACCTTACTCGACATGTTTTGATAATGTTATACCAAAGTTGGCAATAACCGCGAGGATTATAATGCACTTAAGAGTATATGGTATAGCGTTATCATGGAAACAGCTAAAGGACTTGGTACCGAAAGCTGCAGACAGGCTCAGCTCATGCTAGAGCACCATCTCACATAATTCCAAGCACTCTGCCTTCAGGATTGATAAGGCCTGCCATAGGAGTGACTGATAGGAGGATATGTGTCCATTTTAGGGTTAGATATAGGGATACTATATCTAAAGCAAAGGGTGATTACACCACCTTGCCCCAGCTGATTGATCAGCCAGTTGTGTCAGATTTGGATGGCCAGCCAGGGGTGGCATAATACATGCTGCACCCCCTGGTAGGCCTTGGGTGCACCTATGCCCTGGATACCTAAGGTACACTGTACAGGGACTGATAAGGTGACTCAGTATCCAATTAGATATGTACCTAGAGTACATGGAATCCATTTTACAGAGAGAGCAGTGGGCCTGGGGTCCTGAATAGCAGGGCCCCAGGTCAACTAAGTCGGAAAACCAGCAAAACACCAGGCAAAAAGTTGGGGGCAACCATAGTCAGATATCCACCTTCCTACACTTGGTACCTTTAAGAGACTTCTCAAAACCCACCTTTTTAATCAAGCTTTCTTGTAATCTTCTCTTTCCGCACGTCTGAGTCTGTATCGCGCCAGGATACTCCAGAGTAATTGTGCTCGCTATAAGTCTCTTGTAACATAACATAACATAACATAACATAACATAACATCCAGAGTCTCGGTCAGGTTGACGCTGCGGCTTCTGGGGCTGATGGCTCCTGCATCCTTCTGGTGCATCACGCCAGGTGGCGGATGCAGGCTTTGCAGTGGGACCTGAAGTTTCAGTGGGCCCAGCATCAGGGCAACTTGTCCGACCACGTCTTGATCTCGGAGGGCACTGCAAGACAGTTGCAGTGGTGGCTCACGGACCGTGATTGGTGCAGCGGCAGATCCCTCTCCTTACCCCAACCGGAGCACGTAGTTGTGACGGATGCGTCCCTCCAGGGCTTGGGGGGCTACATGGGAGAGGCAGAGATCAGAGGCCTCTGGTCTCCGGCGGAGTCCTGGCTCCACATCAACCTTCTGGAGCTGCGGGCGATCCAGCTTGCACTGAAGGCATTCCTCCCCTCTGTCCGGGGGAGTGTAGTGCAGGTGTTCACGGACAACACCACCGCCATGTGGTACTCCAACAAACAGGGCGGGTGGGGTCATGGACCCTATGCCAGGAGGCTCTGCGCCTCATGGCGTAACCCTGGTGGTTGAACACCTGGCAGGTTCCTTGAACGCCAGGGCGGAAGAACTCAGCCGTCGGTGCATGATGGATCACGAATGGCGTCTGAACTCGGACGTGGCGGAAGACCTCTTTCAGCAGTGGGTAGAGCTTTGGTTAGATCTATTCGCCACAGAAGAGAACGCGCAATGTCATCAGTTCTGCGCGTTGGAATTTCCAAGGTGGCACTCGCTCAGAGACGCTTTTCGTCGCGAGTGGAGCTGCGGTCCGTTGTACGCCTTTCTGCCTATACCACTTCTGCCCAGAGTGCTGAAGATCAGACGCGACGGGACCCAAGTTATCCTTGTGGCTCCGGACTGGGCACAAAGATACTGGTATCCCGAGCTACTCAGCATTTGTCGATCCCCCGATTCGTCTGCCTCTTCAGGAGGACCTTCTGTCGCAGCAGCAGGGGACGGTCCTCCACCCGAACCTGTCCAGTGTCCACTTACATGCGTGGAGATTGAGCGGCGGCAGTTGAGGCCATTTGACTTGCCTCCTAAAGTCTGTAATGTGATTCTGACAGCCAGCCGTCCCTCCACGAAATCGGTATATGCCTGAAGGTGGAACAAATTTGTGGCATGGTGCACAGCAAAGGCTGTGGATTACCTTTCTGCCCCTCTTTCGAAGGTTCTCCTCTTTCTTCTCTCTCTTGCCCAGCAGGGCTCTGGGCACTACCAAGGGCTACCTCTCTGCTATTTCCGCCTTCTTAAGGCTCCCTGATCAGCCCTCTTTGTTCAAGTCCCCAGATGTAAATAGGTTTTTGAAGGGCATCACTCATATGTTTCCTCCTGTTCCATTTGTGATGCCTCAGTGGGACTTGAACCTTGTTCTGACCTATCTGATGTGCGCTCCTTTCGAGCCACTTCATAACTGTCCTCTTCGTCTCCTTACTCTGAAGACTGCATTCCTGGTTGTCATCACCTCTGCCAGGAGGGTGAGTGAGCTCCAGGCTCTTTCCTCTAAACCTCCCTTCCCTTCTGTCCATCCAGACAAAGTTGTGTTGCGGACGGGACCCTCTTTCCTGCCCAAAGTAGTCACAGCCTTCCACATCAGGCAGTCCATCACCCTGCCCACCTTCTTTCCGCCTCCACATCCCTCGAAAGAGGAAGAGAGGCTCCACCGTCTGGACCCAAAACGTGCGCTCTCATTCTATTTGGATCGCACACGCCAGTTCCGAGTGGATGACCAACTCTTTGTTGGTTACGTGGGCGCTGAGAAAGGTCGGGCGTTGCACAAGCGGACCATCTCTCGGTGGGTCGTGTTGTGCATCAAGGTATGCTACTCTTTGGCTAAAAAGGAGCCTCCTGTTGGGCTGAGGGCCCATTCCACTTGGGCCATGGCAGCTACTACTGCCCTGGGTCGGGGAGTCCCCTTGCAGGACATCTGTCAGGCAGCTACGTGGGCCTCGCTGCACACGTTTGCAAGACACTACTGCCTGGACAGCCAAGACCGGAGAGATGGCTTTTTCGATCGTTCCGTTCTCCAGGACTTTCTGGTGTGAACATTGGTTCGCTGGCCCACCACCGGGGTTGGTATTGCTGGGGTATCTATTCTAAGGTAAGCAATCTAATACTAACCTGTTTCTTTCGGATGCACAAGTCACTTACCTTCTGTAACGATATATCTGTAAGAAACAGCAGTTCGTATTAGATTTCTTACCGCCCCACCCATACTCCCCGTTTTGCGAACCGATATCTAGGGTTAAGGTCATCCCCTTTCAGGGCCCTAGTTTCATGGCACCAGTGTTGGTTTTTATCATGGCTCTGCGTTTCTGGCGCGGAAAAGCTATGTATAAGAACTGACGTCAGCGCGCGAGGGCGGCGTCTAAGTACTCCGGCGACGTCATCCCGGCGTCAACGACGCCGACGACTGACGCGGAGCCGCAGACGACGCTACCGACGAGCAAGGGTACTGCTACACAAAAGTTTCCCAATCCAGTTTGACGCATGGGGATATTCTAAGGTAAGAAATCTAATACTAACTACTGTTTCTTACAGATATATTGTTACCGAAGGTAAGTAACTTGTGCATCTTTAACATTGCAGCGGTGCTACTAGCTGCAGCCCCTGCTGCAATGTTAAAAATGCACTGTTAACATTTTCCCAAGTGAAAATTCAAACTGCCCCTGCCCATGGGGGCCTGCAACGGGCTCCTGAAGTCAATCCCTGCCAGCCTTTCCATGGCGGGGGAGCCGCCATGGAAAGGCTGGCAGGGATCCAGCATTCAACTCTGGTGGGCGGTGCCTGCTAGGCACCGTCACCATTCTGAGGATGTGGGGCGGGTCCGACGAGCAATCGTAACGATTGCCTCTGTCGGAACCGTGGCAGTCAGGCTTCCTGCACTCCTGCACACCTCCCACCAAAACAATCTGGCGGTCGATGAATGGCCTTACGATGGTGGTGAACCCGCCACCGACAGCCTGTCCATGGTGGGGTCACCCCCATCGTAATCAGGCCCTTAGTCTTTAAATGCAGAACTATGGATACAAATATGACTGTGGTCAATTTTGTATTACATTGTGAATATATTCTACCCTTGTTTCTGCCTTTTCTGTTTCAGACTTAACACGTGTCGGCTGTTTGTTAGCATGCAACAACTGGAAACTTGGATTAGAAACTGGAATTAAGACACCTTATGCCTGGACTACTTGTTTGACATAAGCACTATTATTTATTCGAAGGCTCCGGTGTCCACATATTAGTGTGAGTGAGCAACAAGTTGGTATATGGGAGCTGGCTCACATATACCGACTTTATTCCACATACTCTGGACAAAAGCAGCATCCCTACTAAAGGTAATCATGCCCTTCCACACAGGGCAGTTTATCACCCTGACCGATTTCTTTGCTCCACTTCATCCATCTAAAGAGGAATAAAGACTCTGTTATGTTGATCACAAGAAACCCCCTTAGCTTCTAAATCGATTGCACTGAGGAGCATCAAGTGGACGATCAGCTCTTTGAGAGTTTTTCTGGAATAAAGATGGGTGCAGCAGAGAACAATCTCTAAACCGATTATCTTATACATTAACAACTGTCATGGGATGACTAGGAAACAGACTCCAGAAGCTCTTCAAGCTCATTCCAGTTGAGCAAAAGCTGCAACCACTGCAATGGCGGACATTGTGGCTTCTTGAAAATCTGCCAGGCTGCTACATGGCCATACTTCACATGTTTACAAAGGATTACTGTCTGGATAATTAGGTCTGGTGGGAGGAGCATTTAGCCAGTTTTGTTCTGCAGGATTCCCTGGTACGAGCCATTCCATGGACCTTCCCCATCTGTGGTTAGAAGTATTCTTCTGAAGAATAAGTTACTTACGTTTGATAACGCTTTTTCTGTTAAATACGCCACCTTACTGTAGATTCCTCACCGACCCTCCTTTCTTCCCGCTCTGCGGATTGGACTCATATAGTCAATGTTAATAAGATTGCAGTCCAGATATCAGCACACTGGTTGTTTTTTATTTCCAGTGGCTCTGTGTCACATCTGGGCTCGGGGCGGACCTGATGCGGAGCCACACAATGCCAATGCGGATGTAAAAAAAAAGTTTATTTGGATATAGCCTGGCTCCTGATGATATTCACATGGTGAGGCACCTTCAGTTAGATAGAGTATTGTAGGAAAGTGCCACCTTTTGACACGATCATACCCACTTTATGCTCACTGGTACTGATAATGTTGATTGGTAGTGCACTGGGTCCCAGTGCCAGTGCTCTTTCCCTAAAAACAAAATAAATGTCCAATTGTAAACCAAGTGGCAAGGACTTTAGCACCCCTGTAAGTCCCTAGTAAATGGTACCTCTGCTACCCAAGGAATGGGTACTAAAGGGGATCCCTAGGGGCTGCAGCATATATTATGCCACCCTAAGGGACCCACAAACAAACTTTATGCGACTGCCATTGCAGGATGTGTGAAATGGTGCAAACCATTCTGAAAACACAGCATGGCCAACTCACTGTATGCCATTTCCCTATACACTGCATGTGCTTTATGTAAGTCACCCCTACAGCAGCCATTAGAGCCCTAAGGCAGGGTCCATTAAATTACATGTGAGGGCATATCTGCATGAGCAGATGTGTCCTTTTAATGCCTAGTTCCATTGGTAGCGTAATAGCAACAGGGGGTTTGCCCTAGCCATCACATAAAAATGCTGCTGAGCCAATTTAACAGACTAAAGGCCATCAATTCAATTGATGTGGATTTGAAGCATTTATTTGCTACTTCATTCTGTACACTTTACTCCACATTTAATCATGGGTCAGATAAGTGCGGATATGTTTCAGTCAAATACAAATGATACATTATGCAAAAAATAACAAAAACACACAGATGTGATGAAGTAATGCGATGAAACAAACAAAACATGAAACGTGATACATTACAACAATTATCTAAACTTTTTATCACCAGTCTTAGTTCACAAAAAGAGCAGCTACTAGGAAATCCTTTAGCATCCACATTGTGTAACAATTTTGGGAAGCTGCTGCCCACAGGGAAAAAAAGATCTTATACCCAGTAGTGAGACAATTCAAATAACATTTCTACTGGCGAAAACAAAGTTAAGTGCGAAAGTCCCCCGCGTTTGTGTTATGACGATGCGTTTCGATTCCTAACGTGGTTTGCAGAATTCTCTTCACGGTGTGGACTGGTTTATCTAAGAAACCAAAAAAAGGAGGGGGTCATTTAATTATACATGAGAATGGAATCTAAACTTCCCAATTACTCAAGCTACGGGATGACTTCTAAAAAAAAGTACCTGATTGAATGGTGAAATAAATTTGCACGTTGCAGTCGATAAGATACAGAAAGGGGGTGGTGATGAACAGAGTGTCTGAATTAAGCAGACCACTCTTACCCAGTCCAAAGATCAGGGCTTGATCCATCACCGTTATTTATCTCACTGCCCCATCCCAGCTCAGAACCTGGCTATATGCAAATTAGTCTGTCCCTGGCCCAGTGCATCATGGGAACAGGGCAGACCAAACTACCAAGCCAATTCTTCACCAGAAAGGAGACAAGCTACCGGGGACCGGTTTCTGGCATTTCAGCCTCTTCGGCCCGGCTTGCTTGAATCCTGATGGAGCAGTGAGAAAGGGACTCATGTCTGAGTATACCCTGCCACACCTATAGTGGCCAAAAACGATACAGAAAGGGGGTGGTGATGAACAGAGTGTCTGAATTAAGCAGACCACTCTTACCCAGTCCAAAGATCAGGGCTTGATCCATCACTGTTATTTATCTCACTGCCCCATCCCAGCTCAGAACCTGGCTATATGCAAATTAGTCTGTCCCTGGCCCAGTGCATCATGGGAACAGGGCAGACCAAACTACCAAGCCAATTCTTCACCAGAAAGGAGACAAGCTACCGGGGACCGGTTTCTGGCATTTCAGCCTCTTCGGCCCGGCTTGCTTGAATCCTGATGGAGCAGTGAGAAAGGGACTCATGTCTGAGTATACCCTGCCACACCTATAGTGGCCAAAAACGATACAGAAAGGGGGTGGTGATGAACAGAGTGTCTGAATTAAGCAGACCACTCTTACCCAGTCCAAAGATCAGGGCTTGATCCATCACCGTTATTTATCTCACTTCCCCATCCCAGCTCAGAACCTGGCTATATGCAAATTAGTCTGTCCCTGGCCCAGTGCATCATGGGAACAGGGCAGACCAAACTACCAAGCCAATTCTTCACCAGAAAGGAGACAAGCTACCGGGGACCGGTTTCTGGCATTTCAGCCTCTTCGGCCCGGCTTGCTTGAATCCTGATGGAGCAGTGAGAAAGGGACTCATGTCTGAGTATACCCTGCCACACCTATAGTGGCCAAAAACGATACAGAAAGGGGGTGGTGATGAACAGAGTGTCTGAATTAAGCAGACCACTCTTACCCAGTCCAAAGATCAGGGCTTGATCCATCACCGTTATTTATCTCACTGCCCCATCCCAGCTCAGAACCTGGCTATATGCAAATTAGTCTGTCCCTGGCCCAGTGCATCATGGGAACAGGGCAGACCAAACTACCAAGCCAATTCTTCACCAGAAAGGAGACAAGCTACCGGGGACCGGTTTCTGGCATTTCAGCCTCTTCGGCCCGGCTTGCTTGAATCCTGATGGAGCAGTGAGAAAGGGACTCATGTCTGAGTATACCCTGCCACACCTATAGTGGCCAAAAACGATACAGAAAGGGGGTGGTGATGAACAGAGTGTCTGAATTAAGCAGACCACTCTTACCCAGTCCAAAGATCAGGGCTTGATCCATCACCGTTATTTATCTCACTGCCCCATCCCAGCTCAGAACCTGGCTATATGCCCTGATCTCTTGACTGGGTGAGAGTATTCTGTTTAATTCAGAGACTCTGTCCCTCACCACCCCTTGTTGTAAATATTTTTGTCCACCCTAAGCGTGGAAGGGTATACTCAGATGTGAGTCCCTTGCTCATTGCACCATCAGGATTCAAGCAAGCCGGGCCGAAGACGGCTGAAATGCCAGAAACCAGTCCCCGGTAGCTTGTTTCCTTCCCAGTGTAAGAATTGGCTTTTGTAGTTTGGTTTGCCCTGTTCCCATCATGCACTGGGACAGGAACAGACTAATTTGCATACAGCCAGGTTCTGAAACTGGGATGGTGCAGTGAGCTAAAAAACGGTGTTGGATCTAGCCCTGATCTCTTGACTGGGTGAGAGTATTCTGTTTAATTCAGAGACTCTGTCCCTCACCACCCCTTGTTGTAAATATTGCAGTCGATAAGAGGCAAGATAAAATAACTGAGGGAACAAAAAAGGCACTCACTTTCGCTAGACGGGAGGTGCATTTGCAAAAAGGTATTGAAATGCTTACTGCTGGTTAACTGGAAGCCTAGTTGTACTTTGGAAGGGCGATCTGTAAATAGAAATGAGTGCTACATCAATTGAGTATCTAATTAGATACATTGGGGCAAGAGGCCACATTTACTTTCACCTTGCCGGTGATATTTTCTTATATGCTTCTTTTTAGCTCTCAGTAGGTTTGTTAATTGTCAGGTTCCTTTAAAGTTCACACATCTCTGTGTAAACAGAAAAGGACATGTCAGTATGTGTCATATTCTATAAAAAGAATGTAATGCGCCTGTGAAGTGAAAAGTTGCGTAATCTTACTTGTGATCAGCTGTGAAAGTCATCTAATGGTGTCTCATTCCCAGTTCCTCACTCGAGAATGCTTCCAGGTCACAGGAAGTTTCAAGAGGGACCTGGTCCCATTGCATTATGGTTAAGTGAGTTCATTGAAGGTAAACTGTGCTACCAGTAAATCATATCTAAGGAAAAGATAGAACATATATATATATATTTTTCAAGGTTTGTGTGCACATTGGTGATAAAATATATATGCATGTTTCCTAAGATTATTTAAATCATGGTGCAAACTACAAATGCAAAACCTGGACTGGAGCTTTTTAACATCTACCTATTTCTGACATCTCATGCAGTCCTTTGGTGATGCAGTTGAAACAAGCTATCATATAGGCTACTTTTCTGAACAATGAAGTCTCAACGTCACCCCCTCTCGATGATGGTTTGATGACTGATAGCACAGTCCATTTAAACTCAAGTTTGTGATGAGTGGAATCAATGAAGTAATTCACCATAGGTGCTGTTACAACTTTCTTTTTTATCCTTGATAGGTGCTGCACTACAAGTTGATCAATCTCTTGCTTAGTTTTGCCAATGTAAATCCGTGGGCAAGGACAAACAATTGCTTAAAGGACTTTTATTGTCTTGTAGTTGGAAAATTGTTTCTTTGTCCACTTAATGTCGTCATCTATAAACTCACTACCCACTATCGTGTTACTACAATTCGTACAGGTACCACGTTTAAAGTGCCCAGTCAACGGCTTCATATTGAACATTGCTCTGAGGTCTTTTTTTTCTGGAAGGGGATAAGTCTGCTCTTACAATTCGTTATCCAATGCTCGTATTCTTCTTCATAGCGAAGACTGGGACATCAATCCCAAGGTCAGAATTCTGTATAAAGGGCCAATTTTTGCGTACAATTGTCCAAAGTGAATTAGTGTGTGGTTCATATGTCGAGACACACACCAACTTCTCCATCTTAGGTTGAACTTTTTTGGTAAGATTATTGACTCGTCTCCGGAGGCTTCCGGGGGGAGTTCGGGGTCGCCTCAACGCCTGGTAACTCCGGATCTGTCCTTGCCTCTTCCCCCTTGGAGTTTGTGGCCCCGGCGGACCCCCCACCTCCTCAGGAGCCCCATCAGTACTCTCATTTGTCAATGGGGCTTCTTCCTTTTGGGCATTTGTCGCATCCTCAGTTCACTAGTCAACCTCCTTGCGGTGGGAGGCTTAGTTTACAGCCCTCACCCATAAAAGAGTTGCTGTCCCCTCCTCGGAGGGCTACTGAGGCCGGTGCGGCGTTCATTAGGGTTGTCTCTTTGGCTGTTCGTGTTCTGAGTATGCAACATCCTTCTTTCCACCTGCCAGTTGACCCTCTGCTGGATGTCCTCCACCACGGTTCGGAGAATGTGGAGACGCTTCTACCTTTCAAAGCTTCTCTTTATGATGCCCTTTTGGGCACCTGGGCTCCACATGATCAAGTTTGCTTATTTGTTCACCCAGACATTCAGGGGTTTGACTGCAAACTGCTTTCCTTTTCTTGCCTTAGCTTCTGCTTCCTCCCTCCCGGGAGTCCAGATGGCTAGACTCTTGGGGGCGTAACATTTTCGCCTTCACTAGCGCAGCTCTAAGAACACTAAATACAGTGTGTGTCTTGTCTCAGGCTACTTCTGCCCTTTGGGACTCTGCTGAGTCTCTTCTATCGGCCACTTCTGAGGGCGCTCGTGTTGACCTCCTTCATCTTCTCCGTGATGTCTGTGATTTGGCGGAATTTACAATTCGCTCGGCCTTGGATACTGCGGATTCCTTAGGCCGTGCTATGGCTGGTTCGGTTGCCCTACGGCGCCATGCTTGGTTGCGGGATGGCGTCTTTCTGGAGAATATCCGGGAATGCCTTGTTGACCTACCATTTGATGGGGTCCGTTTGATGCCCACGCAGATTCGGCAGTTCAGCGCCTCCTTGCGGGATTTCGTCCTCCCCCATAGGTCTGTATTTCGCAGGTCTACATTTGACATGATCTGGGGTGGTTACCCTTTTATTTAGCATCCACCAGATGCCCTATGCGTTTTTTAAGGCTGGCGGTAAGCCTACTGTGACGGTGTTCCACAGTTTGTTTGTGTTCTGTCCTCTGACTGTTGTTTGTCCTAATAGGTGTTCCCCCATGCCATGGTTCTTGAGGATGTGCCATACTCCGAATGGGGTACCTGTATGCTATTATATAGCTCTGCAATGCGTTAAGCGGGCATTAAGGCCCCTTTGGGCTCTCTACATCCAATGATGCCATTGTCTTAACGTTGCAAAGTGTTCAGTGTTGTTCCTTTTGGTGCTATCTCCTATACGCCATGGGTCTCGCCTTGCTTGAGCCTTGCGTATGTGCTTTGTTCTCTTCTTTTGGAGGTTTTTAATGTTTTCAACATGCTTCAAAACGCGGCTACCTCCTGCCACGGGTGCACTAGGTGGGTTCCTCCTACTGCACCCATAGTTGCGTGGTCGTAGCTCGCCCCTTTGCTAAATACATATATATCTATGGATTGCCCGAGGGGTATCCTTTTTCTACGTCTCCACCTCTCTTCGCTACGGCGAAGTCTGGTCCTATGTCTCTGTGTTTCAAGGAGCAAGTCAGTGCTTGTACTCAAGCTTGCCATCGTTCTGCACAGCGGTGTCTTTTCCTAGCACGTTTAAGTGCACTTTGGTGCCTTTTCCTGCATCATCGGCAATAAGGGTTCCTTGCGTTCCACTCCCTGGGGTGGTCCCTCTCTTCACAATGCTTCTTTCTTGGTGTTCAAATACTAAACAGTCCCACTCTTCTGTAGGGGGTGGATTTTCCCTCACAGTCGGAGGAAGTGGTCTGGAGATCTGAGGTTCTTCTCAACAGTTATGCATGTTCCTATTCACAGCTCCTATTGGCACTTTGGGTGCCTCTGCAGCCACTCCCTTTGGATGTTTCTTTTTCACTGGACGTCACCCTACTTTACGTCTCCTGTGCCTGCGGGACAGCTCCTCTGATGCAGGTTGTCCTAGGTGCTGCACCCTGCTTCTCTGTATTTCGTGGGTGAGTTCTCACCTCAGCCTTCAAGCTCCCTGGAAGGACAGTTCCATGCTCATTTTAGCTTCGCCAACTTATAGTCTCCGTGGCTGTCTGCTCTGTGCATGTTTAAGTTGTGGTCCGCTTCAACGTGCTTCAGAGTGATACTGTTCGCCCCTGTCACACCTTTTGGTGACTAGGTGTGCACTTGGCGTGTCTTTTGTTCCCGCATGCACTTCTAAGATGTTGCTCAGTTCCTGCCTCTGCCCTTCGCTTCCTGGATGTGGCCTCTCGGCCTCCCTTGCGTGGGCTAGCCTGGTAGGCTCTGGTTACATTTCTTCTTGTTATCCTCTAGCTTTCGTTGGTGTCCACTTAGTGCACCATTAAGCTGGAAGTAGTCCTTCTTCCTCCTTCGTTCTGGACTCTCTCTTCTGTTCTGGGATTTTGCTAGTGCTCTTTATATATCTCATATAAAGATGGGTATTGTGTCGCGCCATTCTGGCAGTTTGGGATCCTTGTCCTTTGCTCTTTCGAGCTACTTGGGTTGCCGACTGTCTGTTCCGCCGCAGCCTTCCCCATAGTCTGTCACTCTGTTGCTGGCTCAGTGCTTCGTGCACTTTCTGTTGTTCTGTCTCAGACCCACCTCCCCCTTGGGTTATGGCTGTGCTATCTATTCTAAGTTAAGGAATCTGTGGCTGGATGTCTCTAACAGATGTACGACTTACTTACCTTCGGTAACGGTGTATCTGGTAGAGATGTTTTCTAGCCGCAGATTCCTTAACGCCCACCCATCCTCCCCGTTCTGGGAGGTCCTTGCCAGGTGGGTTTTTCCACTTTGCCTCCTTTTAGTTGCCATTAGTTTTCCTTCAGGATGCTCACATTGTTGTGCCCTCTTTAAGAATTTCCATAGGTGGCTGCCTCTCTCCAGGTAGCTTCTTTCCTGTAAAACGGTGCCTTTTGATTCGCCTTCATCATGAGATTCTTCTTTTCCTGTTGCTTCCCTCCCTCCCACCTTCTTCATTGAGTCAGGACTCTTGTCTCCTCTATAGTCGCCTTCTTTGGAGATCTTCTGGGCTATGTTTCGGACTTCCTTTGCTTTAGGTTGAATACCGTTCTTTTCATACCGTCTCACAGTAGACTGTTGTTCTTCCTGTGCCCCGTCCTTGTTGGCTGGCACGGTTCTACATGGTAATAACAATCTACCTTTACCTGATGAGATATTCTTCCTTTGCTACTCAGCCTTTGGGGAGGGTCCATGCTTCGCTTTGCGGTTTTTTTTCCTAGAGCTTGCTCTGCCTTTACTTCTTCTCGTATATGTAGACAGTGTCTGGTACTTTCTTTTATGATGGTGTTTTGCACCATCCACCTTCTTTCTTTTACGGATTTTTCATCCTTCGCACACTGATCCCATACTTTCACAGTTTTGTTGGTGGCTCAGCGTTGTGCTGCTGAGAGAAGTTTCTCAGAAGAAAACTGACGTCAGCTCGCCGGGAGGGACTTAGATGACCTCGCTGACGTCACGTCCGTGGACAACATCAGGGTGGGGTCGCGTGGCACCGTCTCATGGCGCGCAGAGGTGCTGCTGCAAAAAAAAAAAATTCCCGATCCAGCCTGATGCCTGGGGATATTCTAAGTTAAGGAATCTGCGGCTAGACAACGTCTCTACCAGATACATCGTTACCGAAGGTAAGTAACTCGTACTTCTCGCCTGCAACGTGTGAATTTATTTAGCCAGTCAATCAGCTACTTTTTTGAGAAGTCATCCCTTAACTTGAGTAATTGAGCCATTTAGAGTCCTTCCTCATGTATAATTAAATGCCACCCCTTTTAGTTTCTTAGATGAACCAGACCTTGCCCTGAAGAGAATTCCGCAAACCACTTTGGCAATCGAAACGTGTTAGCATTTCACAAGCGCAGGGACTTTATTTATATATTTTTTTTATTTTATAAGGCGCACAGCTACCAAAAAGGTTTCCCGGCGCCGCTAGATAGGAAAAAAGAAAACGACCCAGATTTAGCTGAAGATTATTGGTTGAACAGCCAGACTTTCGCACTTAATTAAGTTTTCCCCAGTAGAAATGGTATTTGCATTGTCTCACTACTGGGTTTAAGGTCTTTTTTCCCCGTGGGTAGCAGCTTCTCAAATTTGTTACACAATGTGGATGCTAATGAATAACCTAGTAGCTGCTCCTCTTGTGAACTAAGACTTGGGATATAAAGTTTAGATAATTGTTGTTATCTATCACGCTTCATGTATTGTTTGTTTCATCGCATTACTTCATCACAAAGTCTGTATGTTTTTGTTATTTTTTGCATAATGTATACTTTGTATTTGACTGAAAAGTATTCGCACTTCTCTGACCCATGATTAAATGTGAAGTAAAGTGTACAGAATGAAGTAGCAAATAAATGCTTCAAGTCAATATCAATTGATTTTATGGCCTTTAGTCTGTTAAATTGGCTAAGCAGCATTTGAATGTGACGTATAGGACACCTCTTTCTCTTAGTTCCATTGCTATGCATTGCAAGTGATCAGGAAGCCATCTTAACCTCTTGGGTGCCCATGACGAGCTCAGCTCATCATGCAGCACGGTGGCGCTGTGCTGATGACGAGCTGAGCTCATCATGACCGTTACGGAACGCCCACGCGGGGATAATTTCCCCGCTGAGCTGGGTGTTCCATTGGAACGAGCATGGTCATGATGAGCTCAGTTCGCCATCAGCACAGCGTCACCTGCTGCGTGACTAACTGAGCTCGTCATGAGCACCGCGCGCGGGCCCCCGAGCCGCGGGTAAATTAGCCCCGCAGCGAAGGGGTTTTAAGGTATGTGCTGGGCACTAATCATTACGAGTTACCCAGCTTCATAATGGCTTCACTGAAAATACTGATGTTTGGTATCAAACATCTGCTAGTAATAAATCCATACTGTTGCCACTACAGGATTTCCTATGACATGTACCCAGAGGTCACGTTTGTGGTGCCCCTTGAAAACCCTACTTGTAGCATCGTGTGCTGGCTGACTTATATTTCCCAGCCTGCCACGCCAGACGAGTTTCTGACCCCCTGCAAGTGAGAACCTATGCTCTCAGAGGTCAGAAACAATGCCTGCTCCAGTGGAAGGCGTTCACACCTTCTCTAGCAGGACGGCTAGCAGATTAGCATCTCAAGGTCAAAGGCTTCAAAGCCCCTACCACCTTTGAAATGCAACCCCGGCTTTCCCCAGACCTTGGAACACCACCTACTGCCCGAGGCTTATTGGGCACCAGAGCAGGCAGGAAATTTGATAGACCGAAGGCGTGTCACACTTACAGACTACGCACACCCCTAAGGTGGGTCACCTGAAGGGGATAGTCAAAGAAACGTTTCACAATCTTGGTTTTGGTGAAACTCGAAACTCTGGGTCAGGAATGAATGGATTGATTTGATAACACCCACGGCTCACCACAACCGGGTATCTCGGTGCACAGAAGTGCTAAAGCCCAATCTAAAACAGTGCACAGTATGCCTAATTCTCACAGGAAGTGGTAATTTAGGGGTGTAGACACCCCAGGGGTTGGTAGCCCTTTGTCTTCTATCATACACTTCCCTAAACGTCCCTATATACAGTATTTAGGGGTCCCTTGACACTAGAGAGACAGATTTGTCTACCTGGGAACCGAAGAAGACAAAGAGGAGCCGTCACTGAGCACAGAGGACCAACATCGAACTTGGTACCAAACCCTGCCTGGCTGCTGTAACCTCGACAATTGCACATTGCTCTCTCGTCCTAAAGCTGTGCACCCTCCTAAGCCCTTGGAGGACTGTCCAGCACTTCAACGACCACTTAGCATCTACCTTAGAGTGGAAAAGCTATCCCCCTGTTTCTGCAGGCACTGATTGCACTTGTCCAGTACACCGTTTTGCTGGCCCACCAAGGGAGCATCACAAACATAAAAGGTTTTCGTAGTTCCAAGAGGTTAACTCGGTCTCTCCACCGAGTTTCGAGATGCTAGACCCTCCAGGACCCCCCCTGCACCAATGCGCTGGGTACTGGAGCACTTGCTGCAACCCAGGCTTGTTTATTGTCCAATCCAGATACCACCACCTCCAAAACCGGCCTGCCAGACGAGGGGCGTCAGGACTGATGACGCTCCTATAGTGAGTGGCCCTGATGTTTATTTTCCTCCCCTCTGCAGGTCAAACCGAGAACCGTGAGAGCCTCTGACACAAGTGGCATGCCAGCCAAACACTTCTGCACCCAAGCCCTACAGCCGTGGTTATCGACAACCGACTGTGCCCCCTCGCTCCAAAAACCTTTACAATTCGAGCCCCCTTTGTGTTCTGCTGGACTTGTCCCAAAGCTCTTCCTTGCAGCCTTTGTCTCTAGGTGCCGATTGACTTCAAAGGTGTAGCACTCATAGCACCTCTACACCTGGGCTCACCAAGGCAGGTAAACTAAAGATGCTGGTAGGTCTTTGAACATAGGCCCTAAGGCACCCTAAGTTCCAAAGTGTGCCCCTGAACTTCAGCTACAAGTATCTCTTTGAGGGATATGTCTTTCCTCCCATAGAATAACTATACTGCGTTCAAGGCTTATACTTCAAAAACCGTTAAATGGGCATTTTACTGTTTCCTTGTAAAATTCATAACTCTGAAAGTACTTGCCTGATTTCGATTATCTTGATGTCTAAAAATATATAAAAATTGGTGTAATTTTTATATATCAGTCTCAGATTTCTTCTTTAGTATGTGTACCATTTATTGACTCTTTGTGTGCATCAAATGCTTAACACTCCCCTCTGATACTTGTAAGCTGCTCGACCACACTACCACAAATAGAACACCTGGGATTATTAAAGTAAACCCCTGTAAACCAATAAGGGTTGTCTGGACTTTTTGCATTGTGTGCCCTTACTTTTGCACACTACATAAAAAGCAAGATTCCTACAAGTATCCAAGAGAAGGAGCTCCCCTCCTTATTCCTCTTGGCCTACCTGATGTCCCTTTCTGTGCAGTGGACATTTGGCTATTAATGAGATCCAGAGTAGATTATGCTTAGTTTACTGTCTGTTTCACTTCAAAAATTGTCACCTCATCTGAGGGCCTTGGAAATATGGAGGACAACTGACATTCTAGAAGAAGCACTACCCCAGGCGTGGTGTCCCCTGGGTGCATAGTGAGAAAAATCCACTAGGGTGGAGTCATTCAAAATTGATCAAAATTAGTATGTGTTTGTCTGTTTTCGGAAAAATTGAATGTATTATTTGCTCATAATTTGGGAATAACTGACTTTGTTATTATGAACAGAAACTGTACATAGCAAATAATGTGTGAAGGAAACACAGCATAATTTCATGAAACTGTATTTATGAGTCATAAATACTGTTTCATGAAATTATGCTGTGTTTCCTTCCCACATTGTTTGCTATGTACAGTTTTTGTTCATAATAACGTCAGTTATTCCGAAATTGTTGATAAATATGGCCTTGTGATTCAGCCAGGTCTGCATTGAATGAGATGAGATAGGTTCCATCGTCTCACACCGATGTTTAACATTCCCCTGATGAAGGGCTGCCTCTAGCCCGAAATGCATTGGGACCAATAACAATTTATCAACAATTTGGGAATAACCGACTCTTTGTTATTAGGAACAGAAACTGTACATAGCAAATAATGTGTAAACGAAACACAGCATACGATTTTCATGAAACAGGATTTATGCGCAAATAATAAATTCCATTTTCTGAAAACAGACAAACGCGTTTTCATTTTAATCAATTGTGGATTACTCCACTCTAGTGGATTTTTCACTGTGCACCCAGGGGATCCTACCCGCCCACTCCCCCACCCCCCGGGTGGTGCTTCTTCTACACTTGCCAACGCTCAAGAATCAGAGAGCGATACCCTGTCTGCACGGTCATTCTCATTGAAATTACAGGAACAACCAAGCCAGTGGATTACTCCTTGGTGTGCATGAACCACCACGTTGGACAACTGACATTAACATAGAGCAGTGGTGCCTACATAATGCTCCGTATTGTCATGTCCGGGGCGGTACTGAGGTTCTACTAACACTGATTGCCCCGAATACCAAGGCACAGGGGGTTTGGAAGCTTTTTCTGTTTTCTTCTGTAATCTTAGAGCATTGAAAAGGTGGGAAATCTTCTTGTAGATAGTTTCCACTAGACAGTGTTACGAAAGGTAAGTTCCCTATTCCTTAACCCCTTTAAAGTATTTTGTTGCAATTGTTTCAGATTATACATTTTTTATAATCTGGACCTTTAATGCAGTTGATCTGTTTACTCTGTGTATTTTGTATCTCTTTTCAGCTTTTGTAAGTCCATTTGCTGTTCCTGTTGACCTTAGTGCCTATCCTCTCTATTGCACTGTAATTGCTTATCCAACTGATCTTCATACAATCCGACAGAGACTTGAAAACCGGTTCTATAGGTAGGTTCATTTGTCACCAGATTAATCTTTTTTTTTCTAAATGTTTTCTCTGTTGCTTTTTATTCTTACTTGCCTCTTAAACTATTTTTTCTTTTACTCAACCATCATAAATTACAACCTTTCCTGAAGATAATATTATTGCTTTCTCATTTTACTGAGTAATCTTGGCAGTTTAGTGTTAAGATTTTGCTGTGGTAAAGAATAGATGGCCAAAGAAAATTATGACTTCTGCTTGTATTGCTGGATGCCACTAATGAACCAGAATGTCTTAGTGGTGCTATATGCTACTGCCTACATGCTACAATAACCCAGCACTTGCTAGCTCTACCCCTTAGCGCTCTCCTCACCTCATAAATTAATTGTGTAAAATGTAGGTCTTTCAGTGTTTGAACGCCTCACACAAGCATTTCCCATCACTGTCTCTCATGTTGGGACATAGTTCCCAGATGTTAGGAGGTTCCAGAAAATTATTCATAGCCACAAAGGTTTAGAGTGGCTGTACAGTGACTGTCTCAAGTACAATGGTTCTGACAAAGTTTGAAATTGACATCCTCATTGAGAAATATAAAGTTGCTTGTGCCTCATACCACTGTTAATTTTTTCAGTGCCACTTTGAACCCTTTGACTATTGTTTTTCTACTTTCCTTTGAGCTTATGTAACCCCCAAAGGGCCTCAAGCATTAAGCCATGCAAAGATGGTAACAAACTATGCCTCTAGGTGATACCCACTAGTGCTGCATGTGGAGCCTCTTACCGTTTCACCTTGAGGCCTGTGTATCATCAAACTGTACCAGATTAGACTGTTTGAAATTGAATGACCAAAGTTTGCTTTTCTTGTTCTCCCTGTGATGGACTTCACACAATCTTCCCTGATCGATTCACCTTCTCAGCCAAAAACGTGCACGCGTTGCATTGCCTTCAATGGCAATGCATGCATGTTTGACGGTTCCCTTGCGGGAGCGAGCAGCGGTGCCAAATGTCAGCAAATATTGTGCCTTGCTGCTGGCTCCCGCAAGGGAATCCGGCGCAGGCTCCACCCCACACCCCTCTCTCCTCCCGCCGCGCGAGGCACGCCCTTGTTTCTATTGTCATTACTGCTTCAGTAGTCCATAGGAGTGCATGTCTTGAGCATGTCATTGCTTGCACTCTTTCCTGTGCTACCCTCTAAGACCCACCACTCCCGAAGTTCATCTGTGGTGTTCCAGGTGCCAGATGCAGCCTTGGTGAGGCACAGTTCTCCTCCCTGATACACCCCCCCTCCTCCCCGATGCTTCTCCAGAGAGGGCCAGGTGCTGCCTCCAGCCTTGGCAATGCCCTGGACGTTGTCTTGTTGCACTGTTCAGCCCTGCTGCCCTCCATGGTCATAGCTGCAATTAGCTTTTCCAATGCAAAAGGCTTTAAAACTCCTATGGCCCTGGCAAAGAAAATAAGTGGCGATTGGCGGCGTTAAAAGTAGGCAAAAAAAATGACAATGTTCTTTTCTATACTTTCGTGATGACCGTCGCATTGTGTTACACAATAGGTGTTGCCTGGTCAAGGCAACGAATGTGACGACACAACACGGTCATCCTGAAAGAAAACAAAGCAAGGTTTTCATTGCTCAATTTTTTTATACCTGACCATCCAGCCATTCGAATTGGTAAGGCAAGACCGATTGGCTTTGCTAATGATTGCCAGGGTCTGTTTTGGTTGATTGAAAACACAGACATTCAAACCAGAGTCCCTGTAAATGAAGGAGTCACCTAAAATATGTCACATTCACCTTTTTGCAAACAAAAAGCAGGTCACTACATTTAATGTGCCTCTGGTTTGCTCTATCTACCCAACAGCAGCACAGAAGCCACAGGACATTCTCCATACCTCCTCTCCGGTCCGCCCTCAAGGTTTTGGGGGGGCTCAAGGCAAGGCCAGCCTTCCATGGTCAGGGGTAGCTTGGCTTCTACCTGCCGGGGGAGGGGGATTGGGGTGGAAGTAGGGAGTAGGGTATGGAGGGAGGGTGCGGTTGGGGGCCGGGGTGGGGGAGGGGGTCCAGGAGACCAAAACAATTTCCTACTGAGGTTATGCTACCCCTGTGAATAAGTACTTAAGACTGCGATGGAAATAATAGTATTCCATACCGAGCAGGTATTGCATGATAGTGTGAATTTTATACATTCTGGAAAATATACTCTAGTGATGTTCTATTCATCCTGACAAACAGTATTTGGCAAACGACAGTCCAGAGCTGCCCTCTGTACCCACTGCTTCCACTCCAGCACTCCTTAGACTGCCCTACATTCTGGTAATCCTTGGAAGCAATGCCAAAGTTCCTACACTCTAGTGTTAATTGGGAGAGCCCTTGGAAACTGAATGCAGCTACCCCGTGGCCTATGAACCCCTGCGGCAAGTCCACGCCGATCTACCGCGGCCAGGGAATGATTTCTTAACTTAAATGGATTGTGGGGCCACTTATAGGGCGGCCACATCTTTGCTTTTTATAGAGGGCACACTGAATTCTAAGCATTCAGGGTACACACCGAGAAGAAACTTTTATTGTAGATATTCTACAATCAATACAATAAAAAATGTAATAGGATAAGCCGGGAAATCCACACCGACATAAGTACACATGGGTAAAATGCAACTAAATTGTTGACATTGTGAAATCGGAGAGATACACTTTACTGCTCAATTAATAGATATAGAAAAACCACTTAGCTACCAAAGTTACAGCATAAATTTGCAGAAATGTAATATCTCCTGACAAGAACCATTAAATTAGAAAATGTGACAATTTTTAGATCTGTATGTTTGTCTTTACCTTGTAGGGCCTAGAATGGTCGGATTTGCTTTGCAAATGGCAATAAAATATGCACTGATTATTTTTAAATGTACATGTGCACACACCTTTTCGTTTCTGCTAGTTCTATTTTTTGGTGCCTGGTGTATATCGGTATCTAACATAATTGAGGAATAAACGTATTTTACCCCTAAACAATGACATTGCTTGATCTACTCAGGAAGGATCTACAGTTTTAAATTACACAAACATAATTTGTGACATTTCCTGACATTCAGGATCCCCCAAAATACATGTTTTTCCTCTCGTCATTCAACATCTTCCCAAGGCCGCTGAAATATATAGTCAAGGAGTTCATATTCTATTACCAGTGGTACGTTAACAAATACTATCAAACTGAGAATATAAGGGAGGGGTAACAAAGCAGCTCCTCACCAGCTACTTCTATATTGTGCTATTATTAAGGTTGTGGCGGATGAGCAGGTCCGAAAGCCCAGGCTGTACATGCATAGCCAAATTTTCGTTGTAAACGCTTATCGTGGTAACAGTTTACGTTCTAAAGGCAAGCGTGCTAAAGACGCATGTGTGATATTGACAGCTTTTAAAAAAAACATTCATTATTTTGTCAAGCAATCCACAGACACAAATCCAGATAAGCACTGTACCAGTTTCCATCTCGACCAGAGAAACCTCCAGCAAGACTCTTCCAAGCATTCTAATCTGCCTTCACAAACTGGTGCCATGATTGTGTTCTTGCATGGAAGCAATCTCTTAGCTCTTGGCCTTGTGCTCGAAATAGCTGACAAACTATACAAAACAGACACTAAACCCTGTTGTTCAGATTTGCACACCACCTCCTAAACTCAGGCTTATTATATAGTCATCTGCTAGAACTAGCATAGCGCCTGGAGATAGCGCAGAGAGGGCGTGAAGGGCTATAAATTGTGATGTAAAGATTTCTCCCTTTTTTCACTGTTATTTGAAACCTTAGCGTCTATTATTGTGATGCTACCAATATTGTGTGCACTAGATCTCCAAATATTCAATAACACATGTAAAATAAATATGTTGGAATATATTTTCAGTTTCTAGTGGTCTTGAGTGTAGGAGAGTAGGGTCTGCTTCCTATGGTCACCCCCACTTTTTGCTTTTGCTTTACTGGTTTTCGACTTAGATGTGGTTGTGGGCCTGCTAATCAGACCCACAGCCCAGATGCACTATCTCTAAATTCACCATGTACTCTAGGTACATCCACAATTGGGAATTGGTTCACCTTGTCAGCCCCTGTAGAAGTGTACCATAGGTACTCAGGGCATAGGTGTAACCAAGGCCTACCAGGGGCTGCAGCATGTATTATGCCACCCCTGGCTGGCCACTCAAACAGACACAACTGGCTGATCACTCAGCTGGGGCAAGGTAGTGTAACCACCCCTTGCTTAGGTGTAGTATTCCTATACCTACTTACTTATAGACACATAGTAACCTATAAGTCACTCCTACGGCAGGCCTCAACAATCCTGAAGACAGAGTGCTTGGTTATGTGTGAGATGGTGCTCTAGCATGAGCTGAGCCTGTCTGCAGCTTTCGGAACCATGTCCTTATAGCTGTTCTATGATATTGCCATACCATATACTCTTAAGTGCATTATAATCCTCACGGTTAATGCTAACTTTGGTTTGGCTCTATCAAAACATGTCGTGTAAGGTGTCATACACTTTGGAATACTACCCCCTTGCCAATTCTGGCGACGGGGGTAGCATTCCACCCTTCTAGAGGGAGAAGACATGTTAGTTCTGACTATCCCGGTTAAAGTTAACCAGAGCCCCAGCATCACAAAATGGATGCTGCTGCCACAGACACAAGTCTGACCTCCTGCTGCTGGGAGTCCTTCCAGTCACGGAGGTTTGGACAATAGGTTTCCTGCTTGGGGAGGTGCAAGCCCCACCCCAGACAGGAGGATGTGTATTGGGACAGGGCGGGCTGAATAGATTGAGACACTGCCTGAGGCACACTAGGTGCTTCATGCATACCCCAGTTCAAACCGGTTGCTGGGGCACTCCATCCCTAACTCTGGCGCGAAACTAGAGAAAGGAAAGGGGGTATAACCACCCCCCTTCCTGGTCCCACCCATAGGAGTGACCTAGTGAGCAAATCAGCCCCCTTTAGTTGTATAAAGGTAGGAGCTGGCCCAGGAGTATTTAGATTATTCCTGGAATCGACTGAAGACAAAACTCTGGACCCTTCAACATTCATCCAAGCTGAAGACTGAAGAACCTCCCTTGTGGCCAAGAAGTGACCACCCTGGGAAACCAGGCACCATCCAACAACTCGACGGCTTGCTTTGTCCCCGTTCCCGCCGGATCACAAACACAGAGCCTGATAAGACCTCGATTCCAGGATCCCTCTGAACTCACTGCACGACTCCAGCACAGCTAAGCCCCGTGGAAGGCGTCGGGACCCGTGGAAGCAGGTAACTTGAAAAGTCGACACCTTGCTAACAGCGCAGCTCCTGAGGCCTCCTCGAAGCTGTGCCCTGGGGACTGAGCCACCCCGACACCGAGATCCAGTGCACCAAAGACCAGCCCTCCACACTCCACGAGATCTGCGTGGGGCCCTTCTGCCTGTGTTCTGCTCGACGCGTTGTCCGGTTGCTGGCCCGTTGGCTAGTAGCCCCTGGCGACGATCCTTTTTGAAACTCCACCGCTGGTCTGGTTGCTCCAGACTGGCACTTGCTTCCCTGAAAAGGTGAAGTACCTCAAACCCTCCTGGTCTGCACCAGAAGCTCCTTGTGTATCCTGCACGGGTTGCCTTTGCTTAGGCTTGTTGGCTCTGATCTTGAAGCCGACCCCTCCATCTGCGAAATCCTTCGTCGGACAGCTCCTCTCCAGCACCTGGTCGTCCTCGACGCCTCCTGGTCCGCGTGTCTGCAACAACAAGCTTCACCCCAGCACCTGATTGCTCCTCGACGGCGTCTGGTTCCTTCCCTGGTTCCACCCGGTCACTGGCTAGTGACCTAGACTCTGTCCCCTCTGCTTTCAGGTCCTCTTCATCCTCGATCCACCCTTGGATCCACCTGGACATCTTCCTCCTGGTCGCCTGCAGCATCTTTCCTCACAGGCTCCATAGACTTCAACGGCAAAACCCGACACATCTCCACACCTATGCACCCGCTTCCTGTGGGGGAGCTAACACGAGTACTTCGGTGCGCTCGATGGTATTGACTATCCAAGTGTCTAGGTTTTTAGTTGTATCCTTCTAGCTAGACCGGAAGTGTCCTAAATCTTCATTTACTTACCTTTTACGTTCCTATTGACTTTCTATTGACTCTCGCATGAGAGTACTGACTCTGCACGCGCCGCCTGTTGGCCTCCTACTCCTAACCTAAGGGTCAGATAGTGTAGCCCCAGCGATGCCCTAGGCCTTCTCCTTTCCCAAGTCGTGGTTCTTATACCACTTACTTAGTATATGGTTTGACGCGCCCCTAGGGCCTAACTGTAAATTGTGCTATTTAAAGTATTTCTAAGTGGAACTTGTTATGTGCTTTTGCCTCTGATCTCATAAAGAGTTCAGAGGAGTGTGTAGTAAATTAATACATATATATTTTATATATATCCTGTGTGGTGTCCTTTCACCTGGTATTCACGGGGTTACATATGGTAAAACAGCTGGCTTTACACGCCCTCAAGAGTCTTTTAGCCTAAGACCGTTCTGCCCACGCTACCTCTAGGATAGTTGGTCTATAAGGTTGACTTTACAACCATCACCATAAGGGTTGTTTGGACTGGTGCAATGTGTCCACTAGAATTGTGAACATCATATACCAGGCCAACTTCTCACATTGGTGTGCAGCGGTTGGGATTAGAGCTTGCTGTTGTTTTACCACTTGTAATCTTGAGAAATCATTTAAAAGATAACACAGGTACCTGTAGGTACATATAAAAACAAGTCTTAGTATACTTAAGTTCTACTGAACTTAGCTGTTGTAGAGCCTGGGCCTAGCACACCCGGACTACAACTCCTAGAGAGGTTCTTTAGAAAACATATAGTGTAGGTAGGTGCAACATATCCACATCACTAGAAAACATGTCTCAGACATTGAACCCCAGTGGTTCTCTGCCTGCAGAAGTAGATCCCTTGAGGACTGCTTCGAGATATGAAGCCTTAGCCTTTCCAGAGTTGAGACAATTGTGTACCTCCAGAAGGCTAAAACAGGGTTCAAACCCTACCCTCAAGTTCCTGATTGAGTTATTAGAAGGGAATGATGCTCAACAGTCCCCCAAGACAGATAATACAGGAAGTACAGATGAAGTATTTCCCTCCTCAGATGATAATACTGATACTCCAGTACCAGAGAAGGAAGAAGGAGATGATTCTGATCTTGAGACAAACAGTCAGACCTTAGTCAGAAGACTCAGTGAGGCTAACTTAAGCATACATGGGAGTCAGTATGGGCAGCCCTCATACCGACCCCCAAGTGGGCTTAACCAGAGGCAGAGAAGAGGGAGATCTCGCTCCAGGGAATCTCTCATATCTCATGGTTCAAATGGCTCTCATGGCTCTGCTCAGAGAGGGATGACTTCCCCTCCGAGAAGGGAACATGAGGCCAAAATGAGAGAAGCTGCTCTTAGGATTGAAAGACAGGAACTTGAGATTGCCCTGGCCAAAGAGAAGCTTGCTCGTGCTAGAGTTCAGAGGAGTGTGTCAGTAAATAAATACATATATATTTTATATATATCCTGTGTGGTGTCCTTTCATCTGGTATTCAAGAGGTTACATATGGTAAAATAGCTGGCTTTACACGCCCTCACGAGTCTTTTAGCCTAAGACTGTTCTGTCCACGCTACCTCTAGGATAGCTGGTCTATAAGGTTGACTTTACAACCATCACCATAAGGGTTGTTTGGACTGGTGCAAGGTGTCCACTAGAATAGTGAACATCATATACCAGGCCAACTTCTCACATTGAGTGTGTAAATCATTCAATTGTCTTGGATTACTACTGCCCCCTGTTAGCTATCCAAAAGCATTGACAACACCTCAGTTATGTACTGGGTGGGGTTTTATGTGGCTGCAATAACCTGGTGTATTGAACTAAGTTCACTTGTGTCACCCGTGGGTGTGAAAGCAAACCTTGTAGAGCTAAGCTAAAGTTACAGTTTATGCACCAATTATCTCCAATATAATCTGCCTTGCACTTATTAAGAATCATCCTCTAGAAGGCTTACTGGCTAATTTTACCATAGCTAAGGCTGCTACCGGTGCGTTGGCACGCGATGTGCCTGTTTTATACATTTTCCAGTCTGCTACATGGGCATCCTTCGAGACGTTCACGACTCACTACTTTCTGGACAGCCAGGTCCGACATGAAGATTATTTTGCCGGCTCAGTCCTGCAGGATTTTTTGGTCTGTGCCTGTTAACAAATTCACCATCTGATAGAGACTACTAGCTGCAGATTCCTTAACGTAGAATTATCCCCAGGCGTGAGACTGGATCCAGAAAACTTTTTTCCACAGCATTTCTGCACGCCGGGGAAGAACGGCACCACTTGACTCCGCCCTGACGTCGTCCGCATTTGTGACGTCAGCGAGGATACATAAGTCACACGCCGGCGCGCCTACATCAGTTTTTTCTCTTTTCGCATGCAAAGCGGATCCGGATTGTGTCCTGGCCTGTTTTCAGGCCTTCCATTCTTTTTACGCTTTGGCGTTAGTGGAACAGTGTGCGAATGTCGGCGGGCTTCAAGACGTGTACCTCTTATGCACATCCCATGTCCGCGACCTCTTGTGCACTTACCATGTTCGCAAAGGACCCTCACCCGATCTGCATGTTGTGCCTGGGTGAGCACCACGACTCGACGGATTGCGACGTCTGTCAGCACCTTAAGCCTAGGTCACGGCAAGACCGTGGCAAGGGATTTTGTGCAGGCAGAAACTGGGAAGAGGAGGAAGGAGAAGCAGGCCCAGGTCATTGGTTTAGAAACTGAGATTCAGGCTCTGGAGAGTGCTAGGAGGGGGACCTAGGAACAGGAGATGGACGTTAGATGCACACTACGCCTCAAAGAAAAAGAACGGAGGGGTGTGTTGACTGACCAGGCTCGGTCGCATGCTCTTGCAACGAAACGCCGTGTATATGATCTGGGGGACAAAGCAAATAGGATTATAGCCTGGCTTGAGAAGAGAGATAGGGATCGTAATTGGGTCCCGGGTATTCGACAGGTCGGCCGGGCCACGTGGGTAGCCGGGCCGGAAATAGCAGAGGTGTTTGTACAATATTATGAATCCGTCTATCAACCACACACCGAGAAGCAGGAGTGGGAGTGCACTGCCTTCTTAAGGGATATAACTCTCTCGTCTTAGCAACAGAAGATAGGGACCTTTTAGATTCTGACATTACAGTGGAGGAGGCGGAGGCGGCCATGAGTGATTTACAAGCAGGGAAGGCTCCGGGCCCCAATGGGTTCCCCACGGAGGCGTTCCGTTGTGTATCGGGATGGGTTGCCCCTCACATGCTGCATATGTTTAACACTGCCAGGGAGGACGGGTTGCTCCCGAAGGACCTTTGGTCAGCAACAATAGTCATAATACATAAATCAGGCAAACCACAAGATCTATGTAGCTCCTATAGACTCATCTCCCTCCTTAACTTTGAAACCAAGGTCCTCGGCAAGGTTTTGGCCACTCGATTAGGAGCGGTAATCCAATCCCTGATCCATTCGGATCAGTCGGGCTTCATGCCCAACAGGAATACCAGGCTCAATCTACGGCGGTTGTTTGGGGTACTCCAGTTGATGTCCACTCATCCAGCGGTGCCAGCGGCTCTCCTGTCATTGGATGCCCATATGGCCTTTGACAGCATGGAATGGCACTACATATATGCTGTCCTGACCAGAATGGGCTTTGGAGACACCTTTCAGGTGTGGGTAAGACTCCTATACACGGCACCGCGTGCGAGGGTCCATGTTAACGGCACCCTCTCCAGGGAGTTTGAACTGGGGCGAGGGACGCGGTAGGGTTGTCCGCTTTCCCCGACACTATTTGCTCTGGCCCTCGAGCCGCTGGCGGCCTGGGTAAGAGCTGATCCCATAGTTCGACGCATTGACCTAGGGGGTGGATGGGAGGAGCGTATCTCGTTATACGCAGATGATGTGCTACTTTATGTACAGTAGCTGGCGATCTCCATCCCGCGTCTGATGCTACTCTTGCGGTCGTTCGGGGAATATTCTGGATACCGTATCAATTGGGATAAATCTCTGGTGCATCGGCTGTCAGGGCCTCCCCTAGATCTGGGTGAGGTCTGTGAAGGGCTGGTCTGGAAAGAAACCTTCCGATATCTGGGCCTCTGGATTACGACATCAGAGACGGAGTTCACACATTCGAATATACAGACTCAGTTAGAGCGCCTGCATGGCGATGTGGCGCATTGGAGGACTCTCTCGCTCTCTCTGATGGGACGAGCCGTCCTCTTTAAAATGATGGCCCTTCCCCGCCTCCTTTATGTATTGCAGAGTGCCCCCTTCCCAGTCCCGGAGAGGATTTTCCAGGTAATAGATTTGGAGATCGGTGCACTGCTTTGGGGAGGTGGATGCCCTAGAATCGCGTGGAGGAAGCTCGAGAGAGGGGTATACGAGGGGGAGCTGGCTGTCCCTGATATTAGACTCTACTATTGGGCGGCTCAGTTGGTGAATGTCAATGGGTGGGTGTTCGCCCCGATGGAAGAACCAGTCTTCAGAGTAGACCGCATGGTTCTGGGGAGTGGTACCTACTTGGACGCGCTCTATCGTAAGGGTACGCGTAGATTACCCCCGCTGCCTCAGACGGCTGCAGTGGTAGGAGCTTGGAGGAAGTCGTCAAAACTGCTGGGTTGGGAGGCGAAACTCACGGCACAAACTCTGTTGTGGGTCGGGGACTATCTTCCCGAGGTGACGAAACTGAAGGGCCTTGGCAGATGGAGCCTGATTGGTATTGACGTGCTAGGAGACCTCTGGAAAAGAGGAGACGTGTTAGAGTTCTCTACTTTGCAGGAGGAATTCCAGATGGAAGTGGGGGAGATGCTGCACTATCAACAAATCTGACATGCCGTCCTACGGCATCTCCAGAGGGGGGGGGATCAGCTACTGGAATATGCCCCGCTAGAAGACAGATTGCTGCTGGACCCGATGATAGATAAGGCCATCTCCCTCACGTACAAGAAGCTCATTAATAACATCCCTGATCCCCTGGAACCGATCCGAGAAAAATTGGAGTCTGATGTTGGGTTGTTAGAGGAGGATGACTGGCGAGAGGCACTGCAGAGCCCTAGGGAAGTAGCAATCCGAGCAAGGTTTAGATTGGTCCAGTTGCGCATCCTGCACCGCTCCTACACTCCCCGCACAACACTATATCGTATTGGGTATGCTGACTCTAGGTTCTGTCTGCGAGGTTGTGAAGAGGAGGGCTCCTTTTTCCACATTTTATGGGACTGCTCCAGGATCCGGGCTTACTGGTCTAACTTGGCTGCCATAATGTCCGAGGTGATTGTGGCGGAGGTCCCGATGGAGGCCAGATGGCATATCCTAGGAGTAACGAATGACATCACCTGGCCGAAATGGGATAAGATCTGGCTGGCGCTGGCAAGCATGGTCGCCAAGAGAAACATAGCCTGCTTGTGGGGTAGTGACCTCCAACCGACTGTGGAAGAATGGGAACATGACCTTAACTGGTGCCAAAGGGTGGAAAGAGTGATTTACAAGAGTAGGGGGTGTCCTAGGAAATGGGAAAAGATATGGGGAGCGTGGAGGAGGTATAGAGGGGAAGTGTGGGATACTCAGGCTGCCTCATTACAGCCGTGAGGTTTTGTATGGATTCCGATCTGTTTCTGTAGAATCATGATGTTCCTATTGATTTGTATGTATCTATCTGCCGCATGTATGTCCACCTGCCATTAACTACTATGTAAAGCGCCATTTTCATGAGAGCCTATATTCTGAATAAAAAGAGTTTAAAAACAAAAAAAAAGCCTAGGTCACGGCGGGAGCGCCGGATGAAATTGCTGTTGGCGCGCTTGTCCAGGTAGGTGTCATCCCAGGGTCCATGTCCTACCTCAGAAGCAAGGAGCTGCCGGTTTAGTCTGCGACATCGTCCTTTGCCATGGCCCCAAGGGCTTGGTTCGCCGGCTGGTAGGACCTTTAGCTTGTCTCTGAGGCCCTGTCCTCCTTCGGCGGTGGGCGGCGGCTCTGCTCGGGACATGTTCCCCCACCTGTCGCCTTCCTACCCACCATTTCCCAGCATCGGGGTGACAAGGGCCCAAATGACAGCCTACGCTGCAGCTCTTCAGGCTTCATTGGGCCCTCCTCCACCTCCTGAGACGTCTTCGGATCCCTTGCCTCGCGCGGGGACTTCCGCTGAGTCACTGGCGGCTCCGGCCCTGGCGCCAAAAGTTTCGGTTTCAGTTCGTAGGAGGGTGGTGTCATCGAGGTGTGGTTCTTCGGGACTTCCCTCTTAGGCACCTGGCGTCCCTGCCTCGCCGCAAATCCCTATGGGGCTCCCTGTGACGTCGCAGGAGATCGCCGGGACTCTGAGCTTGCCCCCGAGTCCCCCTCGGTCCTCTACACAGGCGGCTGCCTCGACAGAGACCAAGCCGGTGCTTTTCCGAGTCCTCTCGCTCCTCGACGCGGGGGGATGCCCTGTCTAAGGCTGAGCAGGCGCCTTTTCCTGGGAGTATGTGGTGGCGGAGGTCGACCCGGCGGCACAAGTGCCAACTCCGTCGCCGACCGACATCAGACAGGTGTCGGTGGTGGACTCCACTGACCTGCACCGGCGTTTGGTTCTTGATTTGTCTCCCAAGGTTTCGTCCTCTCCGGAGGTCTGTCATCTGTTGGTGTCTTCCTCCCCGAAGACGGGGCGCCATATTGTTGCCTTTTCGCCGACATTTTCCAGGGCGGGCTCATCGCCGTCCCTACGGCCTAAATCCTCGAAACCTTCTTTCCGTGAATCGCGGCTGGCTTTTCCAACGGCCTCTGCGCCTTCCCCTGGAGCCCCTCAGGTTCCCCATTCTTCTGTGGATCCCCCACCATTCCGGGGCTGGCAGGTTCCTCCTACAGCTGGACTTGGGGACTGACGGCTCAGTCTGCAGCCGTCGCCCATAGAGGAATTACTTTCTCCTCCTCTGCGCCCTACGGAGGCCAGTGTTGCCTTTGTTCGGGCTTTTTCCACAGCTGCTGGTATTCTGAGGATGGGCAAACCTGTCACTCCATTTCCTACAACCTCTTGGAAGTTCTCCACCAGGGCTCTGGTGGACAGGAGTTGTTCCTTCCTTTTGAAGCGTCACTCCATAATTCTCTTATGGGGCGCCCTGCCACAGGCGATCCGGTGCCTCAGGCACTCCTGCATCCCCACCGTCCTGCTCCGCACGACCTGGTCTGCCTTTCTTTCCAGCCTTCTACTCAAGGCGCTCTTCTGAGGAATGCCTTTCCGTGCTTGCCTGTGGTGTTGTTTCCTCTGTCTCGGGAGGCCCGGTGATTAGATTCATGGGGGTGTAATGTCTTTGCTTCTTCCAGTGCTGCCTTGCGGGCGCTTAACACTTTGTGTGTGTTGACCAGGGCTACTTCCAGCCTGTAGGACTCTGTGGAGTCCCTTGTTTCTCATGTCTCCCATGAGGGTGCCTGTGCTGATCTACGGGGCCATGTGTTGGATGGTAGGGAGTTGTTTGCATTTATTCTTCGCGCAGCTTTGGATGTTGCCAATGCTCTTGGCCGTGCTATGGCCACTTCTGTTGCTCTCCGTCGCCCTGCTTGGCTACGTGATGCTGTTTTTGCTGAAAATATTAGGGAGCATCTGGTTGACCTACCCTTTGATGGGGTCCTTCTGTTTAACACTCATGCGGACTCCGCCATTCAGCATCTTCTTGTGGGGCTCCGTCCTCCTGCTCCTCCTCAGTAGGCAGGTTTGTTGATCCTCCGGGACTTGGTGGGAGTTGTTTTCCCACTTGCTCCTGGTGTTTGGAGTGGCTGTTACACTTTCTGTGTGGGTTGCAGTGCCCTCGGGGTCCTCTGGTTCGCCCCTCTTCTAGGTTTGCTGCTGGTTCAGTTCCCCACAGCCCCCCCTTTTTTTGACAAGGATTACCTTTTGGCTGATTTCTAAGCCTTCTGTGGTTTCTGCCGCAGGTTTATAGTCTTGTTCTCAGATGCTGGATTTTTCTTCCCGAAGAGTGGTTCCCATACTTTCTTGGGACGTGTCCTACCCTACGTGGGGTACTTGTAGTTATTTTATAGCCCAGTCTTACGCTGAGAAAGTGTGGACGACTCCTTGCGGGTTCCTCGCCCTTCCTGGTGTCGCTGTATGCTGCTGGTGTGGTTTCTTTGCGTTTTGCTGCGGTGTTTTTGCCCTTTGTCTGTCCGTTCGGCTTGGTCCTCTGTCTGGTGTTCCAGAGGGGTTATTTTCCTGTGTTGACGGCTTAGTTTGTCTTGTTTCTCCTCCTATCTTCCAGCTGGTCGCTTTTTGGCGCCCAGCTGTGCCCGCCTGGACGATGTGGTCTGGACATTTAGTTTTGTGGTGCTGGTCCGCGTCCAGCTGCACCCACCTGCACTTATGGTCTACGGCCAGGGGCCTTGGAGTGGGGCCTGGCGCCCCTGCTTCTTGTTTTGCGGGAGCCTTGTGGGACTATGTTTTTCTTCTCCCATCTGCCTTATTGCTGAGGAGCTGTTCTTTCTGGTCTGTTGACTTCCAGCTGTGATGGATTCGTCTGCCCTCTTCACTGTATGTGTTCCCGGTGGAGGGCTCTTGTCTTCGTCTCTCCCCCTTCTCCATGGAGTCTCTGGGCAGCTCTTCTTCCTCAGTACTCCTCTGCGTTGCCTGTACCTCTGGGGCTTCCGGTGGAGGTCCCTGGTACATTGACTGGTGGCCTCCTTTTGTATTGCTCCTGTTTTCTTCTGCTTGGTGAGGCTGCCTCTTTTGTCGTTATAACACATCCCCCGTGGGGCTTGTGATCTTCCACGATGCTGATGTTCTCTTCTGCTAGGGGGGAGGTGGGGAATGGGCTCTTTCCCCTGTCCCTGTGACTCATCCCCTGTTGGGGAAGACTGGGCTATTTTCCCTGTCCCTTTGATTTGTTCCCTGTTGGGGTCTTGTGTTCGCCTGAGCTGGAGAGGTCCTCTTGCAGACCCTCCTTCCCCTTGGGTATGGCTAGGGTATCTATTCTATGTTAAGGAATCTGCGGCTAGTAGTCTCTGTCAGATGTACGAGTTACCTTTGGTAACAATGTATCTGGTAGACACGATTCTAGCCGCAGATTCCTTCACGACCTGCCCTTCCTCAACGTTCTGCGAGGACCCTTCTTTGGTCTTCTGCACTCGCCTGCCTCCGGGTGGTTGTCTTCTGCGAGTGCCTTTTCTTTCTCCCTCCCTAGGGGGATGCTAGTCTTGTTGTTTGCTCCATTTCTTCCCTTCTGGTGATGGGTTGATGATTTCATGAGTGCTTCTGTGCCCCTGTACCCTGGTCTCCAGTGTGGGGTCTGCTCGTGCTCTTCTTCCTTTCGTTGATTGCACTTATGACTCCTCTGCAGTCCTTGGGGTTGAAATCTCTTGGCTGGATCTCGACAGATGCTCTTTCCAGGAGATGTCTCTCCCTGCTGGTGTTTTCTGGTGGTGAATAGTCATTCCTCTTCCGTTCTGGCCTTGATGCCTTTCTCTGTTCTGGGTTGTGGGTGCTGACTTCTTCTTCTACAGTGCAATTTTTCACATGCTTTCTGCCAACAGGGAGGCTGTCGTATTTGTTTGCTGGCTTGCTTGCAGTAGCTGTGCTCTGTTCTTTCCTTCCATGACTTTTGGTGCCATAGTGCCTGGTACTATTCTGGATGGTGCCGAAGAAAACTGACATAGGCGAGCTGGGGTGGGACTTATGTATCCTCGCTGACGTCACAAATGCGGACGACGTCAGGGCTGAGTCACATGGTGCCTTCCCCCCTGTGCGCAGGGATGCTGTGGCAAAAAGTTTTTCGGATCCAGTCTCACGCCTGGGGATAATTCTACGTCAAGGAATCTGCGGCTAGAATCGTCTCTACCAGATACATCGTTACCAAAGGTAAGTAACTCGTACATCTGGGAGGTATTGCTGTGGTATCTATTAAAACATGGGGAAACTGTATTTAGAAGTATCAGAAAGACCAGTTACTTACCGTCAGTGACGCTCCTTTTGGTATAGACTCTATCGAGCTGCAGATTCCTCACCGTACCTCCCATTTTCCCCGATCTGTGATTGGAATCTATATCTTAATAATTTCCAACGTCCTAGGAATCTGCATGCTGATATAACAATTTTGCTTTTGTGGGCCGACATCTGGCAGCGCAGACAGTTCCAAAAGCAGGTGACATCTGCACCCAGGAGTGGTGCCTTTACAGAGCCCGCATGTCACTTCAGATCAGAACAGTATACTTGCGGAGCCATCAGTGTTACATCCCAGAGTGCAGAGGTACTAAGAAAAAAGTTTCTGGATCCAATCTCACGCTTTGGAAATATTCAAAAGGTGAGGAATATGAGGCTAAATAGAGTCTCTGCCAAAAAGAGCGTTGCCAGAGGTAAGTAACGTGTTCATTATAATCATTTGGCATTTTAGTGTTCTGTACATGCTTGTCACACTTCCTAATGACTGCACACATATTATCTGCCAGAGTTTTCAATAACTGAGTTACATGAGTTTCATTAGGGTAGAATGCTTTTCGTGGCTGAACTGATGTGCCTCTTTACAGTGAACAGTGGTACTAGAATAGCAGTAAAGAGAAGTAAGTCAGAAGTTAAAATTGTAGTAATTCTAAGGTACTCTGCTGATAGAACATCAAAGTCTGATTCCATATAGTGACATTATTCATTCTAAGTATTTGTTTCATCTTATATTCCCCAACTTAACCATTTCTGCACGTTCATTATTCACCACATTTATTTCTAAAAGTAGTAGTGTAATTGAGAATTCTAAGTCTCGGCAATTAACCCATGTTACCATATTTATTTTGTTTTTAGGAGAATCTCTGCCTTAATGTGGGAAGTACGATATATTGAACATAATGCCAGAACGTTCAATGAACCAGAGAGCCCGATCGTGAGAACAGCCAAAATTATAACAGATGTTTTATTGCACTTTATTGGGTGAGCACGCAATCTTTTGTTTGTGTTTAGTAACTTCTTACGGTATAGCTAAATACCTTTACCTTGCACATTATACATCCTTTCTTTTAACAGATCTGAGGAGTAAAGAAGTCTGACCAGAATCGTGATCTTTTCAGATAAAATATTGCACACAGCACATATGAGCATGCAGTGATAACATCTGCTAGAGACTACTAGCGGCAGATTCCTAATATGGAATCATCCCCAGGCGTGAGACTGGATCCAGAATTTTTTTTTGCCAGCATCCCTGCACGCTGGGGCTTCACGCGGCTCCGCCCAAACGTCGTCTGCGTACGTGACATCAGCGAGGTCACATAAGTCCCACCCCAGCGCGCCTACGTCAGTTTTTTCCTTTTCCGCGTGCAACGCGGATCCGGTTCATGCTCTGGGCCTGTTTAGGCCTGTCCCTTCGATGTTCGTGTGTTGTGGGAACAGTGCGCGGATGCCTTCGGGCTTCAAGACGTGTTCCTACCGTCGGAGTCGAGTGACTTCGAAAGATGATTAAAAAGGATCGAAAAAGTTAGTCAAAAATTGACTAAGGGTACAACTTTTTCCAAATCTGCGCTTGCTGGCGTGGATAAAAGAACTGACATCATCACGCGAGGGTGGCGTCTAAGTACTCCGGCGACGTCATCCCGACGCCGACGACAGACGCGGAGCCACAGATGACGCCTACCGACGCGCAAGGGTACTGCTACGCAAAAGTTTCCGGATCCAGTCTGATGCCTGGGGATATTCTAAGGTAAGGAATCTAATACTAAATATGATTCTTACAGATATATCGTTACCGAAGGTAAGTAACTTGTGCAACAGTGCAAGGATGCCTTCGGGCTTCAAGACGAGTTTGTCTTGTGGACTCTTGATGTCGGCGACGGACACTCACCTCATTTGCATGTGGTGCTTCGGGGAGGATCACGGCTCCACTGACAGCGAGACGTGCCAACGGTTGAAGCCGAAGTCACGGTGGGAACGCTGAATGAAGCTTCTCTCAGCTTGCATGTCCTCGCTCAGCCTCTGCAGAAGGTTTTTGGTGCGGCTGTCATTATCGTCGTCCTCATCCCTCTTCTGTGCCGCAAGAGCGTTGCTCCCTTATCGGTAAGTGTTGCAGTTTGTCCTCAAGGGCTGATTTCGGGCCTGTTGGGGCGTGGGCTCTCCGCTTGTGATGCGGCAACGCGCATCGTCCCCTATCCACCGTTCCCTGGTGAGGGGGAGTCGAGAGCCCCGATGGAGACATATGCGGTGGCTTTGTGGGTATCGCTGGCTTCTCCTCCTTCACCTCCTGGGACGTCGACGGATCTCTTGCGCCATGCAGGGCCCTCCTCGGCTTCGCCGGCGGCTTCGGCCCTGGCGCAACTGGTTCGGCTCCAGGCTCAGAGGATGTGGTGCTGTGTGGGTGCAGCCCTTCGTGGGTCCCTCCTTCGGACCACAGCTCCTCTGCTTCGCCGCAGACTCCTGCGTGAGTCCCTGTGGTGTTGCCAGGCCTCGCCCCTTTAGACAGGTTGCGATTCTGTCTGAGACTGAGGTGACGCTGCTACGGCGCCAGCAGCTGTTGGCCCTGGCGGCGCCACAGGGGTCGGCGGACCCCTCTCGTCCCGTTTTGGGTTGAGGCTGGAGGGAGACTCCTCATCCCTCCCCGGGCCCTTCTCATCCCTCCACGCAGGCAGCTGCCTCGTCGGAGGTTGAGTCGGCCTCAGCGGCGCCACAGGGGTCGACGGGCCCCTCTCGTCCCCTCGTGGGTCGGGGCTGGTGGGGGACTCCTTGTCAGTTCCCAGTCCCTCTCATCCCTCCGCGCAGGGGGTTGCCTCGCCGAAGGTCGAGTCGACCTTGGCGCCGGCGTGGGGGTCGGTGGACCTCTCTCATTCCCCCAAGGGTCGAGGCTGGCGGGGGACTCCTTGTCGCTCTCCAGGTGCTTATCGTTCCTCCATGCAGGCGGCTTCCTCGTCGAAGGTCGAGTCGGCACCGCCCCTTGAACACCTTGGCCCCCGCCCCGGTCCCCGGCACCGTGTGACGGGGTGGAGGGTGTAGGAAGGTGGATATCTGACTATGGTTGCCCCCAACTTTTTGCCTAGTATTTTGCTGGTTTTCGACTTAGTTGGCCTAGGATCCTGCTCTCTCTGTTAAAATGGACTCCATGTACCTTAGGTACATATCTAATTGGTATTGGGTCACTCTTGTAAGTCCTTGTACAGTGTACCATAGGTACCCAGGGCATAGGTGAACCCAAGGCCTACCAGGGGCTGGAGCATGTATTATGCCACCCCTGGCTGGCCATCCATATCTGACACAACTGGCTGATCAATCAGCTGGGGCAAGGTGGTGTAATCACCCTTTGCTTTAGATATAGTATACCTATATCTAACCCTAAAATGGACACATATACTCCTATAAGTCACTCCTATGGCAGGCCTTAACAATCCTGGAGGCAGAGTGTTTGGAATTATGTGAGATGGTGCTCTAGCATGAGCTGAGCCTGTCTGCAGCTTTCGGAACCAGGTCCTTTAGCTGTTTCCATGATAACGCTATACCATATACTCTTAACTGCATTATAATTCCTCGCTGTTATTGCTAACTTTGGCATAGCATTATCAAAACATGTCGAGTAAGGTGTCATACGAATTGGAATACTACCCCCTCAGCAATTCTGGCGACGGGGGTAGCATTCCACCCTTTTAGAGGGACACGACATGTATGTAACTGTGAACCCCGGTTAAAGTTAACTCGAGCCTCAGCATCACAAAATGGATGCTACCACCACAGACACAAGTCTGACCTCCTGCTGCTGGGAGTCCTTCCAGCGAGGGAGGCCTGGACAAAGGGTTTCCTGCCTTGGGAGGTGCTAGCACCACCCCAGACAGGATTTTGTGTATTGGGTAGAACAGGGCTGAAAGGAATGAGACATGTCTGGGGCACACAAGGTGTCCCTGTGCATACCCCGGTTCAAACCAGTTGCTGGGGCACTCCAGCCCCAGCTCTGGCGTGAAACCGGACAAAGGAAAGGGGGTGTAACCACCCCCCTCCTGGTCCCACCCATAGGAGGGACCTAGTGATAGTACAGCCCCCTTTAACCAGGATAAAGGTAGGAGCTGGTCCCATTCCAAATCAGATTATCCTGAATTGATTTTACAAGAAGAAACTCTGGACTTCGACGTTCTGCTCCCCAGAAGACTGAAGAAATCTCCCTTGTGGGCAAGGAGTGTCCACCCTGCACAAGCAGGCACCATCAAGCGTCCATCGGCTTCACTTTGTCGTCTTCTCGAGTGGATCCAGACTTCAGAGCCTGACGAGACCCGGACTTCCAGACCTCTCCGACCTCTACCTACATCTGCAGCACAGCTGAGATCCGTGGGTGCGACGAGACACGTGGGACCGGCCATCTTGAAGAAACTGCACTTCGCTTCCAGCACGACTTCTGAGGTATCCTCGACGAAGTGCTTTGGGGATTGAGAAGCCCCAGCCCCGAGCAGCTCCTGCACAGAAGATCAGCCCTCCAGCATCCACGAGATCTGCGTGAGGCCCTTTTGCTTGATTGCTGCTCGACGCGTTGTCTGGTCACTTGCCGGCTGGCTAGTGGCCTCCTAGACGACGATCCTTGAAATCCACACCGCTGGTCTGGTTGCTCCAGACTAGCCCCTGCTTCCCTGCAAAGAAGAAGCACCCCGGACCCTCCTGGTCCGCACCAGACGCCGATTCCACTCACCGCGTGGGTTGCCTTTTCCAAGGCCTGTTGACGCCGAATCCGGATCCAACACCGCCGACAGCGAGAGCCTGCGTGGGACAGCTCGTACCTCCACCCTGGTCGTCGAAGACACCTCCTGGTCCACGTGGCTGCAGAGTCAAGCGTCCACTCTTCACCTGATCTCAACGACAGCATCTGGTTCCTTCCTGGTTCCACTCCAGTCACTGGCTAGTGACTGTGAACATTGTCCCCTCTGCTTTCAGGTCTTCAGCTTCCCTGATCCACCCTTGGATCACACGGACATCTTCCTCCTGGTCGCCTGCAGCATCTTTTCTTTCAGGCTCCATAGACTTCAAACGCAGAACCCGACACGACTTCGCACCTATGCACCCGTAGCACGTGGGTGAGGTAACAAGAGCATTTCGGTGCTCAAGGGTAGATTGACTCTCCTAGTGTCCAGATTCACAGTCGTTTTAGTCCTAACTAGTCAGGATTGTGACTCACCTTTTTCTTGAACTGTACTGTCCATAGACGTTGTCACGCATCTCACGTGTGAGTTCACACTCTGCACATGCGTTCCGTGGGCCTCCTATTACTTACCCAAAGTTAGGATAGTGTAGTCCCAGCGATCCTACAGCCTCTGGACAGCTCCATTCCTTCTATCGACTTCCTTATACCACTTGTTTAGTATATGGTTTGTTGCGCCCATAGGGCAACATTGTAACTCGTGCAACTTAACGTATTTTTCTTAAGAGTATTGTCATGTGCTTAGCCCTCTGACCTCATAAAGAGTTCAGAGGTGTATGTTAGTTAATAAATATCTTGTTTATTTTCATAACAACCTGTATGGTGTCCTTTCATTTGGTATTCAAGGAGTTATATGTGGTAAAACAGCTGGCTTCACATGCCAAAAGAGTTTAGCCTAAGACTGCTTTGTCCATGCTACCATTAGGATAGCTGGTCTATAAGGTTGACTTACAACCAATCACCATAAGGGTTGTTTGGACTGATAAAAGAAGATCACTAGAACTAGTGAGCATCATATATCAGGCCAACTTCTCACAGAGGGCTGTCCGGTGTCTCCTGTGGTGTTGGATGACGACGACGCCCTGCTCCAGTTTGCGGACTCTACAGCACCGGACAGGCATCAGGTCGTGGATTCGTCCTCGGACGCCCCCTCTTCCCCAGAGATTTAGCACCTGCTGGTGTCGTCCTCCTGGAGACGGGCCGCCGCGTTGTGGTTTCTCCCCGACGTCATTAAAAGACGGCTCCCTGCCGCAGCCGCGATTTTCCCCGGAGGAACCACAGGTCCCCCACTCTTTGGCGTCCCCCTCTCTTCGGCGTCTCTTTCTCCTTTTCGGGCCTGGCCCTTTCCCTCTTCGCTTGGTTTATGGGATGGCCGTCTTAGTTTGCAGCCGTCGCTAACCGAGGAGCTGCTTTTTCTGCTGCGGGGCCCTACGGAGGCGGGTGCGGCCTTCACTCGCGCTGTTTCCACGGCTGTGGGAATTTTGCCCATGGGAGATCCGGCAGCCCATTTCCCAGCGGATCATCTTTTGGAGGTTCTTCATCAGGGCTCTGGTGGGAGGGAGCTGCTGCTCCCCTTTGAAGGTTCGCTCCGTTCTTCTCTGACGCGGACTTGGGGGCGCACCACCATGGGGATCCAGTGCCCCAACACCTTCTGCACCGGCACCTTCCACCGTTGCGTGACCCGGTGTGTCTCTCCCTCCACCCCTCTGCCAGGGGCCCTCTTTTGCGGACCGCCTTTCCTTCCCTGCCGTCCTTGTTGGCTCCACCCTCCTGGGAGGCCCGCTGGCTGGACTCCTGGGGCCGCAATATGTTTGCTTCGACCAGTGCGGCTCTGCGGGCCCTTACCACTTTGTTTGTTGGCTAGGGCTACATCTTGCTTGTGGGACTCGGCGGAGTCCCTTGGATCTGCAGCTTCTCAAGAGGGTGCTGGTGTTGGCTTGCGGCACCATGCGTTAGATGGACAGGAGCTGACGGCGTTTATTCTTCGCTCCGCTCTGGACATCTCGGAGGTGCTTCGTCGTGCAATGGCTTCTTCGGTTGCCCTTCGCCGCCATGCTTGGCTTCGGGACAGTGTATTCTCGGAGAATGTGCGGGAACGACTGGTGGATCTTCCCTTTGATGGCACTCTCTTGTTCCACGCACCGGAAGACTCGGCCATCCGGAGGTTCTTGGCGGGGCTTCGGCCTTCTCCTCATCCTCCTCATCCTCCTCCGTGACCTGTGGGTTGGTCTGGATTTTGTGAGCTGTTCTTTCGAGTTGCCCCCGTTGTGTAATCTGTGTGCTTCATGTACCTGAGAGTCCTCTTGTTGGGACTGTGGCTCTGTTGGCTGCTGGCTGGCCCTTCTTGTGTGTGTGTTTTGTTGAAGGTTGTTCACACCAGGTTGGCCCTTAGACTAGGCCTCCTGTTCTTCTCTTGGCTGCTTGACAAGCCTTCTGCAGGGATTTTTTTCCCCGTAGCACTTTCTGTTGTCCTCTGCTGCGGAAGTTTCTTCCTAAGAGGGTTCCCATGTTTAGGACTGACATACTCTATGTGGGGTACTGGTAGCTGTTATATAGCTCGTTATGTGCTGAGGTGTTGTGGTCGCCTTCGGGTCTCTGCCCTCCATGGCACTTATGTGCTTGCAGGTACAATTTCCTTGTGCTGAATGTGAATGCCTGGGGGGCACCCCGAGGTGTCCTTCTCTGGGGTTGCTGCGCTGTTCGTCAGGTCTAACCTGCTGTCTGCGGCCTGGCGTTGTGACTCTGGTTCTGCTCTTTTTGGGTCATATGTGCATACCCCTCTCTGTGGTGTGTCCGGGCCTTCTTCACTCTCATGTTCAATGGCCGGAGGGTTGGGAAGGCTCTGTGTTCCTCCCTCTTTTGGGGCACAGTCTGCTGGTCTTCTTGGGTCCCCCGGGCAGTTCTGCCTTCTTTCTCCTTGTCTCCTTGGAGCCTCTGGGTTGCTCTTCTTCCTCTTCCTTGGCTTGCCCTTGGATGGCAGTTCTGTAGCCCTGTAAGGATGTGGGGTGCTTTGGCCTTCCCTTGCCTTGCCTTGTTTCCTCTGTTGAGTGGAATGGGCTTTCTCTTTCTCCTTTTCTTCTTCCCCCGTGGGATCGGTGGTGTTCTGCTATGGGAGTTTGTCAAGGCTATTTTCTCTCCAGATGTACAAAACATTCAGGCAGATACCCTGATCAGAATGCTTCAAGCAAATCTCAAAGGGTTTTATATTCGAACTTTCTTATATGTCTTGTGCGATTGGGGTTGCCTGAAATAGGTCTCTTTGTAAAATAAGAAAAAAAGATGCTCATATTCATATATGTACTCGGCAATTTTTGTTCAGTTGGCTAGGGAAAAGAGAAATTTCTTCACACAGTTTAACGAATACCTCTGATTTCCTCACTCTTGATCAGGATGCAGCCTTCCACACCGGAATGATCTTGATTTCACTAGGGTGCTAAGAAAGTGATGGTTCTCCTACAATTCCGAAATGCCCCACAGGATGTTATTGTGCTTACTGAACCTCCTATCCAGACTACAGTGCCAGATTTACCATCCCAATCTACTATCATTGAGCTTGATCCTGAACACATTCAATATGGTCACCTCTGTCTCCAAACAGAGTACTTCTGATGGATACATCTGCCTGTGAATTCCTCACCTTATGAATATCCCCTGTGCCAGCATTCTGTGGTAATTTTATCTGAAAGAAACACGTTAGTGTTAGATTCCTTACCTTAGAATATCCCCAGGCGTCAGTCTGGATCCGGAAACTTTTGCGTAGCAGTACCCCTGCGCGTCGGTAGGCGTCGTCTGCAGGCGTCCCCTGCGGCTCCGCGTCCGTCGTTGGCGTCGTGCGCCGTGATGACGTCGCTGGAGTACATAGACGCCGCCTCCGCGCGCTGACGTCAGTTCTTCTTTTTTCCGCGCCAGTGGACGCAGATCTGAAGAGCAGTACTCCGGTCTTTGACCAAGTTTTTCAATTATTTTTTCCTCTACGGTGCCTGATAGGATGCCTGGGTTTAAGAATTGCGATGACTGTGAGCGCACGATGTCGGTCACAGACCATCACCGCCTCTGCCTCCGGTGTCTGGGCCCTGACCACGACGTGGACTCCTGCGTCGACTGCCGGGCCCTTACCAACAAGGCTAGGCGGGAGCGGTCCCGCAAGCTGCTGGAGCTCCGGGTGTCGGCCCCACGTCGGGACCGGGAGCGGTCCCGGTCCGGCCGGAGGTCGAGAGAGCGTTCGAGGGAGCGGTCGCGGAGCCGCGCCGGGCGCTCCGGAAGTCGACACCACTCGTCAGGCTCGTCAGGTAAGAAGCACAAGAAGTCGGGGCGTCGTCATCGTACCCCCGACTCCCCCCGACGCTCGCGCGATGCGGCCGGGGGCTCGGGTGACCCCAACCCCGCGGCTCCGCGAGAGTCGCCGGCGCGGCCTGCCTCATACCCTCCGGTCCCTGGGCATGGCGCGACGCCTGAGGAGATCGAGGCGTTCCTCATGGCCATGAGGGCGCTCGCTTCTCCGACGGGGCCTACGGCGCCTTCGGGCCCAGTGCTACCGTCTGGGGGCCCTAGCGGTTCGGGTGTCCCTGCCTCGGCGCCGTCGGGTGCTCCGGCCCCGGCGCCGCCGACGGCTCCGACCCCGGCGCCGCAGGGACCTTCGGGATCGGCGCCGGCTGGTCTTCCGGCCTCCCCGGCGCCGTTGCCATCGGGGTTACCCCCGACGCCGCCCCCGCGCGGCGCCGGTTCTCCACTGCCGGTTCCGGCCGGCGGTGGGGTTCCGACGCCGGCTCCGGGCGGCGCCGTCCCCTTACCTTCTCCGACGCCGGACGCGGCGCCGGACGGGCGTCGCACGACGCCGGTCCCGGCGCCGATGGGGCCCATGAACCCCGAGGAGCCGGTCTTCATCATTGACTCCGAATACGGAGAGGATGAGGAGTACGGTGAAGGTTGGGAGGGGTCCGAGGACCCTCTGGCTCGCGAGTGCCAGTATGACCCGGACTGGACAGGTGACTTGGGGGATGCCAGTGGTTTGGACGACTCTCCTAACCCTGGTTTGATCTCTCCTCCAACCGTGGCATCGGTGGAGGGAGCTGCCTATTCTGTGGTGCTGATGAGGGCTGCCAAGGCCTTACACCTTGAGCTCCCCGTCGCGGCCGTGAGGCCTAACATCCTCACCGAGGTCTTCAAACCGCAGTCATGCCCACTGGAGCCACTGCTGCCGTTTAATGAAGCCTTGTCTGACGTTCTGTTGGGCACGTGGTCCAGGCCCGCTTCAGGTGCGCCTGTTGATCGGAACGTGGCCAGGCGCCACCGTCCTTGTCCGGACGACCCCAAGTACCTGTCTACCCACCCCACTCCTGAGAGTCTGGTGATCCAGGCCTCGACCTCCCAGTCCGCATTCCCGTCGGCCCCGCCCGACCGGGAATCCAAGAGGTATGACCAGTTTGGCAAAAAGGTCTTCTCGTCCATTAGTTTGGGCCTGCGGTCTTGCAACACCGCCTGCCTCTTGGGCCGCTACACCCACTCTGTGTGGGATACGGTCGCGGAGCTGCTGCCAGAATGCCCCATGGAGGTGCGGGCAAAGCTCGGTCAAGCTGTGGCTGAAGGCCGAGATGCAGCGAAATATTCAATTCGGTGTGGTCTTGATACGACCGACTCGCTGGGCAGAGCTATGTCTACGACGGTGGCGATTCGTCGCCACGCCTGGCTGAGATCCGCCAATTTTTCGGCTGATGTCCAGAATACCCTGATGGACATGCCGTTTGATGGCTGTCACCTGTTCGGTGACAAAGCGGACCACGCGCTGGAACGCTTCAAGGACTCCAGGGTCACGGCCAAGTCCTTGGGTCTCTCGACCCAGCGTCAGCAACCGGGTTCGTTTCGTCCCTTTCGTGGCCAAGGAAGGGGCGCCCCCACACGTGCTGCCAGCCACGCGCCGCAACAATCTTTCCAACGCGGTGGCGGCCGTGGAAACCGCCGTGGTGGCGGTCGGGGACAACGGCGGGGTCAGACCACACCCTCCCCCGCAGCATCTACCCCAAAATCCTCCTAGTCCGTGCTTTCGGCCCCATGTGACGCCAGTGGGTGGCAGGGTTCGCCATCACCACGCTCACTGGCGCACGATCACTTCGGACAGGTGGGTGCTGCAAATCGTCCGAAGGGGCTACTCCCTCCCCTTCGAGACCTCTCCTCCAGCCATGCCACCGCAGAACCACCGTGTGTCGGGGGACCACTTGACACTTCTGCAGGAGGAAGTTACGGCCCTCTTGGCCAAGGGGGCCATCGAGCGCGTTCCTGGGCCAGAAGTAGGGCGTGGCTGTTATTCCCACTACTTTCTGGTGCCCAAGAAGGACAAGGGGGGCCTACGTCCTATCTTGGATCTAAGGAACGTCAACGGCTTCCTCCGGAAGGAGAAGTTCAAGATGTTGACGTTAGCTCAGGTCTTGGCTGCTCTAGACCCACAAGACTGGATGGTAGCGTTGGACTTGCAGGACGCCTATTTTCACATCCCCGTCCTGCCGGCCCACCGGCGTTACCTGCGGTTCACGGTAGGCCAGGAGCATTTTCAGTTTATCGTGCTTCCCTTCGGCCTTACCAGCGCCCCACGGGTGTTCACAAAGGTGATGGCGGTGGTCGCAGCCCATCTGCGCAGGTTGGGGGTTTCAGTCTTCCCCTACCTAGACGACTGGTTGTTGAAGGCGGGCTCGCCCCAGACAGTCGTCCACCACCTTCAGATGACGGCAGACCTCTTGCACGACCTGGGGTTCTCCATCAATGTGCCGAAATCACACCTGTGTCCCTCTCAAAAGCTCCTCTTCATCGGAGCGGTTCTGGACTCGGCGCAGTTTCGGGTTTATCCTCCGGAACGGCGGGTTCGGGATATTCAGGCTTTGATTCCCATCTTTCAGCCGCTATCCCGGGTTTCGGTCAGGTTGACGCTGCGGCTGCTGGGACTGATGGCTTCCTGCATCCTTCTGGTGCATCACGCTCGGTGGCGGATGCGGGCTCTGCAGTGGGACCTGAAGTTTCAGTGGGCCCAGCATCAGGGCAACTTGTCCGACCACGTCTTGATCTCGGAGGGCACTGCGAGACAACTGCAGTGGTGGCTTACGGACCGCGATTGGGTCAGGGGCAAGTCCCTCTCCCTTCCCCAACCGGAGCACGTTGTCGTGACGGACGCGTCCCTCCAGGGCTGGGGTGGCCACTTGGGAGAGGCAGAGATCAGAGGCATCTGGTCTCCGGCGGAGTCCCGGCTCCATATCAACCTGTTGGAGCTGCGGGCGATTCGTCTGGCACTGAAGGCATTCCTCCCCTTTGTCAACGGGAGTGTGGTGCAGGTGTTCACCGACAACACCACCGCCATGTGGTACTGCAACAAACAGGGCGGTGTGGGGTCGTGGACCCTTTGCCAGGAGGCTCTGCGCCTCTGGCAATGGCTGGAACGTCAGGGCGTGACTCTGACGGTTCAACACCTGGCAGGTTCTCTGAACGCCAGGGCGGACGAACTCAGCCGTCGGTGCTCGATGGATCACGAATGGCGTCTGAACTCGGACGTGGCGCAAGGCATCTTTCTGCAATGGGCAGAGCCTTGGTTAGATCTATTCGCCACCGAAGAGAACGCGCAATGTCATCAGTTCTGCGCGTTGGAGTTTCCAAGACGGCACTCGCACGGCGACGCCTTTCGGCGCGAGTGGAGTTGCGGTCTGTTATACGCCTTTCCGCCTATACCACTTCTGCCCAGAGTGCTGAAGAAGATCAGGCGCGACCGGGCCCAAGTTATCCTTGTGGCTCCGGACTGGGCTCGAAGGTACTGGTATCCCGAGCTACTCAGCATGTCAGTCGGTCCCCCGATCCGCCTGCCCCTTCAGGAGGACCTTCTGTCGCAGCAGCAGGGGACGGTCCTCCACCCGAACCTGTCCAGTCTCCACCTCCATGCTTGGAGATTGAGCGGCGGCAGTTGAGGCCATTTGACTTGCCTCCTGAAGTCTGTGATGTTATTCTGGCAGCCAGGCGTCCCTCCACTAAGTCGGTATACGCCTGTCGGTGGAACAGATTTGTGGCATGGTGCACAGCAAAGGCTGTGGATCCTCTTTCTGCCCCTCTTTCGGAGGTTCTTCTGTTTCTTCTTTCTCTTGCCCAGCAGGGCTCTGCTCTGGGCACTATCAAGGGCTACCTTTCTGCCCTTTCAGCCTTTTTAAGGCTTCCTGATCAGCCCTCTTTGTTCAAATCCCCGATTGTAACTCGATTCTTGAAAGGCATCACTCACATGTTTCCACCTGTTCCGTTTGTGATGCCTCAGTGGGATTTGAACCTGGTTCTGACCTTTCTAATGTGTGCTCCCTTTGAGCCCCTTCATTCTTGTCCTCTCCGTCTCCTGACTTTAAAGACGGCTTTCCTGGTTGCCATCACCTCTGCCAGGAGAGTGAGTGAGCTCCAGGCTCTTTCTGTCCAACCTCCTTTCCTGTCCATTCATCCTGATAAGGTGGTTCTGAGGACTAGACCTTCTTTCCTGCCCAAGGTTGTTTCGGCCTTTCACATCGGGCAGTCCATCACCCTCCCTTCCTTCTTCCCGCCTCCGCATCCTTCAAAGGATGAAGAGCGGCTCCATCGTCTGGACCCAAAACGTGCGCTTTCATTTTACATGGATCGCACACGCCAGTTCCGGGTGGATGACCAACTGTTTGTTGGCTACGTGGGTGCGAAGAAGGGACGGGCGGTCTGTAAACGAACCATCTCTCGATGGGTCGTCCTCTGCATCAAAGCGTGCTACTCTTTGGCTCGGAAGGAGCCTCCTGTTGGGCTGAGGGCCCATTCCACTCGGGCCACGGCGGCTACCACTGCCCTGGGCCGGGGAGTCCCCTTGCAGGACATTTGCCAAGCGGCTACGTGGGCCTCGCTGCACACCTTTGCGAGGCACTACTGCCTGGACAGCCAAGTCCGGAGGGATGGCTTCTTTGGCCGTTCTGTCCTCCAGGACTTTCTGGTGTAGTTGTATTGGTTCGCAGACCCACCACCGGGGTTGGTATTGCTGGGGTATGTATTCTAAGGTAAGGAATCTAACACTAACGTGTTTCTTTCAGATGAACAAGTTACTTACCTTCGGTAACGATATATCTGTAAGAAACATTAGTTAGTGTTAGATTCCTTACCGAACCCACCCATCCTCCCCGTTCTGCGAACTGATACCTAGGGTTAAGGTCATCCCTTTCAGGGCCCTAGTTTTTACATGGCACCAGTGTTGGTTCTCTCATGGCTCTGCGTCTCCTGGCGCGGAAATGCTGTGTGCAAAGAACTGACGTCAGCGCGCGGAGGCGGCGTCTATGTACTCCAGCGACGTCATCACGGCGCACGACGCCAACGACGGACGCGGAGCCGCAGGGGACGCCTGCAGACGACGCCTACCGACGCGCAGGGGTACTGCTACGCAAAAGTTTCCGGATCCAGACTGACGCCTGGGGATATTCTAAGGTAAGGAATCTAACACTAACTAATGTTTCTTACAGATATATCGTTACCGAAGGTAAGTAACTTGTTCTTATAGCTGTACCCCCCGACGAGGTCGTCATTGCGTCCCTCCACAAAAACGGTATGCGCCTGCAGGTGGAACAAATTTGTGGCGTGGTGCACAGCAAAGGCTGTGGATCCTCTTTCTGCCCCCCTTTCAGAGGCTCTCCTCTTCCTTCTTTCTCTTGCCCAGCAGGGCTCTGCTCTGGGCACTATCAAAGGCTATCTCGCGGCCATTTCAGCCTTCTTAAGGCTTCCTGATCAGCCTTCTCTTTTCAAGTCCCCTGCTGTAAATAGATTCTAGAAGGGCATCACACACATGTTTCCTCCTGTTCCCTTTGTGATGCCTCAGTGGGACTTGAACCTTGTACTGACTTATCTGATGTGCGCTCCCTTTGATCCACTTCATAACTGTTCTCTTCGTCTTCTGACTCTTGAAACTGCATTCCTGGTTGCCATCACCTCTGCCAGGAGAGTGAGTGAGCTCCCGGCTCTGTCTTCTAAGCCTTTTTTCCTCTGCCCATCCGGATAAGGTTGTTCTGAGGACTCGTCCTTCTTTCCTGCCCAAGGTGGTTACAGCCTTTCATATCCGGCAGTCCATCACCTTGCCCACCTTATTTCCGCTTCCGCATCCCTCCCTCCACCGTCTGGACCCAAAATGTGCCTCTCCTAGCTAGACCGCACACGCCAGGTCCGGGTGAACGACCAGCTCTTTGTTGGGTACGTGGGCGCTAAGAAGGGACGGGCGGTGCACAAGCGGACCATCTCTCTGTGGGTCGTTTTGTGCATCAAGGTCTGTTATTCCTTCGCGAAAAAGGGGCCTCCTGTGCGGTTGCGCGCCCATTCGACTCGGGCCAAGGCGGCTACTACTGCCCTGGGTCGGGGAGTCCTCTAGCAGGACATTGTCAGGCAGCTACGTGGGCCTCGCTGAACACGTTTGCTAAGCACTACTGCCTGGACAGCCAAGTCCGGAGAGATGGCTTTTCCAGCTGTTCCATTCTCCAAAACTTTCTGGGGTGATCTTGGTACGCAGACCCACCACCGGGGTTGGTATTGCTGGGGCATCTATTCTAAGGTAAGGAATCTAACACTAACCTGTTTCTTTCAGATGCACAAGTTACTTACCTTCGGTAACGATATATCTGTAAGAAACAGTAGTTAGTGTTAGATTCTTTACCGCCTCACCCATCCTCTCCATTCTACGAACCGATATCTAGGGTTAAGGTATCTCCCTTTGAGGGCCCTAGTTTCATGAAACCAGTGTTGGTTTCTTGCATTGCTCTGCGTTCCTGGCGCGGAAAGCTATGTACAGAACTGACGTCAGCACGCGAAGGCGGCGTCTAAGTACTCAGAAGACGTCATCCCGGCGATCACGACGCCGACGACGGACGTGGAGCTACAGACGACGCCTACCGACTGCTGGGGTACTGCTGACGAAAACTTTCCGGATCCAGTCTGATGCCAGGGGATATTCTAAGGTAAGGAATCTAACAGTAACTACTGTTTCTTACAGATATAACATTACCGAAGGTAAGTAACTTGTGCATCTGAAAGAGACACGTTAGTGATAGATTCCTTACCTTAGAATATCCCCAGGCCTCAGACTGGATCCGGAAATTTTTGCGTAGCAATACCCCTGCGCGTCGGTAGGCGTCGTCTGCGGCTCCGCGTCAGTCGTTGGCGTCGTTAGCGCCGGAATGACGTCGTCGGAGTACTTAGACGCCCCTCATGCGCGCTGACGTCAGTTCTTCTTTTTTCCGCGCCAGCTAGCGCAGATCCGGAGAAGCGCTACCCCTAGTCATTTTTTGACTAAACTTTTGATCTTTTTGATCATTCTTTTTCTTCGAGTCCTCAACTCTATCGGTGCTGGTAGGGACGCCCGAGTTCAAACCCTGCTCGAAGTGCGACCGACTGATGTCGGTGACGGACCCCCATCGCCGGTGCCTGAAGTGCTTAGGCCTCGATCACGACGACCGCACCTGTTCCGGCTGCCGTGCCCTGACGTCGAAGGCTAGGCGGGAGCGGTCCCATAAGCGGCTCGAGCTCCGGCAGTCGGCCCGCGCCGCTCCAAGTTCCGGTCCCACGGGAGGTCGAAGGACAGGTCGCGGGGTCATCGCAGCTCCGGGAATGGACACCGGTCGTCGGGGTCCAAGTCCTCAGGTAAAAGGCATGAGAGGTCGGAGACACATCATCGTTCCACCGACCCTCCCGGACGCTCGCACGATGCGGCGGGGGGCTCGGGCGACACCGCCCACGCGGCTCCGCGGGAGTCGTAAGCGTCGCCTCCTGCCTCATACCTTCGGGTCCCTGGGCACGGTGCGACGCCGGAGGAGATCGAGCGGTACCTCATAGCCATGAGGTCCCTCCCTCCTCAGTCGGGTTCTGTGGCGCCTCCGGGTCCAACGGTCCCGACTGGAGGTCCTAGCGGGTCGGGCGCTTCGGCCCCGACGCCATCGGGTACTTCGGTCCCGGCGCCGCAGGACCTCACTGGATCCGGTTCCGGATCCGGGTTGTCGCCGGTCGACCTTACGACCTCACCGGCGCCGGCCCCACAGGGATCGCCCCCGGCGCCCACTGTGGACGCCGTCCCCAATGTTTCCTGCGGTCCGACTCTGGCGCCGGAACGGCGCCACTGGGTGCCGATTCCGTCGGCCTTTGGGGATTTTTATCTCCACGAGGAGGCCCTGTCTACTAATCCTGTTTTACAGGACACAGGTGACGAGGAAGATTGGGAGGGGTCCGAGGACCCTCTGACACGGGAGTGCCAGTCTCAACAGGACTGGACATACGAGCTTGGGGAGGCCGCTGGTATTGACACATCGCCAGACACTGGATTTGTCTCCCCTCCGACTGTGGCTTCGGAGGAGGGGTCAAGATATAGCGTAGTGTTGACGAAGGCAGCCAACGCCTTAAACCTTGAGCTCCCCGTCGTGGCCGTGAGGACTAACCGCCTCACCGAGGTCCTCAAACCGCAGTCAAGCTCCAGCAAGCCTCTGCTGCCGTTCAATGAGGCCTTGTGTGACGTTCTTGTGGGCACCTGGTCCAAGCCCGCCACAGGTCCGCCTGTGGATAGGAACGTGGCCAGACGCTACCGCCCGGCCCCGGGAGACCCATGCTTTTTGTCCACCCACCCCACCCCCGAGAGCCTGGTCATCCAGGCCTCAAATTCCCAGACCGCATTCCCGTCGGCCCGACCGACAGGGAATCCAAGAGATTCTAACAGTTCGGGAAGAAGGTGTTCTCGTCTGTGAGCTTAGGGCTGCGGTCTGTTAATACCGCCTGTCTCTTGGGCCGCTCCACCCACACTCTGTGGGACGCGGTTGCGGACGTGCTGCCACAATGTCCGGAGGAGGTCCGGGCTAAACTCGCCCAAACCCTTGCGGAGGGCCGAGACGCAGCGCGTTATTCCAATTGGTGTGGGCTGGATACAACCGACTCACTGGGCAGGGCGATGGCAACGACGGTGGCGGTTCGCCGCCACGCCTGGTTGAGGTCCGCCAACTTCTCGGCCGATGTCCAGGCTACACTCCTGGACATGCCGTTCGATGGCCGTCGCCTCTTCGGCGACAAGGCAGACCATGCGCTGGAACGGTTTAAGGACTCCAGGGCTACGGCCAAGTCCTTGGGCCTCTCGGCCCCACGCCAGCAATCGGGTGCCTTTCGCTCCTTTCGTGGCCTCGGAAGGGGCGCCACCACACGTGCTGCAGCCACGCGCCACAGAATGTTCAACAGCGCGGTGGCGGCCGTGGAAACCGCCATGGCAGCGGTCGGGGACAACGGCGAGGTCAGTCCACACCTCCCTCCACAGCACCCGCCTCAAAACCTTCCTAGTCTGAGTTTTCAGGCCCAAGTGACTCCTGTGGGAGGCAGGGTTCGCCATCACCTCTCCCACTGGCGCACTATCACATCAGACAGGTGGGTGCTGCAGATCGTCCGAAGGGGCTACTCCCTCCCCTTTGAGGCGACCCCTCCATCCATGCCACCGCAATGCCACCGCGTGTCGGGGGATCACTTGCAACTTCTGTAAGAGGAAGTCACGGCCCTCTTGGCCAAGGGGGCCATCGAGCGCGTTCCTGGGCCAGAAGTAGGGTGTGGATGTTACTCCCACTACTTTCTGGTACCCAAGAAGGGCAAAGGGGGCCCACGCCCTACCTTGGACCTGCGGAACGTCAACTGCTTCATCCTGAAGGAGAAGTTCAAGATGCTGACTTTGGCTCAGATCCTAGCTGCCCTGGACCCAGAAGACTGGTAGCGTTGGACTTGCAGGACGCTTATTTCCACATCCCCGTCCTGCCGGCCCACCGGCGTTACCTGCGGTTCATGGTAGGGCAATAGCACTTTCAGTTTACCTTGCTCCCCTTCGGCCTTACCAGCACCCCACGGGTGTTCACGAAGGTGATGGCGGTGGTCGCAGCCCATCTGCGCAGGTTAGGGGTATCAGTCTTCCCCTACCTAGACGACTGGTTGTTGAAGGCGGGCTCGCCCCAGACAGTCGTCAGCCACCTCCAGACTACGGCCGACCTCCTGCATTTGTTGGGGTTCTCCATCAATGTGCCGAAGTCGCACCTGTGTCCCTCTCAGAAGCTCCTCTTCATCGGAGCGGTTCTCGATTCGGCACAGTTTCGGGTTTACCCACCCGAACAGCGGGTTCGGGATATACAGGCTCTGATTCCCATCTTTCAGCCTTTATCCCGAGTCTCGGTCAGGTTGACGCTGCGGCTTCTGGGGCTGATGGCCTCCTGCATCCTTCTGCTGCATCACGTCCGGTGGCGGATGCGGGCTCTGCAGTGGGACCTGAAGTTTCAGTGGGCCCAGCATCAGGGCAACCATGTCCTGATCTCGGAGGGCACTGCGAGACAACTGGAGTGGTGGCTCACGGACCGCGATTGGGTCAATGGCAGATCCCTCTCCCTACCCCACCCGGAGCACATGGTTGTGACGGACGCGTCCCTCCAGGGCTGGGGAGGCCACATGGGAGAGGCGGAGATCAGAGGCCTCTGGTCTCCGGCGGAGTCCCGGCTCCCCATCAACCTTTTGGAGCTGCGGGCGATTCGTCTAGCACTGAAGGCATTCCTCCCCTCTGTCCGGGGGAGTGTAGTGCAGGTGTTCACGGACAACACCACCGCCATGTGGTACTGCAACAAACAAGGCGGGGTGGGGTCGTGGACCCTTTGCCAGGAGGCTCTGCGCCTCTGACAGTGGCTGGAACATCAGGGCGTGGCCCTGGTTGTTCAACACCTGGCAGGCTCTCTGAATGCCAGGGCGGACGAACTCAGCCGCCGATGCATGATGGATCACGAATAGCGTCTGAACTCGGACGTGGCGCAAGGCCTCTTTCAGCAATGAGGAGAGCCTTGGTTAGATCTATTCGCCACAGAAGAGAACGCACAATGTCATCTGTTCTGCGCGTTGGAATTTCCAAGGCGGCACTCGCTCGGAGACGCTTTTCGTCGCGAGTGGACTTGCGGTCTATTGTACGCCTTTCCGCCTATACCACTTCTGCCCAGAGTGCTGAAGAAGATCAGGCGCGACCGGGCCCAGGTTATCCTTGTGGCTCCGGACTGGGCACGAAGATACTGGTATCCCGAGCTACTCAGCATGTCAGTCGATCCCCCGATTCGTCTGCCTCTTCGGGAGGACCTTCTGTCGCAGCTGCCGGGGGACGGTCCTGCACCCGAACCTGTCCGGTCTCCACCTACAAGCTTGGAGATTGAGCGGCGGCAGTTGAGGCCATTTGACTTACCTCCCGAAGTCTGTGATATCGTTCTGGCAGCCAGGCGTCCCTCCACAAAGTCGGTATATGCCTGCAGGTGGAACAGATTTGTGGCATGGTGTACAGCAAAGGCTGTGGACCCTCTCTCTGCACCCCTTGCTGAAGTTCTACTCTTCCTTCTATCCCTTGCCCAGCAGGGCTCTGCTCTGGGCACTCTTAAGGGGTACCTTTCTGCTCTTTCTGCCTTCTTACGGCTTCCAGATCAGCCTTCCTTATTCAAGTCCCCCATTGTAAATAGATTTCTGAAGGGCATCACACACATGTTCCCTCCTGTTCCCTTCGTGATGCCCCAGTGGGACTTGAATCTTGTTCTCACTTATCTATTGTGTGCTCCCTTTGAGCCGCTCCATAACTATCCTCTCCGTCTTCTCACCCTGAAGACTGCTATCCTGGTTGCCATCACCTCTGCCAGGAGAGTGAGTGAGCTCCAGGCTCTTTCTTCTACTCCACCTTTCCTCTCAGTTCATCCGGACAAGGTGGTGTTGCGCACACCACCTTCCTTTCTGCCCAAGGTTGTCACGGCTTCCACATCGGGCAGTCCATTACTTTGCCCACCTTCTTTCCTCCTCCGCATCGTCTGGACCCAAAACGTGCGCTCTCTTATTACCTAGATCGCACACGCCATTTCCGGGTGGATGACCAACTCTTTGTTGGTTACGTGGGCGCGAAGAAGGGAAATGCAGTACACAAGAGGACCATTTTGCGGTGGATCATCTTGTGTATTCAGGCATGTTACTCCATGGCCAAAAAGGAGCCCCCTGCTGGATTACGGGCTCATTCCACTCGAGTCAACAACTGCCTTGGGCCGAGGAGTCCCCTTACAGGATATTTGCCAGGCAGCTACGTGGGCCTCGCTGCACACGTTCGCAAGACACTACTGCCTGGACAGTCCAGTCCGGAGGAATGGCTTCTTTGGCCGTTCCATCCTCCAGGACTTTCTGGTGTGATATTGGTTCGCAGACCCACCACCGGGGTTGGTATTGCTGGGGTATCTATTCTAAGGTAAGGAATCTATCACTAACGTGTCTCTTTCAGATGCACAAGTTACTACTTGTGTAACAATATATCTGTAAGAGACATTAGTTAGTGATAGATTCCTTACCGACCAACCCATCCTCCCCGTTCTGCGAACCAATATCCAGGGTTAAGGTCATCCCCTTTCAGGGCCCTAGTTTCAGAGCACCAGTGTTGGTTCTATCATGGCTCTGTGTATCTGGCGCGGAAAAGCTGTGTTTCAGAACTGACGTCAGCGTGCATGGGTGGCGTCTAAGTACTCCGACGACGTCATTCCGGCGCTAACGACACGGACGCGGAGCCGCAGACAACGCCTACCGACGCGCAGGGGTATTGCTACGCAAAAATTTCCGGATCCAGTCTGACGTCTGGGGATATTCTAAGGTAAGGAATCTATCACTAACTAATGTCTCTTACAGATATATCGTTACACAAGTCGTAACTTGTGCGTGAGTTTCCGATCTATACATCTGCCAGTGGATTCCTCACCTTGTGAATATCCCCTTGCGTCAGCAACATTCGGAAATTCTTTTTGTAGCTTTGCGCCGACGTGAACGACGTCACAGAGGCACGGCATCGCGCGTGACTCCGCTGATGTCACCGACACCATAATAGGCCCACGCCGGCGTGATGACGTCAGTTCCCTTTTTTCTGCGTCATCGACGCTAACGGTTTTGGGGAATCTCTGTAGCTGTTGGTAACTTTGTTACTATTTTCTCTGTTTTCTTGCTTCTTTGTCTCGTTGAAGTTGTCGACTAAGAAGACCGGGTTCAAGCCATGTGGAGAGTGCGGCAAAATGATGTGGATCACGGACCCGCACGAGGACTGTATCTGGTGCCTGAGTTCGGACCATGTTGTCGAAGGCTGTTCTTCGTGTAAGAAGATGAACCCGAAGGCACTTCGAGAGAGGGGAACTAAACTTCTGATGGCAAAGTTGAGAGGAAGAAAAGAAAAGAAGACTTCGAGATCGCATTCGAGAAGGGCGAGGTCGGGGTGAAGATCCCGCACGGCGTCGCCTTCGAGATCGTCATCCGATCCTGCTTCGAAGTCGAAAAAGAAGCATAAGATGCGAAGGCATGAATCTCGACATCACTCCGGTAAAGATTCGGACTCGAGACTGAAGTCGCCTAAGAAGAAACATGGAAAGGATGTAGTGTCTCCATCACCAGAGGTCTTGGATCCAGAAGGTGAGGCTTTGCCTTTGAAGTCGCAGGCTCAATCTCCGGTTCGGGTTTCGGATCCATCTCAGGCGCCGGCTCCGGCTCAAGAGGATGAAGAGGTCCCTTTGAATGAGGGCTCGATGTCTATGACACATCCACCTGTGGAAGAGGAGGCGAATCCGGAACCTCTGAAGGGTCAGTCTGTGGGTTCTTACCCACCTTTCCCGGCTCCAGGTCAAGACCCTACTGCGTTTTTAACCGCTATGTATGGAGTCTATTCCAGGGCATGGTACCCATCTGGTGCACCGTCTGGTCCCATGGGTCCTCTGGCGTTTCATTTAGGAGTTCCCCACTCCTATGCTCCAGCTCCCTTTATGCCATATATGCCGGCTCCAACGCCGCCTTGGCATTGCTCGGTGCTGCCGAGGTCGTCGACGCCGATACCGCCGTCGCCGGCTCAGAGTCGACCTCGAGAACAGCGCCCTGGGCCTTCGGATTCGATCTCGACGTCGATACCGGCTCCGCCGGAGTCGTTCACGGATCCAACGGCGCGGCTGCTGAAAGAGAGATCCAGAAGGGATGCACAGCGCCTTATAGAGGAGCAAAGATATAGAGAAGCTGAGGCTGAAATGGAAGAAGGTGAGCTTCAGGAAGACTGTTTTGAAGAACTAGGAGAAGCTAGTGGTTTAGAGCTTTCTCCTGATTGGGAGCTGTCATCTGTGTCTGGTGCCCCTTCAAAGGACATTACGCTATACCAAATGGTCATGAGGAAGCCTGCAGAACTTTTAAATTTAACTTTGCCTACAGTGGAATATAAATCCAATCTCTTGACTGAGGTCCTCCATTCAACAAGTTCTGTTATCGAACCATTGCTTCCCTTTAATGAAGCATTAACTGAACCTATTTTGGAGGTTTGGAGCAAGCCTCTTACAGCTCCTTCAGTGGCTAAGAGTGTTGCAAGGAGGTACAGAGTTGCACCTGGTGATCTTGAATTGTTATCCTCGCATCCTTTGCCTGAAAGTCTGGTTATTCAGGCAGCCTGTTCGAAAAAGACTGTGGGTGCATTTCCTCAAGTACATGGGGATAAGGAATCCAATAAACAGGATCAGACTTCGAAGAAGTCTTTCTATTCAGCAAGTATGGCTTTAAAATCGACTAATGTCACTTGCCTTTGGAGGAGATATATACATGCCCTGATGGACTCAGTACAGCTGTTGGCTCCTAAAATTCCTGAGGACAGCAGGAAGGATTTTAATGAGGTATTGGCTGATGCACAGGCGGCTGCTCGCTAAGTGATTCAGAGTGGTCTAGACACTGTTGATTCAGTTGCTCGCAACATGGGAACTGCTGTTGCCTCTAGAGGGACTGCCTGGCTGAAGTCATCTGACTTTTCTGCGGATGTTCAGGCTGCATTGTTGGATTTGCCTTTTGATGGTGTTGGACTTTTTGGTAAAAAAGCTGATGCAGCTTTGGAAAGACAGTAGGGCTACTGCCAAATCTTTGGGGCTGCAGACCAGAGGTTCATCAACTAAAAGGTATAGAGGTTTTGGGCGTTCTTCTTTTCGTCCCTCCCGTCAAGTTCAACAGCAGCAGCAGCAACAGCAAAAACTGCTGTATAAGTCATACAGGGGTAAGCAAAGAGCTCGTCCTCGGACGTCAAGCCTCCTCCTCTTCCACCTCTTCCAACCCCCCAGCCACAGAAAAGCAGCCCTAGATACGCCATTCCGGATCATGCAGGTCCTGTAGGGGGTCGGCTTACCTATTTTCTACAGGATTGGGAATCGGTTACATCAGATCTTTGCGTTCTCAATCTCGTAGAAAATGGTTATGCTCTTCCCTTTCGGGAACTCTCTCCGAATTACCCTCCTTGCCAAGGTTTTTGCACGGAGGAACACCTGTTACTCCTGCAGGAGGAAGTCCAGACACTGTTGAGAAAGGGTGCGGTAGAGATGGTTCCTGAGCAGGAAAGGGGTCAGGGATGCTACTCCCGGTATTTCCTGATACCCAAGAAGGATGGCAGACTTCGTCCAATCCTGGATCTCAGGATCTTGAACCTTTACCTAAAACAGGAGAAGTTCAAGTTACTCATGTTTTAAAGGCACTGATGGAAGAAGACTGGATGCTGGATGGTGTCAATAGACTTGCAGGATGCATATTTTCACATCCCTATCCTGCAGTCACACAGGAAGTATCTCCGTTTTACGGTAGGATCGCAACATTACCAGTTTGTAGTCCTACCGTTTGGCCTTACTACTGCGCCTCGAGTCTTTCCCAAGGTGATGGCAGCACATCTCAGAAGATCGGGGATACTGGTATTCCCGTATCTGGACGATTGGCTAATCAAAGCATAATCTCAAGGGAAGGTGCTCCATCATCTGCAAGAGACAAGTCAGTTGTTGAACAGGTTGGGTTTTTCGATAAATGTACCCAAATCTCACCTTGTGCCTTCCCAGCGCAACCTGTTCATAGGTGCGGTACTGGATACAACTGTCTGTAGTGCATTCCCACCTCCTCAAAGGATTCGCGACATACAGGAGTTGATTTCTTTATTTTTCAATGGAGCGGTCGATCCAGTCCTGAAGGTCCTTCGCCTGCTCGGTCTGATGGCTTCCTGCATTCTGTTGGTCAACAATGCTCTCAGGGAGTCTGAGAATCTCCAGAGAAACTGCAGCGGATCTTACTTGGTGGGGAGTGGAAGGCAACCTGTCTCAAGGAAAACCCTTTCAACTGCCTCCAACAGTGATAACGGATGCATCTTCCAATTCGATCCACTAACTCGCATCTTCACTTTAGGAAGCAGCTTAAAACGTGGCTATTCCAGCAAGCCTACTCCACCTAAGCCTTTACCCACATAGAGCTCAGTCCCAGAAGCGCCAAGAAACCGATCAGGTGAACAATGCGCTATACAAATATTTTAACATAACATCCACTCTAGGGCGGGGTGCTCATCTGGGGGATCTGGAGGTCAAGGGTCTTTGGTCTCCAGAGGAAAGATTGCTTCATATCAATCTTCTTGAGTTGCGGGCGATACGTTTGGCACTCAAGGCCTTCCTCGCTTCCCTTTGCGGTTGGTCGGTTCAAGTCCTAACGGACAACACCACCGCGATGTGGTATGTCAACAAACAGGGAGGAGTAGGGTCGCAGTGTCTCTGCAGAGAGGCTCTGCGTCTCTGGATTTGTCTGATGGCAAATCATCTGGCCGGAGTTCTGAACGTGCATGCAGAGAGTCTGTCGGCAGTTATCAGCCTACCACGAGTCAAGGCTCCATCTGGAGGTAGTTCGTCACGTCTTTCGGACATGGGGAACTCCTCAGGTGGATCTGTACGCCACTCGTGAGAATGCTCACTGCTCATCATTCTGCAGTCTCCAGTATCCGATGCAGGGGAGCTTTGGGGACGCGTTTCAGTTGAGTTGGGACTCAAGACTCCTTTACGCGTTTCCTTCCATACCCTTGATTCCTCAGGTTCTGAGGAAGATTCGCCAAGACCGGGCCCAAGTCATATTGGTCGCCCCGGATTTGCAAAGAAGGGTGTGGTACACAGATCTTCTCTACCTCTTCTTGTGCCCGCCACTCCGTCTCCCTTTCAGGGCAGATCTCCTCTCTCAGATGGAGGGGCAGGTTCTACACCCCCACCTCCAGACCTTACACCTTCATACCTGGAGATTGAACTGGGCAACCTGAATTCCTTTTCTCTCCCACCTGATGTGGTGGATGTCATTTTATCGGCCAGGCGTGACTCCACCAAATCTATCTATTCATACAGATGGTCTAAATTTGTCACTTGGTCTGGAGAGAAATCTGTTGACCCTTTGAAGGCTCGTTTATCTGATATACTGCAATTTGCTCTTTCTTTGGCGCAGCAAGGGTTTGCTGTTGCCACAGTCAAGGGTTATCTTTCGGCTTTGTCTGCATTTCTTTTTTGCCCGATCATCCGTCATTGTTCAAATCTCCTGTGGTTTTAAGATTTTTGAAGGGCCTTACAAATAAATTTCCTTCTACTCCCTTATTGTGACTCAATGGGACTTAAATCTAGTGCTTACTTTCCTGATGGGTTCTCCTTTCGAACCTTTGCACAAATGTCCCTTGAGACTTTTGTCTTTTAAGACTGTTTTCCTGGTTGCTATTACCTCGGCAAGGAGGGTAAGTGAGCTTCAAGCTCTTAGTTCAAAGCCCCCATTCTTGACCATTCATGCTGAATGAATGGTTGTTAAGACCAGGGCTGCTTTTCTGCCTATGTTTGTGACTCCCTTCCATCTAGGACAGTCTATTACCCTTCCTACCTTCTATCCTCCCCCTCACCCTTCCAAGGAGGAAGAGAGACTTCATCGTCTGGATCCTAAGAGGGCGGTGAGCTTCTACCTATACAGAACCAGAGAGTTCAGGGTGGATGACCAGCTCTTTGTTGGATTTGCTGGCTGCAAGAAAGGAAGAGCTGTGCACAAGCACACACTTTCAAGATGGATCATACTATGCATCAAGATCTGCTACTCCCTGGCGGGTAAGGAACCTCCAGAGGTTATAAGGGCTCATTCTACTACAGCAAAGTCTTCAACATCTGCTTTGTCTAGGGGTGTGCCTATAGAGCATATTTGTAGAGCGGCAACTTGGACCTCCCTCCACACTTTCGCGAAGCATTACTGCTTGGATTCCGAGGTGAGGAGGGATGGCCACTTTGCGCGTTCTGTCCTCCAGGATTTTCTGGTATAGGAGAGTGGACACCCTCCTCCGGGAGTGGGGACTGCTGTAGCACTCTATTCACAAGGTGAGGAATCCACTAGCAGATGTATCTATCAGAAGAACAAGTTACTTACCTTCGGCAACGCTTTTTCTGGTAGATACAGTATTTGCCTGTGGATTCCTCACATGCCCACCCGCCTCCCCGTTGTCCACTCTTCTATACCTTAGATAATGGCAATGTTTTAATGTTTTTATGTTACTCACAAAAATAGTGTTTTATTCTACTTGAATTTCTGCATTGTCTTTACACTGTGTGTGTTATCTGAACTATTGTATACTGTGTATATATCTACTATTGTCGGTCCATCAGTGTGCCTCGAAGGACCCGAGAAAAGGGCAGAACTGTCATCACGCCGGCGTGGGCCTATTATGGTGTCGGTGACGTCAGCGGAGTCGCGCGCGATGCCGTGCCTCTGTGACCACGTCCACGTCGGCGCGAAGCTACAAAAAGAATTTCCGAATGTTGCTGACGCAAGGGGATATTCACAAGGTGAGGAATCCACAGGCAGATACTGTATCTACCAGAAAAAGCATTACCGAAGGTAAGTAACTTGTTCGTTAGATTCCTTACCGCCAAACCCATCCTGCCCATTATGCGAACCGATATCTAGGGTTAAGGTATCTCCCTTTGAGGGCCCTAGTTTCATGGCACCAGTGTCGGTTTCTTGCATGACTCTGCATTCTTGGCGCGGAAAACTATGTACAGAATTGATATCAGCTCAAGAGGGCGGCGCCTAAGTACTCCGGCGACGTCATCCTGGCCATCACGATGCCGACGACGGACACGGAGCCGCAGACGACGCTTACCGACGCGCAGGGGTACTGCTGACGAAAACTTTCCAGCTCCGGTCTGATGCCTGGGGATAGTCTAAGGTAAGGAATCTAACACTAACTACTGTTTCTTACAGATATATTGTTACCGAAGGTAAGTAACTTGTGCATTCAGGCTATGATTCCGATCTTTCAGCCACTAACCTGGGTTTCAGTCAGGATGACCCCCCGGCTCCTGGGCCTAATGGCTTCCTTCATCCTACTAGTGCAACACGCCAGATGGCATATGCGTGCTCTGCAGTGGGACCTGAAGATCCAGTAGGCACAGCATCAAGGCAACCTGTCCGATCCCTTCCAGATCTCAGAGGGCACTGCACGACAATTGCAGTGGTGGCTCACAAATTGCGAGTGGGTCAATGGCAGATCCCTCTCCCTTCCCCAACCGGATCACACAGTGGTGATGGATACGTGCCTCCTGGGATAGGGCAGATACATGGACGAGGCGGAGATCAGAGGCCTCTGGTCTCCGACGGAGTCCCGGCTCCACATTAACCTTCTAGAGCTTCGGGCAATCCGACTTGTACTGAAAGCATTCCTTCCCTCTGTCCGGGGAAGTGTAGTGCAGGTGTTCACGGACAACACCACCACCATGTGGTACTGCAACAAACAGGGCGAGGTGGGGTCGTGGACCCTATGTCAGGAGGCTCTCTCCGCCTCTGGATATGGCTGGCACATCAAGGCATTTCCTTGGTGGTTCAACACCTGGCAGGTTCTTTGAACGCCAGTGCGGACGGACTCAGACGCCAGTGCATGATGGATCACGAATGGCGTCTGAACTCGGACGTGGCGCAATGTCTCTTTCTGCAGTGGGGAGAACCTTTGTTAGATCTATTTGCCGCCGAAGAGAACGCGCAATGTCATCGGTTCTGCGCGTTGGAATTTCCAAGGCGGCGCTTACTTAACAACGCTTTTCTTCACAAGTGGAGCTGAGGTCTTTTTTACGCCTTTCTGCCTATACCACTTCTGCCCAGATTGCTGAAGAAGATCCGGCGCGACTGGGCCCAAGTTATTCTTGTTGCTCCGGATTGGGCACGAAGATACTGGTATCCCAAGTTACTCAGCATGGAGATTGATCCCCCGATCCAACTGCCTCTTCGGGAGGATCTTCTGTCGCAGCAGCAGGGGATGGTCCTCCACCCAAACCTGTCCGGCCTCCACCTCCATGCGTGGGGATTGAGTGGCGACAGTTGACAGCTTTTGACCTTCTTTCCGAAGTCTGTGATATTATTCTGGCAGCCAGGCGTCCCTCCACTAAGAAGGTATACGCCTGACGTTGGAACAAATTTGTGGCATGGTGCACAGCAAAGGCTGTTGATCCCCATTCGGACCCTCTTTCTAAGGTTCTTCTGTTCCTTCTCTCTGTGGCCCAGCAGGGCTCTGCTCTTGGCTGTATCAAGTGTTATCTCTCGGCCATTTCTGCCTTTCTACGGCTTCCAGATCAGCCTTCTCTTTTTAAGTCCCCGTTTGTTAATCGCTTCCTGAAAGGCATTACACACACGTTTTCTCCCGTGCCTTTCGTAATGCCTCAATGGGGCTTAAATCTTGCCTTGACCTTTCTGATGTGTGCTCTCTTTTAGCCACTTCATAACGGTCCCTTACATCTTCTTACTCTCAAGATGGCTTTCCTTACATCTTCTTACTCTCAAGATGGCTTTCCTAGTGGCTATCACCTCTGCCAGAAGAGTGAGTGAGCTCCAGGCTCTTTCTTCTGAACCTCCTTCTCTCTCTCTTCATTCGGACAAGGTGTTTTTAAGGACTCGTCCTTCTTTCTTGCCAAAGTTTGTCACGTCCTTCCACATCGGGCAGAACATCACTTTGCCTACCTTCTTTCTGCCTCCGCATCCTTCAAAAGAGGAAGAGCGGCTCCACTGTCTGGACCCAAAACGTGCGCTCTCGTTCTCTCCACGCCACTGGAGTCAAGCTATCCTGGCTGAAGACGACTGATAGCCAGAAACCGGTCTTAGGATGCTTGATTCCGGTGCAGGGAAGACATGGCTTGGCAATTCGGGCTGGACTGTTCCCATGAGGCACAGGGTCAAGGCTGATTTGCATATGGCCATGTCTGAACTGGGGTGGTGTGGAGTGCAAAAAAACAATGGATTTAGGCCCAGATCTCTGTACTGGTGTGAATGTAGGACATTGTTCTGCATTCTGTTCATCAGCTGTTGTTTTTGCATTTGTCACCCCAAGTGGGACGGGTATGCTCAGACGTGAGTCCCGTGCTTTCCACGCTACTGGAGTCAAGCTATCCTGGCTGAAGATGGCTGATAGCCAGAAAGTGGTCCTAGGATGCTCGATTCCGGTCCAGGGAAGACATGGCTTGGCAGTTCGGGCTGGACTGTTCCCATGAGGCACAGGGTCAAGGCTGATTTGCATATGGCCATGTCTGAACTGGGGTGGTGTGGAGTACAAAAAAACAATGGATTTAGGCCCAGATCTCTGTACTGGGGTGAATGTATGACATTGTTCTGCATTCTGACCATCAACTGTTGTTTTTGCACTAGTTCTATCTGAAGCACACACAACAGTTCCGGGTGGATGACCAACTTTTTGTTGGCTACATGGGCGCCAAGAAAGGTCGGGCGGCGCACAAACGGACCATCTCTCGGTGGGTCGTTCTGTGCATCAAAGCCTGTTACTCGTTGACTAAGAAGGAGCCTCCTGTGTGGCTGCGTGCCCATTCTACCAGGGCCACGGCAGCCGTTACTGCCTTGGGACGCGGCTTCCCCTTGCAGGGCATCTGTCGGGCATCTACGTGGGCCTCCCTGCACACGTTTACCAAGCATTATTGCCTTGACAGACAAGTCCGGAGAGACGGCTTCTTTGGCCGCTTGTTCTCCTTTGACTTTCTGTTGTGGTCTTTGTTTGCAGACCCACCACCGGGGTTGGTATTGCTGGCATATCTTTTCTAAGGTAAGGAATCTATCACTAACATGTCTCTTTCAGATGCACAAGTTATTTACTTGTGTAACTATAGATCTGTGAGAGACATTAGTTAGTGATGGAATCCTTACAGCCCCACCCATCCTCCCCGTTCAGGAAACTGATTTCCAGGGTTAAGGTCATCCCTTTCAGGGCCCTAGTTTCATGGCACCAGTGGTCAGTTTCTTGCATGGCTCTGCGTTCCTGGCGGGGAAAGTCGTGTACAGAACTGACGTCAGCGTGCATGGGTAGCCTCCGTGATGTCATCTCGGTGCCTATGACGCCAGCGACGGACGTGGTTCCGCACGATGGCACCTTCTGAACTTTCTGGATCCAGTCTGACGCCTGGGGATATTCTAAGGTAAGGAATCTATCACCAACTAATGTTTCTTACAGATATATCGTTACACAAGTAAGTAACTTGTGCAACAAGTACCGCAGGGAGAGAGGACAGAGAGAAAAGGCACATTAACACAATACAGAGATTTATATTTACCTAGGATGGTACAAGATCGGACCCCTCTGGCCAAGAGTTATGGACCTCTTGGGAAATTCAGGTTATAGGTTCAGGACTGGGATAGGACAGGACAGGTAGCCTCTTCTGGATTCAACGCCTTCGTCTCACCCCTCTCTGATTCTAATTTCCTCCTCGATTCTTCTGCACACTTATTTCTAATTCTATCACCTCCTCATTTCTTCCGCGATCATCTTTCTAATTTTATTTGTTGAAAATTCTAAGTCTGCTTCTTTAGGTATTTCGATCAGCAATCGGACAGAATCTCTATCTCTCAGCGTTCTAGCAGGGATTGAGCTTACTAATCTAACTTACTACTCCAATTATACTTTCTTAGTGGCATGATCCACCCCTAAATGTTTCAACCTTCTGAAACTCCTAATTCTGATTGGACAAGCCGAGGGGATGATCATAACACCATGCTAAGTTTAATACTTTTTCTTAAGACCTTTGTCTTATGTTTCCGCATGTTAGACCTGGTGCCTTGGCGGGAGTCTCCCTTCCACTTTTTGCTGATGTGCCTCAGATGTTTTTGCTGGTGTTCGATGCTCAGGGCACTGCGCCACGGCCAATCCGTGCCGCAGTGCAAGTGCTCCCAATATAAAGTGTATCCGTAATTGATGTCCATTATTGGCTTATTTGGTTTACTGTCAGGCCCCAGTAATGTGCACAAGGAATGCCGGGGCTTGTAGATACAAATGCCGCTAGTGGGCCTGCAGCGCTGTTTGCGCCACCCACCGAAGCGGCCTCGTAAAAGATGTCTCGGGTCTGCCATAGCAGACCCTGCGTACGGTCTGGTACTGTCACGCTGACTGCGCAAGTGCACACACTTGCCAGTCCCTAAACCTTCCCTAACCTTCATATCAGTCACCCCTATGGGTTGCCTACCGGCCAGGTGCATTGTAAGCGTAAGGTAGGACAAGCCCTGATGTGTGTGGCATGTCCTAGTAGTGAATTACCGCCCTTTTTAGTTCTTCACTATTGAAGGGCTGCCTGTTCTCTTAGGCCAAGGTGAGCTGCTGGAATTATTACACGCTATAGTCCCGGCCGGCTCAGGGTACACGGTGGCACATCAAGTTTGGTATGCCTGAACTCAGAATAATAAAATACTTTCTTTAGCAAGGTTTATATTAATATCCTGTGTTTGCAAATGCTACTTTTAGAAAGTTAGCATTTGCTCGCCTTACTATTTCAGCCCGCCTCTGCCAGGATGTGTATCTGTTGTCTGGGTTTGTGTGAGTGACAGGGCTGGGGAATTCCCGGGGACATTCGGGTTACCAGGTGATGAATAGGGGGCTTACACCAGGATGAGTGGGCGGAGAAGTCCTTGACTCTGAATAGGGTTGTGCTCCACCACCACAATACTGGCTCCACCTCCTGCGGAGCGTCTAATGTCCCTGCCCTGCACCCTGAAAGAAGACGACAGCTTCCTGTCAACAGAGTACTCCAAAACCAGTTGAACCAGGCTCAGGCCCCCTGGCCTGCCAAGACAAAAGAAACCGAGTATAAAGATAGGAGCCCTGCTCCTAAGAAATTAGATCCAGTTTGACCACGACGAACCTCTGTCTGACTAGAAGGACCAAGAGAAGCTGAGGAAAGGAAACCTGCAGAAGTGCCTTGTTGAGGACGGAGAGGAAAAGACCAGAGAGGACTTTGAAGACTTGTGCCTGCAACTATCTCCAAGGGCTTGATCACAAGCTTGCCCCCTGAACGGAACCCCAGGACCATTGGGTTCTATTCTGCCTGTGCCCGTTTGCTGTTGGGCCTTTAGTTCTTATTCCCTCGCCGGAGTTGTGACTCGGGTGTCTTCGCCCTCCAAGGTCGTGACAGCTCGGAGCCTGGTCTCCCCGCTGCAGAGAGCCCCGCTCAAGTTTGAGTCGCTCTCTGCTTCAGAGCCGGGCCGCCCGCTCTCCTGTCATCTCGCCTGCTACGGAGCACGCTGTGCGCCTCTCATCTTCTCCCGCCAGAATCTGCTCGGAGTGCATCTGATAGCCTCGGACGGTCCGTACGTCGTAACGTACCAGACTGTCTCGCTTTGCCCTCCTGCATACCAAGGCTGTGCCGCACCTCAAGAAAGGCATTCCGTACTGTGGTACCGAAGGCCCGGTGTTGCACCCGTCTGCCCAAGAACGCGATGCCCCACACAGATCCACAGGTACGACCTGACGTGTTAAGACGTAGTACGCCCGCAGGCCTGAACGGCACCTCGCGAGCTGCATCAGGCCCCGGATCGCCACAACCCTTCACACCGTCCCGCTCACCCGCCTCGCACCTCCAGAGGGCTCCGAGCCGGATAGATCCTTTGGAGAACCGTTGGCCTCGTCCCGGGTCCGCACTCCCCAGTAGCCGCGCCTGAAACGCCTCGAACACTCATTGCAAGGTACACTTGAACTCTATCCCGAGTTCTCATCAGATCCAGGGTCCGCAACGTTTGTTTTCCCTGCCATCGTACCTTGCTAACCAACAACACTTAAGAACAATCGCCTATTTAAATGTGGTGGCCTTCAATCGCTAAACGTTATATGGTCTTGTGATAATTCTGCATATGAAGTATTTTTACATAAAGTCTACGTATTTTTGATACAATCCTACGACTGGTGTCCGTCTGTGGTGGGTCAGTGGGTTTCCTGTATGCGATCATAAATGCCTAACTAAACTATCGCGCTGAAGATTAGCCTTGTCTGCTCGCGCCACACTACCTAGAGGGTGAGCAAGGGTTATTTCTAAAGGAGTAGTTCTCTTACCCTGCCTAGAGTGGTGGGTCCCTGTTTGCCACAAGTGCATACCTGTGCCAACCAGAGACCCCCGATTCTAACACCGCCCATTAATTTGTTTCCAACATTGGTGACAGCGGTGAGGATTGCGAATTTGCATTTATGATTTATGTACAGTAAATTCCTGATCACCACATAGTGAGAGCAGACCTATAACGAAGCCACAGATGTATTGTTTTGCCGAGAGATCTCGTGTCGTCAAACCATGCCTGGTTCACTTCCCGTGAGATCACCCTCTATCATCTCTGGATTAGATGACGTCGACAGGGAAGGGCTTGAAAATTACAAAGTAGAGCAGCTGAAAAATGTCTGCCTAAAGTTCCGGGTCGCCCAAACCGGGTGCAAAAACAAAGCCCAAATCATCAAGGCACTGAGAGCCTGGAAAGAATCGAGAGAGCCAGAGAATCAGCTGGTGGTGGATCCACCAGATAACCTTGTCGAGGTGCACGGAGGCCTGTCACCAGAGGAGCGGGCGGACAAGGCCGCGATCAGAGCGCTTTGGACTGGGTAAGAGTGGTCTGTTTAACTCAGACACTCTGTTCATCACCACCCCCCTTTTTGTAAATCGTTTTTGGCCACTATAGGTGTGGCAGGGTATACTCAGACATGAGTCCCTTTCTCACTGCTCCATCAGGATTCAAGCAAGCCGGGCCGAAGAAGGCTGAAATGCCAGAAACCGGTCCCTGGTAGCTTGTCTCCTTTCTGGTGAAGAATTGGCTAGGTAGTTTAATCTGCCCTGTTCCCATGATGCACTGGGCCAGGGACAGACTGATTTGCATATAGCCAGGTTCTGAGCTGGGATGGGGCAGTGAGATAAATAACGGTGATGGATCAAGCCCTGATCTTTGGACTGGGTAAGAGTGGTCTGTTTAACTCAGACACTCTGTTCATCACCACCCCCCTTTTTGTAAATCGTTTTTGGCCACTATAGGTGTGGCAGGGTATACTCAGACATGAGTCCCTTTCTCACTGCTCCATCAGGATTCAAGCAAGCCGGGCCGAAGAAGGCTGAAATGCCAGAAACCGGTCCCTGGTAGCTTGTCTCCTTTCTGGTGAAGAATTGGCTAGGTAGTTTAGTCTGCCCTGTTCCCATGATGCACTGGGCCAGGGACAGACTGATTTGCATATAGCCAGGTTCTGAGCTGGGATGGGGCAGTGAGATAAATAACGGTGATGGATCAAGCCCTGATCTTTGGACTGGGTAAGAGTGGTCTGTTTAACTCAGACACTCTGTTCATCACCACCCCCCTTTTTGTAAATCGTTTTTGGCCACTATAGGTGTGGCAGGGTATACTCAGACATGAGTCCCTTTCTCACTGCTCCATCAGGATTCAAGCAAGCCGGGCCGAAGAAGGCTGAAATGCCAGAAACCGGTCCCTGGTAGCTTGTCTCCTTTCTGGTGAAGAATTGGCTAGGTAGTTTAGTCTGCCCTGTTCCCATGATGCACTGGGCCAGGGACAGACTGATTTGCATATAGCCAGGTTCTGAGCTGGGATGGGGCAGTGAGATAAATAACGGTGATGGATCAAGCCCTGATCTTTGGACTGGGTAAGAGTGGGCTGTTTAACTCAGACACTCTGTTCATCACCACCCCCCTTTTTGTAAATCGTTTTTGGCCACTATAGGTGTGGCAGGGTATACTCAGACATGAGTCCCTTTCTCACTGCTCCATCAGGATTCAAGCAAGCCGGGCCGAAGAAGGCTGAAATGCCAGAAACCGGTCCCTGGTAGCTTGTCTCCTTTCTGGTGAAGAATTGGCTAGGTAGTTTAGTCTGCCCTGATCCCATGATGCACTGGGCCAGGGACAGACTGATTTGCATATAGCCAGGTTCTGAGCTGGGATGGGGCAGTGAGATAAATAACGGTGATGGATCAAGCCCTGATCTTTGGACTGGGTAAGAGTGGTCTGTTTAACTCGACACTCTGTTCATCACCACCCCCCTTTTTGTAAATCACCACATAGTGAGAGCAGACCTATAACGAAGCCACAGATGTATTGTTTTGCCGAGAGATCTCGTGTCGTCAAACCATGCCTGGTTCACTTCCCGTGAGATCACCCTCTATCATCTCTGGATTAGATGACGTCGACAGGGAAGGGCTTGAAAATTACAAAGTAGAGCAGCTGAAAAATGTCTGCCTAAAGTTCCGGGTCGCCCAAACCGGGTGCAAAAACAAAGCCCAAATCATCAAGGCACTGAGAGCCTGGAAAGAATCGAGAGAGCCAGAGAATCAGCTGGTGGTGGATCCACCAGATAACCTTGTCGAGGTGCACGGAGGCCTGTCACCAGAGGAGCGGGCGGACAAGGCCGCGATCAGAGCGCATGGAGTTGAGATGGCAAGATTAACCGGACAGATGGCAATGGCGGAGAAGAAACTCCAGCTAGAGCATGAGATACGACTCAAAGAAGTGGAGCTGAAATCAAAAAGCTTGGACACAGCTCCTGGTGGCAGCACAACTCCAGTGCAGGTAGAGTCAAGGTTCTACGTACCGAAAGATGTGGTGAAGGAGTACTTTAAGGGGGATGACATAGGGCAGTGGTTTCGGGCCTACGAGGTAGCCATGTCCTCCCACCGGATCCATGAGAAGGATGGAAGGTTGTGGGGGCGGTTCCTGACTGAGGGGGCGGGACACCCTGCTAGATCTCCCTTCCGAGGTATGTAATTCCTACCCACACATGAAAGATGCCTTAACGACCAGGTTTGGGTTAACCCCGGAGATGTACCGACAGAGGTTTAGGGGTTGTACTTAGATTCCTGGGGATACTTATGTGGAGTATGTGACCTTTTTCTGCAGAGCGCTGGATGGTTGGGTGAAGGGTAGCAAAGTGGATGATTTTCAAGGGCTTCTTGATTTAGTAGCATGTGAGCACTTGTCCGCTAATTGTTTTCTTGAGCTACGCCAGCACCTGATCGATAGCAAGCTGTCCAACCCGAGGAAGCTTGCTGAGGAAGCGGACCGGTGGCTCAGTACCAGGGTCCACAAGGGTCCAGTGGGAGACTCAGCCAAAGGTGGGCAGGGTCCCCATCAGAAGAGTGGGCGGACAGGGGAAAACAGAAAGGGTTCAACAGAGGCTCCCAAAGTAATCCCCAAGGGAACCAAGGGAAAGGATCTCAGCCTCCTCCACCCCCGAAGCAGAACGGGGCCCGACAGGTAAACCTGTTCAAAGAGGGCCCATCACCTGTTTTAGGTGCGGCGACCAGGGTCACATTGCCACTGATCCTAAGTGTCGCTTATTTGGAAAAACCCGCACCCACTGGTGCTCCACCCCGGCAAATAGCTAGCGTTAATTTTGGGGAGGAAGTAACAATCCCAGGGGGTGGGGATCCCGTACAGCCACCCTAGTCTCGCTAGGAGACAGTGAGATGGTCCCCGAGAACTACCTCCCCAGTAACACTAAAAAATATGGGCAGGTAGTGACCATCAACAGTAAGAAGGCGGAGGCTCTTCGAGACACTGGAGCCAGTGTGACTGCTGTCCGGCAGCACTTGGTGTCTCAGGAGCAGGTGGTACCGCACGCCTACTGTAGGGTTGTCAATGCTGACAATTCTGAGAGCCAGTGTCCGATGGCTCAGGTTCCCTTTGAGTGGGTGGGGGACTCTGGTACTCTGCAAGTCGCTGTGAGGACCTCCATGCCTGCATGCCTGTAGATTGTCTGCTAGGGAACGATTGGGAGAACCCCCTTGGGGAAAGGTGTAGAAAACGACCCATCTGCGGATGGTGGGTCTACCCGACTGGGCATGCATGATTACCCCATCCATGGCAGCCAGTAGGGGTGTTGAAGACGTCCTGGAGCCTGAGGGAGAGGCCCGGGAACCGGCCTTAGAGAGAAGGCGCAGGGGGCGCGTACAGCCGCCCCAGCTGTTCCCACGGCCCAGGAGGAGGCAGACCTCAAGGGGGATGCCCTGGAGCCTACCGGGGAACAGATTGCCGAACTGGGAGGCCTGCCTGAGCTGACTCATTGGCAGCAAGAAGGAGGTCCCTCCAGGGATGTATTCTGCAAGGAGCAGAGAGAGTGCCCTTCTCTCGTGGGTATGCAGCAGCAGGTTGCAGACCAGGCCAATGGTGTTCAGTCCGGAAAAAACTTAGTCTACTGGGAGAACGATCTCCTGTATTCAGAGCCTAAGGCTGCTGAACCTGGGTCAGCCTGTGTGCTGGTGGTACCCCAGAAGTTCAGAGCCTTCCTACTTGGGCTGACTCATGATGTACCGTTAGCAGGACATTTGGGGATGGACAAGACCTATGACAGGCTTGTCACCCACTTCTATTGACTCCAAATGCACAGGAGCTCAGATGCTCACTGTAGGACTTGCCAGGCAAGTGGTAAGTGTGGAGGGAAGAACAAGGCTCCCCTCCAGCCATTCCCCGTCGTCAGTACCCCATTCCAGCGAGTGGGAATTGACTTTGTGGGGCCTCTGGACCCCAAGACTGCCATGGGCAACAGGTTCATCCTGGTCTTGGTGGACCATGCCACCCGGTACCCGGGAGCCATCCCTCTGAGGACAGTGACGGCCCACTTGGTGGGACGAGCACTGATGTGAATTTTCTCCCGAGTGGGATTCCCTCTAGAGGTGGTATGTGACAGGGCACCAATTTCATATCAAAATATTTGAAATCCCTTTTGCAAGAGTGTGGTGTAACCTACAAGTTCACCACCCCTTACCAACCCCAAGGAAACGGGTTGGTTGAGAGATTCAACCGCACCCTAAAAGGCATGATCATGGGCCTAGAAGGACCAATGAGGTGTAAGTGGGACGTCCTCTTGCCATGCCTGCTCTTTGCGTACCGAGAGGTGCCACAGAAGTCGCTCGGGTTCAGTCTGTTCGAACTTTTGTACGGTCACCCGGTCCGAGGACCTCTGAGTCTGGTTAGGGAAGGCTGGGAGCAATCTCCCAGGAAACCTCCCCAGAATGTATACAGTTACATGCTGGCCTTCCGAAACCAGATCGGCTATTCAGGCAACTTGCTGAGGCAAATCTGGAAGCCAGCCAGGAAGAGATGAAGCAGTGGTACGACCAGAATGCCACTCTAGTAGAGCTTCAACCTGGACAAAAGGTGTGGGTCTTGGCCCCAGTGGAGCCTTGTGCACTTCAGGATAAGTGGACAGGTCCATTTGAGGTTGTGGAGCGCAAAAGTCCTGTCACCTACCTGGTGAACTTGCAAACTCCCAGGAACCCTCTAAGGTCCTACATGTTAACCGCCTTAAGCCCCCCACTTGGAGAGATCCGAAGTGGGCATGCTCTTGGCAACCAATGACGGAATGGAGGAGGAGACCGAACCTCTTCCGGACCTCTTGGTAGCCTCCGAGCGTGATGGGTCAGTGGACGGAGTCAACCTCTCCCCTCCCTGACCCCTGAGCAACAGAGTGGCTGCTGCCAGCTGCTGGGGCAGTTCCCTGACTTGTTCTCCCTGGTTCCCGGTGTCACAGATTGGTGCGTCCATGATGTGGACACAGGAGACTGTTTGGCGGTGAAGCACAAGGTTTACCGCGTGACTGACAAGGTAAGAGCCTGTATCAAGGAGGAAGTCTCAAAGATGTTTGCTCTCGGGGTGATTGAGTCCTCCAGCAGTCCTTGAGCCAGTCCAGTGGTCTTGGTCCCAAAGGCTGCAGCGCCGGGTGCCACACCCGAACTCCGGTTCTGTGTGGACTATCGAGGACTCAACTCGGTCACGAAGACCGACGCGCACCCCATCCCCAGAGCTGATGAGCTCATCGATCGGTTGGGGGCTGCCCGGTATCTCAGCACGTTTGAATTAACGTCTGGGTACTGGCAGATCGCCTTAACTGACGGGGCCAAAGAAAGGTCAGCGTTCTCTACCCCAGACGAGCATTTCCAGTTTCGGGTTATGCCATTTGGAATGAAGAACGCCCCAGCCACCTTCCAGAGGTTGGTCAACCAGGTGTTGTTTGGACTGGCCGCGTTCAGTGCCGCCTACCTGGACGACATCGCAGTGTTGCGCGGTACATGGGAAGAACACTTGTGACACCTATGGGAAGTGTTGACGGCACTGCGCAAGGCAGGCCTCACGATCAAGGCAAGCAAATGTCAGATCGGACAGGGTTCCGTGGTGTACTTGGGACACCAAGGTGGGAGCGGCCAGGTGGCGCCCCTTGAGCCCAAGATTGAGACCATCCTGAATTGGGAACCCCCCAAGACCCAAACGGAGGTGAGGGCCTTCCTCGGACTCACCGGGTACTACATGAGGTTTGTCAAGGGGTATGGCAGCATCGTTGCCCCCTTGACAGAGCTGACTTCGAAGAAGCAGCCCCGGAAATTGATCTGGACTGACGCCTGTCAGGAAGCATTTGACACCCTGAAAGCGGGCATGTGCATGGAGCCAGTGTTCCTGGCTCCTGATTTCTCCAAAGAGTTCCTAGTACAGACAGACGCTTCAGAGCATGGGGTAGGGGCTGTTCTTTCACAGATGACTGAGGAGGGCTGGGACCAACCTGTAGCCTTCATCAGTAGGAGGTTCCTTTAACGGGAACGAAGGTGGAGTGCGATTGAGAGAGAAGCTTTCGCTGTGGTCTGGGCATTGAAAAATTTAAGACCCTACTTGTTTGGGTCTCACTTCCGAGTTCTGACAGACCACAGGCCCCTTAGATGGTTGATGCAGATGAGGGGTGAGAACCCGAAACTATTGAGGTGGTCCATCTCCCTACAGGGTATGGACTTCACGGTGGAACACCGCCCTGGCATAGACCACGCCAATGCTGACGGTCTGTCCAGGTTTTTCCGCCTTAGCGATGAGGAAATCCCTGGGGAAGGGTGTAGGAGAGTAGGGTCTGCAATCCTATGATCACCCAGATTTTTTGCTTTTGTTTCACTGGTTTACGACTTTCTCTGGCTGTGGGCCTGCCAATCAGACCCACAGCCTGGCTGTTCTCTCTCTAAATTACGACATGTACCCTAGGTGCATTTACCAATTGGAACTGGGCCACCTTATCAGACCCTGTAACTCAGGGTAGAGGTGTACCCAGGGCCTACCAGGGGCTGAAGCATGTATTATGCCACCCCTGGCTGGCCTCCTAAATCTGACACAACTGGCTGCATGACAGCTGGGGCAAAGTCGTGTAATCACCCTTTGCTGTAGATATAGTATACCTATATCTAACCCTAAAAATGGACACACGGATTCCTATCAGTCACTCCTATGGCAGGCCTTAACAATCCTGCAGGCAGAGTGCATGGAATCGTGTGAAATGGTGCTCTGGCATGAGCTGAGCCCGTTTGCAGCTTGCGGAATCAAGTCCTAATAGCTGTTCCATGATAACGCATACCATATACTCTTAAGTGCATTATAATCCTCGCGTTTAAATGCTATCTTTGGTATTGCTTTATCAAAACATGTCGAGTAAGGTGTCATACGAATTGGAATACTAACCCCTCGCCAATTCTGGCGACGGGGTTAGCATTCCACCCTTCTATAGGGACACGACATGTATGTAACCGTGAACCCCGGTTAAAGTTAAACGAAGCCTCAGCTCCACAAAATGGATGCTGCCACCACAGACACGAGTCTGACCTCCTGCTGCTGGGAGTCCTTCCAGCGAGGAGAGCTTGGACAAAGGGTTTCCTGTCCGGGGCGGTGCTAGCACCATCCCAGACAGGGTTTTGTGTATCCTGGGTAGGTAGGGCTTTACAGGAAGGTGACTGCTGAGTGGCACCCCGGTGCTCACTACGCATAGGCCGGTCAGAACCAGTTCCAGGGGCACACCAGCCCATGGCCTGGGGAAAGTCCGGCATGGGAGAGGGGTGTAACCACCCCCCTTCCTAGTCCCACCCATAGGCAGGACCTAGTCACCGGGTCAGCCCCTTTTCCTAGTATAAAGTTAGGAGCGGGCCCCCTGTCCAAATTAGATCATCTTTGGAATCAAGACACGACTTTCTACGAAAGGACTTCAAGATTTCTTCTTCAAGATTCTCCCTTGTGACTAAGGAGTAGTCACCCTGCATCAGCGGGCACCATCTTAAGAAGCACTGCGGTCTGCTGCAAGTCCTTCCTCCGGAATCCGACTGCCCAGCTCGACGAGAACCGGCTTCCCTGGCATCTCTGACCTCTACTCACCTCTACAGCAAAGCTGAGAACCGTGAGTGCGACGAGACCTCGAGGGACCGGCCATCTTCAAGACTGCACGACATCTTTCCAGCACGACCGCCGAGGGATCCTCTGGTGAGTGCTTTGGGGTCCGAGAAGCCCCGACCCTGAGCAGCTCCAGCACCGAAGTACAGCCTCCCAGCATCTCCACGATCTGCGTGCGACCCTTCTGTTTTTTGCTGCTCACCGCGTTGTTTGGCTACTAGCCCGCTGGCTTGTGGCCTTCTTAACGACGCCCGACGACATCACTGCTGCTGGTCTGGTTGCTCCAGACTGGCCCTTGCTCCCTTCCAAAAGAGGAGCACCCCGGACCCTCCTGGTCCACTCCAGACGCCATTTTAGGTCCACCGCGTGGGCTTGAATTAGCCAAGGCTTTGTTGCCCAATCCTGGGTCCAGCGACGCCGACAGCTTCATCCATCGTGGGACAGCTCGCTCCTCCATCCTGGTCGCCGACAACGCCTCCTGGTCCGTGAGATCTGCAGAGCCCAGCGTCGCCCACTCACCTAGTCGAGGTGACTACCATCCGGTGCCCTCCTGGTGCCACCTGACTACTGGCTAGTAGTCACGAACTTGGTCCCTTCTGCTTTCAGGTATCGTCCATCTTCAAGATCCAGGCTTGGATCACTCCGAACTCTCTTCACTGGTCGCCTGCCAGCATCTTTCTTCCAGGCTCCTGGTCCGTCTACGAGGATTCCCGACGACTTTTGAGACCTATGCAGCTGCAGCCCCTGGGCTAGGTAACTTCGGCATTTCGGTGCCCCAGCATAGCCTCACTATCCAAGGGTCAGAATCCACTTTCGTTTTCCTCCTACCAGGTCGGGTTCGCCCGAGAACACTAACTCTGTGAAATCTAGCTACCATAGACTTTGTCCCGCATCACGCGTGAGAGTGCACACTCTGCACCCGAGTCCCCTGGGCCTCCTAGAAGTAATCTAAAGATTCTATAGTCAAGTCCTAGCGATTCCAAAGCCTATTAGTACTGTACTTACCTGCTAGTAATTTTGCATTCCACTTCCAGAGTATATGGTTTTCCGTGCCCCTCGGGCATTTGTATATACTGTGCTAACTTATGTATTTTCGTAAGAGTTTTGTTTTGTGCTTAGTACCCTGTCCTCATAAAGAGTACAGGGCTGTTGTGATTCCAATAAATACACTGTTTATTTTCATAACACTTGTGTGGTGTCCTTTCACTTGGTGTTCAAGGGGTATATGTGATGGTATAACAGCTGGCTTAACACGCCCTCTCGAGTCTTTAGCCTTAGACTGCTCGTATCCACGCTACTAGGATAGCTGGTCTATAAGGTTGACTCACAACCAATCATCGATAAGGGTTGTTGGACTGATACATAGTGTTCACTAGAATAGTGAGCACTGCATATCAGGCCACCTTCTCACAAAGGGTAGTTCTCCTCCTGTTTCAGCTGGAGGGGACACGTGTTAGACCTGGCACCTTGGCGTGAGTCTCCCTTCCACTTTTTGCTGATGTGCCTCAGATGTTTTTGCTGGTGTTCGATGCTCAGGGCACTGTGCCATGGCCAATCCGTGCCGCAGTGCAAGTGCTCCCAATATAAAGTGTATCCGTAATTGATTTCCAGTAACGTGCACAGGGAGTGCCGGGGCTTGTAGATACAAATGCCGCTAGTGGGCCTGCAGCGCTGGTTGTGCCACCCACCGAAGCGGCCTCGTAAAAGATGTCTCGGGTCTGCCATAGCAGACCCTGCGTACGGTCTGGTACTGTCACTCTGACTGCGCAAGTGCACACACTTGCCAGCCCCTAAACCTTCCTTAACCTTCATATCAGTCACCCCTATGGTTGGCCTATGGGCCGAGTGCATTGTAAGCGTAAGGTAGGACAAGCCCTGATGTGTGTGGCATGTCCTAGTAGTGAATTACCGCCCTTTTTTGTTCTTCACTATTGAAGGGCTGCCTGTTCTCTTAGGCCAAGGTGAGTTGCTGGAATTATTACACGCTATAGTCCCGGCCGGCTCAGGGAACACGGTGGCATGTCAAGTTTGGTTTGCCTGAACTCAGAATAAAAAAATACTTCCTTTAGTAAGGTTTATTTCAATATCCTGTGTTTGCAAATGCTACTTTTAGAAAGTTAGCATTTGCTCGCCTGACTATTTCAGCCCACCTCTGCCAGGATGTGTATCTGTTTTGTGTGAGTGACAGGGCTGGGGAATTCCCAGGGACAGTCTGGGTTACCAGGTGGTGAATAGGGTGCTTACACCAGGATGGGTGGGCGGAGTAGTTCTTGACTTTGAAAAGGGTTGTGCTCCAACACCACAATTCTGGTTCCACCTCCTGTGGAGCGTCTGATGTCCCTGCCCTGCAACCTGAAAGAAAACGACAGCTTCCTGTCAACAGAGTACTCCAAAACCGGGTTGAATCAGGCTCAGGCGGTACAAAAGGGGGTGGTGATGGACGGAGCATCTGAATCAATCAAACACTCACACCCAGTCAAAAGATCTGGGTTTAATCCATCACCGTTCTTTAGCCCACTCTGCCACCCCAGTTCAGACATGGCTATATGCAAATCAGTCTGACCCTGTGCCTCATGGGAACAGTCCAGCCCGAACTGCGAAGCCATGTCTTCCCTGAACCGGAAACAAGCTTCCGGGGACCGGTTTCTGGCATTCCAGCCGTCTTCAGCCCTGCTTGCTTGAATCCAGTGGCAAAGTGAGCAACGGGCTCACATCTGAGCATACCCTGCCACACTTATGGCGGCCAAAAGCGGTACAAAAGGGGGTGTGATGGACGGAGCATCTGAATCAATCAAACACTCACACCACGTCAAAAGATCTGGGTTTAATCCATCACCGTTCTTTAGCCCACTCTGCCACCCCAGTTCAGACATGGCTATATGCAAATCAGTCTGACCCTATGCCTCATGGGAATAGTCCAGCCCGAACTGCCAAGCCATGTCTTCCCTGGACCGGAAACAAGCTTCCGAGGACCGGTTTCTGGCATTCCAGCCGTCTTCAGCTCAGGTGGCCTGGCCTGCCAAGACAAAAGAAACCGAGTATAATGTAGGAGCCCTGCTCCTAAGAAATTAGATCCAGTTTTGACCACGACAAACCTCTGCCTGACTAGAAGGACCAAGAGAAGCTGAGGAAAGAAAACCTGCAGTGGTGCCTTGCTGAGGACGGAGAGGAAAAGACCAGAGAGGACTTTGAAGACTTGTGCCTGAAACTATCTCCAAGGGCTTGATCACGAGCTTGCCCTCTGAACGAAACCCCAGGACCATTGGGTTCTATTCTGCCTGTGCCCGTTTGCTGTTGGGCCTTTAGTTCTTATTCCCTCGCCGGAGTTGTGACTCGGGTGTCTTCGCCCTCCAAGTTGTGACAGCTCGGAGCCTGGTCGCCCCGCTGCAGAGAGCCCCGTTCAAGCTTGAGTCGCTCTCTGCTTCAGAGCCGGGCCGCCCGCTCTCCTGTCACCTCGTCTGCTACGGAGCACGCTGTGCGCCTCTCATGTTTTCCCGCTGGAATCTGCACAGAGCGCCTCTGATAGCCGCGGACGGTCCGTAGTTCGTAACGTACCCGACTGTCTCGCTTTGCCCTCCTACATACCAAGCCCGTGCCACACCTCAAGAAAGGCCTTCCGTACTGTGGTACTGAAGGCCCGGTGCTGCACCCGTCTGCCCGAGAACGCGACGCCCCACACAGATCAACAGGTACGAGCTGACGTGCTAAGACGTAGTACGCCCACAGGCCTCTACTTCGCCTCGCCCTGTGAGCTGCATCAGGCCCCAGATTGCCACAACCCTCCACACCGTCCCCCTCACCCACCTTGCACCTCGAGGGGGCTCCGAGCCGGATAGATCCTTTGGAGAACCGTTGGCCTCGTCCCGGGTCCGCACTCTCCAGTAGCCGCGCCTGAAACGCCTTGGACACTCATTGCAAGGTACACTTGAACTCTATCCCGAGTTCTCATCGGATCCAGGGTCCGCAATGTTTGTTTTCCCTGTCATCGTACCTTGCTAACCAAGAACACTTAAGAACAATCGCCTTTTTAAATCTGGTGGCCTTCAATCGCTAAAAGTTATATGGTCTTGTGATAATTCTGCATATGAAGAATTTTTACATAAAGTCTACGTATTTTTGATACAATCCTACGACTGGTGTCCGTCTGTGGTGGGTCAGTGGGTTTCCTGTATGCGATCATAAATGCCTAACTAAACTATCGCGCTGAAGATTAGCCTTGTCTGCTCGCGCCACACTACCTAGAGGGTGAGCAAGGGTTATTTCTAAAGGAGTAGTTCTCTTACCCTGACTAGAGGAGAGGGTCCCTGTTTGCCACAAGTGCATACCTGTGCCAACCAGAGACACCCGATTCTAACACCGCCCATTAATTTGTTTCTCCCAAGCTTTATTTCCCACCCATGTTCATAATGCATTATCAACAATGTATACAGTTTATCTGATGGAGACTACTTGCCTCAGATTCATTCACGTTGAATTACTCCCACGCGTGAGACTGGATCCGGAAACTCTTTTGCCACAGCATCCCAGGACAACATCACGTGTCTCCACTCAGGCGTCGTCTGCGCACGTGACATCAGAGAGGGCATATAAGATCTGCCTCAGCGCGACTACATCAGTTTATTTCTTTTCAGCGTGCAACGCGGATCCAGCCCTTTCTACGGGCCTGTTTTGCGCCCTTTTTTCTCCATTTTTTTTGGGTGGAACAGTGTGCGAATGCCTTCGGGCTTCAAAACTTGTACATTTTGTGGGCATCTTATGTCGGCGACGGACCCGCACTTCATTTGTATGTGTTTGGGGGAGGATCACGGCACCACTGACTGTGAGGCCTGTCAACAGTTGAAGCCGAAGTCGCGGCGGGAGCGGCGCATGAAACTTCTCTCGGCGCATCTCTCCAGGTCGATGTCCTCCCCTCGGGCTGCTTCGGCGGACGGCTTCAGGTGCGGCCGTGGTCCTCGCCCTTCTCCGATGTCACGTGAGCGTTTCTTTCCTCTGGTTAAGTGTCGCAGTTTGTCCCCCGGAGCTGTTTTCCGGCCTGCTGGGGACGTGGACTCTCCACAGGTGATGCGGCCCCGCGTGTCGTCCTATCCACCGTTTCCCGGTGTTGGGGCGTCGGGAGTCCAAATGAAGACATATGCGGCGGCTTTACAGGTTTCGCTACGTCTCCCCCTCCTAGGGCGTCAGTGGACCCCTTGCCTTGGGCAGGGCCCTCTGCGGCGCTGCCGGTGACTCCGGCCCCAGCGCTGACTGGTTCGGATCCAGGATTGGAGGATGTGGTTTTGTTGGGTAGCGGCTCCTCTGGTGGCACCTCCTTCAGGCCAAGGTGTCTCCGCCTCGCCACAAACTCCTGGGGGAGTACCCTGTGGTATTGCGTTAGGTCGTCGGGGCTCGAGTCACATCCCCGAGCCCCTCTCTGTCCTTTGACAAGGTGGTCCTGCTGCTATGGCGCCGGCAGCAGCTGGACCATGCGGAGTCACAGGGGTCGGTGAACCCCCTCGTCCCGCTCCGGGTCGATGTCCGGGTGAGGACCCCTAGTCCCTCTCTGGATCCCTCTCCTCCCTCCCCACAGGTGGCTGCCTCGACAGACGGCGAGTCGGAGGTTGGATCTTCCCTGGCACCGCCACGTGGGTTGCCGAGCGATCTCCGCCTCATTCTGGGCTGCAGCTGGCGGAGGGCTTTGTGTCCCTCCCCAGGCCCGTCTCGATCCCCCACGCATGTAGCTACCTCGGCGGGGGTCAGGTCGGAGCCGTTTCGGCGCCGGTTCGACTCCAGCTCTACTCCGGTCTCCGGTGCGGGGTGACTTGGAGTAACCTTGCCTGGCGACGCTGGATGGTGCCGACAACCAGCCTCAGGAAGCGGAGTCTACTGCTCCGCGCAGGGGTCTTACCGTGGATTCATCTCCTGACACTCCTTCTTCTCCGGAGGCAGGCTGTATCTCAATGTCGCCCTCCCTCTTGGCTGGTCGCCGTGTGGTGTCTTTTTCAAAGACGTCAAAAGGCGGCTCCCCGCCCTTCTTGAGGCAGAGGTGTTCATCGGAAGAGCGGCAGGTCCCTCATTCCTCGGCTCCTTCTGACTTCCAGGTCTGGCCCTTGCCCATTCCGCTTGGCCTCGGTGACGGGCACCTTAGTTGGCAGCCGTCGCCCACGGAGGAGCCTTCACTCACTCGGTGTCCACGGCCGTGGACATCCTGCGCATGGGTGAGCAGGTGGCTCGCTTTCCGGCGGACCATCTATTGGAGATTCTCCACTAGCGCTCTGGTGGGAGAGAAATCTTGCTTCCCTATGAAGGTTCCCTCCTCTCTTCCTTGACAGGGGCTTGAAGGCGTCTTGCCTCAGGGATCCGGTGCCTCAACATCTTCTGCACCGGCACCTCCCGGCGCCGCGTGACCCGGTGTGCCTTTCCCTTCACCCCTCTACCTCCAGTCCTTTTTTGCGAACTGCTTTTCTCTCCCTGCAGCTGCTGTTGACCGCACCGTCCCGACAGACCCGCTGGCTTAACGCTTGGGGGCGCAACATGTTTGCCTCGACCAGCGCTGCCCTGCAAGCCCTTGTGTGTGCTGGCTCGGGCCTCCTCCTGTTTTTGGGGACTCGGCTGAGTCTCTGAGATCTGCAGCATCCCAGGAGGGTGGTCAGGTGGACTTAAGGCATCATGCTTTGGATGACCGGGAGCTTGCGGCGTTTATTCTCCGCTCCACTCTGGACATCTCAGAGGTGCTGGGCTGGGGCATGGCTTCCTCGGTCGCTCTCCGTCACCATGCTTGGCTACGGGATCGAGTATTCCCTGAGAATATTCGGGAGTGACTCTTTGACCTTCCTTTTGATGGCAGCCTGTTGTTCCATGCCCCGGCCGACTCCGCCATACAGAGGCTCTTGGCAGGGCTTCGTCCTCCTCCTCCGCCTTATCCCCCTCCTCCTCCTCCGTCCCCTCCTCAGTGACTCCTGAGTCAGGTTGATTCTGGGCCTTCTTAGGCCGGTTGTTCTGGCTGTGGAGTGTATTTTCTGGCCATTTGCGTCCTTCCTTGGGACTTTGGCATTGTTGGCTGCTGGACGGCCCTTTTGTTGATTATGTGTGTGTGTTGGAAATGATGCGCAGACTTGGCCCTGAGATTAGGCCTTCAGCTTGCTTGGGCTGCTTGTCAAGCCTTCCGCGGGGGTGGTTTTTTTCCCCATGGCTCAGACTGTTTTCCTTCCTTCTGGCGGCTTACCTGCCAGCGCTGGTCTGGCTGGCAGGTTGTTCTCCACCTGAAGTGGGTTCTTTCCCTCGCTACCTTGGGTCTGCTAGGCTTCTTCTTTTTCCTCCCTTCCTGTCTTGGCATTGGGCAGAAGCTGTGTTGTCTTATGGGGCAGTGGGGTGCTTCGGCCTCTCCAACCCTGCCCTTGGTTCCTATTCAGCCTTCTTCTCCCTCCTAAAACCTTTGGGGTCAGTGGGGGTCTGCTTGAGGGGTTTTCCTTGCCTTGCAGGGACGAGGTTCTACCTAGCCCACTGATCTGGTTCCCTGTTGGGCCTTCTGTTCTGTATTGGCTGGTGGGGTCTTTTCGCAGACCCTCCTTCCCAGGGGGTATTGCTAGGGTATCTATTCTACGTGAAGGAATCTGCGGCTAGTAGTCTCTATCAGATGTACGAGTTACTTACCTTCGGTAACGATGTATTTGGTAGAGGCGAGTCTAGCCGCAGATTCCTTCACGGCCCACCCTTCCTCCCCTATTCTGCGAGGACCCTTAGGTTGGTCTTCGGTACTCGCCTCCCGGTGGGGGGCTGTATCTCCTGTGAGTGCCTTTTTTTTTTTTTGTTCCTGAAGGGTGGCTCCGTCTGGGGGCAGTTCATTCCTCTTTTGGTTCTTTGGAGGATGGGGTCCTGGTGTTTTGGTGCCCTACTGCTCTGGCTACTCCAGGTTTGGGGGAGATTGCTTTCTATCCCTGTCCTACCTCCCCTACCTTCCTTCCATTGCGATCCTCTAATTAAGGGTCATCTGGTCATGCCATGCCTTGCCCCTGTCCCTTGTGGGTGGTTGCCCTTTATGTTGGGGTGGTACAAAAGGGGGTGGTGATGGACGGAGCATCTGAATCAATCAAACACTCACACCCAGTCAAAAGATCTTGGTTTAATCGATCACCGTTCTTTAGCCCACTCTGCCACCCCAGTTCAGACATGGCTATATGCTAATCAGTCTGACCCTGTGCCTCATGGGAACATGTTGGGGTGGCTTGAGGATTTGTTGTCCCTGTCTGTGTTGGGACCGGTCCCCTTCCCTGCTCAGGTTGGGGGTGGTGGGTTTCCTACGTGTACCATGTCCCTACGCATGTTCCTTGCCTCCGGGGCACAGAGGTGGGAGGCTGTCTATGTGCTGGCAGGGTGGTTGCGTAGGGCTCTGCTCGCTTCTTATTCTTTTATCCCTGCCTTGGGTTCTGCGTTGTGACACTACTGTGGGTGGTGCTGTTAGTTACTGTTCTTTCCAAATTTTTCTGCTTTTCACATACTGTTTCCATGCTTCCACTTTTTTTTATCTGGTGGTTCAGCGTGGTGGTGTGGAAATGTTCTAAGAAGAAAACTAGCGTAGGTGCGCTGGGGCGGGTCGTATGTGACCTCGCTGACATCACATGCGGGACGACGCCTGTGCAGAGTCGTGTGATGTCGTCCCGCCCTCGGCGCGCAGGAATGCTGTGGCAAAAAAGTTTTCGGATCCAGTCTCACACCTGTGAGTAATTCTACGTGTAGGAATCTGTGGCTAGAAACGTCTCTACCAGATACATCCTTACCGAAGGTAAGTAACTCGTACGTACAGTTGTCCATTGAGTCTTCAGGATGTTCAACTGTTTCCCAGGAAATGTGTAAAGGGTGTCCTTGATCAGGTTCCAAGACTTAAGCTCATGACTCCGGAGTTGTCTCTACCGCACATGCGGATGGGTTTCACATGGGTGTCAGCTCTTAGCTCTCTTTAAGGCCCAAATACGAAGTAACAGAGAAATCAAAAAGACAAGATGTTAGATTCAAATAAAGTGATTTCACTGTATACCACTTTTCTCTACTCTAATCCCATTTAATTATAAAGTCTATTTATGCATTATCATTTAGTATATAACACAGTTTAGTTTCAGCAGAGCAGATGCTTAGCATGTGAATTATAAGGCGGCCATTTTAATTGTATTGGGCTGAAGCAAAGCTTTCCCTCCAATTTATTTATTTATTTATTAAGCAACTTGTATTGCGCAGACTAAACCCGAAGGTATCAAGGCGCCTAACAAAATCAATAAACAGAAAATACAGAATGCCACTAGGGGTATGCAAGTGTGAAAAGATGAGTCTTGAGCGCAGATCTAAAAGTTTCCAAGCGTTAAGACGTCATGCAGTTGATGCAGGCACAGTTCATTTTTCCGCGTTAGCAGCCATCTTTAGTTGCACTCGGGTTACTTGTTAGTAAAACAGATAGGCAAGCTTCCCCTTTTCTAATAAGTGTAAAAATGTAGTGTAAAATTAGTATTACAAGCGTTATTAATAATTTATTACAAGGTTATATGAGAGGATTATATCCAGGCAAGTTGCTTATTTGCGAAACCTTGCTCCTTCACAAGCAGACTATGAAGAAACTCTGTGGAAGATGGACGGTTGGAGAGTCACCGAACCCGTGGATACCCCTGAAACCAGGATACCTACACCAGGGAAACCAGGTGCATGGGTGTCAAGTGACGCCGGAAACTGCTATAGACCGCCATGGATGACTTCAGGAAAGATGCAGCGGAAGATGGAGATGAAGAAGTCCAGTGGAACCCAAAGGTGGATACAAGTTGAGAGGTGCCTGCAAGCAGAGGGGACAGAGTCTATGCCACTCAGGAGTGACCAGGAGCCACGGAGCCGTGGAAGATGAATGCCCCCCAATGTCGGTGATGCCAGTGAGTTTGACGGTGCCCTTGAAGTTGCAGCTGTACAGGCCAGGGAAGGCTGTGGAAGACTAGAAGCCGGTTACTCACTGTCCCACGTTGGATGTCGAGTGCCAAGGGATCAGTGTCCGGCAGGGCCACTAACAGGCCTTGGCAGCTGCAAGCAACTTAGTCGACAAAAAAGGTGCAGCGTCTGGACCAGCAGGGTCCATGTGACTCACCACAACCAGGTAAGTCGGATCTGGCCTGAACAAGCAGGGGAGCCCACGGAAGCCAAAGAAGACCCTTAAGAGGACCTCGGGGCTGGAGGCACAGGAGTTGCAAGAGGACCTTGAGCTGCTCACCAATGAAGAAGGCCTATGGTGCAGAGGAAGTGGTGAGGGTAAAGATCTTGGCTGCTGGAGTTGCTTGAGGTTGGACCTTCTTGAAGCCTGAAGATCTTTGGGGGAGAGAGTCAACAAGCCTTGAAACCGGCAAGTCGCCGCGGTGCATAGGGGTTCTGATCCGATGAGGGATACTGTCCTCAAACTCTGTGTGAAACAGGATCAGCAAACCGGTCAGCTGCGTTGATGTACCTGTAGATGCAGGGGAGTGACCCCTTCACTCCAAGGGAGATTCCTTCTGGTGTCTTGGATGTCCACAGGCTTGGTGAAAAACCTGTATGGAGCATGGGCACAGACGTTGCAGAAGAGCAGCAGGACAATGAGACCAGGAGTATCAGGAATCTTCCCCGGTGCAGTCTTGGTTCCCAAAGCAAAGTCCAGAGTATCCAGATGGTCGAAGTTGAAGTGGTATGTGATCTGAATCTTGTCCCACAACAAATCTCAGGACCAACCCACAGGTAAGCCCTTAAGTACACATAGAAAAGGGTTAGGACGATTCAGGGGTCCCTCTGAGAGGAGGGGCTGGACGGTGGGGCGGATACTTCTATGTCCTTTGTCCAGTTTCATGCCAGACAGGAGCAAATCGCTCCCTGAACTGGTTTTAATTGGAGTATACAATACTGCCTCTTGACCTTTGACAGTTTCCACCCTCGCCATCTCAAACAAAACCTGCCATTTGGGCAATTCCTCCGTTTGCGCAGGAATTGTAGCAAAAAATCCGACTACCTAACCCAAGCGGAAGACTTAAGCAACAAGCTGAGAAACAGAAAATACCCAAATAAACTGATCAAAGAGGCTAAAAAACGGGCGGCTAACAACAATAGGGAAGCACTATTAGAACCCAAAGAAAGAACACAACCTGAGGACAAAAAACCGATCTGTATCACCACGTACAATCAAGTCTCTGACAGTGTGTCCAAAATAATCAAAAAACATTGGCCAATACTTAACAGCGGCGGCCTTCACATACCTACTCCCATGTTCAGTCATAGGCGGGGTAAAAATTTGAAGGATTATTTGGTACATACCCGTCCCACACCAATAACCCAGACAGTAAGATCCCAACCACTACCTGATGGTCATTTTCCATGCAACAATTGTAGTGTTTGTCATTTGACTTCCCCAACCAAAAACATAATCTTCAACAACACTACGAGATGGGAGCTAAAGGGATTTTCCAATTGCAATACCAGTGGGGTTGTGTACTTGATAACCTGCACGTGCAACCTTCACTATGTAGGAATGACCACTAGAAAGGTCAGTACTCGCATAGTAGAGCACAGAAGTAACATCAGGTGCAAACGAGCCACAACAAGAATGACCACCCACTTCATTGAACAGAACCATACACCTAATGATTTAACCTGGGTGGTCATAGAAACAGTGAAAAACAAAGACAATCAGGAACGAATCCTCCATGAAAAAGAACAAAGATGGGTGTTTCGTCTACATACGGACACCCAAGGACTTAATGATGAAATCCCATGGGGAGCCTTTCGCCCATAGGCCAACAGTTATAATGAAGTGACTTGGGATGGTATGAACCACAACTGAATAAACATTATGGTAATACTGCCCCAAAAACAAACCCTACCACCATGAATAGCTTTTTCCACAATATCATAAGACCGAGCACATCCTTCCCAGCAAAGATAGGTACTAGCCCTTCCTATCTATCAAATGCTAAAATACCCGTTTTTTTCAAGAATAAGCCTAGTCATATTTTAAAAAAACTTCACCCATCCGAGAAAAAAACCTGTGTTCTAAATTAGTGTATTAAAATGCCCCAGTTCACAGTATCACTCTAAATTATTTTTTATCCCCAAACCCGGCACAATCCGGTAGTAATCCCTACTTTTTGCTAGCACTCGCGCCGAGCGCGATCACATCCCACCAAGATGGCCGCCCCAAGTGAGCGCTCTAGCTTAACAGAGGTTTCCCGGCAACCCGGAAGCTCGCGCGTTCTAAATACACCGCGAGCCCCGGTTCACATCAGTATGCGGTCGGGTGAGGAAGCACCAGGTAGTACCGAGCGGGTTTGCCGATAGGAAGTAAGTGTATGAACTACGCTAGATTGCAAAGAAACCGGCGATTTTAAATGGGCAAACAGGAAAGGAGCCTTCTAACTCTAAACCTTGATAATCCTTTTTCAGCAATGTTTCCACGAGGCGTTCCTGCCCTTGCCTAAGACCATGGGGTGTAACCAAACACTCTTTTATGTAAATATAACCATCTGCCATATTATTTCATGTGTATGTGTTGTGTGTCTTGTCAATAGTCACATTAAGTCTATATGTTTTGTGTGTGAAACCACTAAACCACTTTATTCACAGTGATTTATTTTTCTACACCGGTTTGAAAACCAGCACGCATCATTATGATGCCAAGGGCACACTCACGCCCTAGTTGGAGTGAGATGCATGTGAGTTGTTCCCCTTCTTGGAAGGGGTTGTCCATCATTTAACAACTGTTATTCTATTTTACAGAAATCGAAGTGAAATACAAAACGTATGTACAACAACACGCATGTTTTATTAACAACAGCGTTCATTGTAAATAAGTAGTTTTTAGCAACACTTTTTCATTTGAAAACAGGAGTGGCAATACAGGGCTGGACCCTGTATGGTCCTGAAGAAAAGCTTGGGGGAGCTTGAAACATGTTGACCTTAACACTGATCTAGCTCAGTAAAAGTTGGAATACAGTGTTACCCCTTTTTAATTTTTATACCACACTAGGAGCAAAATAAATTGTTGAGGCCCACTAGCACGGTATTTTTAATTCCACACCCACTCCACCATCACCACACTTGCACCACACATAGTCATCTCACAAAACCAGTGCTCCAGCGTAGTCGCCTTTTCGCAGCACGCCCCTTTTCGTAGAGAACTGGGATGGCCCCAATGATGAAGCATGTCACCGTGGGGCAACCCCGGTGAGTGAGGGGACTCTAGAAAGACATTTTTCTTTCTTACATATTTTTGGTACACACTGACTTAGTAAGCAGTGACCATACAACACCTACCAGGTCTCTGGACCCTTGACATAGGGTTCCTGTATTTCATACACAGACTGGAGGCCGACCTGATCTGGTTTAACCTCCTTCTCCCTCCTTTTTTGTTTATGTATACAAGGAGGGCACATTACCTTCAAGCAGTCTCAGTGGTGCTGGTAAGCCCCCCAACCCTGTCCCAATACACTAGGGGCCAGATGTAGGTAGGCGTTTACCGGGTGGTAACGGCCGAATTCGGACGTTACCTACCGGTAAGAGCAATTCGACATGTAGGTCCCTGTATTTTACAGACTCGGTAAATTTACCGATAGGTAAATTTACCGAGTATGTAAAATACCGAGTCGGTATCATTACGGATTCCGGTAAATTGGTATGTAGGTGGGACTCTTCTGAGTCCCACAAGCAGTACAAAATCGGTATTTTACCATCAAATACTACTTGATGGTAAAATACCGTTTCTGGTGTGCATGCACATGTGTGCATGCACACCTATGCCATATGACAGGCAGACCTGCCCTTAGGGCAGGTATGCCTGCCACATGGCACCCGAGCCTCTTTTGGGGGTGCCAGAGGGTGTCAAAGTGACACCCCCTGCACCCTTGTGACAGTCGGTATTTTCCGATGTGGTAAATACCGACCGGTAAATGCCCAATCAATCCTATGGGCTTCAAAGCCCATAGGAATGAATGGGCATTAACTGGTCGGTATTTCCCGCATCGGAAAATACCGACTGTTTCCGATTCGGTAATTGCACATCTGCATTTACCTACATCTCGGTACTTTTATTTTCCGACCTCTGAAATACCGAGTCGGTATGACTCGGTATTTAAGAGGTCGGAAAATGAAATTTACCTACATCTGGCCCTAAATCTTGTCTGGGAGGTGGGCACACCTCCCTGTGTCTGTATACCTATTGTTCTGCCTTCCCCTGCTCGAGCTTGGCTCAGCAGCAGGAGGCAGAAACGTGTCTGGGCGTCAGCAGCCCTAGCTTTCTGTCCAGTTCTGGAAGACTGGTACAGTGCATGGAATCATACCTCCCCACCGTGTGGAAGGTGTGATTCCAACAAGTTTGATGCCACTCTACAGTGGTGTCTGGAATTTCCTGTCTCCCTGTCCCCATCTCGTTTGGGGCACAACAGAGTAGTGTGAAACCCTTTTTGAGTGTGCTGAGGCAGGGTCTTGGTGATTTGCAAGTGGGAAAAGTGACAGCTCCACCCCCGGCACATCCCAGATGGCCCATCCTACCAGCGCCTATTCCCCCTTTGTCTCATTGTCTGAGAGCAGTACACAAAGGCCAACTGCCAGCTACTCCTAGTCACGTGACCCAGGATACAGACTGAAGGCACCAGAGTTTTGAGACAAGAAAATGCCATCCTTCTAAAAGTGAAATTTCCAGAATTGTGACTTTAAATCCAACTTTACCATTAAAGATGGCTTTAAATTACAATTCTGCAGAGACCAAACTGAACATTCCAATTTGCTCCCATCTGAACGCAATCACATATTAAATGTAATAAGGTAAACCCAATGTTATCTTATGGGACAGACAGGCCTTCCCGTTTGAAAAACGAATTTGTGTTTTTCACTACAGGACATGTAGAAGTTAAAATTACATGTCCAACTTTTTAAATACACTGCACCCTGACCTATAGGCTGGTTAGAGCCTTCCTTAGGGGTGACTTATATGTATTAAGTAGGAAGTTTTAAGCCTGGCAAAAAGTTTATTTTGACATGTCAAAATGGCAGTTTAAAACTGCCACCAGGCTGCAGTGGCAGGTCTGAGACATGTTTTAAAAGGATAGTTAAGTGGTTGTGGTGGCACAATGAGTGCTGAAGGCCGACTAGTAACATTTGATATACCAAAGGAATTTACAAGTAAATTAAATGTGTTGAATGTGTGTAAGCCAATGTTACTATGTTTTGGGGGGAGAGCACAAGTATTGTAGCACTGGTAAGCAGTGGTGAAGTGCATAGAGTCCAGAACAGCAAAAAAAACAGGTTCGTAAAACAGGAGGGTAAAGGCAAAAGGTTTGGGGTTGACCCTGCAGAGAGGGCCAAGACAAACAGAAATTCAGTCGGAAATGTAACGTTTTTCTCCAAATATCAGTTGATGAGTTCTGAAAATACACACATTTTCTCTTTGAATACACACTTTGCAATTTTGGTATACATATATTATTTCAATTAAGCAATAGTTTCTAATTTAGTAAGCTGGGCTGCACAGGACAGCTACTTACAGCCATCTGGAATGCAACCAGTAGCTCACGAGCTACTCATTAGAGATGCCTAGACTAGAGTAAGAAAACCAAGGTTAATGTTGGAAGCAGTTTTGCTTTTAATTTAACATTTAGAAAATGTGTTTTATTACTTTCAGAGACCAAAGTTGCACAGATATCATGGAGATCTATGATAAAGTAAAATCCGAAGAAAATTGGAACTCTGCTGGACAGGCGGTAAGAGAGCATTATCATCATAATTCATAGTGCATGTCATTAAGTGTCTGCAAGATAGTCATAGTCCAGCAGATGGTTGAGCACAAACTGATCCAGAGCAGTTTTACTCTGTCAGTCATCTTTTTTTTTGTGTTATCTGGCAATAGCTACCTGATCTCCTCGCTCTTCAGAGTTCTTCAGGGGAGCACTAGTTTTCTTAAAATATCCATTTTCTCTATTCTCCTATCACAATTTGCATGTAGATTTTTCTGTGATTGAAAAGCTCCTCTAGCGTTACTCTTAAATTGAAATATGCTTTGTTTCTACCTAGTCTATTAGAGTATCTTATTTTTCCTTTGGTGGAACCCTAAGTGACAACCTAAAGAAAATGTGTGTTTAATCAAACAGGATATTTAATTTCAAAAGCTTGAGTTTGATGTGTTTTCTAAAGCAATAAGAGTTGTATTCCTCTCAGAGTATATGGATGATTGGATCAAGTTTTTCGTCAGCAGTACCTCTGTGCATCGGAAGGTGGCGTCGGTCGGCGTTCGTCGCTGGTATCGTGGTCGCCGGGATAACGTCGGGGTAGCTACTTAGACGCCGCCCTCGCTTGCTGACATCAGTTCTTTCTTTTGAGGCACCAACCAGCGTACATCCGGAGAGAGCAGTACCTCCAGTCACTTTTTGACGGAACTTTTTGAGCAACTTTTGTCAATGTGTTTTTGAGTCCTACCGACTCCTAGTGCACGTAAGGATGGCTTCAAGGCTTGCAGTTCCTGTACCCGACTGATGTCAGTGACGGATCCGAACCGCGTGTGCCTCTTTTGCCTGGAGGGCGACCACGATCCAAAGTCGTGCTCCGACTGACGGACCATGGCTCCGAAGTCTTTGCGGGAGCGGTCCCGAGCGTTTCCTAAGCGCCGGCAGTCGGCTCCGCTCCGTTCGAGGTCGCGAGGGAGTCATCACCACTCGTCATTTAAATCTTCGCACTTGGGGTCAGGTAAGTCGAAACACAAGACGTCATCGAAGAAGCATCGAAGCTCTTCGGCTTCTCCCTGTCGGTCAGCTGACACAATGAGGAATGTGGGCGGTGTCCCTCCCGCTGCTCCGCCAGAGTAGCCTGAAGGGCCAACTCTTAGTTTCCCTCCCTTTCTGGGACCCGGAGCGACCCCTGCCGAGCTTCATCAGTTTTACGAGGCAATGCATGCCATCTTTGGGCAGCCCGACTCCGCCGGAGCGCCTTCGGGCCCCGCAATTCAGTTAGGGGCCCCCATGGATCCAGGCCTGGATCCGGATCAGCGCCGGTTGACCTCATTACACCTCCACCGGCGTTGCTTCCTTCGGCACTGCACCCTCACTCAATGCTTGTCGTGCCTCCATCTGGCGTCGACCCCGGCCTCCATCCTGATGTGGGCACAGAGCTGGACCAGCGTTGCCAGATCCGGTGCCGGGTGGAGATTTTGTGCCCCTGTTCACTCCTGGCTTTCAGGCCAGATTGGCACCCAGAGGACGGGGAAGGGTCAGGTGACCCTCTGACCGACCAGTTGGATTATGAACCGGACTGGAGAGAGGACCTGGGGATGCCAGTGGTCTTGATACCTCCCCTGACCATGGCATGGTGTCTCTTCCTACCATGGCTACGGAGGAGGGAGATTCCTATGCAGTGATGTTGCGTAGGGCCGCTGAGGCTCTCCACCTCGAGCTCCTTTCAGTGGTAGTCAGGGCTAACCTCCTGACAGAAGTGCTTCAACCGCAAGCAAGCTCTTTGGAACCCCTGCTGACATTTAATGAAGCCCTAACCAATGTCCTTTTGGGCACCTGGTCCAGGCCCGACACGGGGGCTCCCGTGGATAGGATGATTAGCCAACGCTACTGCCAGGCCCCGGGAGACCCCACTTTCCACTCCAACACCCCACCCCTTGAGAGCTTGGTAGTCCAAGCCTCTACTTCCAAAAGTGCATTCCCTAACGCTCCACCGGATAGGGAATCCAAGAAGTTGGATCATCTTGGGAAGAAGATTTTTTCTTTTGCCTGCTTGGGCCTGCTGTCGGTAAACCCTCATGTCTATTGCACCGTTATTCCTACTCTGTGTGGGACACGGTTGAGCAAGTGCTGCCTCAGTGTCCGGAGAAGGCCCAGACCGTACTCTCCCAGGCTGTTGCTGCCGGGAGGGACACAGCAACGTTTACCATCCGTTGTGGGCTGTATACCGCCGACTCCCTAGGCTGGACGATTTCGACGTCAGTAGCCCTTCGACGCTACCCCTGGATGAGATCGACTGGCTTTTCTGGGCATGTCCAGAACACCCTTATGGATATGCCCTTTGATGGCTGTTGCTTTTTTGGCGACGAAACAGACAACGCTCTAGAGCGTTTAAAGGACTCACAACTACGGCCTAGTCCTTGGGCCTCTCCAGTCGCCTAGCGCAGTATGCTTGTCGCCCCTTTCGTGGCTACGGAAGGGGTGCCCCACTACGTCCCGCCCAGAGCCACAGGCCATGCAAGTTAACCAACCTTCGCGCAGCCGGGGACGTGGGAACCACCGCCGTGGTTCTGGGGGCAAGCGGGCGGGCCAGTCCACCAAATCCGCCCCCGCCCCCCCCTACCCCCCCCCCCTGCTTCTGCATCCAAACCTTCCTGGTCCGACATATCAGGCCCATCATGCGTCAGTGGTGGCAGGATCTGCCACCTCTCCCGCTGGCGGACAGGTGGGTTTTGCAGATAGTCCGAAGGGGCTACTCCCTCCCTTTCGAGGCTACCCCTCCAGCCATGCCGCCTCAGTGACATTGTATGTCAGAGGATCATCTGGGCCTTCTCCAATAGGAAGTCACGGCTCTCCTCGCCATGGGAGCCATCAAGCGCATTTCTGCCACAGAAGTAGGTTGTGGTTGCTATTCCCACTACTTTCTGGTACCCAAGAAGGACAAGGGCCTGCGTCCTATCTTGGATCTCAGGAACGTCAACATCTTCCTCCGGAAGGAGCAGTGCAAGATGTTGACGCTCGCTCAGGTCTTGTCTGCCCTCGACCCTGGAGACTGGATTGCAGTGTTGGACATGCGTGATGCTTATTTTTACATCCCCGTCCGGCCGGCCCACCGGCGTTACCTGCAGTTCACGGTAGGCCACGAGCACTTTCAGTTTACTGTGCTCCCCTTTGGCTTTACCAGCGCCCCTCGGGTTTTCAAGAAAGTTATGGCGGTGGTTGCAGCTCATCTGCGCAGATCAGGGGTTCCAGTCTTTCCCTATCTCGACGACTGGCTGTTGAAGGTGGGCTCACCCCAGGCTGTCGTCTCCCACCTCCAAACTACGGCAGACCTCCTGCATTCGCTGGGGATCTCCATCAATGTGCCGAAGTCACACCTCTACTCCTCTCAGAAGGTCCACATTATCGGAGTGGTTCTGGACACAACGCAGGTTCGGGTTTATCCTCCCGAGCAGCGAGTCTGGGAAATTCGAGCTATGATTCTGATCTTTCAGCCTCTATCCAGGCTGCTTGGCCTCATGGCCTCCTGCATCCTGCTGGTCGATCATGCCAGGTGGCATGTGCAGGCTCTGCAGTGGGACCTGAAGTTCCAGTATGCGCAGTGTGAGAAGTTGGCCTGATATATAATGTTCACTATTCTAGTGAGCACTTTGTATCAGTCCAAACAACCCTTATTGATGATTGGTTGTAAGTCAACCTTATAGACCAGCTATCCTAGTAGCATGGATACGAGCAGTCTTCGGGCTAAACTCTAGAGGCCGTGTTAAGCCAGCCGTTATACCATCACATATACCCCTTGAACACCAAGTGAAAGGACACCACACAAGTGTTATGAAAATAAACAGTGTATTTATTTAAATCACAACAGCCCTGTACTCTTTATGAGGACAGGGTACTAAGCACACAACAAAACTCTTACGAAAATACTTTAAGTTGCACAATTTACACAAATGCCCGAGGCTCACGGAAAACCATATACTCTAAAAGTGGAATGCAAAATTACTAGCAGGCAAGTACTAATCTCATAGGGTTTGGAATCGCTAGGACTGGACTACTGAACCTTCAGATTACTAGTAGGAGGCCTAGGGGACTCGGGTGCAGAGTGTGCACTCTCACGCGGGATGCGGGACAAAGTCTATGGAAACTAGTAAATGCAAAAGTTAGTGTTCTCGGCCGAACCCGACTAGGTAGGTCAAAAACGAAAGTGGGTCTAGGCACTTAGAGAGTTGTTCTACGCTGGAGCACCGGGGTACTCGGTTTACCTAGCCCAGGGGCTGCGGCTGCATAGGGTTCAAGTGTCGTCGGAAACCCTCGTTGAGGAACCAGGAGCCTGAAAGAAGAAGTTGTTGGCAGGCGGGGGCGTGGTTTGGACGCCGAGAGAGATGGCGGCTCTGTGAGTCTCTCTGCCCGTGCTGCGGCCGTAATCCAGATCTGGAGCGCGTAATACCACTGCAGTGCCAACAACGACGGAAGAATCAGATGCCGGAATGTGAGAGGACCACATTGAGGGCTTGATCGGCGAGTTCCGCGAAGGAAAAGTCGGGTTTTGGCTGCTCCGTAGTTCCGCTCCGGTTGCTGCCGGGCTCCAGTGAACTACGGCGGAGGAAGGACTGTGTGACCGCCCGGGATGCCGGCAAACGAAAGGCGGGGATCCCGCTCGTTGTGAGGGCGGACTTCTGAGGTCTCCGGTGGCGGTCCGGAATTTGAAGTAAGCGCAAGGACACGCAACAAGGAAACCGTGAGTAATGCCAGCGCTTGGGGTATAAAAGAAGCAGCCCAGGAGGTGACCACCGCTCGCACTCGCGCTCACACAAAATGGCGGACTAACGTTTTGCAAGAATCTGCGCATCAGATCTGATTCTGCTGTTAACACGGGGAAGATAAATAAAGGCGCTAGCCCATTGAAATTAGTGACAAGCGGACCTGTGTTCTCTGGCGATTTTCGAATTTTGAAGCTTTGCTACGAGCTTACGTGTGAAAGCAGGTCATGGTTTTCGACTGCTCAAATTAATGATGGCAGGGTACTGGATAAATGCGAATAAAGCGACACTTGATGTCTTATAATGAACAGATAAGCTATGTGCAAAACCAGGGGCTGGCAAAGGTACTTAAATGAATGCTGTGTGCTGGACAAATGTGTAGAACACAATGCGTGGGGCTTTTTGAACCACTACTGATACATGTTTTACATCAGTAAACAAGGAAAAGGGAAAAAGAATTACATTGAAGACTTGGATGCAGGCTTCTGAACTGGTCCCTATTACACGCTACTATTTGAGGTTGTGGCATAAGCTGGCTGACAAGGTGGTCCTACTGAGGCAGGTTTTACTTGAGAGTGGTACACGAGGTGGCTTTCAAAATGGCGACGCAGGCTTCTGCCATGTGGTGAAGAAGCGCACATTGCATCACAGTACCCGATCCCGAACAGAAACGGACAAATAGGTTGATTATTGCTTCGGCTACTGGGTGGCCCTGATTCGTCATTGTTCTTTGCTGGTGTCAGGATCAGCCAATCTACGCCACCAGCGATCATGTCAGATAAAGAGCTAGCAAAAAGCCTAAAAAGGCTTAAGTCTGATCAGCCCTCACCTGGCAAAGGAAGGAAGGATAACCCGGATCCGATTGACTTGATACTTAACAGACTTGATGAGGTCAGAGATCTGGCGAAAGCTACAAAAGAAGAGGTAGCAGCGATCAGACAAGATAACCGCGACACCATCGCAAAACTACTAGAGGCAGAAACGAGGATTAGCAGACTCGAGGATATGGAAGTCAAGACCTGCAACGCTGTAAAACGCTTATGCATTGCGGCGGATCAAACGACACGGAAGCTCGCTGAATTGGAAGACAGAAATAGAAGGGGGAATCTACGCATTTTTGGTATTCCGGAAGGTTCAGAGGATCAACTAGGGAGCTGCGTGGCCTTTCTTGAGTCCTGGTTTACCCAAGCTACTAACATGACTTTTCTACACCCGCTTGAATTTGATAGAGCCCATAGAGTTCCGGCCAGGATATCTAAGGATCAAAAAGGTCCCAGAGCTATTGTTTGTAAACCGCTCCGGTACCAGCATGTAGAACAGATTCTTAACTTTATGCGTAAAAACAATCACATTTTGTGGAAATCTGCTAAGGTCTATATATCTCAGGACTATAGTAAAGAGACGGTTGACGTCAGGAAGGCATTCTTGGCGCTCCGACCGCAGCTGAAGAAAAGGGGCTTCCAATATGGATTTGCTGGTCCGGCGAGGTATCGAGTGATTATTCAGGGCTCTCCACACATTTTTTCAGATCCACTGAAATTGAAACGTATGCTGGATGGCCCTGAAGACTTGGATATGGAGACGAGCAATCCTGAAAATTCCGCTGATCAAGCTTCAGCCTCAGGCTATAAATGAGGGTCATCAGGTTGCACGCATCTTCCGATGGTTTCCTATTCCTGGTTGTTAAGTAAAACAGAGAATATGTTCAGGCTCTTGTGTCACACAATGTGGTACTTTTGAGGGTCGCACAAATGTGGTACTTTTGAGGGTCCAGGTTAAGGCCCAGGTTTAAGGCTTTTGATTATGGAATCCATGTCTTCACATTTGTATACTTGCATCTTGAGTTAATACGTTTAATACGTTTTCGCATGTCACATTACATAACCCTATACCTTTACCAGTTGGTAATACGGCTGATTCTGTTACTCACTCAAACTGGGGAAATGCCATGTTTCGCTTGTCCTTTTCCCTTATAGTTTTTGAAGTACATCTTACGTACTAGGTTATTAGATGTATGGTTTATGGTAGTTACAATAGTTAGTAACAATTTACGAGATTGCAGTGAATGTCCATAGATTCGTATGCTCCAAACTATTATTGATATGTTTAGGCACGGGGAGGCTGCATCGCGTTCTCTCTCCAAATCACCATGCCTACTATATACAGGTGGGGTGGGGAGGGTGGAGGGTTGAGGGGATTGGGGGTTCGGGTATGTGTTAAATGTCTTTTATTTTTTATTCTTCTTCTGCTTCTTGCTTGCATTTTCGCTGTTGCACTGACACTTGATGGTGGTGAGGGTTATAGACTCTATGTTCACTCATATGTCCTTTCTGTGTCCCGGGGAGGTGAGAGATTAATATACTGCAGTTGGTCGGGTGTGATGAATGTCTTTCTCCGAATGAAACATCCCTTAACTGTTCACACATAACACTGTGAATACTCCAATGGGAGTTTGCAATATGGACACAATGAAGATACTATCTCTTAATGTTAAAGGGTTGAACCAGCCGATCAAAAGACAAAAAATCTTAGACTATGTGCGTAGGTTAAAAGGCGATATTGTATTGCTACAGGAGACAAAGCTGGAGGCTAAGCTGTTTTTCCACCTGAGGAATAAGTTTTACAGTGAGGTTGTGGGGGCTGAATCTGTACATAAAAAGAATGGTGTGTTGATACTTGTTGCGAAGAAATCAAAGGTGGAGGTTTTATCTTCCGAGGCCAGTGTAGACGGGAGGTGGGTTACGGCCAAACTAAGTAAGGACAATACGGAATTTTATGTTACGAACATATATGCTCCCAACGCCAGTGACCTCAAGTTTTGGGAAGATCTAAATAAACATATGGAAAATGTCCCAGATAGCGCTATTCACATAGTGGGTGGTGACTTCAATCTTCCAAAGGACGCAACGCTGGATAGGGACTCCCACTGCCCCTTCAAACCAAGCAAATCTCATAAAGCCTTCATTAATCTGTGTGAGCGCTTTCATTTAGTGGATGCATGGAGGCTCCAGAACCCTACAGGGAGGGATTATACTTTTTATTCTACACCACATGATTCGTACTCCAGGATCGACTACATCCTTATAACACAGAACGGGGTACCCAGAATAGAATCTACCACCATAGAGCCTCGTGTGATGTCGGATCACTCTTGTATTTCCCTGTCTATCGCGAATGCCAAATCCTCTCCTCGCCATACATCTTGGCGCCTGAATGACGAGATATTAAGCGATGCTCAACATAGATCTGCGATACAGGCTGCGATTGTCTCTTACCTGCAAATTAATAAAGAAGGGGACACATCTGATCTTATTAGATGGGATGCCATGAAAAGTACAATACGGGGAGTATGTATCAAGATTAGGTCTGCCATGAACAGGAATTACAACGCAAAGTTGGAATCCCTGGAAAGTGAGATTGTAGATCTTGAAAGTAAGCATCTAAGGACTAGAGACGATATGACTCTCTATGCTTTGGCAAATAAAAAATATGAGCACAACAAATTAATAAGTGAAAGGGCGGGAGTTTGGCTTGACAAAGGACGGAGATTTAAAATTTGTGAATCCAATAAAGCGGGGAAAAGTCTTGCTTCATATTTGAAATTTAAAGTACAAAAGAATAGTATTAACATCCTTAAAGACGCCTCTGGGAACTCACACTCTGAGCCAGACAAGATAGCTGAGGTATTTAGGGTGTTCTACGAAGACCTTTACGCAAAAAATGCAAAGGTGGAAGAAGATAAGATTAAGAATTATCTGGATGAGTGTGATCTTCCACGGCTCTCTGATGAGGATCAGGTTGGTCTAAATGGCCCGATTAAAGCTCAAGAAGTGGAAAGTGCGATTAAAAAGTTGAAATCAGGGAAGGCACCAGGCCCGGATGGCTTTACAGCAAAATTCTATAAAACATTCCCCACTATATTAACTGGGCCCTTGTTAAACCTATTCCAAGAAATAAATAGCTCTGGAGAAGTAAGAGGTACTCTGGCAGAGGCAACAATTGCAGTACTTCCTAAAGAAGGGAAAGACCCATCGCTCCCTAAAAATTACAGGCCAATTTCACTAATTAATATTGACTGTAAGATCCTAGCAATGATACTTTCTGCACGTCTTCAAAAGGTGCTCCCACAACTGGTCCATCCGTCTCAAGCGGGCTTTCTTAAGCATAGGTTGTCCAGTGATAACACACGGATTTTAGCGCATGTGTTGGAAAAAGCTAAACTTCTAGATACCCCTACAGTGGCAATAACGTTAGATGCCGAAAAAGCCTTCGATAAGGTTGATTGGGCCTTTCTCGAAGCAGTCCTCAATAAATTTAACTTGGGGGAAACATTTACACGGCTAGTAATGTCCCTTTATTGCTGCCCCTCGGCAAGAGTCAGGGCGGGTGGTTCGTTTTCATCCTCGTTTTGCTTAAAACAAGGTACGAGGCAGGGGTGCCCTTTGTCGCCCTCCTTATTTTTATTGGCAATTGAACCGTTCTTACACCATATAAGGGAAGATCCTAAAATTGCAGGTATACCGTTTGGAGACTGCACGGTCAAATTGACAGCGTATGCAGATGATGTGCTTGTCCTTTCTGAAAGGGCGGAGGAGGCAGTGTCTGCCCTCATGTCGGACATTGAAGATTTCTCTAAAGTATCGGGCTACAAGCTCAATAAAGACAAGACGGAGGTCAAACTGCTGAACAACATAGGTGACAAGGGGATCTTAGGGGACTCTGGTCTTACATGGCAGCCCAAATGCTTTAAGTACCTGGGGCTGGACTTCGATAAAGACTTAGTCTCCACTCTAAAAATAAATGAAGAATTGACCCTGAAAAAAATATCTACTCTTCTAGAAAGTTGGTCTCCAAAATTTCTCTCTTGGTGGGGCAGGGCTGAAACTCTCAAAATGATGTCGACTCCCTTAGTTAACTACCTGGCCAGTATGCTCCCTATGACATTCTCTAATAATTTTGTCTCAAAAATAGACCAGCTGTTTGGTAACTTCCTGTGGCGGGGCAAGAAAGCCAGGATATCTCTAAAGAAGCTACAACTAGCGAAAGATAAAGGCGGCCTGGGTCTGCCCTCTTTCAGGAACTACCAGACAGCCTTTCTTTGTAAGCAAGGTGCTCAATGGTTAATAACATCACCAAATTACACTCCTGTGTGGATTGACATTGAGAGGTCAATAGTGGGCCACGCTCCCCTTGAGTGCTTAATCACCATGGATCTGTCGCACCTGCCTCACTCTAGATATATAATGTTAAATACCAGAAGGGCCCTACTTAGACTTGACCAAACGCACAAAACCAAATTGACATTTTCTAAATCATCATATATGTCACTATGGAGAAACCCCTACCTTAAACACGCGGGTGTGGAACTCTTCTGGGAGTCATGGTCCGGAAAGGGTATTAATCTAGCCGGAGATCTGTATGACAAAAGCGACCCGATCCCGTTTTCAAGCTTACAGCTGAAGTTTGACCTACCCCCGATAGACTTTTATAATTTCCTAAAAGTTAAGGCGACACTGACTAGCCGTAACTTCTCACCCTACACTCCATGGCTGATTACACATCTCCCCCGCATTATGCACACAGGTCACTTCGTTTCCAAGGTGTATAAACTGTTGCTACCGTTGCCCAGTAAATCCCACAAAACTGTGGAAGCAAAATGGGAAGCAGAACCGAATTCCACAGGAATAGAGTTTGACTGGGAATTGATTCATAAGTCAGCACTTGCCCACAAAGTATCACCCATCCTATTCCAGACGAAGTATATGCTCTTGAATAGGACGTTCTGGACTCCGGAAAAGCTATTTAAATGTAAATTACGTGACTCTCCGGAATGCTGGAATTGCCAATCAGGGACTGGTGATCTTCCTCACATGTTATTCAACTGTCCCTTACTGAGAGTCTACTGGGAGAAAATATTTGTATGCATTCATCACGTCTTTAAGATAAAACCTATGAAGGAATTTGTATATGTCATTCTAGGGGGGCTGGAACCACGACTGGCAAATGAGCAAGATCGCCAGCTTTTGGACCTAATGTTAACATTGGCTTGTAAGGTTGTTTTATGCAAGTGGAAATGTGCTAAGGAAGTGAATTTCAAGATCTGGCAGGAATGGCTGTCTTTCTTAAGAGGTGCTACTAATCAAGCATTACAGTCTTCTACGTGGTGTCCATCCAATAGGAAGCTATGGAAATCATTAGACAAATCTTCCCTTCATTTTGAGCCGCCTTGAAGCAATACGACCTTATGAGAGTACCTTCAATATATGAGTGTGCACCTTCGTCCATATGTTGGAGCTATACCCTACATCCACAAATCGAGTGTTTGACATGTTACTCTATAACTATGCGACAAGCAGGAGTGATTTTCTCTTTATTTTATCATTTGTAGTTTCTGTACTGGTCTGACAATATCTGTATCAACTCACTTATGATGGAAGATTTACTGTAATGTCTTTTACTTTTGTTTTCTTACTTCAATAAAAACGATTTGAAATAAAAAATAAAAAAAAAAAGAAGTTGTTGGCAGGCGACCAGTGAAGAGATTCGGGTGGATCCAAGCCTGGATCGGAGATGGAAGACACCTGTAAGCAGAGGGGACCAAGTTCTGAATCACTAGCCAGTGATTAGATGGGCACCAGGATGGCACCAGATGGAGTCACCTCGACCAGGTGAGTGGGCGACGCTGGGCTCTGCAGTCTCACGGACCAGGAGGCGTTGACGGCGACCAGGATGGAGGTGCGAGCTGTCCCACGATGGTATCTGCTGTCGACATCGCTGGACCCAGGATTGGGGCAACAAGTCTTGGCAAATGCAAGCCCACGCGGTGGACTCAAAATGGCGTCTGGAGTGGACCAGGAGGGTCCGGGGTGCTCCTCTTTTGGGAGGGAGCAAGGGCCAGTCTGGAGCAACCAGACCAGCGGTGTTGATGTTGTCGTTCGTCGTCGGGAAGGCCACAAGCCAGCGGGCTAGTAGCCAGACAACGCGGTGAGCAGCAAAGATCAGAAGGGCCCCACGCAGATCTGGTGGATGCTGGAGGGCTGAACTTCGGTGCTGGAGCTGCTCAGGGCTGGGGCTTCTCGGACCCCAAAGCACTCACTCGAGGATCCCTCGGCGGTCGTGCTGGGCAAGCGTCGTGCAGTCCTGAAGATGGCCGGTCCCTTGAGGTCTCGTCGCACCCACGGGTCTCAGCTGAGCTGACGATGTGGGTAGAGGTCAGAGGTGCCAGGGAAGCCGGTTCTCGTCGAGCTGGGCAGTCTTGATCCGGAGGAGAGACTTACAGCAGACCACGATGCTTGGATGATGCCTGCGGATGCAGGGTGACTACTCCTTAGCCACAAGGGAGAAATCTTGAGAAGAAGTCCAGAGTTCCTTTCGTAGAAAGTAGTTTCAGGATTCAAAGTTGATCTAATTTGGAAGGGGGCCTGCTCCTATCTTTATACTAGGAAAAGGGTCTGGCACGCGACTAGGTCCTGCCCATGGGTGGGACCAGGAAGGGGGGTGGTTACACCCCTCTCCCATGCCGGACTTTCCCCAGCTCAGGGGCTGGTGTGCCCCTGGAACTGGTTCTAGCCGGCAGATGCATAGTGAGCACCGGGGTGCCACTTGCAGTCACCTTCCTCTAAAGCCCTGCCTACCCAGGATACACAAAACCCTGTCTGGGATGGTGCCAGCACCGCCCCTGACACACTACTCTCCTACATGCCCCCCTTCCCCAAACTTTGGGACAATAAACTAACCTTGACCAGGTGAGTCTTCTTGCTCTAAGTGGAAATACCTGGAGAGCCCATCTGCATTGCCATGATCAGTGCCAGGTCTATGCTCCACTGTAAAATCCATCCCCTGTAGGGAAATGGACCACCTAAGCAGTTTGGGGTTTTCACCCTTCATCTGATTTAGCCACAAGAGGGGCTTATGGTCGGTCTGAATCTTGAAATGAGTGCCAAACAAGTATGGCCTCAGTTTCTTCAGGGCCCAAACCACAGCAAAGGCCTCCCTCTCAATAGCTGACCAATTTTTCTCTCTGGGGGTCAGCCTTCTGCTTATAAAAGCAATGGGCTGGTCATGACCATCAAAATTCACTTGAGATAGAACAGCTCCCACACCCAACTCAGAAGCATCTCTTTGGACAATGAATGGTTTGGAGTAGTCTGGACTCTTTAGGATAGGTGCTGTGCACATGGCCTGCTTTAGGTCATCGAATGCTTTTTGACAGCTTGCTGTCCACTGAACTTTCTTTGGCATCTTTTTACTTGTCACTTCATTAAGTGGAGTCACAATTGATCCATAATTCCTGACAAACTTTCTGTAATAACCAGTCATGCCCAAGAAAGCTCGAACCTGAGTCTGGGTGGTTGGAGGAGCCCAATCACTGATGGATTGTATCTTGTTCTCCAGTGGCTGACCTGGCCTCCACCTACAAGGTGGCCCAGGTATACAACCTGTGTCTGCCCTATCTGGCACTTTGTGGCCTTGATAGTGAGACCTGCTGCTTGCAGTGCCTCTAACACTTTCCTCAGGTGGACCAGGTGATCCTCCCAGGTGGAACTAAAGACAGCTATATCATCAAGATATGCTGCACAGAAGTCATCCAAGCCAGTGAGAACTTGATTCACCAGCCTTTGGAAGGTGGCAGGTGCATTTCTCAGACCAAAGGGCATTACCACAAATTGATAATGTCCACCAGGGGTTGAAAATGCTGTCTTGGGCTTGGCATCCTCAGCTAACCTGATTTGCCAATACCCAGCTGTCAGGTCAAATGTACTTAAGTAGTTGGCAGAAGCCAATCTATCTATATGTTCATCTGCCCTTGGTATTGGGTGGGCATCAGTCTTAGTGACTGCATTGAGGCCTCTGTAGTCTACGCAAAACCTCATCTCTTTCTTACCACCCTGGGTGTGAGGCTTTGGCACTAGAACTACTGGACTAGCCCAAGGGCTATCTGAGGGCTCAATGACTCCCAGCTCCAACATTTTCTGCACTTCTGTTTTGATGCAGTCTCTAACATGATCAGGCTGCCTGTAGATTTTACTCTTGACTGGCAGGCTGTCACTAGTGTCAACCTCATGGGTACACCAATTGGTTTGACTGGGTGTCAGAGAGAACATATGTCTGAAGGATTGAAGAACTTGTTTACAATCCTTCTGTTGATGGTCAGAGAGGCTGCCACAAAAGACAACACGATCTACTGAGCCATCATCAGGATTCTGAGTGAGCAGGTCTGGGAGAGGGTCACTCTCCTCCTCCTGTCCCTCATCTGTGGCCATGAGCAAGCTCATGTCCTTCCTGTCAACATATGCTTTGAGTCTGTTCACATGGAGCACCCTGTGGGGGCTCCTGGGAGTTCCAAGGTCCACCAGGTAGGTGACCTCTCCCTTTTGCTCAAGGATTGTGTGGGGCCCAGACCATTTGTCTTTGAGTGCTGCTGGGGCCACTGGCTCCAACACCCACACCTTCTGTCCAGGCTTGTACACAGTCAGGACAGCCTTTTGGTCATGCCAAGCTTTTTGGAGTTCTTGGCTTGCCTCAAGGTTTTTAGAAGCCTTTTCCATATACTCAGCCATCCTGGAGCGTAGACCAAGAACATAGTCCACTATGTTGGTTGCAGGCTTTTTGAGAGGTCTCTCTCATCCTTCCTTCACCAAACATAGGGGTCCTCTCACAGGATGCCCATACAGAAGTTCAAAAGGGCTGAAGCCAACCCCCTTCTGTGGGACCTCTCTGTAAGCAAACAAAAGGCAGGGTATCAGGACATCCCATCTACGCCTGAGCTTTTCAGGTAGTCCATGAATCATCCCTTTTAGCGTCCTGTTGAACCTTTTAACAAGCCCATTGCATTGTGGATGATAGGGTGTAGTGAACTTGTAGTTGACACCACATTCCTTCCACATAGCAGTCAAATATACTGACATGAAGTTTGCACCTCTGTCAGAGACAACCTCCTTAGGGAAGCCCACTCTGGAGAACACTCCAACTAGTGTTCTTGCCACAAAAGGTGCTGTAGTGGTCCTAAGGGGAATAGCTTCAGGATACTTGGTGGCAAGGTCCACCACCACCAGTATAAACTTGTGCCCTGATAATGTCTGGGGTTCCATTGGACCAACAATGTCAATCCCCACTCTTTCAAAGGGCACCCCCACCACAGGCATTGGTATAAGGGGGGCCTTTGTTGTGCCACCTGACTTACCACTGGCTTGGCAAGTGACACAGGAGCGACAAAACTCCTTGGTATCCTCATTCATGTGAGGCCAGTGAAAGTGTGAGACAATTCTGTCCCAAGTCTTATTCTGGCCTAAGTGTCCTGCAAGGCGAATCTCATGGGCCAAGGTGAGAAGAAACCTCTCAGAGACAAGGGGATGGCCAGCCTCCTGGTTGCACCAGGCTTGGGGTCTCTTGACTCAGAGTACAGGAGTCCATCTTCCCAGTATACCTTGTGGGCACCTGTGGCGTTCCCTGCAGCCTCATCAGCAGCCTGCTGTCTGAGGGGTTCAAGAGAAGGGCAGGCTAACTGTTCCTTCCCCAGGTCTTCTCTGGAGGGTCCCCCTGAACCCAGAAACTCAACCTGATCAGGTTCAAGTTCTTTAGGCTCAGTTTCCCTCAGCTCTTTGAGGTCAGCCTCCTCTGACACTTGATCCACAACCTGGGGCAAGGGGCAAGGCAAAGCCTTAACCCTACTGCTCTTCTTCTTGGAAGGTGTCTGGTCCATTGCTCCAGGATCCAGCACCTGTTCAGTGGGGCATCTTCTGGCCTGTGACCTAGTCACAGCAAGCACATGTGCTGGCAAGCCTAACATTTCCATGTGAGTCCTCTGCTCCACTTCTGACCATAGGGATGACTCCAAATCATTGCCCAACAAACATTCAACTGGGAGGTCTGAACTAACAACAACCTTCTTTTGGCCACTTACCCCTCCCCAGGAGAAATCAACAATTTCCATACTATGGTGGGTAGTGACATTGGTCACTAGGTACTCTGGACCTAGCATGATCTGTCCAGGGTCCACGAAGTTAGGTGTCACCATTGTGACACTGGCACAAGTGTCCCTGTAGGCCTGAGCCATCTTGCCATTGATAAAAGGTGTCTGTCTGTATTTGCCCAAAGTATTGGGACTGGCATCAGGGGATATATCCACATTCCCTGTACAGACAAGGACAGCCTGAGTGAGTGTGCCAACTAAGTTGTCATACCCCTCAGACCCAAGGTTAACCCAACTAATCCCTTGGGAGGTGCACTACCACTGCTGACTGTACTAGGGGGTGCAGGTGCCTTAGGGGCTGCAGTGGCAGGGGTTTGCCCTCCTTTCTTGGTGCACTCACTAAACCAGTGAGTTTTACTTTTATAGTACTGGCACCACCTTTTAGACTGGCCTTCTTGCGTCTTCTTCTTCTGGGAAGCCTGACCCCCACCCTCTTTGGTTTGTTGGGGACCTGTTGAAGACTTCTGGTCATTTTGTTCACCTTTTGTATTATTACCCTTCTGGTCTGCTTTCTTCTGACCGCCGTGGTTCTGCTTAACCCTTGTTCTGACCCATCTGTCTGCCTTCTTTCCCAATTCTTGGGGAGAGGTCAGATCTGAGTCAACAAGGTGTTGATGCAACAACTGGTTCTGACAATTGTTTAAAATCTGTTCCCTTATGATCAGATTGTACAATCCTGTATAATCAGTAACCTTACTGCCCAGCAACCAGCCCTCCAAAGCCTTAGTGGCACAATCTACAAAATCAGACCAATCCTGAGACTGAGTTTTCTGGGTATCCCTGAACAGCAACCTGTACTGCTCAGTGGTTAGGCCAAACCCATCTATCAGTGTACTTTTCAGGACTTGGTAATTGTTAGCATCCTCAGCTCTAGTAGTGAGGAGCTTATCTCTACCTTTGCCTTCAAAGGAGAGCCACAAGACAGCTGCCCACTGACTCTGGGGGACGCACTGGACAGTGCAGGCCCTCTCCAAAGCAGTTATCCATTTGTGGATATCATCCCCTTGTTTAAAGGGGGGCACTATCTTACTCAGGTGTCTAGTGTCTAAACTCCTGTCTTTTTCTCTTGGGAGAATGCTGCCACCAGTGAGATCTAACCCACTTAACTTTTGCTCTCTAGGAAAGGCAAGCCTCTCTTTGGCCAGGGCAAGTTCTTCCCTTTCAATCCTCAGATTGGCTTCCCTCATCTTAGCTTCATGCTCCCTTCTCTTAGGGGATGACATCCCTCTATGAGAAGAGGTCTGAGAGCCATTGGTTCGAATGGATCTGTTAGAGCCTCTGGATAGAGACCTAACTCGTCCATTCCCAATGTTAAGTCTGCCTGAGAGTGGCACTGGGGGTCCCCCAAGTCCATTCTCATGCCTACTTAAGTTGGTCCTGGTTAGTCTACTGATTTCTACCTGACCTTTGTCTGCCTCATCCCCTGATAACTCCTCTTCCTCCTCCTCCTCTTCATCATCTGCTGCCTGGAGGTGGAGGTCAGGGTCACCAGTGGTTCCCTCTAGGGGAGGCATATTCCCATCTGGATTAGAAGAATCTGGGTTAGCAGTTCTCCTGGCATCATAAGTCTCTAAGAGACCAATCAGAAAGGGAATGGTAGGGTTAGAACCCTGTTTTAGATTCCTGGAGGTACACAATAGTCTCATCTCCTGGAAGCTAAGAGCTGCATATCTGGACATGACCTGTGGAGGGTCAACTGACATAAGGGGAGACTCAGTGTTTCCTCCTTAGTCTGACATGCTTTTCTAGTGTGGTGTAAGTGATGCACCTACCTACACTATATGTTTGCCTACTGATCCCTTGCTAAGAGTTGTAGTCAGGTTGTGCTAGGCCCTGTTGAACTACAACAGCTGGTTCAGTAGAACTCAGAGTATTCTAAGCTAAGTTATATGTACCTAAATGCTTATGTGATCTTTCACAATGATATTCTTAGGATATGTGTGGTAAAACAACAGCAAGCTCAAATCCCAACCGCTGCTCACCAATGTGAGAAGTTGGCCTGATATATAATGTTCACTATTCTAGTGAGCACTTTGTATCAGTCCAAACAACCCTTATTGATGATTGGTTGTAAGTCAACCTTATAGACCAGCTATCCTAGTAGCATGGATACGAGCAGTCTTCGGGCTAAACTCTAGAGGGCGTGTTAAGCCAGCCGTTATACCATCACAAATTACCCCTTGAACACCAAGTGAAAGGACACCACACAAGTGTTATGAAAATAAACAGTGTATTTTAAGCAGAGGGGACCAAGTTCTGAATCACTAGCCAGTGATTAGATGGGCACCAGGATGGCACCAGATGGAGTCACCTCGACCAGGTGAGTGGGCGACGCTGGGCTCTGCAGTCTCACGGACCAGGAGGCGTTGTCGGCGACCAGGATGGAGGTGCGAGCTGTCCCACGATGGTAACTGCTGTCGACGTCGCTGGACCCAGGATTGGGGCAACAAGTCTTGGCAAATGCAAGCCCACGCGGTGGACTCAAAATGGCGTCTGGAGTGGACAGGAGGGTCCGGGGTGCTCCTCTTTTGGGAGGGAGCAAGGGCCAGTCTGGAGCAACCAGACCAGCGGTGTTGATGTCGTCGTTCGTCGTCGGGAAGGCCACAAGCCAGCGGGCTAGTAGCCAGACAACGCGGTGAGCAGCAAATAGCAGAAGGGCCCCACGCAGATCTGGTGGATGCTAGAGGGCTGAACTTCGGTGCTGGAGCTGCTCAGGTCTGGGGCTTCTCGGACCCCAAAGCACTCACTCGAGGATCCCTCGGCGGTCGTGCTGGGCAAGCGTCGTGCAGTCCTGAAGATGGCCGGTCCCTCGAGGTCTCGTCGCACCCACGGGTCTCAGCTGAGCTGACGATGTGGGTAGAGGTCAGAGGTGCCAGGGAAGCCGGTTCTCGTCGAGCTGGGCAGTCTTGATCCGGAGGAGAGACTTACAGCAGACCGCGATGCTTGGATGGTGCCTGCGGATGCAGGGTGACTACTCCTTAGCCACAAGGGAGAAATCTTGAGAAGAAGTCGAGAGTTCCTTTCGTAGAAAGTAGTTTCAGGATTCAAAGATGATCTAATTTGGAAGGGGGCCCGCTCCTATCTTTATACTAGGAAAAGGGGCTGGCACGCGACTAGGTCCTGCCCATGGGTGGGACCAGGAAGTGGGGTGGTTACACCCCTCTGCCATGCCGGACTTTCCCCAGCTCAGGGGCTGGTGTGCCCCTGGAACTGGTTCTAGCCGGCAGATGCATAGTGAGCGCCGGGGTGCCACTTGCAGTCACCTTCCTCTAAAGCCCTGCCTACCCAGGATACACAAAACCCTGTCTGGGATGGTGCTAGCACCGCCCCTGACAGGAAACCCTTTGTCCAAGCCTCCCTCGCTGGAAGGACTCCCAGCAGCAGGAGGTCAGACTTGTCTGTGGTGGCAGCATCCATTTTGTGATGCTGAGGCTTGAGTTAACTTTAACCCGGGTTCACAGTTACATACATGTCGTGTCCCTCTAGAAGGGTGGAATGCTAACCCCGTCGCCAGAATTGGCGAGGGGTTAGTATTCCAATTCGTATGACACCTTACTCGACATGTTTTGATAAAGCGATACCAGAGATAGCATATAACCGCGAGGATTATAATGCACTTAAGAGTATATGGTATGCGTTATCATGGAACAGCTATTAGAACTTAGTTCCGCAAGCTGTAACGGGCTCAGCTCATGCCAGAGCACCATCTCACACGATTCCAAGCACTCTGCCTTCAGGATTGTCAAGGCCTGCCATAGGAGTGACTGATAGGAATACGGGTGTCCATTTTAGGGTTAGATATAGGTATACTATATCTAAAGCAAAGGGTGAGTACACCACCTTGCCCCAGCTGTCGTGCAGCCAGTTGTGTCAGATTTAGATGTCCAGCCAGGGGTGGCATAATACATGCTGCAGCCCCTGGTAGGCCCTGGGTACACCTATGCCCTGAGTGACAGGGTCTGATAAGGTGGTCCAGTACCAATTGGTAAATGCACCTAAGGTACACGTATCAATTTAGTGAGAGAACAGCAAGGCTGTGGGTCTGATTAGCAGGCCCACAGCCAGAGAAGTCGTAAACCAGTGAAGCAAAAAGCAAAAATCTGGGGTGATCAGAGGATTGCAGACCCTACTCTCCTACACGCAGCATCAGGGGAATCTGTCTGATTGCGTCCAGATCTTGGAGGGCACTGCACGACAATTGCAGTGGTGGAGCACAAACCAGGATTCGGTCAACGACAGATCCCTCTCCATTCCTCAACCAGAGCACACAGTGGTGACAGACGCATCCCTTCTGGGATCAGGCGGACACATGGGAGAGGTGGAGATTAGGGGCCTTTGGTCTCCGGCGGAGTCCGGCTCCACATCAACCTTCTGTAGCTTCCGGCGATCCGTCGTGCATTCAAAGCCTTCCTTCCCTCTGTTTGGGGACGAGTAGTGCAGGTGTTCACAGACAACACCACCGCCATGTGGTACTTGGAACTGCAACAAACAAGGCGGGGTTGGGTCGTGGACCCTATATCCGAAAGAAACACCTTAGTGTTAGATTCCTTACCTTAGAATAACCCCAGGCGTCAGACTGGATCCGAAAAATTTAGTCAGCAGTACCCCTGCTCGTCGGTAGGCGTTGTCCTGTGGGTCTGTCTTCGGCGTCGTGATCGCCAGAATGACGTCGCTGGAGTACTTAGACGCCGCAGCCGCACCCTGACATCAGTTCTTCTTTTTTCTACGCCAGCAAGCGCAGATCCGAGAAGAGCACGTACCCTTAATCATTTTTTGAATAACTTTTTGGCCATTTTTGTCTTTCTTTTTCGAGTTAACTCGACTCCTGGTGCCAGTAGGGATGCCGTTTGACGCCTGTCACCCACTGATGGTTACTGACTTGACTTGAGGGCCAATCACGATGACAAGTCGTGCCCCGACTGCCGGGCCTTGACGTCGAAGGCTAGGCAGGAGCGTTCCTGTAAGCACCTCGAGCTCTGGCAGTCGGCCTCGGCGCCGAGGTCCCGGTCAAGGAGGAGGTCGAGGGACCGGTCGCGGAGCCGCAGTCATCATCGATCGTCTGGATCCAAGTCCTCGCACTCGGGTGAGTCGAGGCATGGCAAAAAGAAGTCGAAGAAGCGTCGCTCTTCGACTTCCCCTCGCCGGTCGCGCGGCTCAACCAAGGGTTCGAGAGGCGCCTACCACGAGGCTGCAACGGGGCCGGTGATCCTGTCCCATACCCTCTGGTTCCTGGACTCAATACGATTACGGAGCAGATCAGAAACTTCCTCGTGGCCATGAGGACTCTCTTGCTGCCGCCGAGACCCGCCGGCGCACCTTCGGGCCCCGCGGGTCCGACTGGGGGTCCTTGCCCTGTGTTGCCGGCAGCTTCGGGCTCGGTGCGGCCGGTGACTTCGGTCCTGGCGTCGCAGGACCCTGTGGGATCCAGGCCTGAATCCCGGTCGACCCCAGTTGACCTTACGACTCCTCCGCTGGTGCGGATCCCCACAGTGCCACCTCTGGTGCCGTCCTCTGACAACGCCGTTCCTGGTTTCTGCCTCGGCGTCGGAGCGGCGCCGTCTCCAACGCCGACTGGTGAGCTTTTCACCTATGCCCCAGCTCCGTCATTTTTGCCTGTTTCAGAACATGGATGAAGGGGAGGACTGTGAGAGGTCTGAGGACCCTCTGGCTCAGCAGTGCCAGTTAAGTCAGGACTGAGCAGATGAGCTGGGAGAGGCCAGTGGTCTAGACACTTCGCCTGACACTGATTTTCTCTCTCCTCCTTCTGTGGCGACGGAGGAGGGGGAAACTTATGCTTTAGTGCTGCCCAGGGCGGCCACGGCCCTGGGCCTTGAGCTCCCTGCAGCGGCCGTGAGGACAAACCTCCTCACCGAGGTGCTTCAACCGTCAGTAAACTCTCAGGACCTCTGCTGCAGTTTAATGAGGCCCTCACTGATGTTCTAATGGGCACTTGGCCCAAGCCCACCAGTGGTAACCCTGTGGATCGGAACGTGGCCACCGCACAGCTCCGGGCGACCCCTGCTTTCTGTCCAGCCATCCTACCCCTGAGAGCCTGGTTATCCAGGCCTCCACGTCCCAAAAAGCATTCCCTACCTCACCGGGAATTCAAAAGGCTGGAACAGTTTGGCAAGAAACTGTTTTCCTCTGTCAGTCTAGGGTTGCGGTCCATTAATACCGTATGCCTTTTGGGCCGTTACACCCACTCTCTCTGGGATACGGTGGCGGACGTGTTGCCCCAGTGTCTGGAGGAGGCCAAGACACAGCTCGCCCAAGCTCTTGCTGAGGGGTGGGATGCAGCATGATACTCCATTCGATGTGGACTTGACACCACAGACTTGTTGGGCAGAGCGATTGCAATGATGGTGGTGAATCGTCATCACGCATGGCTGAGGTCCACCAACTTTTCCGGGGGTGTCCAGAGCACTCTCATGGACATGCCTTTTGATGGCCGTCGCCTCTTTGGCGACAAGGCAGATAGCGCGCTGGAGTGCTTTAAGGACTCCAGGGCTATGGCCAAGTCCTTTGGCCTTTTGGCCCAGCACCAGCAAACTTCTGCTTTTCGTCCCATTCGGGACCAAAGGAGGGGCGCCCCGCACGTTCGTCCAGCCACAGGCCGCAGAACCAACCTCAACGCGGTTGAGGACGTGCATTCCGCCGTGGCGGAGCAGGGGGTCATAGAGCCAGTCAGTCCACATCCGCTCCCACAGCATCTGCCTCAAAGCCTTCCTAGTCGGAACTTTCGGGCCCATTCCACTCCAGAGTGAGGCAGGGGTCGCCATCACCTGCTCTACTGCCGTACCATCACTTCGGACAGGTGGGTGCTGCAAATCGTCCGAAGGGGCTACTCCCTCCCCTTCAAGGCGACCCCTCCAGCCATGCCACCGCATGTTGGGGGATCACTTGCAACTTCTGCAGGAGGAAGTTACAGCTCTCTTGGCCAAGGGGGGCCATCGGGCGCGTCCCTGGTCCAGAAGTAGGACGTGGTTGTTATTCCCAATACTTTCTGGTTCCCAAGAAGGGCAAAGGGGGCCTGCGCCCTATCCTGGACCTTGGGAGCATCAACGTCTTCCTCCAGAAGCAGAAGTTCAAGATGCTGACTTTAGCTCAGGTTCTGGCTGCCCTAGACCCTGAAGACTGGTTGGTAGCGTTGGCCTTGCTGGACGCTTATTTCCATATTCCCATCCTACCTGCGCTACCTGCGGTTCATGGTAGGGCACGAGCACTTTCAGTTTACCATGCCCCCCTTCGGCCTCACCAGTGCCCCTCGGGTGTTCACGAAAGTGATGGCAGTGTTCGCAGCTCATCTGCGCAGATCAGGGATTCCAGTCTTCCCCTATCTCGACGACTTGTTGTTGAAGGCCGGCTCGCCCCAGACAGTTGTTTCCCACCTCCATACTACGGCCGAACTCCTGCATTTGCGGTTATTCTCTATCAACATGCCGAAGTCGCACCCGATTCCCTCTCAGAAGCTCCTCTTCATCGGAGCGGTTCTGGACTCAGCGCAGTTTCGGGTTTATCCTCCCGAGCAGCGGGTTCGGGATATTTAGGCTCCTGATACGGCTTCTTGTACTGATGGCCTCCTGCATCCTGCTGGTGTATCACGTCAGCTGGCGGATGAGGGCTCTGCATTGGGACCCGAAGTTCCAGTGGGCACAGCATCAGGGCAACCTGTCCGACCACGTCCTGATCTCGGAGGGCACTGTGAGTCAGCTGCAGTGATGGCTCACGAATCGTGATTGGGTCCATGGCAGATCCCTCTCCCTTTCCCAACCGGAGCACACAGTGGTGACAGATGTGTCCCTCCTGGGTTGGGGTGGCCACATAGGAGAGGCGGAGATCAGAGGCCTTTGGTCTTCGGCGGAGTCCCAGCTCCACATCATCATGTTGGAGCTTCGGGCAATTCGACTTGCACTGAAAGCATGCCTCCTCTCTGTCTGGAGAAGTGAAGTGCAGGTGTTCACAGACAACACCACCGCCATGTGGCACTGCAACAGACAGGGCGGGGTGGGGTCCTAGACCCTATGTCAGGAGGCTCTGCGCCTCTGGACATGGCTGGAACATCAAGGCATTACCTTGGTGGTTCCACACCTGGCAGGTTCTCTGAACGCCAGGGCGGAAGAACTTCTATCCTCCGGTGCTTGATGGATCATGAATGGCGTCTGAACTCAGACGTGGTGCAAGGTCTCTTTCAGCAGTGGGGAGAGCCTTGGTTAGATCTATTCACCACCGAAGAGAACACACAATGTCATCAGTTCTGCACGTTGGAATTTCCAAGGCGGCACTCACTCGGCAACGCTTTTCGTCACAAGTGGAGCTGCGGTCTGTTGTAGGCCTTTCCATCTATACGACTTCTGCCCAGAGTGCTGAAGAAGATCCGGCGCGACCGGGCCCAAGTCATCCTTGAGGCTCTGGATTGGGCACGAAGATACTGGTATCCCGAGTTACTCAATGTGTCAATCGATCCCCCTGATTCGACTGCCTCTTTAGGAAGACCTTTTGTTGCAATAGCAGGGGAGGGTCCTCCACCCGAACCTGTCCAGTCTCCACTTACATGCGTGGAGATTGAGCGGCGGCAGTTGAGGCCATTTGACTTGCCTCCTGAAGTCTGTGATGTCATTCTGGCAGCCAGGCGTCCCTCCACAAAAACGGTATACGCCTGCAGGTGGAACAAATTTGTGGCATGGTGCACAGCAAAGGCTGTGGATCCTCTCTCTGCCCCTCTTTCGGAGGTTCTCTTTCCCTAACCCAGCAGGGCTCTGCTCTGGGAACTATCAAGGGCTATCTTTCGGTCATTTCCCCTTCTTGAGGCTTCCTGATCAGCCTTTTCTCCCATGTTGTAATTAGGTTCTTGAAAGGCATTACTCACATGTTTCCTAATGTCCCCTGTGTATTGCCTCAGTGGGACTTGAATCTGGTGTTAACCTATCTGATGTGTGCTCCCTTTGAGCCACTCCATAACTGTCCCTTACGTCTTCTAACTCTAAAGACACTTTCCTGGTTGCCATCTCCTCTGCCAGAAGAGTGAGTGAGCTCCAGGCTCTTTCCTCTAAGCCTCCTTTCCTCTCTGTCCATCCGGACAAAGTTGTTCTGAGGACTCGTCCTTCTTTTCTACCCAAGGTGGTTACTGCTTTTCACATCAGGCAGACCATTACTTTGCCCACATTCTTTCCACCTCCGCATCCCTCAAAAGAGGAAGAGAGGCTTCACCGTCTAGACCCAAAACGTGCGCTCTCTTTTTACCTGAACCGCACACAACAGTACCGGGTGGATGACCAACTCTTTGTTGGCTACATGGGCGCTAAGAGAGGACGGGTGCTGCACAAGCACACCATCTCTCGGTGAGTCGTTTTGTGCATTAAGATCTGTTATTCCTTGGCTAAAAAGGAATCTCCTGTGGGACTGCGCGTCCATTCCACTCGGGCCATGACTTATACTACTGCCTTGGGACCGAGAGTCCCTTTGCAGGACATTTGCCAGGAAGCTACGTGGGCCTCGCTGCACACGTTTGTTAAGCACTTCTGCCTGGACAGCCAAGTCCGGACAGACGGCTACTTTGGCCGTTCAGTTCTCCAGTACTGCCTGGTGTAATCTCAGTTCGCAGACCCACCACCGAGGTTGGTATTGCTGGGGTATCTATTCTAAGCTAAGGAATCTAACACTAACGTGTTTTTCAGATGCACAAGTTACTTACCTTCGGTAACAATATACCTGTAAGAAACATTAGTTAGTGTTAAATTCCTTACCGCCCCACCCATCTTCCCCGATCTGCGAACTGATATATAGTGTTAAGGACTTTCCCTGACAGAGCCCTAGTTTCATGGCACCAGTGTCGGTTTCTTGCATGGCTCTGCGTTCCTTTGCGGAAAGCTATGTACAGAACTGACGTCAGTGCTCGAGGGCGGCGTCTATGTACTCCAGCGACGTCATTCCGGCGATCACGACGTCTACGACGGACGCCGAGCCACAGGACGACGCCTACCGACGCATAGGGGTACTGCTGACAAAAACTTTCCGGATACACTCTGACGCCTGGGGTTATTCTAAGGTAAGGAATCTAACACTAACTAATGTGTTCGAGGCATGTGGGCTGCTGAATTCATATCTGTGCATAGATCGCCGCCTAGTGTTGGGTCCGGATGATTGCACATTGTTGTCCTGGAAGAGTCTTCGAAGTATCACGAGATAGGTGGCTCCTCCCCTGGACTACAGTGCGCATGGGCATCCTCTCTATCTTCAGATTGTTTTTTTCCGCCATCGGGTTCGGATGTACTTTCTTGACTCAAGTTCGGAATCGATATAAACACTTTTCACAAGGCCAAAAGGCCTTCGGGGCGTCGGTATTGTTTCTCGTTCGGTGCCTGTACTTGATCCAGTTCTTCGAACAGGACGTCGAAGGCCGTTTGCCTTTTTCGACACCAAAGGCCACAACAACGATCGACGATGGAACAGAGCCCGTTCAAGAGATGCCCCGTCTGCAACTCCAAATACCCTCACATTGATGTGCACTCGGTGTGCAATAAATGCCTATCTCCGGACCACTACGAGGCCAGTTGTATAGCCTGTTCCAAGTTCCGGTCAAAGAAGACGCTTCGGCTTCGACGCGTCGCATGACAGTCGGCGCGGAAAACGGCGCCGGACCTGGAGAACATCTTCGAGTCCGATGACGATGAGGGCATCGATGAAGAGGATCCTGACCAGCAGTCGGACCCTGCGTCGGAGCACGACTCTACCTTCAATGTGGACGAAGAAGAAGACTACGTCCATGAGGAAGACGTCGTCGAGGTAGGAGACGACGCAGAGGCCATCGGAGCCGTCGATGACGACTCAAGCGATGAGCAAGGCCCTCCCGCAGTCGCGGGGCCCAATACTGACACTGTACTCTCTACGGCTCAGGTCGAGGTATCGCCGGAAGGCCTTAGCCAAGATCTTAATCCACATTCTATAGCCCCGCGTCAAGGCCCGGCTAAGAATACTTCTAAGGAGCCATTTGTCGATCAACCAATCTCAGTGGCGAAATCGAAACCGACGGATGCAAAATCGAAACCGAAACTGCAAAAGACAGTCCTCGGATCGACGGCCTCGGATTCGTCGGCTCTGATCAAATCTAAAAGTGTCATCGACCCTTTGGGGTCACAAGAGGGCGTCGGCCCGAAGAGCGGGGCGCCGAAGCCTGTCTCTACGGGCAACCACATCGCATTGACGCAGTCGACGTCCAAACATGGCGACACTGGCAAAGGACTCAAGGCTAAAAAGACTGTCGATCCGAAGCTTACAGCCTCCAAGCCAATGTTAAGCAAGGCCTTCGAGTCGAAGAGCAAACCCGACCCGAAAGAGCATGTCGCGTCGAAGCAAAAGAGCGTGCCTGCTGCGCACCGGGAGCTCGAGTCGACGCAAGGCCGCAAGCAAGCTGGTGATCAGACGAAGTCGGTCGGATCGAAGACAGCGCCACCCTCAAAGAAGGTCGGTTCGTCTCCAATGCTTACGCCACTGATTAAATACGGACTGCCCCGACCGCTCGACCCAAAGCGTTCGAGCCACAGAAGAGTACCGAGACGTCCAAAAAGGTGTCAGTAGTTTCAAGCTCTCAGTCCATTCAGGAGGAGGTGGTGTTCCAAGCACCCTCCTATGACAATCAGTCAAAGCTGTTCATCGACCCAGATTCTGGCAGACTCACCATTCACAAACGGAAGAACGCTCCAGAACATCCTTTAGAGTCATACAAAATCCCTCTCAAAAGAAAAAGGGATTCTGCCACCTCACCTGCTCTTTTTGAACCTGTGGAGTCCTATGCACAAGACTATGCTTATTCTCCCACACGCACAATGAGGATGTGGGGGAGGGATACAATTAGGATGAATTTACTTATCCTGCTGACACAGATCAGGAGGAACCTCAACCCTGGACTGACCCTGTTGACCCTGATGAGCCACACACCACGCCTGACACTCAGTCCTATACTGTCAAAACCTTGCCTACTGAAGATACAGCGGCGTTTAACGCATTGATTGAAAGGGCAGCCAATAACGATGACCTGGAAATGCACGCTGACCCAGTGAGGAAGACTTTCTGTTTGATACTTTCTCAACTTCAGAAAAATCAGTAAAGACATTACCCATGCTAAAGGGTGTCCTTAAACACGCTGCTGACATTTTCAAGGAGACCACAAGGGCAAGGGTTGTAAACCCAAGGATTGAAAGGAAATACCGGCCTGCGCCTGTGGACCCTACGTACATCAAGGGCCAGCTCCCATTGGACTCCCTAGTGGTGGCTAATGCTCGCAAGAGAGCACACTCTCAAACAAGTGGTGATGCTCCTCTTCCGGACAAAGAATCCAAAATCTTGGAAGCTTCTGGCAAACGTGTAGCGGCTCAAGCGGCTAATATTTGGAGGATCTCAAATACACAGGCCCTATTAGCCAGATATGATAGGGCTCACTACGACACGTTAGAGCAGCTACTACAACACCTGTCTGATGCTTATAAGGAGGGAGAAGAAATGCTGATACAGGAAGGAAAGTTGATTTCCAATGCATCCATCAAGTGTGCACTCAATGCAGCAGACACTGCAGCTAGGGCCATCAACACGAGTGTAATGCTTAGACGGCATGCCTGGCTCCGCATCTCTGGTTTTAAACCAGAGATCCAAACAACTTTGCTCAATCAGCCAGTTAACCCTGACTTTCTTTTTGGTCCTGATGTAGACACGACCCTTGAAAAGATTAAAAAAGACACTGAGACAGCAAAATCCATGGGGGCTCTGCAGTCACAACTGTTATGGGGCGGTTCCTTTCGTCGCTCCGGTAACAGGGGAGCCTCTAGAGGTCAAGCATCACAGCAAGCACAATACAACAAGGGGAGCACGCAGGCCACCTATAACAAGAACAACAGGGGTGGATATCGTGGGAACAGCACCAAAGGCAAAGGACGTGGAAATAATAATGCCAGATCCTCCGCCACCAATAAACAGTGACGCCTTGTCACTGCCCCCAGACCATATAACACCGATCGGGGGAAGACTGAAGCAGTTCCTGCCAGTCTGGGAAGACATTACCACAGACAGGTGGGTGAGACAACTTATCCAATACGGCTATTGTCTGGAACTAACCTCCACTCCACCCAACATACCCCCAAGGCACCGTCCTATGTCGGCAGAGCACATGCACTTATTGCAGCAAGAAGTAATCTGCATGCTGCAAAAAGGGGCCATAGAACTCGTGCCTTTAGAACAGCAGGGTACAGGGTTGTACTCACTGTACTTCTTAATTTAGACCTCAGACCCCTGAACCAGTACATCTTGTCAGAACATTTTCACATGCTGACTTTACAGCAAGTTCTACCATTGCTCAGTCAGGGGGACTTCCTAGCAACCCTAGACCTAAAAGATGCATATTTCCAAATTCCCATTCACCCAGGACACAGGAAATATCTCAGGTTCACAGTCCACAACCAGCATTACCAGTTCAAGGTCCTGCCTTTCGGGGTCACTACTGCCCCCAGGGTGTTCACCAAGTGCTTAGCGACGGTGGCTGCGCACCTTAGACGACAACACATCCATGTCTATCCTTATCTGGACGACTGGCTTATCCAAGCAAAGTCAGCCCAGCAATGTGCCAGCCACATGTCCCGCACAATTCACCTCCTACACAGTCTAGGAATTTTCACTGAATTACCCAAAATCACACCTTCAACGCGCACATGTACAACAGTACCTAGGTGCGACAATAAACACTCAGACAGCAACAGCGCCGCCAAACTCTGCCAGAGTCAACAGCATGCAATTGCTAATTCAGAAATTCAGGCCCCAACACTCACTCCCAGCGCAGGTATTTATGCAGCTGATAGGTATGATGGCCTCCTGCATCTTCATAGTCCCGCACGCGAGGCTACACATGCGTCGGCTTCAGGAGTGCTTGGCACAACAGTGGAACCAGGCTCATGGACATCTGAAAGACCTAGTGTTGGTGACTTGTCGTGCATACAACTCTCTGCATTGGTGGAACACACAAAACCTTTGCAGGGGACGACCGTTCCAAGAGCCTGTGCCACAAATAGTGCTGACGACGGACGCAACTCTCCAGGGCTAGGGAGCGCATGTCCTCCATTATACCGTGCAGGGACTATGGACGACGCAGCAGCAAAAGATGCATATCAACCTGTTGGAGCTGGTGGCAATCTTCATGGCAATGAAGGCTTTCAAATTGCATTTGCGCAACAAAGTCGTGCTGATCCGGACGGACAACATGACTGCCATGTATTACATCCAGAAGCAGGGAGGCACACACTCTCCACAATTGTCTCATCTAGCCCAGAGCATGTGGAAGTGGGCCATTCAGATAAACATGTTCCTCATGGCGGAACATCTCCCAGGCAAGGACAACCAGATGGCGGACCTGCTCAGCAGGCACAGCCATCAGATGCACGAGTGGGAGATACACCCCTCGGTGCTCCAACCATATTTCCAGCAGTGGGGTCATCCAGAGATAGACCTATTCGCCACAAAGGAAAACGCAAAATGCCAAACCTTCGCCGCCAGGTTCCCACACCCGCAGTCTCAGGGCAATGCGATATGGATGAACTGGTCAGGCAGATTTGCGTACGCTTTTCCTCCAGCACCGCTCATACCGCTAGTGGCACGCAAACTGATCCGCAACAGTTGAGCCTTGCAATATGGCTCCTGAGGTCATAGAGTTTGGCTACCTCAACTTGCCCCCTGACTGTATGAACATCATCAAGGAGGCAAGACGACCTACAACTAGGGCATGCTATGCGGCCAAATGGAAGCGATTTGTCATTTACTGTTCCAATAATGACATTAACCCGCTTGATGCGTCCACGCAAAACATCATATGTTATTTGTTGCATCTATACAGATGCAATCTGGCATATAGTTCCATCAGGATATATCTTCAAAACAGACGGCATCTTTCCCTTTTTAGGGTACCTGCCATTAAAGCTTTTATGGAATGACTCAAAAGAGTGATCCCTCCCAGACACCCTCCTTCACCTGTCTGGAATCTGAACATAGTTCTCACCAGACTAATGGGACCACCCTTTGAACCTCTTCACTCTTGTGAGATACAGTTTCTCACATGGAAAGTGGCTTTTCTGGTAGCAATCACATCGCTAAGAAGAGTTAGTGAGCTTCAAGCCCTAACTATTCAAGAGCCTTTCATACAGATTCATGCTAATAGGGTAGTGCTACGTACCAATCCTAAATTCATGCCTAAGGTGGTGTCGCAGTTCCACATTAATCAAACCATAGAACTACCCGTTTTCTTCCCAAATCCAGATTCTGTGGCAGACCGAGCGCTGCACACATTAGACGTTAAGAGCTCTCCTGTATTACATAGACAGGACAAAAGATTTCAGGAAAACTAAACAACTGTTTGTTGCCTTCTCTCCACAACACAAAGGCAACCCCATTTCCAAATCCGGTATAGCCAGATGGATTGTTAAGTGCATACAGATATGTTATCAAAAAGCTAAACGCACATTAACAGTTCCCCCAAGAGCTCATTCCACACGCAAATTTGGGGCATCCATGGCTTTCTTAGGTAACATTCCCCTAAAGGATATATGTAGAGCAGCCACATGGACCACCATGCATACATTTACCAAACACTACTGCGTAGATGTACACTTCAAACAGCAAGCTGCTGTAGGACAGGCTGTTCTCAAAACTCTTTTTCAGACTGCTGCAGCTGGCACGGGCAACCACCGCTAAGGAGGTAACTGCTATTTATTCTATGCACAGATATGAATTCAGCAGCCCACATGCCTCGAACGGAATATGCTACTTACCAGTATGCATCTGTTCTTGGCATGTAGGGCTGCTGACATTCATATCGCCCTCCCTCCTCCCCGGTGCATGTCGCAGCTGTAGCACTCAGAATTATTCTGTAGCATGGACATCACTTACTGTATCATACTCCATCCCTGCCACATTGGCGAAAAACAATCTGAGGATGGAGAGGATGCCCATGCGCACTGTAGACCGGGGGAGGAGCCACCTATCTCGTGATACTTCGAAGACTCTTCCAGGACAACAATGTTTAATGATCCGGACCCAACACTAGGCAGCGATATATGCACAGATATGAATGTCCGCAGCCCTACATGCCAAGAACAGATGCATACTGGTAAGTAGCATATTCCTTACCTTCAGTAATGTAATATCAGGTGGAAACATAGTCTAGCCTCAGATTCATTAACTCCCTGTCCATCCTCCCCACTCTGCAAATGACCTATGAGGTAAGGGTTATACTCTTTATCTGAAAAAGACTATTAGTTGTAGATTCCTTACATTTGAATTATCCCCAGGTGTCAGACTGGATCTGGAGAGTTTTTCTTCAGCAGTACCCCTGTGCATCTGTAGGTGGCGTTGGTCGACTCCGTGTCCGGCGGCGGCGGCGTAGTTGCTGGGATGACGTTGCTGTGCCTACTTAGATGCCGTCTCTATGCACTGACGCCAGTTCTTTATTTTTCTGCGCCAGCCTAGCGCAGAACCAGAGAGATTGGCCCTTAGTCACTTTTTGACTAAATTTTTTCGACTTTTTTTTTTCAAAACCAAGTTTATTGAGCATAGGAGTATCAAGAATGTGGCATCTCCACACACCAAGATCACCACAACCACATCAATGCATCTATGACATATATAAGAAAGGATGAAGTAAATACAAAATAAGCTCAGTTTAGAAATGCCCCAGCAGCCCACTCTAACCCCCAACTACACCACCCCCCCGTACCAACAAATTTTATCGACTTTTGACAACGTCTTTTTTCGAGTCTTTGACTTCTGGTGCGCGAGGGATGCCCCTATCGTCGGTCCAGCTTCAAGCCTTGCAATTGCTTTCACAAGCTGATTTCTGTGACGGACCCGCATCTCGTGTGCCTCTGGTGCCTGAAGCTCCGACAGTCGGGCCTTGAATCTAAAGTCTTTGCAAGAGTGGTCCCGAAAGCTTTTGAAGGTCCCGGTAGTCGGCTCTGCATCGCTTCCTCTATTGCTCGAGGGGAAGGTCTTGAGACCGGTGGCAGAGCCACCCCACCTCGTCCAAGCCTTCGCACTCTTCGGGTAAGTCGAAGCACAAGAAGAAGGCGAAGAAGCACCGTTGCTCTTCGCCTTCTCCCCATTTGTTGGCTGACTAGACGCGGGACCCAGAGTGTCGTCGCTCTGAGGCTCCGTATCCAGGACGACTCCGCGCCTCCCCCCTTTTCCAGGAACTGAGGTGTCCACTGCCCAGCTTTGTACTTTTTGCAAAGCCCTCCACTGAGTGTTTAGGCAGCCTGGCTCCTCTGGTGCACCTTTGGGCCCCGCGGAGTCTGTTGGGGGCCCTCGGCCTTTGATGCCGGGCCTGGTGTCGGACGCCGTTCAGTCCTACACGGCCTTCCCCAATGCCCCGGCGCCGGCTGTGCCCCTGGCCGACTCCGTCCTCATCCTCATCTCCGAGATGGACTGACGTTAAATCTGTCACCTGAGGGTACTTTTGTTTCCTTGTTCATCCCAGGTGTTCCCTATTGCCCTAAGGGTGGTGATGAGGACTAGAAGCGGTCGCTGGACCCTTTGACAGTCCAGTTGGAAGATCCGGACTGGAGAGAGGTATTTGGTGGCACCAGTGGTCTGGATACTTCCCCAGATCTTGTAATGCTTTCTCCCCCTACCGTGGCTATAGAGGAGGGAGCTTCCTATGCAGTTGTGGTGCGTAGGGCAGCTGAGGTTAGGCAGTCAGGACTATCCTCCTGATGGAGGAGCTTCAACCGCCTGCAACTTCCTCGGAACCCTTCTTGCCCTTCAATGAAGCCCCCATGGACATCCTTCTGGGGACTTAGTCCAAGCCCAGCACAGGGGCTCCTGTGGAACGGACAATTGCCTGCACCACCGCCCGACCCTGAGCAATCCCATTTTTCTCACCTAACACCCTTCCCCGAGAGATCGGTGGTCCAAGCTTCTTCTTCCAAGGGCGCATTCCCATTTACACTTTCAGACAGGGAATCCAAAGAAGCTGGATTATCTTGGTGAGCACATGTTCTCTTCCTCCAGCTTGGCACTGCGGTTTGTGAATACCGCGTGCCTCTAGGGCCGATACTGCCGTACTTTCTGGTATACGGTTGCGCAGGCGCTGCCTCACTGCCCGCAGGAGGTCAGAGCCGTTCTCTCCCAAGTCGTGGCAAATGAGAGAGATGCAGCAAAATTCACAATTCACTGTGGATTGGATACCACCGACTAAATGGGCAGAATGATTGCCACGTCGGTAGCCCTTCGGCGCTACGCCTGGTTGAGGAAGTCTGTTTTTTTAGGTAATGTTCACTCAACTCTGCTGAACATGCCCTTAGATGGCTGCCGCATTTTTGGTGACAAGGCAGTCTCTGCGCTGGAGCGCTTTCAAGTTTTTTCGGGCTATTGCCAGATCCTGAGGCCTCGGTGCGTCTTATATTCCACCACAGCCTGCCTTTCGCCCCTTTTGTGGCTACGGAAGGGGATCCCCACCACGTCCAACCCAGTCCAGCCACCGGTCCACCCAAGCTGCCTAGCCTCTGCGTGGCGCAGACGTGGGACCCAGTGACGCAGGTCTGGGAACCAGCGGATGGGCCAGTCCACCCTTTCCCCCCGCAGCAGCCTCCAAACCCTCCTAGCCTGAGCTTTCAGGCCTATCGGCGGCCTGTGGGTGGCAGGATTTGCCATCACCTCCCCCACTGGCAATCCATCATGTCATACAGGTGGGGTTTTCAGATAGTCTAACGGGGCTACTCCCTCCCCTTCTGGAGTACCCCTCCCTTCAAAGCAACTGTCTTTTGCTGCAGGTTGGAGGATAATTTGGCGCTTCTCCGCCAGGAAGTCTTAGCCCTCTTGGCCAAGGGAGCTAAAAGAGGGTTCCTGCACCAGAAGTATCTCGTGGTTGCTATTCCCGCTACTTTCTGGTGCCCTAAAAGGAAAAAGGCCTGCGTCCTATCCTGGACCTCAGGACCCTCAACCGCTTTCTCATGAAGGAGAAGATCAAAATGCTAACCTTGGCTTGGGTCCTATCTGCTCTCGACCCTGAAGACTGTATGGTGGTGTTGGACTTGCAGGACGCTTATTTCCAACCCCCCCACCCCCCCAACCCCACCCCCCGTCCTGCCAGCCCACAGAAGTTACCTACGGCTCACGGTAGGCCGTAAGCACTTTCAGTTCACCATGCTCCCCCTCTGCCTTATCAGTGCCCATTGGGTGGCGGTGGTCGCAGCTCATCTGTGTAGATTAGGAGTTCCAGTCTTCCCTTATCTTGGCGACTGGCTGTTGAAGGCGGGCTCGCCCAGGCTGTCGCCTCCTAACACCAGACCAGGGCAGACCTCCTGCATTCGTTGGGGTTCGCTATCAACATACCAAAGTCACACCTGACTCCCTCTCAGTCGCTCCCTTTCATCGGAGATGTTCGGGACACTGCAGTTTCGGGCCTATACTCCTGAGCAGCAAGTCTGGGATATTCCAGCTATGATACCGATGTTTCAGAATCTATCCCGGATTTCGATGAGGATGACCTTGAGGCTGCTGGGCCTTATGTCCTCCTGCATCCTGCTGGTGGATCATGCCAGATGGCATATGCGGCTCTGTAGTGGGACATGAAGTTACAGTGGGCCCTGTATCAGGGGAATCTTTCCGACTACGTCCAGATCTCAGAGGGAACTGCGCAAAAAACTTCAGTGGTGGCTAAAGAACCAGGATTGGGGTGCAGGCAGATCCCTCTCCATTCCCCAACCAGACCTCACAGTGGTGACCGATGCATCACTCCTTGGATGGGGCGGCCACTTGGAGAGGTGGAGACCAGAGGAGTTTGGTCTCCAGCCAAGTGTGGGCTCCATATTATCCTGTTGGAGCACAGCGATTTGCTTGGCACTGAAGGCATTCCTTCCCTCCCTTAAGGGGAAAGCACTGCTGGTGTTCACAGACAATACCGCAACAAACAGGGCTGGGGGGGTCATGGATCCTTTGTCAAGTGGCTCTTCGCCTTTGGACATGGCTAGAACATCTGGGAATGACCCTGGTGTTTCCACAACTGGCAGGTTCTCTGAACGCCAAGGCAGACTAACTCAGCAGACGGTGTCTGGTGGATCACAAATGGTGTCTTTACTCAGAGGTGGTGCAAAGTCTCTTTCAGCAGTGGGGAGAGCCTTGGTTAGATGTGTTCGCCACTAGAGAGAACTCGCAATTTATGCAGTTCTGTGCTTTGGAGTTTCCAAAGCGGCACTCCCTCAGCGAAGCTTTATGTAGTGAGTGGAGGTGCGGTCTACTGTACGCTTTACCGCCTGTACCACTTCTGCCCCGAGTGCTGAGGAAGATCAAGTGCGACTGGGCCTAGGTCATACTTGTGGCACCGGACTGGGCACTAAGAGTCTGGTACCCCAAGTTCCTGAGCGTGGCTATCAATCCTCAGATCAGACTGCCCCTTCAGGAGGATTTTCTTGTGCAGCAAAAGGGGATGGTCCTCCATCCGAACCTGTCCAGCCCACACCTCCCTGCGTCAAGAATGAGCGGCGACAGTTGACCGCTTTTGACCTTCCTCCCGAAGTCTGTAATGTCATCTTGGGAGTGAGGCGTCCCTCCACAAAGACGGTATACACCTGTTGATGGAACAAGTTTGTGGCATGGTGGACAGCAAAGGCTGTGGATTCCCTTTCTGCCACTCTTTCTGAGGTTCTTTTTTTCCTTCTCTCTTTGGCCTAGTAGGGATCTGCTCTGGGCACTCTTAAAGGCTACCTGGCAGCCATTTCTGCTTTTCTCCGACTACTAGATCAGCCCTCTTTGTTCAAGACCCCTATTGTACGTAGGTTCTTTAAAGGCATTAATCATCTCTTCCCTTCATCTCCTTTCATAATATCTCAGGCGGACTTGAACTTTGTCTTGACTTACCTTATGTGCGCTCCCTTTGAGCCTCTTCACAACTGTCCTCTTAGGCTTTACACACTGAAGACTGCCTTTCTTGCGGCCATCACTTCTGCTTGCAGAGTGAGTGAGCTTCAGGATCTTTCTTCTAAGTCTCCATTCTTCTCAGTCCATCAGGACAAGGTGGTGCTTCGAATGAGGCCTTAGTCCCTACCTTAAGTTGTCACTCCTTTTCACATTAGACTGACTGTTACTCTGCCTACCTTTTTCCCTCCTCCACACCCTTCCAAGAAGTAGAGACTCCACCGTCTGGACCCGAAACATGTGCTCTCTTTCTACCATGGCCCCACAAAGGATTTCTGGGTGGACGATCAATTCTTCGTTGTATATGTGGGTCCCAAGAAAGGTTGGGCTGTGCAAAAGCGTACCATCTCTTAATGGGTCGTCCTCTGTATAAAGATTTGTTATGCTTCAGCTAAAAAGGAACCTCCAGTGGGGCTGCAATCTCATTCCACTAGAACTACAGCAGCAACTACTGCTTAGTCACGTGGAGTCCCACTTATTGGCATCTGCCAGGTGGCCACGTGGGCTTCTATGCACACGTTCTCCAGACATTACTGCCTGGATAGACAAGTCAGGAGGGACGGCAACTTTTCCTGTTCTGTCCTCCAGGACTGTCTGGTTTGAACTTGATTTTGCAGTCCTTCTTTGGGGATTGGTATTGCTGGGGTGTCTATTCTAAGGAAAGGAATATATAACTGATAGTCTCTTTCAGATGAACAATTTACTTACCTTTGGTTACAATGTGTCTGTAAGAGACCTATATTAGTCATAGATTCCTTACCGCCCCACCCATTCTCCCCGCTCTGCGAACTTACTTCTAGGGATATGGACTCCCTTGCAGAGCCCTCGTCTGTGTCTTTCATGGTTCTGCGCTTCTGGCGTGGAAGGTCGTGTCAGAACTGACGTCAGTGCGCAGGGGCGACGTCTACATAGGCACAGCAATGTCATCCCGGTGACCAAGACACTGACGACGGACGCGAAGTCGACCAACGCCACCAACCGACGCGCAGGGGTACTGCTGAAGAAAAATTCTCCAGATCAAGTCTGACGCCTGGGGGTAATTCTAAGGTTAGGAATCCATAACTAATATATGTCTCTTACATCATTACCAAAGGTAAGTAACTTGTTCAGTATTGGTTTTACATACCAGTGATCACTATTTCAACCTATGTTGGGAGTCAACAAACCACTTAACCTGGCCACAAAGGTTTTGTGTAGAAGTTGCCATACCATCCATTTCCAAATGTGTGTTTTCGGTAGGCTGAGGATGCTTTCTCTTTCACACTGGATTTTACACCAATGGGCAGTATTGATTTGTTTGTCTTTCTTTGAACTTCTTTGTTTATCTTCACACATTGTATTGGCACTTTCAATATGTCACGTAATGGTGTGTTTCAACAAACAGATAGGTGTTGTTTTAATAGGTTTTGTTTTGCTATACCATGCAATTCATTACCAGTGATGAATGGACTATACATACAGTGTAAGGTTTTCTTCACTTACATGAGGGTTATTCACCAGGGCATAAGGTTTCGCATAGCCCTGTGTTTCGTTGATTCTTTTGGGGTTTTCTTTACAAAAACAGGCCTCGTATTAACATACCATTTGACGTTTCTTCTTTATTAATGTTTCAACTATTTGTGATCTTTTTGGCACACTGCATCCACAACCAGTTTCAATAGTCGCTCTGCATTCTGGCACTGAAAGTTTCACAGAAGAAACTGACTTCTGCGTGCGAGAGGGGGCTTATATGGCTCCACTGATGTCATTACTGGAGTCAACATCATTGCGGAGCCTTACAATGCCGCTCCCCGGCTTTCAGATGTACTGCAGAAAAATATCTGGGTCCAGACCGGTGCCTATGGAGAATTCAAAAGTAAATGATTCTGAGGCTAGACTTTGTCTCTACCAGATATTATGTTACCAAAGGTAAGTAACTTTTACTGTCAGTGCAGTGACCTCAGATATAGGAAAACTTATTTCTGCTGTGACAGGTGCAAACACCCAATAGATAGGTGTGAAAGTAAACACCTGGAGATACTTTAGGGCTAGGAAAGTATTTATTGAAGGCTGAGACACGGAGACGTGTCTCGACTAATTGGGGCCAGAGAGCAACTGCCTGTCACAGAATCCGGCGAGCCAGATTCCATGACATAGCAGCACTCTCAGGGATGCGTCACCACACATCTCCCCTTTTTTCAAACAAAAAGCAAACACGCAACATCATAGCGAAAAGGTAATAAGGTGTACTAACATTTCATTACATTTCAAAACAATATGCACATAAACATTTAATACAGCAAACTAACAGCAAACTAGCCTTTCTTCCTTTTGCAAATGAAGAAAAAAAAACTAATCACAAACAAAGTCTTCTAATTTTCTGGGAACAGACTTTTGGCGCAAACTCCTCCTAACAATTTCCTCCTCCACTTTTTCATTATCTAAATTGGAATGGCAGTTAGCAGGTCTGGGCTTGTAACTGGTAAAGTTAGCCCCAGGGTCAATTGCTAAGCGGGAAACATTCCACCAATTCCCATCAGACAATTTCGCTGCGTTTCTTCTTAAATCCACAATTTGTAAAGGTATTTTGAATTTAGAATACCCCTTCCCAACAAGACAGGGATTTTTGACACGCACCCAAGTTCCCAATTCCAATTTTGTTTTTACAACATCCTTACCAATTCTTTTAGCACTAGAAACATCAGAATTGTACTTAGCCACGTCCCATGCATTACTAATATCTACATTTTTATTAAAACCAGAAGACATCCAATAAGGACATAGCTCAGTAGTTGCTTTTCATCCTCGCATCAACTCGAACGGAGTTTTAGTTGTAACACTGTGGGGTGTTGTTCTATAACTCCAAATTAATTCTTTCAAAGCCATTTCCACATTCATGTTACATTTCAAAGTAGATTGAATGCATTCAACTAAAACTCTATTGAATCTCTCAACTTTACCGTTACTCTGCGGACTGTACAGTGGGGTTTTGACATGTTTGATGTTACAATTTTCTAAGAATAGTTGCATCTCACTAGAGACGAACTGTACACCATTGTCAGTAAGTATTTCTTTGGGAATGCCCTCCCTAGCAAATACATCTTTAAAAAATTTGATGACATTACTTGTTGTTGGTTCCATTACTCCTCTAACCTCAACCCACCTTAAAAGATGGTTGATCAAGACAATAAAGTACTTCATATGGCTGGGTAAATCATGGAAAGGTCCTAGGAAATCCACTCCAACTCGCTGCCAAGCTCTTTCTGGGCAAGCAGTGAAGCAGTCGATTTCTTTTTCCGTTTTTAAAACTTTGTCACTAGTCATACACTTCCTACAATCATGAATATACAGATCAATTTCATGATCCATCTTTGGTCACCAAGAATGATCTCTTATTTTTCTTTTAGTGGCAGTAGCACCTAGATGACCAGAATGTGCTAAGTTAATGGTACGTTCATGAAAACAAGTCGGAGGGATGAACCTATCACCATGCATAAGCTTATTGCATTCTAATGACAATTCATCAGACACTTTCCAAAAACACTGGAGCTTCTCATCCAAACTCTTTTCTTTCGGCCATCCTGAGACCCCCATTTGTAACACCTGTTTTAGAATGGTGTCCTTTTGCAACTCATTTATCCACTCATTCTCATTCTTACAAATGTTCGAATCACCGATAAAGGCGATAAAGCATTCTTCTACCTCTGACTCCCAATCATACTCAACGCAGTCATCAACAGGAAGTCTCGATAAACAATCTGCTTTTGAATTTTTCCCACCGGGAATATATTCAACCGAGAAGCTGAACTCTAAAATTCTTGCTGAGAGCCTGGCTATACGTGCAGTAGTGTGTTTCAATTTTTTCCCTGATAGGATTTCTACTAGTGGGCGATGATCTGTCCTCAACAAAAATGGTCTCCCCCATAAATAGGCTCTGAATTTTTCTATACTCCACACACACGCCAATAGCTCCTTTTCAATAACGGAATACTTCCGTTCAGGGGGACGCAAGGTCCTAGAAGCAAAACGCACAGTAGTTTCATGATTGTTGAAAGACTGAGTTAATACTGCACCTAACCCATATTCTGAAGCATCAACAGTTACGCAAGTTTTCCTTCCTTCTACAAATGGTTGAAGTGCAGGTGCTGAAGTGATGTCTCTTTTAATACGTTCAAATGTCTGCTGGCAAATTTCAGACCAAACAAAATTCTGACCCTTTTTAAGTAGAACTTTGAAACATTCAGTAATGCTTGCAAAATCACGCATGAACTTTGCATAAAACTCGCATAACCCTAAAAAAGACAATAGTTGGTCTCTATTCTGAGGTGCAGGGGCATCTACAATACTTTTCACAAGACTTGGTCTAGGTTTAATCCCCTCTGCAGTAAAAACATGTCCAAGATATTTAATTTCCTTAGTCTTAAATATACACTTATCTTTCCTCAAGGTCACACCTCTCTTCTATAATGTTCCCAAAACATCCATTAACGCAACATCATGCTCAGCCTCACTGTTGCCAAAAATCAAGATGTCATCTTGAAAGATTGCTACATGATTATTTCCAACAAACATATCCGACATAAGTCTTTGAAAAACTGCAGCAGCAGATGCAATGCCAAAAGGCATACGGCAAAATTGAAAAACTCCATCTGGAGTTACAAACGCAGTCAGGTGTCTTGAACTTTTTTCTGGTTCTACTTGGTGGTAAGCTGCTCTTAAATCCAGTTTGCTAAACCACTTAGCTGATCCTACCTTAGTTATCACATCTTCTATCCTGGGCAGTGGATAATTATCTACCCAGATGGCCTCATTCACGCTCCTCATATCCACACACATGCGTAATTCCCCATTCTTTTTCTTCGCTAGAACAATCGGGAACAACCATAAAGTTCCATCAGTTTTCTTGATAATACCCTGCGAGCACATATCATTAAGCATGGCAGAGAGATCACTCATCACACTCAATGGTATGTTGCGCAGTTTATGTTTCACTGGAACAGCGTCATTTTTGACTTTAATACAATAAGTTAAATCCGAAATTTTACCCAGTTTGTCATTAAAAACATTTGAAAACTTTTTCTCCCAGAATTTGTCCTGAGTGGTTATTGAGCTTACTCTCTTACTTTCAAACGAAATAGGTTGTTCTAAACTAGGTCTAATTGTGATGCCAAATTCAGCTTGGTGAATGAGACCTAACACGTTTATCCCTTTTCTTGCAACATAGACTTTTCCATGTATTGATTCACTCAAAATTTGTATGTCTGGCCAAAAAAACCCGATGAGATCTACTTTACTTCCTTCAAACGCTACAGTAGATATATCTGGAGGAAATAAAACTTTGTTATGCCAATACATATCAAAAATATCCTTCCGAAATGATGGTTATGTGTGCACCTGTGTCAACCAATAATTGAACAACATGGCCCTCAATTGATACATCAAGGTTTGGATCAATAATAAGTCCTTCATCGTTGGAGTTGACAGACCTCACACCTAAAAGCAACTCTTGATTGCTTTCAGGATTTTTTTCATCAAAGTTATTACCAAAGTCATTCAGAACACATCGGACATTAAAGGGTTTACCAGTTCTGCACATTTTCATAAAATGTCCGAATTTTCCACATTTTTTACATTGCTGACCAATAGCCGGACAAAATTTAAAAGAAGAAACATGAGAGGGAGAACCGCATCTAAAGCAGAATGTTCTTTGGAATTGTTGACTATTTGAAGTTGGTTCGACAAAAGGTTTTTTTTGGTTTTGTTGCGGATTCTTTGTCGGATTAGGCTTATTGACAACTGCTCTAGAAATTGATGTTTTGGCTAATGAATCTTCCAATACTTTTGCATCAATTGAGGAGCCTTCGATACTTTTAGCCAAATCTATTGCTTTATCTAAAGTTGGATTCTTGCAGGCCAAAAGTCTTTGTTGTATATTTTTTGAATGACACATAGCTACTAATTGGTCGCGTATTAACTCTCCGGTAAAATGATCAAAGTCACACTTGGATGCCAACATTTTGAGCGCTGTGACATAGGTGTCTATACTTTCATTAGGTTGTTGAGCTCTTGTGAAGAATCTATATCTATGTACAACCATATTTTTAGTTTTTGTGAAGTATTTGTCGAGACGTGCAACAGCTGTCTCAAATTCATCCAAGTCTTCATTTTCAGCAGGTGCATATTCTGGTAAATGGTCAAAACCGTTTTGCCCTTCTACTCCCAAATGGTAGTACATTAAATTTTTCCGCCTTTCTGGTCTGAATTTTTGTGCGTCAATGGCACCTAAATAAGCTTTAAAAGATCTCAACCACAGGTTCCATTCCAGGGGTGGATCTCCTGGTTCTTGTAGGAAAGGTGCTGGAGCTTGCACACTTTGCATGTCGTCCATATACAAAAAAAAAAATTATATTCAAAAATTAATGTAAAAATGTATCTCTGTTAAAGATATGCTGAATATTTCTTATTAATCACTCATAACAGATCATGGGTCTGTAGATTCTATGTTAGACATTCATTTCACCTCTTTTATCCCAAACTTATCCCAGAAAGCAATGGGTGTGGAGAGGCTGTCTTTTATTTCTTATCCTTTCAGCTTTTGATTTCCCATGAAGCACTGGTATATTGCCTGCGTGACGATATGGCAGCTGCAGGTGAGACTCTCGTGGTTTGGCTACGCCTCAATTGTTAAATTATTGTATTGTTCGTGCTACCGAGGTCGCGCTTTCAAATCTCGAAGTCGCGCTTAGACATCCTCGTTACACACGCGCTGTTAACAAATGCAGACGCTGCCTCTCGTGCGGTGTGCTCGCATTGCTGCCATTCAGTGACGTTACACGCGCTGTTAACAAATACAGACGCTGCCTCTCGTGCGGTGTGCTCGCATTGCTGCCATTCAGTGACGTTTTCTCTCGTGCAGCCCACTCGCGCACTCGAAAGCAGTGTTCAATTTTTAAATGGCTCGCGCTGGTGCTCAAATGTTTTACGTTTGCGCGCACACATTTTCAAGATTTAGCCCAAATCTCCCAATCGAGACGGTTCATGAGTCTTTGATTGATATTAAAAAAAAATCTCACCGCTTCTCTGGCCCCTCTTGGTTTTGAATTTCTTTGTTGTAGAAATGCTCCTTATCTTTTTTTCGGGTTCATGAGATGAACGCAGGTGTTCTTCCCGATCGTCGCCAGTGTGAAAGTAGACACCTGGAGATACTTTAGGGCTAGGAAAGTATTTATTGAAGGCTGAGACACGGAGACGTGTCTCGACTAATTGGGGCCAGAGAGCAACTGCCTGTCACGGAATCCGGCGAGCCAGATTCCATGACATAGCAGCACTCTCAGGGATGTGTCACCACAATAAGGTCTCTACCAGAAAAGTTTTTATCAAAGGTAAGTAACCATTTCTTTACATCAGTGGCTTTGTGTCTGTCATCACTTGATGGCTGATTGTTGTAAGTTTTCATTTGCCCAACCTAGCTGTCAGAGAATTTCAGGTTTGTGAATCTGCTGAAAAGTATTTTTTTTAATCTAAATCATGACTACAATAGACCACTATTGTGTGCTTAGTTGTGGCATAAATCCATCCTGCCTTTATGCAAACAAGTTTTTTTCTCCCCTACTCCTCATTTCACCTCTAAATACTACCAAACATGGACAAGTCACTGACCACTTAAGAACTCACTGTTTTTTTCGTCTATCCACTTTTGAAGGGACATCTAAAATATGTAAAGTTGATGGTTGTAACAGTTGGCAGTCCTGGTCCCTGGCCTATTGCTTAAAGTGTAAATAGTTATCATTTCCATATTAAAGAGAAGCTGAAGTTCGGGTCTGGAGTCGAAGCCATGGTGTTTCTTTAAGGACAAAATCTGTGCACTCCTACAGACCCTTAAATTTGGAGTGTTCTGAGAAAATGTGTCTTGAGTCTGTGTCAGGTGGCAGTTCTATCGAGAACTTTGTTGTTTTTGTGCCGCCTGGATATTTCCTTCGAACTGCAAAACATATCGAATTGAATTGTTAACTGTTTGAATTTGATTAGATACTAAAACAAAGGCTAGAACCAAACGAGCACAGAGTGGCACAAGGACATGAGGTACATCAGTGTCTGAGTGATAAAAACTGATTTTATTTAATTGTGTGACAAAAATGTCACCATATGTAAATGTCTACCTATTGAAAAATTATAGGCTGAATATTATATTTTGTCTAGGAAATTGAAGTTGAATTGGAATCTGATGAACCTGGTACATCAGCTGGAAGAACAGTAAGTTATTACTTTAAAATATACTATTTGTTTATGTAGTGGCTCCCTGGTCCTCTGTGATGGACTGTTTTTAGATTTCTTGCTGGGGTGAAGGGTAAGACCGAGGTTTTTGGTATGTTTCACCTATTCCCTGGAAAAATATGAGAATTGTCCAGCAACATTTAAATTGATTCTTTAGAGAGCTATTAGGTGTGGCATATATTTTCTATTGGCAAAAGCAAAATGAACAGATAATCGACGTAATGCTGAACAAATCAAACATTTATCCCCAGTCACAGATCTGGGTTTAATCCAGTGTGTGTTTTTTGCTCACCCTGCCATCCCAGTTTGGACCCAGCCACATGCAAATCAGTCTTGACCTTGTTCACCATGGGAACAGTCCAGCCCGAACTACCTGACCAGGTCCTCCCTGGACCAGAAACAAGCATCCTGGGACCGTTTTCGGGGTATTACCTGGCTGATAGAACACAGCGCGTCTAATTGGACATGTTTACATCACAGACCATGGGCTCCATCTGTCCTCTCTGGCCACAACCATTAGATCTTGTGGGTTCGATACCATCTCGTACTCGGATGATACCTAAGTGATAGTCACTATTGAGACGGATCCAGCATCGACCAAAGAAAAATTTAAAAACTGCATGTTAAAAATAGCTACATGGATGACTGTGAATTTTCTACAGCTTAATACCAATAAAACTGAGATCCTGCGGTTCGGAGAAGCAGAGGAGCTTTGGGCCTCACATTGTTGGCCATCGGATGTCGGTAAACCTCCTACGTCAAAAAAGTGGGCGAAAAATCTGGGTGTTATAATTGATGATAGACATTCCAGGGAAGAGCATGTGAAAACCATCTTGGGCACTTGCTTTGACCTGATGCGAATGCTGAGAAAGATCTTTCCCTGGATTCCCCTCTCAGCCAGAAAGACCCTTATACAGGCACTTCTAGTGAGGAGACGAGATTATGGAAATTCCCTACTGGTAGGGATCAGGGAAGATCTACTTTCTAGGCTGCAGGTGGTTCAGAACACAGCGGTGCCTCTAGCCCTCAATCAGCCTGTCCGATCCCCTTTGGAACCCCTTCTAAGACAGCTGCACTGGCTGCCTGTTAGGAAAAGAGCTGAATTCAAGCTTTTGTGCATGGTGTTTAAATCACTCCCGGGGAAGGTTCCAGCCTACCTATGGAAGAAGCTAAAGCCATATATCCCCGTCGCCAATTCAGATCGAGCGACCAACAGCTTCTCTGCTCCCTGAGAATCAGGAGAGTCATAATGGGCGGCCGCTCCTTCTCATATCTTGCCCCCTTTTCACTGGAACACACAGCCAGATAATATTCGTGCTTGTCCCAATCTCAGGCAGTTCAAGAAACTTCTCAAAACCTGGTTGTTCTGTCATTAACCAGCGATCTCGGATCTGCGTTGTCTACTATTCAGGCTCCGAGACATCCTCCTGGGTATGATTCCCTTGCGCCCTTTAAATCCAAATAATTAAAAATTAAATTAGATCACCCCTCATCAGCCAGGATAGCTTAAATCCAGTGGCACAGCGAAAATGGGACCCACATATGGACAAACCCTTCCCTCGGAGGGCGACAAAAGAAAAATTATGTTTTCCAACACCATAGAGCATTTTCTCTGTATCATATTATGGGGATGATGATCAGGTGCCAGACGACCCCTTTCTCCTTGCGGGCGATGAAGTAAACTACTCCTTTACCCTGGCAGAGGTACCACCCCCAAGTTTAAAATTACTGCCAAGCTGGCGTTCATTTCTAAAGCACACAGCGGTTCCTGACAATGTTTTTTGAAGTTTGATGCAAAGCTCCGTCACCATGACTGAGCTGTTCAGTTAACTTATTTGTTTTTATTCTCAAAAAGAAAATTCTGAAACAGTATTTTGTTTTTGAAAATAAGACAATGCTTCCCTCGCCATGGGAGTACTCTCCCATTGGAGTCTTCTCACAGGCACAAATATGATGACAATCACATAGAGATGCTGCAACATGCACCACCAGAAAACAAATGGCATCATATTTCACGCGAAACACACAGACCAGGTCAGCCTTGGAGTGGAACAGCCACAACCATCAACAGTTTTCCATGCCCCATACTGCCAGGGTTTCCTGGCAGTGACTGGCAATGAAATCTTGCCTCTAATTATGCTCATCTAAATTAGTTGGTGAATTTAGAGGTCTGCATCCAATGGCTCCTACTCGGTAGGAGTACTTAACAAGTTTTTAATTACAGATGGGACAGAGTAGTGTCCCTCCTCAATAAACCTAAGGTTGGCCTGCATTTCAACCTTGCAGACTGACCACAATCTTGGCAGTATGGCGACCCAATTGCTGTTGTGACAGAGTATTCATACCTCCAAATTTTAATCAGGCTGTGTGCCAAAGTTTCTCCGAGAGCTTGGATGCTGTTGTAATCTTTATTGTGGATTAAGTGGATCAAAAAGAGATGTTTTGGGGCCTTTTAAATCAGTTAGCATTCATCACTGAGACTTCCCAGAAGTGATCATCTTTTGTAATACCCGTTGTGGGTGCTTTTAAATTCATTGTTGGAAGTGCTTGATATTTTACCTTGAAGGCCAGAAAGGCTGACCCCAAAAAGTATTTTTTCACAGAAAATAATGGTTGATGTCTTTTTTGCTTCTAAAGGCATGTCTCCTATATTGGTTTATTCTGGTTAGTGATTCTGAATTGGCATTGTAGGGGGCTGGCTTAGTATATGGTGCACACTTATTTAAGTGAAGCACCTTGCATTAATTCAGACAGCCCTTATGGTGATTTTAGTGGTTTTAAACAACTTTAGAAAGCTCTAAGTGGTAGCTGTGGAGAGCAGCCTTCAGGCTTATCCAGGAGTGTTAAGCAGCTTTTTTTTACCAGATCTAATCATGTAGTGTAGGTTAAACTAAAAACAACCACACAGTGCTTATATAAACATGTCTAGTTTAAAATATATATGTTTTTAAATGTCTATTTTATTACACAACACTCACTAGCACAGGGGTATATCTCCTACCTAGAGGTATCAGCACAAATACTCACAATACTTCAATTGCAAAAAGGTCTCTAGGGGGAGACCAAACCATATACTAAGAAAGTGGAATGTGAATTGCAACCAAAGTAGGGACTTGTACCAGAAGACTCAGAAGAGCTGGGGACACAAGGAACCACCCAAGGTAAGTGTGAGAAGTTGGCCTGATATTCAGTGTTCACTATGTATCAGTCCAAACAACCCTTATGGTGATTGGTTGTAAGTCAACCTTATAGACCAGCTATCCTAGTAGCATGGATACGAGAAGTCTTCGGGCTAAACTCTAGAGGGCTTGTTAAGCCAGCTGTTATACCATCACATATACCCCTTGAACACCAAGTGAAAGGACACCACACAAGTGTTATGAAAATAAGCAGTGTATTAATTTAAATCACAACAGCCCTGTACTCTTTATGAGGACAGGGTACTAAGCACATAACAAAACTCTTACGAAAATACTTTGAATTGCACAATTTACACAAATGCCCGAGGGGCACGAAAAACCATATACTCTAAAAGTGGAATGCAAAATTACTAGCAGGTAAGTACTGGACTAATAGGCTTTGGAATCGCTAGGACTACGTTACTGAACCTTCAGATTACTAGTAGGAGGCCTAGGGGACTCGGGTGCAGAGTGTGCACTCTCACGCGGGATGCTGGACAAAGTCTATGGGAGCTAGTAAAAGCAAAGTTAGTGTTCTCGGGCGAACCCGATAAGGTAGATCGAAAACGACAGTGGATCTGGACCCTTGGATAGTGAGGCTATGCTGGGGCACCGAAATGCCGAAGTTACCTAGCCCAGGGGCTGCAGCTGCATAGGTCTGAAAAGACGTCGGGAATCCTCGTTGACGAACCAGGAGCCTGAAGAAAGAGTTGCTGGCAGGCGACCAATGAAGATTGTTCGAAGTGATCCAAGCCTGGATCGAAGATTGATGACACCTGAAAGCAGAGGGGACCAAGTTCTTAATCACTAGCCCGTGATTGTGTGGGCACCAGGATGACACCGGATGGAGTCACCTCGACCAGGTGAGTGGGCGACGCTGAGCTCTGCAGTCTCACGGACCAGGAGGCGTTGTCGGCGACCAGGATGGAGGTGCGAGCTGTCCCACGATGGTTGATGCTGTCGACGTCGCTGGACCCAGGATTGGGGCAACAAGTCTTGGCAAATTCAAGCCCACGCGGTGGACCTAAAATGGAGTCTGGAGTGGACCAGGAGGGTCCGGGGTGCTCCTCTTTTGGAAGGGAGCAAGGGCCAGTCTGGAGCAACCAGACCAGCAGTGGTGATGTCGTCGGGCGTCGTCGGGAAGACCACAAGCCAGCGGGCTAATAGCCAGACAACGCGGTGAGCAGCAAAAAGCAGAAGGGCCCCACGCAGATCTCGTGGATGCTGGGAGGCTGGACTTCGGTGCTGGAGCTGCTCAGGGTCGGGGCTTCTCGGACCCCAAAGCACTCACCAGAGGATCCCTCGGCGGTCGTGCTGGATAGAAGTCGTGCAGTTCTGATGATGGCCGGTCCCTCGAGGTCTCGTCACACCTACGGTTCTCAGCTTAGCTGTAGAGGTAGGTAGAGGTCAGAGGTACCAGGGATGCCGGGTCTCATCGAGCTGGTCAGTCGGATTCCGGAGGAAGGACGTGCAGCAAACCGCAGAGTTCTTAGATGGTGCCTGCGGATGCAGGGTGACTACTCCTTAGTCACAAGGGAGAAATCTTGAGAAGAGTCGAGAGTTCCTTTCGTGGAAAGTAGTTTCTTGATTCAAAGATGATCTAATTTGGAAGGGTCCCCGCTCCTGCCTTTATCTTAAAGAAAGGGGTGGGTACGCGACTAGGTCCTGCCCTAGGGGTGGGACCAGGAAGGGGGGTGGTTAGACCCCTCTCACATGCCGGACTTTCCCCAGGCCAGGGGCTGGTGTACCCCTGGAACTGGTTCTAGCCGGCAGATGCGTAGTGAGCACCGGGGTGCCACTTGCAGTCACCTTCCTGTAAAGCCCTGCCTACCCAGGATACACAAAACCCTGTCTGGGATGGTGCTAGCACCGCCCCTGACAGGAAACCCTTTGTCCAAGCTCCCCTCGCTGGAAGGACTCCCAGCTGCAGGGGGTCAGACTCGTGTCTGTGGTGGCAGCATCCATTTTGTGATGCTGAGGCTTGAGTTAACTTTAACCGGGGTTCACAGTTACATACATGTCGTGTCCCTCTAGAAGGGTGGAATGCTAACCCCGTCGCCAGAATTGGCGAGGGGTTAGTATTCCAATTCGTATGACACCTTACTCAACATGTTTTGATAAAGCGGTACCAAAGATAGCATTTAACCCCGAGGATTATAATGCACTTAACAGTATATGGTATGCGTTATCATGGAACATCTATTAGGACTTGGTTCCGCAAGCTGCAAACGGGCTCAGCTCATGCCAGAGCACCATCTCACACGATTCCAAGCACTCTGCCTTCAGGATTGTCAAGGCCTGCCATAGGAGTGACTGATAGGAATCTGTGTGTGCATTTTTAGGGTTAGATATAGGTATACTATATCTAAAGCAAAGGGTGATTACACCACCTTGCCCCAGCTGTCGTGCAGCCAGTTGTGTCAGATTTAGATGGCCATCCAGGGGTGGCATAATACATGCTTCAGCCCCTGGTAGGCCCTGGGTGCACCTATGCCCTGAGTTACAGGGTCTGATAAGGTGGCCCAGTACCAATTGGATAATGCACCTAAGGTACACGTGTCAATTTAGTGAGAGAACAGCTAGGCTGTGAGTCTGATTAGCAGGCCCACAGCCAGAGAAAGTCGTAAACCAGTGAAACAAAAGCAAAAAATCTGGGTGATCATAGGATTGCAGACCCTACTCTCCTACATGACCCCCCCCCCCCCAAAACTTTGGGACAATAAACTAACCTTGACCAGGTGAGTCTTCTTGCTCTAAGTGGAAATACCTGGAGAGCCCATCTGCATTGCCATGATCAGTGCCAGGTCTATGCTCCACTGTAAAATCCATCCCCTGTAGGGAAATGGACCACCTAAGCAGTTTGGGGTTTTCACCCTTCATCTGATTTAGCCACAAGAGGGGCTTATGGTCGATCTGAATCTTGAAATGAGTGTCAAACAAGTATGGCCTCAGTTTCTTCAGGGCCCAAACCACAGCAAAGGCCTCCCTCTCAATAGCTGACCAATTTTTCTCTCTGGGGGTCAGCCTTCTGCTTATAAAAGCAATGGGCTGGTCATTACCATCAAAATTCAGTTGAGATAGAACAGCTCCCACACCCAACTCAGAAGCATCTGTTTGGACAATCAATGGTTTGAAGTAGTCTGGACTCTTGAGGATAGGTGCTGTGCACATGGCCTGCTTTAGGTCATCGAATGCTTTTTGACAGCCTGCTGTCCACTGAACTTTCTTTGGCATTTTCTTACTTGTCAGTTCATTAAGTGGAGTCACAATTGATCCATAATTTCTGACAAACTTTCTATAGTAACGAGTCAGGCCCAAGAAAGCTCGAACCTGAGTCTGGGTGGTCGGAGGAGCCCAGTCCCTGATTGACTGTATCTTGCTCTCCAGTGGCTGAACTTGGCCTCCACCTACAAGGTGGCCCAAGTATACAACCTGTGCCTGCCCTATCTGGCACTTTGTGGCCTTGATAGTGAGACCTGCTGCTTGCAGCGCCTCTAACACTTTCCTCAGGTGGACCAGGTGATCCTCCCAGGTGGAGCTAAAGACAGCTATATCATCAGGATATGCTGCACAGAAGTCATCCAACCCAGTGAGAACATGATTCACCAGCCTTTGGAAGGTGGCAGGTGCATTTTTCAGACCAAAGGGCATCACCACAAATTGATAATGCCCACCAGGGGTTGAAAATGCTGTCTTGGGCTTGGCATCCTCAGCTAACCTGATTTGCCAATACCCAGCTGTCAGGTCAAATGTACTTAAGTAGTTGGCAGAAGCCAATCTATCTATAAGTTCATCTGCCCTTGGTATTGGGTGGGCATCAGTCTTAGTGACTGCATTGAGACCTCTGTAGTCTACGCAAAACCTCATCTCTTTCTTACCACCCTGGGTGTGAGGCTTTGGCACTAGAACTACTGGACTAGCCCAAGGGCTATCTGAGGGTTCAATGACTCCCAACTCCAACATTTTCTGCACTTCTGTTTTGATGCAGTCTCTAACATGATCAGGCTGCCTGTAGATTTTACTCTTAACTGGCAAGCTGTCACCAGTGTCAACCTCATGGGTACACCAATTGGTCTGACTGGGTGTTAGAGAGAACATATGTCTGAAGGATTGAAGAACTTGTTTGCAATCCTTCTGTTGATGTTCAGAGAGGCTGCCACAAAAGACAACACCATCTACTGATCCATCATCAGGATTCTGAGTGAGCAGGTCTGGGAGAGGGTCACTCTCTTCCTCCTGTCCCTCATCTATGGCCATGAGCAAGCTCATGTCCTTCCTGTCGACATATGCTTTGAGCCTGTTTACATGAAGCACCCTGTGGGGGCTTCTGGGAGTTCCAAGGTCCACCAGGTAGGTGACCTCTCCCTTTTGCTCAAGGATTGTGTGGGGCCCAGACCATTTGTCTTTGAGTGCTGCTGGGGCCACTGGCTCCAACACCCACACCTTCTGTCCAAACTGGTATACAGTCAGGACAGCCTTTTGGTCATGCCAGGCTTTTTGAAGTTCCTGGTTAGCCTCAAGGTTTTTGAATGCCTTTTCCATGTACTCAGCCATCCTGGAGCGGAGACCAAGTACATAGTCCACTATGTTGGTTGCAGGCTTTTTGAGAGGTCTCTCCCTTCCTTTCTTCACCAAACACAGAGGTCATCTTACAGGATGTCCATACAAAAGTTCAAAAGAGCTGTAGCCAACCCCCTTCTGTGGGACTTCTCTATAAGCAAATAAAAGGCAGGGTATCAGGACATCCCATCTACGCCTGAGCTTTTCAGGTAGTCCATGAATCATCCCTTTTAGCGTCCTGTTGAACCTTTTAACAAGCCCATTGCATTGTGGATGATAGGGTGTAGTGAACTTGTAGTTGACACCACATTCCTTCCACATAGCAGTCAAATATCCTGACATGAAGTTTGCACCTCTGTCAGAGTCAACCTCCTTAGGGAAGCCCACTCTGGAGAACACTCCAACTAGGGCCCTTGCCACAACAGGTGCTGTAGTGGTCCTAAGGGGAATAGCTTCAGGATACCTGGTGGCATGGTCCACCACCACCAGTATAAACTTGTGCCCTGATGCTGTCTGGGGTTCCATTGGTCCAACAATGTCTATCCCCACCCTTTCAAAGGGCACCCCCACCACAGGCATTGGTATAAGGGGGGCCTTTGTTGTGCCACCTGACTTACCACTGGCTTGGCAAGTGACAAAGGAGCGACAAAACTCCTTGGTATCTTCATTCATATAAGGCCAGTGAAAGTGTGAGACAATTCTGTCCCAAGTCTTGTTCTGGCCTAAGTGACCTGCAAGGGGAATCTCATGGGCCAATGTGAGAAGGAAACCTCTCGCAGACAAGGGGATAACCAGCCTCCTGGTTGCACCAGGCTTGGGGTCTCTTGCCTCAGAGTATAGGAGTCCATCTTCCCAGTATACCTTGTGGGCCCCTGTGGCGTTCCCTGCAGCCTCAGCAGCAGCCTGCTGTCTGAGGGGTTCAAGAGAAGGGCAGGCTAGCTGTCCCTTCCCCGGGTCTGCTCTGGAGGGTCCCCCTGAGCCCAGAAATTCAACTTGATCAAGTTCAAATTCTTTAGGCTCAGTTTCCCTCAGCTCCTGTAGGTCAGCCACCTCTGAGACTTGATCCTCAACCTGGGGCAAGGGGGAAGGCAATGCCTTAACCCTCCTGCTCTTCTTCTTGGAAGGTGTCTGGTCCATTGTTCCAGGATCCAGAACCTGTTCAGTGGGGCATCTTCTGGCCTATGACCTAGTCACAGCAAGCACATGTGCTGGCAAGCCTAACATCTCCATGTGAGTCCTCTGCTCCACTTCTGTCCATTGTGATGACACCAAATCATTGCCCAACAAACAATCCACTGGGAGGTCTGAACTAACTACAACCTTCTTTTGGCCATTTACCCCTCCCCAGGAGAAAGCAACAATCGCCATACTATGACTGGTAGTGACGTTGCTGGCATTGGTCACCAGGAAATCTGTACCTGGCATGATCTGTCCAGGGTCCACAAAGTTAGGTGTCACCATGGTGACACTGGCACAAGTGTCCCTATAGGCCTGAGCCATTTTTCCATTTATCAAAGGTGTCTGCCTGTATTTGCCCAAAGTATTGGGACTGACATCAGGGGATATATCCATATCCCCTGTACAGACAAGGACAGCCTGAGTGAGTGTGCCAACTAAGTTGTCATACCCCTCAGAACCCAAGGTTAACCCAACTAATCCCTTGGGAGGTGCACTATCACTGCTGACTGTACTAGGGGGTGCAGTTGCCTTAGGGGCTGCAGTGGCAAGAGTTTGCCCTCCTTTCTTTATGCACTCACTAAACCAGTGAGTTTTACTTTTACAGTATTGGCACCACCTTTTAGACTGGCCTTCTTGATTCTTCTTCTTTTGGGAAGCCTGACCCCCACCCTCTCTGTTCTGTTGGGGACCTGTCGAAGACTTCTGGTCATTTTGTTCACCTTTGGTATCTTTACCCTTCTGGTCTGCTTTCTTCTGACCACCCTGGTTCTGGCCCTGGTTCTGCTTAACCCTTGTTCTGACCCATCTGTCTGCCTTCTTTCCCAATTCTTGGGGAGAGGTCAGATCCGAGTCAACAAGGTGCTGATGCAACAACTGGTTCTGACAATTGTTTAAAATCTGTTCCCTCATGATCAGATTGTACAATCCTGTATAATCAGTAACTTTACTGCCCAGCAACCAGCCCTCCAAAGCCTTAGTGGCACAATCTACAAAGTCAGACCAATCCTGAGACTGAGTTTTCTGGGTATCCCTGAACAGCAACCTGTACTGCTCAGTGGTTAGGCCAAACCCATCTATCAGTGTATTTTTCAGGACTTGGTAATCATTAGCATCCTCAGCTCTAGTATTGAGGAGCTTGTCTCTACCTTTACCTTCAAAGGAGAGCCACAAGATAGCTGCCCACTGACTCTGGGGGACACACTGTACAGTGCAAGCCCTCTCCAAAGCAGTTATCCATTTGTGGATATTATCCCCTTGTTTAAAGGGGGCACTATCTTACTCAGGTGTCTAGTATCTAAACTCCTGTTTTCCCTTGGGGGAATGCTGCCACCAGTGGAATCTAGTCCACACAACTTTTGCTCTCTAGCAAAGGCAAGCCTCTCTTTGGCCAGGGAAAGTTCTTCCCTTTCAATCCTCAGATTGGCTTCCCTCATCTTAGCTTCGTGCTCCCTTCTCTTAGGGGAGGACATCCCTCTATGAGAAGAGGTTTGAGAGCCATTGGTTCGAATGGATCTGTTAGAGCCTCTTGATAGAGATCTAACTCGTCCATTCCCAATGTTAAGTCTGCCTGAGAGTGGCCCTGAGGGTCCCCCAAATCCATTCTCATGCTTACCTAAGTTGGTCCTAGTGAGTCTGCTGACTTCTACCTGACCTGTTTCTGCCTCATCCCCAGATAACTCATCTTCCTCCCCCTCCTCAGCACTGTCTGCTGCCTGGAGGTGTCGGTCAGGGTCACCCCGGGTTCCCTCAAGGGGAGGGATGTTCCCACATGGATGAGAAGGATCTGTGTTAGCAGCCCTCCTAGCATCATAAGTCTCTAAGAGACCAATCAGAAAAGGAATGGTAGGGTTTGAACCCTGTTTTAGTTTGCTGGAGGTACACACTTGTCTCATCTCCTGGAAACTAAGAGCAGCATATCTGGAAGGGACCTGTGGAGGGTCCTCAACCACAAGAGGGGTCTCTGAAGACTCTCCGTGGTTAGACATGCTTCTAGTGTGGTGTAAGTGATGCACCTACCTACACTATTTGTTTGCCTACTGATCCCTTGCTAAGAGTTGTAGTCAAGGTGTGCTAAGCCTTGTTAAACTACAACAGCTGGTTCAGTAGAACTCAGAGTATTCTAAGCTAAGTTATATGTACCTTACCTTATGTGATCTTTCACAAAGATATTCTTAGGATACGTGTGGTAAAACAACAGCAAGCTCAAATCCCAACCGCTGCTCACCAATGTGAGAAGTTGGCCTGGTATTCAGTGTTCACTATGTATCAGTCCAAACAACCCTTATGGTGATTGGTTGTAAGTCAACCTTATAGACCAGCTATCCTAGTAGCATGGATACGAGCAGTCTTCGGGCTAAACTCTAGAGGGCGTGTTAAGCCAGCTGTTATACCATCACATATACCCCTTGAACACCAATTGAAAGGACACCACACAAGTGTTATGAAAATAAACAGTGTATTTATTTAAATCACAACAGCCCTGTACTCTATATGAGGACAGGGTACTAAGCACACAACAAAACTCTTACGAAAATACTTTGAATTGCACAATTTACACAAATGGCCGAGGGGCACGAAAAACCATATACTCTAAAAGTGGAATGCGAAATTACTAGCAGGTAAGTACTGGACTAATAGGCTTTGGAATTGCTAGGACTACGTTACTGAACCTTCAGATTACTAGTAGGAGGCCTAGGGGACTCGGGTGCAGAGTGTGCACTCTCACGCGGGATGCGGGACAAAGTCTATGGGAGCTACTAAAAGCAAAGTTAGTGTTCTCGGGCGAACCCGATAAGGTAGATCGAAAACGACAGTGGATCTGGACCCTTGGATAGTGAGGCTATGCTGGGGCACCGAAATGCCGAAGTTACCTAGCCCAGGGGCTGCAGCTGCATAGGTCTGAAAAGACGTCTGGAATCCTCGTTGACGAACCAGGAGCCTGAAGAAAGAGTTGCTGGCAGGCGACCAGTGAAAGATTGTTCAAAGTGATCCAAGCCTGGATCGAAGATGGATGACACCTGAAAGCAGAGGGGACCAAGTTCTTAATCACTAGCCCGTGATTGTGTGGGCACCAGGATGGCACCGGATGGAGTCACCTCGACCAGGTGAGTGGGCGACGCTGGGCTCTGCAGTCTCACGGACCAGGAGGCGTTGTCGGCGACCAGGATGGAGGTGCGAGCTGTCCCACAATGGTTGATGCTGTCGGCGTCGCTGGACTCAGGATTGGGGCAACAAGTCTTGGCAAATTCAAGCCCACGCGGTGAATCTAAAATGGCGTCTGGAGTGGACCAGGAGGGTCCGGGGTGCTCCTCTTTTGGAAGGGAGCAAGGGCCAGTCTGGAGCAACCAGACCAGCAGTGGTGATGTCGTCGGGCGTCGTCGGGAAGGCCACAAGCCAGCGGGCTAATAGCCAGACAACGCGGTGAGCAGCAAAAAGCAGAAGGGCCCCACGCAGATCTCGTGGATGCTGGGAGGCTGGACTTCGGTGCTGGAGCTGCTCAGGGTCGGGGCTTCTCGGACCCCAAAGCACTCACCAAAGGATCCCTCGGCGGTCGTGCTGGATAGAAGTCGTGCAGTTCTGATGATGGCCGGTCCCTCGAGGTCTCGTCACACCTACGATTCTCAGCTTAGCTGTAGAGGTAGGTAGAGGTCAGAGGTACCAGGGAAGCCGGGTCTCGTCGAGCTGTTCAGTCGGATTCCGGAGGAAGGATGTGCAGCAAACCGCAGAGTTCTTAGATGGTGCCTGCGGATGCAGGGTGACTACTCCTTAGTCACAAGGGAGAAATCTTGAGAAGCGTCGAGAGTTCCTTTCGTGGAAAGTAGTTTCTTGATTCAAAGATGATCTAATTTGGAAGGGTCCCCGCTCCTGCCTTTATCCTAAAGAAAGGGGTGGGTACGCGACTAGGTCCTGCCCTAGGGGTGGGACCAGGAAGGGGGGTGGTTACACCCCTCTCACATGCCGGACTTTCCCCAGGCCAGGGGCTGGCGTGCCCCTGGAACTGGTTCTAGCCGGCAGATGTGTAGTGAGCACCGGGGTGCCACTTGCAGTCACCTTCCTGTAAAGCCCTGCCTACCCAGGATACACAAAACCCTGTCTGGGATGGTGCTAGCACCGCCCCTGACAGGAAACCCTTTGTCCAAGCTCCCCTCGCTGGAAGGACTCCCAGCTGCAGGGGGTCAGACTTGTGTCTGTGGTGGCAGCATCCATTTTGTGATGCTGAGGCTTGAGGTAACTTTAACCGGGGTTCACAGTTACATACATGTAGTGTCCCTCTAGAAGGGTGGAATGCTAACCCCGTCGCCAGAATTGGCGAGGGGTTAGTATTCCAATTCGTATGACACCTTACTCGACATGTTTTGATAAAGCAATACCAAAGATAGCATTTAACCGCGAGGTTATAATGCACTTAAGAGTATATGGTATGCGTTATCATGGAACAGCTATTAGGACTTGGTTCCGCAAGCTGCAAACGGGCTCAGCTCATGCCAGAGTACCATCTCACACGATTCCAAGCACTATGCCTTCAGGATTGTCAAGGCCTGCCATAGGAGTGACTGATAGGAATCTGTGTGTCCATTTTTAGGGTTAGATATAGGTATACTATATCTAAAGCAAAGGGTGATTACACCACCTTGCCCCAGCTGTCGTGCAGCCAGTTGTGTCAGATTTAGATGGCCATCCTGGGGTGGCATAATACATGCTTCAGCCCCTGGTAGGCCCAGGGTACACCTGTGCCCTGAGTTACAGGGTCTGATAAGGTGGCCCAGTACCAATTGGATAATGCACCTAAGGTACACGTGCCAATTTAGTGAGAGAACAGCTAGGCTGTGGGTCTGATTAGCAGGCCCACAGCCAGAGAAAGTCGTAAACCAGTGAAACAAAAGCAAAAAATCTGGGTGATCATAGGATTGCAGACCCTACTCTCCTACAGTAAGTACCCAGGAACCCCACAGAGGCTGTGTGGATATGCAGGGGAGTGACTCCTTCCCTTCAAGGGAGATTCCTTCGGGTGTCTTGGATGTCCACAGGCCTGGTGAAGAACCTGTATGGAGTACGGACATAGCATTGCAGAAGACCAGCAGGATGACAAGACCAGGCGAAGCAGGAATCTTCCCCGGTGCAGTCTCGATTCCCAAAGCAAAGGCCAGAGAGTCCAGACGGTCGAAGTTGAAGTGGTATGTGATTGGAATCTTGTCCCACTACGAATCTAGGGACCCACCCACAGATAAGCCCTTAAGTACCCTTAGGACAGAGTTGGGACGATTCAGGGGTCCCTCCCAGAGGAGGGGCTGGACAGTGGGGAGGATACTCCCATAGTTTGCGCCAGATTGGGACCCAACAGCTCTCTGAACTGGTTTAAACTGGAGAATGCAAGGAAGCCAACAAATGCGCCTTTCAAGCAGTCTCATTGGCGCTGGCAAGCGCCCCCACCCTGCCCCAATACACTAAACCCTGTCTGGGAGGTGGTCACACTTCCCTGTGACAGGATACCTATTGTTCTGCCTTCCGCTGCTCAAGCTTGGCTCCGCGTAGGAGGGCAGAAAGGTGTTCCTGGCAGGCAGCAGCTCTAGCTTGCTGTCGCCTTCTTTAAGACTGGTTATTAGCAGGCACTAAGGGCCTCCCGGAGGAGCTTTACAGTGCATGGAATCATAGCCTGACACCGTTTACAGTGTGGGGGTATGATTCCAACATGTTACATGACAGGGTTTGTTACAGCTAGTTAAGACATGGTCATCGCGTAATAACGCATGGCCACTCTAAATGTCGAACTGACTGATGTACCTACAACCCAGTAAAATAAACTCCGACGGTTGTAGGGGTGCCCTACTCATGCAGGGGCACCCTCACACTTTGAACCGAGCACCCTGCCTTCAGGATTGAAAGGCCTGCTCTGGGGTTACTTGTAGGTTTTGAGTGTAGTGACCTCAGATATAGGGAAACCTTTATCTGTCGTAAGTGGTGCTTACACAGGCTACAATGGCAGGCCTGGAGTCACAATTTGAGTGGTCTCTCAGGGATGGCATAATACATGTTGCAGCCCATGGGAGACCTCTAATGTACTTATGCTCTGGGTACCTTAGTACCATATAGTAGGGACTTATCAGGATCAACCAGTAGCCAGTCTGGAGAGTACTCACCATGTCCATCACCACCCCTTTCTGTACCAATTTAGAGAAGAAGCACAGAGACTGGTGTCCTGATTAGAAAGATCCCAGTCAGACTAGTCAGAAAACATAATGACACCAGCAAAACGTGGGGGTGATCATGAAAGCAGATCCTACTTTCCTGGAGTATGGCAGGTATTTTGTGAATAATTTTGGAACTGCTGTCGGAATTGCAGTCAAATGTATATTGGCCCTGAACTCTGCCTTAAAAGGACTGAGAGCGGCGTTGCTGAAGAGTGACCCAAGATTTAGCCGTGTCCGTGTCAGCTTTTATGGACTGCAGTGCCTCATCAATGTCAAGTCAAGTCAGAAAGCTTTATTCGATTGAAAACAATCAATCATAAAAGCACAATAGCATCATTTCACAAATATTAAAATGACAATGAAATTAATTTGGACAAATTATGTTCATTGAGAGATAAAACATTATTAAACTCCACAAGCTTTCTGGAATTTTAAAACTAAAATATTTAAGGAAGAAGCAAACAGTTTTCTTAGACGCAAGACCTTTTTCAAATAAGTTACCATCCTAAAAACAATATGTACATATGATAGCACGGATCTTTAACTTCCGTGATAGAGACGCTATCCTGCAGGCCTCGTGGTCGGGTGGTCCCATAAAGTTTGAGAACTCTACCATCAGTTTTTATCCAGACTTTACCCAATCTGTTCAGAAACAGAAACTTGGTTTTCTTGGGGTAAAAAAGAGACTCCGTGAGATGGGCTCAAGTACGCCATGCTTTTACCGGCCAAGTTGCGAATTGAACATGCAGAGCTGACCTATTTCTTCGACAGACCGGAAGTGGTGGCCGACTGGCTGGATACTCTGCCGACCCATCATCCGCAGGACGGACAGACCGGCGGTGCGGAGTGCAGATCGATGGACCAGGAGTAAGCTCTATCATTGTCTGGTTCCTGGGGTCTTTCAGGGGCTTCGAACTGTGCTGTATTAATTGTGTAGTATGATTCTGTGAGACATTTGGGGGTTTTGAGGGGCTATCGGTGGGTCTTTTTCCTCCTCTGCTTGACTTTTTGTAGCTTAGTTTAGATGTGGGGGCGACAGGCACACTGCAAGTTGGGGTGGCTTTCTAGTCTTATGCAGGGGTGAAGGGTGGGGGGGCTTGTAACAGGTTGTTGGTGGGGGGGAGGGGGGATTTGTTGGTATTCCAGTTTGTTTTTCCGCAAGGCACAGTATTGCAAGACTTTCTGATTGAAGTGCTGGTTTCTTCTCGGGGTTGGATCTTCTTTCTCTTGTGGGTTGGGGGCTAGGGGGTTGAGGCTTATGAGCTGGAATACGAATGGGTTGGGGGATAGAATAAAGCGTGGAGTAGTGCTGCAACTATTAAAACATCACTCCCCGGATGTGGTCCTACTTCAGGAGACTCACTTGATAGGAAATACATGAATAGGAAGGGGTATCGCTTGGTTGCCCATGCAGGGTTCTCCTCTGGCTCCCGGGGGTGGGTATCCTTATTAAGAACTCTCTCCCGCTGGAAGTTGATGCACCGGTCCTCGATGATAGAGGCCGTTATGTCGTTCTTACTGGTCGATGGGAGGGCAGGACCCTTTCCCTGGTCTCCGTCTATGTCCCACCTGGCCTACAGTCAACTACCTTTGCGGACTTGGGACGGGTTATCCTTGCTCTCCCCGAGGGATCATTGCTACTGGGTGGTTATCTCAATGCGGTTGTACCTGGAATTTCTGATAGACACCCACCTAGGGACCTCAAGGGGGCGCAGAATTGGCTTCATGACTTCATTGATACTCTAGGCCTGGTAGACTGCTGGAGACTGTTGCACCCCTCTCAGCTGAATACACATTCCATTCTGGCGCTTATGGTAGCCTCTCGAGGATCGATTCCGTTTTGGTGCCTGCTGCACAGGTGCCTTTTGTCACTGAGGTTAAACATATGGCTCGGGGAATATCTGATCATTCTCCTTTGTGGCTTTGGATTGAATTGTCTTCGGGGTTAGCCCCGATCAACCCTAAAACTCGTCATGATTTTATAAAGTCACTTGATCAATATTTTTCAGAGAATGAGGGCTCTGTTTCGTCCGCAGTGTCGCTTTGGGAGGCCTTTAAAACAGTTCTCAGGGGCAAAGCCCTGTCGTTGATTGCGGGCGTTAAGAAACGGAGAGATGAGGCTGTAGTGAAGGTCGAGACTGAAATAGCAGACCTCGAGTTAGATCTGGAACAGGAGGTCACCCGCGCAAAGACGCATGTATTGTGATAGAGCTATACAAGTTGCAGCCTGACAAGATAGCTCCCTACTTGAGAGATATGTTTTTAGAGTCTCGTGAACGTGGTTCTCTCCCCCGGGATCAGCGACTTGCGACGATTGTTGTTATACATAAGGAGGGGAACCGAGGAACAAATGTGGGTCATACCGACCTATATCTCTTTTGTACGCCGAGTCTAAGATTATTGCAAAGGTACTGGCCAATCGATTGATCACTGTTATTAGCAATCTGATCCATCCGGATCAATCCGGTTTTATTCCCCATCGAAACACTGCGCTGAATATTAGGCGTCAGTACAAAAGGGGGTGGTGATGGACCGAGCATCTGAATCAATCAAACACTCACACCCAGTCAAAAGATCTGGGTTTAATCCATCACCGTTCTTTAGCCTACTCTGCCACCCCAGTTCAGTTATGGCTATATGCAAATCAGTCTGACCCTGTGCCTCATGGGAACAGTCCAGCCCGAACTGCCAAGCCATGTCTTCCCTGGACCAGAAACAAGCTTCCGAGGACCGTTTTCTGGCATTCCAGCATTCCCCCTTTTGTACTGAATCTTACGCGTCTGCACTGAGTTCTCGCGAGGGCTGCGACGCTACGTTAGCCGGCCATTTTGGCGTCCTTGGATGCCACAATGGCTTTTGATACTATTGAATGGCCATATCTGTTGGCTGCGTTGGCTAAATTTGCGTTTGGTCCTGGTTTTATTGGCTGAGTGCGACTTCTTTACGAGGACCCCCTTGCGCAAATTTTAGTGAACGGTCGAATCTCGGTTCCGTTTGGTCTCGGGCGCGGTACTCGTCAGGGGTGTCCCCTGTCACCGCTCCTGTTCGCCCTGGCCCTCGAGCCCCTCGCTGCATGGATCCGCTGGGAGCCCTCGATGAGGGGTATTCAGTGGTCCTCGGAGTATGAAGATCGCATCTCGCTCTACGCAGATGACATTTTGCTATATCTGACCTCGCCCAGGAAATCGTTGATGGTTTTCTGCGATGTCCTGGCCTCTTTTGGTAAAAACTCAGGCTTGATTATCAATTGGACAAAATCCAAGGTCCCCCTCCTTCCGCGTAACTGCCCCATCCAGGTGACACAGACGGGATTTAAATACCTCGGTGTCTGGGTCTCTATGGACCCTGTGACTCGGTATGAGCGGAATCTTCTCCCACCTCTGACCAGATTGAAGCAGGACGTCGCAGGTTGGCGTAGACTTCCGCTCTCGCCACTGGGACGTGCGGCCCTCTTTAAGATGATGTCTCTGCCTCGTTTTCTTTATGCCCTCCAAAACACTCTTGATATAGTCCTTGCTAGTTATTTTCGTAAAGTTGAGGGTCTTCAAAGGAAACTGATATGGGACGGTAGACCTCGCATTGCGCTGGCCAAACTAACGCTCCCGTGGTACGACGGGGGTATTGCCCTCCCGGACATCAAACGATATTACTGGGCGTCTCAGTTGGGGGCCATTAATCACGGTATGTATGTGTGGGCTTTCGAACAGACTCACGGACACTGGAGCTTGGGGTAAAGACGGCTTTATTAATTTATATGAACGTTTCTTCTGGATCGTCTTTCGGTAGTATGGCAGTGGCGTGTCCGTCTCTTCCGAGAGTCGATCCAGGCGTTTCAGTGCTCCGACTCTTCGGTGTTCCCTGGGGATTCTGGGACTTGTAGGCCGCCTCTCCTCCGGATATCTCGTTGTCCCGTCCAGCGCACCGTGGAAGAAAGAAAGTGTGGTTAGGATGGGGCCGTGGCTCGTGCACAGGGAAGGGGGTGTGACACACACGTGCAGTTAACCGACCCAGATTCAAGTGAAGGGTTCGTGAGGGTAGGGGTTTGCTCTAGGAAATGGTCGGTGGTTCAGGGAGGCTTAACCCACCTACGACCCGCCCAGCCTGCAAAGTGTGACCGTACCTGCTCAAGCCACACTTCCCGGGAAGTGTGGCAGGGCGAAGCGCCTCTCTGTTGGCCTCCTGGCTTGTCGCAGACGTCTCGTCCCGGTCTCCGTTCTTCCCCTCTCTTCTCCTCGTCTCCTCGACCTGCCTCCTTCATCTACCGCCGGTCTCCGCTCGACTCCTCCTTCCTGCGATGGTCTCCGCTCCACTCCTCTGCTCTACTCGCCTCCTCCTTCCTCCGATGGTCTCCGCTCCACTCCTCCGCTCTACTCGCCTCCTCCTTCCTCCGATGGTCTCCGCTCCACTCCTCCGCTCTACTCGCCTCCTCCTTCCTCTGATGGTCTCCGCTCGACTTCTCTCCTCCGCTCGCCTCCTCCTTCCTCTGATGGTCACTGCTAGCCTCCTCCGCTCCGCTCTCTCCCCAGTCTTCCTCGTTTGCTCGGTACTCACAATCCGTTCCGTCCTCACGCCAATCACCTCCGGGTGTAAAACACACCTGCTGGTTCTCTGGGCTGGGTTTTACCTCGGACGGGAGGGTGTGGTCCGGGTCCAGTTCCGCCCAATTAAAGAAACAAGGTTCCGTCGTTGCTTCTGGACCATGTTTGTACGCGGCGTCCGGTGTCTTCCAGGTCTCGGTGTGCTGCATAAAGAGAGGGGACACAGGTAAGCCTGGCGGGTCCGGGTCCCCCTCGTTACAGTATGGTTAGATGGCTGCTGCCTGGGGGTAACTACTATAGGGCACTATACTCAAAATCAGTGGTCAAGTCATTGTCGGGGCCTACGAAGACGGCAGTTCGTATATGGCAAGACGCAACTAATTCGATGGGATGGAAGGACCGCTTGACTTTAGTGACCCCACTTTTCGACTCTGATAGACTTGGTAAACTGTGGAAGACTAAGGGGTTCGATTGGTCAAAATTAGATACTGTTAAACTACGAGGACATCTTATATCTCACGCTCCTACTTTGGACCTAGATAGTAACAAGGCAACTGACCAAATATCAGAATGGATATCAGCGGCAGTAAATATAGCTGCACCACTGAAAAAAGCTACATTCAGAAAAAAACAACCGTCCCAACCCTGGTTCTCAGAAACTCTAAGGACCCAGAAACGAATTTGCAGAAAACTAGAAAGGACATGGAGATTAAGCTATGATCCGGATAGTAAAACCGGATATAAAATCGCCCTGAACATCTATAAAAAAATGATATTTACAGCTAAAAGTCAGTACTTCACCGTAAAAATAGAGAAGGCAAAATACTCTAGCCGAGAACTATTCTCCACGGTAAAAAAATTATCCAAAAAAACGTAAACAAGAACCTGCCAGCCAGTACGGAGTTCTGCAATACGCTGGGCCAGTTCTTCGTCGACAAAGTGACTAGGGTCTATGAATCCTTTAATGCAACTAACCTGCAGACCCCCGCCCTAGACAAAACGAAAACTCCATCCCCACAAAAACACCTAAAACTCCACCATTCAAGTTCTACATTCCTGAGAGAGAACAGGTCCATCAAGTAATTATGAGTACTAATTCTGGGGCAGCTTCAGATTCCTGTTCACCAAAAATTTTCCACCTTTTTCCTGAATTGCTCAGCGAGAAATTGATAGAACTTCTGGGACACATAGTGAACTCAGGTACCTACCCCGACCTCTGGAAATTAACATCAGTCTTACCGCTGCTAAAAAAAACTAACCTAGATCTAGAAGAACCGGGAAACTACAGGCCAATAGCCAGGATTCCCTTTTGTGCCAAGGTAGTTGAAAAAATCCTGAACAAACAACTTGCCCAGTTTATCACTGAGGCAGACATCCTAGACCCCTCCCAGTACGGTTTCCGTGAGGGACACGGTACTGAGACAGCCCTGTTGATGGCGGTGGAAGAACTCAGGGGCATGCTGGACGCCGGGGGGAAGGCCGCTTTGATTTTATTAGATCTCTTGGCGGCCTTCGACACGGTTAACCATGGCACGCTCCTGAACCGACTAGCATCAGCAGGAGCACACAAGGATGTACGAAATTTACTGGCTTCTTTCCTAGACAGTAGAACCTTCACGGTAGAACTTGGAGGGATAAGATCTAAACCCTTCAACTCACCCTGTGGGGTTCCACAGGGATCATAATTAAGCCCTACGCTTTTCAATCTATATGTAGCACCACTGGCTGGAATTATTAGGGCAGCAGGATTCCTGCCAGTGTCATACGCGGACGACACACAAATTGTTGTGTCAATCAAAAATGATAGCTCTAATACCGCAGACAAGTTTCAAAGTTGCATGTCACAGGTCAGCCAGTGGATGGGGCAGAATTGCTTGAAACTGAATGGTGACAAGAGTGAGGTCATGCTGCTAGGAGCAAATGCAGAAATTTGGTCACCAGATTGGTGGCCGGCGGATTTGGGAAACTGTCCCTCACCCGTAACGAAAGTCAAAAACTTAGGCATCATGTTAGATAACAGGCTTACCTTTGATGCCCAAACTAACAAACTGGCGTCTACTATGTGGTTCATCTTAAAAATGATCAGGAAATTAATGCCGTACATTCCTCTGGATTCCGCAAAACCGTAGTGACCACCTTAGCCTTGTCAAGACTCGATTACGGGAATGCATTATACACTGGGATGCAGGCACAGTACTTAAACAAACTACAAAGCCTGCAGAACTCGGCAGCACGCCTGATCCTGGACATCCCTAGAACTGAACACATATCACACCATCTAGATACATTACATTGGCTCCCCCTGGCAAAACGAATAAGGTTCAAATCCCTATGTCTAACATATAAGGCACTCCAGGACAAGGGACCCTTGTTCCTTAGAACCCACCTAAAGCCATATACCCCCTCAAGAGAACTGAGATCAAGCCAGGCTAAGCTTATACAAGTTCCCAGGTTCAAACAGGCAAGATGGGGAGGCAGAAGTTTTATACTGCATGCTGCCAAAGACTGGAACCGTCTCCCCCTTGCTATCAAAAATAGTACCTCCCTGATGTCATTTAGGAAATCAGTGAAGACATGGCTCTTCAACCTCCGCTAAATCCAGCTCCCGCGCCATCAGGACAAGGTCTCTTTCCTCAGCGCCAAGACGCCCAAGGGCATACGAGCGCTTTACAAAACTACAAATCAAATCAAATCAAATCAAATCGATAAGTGGGACCTCATTGGTATTAGCAAGGTGGGAGACCTCTGGGTTAAGGGACAAGTGAAATCGTTTTATACTTTTAGGACGGAGTTTGAATTAGGGAACTCGGAGTATTTCCGCTATGTCCAGGTTCTCCATGCCTAGATGTCAGTCTTTTCGATAGGGGAGGCGGTCCCGGAGTCGTCCCCGCTTGCAGACAGATTGCTAGATGGTCACGTTCCAGACAGTACTATTTCCCTTGTCTATAAAAAGTTGATCGATAGGTCGGACCTCCTGTTGCCCTTACGTGATCTCTGGGTCCGAGACGGCCTCGAATTGGATGACGAGGACTGGCAATCGGCGATCTCCTCTCCCAAGGAGGTCTCGATTCCAGCGAGACTTCGGCTGGTTCAGCTTAAGATTCTTCACAGGGTGTACATCACGGGCCCCCGTCTGGTTCGGATGGTCTTTCCCGAGGAGGGTTTGTGTAAGCAGGGATGTGGACAGGTGGGGACATTTCTTCATATTTTTTGGGGAAAGCCGTGAAGTTGCGGCTTATTGGAACGGGGTGTATGATGTAATGAAAGAGGTTACAGGTATTGCTCTCTTACCGGAGGCCAGGCGCTGCTTGTTAAATGTCTGCGAGCCTACGGATTACAACATAGCCCAGACCAAGTGGGCAACCCTGGGGGCCATGATAACTAACGTGATATTGCACAATTGTGGGGGTCCCAGAGGCCGCCTACAGTTGAAGTATGGAAGGAAAACATGGACTGGTGCATGTTTAGGGAAAAAACTGTATATCTGGCCCGGGGCCCCCCCCCGGGAATGGCATAGAGTGTGGGGGCCATGGAACAGGTATCGTGGAGACATAAGTACACCACCTGCAGTGGATAACATCGATATCCCACTCTCCCCCTGACCCCACATTAATGTTTGCATTATTGTCTGCTTACTGCTGCGCCCCTGTACCCCTCCCTTCCTTATAGTGATTACTGATTATTTGATGTACTGTTTATCTGGCCTCATTTGAACAAAGCACTCTGTATATTGTTTTCTTGCCTTGCTTGTTATACTTAATAAAAAAAAATCTAAAAAAAAAAAATCACTCAGGACCAAAGTGAGGTAGGGTTGTATGTTAAAAGTAATTAAAATCCACTGGTTGTGCAGGACTGTAGGTTTTGCGATTTCAGTTGATAGTCTGGCGGTGTCTAGCAGAGACAAGCCCTTTGCTTTTAGTTCCTTCCTAGTTATTTCCCTGATGTTACTGGGATTCGTAAAGTACTCTGGGTGGTCAAGATCTTGAAAGAACCTTCAAACATAGCTTATCCACAGGATTTTCAATGCCCCATCCAGTTTCAAAACGTCCTGAATAATGTCTCTATTTAGTTTGGTCTCTTTCTTTGTCCAGAGTCTGTGCCATAACAGCAGAGGCTCAAGTTGTATTAAATCTGAAACAAAAGAGAGGCCCAACAAACACTCTCTATCGAAAAGCATATCCAGAACTTTGGCCTGTACCTCGGGACAGAAGGTGGTCTCTTTTAGCCAAACCTGCTCCTGCCATCTGATGAAAGGCAGTAGAAGAGACATCCATGGCAATCTCAATAGGTTCAGCAGACGCTCTATCTCCACCTTCCTCTTCTCTTCCTGAAGGTTTTTCCACCAACACTCAGGAACTGTCTGACCCCATCTGCCGGTCATATCTTCCCAAGATGGCCATCGCTTGAAAGCTCTATTAGAGGTAACTGCCAGAGCAGAAAACCTTTTCCCAATGTTGTCGAACGGACGAGCTTCCTTATCAGAGGGAGCAGAACACTGGGACTCTGGGTTTTGGGCCCTTTTCTGTGCTGCCTGCATAATTACAGTGTCCCGCCTAGGATGACCAATGAGGCATCAGGTTGACTTGTCAGGGGCTTTGTATTTTTTGTCCAGCTTTGGCTTCACAACTGGAAAGGAATCTGGTGTCTTCATTAGTTTGAGGCCTTCCTGCTACAAATAATTCACTATGGGGATAGCTCTGATGGGACTCTGACTACTTGGCTTGAAGTCGTACAAAAATCATTCAGTCTGTTTGGCCGACATAGTCCGATCTAAGCACTTTGATGCATGCTCCAACAAATCGTGAAAGTCACCTATACCTGCAGGTGGAGAATCTGCAGAAGATAGGATAGTAGTAGTAGTAGATGGTGGCATGGGAGCTATATAATCTCCCATTCATCATGAGTATCCATGTCAGTTGGGGGCTTGGCCAGCCAGCCAACATGGTGGACGTGATCTATTAGAGCTCCTTAGACCCCTAGTGATCCTGTAATTTCTCCTTCAGAGGTGTCTTTCGTGCCCATGCTGCAAGGGGCAGGTGTGGGGGCACGATGAGGATCCCGTGGAGCCCAGCAGATTTTAATTTGAAGCGGTGGCGGCGGAGATTGCGAGCAGACAGAGGCAACGCGGTCCTGCAGTGAAACGGCACAAAACATTTCCCGAGGCCCGGCGACCGTTGAGGAGGCCATGCGCTGCGGCCCGGGAGTGCTGCTGTGAGGCGCCGGGCGCTGCTTCAGGTCTGGGCGCCCAGTGGGGTCAACGGAGCGGTGCCCCCCGGATGATCGGTGGGCCCAGTGCTGCTGGCGGCTGCCGCTGGGAGGCGAGGGTCGGAGTGCGGCCCGGAGAGGTTGGCGGGCAGTGGGCTGTGCCTGATTGCCTCTGACAAGGTCTGCGCCCGCGGCCTGGGCAGACTGTGGCATTGTTGCTATGAGGCGCCGGGTGTTGCTTCAGGCCTGGGCGCCCGGTGAATTTAACAGAGCGGTGTGCCCCCGGAGTATCGGTGGGCTTTGCGGCCCAGGGCTGCTGGCGGCTGCCGCTGGGAGGCGAGGGCCGAAATGCCGGCAGTGGGCTGTGACTGAATGCCCCGGACAAAGTCTGCGCCCGCGGCCTGGGCGGATTGCGGCGCTTGAAGCGGTGGAGGTACGTGGACCCGCGCGTCAGGGCGAGACAGCGCGGACAGAGGGCGTGGCAGCCTCCGAGGCCTATAGAAGCTGGGGTCTTGTGCACCCACGGTGCCTGAGGCTTGCGGAGGCCTGCGGACTACCCTGCCCACGGCGCTGCCGGCCTGCGGCGACAACGCACCTGCCACATAGCTGAGGACATGGGAGAAGCTACATGACAAGGCCCCCCGCACGGTGGGGAGCGGGACCCGGGGCGGACAGGGAAAGCCCCACGGAGGCGCTGCCATACACAAAAAGGTGTCACCCCCCCTGGCGCCCAGAGCAGCTGCGGCGGCGCCCAGAGGCCTTTTGGTGGTGGGCCGGAGGATAGGGTGCTAGGGCCCGAAGTGTACCCAGCGCTGGGCGGAGGTGGTGTAGCGGAGGTCATGCTGCCCTTGTACTGGCCGGCTGGAGAGAAGCCCGTGCCTGGGGTCCAGCGTATGGCCCACCTTGTAGAGGAATGGTGACTTGTGTTCCTGGCAGGGGGGCTGCCATAGCGGAGACTGTGGGGAGCTATTAAACAGACGGCTTGGACAATCTGAGGTGGCCGCGCTTACAACTGGATCAGGGCCCTGAGGCCTCATAGCTTCCTAGGCAGCGAGGCATTGTACTGTGTCATTTTATGATATTGTGTTATATTAGACCTGGAAAGGGCTTTTGACTGTCTGGAGTGGGGTTATCTGTCCGCGGTACTGTCGCGATATGAGCTCGACGTAGGTTTTCTGCAGCTGGTCGATCTCCTTTACAAAAACCCAGTAGTCCGTGTGCGACTGGAACCCTACATCTCTGAGGCGGTGGCGGTGGGCCGGGGCACCCGGCAGGAATGCCCCCTATCCCCGCTACTGTTCGCGCTAGCTATTGAACCCCTAGCGGTGGCAATGCGGCAGACTCTAGGAGACGGAATCCCCTTGGGAGATGCAATCCAACAGGTATCACGTGATGCCGACGACCTGATGGTATTTGTGAGGGACGTGTGATGCATACCGGAACAACTAGCTCAGTTGTTGTGTAGGTTTCCAGAGGTCTCGGGGCTCCTGGTGAATGTGGGCAAGTCCTGCCTCCATGCGTTTGGCACTGGGGTGGAAGACCCGGAGTACTGCATTGACGGCACGAGAGTCCAATGGAAGGCTGACACCTTTAAGTATCTGGGGATCCAGATCTACCGTCAACCGGCTGGCCTCTTTGACGGGAACCTGGGATGGGCGGTGGCAGCGCTTAGATCCCAAATAAGCTTTTGGTCCACACTCCCGCTGACAACCACGGGCAGAGTGGCCCTTGCTAAAATGGTCATGCTTCCCCGACTCCTGTACTATTTAGTTAATCTGCCTCTATTTATCCAGGCATCCTTCTTTTCCACGCTTAGGGCCTGATTACGATTGCGGTTTTCCCGCATCCTCCGGGCCGGCGGAAGCCACCGCCGGCCCGGAGGATGCGGGAAAACCGCTGCAGACTGAAAAAGACCCCCCCGCCAGATTAGGATGGCTGGGGGATCGTTTTTCAGTCCGCAGCTTTTCCGCCGCGGTCGCCTTCCGACCGCGGCGGAAAAGCTTTAACATGGCTGGCGGTGTCTATCAGACACCGCCAGCCATATTATGATGTCTGCGGAAAGATGCCTTTACACGGCGGCATTTCCGCCGTGTAAAGGCATACGGATTCGTGTTTGGGGGCCCGTTGCGGGCCCCCAGGGGTGAAGGGGGGTGGGGGGTGCACATGGGGGGTACCTATGGTACCCCCCTGCATTTGCCTGCACAAAGTGCCTGTCGCTTTGTGCATGCAAATGCACAACTCACATTTTTATCATTGCGGCGGGTGCTGCTTGAAGCAGCACCCGCCGCAATGATAAAAATACAGGATGTGACCGCCAGGGTGGCGGTCACATCCTAATTTGCACGGAGGGACCGCCGCTGCCCCTGCGGACGGTCCCTCCTACTCTATGGTGGCGGACGGACTCATGTCCGTCCGCCATCATAATCGACCCCTTAATGCGGTCCTGCTGGACTTTATCTGGGGTGTATCCCGGCACCGACTGGTGCTGGTGAAAATATTCCTGCCAACAGACAGGGGAGGGCTGGCCGCCCCTTGCTTTGAACAGTACTACCTGGCTGCGCTGCTACAATGGATTGCCCGCTGGTTGGTGAATAGGGGAAGAGATGATACTGCTAAAACTGAGCCATCATATTCGCTGGAACGTGTCACGAAACTTTTTCACCCACTGGCGCCGCCTGAGCTTCCCACTCCGCTGCTGCTGGCAGTGATGTATAAATGCTTCCGCAGAGCCCTGTCCTCACTCGAAAGATGCTCCTGTATGCGCCAGCTATCCCGCTGGAGGGTTCCCCGGGTGGTGAGGGGGTCCTCACGCGTTCCATGTTAGAGCAGTGGAGGGAGGCACACGTCCAGACACTGTGCGACCTCTATAGAGACGGAGCGCTAGTGGCCCATGAGACAATGGTCTCTGAGGACGGGCTTCCACCCGGGGGGTTTCTGCTACATCGCTCTCTCGTAGCGAAGCTGGCAGCCACATGGGGGAATGTGGCGACAGAGCCTGAAAAGCACTTAACCATGCAGTATCTCCACGTCATGGGGAGGGGCAAACATCTGCCCGTTGGTTTGCTAAGTCGCTACGGATACACACAGAGACTAGTTTGGCCCCACTTAGAGGTAAATGGGAGCTCGATATGGGAAGGTTGCTATCTGATAAGGAGTGGGAGAGAATACTTAAAATTCCGGTACGCATCCCCAGAAATATGCGCTTTCGCCAGATACAACTTTATGTTGTTCACAGAGCCTATCTCACACCTGGGCTGATCAATAAGTACTTCCATCACTCAGACGCGTCCTACCCCAGGTGCGGTGAGATAGGTGCGGGACTCCTTCACCTTTTGTGGAGCTGTCCTGGGCTGGGCACTTACTGGCGTACAATCAGTGAGTTGCTTAGGAAATGCACCGGTCGTATTATACCCTTTGATTGGCCTGAATACATTTTGCACCAGTTCAGGGGACCACCCAAAGATAAGGCGTTGTCTTGTTTCTTAGATCTGGGGATGGTGGTGGCAAAGCGCCTCCTCATGAGGCGTTGGAAGGCGTGTGACCCGCCTGGAGTACAGGCGTGGATATCTTATCTTCTGGACTGCCATACGTAGAGAGGAAACAGTGGGGCTCCGAAAGGAACCAATTGCAGAGCGCTGGGAACACATGCTCAATACCTTACAGTTCCCGGATGGGGTTGGTGATGCGGGCGCTGTGGAGGTTTAGGTGGCCGCTCCTGGGGGTTGGAGTGTACCGTGGGCTGCTCTCCTGTCTGGATATTATGTTAAGTACAATTATTGACCCTCTGGGGCATACAGGTTTAAAGTGCAGACCCAGTTGTTGCTGGGGTGCATGTGCGCGCAGGAGGGGGGGTGGGGGGAGGTGGAGGTGGGAAGATGATTAGCATGAATATGTTCTGTGGTTTAGCCGCTGTTGTTTAAGTTTTCTTACAGTTGTTATATAAATGTCATTTTTGTATGCCAGACCAAACTGGGGGGTCCACCCAAAACCCTGCTAGTATATAAGGCTCAACGTGTGGACAGTCATGGACTAACATGGAGTTTGCCCGCTTTGGCACCCCACATTCTATCCAGCTTTGGGTGATTCTCCTCTGCTTATGAAACGCCACAACTGTGACATCGTGGCTCTGATTTGGAATGATATGATGTATATGAATGTTTAATTGACATGCCCAGATAGCTGTGATGAAATGGTTGAAGCTTGTACTGTATTATGAAAATCTAAAAATGCTAATAAACAGATTTGACAAAAAAAAATGAGTATCCACGTCAGTAAAGATTTCTCACGTCTTTACCTGTTGCTTATCTACACCCTGGGTATCCTCTGTGGTGACAATCGGTGGTGGTAAAACCTTTTCCCTGGTGGATTTAGGTGTGCTTTATCCTGCTAGATCAACAGGAGTCTGCTGAGTAGGCGAAGGACTTTGACGAGCATTAGAGTATGGAAAGCATCTATAATAATCATTTGATCATATGACTCAATTCCGACACCAACGAAACAGGAACATTTACAGATGGTTACCTAAAGTGACGAGGTTCTTCTTCTCTTTCATCATAGGGGTAACATTCCTGAAGGGATTCAGGCTATTGCGCAGAAGTAGTATGTGTATCTACACACGAATATTTTCCTTGAAAATAAGAGGATGAATCATTGGCCTCAACATCCTCATCATCATAGTCCTGACATTTGACCCTTAACTGAGAAGGACTATAGGCAGGGCCAAACATACCTTCTTCCTCTGGCTCCAATAGATGCACTGATGGTAAAGGAGACATTTTTGAGAAATCCCGCATTTGTTTAGAATGCAGAAAGCTGATTTTTCCTTTCGCCGACGAACCCGTATAGGATGTCGTCGCTGATACTACCAACTGTGGCACTGTTGCTGCCGCATGTATGACCTTTGTCAGTGGAATCGTCGACAGTGCTGTCGACGGGGCGATGGTGGAGGAAGAAATCCTTGTTGAAGAAGGCCTCTTCGACGGTGAAGGTCTCGTCGATGGTGACGGTATCGTCGATGGTGACGGTATCGTTGATGATGACTCCATCGTCTGTGAATCCTGTCACAAGTTATTGTCTGTCACAGACCCACATCTCTTGTGCCTCTGGTGCCTGGAGCGAGACCACGACCCAAAGTCGTGCTCCGACTACCGTCGCTCTTCGCCTTCTCTCCGTCCGTCGGCCGATGCAGGATGCGGAAGGTCGTCCTTTGGCTCCTCCTGCGCAGCCCTTTGGGTCGGCTCTGAGCTTCCCTCACTTCCCGAGAGCCAGGATGACCCCTGCCCTACTTCATAGCGTTTAACTAGCCCTCCACTCCATCATTGGGCCGCCCGACACTGTTGGTGCGCCTTTAGGTCCCTGTGTGTTCTAGGTCTTCGATGCCAGTGGCTTCAGCTCTGGCGCCACAGGGCCACCAGGGATCCAGGCTTGGATCCGATTCGGTGCTGGTCGACCTTAAGACACCTCGTCCGGCGCCGAGTCCATTGACGACACCTCCGCCCCCTCCAATGCCGGTTGTGTCTGCATTCGGCATCAACCACGGCCTCCCCCTCAACGTGGACACGGAGCCGGACCGGGGGCGACCGACGCCGCTACTGGCGCCTACTGGTACCTCTGTTCTATCCTGGCATTCCTGATCGCCCTGAGTGGTAGCCAGAGGAGGGTGAGGAGGACAGGGAGGGGTGTATTGACTCTCTAGCAGACCTGCTGAAAGAGCCGGACTGGAGAGAGGAACTGGGTGAGGCCAGTGGTCTGGATACATCTCCAGACCTTAGTATGCTTTCTCCCCCTACCGTGGCTACGGAGAAGGGAGCCTCCTATGCTGTGGTGTTGCATAGGGTGGCTGAGGCTTTGGGCCTTGAGCTACCTACGGTGGCAGTCAGGACTAACCTCCTGACTGAGATGCTTCAACGAGCGTCAGCCTCTTCAGAGCCCCTGATGTCTTCAATGAGGCCCTCACAGACATCCTTCTGGGCACCTGGTTCAGGCCCAGCACAGGGGCTCCGTGGATCGGATGATTGGTTGTTGCCACCGCCCGGGCGACCCCATTTTCCTCTCCCAACACCCTACCCCTGAGAGCTTGGTGGTAAAGCCTCAACATACAAAGGCACGTTCCCTCAGCTCCCCCAGATAGGGAATCCAAGAAGCTGGATGATCTTGGGAAGATTATGTTTTCTTCCCACTAGCTTAGGACTGCAGTCTGTGAACACCACATGTCTCTTGGGCCGTTACACCCACTCTATGTGGGACACGGTTGCTCAGCTGCTGCCACAGTGCCCAGAGGAGGCCCAGGCACTACTCTCATGTGCAGTCGCAGAAGGGAGGGATGCAGCAAAGTTCGCTGTGGGCTGGACACCGCCAACTCGTTAGGCAGGAAGATTACAACGTCGGTAGCTCCGAGACGCTATGCCTGGCTGAGGTCCACTGGCTTCTCGGGGGATGTCCAATCAACTCTTTTGAACATGCCCTTTGATGGCTGTTGCCTGTTTGGCGACAAGGCGGACAAATGCTCGGCGCTTCAAGGGCTCTAGGGCTACAGCCAGGTCCATGCGCCTCGCTACCACCTCTCGCCCTGTGCTGTCTGCTTTTCGCCCCTTTCGTGGCTACGGAAGGGGTGCCCCACCACGATTTGCCCAGAGCCACAGACCTGCGCATGCTGTCCAGGCTCTGAGGGGCATGGGACGTGGGACCTACCATTGTGGGCCTGGCCAATCCACCATTGTCCCTTCTGCAGCAGCCTCCAAACCTTCCTAGTCCAACCTTTCAGGGCCACCAGTTACCATTGGGTGCTTGATCCACCATCACCTCCCTCACAGGCACAACTTCACGTTGGTCAGGTGGGTTTTGCAGATAGTCTGAAAGGGCTACTCCCTCCCCTTTGAGACTTCACCTCCCTCCATGCCAGCTGCATTCCATTGCATGTTGGAGGATCACTTGGCCCTTCTCTTTCAGGAAGTTGCAACTCTCTTGACCAAGGGAGCCATTGAGCAAGTCCATGTCCCAGAAGTAGGTCATGGCTGCTACTCCCACTACTTTCTGGTGCCCAAGAAGGACAAGGCCTGCGTCCTATCTTGGACCTCAGGAACATCAACCGCTTCCTCCAGAAGGAGAAGTTCAAAATGTTGACATTGGCTCAGGTCCTCTGCCCTCGACCCTGGAGACTGGATGGTAGCGTTGGACTTGCAGGACACTTATTTCCACATCCCTGTCCTGCTGGCCTACAGGTGTTACCTATGGTTCACGGTAGGCCACCAACTTTTTCAGTTTAGCGTGCTCCCCTTTGGCCTTACCAGTGCCCCTCGGATGTTCACGAAAGTGATGGCGGTGGTTGCAGCTCATCTGCGCACATCAGGGGTTCTAGTCTCCCCCTATCTCTATGACTGTTTGTTGAAGGCGAGCTATTCCCCGGCTGTTGTCACCCACCGCCAGACTATGGCGGACCTCCTGCATTAGCTGGGGTTCACAGTCAACATGCCGAAGTCACACCTATACCCTTCTCTGTAGTTCCTTTTCATCGGAGCGGTTCTGGGCAAAGAAAGGGTTAAATAATTGTCCTCTCAGACTCTTTACCTTAAAGACTGCTTTTCTGGTTGCCTTCACCTCTGCTTGCAAGCTGAGTGAGCTTCAGGCTCTTTCTTCTAAGCCTCCTTTCCTTGCTGTTCATCTGGACAAGTGTAATGTCTTGATGTTGTCTTTCGAACTCAACCTTCATTTCTTCCCAAAGTGGTTACCTCTTTCCACATAGGCAGACCATCAGTTTGGCCAACTTCTTCCTGACCCCGCATCCTTCTAAAGAGGAGGAGAGGCTTCACGTCTGGATCCAAAACGTGTGCTTTCATATCATCTGGATCGCATAAAACAATTCTGGATGGATGACCAGCTCTTTATTGGCTACGTGGGCGCCAAGAAAGGTCGGCCGTTCAAAAATGAACCATCTCTCGATGGGTCATGCATTAAAATGTGTTATTCCTTGGCGCAAAAGGAACCTCCAGTAGCCGCTAGTGCTTACGAATGTGGAATCCACCTTCATGACATCTACCAGGCAGCCACCTGGGCTTCATTGCATAAATTCACTACAAATTATTGCCTGGGCAGCCAAGTCTGGACAGACCGCTTCTTTGGCCGCTCCGTTCTTCAGGACTTCCTGGTGTGAACTTGGTTCTCAGACCCACCTCCGGGGTTGGTACTGCTGGTGTATCTATTCTAAGGTAAGGGATCCATAACTATTAGTGTCTTTCAGATGAACAAGTTACTTACCTTCAGTAACGATATATATTAGTTATGTATTCCTTACCGCCCCACCCATCCTCCCCGTTCTGCGAACTGACTTATAGAGTAAGGGACTCGCTTTCAGAGCCCTAGTTTTATGCACCAGTGGTCAGTGTCTTGCATGGCTCTGCGCTTCAGGCGTGGAATGTTATGTAAAGCGCCAGCGCGCAGAGGCATCTAAGTAGATACCTCAACGTCATTCAGGCGATCATGACGGCAACGACGAACGCGAAGTCGGCCGACACCACCTACCGATGCGCAGGGGTACTGCTGAAGAAAAATCCTCCGGATCCAGTCTGATGCCTAGGTAAGGAATCCATAACTAATATATGTCTGTTACAGATATATCGAGTTCGAGGCATGTGGGCTGCTGAATTCATATCTGTGCATAGATCGCCGCCTAGTGTTGGGTCCGGATGATTGCACATTGTTGTCCTGGAAGAGTCTTCGAAGTATCACGAGATAGGTGGCTCCTCCCCTGGACTACAGTGCGCATGGGCATCGCCTCCATCCCCAGATTGTTTTTAGCCATTGGCAGAGATGGAGTGAAGTATGTGAGTGATGACCATGCTATGAGCATATATATATATATGAATGAATACTGCAGCTGCTACAGGCGCCGGGGAGGAGGGTGGGCGATATGAATGTCAGCAGCCCTACATGCCAAGAACAGATGCATACTGGTAAGTACCATTTGCAGTTCGAGGCATGTGGGCTGCTGAATTCATATCTGTGCATAGAATACATAGCAGTCCCTCCATTAGCGGCGGCTGCCCGTGCCAGCTGCAGCAGTCTGAAAAAGTGTTTTGAGAACAGCCTGACCAACAGCTGCCTGCTGTTTGGAGTGCACGTCTACACAGTAGTGTTTAGTGAAAGTATGTGTGGTAGACCATGTGGCTGCTCTACAGATATCTTCTAAGGGAATGTTACCTAGGAAAGCCATAGAGGCCCCCAACTTCCTGGTGGAGTGGGCCCTCGGTGGGATAGTGAGAGTGCGCTTAGCTTTAGCGTAACAGATTTGAATGCATTTCACGATCCACCTAGCGATCCCAGCTTTGGAGATAGCGTTTCCCTTGTGGTGTGTGGCAAAAGCAACGAAAAGCTGCTTGGTTTTGCGAAAATCTTTTGTCCTGTCTACATGAATGTCAGCAGCCCTACATGCCAAGAACAGATGCATACTGGTAAGTAGCATTTGCATTCTGAAGGTAAGTAACTTGTTCTTTTAAGGATTTAGAATTCTGCTTCTATTTGCACACCTTATTCCTATATTGTTTGGATCTGTGTCTAAATGTTATTTGTTTAATAAATGGTGCATTTTTTGTTTGTTTTGTGTTGACTCGTTTCTTTTCAAAATTTCAGGTTAATCAACGGACACAAAATAAGCCCTCAGGAGCAAATCCTGATGATTGGAAAAGCCAGTGTAAAGAATTGTTAAATCTTATATATGAACGAGAAGATTCTGAACCCTTTCGGCAACCAATCAATGGTTCCTCTTTTCCTGTACGTACATCTACATTTGTAATTATTTCAGTATTCCGGTCTTCATTGTTAATTCTATTTTGTTATATTTTTGGGGGGGCCTCTTTACTGTGAGACTATGAGGGCAAACTTGTCCTTGTGAATCTTATAGTGTTTATAGTACAATTTAGAAAAACAAACTTCTATTTTTAGGAGTCTTCTGAACAGTGTAACAGTGTCTTGCAGCGAAGACAAAAGTTCCTTAATTAAAAAGTATCTGTCCGAATGAAAAAGACATTACACATCTGAATTCTTAAGGACGGAAGCAGAAATATTTTTGACACAATTTATGGTTTCATGATGGCATCAATGGGCATATTATAAATCATATATCTGGAATGGAGACTTCCCTGGTAGAGGAGTTAACAGTGGAGCCTTCGAAGCAGGAGTGATGCTGGCTGCAGTTGCTTGGAGGCACCTGGGATCAGCTTGTCAGCAGTTTTCCAGTCAAGCCCCTGCAGGTTCCATGAGAAATCCAAATAACGTGATGAGGACATTCCAACCCATCATCAATACTCAAGATCAAGGTTGTAAAGGAAGCTGCATACTTCTTATAAGGAGAAGGACTCTGACTGAGCATAGTATTTTCCAAAGATGTTCGAGTCCCTCCCATCAGATTGTTTCTTCTGGTTGATGTGGAAAAGAACAGAAGAAAATATTATTGTAAAAATCAAGTTCTTACAACTTAAAATATGTTTTGGCATCCCAGCATAGGCGGAGGTATTCAACTGTTACAAGTACCAAAGAAATTCCTAATTTGGATACCACATATACTGCATAATTTGCCTTTATACATGTAATATACAATCTTCAAAAGCGATAAGCTACATCACAAGAAAAGTGCTGGCAATCCATTCCCCACTTGCATCCTTCTAGATGCTACAGCAACAAGGCCACATATCAGCAGATCACATTGCTGTGCAGGTGGGGAATGCAAACACAAATATAATGGGTTGCTGCTCCTTGCAGGTCACAATCCTTCTAATTGTAGCCCATCTCAGGGCTCCCAAATAGCAATTTACCTAATTAATATTCATTAGGCTAGTCATTCTGAAAGCCTCTGAGACTAGAGTTTTTGTGGCTCTGACGAAGATTGTTCAGGGGGGAGGAGTCAACAACGCCGGCATGATCAATTAGTCATCTTCGTGCAACTGTAGTTGGGGGGGGGGGAGAGAGTGGGGATCACCAATGTTGGTGATTTTATTTTGAAGAATGATGACTGATTTATGGCAGCACTTCATCTCATATAACTTTTCTTTGAAGATTATGGCAGCACTTCATCTCATATAACTTTTCTTTGAAGACGTGGAAGAGTGAGGAGAAAGGTGATCATAGTCTTGTGTGGGATTTTGTACACCCTCTTTTTTCATGCTGCACTAGTGCAATGAACATCTTGGCTTCTCTTTCTTTTAAAGCCCTGTTGTTGATCTTTTGGAAGTCTCAGTATGTACAGACGTCAGGGTCAATTCGCAGGCACCAAAGACCAATTTGTGGAGGGTCTTGATGAACATCTGAGCTTCAATGTCTCGACCTGGATTGAAACTGGACTTCCTTTGGTCGACATGACCCAAGAAAACTGCACCAAAAAGGATAGTTTTTGAAGAACAGTTTTAAAAGCTACAACCAGCTTCGGAACACATTCAAAAAACTAAGGCTATTCTCATGGGTTTACAGATGCATGTGCATAGGTTAGTGGAGGATTCTTGGAATAGCAAAGACTCGCCATGCAGACCTTCACCTAGAGAAGAGTACGGTCAGCAAATGGATTACATTTTTGGAACAGACTTGGATGACCCCAAATGACAGACTTTGGGAATAATAATTATAGTAGTGAGACGGGCAACTTGCTCCATCCTGCTAACCCCAACAGTGTAGATTACCTAGCTCCCCAAAATGTCAACAGCTTAATAAGTCCCCAGGGGTGGAGCATGAGTGTCCTACAGTGCCGCCATCTGCATGTGTCTTCATTTACATCAATTCTAAAGAGGGCCCTTAAGGTCCTTGAACTGCCTCTCTATGGAGCTCAAAACTGGCCTCTTAATGGATATTTTGCAAACAGCTCCAAGATAGAGCTAATTCTGGCAGCCTGGAGCACGTCATCTTTTGCCCCCACAATGCGCCGCCAGGTTGCCTGCCATACCCAGCTTGCACCATGGATCTGTGGGCTCCTCAGTGAACATCCGACGTCATGCTTGAGTACTCACTTAAAGCTTCTCTGGGCATGTCCAGGTCCTTCGGTGGTTCTTGCCTCTTTGGTGAAAAAGTTGGTTTGGCCCTAAAACGATTTACATTGCAGGGGCCATTGCTCATACTCTTTCTTGCTTACCTTGATAATCAGTTATACAGGAAGTACCAGACGTTTAGGGGATACTTCAGGCATATGGCTTTTTGGCTATGTCTGCCCTCCTAACCCGTCCTGGAGCAGTCAAGCCAATTTCTCCAGCTTGCAGTGGTCAGCACCGTCCCTTATTATCCCCCACCCCCAAAACCACTTTAGTTTTCCCTCAAGAGTACACAAGCAGCCTGTGGCAAGGGAAGGTGTCACACCACTTGAAGACTTGACATGCATGGCATCACGATGCACACGTGAGTCCTACAAATCCCTGAAATGCATTATGCCCTCCCTTTCCAGGAGTTTCCTTCCTTACTGTGCTCTGAGCCCAGTCACACGAGCATGATCATTTTCTCAAGTGGGAAGTCATGGCGCTGTTTGTAGGAGAGTAGGGTCTGCAATCCTATGGTCACCCCCGATTTTTGCTTTTTGCTTCACTGGTTTACGACTTTCCCTGGCTGTGGGCCTGCTAATCAGACCCACAGCCTAGCTGTTCTCTCTCTAAATTGACAACCATGTACCTTAGGTGCATTTACCAATTGGTACTTGGCCACCTTATCAGTCCCTGTACAGCATACCTTAGGTTTCCAGGGCATAGGTGTACCCAGGGCCTACCAGGGGCTGAAGCATGTATTATGCCACCCCTGGCTGGCCATCTAAACAGACACAACTGGCTGCACGACAGCTGGGGCAAGGTGGTGTAATCACCCTTTGCTTTAGATATAGTTCCCTATATCTAAACCTAAAATGGACACATATATTCCTATCAGTCACTCCTATGGCAGGCCTTATCAATCCTGAAGGCAGAGTGCTTGGAATTATGTGAGATGGTGCTCTGGCATGAGCTGAGCCCGTTTGCAGCTTGCGGAACCAAGTCCTAATAGCTGTTCCATGATAACGCTATACCATATACTCTTAAGTGCATTATGAACCTCGCGGTCAAATGCTAACTTTGGCATAGCATTATCAAAACATGTCGAGTAAGGTGTCATACGAATTGGAATACTACCCCCTCGCCAATTCTGGCGACAGGGGTAGCATTCCACCCTTCTAGAGGGACACAACATGTATGTAACTGTGAACCCCGGTTAAAGTTAACTCGAGCCTCAGCATCACAAAATGGATGCTGCCACCACAGACACGAATCTGGCCTCCTTCTGCTGGGAGTCCTTCCAGCGAGGGAGGCTTGGACGAAGGGTTTCCTGCCTTTGGAGGTGCTAGCACCACCCCAGACAGGATTTTGTGTATTAGGTAGGACAGGGCTGAAAGGAATGAGACATGCCTGGGGCACACAAGGTGTCCCTGTGCATACAACGGTCTGAACCAGTTCCTGGGGCACTCCAGCCCCACAGCTGGCGCAAGACCGGACAAAGGAAAGGGGGTGTAACCACCCCCCCTTCCTGGTCCCACCCAGAGGAGGGACCTAGTCGTAGTGCAGCCCCCTTTAGCTGAATAAAGGTAGGAGCTGGTCCCATTCCAGATTAGATTAATCTTGACAACTTCCACGAAGAACTCTTGACCTTCGCCCTCCTGATTATCAGAAGACTGAAGAATCTCCCCTATGGTCAGGGAGTGACCATCCTGCTCTGCAGGCACCATCAAGCTCCTGTGCGGTTTGCTGCAAGTCCTTACTTCCTGGAACCCGACGACCCAGCTCGACGAGACCCGGACCTCCAGACTCCTCTGACCTCTACCCACATCCACAGCACAGCTGGGACCCGTGGGTGCGACGAGCAACTTGGAGATGGCCATCTTGAAGAAACCTGCACAGTGCTTCCAGCACGACCGCCGAGAGATCCGAGAGTGAGTGCACTGGGGTCTGAGAAGCCCCACACCGACGCAGCTCCTGCATCAAAAACCAGCCCCCGAGCATCCACGTGATCTGCGTGGGGCCCTTTTGCCTGGTTGCTGCTTTTCATGTTGTCTGGTCACTTGCCGGCTGGCTCGTGACCTCTGAGACGACAACCCGAAGATTTCAACACTGCTGGTCTGGTCCCCAAGACTGGCCCTAGCTTCCTTGTAAAAGAGAAGCACCCCGGACCCTCCTGGTCCGCACCAGACGCCATCTTTGTTCCACCGCGTGGCTTGCATTTGCCAAGGCCTGTTGACCAGATCGACGATCCAACACTGCCAACAGCAGCAGACTACATGGGACAGCTCGTGCCTCCAACCTGGTCGTGAAGAACAGCTCCTGGTCTGCGCAGCTACAGAGAGAAGCGTCCCCTCTTCCACCTGAAGGCGGCGACAGCATCTGGTTCCCTCCTGGTTCCAGCACCGTCACTGGCTAGTGACCGAGACTCTGTCCCCTTCCCTTTCAGGACTTCTTCTTCCTAGTTCCACCCTTGGAACCACCGGACTCATCCATCTGGCTGCCCGCCAGCACCTCCTTGTTTCGGGCTTCATCAGGATCAACGCAGCAAACCCGACACCACTTCAGCCCTATGCACCCGCAGCCTGTGGGTTAGGTAACTAAAGCTTCTAGGTGCTGAAGTCAGTGTTCACTATCCTAGTGTCCAGGTCCACTGTTGTTTTTCCTCCATCCAGCCGGGTTCGTCCGGAATCCGTAACTCTTTGAACTGTAGCATCCATAGACGTTGGTACGCATCGCGCGTGAGAGTTCCCACTCTGCACGTGAGTCCCGTGGGCCTCCTGCTCCTTACTTACCTAGTTAGTAGCGTAGTCCCAGCGATCCACCAGCCTCTGGATCTCCTTACAGTATTTTCCTTCCTCGCATTCCATTGTTTCCAGTATATGGTTTGTTGTGCCCCTAGGGCACCTTTGTAAATCGTGCAACTTAAACGTATTTTTCCAAAGAGTTTGTCATGTGCTTAGCCCTCTGACCTCATAAAGAGTTCAGAGGTGTATGTTAGTTAATAAATACTTGTTTATTTTCATAACAACCTGTGTGGTGTTCTTTCACTTGGTATTCTAGGGGTTATATGTGGTAAAACAGCTGGCTTCACATGCCAATAGAGTTTAGCCTAAGACTGCTTTGTCCATGCTACCATTAGGATAGCTGGTCTAATATGCTGGGGAGATGAAGATGGCGTCGGTGAGATCGCTGCTGCAAGCTGTGTCTCTGCGAGGTTCTGACCTCTGGCAATCGTGATGAAGATATAGACACTGATATGAGATACTGCCGCTCATCGCCGTGGTTAATGTAGTGCAATGGATTCTGTACTACCCGGTACCCAGAGACCTGTCTATGAGCCCCCTGTGAGAGAGTCTACGAGCGACGAACGAAGTGTGGGAAAGGGATGCACCTTAGCTGTCGGAGCCTGCCGGAGCCTGCCGGAGCCTGCCTGCCTGACTGTCGGAGCCTGCCTGCCGGAGCCCAGCCCAGCCAGGGGATAGACACTGACACAGACAGACTGTACATGCGTAACAAGTAAGCTCCGATAAAACTGAGGAGGTCCTCTACGGGCAGTCAATAAGCACACTGCGTGACACGGATAAGCTAAATTGCACGGCTTGACACAGATAAGCCTAACTACCGGCAGTAACCACCTGCAATAAGGTGAAAAGACTGTTACCGGCAATTAGTAAAAGACTGTTAAAGGCTGTTAAAGGCTGCTAGAGGACTGGTGAGGGTGACTGTGTGAAATTTTGCGAAAACTTTGAAAAGCCTATTCACACACTTACGCATTATAGCTGCTGCTCGCATGCTTGTCTGCTTGTCAGTTTATCGTCTATCATCTATCCTGCAGCAATTAATCACAAGACATATACATAGCGTCCCCAGTGCTCTGTTGTCTGGAAGAAACATACACTACACTATTAAACCGCTATTAACGATAAGATGCCGCACCGGATCTGGACAGGATCTATGAGAGCATGAGACTCAGTTTTATTTACGGCTCTTTAGCGGCTCTCTGCGGCTCTCTGCTTTCTCTCTGCTTTCTCTCTGTTGCTTCATTACCTCATTACTTCCCACTGTCAACTTACCGGGATCGGGGCTCGCCTCATCGCTTCTCAACTGGAAAGGGCGGGGGGGCCTCGATTCAGGAGCTCAGAGAAAAAGAAATCTGAAATAGGTAAAGCCGCTGGCAAGATTTACCAGGAGGGGGAGAGAGGGAGAGAGGAGACTGCCCGGGAGCTCACTGACATTGCCCCAATGCACTCGGTCTACGAGGCAGATCAACTTTTTCCAAAGCCTCGGCGCTCCACTGCTCTCCCGGGTCACGTTGTCAGGGAGACACCAGGGAAAACATCAGAAGACAGCTTTCGATGCGGGGCAAACATACACGGAGCTCACGGTTAGGGCTAGGCTTAGTCCCAGTGTGTCTCCATGCAGGCTGCTGCATCAGTGGGTTTGGTTGCCAAGAGAAAGCAATCTTGAGATACTGTGGAGCAGTGGCACTGGGAAACGATTCTCTTGCTTGTCTCTGTGCAGGAGCTCATCAAAAGCAAAACAAAAGAAAATTTAAAGGAAAACAGCCAGAAACTAAGAACTGTTGGGAAAGTAAGCTGCTCTTATGTGAAAGTAAGCTGCTCTTATGTGAACTGGTGCACGAAAATCCAAGAAAGACAGCAGCGGTGTCAGAGACAGACTGTGAAGAGTGAGAAGAGAGTGGCTGAAATAGAAGGCTATGAATCGCCCGTGCAAGCGCAGAGTGAGCTAACTGTGACAAGTACACGGGGGGCAGGTATTCGGCTCAAGGATGTAAGCATACAAGGCCCGGCCAATTTAACACGGTGACCGGAGACAAGAGGGACTAAAAATAAGGAAGAAAAATCCAAAAATATCGACAAAGATAAAGAGAGGCAGAAGGAACAGAAAGAGCAGAACGATAAGGAGAAAGACAAGGAGAAAGACAGAACAAAAGATTAGACCAAAGAAAACAAAGCAAAAGATATGGCCAAGGAATATAACACAGAAGAGGGTCCTGATAACCTGCAGACAGCAGCTAAGCTGGAATTACAGGAAAAAAAGCCAAGCGGCTACAGGCGATTAAAAACCTGAAATCAGCGGCCAAAATTAGCGGTCAGGCCAACGAAGCTCAGCCCCGGATCTCAACCATTTTTACACCAGTATCTAAGGGACAAACCCCGCAAGAGAAAATACCAGAGATTGACAGCAATCCAAGTAACCTAAGTGAATTGCCCAAAACACTCAGTAATCGGAGTAAGATCCCAGCAGCTATGAGTGGGAGAACCACGACTGGACCAGCAACAGAGACGTGCAGGGCTGAACCAGCCGAACCTAAAGGACCAGTTACAGATCTGACTGCACCACCACTCAAAGATTTTATACAAACAAAGAATCTTATTGCTCCAAATGCCTTGGTACAAATGCCTCTCAGCCCGAGTGCAGTAGAGTCTGAAAAGACTGATCCACCTAGAAGCCTCGAGGGAAATCCTGGCAATATAACCCTATTGCCAGATGGATCTGAAATTGAATCGCTATCAGAGTCGGAAGTATATGAGACGGGGATGTCCACATCAAGCAAACCACATGGACTAAGCCAGGAACAGATACAATCTGAAAACTTAAAATCTTCTGACTCCAATTCCTACTCCAACTCTAAAAAGATGGATGATTCTTCTAAAGATAACAGTGCAAAGAAAAGACAAGATAAAAAGAAAAGAAGACTAAGGAGACATAATAAATTTATTGATGAAGATACCACGGATCAAGGAAGTAACACTGAGCGGATAGAGCATCGCCACAGGAATCCACCTACACAAGGCACATCAATGTCCGATCCAAAATACAACTTGCTAAGAGATACAAATAGATCTGACCATAAAACACCCGATGTGATGAGGGGCCAAACTGAACCGTCCCTGGGCGATGTATTAAACTCAATTATGAAATTTCAAGAAGTCGTGAAACTTGATAATAAGAAACTTCAAGGAGCAATCAATAAGGTGGGGCAAACTTGTCTAGAAATATCAGATAGAATGGCATCGGTTGAGTTACGGACAGAGAGCCTCGAAAAGGATGTATCCGCTCTACAGAAACAGGGAAAAGAGCATGAAGGAATTGTGAGAGACCTGATGATGAAAGTGGAGGATCAAGAAAATCGGGCCAGGAGAAATAATTTACGCCTCTTGGGAATTCCGGAGGGAGTCGAGGGGACCAACTCCAGGGGCTACATGATATCGCTCTTTAAAGAATCTTTTCCGGAGCTCACCACCTGGGACTGCGACAAAGAATCCAGCGGGCCCATCGCTTTCCGCTAACCCTCAATAAACGATCCCATTCATCAGAGAAGTACCCAAGAGCAATGTTGGTGTATTTTGGCAATTTCCTCCTACGTGAAGCCATATTTGACCTGGCACGCCCAACCCATAAAAGAGAACACAAAGGATATACATTTTTTAGCAGACCAGACTTTGCCCATGCGACAGTGGAAAGAAGATGGCGAATGCGACAACTCTTTGATCCTTTTGAACAGTTGGGAGCGTCGGTATTTCTACAGAATCCTGCAAGACTGAAAATTATCTATAATGGTGTCACCAGAAGCTTCACTAGCGAACTTCAAGCACAAACTTATCTCGAAGAGATTACAAAAAATAAAGATGGCAAAGAAAAACCCAAAAAAAAGGAGGGGGGAAAAAATCCCTAAAAATAGGTTGTTTCTAAATATCGTTTTAACCAGGCAACCGCGGCATAAGGAATAAGACATCTTGAGAAAGCAGGAGGGAGGGGGGTATCTTATGGTATATAGACAGATGTTATGTTTATATACAATGAAGATAAGAAAATGTAAAGTCGTAAAAAACATACCTCCCCGAAACTCCCACAGCGACAGGGGTCAGGATGCGGTGACACTAGCTGCCAACGAATCACTCGATGCCCACAACCTGGTTCCAAGGGAACCAGGCAGTCTCACTAGATGGTGGGGGGGTGGGGGGTGTAGGGACAGGGGGGGGATCCAACAGGGTTTTAGGTGGAGAGGGGAGGGTGGGGACAGGAATCAGATCTAACACAAGGAGCACAAAAAATATACAGGGGGAGATGGGAATGGAGGCTGCTGAGGAAAGGCTGGATCCAGGGCTCGCATTTGATCTATATGGTAACTTTGAAAGATATGGATGGCTAAATTGAAAATACTTTCATTGAATATATGCGGGCTGAATGATATTAAGAAAAGGCAGAAAGTGGCAGAAAGGGTTTAAGCTATCTGCAGCAGATATTATATGTCTCCAGGAGACTCACATTGAGGGATCACAACAATATCTTCTGAAAACACTTGGATATAGACTTATCTCTGCTACATCCCAGGGGTCACGTACAAAAGGGGTAGCCATCTTGGCGAAGGGTGGAGGGATCCAGTTCTCGCGTTCAATCGCGGATAAATTCGGACGATTTGTGATAACTGAGTGCTGCTATAATAAAGGGAAAAATAAATTGACACTATGCACTGTTTATGGCAATATTAGTGATGATCAGGAAGTGATGAACAATATTTCCAACGAACTGGTACATTGGCCCCTCCCTATTATTGTCTGTGGAGATCTTAACATCCATTTACCTAACGAATGGTTAGCTGACCCAGGCTTTGTTTACAATGGTAGGAAACGAAAGGTATATCAATCTCTGAATGATTTGTGTGTACGTCATGGATTAATAGATGGGTGGTCAGAGACATACCCGGGGAATCCTGGTTATACCTATTATTCTTACCCGCATTCTAGACATTTAAGACTGGACTATATGCTCATGTCCTGTACTTTAAAATCAACTTGCCAAATAAAAAAACACACGAGAATTCTCTCGGACCACAATCCTCTTGAACTAACTATAACAGTGGGGGCCAATAGACCCACAGCTACTAGTTGGACGTTCGAAAGAGCGCTATTGAGGAATGAAGAATATTGCATGCATATGACACCCTAAACAAAACGAAAATCAAAGCCCCTTGGTACACGCCTGACCTTACCGCCGCTCACCTTCTCTGCAGGAAAGCAGAACGCAAATGGCGTAGATCATACGACAATGACGACCGTAACAACTATATTCTCCAGAGAAAAAATTATCTCTCAACTATAAAATCAGCAAAAAGAACCTACTATGTAAACGCCATTAATGATGCCAGTCAAAAACAACAAACCCTCTTCTCCATAGTAAAGTCTTTTACTAAACCAAAAGCCCTCCAACCAGAGATCCCCCCGTCCCAAGAGCTGTGCGATAAGATCTCCGACTACTTTGAGGAAAAAATTAGTTCTATCCACATCAACTTCCCCCCTTCCCCTCCGGTGTTCTCATTTTCGGAGCTAGACAAATCTCGCCCGACTACAAACTGCCTCAATCATTTCTCTCCGGTAACCCTAACTCAAACCAGAGAAGCGATCCTCTCATGCAAATCGGGCTCTCCCTCTGACCCTTGTCCCCCCAAGATCCTCCACACCATCATTGATGAAATAAACCCCATCATTAACGAAATAATTAACCTCTCCCTCAAATCTGGCTCTGTCCCGCTCGCCTGGAAAAAAGGTGTGGTTAAACCTCTGATGAAAAAGGCAAACAAACCCCCCTCTGATCTAACTAACCTCCGTCCCATCACCCTGCTACCTGCACTGGGCAAAATCACGGAACAATTAGTCCATAAAGAGCTCAAGACCTTCCTCGATGCCCACAACCTACTTCACCCCCAGCAATCCGGTTTTCGGTCTAGACATTCTACCGAGACCGCCCTGATCGAGCTGACCGACACTATTAAAAACCTTCAAGATCAGAGGAAGAAGGCCATCCTGATCCTTCTTGACCTCACGGCGGCATTCAACACTATTTCCCACTCCATGCTGCTCAACAGACTTATGGACATTGGCATCACCAACTCAGCCCTAGCCTGGATCAGTTCCTTCCTCAGTGACAGGTCTCAAACCATCTCACTGGGCCCTTTCCAATCCAAAGAAAAAAAGATCTCGCGTGGAGTCCCCCAGGGCTCCATTCTAAGTCCCCTTCTATTCAACATATACCTCATCCCCCTGCTCTCACTCATAGAATCGTTCGGCATAATTGTCACGTCTTATGCCGACGATACTCAGCTTGTCATCCCTCTCGACGACAATTCCAACTCGGCCGAACTTAACCTTAAATGCTGCCTCACAGCGGTCTTTCAATGGATGGACACCAACCATCTTCGCTGTAACTCCAGCAAAACCGAGATCCTGCCCATTGGAAAGAACGCATCCTTCTGTCCCGCTCTGTGGTGGCCTGATAACTCTGCTGCCCCACCCCAGACAGTTTCGTCGGCCAGAAACCTCGGAGTCATCTTCGATTCCGATCTTTCTTTCGATTCCCATGCCACAACTGTAGCAGGTAAATGCTTTGGCATTATAAAATCCATGAGAAAGTTCTTTGACTTTCTCCCGCTCGATTCCAGAAAGACCATTGCGGTAGCCCTCATTCTCTCTCGAGTGGACTACTGCAATGGCCTCTTGGCAGGGACCAAGAAATCCACCCGACTGAAACTGCAAAGTGTCCTGCACACTGCCGCGCGTCTGGTCTTAAAACTCCCACGCAAATCCTCTATTTCCACTGCCCTCAGATTCCTTCATTGGCTCCCCTTGCACAAGAGAATACTCTTCAAAATTCTCGTTGTAGCCTTCCGAGCCTTCCACAAATCCGGCCCAGTCTACCTGTCGAAACGCTTCCCTCATTACATCCCGGGTCGCATTCTCAGATCCTCTCAAGAAAACCTCATGACCCCCCCCAAATTCAACCTGAAGTCCAAAGGCGGTAAAACTCTCAGCACCCTGGCTATTAGAGCCTGGAACAGTATGCCAAGGCATCTTAGACTTCAGACGCAGGAGAAACCATTTAGGAAGCACCTTAAAACATGGATTTTTAATCTTTCTGACGACTGGACTAAAGCAGCCATCTAACCCTCCACCGCCCTTCCTCTGATCTGGTCCCAGGTTTTTACAGCGCCAAGATCCTCCCTTCGGAGCGAACGTTAGCGCTCTATAAATACCCATCCAATATCCAATATCCAATATGAGGAACTGGATTCCGGCCTTTCTGGAGGACAATTTGGGGTCCACCTCAATAGAAAATGTTTGGGACACTATGAAGGCATGTATCAGGGGTGAAACTATGCGATTCTCATTCCGACGTAACAATTTAGATAAACAAAAAATGAGGTCCCTGGAACAAAGTCTGCGGATCGCGGAAGAAGACCTGATCAAGGCAGTACAGGATGGCAAGAAGACAGACAGGGAAGTGAATAAGGTGGCAATAGCTAAAAACTGTATATCGGAAATTCTAATTGAGAAAGCAGTTGTGAGAGCAACTACCCGTAGGGAGACTATTTATGAATTGGGGGAGAAAATGGGTCATCATCTAGCGGTCAGAACTCGGGAAGAGATAACCGGTACCCTAATTAAAGCAATTAATGATCCTACGCTTGGTTTGAAGACAGATCCGGCAGATATTAGAAAAGCTTTTCAAATATTCTATCAAAAATTATATCATGAGGATGAGAATGCATGCGAGGATCCCATGAACTATATTGAACCATCTATTACAGAGGGCTTGGGATTAGAAGATCAAGAAATCTTAGATAGTGCATTATGCTGGGAGGAAATCCTACTATCTATGAACTCCCTAGCAACTGGAAAAGCTGCAGGCTTAGATGGGATTCCGACTGAGTTTTATATAAAATTTATGCCACAACTCAAGTCTATCATGACTGAATTATTTCAAAACATCTTTGAAGGGGGGAATCCCCCGAAATCCTGGTCACATGCGAAAATAATAGTTTTCCCAAAAAAAAACAAAGATCCCCAGGAAATGGGGTCGTATCGACCAATTACATTGATTAATGGGGATTCCAAAATATATTCCAAATTATTAGCGTCACGGCTAGCACCTCGGATTCATAATATAGTCTCTGAAAGACAACATGGGTTTATACCAGGGAGATCTACAACTGACCATGTGCAAAGAGTTATATCCCTCTTTGACTACACGGGTAACGACAGGAGACCCTATGGCGCTTATACTGCTCGACGCAGAAAAGGCGTTTGATAGGGTCTCCTGGAAGTTCCTGTGGGCCTCCATGCGAAACTGTGGCATAGGTAAGAAATATATTACAGCGATCCAACAGCTATATGTTGATCCCAGTGCTAGGGTATTGATTAACGGGGAGTTAACCGACAATTTTAAAATTAACAGGGGGACACGACAGGGGTGCCCTTGTTCGCCCCTCCTTTTTGCCATCTACATAGATGGGTTCATACACAGGCTCGAAAAAAATGCGTTAATTGCCCCTATAAGTGTGCGCGGTTTAGAAACAAAATGCTTAGCGTATGCTGACGATATTGCTATTGTCACAGGGGATCCTACAACTGCTATGAATCTCATTGAAAACGAAGCACAGAACTTCGGTAGAGCTTCGGGGTACAAGCTAAATCTGAAAGAAACACGTTAGTGTTAGATTCCTTACCTTAGAATATCCCCAGGCGTCAGTCTGGATCCGGAAACTTTTGCGTAGCAGTACCCCTGCGCGTCGGTAGGCGTCGTCTGCAGGCGTCCCCTGCGGCTCCGCGTCCGTCGTTGGCGTCGTGCGCCGTGATGACGTCGCTGGAGTATATAGACGCCGCCTCCGCGCGCTGACGTCAGTTCTTCTTTTTTCCGCGCCAGTGGACGCAGATCTGAAGAGCAGTACTCCGGTCTTTGACCAAGTTTTTCGATTGTTTTTTCTCTTACTGTGCCTGATAGGATGCCTGGGTTTAAGAATTGCGATGACTGTGAGCGCACGATGTCGGTCACGGACCATCACCGCCTCTGTCTCCGGTGTCTGGGCCCCGACCACGACGTGGACTCCTGTGTCGACTGCCGGGCCCTCACAAACAAGGCTAGGCGGGAGCGGTCCCGCAAGCTGCTGGAGCTCCGGGTGTCGGCCCCACGTCGGGACCGGGAGCGGTCCCGGTCCGGCCGGAGGTCGAGGGAGCGTTCGAAGGAGCGGTCGCGGAGCCGCGCCGAGCGTTCGGAAGTCGACACCACTCGTCAGGCTCGTCAGGTAGGAAGCAAGGGCCTTCGGGATCGGCGCCGGCTGGTCTTCCGGCCTCCCCGGCGCCGTTGCCATCGGGGTTACCCCCGACGCCGCCCCCGCGCGGCGCCGGTTCTCCAGTGCCGGCTCCGGCCGGCGGTGGGGTTCCGACGCCGGCTCCGGGCGGCGCCGTCCCCTTACCTTCTCCGACGCCGGACGCGGCGCCGATGGGGCCCATGAACCCCGAGGAGCCGGTCTTCATCATTGACTCCGAATACGGAGAGGATGAGGAGTACGGTGAAGGTTGGGAGGGGTCCGAGGACCCTCTGTCACGCGAGTGCCAGTATGACCCGGACTGGACAGGTGACTTGGGGGATGCCAGTGGTTTGGACGACTCTCCTAACCCTGGTTTGATCTCTCCTCCTTCCGTGGCATCGGTGGAGGGAGCTGCCTATTCTGTGGTGCTGATGAGGGCTGCCAAGGCCTTAAACCTTGAGCTCCCCGTCGCGGCCGTGAGGCCTAACATCCTCACCGAGGTCTTCAAACCGCAGTCATGCCCACAGGAGCCACTGCTGCCGTTTAATGAAGCCTTGTCAGACGTTCTGTTGGGCACGTGGTCCAGGCCCACTTCAGGTGCGCCTGTTGATCGGAACGTGGCCAGGCGCCACCGTCCTTGTCCGGACGACCCCAAGTACCTGTCTACCCACCCCACTCCTGAGAGTCTGGTGATCCAGGCCTCGACCTCCCAGTCCGCATTCCCGTCGGCCCCGCCCGACCGGGAATCCAAGAGGTATGACCAGTTTGGCAAAAAGGTCTTCTCGTCCATTAGTTTGGGCCTGCGGTCTTGCAACACCGCCTGCCTCTTGGGCCGCTACACCCACTCTGTGTGGGATACGGTCGCGGAGCTGCTGCCAGAATGCCCCATGGAGGTGCGGGCAAAACTCGGTCAGGCTGTGGCTGAGGGCCGAGATGCAGCGAAATATTCAATTCGGTGTGGTCTTGATACGACCGACTCGCTGGGCAGAGCTATGTCAACGACGGTGGCGATTCGTCGCCACGCCTGGCTGAGATCCGCCAATTTTTCGGCTGATGTCCAGAATACCCTGATGGACATGCCGTTTGATGGCTGTCACCTGTTCGGTGACAAGGCGGACCACGCGCTGGAACGCTTCAAGGACTCTAGGGTCACGGCCAAGTCCTTGGGTCTCTCGACCCAGCGTCAGCAACCGGGTTCGTTTCGCCCCTTTCGTGGCCAAGGAAGGGGCGCCCCCACACGTGCTGCCAGCCACGCGCCGCAACAATCCTTTCAACGCGGCGGCGGCCGTGGAAACCGCCGTGGTGGCGGTCGGGGACAACGGCGGGGTCAGACCACACCCTCCCCCGCAGCATCTACCCCAAAATCCTCCTAATCCGTGCTTTCGGCCCCATGTGACGCCAGTGGGTGGCAGGGTTCGCCATCACCACGCTCACTGGCGCACAATCACTTCGGACAGGTGGGTGCTGCAAATTGTCCGAAGGGGCTACTCCCTCCCCTTCGAGACCTCTCCTCCAGCCATGCCACCGCAGAACCACCGTGTGTCGGGGGACCACTTGACACTTCTGCAGGAGGAAGTTACGGCCCTCTTGGCCAAGGGGGCCATCGAGCGCGTTCCTGGGCCAGAAGTAGGGCGTGGTTGTTATTCCCACTACTTTCTGGTGCCCAAGAAGGACAAGGGGGGCCTACGTCCTATCTTGGATCTAAGGAACGTCAACGGCTTCCTGGAGCACTTTCAGTTTATCGTGCTCCCCTTCGGCCTTACCAGCGCCCCACGGGTGTTCACAAAGGTGATGGCGGTGGTCGCAGCCCATCTGCGCAGGTTAGGGGTTTCAGTCTTCCCCTACCTAGACGACTGGTTGTTGAAGGCGGGCTCGCCCCAGACAGTCGTCCACCACCTTCAGATGACGGCAGACCTCTTGCACGACCTGGGGTTCTCCATCAATGTGCCGAAATCACACCTGTGCCCCTCTCAAAAGCTCCTCTTCATCGGAGCGGTTCTGGACTCGGCGCAGTTTCGGGTTTATCCTCCGGAACGGCGGGTTCGGGATATTCAGGCTTTGATTCCCATCTTTCAGCCGCTATCCCGAGTTTCGGTCAGGTTGACGCTGCGGCTGCTGGGACTGATGGCTTCCTGCATCCTTCTGGTGCATCACGCCCGGTGGCGGATGCGGGCTCTGCAGTGGGACCTGAAGTTTCAGTGGGCCCAGCATCAGGGCAACTTGTCCGACCACGTCTTGATTTCGGAGGGCACTGCGAGACAACTGCAGTGGTGGCTTACGGACCGCGATTGGGTCAGGGGCAAGTCCCTCTCCCTTCCCCAACCGGAGCATGTTGTCGTGACGGACGCGTCCCTCCAGGGCTGGGGTGGCCACTTGGGAGAGGCAGAGATCAGAGGCATCTGGTCTCCGGCGGAGTCCCGGCTCCATATCAACTTGTTGGAGCTGCGGGCGATTCGTCTGGCACTGAAGGCATTCCTCCCCTTTGTCAACGGGAGTGTAGTGCAGGTGTTCACCGACAACACCACCGCCATGTGGTACTGCAACAAACAGGGCGGAGTGGGGTCGTGGACCCTTTGCCAGGAGGCTCTGCGCCTCTGGCAATGGCTGGAACGTCAGGGCGTGACTCTGACGGTTCAACACCTGGCAGGTTCTCTGAACGCCAGGGCGGACGAACTCAGCCATCGGTGCTCGATGGATCACGAATGGCGTCTGAACTCGGACGTGGCGCAAGGCATCTTTCTGCAATGGGGAGAGCCTTGGTTAGATCTATTCGCCACAGAAGAGAACGCGCAATGTCATCAGTTCTGCGCGTTGGAGTTTCCAAGACGGCACTCGCACGGCGACGCCTTTCGGCGCGAGTGGAGTTGCGGTCTGTTATACGCCTTTCCGCCTATACCACTTCTGCCCAGAGTGCTGAAGAAGATCAGGCGCGACCGGGCCCAAGTTATCCTTGTGGCTCTGGACTGGGCTCGAAGGTACTGGTATCCCGAGCTACTCAGCATGTCAGTCGGTCCCCCGATCCGCCTGCCTCTTCAGGAGGACCTTCTGTCGCAGCAGCAGGGGACGGTCCTCCACCCGAACCTGTCCAGTCTCCACCTCCATGCTTGGAGATTGAGCGGCGGCAGTTGAGGCCATTTGACTTGCCTCCTGAAGTCTGTGATGTTATTCTGGCAGCCAGGCGTCCCTCCACTAAGTCGGTATACGCCTGTCGGTGGAACAGATTTGTGGCATGGTGCACAGCAAAGGCTGTGGATCCTCTCTCTGCCCCTCTTTCGGAGGTTCTTCTGTTTCTTCTTTCTCTTGCCCAGCAGGGCTCTGCTCTGGGCACTATCAAGGGCTACCTTTCTGCCCTTTCAGCCTTTTTGAGGCTTCCTGATCAGCCTTCTTTGTTCAAATCCCCGATTGTAACTCGGTTCTTAAAAGGCATCACTCACATGTTTCCACCTGTTCCGTTTGTGATGCCTCAGTGGGATTTGAACCTGGTTCTGACCTTCCTGATGTGTGCTCCCTTTGAGCCCCTTCATTCTTGTCCTCTCCGTCTCCTGACTTTAAAGACGGCTTTCCTGGTTGCCATCACCTCTGCCAGGAGAGTGAGTGAGCTCCAGGCTCTTTCTGTCCAACCTCCTTTCCTGTCCATTCATCCTGACAAGGTGGTTCTGAGGACTAGACCTTCTTTCCTGCCCAAGGTTGTTTCGGCCTTTCACATCGGGCAGTCCATCACCCTCCCTTCCTTCTTCCCGCCTCCGCATCCTTCAAAGGATGAAGAGCGGCTCCACCGTCTGGACCCAAAACGTGCGCTTTCATTCTACATGGATCGCACACGCCAGTTCCGGGTGGATGACCAACTGTTTGTTGGCTACGTGGGTGCGAAGAAGGGACGGGCGGTTTGTAAGCGAACCATCTCTCGATGGGTCGTTCTCGGCATCAAAGCGTGCTACTCTTTGGCTCGGAAGGAGCCTCCTGTTGGGCTGAGGGCCCATTCCACTCGGGCCACGGCGGCTACTACTGCCCTGGGCCGGGGAGTCTCCTTGCAGGACATTTGCCAAGCGGCTACGTGGGCCTCGCTGCACACCTTTGCGAGGCACTACTGCCTGGACAGTCAAGTCCGGAGGGATGGCTTCTTTGGCCGTTCTGTCCTCCAGGACTTTATGGTGTAGTTTTGTATTGGTTCGCAGACCCACCACCGGGGTTGGTATTGCTGGGGTATGTATTCTAAGGTAAGGAATCTAACACTAACGTGTTTCTTTCAGATGAACAAGTTACTTACCTTCGGTAACGATATATCTGTAAGAAACATTAGTTAGTGTTAGATTCCTTACCGAACCCACCCATCCTCCCCGTTCTGCGAACTGATACCTAGGGTTAAGGTCATCCCTTTCAGGGCCCTAGTTTTTACATGGCACCAGTGTTGGTTCTCTCATGGCTCTGCGTCTCCTGGCGCTGAAATGCTGTGTGCAAAGAACTGACGTCAGCGCGCGGAGGCGGCGTCTATATACTCCAGCGACGTCATCACGGCGCACGACGCCAACGACGGACGCGGAGCCGCAGGGGACGCCTGCAGACGACGCCTACCGACGCGCAGGGGTACTGCTACGCAAAAGTTTCCGGATCCAGACTGACGCCTGGGGATATCCTAAGGTAAGGAATCTAACACTAACTAATGTTTCTTACAGATATATCGTTACCGAAGGTAAGTAACTTGTTCATTCCAGCAAGACACTGCTCGTGCTTAATACTAAGGTTGTGATGAGAGACCCGAGAATAACTGATAAAGCAACATACTTGGGTGTTAGCATTAGTGCCAATGTTGAGAATATTGTAAATACACTAAGAGAGAATTGTCACGGTTAGATAACCTACATCTGTCTATCGGAGGTAGAACAAATTTAGTGAAGATGTTTTTTTTTCCTAAGTTTTTATATTTTTTTAGGGCAATTTGCTTGGAATTCCTACCACATGTATTTAAGAAAATAGATTCAATGTTCTCACAATTTTTATGGGGTTATAGTAAACCTCGGAGAGCACTAACATGGATCACACTACCTAGAGAGCGTGGGGGGTGGGCGTTACCTAATTTCATGCTTTATTATTGGGCTACAGTTATGAATTACAGCACAAGATTGTTAAAATCTAACCCAGATGATCTGAGTATTCCTACACCACAAGAACTTATCCTAGGGAATGGGAGCACTGGCTGTCTCTGGCGGCACGTTAATGATGATCACCTTAAAAGGGTGAAATTCAAAACCATCAACAATGTGGTCAAAGTCTGGAGACAGGTCAAGAAATTACTTGGTCTTGGGCGATTTTCACATTACACACCGGTTCTTCAGAATTCAGATCTTCCAGAAATATTTCATGACTCTTATGTACGGAGCTGGTGTACATTAGGGATAGAGCAACTCGGATGTTTCTACTCTACTCAGGGAATGAAATCATTTGATGAATTAAAAAAAGACTATAACATCCCCAACAGGGATTTCTTTAAATATCTTCAAGTGAGAGACTTCCTGCTAAAAAAAGGGGGTGGTCGTATTAAATTTCATATATGCCAAATCATAGAAAATATGCGCAACAACACGCCCCCAAGAATTGGCGAGATTTATGAAAGCTTTAATACCTTGCTCCCAGATGATATGGACAAACATGGGGCGGAATGGCAAATTAAACTAGAAGTTCCACCTAGCATTCCACTTATGGCATATGACCTGTCACTTACTTACTTAATGTCCTTAAAATTACAGGCACAATTCTATAAAACATACTTTTCGCTGTATTATACACCGTATAAAATTGCTAAATGGGGGACAGGTAAGGGCACTACTTGCCCGCGATGTGCATTTCCTGCTGCAGACAGTGTGCATATGTTCGCCACATGTAATACCCTATCAAACGTTATAAATGAAATATCTGGGTTTCTTGCTGATATCACCGGCGCTGGGATTAACATAACAACTGAAGAGATTATACTGGGCATCATTAATAAAGATCGGCCTAGACAAGTTCAAGGGGTGATCTTCGTGGCAATGGCAATCTTTCGACTATGTGTCGCATCAGCCTGGCTCGATCCCACTCCACCATCCTTTTCCCAATGGAAGGCTAGATTACTTGCGACATGTAGCCTCGAGGTAGCCATTTATAAACAAAAGGGGCGTAATATTCGGCAGAGAGGCATGAAAATCTGGGCACCTTTGCTAGATTGGATACAGGCGCATTGAATATAGGAATCAAAAATGCCTTGGATAAATGCTAAAGAATTTCATCCACCAAATAACGCAACTGAACCTCATTGAGAATACCTATACCTGTCTCATTAAATCATCGCAAAATGAAATGTGTGATCAATAGTGTATTGGGTTTTGATGTTAATATGTTTTTTTTCTGTTCTCTGTTACCCCCTCTTTAGGAATTTGTATTTGTGTAATGTAAATCTCTATGTAAATAATATTAGAAATACCTGTCCTCATGGGGGGTGGGGGGGTGGGAACCAAGGGCTTTAAATAACATGTTGTAAAAATCTGAATAAAAAAGGTTTAAAATAAAAAAAAAAGGATAGCTGGTCTATAAGGTTGACTTACAACCAATCACCATAAGGGTTGTTTGGACTGATACAAGGTGATCACTAGAACTAGTGAGCATCATATATCAGGCCAACTTCTCACACTGTTAAATTAAGTGGCTGAGGAATACATTATATAACAAGAGATCAATGTTAGCAATATTTTCTTGTTCAGAAGAACAACTGCAAGCTTCGTCCGTTTCTTTACCTAATGTTGTTGAATACATGTCTCCTCTAGAAAACAAGTTGTTGTCCCTCACACAGGTCCTGCTGGCTCTAAAACTAGGTGACTGGATGTGTTTTCTCAGCTGGCAGCCGCTTATTTTCACATTCCTATCCTCCTGTGATTGCTTAGGAGGTACCTGTGATTTGCGACAGGTTCCATTCTGTACCGATTTTTATTCTTTTCGTTTGGATTGATTTCAACACCTTAAGTCTTTGCCTAGGTTACAGTGGTGGTTACGGTACACCCTCACAGGATAGGATATCAGTATTCCCATTTCTCATAGGGACTACCAAATACAGATTCATCACCTTTGAATAGTACCCAGGTGAAAGACTGAATTTGGAAAATCTTGAGCAGTACCTCTGCGCGCCAGTAGGTGCTGTTGATTGGGTCAATGTTGTGAGTGTCAGAAGTAGCATGACGGTACTTATATATGCACCACCACTGCGTGCTGACATCAGTTCCTTTTTTTTCACGCCAGCAGCGCAACAGAGCAAATCATTTTTTTTACCAACTTTTTCAACCTTTTTATCAACTCTTTTTGAGCTAATGCTCTAAGTGTGCTCGATACATGACCCCTGTAAAACTAAATAGGGTTTATACCTTGCGGGGAATGTCACAAACAAATGTGTTTGATCCCCACTTGGTCTATCTCTGGTGCCTGGGGTCGGGCCATGACCCCAAGGCCTGTGCTGAGTGCAACTCGATGCTCCACAAGACAATTCTCGAGAGGATGTAGAAGCTCTTGGCGGCATGACAGAAGAAGATGTTGCACCTTTTCCAGACCCATTCCCAGGGTAGCTTTTGGTGTCCCTCCCAGTGCCGTTCCCGCAGACGATCATCTTAGCATTCCAAGACCTCTTCATCCAAGTCCGGTAAGTCCAAGAAGCTCAAGAAGAAGTTTAACTATTCTTTGGATCCCTGTCCAAACACCATCATTCTAGGCTTTTCCTCCATTCCACCTGCGGAGCCAGCATCCAGTCCTGCTCCAAGCTACCCCGAGTTTCCTGGAGCCGAAGCAACTGCCTCCCAACTTAAAGAACTTTACTACACCAAGCATGCCATCTTTAGGCCACTGACTTCCTCTGGTGCGCCTTTGGGCCCCATAGACCCAAGAGGTGCCCATGCTTGGTTGCCACCTGGAGATCTGCCCCCAGTGTCAGACGATCCCTCTCAATCTGGATCTGGACTGATGCGGTTATGGGTCCCTGCTTCCAAACCAAATCGTCCCTCTGTGGCGGCGGATGCGGCCCTGATGCCGCTTGACAATGAGCCTATCATCATTACTGAGCGGAAGCTGTTTGACATCAACGCCAGCGTCACCCAGACCCAAGCCACACCTGACCTTTCTTCCCCTAGATTGACCCATCCTTGAAGGGGGAGATGTGGAGGAAGGGTTTGGTCCCCTGAAGCAGGACCCCGAGCCAGCGGAGAACTGGCATGAGTAGTTGATTGATTCTAATGGCATGCTTTCCCCTCTGGCCCTGTCTCGGAGGAAGGCGCATCCTTTTACCACCGTTGCACTCAGGGCAGCAGTGATCCTTCACCTCCAGCTTCCCACTGTCAAGGTCGAGTCCAACGTCTAATCAAAGGTGCTAAACCCAGGTAACCAGTTTGGCTAATCCACTGTTCCCCTTCAACAATGCCCTCACCGGCATTTGCCTGGGGGCCAAACCTTGCACTGGGGCACCTGTGCATTGCATAATTGCCCAACGACACTGACCGCAGGAGACCCAGCCTCTCTCTCTCAACCTCCCGTGATGGCCTTATTGTGAAGATCTCAACTGCCAAGGTCATCCCAAATGTGTTGCCTTCCACTCCACCTGAAAGTAATTCCAATAGGCTGATACCCTTGGGAAACGTATTTTCTCTTCCAGCAGCCTGGCCTTTTGAGCGATGAACATCACATACCTCTTGGACTGATATTCCCATGCTTTGTGCGATTCAGTTGCGCAGCTGCTTCCAGAGGAGTGTCGCAACATCCTCAACCTAGTCCTAGTGGACCGTCGGAGTCGCGTGATGTTGTCCCGCCCGCCCGGCGCGCAGGGATACTGTTGCAAAAAAGTTTCTGGGGATAATTCTACGTGAAGGAATCTGCGGCTTGAATCTTCTCCGCTAGGTACATCGTTACCGAAGGTAAGTAACTCATACTTCACCAAGTTTGAGCCCAGTATTCCTTGTGGGGGTTGCAATAACAAACCCCTGTGCACCGTGTCAACTTGCAGTTGCAAAGGCTTGTTGGCTTCTGTAGGAGAGTAGGGTCTGCAATCCTATGGTCACCCCCGATTTTTGCTTTTTGCTTCACTGGTTTACGACTTTCCCTGGCTGTGGGCCTGCTAATCAGACCCACAGCCTAGCTGTGCTCTCTCTAAATTGACAACCATATACCATAGGTGCATATCTAATTGGATACTGAGTCACCTTATCAGTCCATGTACAGTGTACCTTAGGTACCCAGGGCATAGGTGCACCCAGGGCCTACCAGGGGCTGCAGCATGTATTATGCCACCCCTGGCTGGCCATCCAAATCTGACACAACTGGCTGATCAATCAGCTGGGGCAAAGTGGTGTAATCACCCTTTGCTTTAGATAAAGTATCCCTATATCTAACCCTAAAATGGACACATATACTCCTCTCAGTCACTCCTATGGCAGGCCTTATCAATCCTGAAGGCAGAGTGCTTGGAATTATGTGAGATGGTGCTCTAGCATGAGCTGAGCCTGTCTGCAGCTTTCGGAACCAAGTCCTTTAGCTGTTTCCATGATAACGCTATACCATATACTGTTAAGTGCATTATAATCCTCACGGTTATTGCCAACTTTGGTATAGCATTATCAAAACATGTCGAGTAAGGTGTCATACGAATTGGAATACTACCCCCTCGCCAATTCTGGCGACGGGGGTAGCATGCCACCCTTCTAGAGGGACACGACATGTATGTAACTGTGAACCCCGGTTAAAGTTAACTCGAGCCTCAGCATCACAAAATGGATGCTGCCACCACAGACACAAGTCTGACCTCCTGCTGCTGGGAGTCCTTCCAGCGAGGGAGGCTTGGACAAAGGGTTTCCTGCCTTGGGAGGTGCTAGCACCACCCCAGACAGGATTTTGTGTATTAGGTAGGACAGGGCTGAAAGGAATGAGACATGCCTGGGGCACACAAGGTGTCCCTGTGCATACACCGGTCTAAACCAGTTCCTGGGGCACTCCAGCCCCAGAGCTGGCGCAAGACCGGACAAAGGATAGGGGGTGTAACCAACCCCCTTCCTGGTCCCACCCAGAGGAGGGACCTAGTCGTAGTACAGCCCCCTTTAGCTAGATAAAGGTAGGAGCTGGTCCCATTCCAGATTAGATTATCCTGAACAACTTTACAAGAAGAATCTCTGGACTTCGACGTTCTGCTCCACAGAAGACTGAAGAAATCTCCCTTTTGGGCAAGGATTGTCCACCCTGCACAAGCAGGCACCATCAGCGTCCAGCGGCTTCCCTTTGTCATCTTCCTGCAAGGATCCAGACTTCAGAGCCTGACGAGACCCGGATTCCCAGACCTCTCCGACCTCTGCCTACATCTGCAGCACAGCTGAGATCCATGGGTGCGACGAGACACGTGGGACCGGCCATCTTGAAAGAAGCAGCACTTCGCTCCAGCACGACTTCAGAGGTATCCTCGTCCAAGTGCTTTGGGGACTGAGAAGCCCCGACCCCGACCAGCTCCTGCACCGAAGACCAGCTCTCCAGCATCCACGAGATCTGCGTGGGGCCCTTCTGCCTGTTTGCTGCTAGACGGGTTGTCTGGTCACTTGCTGGCTTGCTAGTGACCTCCTAGACGACGAACTGCGAAATCTTCACTGCTGGTCTGGTTGCTCCAGACTGGCCCTTGCTCCCTTCCAAAAGAGGAGCACCCCGGACCCTCCTGGTCCACTCCAGACGCCGTTTCCACTCACCGCGTGGGTTGCCTTTGCCAAGGCCTGTTGACTCAGAATCTGAAGCCGACACCGCCAACAGCGAGAGCCTGCGTGGGACAGCTCCTGCCTCCATCCTGGTCGTCGAAGACACCACCTGGTCCACGTGGCTGCAGAGACAAGCGTCCACCCTCACCTGATCGCGACAACGACATCTGGTTCCACTCCTGGTTCCACTCCAGTCACTGGCTAGTGACTTTGAACATTGTGCCCTCTGCTTTCAGGTTCTTCTCTTCACTGATCCACCCTTGGATCACACTGGACATCTTCCTCCTGATCGCCTGCAGCATTTTCCTTCCAGGCTCCATAGACTTCAACGCCGGAACCCGACACGACTTGGCACCCATGCACCCGCAGCCTGTGGGTGAGGTAACACGAGCATTTCGGTGCTCAAGGGTAGCTTGACTCTCCTAGTGTCCAGTTTCACAGTCGCTTTAGTTCTGCCTAGTCAGGATTGTCCTTACTTACCTTTTTCTTGAACTCTACTGTCCATAGACACTGTTACGCATCTCGCGTGTGAGTTCACACTCTGCACACGCGTTCCGTGGGCCTCTTATTACCTACCTAGAGTTAGTATAGCGTGGTCCCAACGATCCTACAGCCTCTGGACAGCTCCATTCCTTTTATCGACTTTCACATTCCACTTACTTAGTATATGGTTTGTCGTGCCCCTAGGGCACCATTGTAATTTGTGCAACTTAAACGTATTTTTCCTAAGACATTGTCATGTGCTTAGCCCTCTGATCTCATAAAGAGTTCAGAGGTGTATGTTAGTTAATAAATATCTTATTTATTTTCATAACTACCTGTGTGGTGTCCTTTCATTTGGTATTCAAGGGGTTATATGTGGCAAAACAGCTGGCTTCACATGCCAAAAGAGTTTAGCCTAAGACTTTGTCCATGCTACCATTAGGATAGCTGGTCTATAAGATTGACTTACAACCAATCACCATAAGGGTTGTTTGGACTGATACAAGGTGATCACTAGAACTAGTGAGCATCATATATCAGGCCAACTTCTCACAGTGATGTCATCTCCGCGCATACGACGCCAGCGATGGACGCGGAGCCACAGGACCCCACTACTGAGGCGCAGGGGTACTGCTAAGCAAAACTTTCCAGATCCAGTCTGACGCCTGGGGATATTCTAAGGTAAGGAATCTATCACTGACTAATGTCTCCTACAGATATATTGTTACACAAGTAGTAACTTGTGCTTTGTGTGCCAAATATATGAATAAATAAATAGCCAGATTTTGACTAAACTCAGTAGAGTAAATCAGCTTGTGGTCAGGGGTTAGGTTTGTTTTGAAACTGCCATGGCTTCTGTGTAAAATAGAAGGCTGAAGAATGTGCTCTATCAGCACTCTGAAAATAAGGGAGCCTCCCCCTTTCATGACCACACTTGCTGGCTGGAAGGCAGGTGGGAAAATTAGCAAGATTAGAGGGTGTGCTCACATTCAGCCAGCACCACTCCTAGAGCAGGCCAGCTGATGTGGACCCCACTTTTCAGATGCCTCCATGTTGTTTTGGATGGAATTAACCTTCTAGGGTCAGGGTTATGCCCACTTCCCAGAGGAAGTGGTCATATAGAGGGTGTAGACAACCTTAATATAGGTAGCTCATTTGTTACTACCTGGCACCACCCATAAACGCCTGTAAATCAAGTATTTAAGTGGGCTCCCTGAACCCAATAACTCAATTTCGACGGATCAACAGAAGAACGAATGAGAGTCACTTCCTGGTGAGAAATGCAGCAGAACTTTGGACATTGGCACGTAACCCTGCCGTCCTCAGCCCTCTCTCGACAATGGTGACAGAATGACTAGTCCTGCGAGCTGGAAAACTGCCAAAACCTTGAGTAGCCTGCCAGCACTTGAAGTTCGAGCTACTCCCCTGCAGCCTGCAGGCACCGACAAGCAGAGTGTGGTCCTCCCACTTGCAGCTTCCAGCTCGACCTATGCCAAGACGATCAGGAGAAGGGACTCGTGCGTGCTCTGGAAGGCCAGATTGCTCTCTCCACCAAGTGTAAAGACACCAGGGCCTACCGAAGTTGTGCAGTACCAACCCCGTGGTTTCTAAACGCCTTGCACTAAACACCAACGGCAAGAGTCCATTCGGGATTCTATCTAAGCAGCTGTCGAGGGATATCAGCATAACTGAGATCCACTTTGAGAGTGACCCAGCAGCCTTGATTTTGCCCCTGCCTGGTGATGGAGCAGAAGAAAGAATTTCAATGGTCGAATGTGGTATGCTAATGGAGAGTACTGGTGGTGTATATGTATGAGTTCTAGGGATACTCAAACTGCACTGAAATGAACCTTATATCAGGTGAGCAGGATGATCGCTTGGGCAGATGAGGAAGCGGAAGAGAAGGCATCAGTGACGGTGGTCATTGTGATTGAGCCTAGCAGTTGTTAGGGGCAGCTGGTGCTATACATGAATGATCCTGGGTAATTGTCTGGGACTGATGCATCATGGTGGGTTGGGCATGGGCTGCTATTGTAATAGAGAGAAACTGGGCTAAAATACTCCTTATTCAAGTAATCTCCCAGGCATGGGCTGTGAAACTGCAGTGTAATCCTTTGGCCTCTTCTCTGTGTAGGGCTGTGCCCTCTGCTTTAGCCCATTGAGACATTGCATGGAGCCAGACTTCGTGGATGGGAGCAGCAAATCATCCACGTCATGGCTGTGGTCCTCCTGTCCAGGATGTGAGCAAGATCTAAGAAGCATGCCACAGTTTTTTGTCTTCAGGATCACCAGTAAACGCCCAGGACCCCTGCCTCCCAAAAATCCATTCCCCTATACTCCAGACCTCTTCCAATCTCAACAGATTTGCCTCCCAAAAAAAGGCGAAGCTACTGCCTTCCCGTTGTAGATTATTTGCTGCCTATCTACCTCTATTCACTGGGCGTCCGAGTTTGGTGTTGTGAAGCATTGTATTTCATGGGTTATTATTCCACTGAAGGAATCACAGTATCCATCATTGCGAACTTAAACAAAGGGATGTAACTTCTTTGTTTATATTTTGAAATGTGGGGTCTTGTTTATTCAAATAATTGTAATGATATAAGGCATCATCCAAAATGTGCGTACTTAATGTACATATATAAATGAGCTTTTTTAATGTTTCCGACAGGATTATCGTGATCTCATAGAGACTCCAATGGACTTCAGCACTGTGAAAGCGAACTTGGAAGCAGGGATTTACACTACTCCACTTGAGTTTGGAAAAGATGTTCGGTTAATATTCAGCAACTCTAAAGCATACACTCCAAATAAGAAATCACGGGTAAGATATTAGAATTGTGTTTGTTTTTTAAAGCTCTTTTATCGTGCATCTGGATATTTTTTTCATTTCAGATTTCAAAACGAAATTGAAGTGAAAGTGGGCAACTTCTAAAGTTGCAAGTAATAGTTTGGCTGCCATTAATGATTGATGCAACAGTAGTTTTCTACCCTGCATATTTTATCGGCCCTGATGCTGTTAGGACGTCCTTGTTCAGTAATTTTCTTGAAGTTCCCTTTGGAGAATTCACTAGCCTTTGATTCTTAAAAGAAATCACTTTTTTATAAACATATCTTTTTATTAATGACAAACAGATAACACAACATACGTCACATAAGACATGCCATGGTTTACAATAATACCAGGTTTGTGATATTTGGTTTACTCTCAATGATTGGTACGCCAATTGGTTGGACTGTTTCTAAAATCTTTGATTTATACTCATCAAGGGACGCTAACAGCGGTAGACTGGGTGGTACGCATCTGCCACCCCTGTACTCATTCCATTTACCTCATACTGTGTCCTCTTCCTCGGGCACCCCCTTTATACATACACTTTTTTCTCATTAAACATGCAACAGTCCATATCTTGTTTCCATTCCGCCACTGTTGGTATCTCTTGAGCCCCCCTAATGTGGGAGCACTCCCATATTATATGCAAAAGCGTGCCTTCCAGGCCCCACTGTCATCTGCAACTAGAGTCTTCTCTATATACAATCTTGACTAATGATATCCCTGTAAAATATACTCTGTGTAATATTTTCAACTGTACCAATTTTAGTTTGGAGGAAATTGCAACCTCCTTGGGTGATGCCAGTGCTTCCAACCAGTCTTCATCCTCCAGCTCCGACAAGTCACTTTCCCACTTTTCACTGAGCTGTGGGAGAGGATCCGGCAAGTAGTTAACCAGCTTTGAGTAAGTCAGGGAAATTGCTCTTTTTGGCATAAACCCGTTTAGAAGCCCATCTTCGAGCAGCGCAGCCTCAGGAGGAGTCTCCACCCTTGGGACAGCTGTCAGCAGGGCACGTCGTACCTGTAGATACCTGAATCTTTCCGTCTCTGCCAATTCGCACTCTAGTTTTAAAGTCATGAAGGGCACAACCACTCCCATTTTCCAATGATAGCTATTCCAATGGTGTTGCACTTGTCGAAACCGCTTGTCTTTGATAGCTTTCCATGGCCGCAAAGTAGGATGTGAGGACCAGATTAGCCAAATTGTGGAGGACATACAGGAAGCGAGGCAAATACATCATTTTAAAGAGTGCTGCTCTACTTAATAATGATAGAGGAAGAGTCTTCAAGTGTTCCACATCATGTTTTAGCTGCTGTAGCAGCGGCAACAGATTATATGTATAGAACAGTTTGGGGTCTTTAGTGATAAACAGTCTGAGATACTTGAATCCATCTTTGGCTTCTGCCGCCTTGCAATCCATGGGCAGGGAAGGCAGGTTACCTCTCAATACAAATATAAGCGATTTTGTCCAGTTGAGGGTTTAACTGGAATATGTACCAACATTTGTAAATATATTGATAACCCTGTGCAGCGATCTCCCAGGTGGTGCCACATACAACAAAATATCATCTGCATAGAGGGAGGTACAGTCCTCCCATTCCTCTGACCACCATAGAGAAATCACTTTTGTTTGAAAAAATGGACAGCTGGTAATGGTAGAGGGTTTTTTGTCGTTTTTGCAACAGTTAATTCCAGGATCATAACAGCAGTCAAATATGGCAGTGTGCTAAACTACTGTTCGGTGGTGTGTCAAAGATGTCCTTCCATGCTGCTCTTCAGAATTATTATTTATACATTTTGTGAGATTTTTATGAGTTTTGGAAATTCTTTATCTTTTCTATGCCCACCTTCTGTAAACTATATTACTTACTTCTCTTTACTTTATACTGATTGATGACACTGACTCATTGCGATCAGAAAATAAGGAACTTCCCTTTCGCAAATTATTAAAGATCTCACTCTTCCTGAATAGCTCATATTAGTTTCTTCGATCTGCCATGTGTTGCACTATCAGCGCTGAGATGTCTAAGAGTAGCTATGAGCTCTATAAGTGCTACGTAGAATAGAATAGACTTTCTTGCTAGATTTAAATCCTAGATGACTGCAGAATCTCCTCCAGGTGTCAGACTGGATATGAAAACTTGTTATAATAGATCGTTATACAAATGTTGTTGTTTACTGATTACTTATTCATCATTTTGTTGTACACTTAATCAAGCCGACATTGAATTCCAAAGTATGGTACATTAAGCCAGCAATCTGAAAGAAACACCTTAGTTGTAGATTCTTTACCTCAGAATTACCCCCAGGTTTCAGACTGGATCCGGAAAGTTTTTTCGTCAGCAGTACCTTTGCTCGTCGAAAGGTTGCATTGGTCGGATCCACGTCCGTTGTCGGCGTCGTGGTAGCTGGGATGATGTTGCCGCAGTTCTTTCTTTTTCCACGCCAGCCAGTGCCTATCCCGGAAGAGCAGTACCTCAGTAACTATTTTTTTCTCAACTTTTGTCAACTTGTTTTTCGATTCTTCGACTCCGAAGGTACACAAGGGATGCCCGGTTTCACGGCCTGCAGTTCCTGTCATCGCATGATGTCGGTGACGAATTCGCACTGCGTGTGTCTTTTTTGCCTGGAGTGAGACCATGACCCCAAGTCGTGCTCTGACTGCCGGTCGATGGTGCCGAAGGCGTTGTGGAAGCGGTCCCGAAAGCTGCTTGAGCACCGGCAGTCGGCTCCATGCGTAGTCCCATTCGAGAGGGTGGTCGAGGGACTGGTCGCGGAGCCATCACCATTCCGGTTCTATATTTTCGAAGTCTTCACACTCTGGTCGGGTAAGTCGAAGCATAAGAAGAAGTCAAAGAAGCATTGTCGCTCTTTGAATTCTTCTCGTCGGTAGGCCGATTAGGTACGTGGGTGGTGCCCTTCCTGCGGCTCTGCACGCAGAGCTCGAAGAGTCGACTCTGAGTTTTGCTCCCTTTCCAGGACCCGGAGTGACTCCCGCCCAGCTCCGTACATTCTACGAGGCGATGCATGCCATCTTTGGACGGACCAACCCCGCCGGTGCGCCTTCGGGACCTGCAGACTCGTTTGGGGGTGCCTTGGTCTTCGCGGCCGCCGGCTCGGGCCCCAGCGTCTCAAGCTTCTCAAGCTTTTCTTGGATCCTGGCCTGGGTCCGGATCGGCGCAGTTTGACCTTGCTACACCGGCGCCGTTTCTGGCAGCACCACTTCCGCGCTCGGCTCCGGTCGGCCCGCCGGTCGACGTCGACCCCGGCCTCCATCTCGAGGTAGACACGGAGCCGGACCGGCATCGACTAACGCCGGACCCGGCGCTGAGCGGGGTTTTTGTGCCCTTGTTCACTCCTGGAACCTCTTTTCAATCTGAGTGGTAATCAGACGATGAGGAGGAGGACTGGAAGGGGTTAGAGGACCCCTTAACTGATCAGCTCAGTTCTGACCAGGACTGGAGAGAGGAACTGGGGGATGCCAGTGGTCTTGATACTTCACCTGACCTTGACATGTTGTCTCCTCCTACCGTGGCTACGGAGGAGGGAGCGTCGTATGAAGTGGTGTTGTTTAGGGTGGCTGAGGCTCTTACCCTCGAGCTATCTACGGTGGTGGCCTGGACTAACCTCCTGACAGAGGTGCTTCAACCGGCTGCGAGCTCTTCGGAGCCCATGGTGCCGTTCAATGAGGACCTCACGATATCCTTTTGGGCACGTGGTCCAGGTCCAACACGGGGCTCCCGTGGACAGGATGATCGCCCGATGCCACCGCCCGGCTACTGGCGACCCCACTTTTCTCTCTCAACACCCCACCCCGGAGAGCTTGATAGTCCAAGCCTCCACTTCTAAAAGTGCCTTCTATACCGCTCCACCGGAAAGGGAATCCAAGAAGCTGGACTACCTTGGTAAAAAAAATTTCTCTTCCGCCAGCTTAGGGCTGCGGTCTGTAAACACTGCATGTCTCTTGGGCCGCTATTTCCATTCAGTGTGGGATACAGTGGCGTAGGTGCTGCCTCAGTGTCCGGAGGAGGCCTGGGCAGTGGTCTCCCAGGCTGTTGCAGCTGGGAGGAATGCAGCAAAGTTTACAATATGTTGTGGGCTGGACACTGCCAAATCTCTGAGCAGAACTGTTTCCACGTCAGTAGCGCTTCGTCGAGAGATGCAGCCAATTTTACGATTCACTGTGGCCTTGGCACCATCGACTCGCTGGGCAGAGCGATTTCCACGACAGCGGTGCTACGCAGTCAAGCCTGGCTGAGAACCACTGGCTTTTCATTGGATGTTCAGAACACTCTGATGGACATGCCTTTTGATGGCACTCGCCCCTTTGACAACAAGGCAGATAGTGCGTTGGAGCGCTTTAAGGACGCCCGGGCTACGGCCGAGTCCTTGGGCCTTTTGGCCAGGTGCACCCCTTCGGCATCTGCTTTTCACTATCTTCGTGGCCAAGGAGGGGGTGCCCAAACACGTTTCTTTCAAAGCCACAGGCCTGCACAGCAACAGTCTCAGCGCAGACGTGGGACCCGCCGAGATGGGTCACGGGGGCAGCGGGCGGGTCTGTCCACCACCTCCCCTGCCACCACTGCCTCCAAGCCTTCCTAGTCCAGTGTTTCAGGCCCACCAAACTCCAGTGGGTGGCAGGATTCACAATCACCTCCCCCACTTGCGCACCATCACTACAGACAGGTGGGTTTTACAGATTGTCCAAAGGGTCTACTCCCTCCCCTTTGAGACCACCACTCGAGCCAATGCCACCTCAGTACCACCGCATGTCGGGGGATCACTTGGTACTTCTCCAGCAGGAAGTTGCGGCCCTCTTGGCCAAGGGGGACATCAAGAGCGTTCCGATGCCAGAAGTAGGTCGTGGTTGTTACTCCCACTACTTCCTGGCTCCAAAGAAGGACAAGGGCCTGCGTCCTATCTTAGACCTTTGGAACGTCAATCGCTTCCTCTGGAAGGAGAAGTTCAAGATTGTCACACTTGCTCAGGTCTTCTCTGCCCTAGACCTGCAAGACTGGATGGTAGTGTTGGACTTGCAGGACGCTTATTTTCATACCGGACCACAGGCTTTACCTGCAGCTCACTGTAGGTCACAAGCACTTTCAGTTCACCGTGCTCCCTTTAGGCCTTACCAGCGCCCCTCGGGTGTTCACGAAAGTGATGGCGGTGGTCGCAGATCATCTGCACAGTTCAGGGGTTGCAGTCTTTCTCTATCTCGACGACTGACTGTTGAAGGCGGCTCGCCCTAGGCAGTCATCTCCCCCCCCTCCAGACTGGGCCGACCTCCTGCATTTGCTGGGGTTCTCCATCAACGTGCCGAAGTCGCACCTGGTTCCCTCTCAGAAGCTCCTCTTTATCGGAACGGTTCTGGACACGGCACAGTTTCGGGGTTATCCTCCCGAACAGCGAGTTCAGGACTTTCGGGCTATGATTCCGATCTTTTGGCCCTTGTCCTGGGTTTCGGTCAGAATGAACTCGAGGCTTCTGGACCTCATGGCCTCCTGCATGCTGCTGACCAATCATGCCAGATGGTGTTAGACCTGGCACCTTGGCGTGAGTCTCCCTTCCACTTTTTGCTGATCTGCCTCATGTGTTTTGCTGGTGTTAGCTGCTCAGGGCACTGTGCCACTGCCAATAAGTGCCACAGTGCAAGTGCTCCCTATGAAAAGTGTATATGTGATTGGTTTCCATGATTGGCTTATTTGGTTTACTGTCAGACCCCAGTAAAGTGCACCAGGAGTGCCGCCAGGGCTTGTAACTCCAACAGCTGCTATTGGCCTGCAGCACTGGTTGTGCCACCCACAGAAGCAGCCTTGTAAAATATGTCTAGGGTCTGCCATTGCAGAACCTGCGTACAGTCTGGTACTGTCATGCTGGCTGGGCAAGTGCAACCACTTGCCAGCCCCTAAAACTCCCCTTTCCTTCATCTGAGTCACCCCTATGTATGCCCAAGGGCAAGGTGCATTGTAAGCATAAGGTAGGACAAGTCCTGATGTGTGTGGCATGTCCTAATAGTGAATTACTGCCATTTTGTTTTTTCACTATTGAAAGGCTACCTGTTCTCATAGGCCAGAATGGGCTGCTGGAATTATTACTCTCTATAATCCCAGCAGGCTCAGGGAACACAGTAAAAAGTTTAGTATGCCTGAACTCAGAATAATAAAATACATCTTTTAGTAAAGTTTATTTTAATATCCTGTGTTTGCAAATGCCACTTTTAGAAAGCTCTATTACCAGGGGGGTTTTGTCCAAAAATGTGGCCGGGTAGGACAATGACAATTATAAGAAAGAAGAAGACCCGGTCACTGGTTTGTTAGTTCTGCTCAATTTTTATTTAGGGCAGAATCTTGCACTCAGGTGTTTAATCCTTATGTGCAACCTATATATATTTTGAATTTCAGAAAAAGTAAATGCAGTGATTTTTACAGATACTGTAACTGTCCGAAGAATTACTTGCTGTCCTGCACTAGAACACATATATTTACAAACTCAAATTACACATCACAGCAAGTAATTCTTCGGACAGTTACAGTATCTGTAAAAATCACTGCATTTACTTTTTCTGAAATTCAAAATATATATAGGTTGCACATAAGGATTAAACACCTGAGTGCAAGATTCTGCCCTAAATAAAAATTGAGCAGAACTAACAAACCAGTGACCGGGTCTTCTTCTTTCTTATAACTTTTAGAAAGCTGGCATCTGCTTGCCTAACCATTTCAGCCAGCCTCTGCTCTTATGTGTATCTGCTGTCTGGTTTGTGTGAGTGACAGGGCTGGGGAATTCCAGGAGACAGTCTTACATGCCATGTGGTGAATAGAGAGATTACAACAGGATGGGTGGGAGGAGTGCCCCTTGACTCTGAATAGGGCTGTGCTCTGCCACCTCAATGCTGGCTCCAACCCCTGGGGAGTGTCTGATGTCTCTGCCCTGCACACTGAAATAAAAGCCAGAGTCTCCAAAACAAAGTGCTCAGCAACTGGATTGGATTAGGCAAAGGCCCCCCCTGGCCTGAAAGAACAAAGGATTTTGGGTATAAAGATAGGAGCCTTGCTCCTTAGAAATCAGATCCTGTTGACGCCAAGAAGAACCTCTGGACCTGGAAAAGCTGCATGGAGGATTACTGTCTCTGACCTGAAGTGACTTTTGAATCTACTTGTGCTTTTGAAAACAGTCTCCATGGGCTTGTGTGTGAGCTTGCCCCCTGAACTGAGCCTCTGGACCATTGGCCTCTTCTCCTGCCTTCAACTCGAGCTGCTGGACTGCCTGTGTCTGTGCCCCGCTGAAGCCGTCGCTAAGTGCGCCTCGCCAATCCTGAAGCCTGTGCTGTGTCCCCCCTGCTCCGTGTGACTCCGCTCCTTTCTGAGCCAAGCTCGCACCGTGTCGCCTCTGGGTCGCCCCGCACCTGGCTTCGCTTTTCCTTCATCCAAGCCGCTCCGCCACCACCTTCAGCCTCCACGGACCTAATCCGGCACGTTATCCAGCGAGGTACGGTTTGTACTTCTGAAGCGTACACAACCGCACCATGCTGTCCTTCTCCACACCAATCAAACCGCCCGGTACATCGCGTACTGGCCGCAGCGTGCTGCCCAGCTGCCCCGAGAGACAGCCTCTTAACCGAAGGTACGGCTCGTAAACAGTGAGCGACCAAGCAACCTGCATCGCCTGGCCCGCTCCTCGAGGCTCCCCACTCCACGCCTCGCACCGAGACGCCGTCAGAGCCAGGGCCCGCCTCGGAGAGGGGATGCATGCATCGTGTTGTTGCTTCTACGTCGCGGACGCCGCCTGCAAGCCGGACTCTGCACCACCAGAAAGGATTGTTCATCCAACGCGCTCTACGGTGCGTACACCCGGGCCCAGGAGCCCGCAACTCTTCTCTTTGTTTAAATTACCTTTCTGACGTATATCTAACAGTGAGAGTCGGACAAAGATTGCGCACAGCGCAAGGACATTAAGAACTTCGCATTCTGCAACCAAAGATCTTATTTAATTGCTAAAAGAGTATTGTGGCCCAAGTGAAGAACGTTATCTGGCCTTGTATTAAGTCTGCTTAAAGTCTATATATAAAATACCTATTTTTTATATGGAAACTCGCCTGGTGTCCCTTTGTATGGTGTCAGCTGATAACTGTACATTGACGCAAATGTTTAATCTATAACGCCCTGAAGTTTAGCCTTGTCTGCTCGCGCCACACTGCCTAGAGCAGAGGTCTTCAAACTTTTTGATGCCGAGACCCCCTTGTAAAACCTTTTTAGGGGTAAGGACCCCCTTCCGACAAAAGTTTCTTGAAACTGGTACTCCTCATCATCATCTTTTGACAACCATAAATGCGCCTGTTAGACCTCATCACATCCATCCATCATTCATCCACCCACACTTTCACACATCCATCCATCCTTTCATCCTTCCATCCATCCATCCATCCTTCATCCATCCACACTTTCATCTTTCCATCCATACATCCATCCTTTACCCCTCCACCCTTCCATCCATCCATTCACCCATCATTCATCCACCCACCTTTTCACACAACCATCCATCATTCATCCATGCAACCTTTTATCCATCTATCATTCATCCATGCAACCTTTTATCCATCCATCCATCCTTTCATCCTCCAATCCATACATCCATCCTTCATCCATCCACCCTTTCATCCATACATCCATCCACCCACCCTTTCATCTATCCATCCACCCATCATTCATCCCTCCACCTTTTCACACATTCACCCATGCATCATTCATCCATCCATGCAACCTTTTATCCATCCATACATCCATCCATCCCTCCGTCCTTCATCCGTCCACCCTTTCATCCTTCCATCCATCCACCCTTTCATCCATCCATCCTTCATCCGCCCACCCTTCACCCATCCACCCTTTCATCCTTACTTCCATAAATCCATCCTTCATCCACCCACCCCTTCATCCTTCCATCCATACATCATCCTTCATCCGTCCACCCTTTCATCCTTACATCCATACATCTATCCTTCATCCATCTATCCTTCACCCATCCACCCTTCACCCATCCACCCTTTCATCCTTACTTCCATAAATCCATCCTTCATCCACCCACCCCTTCATCCTTCCATCCATACATCATCCTTCATCCGTCCACCCTTTCATCCTTACATCCATACATCTGTCCTTCATCCATCTATCCTTCACCCATCCACCCTTCACCCATCCACCCTTTCATCCTCACTTCCATAAATCCATCCTTCATCCACCCACCCCTTCATCCTTACATCCATACATCCATCCTTTACCCATCCACCCTTCCATCCATCCACCCATCATTCATCCACCTACCTTTTCACACATCCATCCATGCATCATTCATCCATGCAACCTTTTATCCATCCATACAACCATCCACCATTTCATCCATCCATCCACCCATCATTCATCCCCCCAACTTTTCACACATCCATCCATGCATCATTCATCCATGCAACCTTTTATCCATCCATACATCCATCTACCCCTTCATCCTTCCATCCTTTATCCGTCCATCCTTGCATCCATCCATCCACCCATCATTCATCCCCCCACCTTTTCACACATCCATCATTCGTCCATGCAACCTTTTATCCATCCATATATCCATCCACCCTTCCATCCATCCTTCATCAGTCCACCCTTTCATCCTTCCATCCATCCACCCTTTCATCCATCCATCCACCCTTTCATCCATCCTTCATCCGTCCACCCTTTCATCTATCCTTCATCCATCTATCCTTCACCCATCCACCCTTTCATCCTTCCATCCATCCTTCATCCATCCACCCTTTCATCCATCCATTCACCCATCATTCATCCACCCATCTTTTCACACATACATCCATCCATCCATCCATCATTCATCCATGCAACCTTTTATCCATCCATACATCGTTTATCCATCCATACATCCTTCATCCATCTACCCTTTCATCCTTCCATCCATCCACCCTTTCATCCATCCATCCACCCTTTCATCCATCCACCCTTTCATCCATCCACCCTTTCATCCATCCACCCTTTCATCCATCCACCCTTTCATCCATCCACCCTTTCATCCTTCCATCCACCCTTTCATCCATCCATTCATAATTCATCCACCCACCTTTTCACACATCCTTCATCCTTACATCCATCCATCCACCCATCATTCATCCACCCACCTTTGCTGTGCCTTTCTCATGGGGGGGGGGGGGGGGGGGGGGGGGGGGGGGGGTCAGTATCTCTCTGCTCTTCTTCCCCGATCATGGGAGGGCATCTCTGTGTCTCCTTGCTGGGGGCGGGGGACGTGTCATGGGACTCACAGCTCCAGGCGCGCAATATGCATTGACCTCAAAAGGCAACACTACAGCCTGCTCCCCCAGCCCCCCTCCAACCCCCCTCCCCCACCTCTCCTCCTCCCCAAGCTCGAAACGGCTTCAGGGACACACACACACAGCCACACCCGAGTACTTGACAGGTCTTTAGAAGACCTTTTACTTGCAACTTGGTGTGAATTAGGCCTCCACCGAGCACCCTCGATCAGCCCAAGCCAGGAACTGCGTGCTCTGGCAGAATCTGCGACCCCATTCCAAGGACTCCACGACCCCCCTGGGGTCGCGCCCCACAGATTGAAGACCTCTGGCCTAGAGGGTGAGCAGGGGTTATTTTTAGGAGTAAGTCTCTTGCCCTGACTAGAGGAGAGGGTCCCTGTTTGTCACAAGTACTCACCTGTGCCAACCAGAGACCCCCAATTCTAACAGATGGCATATGCGGGCTCTGCAGTGGAACCTGAAGTTCCAGTGGGCACAGCATCAAGGGGACCTGTCGGAGCACTTCCTGATCTCGAAGGGCACTGCACAGCAGTTGCAGTGGTGGCTCACAAACCAACATTGGGTCAGCGGCAGATCCCTCTCCCTTCCCCAACCGAAGCGCACAGTGGTGACAGATGCGTCCCTCCTGGGATGGGGCAGCCATATGGGAGAGGCGGAGATCAGAGACCTCTGGTCTCCGGCGGAGTCCAGGCTCCCTATCAACTTTCTGGAGCTCCGGGCGATCCTACTTGGCATTCCTTCCCTCTGTCAAGGGGAGAGTAGTGCAGGTGTACACAGACAACACCACCACCATGTGGCATTGCAACAAGCAAGGCAAGGTGGGGTCCATGCCTTGGGGTCCTTAAAGATGAATCTCCTGACGTGCTTTTCTTGACTGAAACCTGGTTGCAGGACTCAGATTCTTCCATACTTAACCTGGCCTTCCCCCCTGATTATGCTATTTTTACTCTTAATCGTGCTACCAGGGGGGAGGAATTGCAATGGCAATTAAGCTGTGCTATCCTTGCGAGTGGAAGGCCTTAAAAATCACAGGATGTGAAAGTGCTCTTTTTAAAATCTCGTTCAGCCATCACTTTACCTTTTCTGGCTTATTAATATATCGCCCTCCGGGGTGCGAATCTGCTTTTAGGGCTGCTCTCCCGGATCTAATTAGCACGGAGGCACTAGGTTGTGCTAATTTTAATGTTCTCAGAGACCTTAATCTTCATTTTGACTGCCCGTCTTCGCCCCCCATTAGGAGCATTTTGGCCGATTTGGAGGCCTTGCAGCTCTCTCAGTAGGTCGTTTCTTCTTCTCATAGAGATGGCCACATCCTTGACCCTTTCTTTACCAACATAGAGGGAGTCAGGGCACTTTGTCCCACCGAGATGGCCTGGATAGACCATATGTTGGTGAAAATAATATGCCCCATATCTCAACCTTCGTTCATACCCCAGGACAGATTAGTTATGCGACGACACTGGAACAAACTGAAATTGGAGGACTTTTACCATCTGTTGGAAGAGACACCACTGAGTCCTTTCACTGATGTCGACCGCGGATATGATTCCTTCTGTGACTGGATCTCCCGTGCCCTGGACTCTTTGATCCCCTTGGTATGGTCCAAGTGTCGTTCGAAGGAGCCCAGCCCATGGTATGACAGCACCTTAGCGTCTCTTAAAAGAGCCTGTAGACAGGCTGAGAGGCTTTGGAGGAAATAGTTTGATCCCGAACTGAAGGCCTGCTACCTTGCTAAAATTAAAACTTACCATAGGGCGGTGTGTAGAACACGAGCAGCCTTTTATGCCCAAGAGTTTCAGAACAGTTCGAATCCTTCGAAACTCATTTTTAAGGTGTTAAAGGATCTCATGGCTAAGAGGACAACGGCAGCAGAAATCTGTTTGGACTCCCATTGTGAGGGCCTGGCCTCCTTTTTCCTCGGGAAAGTTCAAGCCATCTATCGAACCTTCTCGATGGGCTCTCCAATTTTAAATTCAGAGCGGGTTAGCTGCATCTCGGGAGGCAGTGAGTCTCTTACCACCCTGTCCCCCCTATCTATGGAGGCCTTTGATTCCCTGAGCCTTAAAATTAAGTCAGGATCTCCTGTAGATCCGTTGAAACCGGCTCAGCTTAAGAACATGTCGCCGTTATGCCGTACTCCGGTGCTCTCTCTGATCAATTTGTCACTTTCCTCAGGTGTAGTTCCCATTAGGTGGAAGCAGGCTGTAGTTACACGCATTTTGAAGAAGGCCACCCTTGACCCCCTTAAACCTGAGAACTACCGCCCTATTTCCTTGCTTCCTTGGGCTACGAAAGTTGCTGAGGTCCATGTGAATGGCATCCTTGCAGACCATCTCACCAGGGCTAACATTCTTGACCCTACCCAGAATTGGTTCCGTGCGGGCCACAGCACGGAGACGGCCCTACTTTCTATGGTCGAACATCTGCGTTCTGTGCTTGATGCGGGTCGGACGGCGGCACTATTGCTATTAGATCTCAGTGCCGCGTTCGACACAGTCTCGCACAGGATTTTGCTTCACCGACTTGAGGAAGTGGGTGTCACGGGTTCTGCCCTATGCTGGTTTCGATCTTTTCTTGAGGAAAGGTCATTCCAGGTATTTGATTCCACCTGGTAAGTCCAAATCCTATCCGTTGGACCTGGGTGTCCCACAGGGCTCATCGTTGAGTCCCACTCTTTTCAAACTTTACGTGAGGCCGCTGGCTGCGGTCGTCAAACAATGGGGCCTAACGATGGTTTCATACGCAGATGACACGCAGCTGGCGGTCACGTTGAGTAGGGACTCAGACATGGAGGCTCCCAGGTTCCGTGATGGTTTACGGGCAGTGGCCAACTGGATGAACTCCAACTGTCTCCTGTTAAACACCAAGAAGACTGAGGTTATGGTGGTCGGCAAGCAGGCAGGGTTGTGGGGTGACAAGTGGTGGCCTCCTGAACTAGGTGTGACCACCCCTCCAGCATCGGAGATAAAAAATCTTGGGGTCTGGCTTGACCCAACCCTCAGTCTCATCTGTTACACCAAGAATGTGGTGGCCTCTTGCTATGGCATTATTAGAGGACTTAGACCTATCCTTAAATTTTTTGATGCCCCCACCAGACAATTGGTGGTTCAAGCATCAGTGTTGTCCCGGCTTGACTATGCCAGCTCGCTTTTAGCTGGGATCAATCAGTCAGAACTTACCCGGCTGCAGCGAGTTCAAAATGCTGCAGCCAGAGTGGTGATAGGTCTGCCTAGGCGGAGCTCGGTCTCCAAATCTTTGCACTCTCTCCACTGGCTCCCTGTAAATCAGAGGATTAAATTCAAAGTTCTCTGCCTTGCGTTTAAAATCCTCAAGGGTACATCTCCCCAAATTCTGGAGAATCTGCTGACACCGTATGTACCCTCGCGAACCCTCAGATCTTTGGGTCAGAATCTGGCTGTGGTTCCGCGCTTCAGGCTGAGTAGAGCAGGTGGCCGCTCTTTTCGAGTGCTAGCGGCGAATTGGTGGAACTCTCTTCCTCTTCAGATCCGGGCTATTGAGGACCTTCTTCAGTTTAGACGTGCCATCCAGACCTTCTTATTTGTTTAGCTTTCATGCTGTTCCTATGGCCCTTCTGTTTTTTATCGGTGTTGTGTTGTGTTTACCTTGTCAAAGCGCCAGTACGCCCCTTCGCTGGGGCAGCTGTGCGCGGTATAAGTAAACATAACATAACATGTCAGGAGGCTCTGCTACGCTGGGCATGGCTGGAACATCAAGGCTCTTCCTTGACGGTTCAACACTTGGCAGGTTCCTTGAACTCCAGGGCGGACGAACACAGCCGCAGGTGCATGATGGATCACGAATGGCGTCTACACTCGGAGGTGGTGCAAAGTATCTTTCAACAGTGGGTAGAGCCTTGGTTAGATCTATTCGCCACCGAAGAGAACGTGCAATGTCATCTCTTCTGCGTGTTGGAATTTCCAAGGCGGCATTCGCTCAGCAACGCTTTTCATCACAAGGGCAACACTTTTCGTCACGAGTGGAGAACTTTCCGCCTGCACCACTTCTAGCCAGAGGGCTGAAGAAGATCAGGCGCAATTGGGCCCAAGTTATTCATTTGGCCCCAGACTGGGCTCGAAGAGTTTGGTATCCCGACTGCCTCTTCGGGAGATCTTCTGTCGCAGCAGCAGGGGACGGGTTTCCACCTGAACCTGTCCAGCCTCCACCTATATGCGTGGAGATTGAGGGGCTACAGTAGATTCCATTGACTTGCCTCCTGAAGTCTGTGATATCATTGTGGCAGCCAGGCGACCCTCCACTAAATCGGTGTACGCCTGCAGGTGGAACAAATTTGTGACATGGTGCACAGCAAAGGCTGTGGATCCTCTTTCTGTCCCTCTTTCAGAAGTCCTTTTGGGCCAGATGTAGGAAGGCTATTACCGGTCGATACCGGCCGAAATTAAAGAATTTCGGCCGTTACCGACCGGTAATAGGCTTTTCCGATTCGTTAGTTTACCGAATCTGTAAATTAAGGAATCGGTAAATTACCAATTTCTTAAATACTGATTCAGTAAATTGCCGAATTCCTAATGTAGGGAGCACTTAAATGAGTGCTTATCCCATGTTAGGATTCGTTATTTTCCACCAACTACAAGTTGGTGGTAAATAACGAAACACCCCAAAAAGCAATTTTATGCAAATTGCTTCAGTGCAATGTTGCAGACATACATGCCCTTAGGGCATGTATGTCTGCAACATGTGCACCCATACACAATTGAGGGGTGCAACAGGGTGTCAAAGTGACACCCCGCCACCCTTCAATGTTGTCCCCCTTTTACCGAATCGGTATTTACCGATTCGGTAATTGCCATTCATTCCTATGGGCCTCCAGACCCATAGGAATGAATGGCAATTACCGAATCGGTAAATACTGATTCAGTAAATACCGAATCTTAACGAATCAGTAATTTTTACCGAATGATTTGCTACATAGCATTTACCGATTCGAAAATATCGAATCGGTAAAATTCGGTATTTTCAAATCGGTAAATGCTATGTTCGAGGCATATGGGATGCAGATGGTACATTATGAATAGATCGCCATCTGGTGTCGGGCTCGGATAATTGCACTTGTTTTTCACTTGGAGAGTCTTTTGTAGATTGGTGACTCCTCCTTTGGTTGCTAGTGTGCATGGGCATCGGCTCCATCCTTAGATTGTTTTTTTCCGCCATCGGGTTCGGATGAGGATCGAAGCGCTCCAGATCGACTTCGGGAAGAAGTGATATTTCGGCGCGTATTCCCTTTCCAATTCAACGGTATTGTTATCGAACGCGATTTCATTTCCATTCCGACGCGTTTCGACTCCAACATCAAACAAAAACTTTGGTCTACGTCGACGAACGAGAGGCCTTTCTCGACGTGGTCAACCCCGGAGTCCATGGAAAGGACTCCATTTAAGAAATGTCCAACGTGTGGTGCTAAGTTTCCAGACAAGGACCTACACGAGGTGTGCAACCTCTGTCTATCACCTGAACACGAATCCAGGGACTGCGAAGCCTGCGCAGCATTCTCCTCCAAGTCTACAATTAGAAACCGTTGAGCTCAAAGACACGCGGTTTCGAGAATGCAGTCGGAGGCAATTCCGGAGCTGTTCGAAGACCAGCACCTCGAAGAGGAAGAGGATCATGAAGAACAGTCGGGGTCGGAAGTGGACAAGTCGGATGTCGAGGAATTCGACGTTCAACAAACCGTGATTGACGACGTCCCCTTACCAAAAAACCGAGCCCGTGCGGTAACGACCCCGCCTTCGAGCCCGGTCAAACCGCTGAAAAAAGTTTCCGACGCCCCGCCTTCGGGTCCGGCAACGAAACTGAAACAGAAACCGAAACTCTCGGTCTCCCACCATGTCGGATCCAAGAAACGGTCGACATAGACTTCGACACCGAAGCTTCATGCAAGGGAAAGCTCGGCATCGAAACATTCCATGTTGAAACCGAAACATGCTTCGACGTCGAAGACTCACTCGACACCGAAAAAATCGGAATCTAGCACATCCTCGGTGCCGAAAACACCGAACATTGACGATCGAAAGCAAAGGCACCTTTCGGAACCAAAAACTTCGGTACCGACACAGGAGCAGCAAACAGATCCAAAACAAAAGACTTTGTTTATCGATCCACAAACTGGCAAAGTAGTGTAAAAATCACCGAAAAAGAGGAAGAATGAACAGCTAGATGACAAAGCTCTTCATACTAAGAAGAGAACAATGGGGGTAAAAATACAACTCCTCCTCCTCGGCCTAGAGTCACAACTCTTCTCCTATTCCTCACACTATGCCAACTATTCCTCCACCTTCTACACCAAGACCATCTACACCTCAAACAGATGTAGACAGTGATACAGGGCAGGGAGAACCTTATGGGGATGAGGGCACTATCCCAGATGAGGAAGACCCATGGGAGAATTATGATGCAGGGTCAGATGATAACGACCCACATTTATATCCTTCAAAACCTTCACTACCTGATGATAACACAGGTTTTGTACAGCTGATTAATAGGGCAGCAAAATATCATAAGGTAGATCTACATACAGAACCTCAAGTAGAGGATTTCCTATTAGAAACACTACCTACTGCACAAAGAACATCAGGCACTCTACCTATGCTGAAGGGTCTTCTCAGTCACACAGCAGACATATTCAAAGACCCAGTGAGGGCTAGGGTGTTAAACCCAAGAATTGATAAAAAATATAAGGCAGCTCCAAAGGACCCAATATTTATCAAGGGACAGGTACCTCTGGACTCGCTTGTAGTTACAAACGCTCGCAAAAGAGCAAACTTATAATCTATGGGAGAAGCCCCTCCACCTGATAAGGAGTCAAAATTAATTGATGCATCAGGCAAAAGAGTAGCATCACAAGCGGCAAACAGCTGGCGCATAGCCAATACACAAGCGCTACTTGCACGCTATGATAGGGCGCATTATGGTGAGTTAGAAAAGCTCCTCACACATCTTCCTAAGGAACATCAGAAAAGAGCAGATCAGCTTATACAGGAAGGAAAGATAATAACTAACACTTCCATTAAGTGCGCCTTGGACGCGGCAGACACTGCAGCAAGATCCATCAACACAAGTATCATGATAAGAAGACATGCATGGCTTAGGGTCTCAGGGTTCAAACAAGAAGTACAAACATCTTTATTGAACCAACCTTTTGATCAAAAGACACTTTTCGGCTCAGGTACAGATGAGACTTTAGAAAAGATGAAAAAGGACACAAACAGCTAAGTCAATGGGAGCATTACAAGAGCCAACACAAAGGGGTTCCTTTCGTAGATCCACCTATAGAGGGGGCTCAAAAGGTGCAGGAACAAGTCAGCAATCTACCTCTTTCACACCAACATCACCCAGAGGTAATTCAAGAGGCAGTTACAGAGGTAACAACAACAAGGGTAGAGGTCGCGGAAATAATAACAACCGCAACTCCCCAACCCCAAAACAGTGACTTAATACAACTTCCCCCAGACCACATAACACCGGTCGGGGGACATCTATCACAGTTCCTACCTGTCTGGGAAAACATCACATCAGACAAGTGGGTGAGACAAATTATCCAACATGGTTATTGCCTAGAACTCACAGCTACCCCACCAAACATCCCCCCCAGACAGCGTCCAATGAGTCAAGACCATCTGACATTGTTAAAACAAGAAGTACTATCACTGTTACAAAAGCATGCCATAGAGAAGGTTCCAAAACATCAATAAGGGACGGGAGTATACTCTCTGTACTTCCTAATCCCCCAAAAAGACGGGTCTCTAAGGCCAATCTTAGACCTCAGACCTCTCAATGCATACATAAACTCGGAACATTTCCACATGGTCACGCTCCAACAAGTACTTCCTTTACTGAAGAAAGGGGACTTTCTTTCTACACTGGATCTAAAAGACGCTTACTTTCACATCCCAATTCACAAAGCCCACAGGAAATACCTAAGGTTTGTAGTGGAAGGACAACATTATCAGTTCAAAGTCCTTCCGTTTGGGGTCACAACGGCACCAAGGGTGTTCACAAAATGCCTAGCAGTGGTTGCAGCACACCTAAGAAGACAACAAATACATGTCTTCCCTTACTTGGGCGATTGGCTAATAAAGGCCAAGTCACAAGAAGAATGTCTTCACAACACACAGAAGACCATTCAATTGCTGCATCACCTAGGGTTTACGGTGAACTACAAAAAATCCCACCTACAACCAAACAAGATTCAACAATACCTAGGGGCTACTATAGACACAGAAAGAGCCAAAGCATACCCCAATCCAATCAGGATACAAACAATGGTTACGCTGATACAAAGATTTCAACCACAACACTCACTACCTGCACGAGTGTTTATGCAGCTGTTAGGCATGATGTCCTCCTGCATACTGCTAATACCATATGCCAGACTACAAATGCGTCCACTACAGGAGTGTCTAGCGACACAGTGGAATCAGGCTCAAGGTCAGATTACAGATCTGGTGTTGGTAGACGACCGTACGCATCGCTCTCTGAAGTGGTGGAACACAGCAAACATTTCCAAGGGACGGTCGTTCCTAGAACCAATTCCACAAGTGATACTGACAGCGGACGCATCGCTCACCGGATGGGGAGCACATATGGACAAATACACAGTACAGGGGAAATGGAGTGTGCAGCAAAAGAGACTGCACATCAATTACTTGGAACTACTAGCAGTAACTAACGTGTTTCTTTCAGGTAAACAAGTTACTTACCTTCGGTAACTATATATTTGTAAGAAACATTAGTTAGTGATAGGTTCCTTACCGCCCCACCCATCCTCCCCTTTCTGAGAACTGATTTCTAGGGTTAAGGTCATCCCTTTCAGGGCCCTAGTTTCAAATGCACCAGTGGTCAGTATCTTGCATGGCTCTGCGTTCCTGGCGCGGAAAGTCCTCTATAGAACTGACGTCAGCGCACGTCGGCATGTCTAAGTAGCTCCGACAATGTCATCTTGGCGACTAGGACGCCAACGACATACGCGGAGCCGCACGATGACGCCTACCGACGCACAGGGGTACTGCTGACGAAAGCTTCCCGGATCCAGTCTGATGCCTGGGGGTAATTCTAAGGTAAGGAATCTATCACTAACTAATGTTTCTTACAGATATATTGTTACCACAGGTAAGTAACTTGATCGACGCAGTGCGTTCAGTTAAAGGTTGCATGCTGAAGAATAGTCATGCAAGCCAGACCTCTGTGTGTGGTGTGGTCTATTGCATGCTCCCAACCTAGGGAGGACGCTACATCTGATGACACTACATTACCTTTTCAACATTTGTCATTTCTAAATGTCTTATTTATTTGTGATTGTTTTTCTATTGATGAAAATTATTCATGCTGTAGAACAATCCTTACCAAATTAAAATGATATGCTTGCTTTCAGAATAAACACAGGTTAAAAAAAAAGTATACAACATTTTTTTTCAGATTTACAGCATGACACTTCGATTATCAGCCTTATGTGAGACTTATGTTAAAAATATAATCTCCGAATACAAGTTGGCTATACAGTGTCAGCCAAGGAGGAGGACAAGATTCAGAAAACGACTACGAAGCACTAGCAGCAGTTCACCATGCTCTAGCAGAGCATCCAGGTACCTGAAAAAATATGTGTTGGGCTCTATGAAATTCAACTTATTATTCCAAAATGTCTAACGGCTAAGCTTTGTCAGAATTTAGGCCTGGTCCTGGCCTTGGGGGAGTAAAATGGCAACCAGCAAAGTCCTGTTCTTTAGAAAAGTTCCCAAAGGCTTCAGAATGCCTACTTATAAAGTGGACCCAGACATCATTAGCCAAGCATCCCCAGTTGTTGGGCTATGTAAATCAAACAAGGGATAGATGGGATTTATAAATATCGAAGGAAAGCTGATTTAGTGGGTTCCGGATGTGTTTCCACTAAGTCCACCAGACAACTGATAAATATTTGGTCCTGCAGCTTTCATAATGTGAGGCCGTCGGTATCCCACTGATCTAGAGAAAGATTTATGCCATAATAAGTCCCTTGTGCTAAGTGGCACTATGCGGCATTGACTGGCCTCTTGTTAGCTCTCTAGGCATTTCAGAACTTTTTCACAAAAGAATACTGTAGAAAATAATCTATGGGTGTGCGGACATTATCACCAGCCCGTTATTCTGTTTCATTGAAAATATCCCATATAAAAATTAAAGTTGTGCTTGCACTCACTCAAAACTGTTGTGCTTCATTATCTGAAAGAAACAGGTTAGTATTAGATTCCTTACCTTAGAATATCCCCAGGCGCCAGACTGGATCCTGAAATTTTTGCGTAGCAGTACCCTTGCGCTTTGGTAGGCGTCATCTGCGGCTCTGCGTCCGTCGTCGGCGTTGAGGGCGCCGTGATGATGTCGTCGGAGTACTTAGACACCGCCTCCGCGCACTGACGTCAGTTCTTCTTTTTTCCGCGCCGGCAGAGCAGATCCAGAAAAAGTGGTACCTTTGTAACCTTTTGACTAAACTTTTTTTCCGAACGGTGACGGTAGGGATGCCAGGTTTCAAGCCCTGTGATGACTGGGACCGACTGATGTCGGTCGCTGACCCTCACCGCCGGTGTCTTCACTGTCTCTGCGTCGATCACGACGACAAGGCCTGCCCCGACTGCCGAGCCCTGACTTCGAAAGCTAGGCGGGAGCGGTCCAGCAAGCGGTTCGAGCTCCGGCAGTCAGCCCCGCTCCGCGAGAGGTCCCGGTCCGGACGGAGGTCGAGGGACCGGTCGCGGGGTCAGAGCCATCATAGATCCGGGAGTCGACATCACTCTTCAGGCTCGAAGTCGTCAGGTAAGCACAAAAAGTCGAAGAGACGTCATCGCTCTTCTGACTCCCCCCGACGCTCGCACGATGTGGCCGGGGGTTCGGGTGACACCGCCCACGCGGCTCCGTCGGAGTCGCGTGCGTCGCGACCTGCCCCATACCCTCCGGTCCCTGGGCAGCAAGCGACGCCGGAGGAGATCGAGTGCTTCCTCATGGCCATGAGCTCCCTCTCTCCTCCGACGGGCTCTGCGGCGCCTTCGGGCCCAGCGGACCCGTCTGGTGGCCCTAGCGGGTCGGGTGCTTCGGGCGAGACGCCGGCGGGTGCTTCGGTGCCTTCGGGCCCGGCACCGCAGGGCCCCGCTGGATCCGCTTCCGGATCCGGGTCGTCGCCGGTTGACCTAACGACCTCCCCGGCGCCGGTCCCCAGGGTGTCACCTCCTGTGCCGTCTCCAGGCGGCGCTGTCCCCGATGCCTCCCTCAATCCGGTTTCCGGCGTCGGAACGGCGCCATGGGCGCCACTTTCGACGCTGCTTGGGGAGTTTTACTTCAATGAACCGGTCCCATCTTTTGACAACCCTGAATTTCAGGATATGGGTGATGAGGAGTATTGGGAGGGGTCTGAGGACCCTCTGACACGTGAGTGTCAGTCCCAAGAGGCCTGGACAGGTGACTTGGGGATGCCCGTGGTCTGGACACTTCGCCAGACACTGGTTTTGTCTCACCCCCTACCGTGGCTACGGAGGAGGGGGCAACCTTCAGTGTGGTGTTGACGGGGGCGGCCAAGGCCTTGGGTCTTGAGCTCCCCGTCGCGGCCGTGAGAACTAACCTCCTCACTGAGGTCCTTAAACCGCAGTCAAGCTCGGCTGCTGTTTATTGAGGCCTTGACTGATGTTCTTTTGGGCACTTGGTCCAGGCCCGCTACAGGTGCGCCTGTAGATAGGAACGTGGCCAGACCCCGGGCGACCCTTGTTTCCTGTCCACCCATACCACCCCCGAGAGCCTGGTGATCCAGGCCTCCAACTCCCAGACCGCATTCCCGTCGGCTCCGCACGATAAAGAATCCAAGAGGTATGAGAAATACGGCAAGAAGGTATTCTCCTCCCTCAGCTTGGGACTGCGGTCTTCCAACACCGCATGCCTCTTGGTGCGCTACACCCACTCTCTGTGGGACATGGTCGCGGACGTGCTGCCACAATGCCCGGCGGAGGTCAAGGCTAAACTCGCCCAAGCCCTTGTGGGGGGTCGAGATGCAGCACGCTATTCCATCCGGTGTGGGCTGGATACCAATGACTCACTGGGCAGAGCGATGGCAACGACGGTGGCGATTCGTCGCCACGCCTGGTTGAGGTCCGACAACTTTTCGGCCGATGTCCAGAATACCCTCATGGACATGCTGTTTGATGGCTGTCGCCTGATTGGCGACAAGGCAGCCCATGCGCTTGAGCGCTTTAAGGACTCCAGGACTACGGCCAAGTCCTTGGGCCTCTCGGCCCGCGCCTGCAATCAGGTGCTTTTCGCTCCTTACATGGCCAAGGAAGGGGCGCCCCCACACGTGCTGACAGCCACGCACCACAGACTAATTATCAACGCGGTGGCGGCCGTGGAAATCGCCGTGGCGGCGGTCGGGGACAACAGCGAGGCCAGTCCACACTTACCCTTGCAACATCCGTCTCAAAACCCTCTAAGTCTGTGCTTTCAGGCCCATGTGACGCCAGTGGGGGGCAGGGTTCGCCATCACCACTTCCACTGGCGCACTGTCACATCGGACAGGTGGGTGCTGCAAATCGTCCGAAGGGGCTACTCCCTCCCTTCGAGACTATCCCTCCAGCCATGCCACCGCAATTCCACCGCGTGTTGGGGGATCATTTGCGACTTCTGCAGGAGGAAGCTACTGCACTCTTGGCCAAGGGGGCCATCGAGCGCGTTCCTGGGCCAGAAGTAGGGTGTGGTTGCTGTAGGAGAGTAGGGTCTGCAATCCTATTGTCACCCCAGATTTTTGCTTTTTGCTTCACTGGCTTACGACTTTCCCTGGCTGTGGGCCTGCTAATCAGACCCACAGCCTAGCTGTTCTCTCTCTAAATTGAGATCCATGTACCTTAGGTGCATTTACCAATTGGTACTGGGTCACTCTTGTAAGTCCTTGTACAGTGTACCATAGGTACCCAGGGCATAAGTGAACCCAAGGCCTACCGGGGGCTGCAGCATGTATTATGCCACCCCTGGCTGGCCCTCCAAATCTGACACAACTGGCTGATCAATCAGCTGGGGCAAGGTGCTGTAATCACCCTTTGCTTTAGATATAGTATACCTATATCTAAACCTAAAATGGACACATATACTCCTATAAGTCACTCCTATGACAGGCCTTAACAATCCTGGAGGCAGAGTGCTTGGAATTATGTGAGATAGTGCTCTGGCATGAGCTGAGCCTGTCTACAGCTTTCGGAACCAAGTCCTTTAGCTGGTTAAGTGCATTATAATCCTCGCGGTTATTGCTAACTTTGGCATAGCATTATCAAAACATGTCGAGTAAGGTGTCATACGAATTGGAATACTACCCCCTCGCCAGTTCTGGCGACGGGGGTAGCATTCCACCCTTCTAGAGGGACACAACATGTACCTAACTGTGAACCCCGGTTAAAGTTAACCCGAGCCTCAGCATCACAAAATGGACGCTGCCACCACAGACACAAGTCTGACCTCCTGCTGCTGGGAGTCCTTCCAGCGAGGGAGGCTTGGACAAAGGGTTTCCTGCCTTGGAAGGTGCTAGCACTACCCCAGACAGGATTTTGTGTATTGGGTGGACAGGGCTGAAAGGAATGAGACATGCCTGGGGCACACAAGGTGTCCCTGTGCATACACCGGTCTAAACCAGTTCCTGGGGCTCTCCAGCCCCAGCTCTGGCGCAAGACTGGACAAAGGATAGGGGGTGTAACCACCCCCCTTCCTGGTCTCACCCATAGGTGGGACCTAGTCGTAGTACAGCCCCCTTTAGCAGGATAAAGGTAGGAGCTGGTCCCATTTCAAGTTAGATTAATCCTGAACTGAAACTCTACAAGAAGAAACTCTGAACTTCGACTTTCTGCCAAGAAGACTGAAGAAATCTCCCTTGTGGGCAAGGAGTGTCCACCCTGCAGAAGCAGGCACCATCAGCGTCCAGCGGCTTCCCTTTGTCGTCTTCCCTCGAGGATCCAGACTTCAGAGCCCGAAGTGACCCGGATTCCCAGACCTCTCCGACCTCAACCCACATCTGCTGCCGAGCTGAGACCTGTGGGTGCGACGAGACACGCAGGACCGGCCATCTTGAAAGAAGCAGCATTTCGCTCCAGCACGACTTCTGAGGTAACCTCGACCAAGTGCTTTAGGGACTGAGAAGCCCCGACCCCGAGCAGCTCCTGCACCGAAGACCAGCCCTCCAGCGTCCACGAGATCTGCGTGGGGCCCTTCTGCCTGTTTGCTGCTCGACGCGTTGTCTGGTCACTTGCCGGCTGGCTAGTGGCCTCCTAGACGACGATCCACGACATCAACACCACTGGTCTGGTTGCTCCAGACTGGCCCTTGCTTCCTTCCAAAAGAGAGGCATCCCCGACCCTCCTGGTCCGCACCAGACGTCTTTTCCACTCACCGCGTGGGTTGCCTTTGCCAGGGCCTGTTTACTCCAAATCCGGATCCGACAACGCAGACAGCGAGAGCCTGCGTGGGACAGCTGATGCCTCCATCCTGGTCGTCGAAGACACCACCTGGTCCACGTGGCTGCAGAGACAAGCGTCCACTCTTCACCTGATCGCGACGACGACATCTGGTTCCACTCCTGGTTCCACTCCAGTCACTGGCTAGTGACTTTGAACATTGTCCCCTCTGCTTTCAGGTCCTCCTCTTCACTGCTCCACCCTTGGATCACACCGGGCATCTTCCTCCTGGTCGCCTGCAGCATCTTTTCTTTCAGGCTCCATAGACTTCAACGCCGGAACCCGACACGACTTCGCACCTATGCACCCGCAGCCTGTGGGTGAGGTAACAAGAGCATTTCGGTGCTCCAGGGTAGATTGACTCTCCTAGTGTCCAGTTCCACAGTCGTTTTACTCCTAACTAGTCAAGATTGTCCGTACTCACCTTTTACTTGAACTGTACTGTCCATAGACGTTGTTACGCATCTCGCGTGTGAGTTTACCCTCTGCACACGCGTTCCGTGGGCCTCCTATTACTTACCTACGGTTAGGGTAGTGTGGTCCCAGCGATCCTACTGCCTCTGGACAGTTCCATTCCTTCTATCGACTTTCACATTCCACTTACTTAGTATATGGTTTGTTGTGCCCCTAGGGCAACATTGTGATTGTGCGACTTAAACGTATTTTTCTTAAGAGTCTTGTCATGTGCTTAGCTCTCTGATCTCATAAAGAGTTCAGAGGTGTTTCTTAGTTAATAAATATCTTGTTTATTTTCATAACTACCTGTGTGGTGTCCTTTCATTTGGTATTCAAAGGGTTATATGTGGTAAAACAGCTTGCTTCCCATGCCTAAAGAGTTTAGCCTAAGACTGCTTTGTCCATGCTACCATTAGGATAGCTGGTCTATAAGGTTGACTTACAACCAATCACCATAAGGGTTGTTTGGACTGATACAAGGTGATCACTAGAACTAGTGAGCATCATATATCAGGCCAACTTCTCACATTGGTGTGCAGCGGTTGAGATTTGAGCTTGCTGTTTGTTTTTACCAAATATAATCTTGAGATATCATTTGAAAGATCACATAAGGTACCATAGGTACATATAACAAAGCTTAGAAATACTCTGAGTTCTACTGAACCAGCTGTTGTAGTAGAAAGGGAGTAGCACACCCTGACTACAACTCTTAGCAAGGGATCAGTAGGAAAACCCATAATGTAGGAGAGTGCACCACTTACACCTCACTAAAAAGCATGTCTATCACAGAAGAGAACACAGTGGCTGCCCTTGGTGATATTGACCCTCCACAGGTCATTTCAAGATATGCAGCCCTTAGCTTCCAGGAGATGAGACAATTGTGTACCTCCAGGAAACTAAAACAGGGTTCAAACCCTACCCTTCCTTTTCTGATAGGTCTCTTAGAGACATATGATGCAAGAGGGGCTTCTAATCCAGGCCCATCTGATCTTACAGAAGGAAACATACCCCCAGTAGAGGAGGACTCTAATCTCCCTGAAACCGAAGAAGTAGAGGAAGATGGAGACTCATCTGATGGAGAGGTAGACAATGGTCAGGGAGGAGTCAGGAGATTTACCAATGCCAACTTAAGCATGCATGAGAATGGAACTGGGGGAGCCTCAGACACATCCTTAAGCAGGTTTAACCTTGGGAATAGACGAGTTAGGTCTCGCTCCAGAGGCTCTAACAGATCTATTCACACCCATGTCTCTCAGGCATCTTCCCAGAGAGGGATGACATCCCCTCAAAGAAGAGAGCATGGAGCTGAGATGAGGGAAGTGAATCTGAGGATTGAGAGGGAATAACTTGCCCTTGCCAAAGAGAAACTTGCCTTTGCCAGAGAGCAGAAATTGAGTGGATTAAATTCCACTGGTGGCAGCAACATTATCCCTAGAGATAAGGACAGGAGTTTTGATTACAGAAAACGGAGTAAGATAGTGCCCCCTTTAAGGTAGGGGATGACATCCACAAATGGATGACTGATTTGCAGAGAGCCTGCAAAGTACAGCAGGTACCCCAGAGTCAGTGGGCAGCTATATTGTGGCTCTCCTTTGAAGGTAAAGGAAGAGACAAGCTCCTCACTGTTAGAGATGAGGATGCTAATGATTACCAAGTCCTAAAAAGTGCCTTGATTGATGGGTTTGGCCTAACAACTGAACAGTACAGGTTAATGTTCAGAGACACCCAGAAAACTCAGGCTCAGGATTGGATTGACTTTGTGGATTGTGCCACTAAGGCTTTGGAAGGCTGGTTACTGGGAAGTAAAGTTACTGATTACACAGGATTGTATAATCTAATTATGAGATAGCAAATCTTAAATAATTGTCAGAACCAGTTGTTGCATCAGCACTTGATTGACTCAGATCTGACCTCTCCCTAAGAATTGGGAAAGAAGGCAGACAGATGGGTCAGGACAAGGGTCAAGCAGCAGAACCAGAACCAGGGTGGTGGCCAGAAGAAAGCAAACCAGAAGGGTAATTAAGAGAATAAGCAAAATGACCAGAAGTCTTCAACAGGGCTCCAACAATCTAAGGAGGGTGGGACCACTAATACTCAAAAGAAGAATGAAGGTAAAAAAAAAACCATGGTGCCAATACTGTAAAAGTAAGACTCACTGGTTTAGTGAGTGCACCAAAAAAGGCACAGCTCCTACCACTACTGCCCGTAAGGCACCTGCATCCCCTAGTACAGTTAGTAGTGGTAGTGCACCCCCCAAGGCTATAGTTGGGTTAACCCTGGGTACTGAGGTCGGTTCTGACTTAATTAGAAAACCTACTCGGGCTGTTCTTGTTTGTACTGGGGACATGGATATGACCCCTACAATAAGTCCCAGTACTCTGGGCAAGTACAGGCAAATGCCTTTGATTAATGGAAAAATGGCTCAGGCCTACAGGGACACCTGTGCCAGTGTCACTATGGTGACACCAGCATTTGTGGACCCTGAACAGGTAATACTAGGTTCAGACTACTTAGTGACCAATGCTAGCAATGTCACTACCAACCATAGTATGGCACTTGTTAATTTCTCCTGGGGAGGGGTAACTGGCCTCAAAAGGGTTGTAGTTAGTTCAGACCTCCCAGTGGACTGTCGGTTGGGCAATGATTTGGAATCCCCCTTATGGTCAGATGTGGAGTATAGGACTCATGTGGAAATGTTTGGTTTGTCAGCACATGTCCTTGCTGTGACCAGGTCACAGGCCAAGAAATGCCCAGCTGAACAAGCGCTGGATCCTGGAACAATGGACCAGACACTTCCCAAGAGAAAGAGCAGTAGGGTTAAGGCAGTGCTTTCCCCCATGCCTCAAGGTGAGGATCAGTCCTCTCAGGAGGCTGACCCAAAGACCCCAGAAGGAACTGTCCTAGAAGAGCTTGAGCCTGAACAGGTTGAGTTTCTTGGGACAGGGGGACCTTCCAGGGCAGACTTGAGGCAGGCACAGTTAGACTGTTCCTCTCTTGAACCCCTCAGAAAGCAGGCTGCTGCTAAGGCTGCGGGGAATGCTACAGGTACCCACAAGGTGTTCTGGGATGATGGACTCCTATTCTCTGAGGCAAGGGACCCCAAGCCTGGTGCTACCAGGAGGCTGGTTAGCCCCATGTCTCTGAGAGATTTCCTTCTTACCTTAGCCCATGAGATTCCCCATGCAGGTCACTTATGCCAGAACAAGACTTGGGACAGGCTTGACCCTCACTTTCACTGGCCTCATATGTCTGAAGACACAAAAGAGTTTTGTTGCTCATATGTCACCTGCCAAGCCAGTGGCAAATCAGGTGGCACAACAAAGGCCCCCCTTATACCACTACCTGTGGTGTGGGTACCCTTTGAAAGAGTGGGGATTGACATTGTTGGCCCAATGGACCCCCCAACAGCATCTGGGCACAGATTTATACTGGTGGTAGTGGATCATGCCACCAGGTACCCAGAAGTTATTCCCCTTAGGACCACTACAACTCCTGTTGTGGCCAGGGCCCTACTTGGAGTTTTCTCCAGAGTGGGGTTTCCTAAGGAGGTTGTCTCTGACAGAGGTGCAAACTTTATGTCAGGATACTTGACTGCAATGTAGAACGAGTGTGGTGTCAATTACAAATTCACCACCCCCTATCACCCTTAGTGCATTGGGCTTGTGGAGAGATTCAACAAGACCCTAAAAGGGATGATAAAAGGGTTACCAGAAAAGCTTAGGCGAAGATGGGACATCATTTTACCCTGCCTTCTGTTTGCTTACAGAGAGGTCCCACAGAAGGGGGTTGGCTACAGCCCTTTTGAGCTTCTATTTGGGCATTCTTTAAGAGGGAGGACCCCTTTGTCTTGTGAAGGAAGGATGGGAGTTACCTCTCAAAAAGCCTAAGCAAGACATAGTGGACTATTGGTCCCTGCTCCAGGATGGCAGAGTACATGGAGAAGGCATCTAAAAACCTTGAGGCCAGCCAAGAACTGCAAAAAGCTTGGCATAACCAAAAGGCTGTCCTTACAGTTTACCAGCCTGGACAGAAGGTGTGGGTGTTGGAGCCAGTGGCCCCAGCAGCTCTTCAAGACAAATGGTCTGGACCCCATACTATCATTGAACAAAAGGGAGAGGTCACCTATCTGGTAGACCTTGGAACTCCCAGGAGCCCTCACAGAGTACTTCATGTGAACAGGCTCAAGGCATTTGTCAACAGGGAAGACATGGACTTGCTCATGGCTACAGATGAAGGACAGGAGGAAGAGAGTGACCCTCTCCCAGACCTGCTCACTCAGAACTCCGGACAGCTTCCTCCTGGTCGCCTGCAGCATCTTTCTTCAAGGCTCTATAGACTTCAACGCGGAAACCCGACACACTTTGACACCTATGCACCCGCAGCCCGTGGGTGAGGTAACCAGAGCATTTCGATGCTGAAGGGTAGATCAACTCTCCTAGTGTCCAGATTTCCAGTCGTTTTAGTCCTAACTAGTCAGAACTGTCCGTACTCACCTTTTTCGTAAATTGTACTGTCCATTGACTTTGTTACGCATCTCGCGTGTGAGTTCACACTCTGCACACGCGTCCCGTGGGCCTCCTATTACTTACCTAAGGTTAGGGTAGTGTAGTCCCAGCGATCCTACAGCCTCTGGACAGCTCCATTCCTTCTATCGACTTTCTCAACCCACTTACTTAGTATATGGTTTGACGTGCCCCTAGGGCACCATTGTAATTCGTGCAACTTAAACGTATTTTTCCTAAGAGTCTTGTCATGTGCTTAGCCCTCTGATCTCACAAAGAGTTCAGAGGTGTTTGTTATTAATAAATATATTGTTTATTTTCATAACAACCTGTGTGGTGTCCTTTCATTTGGTATTCAAGGGGTTATGTGTGGTAAAACAGCTGGCTTCACATGCCAAAAGACTCCCAGAGTGCACTGCATGTTGTACTAACCCGGATAGCGCGCTCATACTAGCCTGTCCCTTTAACGATAGCTGGACCACTCCCATTCATTCCACTAACCCACGTGATCACGCTCACCTTAACGAAGTCAATCGCGGTCAATGGCGTTCCGCCAGAACCAGCGAAGAAGAAAGCAGGACACCATCCAAAAACTTTAAGGTTAGTTTTTAGTTAGGAATGCGTGCTAATACGCTCGAGTACACTATATCCGTAACATTCACCTAATACGATCCTTAACGTCTTCCCCTTACAGGAGCACGCTACAACTTGCGAACGGTACAAGTAAGCAGTTTAGAGTCTATTACCTGCATCGCGTTCACCGCACTTGGGTTTAAAAGGGTCACAGAAAGGTGTACCTTGTAAACAGCCCTCACGCCCCACTACTTTGCTACCACAGCATTACTTTGCTATCACAGCAATATATGACCTAGATGCATGCGCATCCTGCGTTTTTCAGTTTGTTTTTCTATAATATTTTTGATACATACATTTTATGTTTGCAGAGTCCTTTCCCTGATGAAGGGGTGTTTAATACCCCGAAATGCATTGGATGCTCATAAGGATTGTACCATATGATACCAAAGACGATTGAATTCAAAAAAATGCAAATAACGTACTAAAGAAAAATGATGAATAAAAAATCATGATTGCAAACATTTCTTGAAAAATATTTGTCGAAACCTCTGCAAACCGCAGAGGGAACATAGTGTGCATACTAGGATGGGGCCAGTGTCCCACTGACCCCACAACAAAGCCTTAGCCCTCTGATCTCACAAAGAGTTCAGAGGTGTTTGTTATTAATAAATATATTGTTTATTTTCATAACAACCTGTGTGGTGTCCTTTCATTTGGTATTCAAGGGGTTATGTGTGGTAAAACAGCTGGCTTCACATGCCAAAAGAGTTTAGCCTAAGACTGCTTTGTCCATGCTACCATTAGGATAGCTAGTCTATAAGGTTGACTTACAACCAATCACCATAAGGGTTGTTTGGACTGATACAAGGTGATCACTAGAACTAGTGAGCATTATATACCAGGCCAATTTCTCACACACCCCACCTGCACAACGTCATTAATCTCTCCCTCAAGACCGCGACCTTCCCAGAGAGCTGGAAACACGGCGAGATCAATGCCCTACTCAAAAAATCTAAGGCAGACCCAAGAGACCTCAAGAACTTCCGGCCCATCTCTCTGCTCCCTTCCCGGCCAAGGTCATCGAGAAAATCGTCAACAGACATTTAACCCGATACCTCGAAAAAAACAGAATCCTGGACCCTTCCCAGTCAGGGTTCCACAGCAACCACAGCACAGAGTCTGCCCTCATCGCCGCCACCGACGACATCAGGACCCTGCTGGACAGCGGTGAGACTGCAGCACTCAGTTCAGTTCAGTTCTTTATTTATTTCGGTGGTTAAAAACCATCATAAAAAATACACATTACATTACAAAACCACATTCAATCATTTTACATTATTATTCTGAACTTTACAGTATTAAAAACAAATTTAAAATTGTTGTTATTTACATTAATTGCAAAGGAGGGAGCAGTTAATTCATTTCATCCTACATCAACCCCTGGTATTTCTTAATTTGACCACGATTTTTAAAAAACTCATAATAGAACACAGAGTACGCGTCTCAGTTAATCTTTGCAAGAATAATAAAGCAGTTTTAGCATGGCATATTTTGGACTCCTTTAAAATATCCACCAGAAATCTTTGGCGCTGGGTTTTATAAAAAGAACATAATAGTACAAAATGAAGGGTGTCCTGCGGAGACCTATTGTCGCAGCCGCAGGCACCCTTCTGCTCAATTGTTAGAGTAAAACCAGACGGATAAGCTAAAATGTTAGGTAACAAATTGAGCCTAAAACGACACATTAAAAACCTCTCTTGTTGACTACGCATTAAAAAAAGATACGGTTCCATGCCCATTTCGTCACTCACAAGAGAGTGCGCTACTACAGATGTTTTATTAGAGTCAAATTGATTCCTGCTATAATCATATTTGTCCAATAGCTGCTTTTGAACACGATATTTGCAAGAGCTATCAATCTTTGAAGGGTCAGTAAATAACATTTGGTGGTCAATAGACTCTAGGGTTTCTTTAATGTATTTAAGCCAAGGGATTTACAACCATCTGTCTCTCCGAAGACAATCTTCAATAATCTGTCTAGTTAGTTCAGCGTTTGGATTTAGCCAAATTCGGAGCCAGGTCAGAATTGGTCTTACTTTAATCAGGTCAGATATGTATGGGGTACCAAGCTCCTTGTGTGTGATTGCTGCCGGGATGCTCTGTGGTAGCTTTAGCAGTTTCTTTAGGAATTTATCTTCCTCTGCTTGTATCTGGTGTGCATCCCTAAAGCCCCATACATCTGCCCCGTAGATAGCTTTAGAAGTGCTGACCGCTCTATACAATGTCATTACTTGCTCAGGGGACCAGCGACCCATCCTTCGTGCAAAGTTTAAAATGGCACCATTCGCTGAGACAAGTTTCCTGCACCTTCCCTCAATCAGTGGGGCGAACCTGATATTTTCATCAAACAAGAGACCCAGATATGAGAAAGTATTCACAGTGTCCAAAACGTGGGTTCCTATTTTGCACACAAATCTCTTGAGGTTTTTTTCCGCCACCATGATAAAGGACTTAGTCAGATTTACAGAAAGATTAAGATTCTCCATGAACCTCGTAAAGCCACTGATTAGCTGCTGCAGACTTACTGCTGTTCGTGCGAGTAGGACCGCGTCGTCCGCGTACAAAAGTACCGGTATGTGACGTGATCCTACTCTTGGGCAATCAGTCCCCAGTGTCAGCAGAGCACTCTCCAGGTCATTTATGTAGAGGGAAAATTGAAATGGAGCCAGGATACACCCCTGCCTCACCCCGCTAGTGCACGGGAAGGGATCGGTGCTCACCCCTCCCGAGCTATAGCGGACCTTGGCAGTGGTGTTCCAGTGGAGTTCCTTAAGTATGTTTATCAGATCTGGGTCAATTCCCAGTCTATACATGAGTGCCCAGAGTTTAGTTCTATTTACATTATCAAATGCATCTGCAAGGTCCATGAATCCCATATACAGGGTACCTTTATCTGATTTAATATATTTAGCAGCTAAAAGATATAAGTTGAGACATTGGTCACTAGTTGACTTGCCTGTTCTAAACCCATACTGGGTATCCACCAAGGTGTTATGTTCTTCAGTCCACTCTGTAAGGCGGTTACAGAGTGGACTGAAGAATTACCCTACCTAGTAGTTTAGCAGAGACATCAATCAGCGAGATTGGTCTGTAACACTGTGGATATCCCTACAGCCTTTCTTATATATCGGAACAATCACTGCAGTTGACCAAGATCGCGGAATACCAGATTTGATTGCTGCATTAAGTACTCTGGTCATAATCGGTGCCCATAGGTCGGTGCTACTTAAAAATAGGTCTGGGGGGGTGCCCTCCGGGCCTGGCGCCTTATTGCGCGTCAGCCCTAGCACTGCCTTTAAGACTTCCTGCAAGGAGAATTCTAGCTCGATTACTCTGGGACCCTCCCACGCTCCATCCCCTATGTCTACCTCCAGTTGGTTATACAGACTTTTAAAATGGTTAATCCATTGTTCGGGGAGTATATTGGTACTAATTACAGGGGTGCTTGAGTCTTGATAGCAGGGTCTGTTTATGATTCTCCAGAATTGGGCATAGTGTCTGTTTTCTCCTGCTTCTCTGAGGTCTGCCCAAACTTCCTTTCGAAGTGCACTCTTCTACAGCACTAATCCACCTAGACCTCTCCGCCGCCTTCGACACCGTGTGCCACTGCACTCTAGGCGCACGCCTCCACGCCGCAGGGATCCGAGACAAGACTCTGAAATGGACCACCTCCTTCCTCTCCTTCAGAACCCAGAGCGTCCGCCTCCTCCCCCATTCCGTTCCAAAGCCTCCAAGATCATCTACGGCGTACCCCTGGGATCCTCCCTCAGCCAGACACTGTTCAACATTTACATGGCCCCGTTAGCAAACGTCGCCCGACAGCACGACCTCAACATAATCTAACACGCCGACCACACTCAACTGATTCTCTTCCTTACCAAGGACCCCATCACCGCCAAAGCCAAACTCCACGAAGGAATGAAGGCCGTCGCCGACTCGATGAAGATCAGCCGTCTGAAGCTGAACTCGGACAAGACGGAGGTCCTCATCCTCGGCTCCAATCCTTCAGTCTGGGACGACTCCTGGTGTCCAACGGCACTGGGGGCAGCCCAACACCCTCCGACCACGCACGCAACCTGGGGATAATCCTCGACTCAACGCTCTCAATGGCCAAGCAAGTCAACACCGTCTCCTCCTCCTGCTTCAACACCCTTTGCATGCTCCGCAAGATCTACAGATGGATCCCGACAGATACCAGACCCAGGCCCTCGTCAGCAGCAGACTCGACTACGAAAACGCCCTCTACGCGGGAGCCCCGACGAAGCTCCTCAAACGACTACAACGCATCCAGAACGCCTCGGCACGACTGATCCTCGACGTACCACGACACGGCCACATCACCTCCCACTTGAGAAACCTGCACTGGCTCACGGTCAACAAGAGGAAATCCTTCAAGCTCCTCATCCACGCTCACAAATCACTCCACAAGACCGGCCTAGCCTATCTCAACAGACGGCTCTCCTTCTACATCCCCAACTGCCAGCTACGCTCCGCCGACCTCTCACTCGCCACCGTCCTGCGCATCCGAAGAACAACCACCGGCGGGAGATCCTTCTCCCACCTCGCTCCCACCACATTATAACACCCTCCCACTGAGCCCTACGACAGACCCAAGACTTGCTGACCTTCAGGAGGATACTCAAGGCCTGGCTGTTCGATCAGTAGCGCCACCTCTCTACAACCCCCCTCCCCCTCCCCAGCGCCTTGAAACCCTTGCGGGTATGTAGTGCGTTTTACAAATGATTGATTGATTGATTGGTGCTCTGGGCGATTCGCTTGGCACTGAAACCATTCCTTCCCTCCCTCAAAGGGGAAAGTAGTGCACATGTTCATAGACAACACCACCGCCATGTGGTACTGCAACAAATAGGGTGGACTCCTGGACACTGTGCCAAAGCTCTTTGCTTCTGGATATGGCTGGAACATCAGGACATGACCCTGGTGGTTCAACACCTTGCAGGTTCTCTGAGCGACAGGGCGGGCAAACTCAGCTGTCGGTACTTGGTAAATCACAAACAGCTTCTTCACTCAGAGGTGGTGCAAGGTCTCTTTCAGCGGTGGGGAGAGTCATTGTTATGTCAGCAGTTTTGAGCGTTTGGAGTTTTCAAGGCGGCACTTGCTCGGCGCTGCTTTACAACGCAAGTGGAACTGCGGTCTCCTGTACGCCTTTCTGCCTGTACCACTTTTGCCCTGATTGCTGAAGAAGCGCGACCGGGCCCAAGTTATTCTTGTGGCTCTGGATTGGGCACAAAGAGTTTGGTACCCCGAGCTCCTGAGCATGGCCATCGATCCTTTGATCAGACTGCCCCTTCGGGATGATCTTCTGTTGCATCAGTAGGGGAGGGTCTTCCACCCGAACCTGTCCAGGCTCCACCTCCTTTACCACATGACCACCTTCCTAAATGAAAGATGAGACCAAGCTTTCCCAAGAGACTCTTCATTATTAAAGTGAAAAAGCTTGGCAAGGCCATCTGCATTAGCATGGTCAGTCCCAGATCTATGTTCCACTGTTAAGTTTATGCCCTGTAGGTAGATGGACGACCTAAAAAGTTTGGGGTTTTCACCTTTCATTTGCATAAGCCGTCTGAGAGGTCTGTTGTCGGTTTGGACAAGGAAGTACGTGCCAAACAGGTATTGTCTAAGCTTCTTCAAGGACCAATCCACAGCAAAGGCTTCCCTCTCAATGGCACTCCAACGCCGTTACCTGGGGAGTAACCTCCTGCTTATGAAAGCAACATGCTGGTCATGGCCATCATCATTGGTTTGGGATAGGATCCCACTCCTATCCCTAGCTCAGAGGCATCAGTCTGCACAATTATTTGTCTAGAATAATCTCGAGCTTTGAGAATGGGTGCTGAGCGCATTACCTCTTTCAGGATATCAAAAGCCTTTTGACAACTAACTGTCCAGTTTACCTTTTTAGGCATCTTTTGTTTGGTTGGTATAGAGATGACAAAACCCAAATATGAACCCTTGATTTAAAATGCAGTGTTGGCCTAGCTGAAAACCCCTCCCCAGGAGTGTCCCTTTTAGGACTGTTTCACTCACCCACCAATGGTGGTGTGCTTCATCTTTGGGGAACTTCCTCGTATCATGATACCTAATCATGATACAGGCTACAACACCCTCACTGAGAAGGAGGAACTCAGGGATGTTTTAGTACTAAGGGAGGTATATACTCGATGCCCAATTGTAGAGCTTGGTGTGGTGAGAACAGCAGAGCAAGTGAAAAAGGTGATTAAAAATGACTACAGGGTTCACTACAAGACTTTATTGAGGCGACTTTGGGCTTGGATTAAAAACAGCGTGGCACTGCAGAACTGATTAAACCCGCTTATGTGTCTCAGAGGTCGACATGTTTCAGCCAATGACCCCAGCAGTGTTACGGCTTGCTTTTGGATTGAAGCGTGCTGCTGCCAAAAAGTGTCAAAACAAAACAACATTAAGCATAATAATGTTATATATTAACCCCTTCCATGCGGCCGCGATTCCCCTGGTGTGCTGTAAACAACACGAACAAGGGCGGGCCGTGACGAACCCCAGCCGTCATCAGCACACGAGCACCGTAGTGCATGACGGCTGGGGTTCGTCATCAGAATGGAAGGGGTTAAACCATCCAGTGATCCAGTAGGAATTTCTGTGTGTGAAATATTCACTGACGGTACTTGTGAAAGACATATGGAGAACGTTTTTTGCAAGTGGCATATAGTAGTGTAGGTGGGTATGCAGGCAAAGGCAACCATGCATGAATCTAATAGGCGTGTCTCAGTTGTAGGCAAGCCAACTGAGTCCTTATCCTTAATGTGTTCACTACTAGAGCCCAAAATGCACCTAACTACTTATAAGGTTGTGGACCGGGTATAGAAATGATGCACACTATTTACAACCTCAATCTAAAGATATTTATGGAAATATTTGCTCCTTTAGCCCAGTACATTTAAATGTAAAACCTATCTCATGTAAACTGATTTGATATCTATTTTGCAATAAACCTCATTTAAATTAACATTTATATCCTAGAATATTATTTTTTTATAGATAACTTTGTAAGGAAATAGTAGAACAGTCTTTAATATTTACACCTCACTATAGTCATTGTCTGGGATATTTATTATATTTCCCTGTTTCATAAATAGGCCAGTCTTGGTGGGTTTGAGTTTGGGCAGGGCCATAAGCTTATGTTTACCTACATATTCCTTTTATTTTCTAAATTACCTTAATTTTGATTCACACTAAATACAAAGCAGCATACTGAACACAATGAGCTGATGTGCTGCTACTTAAAACAGTGGAATTGTGCAATATTTATCAGCAACATATATGCATGATCTTTATGTCCATTATTTATTATTCAGCAGCTTTGTATTTTAATACAATTGACCATTTTTGTCTCTAAAATCACAGGGATTTAGGGTAAATAGTTTGAATTGCCCACATTTTCCCCTCAAGTCACCATAAATATGAGGTTTGACATGTTTAGTGTTCTGATGCTTAAATGTTTTTTCAGTTTAAAATGGACACTAATGGGGCTCAAGTTTTTTTGTGATTGGTTTTGATGGCTTATCCATACTATCATATATTTGACCTAAAAAAATAGGAAATGTTTTTCCAGTGCCACACCTTGATAAACTACTGGAGGAGTAATTGATAGCACGAATAGTGAGATTCTGTTGAGAGCATCACAGAACAATAAGTGCTGATTCTGATGGATACATCTGCCAGTGGATTCCTCACGTTGTGAATATCCCCTTGCGTCAGCAACATTCGGAAATTCTTTTTGTAGCTTTGCGCCGGTGTGGACGACGTCACAGTAGCACGGCATTGCGCGCGGCTCCGCTGACGTCACCGACTCCGTAATAGGCCCACTTCGGCGTGATGACATCAGTTCCCTTTTTTCCGTGTCGTCGATGCTAACGGTTTTAGAGGGATCCTCTGTAGCTGTTTAGTAACTGTGTTACTGTTTGTTTCTACTGGTGTCTTTTTGCTTCTTTGTCTCCTGTCGAGATGTCCTCGAAGAAGACCGGGTTCAAGCTGTGCGGAGAATGCGGGAAGATGATGTCGATCACGGACCCGCATGAGGATTGCATTTGGTGCCTGAGTTCGGACCACAATGTTCAATTATGCTCTTCATGTAAGAAGATGAACCCGAAGGCTCTTCGTGAAAGAGAGGCAAAGCTTCTGGTTGCCAAGTTAAAAGGTAAAAAGGAGAAGAAGTCATCGAGGTCACGTTCAAGGTCGAGAACGAGGTCGAAGTCTCGCACGGCGTCGCCTTCGAAGTCTTCGTCGTGGCATGCTTCTAGATCAATAACAAAGAAGCACAAGAAGAGAAGGCATGAATCTCGACATCACTCAGGGAAGAATTCGGATTCGAGACCCAAGTCGCCAAGTAGGAGACGTCGTAAAGAGTTATCCCCTTCTCCAGTTGTGGATCCGGTAGGTGAGGTTTCGCCGGTGGAGTCGCCGGAGCATTCACCGGCTCCGGTTTCGAATCCCTCTCTGGCGCTGTCTTGATCTCCAGTTCGAGTGGAAGAAGAGGCTCCCTTGCCTGAGGGTTCGGCGACACCGGCTCAACGACCCAAAGAAGAGGAGATGAATCCGGTGTCTCCTCGAGGGCAACCTGTGGGTCCATACCCACCATTTCCAGGTCAAGACCCTACACAGTTTTTAAACACGATGTATGGTGTCTATTCGAGAGCTATGCACCCCTCTAGAGCACCGGTAGGTCCCATGGGTCCTTTGGCATACAACCTGGGAGTTCCCCAGTCTAATGCTCCAGCTCCATTTATGCCTTTTATGCCGGTGCCTTGGCATTTCTCGGCGCCGCCGAGGTCTTCGACGCCGATACCTTCGTCACCGGCGCCGGCCCGACCTCGAGAGCATCGACCTGTGCGAGCGGGCTTCATCGGAGTCGATCGCGGATCCGCCGACGCCGCTCTTAAAGGAGAGGTCGAGGCGTGATGCTCAGCGTCTTCTGGGAGAACAGAGGTAAAGAGAGGCTGAGGTTGAAGAAGGTGAGCTGCAGGATGATTACTTTGATGACCTGGGGAAGGCTAGCGGATTGGAACTATCTCCAGACTGGGAGCTATCCTCTGTCTCGGATGCCCCTCAAAGGACGTTGCACCATGCCATGTGGTCATCAGAAAGGCAGCAGAGCTTTTGAATATAACTCTGCCTACTGCTGAATTCAAATCAAATTTGTTAACAGAAGTCCTCCATTCCCCTTCTTCTGTTGTGGAGCCTATGCTTCCTTTCAATGAGGCTTTGACGAACCTATTTTGGAAGTATGGAATAGACCTCTCACGGCTCCAGCTGTTGCTAAAGGTGTTGCAAGGAGATACAGGGTGGCGCCTGGTGACCCAAACTTTTTATCATTGCACCCTTTACCGGAGAGCTTGGTAATACAGGCAGCCTGTTCAAAGAAATCTGTGGGAGCTTTCCCTCAGGTGCCTGGGGACAAAGAGTCGAAAAAGCAGGAGCAAACTGCTAAGAAAGTGTTTTCATCGGCCAGTATGGCTCTTAAGTCAACAAATGCCACGTGTCTCTTGGGGAGGTATATACATGCCTTGATGGACTATTTAAGTCAATTGGCCTCTAAGATTCCAGAAGAGAACAGGAAAAAATTTCAGGAAGTGTTGGCTGACACTCAGGCTGCTGCACGGCAAGTCATACAAAGTGGACTAGACACTGCTGACTAGGTGGCAAGAGTTATGGGGACTTCAATTGCTACAAGAAGAGCAACCTGGTTGAAGTCTTCTGAGTTCTCTGCGGACGTCCAAGCTGCTTCATTAGATCTGCCCTTTGATGGCTCAGGTCTTGTCGTGTTTATATCTAGGACCCTAATTCAATATTCCCGATTTATGCCCTTGTGAGGTTATAATCAATAATATCCTGATAAAGGCATAAGAATCAGATCCATATTCAGTAAATAGCCCATGCAGTCCGAAGCACAGCACGGCTACTCCCATCGACTCCTAGAAAACACAACGCGTTCTTTAAACAAACCAAGCCTCCAGCAGCCCGGGAAAATCCCCCCTGCTTTTGTTTTGATTTGAACAAGAACTCCTGAAGTCCAGAAAGAACGGTTAGTTCTTAGTGACGTCTTCTGTCCAACCTTACGTCAATCCCGGCATCTTCCAGGTATAAAATACCAACAGTTGCCTTAAGCAAACACACGGTGGTTTGGAGCAGAGCGGCTATCTACTTGCCCGAGAGCCCAGCTGATGCAAGAGCCCACGGAAGACGCCCCTCCTGTTTGACGCACTCAGAGAGACGCTGTCTTTTTCTCCAGCCGAGAAAATCCAGCTCCGGTGTTTCCAGCCTACTCTTGCGGGTGGCTGGGATATCGAGTCCTGAAGAAAGAGATACCAGACCTCCCACATTCTATTACCAAGGTACGGAGCTGACTAAACCCTTAAGAGAATTCTTGATGCAGATTCTTGGCAAAACTATTTTAACCAATTTAACTTAAACTGCTACTTACTCATCCCTTCCCATGTATTAGGCTTAGGTCAGGTACACCGGGGTAGGCTTAGTTAGAAGCACCAGTTGAGTGCGTTAGTCAATGTATTTTTGTATGTATATATTTTATCCATTTTAAAGTATCATATGGCTAAGAAACCATATCAATGCTTTTACAGTATTATTTCATAATACTACTTTTACTGTACGCACTTCACTTTACTTTAAGTATTGCAATTGTGGCAATTCATTTCTCTTGCATGAGAAAGAAGGCTGCTCAATAAATAACACCTTTTATTGCAAACGCCCGTCTCTCTATTTCTCTGCACTCTGGTGCAACTAAGTATGCACAGTTGACTGAGCAAAATAGCTGTCTATTGTTTTCACACGACTCTAGAGATACACTCTTATTCTGAGGGAGCAAAGTTGTCATGTTTATGCTGTTGTCGGAAACTGAATCCCTTCTTGTCTGAGCCAGGTAAGTTTATCCCTCCATATTCATTCAAGAAAGTTTCCAGTGACCTCTAAGCTAGCTGACGCAAACCTAAATTAAGTGTAACATAGTCAGTAGAGACCTAGATGACCTCAGTCCTACGTCTACACTACTCTTTATGTTATTACAATGCGCAGAGCCTATTGGGAAAATAGGAACTACACTACATGGCGCCCAACCTTTGGTAAGGCGATAATCTAACGCAAGACACTAGAGTAACTCAGTCATGCTTTTTCACACAGAACCCCTTTTTCCCGTAAAAACTCCAAAAGACGTCTGGAGTGGGTGAAAGGTTAATATCCGCCGAAACTTAGTAGGATGAGAATCCTATGTATTAGTTTTTGGTTTGATCAACGTTGAAGGATACAGTGTTCCAAAATATTGTGCACCTAATCTTTGTTTCCTTGAAACTCGATCTGCAACAGAAAACTTTCAGTCAGTAAAATGTCAGAAAGTGATGAAGAGAGAGAAAGAGAAGCCTTAGGAGTTCGACTCTTAGAGGAAGACACAACCCTCCAAGAAAATGACCCGAGTGTTATAATCATTCTGGTCAATATAAGAAGAACTATAACTCTTAAACTTATGGAAAACGGACTGACACCACGAGGTGGTACAGTCATATTCGTTGTAGGGGCACATGAATATCGGCAGACAGAGGTATTCTATTCATGTATACATTTTCCAGCAGCACACGCTGTGACAAAAGACTTCCACTATTACAAAATAGAGGAACCTCCGGATGAATACACTCCTTTCGAGGACGTTGAAATCCCACTAAATTACCAAGAGCACCTGCTCTGGTTTAATGGCGCCCTAAAACATAATAATCACATCACCAGGCTCGGTCCGCTAGGTAGACCAGAAGCAACGGGGCCGGTCCTATGCAACTATGCAACACACCCAGACTACGAAATATTGTGAAGCAAAGAACTCCCAGTTAAACAAAAAGAATTAACAAAGGCATATAGAGAATTAGTTCAATTGGGAAGGGATGATCTAAAGAACCTCCAGAAATTGAAGGAAACAGATATAGCAGACCAACCATTTGAACTTGCCAGAATCATAGAAAAATCCTATGTAGAGCTAAGAAGAGATAGTTTGGGTGGGAAACCGGTAAAACCCCAACTGACTGAAAATCCTGAAAAAATATTTATTAAAAATAATTTAAGAACTCCAAAAAAGAGCTGGGATGGTAATAAACAATCCACTCCCAGGGAAAAACACTTCCAGTCCAGAGGAAGGCCTCCTCAGCGGAGAGAGAGATCTCCAGGCCGAGAAGACAAGTCTCCCCAAAGGGAGCCCTCTGAAAAAAGATATAACCTTAGAGATAGGGATAAAATAAGAAAACCTGACAGATATCAAGATGTTGATACACGTCCCTCTCGATCCTTCTCACTCAATCTTTCTCGATCTTCGTCACAGAAATCGGAAAGAAGAGGACGGTCAGAACACAGAGAAGAGCATGTCGAGTCCAAAGACAAGGAACCTGCTCATCAAAGTAAAAAAATTACAATTTACCAGAAAGAAGGTAGCAAGTATTAAAATTAAACATGTCAAGAATTCTGAGGACACAACTGAAAAACAGAGAGTGGGCACAGACAATGCTAGACAGCGCAGCAGAAGTGACCATAGCTCGCAAGATCCTGATGAATCTTCTGGAGACAGTGGACACGAATGAATGCATTCAGGTGGAAACTGCAGACACACGAGTTAGTGTGCCCCATAAACTATATGAAATAACATTACGTATAGAGGGAGATAAAACTAGGAATATAAAAGGCCTCTTTTGGGAAAAACTTTCAAAAGGCTATGACATTCTGTTAGCTGAGAAAGACTGGCCACCAGAGTTTGTCAGGGAGTGCCCTCATGGCGAAGAAATGATTATGCCTGCCTTCTCGAATCATATCCCGATTCATAAAAAATACACATTGGCAAGAAAATGGGCAGTGGCCCAAGCTCCTGCTTTATACAAAAATCATGTAGGATGGGATGACGATTCACGCCACCACAAAATCCAGTTAAAAAATCAGTCCACTGCACAAAGGCAGTACCCAGTTAAACAAGAAGCTAAAAAGCAAGTCAGGGAGATCTTAGCTCAACTTGAATACCAAGGGGTGATCGAAACATGCACCTCTCAAATGAACAATCCTTTGTTTCCTGTCTCCAAGCCAGACGATTCATATCGTCTAGTTTTGGACTACAGACACCTTAACTCCTGTAGTAAAACATTTGCAGTACAAAACTCACATAGTGCAGCACTAATGAATTACATTGTGCTCAAAAAATATAAAACATTAGAAATCTCTAATGGATTCTTCTGTCAGAACATTGAATCTGAAAGCAGGTATTTGACCGCTTTCTCAATAATGGGATCGCAAAAACAATTTTGCCGACTCCCACAGGGATTCAAGAATATCCCAGGATTATTCTCATCAAGGGTACCAGAGTTACTACAAATATATGATGATGAGGCATTATCCTATGTCGATGACATCTATCTCACAGAGGATGACCTGGAGACTCACTTAAAAAGGTGACCATAATACTTGGGTTTGCGTCAGAGGATTACAAATTTAACGTCAAAAAGTCACGAATTGCCCATCTAACTGTCCTATTTTTAGGATATGAATTATGAAGTGAAGGCAAAAGCCTGGCAGACAATTTCTTAGAGAAATGTGCTGTACTCCAAGCACCAAAAACGCTGAAGAATTTACAATCAATACTAGGTTTCCTGAATTTCGTAAGAACATACATTCTAAATTATGCAGAGAGGGTTAAACCGCTCTATGAATTGATAAGACCAGATTTCAAACAAATCAATTGGACTCCGAAACACACAGAGATTTTGAGATCATTGCAAACAGACATGTTAACTAAAACAAAATTACAAACTCACGAAAACATAAGCAATCTTGTAATCCGAGTCATCCCAGGAAGATGCGGATTCACATACCTGACCTCTAATGAGGGAGAAACGGTACCTATAGCTTACAAATCACATTTGTACACTCAAGCTGAAATGAAATTCAGCTCTACAGAAAAAATTCTGACTGCAGTTCAAACTGCTGTAGCAAAAGAAAGAGCCCTTGCACAAGGTAAACGAATAATAGTCATTTCACCGGTACCTGCCTTAGAAGCAGTAACAAATGCAAGCATACCAAATGCTAAAGCATTACATCCGAGATGGATACAATGGGTTAATTATCTTGCTGCAACAGACGTAGTATACGAATTTGATCCTAATTTAAAAACACTACAGAAGACGTGAAATACTACTTTGACCCAAAACTGAAAAAACTAGATGATCTAGTATATGAACGAGAATATCCTCTGCCAGCTGAAATTCTGCCTCTAGAACAATATACCTGCGTAATCTATATGGACAGATTCGCACAACACTACGATGTAGAAAAGAAATCCTACGATGCAGCTTGTGCGATTGTTAAAGGTCGCTGGCGCTCTGGTAAATTCAAACCAATGATTACCAAAACTGAATCACTCAGGAAATGTTCAGCTCAGCGAGCTGAAATAAGAACTTTAAAGATGGCGCTTGAAAATGCCGATAGCGAATTCCCCACACTAATAGTGTGCGATTCGTATTTCTGCGCAAATCATACAACAGTGACATGCAGACATGGATCAAAAACGGTTACAAAGATGACACAGGTGCCACAATAAAGCATAAAACGCTTTGGGAACAAGTAGTTCTTGTAAAGAAAGAACTACGAAAGACTCACGTGATACACGCACTGAGTCATCGACGTGATGGCGTTCACGTTGCAGGGAATTCATTGGCTAACAGCCACAGCGGAAGCGGTTCAACCGGCTCCCGTAGCAAGGGAAAAGCGTTCAGAAAAACAAATAGATGGAGAAACCATGTTGGCAGTAAAAGCCTCATTAAAAGGCGATTTTGCAGCATTACCTCTCAACAATCCACTCAGTAATACATACATAATTGATGCAAACTCCGTTCCGTTTGCTCGAATCCCTGGAGCGGGGGATAGAGTAATTCCAAACACGAAGCAGAGAATCTTCTTGCTACAAGAAGCTCATATGGGGTTGGGTCTGAGGCACCAAGAGATGCTGAAATCTCTGATGGAACTACAATCGGAGTACTGATGGCCGGGAATGAGCGTAGATATCTACAAATTTGCAAAAGATTGTGAGGACTGCAACAGAGATCGCAGTTGTGAACCGGACCACCCTGTAGCCCAGATACCACTATTAGATAGCATCAGGCTGTCTATAGCGCAGAAATCCAGTCGGAGAAATGCGTCCCATAATTAATAAAGACTTAATTCACTTAGAAATGTGGCCCCAGCACTCGGCTGACGCCAGAACTGTTATAAAAGATTTGCGAGTCTTTATCGGCACATACGCAATTGGCATGCTACATTCTGATCAGGGTCCTGCGTTTAGCTCTCGAGCTTACAAAGAGGCCATGAACAGCATGGGCATCGCATTGCGGTACTCTTCTCCCTTCCATCCTGAGGGAAATGCAGTTGTGGAAAGAAAAAACCGGGACATAAAGCAATCTATAACTGCGAGGGTATTAGGTTCGGGTGATGGGTGGGTCAAACATTTAACAAGTGTCCAACGTAGTCTTAATAATCTGCCAAGAAATTCTCTAAAAGGTCTCACTCCATACGAACTATTGTTCGGAACTAGAATGCTTATTCAGGATCATGATAGTCACACTTCAGTGGTAGAAGAAAAATCCTTTGATATCAAAGATCGTGTGGCTGTTTTACAGGATTTAAATGAAACGAGAAAAAAACCTGAGTAACATAAAGTTGAAACAATAGCCGACAGCCACTGAAGAAAAACCACCTGTCCCAGCAAGACCTGTCTGGATTCCAAAGATTGGGGATCTGGTCAGAGAAAAGATCGCGGTAAAGAAGGAATTTGGGCCTTCTTACAGAAAATCAGTACCTGTCTTAGCTATCAGCGGAACAAGATCAGTTGTACTACCGCCCCTTGCTGGTAAAAGGGAGAACAGAGTTGTATCCATCGACCTGGTAAAACCACAATCATGTAGCCAATAATAAGTAGTAGGCCAAGTGGACTCTCTAGAAATAGCAGAATACCGAAATTTGCTACAATCCAAGAGGCTCATACTGAGAGACTAATCGCATTTGATAAACCTGCAGTGAATAACAAAGGACTATGCAATAATGCCATGGAACTGGTGCCTCTTGAAACCCAAATTACAACCGTTCGTCAAGAAACACCAGCCTACAATGATGTAGCCTCTGACTATGCTAATGAAAGAATGAAAAATGCAAAAGCAAATGAAAATCCGAAAAAAATTCCAGCAATTGACAGAACTGCATCTGGCTACTTTATCAATTTCGACGACTTCTCTGAAGATCCAAGCGAGCATGAAGAAATGCCTCCAACAAAAACTTTCAAAGACAAATTAATTGAACATTCTCACCAACTAAATGAAACATATCTGATTTCACCATGGATTGAATTATGGATTGTGTTAGGTGTACTTACTCTCCTGCTTTGGCTCATCATGGTTCTCTGTTTGGGAAAATTCATTGATGGAGAATATAGTACAATGGACACAGCAAGTCAGAACATCAACTTGGTCCTAAAGCCTCACACATCCTCCCACGTCGAGAAAAGAGAACTGTCATCTGTGAACATCTCAGCCAATCTAATACCCGGTGGGGTAGCATGGGACAGAACTGATTATAAAAATAATTGCGTGACCCTTAACTGAGCAACGTCCCCTGGTCACGGCATGAAACCCATTCACTGGGCTGAAAAAGTTCCACAAATGTATTCCAAAACAAATTCTTTTCTGATATCTTAGTGTTTATTTTTTCATATTTTTCCAAAGTTGCTTCATCAAAATCAAAAATCAACGATCCAGCCTTATGAAAATTACTTTTTTTTACGTCCAATGCATTTCGGCTACATGCTAGCCTTCATCAGGGACTGGATTCAGTAACGTTGAGACAGCGCGCCCGTAAGCCGCTTCACGAAAGTATTTTGTCAATTTTTTTACAGAACTGATTATGACATTTTTGGCCGGGTTGAACTCTTGAAATATCCTCATCAGTTCAAGGTTTCATTAAGTGACTTTGTGACACCAAGTACATTCTCTGATGATTGGGACTTTGAAAACATAAATAATATGATGTCAGATTTAGTAATGTCAGCAAAATTTATAGAACATGATTACTTACTGGGTTCATCGAATTATGAAGTTATACTGTTATAACCATTATGGTGATCACTATTTGCATAACACTGCTCAGCCTAGAAATGTTTTATCTTATAACCAGTGGGTACACTGTCCAACTCCACCAAAAGGCAGTTCGAAAACATTTTATGAGAAATTCCAGTACTTCTCAGGGTTTAATAACAGTGATCCAGAAACGTTTTATTTTAAAATGTAAAGTAGAACAGGAATGAAAACAATGTTGACAAATACTAAACTGATTTAGTATTCTGAAACATTTTATGACAAAATGTCTACATTTAGTTTCGAATTTTGGAAAAACACCATTGAAACAAAAACGATCTGGGGTTCCAAAGATTGGCAAGTACAAGGCCTAGAAGCATTATTTAGGGCCTGCATGATCCCAGATCAAATGATATTCTTGAATGACACAATTCAACAAACAACTTGTCTTGGCTTAGCTAAGATAAAAGACTTAAATACACCGTCTATTCCGAAACCCATGACTGATAGTGACAGCACTACAGATGTGGAGATAGACGTATCCCATATTTTACATCAAAACAGAACACATCCTGATCGGAGAAAGTGGTTGATTTGGCCAACAGACACGAATAACTGTCAAGATAGATTCCTGAACAAAATACAGGGGTTCAGAATGACCAGACCAGACCCTAGATACTCCCAGAGACAACATCCAGGGATAGTTACAACATCAGTGTAGGGAAACTTTGCCTTGAGTAGCTAGAGAAATCCACACTGGCTGAAATTAAGCAACACTTGACTTTACTTAAAGACTGTGCTGACTTGCGTGATTTCATATTGGGAACACGCAAACAGCGTCAAAAACGTTTCATAGCGGCCGGTATGTACGCTGCGTACAACGAAGCATGGAAAGTAATGCAAATTGAAACAGCAGAAAAAATACGAGAAATTGATCGTATACATTTGGAAAAATCACTTTCTGTTGTGGACAATGGGTTAACGACTCTGTCCTCCAGAATATATTCATTGGACAGCATTGTATAATCTGCTTTTGATATAATAGAGCAGGACTTACTAATGTTACAACATGGTCAGTCTCAATTACGTTCTATTGTACAGCTTGGTTGGACGTTGCAAAATCTGCGTTCAGGCTACATACCATGGCGTTTAATCAACACAACGTCATTATTCGGTATCTTTAACCTTACTGATAAACAAATCAGTTTGGCACAAAAAGGAGCAGACTATACGATTCTGAGCATTGAAAAACTCAAGAGATTACCATTGACAATGTCAGAGAGACCTGTCATTGAATGGATAATACATGGAACGATTACAAGTCCGATAACAACTTTCCAGTTTAAATACTGTCAAGAGTATATACCTGCAGGCCAGTATGAAAGGTTGGGTAAAGATTACATCAAATCAACCTGGGATTTACCTTATACACACAGATGTTATAGTGAAGGGAACAAGGAGGTATTCCTTAGTGTTAAAAATTGAAGGGTCTTCAAATAACCTTTCATGTCTCCTGCATGGCACGCCTGCAAAACGGATAGAGCCATTTTTTAGACCACTTTCTAACGGCAGTTACGTTTTAATAAGTGACCACAGCTGTTGTGGCATGCTGCCAGGAAAAGCCTATCTGTCAATTGTAACTTCCAGGGCCGTTTGCTGTATACAAGTATTGTATCCACACAGCAATCCAGATATGGGTGCTGCGTTATGGCCTCGGTTGAATATCTCTTCTATTCAAATTTACACTTTAAGCAGATTAAAGTCTATTCTTTTACAGACAACTGTGCCTTTAACGTCATCAAAAGAAATGTATGATCTGCAAGTGGCAAGGACATCGGCAGAGATACATTCCCTTTTATCGACAAAGTGCCCCGTGCATTTCGTAGAAATATTAAGCCAAATCTTAAACATGTCTGATACCTTTGGCATCGCACATTTATTTAAGACCATTTTTTGTTAGCACCCTTTGAAACAGTTCTGGGCATCTTCCCGAATTTTGTCCATTCTGTTTTCGGCGGCCTACCCTTAATCTTGGGACTCGTGGCAGCAATTTTATTTTTGCTCCTTCTGCACCGATATGGCAAGCCGATCCACAGACAAGACTCTAGCAATGATGGAAAAAACGATCCTAGCAATACGATACCGAGACCGTATCACTAAGGTCCTCGGATTGGCCTGGCTAAGAGATCTGAGTACAACCTGGTTTCTTTCATTCAGACCGATCTGGCAAGATTGCATCATACCTGTGCTTCGATGTCTGCTATGCGGAGAAGAATGCGTGTTGGACGTCTGTCTTACACTACAATCAGCAGTACCAATGGATATCAATACTTTGCTAGGTCCTGCAACGACTCATGCATCGTGTTGTCCCCAGCGGCTACCGATTCTGATGACGGCATTCGTTGAGACTTCACCACTACGATTAGGTAGCGGGGAGGTACGAGAGGAAAGCAACACTAACCAGGTACAGCCTTCTGTGAGCATTGCTGATCCAATCATTGATGATAGCAATCACGCGGAGAACTGCACAGTTGCAGTATTTTCGAACTTGGTCGAACTTTCACCTGACGTTGTAGACCAATTTTTTGCGGGTTTGTCTGAAATAATGTTCTCTCCAGTCAACGAGAATAACTCTTAAAAAGACAATGAGCACACAGCGTTCCCTGAACTCTGAATTCGGCCTTCAGTTTTGAAAAACAAAACTACAGAAAATATTTGGAACTATTTTTTTCCCCTGAAAGCGAAATAATTTTTGTTCAGTTACCAAAATATTTACCTTTTTTTTTGGCACATGGTACTCTGCTTAAAGTAGAACTATTCTTAGAGAACAGAGCTTCTATTTTAGGATACTAAAGACAATATTTTACCTCAGCCTCTAGCACATATACACTATTTTGTATAAATATGTGATGGAATGGTCTCGACCTTCTTTTCTATATTCAGAGCCGTTTCATGTGTAATTTTCGCAATTCATTCAGCTGATATATATATGCATTTATCTGAATGATGATACTGCTTGAAAAGCGTACAGTACCGAACACTAATTTTCGTGTATTTACCTTATACCATTTCAAATGCGAAATATGTATTTTGGGGTGGGTCGGAAAACACACATGCATCTGTGAATGTTTACTATTGCTTAGTTTTTAGTAATGATGGACATCAATCCTTAGAGTGGGTGGCGTGTTTATATCTAGGACCCTAATTCAATATTCCCGATTTATGCCCTTGTGAGGATATAATCAATAATATCCTGATAAAGGCATAAGAATCAGATCCATATTCAGTAAATAGCCCATGCACTCCGAAGCACAGCACGGCTACTCCCATCGACTCCTAGAAAGCACCACGCGTTCTTTAAACAAACCAAGCCTCCAGCAGCCCGGGAAAATCCCCCCCTGTTTTTGTTTTGATTTGAACAAGAACTCCTGAAGTCCAGAAAGAACTGTTAATTCTTAGTGACGTCTTATGTCCAACCGTACGTCAATCCCGGAACCTTCCAGGTATAAAATACCAACAGTTGCCAGTGGTTTGGAGCAGAGCGGCTATCTACTTGCCCGAGAGCCCAGCTGATGCAAGAGCCCACAGAAGCCGCCCCTCGGGTTTGACGCACTGAGAGAGACGCTGTCTTTTTCTCCAGCCGAGAAAATCCAGCTCCAGTGTTTTCCGCCTACTCTTGCGGGTGGCTGGGATATCGAGTCCTGAAGAAAGAGATACCAGACCTCCCACATTCTATTACCAAGGTACGGAGCTGACTAAACCCTTAAGAGAATTCTTGATGCAGATTCTTGGCAAAACTATTTTAACCAACTTAACTTAAACTGCTACTTACTCATCCCTTCCCATGTATTAGGCTTAGGTCAGGTACACCGGGGTAGGCTTAGTTAGAAGCACCAGTTGAGTACGTTAGTCAATGTATTTGTGTATGTATATATTTTATCCATCTTACAGTATCATATGGCTACGAAACCATATCAATGCTTTTACAGTATTATTTCCTAATAATACTTTTACTGTACGCACTTCACTTTACTTTAAGTATTGCAATTGTGGCAATTCATTTCTCTTGCATTAGAAAGAAGACTGCTCAATAAATAACACCTTTTATTGAAAACGCCCGTCTCTCTATTGCTCTGCACTCTGGTGAAACTAAGTATGCACAGTTGACTGAGCAAAATAGCTGTCTATTGTTTTCACACAACTCTAGAGATACACTCTTATTCTGAAGGAGCAAAGTTGTCATGTTTATGCGGTTGTCGGAAACTGAATCCCTTCTTGTCTGAGCCAGGGAAGTTTATCCCTCCCTATTCATTCAAGAAAGTTTCCAGTGGCCTCTAAGCTAGCTGGCGCAAACCTAAATTAAGTTTAACATAGTCAGTAGAGACCTAGATGACCTCAGTCCTATGTTTACACTGCTGTTTATGTTATTCCAATGCGCAGAGCCTATTGGGAAAATAGGAACTACACTACAGTCTTTTTGGGAAAAAGGCTGATGCAGCTTTGGAGAGGTTTCAAGACAGCAGGGCTACAGCCAGATCTTTGGGACTACAGTCCAGAGGAACTGTAAACAAACGATATAGGGGCTTTGGAAGGTCCTCCTTTGGTCCCTTTAAACAGTCTCAACAGCAGCAGCAACAACAACAACAAAATCCACTGTATAAGACATACAGGGGTAGGCAAAGAGCTCGTCCTCGAGGATGTCAAGTCTCCTGCTCCTCTTCCTCTTCCTCAAACCAACCCCCTCCAACCCCAGCAAAGCAGCCCTGGACCCGCCATTCCGGATCATGCAGGTCCTGTAGGGGGTCGGCTTAACTATTTTCTACGGGATTGGGAATCGGTCACTTCAGACCTTAGGGTTCTCAATCTTGTGGAGAATGGGTATGCACTTCCCTTTCGGGAATTCCCTCCGAATTATCCTCCTTGTCAAGGGTTTTGCTCAGAGGACCACCTGCTACTTCTGCAGGAGGAAGTCCTGACGTTGTTAAGAAAAGGTGCGATAGAGGTGGTTCCGGAGCAGGAAAGGGGTCAGGGATGCTACTCCCGGTATTTCCTGATTCCCAAGAAGGATGGCAGACTTTGTCCAATCCTGGACCTCAGGGTCTTGAACCTTTTCTGAAGCAGGAGAAGTTCAAGATGCTCACCCTTGCGCAGGTTCTTCAAGCGCTGCTGGTAAAAGACTGGATGGTGTCGATTGACTTGCAGGATGCGTATTTTCACATCCCAATCCTGAAGTCACACAGGAAGTATCTTAGTTTTACGGTGGGTTAGCAACACTACCAGTTTGCGTTCCTTCCGTTTGGTCTTACTACTGCGCCTCGAGTCTTCACCAAGGTGATGGCTGTAGTAGCTGCACATCTCAGAAGGTCAGGGATTCCAGTATTCCCTTATCTGGCTGATCAAAGCGGAATCTCCAGAGAAAGTGCTTCATCATCTGCAAGTCACAACTCAGTTGTTGTACAGGTTGGGTTTTTCGATTAATGTACCCAAATCTCACCTGGTGCCCTCCCAGCGCAACCTGTTCATAGGTGCGGTACTGGACACGACTGTATGTCGAGTATTCCCTCCACCTCAAAGGATTATCGACATACAGGAAATTATTCCTTTATTTTACAATGGAGCGGTCGTTCCAGTCCTGAAGGTCCTTCATCTGCTCGGTCTGATGGCTTCTTGCATTCTGTTGATCATCCATGCACACTGGCACATGAGGGCACTCCAGTGGTACCTCCGCAGGCAGTGGTATCAACACAACTGAGATCTCAGGGAGTCTGTGAGGATCTTCAGAGAAGCTGCGGCGGATCTGTCTTGGTGGAGTATGGAGGACAATCTGTCTCAAGGAACGCCTTGCCATCTGCCTCCATCGGTTGCCACAGTGATATCAGATGCATCCACTCTAGGGTGGGGTGCTCATCTGGGGGATCTGGAGATCAAGGGTCTTTGGTCTCCAGAGGAAAGATTGCTTCACATAAACCTTCTAGAGTTGCGGGTGATTAGTTTGGCGCTCAAGGCCTTCCTCCCTTCCCTTCGCGGTCAGTCAGTTCAAGTCCTGACGGACAACACTACCGCAAAGTGGTATGTCAACAAGCTGGGAGGAGTGGGGACGCAGTGTCTCTGCAGAGAGGCTCTGCGTCTCTGGTCCTGGGTTCAGGACCCTCAGATTTGTCTGATGGCAAATCATCTGGCCGGAGTTCTGAACGTACGTGCAGACAGTCTCAGCCGGCAGTTCTCAGCCGACCATGAGTGGAGGCTTCATCCAGAGGTAGTTCGTCACGTCTTTCAGACGTGGGAGACTTCTCAGGTGGACCTGTTTGCCACTCGAGAGAACGCTCACTGCCCGTTATTCTGCAGCCTCCAGTATCTGATGCAGGGAGCGTTGGGGGATGTGTTTCAGTTGAGTTGGGACTCACGACTCCTTTACCCGTTTCCTCCCATACCCTTGATTCCTCGGGTTCTGAGGAAGATACGCCAAGATCGGGCCCAAGTCATATTGATCGCCCCGGATTGGCCAAGAAGGGTGTGGTACACAGATCTTCTCCACCTCTCCTCGTGCCTTCTGCTCCATCTCCCTCTCAGGGCAGATCTCCTCTCTCAGATGGAGGGGCAGGTTCTACACCCCCGCCTCCAGACCTTACACCTTCATGCCTGGTGATTGAACTTGGCAATCTGAATTCCTTTTCTCTCCCACATGATGTGGTGGATGTCATTTTATCAGCCAGGCGTGACTCCACCAAGTCTATCTACTCTTATAGGTGGTCTAAATTTGTTTCTTGGTGTGGAGAGAAGTCCATCGATCCTTTGAGGGCTCGTTTATCGGACATACTTCAGTTTGCGCTTTCTTTGGCTCAGCAAGGGTTTGCTGTAGTTACTGTAAAAGGTTATCTTTCGGCATTATCGGCATTTCTCTGTTTGCCGGATCAGCCGTCTAAGATTTTTAAAGAGTCTTACGAATACATTTCCTCCTACTCCCTTTATTATGCCTCAATGGGACTTGAACCTTGTTCTTACTTTCTAGATGGGTTCACCTTTTGAACCTTTGCACAAGTGTCCCTTGAGATTGTTTTCTTTTAAAACGGTCTTCCTGATTGCATTTACCTCGGCAAGGAGGGTAAGTGAGATTCAAGCTTAATTCTAGGCCCCCATTGTGAGAAGTTGGCCGGATATATGATGCTCACTAGTTCTAGTGATCACCTTTTATCAGTCCAAACAACCCTAATGGTGATTGGTTGTAAGTCAACCTTATAGACCAGCTATCCTAATGGTAGCATGGACAAAGCGGTCTTAGGCCAAACTCTTTTGGCATGTGAAGCCAGCTGTTTTACCACATATAACCCCTTGAATACCAAATGAAAGGACACCACACAGGTAGTTATGAAAATAAACAAGATATTTATTAACTAACATACACCTCTGAACTCTTTATGAGATCAGAGGGCTAAGCACATGACAAGACGCAGGAAAAATACGTTAAGTTGCACGAGTTACAATGTTGCCCTAGTGGCGCAACAAACCATATACTAAGTAAATGGCATAAGGAAGTCGATTAAAGGAATGGAGCTGTCCAGAGGCTGTAGGATCGCTGGGACTACACTATCCTATCTTAGGTAAGTAATAGGAGGCCCACGGAACGCGCGTGTAGAGTGTGAACTCACACGCGAAATGCGTAACAACGTCTATGGACAGTACAGTTCAAGAAAAAGGTGAGTACGGACAATCCTGACTAGTTAGGACTAAAACGACTGTGGAACTGGACACTAGGAGAGTCAATCTACCCTTGAGCACCGAAATGCTCTTGTTACCTCACCCACGGGCTGCGGGTGCATAGGTGCGAAGTCGTGTCGGGTTCCGGCGTTGAAGTCTATGGAGCCTGAAAGAAAAGATGCTGCAGGCGACCAGGAGGAAGATGTCCGGTGTGATCCAAGGGTGGATCAGGAATGGTGAAGACCTGAAAGCAGAGGGGACAATGTTCAAAGTTACTAGCCAGTGACTGGGGTGGAACCAGGAATGGAACCAGAGGCTGTCATCGCGATCAGGTGAAGAGTGGACGCTTGACTCTGCAGCCACGTGGACGAGGTGGTGTCTTCGACAACCAGGATGGAGGCACCAGCTGTCCCACGCAGGCTCTCGCTTTCGGCGGTGTCGGATCCGGATTTGGAGTAAACAGGCCTTGGCAAAGGCAACCCACGCGGTGAGTGGAAAAGACGTCTGGTACGGACCAGGAGGGTCCGGGATGCCTATCTTTTGGAAGGAAGCAAGGGCCAGTCTGGAGCATCCAGACCAGTGGTGTTGATGTTGTGGATCTTCATCTAGGAGGCCACTAGCCAGCCGGCAAGTGACCAGACAACGCGTCAAGCAGCAAACAGGCAGAAGGGCCCCACACAGATCTCGTGGATGCTGGAGGGCTGATCTTCGGTGCAGGAGCTGTTCGGGGCTGGGGCTTCTCAGTCACCAAAGCACTTTGTCAAGGATACCTCAGAGGTCGTGCTGAAAGCGAAGTGCAGTTTCTCCAATATGGCCAGTCCCACGTGTCTCGTCGCACCCACGGATCTCAGCTGAGCTGCAGATGTAGGTAGAGGTCGGAGAGGTCTGGGAATCCGGGTCTCTTCGGGCTCTGAAGTCTGGATCCTCGAGGGAAGACGACAAAGTGAAGCCGCTGGACGCTGATGGTGCCTGCTTGAGCAGGGTGGACACTCCTTCCCCACAAGGGAGATTTCTTCAGTCTTCTTAGCAGAATGTCGAAGTCCAGAGTTTCTTCTTGCAGAATTTCAGTTCAGGATTAATCTGATTTGGAATGGGACCAGCTCCTACCTTTATCCTGCTAAAGGGGGTTGTACTATCACTCGGTCCCTCCTATGGGTGGGACCAGGAAGGGGGGTGGTTACACCCCCTATCCTTTGTCCGGTATCGCGCCAGAGCTGGGGCTGGAGTGCCCCAGCAACTGGTTTAAACCGGTGTATGCTCAAGGCACCTTGTGTGCCCCTGGCATGTCTCATTCCTTTCAGCCCGGTCCTACCTAATACACAAAATCCTGTCTGGGTGGTGCTAGAACCTACCAAGGCAGGAAACCCTTTGTCCAAGCCTCCCTCACTGGAAGGACTCCCAGCAGCAGGAGGTCAGACTTGTGTCTGTGGTGGCAGCATCCATTTTGTGACGCTGAGGCTCGAGTTAACTTTAACCGGGGTTCACAGTTAGGTACATGTCGTGTCCCTCTAGAAGGGTGGAATGCTACCCCCGTCGTCTGAATTGGCGAGGGGGTAGTATTCCAATTCGTATGGCACCTTACTCGACATGTTTTGATAATGCTATGCCAAAGTTAGCTATAACCGCAATGATTATAATGCACTTAAGAGTATATGGTATAGCGTTATCATGGAAACAGGTAAAGGATTTGGTTCCGAAAGCTGTAGACAGGCTCAGCTCATGCCAGAGCACTATCTCACATAATTCCAAGCACTCTGCCTCCAGGATTGTTAAGGCCTGCCAAGGGAGTGACTTATAGGAGTATATGTGTCCATTTTAGGTTTAGATATAGGTATACTATATCTAAAACAAAGGGTGATTACACCACCTTGGCCCAGCTGATTGATCCGCCAGTTGTGTCAGATTTGGAAGGCCAGCCAGGGTTGGCATAATACATGCTGCAGCCCCTGGTAGGCCTTGGGTTCACTTATGCCATGAGTACCTATGGTACACTGTACAAGGACTTACAAGAGTGACCCAATACCAATTGGTAAATGCACCAAAAGTACATGGATTCCATTTTACAGAGAGAGCAGTGAGCCTGGGGTCCTGAATAGCAGGGCCACAGGTCAACTAAGTTGAAAAACCAGCTAAACACCAGGCAAAAAGTTAGGGGCAACCATAGTCAGATATCCACCTTCCTACATACCCCCCCCCTCCCCACCCCCCCAAAACGAAAGGAGATAAGGCTATCCTTGACCAGGTAAGCCTATATTGCCTGAGTGGCCATATGAGGAGGTGCATGCACTGGCATGGTTACCCCCTATCTCATGGTCCACTAAGCAATCCCTCACCCTAAGGGTATCTGAGGGTCTCCACCATAGGGAATCTCTACCTGTGGTGTGTTTTGGCAAAGTAACAGGATGATGTTGGGATGGAGTACTGAAGTGAGACTCCACTAATGTTGGGCTCAACTTCCTCCAATCACTATCCACCATACATGCCTTTCTTTCCAGGACTGAGTTGCATTGTGCTCTCAGGGTCAACATCTGGCTACCTAAAGCTGGAGGCTGAGTCCCTCTGTTTGGCTTACTGGAGGGACAGGTCAGGTTTGGGGCCCTTAGGTCCAAGGTTCGGCTGTGCCCAACAGTGTCCATTTGTGGGAGGTCCCTAACTAAGTTTAAGGGGGATCCCTCAGGAGTCTGTTTTATTTTCACTTGGCTAGGTCTGCTAGCTTCAGTGCCCTTAATCTGCTGATTGGGGGGTTCTTTTGGACAGGGGCCCTTTGGGGTCTACCACTGGCCTCCTTGACCTCCACAGCCCTGGGTTGAATGAGGCTGGGTAGAGAGGGGCAGATTACGTGCTCCAGACTGGGTCCCACCTTGGAAGAGTCCACTGACATCAGAGGCTCTGCCAGGCTAGGCCTGACTACCTCTGGGGCAGTTTCTTCACAAGGGGTAAGATCAGTTCCCTGAGGAGGCTGATCCTTTCCTAAAGTCTGGTGGGATAGAGATTTCTCTTCCTCCTCAATGCTCTCGGTTTGAGTGGAGTGATCCTTAGTTTCAGGCTTCACAACACATGTATCTGTTTGAGTTTGAGCTGTGGCCATCACAACTCCACCAACCTTTTCAGGAAGGGACTCCGTTTGGGTATGGGCTGTTACCATCACAGCCTTGCCAACCTCTTCAGGGAAGGCATCTGTTTGAGATTGGGCTGAGACTGGCACAGCCCTCCTAACCTGTTCAGGGAGGACATCTTGAACTGGGGCTGTGGCCATCACTGCCCCAATAACCTTACCATGGAGGTTTACCATTTTAAAATGTATTTCTTGCTCTACCTCAGCCCAGGCTGAGATCTCTAAATCATTCCCCAGTAGGCAATCTACAAGCAAGTTTGATGACACTGCCACTCTCTTGGGACCAGTGACACCTCTCCAGCTGAGATTGATCACTGCCATGGGATGATCTCTCTGTACTCCATCAATGTTGGTCACCTCGTATGTGGCTCCAGGTATTAGTTGCCTTGAGAGGACTAGGCTCTCAGTCACCATGGTGATGCTAGCCCCTGTGTCTCTATAGGCCTCAACTTTTAGACCATTGATGCGGGGCTCCTGTCTGTACTTGTCCAAAGGGTTGGGACAAGCAGTGTCCACCTGAGTTCCCCAAGTATACCCAACCAAATTCTTGGGGGCACTCCCACCACCTGGGGGATTACTACTAGTAGTAACAGGAGGTGCTGGAGTATTACCTGGAGAAATATTTTCCTTATTGTTGGCCTTTGGGCAACTGCTGTCAGTTTTCCAATGGCCTACCTGTTTGCAGGCATGGCAATAAGGTTTTCTTTGGGTATTGGAATGATTCTGGGACCCACCCTTTTCAGAGGATTTTTGGGGCCCTGATGTGGTTTGATCTGAAGATTTATTCCCACCCTTCTCTTGAGGCTTGGTTGATTCTTTCTTTTGGTCACCACCCTGGTTCTTAGGCCTAATCCTGGTTCTGACCCATTTGTCTGCCCTCTTACCCAATTCTTGTGGAGAGGTCAGATCTGAGTCAATCAAGTGCTGATGCAACAACTGGTTCTGACAATTATTTAAGATTTGCTATCTCATAATTAGATTATACAATCCTGTGTAATCATTAACTTTACTTCCCAGTAACCAGCCTTCCAAAGCCTTAGTGGCACAATCCACAAAGTCAATCCAATCCTGAGCCTGATTTTTCTGGGTGTCTCTGAACATTAACCTGTACTGTTCAGTTCTTAGGCCAAACCCATCAATCAAGGCACTTTTTAGGACTTGGTAATCATTAGCATCCTCATCTCTAACAGTGAGGAGCTTGTCTATTCCTTTACCTTCAAAGGAGAGCCACAATATAGCTGCCCACTGACTCTGGGGTACCTGCTGTACTTTGCAGGCTCTCTGCAAATCAGTCATCCATTTGTGGAAGTCATCCCCTACCTTAAAGGGGGGCACTATCTTACTCCGTTTTCTGTTATCAAAACTCCTGTCTTTATCTCTAGGGATAATGCTGCCACCAGTGGGTTCTAACCCACTCAATTTCTGCTCTCTGGAAAAGGCAAGTTTCTCCTTGGCAAGGGCAAGTTCTTCCATCTCAATCCTCAGATGCACTTCCCTCATCTTAGCTTCATGCTCTCTTCTCTGAGGGGATGTCATCCCTCTCTGAGAAGATGCCTGAGAGACATGGGTGTGGATAGATCTGTTAGAGCCTCTGGAGTGAGACCTAGCTCGTCTATTCCCAAGGTTAGGCCTGCTTGAGGATGGGCCTGGGGCTCCCCCAGTTCCATTCTCATGTAGGCTTAAGTTGGCCCTGGTAAGTCTGCTGACCATTGTCTACCTATCCATCAGATGAGTCTCCATTCCCCCTTTTCCACTTCTTCAGTCTCAGGGAGGTTAGAGTCATCTTCTGCTGGGGGTATGCTTCCATCTGCTGGATTAGAGGGGCCTGTATTAGAAACCCTTCTGGCATCATATGTCTCTAAGAGACCTAACAGAAAAGGAAGGGTAGGGTTAGAACCCTGTTTCAGTTGCCTGGAGGTACACAATTGTCTCATCTCCTGGAAGCTGAGTGTTGCATATCTGGAAAGGACCTGTGGAGGGTCACTAACCACAAGGGGAGTCACTGTGTTCTCTCCTGTGGTAGACATGCTTTCTAGTGAGGTGTAAGTGGTGCACCTACCTACACTATAGGTTTTCCTACTGATCCCTCGCTAAGAGTTGTAGTCAGGGTGTGCTACTCCCTTTCTACTACAACAGCTGGTTCAGTAAAACTCGGAATATTTCTAAGCTTTGTTATATGTGCCTATGGTACCTTATGTGATCTTTCAAATGATATCTCAAGATTATATTTGGTAAAAACAACAGCAAGCTCATATCCCACCGCTGCCCACCAATGTGAGAATTTGGCCTGATATATGATGCTCTCAAGTTCTAGTGATCACCTTGTATCAGTCCAAACAACCCTTATGGTGATTGGTTGTAAGTCAACCTTATAGACCAGCTATCCTAATGGTAGCATGGACAAAGCAGTTTTAGGCTAAACTCTTTTGGCATGTGAAGCCAGCTGTTTTACCTCATATAACCCCTTGAATATTTATGAAAGGACACCACACAGGTAGTTATGAAAATAAACAAGATATTTATTAACTAACATACACCTCTGAACTCTTTATGAGATCAGAGGGCTAAGCACATGACAAGACTCTTAGGAAAAATATGTTAAGTTGCACAAGTTACAATGTTGCCCTAGGGGCGCAACAAACCATATACTAAGTAAATGGTAAAAGGAAGTCGATTAAAGGAATGGAGCTGTCCAGAGGCTGTAGGATCGCTGGGACTACACTATCCTATCTTTTGGTAAGTAATAGGAGGCCCACGGAACGTGTGTGTAGAGTGTGAACTCACACGCGAGATGCGTAGTCAATCTACCCTTGAGCACCGAAATGCTCTTGTTACCTCACCCACGGGCTGCGGGTGCATAGGTGCGAAGTCATGTCGGGTTCCAGCGTTGAATTCTATGGAGCCTGAAAGAAAAGATGCTGCAGGCGACCAGGAGAAATCCGGTGTGATCCAAGGGTGGATCAGGAATGCTGAAAACCTGAAAGCAGAGGGGACAATATTTAAAGTCACTAGCCAGTGTCTGGAGTGAAACCAGGAATGGAACCAGAGGCTGTCGTCGGGATCAGGTGAAGAGTGGACGCTTGACTATGCAGCCAGGTGGACAAGGTGGTGTCTTCGATGACCAGGATGGAGGCACAAGCTGTCCCACGCTGTCGGCGGTGTCGGATCCGGATTTGGAGTCAACAGGCCTTGGCAAAGGCAACCCACGCGGTGAGTGGAAAAGACGTCTGGTGCGGACCAGGAGGGTCCGGGATGCCTCTCTATTGGAAGGAAGCCAGGGCCAGTCTGGAGCAAGCAGACCAGCGGTGTTGATGTCGTGGATCGTCATCTAGGAGGCCACTAGCCAGCCGGCAAGTGACCAGACAACGTGTCGAGCAGCAAACAGGCAGAAGGGCCCCACGCAGATCTCGTAGATGCTGGAGGGCTGATCTTCGGTGCAGGAGATGCTCGGGGCTGGGGCTTTTCAGTCCTCAAAGCACTTGGTCGAGGATACCTCAGAAGTCGTGCTGGAAGCGAAGTGCAGTTTCTCCAAGATGGCCGGTCCCACGTGTCTCGTCGCACCTACGGATCTCAGCTGAGCTGCAGATGTAGGTAGAGGTCGGAGAGGTCTGGGAATCCGGGTCTCGTCGGCTCTGAAGTCTGGATCCTCGAGGGAAGACGACAAAGTGAAGCCGCTGGACGCTGATGGTGCCTGCTCGTGCAGGGTGGACACTCCTTGCCCACAAGTGAGATTTCTTCAGTCTTCTTGGCAGGATGTCGAAGTCCAGAGTTTCTTCTTGCAGAATTTCAGTTCAGGATTAATCTGATTTGGAATGGGACCAACTCCTACCTTTATCCTGCTAATGAGGCTGTACTATCACTAGGTCCCTCCTATGGGTGGGACCAGGAAGGGGGGTGGTTACACCCCCTATCCTTTGTCCGGTGTCGCGCCAGAGCTGGGACTGGAGTGCCCCAGCAACTGGTTTGAACCGGTGTATGCACAGTGCACCTTGTGTGCCCCAGGCATGTCTCATTCCTTTAAGCCCGGTCCTACCTAATACACAAAATCCTGTCTGGGTGGTGCTAGCACCTCCAAAGGCAGGAAACCCTTTGTCCAAGCCTCCCTCGCTGGAAGGACTCCCAGCAGCTTGAAGTAGTGTGGCTCACTGGTTAGAGGCGGCAGACCCGAGAGCAGAGGACGGCCCGGAACCAGGGTTAGATTCCCGGCGTGGCAGGTTTCTGGACCAGGGTCAGCGGACTCGATAATTCTCTCGCCTCGGTGCCCACTCTGATCAGCGATCACACTCGGCAACTCTGGGCATTAGCTTGCCTCATCTTCACTAACGGCCCCACCAGACCGCCGGGGATGCCTGGTCTCACCCTGGAGATACCCATTAAGGGACCATCTCTCAGGGAAGCCAGGAAGGGTTTCGCAGCGGTCGAAGCGCCTTGGGACCCTACGGGTAAGTAGTGCGCTATATAAATGCCAATACATTTACATTTACATTTACAGCAGCAGGAGGTCAGACTTGTGTCTGTGGTGGCAGCATCCATTTTGTGACGCTGAGGCTCGAGTTAACTTTAACCGGGGTTCACAGTTAGTTACATGTCGTGTCCCTCTAGAAGGGTGGAATGCTACCCCCGTCTCCAGAATTGGCGAGGGGGTAGTATTCCAATTCGTATGACACCTTACTCGACATGTTTTGATAATGCTATGCCAAAATTAGCAATAACCGCGAGGATTATAATGCACTTAAGAGTATATGGTATAGCGTTATCATGGAAACAGCTAAAGGACTTGGTTCCGAAAGCTGTAGACAGGCTCAGCTCATGCCAGAGCACCATCTCACATAATTCCAAGCACTCTGCCTCCAGGATTGTTAAGGCCTGCCATATGAGTGACTTATAGGAGTATATGTGTCCATTTTAGGTTTAGATATAGGTATACTATATCTAAAGCAAAGGGTGATTACACCACCTTGCCCCAGCTGAGTGATCAGCCAGTTGTCAGATTTGGATGGTCCAGCCAGGGGTGGCATAATACATGCTGCAGCCCCTGGTAGGCCTTGGGTTCACTTGTGCCCTGGGTACCTATGGTACACTGTACAAGGACCCAATACCAATTGGTAAATGCACCTAAAGTACATGGATTCCATTTTACAGAGAGAGCAGTGGGCCTGGGGTCCTGAATAGCAGGGCCCCAGGTCAACTAAGTCGAAAAACCAGCTAAACACCAGGCAAAAAGCTGGGGGCAACCATAGTCCGATATCCACCTTCCTAAACCCATTCTTGACCATTCATGCTGAACGAATGGTACTCAGGACCAGGGCTGCTTTTCTGCCTACAGTGGTGACTCCCTTCCGTCTTGGACAGTCTATTACCCTTCCTACCTTCTATCCTCCCCCCTCACCCTTCCAAGGAGAAGGAGAGACTTCACCGCTTGGACCCTAAGAGGTGGTGAGCTTCTACCTAGACAGAACCAGAGAGTGGATGACCAGCTCTCTGTTGGAGCCAGAAGAGGCAAGGCGGTGCCCAAGTGCACGCTGTCAAGATGGAATGTCTTGTGCATCAAGATATGCTACTCTCTGGCGGGTAAGGATCCACCTAAAGGTTTAAGAGCTCATTCTACTAGAGCAAGGTCTGCTACATCTGCTTTGTCTAGGTGTGTGCCTGTGGAGGACATTTGTAGAGCTGCAACTTGGGCCTCCCTCCACACTTTCGCGAAGCTTTACTGCTTGGATTCCAAAGTGAGGAGGGACGGCCACTTTGCGCGTTCTGTCCTCCAGGATTTTCTGGTATAGGAGAGTGGACACCCTCCTCCAGGAGAGGGGACTGCTGTGAGACTCTATTCACAAGGTGAGGAATCCACTGGCAGATGTATCCATCAGAAGAACAAGTTACTTACCTTTGGTAACGCTTTTTCTGGTGGATACAGAATCTGCCTGTGGATTCCTCACTGACCCACCCGCCTCCCCATTGTCCACTGTTCTATACCTATGTTAATGGCAATGTTTAAATGCTTATATGTTATTTTCAAAAGAAGTGTGTTATTCTTCTTGATTTGGTACATTGTCTTCACACTGTGTGTATTATCTTGACTATTGTAACTTGTTTGTTAGTAGTTTATTTTTTCTTTTGTCAGTGTACTGTGTTATTCTTTTGTCATTTTACTGTTAAATAGTACATTCTAAACAATGATTGTATCTTTTTAAGTCCAAAAGGGAAACAGAAGCTACCAAAGGTACATCCCAAACCAAGTGAGAATACGTCTCTTCCATTAACTAGAACCAGTTCCTCGACGTCCTCTCAAGGTAAGGAATTTCTATATCTCTAGGTTGCTATTTTGCAGTATCACTGAAAGATAAAACCTTGGTGAATACTTCAGAGCTCATACTTTACAGAATATTGTTTGTTTGAATTTTGTCTTGTCCAGCTGTTCTTTCTGCAGAGTCTTCTCCTTTAGAATATACAGACTGCTTCTAGAAGATTAAAGGGCCATGCTCCGGCACTCTTCTAAGTGTCATCATGCGGCTCAGTGTTGGCGTCTTTCTGATACAGATGTGCCAAACGTAGCTACATACAAGTACCAGACCTGGAAGATAACGTCTGTTGCTCACTTTCTTTACCTTTGTACATTAATCTGCAGCTTGCTCCCAACATTTACCTAGTCCTTGACAAGCTTTACTCTCCAGTTTATTTTGTTTGTGTTAAGGCGCTACTCCCCTCCTAAAACAACAGGGTTTGAGCCTTGTATAGGCTGTCGTGTACAGAGGTCTGACACAGATCTCCACAAGGTCTGCCACTACTTTTTGGGTTTGGCACACAACTCCTTAGTGCTGCGAGTAGTTCGCCTTTATGAGCCCAAAGGCGATTTGAGACCGCAAAGCAAACCTATTGTAGGAAGATGGCTAAAGTAGATAACACTAATTCTCTCATTTGTGGTATTGTGTGCGAGCAGTTGGGTTTATCAGAGTGTAGTGCTGAGCATTTGTTATACTCACAGAGACAAATTAAACACACTCAAAGGATAAATCAGAGCCCAAATTTAAAAAATAACACTTTTTTAATATATGTTGTAAAAACCAGAACTTTGTTGAAATGTAATTAGTGTTTTTTTATATCCATTTTTGCAGGTTAGTACATTTTTCAAAGTTAAACACCCTTTACGCACAGTGCAATCCTATGAGCATATAAAACATGTATTGATTACGGTGATTACAATCGGTTTCAAGGGTTCACCTTCTGGCTTTCGGGGTTGTAGTAGGCTAGGGTCCAAAGTACTGCCAACAGTGCTTTGGGAACGGCCATCAAGAGCACGGGTACCTCTACCTGGTGGTCTGCTGCTCTGGTTGAGCTGGGGAGCTGCAAGCCGGTGGAGTGGACTCTACTCTTCGGTGCCTACGTGCTGAAGGTGGGTAACTCCTCTATTCCAAGGGAGACTGTAGGGGATTTTCGAAATGCTGACAGGCTACACAAGGCTGTGGTATTACTCCAGTTTATAGTACGAGTCACTCTGTCATGATTGTTGAGAGTTGCAAGCAGGCAGGATTTTGCACCAAAAGTTAACAGTTATTCAGCAGTTCTCGCCAGGCACTGACTATTCTTCATCCTTATTGTCTTGATCCATCGAATCGGAGTTCTTGGTTTTAGGGGTTGTGAACGAAACATGTTACTATTAGATTCCTTACCTTAGAATATCGCCAGGCGTCAGACTGGATCCAGAAACTTTTGCGTAGCAGTACACTTGACGTCGGTAGGCGTCGTCTCCGGCTCCGCATCCGTCGTCGGCTTCGTTGGCGCCGTGTTGACATTGTTGGAGTACTTAGACGCCGCCCTCGCGCGCTGACGTCAGATCTTTTTTCTGCGCCAGCAAAACGCTGATCCGGAAAAAGTAGTACCCTTAGTCAATTTTTGACAAACTTTTTCGATCCTTTTTGAGCATTTTTCTCGAAGTCTATCGACTCGACGGTGCCGGTAGGGATGCCCGAGTTTAAACCCTGCGTCGACTGCAACCAACTGATGTCAGTTACCAACCCCCATCCCCTGTGCCTTCACTGTCTGGGCCCCGACCACGACGACAAGTCCTGCTCCGACTGCCGGGCCCTGACGTCCAAAGCTAGACGGGAGCGGTCCCGCAAGCGACTCGAGCTCCGGCAGTCTGCCCACGCCGCTCGAGGTCCCGGTCCGCCAGGAGGTCGAGGGACTGGTCGCGGGGTCGGAGTCATCACCTGTCTTTGGGTTCCTAGTCCTCAGGTAAGAGGCACTAGAAGTTGAGGAGGCATCATCGGTCCTCTGACTCCCCCGACACTCGCGGCCTGCTCCATACCCGCCGGTCCCTGGGCAGAACGCAGCGCCGGAGGAGATCGAGGCGTTCCTCACAGCCATGAGGTCACTCACTCCTCAGTCGGGTTCCACGGCGCCTTCGGGCCAAGGGTCCTGACTGGGTCCCCACGCGGGCCAGGTGCTCCGGCCCCGGTGCCCTCGGGTGCTTCGCCGTCCGCGAGTTCGGTCCCGACGCCGCAGGGTCCCGCTGGATCCGGATCCGGGCCGTCGCCGGCCGACCTTATGACCTCGCCGGTGCCGGCCCCCAGGGTGTCGCCGTCCCCTATCCCACCCTCGCTTCGGGTTCGACGTCGGAGCGGCGCTGCTCGGCGCCGTATTCGACGCCACTTGTAGATTTTTATTTCTATGACCCGGCCCCATCCTTTACACCTGAGTACCAGGTGATAGGTGACAAGGGGTAGTGGGAGGGGTCCGAGGACCCTCTGACACCTGAGTGCCTGTCTTCTCAGGACTGGGCAGGTGAGCTTGGGGATGCCAGTGGTCTGGACACTTCGCCTGACACTGGTTTTGTCTCCCCTCCTACCATGGCTACGGAGGGGGGGCGGCCTATAGTGTGGTGCTGACGCGGGCTGCCAAGGCTTTGGGCCTTGAGCTCCCTGTCGCGGCCATGAGGACTAACCTCCTCACTGAGGTCCTTAAACCGCAGGCAAGCTCGGCTGAGCCTCTGCTGCCGTTTTACAAGGCCTTGTCGGACGTTCTTCTGGGCACTTGTTCCAAGCCCACTACAGGTTCGTCCTTATATCGGAATGTGGCCAGGCGCCGGCTCCGGGTGACCCTTGGTTCCTGTCCACCCACCCCACCCCCGAGAGCCTGGTCATCCAGGCCTCCAACTCCCAGACCGCATTCCCGTCGGCTCCCCCCTATCGGCGATCCAAGAGGTACGAACAGTATGGTAAAAGGATGTTCTCCTCAATTAGTTTGGGGTTGCAGTCAGTCAACACCACGTGCCTCTTGGGCCATTACACCCACTCTCTGTGGGACACAGTCGCGAACTTGCTGCAATAATGTCCGGAGGGGGTCCGGACTAAACTCACCCAAGCCCTTGCGGAGGATCGAGATGCAGCGCGGTATTCCATCCATTGTGAATGAATGAAATGAAATGAAAGAAAATTTATAATGCGCAACTAAAACCCGAAGGCATCAAGGCGCCTATCAAAATAAATCACAAAGAAGGCAAAACAGAACTACAGGTATGCTTTAGCAAGTAGCCGGGTCTTCAGGGCCTTTCTAAAGAACTGCATCGTGGGAAGGGACTTAGTTTCTACAGGAAGAGCGTTCCATAATTTTGGTGCTATGGTAGAAAAAGCTCTGCCTCCCCATTTAACTCTGCGAATGCGTGGTACTGATAGCAGAGACTTGTTGGCGGAACGCAAATTTCTAGAAGGGCTGTAGGGGGCCAGGAGAGCACCAATCCCAGCTGACCTATTTCTCGCTAAGGCGTCATAGGTCAGACACATAATTTTAAAGGAAATCCTGTCTTCAATGGGGAGCCAGTGTAACGACTTTCTAGCGGAAGTGGCTGACGCACGTTTGGGTAAATCTAACACAAACTTGGCCGCCGCGTTCTGGACCATTTGTAGTTGCTGCAGCAACCCCCTGTTGAATCCTGCATACAGCGCATTACAATAATCAAGTCGGGAGCCTCTGAGTGTAACTACAACTTGCTTTCTCGCCTGCTGGGAAAGATAGTGTTTGATCTTCCTCAGAATGTGAATTATGCCCCAGCAGGTGGAGACTGTTCTATTCACCTGCTGACGCATACTGAGGATAGGGTCAATCAGGACTCCTAGGTTTTTAGCTAAAGCAGCAGGTACCAGACAAGCTCCCAGTGAAAGCAGGCCACCAAGTCGCCGACCAGATATCCTCCTTTCCTCCAAACACCAAGATCTCCGTCTTCTCACCATTAAGTTTCAATGAGTTGTGAATCATCCATTGAGCGACTGCCTCCATACAGAATCTGTGGGCTGGATACCACGGACTCACTGGGGACAGCAATGGCAAAGACGGTGGCGATTCGACGGCACGCCTGGTTGAGGTCCGCCAACTTTTCGGCAGATGTCCAGAATACTCTTATGGACTTGCCGTTTGGTGGCCGTCGCCTCTTTGGCGACCAGGCAGACCATGCGCTTGAGCGCTTTAAGGACTCCAGGGCTACGACCAAGTCCTTGGGCCTCTCGGCCCGCGCCAGCAAACGGTCGCCTTTCGCTCCTTTTGTGGCCAAGGAAGGGGCGCCCCTACATGTCCTGCCAGCCACAGGCCGCAGACTACCATCCAGCACGGGGGCAGACGTGGAAACCGCCGTGGTGGCCGTCGGAGACAACGGCGAGGCCAGTCCACACCTGCCCCTGCAGAATCCGCCTTGAAACCCTCCTAGTCTGAGCTTTCAGGCCCATGTGACGCCAGTGGGGAGCAGGGTTCGCCATCACCACCACCACCGGCGCACTGCCACATCAGACTGGTGGATGCTGCAAATCGTCCAAAAGGGCTACTCCCTCCCCTTCGAGGCGACCCCTCCAGCCATGCCACCACAGTACCACCGCGTGTCGGGGGATCACTTGAAACTTCTACAAGAGGAAGTTACGGCTCTCTTGGCCAAGAGGGCTATCGAGCACATTCCTCGGCCAGAAGCAGGGTGTGGTTGTTACTCCCACTACTTTCTGGTACCCAATAAGGGCAAAGGGGGCCTACGCCTTATCTTAGACCTGCGGAACGTCAACGGCTTCCTCCGGAAGGAGAAGTTCAAGATGCTGACTTTCGCTCAGGTCTTAGCTGCCCTGGACCCGGGAGACTGGATGGTAGCGTTGGACTTGCAGATCTGAAAGAGACACGTTAGTGATAGATTCCTTACCTTAGAATATCCCCAGGCGTCAGACTGGATCCGGAAACTTTTGCGTAGCAATACCCCTGCGCGCTGGTAGGCGTCGTCTGCGGCTCCGCGTCCGTCGTCGGCGTCGTGAGTGCCGGGATGACGTCATCGGAGTACTTAGACGGCGCCCATGCGCGCTGACGTCAGTTCTTCTTTTTTCCGCGCCAGCTAGCGCAGATCCGGAAGAAGCTCTACCCCCAGTCACTTTTTGACTGAAATATTTTGATCCTTTTTGATCTTCTCTTTAGTCGACTGTCTCGACTATTGGTGCCAGGGATGCCCGGGTTCAAGCCTTGTTCGAAGTGCGGCCGACTCATGTCGGTCACGGACCCCCATCGCCGGTGCCTGAAGTGCTTAGGCCTCGACCACGACGATCGAACCTGCGCCGACTGCCGGGCCCTGACGTCGAAGGCTAGGCGGGAGCGGTCCCGCAAGCGTCTCGAGCTGAGGCACTCGGCCCCGCGCCGCTCCAGGTCCCGGTCCCGGTCCCACGGGAGGTCGAGGGACAGGTCGCGAGGTCGGAGTCATCGACGTTCCGGGAGTGACCACCGATCGTCTGGTTCCAAGTCCTCAGGAAAGAGGCATGAGAGGTCGGAGCGACACCATCGGTCCTCCGACCCGCCCCGACGCTTGCTCGATGCGGCCGGGGACTCGGGCGACACCGCCCACGCGGCTCCGCGGGAGTCGCAAGCGTCGCCGCCTGCCCCACACCTTCGGGTCCCTGGGCACGGCGCGTCGCAGGAGGAGGTCGAGAGGTACCTCATGGCCATGAGGGCCCTCCCTCCTCAGTCGGTTCCCGTGGCGCCTTCGGGCCGATCGGCTCCGTCTGGAGGTCCTTCCGGGTCGGGCGCTTCGGCCCCGACGACGTCGGGTGCTTCGGCCCCGGCGCCGCTGGCGACTTCGGTCCCGGCCCCGCGCGACCTCGCTGGATCCGGCTCCGGATCCGGGACCTCGCCGGTCGACCTTACGACCTCACCGGCGCCGTCCCTTCAGGTGTCGTCCCCGGCAGCCGATGTGGTTGCCGCCCCCAATGTTTCCTACGGTCCTACTCAGGAGTCGGAGGGGCGCCGCTGGGCGCCGATTCCGACGGCCTTTGGAGAATTCTATCTCCACGAGGAGGCCCTGGCTGTTGACCCTGGTCTCCAGGAGCCAGGTGACGAGGAGCAGTGGGAGGGGTCCGAGGACCCTCTGGCACGTGATTGCCAGTCACACCAGGACTGGACATATGAGCTTGGGGAGGCCAGTGGTATTGACACCTCGCCAGACACTGGATTTACGTCGCCCCCGACTGTGGCTTCGGAGGCGGGTTCTGCTTACAGCGTAGTGTTGACGAAGGCAGCTAAGGCCCTGAGCCTTCAGCTCCCCGTCGCGGCCGTGAGGACTAATCTCCTCACCGAGGTCCTCAAACCGCAGTCCGGCTCCGCGGAGCCCCTCCTGCCGTTCAATGAGGCCTTGTGTGACGTTCTTCTGGGCACTTGGTCCAAGCCCGCCACAGGCCCCCCTGTGGACAGGAACGTGGCCAGACGCTACCGCCCGGCACCGGGCGACCCATGCTTTTTGTCCACCCATCCCACCCCCGAGAGTCTGGTCATCCAGGCCTCAAATTCCCAAACCGCATTCCCGTCGGCCCCGCCCGACAGGGAATCCAAGAGATATGAACAGTTCGGGAAGAAGGTCTTCTCGTCTGTGAGCCTAGGGCTACGGTCTGTGAACACCAACTGTCTCTTGGGCCGCTACACCCACACCCTGTGGGACACGGTTGCGGAGGTGCTGCCACAATGCCCAGAGGAGGTCAGGGCTAAACTCAGCCAAACCCTTGCGGACGGCCGAGATGCAGCACGCTTTTCTATCCGGTGTGGGCTGGATACAACGGACTCACTGGGCAGGGCGATGGCAACGACGGTGGCGGTTCGACGCCACGCCTGGTTGAGGTCCGCCAACTTCTCGGCCGATGTCCAGGCCACCCTCCTGGACATGCCGTTTGATGGCCGTCGCCTCTTCGGCGACAAGGCAGACCATGCGCTGGAACGTTTCAAGGACTCCAGGGCCACGGCCAAGTCCTTGGGCCTTACGGCCCCACGCCAGCAATCGGGTGCCTTTCGCTCCTTTCGTGGCCACGGAAGGGGCGCCCCACCACGTACCGTCAGCCACGCGCCGCAGAATGTACAACAACGCGGTGGCGGACGTGGGAACCGCCGTGGCGGTGGTCGGGGCCAGCGGAGAGGCCAGTCCACACCTCCCTCAGCAGCCCCTGCCTCAAAACCTTCCTAGTCCGAGTTTCCAGGCCCATGTGACGCCTGTGGGAGGCAGGGTTCGCCATCACCTCTCCCACTGGCATACAGTCACTTCGGACAGGTGGGTGCTGCAAATTGTCCGAAGGGGCTTCTCCCTCCCCTTCGAGTCATCCCCTCCATCCATGCCACCACAATACCACCGTGTGTCGGGGGATCACTTGCAACTTCTGCAAGAGGAGGTTTTGGCCCTCTTGGCCAAGAGGGCCATCGAGCGCGTTCCTGGGCCAGAAGTAGGACGTGGTTGCTACTCCCACTACTTCCTGGTACCCAAGAAGGGCAAAGGGGGCCTACGCCCTATCTTGGATCTGCGGAACGTCAACGACTTCCTCCGGACGGAGAAGTTCAAGATGCTCACTTTGGCTCAGGTCCTGGCTGCCCTGGACCCAGGAGACTGGATGGTAGCGTTGGACTTGCAGGACGCCTATTTCCACATCCCCGTCCTGCCGGCCCACCGGCGTTACCTGCGGTTCACGGTAGGCCAAGAGCACTTTCAGTTTACCGTGCTCCCCTTCGGCCTTACCAGCGCCCCACGGGTGTTCACGAAGGTGATGGCGGTGGTCGCAGCCCATCTGCGCAGGCAGGGGATATCAGTCTTCCCCTACCTCGACGACTGGTTGTTGAAGGCGGGCTCGCCCCAGACAGTCGTCAGCCACCTCCAGACTACGGCCGACCTCCTGCACTTGCTGGGGTTCTCCATCAATGTGCCGAAGTCACACCTGTGTCCCTCTCAAAAGCTCCTCTTCATCGGAGCGGTTCTCGACTCGGCGCAGTTTCGGGTTTACCCACCCGAACAGCGGGTCCGGGATATTCAGGCTCTGATTCCAATCTTCCAGCCGTTATCCCGGGTCTCGGTCAGGTTGACGCTGCGGCTTCTGGGACTGATGGCTTCCTGCATCCTTCTGGTGCGTCACGCCAGGTGGCGGATGCGGGCTCTGCAGTGGGACCTGAAGTTTCAGTGGGCCCAGCATCAGGGCAACCTATCCGATCATGTCCTGATCTCGGAGGGCACTGCGAGGCAACTGCAGTGGTGGCTCACGGACCGCGACTGGGTCAGTGGCAGACCCCTCTCCCTACCCCAGCCGGAGCACGTAGTTGTGACGGACGCGTCCCTCCTGGGCTGGGGGGGCCACATGGGAGAGGCGGAGATCAGAGGCCTCTGGTCTCCGGCGGAGTCCCGGCTCCATATCAACCTTCTGGAGCTGAGGGCGATTCGTCTTGCACTGAAGGCATTCCTCCCCTCTGTCAGGGGGAGCATAGTGCAAGTGTTCACCGACAACACCACCGCCATGTGGTACTGCAACAAACAGGGCGGAGTGGGGTCGTGGACCCTTTGCCAGGAGGCTCTGCGCCTATGGCAATGGCTGGAACATCAGGGCGTGACCCTGGTGGTTCAACACCTGGCAGGCTCTCTGAATGCCAGGGCGGACGAACTCAGCCGTCGGTGCATGATGGATCACGAATGGCGTCTGAACTCGGACGTGGCGCAAGGTCTCTTTCAGCAGTGGGGAGAGCCTTGGTTAGATCTATTCGCCACAGAAGAGAACGCGCAATGTCATCAGTTCTGCGCGTTGGAATTTCCAAGGCAGCACTCGCTCGGAGACGCTTTTCGTCGCGAGTGGAGCTGCGGTCTGTTGTACGCCTTTCCGCCTATACCACTTCTGCCCAGAGTGCTGAAGAAGATCAGGCGCGACCGGGCCCAGGTTATCCTTGTGGCTCCGGACTGGGCACGAAGATACTGGTATCCCGAGCTACTCAGCATGTCAGTCGATCCCCCGATTCGTCTGCCTCTTCGGGAGGACCTTCTGTCGCAGCAGCAGGGGACGGTCCTGCACCCGAACCTGTCCAGTCTCCACCTACAAGCTTGGAGATTGAGCGGCGGCAGTTGAGGCCATTTGACTTGCCTCCCGAAGTCTGTGATATCATTCTGGCAGCCAGGCGTCCCTCCACAAAGTCGGTATACGCCTGCCGGTGGAACAGATTTGTGGCATGGTGCACAGCAAAGGCTGTGGATCCTCTCTCTGCACCCCTTTCGGAAGTGCTGCTCTTTCTTCTTTCCCTTGCCCATCAGGGCTCTGCTCTGGGCACTCTTAAAGGGTACCTCTCTGCTCTATCCGCCTTCTTGAGGCTACCAGACCAGCCTTCTTTATTCAAGTCCCCTATTGTAGGTAGATTCCTGAAGGGCATCACGCACATGTTCCCTCCTGTTCCCTTCGTGATGCCCCAGTGGGACTTGAATCTGGTTCTCACCTATCTGATGTGTGCTCCCTTTGAGCCACTCCATAACTGCCCTCTTCGTCTCCTTACTCTAAAGACGGCGTTCCTGGTTGCCATCACCTCTGCCAGGAGGGTGAGTGAGCTCCAGGCTCTTTCTTCTTCTCCTCCTTTCCTGTCTGTTCATCCTGATAAGGTGGTGTTACGTACACGGCCTTCCTTTCTGCCCAAGGTTGTTACGGCCTTCCACATCGGGCAGTCCATCACTTTGCCCACCTTCTTTCCGCCTCCGCATCCCTCGAAAGAGGAGGAGAGGCTCCACCGTCTGGATCCAAAACGTGCGCTCTCCTACTACCTAGATCGCAAACGCCAATTCCGGGTGGATGACCAACTCTTCGTTGGTTACGTGGGCGCGAAGAAGGGGAAGGCTGTGCACAAGAGGACCATCTCTAGGTGGATCATCTTGTGTATCCAAGCATGTTACTCCATGGCGAGGAAGGAGCTCCCAGCTGGATTGCGGGCTCACTCCACTCGGGCCACGGCGACGACAACCGCCCTGGGCCGCGGTGTCCCCCTGCAGGACATTTGCCAGGCAGCTACGTGGGCCTCGCTGCACACGTTCGCAAGACACTACTGCCTGGACAGTCAAGTCCGGAGGGATGGCTTCTTTGGCTGTTCCGTCCTCCAGGACTTTCTGGTGTGATATTGGTTCGCAGACCCTCCACCGGGGTTGGTATTGCTGGGGTATCTATTCTAAGGTAAGGAATCTATCACTAACGTGTCTCTTTCAGATGCACAAGTTACTACTTGTGTAACAATATATCTGTAAGAGACATTAGTTAGTGATAGATTCCTTACCGACCCACCCATCCTCCCCGTTCTGCGAACCGATATCTAGGGTTAAGGTCATCCCCTTTCAGGGCCCTAGTTTCATGGCACCAGTGTTAGTTCTATCATGGCTCTGCGTATCTGGCGCGGAAAAGCTGTGTTATCAGAACTGACGTCAGCGCGCATGGGCGCCGTCTAAGTACTCCGATGACGTCATCCCGGCGCTCACGACGCCGACGACGGACGCGGAGCCGCAGACGACGCCTACCAGCGCGCAGGGGTATTGCTACGCAAAAGTTTCCGGATCCAGTCTGACGCCTGGGGATATTCTAAGGTAAGGAATCTATCACTAACTAATGTCTCTTACAGATATATCGTTACACAAGTAGTAACTTGTGCGACGCTTATTTCCATGTTCCCGTCCTGCCGGCCCACCGGCGTTACCTGCGGTTCACGGTAGGCCACGAGCACTTTCATTATCCAGTATTTGGGTGTCTTTCATAGATTCACATGCCTGAATCATTCCCCGTCGCCGAGACGGGAGCCTCCGGTACATAAAAAAGTAATGTCCTAAGGACATACATAGAGAACATAGGCCGAAGGGCCTCCCCTTTGGGGCCTTTCCACGTCCTTATGTAAAAAGGACCGAACTCTCATCGTTAGCCAATCAGCTCCGACCTCCCTCTAGAACCTTCCCGGGAGGAGCCTCCGTCCCTCAGATTTTCTACCGCACGTTGTGCTAGGGAGTCTCCAACCTGAGCTCTTCAGGTTTATTGCTTCGAAGTCTCAAACTTCTCTGGAAAATCCCTCTGTTCAAAGGAATAATTATCCTATCTTCGACTGCCGTCTCCCATGTCGGAATCCAATAAAAAGGCTTCATCCATGGCAGACTCGCAAAAGAAAGCCCTTCTCAGGGCCTGTTCCTCCTGCGGCAAGAAGCGGATTCAAGCGGAGGATAAGCACGATCTGTGCTTGTATTGCCTGTACCCTGACCACGTCTCTGACAAGTGTAGGGTGTGTAGAGCCTTCCCAAAGAAGACTGTAAAGGAAAGAGAGGCTCGCCTTCTCGAATGGCTCGACAGGCTTAAGGACCGAGACACTCTGGAATCTTCCGAGGGTAGTGTCTCCGTGTCCTCAAAAGTCTCCAAGAAGAGACCCAGGGAACAGTCCCCTGGAGAGACAGACACTCCTCCCAAGAAGGCGCACAGGAAGCCTTCGGAGGCACGTTCCACCACCTCCTCCGTGTCTGCTCGAGACGACCAGAGGTTCAAGAAACCCGCTCCATCTACTAAGCGGACCACCTCGGTCTCGACCACCGTGTCGACCACTACGGCCTCATCGCCCTCCGCGACGGCCACGACGACCACCACTGCGTCCTCAGGCGCACCGGTCTCCTCTACCATTCCTCTGAAGTCTTCGTCCAAGACCAAAACAGGATCATCGACGGTGTCCCCACTGTCTGCGTCATCGTCGCCTAAGAGATCCAAGTCAAGTTCGAAAGGTCGGCCTTCGCCGAAGAAATCTCAAACCGAAGGATCGTCACCTACACAGTCAAGGTCAGGTTCGAAAGGCCCGCCTTCACCCAAGCAATCTCGAGTTGAAGGCTCTACCACCAGTAAGTCCACGGTTCAATTGTTCCCGCAGACTTTGGTTCCATCGACAATATCGGAATCGTTGCAGTCGCCAACCCAGGCGGCGGGCGCGCCATCTTCACGCACGTCGTCGGAAGGGACCCCGGCGCCATCTTGGAAGGAATCAAGATTGGTCGAGGTCTCCATTCACTCGATTCCACCCTCCTCGGTTCCCCCAACGAAGGGGTTGCCACCCGTTCAGGAGCAGGTAGCTCTGCAGAGTGAGGATTCCGATGAGGAGAACCAGCCCGATCCGGCCACCTCCCTATCGGACAATCACGAGGACCAGGAGGAAGTCATGTATCAGGAACGTTCCGTACACTCAAGTGTCCGCACGGAAACCACCCCGATGATCTGTTTGCCCGTATCCCTGGTCAACGATTTGCGCTGCCTAGTGCAGGACTATAAGCAGAGATTCCCGGATGCCGACAGCGGAACCCAGGCACCGGTCACCCAGGCGCAGCCGTCTGCCTCGCGTCCTTCCGCTCTCCAGGCCCGGCCTCGGAACCAACCCCAACCTCGTGCTCGGCCCCAGCCTCAGGTAGAGGACTCCTCTGAGGATGAGGAGGGGGAGGCGGACTTGGAGGAAGGTGAAGTGCAAGACGTCGACTCGGACCAGAGAAACGACGACGCCGATGCTGCGTCATCCCAGCATTCGTCAACCCCGGCGTCCCCACAACCGCGCCAAACCAAAGCGACGGACGTCGGGGGGTTCCACAGGCTAGTGGACAGGGCGGCTAAGAGGTTCCACATGGCGGTGGAATCCACGGAAACGGAATGCTTCCTCCATGATTTCAAAGAACACAGCCAGAAGTCGGCCAAGTCTATTCCAGTTATAGACTTTCTGTGGGAACAAGGCAAGAAGTTGATGCTTACACCTGCCTCGGTGCCTGCGGTTGTTCCGCGCCTGGATAAAAAATATAAGGCCCCGCTTACCGCGCCGGCCTGCCTTACCGGCCACCCCAAACCGGATTCGGTAGTGACTCAGGCGGCTCAAAAACAATCCCGCAACCCATCCTCGCCACTGTCCGCACCCCCGGACAAGGAGGGCAGAAAATTGGACACCATTGGCAAGCGGTTCTCTACCACGTCCGCCATGACCATCAAGGTGGCAAATTCCATCGCCCTGCTAGGGCGCTACAACCGCCAGCTATGGGAAGACATTGCCCCCTACCTGCAAGACCTGCCGGCCACGGTCCAGGACGAGGTGAAAGCTCTCCTGGCGGAAGGACAAAACTCAGCTGCAGAGATCATCGACTGCGCCATCGACGCAGCCATGACTGGATTCCGCCAGTTGGCCGGGGCTGCCGTGCTCCGGCGCCAGGGCTGGCTCAAGGCAACGTCCTTTCGACAAGAGGTCCAGTCTAAGGTACTGGACATGCCATTCGACGGTCAGTTTCTTTTTGGGGAAAAGATAGACGAAGCACTCCAGGCCATTAAGAAGGATACCGACACAGCAAGGGCGCTGGGCTCCCTCCAGTCCCGGAACCAGTCCTTTCGGGGTGGCCGCTCCAGAGGCCAGTATTCCTACAGAGGTTCCTACCAAAATAGGTCGTCCTACTCCTACGGCAACAGGAACCAGCCCCAGCACAAACAACAGAACCGACAGTCGTCCTATGGGAGGTCGTCCTTCAGAGGCAAATCCGCCAAGAAGGGCGCTGGCGGCCGCCAGTGACCATTTACTCCAGCCAGTCCCACCACCGTCTCAATCCTTTCAAATTGGAGGAAAACTGACCCACTTCCTCCCCAATTGGCGAAAAATCACTACGGATCGGTGGGTACTACAGATAATTCAATTTGGACATTCCCTCGAAATTATCAACACCCCTCCCAACACACCTCCGCTGAAGCGTGCTCACAAACACCTGCACCTCCTTCTCAAGGAAGTCTCCGCCATGTTGGTAAAAGGGAGCCATCGAGAGGGTCCCAGCGTCCCAGAAGGGGACTGGATTTTATTCCCACTTCTTCCTGGTCCAACAGAAGGGAGACAAGTTGAGGCCAATCCTGGACCTCCGGGCGCTCAACGCCTTCCTTCGGAGTCAGTCCTTCCGGATGGTAACGTTACAGGAGATCCTGGGAGCGCTGGAGAGGGGAGACTCGATGGTCTCCCTGGACTTACAGGACGCCTACTACCATATCCCCATCCTCACAAGGCACAGGAGGTTCCTGCGGTTCGAGGTAGCAGGCAGACATTATCAGTTCAAGGTCTTGCCCTTCGGCCTCAAGTCCGCGCCACGTATCTTCACGAAGTGCTTGGCACCGGTGGCAGCCTTCCTGCGGCAAAGAGGTCACCAGGTATTCCCCTACCTGGACGACTGGCTGGTGAAGGCGCCTTCTCCGGGGGGCGCGACCGCTTCCTCCAACGCCTGCAGCGCACTTTTTCAACAGCTGGGTCTGACGATCAACCTCAAAAAATCCTGCACTACTCCATCCACGAGGATCACCTTCCTAGGGGCTACCTTAGACACGGATTGCGCAAAGGCCTTCCCCTCGGAGGACAGGACCAACAAAATACTGTCTCTGGCCGCGGCGGTGGCCAAGAAATCTCGCATCAAAGTCAGGACATTCACCTCCCTGCTAGGGATGATGTCCTCCTGCATTCTCCTCATACCGCACTGCCGGCTCCGCATGCGTCCCCTGCAGGAGGCTCTGGCGCGGCAATGGAAACAGAGTTCCGGCTCGTTCGAGGACGTTATCAGGATCACACCGGCCATCATAAAGGCCCTTCTGTGGTGGAGAAGGCGGAAACACCTGACGGCCGGCTTGCAGTTCCTCCTGCCGCCGGCACCTCTGGTCATCACGACAGATGCCTCCCTGGAAGGCTGGGGCGCTGTTCTATTGGACCTTCGAGTCAGCGGCAAATGGGAGGCCCAAGAGAAACTACTACACATAAACCTCTTGGAGCTGAGGGCTGTGTATCTGGCTCTGCAGGCATTCCTGCCACGTATCGGAACTTCCCCGGTGCTCGTCAAAACGGACAACACCACGACGATGCACTACCTGAACAAACAAGGGGGAACGCGATCTCTCTCTCTCTCACGAGAATCGCAGAAAATCTGGAACTGGTTGGTGGCGCACGGGCTCTCCCTCAAGGCGGAGTACGTTCCTGGAAAGGACAATACCATCGCGGACGCCCTCAGCAGGCAGACCTCTCTCTCCCACGAATGGGAGCTGCACGGCGACACAGTGGCCCACCTCTTCTCGCAATGGGGAGCCCCGAAGATCGATCTCTTCGCGACAGCAGGGAACGCCAAATGCCCAAGCTACGCAAGCTGGCATCCCCAACAGGGGTCGTTGGGAAATGCTTTTTCCATCGGCTGGTTCAGCGTGTTTGCGTACGCTTTTCCTCCGTTCCCGATGATACCGAGGCTCCTCCGGAAGATGAAGACGGAGCCGTGCACCCTGATCCTGATTGCTCCGTACTGGCCGAGACAACACTGGTTCTCGGACCTGCTTCGCCTCTCCATCAGGCCCCCGATTCACCTGCGACAACACCCGAACCTCTTAACGATGTCCGGAGGCCAGGTACACCACCCGAACCTCCGCTCTCTCAAATTATCGGCCTGGCTCCTGAGCACCGAGAGTTCGGAGACCTAGAGATCCCGCAGGACTGCAGGGCCGTCCTAGCCAAAGCGAGGGCGGGCAGCACGAACAAGACCTACTCGCTGAAGTGGAAGAGGTTCTGCTTGTGGTGTTCGGAACAGGGCTTACACCCTCTACGGGTCACCCCAGTGCAGCTGCTACCGTACCTCCTCCACCTGGCTCAATCGGGGCTGGCTCATGCCTCCATTAAGGTTCATCTGGCTGCGATTTCTAGATTCACCAGGACCTCATCAGGGCCTTCACTATGGTCCAGTCGGCTGATAAAGCAATTTCTGAAGGGGCTCTACAGATCCTTTCCGAGGCCTCGGAAAGTCCCTCCAACCTGGCAGTTGAACTTGGTGCTCAACCAACTCATGAAACACCCATTCGAGCCCATATACCGGGCCTCTCTCAAACATCTCTCCTGGAAAACGGCACTCCTGCTCGCCCTGACGTCAGCCAGGAGGGTCAGCGAACTTCAGGCGCTGTCTATTCAGGAACCGTATCTCCAATTCAGGCACGACCGATTGGTACTCAGGCCCAACCCTAAATTCATACCTAAAGTGCCTTCAGACTTTCATCTGAACGAACCAATTGTCCTCAAGTCCTTTTTTGCGAACCCTTCCACAGCGGCAGAAAGGGCGCTGCATTCCTTGGACCTTAAAAGATGTCTCAAATTCTACTTGGACAGAACCAAAGATGTACGTAAATCTTCTCAACTGTTTGTAGGCTACAGCAACCCGCGAATGGGTTTGCCCCTAACAAAACAGAGCATCTCCCGCTGGATTTCATCAGCGATTACGTTTTGCCATGATCAGGCCGGACGGCCTTTAACGGACCGAGTGGCTGCCCACTCTACCAGAGCGATGTCCGCGTCGGCGGCGCTCTTCGCTGGAGTGACGGTCCTGGACATTTGCCGAGCGGCGACCTGGAAGTCCCCGCACACCTTTTCCAAGCATTACTGCCTGGACATCGAACTGCAGAAGGATGCTGCAGTGGGACAAGCGGTGCTGCGCCATCTCTTCCAATAAGGTGAGCCTTACCTCGTCCCGCCATCCAGGTATGCACATTCTTCATGGTTTTTCTGCTATATGCATGACTGTATATTACCATGTTCTCTCATGTTGTCTGTAATTTATGCAGATCTGCTGGAGGTGAGAATGTGCTTTACCATTATGCATGTATAACTGCTGGCTACTCTGATTCAGGCATGTGAATCTATGAAAGACACCCAAATACTGGATAAGAAATGCGTTACTTACCTGTAACAGCAGTTATCCAGTATTGGTGTCTTTCATAGATTCACATGCAACCCTCCCGCCTCCCCGGTAAGGACTCACGTACCTCTATGTCTAGTTGCGATACCCTAGCTGGGTGCGTACGAAAATCTGAGGGACGGAGGCTCCTCCCGGGAAGGTTCTAGAGGGAGGTCGGAGCTGATTGGCTAACGATGAGAGTTCGGTCCTTTTTACATAAGGACGTGGAAAGGCCCCAAAGGGGAGGCCCTTCGGCCTATGTTCTCTATGTATGTCCTTAGGACATTACTTTTTTATGTACCGGAGGCTCCCGTCTCGGCGACGGGGAATGATTCAGGCATGTGAATCTATGAAAGACACCAATACTGGATAACTGCTGTTACAGGTAAGTAACGCATTTCTTTTACCGTGCTCCCCTTCGGCCTTACCAGCGCCCCACGGGTGTTCACGAATGTGATGGCGGTGGTCACAGCTCATCTGCGCAGGTTAAGGATTTCAGTCTTTCCCTACCTCGACGACTGGTTGTTGAAGGCGGGCTCACCCCAGACATTCGTCAGCCACCTCCAGACTACGGCCGACCTCCTGCACCTGCTGGGGTTCTCCATCAATGTGCCGAAGTCACACCTATGTCCCTTTCAGAAGCTCCGCTTCAAGGAGCGGTTATAGACTCAGCGCAGTTTCGGGATATTCAGGCTCTGATTCCGATCTATCAGCCGTTATCCAGAGTCTTGGTCAGGTTGACGCTGCGGCTTCTGGGGCTGATGGCTGTGAGAAGTTGGCCTGATATATGATGTTCACTAGTTCTAGTGACCACCTTGTATCAGCCCAAACAACCCTTATGGTGATTGGTTGTAAGTCAACCTTGTAGACCAGCTATCCTAGTGGTAGCGTGGACAAAGCAGTCTTAGGCTAAACTCTTTTGGCATGTGAAGCCAGCTGTATTACCATATGTAACCCCCTTGAACACCAAGTGAAAGGACACCACACAGGATATATTCTCAAAATATATATGTATTTATTAATACAAATAGTCCCCTGAACTCTTTATGAGCACAGAAGCAAACACATTAAAACAATTCAATTGATAAGTATACAAAAGTAGCACAAATATGGATAGGCCCAGTTGGCCCCTAAAACCATATACTAAAGAAGTGGTATAAGTACCACAAGTCGAAAGGAAGTAAGGCATAGGGCCCTGGGAATCGCTGGGGCCATGCTGGACTAACACAGGTTAGGAACTAGGAGGCCCACGGGATCTGGTTTGCAGTGCGCAAAGTTAGGAGCAGTTCACATTGGAATCAATGGATGCGTAAAAGTTAAAAAGGTGAAGGTAAGAAGTCTTCCGGTCAGTCTAGGTCTTAACCCTTTGGAATCTGGACACTAGGAGTGCTAAACTACTGGGGGCACCGGAGTGCCAGCGTTACCTCACCCACGGGAAGCGGGTGCAGTGGTGCCAAAGTGTGTCGGGATTCTGCAGGAGTCCGGATGGAGCCTTGGAGTGTTGATGCTGCAGACGACCTGATGTGAAGAGTTCCGGTGGATCCAAGGGTGGATCTGAAGAGGTGAATGTAGGAGAGTAGGGTCTGCAATCCTATGGTCACCCCAGATTTTTGCTTTTTGCTTTACTGGTTTACGACTTTCCCTGGCTGTGGGCCTGCTAATCAGACCCACAGCCTAGCTGTTCTCTCTCTAAATTTACATCCATGTACTTTAGGTGCATTTACCAATTGGTATTGGGTCACTCTTGTAAGTCCTTGTACAGTGTACCATAGGTACCCAGGGCATAAGTGAACCCAACGCCTACCAGGGGCTGCAGCATGTATTATGCCACCCCTGGCTGGCCATCCAAATCTGACACAACTGGCTGATCAATCAGCTGGGGCAAGGTGGTGTAATCATCCTTTGCTTTAGTTATAGTAAACTTATATCTAAACCTAAAATGGACACATATACTCCTATAAGTCATTCCTATGGCAGGCCTTAACAATCCTGGAGGCAGAGTGCTTGGAATTATGTGAGATAGTGCTCTGGCATGAGCTGAGCATGTCTGCAGCTTTCGGAACCAAGTCCTTTAGCTGTTTCCATGATAACGCTATACCACATACTCTTAAGTGCATTATAATTCTCGCGGTTATTGCTAACTTTGGCATAGCATTATCAAAACATGTCGAGTAAGGTGTCATACAAATTGGAATACTACCCCCTCGCCAGTTCTGGCGACGGGGGTAGCATTCCACCCTTTTAGAGGGACACGACATGTATGTAACTGTGAACCCCGGTTAAAGTTAACTCGAGCCTCAGCATCACAAAATGGATGCTGCCACCACAGACACAAGTCTGACCTCCTGCTGCTGGGAGTCCTTCCAGCGAGGGAGGCCTGGACAAAGGGTTTCCTGCCTTGGGAGGTGCTAGCACCACCCCAGACAGGATTTTGTGTATTGGGTAGGAGAGGCCTGAAAGGAATGAGACATGCCTGGGGCACACAAGGTGCCCTGTGCATACACCGGCTCAAACCAGTTGCTGGGGTACTCCAGCCCCAGCTCTGGCGCGAAACCGGACAAAGGATAGGGGTTGTAACCACCCCCCTTCCTGGTCCCACCCATAGGAGGGACCTAGTGATAGTACAGCCCCTTTTAGCAGAATAATAAATAGGAGCTGGTCCCATTCCAAATTAGATTATTCCTGAACAACTCTACAAAGAAGAAACTCTGGACTTCGACGTTCTGCTCCACAGAAGACTGAAGAAATCTCTCTTGTGGCCAAGGAGTGACCACCCTGCACAAGCAGGCACCATCAAGCGTTCCAGCGGTTCACTTTGTCGTCTTCCCTGGTGGATCCAGATTCAGAGCCCGATGAGACCCGGACTTCCAGACCTCTCCGACCTCTACCTACATCTGCAGCACAGCTGAGATCCGTGGGTGCGACGAGACACGTGGTACCAGCCATCTTGGAGAAACTGCACTTTGCTTCCAGCACAACTTCAGAGGCATCCTCGACGAAGTGCTTTGGGGATTGAGAAGCCCCAGCCCGAGCAGCTCCTGCACAGAAGATCAGCCCTCCAGCATCCACGAGATCTGCGTGGGGCCCTTCTGCTTGATTGCTGCTCGACGCATTGTCTGGTCGCTTGCCGGCTGGCTAGTGGCCTCCTAAACGACGATCCTTGAAATCCACACTGCTGGTCTGGTTGCTCCAGACTGGCCCTTGCTTCCCTGCAAAGGAGAAGCACCCCGGACCCTCCTGGTCCGCACCAGACGCCTTTTCCACTCACCGCATGGGTTGCCTTTGCCAAGGCCTATTGATGCCGAATCCGTAACCAACACCGCCGACAGCGAGAGCCTGCGTGGGAAAGCTCGTGCCTCCATCCTGGTCGTGGAAGACACCTCCTGGTCCACGTGGCTGCAGAGTCAAGCGTCCACTCTTCACCTGATCGCGACAACAGCATCTGGTTCCTTCCTGGTTCCACTCCGGTCACTGGCTAGTGACTTTGAACATTGTCCCCTCTGCTTTCAGGTCTTCATCTTCCCTGAACCACCCTTGGATCACTCCGGACAGCTTCCTCCTGGTCACCTGCAGCATCTTTCTTCAAGGCTCCATAGACTTAAACGCGGAAAACCGACACACTTTGACACCTATGCACCCGCAGCCCGTGGGTGAGGTAACAAGAGCATTTTGGTGCTCAAGGGTAGATCAACTCTCCTAGTGTCCAGATTTCCAGTTGTTTTAGTCTTAACTAGTCCGAACTGTCCGTACTCACCTTTTTCGTAAATTGTACTGTCCATTGACTTTGTTAAGCATCTCGCGTGTGAGTTCACACTCTGCACACGCGTCCCATGGGCCTCCTGCCCCTTACCTAAGGTTAGGGTAGGGTAGTCCCAGCGATCCTACAGCCTCTGGACAGCTCCATTCCTTCCATCCATTTCCTTATACCACTTGTTTAGTATATGGTTTGAAGTGCCCCTAGGGCAACATTGTAATTGTGCAACTTAAACATATTTTTCCTAAGAGTCTTGTCATGTGCTTAGCCCTCTGATCTCATAAAGAGTTCAGAGGTGTTTGTTATTAATAAATATCTTGTTTATTTTTTATAACAACCTGTGTGGTGTCCTTTCATCTGGTATTCAAAGGTTTATATGTGGTAAAACAGCTGGTTTCACATGCAAAAGAGTTTAGCCTAAGACTGCTTTGTCCATGCTAGGATAGCTGGTCTATAAGGTTGACTTACAACCAATCACCATAAGGGTTGTTTGGACTGATACAAGGTGATCACTAGGCTAACTTCTCACAGTGAAGACCTGAAAGCAGAGGAGACAATGTTAACAGTCACTAGCCAGTGACCGGCGTGGCACCAGGAAGGAACCAGGCGTTGTCGGGTGCCAACAGGTGATCTCTTGAAGCTTGTCTCTTCAGCAGCGTGGACTAGGCGACGATGACGACGACCAGGAGTCACTCACGAGCTGTCCTACTTAGGCTCTAGTTGATGGCGGTGTCGGCTTCTTGATCGGAGCAAACAGGCCTTGGCTATTGCAAGTGACGTAGGAAAGAGAGAATGGTTCTCACTCTAACCAGCAAGGTCAGAGTGGTTGCTGCTTTTGGGAGCAACAAGGGCCAGTCTGGAGCAACCAGACCAGCGGTGGAAAGTTGTCATTCGGTCGCCAAAATGGCCACTAGCCTACGGACTAGTAACCGGATAGGCGCGTTGAGTGGAACAAAGCAGAAGGGCCCCACGCAGATCTCGTGAGAGTTGGAGGGCTGGTCCTTGGTTGCAAATGTAGCTCGGTGGTGGGTCTTCTCAAGACCCCAAGGACAGCGATGAGGGTACCTCAGGGGCTGCGCAGTCAGCTTCTCGTGGACTTTTCAAGTGGTCCGGACCCACGTCTCAGGTCGCCTCCACTCGTCTCAGCTTAGCAGGGACTGTGGATCGGGCTGTTAGATGTCTGGGAGTCTGGTTCTTGTCAGGCTCTGTGCTCGGGCTCCGGCAGGAGGCGGCGGCAAAGCAGTCGTTGATTGCTGGATGGTGCCTGTGTTCCCAGGGTGGCCACTCCTTGGCCATAAGGGAGATTCTTCAGTCTTCTGAGCAGCAGAACGTCGAAGGTCCAGAGTTTCTTCTTCTTGTAGTCGAATTTCAGGGTAATCTGCCGTCATGGGACTCAGCTCCTACTTTTAAACCAATTCTAGGGGCTGGACTACCTACTAGGTCCCTCCTATGGGTGGGACCAGGAAGGGGGGTGGTTACACCCCCTTTCCTTTGTCCAGTTTCGCTCAAGAGCTGGGGCTGGAGTGCCCCAGCACCGGTTTGAACTGGCCTATGCACGGGGACACCTTGTTTGCCCCGGGTATGTCTGATTCTATTCAGCCCTACCTAACCAGATACACAAAATCCTGTCTGGGGTGGTGCTAGCACCTCCCAAGGCAGGAAACCCTTTGTCCAAGCCTCCCTCGCTGGAAGGACTCCCAGCAGCAGGAGGTCAGACTTGTGTCTGTGGTGGCAGCATCCGTTTTGTGATGCTGAGGCTCTGTTTAACTTTAAGTGGGGTTCAGGTTCTGTACATGTCGTGTCCCTCTAGAAGGGTGGAATGCTACCCCCGTCGCCAGAATTGGCGAGGGGGTAGTATTCCAATTCGTATGGCACCTTACTCGACATGTTTTGATAATGTCAAACCAGAGTAAGCATTTAGCCGCGAGGTTCATAATGCACTTAAGAGTATATGGTATGACGCTATCAGGAAACAGCTAAAGGACATGGTTCCGAAAGCTGTAGACAGGCTCAGCTCATGCTAGAGCACCATCTCACACATAACCAAGCTCTCTGCCTCCAGGATTGATAAGGCCTGCCATAGGAGTGACTTATAGGTTACTGTGTGTCCTTGTATGTGTTTTTAGAGATACTATATCTAAAGCAAAGGGTGTTTACCCCACCTTGCCCCAGCTGAGTGATCAGCCAGTTGTGTCAAATAGTAAAGCCAGGCCGGGGGTGGCACAATACATGCTGCAGCCCCTGGTAGGCCTTGGATGCGCCTATGCCCTGGGTTCCTAGGGTACACTGTACAGGGGCTCACAAGGTGATCCATGTTCTAATTGGTATGTACCTAGAGTACATGGAGTCCATTTTAACAGAGAGAGCAGAGGGCCTGGGGTCCTGAATAGCAGGGCCCCAGGTCAACTAAGTCGAAAACCAGCTAAACTCTAGGCAAAAAGTTGGGGGTAACCATAGTCAGATGTCCACCTTCCTACAATGGCCTCCTGCATCCTTCTGGTGCATCACGCCAGGTGGCGGATGCGGGCTCAGCAGTGGGACCTGAAGTTTCAGTGGGCCCAGCATCAGGGCAACTTGTCCGACCATGTCTTGATCTCGGAGGGCACTGCAAGACAGTTGCAGTGGTGGCTCACGGACCGCGACCGGAGGACCTAGTTTGACGGACGCGTCCCTCCAGGGCTGGGGGGCCACAAGGGAGAAGCGGAGATCAGAGGTCTCTGGTCTCGGGCGGAGTCCCGGCTCCATATCAACCTTCTGGAGCTGTGGGCGATCCGGCTTGCACTAATGGCATTCCTCCCCTCTGTCCAGGCGAGTGTAGTGCAGGTGTTCATGGACAACACCACCTCCATGTGGTACTGCAACAAACAGGGCGGGGTGGGGTCGTGGACCTTATGCCAGGAGACTCTGCACCTCTGGCAGTGGCTGGAACATCAGGGCGTGACCCTGGTGGTTCAACACCTGGCAGGTTCCCTGATCGCCAGGGCGGACAAACTCAGCCGTCTGTGCATGATGTATCACGAATGGCGTCTGTACTCGGACATGGGGCAAGGCCTCTTTCAGCAGTGGGGAGGGCCTTGGTTAGATCTATTCGCCACAAAAGAGAACGCGCAATGTCATCAGTTCTGCACGTTGGAATTTCCAAGGCGGCACTTGCTCAGAGAAGCTTTTCGTCGCGAGTGGAGCTGCGGTTTGTTGTTCGCCTTTCCGCCTATACCACTTCTGCCCAGAGTGCTGAAGAAGACCAGGCGCGACCGGGCCCAAGTCATCCTTGTGGCTCCAGACTGGGCACGGAGATACTGGTATCCCGAGCTACTCAGCATGTCAGTCGATCCCCCGATTTGTCTGCCTCTTCTGGAGGACCGTCTGTCGCAGCAGCAGGGGATGGTCCTCCACCCGAACCTGTCCAGTCTCCATCTCCATGCTTGGAGATTGAGCGGCGACAGTTGAGGCCATTTGACTTGCCTCCTGAAGCTTGTAATGTGATTCTGGCAGCCAGGCGTCCCTCCACAAAGTCGGTATACGCCTGCAAGTGGAACAGATTTGTGGCATGGTGCACAGCAAAGGCTGTGGATCCACTCTCTGACCCTCTTTCTGAGGTTCTCTCTTCCTTCTTTCTCTTGCTCTGCTCTGGGATCTATCAAGGGATACCTTTCTGCCCTGTCTGCCTTCTTAAGGCTACCTGATCAGCCTTCTTTGTTCAAGTCCCCGATTGTAAATAGATTCTTGAAGGGCATCACTCATATGTTTCCCCCTGTTCCTTTCGTGATGCCCCAGTGGGACTTGAACCTGGTTCTCACTTACCTGATGTGCTCTCCCTTTGAGCTGCTTCATAACTGTCCTCTCCGTCTTCTTATGTTTAAGACTGCTTTCCTGGTTGCCATCACCTCTGCCAGGAGAGTAAGTGAGCTCCAGGCTCTTTCTTCTAAACCTCCTTTCCTTACTGTCCATCCAGACAATGTTGTGTTGCGGACAAGACACTCTTTCCTGCCCAAGGTTTTCACAGCCTACCACATCGGGCAGTCCATCACTTTGGCCACCTTCTTTCCACCTCCGCATCTCTCTAAAGAGGAAGAGCGGCTCCACCGTCTGGTCCCAAAACGTGCGCTCTCACTCTATCTGGATCGCACACGCCAGTTCCGGGTGGATGACCAACTCTTTGTTGGTTACGTGGGCGCTAAGAAGGGACGGGCGGTGCGCAAACGGACCATCTTTTGGTGGGTCGTGTTGTGCATCAAGGCATGCTACTCTTTGGCTAAGAAGGAGCCTCCTGTTGGGCTGAGGGCCCATTCCACTCGGGCCACGGCGGCTACTACTGCCCTTAGCCGGGGAGTCCCCTTGCAGGACATCTGTCAGGCAGCTACTTGGGCCTCGCTGCACACGTTCGCAAGACACTACTGTCTGGACAGCCAAGTCCGGAGTGATGGCTTCTTTGGCCGTTCCGTCCTCCAAGACTTTCTGGTGTGATTATTGGTTCGCAGACTCACTACCGGGGTTGATATTGCTGGGGTATATATTCTAAGGTAAGGAATCTAATACTAACCTGTTTCTTTCAGATGCACCAGTTACTTACCTTCGGTAACGATATATCTGTAAGAACAGTAGTTAGTGTTAGAATCCTTACCGCCTCACCCATCCTCCCCGTTCTGCGAACCAATATCTAGGGTTAAGGTCATCCACTTTCAGGGCCCTAGTTTTATGGCACCAGTGTTGGTTTTTATCATGGCTCTGCATTTCTGGAGCAGAAAACTGTGTATATTAACTGACTCCGAAGACGTCATCACGGCGCCAACAACGCCTACGACGGATGCGGAGCTGCAGACGACGCCTACCGACGCGCAAGGGTACTGCTACGCAATAGTTTCCGGATCCAGTCTGACACCTGGGGATATTCTAAGGTAAGGAATCTTATACTAACTACTGTTTCTTACAGATATATTGTTACCGAAGGTAAGTAACTTGTGCTTTAGGGGCATTAAGGGGAGTGGCAGCCTAGTAGCCAAGGGGCTGCCTACTTTTAGGGTATCTACACCCTCTATAGGTCACCTTCCCATGGGAATTAGGCATAACCCTGACCCTAGAAGGCTAATTCCATCTAAAGCAAGAAGGAGGAATCTGAAATGGTGGTGTTCATATCAGCTAGTCCATCTTAGGGGTGGACTAGCTCCTAATCTTACAAATTTTCCTGGCCGTCTTGCCACCAAAAGTGGGGTCTTGACAGGAAGGTGGGCATCTATACTAAGGTACCCCCGGTTTCTTCGAGGCCTAAGAGGAGGGAGAAAATAAAGACAAAATAGAACAACCTCTTATCTGACCTATCTGATTTAGAAAAATGTCAGTAACTCTAATTACAATATTCACTGTACACAAAAGTGAAATGATTTTCATGAGCATTGTATTTATTTATCAAAAACATTTTTTTTTGTATATTTAGTTTTTTATATATGCATTTTTACATTTTCTTTATAAAATTTCTTTATAGAAAACTCCCAAAGCGGATAGAAACAATTGTTAACATACTATGATTCATCCATTCTCATCTTTCAAACCGCTCATACATACCAACTATCATACAGCACAAACAAATCCATAAAAAAGACCACATCTGAAGTGAAAATCCTGCTACAAAAATTCAATTTGCCTTATATCGTTACATTCCAAAGCACAAACATGTGTCTGTCTTTTAGGTTTAGAATAATCGTTTTCTTGTCGTGATTCTTTGGTGGATTTCACAGATGTGTGTTGCTGGCCAGATGTGTTGGAATGTAACGATATAAGGCAAATTGAATTTTTGTAGCAGGATTTTCACTTCAGATGTTGACTTTTTATGAATTAGTTTGTGCTGTATGATAGTTGGTATGTATGAGAGGTTTGAAAGTTGAGAATGGATAAATCATAGAATTTTAACTATTGTTTCTATTCGCTTTGGGGTTTTTCTATAAATTTATATACAGAAAAGTGAAGAAATGTTTTTCTCCTTTATGAAATAATCTTGTTAATGTTTCCTGTGTAATATGTCTAACAATGTAAAAAAAATAATTTTATAAAGAAAATGTAAAAATGCATATATAAAAAACTAAATATACAAAAAAAATTTGATGAATAAATACAATGCTCATGAAAATCATTTCACTCTTTTGTATCTATGCTGTACAGTGAATATTGTAATTAGAGTTACTGCCATTTTTTTATATCAGATTGGTCAGATAAGAGGTTGTCCTATTCAGGAAGATGGGTATTTCCACTATTAGGAGAGGCCAGTTTCGTATAATAAAAGCAGTGAGGTCTTTGAAGCTTCCTGCCCTGGAATGCAGATCCTGCGTTGAGAAGCTGTAAGCACCTCCACCCAGAGCAAACTTTTTTTCTGGCTTCCGATAGCTAAGGCTCTCACCTCAGGGGGACTGAAACTAGTCTGTGGTGGCTAGCTGGTAAAGACCAGTCAGTCAACACACTAGTAGTTAGTAGGTTTTCAGGGGGGCACCTCGTAACAAATCCATCAGTGTGTTTGTTTATTATGACAAGATATTTGGTATCAAACATGTTGGGTACAGTGAATCCATCATGTAGCTAGGGAACCTTAATCATGAGTGTCCAACTCATGGCACAGTTCATAATGCAGACGTTAGGGACCCTCTTTAGTCCCAATGCCCTAGGTACCAGGTGTTCCATCTACAAGGGATTTACTGAAATACATGTGATGATTGGAAAAATTATGACCTGATTATCTGGGACCACCTTTTTAAGTATTTAAGGAAATAATAAACCATGGAATTACCATGTACTGCCAAGTTATCAATGATTGCCCAAGTGGGCCAATTAGGAAGATCATGCTTCATTACCATGAAAACTCTGCGGCACATCTTTCTCCCACCTGGTATTTACGTACAAGTTCCAGGGTACTATCTCTTTTGTGCTGGCTAAACTAGATTACGCCAATGGCCTCTACCACTGTTCATCTTTATCAACTATGAAAAGACTGCAACGGATTCAGAACTCTGCTGCCAGACTACTACATGTATACACACAAGTCCCCATTTCCCCTGCCTTGAGGGCCCTACATTGTTTACCGGTTGCCAGAAGATCCGTCTTCAAGCTGCTTTGTATCACCCACAAAGCAATAGCGGGAGCAGGACCGCTTTTCATCAGGACTTAAATCACCAAACACATTCAACAAAGAAACCTTTGCTCAAGATTGGCCCCACACATCAACACCCCACCATACAATAAAAAATACATAAGTGGTACATCTTTTTCTGTTCAAGTAGCAAACTATGGAATTAATTTACCCCAAACATAAGATCCACCGATAACTATCTTACCTTCGGAAGACTACTCAAGAGTTGGCTCTTTCCTACATAATCACCATTCTCAAATGCAAATATACAGCATATCCATGTGTTTGTAAACGTTTATAATTTGATTTTGTGTATGCATCTATTTATATGTATATCCTTGTACAAATACTTAGAGTAACTATTGTTTTAAAATCCATAGATATTATTTAGGTCTGCTTAAAAAATGTATGTATTACTTTTAGTTAAATATATATTGATCAGAAAGAGACTATTAGTTATAGATTCCTTACCTTAGAATTACCCCAAGGCTTCACACTGGATCTGGAGAATTTTTTCTCAGCAGTACTCCTGCGCGTCAGTAGGTGGTGTCGGTCGACAGTGTCCATCGTCGGTGTCGTGATCGCCAGGATGACATTGCGGTACCTACTTAGACGCCGCCCCTGTTTGCTGACGTCTGTTCATTCTTTTTCCACGCCAGCCAGCGCTGATCCTGAGAGAGCGGTACCCTTAGTCATTTTTTCACTAAACTTTTTTTACTTTTTGTGGACCTATATTTTGAAGTTTTACGACTCCTGGTGCACACGGGATATCAGATTGCCGACCTGGTTTCAAACCTTGTGACTCCTGTCACAAGCTGATGTTGGTCACCGATCCGCACCTCATATGCCTTTGGTGCCTAGAGCGTGACCACAACCCAAAGTCGTTCTCTGACTGCTGGGCCCTAAACCTGAAGTCTTTGCGGGAGCAGTCCCGAAAGCTTTTGGAGGCCCGTCAATCGACTACGCGTCATTCAAGTTCCCGGTCAAGGGTAAGGTCGCGGGACCGGTTGCGGAGCCACCACCACCAAAAATTTGTCATCAAATTCTTTGTCATCAGGTAAGTCGAAGGACAAAAGGCGAAGAAGCATCGTCTCTCTTCGCCTTTTCCCTGTCAGTCGGCCGACACTCGACACAGAGGGTTGTCGTTCTTCGGCTACGGCCTCGCAGTCTGCTGGGACGGCTCCGTGCTCTCCCCCCACTCCTCTTTCTGGGAGCCGGGCCATCCCCATGCCCAGCTTTGTGCATATTATGAAATCCTCCACTCCATCTTTGTGCAGCCCGACTCCGCCGGCGGCCCTTTGGGCCCTGCTGACCCGACTTTGGGTTCTGGCCCTTCGATGCTGGTGGCTCTGGCCTCGATGCCCCCAAGTATCCAGGCCTGGATCCAGATCAGCACCGGTCAACTTCACAGACCTTCCCCGGTGCAGATTCCTCAGACGACGACTCCGATGCCGGTTTTGCCCCTGGCCAGCGTCGCTCTCAGCCTCCCTCTCGACTTGGACAGGGAGCCGGACTGGCGTCGACCGACACCGGTACCGGCTGTACTGGTACTTTTGTACCACTGTTCTTCCCTGGCATTCCCTATTGCCCTGAGTGGCAACCAGAGGAGGTTGAGGAGGACTGGGTGTGGTCTGTTGATCCTTTGACTGACCAGATTGAAGTGCTGACCTATACAGAGGAGTTGGGTGATGCAGTCTGGATACCTCCCCATACCTTGGTATGCTTTCCCCCCCTACCGTGTCTACAGAGGAGGAAGCTTCCTACGCTGTGGTGTTGCATAGGCACCCTAAGGCCTTGGGCCTTGAGCTTCCTACGGTGGCAGTCAGGACAAACCTCCTGACTGAGGTGCTTCAGCCGGCAGCAGCCTCTTCGGAGCCCTTGCTGCCTTTCATTGAGACCCTCACTGACATTCTTCTGGACTCCTGGTACAAGCCCTACACAGGGGCTCCTGTAGATCAGATGATTGCCGACTCCTCCGCCCGGCCCCGGGCGACCTCCTTTTCCTCTCCCAACACCCTACCCCTGAGAGCTTGGTGATCCAAGCTTCTACTTCTAAGGGCACATTCCCTTCTGCTCCTCCAGATTGGGAATCCAAAAAGCTGGACCATTTTAGGAAGATGTTTTCTTCCGACAACTTGGGACTGCGGTCGGTGAACACTGCATGTCTTTTGGGCCGTTATTCCCACTCTGTGTGCGATATGCTTGCGCAGGTGCTGCCACAGTGCCCGGCGGAGGCCCGGGCCACTCTCTACCACGCAGTCGCTGAGGGTAAAGATGTACCAATAGGTGTGGGCTGGACACCGTCGACTCGCTAGGCAGAACAATTTCAACGTCAGTAGCCCTATAACGCTATGCCTGGTTGAGGTCCACTGGCTTTTAGGGTGATGTCTAATCAACTCTTAGGCCTCGCTACCACCTCTTGCCTGCGCAGTCTGCTTTTCGCCCCTTTCGTGGCTACGGAAGGGGTGCCCCACCACGTACCTCCCAGAGCCACAGGCCTATGCAAACTGTTCAGCCCCTACAGGGCTGAAGACTTTGGACCCAGCGTTGTGGGTCATGGGGCCAGTGGGCGGGCCAGTCCACTTCTGCAGCAGCCTCCAAACCCTCCTAGTCTGTCCTTTCAGGCCCACTAGTTTCCAGTGGGCGGCAGGGTCTGCCATTACAACCCCCACTGGCAACTCATCACGTCAGACAGGTGGGTTTTGCAGATAGTCCGGAGGGACTGCTCCCTGCCCTTCAAGACTACCCCTCCATCCATGCCACCTCAATTCCATCACATGTCGGAGGATCACTTGGCCCTTCTCCATTAGGAAGTTACAGCCCTCTTGGCGAAGGGGGCTATCGAGTGAGTTACTGCCCTAGAAGTAGGCTGTGGCTGTTATTCCGACTACTTTCAGGTACCCAAGAAGGACAAAGGCATGCTTCCTATCTTGGATCTCAATGTTGACGTTGACTCAGGTTTTGTCTGCCCTCGACCATGGAGACTGGATTGTAGCATTGGACTTGAAGGACACCAATTTCTACATCCCCATCCTGCTGGCCCACAGGCGTTACCTACGGTTCCCGGTAGGCTATGAGCACTTTGTTTACTGTGCTCCCTTCGGCCTTACCAGCGCCCCTCTGGTTTTCACTAAAGTGATGGCAGTGGTCGCAGCTCATCTGCACCAAACAGGGGTTCCTGTCTTTCCCTGTCTCTGCGACTGGCTGTTGAAGGCAGGCTTTCCCCAGGCTGCTGTCGGCCACCTCCTTACAATGGGGGACCTCCCGCATTCGCTGGGGCTCACGATCAACGTGTCGAACTCGCACCCGACCCCTTCTCAGAAGATCCATTTCATCGGAGCGGTTTTGGACACAGCACAGTTTTGGGATATTCGGGCTATCATGCCGATGTTTTAGCCCCTATCCCGGGTTTTGGTCAGAATGACCTTGAGGCTGCTGGGCCTCAGGTGGAGATCAGAGGCCTCTGGTCTCTGGCGGAATCCGGTCTCCACATCAATCTTCTGGAGCTCCAGGGGATTTGTCTTGCACTGACGGCATTCCTTCCCTCTGTCTATATTAATCTGGGGCATATTTTTGACTGGGGCATAGTTTTTTAACTGTGGTTTTTACAAACGAGCAAACGCACAATTTTTAAAATATTTGCCATATCTACTCTGACGGGCTGACTTACGGCCATTGGTTGTGCTTGGGTGTGCCTAACTTCCTTTTGTACTTGCAAAGGCGCCATCTTGGAAGGGTCAGCGGTCTAGTCTTTAGACCGGCTCACCCTTCCACACTACTTAATGGAAGCCGCAGCGCGTACGCGCCGGAGGTGCCCGAGGGGACACCTAATCTAATCGACAGCCTCATAAAGCTCATTTAAATTTCTGCTTTCACTACTCTGCACTGTGTTGTGTTGTGTTCTGCACTGCTGCGTGTTGCAGGGTGCAGGACTCTCCTAATTTAATCTGGGGTATATTTTTTAACTGTGGTTTCTAGCAAACACAGAATTAAAAAAAATATCGTCTTACCTACTCTGCCAGGTTGACTTGCGGCCATTGGTTGTGCTTGGGTATGCCTCACTTCCTTTTGCACATGCACATGTGCCATCATGAAAGGGTCAGCGTTCTAGTCTTGAGACCGGCTCACGCTTCCACACTACTTAATGGAAGCCGCAACGCGGACGTGCCAAAGGTGCACGGAAGGCAAGCCCGTCTGCCCCCGACCGCGCACTGGTCACGCTCAGGGCCAGCTTCCCTGACAGGTTTGCTCCCCAACACCGTGGTGGCTTGAGCTATAGTAGGGAAGAGCTACTCACTTTCAACTCCGAAGCCCGGTACTGCTCTGGCCCTACATTGTCCCCTGGAGATGCAGTAGGATGCCAAACTTGCCCGGTCTGCTCTCTCAGACTCAAGGGCTTTAAGACCCACTCACCAAGCCTTTCTGTGGCTAGTACTCCAAAAGACATGGCAGAAAAAATAAAATGCACTCTGTTGAACGCTCGCTCACTCATAAAACATGTTATGGAAATGGCAGATTTTTTAGACAGTACTAATATTGATATAGCTTTTGTAACCGAAACATGGGCTGATACAGGCTCAGGGCCAGATCTGGTCTCTGCCACCCGTCCTGGCTGCTCGTCTATCAGGCAAGATTGCTTAGGGAGCAGAAGCAGTGGCCTAGCTATTGTTTTTAAAGACAAATTCATGGTTAGGTCCAACCCCCTACCCCTATCCTTGTTGCGAAGCCTGGTTTTCAAAATTGCTCTTTCAAATAATTATTCCTTTAACGGTGCCTTGATTATAGACCCCCGACCCCAGAAATATGATTTTAAATCTGGACAAGTCACCGTGGGACATTAAGGCTAACTCCTCTGATTTTACCGTCCTTGGTGACTTTAACTTTTATGTTGAGGATAAGGACCAGTTAGACACTCAGCATCTTCTAGCCTCTGTGGCTCTATTAGGTTTATCTGATAGAGACATCTAGCCGCACATTCCTTAACTTAGAATATCCCCAGGCATCAGACTGGATCCGGAATTCTTTTTGCAGCAGCACCTCTGCGCGCCGGGGCACGGCGCCACACGACTCCGCCCTGACGTCGTCCATGAGGTCATATAAGTACCTCCCGACACGCTGTCCTTCTTTTCCACTTGCAACGCAGATCCGGAGTAAGCGGTTTCTCTAGCCTGTTTTCAGGCCCCTTTTTGAAGCTTTGCTTCTGGAACAGTGTGCGATGCCTTCGGTCTTTAAAACGTGTACCTCCTGTTCGTGGCAAATGTCCGCGACGGACACACACCTTATCTGTATGTGGTGTCTTGGCGAACACCACGACTTGACGGTTTGGGACGCAGGCTAACACCTCAAGCTGAAGTCCCGGCGGGAGCGCTGGATGAAGCTCCTTTTGGATTGCCTGTCCCTGTCAGAGTTGTCTCGACCTCCGGCCTTTTCATCGGTGACAGGTCCCTCTGGCAGTGGTTTCCAGTTGTGGCGTCAATCGTCCTCTGGAGCCTGGGGGCGTCGCTCGCCCCTTCTGGGTAAGTTGCGGCGCATGTCGCAGAGGTCCTCGACCTCACTTCCCTCTGTTGTTGGGGGCACTAGTTCCCGGAGCCCTCCGGACGTGCACCCCCGGGAGTCGCATCTCCCCTATCCGCATTTTCCGGGCACAGGGGTGACTCTGACCCAGATGGAGGCTTATGCCGCGGCCCTGCAGGCCTTCCTTGGGTCCTCTCCTGTCACTGGGGCATCCTCGGGGCCTCTGCTACTTATGGGGTTTCCGACAGACTCGCAGGTGGGTTCGCCCCCGGCACTAAATGAGCCCTTGCCCTCCAGTGACGAGGGAGATATGGCGTTGTCAGGGTGCGGCCCAGCTGGGTCCCCCCTCTATGACCCATAGCACCCCTGCCGCGCCACATAGTCCTGTGGGGCTCCCTGTGGTGTCGCGGGTGGTTGCTGGTGCTCAAAGCCCTGCTTCGAGCACACCTCGGCCTTCTGGGCAGGTGGCCGTAAACCCGCCTCCCCGGCTCAGACTCCGCTTCTTCCTTCAGAATCTGAGCCTGTTGTGGTTGAGGCTGAGTCGGGGCAGGTGCGGCACCGTAGGCTTGCCTCCCCAGCTCTGGTGCCATCCCCTTCTTGGGAAGCAGAGCTTGTCGTGGTTGACGTGAAATCGGGGCCGCCCGACGCCAGATTGTTGACTCTTCTCCAGAGGCTTCGGAGAGAGTTTGGCATCGCCTTTACGTCCGGCGACGTCTGATCTGTCCTTGCCTGCCCCCCCTCCCCCCCCCCTTTAGAATTTGTGGACCCGGCAGGATCCCTGCCTCCTCAGGAGCCCCATCAGGACCCTCATTCATCAATCCTTCATTTGGGCATTGGTCGCACCCTCAGTTTCTTGGACAACCTCCTTGGGGTGGAAGACTTAGTTTACAGCCCTCACCTACGGCGCCATGCTTGGTTGCAAGATAGCATCTTCCCGGACAATATTTGGCAGCGCCTTGTTGATCTACCCTTTGATGGGGTCCTATTGTTTGATGCCCACACCGAATCGGTTTCCAGCGCCTACTTGTGGGCTTTCGCCCTCCCCCTTAAGCCTGTATTTCCCAGGTCTCCTTTTCTCATGTTCTGGGGGGGTTGCCCTTTCATTTAGCATCCTTCAGATGCATTATGCTTTTTATGCTGGCAGTAAGCCTACTGTGGCAGTGTTCCACAGGTTTTTTGTGTCTGGTCCTCTGACTGTGGTTTGCCCTAAGAGGTGTTCCCCGTAGTTTGGGGGGTGCCATACTCCAAGTGAGGTACTTGTATGCTATTGCTCTGCTGTATGCCAAGTGGGCCTGGAGATCCTTTTGGGCTCTATATGTCCCCTGGTGCTTTTATCTTACCGTTGTACGGTGATCAATGTTGTGACTTTGGCGCTATGTTCTATACACCATGGGTCATGTTGCATATCTACCTCTTTCTCCTCCTTTGGAGGTTTTCACAGTGTTCATCACACTTAACATGTGGCTACCACCTGCCATTAATGCACTAGGTGTGTTCCTCCTATAACACCCATGTTGATTGGTCGTGGCTCGTTTACCCTTTTCTGCTACATATATATAATATATATCTACATAATATATATATCTACAGGTTGCCATGCGTACCCTTCTTTCTACATCTTCACCTTTCTTTGCTGCTGCGAGGTCTGGTCCTATGTCTCTGTTTGTCAGGGAGCTTTTCTGTGCTGTATTCGGGATTGCCCTTGTTCCACGCAGCAGTGTCTCTTTTAGTACACTTAAGTGCACTTAGTTACCCCATTCCCTGGGGTGGTTCCCCAGCTTCCGCTGCTCTCTTCTTGGTGTTTAGATACTGAACGATATCTCTCTTTCTGTAAGAGGGTTAATTTTCGCTCATAGTCGAAGGATGTGGTCTGGAATTCTGAAATTCTTTTCTACATTTATACACATTCCTCTTACCAGCTCTTAGTGGTTCTCGGCTGCCTCTGTTCCCACTTCCTTCGACTGTGCTCCTTTCATTGGGTATCGCCCCACACTATATCGGCTGTGCCTGCCGGACAGCTCTTCTGATGCCGGTCATCCCAGGTTCTGCACCCTGCATCTCTGCTTTTCGTGAGATAGTTCTCATCTTAGTTTTCAAGCTGCCTGGTTGGGCAGTACTATGATCATTTTAGCTGTGCCACCTTGTTGTCTCTGTGGCTGTGTGCTCTGTGTGTGTTTCAGTGGTGGCCTGCATAGGTGTGCTTCAGGTTGATACTGTTTGCCCTTGTCCCCCCTTTGGTGGCTAGGTGTGCACTTGGCGTGTTTCTTGATCCCACCTGTACTTCTAAGACGTTGCTCAGTTCCTACCTCTTGCCCCTTGGTTCCTGGCTATAGCCTCTCCGGCCTTCCATCTGGGTCTAGCCTGGTAGGCTCTGGTTACATCTCTTCATCTTTCCCTCAACTTTTGGTTGGTGTCCACATAGGACCCCTTTAAGCTGAGAGTGGTTCTTTTTCCTCCTTCGCTCTGGACACTCTCTCTCTCTGTTTGGTCTGGTATTTTGCTGGTGCCGTTTCTACATCTCATACGCATACGCGTATAGTGTAGTTCCATTCTGGCATTTCTGGGACGCCTTGTCTCCCACTATCTTTTGCTCTTCCGAGCTATTTGGGTTGCTGTCTAGCTGTTCGCCACAGCCTTCCCCATAGTCCTTAATTAATTAATTGTGGGTTTGTAATGTGCTAGAATCGACTCCCGAAGGAGTATCTCTGCGCAGTAGACTGCTGGGGAACCCGTCCTGGCTTTCCCTATGAGATGGTCCCTACTGGGTATCTCCAAGGTGAAACCAGGCATCCCCGGCGTATGTGGGGGGGCCGTTGTGGAGATGAGGCAAGCTAATGCCCAGAGTTGCCGAGTGTGATCCCTGGTTAGAGTAGGCACCGAGATGAGAATTATCGAGTCCGCTGACCCTGGTCCACGACCCTGCCGCGTCGGGAATTGAACCCTGGTCCCGGGCCGTCCTCTGCTCTCAGGTCTGCCGCCTCTAACCAGTGAGCCACACCTTCACTCTGTTAACGGCTCAGCGCTTTGGGCACTTTCTAATGTTCTGTCGCAGACCCTCCTCCCCCTTGAGGTATGGTGTGGTATCTATTCGAAGTTAAGGAATCTGCAGCTAGATGTCTCTAGCAGATGTACCAGTTACTTACCTTCTGTAACGATGTATCTGGTAGAGAAGTTGTCTAGCCGCAGATTCCTTCACGCCCACTCATCCTCCCTGTTCTGCGAGGACCTTGCCAGGTGGGCTTCTCCACTTTGCCACCTTTCAGTTGCCATTGGTTTTCTCACAGGGTGCTCACATGGTTACCGCCTTTTTAAAAATTACCATATGCGGCTGCCACCCTTCAGTGGCTTCTTTCCTGTCACACTGTGCCTTTTGATTCACCATCATCAGTAGCTTCTTCTCCTGTTGCCTTCCCTCCCTCCCGTCTTTTCCGTAGGGCTGTTTTCTCCTCTATAGTCGCCTTCTTGAGGATCTGATGGGCTGTGTTTCGGCCTCCCTCTTTCTATAGGGGAGGTGCTATTCTTTTCATACCTTCTCGCAGTAGACTGCTGTTCTTTATGTGTACCGTCTTTGTTGGTCGGCACAGTTCTACGTGGTAATAACAATCTACCTTTGTCTGTTGAGGTATTCTTCTCTTGTTACTCAGCCTGTGGGGAGGGTCCATGCTTCGCTTTGTGGGGTTCTTTGTCAGATCTAGCTCTGTCCTTACTTCTTCACTTACATGGAGACAGTGGCAAATACTGTCTTTTATGATAGTGTTTTGCACCATCCTTCTTTCTTTTACAGATTTTTCATCCTTCGCACACTGTTCCTATACTTTCACAGTTTTGTTGGTGGCTCCGCGTTGTGCCGCAGAAAGGTTTCTCCAAAGAAAACAGCGCGCCGGGAGAGACGTATATGACCTCGCTGACGTCACGTCCGTGAACGACGTCAGGGTGGGGTTGTGAGGCGCTGTCCCCTGGCGCGAAGAGGTGCTGCTGCAAATAGAAATCTGGATCCAGTCTGACGCCTGGGGATATTCTAAGTTAAGGAATCTGCGGCTAGACGTCTCTACCAGATACATTGTTACCGAAGGTAAGTAACTCATACATCTAGGATGTTAAGATCTTCCTCCCAGGATATTTTGGTTGTACCCAAATTCAGGAGAGCCACCAGGGGAGGCAAGAGCTTTGCATTAGCCACTGCCAAGCTTTCGAATTCAATGCCTGACACTAAAAACCAAAAAAAATCTACTTACCTTTCGCAAGACCCTTAAAACCTGGGTGTTTAACAATTAGCTCACTACCATCACTTACTTGTGCCATACACCTTGTTCTGATGTTTTCCTCACATTGGCCCACCCACTGGAAGTTAGCGCCTAGACACCTACGGGTAGTAGTGCGCTTTAGAAATCCTAATTCATTTCATTTCAAGAGTAATGCAGGTATTCACGTACACCACTACCGCCATGTGGTACTGCAACAAACAAGGCTGGGTGGGGTCGTGGACCCTATGTCAAGAGGCTCTCTTTGCCTTTGGACATGGCTGGAGCACGAGGGCATCTCTGGTGGTTCAACACCTGGTAGGTTCCCTGAACACAGGGCAGATTAACTCCGCTGCGGGTGCATTATGGATCACAAATAGCGTCTTCACTCAGAGGCGGTGCAAGGACTCTTTCGGCAGTGGGGAGAGCCATGGTTTGATCTATGCGCCACCATAGAGGACTCGCAATGTCAGCAGTTCTGCGTGTTGGAATTTCCACAGGAGCACTCGCTAGGCAACGCTTTTCACCACAAGTGGAGTTGCGGTCTACTATACGCCTTTCTGCCTATAGCACTTCTGCTCAGAGTGCTGTAGAAGACCATGTGTGACCAGGCCCAAGTCATCCTTGTGGCTCCGGATTGGGCATGGAGAGTCTAGTAACCCGAGCTCTTACACATGGCCATCGATCCTCCGATCCGACTGCCTCTTCGGGAGGATCTTCTGTCGCTGCAACAGGGAACAGTCCTCCACCTGAACTGGTCCAGCCTCCACCTCCTTGCGTGGAGATTGAGCGGCAACAGTTGACAGCTTTCGACCTTCCTCCCGAAGTCTGTAATGTTATTCTGGCAGCCAGGCGTCCCTCCACTAAGACGGTATACGCCTGCTGATGGAACAAATTTGTGGCATGGTGCACAACAAAGGCTGTGGATCGCCTTTCTGCCCCTCTTTCTGGGGTTCTTTTGTTCCTCCTTTCTTTGGCCCAGCAGGGCACTGTTCTGAGCACACTTAAGGGCTATGCATCAGCTGTTTCAGCCTTTCTTCGGCTTCCTGATCAGCCATCTCTTTTCAAGTCCTCTATTATAAATAGATTTCTTAAGGGCATTACTCATCTTTTTCCTCCTATTCCTTTCGTAATGGCACAGTAGGATTTAAATCTTTTTTTGACCTATCTTTTATGCGCTCCCTTTGAGCCACTACATCATTGTCCTCTCAGCCTCTTCACTTTAAAAACTGCTTTTCTGATTCCCATCAACTATGCTCACAGGGTTAGGTAGCTTCAGGCCTTGTCTTCCAAGCCTCCTTTCCTTGCTGGTCCTCTGGCAAGGTTGTCCTTTGAACTCGACCTTCTTTCCTTCCCGAAGTGGTTACCTCTTCCACATTGGACAAACCATCACTTTGCCCACCTTCTTCCCACCCCCACATCCTTCGAAGGAGGAGGAGAGGCTCCTCCGTCTAGATCCAAAACGTGCGCTAGCTTTCTATCTGGATCGCACAAAACAATTCCAGGTGGATGACCGCTCTTATTTGTAGGCACCAAGAAAAGTCAAGCAAAAATAGACCATCTCTTGTTGGTTCGTTCTTTGCATCAAAATTTGTTATTCATCGGTAAAGAAGGAATCTCCGGTAGGACTGCATGCCTCCGCAGCTTTTTTTAAACTTAAACTCCTTTGAAAAATAATTCCATTTCTCTCAGACAAAGGAGGAAAAACGGTGGTGAGCTCACTAGTACTGTCCGCCTTGGACTACTGTAATGGTTTATTTCTGAATGCCCAAGCTCGGGTTGTGGCCAAGCTACAACTGGTCCAGAATGCGGCTGCAAGGCTGTTGTCTGGTACCCCCAAATATAAACCAATAAAACAAGCAATCAGGAGTTATCACTGGCTGACGGTGAAAAACAGGATTAAGTTTAAAACATTATGTATTACCTTCAAAGCCATCCATCAGTTAGGGCCAAAGTTTCTGAAGCAGAAGCTTATATTATACTGCCCCACCCGACAACTAAGGTCATTAAATGCTCTCCGTCTAATTGTGCCAAGAACAAAGACAGTTACTTGGGGAGACAGATCTTTTACCATAGCTGCAGCCAGACTTTGGAATACCCTTCCACTGGAAATTAGATCCACTCCCACACTGCTACAATTTAGAAAACTGTTGAAGACGTGGCTGTTTGACCAATAAGTTCTTCTCCACTTGCACTTTCTGCATTATTAACTGCAAATTGAGTTTTCGAGTCTATCAGTGAGTCTTAGCGCCAAGACGCCCAAGGGCAAACGCTGCGCTTTACAAATTTTAAAAATAAATAAATAAATAAATGCCCATTCAACCAGGGAGACGGCAGCCACTCCCGCTTTGCGACATGGAGTCCTCCGTGACATCTGTCAGGCAGCCAAGTGGGCTTCATTGCACACAATCACCAATCATTACTGCATGAATAGCCAAGTCCGGAGAGACTACTTCTTTGGCCGTTCAGTTCTCCAGGACTTTCTTGTGTGAGCTTTGTTCCCCGACTCACCTCCGGGGTTGGTATTGCTGGGGTATCGATACTAAGGTAAGGAATTTGAATTTGTAACTAATGTTCTCTTTCAGGTGAACAACTTACTTACCTTCGGTAACAATATATCTGTAAGAGAGCTATATTAGTTATAGATTCCTTACCCCCCCACCCATCCTCCCCATTCTACAAACAGACTTCTAGGGTAAGGGACTCCCTTTCAGGGCCCTAGTTTTGTGAACTAGTGGTCAGTGTCTTGCATGGCTCTGCGCTTCTGGTGTGGAATGTCGTGTAACGAACTGAGGTCAGTGCATGAGGGCGGCGTTTCCGTAGATACCGCAACGTCATCCCGGTGATCACGACGCCAACGATGAACGCGGAGTTGACTGGCGCCACCTACCAACACACAGGGGTACTGCTACAAAATAAATTCTCCGGATCCAGTTTGACTTCTGGGGGTAATTCTAAGGTAAGGAATCTATAGCTAATCTATGTCTCTTACTGGTATATTGTTACCAAAGGCAAGTCAGTTGTTCTTCACGGACAACACCACCCCCATGTGGTACTGCAACAGATAGGGTGGGGTCGTGGACCATTTGTTAGGAGGCCTTGTGTCTCTGGACAAGGCATTTTCCTTATGGGTCAGCATCTGGTGGGCTTCCTGAACGCCAAAGTAGAAAGACGCAGTCACAGCTGCCTAGCGAATCATGAATCGCATCTCTATCTGGAGGTGGTGCAATGTCCCTTTCAGCAGTGGGTAGAACCTTGGTTAGATCTGTTCGCCACTGCCAAGAATGCGCAATGTCAGCAATTCTGTGTGCTGGAGTTTCCAAGGTGGCTCTCCAGGTTCATATAGAGAAGAGCATAGGCCTCCTGTACGCCTTTCTGCCCATACCACTCCTGCCTGAGTTCTTAAGAACATCAGAAAGATTGTGCCTAAGCCATCCTAGTGGATCTGGCCTGGGAGTGAACAGTCTCATATCCAGAGCTGTTGTTGGACAGGCCCCAGAAGGTGGCTCGCTCCCTCCCCGCATGACAGAGCCCGGACACCGGCACTCCAGAAGTCACCCCCAGAAGTAACCCGTAACCCGTCCCACACAGGACACCTGCCCCGAACATCTCCGTAACACCGGCCTGGGCCTCCACCGACACCATCGCCCGGGCCCAGCCGCCATCTTGGACCTTGCACCACGAGGCCGCGCGGCCTCAGCTCGACCCTAACCCTGGGCCTGGCCAGGCCCCGACAGCCCGGCACCACCATCCACCCGGGAGGTGAGCGGACCACTTGGCAGGTCAATGGGAGAGAGGAGTTTTGATGGCTCTCCCCCTCCAGGTGCCGATCGCCCCCAGCTCCCCCGGGCGCTGGCTCCACCCCCCTGCTGGGTGTCTGGACTCCCTCATCCCGGACCTCCCGACCTCCAAGAGCGAGGGTCCGGACATCAAAGGGCACCAGCCCTATAACTGGGGCAGCTCCAGAGCAGGAAGGCAGTTGTATCCTGGAGTCGAGAGACACCGTGAAGAACTCATCCTTGACGGACTGTTGGCGCTGCCGCAGCCCTGCCTTGTGAACTATCGTCCTGCCTGCTGGCGCTGCCGCAGCCTTCTGCAACCTTCACCTTCGTCGGGACCTGCTGGCGCTGCCGCGGACCGTTGTAACTACCACCTTCGTCGGGACCTGCTGGCGCTGCCGCGGACCGTTGCTACCTACGATCATCTCGGGACCTGCTGGCGCTGCCGCGGCCCGTCCTCCTAGAACGCCGAGCTCGAGGATTGTGAGCTAACCATCTTTTCATCGCATCTACCAGATTGGTAACAAGACTGTCCCGCTACCCCCTTTCCCATCCAAGAGACTAGAACCGAGGGGACCCCTGAGTCCTGACCTCCTTGTACCATTCTACCGTACTTAAAGATTGCTTATAAAGAACGTTAAACCTTATCTTTGTGTGGTGTACATCTGTGGGGGGGAAGTTACTCGTCTGTACGATCACTGGAGACGGCTCTCCCCGGAGACCTCTCCCCTTGTCCTCGGCCGACCCTCCAGGTCCCGTCTAACAGCTGTTGAGCCATCAGTCCTCCGATCAATGACTCTTCGGGAGGACCTTCTGTCTTAGCAGCAGGAGAGGTTTTTCGCCCGAACCTGTTAACGTTCCACCGTCTTGCGTGGAGATTGCGCGGTAACAATTAATAGCTTTCGACCTTCTTCCTCAAGTCTGTAACATTATCTTGGCAGCCAGGCATCTCTCTACCAATATGATATACACCTGCAGTTGGGGAAAACAAGTGGCATAGTATACAGAAAACAAAATCAATTCCCTTTCTGACCCTCTTTTTGAGGTCCTCCTTTTCCTCCTTTCTCTTGCCCAGCTGGACTCCGCTCTGGGTACTCTGATGGGCTATCTCTCTGCTATTTCAGCGGTTGCCTGACCTGTCATCCCTCTTCAAATTCTCTATTGTAAATAGGTTTCTGAAAGGTCTACATCATTTGTTCCCCCTTCACCCTTTTCTATGCCCTGGTGAAACCTCAGTTTCGTCCTTACTTTCCTTATGTGTGCTCACTTTGAGCCCCTCCACAAATGTCTACCCTGGCTCCTTACCATCAAGATGGCCTTTCACGTTGCTATAACTTCTGGCCAGAAGGTCAGTGATCTTCAGGCGGTGTCAGTTAAGCCTCCTTCTCTGAACATCTACCTGGTCAAACTGGTGCTCCGTACGAGGGCTTCAGTTCTTGTAGTCACTCCCTTTTACGTCGTAGGCCACTCTATCACTGTGCCTACGTTTTACGCTCTACCTCATCCCCCTAAGGAAGAGGAGCGACTTCACTGCCTGGGCCCTAAAAGAGCATTATCATGCTACCTTAACTGCACACGAGATCCTCCGAGGGGACGACCACTCTACGTGGGATATGTTGAATCAAAGAAAGGACGGGCTGTACAAAAGAGGACCATCTACTATGGATCATGCACTGTATCAAAATTTGCCACGCATTGGCTAAGACGCAATCACCTGAGAGTTTGCATGCTCATTCCACCAGAGCTAAAGCTGCCACCACTGCATTAGTATGCAAGGTTCCAGTCCTGGACATCTTCCAAGCAGCAACTTGGTTTTCCCTGCGTATGTTTACCAAGCACTACTGCCTAGAGAGTCGGTCCATAGGAACGGGCAATTTGGCTTTTCAGTCCTGCAGGACTTCCTTGTTTGAAATTGATCCACAGACTCCCCTCCGAAGGGTTGCTTGAGTATCTTTTTTAACGTAAGGAATCTGCGGGTAAAAGTCTCTTTCAGATGAACAAGTTACATACCTTCGGTAACACCTTATCTGATGGAGGCTTTATCTAGTCGCAGATTCATGACCGACCCACCCATCCTCGCTGGTCTGCAAACGGATTTTTAGGGACATGGCTTTCCCCATTCAGGATCCTAGTATTCCACACAAGTAGTCAGTGTGCTTCGTGGCTCCGGGCTTCTGGTGTGGAAACTCACGAAAAGTAACTGACAGCGCACCAGGAAGCACCTTTAAAGGCACCGTGCATGTCACTTCCGGCGCAAATGACGCCACACGTAGCCTAACAACGCCACCTACCAGCGCACAGGGATACTGCTCAAGAAAAATATTCCAGATCAAGTCTGATGCCTGGGGATGATTCTAAGGTAGGGAATCTGCGGGATAGCTTGAGTCTCTACCAGATAAGGCGTTAGTGAAGGGAAGTAACCCGTTCGTTAGGATGTACATTGCAGATGGAATAAAACACAGGACTCCAGTGCTCCTCCCTTGAGATCTGAAAAAGATGACTCTGGGCACTTTACCACTGCTGACCAGTGCTAAAGTGCATATGCTCTCCCAATGTAAAGTGTAACTGTGATTGATGTCCTGATTGGTTCATTGCACTTACAGTCAGTCCCCAGTAAAGTGCACCAGGAGTGCCAGGGCTTGTAAATGCCAATACTGCTAGTGGGCCTGCAGCGCTGGTTGCGCCACCCACAGAAGTAGCCTTAAAATGTGTCTAGGGTCTGCCATTGCAGAACCTGCGTGCAGTCTGGTACTGTCATGCTGGCTGGGCAAGTGCACACACTTGCCAGCCTCTAAACCTTCCCTTAACTTCATATTAGTCACCCCTATGGTAGGCCCTAGGGCAGGGTGCATTGTAAGTGTAAGGTAGGGCAAGCCCTGATGTGTGTGGCATGTCCTAATAGTGAATTACAGCCAAATTCGTTTTTCACTGTTGTAAGGTTACCTGCTCCCTTTAGGCCAGATGGGCTGCTGGAATTATTACACTCTATAATCCCAGCAGGCCCAGGGAACATGGTAGAAATTAATGTTTAGTATGCCTGAACTCAGAATAATAAAATACTTCTTTTAGTAAAGTTTATTTTAATATCCTGTGTTTGCAAATGCTACTTTTAGAAAGTTAGCATTTGCTTGCCTAACCATTTCAGCCCGCCTCTGCTAGTATGTGTATCTGACTGTCTGGGTCAGATACACATACTAGCCAGCCTCAGATACAGCTTGGGGCAACGACGGATAGAGCGTGGCCTCCCTTACTCTGAGCTTGGTCCAGGTGAGGTGAGGTAATTTCCCCTGTCAAGAAGGGTGATTCACACACCAGCTGACATGGAGGAATAGGAACATATCCTTTGAAATTTGTCACTGTATATTATTCATGTATTGGTTTGATTTGGTTTGAACACTTGCAGTAGCAAACGTTTTTAAGAACAGAGGCCCTGAGGAAAACCAAGGGAGTATATCCCCTACTGGTAGAAACATGTCGGCCCTAAAGCAGTCATTTGTTTATACTGCTGTTTTTGCGCTGCTCTGGTTTTTAAATGGAAAGAGGTCCTTCACTCATTAAAGTTTACTGTGTGTCCTCTATTCCCTTTTAATGTCACTTTCTTTTCACACCTTCACTCTTTGCACTGCACCTTTTTTCCAATTGGTGATCCCACGCATGGTCGGCTAGTGAATGCGGGCGTGACCCCAGTCCTGACAGGCGGTCCTGGTTGTAGTCTCAATTGATCTAGAGACACACCAGCCTAGCCCTGTGGATGACCACATGAGAAAACTACATCACCAACAAGATTTTGATGGTAATCCATCTCTGGATATTGGATTTCACCTAAAGTTGCTGGTGGTTCCATGCGTTGGTTTACTATACTCTATATAAATAGACCATTCAATTATCGCACAGATATTCTGCTGTTTAACACTATATATGGCTTTAGACACACCTTTTGTCTTGTTGATAGACCCCCCAGGTTTCTTGTATTTAGATATGGGTTGTGTGAGTGACAGGGCTGGGGGATGACAGGTGGTGAATGCAGGGATTACACCTTAGTGGGAGGTAGGCGTGGCCCTGGGCTCTTAATCAGGCTGTGCTCTGCCACCACAATGCTGGCTCCGCCCCCCTGGGGAGCGACTGATGACTCACCCTGCACCTGGCTCAGGAAGGGTGAAGCCCCATCAACAAGGTACTCCTGGCTGCCCCTGTCCACACAATGCTGGCTCCACCTCCTGTGGAGCGTCTGATGTGCCTGCCCCTCACACTGAAAGCAGAAGTCAGAGTACCCCCAACAAAGTACTCAGAGACTGAAAGTGGCTATGCAAAGGCCCCCCTGGCCTGTAAGAACAAAAGAAATGCAGTATAAAGGTAGGAGCTCTGCTCCTAAGAAATCAGAATCCTGTTTCCCCACGAAGAACCTCTGCCCGACTAGAAGGAGAAGAAGACGCTGGAAGGACTGGCCTGCTGCTTGCCTTGCTGAGAAAGGAGAGGAAGAAGACTTGCTTTAAAGACTTTGCTGCTTTGTGCTAAGAAACATTCTCCAAGGGCTTGATTGAGCAAGCTCCCTGAACTGAACCCCAGGACTAGTGGGTTCTTGGTGCCTTTGCTCGTCTTTGAACGCCGAGCCGTGTGTGCCTCCTGCCGGAGTAAGACTGCGCCCCTCATCGCCCCCTCCTAGGGCTGTGGCACTCGGGAGCTTGCCTGCCTCTTCACCCTTGAGAGCCTCGCTCTAATTAGAGTCGCTCTCTGGCCCCGGGTCAGGCTGCCTGCTCCTCTGCCCCTGCCTGCCACTGGAGCGTGTTGAAACGCTCTCGCCCCTCCCGCCGGAATTCCTGGGGAAATCGTGATCTCCGCCGAGACTGCAGCCTACACGGACTGTGCCCTGCTGTCCCCGCTTCACGACCCCGAGTGTTTACAGGCCGCGCCGCCCCCTTTGTGGAGACCCCCGTACCGTCGTACTGGGGCCGCGCCTGCCTGTGTGCCACACCCGCTGACGTCCCAGATCCGAAGGTGCCCCCTGAGCTGGACGAGTCGCGCTGACCGTGCACGACTCGCCCTCCAAGAAGTAACAGCCGTCGGAAAAGCTTCACACCGGGCTAGGGGCCCGCAACGTTTGTTTTCCCCTTTTGCACAGTCAGCCGCTTCCGCTGCTGCAACCCGTGAGCCCGTCATATCCAGAGCTGTTGTTGGACAGGCCCCAGAAGGTGGCTCGCTCCCTCCCCGCATGACAGAGCCCGGACACCGGCACTCCAGAAGTCACCCCCAGAAGTAACCCGTAACCCGTCCCACACAGGACACCTGCCCCGAACATCTCCGTAACACCGGCCTGGGCCTCCACCGACACCATCGCCCGGGCCCAGCCGCCATCTTGGACCTTGCACCACGAGGCCGCGCGGCCTCAGCTCGACCCTAACCCTGGGCCTGGCCAGGCCTGACAGCCCGGCACCACCATCCACCCGGGAGGTGAGCGGACCACTTGGCAGGTCAATGGGAGAGAGGAGTTTCGATGGCTCTCCCCCTCCAGGTGCCGATCGCCCCCAGCTCCCCCCGGGCGCTGGCTCCACCCCCCTGCTGGGTGTCTGGACTCCCTCATCCCGGACCTCCCGACCTCCAAGTGCGAGGGTCCGGACATCAAAGGGCACCAGCCCTATAACTGGGGCAGCTCCAGAGCAGGAAGGCAGTTGTATCCTGGAGTCGAGAGACACCGTGAAGAACTCATCCTTGACGGACTGTTGGCGCTGCCGCAGCCCTGCCTTGTGAACTATCGTCCTGCCTGCTGGCGCTGCCGCAGCCTTCTGCAACCTTCACCTTCGTCGGGACCTGCTGGCGCTGCCGCGGACCGTTGTAACTACCACCTTCGTCGGGACCTGCTGGCGCTGCCGCGGACCGTTGCTACCTACGATCATCTCGGGACCTGCTGGCGCTGCCGCGGCCCGTCCTCCTAGAACGCCGAGCTCGAGGATTGTGAGCTAACCATCTTTTCATCGCATCTACCAGATTGGTAACAAGACTGTCCCGCTACCCCCTTTCCCATCCAAGAGACTAGAACCGAGGGGACCCCTGAGTCCTGACCTCCTTGTACCATTCTACCGTACTTAAAGATTGCTTATAAAGAACGTTAAACCTTATCTTTGTGTGGTGTACATCTGTGGGGGGGAAGTTACTCGTCTGTACGATCACTGGAGACGGCTCTCCCCGGAGACCTCTCCCCTTGTCCTCGGCCGACCCTCCAGGTCCCGTCTAACAGCTGTTGAGCCATCAGTCCTCCGATCAATGACTCTTCGGGAGGACCTTCTGTCTTAGCAGCAGGAGAGGTTTTTCGCCCGAACCTGTTAACGTTCCACCGTCTTGCGTGGAGATTGCGCGGTAACAATTAATAGCTTTCGACCTTCTTCCTCAAGTCTGTAACATTATCTTGGCAGCCAGGCATCTCTCTACCAATATGATATACACCTGCAGTTGGGGAAAACAAGTGGCATAGTATACAGAAAACAAAATCAATTCCCTTTCTGACCCTCTTTTTGAGGTCCTCCTTTTCCTCCTTTCTCTTGCCCAGCTGGACTCCGCTCTGGGTACTCTGATGGGCTATCTCTCTGCTATTTCAGCGGTTGCCTGACCTGTCATCCCTCTTCAAATTCTCTATTGTAAATAGGTTTCTGAAAGGTCTACATCATTTGTTCCCCCTTCACCCTTTTCTATGCCCTGGTGAAACCTCAGTTTCGTCCTTACTTTCCTTATGTGTGCTCACTTTGAGCCCCTCCACAAATGTCTACCCCGGCTCCTTACCATCAAGATGGCCTTTCACGTTGCTATAACTTCTGGCCAGAAGGTCAGTGATCTTCAGGCGGTGTCAGTTAAGCCTCCTTCTCTGAACATCTACCTGGTCAAACTGGTGCTCCGTACGAGGGCTTCAGTTCTTGTAGTCACTCCCTTTTACGTCGTAGGCCACTCTATCACTGTGCCTATGTTTTACGCTCTACCTCATCCCCCTAAGGAAGAGGAGCGACTTCACTGCCTGGGCCCTAAAAGAGCATTATCATGCTACCTTAACTGCACACGAGATCCTCCGAGGGGACGACCACTCTACGTGGGATATGTTGAATCAAAGAAAGGACGGGCTGTACAAAAGAGGACCATCTACTATGGATCATGCACTGTATCAAAATTTGCCACGCATTGGCTAAGACGCAATCACCTGAGAGTTTGCATGCTCATTCCACCAGAGCTAAAGCTGCCACCACTGCATTAGTATGCAAGGTTCCAGTCCTGGACATCTTCCAAGCAGCAACTTGGTTTTCCCTGCGTATGTTTACCAAGCACTACTGCCTAGAGAGTCGGTCCATAGGAACGGGCAATTTGGCTTTTCAGTCCTGCAGGACTTCCTTGTTTGAAATTGGTCCACAGACTCCCCTCCGAAGGGTTGCTTGAGTATCTTTTTTAACGTAAGGAATCTGCGGGTAAAAGTCTCTTTCAGATGAACAAGTTACATACCTTCGGTAACACCTTATCTGATGGAGGCTTTATCTAGTCGCAGATTCATGACCGACCCACCCATCCTCGCTGGTCTGCAAACGGATTTTTAGGGACATGGCTTTCTCCATTCAGGATCCTAGTATTCCACACAAGTAGTCAGTGTGCTTCGTGGCTCCGGGCTTCTGGTGTGGAAACTCACGAAAAGTAACTGACAGCGCACCAGGATGCACCTTTAAAGGCACCGTGCATGTCACTTCCGGCGCAAATGACGCCACACGTAGCCTAACAACGCCACCTACCAGCGCACAGGGATACTGCTCAAGAAAAATATTCCAGATCAAGTCTGATGCCTGGGGATGATTCTAAGGTAGGGAATCTGCGGGATAGCTTGAGTCTCTACCAGATAAGGCGTTAGTGAAGGGAAGTAACCTGTTCGTTAGGATGTACATTGCAGATGGAATAAAACACAGGACTCCAGTGCTCCTCCCTTGAGATCTGAAAAAGATGACTCTGGGCACTTTACCACTGCTGACCAGTGCTAAAGTGCATATGCTCTCCCAATGTAAAGTGTAACTGTGATTGATGTCCTGATTGGTTCATTGCACTTACAGTCAGTCCCCAGTAAAGTGCACCAGGAGTGCCAGGGCTTGTAAATGCCAATACTGCTAGTGGGCCTGCAGCGCTGGTTGCGCCACCCACAGAAGTAGCCTTAAAATGTGTCTAGGGTCTGCCATTGCAGAACCTGCGTGCAGTCTGGTACTGTCATGCTGGCTGGGCAAGTGCACACACTTGCCAGCCTCTAAACCTTCCCTTAACTTCATATTAGTCACCCCTATGGTAGGCCCTAGGGCAGGGTGCATTGTAAGTGTAAGGTAGGGCAAGCCCTGATGTGTGTGGCATGTCCTAATAGTGAATTACAGCCAAATTCGTTTTTCACTGTTGTAAGGTTACCTGCTCCCTTTAGGCCAGATGGGCTGCTGGAATTATTACACTCTATAATCCCAGCAGGCCCAGGGAACATGGTAGAAATTAATGTTTAGTATGCCTGAACTCAGAATAATAAAATACTTCTTTTAGTAAAGTTTATTTTAATATCCTGTGTTTGCAAATGCTACTTTTAGAAAGTTAGCATTTGCTTGCCTAACCATTTCAGCCCGCCTCTACTAGTATGTGTATCTGACTGTCTGGGTCAGATACACATACTAGCCAGCCTCAGATACAGCTTGGGGCAACGACGGATAGAGCGTGGCCTCCCTTACTCTGAGCTTGGTCCAGGTGAGGTGAGGTAATTTCCCCTGTCAAGAAGGGTGATTCACACACCAGCTGACATGGAGGAATAGGAACATATCCTTTGAAATTTGTCACTGTATATTATTCATGTATTGGTTTGATTTGGTTTGAACACTTGCAGTAGCAAACGTTTTTAAGAACAGAGGCCCTGAGGAAAACCAAGGGAGTATATCCCCTACTGGTAAAACATGTCGGCCCTAAAGCAGTCATTTGTTTATACTGCTGTTTTTGCGCTGTTCTGGTTTTTAAATGGAAAGAGGTCCTTCACTCATTAAAGTTTACTGTGTGTCCTCTATTCCCTTTTAATGTCACTTTCTTTTCACACCTTCACTCTTTGCACTGCACCTTTTTTCCAATTGGTGATCCCACGCATGGTCGGCTAGTGAATGCGGGCGTGACCCCAGTCCTGACAGGCGGTCCTGGTTGTAGTCTCAATTGATCTAGAGACACACCAGCCTAGCCCTGTGGATGACCACATGAGAAAACTACATCACCAACAAGATTTTGATGGCAATCCATCTCTGGATATTGGATTTCACCTAAAGTTGCTGGTGGTTCCATGCGTTGGTTTACTATACTCTATATAAATAGACCATTCAATTATCGCACAGATATTCTGCTGTTTAACACTATATATGGCTTTAGACACACCTTTTGTCTTGTTGATAGACCCCCAGGTTTCTTGTATTTAGATATGGGTTGTGTGAGTGACAGGGCTGGGGGATGACAGGTGGTGAATGCAGGGATTACACCTTAGTGGGAGGTAGGAGTGGCCCTGGGCTCTTAATCAGGCTGTGCTCTGCCACCACAATGCTGGCTCCGCCCCCCTGGGGAGCGACTGATGACTCACCCTGCACCTGGCTCAGGAAGGGTGAAGCCCCATCAACAAGGTACTCCTGGCTGCCCCTGTCCACACAATGCTGGCTCCACCTCCTGTGGAGCGTCTGATGTGCCTGCCCCTCACACTGAAAGCAGAAGTCAGAGTACCCCCAACAAAGTACTCAGAGACTGAAAGTGGCTATGCAAAGGCCCCCCTGGCCTGTAAGAACAAAAGAAATGCAGTATAAAGGTAGGAGCTCTGCTCCTAAGAAATCAGAATCCTGTTTCCCCACGAAGAAACTCTGCCCGACTAGAAGGAGAAGAAGACGCTGGAAGGACTGGCCTGCTGCTTGCCTTGCTGAAAAAGGAGAGGAAGAAGACTTGCTTTAAAGACTTTGCTGCTTTGTGCTAAGAAACATTCTCCAAGGGCTTGATTGAGCAAGCTCCCTGAACTGAACCCCAGGACTAGTGGGTTCTTGGTGCCTTTGCTCGTCTTTGAACGCCGAGCCGTGTGTGCCTCCTGCCGGAGTAAGACTGCGCCCCTCATCGCCCCCTCCTAGGGCTGTGGCACTCGGGAGCTTGCCTGCCTCTTCACCCTTGAGAGCCTCGCTCTAATTAGAGTCGCTCTCTGGCCCCGGGTCAGGCTGCCTGCTCCTCTGCCCCTGCCTGCCACTGGAGCGTGTTGAAACGCTCTCGCCCCTCCCGCCGGAATTCCTGGCGAAATCGTGATCTCCGCCGAGACTGCAGCCTACACGGACTGTGCCCTGCTGTCCCCGCTTCACGACCCCGAGTGTTTACAGGCCGCGCCGCCCCCTTTGTGGAGACCCCCGTACCGTCGTACTGGGGCCGCGCCTGCCTGTGTGCCACACCCGCTGACGTCCCAGATCCGAAGGTGCCCCCTGAGCTGGACGAGTCGCGCTGACCGTGCACGACTCGCCCTCCAAGAAGTAACAGCCGTCGGAAAAGCTTCACACCGGGCTAGGGGCCCGCAACGTTTGTTTTCCCCTTTTGCACAGTCAGCCGCTTCCGCTGCTGCAACCCGTGAGCCCGTCACCAGGAGCCGATCGTGTCAGGGGGCTGAAGGAGGCAGCCTGCGCTTTCACCTGAGTCCTCCGGGGTGAGTGAGAGCGAGCGCACACTGCCGTCCTCCCATCTGGGTCCCCTAGCCCCCCTGACAGGCGCCCTGCTCCTCGGAGCCCTCCCGCAGCACCAGCCGCACCGCAAGCCCGGCCCGCCTCCAGCTGTATCCCCGAGCCACGGGGAAGAGCCGTACGCGGCATAGGCATACTCACGCCCGATGCGTGAGCCGCGGTTGGGACCGGGTCAGTTTCCTCACGGAGAGCGAGGGAAGCCCTGCGAAGCGCACCAGAGGCCCCGGGCGAGTCTGAGAGCCCCCGAACTGGTGCGAAGAGGTGCTTGGGAAGCCTTTGAAATTTAGAGAACTGCAAAGAAGTAAATTTATAAGAGAACCCTGTGGAAAGCCAATTGAATTTAAAAAGAAACATTTAAACTACAACAAAGAACTGTTGGTGGAACATTTAAAAGAGAAGCTTGCCTATTTAACATCTGTGGTGATACAAAAACGTTATTGGTCTTGTGACTAAGCCTGATCTAAGATATATATCTATTTTTACATAAAGAAGCGTATTTTTTATATATTCACAGCCTGGTGTCCATTTGTGGGGGGATTGGTATATTTTACTGTGTGTGTGATTACAAATGCTTAACTAACTAACGCCTGAAGAATAGCCTTGGCTGCTCACGCCACGCACCTAGAGGGTGAGCAAGGGTCATTCTAAGGGGTCATCCTTCGCCCTGACTTAGAGGAGAGGGTCCCTGCTTGTCACAAGTGTATACTTGCGCCAACCAGAGACCCCCAATTCTAACACACAAGAAGTCGAAGAGGCGTCATCGCTCTTCTGACTCCCCCCGACGCACGCGCGATGCGGCCGGGGGTTCGGGTGACACCGCCCATGCGGCTCCTTCGGAGTCGCGGGCGTCGCGTCCCACCCCACACCCTCCGGTCCCTGGGCGAGACGCGACGCCGGAGGAGATCGAGCGCTTCCTCATGGCCATGAGGTCCCTCTCTCCTCCGATGGGCTCCGCGGCGCCTTCGGGCCCAGCGGACCCGTCTGGGGCCCCTAGCGGGTCGGGGGCTTCGGCCCGACGCCGCCGGCGCCTTAAGGCCCGGCGCCGCGGGTCCCCACAGTCCCGACACCACCGGCGCCTTCGGGCCCGGCGCCGCAGGGTCAAGCGGTCCCGACGGCGCCTTCGGGCCCGGTGCCGCGGGACCCCACTGGACCTTCTTCAGGATCTGGATCGTCACCGGTGGACCTTACGACCCCCCCTGGTGTCGGTCCGTCAGGTGTCGCCTCCGGCGCCGTCCTCGGGCGGCGCCGCCCCCGATGCCTCCTTCCTTCCGGTTCGACGTCTGAACGCCACCGCTGGGCGCCTATTTCGACAGCGTTTGGAGATTTTCACTTCTATGAACCGGCCCCATTGATGGAAAACCCTGAGTATCAGGAGATGGGTGATGAGGAGGATTGGAAGGGGTCTGAGGACCCTCTGACCAAAGAGTGTCAGTCTCAAAAGGACTGGACAGGTGAACTTGGGGAGGCCAGTGGCCTGGACACCTCTCCAGACACTGGTTTTGTCTCCCCTCCTACCGTGGCTTTGGAGGAGGGGGCAACCTATAGTGTGGTGTTGATGAGGGCTGCCAAGGCCTTGGGCCTTGAGCTCCTCGTCGCGGCCGTGAGGACTAACCTCCTCACTGAGGTCCTTAAACCGCAGTCAAGCTCGGCCGAGCCTCTGCTGCCCTTTAATGAGGCCTTGACCTATGTTCTTTTGGGCACTTGGTCCAAGCCCGCTACTGGTTCGCTCGTAGATAGGAACGTGGCCAGACGCCACCGCCCGGCCCGGGCGACCCATGTTTCCTGTCCACCCACCCCACCCCCGAGAGTCTGGTCATCCAGGCCTCCAATTCCCAGACCGCATTCCCGTCGGCTCCGCCGGACAGGGAATCCAAGAGGTACGAGCAGTACGGAAAAAAGATCTTCTCCTCCCTTAGTCTGGGACTGCGGTCTTCCAACACCGCATGCCTCTTGGGCCGCTACACCCACTCTCCGTGGGAGACGGTTGCGGAAGTGCTGCCAGAGTGTCCGTTGGAGGTACAGGCCAAACTCGGCAAAGCCCTTGTGGAGGGTCGGGATGCAGCCAAATATTCCATCCGGTGTGAGCTGGATACCACCGACTCACTAGGTAGAGCGATGGCAACGATGGTGGCGGTTAGACGCCACGCCTGGTTGAGGTCCGCCAACTTTTCGGCAGATGTCCAAAACACTCTGATGGACATGCTGTTTGATGGCCGTCGTCTTTTTGGCGACAAGGCAGACCACACGCTTGAGCACTTTAAGGACTCCAGGGCTACGGCCAAGTCCTTGGGCCTCTCGGCCCGCGCCAGCAAACGGGTGCCTTTCACTCCTTTCGTGGCCAAGGAAGGGGCGCCCCCACACGTGCCGCCAGCCACACGCCGCAGACTAACATCCAGCGCGGTGGCGGCAGTGGAAATCGCCGTGGAGGCGGTCGGGGACAACGACGAGGCCAGTCCACACCTTCCCCCGCAGCATCCGCCTCTAAACCCTCCTAGTCCGTGCTTCTCGGCCCATGTGACGCCAGTGGGGGGCAGGGTTCGCCATCACCACTCTCACTGGCGCACTGTCACTTCGGACAGGTGGGTGCTGCAGATCGTCCGGAGGGCTACTCCCTCCCCTTCAAGAGGACCCCTCAAGCCATGCCACCGCAACACCACCGCGTATAGGGGGATCACTTGCGCCTTCTGCAGGAGAAAGTTTCGGCCCTCTTGGCCAAGGGGGCCATCGAGCGCGTTCCTGGGCCAGAAGTAGGACGTGGTTGCTACTCCCACTATTTTCTGGTACCCAAGAAGGGCAAAGGGGGCCTACGCCCTATCTTGGACCTACGGAACATCAACGGCTTCCTCCGGAAGGAGAAGTTCAAGATGCTGACTCTGGCTCAGGTCTTAGCTGCCCTGGACCCAGGAGACTGGATGGTAGCGTTGGACTTGCTTATTTCCACATCCCCGTCCTGCCGGCCCACCGGTGTTACCTGCGGTTCACAGTAGGCCACGAGCACTTTCAGTTTACCGTGCTCCCCTTCGGCCTTACGAGCGCCCCACGGTGTTCACGAAGGTGATGGCGGTGGTCGCAGCTCATCTGCGCAGGTTAGGGGTTTCAGTCTTCCCCTACCTCGACGACTGGTTGTTGAAGGCGGGCTCCCCCCAGACTGTCGTCAACCACCTCCAGACAACGGCAGACCTCTTGCACCAGCTGGGGTTCTCCATCAATGTGCCGAAGTCACACCTGTGTCCCTCTCAGAAGCTCCTTTTCATCGGAGCTGTTCTCGACTCGGCGCAGTTTCGGGTTTAGCCACCCGAACAGCGGGTTCGGGATATACAGGCTCTGATTCCAATCTTCCAGCCATTATCCCGAGTTTCGGTCAGGTTGACGCTGCGGCTTCTGGGGCTGATGGCTTCCTGCATCCTTCTGGTGCATCACGCCCGGTGGCGGATGCGGGCTCTGCAGTGGGACCTGAAGTTTCAGTGGACCCAGCATCAGGGCAACCTGTGCGACCATGTCCTGATCTCGGAGGGCACTGCGAGACAGCTGCAGTGGTGGCTCACGGACCGCGATTGGGTCAGCGGCAGATACCTCTCCCTTCCCCAACCGGAGCACGTAGTTGTGACGGACACTTCCCTCCAGGGCTGGGGAGGCCACATGGGAGAGGCGGAGATCAGAGGCCTCTGGTCTCCTGCGGAGTCCCGGTCCCATATCAACCTTTTGGAGCTCCGGGTGATTAGTCTAGCACTGAAGGCATTCCTCCCCTCTGTCCGGTGGAGTGTAGTGCAGGTGTTCACGGACAACACCACCACCATGTGGTACTGCAACAAACAGGGCGGGGTGGGGTTGTGGACCCTATGCCAGGAGGCTCTGCGCCTCTGGCAATGGCTGGAACATCAGGGCGTGACTCCGGTGGTTCAACACCTGGCAGGCTCTCTGAACGCCAGGGCGGATGAACTCAGCCGCTGGTGCATGATGGATCACGAATGGCGTCTGAACTCGGACGTGGCGCAAGGTCTCTTTCTGCAGTGGGGAGAGCCTTGGTTAGATCTATTCGCCACCGAAGAGAACGTGCAATGTCATCAGTTCTGCGCGTTGGAATTTCCAAGGCGGCACTCGCTCGGAGACGCTTTTCGTCGCGAGTGGAGTTGCGGTCTGTTGTACGCCTTTCCGCCTATACCACTTCTTCCCAGAGTGCTGAAGATCAGGCGCGACCGGGCACAAGTCATCCTTGTGGCTCCGGACTGGGCACAAAGGTACTGGTATCCCGAGCTACTCAGAATGTCAGTCGATACTCCCGGTTCGTCTGCCTCTTCAGGAGGACCTTCTGTCGCAGCAGCAGGGGATGGTCCTCCACCCGAACTTGTTCCGTCTGCACCTCCATGTTTGGAGATTGAGCGGCGACAGTTGAGGCCATTTAACTTGCCTCCTGATGTCTGTACAATCATTCTGGCAGCCAGGCGTCCCTCCACAAAGTCGGTATACGCCTGCAGGTGGAACAGATTTGTGGCATGGTGCACAGCAAAGGCTGTGGATCCTCTCTCTGCCCCTCTTTCTGAGGTTCTTCTCTTTCTTCTTTCTCTTGCCCAGCAGGGCTCTGCTCTGGGCACTATCAAGGGCTACCTTTCTGCTCTTTCAGTCTTTTTGAGGCTGCCTGATCAACCTTCTTTGTTCAAGTCCCCTATCGTTAATCGATTCCTGAAAGGCATCACACATATGTTCCCTCCTGTTCCCTTTGTGATGCCTCAGTGGGACTTGAACTTGGTTCTTACTTTTCTGATGTGCGCTCCCTTTGAGCCACTTCACAACTGTCCTTTTTGCCTTCTCACTTTGAAGACTGCCTTCCTGGTAGCCATCACCTCTGCCAGGAGAGTGAGTGAGCTCCAGGCTCTATCCTGTAAACCTCCTTTCCTTTCAGTCCATCCGGACAAGGTTGTGTTGCGGACAAGGACCTCTTTCCTACCCAAGGTAGTCACGGCCTTCCACATTTGGCAATCCATCACCTTGCCCACCTTCTTTCCACCTTCCCATCCCTCGAGAGAGGAAGAGAGGCTCCACCGTCTGGACCCAAAACGTGCGCTCTCGTTCTATCTGGACCGCACGCGCCAGTTCCGGGTGGATGACCAACTCTTTGTTGGTTACGTGGGCGCTAAGAAGGGGAAAGCGGTGCACAAGCGGACCATCTCGCGGTGGATCATCTTGTGTATCCAGGCTTGTTACTCCTTGGCAAAGAAGGAACCCCCTGTTGGGCTGAGGCCACATTCCACTCGAGCCACAGCGACTACAACTGCCTTGGGCCGAGGTGTGCCCTTGCAGGACATTTGCCAGGCGGCTACGTGGGCCTCGCTTCACACGTTTGCAAGACACTATTGCCTGGACAGTCAAGTCCGGAGGGATGGCTTCTTTGGCCGTTCCGTCCTCCAGGACTTTCTGATGTGATTATTGGTTCGCAGACCCACCACCGGGGTTGGTATTGCTGGGGTATCTATTTTAAGGTAAGGAATCTATCACTAACGTGTCTCTTTCAGATGCACAAGTTACTACTTGTGTAAGAGACATTAGTTATTGATAGATTCCTTACCGACCCACCCATCCTCCCCGTTCTACGACCTGATATCTAGGGTTAAGGTCATCCCCTTTCAGGGCCCTAGTTTCAAGGCACCAGTGTTGGTTTTTAGCATAGCTCTGCGTTTCTGGCGCGGAAAAGCTGTGTCTAAGAACTGACGTCAGCACGCGGAGGCGGCGTCTAAGTACTCCGACAACGTCATCACGGCGCCAAATCGCTGAGGACGGACGAGGAGCCGCAGACGACACCTACCGACGCGCAAGGGTACTGCCACGCAAAAGTTTCCGGATCCAGTCTGACGCCTGGGGATATTCTAAGGTAAGGAATCTATCACTAACTAATGTCTCTTACAGATATATCGTTACTCAAGTAATAACTTGTGCTTTGGCGGCCAGGCAGCCCTCCACTATGACGGTATATTCCTGCTATTGGCAGAAATTTGTATTATACTATACAGAAAGTGCTATTGAACCTCTTTCTGCTCCTCCCTCCACTGTCCTTTGTTTATTCCGACCCTTAACCAACAGGGCTCTGCTTTGGGAAACTCTAAAGGGTAACCTTTCTGCTCTGTCTGCTTTCTTACGGCTGCCAGACCAACCTTCTCTATTCAAATCTCCTATCGTTCATAGATTTCTTAAAGGTCCTGCTCATCTACCTCCCTTTGTTATGCCACAGTGGGACCTTAATTTGGTCCTCGCCTACCTGATGTGTGCTTCCTTTGAGCCTTTAATAATTTCTCCCCTCCAGCTGTTCACCATCAAAACAGCCTTCTTAGTTTCAATTACATCAGCTCAGAGGGTGATAGTTGAATGAATGAATGAATGAATGAGGTCCTTTAAAAAGTGCACAGCTACTCAACCATCTATACTGCGTACGCCCCTAGCTGCAGAGAAAACCAGGGTTTAAGCAGTATTTTAAAACTGAAGTGTCAGTTGCGGAAACCTAATTATCTATTTTACTGGCAGCCAGAGTAGTGCCTTAAGGTGAGGGGATATATGAGTCCTGGGCTTAAGCATTAGTACCATTCAAGTAGCTGCATTTTGGGCCACCTGCAAGTAATTGAGAAGGCTTTCAGGGAGGCCCACCTACATGACATGAGGATAATCAAGTATAGAAATGACCAACGCCTGGACCACGGTTTTTCTGTAGTTGACTGGTAGAAGGGCAAGAACTTTCCTCAGCATGCGCAGAAGGCGGAAGCAGGTGCCTACAACTGATTGGACTTGTGATCTCATCGAGAGAGTGCCATCCATCATAATGACCAGATTTTTTTCAGTATTTTGTGCAGAGAGGGGAGGTGACGTATCCACCAGCGTCTCCACTCTTCTGAGGGCGGGGAACCCCCAAAAATTATTTCAGCTTTTTCTGGAATAAGTTTCAATTGATTCCTCCTTAGCCACGTAAACACCACAAAGTCCGCTCTCATGTTACAGGTGACGAGAAGCTGTGTATCGTCTGCATTTGAAATACATTTTTTTCCACACTTCCGCCAGAGGTGCCAAAGGAGACATATATACGTTGAAAAGAGTGGGGCTCAGTACAGAGCCCTAGGAAACCCCACTTTCAGGCTGGGGAGGGGGGGACGCAAAGAAAGGAGTCCAAACGTCCGGGCCTCTGTGGCCATGGAAGAAAGTAAGCCATTCAGTTGCAGGCGTTATCTTGCTCGCCTCCATATCTAATGTCCTTTCCGGACAACGTGGTGCTTCGCACCGGGCATCCTTTTTGCCAAAAGTTGTGACGCCTTTCCATCTGGGTCAGTCCATCACATAAGATTTGTCTAGCACTCATCTAGCACTGAAGGCATTTCTTCCCTCTGTCCGGGGAAGAGTAGTGCAGGTGTTCATGGACAACACAACCGCCATGAGGTACTGCAACAAACAAGATGAGTTGGGGCCGTGGACCCTATGTCAAGAGGCTCTCCGCCTTTGGACATGGCTGGAACATCACAGCATTTCTCTGGTGGTTCAACACCTGGCAGGTTCTCTGAACTCCAGGGTGGACTAACGCAGCTGCAGAGCCTTTGTTTGATCTATTCGTCACCGAAGAGAACTCGCAATGTCAGCAGTTCTGCACTTGGAATTTCCAAGGCGGCACTCGCTCGGCGACGTTTCTCATCGCATGTGGAGTTGCCACTTCTGCACAGAGTGCTGAAGAAGATCAAGCGCACCTGGGCACAAGTCATACTTGTCGCTCTTGTTTGGGCACGAAGAGTCTGGTACCCCGAGCTGTTACACATGGCCATCGATCCTCAGATGAGAACTCAACCTTCTTTTTTTCCCAAAGTGGTTACCTCTTTCCACATAGAACAGACCATCACTTTGCCCACCTTCTTCCCGCTCCCACATCCTTCTGAAGAGGAGGAGAGGCTCCACCGTCTGGATCTAAAATGTGCACTTTAATTTTACCTGGATTGCACCAAAAAATTCTGAGTGGATGATCAGCTCTTTGTCGGATATGTGGGGGGCAAAAAAGCTCGGGCTGTGCTGAAGTGAACTATCTCTCGATGGGTCGTTCTTTGCTTCAAAATTTGTTCCTTATCGAAAAAGGAACCTCCAGTAGGGTTGCATGCCCATTCCTTGTGTATCATTTTACTATGTTCATATAAACATCAAAATTGCTGAATAAACAAATGATTAAATAATAATTTTTAAAACTTTTTTGATACCAACTTTGTGCGTCTTGGTCACATGTCCTGGCATGGGTTGTTAGTTGATTCCTTATTAGTGACTTGTTGCACCGTTTGATTTGTTCAGGTATAGAGTTTGTTTTTGGGTATATTTCTTATTTGCCCTGTTTTCTCCACCAGGGGCCCCTTCTTTTGAGTGGTTGCTCCCCCATTCCACCAGGGCGACGGCAGCCACTACTGCTTTGGGATGTGGAGTCCCCCTTCAGGACATCTGCCAGGCAGCCTCGTGGGCTTCATTGCACAAGTTCACCAAACACTACTGTCTGGACAGCCAAGTCTGGAGAAATGGCTTCTTTGGCCGTTCAGTTCTCTAGGACTTTCTGGTGTGAACTTAGTTCGCAGACCCACCTCCGGGGTTGGTAGTGCTGTGGTATCTATTCTAAGGTAAGGAAACCATAACTTGTAATCTCTTTCAGATGAACAAGTTAGTTACCTTCGGTAGCGATATATCTGTAAGAGACATATATTAGTTATGGATTCCTTACCGCCCCACCCATCCTTCCTGTTCTGTGAACTGACTTCTAAGGTAAGGGACTTCCTTTCAGGGCCCTAGTTTTGTGCACCAGTGGTCAGTGTCTTGCATGGCTCTGCGCTTCTGGCATAGAATGTTGCATATAGAACTGACGTCAGCGTGCAAGGGCGTCGTCTACGTAGATTGCAACGGCATACCGGCGATCACGATCCCTATGACGGATGCGGAGTCGACTGACGCCACTTACCGACGTGCAGGGATACTGCTATGAAAAGATTACTCCGGATCCAGTCTGACACCTGAGGGTAATTCTAAGGTGAGGAATCCATTACGGATATATTTCTCTTACAGATATATCATTGCCAAAGGTAAGTAACTTGTTCTTTAAGTTCCCTTTTTCGGGGCATGTGCTTATTTAGGGAAGGAAGGGGAAAGCTTGTTCTAAAATCTTCCTGTCATTCGTTTTGAAAAACTCTTTTGTACTTGCTCCACCATAGCATAGAAGGTTAAGAAGGCTATTTGTAACATGTTGTAGATGGAAAAGGTGTTGTCCGGTGACCCATACAGTGGCTATCTATATTGTCTACATCCTTGAAAACTGAGTAATTTATAAACATATGTGCTCGAGAACTTTGAGGAATAGGCGTCAAAAGTTACTCTTTCTCCAAACGGAAGATATTTCCTTGTCTTCAATGAATTTAAGACTTCAGCAGCTGACTTCTCTCAACAACTTCAAGATATACGACAAAGGCTCCACAATGAAATTTAAGGTTGACCAGGAAGTCCATAAGTTCCCTAGTGAGGAGGATGTCTTAGCAGCTAAAAAGGTCCATTGTCTGCTTTGGCTGTATTTACATATGAGTGGCTGATACATTCTCCAAATATCTGCCTGAACAGATATAAACATTTTATTATCACAGCTACAGTGTACAGATATCTAACCTATCAGCTCCTGCAAGCTACTGCTATGAAATATTCCAGATCAGTATAATAACTGAGTAAAGATTTACAGATTATTAATCTGTGGCAGCATATAGTAACTGCTAGGAAAAGCATTAGCAAGAGTTGATTATTTTGGGTCCCTCTATTATTACAGTGCTGAGAAACCAGCAAACTATATTTGGAAGCACCCTTTTCAAAACAAGGCAGTATCAGAATTATGGCTCATGAGGTTGCCTCTTATCACAGAAACAATCACCTCATGCATCACCGTTAATCTGATAGAGACTACTAGCCGCAGGTTCCTTGACGTATAATTATCCCCAGGCGTAAGACTGGATCCGGAAAATGTTCTTTGCCACAGCATCTCTGCGCGCCGGGGGGCGGTACCACGTGACTCTGCCCTGACGTCGTCAACGGGCGTGAAGTCAGCAAGGTCACATAATCCCCACCCCGGAGCACCGACGTCCGTTTTCCTCTTTTCCGCTTGCAACGTGGATCCGGATCATGTCTTGGCCTGTTTTCAGGCCTTCTTTTTCACGCTTTGCGTAGAGGAACAGTGTGCGAATGCCTTCGGCCTTCAAGGCGTGTACCTCTTGTGCACGTCAGATGTCGGCGACGGACCCTCACACAATTTGTATGTGGTGTTGGCGCAAGCACCATGACTCGACGGACTGCGACGCCTGTTAGCACCTCAAACCGAAGTCACGGCGGGAGCGCCAAATGAAACTGCTGTCGGCCCGCGTCTCCAGGTCGGTTTCGGTCCAGCTCCGTTCCCTGCCTCGGAAGCCAGGAACTGCCGATTCCGCCTGTGACATCGCCCTTTGCCATGGCCCAAAGGGCGTCCCTCGCTGACTGGTAGCTCCTGCAGCTTGTCTACGAGGCCCGATCCTAGTTCGGCAGAGGGCGCAGGCTCCCCTCGGAAAGTGGGCCCTCACCTGTTGCCATCCTACCAGCTGTTTCCTGGCGTCGGGGTGACGAGGGCCCAAATGACAGACTACGCTGCGGCTCTGCAGGCGGTGTCGTCAGGTGCAGTCCTTTGGGGCTCCCTTCTTAGACACACAGCGCCCCTGCCTCGCCACAAATCCCTACGGGGCTCCCTGTGGCGCCGCAGTTGGCCGCCGGGACTTAGGACCTGTCCCTGAGTTCCCTTTAGCCCTCTGAGCGGGTAGCTGCCTCGCCAGAGGCCGGGCTGGCGCCGCTATGGCACCAAGGGCACCAAAGGCTTTCCTCCCCAGCCCTGCGGTGCTGCGGGCTGATGCCGGGGCCTGGGGTGCTTTCCCGAGTCCCTCTCGGTCCTTTACGCGGGCGGCTGCCATGTGTGAGGTCGAGCATGCGCCTTTTCGGCACCGTTCCTTAGCCAAAACGGCTCCGACCCCGCCCCATTCTCCTAGGGAGCACGTGGTGGTGGAGGTGGACTCGGCGCCACCTGTGTCCACTCCGGCGCCGATCGACGTTGAGTCGGCACCTGTGACCGACTCCTCAGCGCCGTGCCGGCGTAGGGTCCTTGATTCCCCTTCCTCTCCGGAGGTTTGACATCTCCTGGTCTCTTCTTCTCCGGAGACAGGACGCCTTATTGTTGCTTTTTCACCGGCCCCTTCACAACTGTCCTCTTCATCTCTTGACCTTGAAGACTGCCTTCCTTGTGGCCATCACCTCCGCTAGGTGAGTGAGTGAGCTCCAGGCTCTTTCTTGTAAGCCTCTTTTCCTTTCAGTCCATCCAGACAAACTTGTGCTGAGGCCCCGTCCTTCCTTTTTGCCAAAAGTTGTTACGGCCTTTCACATTGGGCAGACTATTACCTTGCCCACCTTCCTCCACCGCTGCATCCTTCCAGGGAGGAAGAGAGGCTCCACCATCTGAACCCAAAGCGTGTGCTCTCATTTTATCTCAACCATACACAACAGTTCCGGGTGGATCACCAACTCTTTGTTGGCTATGTTGGCACCAAGAAAGGTCGGGCGGTACACAGGAGGACTATCTCCCGCAGGGTTGTCTTGTGTATCAAAGCCTGTTACTCGTTGGCTAAAAAGGAACCTCCGGTGGGGCTGCATGCTCATTCCATCAGAGCTACTGCAGCCACTACTGCATTGGGACGTGGGGTCCCCCTGCAGGACATCTGTCAGGCAGCTACGTGGGCCTCGATGCACACTTTTACTAAGCACTGCTGTCTGGGCAGCCAAGTCCGGAGAGACTGTTTCTTTCGCCGTTCTGTTCTCCGGAATTTTCTGCTGTGATCTTGGTTCGTAGACCCACCATCGGGGTTGGTATTGCTGGGGTATCTATTCTAAGGTAAGGAATCTATTACTATGTGTTTCATTCAGATGAGCTTACCTTCGGTAACAATATATCTGTGAGAAACGTTAGTAATGATAGATTCCTTACCGCCCCACTCATCCTCCTTGTTCTGCGAACTGATTTCTAGGGTTAAGGTCATCCCTTTCAGGGCTCTAGTTTCAATGCACCAGTGGTCAGTTTCTTGCATGGATCTGCGTTACTGGCTCGGAAAGTCGTGTACAGAACTGACGTCCGCGCGCTTGGGCAGCATCTAAAAAGCGCTCACGATGTCATCTTGGCGACCACAACGCCAACGACGGATGTGGAGCCGCACAACGCCACCTACCGACGCGCAGGGGTACTGCTGACAAAAAATTTCCGGATCCAGTCTGACGCCTGGGGGTAATTCTAAAGTAAGGAATCTATCACTACTAATGTTTCTTACAGATATATCGTTACCGAAGGTAAGTAACTTGTTCTTTATGTTTTTGATAAAGTGTCCAAAAGTATCGATAATACAATGTTTATCTGTGTATTAAACACTAGAAATAAATTAGATAAATGTGTTTTTTTTAGGACAGCTGATGTGTTTGAGGACAGCTGGTTTATAGCCCTCATTACGTAGGAAGTTTACAAAACCTTATATTTGCAGGACTTCTGGGAGGGTCCATTGGGTGCTGGGAATTCTTGTACCAAGCATGTGATCTGTTTAACAGCATATCGAAAATTATAATGTTTCTTCTTCTTTAAATTGCTTTGCTTTCTGTTTGTTCCTGTTTGATAAACCATTAGATATTGCTCATTTCTTGATAGAAGACGGTCTGTAAGGGAGTGAATGTTTTTGAAATATTGCCTTTCACATGTACAACTGTAAACATGTGCCTTTTTTAATAGATATGATCCAACTTTTATTTCTATTGATGAGTAGAAGCTACAGTGACAGTATCACTAATAAAAAGGACTAGTTTTCTGCTCATTCTGGAGAACTGTAATTTGTGTAGTGTATAGTAGCTTCATAAAAAGACGGCTTAGGTAGCATAACTTAATTCCAAATTCAGGACTTTTGAGAATGACTGTGTTCTGCTCTTTTCACAGCTTTCCATTGCATTAGGAATCTTATGTTATGCATGTGTAATAATTATTGCAAAAGGAAGATGTGTTTTTAAAAAAAATATATATATATAAATATATATATTAATTTATTTGCAGTGTCTGATGTAGCTGATACAGAGACGAGCAGGCTAGTCACCTGTGAAACGAGCAATAACCAACCTTCGTCATCTGGATCAAGTTGCTCTAGCCGGAAAGAAAACAGTATTTTACCAGCAAGTCCTAAACCGAACAAGAACAAAGGCATTGCACCAGTAAAAGGTTTGGAGATGTGCAAAGAAAAATTGTACTGGATACTGTTTTGTTTACATTCATCTGAGTTGGGGACAAAGCTAGAGTTGCATTTCAGAATTTTATTATGTGTATTTGTAGAGTGGCCAATCACCCCTGGCCTAGCAATAGGCTTGTGAAGTTATTCAGTGTTAAGAAAAAGTATATCTGAAAGAGGCACGTTCGTGATAGATACCTTACCTTAGAGTATCCCCAGGCGTCAGACTGGATCGGGAAAGTTTTGCTTAGCAACACCCCTGCGCGTCAGTAGGTGGCGTCCTGCGTCTCCGCATCTGTCACTGGCGTCGTAAGCGCGGAGATGACGTCACGGAGACTACTTAGGCGCCACTGATGCGCGCTGACGTCAGTTCTTTCTTTTTCCACGCCAGCAAGCACAGATCCGGATTGAGCACGTACCGTAGTCACTTTTTTACTACTATTTGAGGCTTTAGTCTCCCCTCTTTTTTCTCTCCTGGCGCACGTTGGGATGCCTGGCTTTGAATCCTGTCGGGCCTGCCGCTGTAATATGTCCGTGGTGGACCCCCACGATGTTTGCCTCTACTGCCTGGAAACTGATCACGACTCCCAGGACTGTCGAGCTATGGCCCCGAAGGCCTTGCGGAGGGGCTATAGAAATTGCTGGAGGTCCAGCATTTGTCACACTGCCGCTCGGAGTCCAGGGGCCGTTCCCAGGACCGCTCGTGGGACCGGAACCGTTGCTCCTCGGGCTCCAAGTCTTCGCCTTCGGATTCTGGTAAGCGACGTCATAAAAAAAAGTTGAAGAAGCGGGTTCGCTCTTCGACATCCCCCCGTCGCTCCTCAGAGGCGATGAGGGGTACAGGGGCTCCGCCCCCGCGGCTCCTCTGGAGCCTGGGAGTTCCACAGTCTACCCGCCCTACCCGGGTCCGTCGGCGACTCCTGAACAGGTGCAAGAGTTTCTTGCTGCTATGGACCGCGTTTTTAGACCTCTGGCTCCCGCCGGCGCGCCTCCGGGTCCCGCGGTCCCGTGTCCAGATCCTGTTGGCCCGGCGGCTCAGCCAGCGGATCCAGACTCAGCGCCACAGGATCCTAGGCCATTGGCTCCGACCCGATGCGACGAGGTGCAGCGTTGCCGGCACCGGCGCCACCCTCGGCTCCGCACAGGGTGCTGTTCATTCCGCCCTTGCACCGGTTCCAGGACCATTTTGTTCCGACCTGGTATCCACATTGGGAGTGTTAGAACTGGGGGTCTCTAGTTGGCAGAGGTAGGTACCACTGTCCAAATAGGGAACCTTGATTCTAGTCAGGGTAACCCGCTGAGATAACCCCTGCTCACCCTCTAGGTAGCTTGGCACGAGCAGTCAAGGCTATTCAGGAGGCAATGTGTAAAGTATTTGTACCAACACCCACAGTAACACAGTAAAAATACCACAAACTGACTCCACAACAGTTTAGAAAAATAAAGGTATTTAATCTAAACTACACAAGGCCAAAACGACAAAAATCCAACAAGCAATGCGTTGCTCCAGAGACCCTGGGGAGGCGATGTGACAGCCCCGCTGCAGTAGCAGGCGTGTTGCGACAAATCCGGTCTATGGGGAGGAAGGCCACTTGTATGGCCGGTGCGTAGGTTCCGTAGGAAGTTTGTTCTCGCAAAGGCACGATGCGGCGATCTCTGGAGTTGCGACGATCTCCAGGGCGACGATGTGCGAACCAGCGGCGATCTTCTCTCTCGCAGATCCTCGATGCGATGGCTTCTGCGACGACACTCGCAGCAACGTGATGCGGTCCGCAAGCAAGCAGTGCGGCGATCTCACCCAGCGGCAACAGGCGCTGCGACGATCTCGACCTTCGTAGCGGCGGGAAACTTCTCGCACTGTCGGGGATGCACTCCGCAGCGAGCGATGCAATAACTTTTCAATTGCAAAAAGTCTCTCAAGCTTAGTTTCAAGCTTCCCAGCACAGATACAACTTCCAGAGGCCCCACAACTGGATCAAGCACTCTAGGACGGACAGAACTCTCTCAGCAGAGTTCAGGGAAGTTGGGTGTGAAGTCCTTTTGTTCCTGGGACTTCAGAACAGGGAGCCAGCTCTTCTCGGGCCCTTGGAGATTCCTTCAAGACAGGGGACACATCACAACAGCAAAGTCCTACCCCTCTCCTTGGCAGCAAAGCAATAGGTCAGTCCAGCAGAGCAACTGCAGGACAGTCTTCCTTCTTCAGATTCAGCTTTCTCCTTGGCAGAGGTTCCTTCTTGATTCCAGGATGATCTAATTTTCTGTTGTCAGGGGTCCTGCATATGGGCCCTGAGCCCGGTCTAAACCAGTTCTGGGTGTCTCTTGAGTACTTTGTTTTCCTGGCTTCTCCTTTCCTTTCAAAATGAGGGGCAGGGTCGTCAGACGCCCAGCAGGAGGTGGAGCCAGCATTGTGGCAGGCAGGCACAGCCCTATTCAGGCCCAGGTGCTAACTCCTCTCACCACTCAGGTTGCAAATGCAGTCATTCAGCCTAGGGCTGACTCCGCCAGCCTCCGGGGGAATCCCCAGCCCCTGTCACTCTCAAACCAGACAGTCAATACACAAACAGGCCAAGGCACACAGAAGGGTCAGACAAGAGAACAGCAACTTTCTAAAAGTGCTGTTCTAAAACACAGGATTTGAAAACAACCTTTCCTAAAAGATGTGTTATTAAATTCTGAGTTCAGGGATACTAGACTCTTATGTCCTATCGTGTTCCTATGGGAAGAAATGCTGGTAGCCACTGTAGCCAGCATCCCCCATGTTAACCTATGGAGCAAGATAGCCTTACAACAGTGAAAAACGAAAATGGCTGTAATTCACTACCAGAGCATGTCACCTGCACCAGTACATGTTCTACCTTTCACATACACTGCACCCTGCCCAGGGGGGTACCTTGGGCCTTCCATAGGGGTGACCAATGTGCACAAAAAGGGAAGGGTTAGGCCTGGTCAGTGGGGACTCTGACCAGGAGGACATGGCAGTTCACGGACTGCACACAGGCACTGCGGTGGCAGGCCTGAAACACCATTTTAGAGCTACTCATGTGGGTGGCACAATCAGTGCTGCAGGCCCACTAGTAGCATTTGTCATCACCAGCCCTGGCACACTCCATGCACTTTACTAGGGACTTCGGGGTGATACAAATATGCCAATCGTGTATATCCAATCATGATAACAATTTACATAGGGAGCACTTACACTCTGGCACTGATCAGCAGTGGCAGAGTGTCCAAAGCATCTAAACCAGCAAAACGAAATCCAGCACAGCATCAAAAATACAGGAGGTAGAGGTAAAAAGATAGGGGCAAACTACGCCAAAGATGCCAGGTCTAACAGGGAGGTGCCGCCAGTCCGGCCCCGGCCGGCGCGGTTCTTGGCGCAGTTTCCAACACCGTTTGTTCCTTCTCTGGCTCTGGCCCTGGCTCCGCTACCGGCCCCTCTGGAGCCGGAGGCGGACGAGGATTGGGAAGGATCCGAGGACCCCCTTTCCCGGCAGTGTGACTCCGAGCAAGATTGGGTGGATGACCTGGAAGACGCCGGGGACCTCGATGTCTCTTCTAACCAGGGGTTCGCCTCTCCCCCGCCCACGATGGAGGAGGGCGCTTCCTACATAATGGTGCTCTGTCGGGCTGCTGAGCCCCTCAATCGCGACCTCCCCATGGTGGCCCTCAAAACCAGACGGCGTCTACTTTGTCGGAGCCGTTGCTTCCCTTCAATGACTCCCTTATCAAAGTCCTCTTGGGCACTTAGTCGCGGCCGTTTGGTAAGCGGTTGTTCTCTTCGGCCAGCCTGGGGCTGCGGTCGGTGAACACCTCTTGCTTGTTGGGCCGCTACTCTCACGCAGTGTGGGATTCCGTTGCTCAAGTTTTGCCTCAGTGCCCTGAAGAGGTCCAGACTTGTCTTTCTCACACGGTTGCTGAAGGTAAGGATGCGGCTAAGTTCGCCATTCGGTGTGGTTTGGACACCGCAGACTCGTTGGACAGGGCAATTTCTACAACGGTGGCGTTTCGACGCCATGCCTGCTTACGTTCACTGGTTTCTCACTGGATGTCCAGAGCTCGCACATGGATATGCCCTTTGATGGCACCCGCCTGTTTGGCAATAAGGTTGACAGTGCGTTGGAGCTTTTTAAGGACTCCCGGGACACGGCCAAGTCCTTGGGTCTTTCTGCTAAGAATCCAGCCCTTTCTGGGTTTCGTTCCTTTCGTGGTCAAGGCAGAGGCACCCAGGCAGGTTCCTTCACCAAAACAGTGCAGAACCAGCCTCTGCGCAGCCGTAGTCTCAGGTTGCGCAAGGGCGGGTCTGGGAATCAGCGTGCTGGTGGGTCCAACTCCACCCCCGCTGCTCCTACCTCCAAACCCTCCTAGTCCGAGCTTCGTGAAGCACTCCACGGCGGTAGGTGGCAGGATCCGCCACCACCTCCCCCACAGGCGCGATATCACATCGGACAAGTGGGTGCTGCAGTTAATCCGCAAGGGTACTCCCTTCCATTTCAGTCCTCCCCTCCAGCCATGTCACCTCGGGGCCACAGCATGTCGGGAGATCATTTGGTCCTTCTCCAACAGGAAGTCACTGCCCTCTTGGCCAAGAGGGCCATTGAGTGTGTTTCTGGGCACGAAGTAGGGAGTAGTTGGTCTTCCCAATACTTTCTGGTCCCCAAGAAGGACAAGGGGGTCTGCACCCCATCTTGGACCTCAGGGACGTCAATCGCTTCCTCCGGAAGAAGTTCAAAATGCTGACTCTGGCTCAGGTCCTGGCTGCCCTAGATCCTGGAGACTGGATGGTAGTGTTGGACTTGCAGGATGCTTATTTTCACATCCCCGTCCTGCCGGCTCACCGGCGTTACCTGCGGTTCACGGAAGGCCAGGAGCATTTTCAGTTTGCCGTGCTCCCTTTCGATCATACCAGTGCCCCTCAGGTGTTCACGAAAGTGATGGCGGTTGTTGCAGCTCATCAGCGCATTTCAGGGGTGTCAGTCTTCCCCTACCTCGATCGACGACTTGTTGTTGAAGGCGGGTTCGCCCCAGGCAGTTGTTACCCACCTCCAGACTACCGCCGACCTCCTACATTTGCTGGGGTTTTCCATCAACTTGCCGAAGAGTATGGTATCCCGAGCTACTCAGTATGAGCATCGATCCTCCAATCCGTCTGCCTCTTCGGGAGGATCTTCTGTCTCAGCAGCAGGGGACGGTCCTCCACTTGAACCTGTCCAGCCTCCACCTCCATGCGTGGAGATTGAGCGGCGACAGTTGACACCTTTCGATCTTCCTCCCGAAGTCTGTGATGTCAATCTGGCAGCCCGGCGTCCCTCCACCAAAACAGTATACGCCTGCAGGTGGAACAGATTTGTGACATGGTGCACAGCAAAGTCTGTGGATCCCCTTTCTGCCCCTCTTTCTGAGGTTTTTCTGTTCCTTCTTTTTTTGTCCCAGCAGGGCTCTGCTCTGGGCACTATCCAAGGTTATCTTTTGGCCATCTCCGCCTTTCTACGGCTTCCAGATCAGCCTTCTCTTTTTAAGTCCCAGTTTGTTAACCGTTTCCTTAAAGACATTACGCATACGTTTCCACCCGTGCCCTTCATAATGCCTCAGTGGGACTTAAATCTTGTCTTGACTTTTCTTATGTGCGCGTCCTTTGTGCCCCTTCATAACTGTCCCTTATGTTTTCTCACTCTGAAGACTGCTTTCCTGGTTGCTATCACCTCTGCCAGAAAAGTGAGTGAACTCCAGGCCCTTTCTTCCAAACCTCCTTTCCTTTCTTCATCCGGACAAGGTGGTTTTAAGGAGCCGTCCTTCTTTTCTGCCAAAGATTGTCATGCCCTTCCACATCGGGCAGACCATCACTTTCGCCTCAGCATTCTTCAAGGGAAGAGGAGAGGCTTTACCGTCTGGACCCAAAATGTGCGCTTGCATTCTATTTGCAGCGTACACAGCAGTTCCAGGTGGATGATCAGCTTTCTGTTGGCTACGTGGGCGCCAAAAAAGGTTGGCGGTGCACAAATGGACCATCTCCCAGTGGGTCGTTCTGTGCATCAAAGCATGTTACTCCTTAGCCAGGAAAGAGCCTCCTGTGGGGCTGCGTGCCCATTCGACCAGGGCGACTGCAGCAACTACTGCCTTGGGACGAGGAGTTCCCTTGCAAGACATTTGTCAGGCAGCTACGTGGGCCTCGTTGCACACGTTTACCAAGCACTACTGCCTTGACCGTCAGTTCCGGAGAGACAGTTTCTTTGGCCGTTCTGTGCCTTGTGACTTCCTGGTATAATCCTGTTCGCGGATCCACCACTGGGGTTGGTATTGCTGGGGTATCTATTCTAAGGTAAAGAATCTATCACTAATGTGTCTCTTTCAGATGCACAAGTTACTACTTGTGTAACAATATATCTGTAAGAGACATTACTTAGTGATAGATTCCTTACCGCCCCACCAATCCTCCCCGTTCTGCCGACTGATTACTGGGGTTAAGGTCATCCCCTTTTAGGGCTCTAGTTTAATGCACCAATGGTCAGTATCTTGCATGGCTCTGCGTTTCGGCGCGGAAAGTTGTGTACAGAACTGACGACAGCGTGCATGGGTGGCGCCTAAGTAATCTACGTGATGTCACCCCGGCGCTTACGACGCCAGTGAAGGATGCGGAGCCCCACCTACTGATGCACAGGGGTACTGTTAAGCAAAAACTTTCCGGATCCAGTCTGATGCCTCGGGATATTCTAAGGTAAGGAATCTATCGCTAACTAATGTCTATTACAGATATATCGTTACACAAGTAACTTGTGCGGTATTCTTATTCTTATTCTTTTTAAGTTTCGATTGTAGATGTACTAAAAGTTGAAATTATCTTTATTTTACTTGTTTTCCAGATGAATCTTTTGATGAGGCACTTCCAAATGGTGATGGTACTGATACTGAAGAAGCCAACAGAAATCATGTGAGCCCATTGAAAACAAATGAAAGTTCAGGCGATGAGGATGCTCAGGATCAGAAAGAAATACCGGATACAAATCCCATTTCCCCATTATCATCTGAAAGTGGGGAGAGGAAATACAGCTTGAATTCAAAAAGTGTATCTGAATCAGAAACTGATTCAGATTCGGAATCATCCGCAAGATCCGATCAGGACTATATTGATGGGGACCATGATTATAGTAAAGTCAAACGGACAAAACTGAAACGTACAATTCTAAGGAGCATTGCTATCGGAAATGGAAAAGGCCGTGGCAGAGGTAGAGGGCGTGGACGAGGAAGAGGAAGGGGTAGAGGCAGAGGAAGAGGACGAGGAGGATGGGGAGGGAGAGGTGGAGTGCGAGGCAGAGGACGATGGTCAAGGAAAAGAGGTGGGTATGCCCTGGGGCCTACTAGTGGTCCAGTAGTTAAACGTGCTCGGATTGATGATGATGATGATGACGAAGATGATGATGATGATGATGATGATGAGGAAGAGGAGGAAGAGGAAGAACACAGTGACTTTGTGGCACATTTTAGGAAACATCATAATATTAAAACAAGAAATCAGGGCAGGAGAACTGTACTATACAACGATGATTCTGATAATGACAATTTAGTGCATACAGATGATCCTCTGAACCTTGGCACTTCTAGGTCTGGCAGGGTACGCAAAATGACCGAAAAGGCCAGGGTCAGTCATCTCATGGGATGGAATAATTGAATCCCATTCTTTCCTTATCCATTTTTAAGACAATTTCAAACTTGGCCTTCTGCTGCAGGGATTCTACGAGAAGATTGGCCAATCCAGTTGCGGTAATTAATCACCTTTCAGAGTGGTGCTTTCACATGATACCAATATGAATTTGGTTCTGGGCTTCAGATCTACACTTTTAATGGATCAAGATGAGCCTTTCACCTTAACTGGAGTCCAGTCCATACAGACACTACAATTCCATTATGTAAAAGGAGCTTCCATCTTTACAGTTCTAGCATACAGATTTTAATTATGATTATGGAATATCTTTTCTATTTGCAATCATGGATTTTCTTTCAATTCAGAAAGAGAGCTCCTTCTTTTAAATAGTTTTTGTTCCGTCATTTGATTTCTATATACTGTAATAATGATAACTTTTTGCACAGCATAGCAATCCTGAAGGCAGCTATGAAATGTTTACAATTTCAGTATCCTATGGAGGATCTTGATTATTTTAACCTTCCCAGGCCAAACCTTTGATGGACTTTGCTGTCAGTTCTACAGCTTTTGGGTCTATATCGGATTTTCAGTGTCACTAAATATATGTACAAATATGAAAGAATTGGTGCTTTGTAAATATGTAAGAAAATATTGACGTGGTGTCATTTGTTTGTTAACTTTATTAAAAAAGATAAAATATGTATATGAGAAGTTTGCAAATCAAGCTGTGTTTGGATAAGTCTGGATCATAATATATTTTTAAAAGTATTAATTAAGATATGCTTTGTATGATTCCAAAAACGAGAATTGAATATTAATACCAAAGAATTGCATCTTTCTGACACTAGTATGTGAAGTGTGGATGTAAATGTTTTGTCTTTTCTAAGGCTCTTAGTAATCACTTATCGCAATGTTCATGGCCCTTGATAGCTTTTTATCTGGCTAATTTGTTCTCGCCACAGTGCAATATTTATTCTTTGAGCACTGACAAACTGATCTGCAAACTGGATGTGAAGTACTCTCACATCACATTTACTTTTACTTAAAAACAATGAAAAAACTAAATTGTAATCTAGTGGTTAGTCATATTTTTCTGAAATTACTGCAGCATTGACTGTTTTTCTGAAGGGCGCTGTGAAGAAAAATATAAACCTTGATCCAGATCTTCTCAGGCTTTAAGCACTTGCTAAGTGTTCTTATTTTGTAGTTTGTAGATCAGCTCTAAGCTTCCTTTCTACACTTACAGTTCTGAAAGTAGACATGTATTTGCCACCATATGACAGTCATTTACGTTTTGTATTGTATTTAATTGTATCACTTTCTTGTAAATGTCACTAAGGCCTTAGGGTTGCTCAGCATCGGTTAGACCATAAACACCAGTCCGCATTAACTGAAAAAATGTTTTTCTATTTTCTTAAAAATAATGTAATGGATTCTGGCCTACAGAAACCCAGTATAAGTAATTTAAAAGCAGACACGACAAAATCGAAAAGGTGCCATTCCCGGTAATAAGCAATTCTGACAGATACTTCTAATCGCAGATTACTCACCTTTTGAATTCCTTCTGGGTGCTGACACATGGTGCCATCACCCTTGACAGCAGCTTCTACCCCCTTGCTGAAGTGATGGAGCAAAACCTTATGGAGGCACCATCCCTGCACACAAATGTAGGTTAATTTTTTTAGACTTTTCGATGCGGATCCAGAGGTCTACTCCCAAACCTGTCAGTTCTTCATTGATCTATCAAATTTTTGTTATTTATTTGGGGCTAAGTCTCTCCTGAAGACATCTGCACTGGTAAGGGAGCATTTAGTTTCTTGGATCCAAGTATAAGTCAAATGCATGAAACAGATGCTCCCCGATACACCCGAAGGCCATCAGGAAGTGGGAGTAGAAGCTGTACGTCTCCAAGCACAAGAAACGCAGGTCTGTTCCATTTCCAATTTTCAGCCATAGTCTAGGTCTTCTTCGTCGGATAAGTCCAATATGAAGGTGAAGGACAAGTCACGGCACAAGCCCAAGAGGTTCAGATGGAATCCTGTCACTCCGTCTCTGTGGAGATATTATGCTGTTGGTACTCAAAGGCCAGATTCCAACTCTAACTTTGTTCCTCAGTTGGAGCTGAAGCAACCAACATTTCCCAGGTTGTCTTTTCACAGCAAATAGAAACCTTGAAGGAGGCAATGCTCCAGCTGTTTCAGATGATTCTGGGTTATATGAAGTGCCTTTGAGTCTCATGGAGCTGCCAGGACCCCCAGTTTGACTTCTGCCAACAGGTTATTCCCCTGCATCGATTGATGCTGGTGGTCCTTCAACCAACTCCTTACCTGTGCCTTTACTGAAGGCTGTGCTGGGTATTGCCGGTGTAGCACCAGCTATGGCTCTTAATGCACTGTGTCCAGATCCGACTCCAACCTCAGATCCGGAGCATAGTTAAGCGAGATCCACTGCATTGTTACAGAACCCCTAGACATCCTGTGGTGTGGTAGTATTCTCCAATAGCTGCCTTTGCATCAACATCAGTATTTTCAGTGCCTTGCAGCCATGTTTGGCTCAGATTCGGATATTCATCAAGAGCTTCAGAATTTTCCAAGTAAAGAAGATGATGAAGAGGAGGTTGACAATTTGCTTCCTCTTCACTATAGTGATGTTCACTATGTTGATGCTAGTCAGTATTTAAACCTCCACACTGCAAGTGGCTTTCATACTTCCCCACTGACTGAATTAGATTCCCCATTGTGGCCCCCCACCTGAAGAAGCCTTCTCCTCACTTAAAGTAAATTGCTTACAGAACTGTTATAAACTGGCCCTTCAGCTTCAGAGCCTTTGTTATCTTTCAGTGAAGCCCTGACTGAAACCTTGACAGCAGGGTTATCGAAGCCTTGTACAACGCTGCTGTTATGTTGCCACATTGGTAAATGCCATAGGCCTGTGATGGTTGATTCAGCGTTTTTAATTCTGTACCCCATTCCAGAGAGCCTTGTAGTTCAGGCTTCAGACAGTAAGGCAAATGTTATTGTCTTCTGTGTTGCTTGTCAGAGAAATGAAGCACATTGGTGCACTTTGTAAGTGGTGTTCTCTTCTGCCAGTACAGCATTATGGTCTCTGAATGCTTTGTGTTAGGGAGATACACTCATGCATCCTGAGATACAGCGAGCGAGATCTTGCACACAGTATTCTGAAATGCCTTTGCACATATAGTTCACGATGGCCAAGGATGCACTCTAGTACATTTTACGGGTCAGCCTGAACACCCTAAACTGTGCTTTGGAGCGGCTTAAGGATAGCTGTGCTGCGGCTTGCTCCTTGCACTTACTATCCCGCCCGCCAGTTCTACCAGTAACACTAGTTCAGAGGTTATTTTTGGGACCTGGCTGTCTACCAGAGGCATCTACCTCAACCTGCCCAGCAGCCTGTAAACCACTTTTATGGCTCCAGGGAATATGGCACCAGCAAGACCAATGCTCTTTTTCCTCTTTACCCACCACTCCTGCTACCAAGCCACTTTGATTTCACCTTCAGGAGTCATCAGCAGCGAGTAGGTTGCATGATAGACTTTTACCTGCTCAGCTGGCATGCTGTTACCGTGGATCAGCTAGTCCTGCAGGTTGTCATGATTACACAATTTTTTTGTGTCAATCCTCCCTTCAGTTCCTCTTATTTTGCTTAAACCTCAGCTGAGCACACCTCTATCCTTGCCAAAGACTTTCGGTCATGGCTAACAAAATGTTTTTCTGATAGACAAATCTGCCAGTGGATTCCTCACCGTATTGTGGTAAATATTTTACCGTATACTCTTTTTGCCATATAACTTACATAAGAATAGCTCAATCAAATGAGAGGCAGAGTCCGGGGTGTCTGAGTCTTAAGGGCTTTAATCATAAATGACTAAATGACTCGAGTCAATGGAGATCTCGTCCATCAATACAAGGGTTCGGGGATGCAATGATGGCAGGAAAAGATGTCAACGATTTATTCACAGTACATGACATATATAGTAAAATGACACAATAGCATTGAATACAGTAGGCGTGACAAGTGAAATGTATATGATAAGAACACATGTGCGTAGGCAAAAAGGCGTGAACATGGGTGTGCACAGAGGCGTGAACTAAAAACGTCACAGAAAAGTGTCATAAGTGGGTGGATGCTTAGGGAATTCTTGCAGAGTCAGCTAAAACCTAAGGCCTGGATGCGCGCGCAGCTAATATGACGTATGATTGACGTGCAACGGGAGGAAGCTAAGAGTCTGACCTTTAACATTAGTAGAAGAGACAGTAGTCTGGCAAGTCAGATCGACCTGCCCTAAACATATCTGATATCTAGTATTTGGAGGATGTTTAATCTAGAGGAAAAGGTCTCTTGGGCAGAGGCTACTCTATACTGAATGTTAGTGCGTGCATAGGTGTCTACGTGCGGATGCTCAGAGCCAGGGGCCTACCATGGTAACGGGAACTGTAAATTACTTGCACGAAGACAGGGAGACTTGCTCTTTGCTCTGCAGCCGGGGATATGTTTTCGTATTTCACTAGACAGGAATGTGTTTTCGAGGAGCTGAGCTGGCTACGCTGATAACTTGAAGGCAAAATACTGTTTTTGGCAAGCAGACCAGGCCGAGCCGGCCACCGCTCGGTTGGCAGGAAGTAAGGCAGAGGTCAGGGATGCGTCTCCATGCTGCAGCTTTCAGAGGCAGAGGCAGAAGTGGCTTGAAGACAGAAATCAGGGCCTAGCTCGGCAGAGCCAGGAAAACGTGAAAGTGCACTACATAAAGACGGTGGCACGGTATACTTAGGAACTAAATTATCGATCCATTCATGGTGGATCTGATAGAGGACATGTTAACGTTAGACGCAAATGTATTCGCGTCTTCAGATTCGGTTGTGGAGGGGAATTACATGTACTTGAAGTGTGTACATGGAGCCGTTGGGGTCTACGTTAGGGGACACAATTGACCATAAAAATTCCAATTACCTCATTCCCTCCTTGTCCCCTACGGACCCTTCATGATATGTCGATTTTCATGAGACCATCAATCTGTTCATATAACATCATTTGCTCTTCTTTCTTTTGTCTGGAATGGGAACGTGCACTTGAATGGGGAACACAAGCTGTGGCGCACAAGCCGCAAATCGCTGGCCCACATTGTAAACATAGGCAACAACTGAATACTATGGCCAATATGATTCCTAGGAATGACAGTAGCTTCCATCCCCAGGCTGTTACTACACTCCAGAGCCAACCGGACCAAGTCCAGGAGCCTGGATTCTGGTGTATCAGGTGAGCAATTTCGTGAAGTCGGGTAATGGCCTTATAGACTGATGGCGCATTATTTGGAATAAATACGCAGCAACTGGATCCGATGACTCTACAAGCCCCGCCCCTATCGGCCAGGATGACGTCAAGGACAAGGCGGTTCTGAAGAACACAAGTCTCATAGCAGACTGCTCCTCTGTTAAGTTGCCCAAAGCTGAAGTAGTCTCATTCACTACTGCTTCTAGTATTCTGGTTAATTTGCGTATCAGTTTACTATTGGAGACAGTTCCTAGATAGGGAAAGAATCCTTTATTGAAATCTGTATATTGTTCCCATGTAGTTTCAGTCTGATCAACTATTGGGAGGTCTCTTCTGTGTCTAACAATATTAAGGCGGAAATTCCTGTGATAGTCAGATGGGGCTAGGAATACTGGTGGCAATAAGAATGCAATGAAACAGGTACCATCCCAATCTGGGGGTAAACGGACATACGCTGTCTGACCACAAATAAAATAGGAATGTCGGGAAGCTTTGAATGTAGACTTGCCTTGGTCACTGAATTCAACCACAGTAACACAGTCACTGTGACCTAGATGTACTGAACCATTCTTTCTGACACATAATACACCTTTCGCTGGTAGAACTGATATGGATGGCAAGTCTGGACTGGTTTCTGACTGGACATTTAGAATCATGAGGTTGAGTGTAAAATTGCCTAATCCATATACTTCGTTTTCTAGATCTGTCCCTGTCATTTGTGGAAAGTCTTCTTCGTTCGGGAAACATGCTTTGTTCATGACTGTGTTCAGGTTTCCCCATATCCAATTGTATTGGGAAACCCTAGAGTCAGTGTCTATAGAAGATATTAAACTAAACCAGGCACCACAGGAACTATTATGTGTAAACGGGTAAGGAAAAAGAGGCAGAGCTCCCTTATAGTTCTGATAGGGAGGGAGTCGGCCACATATCCAACAATTAGTGGCATTGTTGATCTGGTGAGAATGATGTAACATACGAATGAATGTATTGTTGCGTAGCGCAAGTCGGTAGGACAATTCGTGTGGGGGTAGAGTACTAAACGTGTGCTCTGCAGTGTTATTAGAGAAGTGTGCAAGAGGAAAATACATATAAAGCATCCAACTTAAAGCAATAATCGTAAGACTCAGAAAAAACATAATAAGTAATGTGCAGACGCATCTGCTCCGGAGACTTTTACAATACTTTTGCTTCTTGGTCTCCTGTCTATCTCTCTCTCTATTTGGGTCTAACTTGTACATTGTCAGAACTGCCTAACCGCTTCACCCGAGGGGGACTTAAACAATTAAACTATCTGACTTACTAGACCTCAACTTTAGCCTGTACTCCTCTTGGGGAGTTTTCTCTCGAAAGGGGAGTTTGGTATCAGTCACTGGTATGTGGGAGCTCTGGGATTCAGAGTTTGGCGGAAGTCCATAATGTCTTTTCATGTGACTTGAGTGGAGCCAGCCCTTACGGCCCTCCAACTTGACGGCAGTCCTTGTAGTCAGCAAAACAAGCTTCGGCTCCTTCCAGCGGGGCTCCAACGGGCTCTTCCGATCAAAGTTGCGGATGTATACAAGATCACCAGGGACGATCTTGTGTGGTTTTACCTCGGTGTTGTCTGGGAAGGCTGCCGCGACCTGCGAACGACATGATTGTAGTGCAGACATCAAGGAAGCAAGGTAATCTGTCAACATAGTACTATCAACATCAGTAATCTTTCGCGGCAGAGGCGTCCCCCACATATTAGGAGGTCTACCGAAGACCACCTCATACGGGGATAGCCCTGTTCTAGAGTGTGCTACCATTCTCATAAAAAAAAGAGCAACTGGCAATGCTACTATCCAATCTACTCCCTTCTCTTTACACACTTTTGCAAGGCGAGTTTTCAGAGTCTGATTGTGCCGCTCCACGAGACCTGCTGCCTCAGGATGCCGGACACAGTGAAACTTCCACTGGTATCCCAATAGAAGAGAGACCTGCTTCATGAGTTCGGATGAGAACGGTTGACCGTTATCTGAATACACAACACGGGGCAAACCGTATTGAGGGAAAAACTCACGAACCAACTGCCTGGCAGTGGTCGGGGCAGTGTAATCTGGGACGGGATATGCTTCTGTCCATCGTGATAGGGCACAAACAACTACGAGGACATACTAAAATCCTCGGCATCTTTCCATCTGGATATAATCCATCTGGAGGACTTCAAAAGGATAGTCGGGAGGATGAAATCCACCTTGCTCTACGGGAATCCCTTTTCCTGGATTGAACTGACAACGGATCATGCAGGTACGCACTTTCTGTTTCGCTGCTGCTCGTAAATGCTTGTTGAACCAGAGGTTCTGTACACTGTCTAACATGGCTTTTTCTCCTAAATGTGCTGGACTATGTGCTGTGTTAATAACAACTTGAACCATAGAGTGGGGGAGAAACCATGTGGTCTTTCCCTTCGTTATCCATCCTTGATCAGTCTGGACCCCTCCTTGTTCAGCCCATTTCTTTATTTCATCTGGAGTGGCATGTGTCTGTATGTCGATAACATCTAGTGTGGGGTCCCTGACTGTCATGCAATGTGTCTGTGAAGTCGCATCCGTCTTGGTCATGTCAGTCGTTGGAGTATGAGTCAGTGCTGCATGTTTCGCTGTGCGGTCTGCAAAGTCGTTGCCCTGAGAAATCTTGTCTGTGACTTTTGTATGTGCCTTACACTTCATGATAGCTATAGCGATAGGCAAATGTATTGCTTCTAACAGAGCTTGAATGAGGGGGCCATGTTGTATCTTGGCTCCGTGAGAGGTCAAAAAACCTCTTTCTTGCCAGAGTACACCGAAGTCGTGAACAACTCCGAATGCATAACGTGAATCTGTGTATATATTTACTTTCTGGTTTGTGGCTCGTATACAGGCTTGGGTCAGAGCAATGAGCTCTGCTGCTTGGGCCGACAGGGTGTCAATGCGATGTGTTTCTATGACATCAGTTTCAGTGGTCACTGCATACGCGGCCACTAATTCTCCTGTACTTGTTCTTAAACATGAACCATCCACATAAAGTGTTAGGTCTGGATCGGGTAATGCAACATCTGTCAAGTCTTGTCTGGGTTTTGTAACGGTGTCAATTACATCCACGCAGTCATGTGGAGTGGGATCTGCTGTGCTCGATGGTAACAGTGTAGCAGGATTCAGTGTATTACAGCGTCTGATTTCTATGTGTGGCTGGAATAACGTCAATTCATAACCTGTCAGTCGTGCTATAGTCAAGTGTTGAGTCTGTGTTCTGTTTAAAAGAACCTCTACAGAATGTGGAACTTGTACCGTTAATTGATGTCCTAATACAATGGAGTCACTTTGCCTGATTGCTAGAAATGTAGCTGCAACTGACTTTAAGCATGCAGGCAAGGCCTGGGCTACTGGATCCAATGTGCTCGAAAAATAAGCACACGGTCTGTGTTTGTCTGCATGTAACTGAGTGAGAACCGACAACGCTGTGCCATCGAGTTCAGTGACAAAAAGTGTAAAAGGTTTGGTGTAACAAGGTGTCGCTAAAACTGGTGCTTGACATAAGGCTTTCTTTAGTTCGTCAAAAGCCTGTGTATGTTCCTGAGTCCATGGGAGGACAGACGAAGACGCTGCCTCCTGTGTTGTCAACTGTATGAGTGGTTTAGCTAGAAATGCATATTGTGGAATCCATTGTCTGCAATAGGAAGTGAGTCCAATAAAGGCTCGTACTTCTTTCTGTGTCTTGGGTTGCGGAAGATGTGCAATTAACTGAATTCGTTCAGGTGTCAGCTGCCTACCCCACTTGGTCAGCAAGTGCCCAAGGTACACCACTTGCTGAGCACAGAATTGTAGCTTCGAAGGAGACACCTTGTGTCCCTTGTCCGCCAAGAAAAGTAAAACTGTCAATGATGCCTGTTCACATTCCGGTTCACTACGGGCGGTGATCAATAGATCATCGACGTACTGGAGTAGGGCAGTGTTAGTCGGCATGTGAATACTGTCTAGTTGTCGCTTCAATGCTTGACTGTAGATGCTGGGACTTTCTGTAAATCCTTGAGGTGCGCGTGCAAATTTGAAGCTTCGGCCATTTAAACAGAATCCGAAAAGATATTGGCTTTCCGGGTCAATAGGGACACTAAAGAAGGCGTTCTTGAGATCGATTACAGTGAAGAACGTCGCTTCGGAATCAATAGCTGTCAATAGGGATGAAATGTCTGGGACCACGGGATATTGTGGTACAATGCATTTATTCAATTCTCGCAAATCGATAACTAATCGATAAACTGGAGGTGCATTTGGATCAGTACGTTTAAGAATCGGAATGATAGGGGAATTACATACACTGGAGTCGGTTTCTACAACCACTCCTTGTGCGATGAGCTCGTCAATGATTTTCAGTAAAGCCACTACAGCATCTGGTGGTAACTTGTATTGTCGAATGCGTGGTAGTACTACTCCTGGCTTCAGTGTGACACGATATGGAGTGATGTGCATATAACCTACATCAGTGGGGCCTTTCGCCCATAAATGTGCAGGAACATTCTGTAACCTGGGGTCAAAATCTCTCAATACATAATGGCCTTTGAAATCACGAAGGAACAACCTTACTCCCTCCGGAGAACAACAAATTACAGCTCCTAGAGCTTTCAGGGTCTTTATACCAAGTAAGTTTTCTGGACATGATTTCGTGAGCAATAAATCTGTAGTGCGGGACAATGGACCAACTGCAAGCGGAACAGGTTTCGATACTTCATTAACAATAGGCTTTCCTGAAAATCCAAGGGAAACATTCTGTGAGCCTGAGAGGGGTGCCCCTGGAACCTCGTTGTGACTGATTGTTGTCCTGCTTGCCCCTGTGTCAATCAAAAACTTTCTATCTTTCCCCAATACCTGACTATGTACATAAGGACCCTCTTGATCTACAGGAACCTCAATAAGAGGCAAGCCAACCTCCCTCTCTAGGCTATTTCATGTGTATTGCTGGTAATCGGGGTAGTCGGATTGTGCATACTGGTACATCTGTTGTGTGACATGTGGCGGAGAGGTGTGGCTCACTGGTTAGAGGCGGCAGACCCGAGTGCAGAGAACGGCCCGGGACCAGGGTTCGATTCCCGACGCGGCAGGGTCTTGGACCAGGATCAGCGGACTGATAATTCTCGCATCGGTGCCTACTCCGACCAGGGATCACACTCGGCAACTCTGGGCATTAGCTTGCCTCATCTCCACAACGGCCCCACACAAACGCCGGGGATGCCTGGTTTCACCTTGGAGACCCCCAGGAGGGACTATCTCACAGGGAAAGCCAGGACGGGTTCCCCAGCGGTCTATAGCGCTACGAGGCCTCCGGGTAGCAGTGCGCTTTACAAGACACAACAATAACAATAATAATAACAATAACATGTTGTGTTGCGGCAATGGGCTGTGGCTGTGGTACCGCTACGGTCTGTTGTGGAACCTGCATAGGTTGTGTATTCTGCGGAACGTGTTGTTGGACCTGGTCCTGTCTAGGAGGACGCGGTCTCTCCTTAGTTTTACCTGTAGCTATATTGTGTTTCAAAACTGCACAATCGTTTACATAGTGACCTGGCTGTTTACAATAGTTGCATGTCCCTTTAACAGGAGCTGCTGAATTATTGAACTGTGATTGTGTTGTACCCTTTTTATGACCGTCAGTTGGAACTGACTGAGCAACTAACATTTTCATTTTCGTGTCTTTCATACGTCTCTGTTCGTGGTCATGTTCTTCCCTGATCCTGTTCTGATGATTTGTAACATTTGCGAAGGCGAATTAGCCTGCCATGTCCTCTCGACTTTCAGTACACGGTTCTTAACCTGGGGCAATGAATTCTCGACTAATTTGGATACAAAAAGGTGTGGGTATGACTCGCTACTTGCTTTCAGGCCACTATTAATAATAAAACATTTCTCAAATCGGGAATAAAAATCACTAGTGTCTTCATCGGGTTTCTGTTTGCAGGCTGAGATTGCATCCCAGTCCTCCTTTTTAGTTGCTAACAAACGTGGCAAAACCTGTACTAACAATCCTGGTAATGCTTTAGTTTTATCCCCAAGACCCAAACCTGGGGTTCGACCAGTCTCTTCGGTTTCCAATGCAGCCCAATCAATCTTTTGGTCTCCCACCTCCCATTCTTTTTCTTTGAGTTTCTCGTAAATACCGGCAGGCAATAATACTTTCAATATTTTCATAATGTCGGTATAGGTGTAATCTCCCATGAGCAACATGTCTTTTATTTCACGGTGAAAACCTGCAGGGTCTTTATCATGACTGGGCACTATTTTCTTCATTTCCAATAGTTCCATCTTGGTTATGGGCGTGTATACATACACACGTGTAAGGGTATCATCAGTATTCCTGACTGGATGTACCTCTCGTAAAGGATTCTGTTTGTCAAAGTCAAAGTGTAATGGTTTCCTGACTGGGGGTGGAACAGAAACAAGATGTGGAGTCAAGAAGGTTCTATATTTGTGGCGTTGTTCTAAAATCGTTTCAATTAGATCGGTACCTAGACCTCTCCATCTTCTCAGGAGTAAGTCTTGCAGTAAATTATATAACGGACCTGGGTCAGATGCTTTGTTTTCATACTGTATGATGAGGTGTTGTGTCATGTATATACCAGCTAATCGCTGTTCTTCTGGAGTAAGACTTAAAAACGTTTGTACTACTGAATCATCTTTATATATACTGTCATCTCCGGCCCACTGTACTGCGGACCGGGCTAGTTCCTGATCACGTAAGGTATTGAGTTCTTGATAACCTATCCTTTCTTTTAGTACTTTGTCAGTCATTTGGAATACATGTTCAAGGGTACATCGTTCTGGTATCGGACAAAGGTAACGTTTCTTGTTTTCGAACATTTCTTGTTTACGAATGGGTCTATCGAAGGGCCTATCAAAAGGGTATGGTCTAGGGAGTTTCTCTCTACCTACATATGCTATCACTTTTTTATCAGTCAGTTGCGAGGTTTCTGCTAGATTCTCTGATTCATCTTCCTCCTGCGAGGAGTTTGGATCGTCTGATTCGAGTGGCTCATCAGATTCTCGACGGGCATGTATATCTAATATTTCTTTACGGATCTTTCTAACCATAGCATGTACACTTTTCTCTTTATCATGTTTACCCTCCGAAATATTCTGGCTCCATCTGTTCAATCTATCCATCTCATTTTGTGGAAAACCTGCCTGATCTTGTTCTCTTATCAAACAATTAACCAAAAATCGCATGATTAAACCTTTGTTCTCAACTTTCTGACGTGACATGGCTTCACCAACACTCTCCGGTCTTTCTCCTGTTCTAATAAAATGATACAATTTGTCTAGATTGTCTGGCATTTCTGGTAGTAATTGCAAATAATTTGTAACACGTCTTAAACGTAGTGACGCTAACAACATGGGTACTGTCGTACCAGGCACTGTGTCATATCTGCAATCTGTAAGCTGTTCTCTAAGCTGTTCTGCCGGGGCACCTCTAGGTGTCCGTGCCATTGCGAATTCTCTCATTGTCACTCGGTGTAACGGTGGTGGGGTTTGATAACCTCCTGTAGCACCTCCTGAGGCGGAGGCTTGAGCATAACCTGGCTGTAGGGTCGGTACCTGCTGTAACTGGGTTGGAACCTGAACCGTGCCAGTCCCAAAAGGATTAAGTGGATGTAGTTGTTGAATACCAGGGGGAACAACAGGTAAGGGTGCAGGAAGCGGACCGGGAGGGGTCTGCTGTTGCGGACCTGGGGGCTGATGATCATGGGGTAGGTTAACGTCAGCAGGTGGTACACGGGCAGGTACATTGGTATATGCGGGAGCTACATCGTCTAAATAGGAAGAAAGGAAAATGTCTGCTGCGGTCTTATGACGTAATTTAGTCGGAACCAATGGAGGGGGCAGATTTTTCAGTGTTTCCAGGGTCGCCTTGGGCAGGTCCTCGGCCAGGACTGGATACAATCCTGTCAAAATGGCATTACTCTGTCTGTCGTGTTGTTCCATTCTAACTCGTTCTCCTTCTTCTAGTAGTTCTTTTTCTTTGGCTTTTTCAGAGTCCTCTCTACTTTTCTCTGCTTTTCTGAGTGCTTTCTCTGTCCGTCTGTGTGCTTCTTTACGCCATAATTCAATGGCATCTTTCTGTGACTGTCTGGCTTTCTTTTTCCACAACGCTTCCTCTACTCTCATGATGCACTCGGCATCCCATGTCCCGGTAACGGGCCATCTCTGATTCTCTGCTAAACAGTGCAGACCGGGTCTGCGTACCCAAACCCGTCTTGACCGGACACAAATTAATGCACCCGTCTAGATGCGTCCCCAGCAACGGTACTCACCGGGAAACACGGAACGGAAGGCCTCGGATACTCGACTGGACTGACGTCACTGCTTCTGCCGCGCACTACGCATGCGCCTCGACACTACTGGTGGGCCTCTCGATACCTCGGACACTGCTCTCTCTCGGCTGGGCTCTGGTCGGGATCCTCCGCACTCCTCACCGCCTCGTCTGGATGTCGGCCGCAGTCTCCGTCGCCTCCGTAGGCCTGAGGGAGATACAGGAAATCCTGCAGATGCGCATGGGGTCCGTCACAGCTGTAGTCGGGGGCAGAGCCTGCGACGCATCGCCGGCGCGTGGGGTGGGGGAGGGGTCCCTATTCGGGCGCCAAATTATGTGGGAAATATTTTACTGTATACTCTTTTTGCCATATAACTTACATAAGAATAGCTCAATCAAATGAGAGGCAGAGTCCGGGGTGTCTGAGTCTTAAGGGCTTTAATCATAAATGACTAAATGACTCGAGTCAATGGAGATCTCGTCCATCAATACAAGGGTTCGGGGATGCAATGATGGCAGGAAAAGATGTCAACGATTTATTCACAGTACATGAAATATATAGTAAAATGACACAATAGCATTGAATACAGTAGGCGTGACAAGTGAAATGTATATGATAAGAACACATGTGCGTAGGCAAAAAGGCGTGAACATGGGTGTGCACAGAGGCGTGAACTAAAAACGTCACAGAAAAGTGTCATAAGTGGGTGGATGCTTAGGGAATTCTTGCAGAGTCAGCTAAAACCTAAGGCCTGGATGCGCGCGCAGCTAATATGACGTATGATTGACGTGCAACGGGAGGAAGCTAAGAGTCTGACCTTTAACATTAGTAGAAGAGACAGTAGTCTGGCAAGTCAGATCGACCTGTCCCTAAACATATCTGATATCTAGTATTTGGAGGATGTTTAATCTAGAGGAAAAGGTCTCTTGGGCAGAGGCTACTCTATACTGAATGTTAGTGCGTGCATAGGTGTCTACGTGCGGATGCTCAGAGCCAGGGGCCTACCATGGTAACGGGAACTGTAAATTACTTGCACGAAGACAGGGAGACTTGCTCTTTGCTCTGCAGCCGGGGATATGTTTTCGTATTTCACTAGACAGGAATGTGTTTTCGAGGAGCTGAGCTGGCTACGCTGATAACTTGAAGGCAAAATACTGTTTTTGGCAAGCAGACCAGGCCAAGCCGGCCACCGCTCGGTTGGCAGGAAGTAAGGCAGAGGTCAGGGATGCGTCTCCATGCTGCAGCTTTCAGAGGCAGAGGCAGAAGTGGCTTGAAGACAGAAATCAGGGCCTAGCTCGGCAGAGCCAGGAAAACGTGAAAGTGCACCACATAAAGACGGTGGCACGGTATACTTAGGAACTGAATTATCGATCCATTCATGGTGGATCTGATAGAGGACATGTTAACGTTAGACGCAAATGTATTTGCGTCTTCAGATTCGGTTGTGGAGGGGAATTACATGTACTTGAAGTGTGTACATGGAGCCGTTGGGGTCTACGTTAGGGGACACAATTGACCATAAAAATTCCAATTACCTCATTCCCTCCTTGTCCCCTACGGACCCTTCATGATATGTCGATTTTCATGAGACCATCAATCTGTTCATATAACATCATTTGCTCTTTTTTCTTTTGTCTGGAATGGGAACGTGCACTTGAATGGGGAACACAAGCTGTGGCGCACAAGCCGCAAATCGCTGGCCCACATTGTAAACATAGGCAACAACTGAATACTATGGCCAATATGATTCCTAGGAATGACAGTAGCTTCCATCCCCAGGCTGTTACTACACTCCAGAGCCAACCGGACCAAGTCCAGGAGCCTGGATTCTGGTGTATCAGGTGAGCAATTTCGTGAAGTCGGGTAATGGCCTTATAGACTGATGGCGCATTATTTGGAATAAATACGCAGCAACTGGATCCGATGACTCTACAAGCCCCGCCCCTATCGGCCAGGATGACGTCAAGGACAAGGCGGTTCTGAAGAACAACAAGTCTCATAGCAGACTGCTCCTCTGTTAAGTTGCCCAAAGCTGAAGTAGTCTCATTCACTACTGCTTCTAGTATTCTGGTTAATTTGCGTATCAGTTTACTATTGGAGACAGTTCCTAGATAGGGAAAGAATCCTTTATTGAAATCTGTATATTGTTCCCATGTAGTTTCAGTCTGATCAACTATTGGGAGGTCTCTTCTGTGTCTAACAATATTAAGGCGGGAATTCCTGTGATAGTCAGATGGGGCTAGGAATACTGGTGGCAATAAGAATGCAATGAAACAGGTACCATCCCAATCTGGGGGTAAACGGACATACGCTGTCTGACCACAAATAAAATAGGAATGTCGGGAAGCTTTGAATGTAGACTTGCCTTGGTCACTGAATTCAACCACAGTAACACAGTCACTGTGACCTAGATGTACTGAACCATTCTTTCTGACACATAATACACCTTTCGCTGGTAGAACTGATATGGATGGCAAGTCTGGACTGGTTTCTGACTGGACATTTAGAATCATGAGGTTGAGTGTAAAATTGCCTAATCCATATACTTCGTTTTCTAGATCTGTCCCTGTCATTTGTGGAAAGCCTTCTTCGTTCGGGAAACATGCTTTGTTCATGACTGTGTTCAGGTTTCCCCATATCCAATTGTCTTGGGAAACCCTAGAGTCAGTGTCTATAGAAGATATTAAACTAAACCAGGCACCACAGGAACCATTATGTGTAAACGGGTAAGGAAAAAGAGGCAGAGCTCCCTTATAGTTCTGATAGGGAGGGAGTCGGCCACATATCCAACAATTAGTGGCATTGTTGATCTGGTGAGAATGATGTAACATACGAATGAATGTATTGTTGCGTAGCGCAAGTCGGTAGGACAATTCGTGTGGGGGTAGAGTACTAAACGTGTGCTCTGCAGTGTTATTAGAGAAGTGTGCAAGAGGAAAATACATATAAAGCATCCAACTTAAAGCAATAATCGTAAGACTCAGAAAAAACATAATAAGTAATGTGCAGACGCATCTGCTCCGGAGACTTTTACAATACTTTTGCTTCTTGGTCTCCTGTCTATCTCTCTCTCTATTTGGGTCTAACTTGTACATTGTCAGAACTGCCTAACCGCTTCACCCGAGGGGGACTTAAACAATTAAACTGTCTGACTTACTAGACCTCAACTTTAGCCTGTACTCCTCTTGGGGAGTTTTCTCTCGAAAGGGGAGTTTGGTATCAGTCACTGGTATGTGGGAGCTCTGGGATTCAGAGTTTGGCGGAAGTCCATAATGTCTTTTCACGTGACTTGAGTGGAGCCAGCCCTTACGGCCCTCCAACTTGACGGCAGTCCTTGTAGTCAGCAAAACAAGCTTCGGCTCCTTCCAGCGGGGCTCCAACGGGCTCTTCCGATCGAAGTTGCGGATGTATACAAGATCACCAGGGACGATCTTGTGTGGTTTCACCTCGGTGTTGTCTGGGAAGGCTGCCGCGACCTGCGAACGACATGATTGTAGTGCAGACATCAAGGAAGCAAGGTAATCTGTCAACATAGTACTATCAACATCAGTAATCTTTCGCGGCAGAGGCGTCCCCCACATATTAGGAGGTCTACCAAAGACCACCTCATACGGGGATAGCCCTGTTCTAGAGTGTGCTACCATTCTCATAAAAAAAAGAGCAACTGGCAATGCTACTATCCAATCTACTCCCTTCTCTTTACACACTTTTGCAAGGCGAGTTTTCAGAGTCTGATTGTGCCGCTCCACGAGACCTGCTGCCTCAGGATGCCGGACACAGTGAAACTTCCACTGGTATCCCAATAGAAGAGAGACCTGCTTCATGAGTTCGGATGAGAATGGTTGACCGTTATCTGAATACACGACATGGGGCAAACCGTATCGAGGGAAAAACTCACGAACCAACTGCCTGACAGTGGTCGGGGCAGTGTAATCTGGGACGGGATATGCTTCTGTCCATCGGGATAGGGCACAAACAACTACGAGGACATACTTAAATCCTCGGCATCTTTCCATCTGGATATAATCCATCTGGAGGACTTCAAAAGGATAGTCGGGAGGATGAAATCCACCTTGCTCTACGGGAATCCGTTTTCCTGGATTGAACTGACAACAGATCATGCAGGTACGCACTTTCTGTTTCGCTGCTGCTCGTAAATGCTTGTTGAACCAGAGGTTCTGTACACTGTCTAACATGGCTTTTTCTCCTAAATGTGCTGGACTATGTGCTGTGTTAATAACAACTTGAACCATAGAGTCGGGGAGAAACCATGTGGTCTTTCCCTTCGTCATCCATCCTTGATCAGTCTGGACCCCTCCTTGTTCAGCCCATTTCTTTATTTCATCTGGAGTGGCATGTGTCTGTATGTCGATAACATCTAGTGTGGGGTCCCTGACTGTCATGCAATGTGTCTGTGAAGTCGCATCCGTCTTGGTCATGTCAGTCGTTTGAGTATGAGTCAGTGCTGTATGTTTCGCTGTGCGGTCTGCAAAGTCGTTGCCCTGAGAAATCTTGTCTGTGACTTTTGTATGTGCCTTACACTTCATGATAGCTATAGCGATAGGCAAATGTATTGCTTCTAACAGAGCTTGAATGAGGGGGCCATGTTGTATCTTGGCTCCGTGAGAGGTCAAAAAACCTCTTTCTTGCCAGAGTACACCGAAGTCGTGAACAACTCCGAATGCATAACGTGAATCTGTGTATATATTTACTTTCTGGTTCTTGGCTCGTATACAGGCTTGGGTCAGAGCAATGAGCTCTGCTGCTTGGGCCGACAGGGTGTCAATGCGATGTGTTTCTATGACATCAGTTTCAGTGATCACTGCATACGCGGCCACTAATTCTCCTGTACTTGTTCTTAAACATGAACCATCCACATAAAGTGTTAGGTCTGGATCGGGTAATGCAACATCTGTCAAGTCTTGTCTGGGTTTTGTAACTGTGTCAATTACATCCACGCAGTCATGTGGAGTGGGATCTGCTGTGCTCGATGGTAAAAGTGTAGCAGGATTCAGTGTATTACAGCGTCTGATTTCTATGTGTGGCTGGAATAACGTCAATTCATAACCTGTCAGTCGTGCTATAGTCAAGTGTTGAGTCTGTGTTCTGTTTAAAAGAACCTCTACAGAATGTGGAACTTGTACCGTTAATTGATGTCCTAATACAATGGAGTCACTTTGCCCGATTGCTAGAGCTGTAGCTGCAACTGACTTTAAGCATGCAGGCAAGGCCTGGGCTACTGGATCCAATGTGCTCGAAAAATAAGCACACGGTCTGTGTTTGTCTGCATGTAACTGAGTGAGAACCGACAAAGCTGTGCCATCGCGTTCAGTGACAAAAAGTGTAAAAGGTTTGGTGTAACAAGGTGTCGCTAAAACTGGTGCTTGACATAAGGCTTTCTTTAGTTCGTCAAAAGCCTGTGTATGTTCCTGAGTCCATGGGAGGACAGACGAAGATGCTGCCTCCTGTGTTGTCAACTGTATGAGTGGTTTAGCTAGAAATGCATATTGTGGAATCCATTGTCTGCAATAGGAAGTGAGTCCAATAAAGGCTCGTACTTCTTTCTGTGTCTTGGGTTGCGGAAGATGTGCAATTAACTGAATTCGTTCAGGTGTCAGCTGCCTACCCCACTTGGTCAGCAAGTGCCCAAGGTACACCACTTGCTGAGCACAGAATTGTAGTTTCGAAGGAGACACCTTGTGTCCCTTGTCCGCCAAGAAAAGTAAAACTGTCAATGATGCCTGTTCACATTCCGGTTCACTACGGGCGGTGATCAATAGATCATCGACGTACTGGAGTAGGGCAGTGTTAGTCGGCATGTGAATACTGTCTAGTTGTCGCTTCAATGCTTGACTGTAGATGCTGGGACTTTCTGTAAATCCTTGAGGTGCGCGTGCAAATTTGAAGCTTCGGCCATTTAAACAGAATCCGAAAAGATATTGGCTTTCCGGGTCAATAGGGACACTAAAGAAGGCGTTCTTGAGATCGATTACAGTGAAGAACGTCGCTTCGGAATCAATAGCTGTCAATAGGGATGAAATGTCTGGGACCACGGGATATTGTGGTACAATGCATTTATTCAATTCTCGCAAATCGATAACTAATCGATAAACTGGAGGTGCATTTGGATCAGTACGTTTAAGAATCGGAATGATAGGGGAATTACATACATTGGAGTCGGTTTCTACAACCACTCCTTGTGCGATGAGCTCGTCAATGATTTTCAGTAAAGCCACTACAGCATCTGGTGGTAACTTGTATTGTCGAATGCGTGGTAGTACTACTCCTGGCTTCAGTGTGACACGATATGGAGTGATGTGCATACAACCTACATCAGTGGGGCCTTTCGCCCATAAATGTGCAGGAACATTCTGTAACCTGGGGTCAAAATCTCTCAATACATAATGGCCTTTGAAATCACGAAGGAACAACCTTACTCCCTCCGGAGAACAACAAATTACAGCTCCTAGAGCTTCCAGGGTCTTAATACCAAGTAAGTTTTCTGGACATGATTTCGTGAGCAATAAATCTGTAGTGCGGGACAATGGACCAACTGCAAGGGGAACAGGTTTCGATACTTCATTAACAATAGGCTTTCCTGGAAATCCAAGGGAAACATTCTGTGAGCCTGAGAGGGGTGCCCCTGGAACCTCGTCGTGACTGATTGTTGTCCTGCTTGCCCCTGTGTCAATCAAAAACTTTCTATCTTTCCCCAATACCTGACTATGTACATAAGGACCCTCTTGATCTACAGGAACCTCAATAAGAGGCAAGCCAACCTCCCTCTCTAGGCTATTTCATGTGTATTGCTGGTAATCGGGGTAGTCGGATTGTGCATACTGGTACATCTGTTGTGTGACATGTTGTGTTGCGGCAATGGGCTGTGGCTGTGGTACCGCTACGGTCTGTTGTGGAACCTGCATAGGTTGTGTATTCTGCGGAACGTGTTGTTGGACCTGGTCCTGTCTAGGAGGACGCGGTCTCTCCTTAGTTTTACCTGTAGCTATATTGTGTTTCAAAACTGCACAATCGTTTACATAGTGACCTGGCTGTTTACAATAGTTGCATGTCCCTTTAACAGGAGCTGCTGAATTATTGAACTGTGATTGTGTTGTACCCTTTTTATGACCGTCAGTTGGAACTGACTGAGCAACTAACATTTTCATTTTCGTGTCTTTCATACGTCTCTGTTCGTGGTCATATTCTTCCCTGATCCTGTTCTGATGATACTGTAACATTTGTAACATTTGCGAAGGCGAATTAGCCTGCCATGTGCTCTCGACTTTCAGTACACGGTTCTTAACCTGGAGCAATGAATTCTCGACTAATTTGGATACAAAAAGGTGTGGGTATGACTCGCTACTTGCTTTCAGGCCACTATTAATAATAAAACATTTCTCAAATCGGGAATAAAAATCACTAGTGTCTTCATCGGGTTTCTGTTTGCAGGCTGAGATTGCATCCCAGTCCTCCTTTTTAGTTGCTAACAAACGTGGCAAAACCTGTACTAACAATCCTGGTAATGCTTTAGTTTTATCCCCAAGACCCAAACCTGGGGTTCGACCAGTCTCTTCGGTTTCCAATGCAGCCCAATCAATCTTTTGGTCTCCCACCTCCCATTCTTTTTCTTTGAGTTTCTCGTAAATACCGGCAGGCAATAATACTTTCAATATTTTCATAATGTCGGTATAGGTGTAATCTCCCATGAGCAACATGTATATCTGAAAGAGACACGTTAGTGATAGATTCCTTACCTTAGAATATCCCCAGGCGTCAGACTGGATCCGGAAATTTTTGCGTAGCAATACCCCTGCGCGCTGGTAGGCGTCGTCTGCGGCTCCGCATCCGTCGTCGGCGTCGTGAGCGCCGGGATGACGTCGTCGGAGTATATAGACGGCGCCCATGCGCGCTGACGTCAGTTCTTCTTTTTTCCGCGCCAGCTAGCGCAGATCCGGAAGAAGCTCTACCCCCAGTCACTTTTTGACTGAAAACTTTTTTGATCTTTTTGATCCTCTATTTAGTCGATTCTCGACTATCGGTGCCAGGGATGCCCGGGTTCAAGCCTTGCTCGAAGTGCGGCCGACTCATGTCGGTCACGGACCCCCATCGCCGGTGCCTGAAGTGCTTAGGCCTCGACCACGACGATCGAACCTGCTCCGACTGCCGGGCCCTGACGTCGAAGGCTAGGCGGGAGCGGTCCCGCAAGCGTCTCGAGCTGAGGCAGTCGGCCCCGCGCCGCTCCAGGTCCCGGTCCCGGTCCCACGGGAGGTCGAGGGACAGGTCGCGAGGTCGGAGTCATCGGCGTTCCGGGAGTGGACACCGATCGTCTGGTTCCAAGTCCTCAGGTAAGAGGCATGAGAGGTCGGAGCGACACCATCGATCCTCCGACCCGCCCCGTCGCTCGCACGATGCGACCGGGGACTCGGGCGACACCGCCCACGCGGCTCCGCGGGAGTCGAAAGCGTCGCCGCCTGCCCCACACCTTCGGGTCCCTGGGCACGGCGCGTCGCAGGAGGAGGTCGAGAGGTACCTCATGGCCATGAGGGCCCTCCCTCCTCAGTCGGTTCCCGTGGCGCCTTCGGGCCGATCGGCTCCGTCTGGAGGTCCTTCCGGGTCGGGCGCTTCGGCCCCGACGACGTCGGGTTCTTCGGGCCCGGCGCCGCTGGCGACTTCGGTCCCGGCGCCGCACGACCTCGCTGGATCCGGCTCCGGATCCGGGACCTCGCCGGTCGACCTTACGACCTCGCCGGCGCCGTCCCTTCAGGTGTCGTCCCCGGCGGCCGATGTGGTTGCCGCCCCCAATGTTTCCTGCGGTCCTCCTCGGGAGTCGGAGGGGCGCCGCTGGGCGCCGATTCCGTCGGCCTTCGGAGAGTTCTATCTCCACGAGGAGGCCCTGGCTGTGGATCCTGGTCTCCAGGAGCCAGGTGACGAGGAGCAATGGGAGGGGTCCGAGGACCCTCTGTCACGTGATTGCCAGTCGAATCAGGACTGGACATATGAGCTTGGGGAGGCCAGTGGTATTGACACCTCGCCAGACACTGGATTTACGTCGCCCCCGACTGTGGCTTCGGAGGCGGGTTCTGCTTACAGTGTAGTGTTGACGAAGGCAGCTAAGGCCTTAAACCTTCAGCTCCCCGTCGCGGCCGTGAGGACTAATCTCCTCACTGAGGTCCTCAAACAGCAGTCCGGCTCCGCGGAGCCCCTCCTGCCGTTCAACGAGGCCTTGTGTGACGTTCTTCTGGGCACTTGGTCCAAGCCCGCCACAGGCCCCCCTGTGGACAGGAACGTGGCCAGACGCTACCGCCCGGCACCGGGCGACCCTTGCTTTTTGTCCACCCACCCCCGAGAGTCTGGTCATCCAGGCCTCCAACTCCCAGACCGCATTCCCGTCGGCCCCGCCCGACAGGGAGTCCAAGAGATATGAGCAGTTCGGGAAGAAGGTCTTCTCGTCTGTGAGCCTAGGGCTACGGTCAGTGAACACCAACTGTCTCTTGGGCCGCTACACCCACACTCTGTGGGACACGGTTGCGGAGGTGCTGCCACAATGCCCTGAGGAGGTCAGGGCTAAACTCAGCCAAACCCTTGCGGACGGCCGAGATGCGGCACGTTTTTCTATCCGGTGTGGGCTGGATACCACGGACTCACTGGGCCGGGCGATGGCAACGACGGTGGCGGTTCGACGCCACGCCTGGTTGAGGTCCGCCAACTTCTCGGCCGATGTCCAGGCCACCCTCCTGGACATGCCGTTTGATGGCCGTCGCCTCTTCGGCGACAAGGCAGACCATGCGCTGGAACGTTTCAAGGACTCCAGGGCCACGGCCAAGTCCTTGGGCCTTACGGCCCCACGCCAGCAATCGGGTGCCTTTCGCTCCTTTCGTGGCCACGGAAGGGGCGCCCCACCACGGACCGCCAGCCACACGCCGCAAAATATCCAGCAGCGCGGTGGCGGACGTGGAAACCGCCGCGGCGGTGGTCGGGGTCAGCGGCGAGGCCAGTCCACACCTCCCTCAGCAGCCCCCGCCTCAAAACCTTCCTAGTCCGAGTTTTCAGGCCCATGTGACGCCTGTGGGAGGCAGGGTTCGCCATCACCTCTCCCACTGGCATACAGTCACTTCGGACAGGTGGGTGCTGCAAATTGTCCGAAGGGGTTTCTCCCTCCCCTTCGAGTCTTCCCCTCCATCCATGCCACCTCAATACCACCGTGTGTCGGGGGATCACTTGCAACTTCTGCAAGAGGAAGTTTCGGCCCTCTTGGCCAAGAGGGCCATCGAGCGCGTTCCTGGGCCAGAAGTAGGACGTGGCTGTTACTCCCACTACTTTCTGGTACCCAAGAAGGGCAAAGGGGGCCTACGCCCTATCTTGGATCTGCGGAACGTCAACGGCTTCCTCCGGACGGAGAAGTTCAAGATGCTCACTTTGGCTCAGGTCCTGGCTGCCCTGGACCCGGGAGACTGGATGGTAGCGTTGGACTTGCAGGACGCCTATTTCCACATCCCCGTCCTGCCGGCCCACCGGCGTTACCTGCGGTTCACGGTAGGCCTAGACCACTTTCAATTTACCGTGCTCCCCTTCGGCCTTACCAGCGCCCCACGGGTGTTCACGAAGGTGATGGCGGTGGTCGCAGCCCATCTGCGCAGGCAAGGGGTGTCAGTCTTCCCCTACCTCGACGACTGGTTGTTGAAGGCGGGCTCGCCCCAGACAGTCGTCAGCCACCTCCAGACTACGGCCGACCTCCTGCACTTGCTGGGGTTCTCCATCAATGTGCCGAAGTCACACCTGTGTCCCTCTCAGAAGCTCCTTTTCATCGGAGCGGTTCTCGACTCGGCGCAGTTTCGGGTTTACCCACCCGAGCAGCGGGTTCGGGATATTCAGGCTCTGATTCCTGTCTTCAGACCGTTATCCCGGGTCTCGGTCAGGTTGACGCTGCGGCTTCTGGGACTGATGGCCTCCTGCATCCTTCTGGTGCGTCACGCCAGGTGGCGGATGCGGGCTCTGCAGTGGGACCTGAAGTTTCAGTGGGCCCAGCATCAGGGCAACCTGTCCGATCATGTCCTGATCTCGGAGGGCACTGCGAAGCAACTGCAGTGGTGGCTCACGGACCGCGACTGGGTCAGTGGCAGACCCCTCTCTCTACCCCAGCCGGAGCACGTAGTTGTGACGGACGCGTCCCTCCAGGGCTGGGGAGGCCACATGGGAGAGGCGGAGATCAGAGGCCTCTGGTCTCCGGCGGAGTCCCGGCTCCACATCAACCTTCTGGAGCTGCGGGCGATTCGTCTTGCACTGAAGGCATTCCTCCCCTCTGTCAGGGGGAGCGTGGTGCAAGTGTTCACCGACAACACCACCGCCATGTGGTACTGCAACAAACAGGGCGGTGTGGGGTCGTGGACCCTTTGCCAGGAGGCTCTGCGCCTCTGGCAGTGGCTGGAACATCAGGGTGTGACCCTGGTGGTTCAACACCTGGCAGGCTCTCTGAATGCCAGGGCGGACGAACTCAGCCGCCGGTGCATGATGGATCACGAATGGCGTCTGAACTCGGACGTGGCGCAAGGTCTCTTTCAACAGTGGGGAGAGCCTTGGTTAGATCTATTCGCCACAGAAGAGAACGCGCAATGTCAGCAGTTCTGCGCGTTGGAGTTTCCAAGGCGGCACTCGCTCGGAGACGCTTTTCGTCGCGAGTGGAGCTGCGGTCTGTTGTACGCCTTTCCGCCTATACCACTTCTGCCCAGAGTGCTGAAGAAGATCAGGCGCGACCGGGCCCAGGTCGTCCTTGTGGCTCCGGACTGGGCACGAAGATACTGGTATCCCGAGCTACTCAGCATGTCAGTCGATCCCCCGATTCGTCTGCCTCTTCGGGAGGACCTTCTGTCGCAGCAGCAGGGGACGGTCCTGCACCCGAACCTGTCCAGTCTCCACCTACAAGCTTGGAGATTGAGCGGCGGCAGTTGAGGCCATTTGACTTGCCTCCCGAAGTCTGTGACATCATTCTGGCAGCCAGGCGTCCCTCCACGAAGTCGGTATACGCCTGCCGGTGGAACAGATTTGTGGCATGGTGCGCAGCAAAGGCTGTGGATCCCCTCTGCACCCCTTTCGGAAGTGCTACTCTTTCTTCTTTCCCTTGCCCAGCAGGGCTCTGCTCTGGGCACTCTTAAAGGGTACCTTTCTGCTCTTTCAGCCTTCTTGAGGCTACCAGATCAGCCTTCTTTATTCAAGTCCCCTATTGTGAGTAGATTTCTGAAGGGCATCACGCACATGTTTCCTCCTGTTCCCTTCGTGATGCCCCAGTGGGACTTGAATCTGGTTCTCACCTATCTGATGTGTGCTCCCTTTGAGCCACTTCATAACTGCCCTCTTCGTCTCCTTACTCTGAAGACGGCCTTCCTGGTTGCCATCACCTCTGCCAGGAGGGTGAGTGAGCTCCAGGCTCTTTCTTCTTCTCCACCTTTCCTGTCTGTTCATCCTGATAAGGTGGTGTTGCGTACACGACCTTCCTTTCTGCCCAAGGTTGTCACGGCCTTCCACATCGGGCAGTCCATCACCTTGCCCACCTTCTTTCCGCCTCCGCATCCCTCGAAAGAGGAGGAGAGGCTCCACCGTCTGGATCCAAAACGTGCGCTCTCCTACTACCTAGACCGCACTCGCCAATTCCGGGTGGATGACCAACTCTTCGTTGGTTACGTGGGCGCGAAGAAGGGAAAGGCTGTACACAAGAGGACCATCTCCAGGTGGATCATCTTGTGCATCCAAGCATGCTACTCCATGGCGAGGAAGGAGCCCCCGGCTGGATTGCGGGCTCACTCCACTCGGGCCACGGCAACGACAACTGCCCTGGGCCGCGGTGTCCCCCTGCAGGACATCTGTCAGGCAGCCACGTGGGCCTCGCTGCACACGTTCACAAGACACTACTGCCTGGACAGTCAAGTCCGGAGGGATGGCTTCTTTGGCCGTTCCGTCCTCCAGGACTTTCTGGTGTGATATTGGTTCGCAGACCCACCACCGGGGTTGGTATTGCTGGGGTATCTATTCTAAGGTAAGGAATCTATCACTAACGTGTCTCTTTCAGATGCACAAGTTACTACTTGTGTAACGATATATCTGTAAGAGACATTAGTTAGTGATAGATTCCTTACCGCCCTCCCATCCTCCCCGTTCTGCGAACCGATATTTAGGGTTAAGGTCATCCCCTTTCAGGGCCCTAGTTTCATGGCACCAGTGTTAGTTCTATCATGGCTCTGCGTATCTGGCGCGGAAAAGCTGTGTTATCAGAACTGACGTCAGCGCGCATGGGCGCCGTCTATATACTCCGACGACGTCATCCCGGCGCTCACGACGCCGACGACGGATGCGGAGCCGCAGACGACGCCTACCAGCGCGCAGGGGCATTGCTACGCAAAAATTTCCGGATCCAGTCTGACGCCTGGGGATATTCTAAGGTAAGGAATCTATCACTAACTAATGTCTCTTACAGATATATCGTTACACAAGTAGTAACTTGTGCTTTATTTCACGGTGAAAACCTGCAGGGTCTTTATCATGACTGGGCACTATTTTCTTCATTTCCAATAGTTCCATCTTGGTTATGGGCGTGTATACATACACACGTGTAAGGGTATCATCAGTATTCCTGACTGGATGTACCTCTCGTAAAGGATTCTGTTTGTCAAAGTCAAAGTGTAATGGTTTCCTGACTGGGGGTGGAACAGAAACAAGATGTGGAGTCAAGAAGGTTCTATATTTGTGGCGTTGTTCTAAAATCGTTTCAATTAGATCGGTACCTAGACCTCTCCATCTTCTCAGGAGTAAGTCTTGCAGTAAATTATATAACGGACCTGGGTCAGATGCTTTGTTTTCATACTGTATGATGAGGTGTTGTGTCATGTTTATACCAGCTAATCGCTGTTCTTCTGGAGTAAGACTTAAAAACGTTTGTACTACTGAATCATCTTTATATATACTGTCATCTCCGGCCCACTGTACTGCGGACCGGGCTAGTTCCTGATCACGTAAGGTATCGAGTTCTTGATAACCTATCCTTTCTTTTAGTACTTTGTCAGTCATTTGGAATACATGTTCAAGGGTACATCGTTCTGGTATCGGACAAAGGTAACGTTTCTTGTTTTCGAACATTTCTTGTTTACGAATGGGTCTATCGAAGGGCCTATAAAAAGGGTATGGTCTAGGGAGTTTCTCTCTACCTACATATGCTATCACTTTTTTATCAGTCAGTTGCGAGGTTTCTGCTAGATTCTCTGATTCATCCTTCTCCTGCGAGGAGTTTGGATCGTCTGATTCGAGTGGCTCATCAGATTCTCGACGGGCATGTATATCTATTATTTCTTTACGGATCTTTCTAACCATAGCATGTACACTTTTCTCTTTATCATGTTTACCCTCCGAAATATTCTGGCTCCATCTGTTCAATCTATCCATCTCATTTTGTGGAAAACCTGCCTGATCTTGTTCTCTTATCAAACAATTAACCAAAAATCGCATGATTAAACCTTTGTTCTCAACTTTCTGACGTGACATGGCTTCACCAACACTCTCCGGTCTTTCTCCTGTTCTAATAAAATGATACAATTTGTCTAGATGGTCTGGCATTTCTGGTAGTAATTGCAAATAATCTGTAACACGTCTTAAACGTAGTGACGCTAACAACATGGGTCCTGTCGTACCAGGCACTGTGTCATATCTGCAATCTGTAAGCTGTTCTCTAAGCTGTTCTGCCGGGGCACCTCTAGGTGTCCGTGCCATTGCGAATTCTCTCATTGTCACTCGGTGTAACGGTGGTGGGGTTTGATAACCTCCTGTAGCACCTCCTGAGGCGGAGGCTTGAGCATAACCTGGCTGTAGGGTCGGTACCTGCTGTAACTGGCTTGGAACCTGAACCGTGCCAGTCCCAAAAGGATTAAGTGGATGTAGTTGTTGAATACCAGGGGGAACAACAGGTAAGGGTGCAGGAAGCGGACCGGGAGGGGTCTGCTGTTGCGGACCTGGGGGCTGATGATCATGGGGTAGGTTAACGTCAGCAGGTGGTACACGGGCAGGTACATTGGTATATGCGGGAGCTACATCGTCTAAATAGGAAGAAAGGAAAATGTCTGCTGCGGTCTTATGACGTAATTTAGTCGGAACCAATGGAGGGGGCAGATTTTTCAGTGTTTCCAGGGTCGCCTTGGGCAGGCCCTCGGCCAGGACTGGATACAATCCTGTCAAAATGGCATTACTCTGTCTGTCGTGTTGTTCCATTCTAACTCGTTCTCCTTCTTCTAGTAGTTCTTTTTCTTTGGCTTTTTCAGAGTCCTCTCTACTTTTCTCTGCTTTTCTGAGTGCTTTCTCTGTCCGTCTGTGTGCTTCTTTACGCCATAATTCAATGGCATCTTTCTGTGACTGTCTGGCTTTCTTTTTCCACAACGCTTCCTCTACTCTCATGATGCACTCGGCATCCCATGTCCCGGTAACGGGCCATCTCTGATTCTCTGCTAAACAGTGCAGACCGGGTCTGCGTACCCAAACCCGTCTTGACCGGACACAAATTAATGCACCCGTCTAGATGCGTCCCCAGCAACGGTACTCACCGGGAAACACGGAACGGAAGGCCTCGGAAACTCGACTGGACTGGACTGACGTCACTGCTTCTGCCGCGCACTACGCATGCGCCTCAACACTACTGGTGGGCCTCTCGATACCTCGGACACTGCTCTCTCTCGGCTGGGCTCTGGTCGGGATCCTCCGCACTCCTCACCGCCTCGTCTGGATGTCGGCCGCAGTCTCCGTCGCCTCCGTAGGCCTGAGGGAGATACAGGAAATCCTGCAGATGCGCATGGGGTCCGTCACAGCTGTAGTCGGGGGCAGAGCCTGCGACGCATCGCCGGCGCGTGGGGTGGGGGAGGGTTCCCTATTCGGGCGCCAAATTATGTGGGAAATATTTTACCGTATACTCTTTTTGCCATATAACTTACATAAGAATAGCTCAATCAAATGAGAGGCAGAGTCCGGGGTGTCTGAGTCTTAAGGGCTTTAATCATAAATGACTAAATGACTCGAGTCAATGGAGATCTCGTCCATCAATACAAGGGTTCGGGGATGCAATGATGGCAGGAAAAGATGTCAACGATTTATTCACAGTACATGAAATATATAGTAAAATGACACAATAGCATTGAAATCAGTAGGCGTGACAAGTGAAATGTATATGATAAGAACACATGTGCGTAGGCAAAAAGGCGTGAACATGGGTGTGCACAGAGGCGTGAACTAAAAACGTCACAGAAAAGTGTCATAAGTGGGTGGATGCTTAGGGAATTCTTGCAGAGTCAGCTAAAACCTAAGGCCTGGATGCGCGCGCAGCTAATATGACGTATGATTGACGTGCAACGGGAGGAAGCTAAGAGTCTGACCTTTAACATTAGTAGAAGAGACAGTAGTCTGGCAAGTCAGATCGACCTGTCCCTAAACATATCTGATATCTAGTATTTGGAGGATGTTTAATCTAGAGGAAAAGGTCTCTTGGGCAGAGGCTACTCTATACTGAATGTTAGTGCGTGCATAGGTGTCTACGTGCGGATGCTCAGAGCCAGGGGCCTACCATGGTAACGGGAACTGTAAATTACTTGCACGAAGACAGGGAGACTTGCTCTTTGCTCTGCAGCCGGGGATATGTTTTCGTATTTCACTAGACAGGAATGTGTTTTCGAGGAGCTGAGCTGGCTACGCTGATAACTTGAAGGCAAAATACTGTTTTTGGCAAGCAGACCAGGCCGAGCCGGCCACCGCTCGGTTGGCAGGAAGTAAGGCAGAGGTCAGGGATGCGTCTCCATGCTGCAGCTTTCAGAGGCAGAGGCAGAAGTGGCTTGAAGACAGAAATCAGGGCCTAGCTCGGCAGAGCCAGGAAAACGTGAAAGTGCACCACATAAAGACGGTGGCACGGTATACTTAGGAACTGAATTATCGATCCATTCATGGTGGATCTGATAGAGGACATGTTAACGTTAGACGCAAATGTATTTGCGTCTTCAGATTCGGTTGTGGAGGGGAATTACATGTACTTGAAGTGTGTACATGGAGCCGTTGGGGTCTACGTTAGGGGACACAATTGACCATAAAAATTCCAATTACCTCATTCCCTCCTTGTCCCCTACGGACCCTTCATGATATGTCGATTTTCATGAGACCATCAATCTGTTCATATAACATCATTTGCTCTTTTTTCTTTTGTCTGGAATGGGAACGTGCACTTGAATGGGGAACACAAGCTGTGGCGCACAAGCCGCAAATCGCTGGCCCACATTGTAAACATAGGCAACAACTGAATACTATGGCCAATATGATTCCTAGGAATGACAGTAGCTTCCATCCCCAGGCTGTTACTACACTCCAGAGCCAACCGGACCAAGTCCAGGAGCCTGGATTCTGGTGTATCAGGTGAGCAATTTCGTGAAGTCGGGTAATGGCCTTATAGACTGATGGCGCATTATTTGGAATAAATACGCAGCAACTGGATCCGATGACTCTACAAGCCCCGCCCCTATCGGCCAGGATGACGTCAAGGACAAGGCGGTTCTGAAGAACAACAAGTCTCATAGCAGACTGCTCCTCTGTTAAGTTGCCCAAAGCTGAAGTAGTCTCATTCACTACTGCTTCTAGTATTCTGGTTAATTTGCGTATCAGTTTACTATTGGAGACACAGTTCCTAGATAGGGAAAGAATCCTTTATTGAAATCTGTATATTGTTCCCATGTAGTTTCAGTCTGATCAACTATTGGGAGGTCTCTTCTGTGTCTAACAATATTAAGGCGGGAATTCCTGTGATAGTCAGATGGGGCTAGGAATACTGGTGGCAATAAGAATGCAATGAAACAGGTGCCATCCCAATCTGGGGGTAAACGGACATACGCTGTCTGACCACAAATAAAATAGGAATGTCGGGAAGCTTTGAATGTAGACTTGCCTTGGTCACTGAATTCAACCACAGTAACACAGTCACTGTGACCTAGATGTACTGAGCCATTCTTTCTGACACATAATACACCTTTCGCTGGTAGAACTGATATGGATGGCAAGTCTGGACTGGTTTCTGACTGGACATTTAGAATCATGAGGTTGAGTGTAAAATTGCCTAATCCATATACTTCATTTTCTAGATCTGTCCCTGTCATTTGTGGAAAGCCTTCTTCGTTCGGGAAACATGCTTTGTTCATGACTGTGTTCAGGTTTCCCCATATCCAATTGTCTTGGGAAACCCTAGAGTCAGTGTCTATAGAAGATATTAAACTAAACCAGGCACCACAGGAACCATTATGTGTAAACGGGTAAGGAAAAAGAGGCAGAGCTCCCTTATAGTTCTGATAGGGAGGGAGTCGGCCACATATCCAACAATTAGTGGCATTGTTGATCTGGTGAGAATGATGTAACATACGAATGAATGTATTGTTGCGTAGCGCAAGTCGGTAGGACAATTCGTGTGGGGGTAGAGTACTAAACGTGTGCTCTGCAGTGTTATTAGAGAAGTGTGCAAGAGGAAAATACATATAAAGCATCCAACTTAAAGCAATAATCGTAAGACTCAGAAAAAACATAATAAGTAATGTGCAGACGCATCTGCTCTGGAGACTTTTACAATACTTTTGCTTCTTGGTCTCCTGTCTATCTCTCTCTCTATTTGGGTCTAACTTGTACATTGTCAGAACTGCCTAACCGCTTCACCCGAGGGGGACTTAAACAATTAAACTGTCTGACTTACTAGACCTCAACTTTAGCCTGTACTCCTCTTGGGGAGTTTTCTCTCGAAAGGGGAGTTTGGTATCAGTCACTGGTATGTGGGAGCTCTGGGATTCAGAGTTTGGCGGAAGTCCATAATGTCTTTTCACGTGACTTGAGTGGAGCCAGCCCTTACGCCCCTCCAACTTGACGGCAGTCCTTGTAGTCAGCAAAACAAGCTTCGGCTCCTTCCAGCGGGGCTCCAACGGGCTCTTCCGATCGAAGTTGCGGATGTATACAAGATCACCAGGGACGATCTTGTGTGGTTTCACCTCGGTGTTGTCTGGGAAGGCTGCCGCGACCTGCGAACGACATGATTGTAGTGCAGACATCAAGGAAGCAAGGTAATCTGTCAACATAGTACTATCAACATCAGTAATCTTTCGCGGCAGAGGCGTCCCCCACATATTAGGAGGTCTACCGAAGACCACCTCATACGGGGATAGCCCTGTTCTAGAGTGTGCTACCATTCTCATAAAAAAAAGAGCAACTGGCAATGCTACTATCCAATCTACTCCCTTCTCTTTACACACTTTTGCAAGGCGAGTTTTCAGAGTCTGATTGTGCCGCTCCACGAGACCTGCTGCCTCAGGATGCCGGACACAGTGAAACTTCCACTGGTATCCCAATAGAAGAGAGACCTGCTTCATGAGTTCGGATGAGAATGGTTGACCGTTATCTGAATACACGACACGGGGCAAACCGTATCGAGGGAAAAACTCACGAACCAACTGCCTGACAGTGGTCGGGGCAGTGTAATCTGGGACGGGATATGCTTCTGTCCATCGGGATAGGGCACAAACAACTACGAGGACATACTTAAATCCTCGGCATCTTTCCATCTGGATATAATCCATCTGGAGGACTTCAAAAGGATAGTCGGGAGGATGAAATCCACCTTGCTCTACGGGAATCCGTTTTCCTGGATTGAACTGACAACAGATCATGCAGGTACGCACTTTCTGTTTCGCTGCTGCTCGTAAATGCTTGTTGAACCAGAGGTTCTGTACACTGTCTAACATGGCTTTTTCTCCTAAATGTGCTGGACTATGTGCTGTGTTAATAACAACTTGAACCATAGAGTCGGGGAGAAACCATGTGGTCTTTCCCTTCGTCATCCATCCTTGATCAGTCTGGACCCCTCCTTGTTCAGCCCATTTCTTTATTTCATCTGGAGTGGCATGTGTCTGTATGTCGATAACATCTAGTGTGGGGTCCCTGACTGTCATGCAATGTGTCTGTGAAGTCGCATCCGTCTTGGTCATGTCAGTCGTTTGAGTATGAGTCAGTGCTGTATGTTTCGCTGTGCGGTCTGCAAAGTCGTTGCCCTGAGAAATCTTGTCTGTGACTTTTGTATGTGCCTTACACTTCATGATAGCTATAGCGATAGGCAAATGTATTGCTTCTAACAGAGCTTGAATGAGGGGGCCATGTTGTATCTTGGCTCCGTGAGAGGTCAAAAAACCTCTTTCTTGCCAGAGTACACCGAAGTCGTGAACAACTCCGAATGCATAACGTGAATCTGTGTATATATTTACTTTCTGGTTCTTGGCTCGTATACAGGCTTGGGTCAGAGCAATGAGCTCTGCTGCTTGGGCCGACAGGGTGTCAATGCGATGTGTTTCTATGACATCAGTTTCAGTGGTCACTGCATACGCGGCCACTAATTCTCCTGTACTTGTTCTTAAACATGAACCATCCACATAAAGTGTTAGGTCTGGATCGGGTAATGCAACATCTGTCAAGTCTTGTCTGGGTTTTGTAACAGTGTCAATTACATCCACGCAGTCATGTGGAGTGGGATCTGCTGTGCTCGATGGTAAAAGTGTAGCAGGATTCAGTGTATTACAGCGTCTGATTTCTATGTGTGGCTGGAATAACGTCAATTCATAACCTGTCAGTCGTGCTATAGTCAAGTGTTGAGTCTGTGTTCTGTTTAAAAGAACCTCTACAGAATGTGGAACTTGTACCGTTAATTGATGTCCTAATACAATGGAGTCACTTTGCCTGATTGCTAGAGCTGTAGCTGCAACTGACTTTAAGCATGCAGGCAAGGCCTGGGCTACTGGATCCAATGTGCTCGAAAAATAAGCACACGGTCTGTGTTTGTCTGCATGTAACTGAGTGAGAACCGACAACGCTGTGCCATCGCGTTCAGTGACAAAAAGTGTAAAAGGTTTGGTGTAACAAGGTGTCGTTAAAACTGGTGCTTGACATAAGGCTTTCTTTAGTTCGTCAAAAGCCTGTGTATGTTCCTGAGTCCATGGGAGGACAGACGAAGACGCTGCCTCCTGTGTTGTCAACTGTATGAGTGGTTTAGCTAGAAATGCATATTGTGGAATCCATTGCCTGCAATAGGAAGTGAGTCCAATAAAGGCTCGTACTTCTTTCTGTGTCTTGGGTTGCGGAAGATGTGCAATTAACTGAATTCGTTCAGGTGTCAGCTGCCTACCCCACTTGGTCAGCAAGTGCCCAAGGTACACCACTTGCTGAGCACAGAATTGTAGCTTCGAAGGAGACACCTTGTGTCCCTTGTCCGCCAAGAAAAGTAAAACTGTCAATGATGCCTGTTCACATTCCGGTTCACTACGGGCGGTGATCAATAGATCATCGACGTACTGGAGTAGGGCAGTGTTAGTCGGCATGTGAATACTGTCTAGTTGTCGCTTCAATGCTTGACTGTAGATGCTGGGACTTTCTGTAAATCCTTGAGGTGCGCATGCAAATTTGAAGCTTCGGCCATTTAAACAGAATCCGAAAAGATATTGGCTTTCCGGGTCAATAGGGACACTAAAGAAGGCGTTCTTGAGATCGATTACAGTGAAGAACGTCGCTTCGGAATCAATAGCTGTCAATAGGGATGAAATGTCTGGGACCACGGGATATTGTGGTACAATGCATTTATTCAATTCTCGCAAATCGATAACTAATCGATAAACTGGAGGTGCATTTGGATCAGTACGTTTAAGAATCGGAATGATAGGGGAATTACATACATTGGAGTCGGTTTCTACAACCACTCCTTGTGCGATGAGCTCGTCAATGATTTTCAGTAAAGCCACTACAGCATCTGGTGGTAACTTGTATTGTCGAATGCGTGGTAGTACTACTCCTGGCTTCAGTGTGACACGATATGGAGTGATGTGCATACAACCTACATCAGTGGGGCCTTTCGCCCATAAACGTGCAGGAACATTCTGTAACCTGGGGTCAAAATCTCTCAATACATAATGGCCTTTGAAATCACGAAGGAACAACCTTACTCCCTCCGGAGAACAACAAATTACAGCTCCTAGAGCTTCCAGGGTCTTTATACCAAGTAAGTTTTCTGGACATGATTTCGTGAGCAATAAATCTGTAGTGCGGGACAATGGACCAACTGCAAGGGGAACAGGTTTCGATACTTCATTAACAATAGGCTTTCCTGGAAATCCAAGGGAAACATTCTGTGAGCCTGAGAGGGGTGCCCCTGGAACCTCGTCGTGACTGATTGTTGTCCTGCTTGCCCCTGTGTCAATCAAAAACTTTCTATCTTTCCCCAATACCTGACTATGTACATAAGGACCCTCTTGATCTACAGGAACCTCAATAAGAGGCAAGCCAACCTCCCTCTCTAGGCTATTTCATGTGTATTGCTGGTAATCGGGGTAGTCGGATTGTGCATACTGGTACATCTGTTGTGTGACATGTTGTGTTGCGGCAATGGGCTGTGGCTGTGGTACCGCTACGGTCTGTTGTGGAACCTGCATAGGTTGTGTATTCTGCGGAACGTGTTGTTGGACCTGGTCCTGTCTAGGAGGACGCGGTCTCTCCTTAGTTTTACCTGTAGCTATATTGTGTTTCAAAACTGCACAATCGTTTACATAGTGACCTGGCTGTTTACAATAGTTGCATGTCCCTTTAACAGGAGCTGCTGAATTATTGAACTGTGATTGTGTTGTACCCTTTTTATGACCGTCAGTTGGAACTGACTGAGCAACTAACATTTTCATTTTCGTGTCTTTCATACGTCTCTGTTCGTGGTCATGTTCTTCCCTGATCCTGTTCTGATGATACTGTAACATTTGTAACATTTGCGAAGGCGAATTAGCCTGCCATGTGCTCTCGACTTTCAGTACACGGTTCTTAACCTGGGGCAATGAATTCTCGACTAATTTGGATACAAAAAGGTGTGGGTATGACTCGCTACTTGCTTTCAGGCCACTATTAATAATAAAACATTTCTCAAATCGGGAATAAAAATCACTAGTGTCTTCATCGGGTTTCTGTTTGCAGGCTGAGATTGCATCCCAGTCCTCCTTTTTAGTTGCTAACAAACGTGGCAAAACCTGTACTAACAATCCTGGTAATGCTTTAGTTTTATCCCCAAGACCCAAACCTGGGGTTCGACCAGTCTCCAATGCAGCCCAATCAATCTTTTGGTCTCCCACCTCCCATTCTTTTTCTTTGAGTTTCTCGTAAATACCGGCAGGCAATAATACTTTCAATATTTTCATAATGTCGGTATAGGTGTAATCTCCCATGAGCAACATGTCTTTTATTTCACGGTGAAAACCTGCAGGGTCTTTATCATGACTGGGCACTATTTTCTTCATTTCCAATAGTTCCATCTTGGTTATGGGCGTGTATACATACACACGTGTAAGGGTATCATCAGTATTCCTGACTGGATGTACCTCTCGTAAAGGATTCTGTTTGTCAAAGTCAAAGTGTAATGGTTTCCTGACTGGGGGTGGAACAGAAACAAGATGTGGAGTCAAGAAGGTTCTATATTTGTGGCGTTGTTCTAAAATCGTTTCAATTAGATCGGTACCTAGACCTCTCCATCTTCTCAGGAGTAGGTCTTGCAGTAAATTATATAACGGACCTGGGTCAGATGCTTTGTTTTCATACTGTATGATGAGGTGTTGTGTCATGTTTATACCAGCTAATCGCTGTTCTTCTGGAGTAAGACTTAAAAACGTTTGTACTACTGAATCATCTTTATATATACTGTCATCTCCGGCCCACTGTACTGCGGACCGGGCTAGTTCCTGATCACGTAAGGTATTGAGTTCTTGATAACCTATCCTTTCTTTTAGTACTTTGTCAGTCATTTGGAATACATGTTCAAGGGTACATCGTTCTGGTATCGGACAAAGGTAACGTTTCTTGTTTTCGAACATTTCTTGTTTACGAATGGGTCTATCGAAGGGCCTATCAAAAGGGTATGGTCTAGGGAGTTTCTCTCTACCTACATATGCTATCACTTTTTTATCAGTCAGTTGCGAGGTTTCTGCTAGATTCTCTGATTCATCCTCCTCCTGCGAGGAGTTTGGATCGTCTGATTCGAGTGGCTCATCAGATTCTCGACGGGCATGTATATCTATTATTTCTTTACGGATCTTTCTAACCATAGCATGTACACTTTTCTCTTTATCATGTTTACCCTCCGAAATATTCTGGCTCCATCTGTTCAATCTATCCATCTCATTTTGTGGAAAACCTGCCTGATCTTGTTCTCTTATCAAACAATTAACCAAAAATCGCATGATTAAACCTTTGTTCTCAACTTTCTGACGTGACATGGCTTCACCAACACTCTCCGGTCTTTCTCCTGTTCTAATAAAATGATACAATTTGTCTAGATGGTCTGGCATTTCTGGTAGTAATTGCAAATAATCTGTAACACGTCTTAAACGTAGTGACGCTAACAACATGGGTCCTGTCGTACCAGGCACTGTGTCATATCTGCAATCTGTAAGCTGTTCTGCCGGGGCACCTCTAGGTGTCCGTGCCATTGCGAATTCTCTCATTGTCACTCGGTGTAACGGTGGTGGGGTTTGATAACCTCCTGTAGCACCTCCTGAGGCGGAGGCTTGAGCATAACCTGGCTGTAGGGTCAGTACCTGCTGTAACTGGGTTGGAACCTGAACCGTGCCAGTCCCAAAAGGATTAAGTGGATGTAGTTGTTGAATACCAGGGGGAACAACAGGTAAGGGTGCAGGAAGCGGACCGGGAGGGGTCTGCTGTTGCGGACCTGGGGGCTGATGATCATGGGGTAGGTTAACGTCAGCAGGTGGTACACGGGCAGGTACATTGGTATATGCGGGAGCTACATCGTCTAAATAGGAAGAAAGGAAAATGTCTGCTGCGGTCTTATGACGTAATTTAGTCGGAACCAATGGAGGGGGCAGATTTTTCAGTGTTTCTAGGGTCGCCTTGGGCAGGCCCTCGGCCAGGACTGGATACAATCCTGTCAAAATGGCATTACTCTGTCTGTCGTGTTGTTCCATTCTAACTCGTTCTCCTTCTTCTAGTAGTTCTTTTTCTTTGGCTTTTTCAGAGTCCTCTCTACTTTTCTCTGCTTTTCTGAGTGCTTTCTCTGTCCGTCTGTGTGCTTCTTTACGCCATAATTCAATGGCATCTTTCTGTGACTGTCTGGCTTTCTTTTTCCACAACGCTTCCTCTACTCTCATGATGCACTCGGCATCCCATGTCCCGGTAACGGGCCATCTCTGATTCTCTGCTAAACAGTGCAGACCGGGTCTGCGTACCCAAACCCGTCTTGACCGGACACAAATTAATGCACCCGTCTAGATGCGTCCCCAGCAACGGTACTCACCGGGAAACACGGAACGGAAGGCCTCGGAAACTCGACTGGACTGGACTGACGTCACTGCTTCTGCCGCGCACTACGCATGCGCCTCGACACTACTGGTGGGCCTCTCGATACCTCGGACACTGCTCTCTCTCGGCTGGGCTCTGGTCGGGATCCTCCGCACTCCTCACCGCCTCGTCTGGATGTCGGCCGCAGTCTCCGTCGCCTCCGTAGGCCTGAGGGAGATACAGGAAATCCTGCAGATGCGCATGGGGTCCGTCACAGCTGTAGTCGGGGGCAGAGCCTGCGACGCATCGCCGGCGCGTGGGGTGGGGGAGGGTTCCCTATTCGGGCGCCAAATTATGTGGGAAATATTTTACCGTATACTCTTTTTGCCATATAACTTACATAAGAATAGCTCAATCAAATGAGAGGCAGAGTCCGGGGTGTCTGAGTCTTAAGGGCTTTAATCATAAATGACTAAATGACTCGAGTCAATGGAGATCTCGTCCATCAATACAAGGGTTCGGGGATGCAATGATGGCAGGAAAAGATGTCAACGATTTATTCACAGTACATGAAATATATAGTAAAATGACACAATAGCATTGAAATCAGTAGGCGTGACAAGTGAAATGTATATGATAAGAACACATGTGCGTAGGCAAAAAGGCGTGAACATGGGTGTGCACAGAGGCGTGAACTAAAAACGTCACAGAAAAGTGTCATAAGTGGGTGGATGCTTAGGGAATTCTTGCAGAGTCAGCTAAAACCTAAGGCCTGGATGCGCGCGCAGCTAATATGACGTATGATTGACGTGCAACGGGAGGAAGCTAAGAGTCTGACCTTTAACATTAGTAGAAGAGACAGTAGTCTGGCAAGTCAGATCGACCTGTCCCTAAACATATCTGATATCTAGTATTTGGAGGATGTTTAATCTAGAGGAAAAGGTCTCTTGGGCAGAGGCTACTCTATACTGAATGTTAGTGCGTGCATAGGTGTCTACGTGCGGATGCTCAGAGCCAGGGGCCTACCATGGTAACGGGAACTGTAAATTACTTGCACGAAGACAGGGAGACTTGCTCTTTGCTCTGCAGCCGGGGATATGTTTTCGTATTTCACTAGACAGGAATGTGTTTTCGAGGAGCTGAGCTGGCTACGCTGATAACTTGAAGGCAAAATACTGTTTTTGGCAAGCAGACCAGGCCGAGCCGGCCACCGCTCGGTTGGCAGGAAGTAAGGCAGAGGTCAGGGATGCGTCTCCATGCTGCAGCTTTCAGAGGCAGAGGCAGAAGTGGCTTGAAGACAGAAATCAGGGCCTAGCTCGGCAGAGCCAGGAAAACGTGAAAGTGCACCACATAAAGACGGTGGCACGGTATACTTAGGAACTGAATTATCGATCCATTCATGGTGGATCTGATAGAGGACATGTTAACGTTAGACGCAAATGTATTTGCGTCTTCAGATTCGGTTGTGGAGGGGAATTACATGTACTTGAAGTGTGTACATGGAGCCGTTGGGGTCTACGTTAGGGGACACAATTGACCATAAAAATTCCAATTACCTCATTCCCTCCTTGTCCCCTACGGACCCTTCATGATATGTCGATTTTCATGAGACCATCAATCTGTTCATATAACATCATTTGCTCTTTTTTCTTTTGTCTGGAATGGGAACGTGCACTTGAATGGGGAACACAAGCTGTGGCGCACAAGCCGCAAATCGCTGGCCCACATTGTAAACATAGGCAACAACTGAATACTATGGCCAATATGATTCCTAGGAATGACAGTAGCTTCCATCCCCAGGCTGTTACTACACTCCAGAGCCAACCGGACCAAGTCCAGGAGCCTGGATTCTGGTGTATCAGGTGAGCAATTTCGTGAAGTCGGGTAATGGCCTTATAGACTGATGGCGCATTATTTGGAATAAATACGCAGCAACTGGATCCGATGACTCTACAAGCCCCGCCCCTATCGGCCAGGATGACGTCAAGGACAAGGCGGTTCTGAAGAACAACAAGTCTCATAGCAGACTGCTCCTCTGTTAAGTTGCCCAAAGCTGAAGTAGTCTCATTCACTACTGCTTCTAGTATTCTGGTTAATTTGCGTATCAGTTTACTATTGGAGACAGTTCCTAGATAGGGAAAGAATCCTTTATTGAAATCTGTATATTGTTCCCATGTAGTTTCAGTCTGATCAACTATTGGGAGGTCTCTTCTGTGTCTAACAATATTAAGGCGGGAATTCCTGTGATAGTCAGATGGGGCTAGGAATACTGGTGGCAATAAGAATGCAATGAAACAGGTGCCATCCCAATCTGGGGGTAAACGGACATACGCTGTCTGACCACAAATAAAATAGGAATGTCGGGAAGCTTTGAATGTAGACTTGCCTTGGTCACTGAATTCAACCACAGTAACACAGTCACTGTGACCTAGATGTACTGAACCATTCTTTCTGACACATAATACACCTTTCGCTGGTAGAACTGATATGGATGGCAAGTCTGGACTGGTTTCTGACTGGACATTTAGAATCATGAGGTTGAGTGTAAAATTGCCTAATCCATATACTTCGTTTTCTAGATCTGTCCCTGTCATTTGTGGAAAGCCTTCTTCGTTCGGGAAACATGCTTTGTTCATGACTGTGTTCAGGTTTCCCCATATCCAATTGTCTTGGGAAACCCTAGAGTCAGTGTCTATAGAAGATATTAAACTAAACCAGGCACCACAGGAACCATTATGTGTAAACGGGTAAGGAAAAAGAGGCAGAGCTCCCTTATAGTTCTGATAGGGAGGGAGTCGGCCACATATCCAACAATTAGTGGCATTGTTGATCTGGTGAGAATGATGTAACATACGAATGAATGTATTGTTGCGTAGCGCAAGTCGGTAGGACAATTCGTGTGGGGGTAGAGTACTAAACGTGTGCTCTGCAGTGTTATTAGAGAAGTGTGCAAGAGGAAAATACATATAAAGCATCCAACTTAAAGCAATAATCGTAAGACTCAGAAAAAACATAATAAGTAATGTGCAGACGCATCTGCTCTGGAGACTTTTACAATACTTTTGCTTCTTGGTCTCCTGTCTATCTCTCTCTCTATTTGGGTCTAACTTGTACATTGTCAGAACTGCCTAACCGCTTCACCCGAGGGGGACTTAAACAATTAAACTGTCTGACTTACTAGACCTCAACTTTAGCCTGTACTCCTCTTGGGGAGTTTTCTCTCGAAAGGGGAGTTTGGTATCAGTCACTGGTATGTGGGAGCTCTGGGATTCAGAGTTTGGCGGAAGTCCATAATGTCTTTTCACGTGACTTGAGTGGAGCCAGCCCTTACGGCCCTCCAACTTGACGGCAGTCCTTGTAGTCAGCAAAACAAGCTTCGGCTCCTTCCAGCGGGGCTCCAACGGGCTCTTCCGATCGAAGTTGCGGATGTATACAAGATCACCAGGGACGATCTTGTGTGGTTTCACCTCGGTGTTGTCTGGGAAGGCTGCCGCGACCTGCGAACGACATGATTGTAGTGCAGACATCAAGGAAGCAAGGTAATCTGTCAACATAGTACTATCAACATCAGTAATCTTTCGCGGCAGAGGCGTCCCCCACATATTAGGAGGTCTACCGAAGACCACCTCATACGGGGATAGCCCTGTTCTAGAGTGTGCTACCATTCTCATAAAAAAAAGAGCAACTGGCAATGCTACTATCCAATCTACTCCCTTCTCTTTACACACTTTTGCAAGGCGAGTTTTCAGAGTCTGATTGTGCCGCTCCACGAGACCTGCTGCCTCAGGATGCCGGACACAGTGAAACTTCCACTGGTATCCCAATAGAAGAGAGACCTGCTTCATGAGTTCGGATGAGAATGGTTGACCGTTATCTGAATACACGACACGGGGCAAACCGTATCGAGGGAAAAACTCACGAACCAACTGCCTGACAGTGGTCGGGGCAGTGTAATCTGGGACGGGATATGCTTCTGTCCATCGGGATAGGGCACAAACAACTACGAGGACATACTTAAATCCTCGGCATCTTTCCATCTGGATATAATCCATCTGGAGGACTTCAAAAGGATAGTCGGGAGGATGAAATCCACCTTGCTCTACGGGAATCCGTTTTCCTGGATTGAACTGACAACAGATCATGCAGGTACGCACTTTCTGTTTCGCTGCTGCTCGTAAATGCTTGTTGAACCAGAGGTTCTGTACACTGTCTAACATGGCTTTTTCTCCTAAATGTGCTGGACTATGTGCTGTGTTAATAACAACTTGAACCATAGAGTCGGGGAGAAACCATGTGGTCTTTCCCTTCGTCATCCATCCTTGATCAGTCTGGACCCCTCCTTGTTCAGCCCATTTCTTTATTTCATCTGGAGTGGCATGTGTCTGTATGTCGATAACATCTAGTGTGGGGTCCCTGACTGTCATGCAATGTGTCTGTGAAGTCGCATCCGTCTTGGTCATGTCAGTCGTTTGAGTATGAGTCAGTGCTGTATGTTTCGCTGTGCGGTCTGCAAAGTCGTTGCCCTGAGAAATCTTGTCTGTGACTTTTGTATGTGCCTTACACTTCATGATAGCTATAGCGATAGGCAAATGTATTGCTTCTAACAGAGCTTGAATGAGGGGGCCATGTTGTATCTTGGCTCCGTGAGAGGTCAAAAAACCTCTTTCTTGCCAGAGTACACCGAAGTCGTGAACAACTCCGAATGCATAACGTGAATCTGTGTATATATTTACTTTCTGGTTCTTGGCTCGTATACAGGCTTGGGTCAGAGCAATGAGCTCTGCTGCTTGGGCCGACAGGGTGTCAATGCGATGTGTTTCTATGACATCAGTTTCAGTGGTCACTGCATACGCGGCCACTAATTCTCCTGTACTTGTTCTTAAACATGAACCATCCACATAAAGTGTTAGGTCTGGATCGGGTAATGCAACATCTGTCAAGTCTTGTCTGGGTTTTGTAACAGTGTCAATTACATCCACGCAGTCATGTGGAGTGGGATCTGCTGTGCTCGATGGTAAAAGTGTAGCAGGATTCAGTGTATTACAGCGTCTGATTTCTATGTGTGGCTGGAATAACGTCAATTCATAACCTGTCAGTCGTGCTATAGTCAAGTGTTGAGTCTGTGTTCTGTTTAAAAGAACCTCTACAGAATGTGGAACTTGTACCGTTAATTGATGTCCTAATACAATGGAGTCACTTTGCCTGATTGCTAGAGCTGTAGCTGCAACTGACTTTAAGCATGCAGGCAAGGCCTGGGCTACTGGATCCAATGTGCTCGAAAAATAAGCACACGGTCTGTGTTTGTCTGCATGTAACTGAGTGAGAACCGACAACGCTGTGCCATCGCGTTCAGTGACAAAAAGTGTAAAAGGTTTGGTGTAACAAGGTGTCGCTAAAACTGGTGCTTGACATAAGGCTTTCTTTAGTTCGTCAAAAGCCTGTGTATGTTCCTGAGTCCATGGGAGGACAGACGAAGACGCTGCCTCCTGTGTTGTCAACTGTATGAGTGGTTTAGCTAGAAATGCATATTGTGGAATCCATTGCCTGCAATAGGAAGTGAGTCCAATAAAGGCTCGTACTTCTTTCTGTGTCTTGGGTTGCGGAAGATGTGCAATTAACTGAATTCGTTCAGGTGTCAGCTGCCTACCCCACTTGGTCAGCAAGTGCCCAAGGTACACCACTTGCTGAGCACAGAATTGTAGCTTCGAAGGAGACACCTTGTGTCCCTTGTCCGCCAAGAAAAGTAAAACTGTCAATGATGCCTGTTCACATTCCGGTTCACTACGGGCGGTGATCAATAGATCATCGACGTACTGGAGTAGGGCATTGTTAGTCGGCATGTGAATACTGTCTAGTTGTCGCTTCAATGCTTGACTGTAGATGCTGGGACTTTCTGTAAATCCTTGAGGTGCGCATGCAAATTTGAAGCTTCGGCCATTTAAACAGAATCCGAAAAGATATTGGCTTTCCGGGTCAATAGGGACACTAAAGAAGGCGTTCTTGAGATCGATTACAGTGAAGAACGTCGCTTCGGAATCAATAGCTGTCAATAGGGATGAAATGTCTGGGACCACGGGATATTGTGGTACAATGCATTTATTCAATTCTCGCAAATCGATAACTAATCGATAAACTGGAGGTGCATTTGGATCAGTACGTTTAAGAATCGGAATGATAGGGGAATTACATACATTGGAGTCGGTTTCTACAACCACTCCTTGTGCGATGAGCTCGTCAATGATTTTCAGTAAAGCCACTACAGCATCTGGTGGTAACTTGTATTGTTGAATGCGTGGTAGTACTACTCCTGGCTTCAGTGTGACACGATATGGAGTGATGTGCATACAACCTACATCAGTGGGGCCTTTCGCCCATAAACGTGCAGGAACATTCTGTAACCTGGGGTCAAAATCTCTCAATACATAATGGCCTTTGAAATCACGAAGGAACAACCTTACTCCCTCCGGAGAACAACAAATTACAGCTCCTAGAGCTTCCATGGTCTTTATACCAAGTAAGTTTTCTGGACATGATTTCGTGAGCAATAAATCTGTAGTGCGGGACAATGGACCAACTGCAAGGGGAACAGGTTTCGATACTTCATTAACAATAGGCTTTCCTGGAAATCCAAGGGAAACATTCTGTGAGCCTGAGAGGGGTGCCCCTGGAACCTCGTCGTGACTGATTGTTGTCCTGCTTGCCCCTGTGTCAATCAAAAACTTTCTATCTTTCCCCAATACCTGACTATGTACATAAGGACCCTCTTGATCTACAGGAACCTCAATAAGAGGCAAGCCAACCTCCCTCTCTAGGCTATTTCATGTGTATTGCTGGTAATCGGGGTAGTCGGATTGTGCATACTGGTACATCTGTTGTGTGACATGTTGTGTTGCGGCAATGGGCTGTGGCTGTGGTACCGCTACGGTCTGTTGTGGAACCTGCATAGGTTGTGTATTCTGCGGAACGTGTTGTTGGACCTGGTCCTGTCTAGGAGGACGCGGTCTCTCCTTAGTTTTACCTGTAGCTATATTGTGTTTCAAAACTGCACAATCGTTTACATAGTGACCTGGCTGTTTACAATAGTTGCATGTCCCTTTAACAGGAGCTGCTGAATTATTGAACTGTGATTGTGTTGTACCCTTTTTATGACCGTCAGTTGGAACTGACTGAGCAACTAACATTTTCATTTTCGTGTCTTTCATACGTCTCTGTTCGTGGTCATGTTCTTCCCTGATCCTGTTCTGATGATACTGTAACATTTGTAACATTTGCGAAGGCGAATTAGCCTGCCATGTGCTCTCGACTTTCAGTACACGGTTCTTAACCTGGGGCAATGAATTCTCGACTAATTTGGATACAAAAAGGTGTGGGTATGACTCGCTACTTGCTTTCAGGCCACTATTAATAATAAAACATTTCTCAAATCGGGAATAAAAATCACTAGTGTCTTCATCGGGTTTCTGTTTGCAGGCTGAGATTGCATCCCAGTCCTCCTTTTTAGTTGCTAACAAACGTGGCAAAACCTGTACTAACAATCCTGGTAATGCTTTAGTTTTATCCCCAAGACCCAAACCTGGGGTTCGACCAGTCTCCAATGCAGCCCAATCAATCTTTTGGTCTCCCACCTCCCATTCTTTTTCTTTGAGTTTCTCGTAAATACCGGCAGGCAATAATACTTTCAATATTTTCATAATGTCGGTATAGGTGTAATCTCCCATGAGCAACATGTCTTTTATTTCACGGTGAAAACCTGCAGGGTCTTTATCATGACTGGGCACTATTTTCTTCATTTCCAATAGTTCCATCTTGGTTATGGGCGTGTATACATACACACGTGTAAGGGTATCATCAGTATTCCTGACTGGATGTACCTCTCGTAAAGGATTCTGTTTGTCAAAGTCAAAGTGTAATGGTTTCCTGACTGGGGGTGGAACAGAAACAAGATGTGGAGTCAAGAAGGTTCTATATTTGTGGCGTTGTTCTAAAATCGTTTCAATTAGATCGGTACCTAGACCTCTCCATCTTCTCAGGAGTAAGTCTTGCAGTAAATTATATAACGGACCTGGGTCAGATGCTTTGTTTTCATACTGTATGATGAGGTGTTGTGTCATGTTTATACCAGCTAATCGCTGTTCTTCTGGAGTAAGACTTAAAAACGTTTGTACTACTGAATCATCTTTATATATACTGTCATCTCCGGCCCACTGTACTGCGGACCGGGCTAGTTCCTGATCACGTAAGGTATTGAGTTCTTGATAACCTATCCTTTCTTTTAGTACTTTGTCAGTCATTTGGAATACATGTTCAAGGGTACATCGTTCTGGTATCGGACAAAGGTAACGTTTCTTGTTTTCGAACATTTCTTGTTTACGAATGGGTCTATCGAAGGGCCTATCAAAAGGGTATGGTCTAGGGAGTTTCTCTCTACCTACATATGCTATCACTTTTTTATCAGTCAGTTGCGAGGTTTCTGCTAGATTCTCTGATTCATCCTCCTCCTGCGAGGAGTTTGGATCGTCTGATTCGAGTGGCTCATCAGATTCTCGACGGGCATGTATATCTATTATTTCTTTACGGATCTTTCTAACCATAGCATGTACACTTTTCTCTTTATCATGTTTACCCTCCGAAATATTCTGGCTCCATCTGTTCAATCTATCCATCTCATTTTGTGGAAAACCTGCCTGATCTTGTTCTCTTATCAAACAATTAACCAAAAATCGCATGATTAAACCTTTGTTCTCAACTTTCTGACGTGACATGGCTTCACCAACACTCTCCGGTCTTTCTCCTGTTCTAATAAAATGATACAATTTGTCTAGATGGTCTGGCATTTCTGGTAGTAATTGCAAATAATCTGTAACACGTCTTAAACGTAGTGACGCTAACAACATGGGTCCTGTCGTACCAGGCACTGTGTCATATCTGCAATCTGTAAGCTGTTCTCTAAGCTGTTCTGCCGGGGCACCTCTAGGTGTCCGTGCCATTGCGAATTCTCTCATTGTCACTCGGTGTAACGGTGGTGGGGTTTGATAACCTCCTGTAGCACCTCCTGAGGCGGAGGCTTGAGCATAACCTGGCTGTAGGGTCAGTACCTGCTGTAACTGGGTTGGAACCTGAACCGTGCCAGTCCCAAAAGGATTAAGTGGATGTAGTTGTTGAATACCAGGGGGAACAACAGGTAAGGGTGCAGGAAGCGGACCGGGAGGGGTCTGCTGTTGCGGACCTGGGGGCTGATGATCATGGGGTAGGTTAACGTCAGCAGGTGGTACACGGGCAGGTACATTGGTATATGCGGGAGCTACATCGTCTAAATAGGAAGAAAGGAAAATGTCTGCTGCGGTCTTATGACGTAATTTAGTCGGAACCAATGGAGGGGGCAGATTTTTCAGTGTTTCCAGGGTCGCCTTGGGCAGGCCCTCGGCCAGGACTGGATACAATCCTGTCAAAATGGCATTACTCTGTCTGTCGTGTTGTTCCATTCTAACTCGTTCTCCTTCTTCTAGTAGTTCTTTTTCTTTGGCTTTTTCAGAGTCCTCTCTACTTTTCTCTGCTTTTCTGAGTGCTTTCTCTGTCCGTCTGTGTGCTTCTTTACGCCATAATTCAATGGCATCTTTCTGTGACTGTCTGGCTTTCTTTTTCCACAACGCTTCCTCTACTCTCATGATGCACTCGGCATCCCATGTCCCGGTAACGGGCCATCTCTGATTCTCTGCTAAACAGTGCAGACCGGGTCTGCGTACCCAAACCCGTCTTGACCGGACACAAATTAATGCACCCGTCTAGATGCGTCCCCAGCAACGGTACTCACCGGGAAACACGGAACGGAAGGCCTCGGAAACTCGACTGGACTGGACTGACGTCACTGCTTCTGCCGCGCACTACGCATGCGCCTCGACACTACTGGTGGGCCTCTCGATACCTCGGACACTGCTCTCTCTCGGCTGGGCTCTGGTCGGGATCCTCCGCACTCCTCACCGCCTCGTCTGGATGTCGGCCGCAGTCTCCGTCGCCTCCGTAGGCCTGAGGGAGATACAGGAAATCCTGCAAATGCGCATGGGGTCCGTCACAGCTGTAGTCGGGGGCAGAGCCTGCGACGCATCGCCGGCGCGTGGGGTGGGGGAGGGGTCCCTATTCGGGCGCCAAATTATGTGGGAAATATTTTACCGTATACTCTTTTTGCCATATAACTTACATAAGAATAGCTCAATCAAATGAGAGGCAGAGTCCGGGGTGTCTGAGTCTTAAGGGCTTTAATCATAAATGACTAAATGACTCGAGTCAATGGAGATCTCGTCCATCAATACAAGGGTTCGGGGATGCAATGATGGCAGGAAAAGATGTCAACGATTTATTCACAGTACATGAAATATATAGTAAAATGACACAATAGCATTGAATACAGTAGGCGTGACAAGTGAAATGTATATGATAAGAACACATGTGCGTAGGCAAAAAGGCGTGAACATGGGTGTGCACAGAGGCGTGAACTAAAAACGTCACAGAAAAGTGTCATAAGTGGGTGGATGCTTAGGGAATTCTTGCAGAGTCAGCTAAAACCTAAGGCCTGGATGCGCGCGCAGCTAATATGACGTATGATTGACGTGCAACGGGAGGAAGCTAAGAGTCTGACCTTTAACATTAGTAGAAGAGACAGTAGTCTGGCAAGTCAGATCGACCTGTCCCTAAACATATCTGATATCTAGTATTTGGAGGATGTTTAATCTAGAGGAAAAGGTCTCTTGAGCAGAGGCTACTCTATACTGAATGTTAGTGCGTGCATAGGTGTCTACGTGCGGATGCTCAGAGCCAGGGGCCTACCATGGTAACGGGAACTGTAAATTACTTGCACGAAGACAGGGAGACTTGCTCTTTGCTCTGCAGCCGGGGATATGTTTTCGTATTTCACTAGACAGGAATGTGTTTTCGAGGAGCTGAGCTGGCTACGCTGATAACTTGAAGGCAAAATACTGTTTTTGGCAAGCAGACCAGGCCGAGCCGGCCACCGCTCGGTTGGCAGGAAGTAAGGCAGAGGTCAGGGATGCGTCTCCATGCTGCAGCTTTCAGAGGCAGAGGCAGAAGTGGCTTGAAGACAGAAATCAGGGCCTAGCTCGGCAGAGCCAGGAAAACGTGAAAGTGCACCACATAAAGGCGGTGGCACTATATACTTAGGAACTGAATTATCGATCCATTCATGGTGGATCTGATAGAGGACATGTTAACGTTAGACGCAAATGTATTTGCGTCTTCAGATTCGGTTGTGGAGGGGAATTACATGTACTTGAAGTGTGTACATGGAGCCGTTGGGGTCTACGTTAGGGGACACAATTGACCATAAAAATTCCAATTACCTCATTCCCTCCTTGTCCCCTACGGACCCTTCATGATATGTCGATTTTCATGAGACCATCAATCTGTTCATATAACATCATTTGCTCTTTTTTCTTTTGTCTGGAATGGGAACGTGCACTTGAATGGGGAACACAAGCTGTGGCGCACAAGCCGCAAATCGCTGGCCCACATTGTAAACATAGGCAACAACTGAATACTATGGCCAATATGATTCCTAGGAATGACAGTAGCTTCCATCCCCAGGCTGTTACTACACTCCAGAGCCAACCGGACAAAGTCCAGGAGCCTGGATTCTGGTGTATCAGGTGAGCAATTTCGTGAAGTCGGGTAATGGCCTTATAGACTGATGGCGCATTATTTGGAATAAATACGCAGCAACTGGATCCGATGACTCTACAAGCCCCGCCCCTATCGGCCAGGATGACGTCAAGGACAAGGCGGTTCTGAAGAACAACAAGTCTCATAGCAGACTGCTCCTCTGTTAAGTTGCCCAAAGCTGAAGTAGTCTCATTCACTACTGCTTCTAGTATTCTGGTTAATTTGCGTATCAGTTTACTATTGGAGACAGTTCCTAGATAGGGAAAGAATCCTTTATTGAAATCTGTATATTGTTCCCATGTAGTTTCAGTCTGATCAACTATTGGGAGGTCTCTTCTGTGTCTAACAATATTAAGGCGGGAATTCCTGTGATAGTCAGATGGGGCTAGGAATACTGGTGGCAATAAGAATGCAATGAAACAGGTGCCATCCCAATCTGGGGGTAAACGGACATACGCTGTCTGACCACAAATAAAATAGGAATGTCGGGAAGCTTTGAATGTAGACTTGCCTTGGTCACTGAATTCAACCACAGTAACACAGTCACTGTGACCTAGATGTACTGAACCATTCTTTCTGACACATAATACACCTTTCGCTGGTAGAACTGATATGGATGGCAAGTCTGGACTGGTTTCTGACTGGACATTTAGAATCATGAGGTTGAGTGTAAAATTGCCTAATCCATATACTTCATTTTCTAGATCTGTCCCTGTCATTTGTGGAAAGCCTTCTTCGTTCGGGAAACATGCTTTGTTCATGACTGTGTTCAGGTTTCCCCATATCCAATTGTCTTGGGAAACCCTAGAGTCAGTGTCTATAGAAGATATTAAACTAAACCAGGCACCACAGGAACCATTATGTGTAAACGGGTAAGGAAAAAGAGGCAGAGCTCCCTTATAGTTCTGATAGGGAGGGAGTCGGCCACATATCCAACAATTAGTGGCATTGTTGATCTGGTGAGAATGATGTAACATACGAATGAATGTATTGTTGCGTAGCGCAAGTCGGTAGGACAATTCGTGTGGGGGTAGAGTACTAAACGTGTGCTCTGCAGTGTTATTAGAGAAGTGTGCAAGAGGAAAATACATATAAAGCATCCAACTTAAAGCAATAATCGTAAGACTCAGAAAAAACATAATAAGTAATGTGCAGACGCATCTGCTCTGGAGACTTTTACAATACTTTTGCTTCTTGGTCTCCTGTCTATCTCTCTCTCTATTTGGGTCTAACTTGTACATTGTCAGAACTGCCTAACCGCTTCACCCGAGGGGGACTTAAACAATTAAACTGTCTGACTTACTAGACCTCAACTTTAGCCTGTACTCCTCTTGGGGAGTTTTCTCTCGAAAGGGGAGTTTGGTATCAGTCACTGGTATGTGGGAGCTCTGGGATTCAGAGTTTGGCGGAAGTCCATAATGTCTTTTCACGTGACTTGAGTGGAGCCAGCCCTTACGGCCCTCCAACTTGACGGCAGTCCTTGTAGTCAGCAAAACAAGCTTCGGCTCCTTCCAGCGGGGCTCCAACGGGCTCTTCCGATCGAAGTTGCGGATGTATACAAGATCACCAGGGACGATCTTGTGTGGTTTCACCTCGGTGTTGTCTGGGAAGGCTGCCGCGACCTGCGAACGACATGATTGTAGTGCAGACATCAAGGAAGCAAGGTAATCTGTCAACATAGTACTATCAACATCAGTAATCTTTCGCGGCAGAGGCGTCCCCCACATATTAGGAGGTCTACCGAAGACCACCTCATACGGGGATAGCCCTGTTCTAGAGTGTGCTACCATTCTCATAAAAAAAAGAGCAACTGGCAATGCTACTATCCAATCTACTCCCTTCTCTTTACACACTTTTGCAAGGCGAGTTTTCAGAGTCTGATTGTGCCGCTCCACGAGACCTGCTGCCTCAGGATGCCGGACACAGTGAAACTTCCACTGGTATCCCAATAGAAGAGAGACCTGCTTCATGAGTTCGGATGAGAATGGTTGACCGTTATCTGAATACACGACACGGGGCAAACCGTATCGAGGGAAAAACTCACGAACCAACTGCCTGACAGTGGTCGGGGCAGTGTAATCTGGGACGGGATATGCTTCTGTCCATCGGGATAGGGCACAAACAACTACGAGGACATACTTAAATCCTCGGCATCTTTCCATCTGGATATAATCCATCTGGAGGACTTCAAAAGGATAGTCGGGAGGATGAAATCCACCTTGCTCTACGGGAATCCGTTTTCCTGGATTGAACTGACAACAGATCATGCAGGTACGCACTTTCTGTTTCGCTGCTGCTCGTAAATGCTTGTTGAACCAGAGGTTCTGTACACTGTCTAACATGGCTTTTTCTCCTAAATGTGCTGGACTATGTGCTGTGTTAATAACAACTTGAACCATAGAGTCGGGGAGAAACCATGTGGTCTTTCCCTTCGTCATCCATCCTTGATCAGTCTGGACCCCTCCTTGTTCAGCCCATTTCTTTATTTCATCTGGAGTGGCATGTGTCTTTATGTCGATAACATCTAGTGTGGGGTCCCTGACTGTCATGCAATGTGTCTGTGAAGTCGCATCCGTCTTGGTCATGTCAGTCGTTTGAGTATGAGTCAGTGCTGTATGTTTCGCTGTGCGGTCTGCAAAGTCGTTGCCCTGAGAAATCTTGTCTGTGACTTTTGTATGTGCCTTACACTTCATGATAGCTATAGCGATAGGCAAATGTATTGCTTCTAACAGAGCTTGAATGAGGGGGCCATGTTGTATCTTGGCTCCGTGAGAGGTCAAAAAACCTCTTTCTTGCCAGAGTACACCGAAGTCGTGAACAACTCCGAATGCATAACGTGAATCTGTGTATATATTTACTTTCTGGTTCTTGGCTCGTATACAGGCTTGGGTCAGAGCAATGAGCTCTGCTGCTTGGGCCGACAGGGTGTCAATGCGATGTGTTTCTATGACATCAGTTTCAGTGGTCACTGCATACGCGGCCACTAATTCTCCTGTACTTGTTCTTAAACATGAACCATCCACATAAAGTGTTAGGTCTGGATCGGGTAATGCAACATCTGTCAAGTCTTGTCTGGGTTTTGTAACAGTGTCAATTACATCCACGCAGTCATGTGGAGTGGGATCTGCTGTGCTCGATGGTAAAAGTGTAGCAGGATTCAGTGTATTACAGCGTCTGATTTCTATGTGTGGCTGGAATAACGTCAATTCATAACCTGTCAGTCGTGCTATAGTCAAGTGTTGAGTCTGTGTTCTGTTTAAAAGAACCTCTACAGAATGTGGAACTTGTACCGTTAATTGATGTCCTAATACAATGGAGTCACTTTGCCTGATTGCTAGAGCTGTAGCTGCAACTGACTTTAAGCATGCAGGCAAGGCCTGGGCTACTGGATCCAATGTGCTCGAAAAATAAGCACACGGTCTGTGTTTGTCTGCATGTAACTGAGTGAGAACCGACAACGCTGTGCCATCGCGTTCAGTGACAAAAAGTGTAAAAGGTTTGGTGTAACAAGGTGTCGCTAAAACTGGTGCTTGACATAAGGCTTTCTTTAGTTCGTCAAAAGCCTGTGTATGTTCCTGAGTCCATGGGAGGACAGACGAAGACGCTGCCTCCTGTGTTGTCAACTGTATGAGTGGTTTAGCTAGAAATGCATATTGTGGAATCCATTGCCTGCAATAGGAAGTGAGTCCAATAAAGGCTCGTACTTCTTTCTGTGTCTTGGGTTGCGGAAGATGTGCAATTAACTGAATTCGTTCAGGTGTCAGCTGCCTACCCCACTTGGTCAGCAAGTGCCCAAGGTACACCACTTGCTGAGCACAGAATTGTAGCTTCGAAGGAGACACCTTGTGTCCCTTGTCCGCCAAGAAAAGTAAAACTGTCAATGATGCCTGTTCACATTCCGGTTCACTACGGGCGGTGATCAATAGATCATCGACGTACTGGAGTAGGGCAGTGTTAGTCGGCATGTGAATACTGTCTAGTTGTCGCTTCAATGCTTGACTGTAGATGCTGGGACTTTCTGTAAATCCTTGAGGTGCGCATGCAAATTTGAAGCTTCGGCCATTTAAACAGAATCCGAAAAGATATTGGCTTTCCGGGTCAATAGGGACACTAAAGAAGGCGTTCTTGAGATCGATTACAGTGAAGAACGTCGCTTCGGAATCAATAGCTGTCAATAGGGATGAAATGTCTGGGACCACGGGATATTGTGGTACAATGCATTTATTCAATTCTCGCAAATCGATAACTAATCGATAAACTGGAGGTGCATTTTGATCAGTACGTTTAAGAATCGGAATGATAGGGGAATTACATACATTGGAGTCGGTTTCTACAACCACTCCTTGTGCGATGAGCTCGTCAATGATTTTCAGTAAAGCCACTACAGCATCTGGTGGTAACTTGTATTGTCGAATGCGTGGTAGTACTACTCCTGGCTTCAGTGTGACACGATATGGAGTGATGTGCATACAACCTACATCAGTGGGGCCTTTCGCCCATAAACGTGCAGGAACATTCTGTAACCTGGGGTCAAAATCTCTCAATACATAATGGCCTTTGAAATCACGAAGGAACAACCTTACTCCCTCCGGAGAACAACAAATTACAGCTCCTAGAGCTTCCAGGGTCTTTATACCAAGTAAGTTTTCTGGACATGATTTCGTGAGCAATAAATCTGTAGTGCGGGACAATGGACCAACTGCAAGGGGAACAGGTTTCGATACTTCATTAACAATAGGCTTTCCTGGAAATCCAAGGGAAACATTCTGTGAGCCTGAGAGGGGTGCCCCTGGAACCTCGTCGTGACTGATTGTTGTCCTGCTTGCCCCTGTGTCAATCAAAAACTTTCTATCTTTCCCCAATACCTGACTATGTACATAAGGACCCTCTTGATCTACAGGAACCTCAATAAGAGGCAAGCCAACCTCCCTCTCTAGGCTATTTCATGTGTATTGCTGGTAATCGGGGTAGTCGGATTGTGCATACTGGTACATCTGTTGTGTGACATGTTGTGTTGCGGCAATGGGCTGTGGCTGTGGTACCGCTACGGTCTGTTGTGGACCTGCATAGGTTGTGTATTCTGCGGAACGTGTTGTTGGACCTGGTCCTGTCTAGGAGGACGCGGTCTCTCCTTAGTTTTACCTGTAGCTATATTGTGTTTCAAAACTGCACAATCGTTTACATAGTGACCTGGCTGTTTACAATAGTTGCATGTCCCTTTAACAGGAGCTGCTGAATTATTGAACTGTGATTGTGTTGTACCCTTTTTATGACCGTCAGTTGGAACTGACTGAGCAACTAACATTTTCATTTTCGTGTCTTTCATACGTCTCTGTTCGTGGTCATGTTCTTCCCTGATCCTGTTCTGATGATACTGTAACATTTGTAACATTTGCGAAGGCGAATTAGCCTGCCATGTGCTCTCGACTTTCAGTACACGGTTCTTAACCTGGGGCAATGAATTCTCGACTAATTTGGATACAAAAAGGTGTGGGTATGACTCGCTACTTGCTTTCAGGCCACTATTAATAATAAAACATTTCTCAAATCGGGAATAAAAATCACTAGTGTCTTCATCGGGTTTCTGTTTGCAGGCTGAGATTGCATCCCAGTCCTCCTTTTTAGTTGCTAACAAACGTGGCAAAACCTGTACTAACAATCCTGGTAATGCTTTAGTTTTATCCCCAAGACCCAAACCTGGGGTTCGACCAGTCTCCAATGCAGCCCAATCAATCTTTTGGTCTCCCACCTCCCATTCTTTTTCTTTGAGTTTCTCGTAAATACCGGCAGGCAATAATACTTTCAATATTTTCATAATGTCGGTATAGGTGTAATCTCCCATGAGCAACATGTCTTTTATTTCACGGTGAAAACCTGCAGGGTCTTTATCATGACTGGGCACTATTTTCTTCATTTTCAATAGTTCCATCTTGGTTATGGGCGTGTATACATACACACGTGTAAGGGTATCATCAGTATTCCTGACTGGATGTACCTCTCGTAAAGGATTCTGTTTGTCAAAGTCAAAGTGTAATGGTTTCCTGACTGGGGGTGGAACAGAAACAAGATGTGGAGTCAAGAAGGTTCTATATTTGTGGCGTTGTTCTAAAATCGTTTCAATTAGATCGGTACCTAGACCTCTCCATCTTCTCAGGAGTAAGTCTTGCAGTAAATTATATAACGGACCTGGGTCAGATGCTTTGTTTTCATACTGTATGATGAGGTGTTGTGTCATGTTTATACCAGCTAATCGCTGTTCTTCTGGAGTAAGACTTAAAAACGTTTGTACTACTGAATCATCTTTATATATACTGTCATCTCCGGCCCACTGTACTGCGGACCGGGCTAGTTCCTGATCACGTAAGGTATTGAGTTCTTGATAACCTATCCTTTCTTTTAGTACTTTGTCAGTCATTTGGAATACATGTTCAAGGGTACATCGTTCTGGTATCGGACAAAGGTAACGTTTCTTGTTTTCGAACATTTCTTGTTTACGAATGGGTCTATCGAAGGGCCTATCAAAAGGGTATGGTCTAGGGAGTTTCTCTGTACCTACATATGCTATCACTTTTTTATCAGTCAGTTGCGAGGTTTCTGCTAGATTCTCTGATTCATCCTCCTCCTGCGAGGAGTTTGGATCGTCTGATTCGAGTGGCTCATCAGATTCTCGACGGGCATGTATATCTATTATTTCTTTACGGATCTTTCTAACCATAGCATGTACACTTTTCTCTTTATCATGTTTACCCTCCGAAATATTCTGGCTCCATCTGTTCAATCTATCCATCTCATTTTGTGGAAAACCTGCCTGATCTTGTTCTCTTATCAAACAATTAACCAAAAATCGCATGATTAAACCTTTGTTCTCAACTTTCTGACGTGACATGGCTTCACCAACACTCTCCGGTCTTTCTCCTGTTCTAATAAAATGATACAATTTGTCTAGATGGTCTGGCATTTCTGGTAGTAATTGCAAATAATCTGTAACACGTCTTAAACGTAGTGACGCTAACAACATGGGTCCTGTCGTACCAGGCACTGTGTCATATCTGCAATCTGTAAGCTGTTCTCTAAGCTGTTCTGCCGGGGCACCTCTAGGTGTCCGTGCCATTGCGAATTCTCTCATTGTCACTCGGTGTAACGGTGGTGGGGTTTGATAACCTCCTGTAGCACCTCCTGAGGCGGAGGCTTGAGCATAACCTGGCTGTAGGGTCAGTACCTGCTGTAACTGGGTTGGAACCTGAACCGTGCCAGTCCCAAAAGGATTAAGTGGATGTAGTTGTTGAATACCAGGGGGAACAACAGGTAAGGGTGCAGGAAGCGGACCGGGAGGGGTCTGCTGTTGCGGACCTGGGGGCTGATGATCATGGGGTAGGTTAACGTCAGCAGGTGGTACACGGGCAGGTACATTGTTATATGCGGGAGCTACATCGTCTAAATAGGAAGAAAGGAAAATGTCTGCTGCGGTCTTATGACGTAATTTAGTCGGAACCAATGGAGGGGGCAGATTTTTCAGTGTTTCCAGGGTCGCCTTGGGCAGGCCCTCGGCCAGGACTGGATACAATCCTGTCAAAATGGCATTACTCTGTCTGTCGTGTTGTTCCATTCTAACTCGTTCTCCTTCTTCTAGTAGTTCTTTTTCTTTGGCTTTTTCAGAGTCCTCTCTACTTTTCTCTGCTTTTCTGAGTGCTTTCTCTGTCCGTCTGTGTGCTTCTTTACGCCATAATTCAATGGCATCTTTCTGTGACTGTCTGGCTTTCTTTTTCCACAACGCTTCCTCTACTCTCATGATGCACTCGGCATCCCATGTCCCGGTAACGGGCCATCTCTGATTCTCTGCTAAACAGTGCAGACCGGGTCTGCGTACCCAAACCCGTCTTGACCGGACACAAATTAATGCACCCGTCTAGATGCGTCCCCAGCAACGGTACTCACCGGGAAACACGGAACGGAAGGCCTCGGAAACTCGACTGGACTGGACTGACGTCACTGCTTCTGCCGCGCACTACGCATGCGCCTCGACACTACTGGTGGGCCTCTCGATACCTCGGACACTGCTCTCTCTCGGCTGGGCTCTGGTCGGGATCCTCCGCACTCCTCACCGCCTCGTCTGGATGTCGGCCGCAGTCTCCGTCGCCTCCGTAGGCCTGAGGGAGATACAGGAAATCCTGCAGATGCGCATGGGGTCCGTCACAGCTGTAGTCGGGGGCAGAGCCTGCGACGCATCGCCGGCGCGTGGGGTGGGGGAGGGGTCCCTATTCGGGCGCCAAATTATGTGGGAAATATTTTACCGTATACTCTTTTTGCCATATAACTTACATAAGAATAGCTCAATCAAATGAGAGGCAGAGTCCGGGGTGTCTGAGTCTTAAGGGCTTTAATCATAAATGACTAAATGACTCGAGTCAATGGAGATCTCGTCCATCAATACAAGGGTTCGGGGATGCAATGATGGCAGGAAAAGATGTCAACGATTTATTCACAGTACATGAAATATATAGTAAAATGACACAATAGCATTGAATACAGTAGGCGTGACAAGTGAAATGTATATGATAAGAACACATGTGCGTAGGCAAAAAGGCGTGAACATGGGTGTGCACAGAGGCGTGAACTAAAAACGTCACAGAAAAGTGTCATAAGTGGGTGGATGCTTAGGGAATTCTTGCAGAGTCAGCTAAAACCTAAGGCCTGGATGCGCGCGCAGCTAATATGACGTATGATTGACGTGCAACGGGAGGAAGCTAAGAGTCTGACCTTTAACATTAGTAGAAGAGACAGTAGTCTGGCAAGTCAGATCGACCTGTCCCTAAACATATCTGATATCTAGTATTTGGAGGATGTTTAATCTAGAGGAAAAGGTCTCTTGGGCAGAGGCTACTCTATACTGAATGTTAGTGCGTGCATAGGTGTCTACGTGCGGATGCTCAGAGCCAGGGGCCTACCATGGTAACGGGAACTGTAAATTACTTGCACGAAGACAGGGAGACTTGCTCTTTGCTCTGCAGCCGGGGATATGTTTTCGTATTTCACTAGACAGGAATGTGTTTTCGAGGAGCTGAGCTGACTACGCTGATAACTTGAAGGCAAAATACTGTTTTTGGCAAGCAGACCAGGCCGAGCCGGCCACCGCTCGGTTGGCAGGAAGTAAGGCAGAGGTCAGGGATGCGTCTCCATGCTGCAGCTTTCAGAGGCAGAGGCAGAAGTGGCTTGAAGACAGAAATCAGGGCCTAGCTCGGCAGAGCCAGGAAAACGTGAAAGTGCACCACATAAAGACGGTGGCACGGTATACTTAGGAACTGAATTATCGATCCATTCATGGTGGATCTGATAGAGGACATGTTAACGTTAGACGCAAATGTATTTGCGTCTTCAGATTCGGTTGTGGAGGGGAATTACATGTACTTGAAGTGTGTACATGGAGCCGTTGGGGTCTACGTTAGGGGACACAATTGACCATAAAAATTCCAATTACCTCATTCCCTCCTTGTCCCCTACGGACCCTTCATGATATGTCGATTTTCATGAGACCATCAATCTGTTCATATAACATCATTTGCTCTTTTTTCTTTTGTCTGGAATGGGAACGTGCACTTGAATGGGGAACACAAGCTGTGGCGCACAAGCCGCAAATCGCTGGCCCACATTGTAAACATAGGCAACAACTGAATACTATGGCCAATATGATTCCTAGGAATGACAGTAGCTTCCATCCCCAGGCTGTTACTACACTCCAGAGCCAACCGGACCAAGTCCAGGAGCCTGGATTCTGGTGTATCAGGTGAGCAATTTCGTGAAGTCGGGTAATGGCCTTATAGACTGATGGCGCATTATTTGGAATAAATACGCAGCAACTGGATCCGATGACTCTACAAGCCCCGCCCCTATCGGCCAGGATGACGTCAAGGACAAGGCGGTTCTGAAGAACAACAAGTCTCATAGCAGACTGCTCCTCTGTTAAGTTGCCCAAAGCTGAAGTAGTCTCATTCACTACTGCTTCTAGTATTCTGGTTAATTTGCGTATCAGTTTACTATTGGAGACAGTTCCTAGATAGGGAAAGAATCCTTTATTGAAATCTGTATATTGTTCCCATGTAGTTTCAGTCTGATCAACTATTGGGAGGTCTCTTCTGTGTCTAACAATATTAAGGCGGGAATTCCTGTGATAGTCAGATGGGGCTAGGAATACTGGTGGCAATAAGAATGCAATGAAACAGGTGCCATCCCAATCTGGGGGTAAACGGACATACGCTGTCTGACCACAAATAAAATAGGAATGTCGGGAAGCTTTGAATGTAGACTTGCCTTGGTCACTGAATTCAACCACAGTAACACAGTCACTGTGACCTAGATGTACTGAACCATTCTTTCTGACACATAATACACCTTTCGCTGGTAGAACTGATATGGATGGCAAGTCTGGACTGGTTTCTGACTGGACATTTAGAATCATGAGGTTGAGTGTAAAATTGCCTAATCCATATACTTCGTTTTCTAGATCTGTCCCTGTCATTTGTGGAAAGCCTTCTTCGTTCGGGAAACATGCTTTGTTCATGACTGTGTTCAGGTTTCCCCATATCCAATTGTCTTGGGAAACCCTAGAGTCAGTGTCTATAGAAGATATTAAACTAAACCAGGCACCACAGGAACCATTATGTGTAAACGGGTAAGGAAAAAGAGGCAGAGCTCCCTTATAGTTCTGATAGGGAGGGAGTCGGCCACATATCCAACAATTAGTGGCATTGTTGATCTGGTGAGAATGATGTAACATACGAATGAATGTATTGTTGCGTAGCGCAAGTCGGTAGGACAATTCGTGTGGGGGTAGAGTACTAAACGTGTGCTCTGCAGTGTTATTAGAGAAGTGTGCAAGAGGAAAATACATATAAAGCATCCAACTTAAAGCAATAATCGTAAGACTCAGAAAAAACATAATAAGTAATGTGCAGACGCATCTGCTCTGGAGACTTTTACAATACTTTTGCTTCTTGGTCTCCTGTCTATCTCTCTCTCTATTTGGGTCTAACTTGTACATTGTCAGAACTGCCTAACCGCTTCACCCGAGGGGGACTTAAACAATTAAACTGTCTGACTTACTAGACCTCAACTTTAGCCTGTACTCCTCTTGGGGAGTTTTCTCTCGAAAGGGGAGTTTGGTATCAGTCACTGGTATGTGGGAGCTCTGGGATTCAGAGTTTGGCGGAAGTCCATAATGTCTTTTCACGTGACTTGAGTGGAGCCAGCCCTTACGGCCCTCCAACTTGACGGCAGTCCTTGTAGTCAGCAAAACAAGCTTCGGCTCCTTCCAGCGGGGCTCCAACGGGCTCTTCCGATCGAAGTTGCGGATGTATACAAGATCACCAGGGACGATCTTGTGTGGTTTCACCTCGGTGTTGTCTGGGAAGGCTGCCGCGACCTGCGAACGACATGATTGTAGTGCAGACATCAAGGAAGCAAGGTAATCTGTCAACATAGTACTATCAACATCAGTAATCTTTCGCGGCAGAGGCGTCCCCCACATATTAGGAGGTCTACCGAAGACCACCTCATACGGGGGTAGCCCTGTTCTAGAGTGTGCTACCATTCTCATAAAAAAAAGAGCAACTGGCAATGCTACTATCCAATCTACTCCCTTCTCTTTACACACTTTTGCAAGGCGAGTTTTCAGAGTCTGATTGTGCCGCTCCACGAGACCTGCTGCCTCAGGATGCCGGACACAGTGAAACTTCCACTGGTATCCCAATAGAAGAGAGACCTGCTTCATGAGTTCGGATGAGAATGGTTGACCGTTATCTGAATACACGACACGGGGCAAACCGTATCGAGGGAAAAACTCACGAACCAACTGCCTGACAGTGGTCGGGGCAGTGTAATCTGGGACGGGATATGCTTCTGTCCATCGGGATAGGGCACAAACAACTACGAGGACATACTTAAATCCTCGGCATCTTTCCATCTGGATATAATCCATCTGGAGGACTTCAAAAGGATAGTCGGGAGGATGAAATCCACCTTGCTCTACGGGAATCCGTTTTCCTGGATTGAACTGACAACAGATCATGCAGGTACGCACTTTCTGTTTCGCTGCTGCTCGTAAATGCTTGTTGAACCAGAGGTTCTGTACACTGTCTAACATGGCTTTTTCTCCTAAATGTGCTGGACTATGTGCTGTGTTAATAACAACTTGAACCATAGAGTCGGGGAGAAACCATGTGGTCTTTCCCTTCGTCATCCATCCTTGATCAGTCTGGACCCCTCCTTGTTCAGCCCATTTCTTTATTTCATCTGGAGTGGCATGTGTCTGTATGTCGATAACATCTAGTGTGGGGTCCCTGACTGTCATGCAATGTGTCTGTGAAGTCGCATCCGTCTTGGTCATGTCAGTCGTTTGAGTATGAGTCAGTGCTGTATGTTTCGCTGTGCGGTCTGCAAAGTCGTTGCCCTGAGAAATCTTGTCTGTGACTTTTGTATGTGCCTTACACTTCATGATAGCTATAGCGATAGGCAAATGTATTGCTTCTAACAGAGCTTGAATGAGGGGGCCATGTTGTATCTTGGCTCCGTGAGAGGTCAAAAAACCTCTTGCTTGCCAGAGTACACCGAAGTCGTGAACAACTCCGAATGCATAACGTGAATCTGTGTATATATTTACTTTCTGGTTCTTGGCTCGTATACAGGCTTGGGTCAGAGCAATGAGCTCTGCTGCTTGGGCAGACAGGGTGTCAATGCGATGTGTTTCTATGACATCAGTTTCAGTGGTCACTGCATACGCGGCCACTAATTCTCCTGTACTTGTTCTTAAACATGAACCATCCACATAAAGTGTTAGGTCTGGATCGGGTAATGCAACATCTGTCAAGTCTTGTCTGGGTTTTGTAACAGTGTCAATTACATCCACGCAGTCATGTGGAGTGGGATCTGCTGTGCTCGATGGTAAAAGTGTAGCAGGATTCAGTGTATTACAGCGTCTGATTTCTATGTGTGGCTGGAATAACGTCAATTCATAACCTGTCAGTCGTGCTATAGTCAAGTGTTGAGTCTGTGTTCTGTTTAAAAGAACCTCTACAGAATGTGGAACTTGTACCGTTAATTGATGTCCTAATACAATGGAGTCACTTTGCCTGATTGCTAGAGCTGTAGCTGCAACTGACTTTAAGCATGCAGGCAAGGCCTGGGCTACTGGATCCAATGTGCTCGAAAAATAAGCACACGGTCTGTGTTTGTCTGCATGTAACTGAGTGAGAACCGACAACGCTGTGCCATCGCGTTCAGTGACAAAAAGTGTAAAAGGTTTGGTGTAACAAGGTGTCGCTAAAACTGGTGCTTGACATAAGGCTTTCTTTAGTTCGTCAAAAGCCTGTGTATGTTCCTGAGTCCATGGGAGGACAGACGAAGACGCTGCCTCCTGTGTTGTCAACTGTATGAGTGGTTTAGCTAGAAATGCATATTGTGGAATCCATTGCCTGCAATAGGAAGTGAGTCCAATAAAGGCTCGTACTTCTTTCTGTGTCTTGGGTTGCGGAAGATGTGCAATTAACTGAATTCGTTCAGGTGTCAGCTGCCTACCCCACTTGGTCAGCAAGTGCCCAAGGTACACCACTTGCTGAGCACAGAATTGTAGCTTCGAAGGAGACACCTTGTGTCCCTTGTCCGCCAAGAAAAGTAAAACTGTCAATGATGCCTGTTCACATTCCGGTTCACTACGGGCGGTGATCAATAGATCATCGACGTACTGGAGTAGGGCATTGTTAGTCGGCATGTGAATACTGTCTAGTTGTCGCTTCAATGCTTGACTGTAGATGCTGGGACTTTCTGTAAATCCTTGAGGTGCGCATGCAAATTTGAAGCTTCGGCCATTTAAACAGAATCCAAAAAGATATTGGCTTTCCGGGTCAATAGGGACACTAAAGAAGGCGTTCTTGAGATCGATTACAGTGAAGAACGTCGCTTCGGAATCAATAGCTGTCAATAGGGATGAAATGTCTGGGACCACGGGATATTGTGGTACAATGCATTTATTCAATTCTCGCAAATCGATAACTAATCGATAAACTGGAGGTGCATTTGGATCAGTACGTTTAAGAATCGGAATGATAGGGGAATTACATACATTGGAGTCGGTTTCTACAACCACTCCTTGTGCGATGAGCTCGTCAATGATTTTCAGTAAAGCCACTACAGCATCTGGTGGTAACTTGTATTGTCGAATGCGTGGTAGTACTACTCCTGGCTTCAGTGTGACACGATATGGAGTGATGTGCATACAACCTACATCAGTGGGGCCTTTCGCCCATAAACGTGCAGGAACATTCTGTAACCTGGGGTCAAAATCTCTCAATACATAATGGCCTTTGAAATCACGAAGGAACAACCTTACTCCCTCCGGAGAACAACAAATTACAGCTCCTAGAGCTTCCAGGGTCTTTATACCAAGTAAGTTTTCTGGACATGATTTCGTGAGCAATAAATCTGTAGTGCGGGACAATGGACCAACTGCAAGGGGAACAGGTTTCGATACTTCATTAACAATAGGCTTTCCTGGAAATCCAAGGGAAACATTCTGTGAGCCTGAGAGGGGTGCCCCTGGAACCTCGTCGTGACTGATTGTTGTCCTGCTTGCCCCTGTGTCAATCAAAAACTTTCTATCTTTCCCCAATACCTGACTATGTACATAAGGACCCTCTTGATCTACAGGAACCTCAATAAGAGGCAAGCCAACCTCCCTCTCTAGGCTATTTCATGTGTATTGCTGGTAATCGGGGTAGTCGGATTGTGCATACTGGTACATCTGTTGTGTGACATGTTGTGTTGCGGCAATGGGCTGTGGCTGTGGTACCGCTACGGTCTGTTGTGGAACCTGCATAGGTTGTGTATTCTGCGGAACGTGTTGTTGGACCTGGTCCTGTCTAGGAGGACGCGGTCTCTCCTTAGTTTTACCTGTAGCTATATTGTGTTTCAAAACTGCACAATCGTTTACATAGTGACCTGGCTGTTTACAATAGTTGCATGTCCCTTTAACAGGAGCTGCTGAATTATTGAACTGTGATTGTGTTGTACCCTTTTTATGACCGTCAGTTGGAACTGACTGAGCAACTAACATTTTCATTTTCGTGTCTTTCATACGTCTCTGTTCGTGGTCATGTTCTTCCCTGATCCTGTTCTGATGATACTGTAACATTTGTAACATTTGCGAAGGCGAATTAGCCTGCCATGTGCTCTCGACTTTCAGTACACGGTTCTTAACCTGGGGCAATGAATTCTCGACTAATTTGGATACAAAAAGGTGTGGGTATGACTCGCTACTTGCTTTCAGGCCACTATTAATAATAAAACATTTCTCAAATCGGGAATAAAAATCACTAGTGTCTTCATCGGGTTTCTGTTTGCAGGCTGAGATTGCATCCCAGTCCTCCTTTTTAGTTGCTAACAAACGTGGCAAAACCTGTACTAACAATCCTGGTAATGCTTTAGTTTTATCCCCAAGACCCAAACCTGGGGTTCGACCAGTCTCCAATGCAGCCCAATCAATCTTTTGGTCTCCCACCTCCCATTCTTTTTCTTTGAGTTTCTCGTAAATACCGGCAGGCAATAATACTTTCAATATTTTCATAATGTCGGTATAGGTGTAATCTCCCATGAGCAACATGTCTTTTATTTCACGGTGAAAACCTGCAGGGTCTTTATCATGACTGGGCACTATTTTCTTCATTTCCAATAGTTCCATCTTGGTTATGGGTGTGTATACATACACACGTGTAAGGGTATCATCAGTATTCCTGACTGGATGTACCTCTCGTAAAGGATTCTGTTTGTCAAAGTCAAAGTGTAATGGTTTCCTGACTAGGGGTGGAACAGAAACAAGATGTGGAGTCAAGAAGGTTCTATATTTGTGGCGTTGTTCTAAAATCGTTTCAATTAGATCGGTACCTAGACCTCTCCATCTTCTCAGGAGTAAGTCTTGCAGTAAATTATATAACGGACCTGGGTCAGATGCTTTGTTTTCATACTGTATGATGAGGTGTTGTGTCATGTTTATACCAGCTAATCGCTGTTCTTCTGGAGTAAGACTTAAAAACGTTTGTACTACTGAATCATTTTTATATATACTGTCATCTCCGGCCCACTGTACTGCGGACCGGGCTAGTTCCTGATCACGTAAGGTATTGAGTTCTTGATAACCTATCCTTTCTTTTAGTACTTTGTCAGTCATTTGGAATACATGTTCAAGGGTACATCGTTCTGGTATCGGACAAAGGTAACGTTTCTTGTTTTCGAACATTTCTTGTTTACGAATGGGTCTATCGAAGGGCCTATCAAAAGGGTATGGTCTAGGGAGTTTCTCTCTACCTACATATGCTATCACTTTTTTATCAGTCAGTTGCGAGGTTTCTGCTAGATTCTCTGATTCATCCTCCTCCTGCGAGGAGTTTGGATCGTCTGATTCGAGTGGCTCATCAGATTCTCGACGGGCATGTATATCTATTATTTCTTTACAGATCTTTCTAACCATAGCATGTACACTTTTCTCTTTATCATGTTTACCCTCCGAAATATTCTGGCTCCATCTGTTCAATCTATCCATCTCATTTTGTGGAAAACCTGCCTGATCTTGTTCTCTTATCAAACAATTAACCAAAAATCGCATGATTAAACCTTTGTTCTCAACTTTCTGACGTGACATGGCTTCACCAACACTCTCCGGTCTTTCTCCTGTTCTAATAAAATGATACAATTTGTCTAGATGGTCTGGCATTTCTGGTAGTAATTGCAAATAATCTGTAACACGTCTTAAACGTAGTGACGCTAACAACATGGGTCCTGTCGTACCAGGCACTGTGTCATATCTGCAATCTGTAAGCTGTTCTCTAAGCTGTTCTGCCGGGGCACCTCTATGTGTCCGTGCCATTGCGAATTCTCTCATTGTCACTCGGTGTAACGGTGGTGGGGTTTGATAACCTCCTGTAGCACCTCCTGAGGCGGAGGCTTGAGCATAACCTGGCTGTAGGGTCGGTACCTGCTGTAACTGGGTTGGAACCTGAACCGTGCCAGTCCCAAAAGGATTAAGTGGATGTAGTTGTTGAATACCAGGGGGAACAACAGGTAAGGGTGCAGGAAGCGGACCAGGAGGGGTCTGCTGTTGCGGACCTGGGGGCTGATGATCATGGGGTAGGTTAACGTCAGCAGGTGGTACACGGGCAGGTACATTGGTATATGCGGGAGCTACATCGTCTAAATAGGAAGAAAGGAAAATGTCTGCTGCGGTCTTATGACGTAATTTAGTCGGAACCAATGGAGGGGGCAGATTTTTCAGTGTTTCCAGGGTCGCCTTGGGCAGGCCCTCGGCCAGGACTGGATACAATCCTGTCAAAATGGCATTACTCTGTCTGTCGTGTTGTTCCATTCTAACTCGTTCTCCTTCTTCTAGTAGTTCTTTTTCTTTGGCTTTTTCAGAGTCCTCTCTACTTTTCTCTGCTTTTCTGAGTGCTTTCTCTGTCCGTCTGTGTGCTTCTTTACGCCATAATTCAATGGCATCTTTCTGTGACTGTCTGGCTTTCTTTTTCCACAACGCTTCCTCTACTCTCATGATGCACTCGGCATCCCATGTCCCGGTAACGGGCCATCTCTGATTCTCTGCTAAGTCTTTAGTGTAATCCACCCACAAGTCGAGCTATAATATGGCATCTAAGCCGTGCTTGTGGTACATAAAATATCCGGGAGTGTCCCTGGGTGGGATGGGAACAGCTTCCTCAAGTATCCCTTTCCTAGTTCCTATCTGTCTCAGTTTAGAGAATAGAGGCATCGCTACCTCGATCTAGACACTATACACAATAAACACAGATTGATTTAACACAGTAAAAATGCGAACAATCGCTCATACCACGACATTAAAACACATTGAGACATTTTGAAACGAACAACAATAACTATATAATTCAATACTAGATGCACTGCTAAACAGTACAGCTACACTGCTAAAACAGTTCAGACCGGGTCTGCGTACCCAAACCCGTCTTGACCGGACACAAATTAATGCACCCGTCTAGATGCGTCCCCAGCAACGATACTCACCGGGAAGCACGGAACGGAAGGCCTCGGAAACTCGACTGGACTGGACTGACGTCACTGCTTCTGCCGCGCACTACGCATGCGCCTCGACACTACTGGTGGGCCTCTCGATACCTCGGACACTGCTCTCTCTCGGCTGGGCTCTGGTCGGGATCCTCCGCACTCCTCACCGCCTCGTCTGGATGTCGGCCACAGTCTCCGTCGCCTCCGTAGGCCTGAGGGAGATACAGGAAATCCTGCAGATGCGCATGGGGTCCGTCACAGCTGTAGTCGGGGGCATCGCCGGCGCGTGGGGTGGGGGAGGGGTCCCTATTCGGGCGCCAAATTATGTGGTAAATATTTTACCGTATACTCTTTTTGCCATATAACTTACATAAGAATAGCTCAATCAAATGAGAGGCAGAGTCCGGGGTGTCTGAGTCTTAAGGGCTTTAATCATAAATGACTAAATGACTCGAGTCAATGGAGATCTCGTCCATCAATACAAGGGTTCGGGGATGCAATGATGGCAGGAAAAAATGTCAACGATTTATTCACAGTACATGACATATATAGTAAAATGACACAATAGCATTGAATACAGTAGGCGTGACAAGTGAAATGTATATGATAAGAACACATGTGCGTAGGCAAAAAGGCGTGAACATGGGTGTGCACAGAGGCGTGAACTAAAAACGTCACAGAAAAGTGTCATAAGTGGGTGGATGCTTAGGGAATTCTTGCAGAGTCAGCTAAAACCTAAGGCCTGGATGCGCGCACAGCTAATATGACGTATGATTGACGTGCAACGGGAGGAAGCTAAGAGTCTGACCTTTAACATTAGTAGAAGAGACAGTAGTCTGGCAAGTCAGATCGACCTGTCCCTAAACATATCTGATATCTAGTATTTGGAGGATGTTTAATCTAGAGGAAAAGGTCTCTTGGGCAGAGGCTACTCTATACTGAATGTTAGTGCGTGCATAGGTGTCTACGTGCGGATGCTCAGAGCCAGGGGCCTACCATGGTAACGGGAACTGTAAATTACTTGCACGAAGACAGGGAGACTTGCTCTTTGCTCTGCAGCCGGGGATATGTTTTCGTATTTCACTAGACAGGAATGTGTTTTCGAGGAGCTGAGCTGGCTACGCTGATAACTTGAAGGCAAAATACTGTTTTTGGCAAGCAGACCAGGCCGAGCCGGCCACCGCTCGGTTGGCAGGAAGTAAGGCAGAGGTCAGGGATGCGTCTCCATGCTGCAGCTTTCAGAGGCAGAGGCAGAAGTGGCTTGAAGACAGAAATCCGGGCCTAGCTCGGCAGAGCCAGGAAAACGTGAAAGTGCACCACATAAAGACGGTGGCACGGTATACTTAGGAACTGAATTATCGATCCATTCATGGTGGATCTGATAGAGGACATGTTAACGTTAGACGCAAATGTATTTGCGTCTTCAGATTCGGTTGTGGAGGGGAATTACATGTACTTTAAGTGTGTACATGGAGCCGTTGGGGTCTACGTTAGGGGACACAATTGACCATAAAAATTCCAATTACCTCATTCCCTCCTTGTCCCCTACGGACCCTTCATGATATGTCGATTTTCATGAGACCATCAATCTGTTCATATAACATCATTTGCTCTTCTTTCTTTTGTCTGGAATGGGAACGTGCACTTGAATGGGGAACACAAGCTGTGGCGCACAAGCCGCAAATCGCTGGCCCACATTGTAAACATAGGCAACAACTGAATACTATGGCCAATATGATTCCTAGGAATGACAGTAGCTTCCATCCCCAGGCTGTTACTACACTCCAGAGCCAACCGGACCAAGTCCAGGAACCTGGATTCTGGTGTATCAGGTGAGCAATTTCGTGAAGTCGGGTAATGGCCTTATAGACTGATGGCGCATTATTTGGAATAAATACGCAGCAACTGGATCCGATGACTCTACAAGCCCCGCCCCTATCGGCCAGGATGACGTCAAGGACAAGGCGGTTCTGAAGAACAACAAGTCTCATAGCAGACTGCTCCTCTGTTAAGTTGCCCAAAGCTGAAGTAGTCTCATTCACTACTGCTTCTAGTATTCTGGTTAATTTGCGTATCAGTTTACTATTGGAGACAGTTCCTAGATAGGGAAAGAATCCTTTATTTAAATCTGTATATTGGTCCCATGTAGTTTCAGTCTGATCAACTATTGGGAGGTCTCTTCTGTGTCTAACAATATTAAGGCGGGAATTCCTGTGATAGTCAGATGGGGCTAGGAATACTGGTGGCAATAAGAATGCAATGAAACAGGTACCATCCCAATCTGGGGGTAAACGGACATACGCTGTCTGACCACAAATAAAATAGGAATGTCGGGAAGCTTTGAATGTAGACTTGCCTTGGTCACTGAATTCAACCACAGTAACACAGTCACTGTGACCTAGATGTACTTAACCATTCTTTCTGACACATAATACACCTTTCGCTGGTAGAACTGATATGGATGGCAAGTCTGGACTGGTTTCTGACTGGACATTTAGAATCATGAGGTTGAGTGTAAAATTGCCTAATCCATATACTTCGTTTTCTAGATCTGTCCCTGTCAATTGTGGAAAGCCTTCTTTGTTCGGGAAACATGCTTTGTTCATGACTGTGTTCAGGTTTCCCCATATCTAATTGTCTTGGGAAACCCTAGAGTCAGTGTCTATAGAAGATATTAAACTAAACCAGGCACCACAGGAACCATTATGTGTAAACGGGTAAGGAAAAAGAGGCAGAGCTCCCTTATAGTTCTGATAGGGAGGGAGTCGGCCACATATCCAACAATTAGTGGCATTGTTGATCTGGTGAGAATGATGTAACATACGAATGAATGTATTGTTGCGTAGCGCAAGTCGGTAGGACAATTCGTGTGGGGGTAGAGTACTAAACGTGTGTTCTGCAGTGTTATTAGAGAAGTGTGCAAGAGGAAAATACATATAAAGCATCCAACTTAAAGCAATAATCGTAAGACTCAGAAAAAAAAAAATAAGTAATGTGCAGACGCATCTGCTCCGGAGACTTTTACAATACTTTTGCTTCTTGGTCTCCTGTCTATCTCTCTCTCTATTTGGGTCTAACTTGTACATTGTCAGAACTGCCTAACCGCTTCACCCAAGGGGGACTTAAACAATTAAACTGTCTGACTTACTAGACCTCAACTTTAGCCTGTACTCCTCTTGGGGAGTTTTCTCTCGAAAGGGGAGTTTGGTATCAGTCACTGGTATGTGGGAGCTCTGGGATTCAGAGTTTGGCGGAAGTCCATAATGTCTTTTCACGTGACTTGAGTGGAGCCAGCCCTTACGGCCCTCCAACTTGACGGCAGTCCTTGTAGTCAGCAAAACAAGCTTCGGCTCCTTCCAGCGGGGCTCCAACGGGCTCTTCCGATCGAAGTTGCGGATGTATACAAGATCACCAGGGACGATCTTGTGTGGTTTCACCTCGGTGTTGTCTGGGAAGGCTGCCGCGACCTGCGAACGACATGATTGTAGTGCAGACATCAAGGAAGCAAGGTAATCTGTCAACATAGTACTATCAACATCAGTAATCCTTCGCGGCAGAGGCGTCCCCCACATATTAGGAGGTCTACCGAAGACCACCTCATACGGGGATAGCCCTGTTCTAGAGTGTGCTACCATTCTCATAAAAAAAAGAGCAACTGGCAATGCTACTATCCAATCTACTCCCTTCTCTTTAAACACTTTTGCAAGGCGAGTTTTCAGAGTCTGATTGTGCCGCTCCACGAGACCTGCTGCCTCAGGATGCCGGACACAGTGAAACTTCCACTGGTATCCCAATAGAGGAGAGACCTGCTTCATGAGTTCGGATGAGAATGGTTGACCGTTATCTGAATACACGACACGGGGCAAACCGTATCGAGGGAAAAACTCACGAACCAACTGCCTGACAGTGGTCGGGGCAGTGTAATCTGGGACGGGATATGCTTCTGTCCATCGGGATAGGGCACAAACAACTACGAGGACATACTTAAATCCTCGGCATCTTTCCATCTGGATATAATCCATCTGGAGGACTTCAAAAGGATAGTCGGGAGGATGAAATCCACCTTGCTCTACGGGAATCCGTTTTCCTGGATTGAACTGACAACAGATCATGCAGGTACGCACTTTCTGTTTCGCTGCTGCTCGTAAATGCTTGTTGAACCAGAGGTTCTGTACACTGTCTAACATGGCTTTTTCTCCTAAATGTGCTGGACTATGTGCTGTGTTAATAACAACTTGAACCATAGAGTCGGGGAGAAACCATGTGGTCTTTCCCTTCGTCATCCATCCTTGATCAGTCTGGACCCCTCCTTGTTCAGCCCATTTCTTTATTTCATCTGGAGTGGCATGTGTCTGTATGTCGATAACATCTAGTGTGGGGTCCCTGACTGTCATGCAATGTGTCTGTGAAGTCGCATCCGTCTTGGTCATGTCAGTCGTTTGAGTATGAGTCAGTGCTGTATGTTTCGCTGTGCGGTCTGCAAAGTCGTTGCCCTGAGAAATCTTGTCTGTGACTTTTGTATGTGCCTTACACTTCATGATAGCTATAGCGATAGGCAAATGTATTGCTTCTAACAGAGCTTGAATGAGGGGGCCATGTTGTATCTTGGCTCCGTGAGAGGTCAAAAAACCTCTTTCTTGCCAGAGTACACCGAAGTCGTGAACAACTCCGAATGCATAACGTGAATCTGTGTATATATTTACTTTCTGGTTCTTGGCTCGTATACAGGCTTGGGTCAGAGCAATGAGCTCTGCTGCTTGGGCCGACAGGGTGTCAATGCGATGTGTTTCTATGACATCAGTTTCAGTGGTCACTGCATACGCGGCCACTAATTCTCCTGTACTTGTTCTTAAACATGAACCATCCACATAAAGTGTTAGGTCTGGATCGGGTAATGCAACATCTGTCAAGTCTTGTCTGGGTTTTGTAACAGTGTCAATTACATCCACGCAGTCATGTGGAGTGGGATCTGCTGTGCTCGATGGTAAAAGTGTAGCAGGATTCAGTGTATTACAGCGTCTGATTTCTATGTGTGGCTGGAATAACGTCAATTCATAACCTGTCAGTCGTGCTATAGTCAAGTGTTGAGTCTGTGTTCTGTTTAAAAGAACCTCTACAGAATGTGGAACTTGTACCGTTAATTGATGTCCTAATACAATGGAGTCACTTTGCCTGATTGCTAGAGCTGTAGCTGCAACTGACTTTAAGCATGCAGGCAAGGCCTGGGCTACTGGATCCAATGTTCTCGAAAAATAAGCACACGGTCTGTGTTTGTCTGCATGTAACTGAGTGAGAACCGACAACGCTGTGCCATCGCGTTCAGTGACAAAAAGTGTAAAAGGTTTGGTGTAACAAGGTGTCGCTAAAACTGGTGCTTGACATAAGGCTTTCTTTAGTTCGTCAAAAGCCTGTGTATGTTCCTGAGTCCATGGGAGGACAGACGAAGACGCTGCCTCCTGTGTTGTCAACTGTATGAGTGGTTTAGCTAGAAATGCATATTGTGGAATCCATTGCCTGCAATAGGAAGTGAGTCCAATAAAGGCTCGTACTTCTTTCTGTGTCTTGGGTTGCGGAAGATGTGCAATTAACTGAATTCGTTCAGGTGTCAGCTGCCTACCCCACTTGGTCAGCAAGTGCCCAAGGTACACCACTTGCTGAGCACAGAATTGTAGCTTCGAAGGAGACACCTTGTGTCCCTTGTCCGCCAAGAAAAGTAAAACTGTCAATGATGCCTGTTCACATTCCGGTTCACTACGGGCGGTGATCAATAGATCATCGACGTACTGGAGTAGGGCAGTGTTAGTCGGCATGTGAATACTGTCTAGTTGTCGCTTCAATGCTTGACTGTAGATGCTGGGACTTTCTGTAAATCCTTGAGGTGCGCATGCAAATTTGAAGCTTCGGCCATTTAAACAGAATCCGAAAAGATATTGGCTTTCCGGGTCAATAGGGACACTAAAGAAGGCGTTCTTGAGATCGATTACAGTGAAGAACGTCGCTTCGGAATCAATAGCTGTCAATAGGGATGAAATGTCTGGGACCACGGGATATTGTGGTACAATGCATTTATTCAATTCTCGCAAATCGATAACTAATCGATAAACTGGAGGTGCATTTTGATCAGTACGTTTAAGAATCGGAATGATAGGGGAATTACATACATTGGAGTCGGTTTCTACAACCACTCCTTGTGCGATGAGCTCGTCAATGATTTTCAGTAAAGCCACTACAGCATCTGGTGGTAACTTGTATTGTCGAATGCGTGGTAGTACTACTCCTGGCTTCAGTGTGACACGATATGGAGTGATGTGCATACAACCTACATCAGTAGGGCCTTTCGCCCATAAACGTGCAGGAACATTCTGTAACCTGGGGTCAAAATCTCTCAATACATAATGGCCTTTGAAATCACGAAGGAACAACCTTACTCCCTCCGGAGAACAACAAATTACAGCTCCTAGAGCTTCCAGGGTCTTTATACCAAGTAAGTTTTCTGGACATGATTTCGTGAGCAATAAATCTGTAGTGCGGGACAATGGACCAACTGCAAGGGGAACAGGTTTCGATACTTCATTAACAATAGGCTTTCCTGGAAATCCAAGGGAAACATTCTGTGAGCCTGAGAGGGGTGCCCCTGGAACCTCGTCGTGACTGATTGTTGTCCTGCTTGCCCCTGTGTCAATCAAAAACTTTCTATCTTTCCCCAATACCTGACTATGTACATAAGGACCCTCTTGATCTACAGGAACCTCAATAAGAGGCAAGCCAACCTCCCTCTCTAGGCTATTTCATGTGTATTGCTGGTAATCGGGGTAGTCGGATTGTGCATACTGGTACATCTGTTGTGTGACATGTTGTGTTGCGGCAATGGGCTGTGGCTGTGGTACCGCTACGGTCTGTTGTGGAACCTGCATAGGTTGTGTATTCTGCGGAACGTGTTGTTGGACCTGGTCCTGTCTAGGAGGACGCGGTCTCTCCTTAGTTTTACCTGTAGCTATATTGTGTTTCAAAACTGCACAATCGTTTACATAGTGACCTGGCTGTTTACAATAGTTGCATGTCCCTTTAACAGGAGCTGCTGAATTATTGAACTGTGATTGTGTTGTACCCTTTTTATGACCGTCAGTTGGAACTGACTGAGCAACTAACATTTTCATTTTCGTGTCTTTCATACGTCTCTGTTCGTGGTCATGTTCTTCCCTGATCCTGTTCTGATGATACTGTAACATTTGTAACATTTGCGAAGGCGAATTAGCCTGCCATGTGCTCTCGACTTTCAGTACACGGTTCTTAACCTGGGGCAATGAATTCTCGACTAATTTGGATACAAAAAGGTGTGGGTATGACTCGCTACTTGCTTTCAGGCCACTATTAATAATAAAACATTTCTCAAATCGGGAATAAAAATCACTAGTGTCTTCATCGGGTTTCTGTTTGCAGGCTGAGATTGCATCCCAGTCCTCCTTTTTAGTTGCTAACAAACGTGGCAAAACCTGTACTAACAATCCTGGTAATGCTTTAGTTTTATCCCCAAGACCCAAACCTGGGGTTCGACCAGTCTCCAATGCAGCCCAATCAATCTTTTGGTCTCCCACCTCCCATTCTTTTTCTTTGAGTTTCTCGTAAATACCGGCAGGCAATAATACTTTCAATATTTTCATAATGTCGGGATAGGTGTAATCTCCCATGAGCAACATGTCTTTTATTTCACGGTGAAAACCTGCAGGGTCTTTATCATGACTGGGCACTATTTTCTTCATTTCCAATAGTTCCATCTTGGTTATGGGCGTGTATACATACACACGTGTAAGGGTATCATCAGTATTCCTGACTGGATGTACCTCTCGTAAAGGATTCTGTTTGTCAAAGTCAAAGTGTAATGGTTTCCTGACTGGGGGTGGAACAGAAACAAGATGTGGAGTCAAGAAGGTTCTATATTTGTGGCGTTGTTCTAAAATCGTTTTAATTAGATCGGTACCTAGACCTCTCCATCTTCTCAGGAGTAAGTCTTGCAGTAAATTATATAACGGACCTGGGTCAGATGCTTTGTTTTCATACTGTATGATGAGGTGTTGTGTCATGTATATACCAGCTAATCGCTGTTCTTCTGGAGTAAGACTTAAAAACGTTTGTACTACTGAATCATCTTTATATATACTGTCATCTCCGGCCCACTGTACTGCGGACCGGGCTAGTTCCTGATCACGTAAGGTATTGAGTTCTTGATAACCTATCCTTTCTTTTAGTACTTTGTCAGTCATTTGGAATACATGTTCAAGGGTACATCGTTCTGGTATCGGACAAAGGTAACGTTTCTTGTTTTCGAACATTTCTTGTTTACGAATGGGTCTATCGAAGGGCCTATCAAAAGGGTATGGTCTAGGGAGTTTCTCTCTACCTACATATGCTATCACTTTTTTATCAGTCAGTTGCGAGGTTTCTGCTAGATTCTCTGATTCATCCTCCTCCTGCGAGGAGTTTGGATCGTCTGATTCGAGTGGCTCATCAGATTCTGGACGGGCATGTATATCTATTATTTCTTTACCGATCTTTCTAACCATAGCATGTACACTTTTCTCTTTATCATGTTTACCCTCCGAAATATTCTGGCTCCATCTGTTCAATCTATCCATCTCATTTTGTGGAAAACCTGCCTGATCTTGTTCTCTTATCAAACAATTAACCAAAAATCGCATGATTAAACCTTTGTTCTCAACTTTCTGACGTGACATGGCTTCACCAACACTCTCCGGTCTTTCTCCTGTTCTAATAAAATGATACAATTTGTCTAGATGGTCTGGCATTTCTGGTAGTAATTGCAAATAATCTGTAACACGTCTTAAACGTAGTGACGCTAACAACATGGGTCCTGTCGTACCAGGCACTGTGTCATATCTGCAATCTGTAAGCTGTTCTCTAAGCTGTTCTGCTGGTGCACCTCTAGGTGTCCGTGCCATTGCGAATTCTCTCATTGTCACTCGGTGTAACGGTGGTGGGGTTTGATAACCTCCTGTAGCACCTCCTGAGGCGGGGGCTTGAGCATAACCTGGCTGTAGGGTCGGTACCTGCTGTAACTGGGTTGGAACCTGAACCGTGCCAGTCCCAAAAGGATTAAGTGGATGTAGTTGTTGAATACCAGGGGGAACAACAGGTAAGGGTGCAGGAAGCGGACCGGGAGGGGTCTGCTGTTGCGGACCTGGGGGCTGATGATCATGGGGTAGGTTAACGTCAGCAGGTGGTACACGGGCAGGTACATTGGTATATGCGGGAGCTACATCGTCTAAATAGGAAGAAAGGAAAATGTCTGCTGCGGTCTTATGACGTAATTTAGTCGGAACCAATGGAGGGGGCAGATATTTCGGTGTTTCCAGGGTCGTCTTGGGCAGGCCCTCGGCCAGGACTGGATACAATCCTGTCAAAATGGCATTACTCTGTCTGTCGTGTTGTTCCATTCTAACTCGTTCTCCTTCTTCTAGTAGTTCTTTTTCTTTGGCTTTTTCAGAGTCCTCTCTACTTTTCTCTGCTTTTCTGAGTGCTTTCTCTGTCCGTCTGTGTGCTTCTTTACGCCATAATTCAATGGCATCTTTCTGTGACTGTCTGGCTTTCTTTTTCCACAACACTTCCTCTACTCTCATGATGCACTCTGCATCCCATGTCCCGGTAACGGGCCATCTCTGATTCTCTGCTAAGTCTTTAGTGTAATCCACCCACAAGTCGAGATATAATATGGCATCTAAGCTGTGCTTGTGGTACATAAAATATCCGGGAGTGTCCCTGGGTGGGATGGGAACAGCTTCCTCAAGTATCCCTTTCCTAGTTCCTATCTGTCTCAGTTTAGAGAATAGAGGCATCGCTACCTCGATCTAGACACTATACACAATAAACACAGATTGATTTAACACAGTAAAAATGCGAACAATCGCTCATACCACGAAATTAAAACACATTGAGACATTTTGAAACGAACAACAATAACTATATAATTCAATACTAGATGCACTGCTAAACAGTACAGATACACTGCTAAAACAGTGCAGACCGGGTCTGCGTACCCAAACCCGTCTTGACCGGACACAAATTAATGCACCCGTCTAGATGCGTCCCCAGCAACGGTACTCACCGGGAAGCACGGAACTGAAGGCCTCGGAAACTCGACTGGACTGACGTCACTGCTTCTGCCGCGCACTACGCATGCGCCTCGACACTACTGGTGGGCCTCTCGATACCTCGGACACTGCTCTCTCTCGGCTGGGCTCTGGTCGGGATCCTCCGCACTCCTCACCGCCTCGTCTGGATGTCGGCCGCTGTCTCCGTCGCCTCCGTAGGCCTGAGGGAGATACAGGAAATCCTGCAGATGCGCATGGGGTCTGTCACAGCTGTAGTCGGGGGCAGAGCCTGCGACGCATCGCCGGCGCGTGGGGTGGGGGAGGGGTCCCTATTCGGGCGCCAAATTATGTGGTAAATATTTTACCGTATACTCTTTTTGCCATATAACTTACATAAGAATAGCTCAATCAAATGAGAGGCAGAGTCCGGGGTGTCTGAGTCTTAAGGGCTTTAATCATAAATGACTAAATGACTCGAGTCAATGGAGATCTGAAAGAAACACGTTAGTGTTAGATTCCTTACCTTAGAATATCCCCAGGCGTCAGTCTGGATCCGGAAACTTTTGCGTAGCAGTACCCCTGCGCGTCGGTAGGCGTCGTCTGCAGGCGTCCCCTGCGGCTCCGCGTCCGTCGTCGGCGTCGTGCGCCGTGATGACGTCGCTGGAGTATATAGACGCCGCCTCCGCGCGCTGACGTCAGTTCTTCTTTTTTCCGCGCCAGTGGACGCAGATCTGAGAGCAGTACTCCGGTCTTTTGACCAAGTTTTTCGAATTGGTATTTCACTCTTTGTGCCTGATAGGATGCCTGGGTTCAAGCACTGTGATGACTGTGAGCGCACAATGTCGGTCAGAGACCATCACCGCCTCTGTCTCCGGTGTCTGGGCCCCGACCACGACGTGGACTCCTGCGTCGACTGCCGGGCCCTCACCAACAAGGCTAGGCGGGAGCGGTCCCGCAAGCTACTGGAGCTCCGGGTGTCGGTCCCCCGTCGGGACCGGGAGCGGTCCCGGTCCGGCCGGAGGTCGAGAGAGCGTTCGAGGGAGCGGTTGCGGAGCCGCGTCGAGCGTTCCGGAAGTCGACACCACTCGTCGGGCTCATCAGGTAGGAAGCACAAGAAGTCGGGGCGTCGTCATCGTACCCCCGACTCCCCCGCGATGCGGCCGGGGGCTCGGGTGACCCCAACCCCGCGGCTCCGCGAGAGTCACCGGCGTGGCCTGCCTCATACCCTCCGGTCCCTGGGCACGGCACGACGCCTGAGGAGATCGAGGCGTTCCTCATGGCCATGAGGGCGCTCGGTTCTCCGACGGGGCCTACGGCGCCTTCGGGCCCAGTGCCACCGTCTGGGGGCCCTAGCGGTTCGGGTGTCCCTGCCTCGGCGCCGTCGGGTGCTCCGGCCCCGGCGCCGCCGACGGCTCCGACCCCGGCGATGCAAGGGCCTTCGGGATCGGCGCCGGCTGGTCTTCCGGCTTCTCCGGCGCCGTTACCATCGGGGTTACCCCCGACGCCGTCCCCGCGCGGCGCCGGTTCTCCGGTGCCGGCTCCGGCCGGCAACCGGGCTCCTACGCCGGCTCCGGGCGGCGCCGTCCCCTTACCTTCCCCGACGCCGGACGCGGAGTCGGACCGGCGTCGCTCGACGCCGGGCTCGTCGCCGGTGGGGCCCATGAACCCCGAGGAGCCGGTCTACATCATTGACTCCGAATACGGAGAGGATGAAGAGTTCGGTGAAGGTTGGGAGGGGTCCGAGGACCCTCTGTCACGCGAGTGCCAGTATGACCCGGACTGGACAGGTGACTTGGGGGATGCCAGTGGTCTGGACGACTCTCCTAACCCTGGTTTGATCTCTCCTCCATCCGTGGCATCGGTGGAGGGAGCTGCATATTCAGTGGTGCTGATGAGGGCTGCCAAGGCCTTACACCTTGAGCTCCCCGTCGCGGCCGTGAGGCCTAACATCCTCACTGAGGTCTTCAAGCCGAAGTCATGCCCACTGGAGCCACTGCTGCCGTTTAATGAAGCCTTGTCAGACGTTCTGTTGGGCACGTGGTCCAGGCCCGCTTCAGGTGCGCCTGTTGATCGGAACGTGGCCAGGCGCCACCGTCCTTGTCCGGACGACCCCAAGTTCCTGTCTACCCACCCCACTCCTGAGAGTCTGGTGATCCAGGCCTCGACCTCCCAGTCCGCATTCCCGTCGGCCCCGCCCGACCGGGAATCCAAGAGGTATGACCAGTTTGGCAAGAAGGTCTTCTCGTCCATTAGTTTGGGCCTGCGGTCTTGCAACACCGCTTGCCTCTTGGGCCGCTACACCCACTCTGTGTGGGATACGGTCGCGGAACTGCTGCCAGAATGCCCCATGGAGGTGCGGGCAAAACTCGGTCAGGCTGTGGCTGAGGGCCGAGATGCAGCTAAATATTCGATACGGTGTGGTCTTGATACGACCGACTCGCTGGGCAGAGCTATGTCAACGACGGTGGCGATTCGTCGCCACGCCTGGCTGAGATCCGCCAACTTTTCGGCAGATGTCCAGAATACGTTGATGGACATGCCGTTCGATGGCTGTCACCTGTTCGGTGATAAGGCGGACCACGCGCTGGAACCCTTCAAGGACTCCAGGGTCACGGCCAAGTCCTTGGGTCTCTCGACCCAGCGTCAGCAACCGGGTTCGTTTCGTCCCTTTCGTGGCCAAGGAAGGGGCGCCCCCACACGTGCTGTCAGCCACGCGCCGCAACAATCCTTTCAACGCGGTGGCGGCCGTGGAAACCGCCGTGGTGGCGGTCGGGGACAACGGCGGGGTCAGACCACACCTCCCCCCGCAGCATCTGCCTCAAAATCCTCCTAGTCCGTGCTTTCGGCCCCATGTGACGCCAGTGGGTGGCAGGGTTCGCCATCACCACCCTCACTGGCGCACGATCACTTCGGACAGGTGGGTGCTGCAAATCGTCCGAAGGGGCTACTCCCTCCCCTTCGAGACCACTCCTCCAGCCATGCCACCGCAGAACCACCGTGTGTCGGGGGACCACTTGACACTTCTGCAGGAGGAAGTTACGGCCCTCTTGGCCAAGGGGGCCATCGAGCGCGTTCCTGGGCCAGAAGTAGGGCGTGGTTGCTATTCCCACTACTTTCTGGTACCCAAGAAGGACAAGGGGGGCCTACGTCCTATCTTGGATCTAAGGAACGTCAACGGCTTCCTCCGGAAGGAGAAGTTCAAGATGTTGACGTTAGCTCAGGTCTTGGCTGCTCTAGACCCACAAGACTGGATGGTAGCGTTGGACTTGCAGGATGCCTATTTTCACATCCCCGTCCTGCCGGCCCACCGGCGTTACCTGCGGTTCACGGTAGGCCAGGAGCACTTTCAGTTTATCGTGCTTCCCTTCGGCCTTACCAGCGCCCCACGGGTGTTCACAAAGGTGATGGCGGTGGTCGCAGCCCATCTGCGCAGGTTGGGGGTTTCAGTCTTCCCCTACCTAGACGACTGGTTGTTGAAGGCGGGCTCGCCCCAGACAGTCGTCCACCACCTTCAGATGACGGCAGACCTCTTGCACGACCTGGGGTTCTCCATCAATGTGCCAAAATCACACCTGTGTCCCTCTCAAAAGCTCCTTTTCATCGGAGCGGTTCTGGACTCGGCGCAGTTTCGGGTTTATCCTCCGGAACGGCGGGTCCGGGATATTCAGGCTTTGATTCCCATCTTTCAGCCGCTATCCCGGGTTTCGGTCAGGTTGACGCTGCGGCTGCTGGGACTGATGGCTTCCTGCATCCTTCTGGTGCATCACGCCCGGTGGCGGATGTGGGCTCTGCAGTGGGACCTGAAGTTTCAGTGGGCCCAGCATCAGGGCAACTTGTCCGAACCCGTCTTGATCTCGGAGGGCACTGCGAGACAACTGCAGTGGTGGCTTACGGACCGCGATTGGGTCAGAGGCAGATCCCTCTCTCTTCCCCAACCGGAGCACGTCGTCGTGACTGACGCGTCCCTCCAGGGCTGGGGTGGCCACTTGGGAGAGGCAGAGATCAGAGGCATCTGGTCTCCGGCGGAGTCCCGGCTCCACATCAACCTGTTGGAGCTGCGGGCGATTCGTCTAGCACTGAAGGCATTCCTCCCCTTTGTCAACGGGAGTGTGGTGCAGGTGTTCACCGACAACACCACCGCCATGTGGTACTGCAACAAACAGGGCGGAGTGGGGTCGTGGACCCTTTGCCAGGAGGCTCTGCGCCTCTGGCAATGGCTGGAACGTCAGGGCGTGACTCTGACGGTTCAACACCTGGCAGGTTCCCTGAACGCCAGGGCGGACGAACTCAGCCGTCAGTGCTCGATGGATCACGAATGGCGTCTGAACTCGGACGTGGCGCAAGGTCTCTTTCTGCGATGGGGAGAGCCTTGGTTAGATCTATTCGCCACAGAAGAGAACGCGCAATGTCATCAGTTCTGCGCGTTGGAGTTTCCAAGACGGCACTCGCACGGCGACGCCTTTCGGCGCGAGTGGAGTTGCGGTCTGTTATACGCCTTTCCGCCTATACCACTTCTGCCCAGAGTGCTGAAGAAGATCAGGCGCGACCGGGCCCAAGTCATGCTTGTGGCCCCGGACTGGGCTCGAAGGTACTGGTATCCCGAGCTACTCAGCATGTCAGTCGGTCCCCCGATCTGCCTGCCCCTTCAGGAGGACCTTCTGTCGCAGCAGCAGGGGACGGTTCTCCACCCGAACCTGTCTAGTCTCCACCTCCATGCTTGGAGATTGAGCGGCGGCAGTTGAGGCCATTTGACTTGCCTCCTGAAGTCTGTGATGTAATTCTGTCAGCCAGGCGTCCCTCTACAAAGTCGGTATACGCCTGTCGGTGGAACAGATTTGTGGCATGGTGCACAGCAAAGGCTGTGGATCCACTCTCTGCCCCTCTTTCCGAGGTTCTTCTGTTTCTTCTCTCTCTTGCACAGCAGGGCTCTGCTCTGGGCACTATCAAGGGCTACCTTTCTGCCCTTTCAGCCTTTTTGAGGCTTCCTGATCAGCCTTCTTTGTTCAAATCCCCGATTGTAACTCGATTCTTGAAGGGCATCACTCACATGTTTCCACCTGTTCCGTTTGTGATGCCTCAGTGGGATTTGAACCTGGTTCTGACCTTTCTGATGTGTGCTCCCTTTGAGCCCCTTCATTCTTGCCCTCTCCGTCTCCTGACTTTAAAGACGGCTTTCCTGGTTGCCATCACCTCTGCCAGGAGGGTGAGTGAGCTCCAGGCTCTTTCTGTCAAACCTCCTTTCTTGTCCATTCATCCTGACAAGGTGGTTCTGAGAACTAGACCTTCTTTCCTGCCCAAGGTTGTTTCGGCCTTTCACATCGGGCAGTCCATCCCCCTCCCTTCCTTCTTCCCGCCTCCGCATCCTTCAAAGGATGAAGAGCGGCTCCATCGTCTGGACCCAAAACGTGCGCTTTCGTTTTATATGGATCGCACACGCCAGTTCCGGGTGGATGACCAACTGTTTGTTGGCTACGTGGGTGCGAAGAAGGGACGGGCGGTCCATAAACGGACCATCTCTCGATGGGTCGTTCTCTGCATCAAAGCGTGCTACTCTTTGGCTCGAAAGGAGCCTCCTGTTGGGCTAAGGGCCCATTCCACTCGGGCCACGGCGGCTACTACTGCCTTGGGCCGGTGAGTCCCTTTGCAGGACATTTGCCAGGCGGCTACGTGGGCCTCGCTGCACACTTTCGCGAGGCACTACTGCCTGGACAGTCAAGTCCGGAGGGATGGCTTCTTTGGCCGTTCTGTCCTCCAGGACTTTCTGGTGTAGGAATGTATTGGTTCGCAGACCCACCACCGGGGTTGGTATTGCTGGGGTATCTATTCTAAGGTAAGGAATCTAACACTAACGTGTTTCTTTCAGATGAACAAGTTACTTACCTTCGGTAACGATATATCTGTAAGAAACATTAGTTAGTGTTAGATTCCTTACCGAACCCACCCATCCTCCCCGTTCTGCGAACTGATACCTAGGGTTAAGGACATCCCTTTCAGGGCCCTAGTTTTACATGGCACCAGTGTTGGTTCTCTCATGGCTCTGCGTCTCCTGGCGCGGAAAAGCTGTGTACAAAGAACTGACGTCAGCGCGCGGAGGCGGCGTCTATATACTCCAGCGACGTCATCACGGCGCACGACGCCGACGACGGACGCGGAGCCGCAGGGGACGCCTGCAGACGACGCCTACCGACGCGCAGGGGTACTGCTACGCAAAAGTTTCCGGATCCAGACTGACGCCTGGGGATATTCTAAGGTAAGGAATCTAACACTAACTAATGTTTTTTACAGATATATCGTTACCGAAGGTAAGTAACTTGTTCATCTCGTCCATCAATACAAGGGTTCGGGGATGCAATGATGGCAGGAAAAGATGTCAACGATTTATTCACAGTACATGACATATATAGTAAAATGACACAATAGCATTGAATACAGTAGGCGTGACAAGTGAAATGTATATGATAAGAACACATGTGCGTAGGCAAAAAGGCGTGAACATGGGTGTGCACAGAGGCGTGAACTAAAAACGTCACAGAAAAGTGTCATAAGTGGGTGGATGCTTAGGGAATTCTTGCAGAGTCAGCTAAAACCTAAGGCCTGGATGCGCGCGCAGCTAATATGACGTATGATTGACGTGCAACGGGAGGAAGCTAAGAGTCTGACCTTTAACATTAGTAGAAGAGACAGTAGTCTGGCAAGTCAGATCGACCTGTCCCTAAACATATCTGATATCTAGTATTTGGAGGATGTTTAATCTAGAGGAAAAGGTCTCTTGGGCAGAGGCTACTCTATACTGAATGTTAGTGCGTGCATAGGTGTCTACGTGCGGATGCTCAGAGCCAGGGGCCTACCATGGTAACGGGAACTGTAAATTACTTGCACGAAGACAGGGAGACTTGCTCTTTGCTCTGCAGCCGGGGATATGTTTTCGTATTTCACTAGAGAGGAATGTGTTTTCGAGGAGCTGAGCTGGCTACGCTGATAACTTGAAGGCAAAATACTGTTTTTGGCAAGCAGACCAGGCCGAGCCGGCCACCGCTCGGTTGGCAGGAAGTAAGGCAGAGGTCAGGGATGCGTCTCCATGCTGCAGCTTTCAGAGGCAGAGGCAGAAGTGGCTTGAAGACAGAAATCAGGGCCTAGCTCGGCAGAGCCAGGGAAACGTGAAAGTGCACCACATAAAGACGGTGGCACGGTATACTTAGGAACTGAATTATCGATCCATTCATGGTGGATCTGATAGAGGACATGTTAACGTTAGACGCAAATGTATTTGCGTCTTCAGATTCGGTTGTGGAGGGGAATTACATGTACTTGAAGTGTGTACATGGAGCCGTTGAGGTCTACGTTAGGGGACACAATTGACCATAAAAATTCCAATTACCTCAGTTGCTTGTCAGAGAAATGAAGCACATTGGTGCACTTTGTAAGTGGTGTTCTCTTCTGCCAGTACAGCATTATGGTCTCTGAATGCTTTGTGTTAGGGAGATACACTCATGCATCTTGAGATACAGCGAGCGAGATCTTGCACACAGTATTCTGAAATGCCTTTGCACATATAGTTCACGATGGCCAAGGATGCACTCTAGTACATTTTACGGGTCAGCCTGAACACCCTAAACTGTGCTTTGGAGCGGCTTAAGGATAGCTGTGCTGCGGCTTGCTCCTTGCACTTACTATCCCGCCCGCCAGTTCTACCAGTAACACTAGTTCAGAGGTTATTTTTGGGACCTGGCTGTCTACCAGAGGCATCTATCTCAACCTGCCCAGCAGCCTGTAAACCACTTTTATGGCTCCAGGGAATATGGCACCAGCAAGACCAATGCTCTTTTTCCTCTTTACCCACCACTCCTGCTACCAAGCCACTTTGATTTCACCTTCAGGAGTCATCAGCAGCGAGTAGGTTGCATGATAGACTTTTACCTGCTCAGCTGGCATGCTGTTACAGTGGATCAGCTAGTCCTGCAGGTTGTCATGATTACACAATTTTTTTGTGTCAATCCTCCCTTCAGTTCCTCTTATTTTGCTTAAACCTCAGCTGAGCACACCTCTATCCTTGCCAAAGACATTCGGTCATGGCTAACAAAATGTTTTTCTGATAGATAAATCTGCCAGTGGATTCCTCACCTTGTGAATATCCCCTTGCGTCAGCAACATTCGGAAATTCTTTTTGTAGCTTCGCGCCGACGTCATAGAGGCACGCGCGACTCCGCTGACGTCAACGACACCAAAATAGGCCCACGCCGGCTTGATGACATCAGTTCCCTTTTTTCCGCGTAGTCGACTCTAACGGTTTTCAAGGGATCGTCTGTAGCTGTTACAGTAACTTTGTTACTATGTGATTTTTCTCTGTGTCTTCTGTCGAGATGTCGTCGAAGAAGACCAGATTTAAGGCTTGCGGTGAATGTGGCAAGACAATGTCAATCACTGACCCGCATGAGTGCTGCGTCTGGTGTCTGAGCTCCGACCATGATGTAGAGGAGTGCCAATCTTGCAAGAAAATGACACCAAAAGCCCTTCAAAAGAGTGAGACGAAGCTCCTTGTTGCAAAATTAAAAAGTAGGAAGGAGAAGACTGCTTCGAAGTCGCGAACTCGGCGTTTGAGGTCGAGATTTCGTTTGAGGTCGCGATCGGAGTCGTCTTCTGCTCATGCTTCGAGGTCCTCGAGGAAGAAACACAAGTCCAGCTAGTCCTGCAGGTTGTCCATCATGATTACACAATTTTTTTTTGTCTATCCTCCCTTCAGTTCCTACTATTTTTGCTTAAACCTCAGCTGAGCACACCTCTATCCTTGCCAAAGACATTCGGTCATGGCTAACAAAATGTTTAATGGGTAGAGTCCCCAAAAAGGTGAGGGGTAAGGGTGCTATTCGTTATACTTCTTGGTACCAAAGACGACAGGTTCAAGGTCAATTTCTAAATCTTTGGTCCTTGAGCATCTTCTTTCGGAAGGACAAATTCATGATGCTGACTCTGACCCAGATTTTCTCTGCCCTAGGTCCTTAGGCAAGTGGAGGGTGTTCTTGAGCACGCAGTGTAAGTAATATCTGATAGAGACATCTAGCCGCGGATTCCTTAACTTAGAATATCCCCAGGCATCAGACTGGATCCGGAATTTTTTTTGCAGCAGCAGCACCTCTGCGCGCCGGGGTATGGCACCACACGACCCCGCTGTGACGTCGTCCACGTATGTGACGTCAGCGAGGTCATATAAGTCCCTCCAGGCACACTGACGTCAGATCCGGAGTGAGCGGTTCCTCTGGTCTCCGCTTCTTGCGGGATCCCCAATGGACTTGCCGGTGGGTTCGCCTCCGGCGCCCTTGCCCCCCAGGGACATCGGAGATCTGGTGTCGTCAGGGCGCGGCCCGGCTGGGTCCCCCTCTACGACCCACGACACCAGTGCCATGCCGCATAGTCCTGCGGGGCTCCCTGTGGCATCGCAGGAGGTTGCCGGTGCTCAGAGCCTTGCTTTGAGCTCTTCCGGGCAAGCGGCCGCTTCTCCAGAGCCGGGGTCGGCGCTGTTCCGGTGCTGTAGACCCTCCTCCCCGGCTCCGTCTCCGCTTCTTTCTCTGGAGTCAGAGCCTGTTGAGGCAGAGTCGGCGCCGGTGCGACGCCGGAGGCTTGCCTCCCCGGCTCCGTCTCCTTCTTCGGAAGGGGAGCTTGTCGTGGTTTTGACGCTGTACGGGGCCGGCTCGATGCCGGATGGAGTCGAGTCAGCGCCTGTCGAGGCACGATTGGCGCCCACGGACGCCGTTTCGGCACTGCGTCGACGCCAGGTGGCTAGCTCTTCTCCGGAGGCCTCTGGAGAGAGTTTGGTGTCGCCCTCACGCTCTGCGATGCGGGATGTATTCTTGCCTGTGCCACCCTTAGAATTTATGGAGCCTCCTCAAGAGCCTCCAGACCTGACAGACTCTTCGCCCACTCAAGATCCCCATCAGGATCCTCATTCTTCAATGGGGCATTGGTCGCACCCTCAGTGTCTTGGGAGGGTAAGCTTACAGCCCTCCCTACTGATGAGCTGTTTTCCCCTTTACGGAGGGCTACCAAAGCTAGTGTGGCTTTTCTGAGAATGGTCTCCTTGGCCACTCGCATTTTGAACATGTAACCCCCTTCAGTCCCCTTGTCTGTGGACCCTCTACTAGAGGTCCTTCACTGTGGGTCTGGAAATGTGGAGCTTCTTCTGCCCTTTGAAGCTTCCCTTTATGATGCCCTTTTGGGTACCTGGGTTCGGCCTGCTTCAGGTGATCCGGTAGCTCGCTCAGTTTTGCACCGCCACCGTCCTGCTCCACATGATCCTGTTTGCCTTTTTGTGCACCCTGATGTGCAGGGGTTTGTTTTGCAAACAGCCTTCCCTTCCCTGACTCGACTGATGCTTCCTCCCTCCCGGGAGTCCAGATGGCTTGAGTCATGGGGTCAGAACATCTTTGCCTCCACTAGTGCTGCCCTACGGTCCTTAAATACAGTGTGTGTTTTGGCTCGGGCTACCTCAGCCCTGTGATACTCTGCAGAATTCACTATCCACTCAGCTTTGGATACTGCAAATTCTTTAGGTCGGGCTATGGCTGGTACTGTTGCCTTAAGGCGTGATGCTTGGTTGAGAGATAGCGTCTTCCCTGAGTATATATGGGAGCGACTGGTTGATTTACCCTTTGCCTAGAGCCCTCGAGGGCCCTGGAGACTTTCTTTAGATGCGTTCTGTGTTTTACATGGGCAGTGAGCCTTGAGTCTTGTTTTCATATGGTCAAGGGTGATTACCCTTTTATTGGCATCCCTTGGATGCATTATGCTTTCAGCGGACAGTTGGCCTGCTGTGGCAGTATTCCACAGGTTACTGTGTCTGGTCTGCTGACTATGGTTTGCCCTAAGAGGGGTTCCCCGTTGTTTGGTGTGTGCATACTCCATGTGGGGTACTTGTATGCTATTATATAGCTCTGCTTAACTCACCTGGGCCTTGTTATCCTGTGGGCTCCAGGCGTTTCCTGGTGCTGTTATATTCTGTTTTACAGTGTTAAATTTTTTCTCCTGGCGCCATCTTATGTACACCATGGGTTGTCCTGGGACTCCTTTTTTCCTGTTTCACCTCTTTCAGGGGGTTTCATGGTGCTTCTCCTCTGCTATGCAGTTACCGCCTGTCATTACTGTGCTAGGGGTGCTCCTATATGGCCATGTTGAATGGTCCTGGAGATATATATATATATATATATATATATATATATATATATATATATATATATATATATATATATATATATATACATATATATATACATATATATATATATATATATATATACATATATATATATATATATATACATATATATATATATATATATATATATATATATATATATATATATATCTCCTACTGGCGGTCACCAGTAGGTAGTTACAGTTAGGACCTAGTTTCCATAGGAAATCTGCAACATTCTATTTGGAATAACTTTGGCACCGGTCAATGAATCTTCGCAAAATTCTCCAAGAAAATGGTCTGCTCCGCTCCTTCCCTGTAAGTTTGGAGGTGATTCGTGGAGCGGGGGCCGTGAAAAAAGGGGGTCCCAAAACATGTTTTCCCCATGCAATTTTCCATAGGGACCTTTGAGACCTTCTAGAGCCCGAACTGCTGAACGGAATTACACCAAATTTGGCAGAGAGGTAGAGTTTGGTTTGCAGATGACGCTTTTTGTTAAATGGTGTAAATCTGTGCAGTACTTACTGAGAAAATCAAAAGTAAAATCATAGATATATCTATAGACACAGTACCGTCCGAGGATTATACGCGTACCCTTACGAGCATGAGCTGAATGCTAATTGGCTGTCAACTGTTTGTCAACACTCCAAACCAGGAAGTGTTGGCAGCCATCTTGTGTCTCGATAGAACCGAGGCACAAGAAAACTGAAAAAGAAGTGCGCAAAAGACGCAAAGGGGGTAGGGTAGAAACACTGTGACCCCCTAGGCCTGCTCAGGGGTTCCACAAGGACCCCCAAGGCAATTTGAAAAAAAAAAAATTTAAATCGCCGAATTATGAGTTGTGCATCCAGTGCATGCACAACAGGGGTGCACACTGAGCTGGGTGCGCAAGTTGCTCTTTTTCCGTTAAAAAATAGCCTCTGAAAGAAGTTTCTAATATTATTTGGGATCGTATCCCCAGGGTCTTATAAAAAATGTTGGGGACCGTGAGGGGAGCCACTATGCCCCCACGGTCCGGCCGGCTTCCTGCGTTCTTCGGGAGTCGGTATTGCTTTTACACATGGAGAGATGCTAACTTGCATGTGGAAATGCAATCTTGTTTGGATTTTGAAAGTGAGAACAGATGTCAATGCTATGTCTTTCAAAAATGCAAACTAAGTTTGCTTCCTGAGAAAATCAAAAGTAAAGTCAGATATATCTATGAAGGAAGTACCGTCCAAGGATTATACGTGTTCGCTTAGGAGCCATTAATTGGCTGTCAACTGTTTGTCAACACTCCCAACCAAGAAGTGTTGGCAGCCATCTTGTGTGTCAGTAGAATCGAGGCACAAAAAAACTGAAAAAGAAGGGCGCAAAAGACGCAACGGTGGCAGGGTAGAAACACTCTGACCCCTATGCGTGCTCAGGGGGTCCCACAAGAACCCCCAAGGCCCAAAATATATATATATATATATTTTTTTAAATCGTGAGATTATGAGTCTTGCATCCAGGGCGTGCACAATAGTGGTCCGCACTGAGCTGGGTGCACAACTTTGACTTTTTCCGTAAAAAAATAGCCCCTATCAGGAGTTTGTAATATTCCTGGGGATCGTATCCTCTGAGTCTTATAAAAAATGTCCGGGACCGTGAGGGGAGCTGCTATGCCCCCAGTGTCTGGCCGGCTAACCACGTTCTTCGGGAGCCAGCATTGCTTTTACACATGGGGAGATGCTAACTTGCATGTGGAAATGCAATCTTGTTTGGATTTTGAAAGTGAGAACAGATTTCACTGCTCTGTCTTTCAAAATGCAAACTAAGTTTGCTATGGGGGGGGTGGGGAGCTGGAAGACTTCCGCCTTCTCATAGCAAACAGCAGTGTTCCGGGGGTAGGCACCCCGGGACACTGCAGGAACCGGTTCTGGGTGTGGCGGTCTCCAGGGTTCTCGAGGGCACCAGGCAGAGGGCCACGCAGCAGCCCCCCTCCCACAATACACAAATCTCCAGGGGGTAGTTGTTCCCGGGGTTTAAGGGGCGTCATTGAGGCCCACACACTTTTAATTTTGTATGGGGGTCTTGGACGTGAAAGTGGCGCAAGGGGGTTGTAAATCTGGTACACAGTGTTTTGTTTTAGTTTGCTTGCCTTTCTGTCTTGTAGAGGATCCAGGGTAAATATAACGGTTTTTGTACAGCCAGTACCTTTCAACCCTACCTCCAAACGGTTTTCTGCCTGTTACCATAGTACTTAAATTATAAATATTATTTTTATTGGGGACCGCTACCCTCCCCCAAAAAAAAGACGTATACATTTTTTTAATGAACTTTTATTTAAACAATCAATAACTGGAAACGTTACTTAAAGATAACAATACAATAAAGAACTAGAAACATAACTTTAATAAAACAATATAATAAACAAAATGTCCTGTGGACTCCAATAGACGTATGGTAGGTAATCTGCAAAATAAAAAAGAAAATTAGTGTTTAAAATTAGATCGATTTGACTAAATGAGGTCAAAATTACAAGTCAAGGTAACACTAGGATTTTATGTGTGCAGTGTGCCTGGTACATTTCACTTGTGTTATAGGCCCGCGTTGAAGCAGTGTCTGTATGGAAGTGCCTTTTGCGTCAGATTTATATTACAGATCAACAGGTCTTTAAAATGATTCAGAGATGAGGCATAATTAGGTGAGAGATCAAGTCATTATGCAGGACAATATTCTTTAGGGCTTATTTACAAGAGTCTTGCGCCACTTTTGTGTTACTATTTTCATGTTGAAAGTGATGCAAAATTGGCGCAAGGGGCTTGTAAATAAGCTCTTTTATTTGTAATGCATTTAATCAGAGGTATTGTATATCTAGGCCGCTCTGCTCACCTTTTGTAAACACTCTGGCCAGCTGAAATCACAACTTCAGCTTTGGTTCAACACGCCAGAGTAGACAGCAGCGTCCATAACTTTAAAGAGGAAGAGAAATGATGTGAGAGAGAGTGAGAAAGAGAAAGAGAGAAAAAACGACATTAAAACGTGAGAGAGAGAAAGTTATGAATGGAGCTGTTAATATTGGAGAAAATATTCGTAGCTCACCTTTTGCCTCTGTTGTGTGTCTAAGCACGTGCTGGTTCATAGTGCACACTCCAGTTTAGTGATCTGAAAGATAGAATGTAGACTTTGTAATAGCATAGTACATACAACTGCACACGTATATTTTCGCTTTATTTATTTGTATACTCAGGATAATGTATTTTTTTAACTTCCACTGTAAAGAGGTGTTTGTGCGCTGTTTTTCTTCCAAAGTAGTATATTTCATACACTCCAACTGCATAGCGGTGAGTTTTCGATATTGCAGGGCAGATTTACAAGCTCCCTGTGCCACCAGTATGTCACTTTTTGTGACGTACTGGTGGCGCAGGGGACTCCTCTATATTTACGGGAGGAAAAGCCACCCTGTGTGACTTTTCCTCTCCTTGTAAATATGGCTCCTTCACACGCAGCACTTTGTGGAACAAGACACATTGTCCAGATTTACGAGAAATCGGAAATCTGGAGATGCGTCTGAATGCTACGTCACCCTAGAAGTGGCGTAGCAAGGCGCAACGAGGACAAATGTTTTCATTTCTTGTTTTTTTTCCTATTTCAATGCGTGCTGCATTCTACGCACTCATTGAAAGAGGAAAAAAGCCTTCATGTTTATGTTTACAGATTTGTAAAGCACATGGCTGCCCGTGAGCGTCCCAGCGCTAGTGATAGAGCAAATGAGGATAAAGGGGGAGATAGTTAAGGGAACAGCCACGTCTTCAGCAGTTTACGAAATGAAAGAAGATTGGGCTGAGCCCGAATGTCTAAAGGCAGTAAGTTCCACAATTTGGAGGCGTTATATGAAAAAAGACGGCCTCCAGATCGAGCCCTCTGAATCCTAGGTATTGACGTTAGGTGAAGGTGTGTGGACCGGAGAGTTCTATTAGTTTTATAGGGTGTGACAAGATCCTTTAGAATGGGAGGGGCCTTACCATGCAGAATTTTGTGGGTTGGGCAGAGGGCCTTGAAGTGCACCCTTTCCAATATGGGCAGCCAATCAAGTGATTTGAGGGCTGGTTTGGCTGAGCAACGGTTGTGTGTGCCTGTAAGAAGACGGGCAGCAGTATTTTGCACAACTTGAAGCTTTGCCATCACTTGTTGGGGGCCCAAGATATAGGGCATTGCCGTAATCTAAACGGGACAGTATAAGCCCTTGAATCAGCAACTTTTGGGATTGAGCGGGAAGTAGGGGTAGAATTTTTCGAGAGGTGCGTAAAAGGCCGTTTTTCTGGTTCTGGCGGTTTTTCTGGCTTGGGTGGTAAGTGTAAGGCCTTCATCCAGCCAGATCCCCAGGCTTTTAATTTCAGACTTTGGAATTGGGGGTGGACCCATGCAAGGAGGCCACAAGGTCTCCGGGTAAAAGTGTGATTGTTTGCCCAGGACGAGGATCTCCGTCTTGTCGCTGTTTAGCTTAAGATAGTTTAGATATATTAGTGATTGTTTTTGTGCAGGAAGGTGCCGGCGCATGGCAACTGTTTGTGCGCCAGCGGAGGGGAGAGCACAGGACTGCCACATATTCTTGTAAATATGTTGCATTCCTACGCTCTGAAAGTGCCGTACCGTGGTGCAGCCAAAGGGCTTACGGTGCCATGCTGCAGCACTTTCTTTTAGACCTGCCCCTGCGTACCTAGACTGTTGCATCTCATTGATTCACAGAGTCTGCAGGTGAGTGTTTTTCTTGAAAAGTCAGAGGCTGATTTACAAGCTCCTTGCGCTACTTTTCCAATGTTAAAAGTGACACAAAAGTGGCGCAAGAAGCTTGTAGATCTGTTCGTCAGACTGTTGTAACCTATCTTTTCTCACTGCTCGGAGGTAATTGTATATTTCTACGTAGTGAATGTGCTGGACACTACCCACTCTCTCCTTTCACAGATAACTTGTTATTGTTTCGGAAACAAGCTTCTTTGCTCACTTAGTGCCATTGGCGTGATTCAATGAGGGTGCACTACGTGTCGAAGCAGGCTTCACTGTGGCCAACAGAGTTCACTACTTGTAATTAGGTAAGGTTGTGCATGGCAGAGTGGAGAGCAGTGACCATAACTTTAAAAGAGAAAGAGAAACGATGTTAGAGAAAGTGAGAAAGAGAAAGGGAGAAAAAACGACATTAAAACGTGGGAGAGAGAAAGTTATAGATGGAACAGTTAATACTGGAGAAAATACTCGTAGCTCGCCTTTTGCCTCCGTTGTGTCCAAGCACGTGGTAGTTCATAGTGGACCCTCCAATTTAATGATCTGAAAGATAGTATAAAGAGTTAGTAATAGTATAGTCCCACTTTGTCCTTTGACTTTTGACTTGTCGTTGTTTCGGAAACAAGCTTCTTTGCTCACCTTGTGCCATTGGCGTGATTCAAAGAGGGTGCACTACGTGTCGAAGCAGCTTTCTCAGAAGTTGTTACGATGGCCATGCATCATCCCAGAATCCTCGAACATTGAGTTTTAGAAGTGTTGGGGGGGGGAGGGGGACGCCAATTTGTGAAACACAACCTGTAAGATAAAAAGGAAGGTAACATTGTGTGTAATTTTTTTATCAAAGGAGAGAGGAAGTGACAGAGTGACTGCAAAGAATATTTGCAGTTCAACTTTCTGTCACCAAAGTGTTTTTCACCACGTGCTGGGACATAAAGCACCCTGAAGCTATATCTAAAAGATAGTAAAAGAAAGATGTTATGATTGGTAATTGTTACTATCCTAATGTGGAGTTGGATAACATCGCCCTTTCACACACGTTCCTTCTCACATTTATAAGAAAAATTTGTATAGTTTCTATTCCAGATGTTTGAGCGATTATAAAAAAACTTTCCTGCTATTGGAAAAAAAAATATGCATGTTATTTGATACACTATATAGGACTGCATTTTTCTAAATCGCTGCGTCGCTTTTTTGTATCCAGTCTGCTACAGCCCTTCGACTCCCTCCGATACATACCCAGGCCTCACTGCTCACCTTTTCATGGATAGGACACCTTCTACATCATGAAGTCCCGCTCTGCCACTAAGAAGTCTCACATATGGTGCTGAGTCTTGATATCTCTATGGCTAACCACATACTCGTGCTCCCATCATCATCATCGCAGGTTCTTCACCCACTCAGTGCTTTGGGTACCACTAACTCAGTGACCAAAGAGGCCATGCACGTGGTAGTGGGCCCCTTTGTTCGGTGGTTTGGGCCTACACGAAACGTGCGAACCACCAGGACGGCCCATCACAGCACTTGCGATGGGAGCAACTCTAAAATGGAGGACAGCATGTACATCCCGTCTTTTTTATAGCTAGGGTCACGTGTGTAGTGACCTATGTGCTGGATGGGTGTGGTGTGGGTGCATACCAGCCATGAGTCAAGTCAAGTCAAGTCAAGTCATAAAATTTATATAGCGCACTACATACCCAGAGGGTTTCAAGGCGCTTGGGGAGGGGAGGGGGATTATTTGTCAAATATCCACGTTTTAAGTTGTTTTCTGAACGCTAGGTGATTCTGGGTGAGGCGAAGGTAAGCGGGGAGTGAGTTCCATGTTTTGGCAGCCAGGTAAGAGAAGGATCTGCCTCCCATGGTGGTTTTGTTGATGCGAGGGACAGTGGCGAAAGCTTGGCTGGAAGAGCGAAGTTGGCGGGAGGGGGTGTAGAAGGACAGTCGAGAGTTGAGGCAATCTGGTCCGATGTCGTAGAGTGATTTGTGTGCGTGGGTAAGCAGTCGGAAAGTAATCCTCTTATTGACGGGTAGCCAGTGGAGGTCTTTAAGGTGGCCAGAGATGTGTTCGTTGCGTGGGATGTCTAATATGAGCCTGGCTGAGGCGTTTTGGATTCGTTGTAGTTTCTTCTGGAGTTTGGCGGTGGTACCTGCGTAGAGGGTGTTTCCGTAGTCCAGTCGGCTCGTGACCAGAGCATGGGTGACTGTTTTCCTTGTTTCGGTGGGGATCCAGCGAAAAGTTTTTCTGAGCATGCGAAGGATGTTGAAGCAGGAAGAGGATACGGCGCTGACTTGTCTGTTCATTGAAAGTGAAGAGTCCAGGATGACGCCAAGGTTCCGTGCGTGGTCTGTCGGGATGGGTGCTTTTCCGAGGGCTTCCGGCCACCAGGAGTCATCCCATGCAGAGGGGGATTTACCTAAGATGAGGACTTCTGTTTTGTCTGAGTTCAGTTTCAGACGGCTTTGTTTCATCCATTCGGCGACTTCTTTCATTCCTTCGTGTAGGTTAGTTTTGGCGGTGCTGGGGTCCTTGGTGAGAGAAAGGATCAGTTGAGTGTCATCCGCGTAAGAGATGATGTTGAGGTTGTGTTGGCGGGCGATGGTCGCGAGGGGGCTCATGTATACGTTGAAGAGGGTAGGGCTGAGTGAGGATCCTTGTGGTACGCCGCAGATGATTTCAGAGGCCTCGGACTTGAATGGTGGGAGGCGGACTCTCTGGGTTCTTCCGGATAGGAACGAGGTGATCCATTCCAGTGCCTTTCCTTGGATTCCGATGTTTCTGAGGCGCTGTAAAAGGGTGCTGTGGCAGACTGTGTCGAAGGCTGCAGAGAGGTCAAGGAGGATGAGGGCGACTGTGTCTCCATTGTCCAGTAGAGTTCGAATGTCGTCTGTTGCTGCGATGAGGGCGGTCTCAGTGCTGTGTTTTGCTCGGAAGCCAGATTGTGATGAGTCGAGGGATTTGTTGGCTTCGAGGAAGGCGGCGAGCTGGTTGTTGACAGCTTTCTCGATGACTTTGGCCGGGAATGGAAGAAGTGAGATGGGGCGGTAGTTTTTGAGTTCGGTGGGGTCTGCTGTTGGTTTTTTCAGAAGGGCGGTGAGTTCGGCGTGTTTCCAGTCTTCTGGGAAGGTAGCGGAGTTGAAGGAGCAGTTGATGACGTCTCGGAGGTGCGGGGCTATGACGGAGTCTGCTTTGTTGAAGATGTGGTGAGGGCATGGGTCTGTGGGGGATCCAGAGTGGATGGAATTCATCAGGCGGATTGTGTCCTCAGTGGTGATTGGGTTCCAGGCGTTAAGGGTGTTAACGGGGGGAAGATAGTCAGCTGATGGTAGGGTGGGTTGGCTTCCGGGTTGGTTGTCAAAGCTGTTGTGGATGTCAGCAATCTTGTTGTGGAAAAAAGAGGCTAGGGAGTCGCAGAGGGTTTGAGAGGGGGTGATGTCGTTGGAGTTGGCTGAGGGGTTGGAAAATTCCTTGACGATGTTGAAAAGTTCCTTGCTGTTGTGGGCGTTGTTGTCGAGTCGATCCTTGAATGTTGTTTTTTTGGCTTTTCGGATCAGTTGGTGGTGAGTACGGATGGCGTTTTTGAAGGCGTCCTTGTTGCTGGTGGATGAGTCTTTTTTCCAGGCCTTTTCAAGGGAGCGGCATAGTTTCTTGGATTTCTTGAGGTCCTCGTTGAACCATGAGGCCTTCTTGATTTTGTGTTGGTGTTTTTTCAGTGGTGCTAAGGTGTCTGCGGTGTTGGATAACCAAAGGGTGAGGTTGGAGGCGGCTTCGTTGGCGTTAGAAGAGAGGGCTGGGGAGGTTTGAAGGAGCGATGAGGAGATCTGTTCCGTGGTGATTTTGTTCCAGTTTCTTTGTAGAGTTGGTTGGAGGTGGATGATGGGTTTCGGCTTGTTGTAGGTGAAGTGGACGCAGCTGTGGTCAGTCCAGAGGAGCTCCGTAGTGTGGTTGAAAGAGACATGGTTGCTAGAGGTGAAGATGGGGTCGAGTGTGTGACCTGCGATGTGGGTGGGGGAAGTGACCAGTTGTTTAAGTCCGAGGTTGGCGAGGTTGTCTAAGAGGGTGGCGGTGTTGCGGTCGTTGATCTTCTCAAGGTGGAAGTTGAGGTCTCCCAGGAGGATGTAGTCTTTGGAGGGGAGCGCGTGTGGGGTGATGAAGTCCGTGATGTCTTCACTGAATTTTGCGCGGGGTCCTGGTGGTCTGTAGAGGAGGGTGCCTCTGAGTGTGGTCTTGGGGTCGATGTGGATCTGGAAGTGAAGGTGTTCGGAGTTGGCGAGGTTGGCGTCAGAGCTGGTTGAGATGCGGATTGATTTCTTGTGGACGATAGCGATGAGGGAGTGTGTGTGCCAATCTGACAACTAGACCTGGAACTAAGAAATCACTACGATGGAAATCTGGGTCATGTAGTGTTGTGTTTTCCTGGTAGCGTAAGCGGAGTGGGCTGTGTGAGAAGTTGGCCTGGTATATGGTGTTCACTATTCTAGTGATCACCTTGCACCAGTCCACACAACCCTTATGGTGATTGTTGTAAAGTCAACCTTATAGACCAGCTATCCTAGAGTTAGCGTGGACAGAACAGTCTTAGGCTAAAAGGACACCACACAGGATATATATATATAAAATATATATGTATTTATTTATTACCACACTCCTCTGAACTCTTTATGAGATCAGAGGCCAAAGCACATAACAAGTTACTTAGAAGAAATACGTTAAGTTGCACAATTTACGGTTAGGCCCCAGGGGCGAAGCAAACTATATATTAAGAAAGTAGTATAAGTACCACGTAACGAGAAAGGGGAAGGCCTAGGGCCTAGGGAATCACTGGGGCTACACTATCTGAACCTTAGGTTAGGAGTAGGAGGCCCACAGGCGGCGCGTGCAGTGTCTTTAAACACACGCGGGAGTCAATACAATGTCAATGGGAACTTAGAAGTTAGATTTAGAAGGATTTAGGACACTTCCGGTTTAGCTAGGAGGAAACATCTAAAGACTTAGACACTTGGATAGTCTAATACCCTTGGGAGCACCGAAATACTAGCGTTACCTCACCCACGGACGGGGGGTGCATAGCTGTGAAGATGTGTTGGGTTTCGTCGTTGAAGCCTATGGAGACCTGAAGAAAGATGCTGCAGGCGACCAGGAGGAAGATGTCCGGTGGATCCAAGGGTGAATCGAGGATGAAGAGGACCTGAAAGCAGAGGGGACAGAGCCTGGGTCACTAGCCAGTGACCGGGTGGAACCAGGAAGGAACCAGACGACGTTGAGGAGCAATCAGGTGGAGTCTTGAGGTTTGTCTTGGCAGCCACGTGGACCAGGAGGCGTCGACGACGACCAGGTGATGGAGACGGGCTGTCCCACAAAGGTTCTCGCAGATGGAGGAGTCGACTCCTGGATTGGAGTCGACAAGCCTTGGCAAAGGCAACCCACGCAGGATACAACAAAGGCTTCTGGTGCAGACCAGCAACGTCTGAGGTGCTTCACCTTTGCAGGGAAGCAAGGGCCAGTCTGGAGCAACCAGACCAGCGAGGTGGTTCAAAAGGATTGTCGTCACAGAGGCTACTAGCCAACGGGCCAGCAACTGGACAACGCGTTGAGCAGAATAAAAGCAGAAGGGCCCCACGCAGAACTCGTGGAGTGTGGGGGGCTGATCTTCGTCGCAGATGGAGCTCGGGATCGGGGCTTCTCAATCCCCAGTACACAGCTTTTTTTTTTTTTTTTTTAATATTTTTATTGATTTTTTCTGCATCGTGCATAACAAACCATAAACAATCAAGGTGTATATTAAAGTCTGTCAATTGCGCTGAATACATTACATCACCATCCTACTCCCGCCATACAATAGGAGTTCCAATTAATGATCGTCCATCATTACCCCTTCCCGTCTCACTCGTCACCTCATTCGTGTCTTGGTCCCGCCCCCCCACTCGCCGGTCAGTAAGGCTTGTCTCCATCTCGCCCCAGATTCTCACGGCGCCTGTCCATCTCCCTGCGACTGGTGGTCTATCTCCCCATCCATACGTTCTCCATTTACCCCACACTTTTTTAGGTTTCGCCTGCCGAAGGCTGCGCTCTGCGCAGCTTTTCGGCGCAGGCGAAATCTATTGTTTACAATATGGGCTTCAGGAACGTCCCCCGGCTCCCATTGGCTAGCTCTATAAATGGAGGCTAGCCATTGGGAGCCGGATCTCTCCGTCAAGGCCGGACCAGATTCGGGGGCGTTCCCGAGAATTTTTCGCTTTTGGCCACGTCATGCGGATGTGGGCGGGGCTTTTTATTTTTGCTTGTCGAGGTTTGTTTGGACCATTTGGCGGCCGACCACCGGCCGAGGAAGTCCAGGTGAGTGCGTTCCTTTCCCGCCCCCCTCCCGCTGTCCGTTCCTTTCCCGCCCCCCTCTCCCGCTGTCCTTTCCTTTCCCGCCCCCCTCCCGCTGTCCGTGTGCCTGCCCGCCGCGTTTCTGCTGCTTGTTTTCACATTTAGTGGCAGCGTGTTGACGGTTCCCTGCCCTCTTCCCTAGCACCTACAGCCTGCACTAACAACTTCGCCCCGTATTATTTCGCACCCCGTGCGTGCACTGTTACAGCTTTCATGACTTATCACCTACAGTTTGCACTAACGTCAACGTCCTGCACTCTCACACCCCGTGAACTGCACGGTTGTAGGTTCCCAGCCGTAACACCTAAAGTCTGCTCTACTAACATCCGCACCCTGCACTCTCACACCCCCGTACCTGCACGGTTGAATGTTCCCTGCTTCAACGCCTCCAGTCTGCACTAGCGGACACCTCCATCCAACACTACACCCCAGCCTTCTTCGTGCCACCTTGTGGCTGTACCACATATCCCCGTTTTGTGCCATGTCCCAACCTGTGCACCAACATCCGGTGTCTACGTTGTCAGAACTCTCCGCAACCCGCTGGCCCGGCACAGAGCGGGAATGGACCGGCAGCGCGCCCGGCTGCTGCACATCTGGGCGCTGCACACACGTGTTCTCTCAGGGCGGGTGACCCCCACCCCTCCCCGCACGCGGGAGCCGTGTTTACAGGACGCATTACGGAGGCACGGTAGCAGCGGGGGCCCTGGCTACACTCGCTGCAGAGTTAAGCAGCTCGGCTCGTTTCCTTTCTTCGCCATCTTTAAGAGCCCCTGGGGGACCTGAGCGTGGCGTGTTTTGTGCAGTTATTGGCTCACCTTGGGGTGACTGCTGTTCGAATGTGTAGTAACTTTCCAGTACAGGCCCAGCTCCGTGAACTAGTGTAGTCTGCATATTCAAAGGCAAATTATTTCGAATACTATTGACGCGTCACTCAGTCAGAATGTATAATTGCATACGTGATACTCTCGCATTAGTTGAGCTCTGTTACCCCTGAAATGTAAGCGGCCTCCCATCACCCATTTTTTTATTTTTATTTTGTGTAACATCATCTAGGATACGCATACCGTTACTTGTTGTATAAATAACCTCTTATAGAATAATTTGCCTTGTAAAATCGATTAAACGTTATAATGTCTGAATTAAGGTTTATTCCCTTCAAAAACGTTGTATGTCTAAAAACTACATCAAACCGCCTCTAAAACTTGATTCAAGCATACCTGACATAAAATCCCTTTAAAAAACCGATCCCTTGTATCCAATTAAATACAGGGCATGTGTTATTCCCACGTTGTTGTTAATCGCTTTACTGCTGATTGGTTAGTGACTAACCTCTTCTTAGATGCTTCGAATACAAATAGACACACCTGGGTTTATAACAACTATTCTGTAGAAAGTGTTTCGAAAGAAGTTTTTGTCACAAAATAGTGTTTTTTTTCTGTAGCAAGGAGTATACAACTGAACCACCAATTTCAAAACGATATACCGAATGATGAGAATATACATACATTAAAACGCGCAACATGTTTACAAACAGTGCGAAGGTTGGGCCCGCCTCATACAGATTTGGAGCCTGTTTTGTTGTTTTTAATGTTTCTGTGGCACCTTTCGAATTCTCCTCCCTTTCAGACGTTGCTAATTGCATACTTTTTTTTCTTATGATTCTGTCTTTGCTGATTCGCATCTTCAGTTTAACGCAGTTAATGGATGTTGATAAGTGTCAAGTGTTAGAATACCGATCCTATGTGATGATACAGTTTGTCACAAACGAATATTGGTTCCGCGTATCTTCTCCCAGGACAATCCGCACCTTCATCATTGCAGGCACCGTTCGCACTGTGTATCTGAAAGTATGCATGCTAGCTAGAAGAACTTGTTAATTTCTTCCTTGAGGTTTATTGTTCCTTAATGCACATTGGTTAGAAGACGTAAAACGTTAAATGATCATTTTTTTAATTTATCATCCTATTTTGGTGTGAGGTCTGGAGGTTTTACGTCCCCAGGAGAAGCTATGCTGTGATTCCAATTAGACGTCTGGGAACCGCAAGTTACATTAATCATTCATCGGAAATGGTGCTGAAAAGAAAAGCCCATTTTTAATTCATTAGCTTTCGGTCTGAATGCATGTGCATTAGCCATGAGTAATTAAGTGCTAATTCCCTGAGGACAGCACATAGTAGACCATAATCCGAAAAGTGTATTGATTCATCTTTTTTCAGTTTAACTGGGTCAAATGAATCTTTATTTGGGCGTGTTCCTGTTCACGGGTCTCAAATGGAAACCCTTTGTGTTTCAGTATGCGCCATTCCAAATGCAAATATTTTCTTTGTTATAGAAATGTGTTTCTAAGTGAGCTCCACTGTTTCGAAATGATAGATTTTTTAACTTGATAATGTAGTATACAAAATATAAAGTCTGTATGTCGTGACTAAGTGTGTTGGATAATGTAATTAGTTCATTGGTATTTTGTATGATTCCAGTTTTGTTTTTCTATTGAAATTGAACTTCTGGGACCAAAAACTTTTAACAAGATCGTTTTTGTGTCTCAGCTTCCTTGACAATAAATGCAGGACAACAGAGCATCAAAACACCTTTGGTCTTATACTAAGTCAGACTTGTCCTATTTCCCTCCTTTAAGTACAGGTCATGCACAGCATTGGTGTAGCAGTAGCTTAATTCAAGCCACAAATGTTCAGACTTACTGATTCTTTCTCCTATGCCTTAACGTAATCCTCTTATTGATGCCAATCTGCAAGCTTAAAGTAGAAGCCCATGCTTCCAGTGGTGACCCCAGGTCTTCGTTCCTCTCCCTTGGTTGAGGCTGAAACGAAACAAAGACTGCTATATTTCAGGTACCATCTATTCTTGCCAATAAGTTAGATGTATCACTTTTCACTGATGGTGTCGAAATTGGCTGGTATCTGTAACCACTATCCAAAACCTCTTGTCTGTTGTGAACCTTGAATATTCCACCTGAGGTTCCTGCAGGATAAGAGCCACCCCTAACCTCCATGGGGCCTAATGTAATACTGCGACCTTATAGTTATCCAAAAGTCATGTGGCATGACTGTTCAAGCACCACATCCTCTCACAACAGGCTCTAGATGACTGGCTCAACCGTTGCTAGCCTGCCTGAAACCCTTGTGTAACCCCCTCGTCGACCATTTCTGCAAATGATTCACTTCAAAGGCAGACACACAAACCTAAACAAGGGTTGGTGAAAACGATTTGTTTTCAACTGCTGACTTCACACATGAATCTTGATTACTAGGACTTCTCTCGCACAAGCTTGCTTCCCTGCCCCCTCGCTGTGCTTGCTCTCCTGAGTGTGTGGCTATGGGTGGGTGAGTGTGGCTCTGGGTGGGTGTGTGTGGCTCTGGGTGGGTGTGGGTGTGTGTGGCTCTGGGTGGGTGTGTGTGGCTGTGGGTGTGTGTGTGGGTGTGGGTGTGTGTGTGTGTGCGTGTGTGTGTGTGTGTGCGTGTGTGTGTGTGTGTGTTTGTGTGTGGCTCTGTGTGTGTGTGTGTGTGTGTGTGTGTGTGTGTGGGGCTCTGGGTGTGTGTGTGTGGTAGTAATTGCGGCCTGCTGAGCTCGTCCGTAGGGTACAATAGGTCTCACATTTGCGAGAGATTAAGCTAATGGCAATGTAAATGACAATGCCATTTATTTATCTGTTTTCAAAACCAACACATATACAAATTTTTGTCATTTACAATGCCAATAGCTCTAACTTTTCCAAAGGCGAAACCATTGAATTGTAAATGCTTGTTAAATTTTTTGGGGCAGCCCCTAGCTTTATACGTGACCCTCTCCGCTGCCATGTATAAGTCCATCCCCGTCTTCCACTCCTCTATTTGTGGTCCCTGTGCAACTCCCCACTTCCTGGCAACGTCTCTTTTAGCTACCACTAGGGCCATGGCTGTGAAGATGAAGTGGGGACGACCCAGATCCACATCCCCCGGTATACCTAGAAGGATACATTTTGGGTCCAGTGGCAGGGTTATGTTCGGTACCTTTCCCAATTCCATCGTCACCTTCTCCCAGTAAGTCTGAATCTGGGGGCAGTGCCATATAGTATGATAGAAGTCTCCCCGTTCATGCCCACATCTTAAACAACACGGGTCCCCCGCTCTACCCATCTTGTGCAGCCGGGCCCGGTCATAGTAGACCCGATGGAGGATTTTATATTGTATAAGTCTGAGTCTGGACTTGATTGCCACTTCCTGGCGATGCATAAGTGTCGATTCCCAGTCCGTGGTGTCAAAGGTTCCCACATCACTTTCCCAGGTCTCCCTCAATTTTGTCAAGCGGTCCGGGGCATTATTAATCAGGGTTCTATAGGTGTATGACACTGCCTAATCTTGTAGGTATTCCTGCAACAAACGTCCCTCTAGTGGCGCATATTCTTGCAAAGGGGAAGGGAAGGGGCCCTCCGCATTCCAAGCGTGTTTCAATTGTAGGTACTTATAATGCTGTGTGGTGTTGAGTCCGAAATCTGATTGTAGCGTTTGAAACGTTTTGAGGGAGGTGGCTGTCATTACATCCCCCAGGGTTGATATGCCCAGGTTATCCCATGCTTGAAAGCCGCAGAGTTTGTGCAGCTCACGCAGCCACGTACAGTGCCATAGTGTGGTCAGTCTCGTGTGTGTATGGTGCCAACCCATGGTCCTGTGCGCACTGTGCCACAGTGCAATAGTCGTCTGGGTGGCCGGGGTCAATCCCGTGTGCGTCTTTCCCCCATACAGGTAATACAGTGGAGTGTGCTTCCCCATTTTATATCTTTCAAGCCTATAGGTGGGGTGAGTTGCTTCTGCGTGCAGCCAATCTGAAATTGGGGTGAGATGCGTTGCTCGACAGTACGCCTCCATGTCTGGAAGCAATATTCCCCCATTGTACTGATTGCGGACCAGCGTAGTGAGGGCAACTCTGGGCTGTTTGTCCAACCACAATAGAGACCTCAGTTCCGCATTGATTGCTTGGAATACCTGCTGCGCAAGTGGAAAATGCTCCTTTTGGAGAGCGTATAGGAATTTCGGGAGCTTGATCATTTTGAACATGGCAGCTCGGCCTAGTATGGTTAGGGGTAGTGTCCTCCAGCGTTGGGCGTCTTCCTTAAAGGACAGAAAGATACTGTGTATATTTTCCTTATACGACGGTTGTTTGTCTGGTGTCAAGTAGAACCCTATGTACCGAAAGCCATGGGTTGCTACTTGTAGGGTGTGGGGCAGGGAGGGCCAATTGTATCCCGACCTGGGACTGAATATTACTGATTTGTGCCAATTGGTGGTGTATCCTGAGTGCGTGCTGTACGTGCTCAGTGCCTCAAAAAGAGCGGGGAGGGTAGATTTGGGGTCAGTAACGTATAGGAGTATGTCGTCCGCATACAGGGAAATTTTTTCCTCTGCCGTGTCTGCCTCCGACAGACGGAATCCTCGTATGTCCGGATGTTGCCGCACCACGCAAGCTATCACTTCAATAGTGAGAGCGAAGAGGAGCGGGGAGAGTGGGCAACCCTGTCGGGTTCCCCTCTGTATTGGGAACTCCCGGGACAGCCAACCGTTCACCCTCACGCGCGGCATAGGGCCGTTTATAGCAAGCGCACCCATTTCCTAAACTCCGGGCCAAATCCAAATCTCGTCAGTGTGGCCTCAAGAAACGGCCAGTGGACCGCGTCAAACGCCTTTTCAGAGTCTAGTGAAAGGAGGAGATGGGGTTGCTCACGAGATACTGCCTCCCATCATCCAATTATGGGTTCTGAGCAGGTTCATCCGGGTCACCCTTCCGGGCATGAAACCCGTTTGATCCATGTCTATCACCTCAGTGATGACCTGTCTCACACTCACGGACAGTACCGTCGCTAGGATTTTGGCTTCTATATTTAGGAGGGAAATAGGGCGGTATGAGGCGCAGTCCTCTGGCGGCCTCCCAGCTTTGTATATGGGGACTATGGTTGCCCTGCGCAGATCTGGGTAAAGGGTCCCCTCCTCCAACGCACCCTTAAAAAGAGAGGTCTGTTTCTAGACTGTCCCTGCTCTCCTTTGACAGTTGAGGCACTTCCACTGCCTCCAGATATTCCAGTATGTCTGGGGTCTCCCGTTGGTCCCCAACTTTATAAAAGGCGCCATAATAGGCGGCAAATGCCTCTGCCATCCCCTCGTCTAGGCACACCTGCTCGCCTGTCTCATCCGTAACGGATGCGACCCAGCGAGCTCCCACTTCCCTGCTGCTGAGCCATGCCAGCAGTTTCCCCGACTTGTCACTAACATCATACAACCCGTGGAGCGTGGCTAATCTATGCGTCTTTGCTTCTTGGGTCCTATAGTTAAGTTGGGTGTCTCTCAGGCGACGCTTACACTGGTCGGTCTGTTGAGTCAGGCACATCTTTTCAAGGGCGAGGATCTGGGCTTCGCATTCGTCCATCTCTTCCCTTTCCTTTTTCTTGGCCCATGATAGTCTGTTTTGTGCCCGGTCCCTGAGGACTGTTTTGTATGCTTCCCAAACTACCACCCCTGATTGGACTGAACCCGTGTTTTCCATGAAGTAAATTTTAGTATCAGCACTCAGGCTCTGACGCAATTCTTTATTTTGCAATTCCAATGCCGGGAGGCGCCACTCTCCTCTAGGTCCAACTCCATCTCTCCCTATACTAACTTCCAGCGGTGAGTGATCGGATAGACCACGGGCTCGATACTCCGCCCTCCTAATCTGTCCCTTGAGACCCAGCGTAACGAAAATGTAGTCTAATCTAGAATTTACCTGATGTGCCCCTGAGAAGTAGGAGAAACAGGCATCTTGCGGGTGCGCTGCCCTCCAGACATCCACAAGGCCCAGGGAGTGAGCGAATCGCGCCAAGTGTGTTTCGGTCCCAGTTCTTGTGGAGTTCCCGGTCCTGTCAACCTCTGGGCCATTACGTCATTTAAGTCACCACCTACCACTAGTGAAGCGTTCGGGGTTTCAAGCATTATGTCGGTGACACCCTTTAAGGTTCTGGCTTGTAGCTGAGGTGGTGCATATACTGATATAATTGTGAGTTCAGTCCTTCTCCACCTCCCATTGACTCCTACATACGTGCCCTGCTCATCTGCCCATGTACGTTGAATTTGAAAGGGTGGGGATCGCTTTATTAAAATGGCCACCCCTCTGGACCCTGTCGTGTATCCCACAGGCGCCAAGGCAGTTTAGGGTTTTCTCCCAGTACACAGCTTTGAGGGTGCCTCAGGAGCTGCACAGGTAGCAAGTTGCAGGCTTTTCAAGATGTCCGGTCCCACGTGTCTCGTCGCCTCAACGGATGTCAGCTATGCTGCAGACGCGAAGAGAGGGTCAGAGAGGTCTGGAAGTCTGGGTCTTGTATTTGCTGGATGGTGCCTGGTTGCCCAGTGTGTTAGCTCCTTGGCCACAAGAGAGATTCTTCAGTCTTCAGCTTCAGCAGAATGTCGAAGGTTTCGTTTCGGGTTTCAGTCAGGATCTAATCTAAAGTCTCAGGACTCAGATCCTACCTTTATACAACTAAAAGGGGCTGGATTACTGACTAGGTCCCTCCTGTGGGTGGGACCAGGAAGGGGGGTAGTTACACCCCCTCTCCTTTGTCCAGTTTCGCACCACAGCTGGGGCTAGTGTGCCCCAGCAACCGGTTTGAACTGGGGTATGCGTGGAGCACCTAGTGTGCCCCAGGCAGTGTCTCATTCTATTCAGCCCTCCCTGTCCCAATACACAAAGTCCTGTCTGGGGTGGTGCTCGCTCCTCCCCAGGCAGGAAACCTATTGTCCAAACCTCCGTGACTGGAAGGACTCCCAGCAGCAGGAGGTCAGACTTGTGTCTGTGGCAGCAGCGTCCATTTTGAGACGCTGGGGCTCTGGTTAACTTTAACCGGGTACAGTAGTTTCAACATGTCTTCTCCCTCTAGAAGGGTGGAATGCTACCCCCGCCGCCAGAATTGGCGAGGGGGTAGTATTCCAAAGCGTATGACACCTTACACGACATGTTTGGATAAAGCCAAACCAAAGTTAGCATTAACCGCGAGGATTATAATGCACTTAAAAGTATATGGTATGGTGATATCATATAACAGCTATAAGGACATGGTTCAGAAAGCTGCAGACATGCTCAGCTCATGCTAGAGCACCATCTCACACATAACCAAGCATTCTGCCTCCAGGATTGTTAAGGCCTGCCATAGGAGTGACTTATAGGTTACTATGTGTCTATATATATAAGTAGGTATAGGAATACTATACCTAAGCAAGGGGTGATTACATCACCTTGCCCCAACTGAGTGATCAGCCAGTTGTGTCTATTTGAGTGGCCAGCCAGGGGTGGCATAATACATGCTGCAGCCCCTGGTAGGCCTTGGTTACACCTATGCTCTGAGTACCTAGGGTACACTTCTACAGGGGCTGACATGGTGAACCAATTCCCAATTGTGGATGTACCTAGAGTACATGGTGTAATTTTAGAGAGAGTGCATCTGTGCTGTGGGTCTGCTTAGCAGGCCCACAGCCATATCTAAGTTGAAAACCAGTCAAGCAAAGTAAAAAGTGGGGCTGACCATAGGAAGCAGACCCTACTCTCCTACAGGCTGTACTAATGTATTCAGCCTCGATACATTTTCCACCACCCTCCGGGGCTTTTAAATGTTGGGAGGGGGCTGCGCGGCTCCGGGACACTGCAGGAGCTGGCCCTGGGGCGTGGCAGTCTCCAGGGCCTTCGAGGGCTCTAGGCATAGGGACACGCAGTCTGCCTCACACAATACACTAAAAAGAAGAAAAAGTGATGAGAGATGATTTGTTACGTGTTTAGGCTTGAGAGCTTGGATAATCATTAAATGGGGTCCGGCAGTGAAGTGCGTAGTTATTCTGGAAGAAGTCTTTCGGGGTTTTGCGAAAGTAAGTCATCTTTAATAATCTGAAAGAAACAGGTTAGTATTAGATTCCTTACCTTAGAATATCCCCAGGCGTCAGTCTAGATCCGAAACTTTTGTGTAGCAATACCCCTGCGCGTCAATAGGCGTCGTCTGCGGCTCCGCATCTGTCGTTTGTGCCGGAGTACTTAGACGCCGCCCTCGCGTGCTGACGTCAGTTCTCCTTTCTTCCGCGCCAGCGATCGCCGATCCGGAAAAAGTGGTACCCTTTAGCCATTTTTTGATCCTTTTTGATCTGTTTTTCGAGTCGAACAACTCCATCGGTGCCGGTAGGGATGCCCGGGTTCAAGCCCTGTGCCTACTGATGTCGGTTACCGACCCCCATCGCCGGTGCCTGTATTGCTTAGGGGCCGACCACGATGACAAGTCGTGCCCCGACTGCCGGGCCTTGACGTCGAAAGCTAGGTGGGAGCGGTCCCAAAAGCGCCTCGAGCTCCGGCAGTCAGCCCCGCGCCGCTCAAGATCCCGGTCCCGGAGGAGGTCGAGGGACCGGTCGCTCTGCCGGAGTCATCACAGCTCGGCGAGTCGACACCACTCGTCGGGCTCCAAATCCTCAGGTAAGAGGCACAAGAAGTCGAAGAAGCGACACCGCTCTTCTGACTCCCCCGACGCTCGCGCGACGCATACAGGGGTTCGGGCGACACTGCCCACGGGGCTCCACCGGAGCCGCAGGCATCATGGCCTGCTCCATACCCGCCGGTCCCTAGGCAGAACGCGATGCCGGAGGAGATCAATGCCTTCCACATGGCCTTGCGGTCGCTCACTCCTCCGTCGGGTTCCACGGCGCCTTCGGGCCCTGCGGTCCCGACTGGGAGCCCAAGTGGGCCGGGTGCTTCAGCCCCGGTGCTGTCGGCGACTTCGGTCCCGACGCCGAAGGGCCCCGCCGGATCTGTCGGATCCGGGTCGCCACTGGTTGACCTAACGACCCCTCTGCCGGCGTCGACTCCTAGGGTGTCGCCTCCAACGCCATCCCCGGACGATGTCGTCCCCGATCCCCTCCTCGATCCGGTTCCGGCGTCAGAACGGCGCCGATCGACGCCGCATTAGACGCCGAGAGAAGTGCGATACTTCTATGATCTGTCCCCATCATTTGAACCTGAATACCAGGAGATGGAGAGCGAGGCGGATTGGGAGGGGTCTGAGGACCCTCTGGCCCGGGAGTGCAAGTCTTTTCAGGACTGGGCAGGTGAACTAGGGGAGGCCAGTGGTTTGGACACTTCCCCCGACACTGGACTTGTCTCCCCTCCTACCGAGGCTACGGAGGAGGGGGCTTAATACAGCTTGGTGTTGTCGAGGGCAGCCAAGGCATTGCATCTTGAGCTCCCCGTCGCGGCAGTGAGCACTAACCTCCTCACTGAGTTTCTCAAACCGCAGGCAAGCTCTTCGGAGCCTCTACTGTCATTCAATGAGGCCTTAACTGATGTTCTGTTGGGCACTTGGTCCAGTCCCGCTACAGGTCCCCCTGTAGAAAGGAACGTGGCCATACGCCACCGCCCGGCCCCGGGTGACCCTTGTTTCCTGTCCACCCACCCCACCCCCGAAAGCCTGGTTATCCAGGCCTATAATTCCCAGACTGCATTCCCAACAGCTTACCCTGATCGGGAATCCAAAAGGTATGAACAGTACGGAAAAAAGATGTTCTCCTCACTTAGTTTGGGGTTGCGGTCGGTCAACACCGCTTGCCTTTTGGGCCGGTATACCCACTCTCTGTGGGACACGGTCGTGGACGTGCTGCCACAATGCCCGGAGGAGGCCCGGGTTAAACTCACCCAAGCCCTTGCGGAGGGGTGAGATGCAGCACGGTATTCCATTCGATGAGGGCTGGATACCACGGTCTCGCTAGGCAGGGCAATTGCAACGACGGTGGCGGTTCGCCGCCACGCCTGTCTGAGGTCCGCCAATTTTTCGGCTGATGTCCAGAACACCCTTATGGACATGCCGTTTGATGTCAGTCGCCTCTTTGGCGACAAGGCAGACAGTGCGCTTCAGCGCTTTAAGGACTCCAGGGCTACGGCCAAGTCCTTGGGCCTGTCGGCCCGCACCAGCAGACTGCTGCTTTTCGCTCCTTTCGTGGCCAAGGAAGGTGCACCCCCACACGTCCCGCCAGCCAAGGGCCACAGACTAAGATCCAGCGCGGTGGCGGACTTGGTAACCGCAGTGGTGGTGCCAGGGGACAACGGCGAGGCCAGTCTACATCCACCCTGCAGCATCCGCCTCAAAGCCTTCCTAGTCTGAGCTTTCAGGCCCATTTAACGCCAATGGGGGGCAGGGTTCGCCATCACCTCCTCCCCTGGCGCAACATCACATAGGACAGGAGGGTGCTGCAAATCGTCCGAAGGGGCTACTCCCTCCCCTTCGAGGCGACCCTTCCAGTCATGCCACCGCAATACCACCGCGTGTCGGGGAATCACCTGCAACTTCTGCAAGAGGAAGTTACGTCCCTCTTGCCCAAGGGGGCCATCGAGCGCTTTCCAGGGCCAGAAGTTGGGTGTAGTTGTTACTCCCACTACTTTCTGGTTCCCAAAAAGGGCAAAGGGGGCCTACGCCCTATCTTGGACCTCTGGAACGTCAGCGGCTTCCTGCGGAAGGAGAAGTTCAAGATGCTGACTCTGGCTCAGGTCTTGGCTGCCCTAGACCCGGGAGACTGGATGGTAGCTTTGGACTTGCAGGACGCTTATTTTCACATCCCCGTCCTGCCGGCCCACCGGCGCTACCTGCGGTTCACGGTAGGCCACGAGCACTTTCAGTTTACAGTGCTCCCCTTCGGCCATACCAGCACCCCTCAGGTGTTCACGAAAGTGATGGCGGTGGTCGCAGCTCATCTGCGCAGATTAGGGGTGTCAGTCTTCCCCTATCTCGACGACTGGTTGTTGAAGGCGGGCTCGCCCCAGACAGTCGTCAGCCACCTCCAGACTATGGCTGACCTCCTGCACCTGCTGGGGTTCTCCATCAATGTGCCGAAGTCACACCTGTGCCCCTCTCAGCAGTTCCTCTTCATCTGAGAGGTTCTAGACTCGGCGCAGTTTCGGGTTTATCCTCCCGAACAGCGGGTTCGGGATATTCAGGCTCTGATTCAGATCTTTCAGCCTTTATCCTGAGTCTCGGTCAGGTTGACGCTACGGCTTCTGGGGCTGATGGCCTCATGCATCCTTCTGGTGCATCGTGCCAGGTGGCGGATGCAGGCTCTGCAGTGGAACCTGAGGTTTCAGTTGGGCCCAGCATCAAAGCAACTTGTCCGAACATGTCTTGATCTCGGAGGGCACTGCAAGACAGTTGCAGTGGTGGCTCCTGGACCGCGATTGGGTCAGCGGCAGATCCCTCTCCCTACCCCAACCGGAGCACGTAGTTGTGACGGACGTGTCCCTCCTGGGCTGCGGGGCCACATGGCAGAGGCAGAGATCAGAGGTCTCTGGTCTACGGCAGAGTCCCAGCTCCACATCAACCTTCTGGAGCTGCGGGCGATCCGGCTTGCACTAAAAGAATTCCTCCCCTCTGTCTGGGGAGTGTAGTGCAGGTGTTCACGGACAACACCACCGCCATGTGGTACTCCAACCAACAGGGCGGGGTGGGGTCGTGGACCCTGTGCCAGGAGGCTCTGCGCCTCTGGTCGTGGCTGGAACATCAGGGCGTGACCCTGGTGGTTCAACACCTGGCAGGTTCCCTGAACGCCAGGGCGGACAAACTCAGCCGTCGGTGCATGATGGATCATGAATGGCGTCTGAACTCGGACGTGGCGCAAGGTCTCTTTCAGCAGTGGGGAGAGCCTTGGTTAGATCTATTTGCCACAGAAGAGAACATGCAATGTCATCAGTTCTTCGTGTTGGAATTTCCCTGGCAGCACTCGCTCGGAGACGCTTTTCGTTTGTGAGTGGAGTTGCGTTCTGTTGTACGCCTTTGCGCCTATACCACTTCTGCCCAGAGTGCTGAAGAAGATCAGGCGCGACCGGGCCCAAGTCATCCTTGTAGCTCCGGACTGGGCATGAAGATACTGGTATCCCGAGCTACTCAGCATGTCAGTCGATCCCCCGATTCGTCTGCCTCTTCAGGAGGACTTTCAGTCGCAGCAGCAGGGGACGGTCCTCCATCCGAACCTGTCTAGTCTCCACCTCCATGCGTGGAGATTGAGCGGCGACAGTTGAGGCCATTTGACATGCCTCCTGAAGTCTGCGATGTAGTTCTGGCAGCCAGGCGTTCCTCCACAAAATCGGTATACGCCTGTAGGTGGAAAACATTTGTGGCATGGTGCACAGCAAGGGCTGTGGATCCACTCTCTGAACCCCTCTCTGAGGTTCTCCTCTTTCTACTTTCTCTTGCCCAGCAGGGCTCTCGTCTGGGCACTGTTAAGGGCTACCTCTCTGCCATTTCCGCCTTCTTAAGGCTTCCTGATCAGCCCTCTTTGTTCAAGTCCTCGGTTGTATATAGGTTCTTGAAGGGCATCACTCATGCTTCCCCCTGTTCCTTTCTTGATGCCGCAGTGGGACTTGAACCTTGTTCTGATTTATCTGATGTGCGCGCCCTTCGAGCCACTTCATAATTGTCCTCTTCGTCTTCTTACTCTCAAGACTGCATTCCTGGTTGTCATCACCTCTGTCAGGAGAGTGAGCTAGCTTCAGGCCCTTTCTTGACAACCTCCTTTCCTTTCTGTCCATCCGGACAAAGTTGTGTTGCGGACGCAACCCTCTTTCCTGCCCAAGGTAGTCACAGCCTTCCACATCGGGCAGTCCATCACCTTGCCCACCTTCTTTCTGCCTCCGCATCCCTCGAAAGAGGAAGAGAGGCTCCACCGTCTGGACCCAAAACGTGCGCTCTCATACTATCTGGTATACAAACATTGCACTGTCTTCTTTGCTCACTATAAGAAAAATATGAACTTGGACTAAAACATAAAAGAAAAACCGTGACAGTTCATGTCCTGCTCTGACCGTATTGCATTACACCATGGCTCATAATGTATTGATGTATATAATATTATTTTTTGTTTACTTAAATTATAACTCAGAAATGTCTCTAAACAATTGTCTATAAACATAAGTCACTGAGGGTGTTCACAAACCATTCCTTCACCTACCCCATTCTTAGCTGCACAATTCCGTGTTTCGTGGCATTGTTCTCATACCTCAATAACAACGAAGCCTGTAGGTCGAGTGGTGCTGAGATACAGAAATTAACACTGGTGTGATTGCACAAAAAGTAGAATAACTTTAGTGACAAAAAGTCAAATAGGCTATCAACAATTGCTGATTAAGTCCTATCAGCCCACCTGATGGCGGAGCCTCATCATGTAGGACTTCCAAACCTAGGTCTGTGTGCGATCGCCCAGTTGTATTTTAGCAACGCATTACTGGACCAAGGTACGGTCACCGCAATCGTTCGTACAAAAGGTAAGGCTGATGTGTGCAGTGCAAAAATTAAATCAGGTGAAGTGTCTTAAAATGGCTGTCGAAGCAAACAAAGACCTTTAATAGTGTTTGCCTGGACGTCAGATTAAAAGATAGTGAGATGACAGTGTGAAAAAATCACTGTCTAACTTGCTTGGTAGAAATCCAAAAAGATCTATATAGGGCCAACATGTTTCTGCCTTTCTGTGAAAAATCACTGGCATTCGTCAGGGCCAAGCTCTTGTCTGCTACTGCAATAGCACTATCGTGCGTGCTAGAATAATGAAAACAAGAAAGTAAAATAAGAGTGGTCATTTAAGACCATCCTACCACATCTTCTTAGTATTGCTCTGTTGATGCAATTGGTCTTTCCTGTATAAGAACGAAAAAAGGGGAGAGAACCATGTAGAAATTGCATGTACATAATCCTCAATGTTACATCTTCAACAAGTGCTATGTAGAAGGTGCTATAACTGTGCAAAACCAGTGATAATTCAACTAAACTCAGACTGGACCATCACTACTTTATGATAGCCACATTCAAAGTGCATTGTGTTACGTCACCAAAAGTTAATCAGTATACAAAAGTTTAACACTTACCCATCAATATGTTGGAAGTAAACCTTAGGGGGGGCTATATAGTTTGTAGGCTGGCCCCTTGATATTACTTGAGGAACTGATAATAGCGTGTGGGGTATTTTCCCACTGGTTTGAAACAGCAATATTACACAGCTGTTTTCATGGACAATAGTAGGTGCCATTGTATCACTATGGAGCGCCTTCTTGAATGTATTTAAGGGGGTTACATGCCTAAGTCGTTTGATGCAGCCATCTGGTACACCGGTGGGGTATATGTTTTAGACAGATTAGAAAATATTTGGGTTTCTAAACAGTACACTGAGGTCTAATCCTTAAGGCATGCATCTATTACAGAGACTGTCTTTATATGTTTAGAGCGGTGCCTTATTCGTCCGAGCAGTTGCCGGGTGAGGTGAGGTTTACTCAACAGAGCAATACTAAGAAGATGTGGTAGGATGGTCTTAAATGACCACTCTTATTTTACTTTCTTGTTTTCATTATTCTAGCACACACAATAGTGCTATTGCAGTAGCAGACAAGAGCTTGGCCCTGACGAATGCCAGTGATTTTTCACAGAAAGGCAGAAACATGTTGGCCCTATATAGATCTTTTTGGATTTCTACCAAGCAAGTTAGACAGTGATTTTTTTCACACTGTCATCTCACTATCTTTTAATCTGACGTCCAGGCAAACACTATTAAAGGTCTTTGTTTGCTTCGACAGCCATTTTAAGACACTTCACCTGATTTAATTTTTGCACTGCACACATCAGCCTTACCTTTTGTACGAACGATTGCGGTGACCGTACCTTGGTCCAGTGATGCGTTGCTAAATACAACTGGGCGATCGCACACAGACCTAGGTTTGGAAGTCCTACATGATGAGGCTCCGCCATCAGGTGGGCTGATAGGACTTAATCAGCAATTGTTGATAGCCTATTTGACTTTTTGTCACTAAAGTTATTCTACTTTTTGTGCAATCACACCAGTGTTAATTTCTGTATCTCAGCACCACTCGACCTACAGGCTTCGTTGTTATTGATGTAGCTACACAGGGGGTATTTGCCTGTCTGGTCGCTAAACACCTCCCTCGGACCCTCTCTTACGAGTTGTTATGATATTGTTCTCATACCACCACCGAATAGACTGCCCAACGTCAACCACCACCGAATAGACTGCCCAACATGAAGCGCTGTTTTATAAAATATACCTGTAACGATGTAGGCGATTTTGGCCAAAACCTCACAATATTGCAAAACTAACCGCTCCGACATGGCGGCCAAATGAAGCCATGAAGCCCGCAAGGACCTCGTCAGTCCCCTATCACGTGACCCTGAGAATCCACACACACGTGACCCTCTAATTGCCCAATAAGCAGCGATCTGCCATCCAACACGGAAGCGATCCTGCTGATCACAACGCGCCATCGGCTTATCGACAGCCACCGGTACCTCTAGGTAAGCCTCCGTTTAACTACCTTCCATGAACAAATAATGTACAGTTGCGCAGACCACGCTAAGATCTACATTATTTTTACCACAGCGGACCTTTAATTTCCTGGCCCTCACGAAGGCTACCAGCGCCAATTATCGAACCGCAGTACGAACCGCGTCCACTGCAGCTAAGTATGCTTTCCCCTAACGCCCACGGTTTAAATCACTTAAAATTAAGTATAGACTAAATCTTGCCTCATTCCCGCCTTTTTCCGCCCAGATTCAGACTGAAACTCCACATTTAAAAACGGAGACCTGGTTTCACCGAGCGGGCACACTAGAAATTACCGACCATACATCAATTCAGGTTGCCTCTTGTATATGCACGAAAATGTAATCTATTTCAGTTGTAACCCAGAACTGGTCACTAATACCATGCTTAATTTTCCAGACCACTCCATAGAAGTAATTTCGGTGCAGAAAATTTCTCAAAAGCGCATGGCATTGGGACAATCATTATAAATCCCGAGGGGTAAATTCAAAGGTAAAATTCCATATGGAATAGCACCTTCTCTAGTATCCAACATAAGAAAACCCACCTCACGATGGCTTTATTCTTGTCCTTACAGTCCGACCAGATCCGATACAGTATTGCGCCACAACCTGAACCTCATCCTTGCTGCATAAATTTGAAGCCCTGCTCAGAATTGAATTTCTAACATGGTAAATGATTGAACCAGATGCCAGTCCTTGTTGTAACTGACAAATTAAATTTAATATTATAAGTAAAAACAAGGTTTTCCCCTTTTTGCAAACAGGATGTCGGGCTATTACCCTAACCAGTGAAGACATCCAACAGGATTAAAACCTCATTAACAGACAAAAGTCTGGTACGTTTTATTATCGAGTAGATACTGCTTGTGCTAGACACCTCCCTAACTATACCACACTCCCATAGTTTTTTTAAAAAAAAACACAACTCACTTGTGGCTATTCTCCAACACGGCCACCACGCCACCACCTCGACCTCACCTCATTAATTACGTATAGGTCTCACGGAAAAAGGAAACACCTCGAGATACCACAAATCGGTCACTAAAAGGTTTTTTCACATGGACTGCACGGAATGCACACGCATCTTGGGATGCATCCATCACTGCGATTCCGAATACAGTAACTGGAGAGCTAAAGCTGTACATGTCTTTTTAATCACTGATTGTATTCCTGTTTTGTTTTTTCCTTTTCATTTTTCCATAACAGGCGGTTTTATGTTAAAAGGTTATATTCAGGCAAAAGTTTTGATTATGAAAGTCCTGAAGATGATCCCCCTATAACTGAGCTTGGGATCGAAACGTCCGTCGACTGCTTTGAGAGTGTCCCATACTTAGAATTTATTGAATTAATGTATGGGTGATTCACTCCAGGACACACTGTTAATTTGAATTTGTGTCAGTGGCCTGTTAGCTCACTTTGTTTGCCTGATATTGTTTGCACTCACTGTCTTCTTCACTTCCTTCTTCACGTACGGCACAGGACTGTGCCTTATAGTAACCTTTATGTCTTTGGTTACTTGTCTTATTTATGCATTGAGACAACCTATTACTTGAATAAATATTCCCTGCCCGGCTGGACAAGGGATTTTTGTATTATATAGCAGCCCATTGTGGTCTATATATTATCTTTGCTAAATTCTATCTGTTTATGCTGGGGACCACCTGTTTTCCTCAGAATACTTGATACCCATGGTCCCAGGCCATTCATTGGGTTCCCCTTGTTTCCCCTAAAAAGACTCATACTATCTGGATCGCACACGCCAGTTCCGGGTGGATGACTGTGAGAAGTTGGCCTGATATGTGATGTCCACTGTTCTAGTGTGCACCCTGTATCAGCCCAAACAACCCTTATGGTGATGGTTGTAAATTCAACCTTATAGACCAGCTATCCCTGTGGTAGCATGGACAAAGCCATCTTAGGCTAAACTCAAGAGGGCATGTGAAGCCAGCTGTTTTACCATATGTAACCCCTTTAATACCAAGTGAAAGGACACCACACAGGTTATATATAAAATATATATGTATTTATTACTAACACAACCCCTCTGAACTCTTTATGAGGTCAGAGGCACACGCACATAACAAGATACTAAATTATCATACAATAAGTTGCACAATATACAGTAATGCCCTAGGGGCACATCAAACCATATACTAAAATAGTGGTATAAGAACCACTTCACGAACAAAGGATAGGCCTAGGGCCTAGGGAATTGCTGTGGCTACACTGTACTACCAAAGAATAGGAAGTAGGAGGCCCACGGAAGGCGTGTGCAGTGTCTTTACACACATGCGAGTTACCGTAGAGTATGAATGGGAACGAAAGAATTGGAAACTAGTTCTTTTAGGTCACTTCCGGATGGACTAGGAGAATGCTACTGAAAACTAGGACACTAGGATAGTTAATACCCACAGGAGCACTGGACTACTTGTGTTCCCTCACCCACAGGAAGCGGGTGCATAGGTGTCAAAGTGTGTCGGGTTTCGTCGCTGAATCCTATGGAGCCTTGAAGAAAGATGCTGCAGGCGACCAGGAGAGAAGTGTCCGGTTCGATCTTAGGGCGGATCAAGGATGAAGAGTACCTGAAAGCAGAGGGGGCAAATTCTGAGTCACTAGCTAGTGACCAGGAAGGAACCAGGCGATGTCGCGAAGCAATCAGGTGATGTTGTGAAGCTTGTCTCTGCAGCCACGTGGACCAGGAGGTGTCGACGACGACCAAGAGTTGGGCACGGACTGTCCCACGAAGGATCTCGCTGTCGGCGGTGTCGGCTTCCGGATTGGAGTCAACAAGCCTTGGTTAAGACAACCCACGCAGGAATCGAAGATGGCTTCTGGATCAGACCAGCAAGGTCTGATGGGCTTCTCCTTTTCAGGGAAGCAAGGGCCAGCCTGGAGCAACCAGACCAGCGGTGGAAATTCAAAGGTTCGTCATCACAGAGGCCACTAGCCAACGGGCAAGTGACCGGACAGACGTGTCGAGCAGGAAAATGCAGACGGGCCCCACGTGGCACTCGTGGAGTGTGAAGGGTTGATCTTTGGTGCAGAAGATGCTCGGGGCTGGGGCTTCTTAGTCCCCAATGCACAACTTCGACGGTACCTCAGAAGTTGCACGGAAAGCAATTCGCAGGCTTTCCAAGATGGCCGGTCCCACGTCTCTCGTCGCCTCCACGGGTCTCAGCTTTGCTGTGGCTGTGGATCGGGCTGAAGGAAGTTTGGAAGTCCGGGTCTTGCAGGCTCTGTGCTCGGGCTCCAGCGGGAGCGTCGACAAAGCAAACCGTTGATCGCTTGATGGTGCCTGTTTGCACAGGGTGGTCACTCCTTGACCACAAGGGAGATTCTTCAGTCTTCTATGTCGAGTAGAATTTCGAAGGTCCAGAGTTTCGTTTCAAGTTTCAGTTCAGGATAAATCTAAAGTCTCTTGCCTCAGCTCCTTCCTATATACTAATCTGGTGGGCTGGATTACCTGCTAGGTCCCTCCTATGGGTGGGACCAGGGAAGGTAGTGGTTACACCCCTTTTCCTTTGTCCAGTTTTGCGCCAGAGCTGGGGCTGGAGTGCCCCAGCAACTGGTTTCAACCGGACTATGCATGGGACACCTTGTGTGCCCCAGGCAGTGTCTCATTTCATTCAGCCCTCCCTGCCCCAATACACTATAGCCTGTCTGGGGTGGTGCTAGCACCTCCCAAGACAGGACACCTATTTTCCAAGCCTCCCTCGCTGGAAGGACTCCCAGCAGCAAGAGGTCAGACTTGTGTCTGTAGCAGCAGCATCCATTTTGTGATGCTGAGGCTCTGGTTAACTTTAACCGGGATTACTAGGAACAACATGTCTTCTCCCTCTAGAAAGGTGGAATGCTACCCCGTCACCAGAACTGGTGAGGGGGTAGTATTCCAAAGCGTAGGACACCTTACACAACATGTTTTGATAAAGCCAAACCAAAGGTAGCATTCAACTGTGAATATTATAATGCACTTAAGAGTATATGGTAAGGCTATATCATAGAACAGCTATAAGGAAATGGTTCAGAAAGCTGCAGACAGGCTCAGCTCATGCTAGAGCCTCATCTCACATAAAACCAAGCACTCTGCCTCCAGGATTGTTAAAGCCTGCTATAGGAGTGACTTATAGGTATATATGTGTCTATATGTAAAGGTAGGTATAGGGATACGATACCTAAGCAAGGGGAGATTACACGACCTTGCCCCAGCTGAGTGATCAGTTTTGTCAATGTGAGTGGCCAGCCAGGGGTGGCATAATACATGCTGCAGCCCCTGGTAGGCCTTGGATGCACTTATGCCCTGGGTACCTATAGTACACTGTACAGGGTCTCATAAGGTGACCCAATATCCAATTGGTAATGTACCTAAAGTACATGGTATGAATTTTAGAGAGAGCACAGCTGGTTTGTGGGTCTGATTAGCAGGACCATAGCCACATTAAGTCGAAAACCAGTAAAGAAAAAAGCAAAAAGCGGGGTGACCATAGGAAAGCAGACCCTACTCTCCAACAATGACCAACTCTTTGTTGGTTACGTGGGTGCTAAGAAAGGTCGGGCGGTGCACAAAGAACCTTTTCTCGATGAGTCATCTTGTGCATCAAGGCTGGTTATTCTCTGGCTAAAAAGGAGCCTCCTGTGGGGCTGCGTGCCCATTCCACTCGGGCCACGGTGGCTAATACTGCCCGGGGTCGGGGAGTCCCCTTGTAGGACATCTGTCAGGCAGCTACATGGGCCTCGCTGCACACGTTTGCTAGACACTACTGCTGGACAGTCAAGTCCGGAGAGATGGCTTTTTCAGGCCGTTCCGTTCTCCAGGACTTTCTGGTGTGATTATTGGTTCGCAGACCCACCCCCGGGGTTGGTATTGCTGGGGTATCTATTCTAAGGTAAGGAATCTAATACTAACCTGTTTCTTTCAGATGCACAAGTTACTTACCTTTGATAACTATATATCTGTAAGAAACAATAGTTAGTATCAGATTCCTTACCGCCCCACCCATCCTCCCCGTTCTGCGAACCGATATCTAGGGCTAAGTCATCCTGAGGTTCCGTGACAATTGTGAGTGGTGCATTCGACTCGTACGAATATGGTCGAGTCTGGTATCTATGAACCGCAAATGACGAGTTTAGTAAGTGTGCGCAGTTTCGCTGTGCTAACTTAAACCGTTCGTTTGTTATGTGGGTTTTTCATCTGTACCCACGGGTTCCATCTTAGATACGGCATCCATTTTGTCTCTTGCCCTCAAGTAGCCACCGAACGGACGTTGTCCGCTTCGCGACCCTGGGACTCCCAAGATATTTGCGGAAGCCACATGTTCTTTGTGAGTGTCTTTATGACGAGGGGGATGTTACTGTAAGGCAGATGACGCCGCTTGAGGCTCATCTTGCCGCACGGGCTTATTGTCTCAGCCGTGCATCTCATTAGGCACGTCCCTTTGATGCCTGCATCTCGTGTTTCCCGTTACCTCCCCTTTTACACCCTTTCCGATCTCTCCACTGTCTCCGTCTTCCTCTACACCTGTCCCTGTTCCAATTTTGATCTGTTTTATTGCTGATTGGAATTTGTTAATGGTGGGAAGATGGGTTTTTACAGTTGGGAACCGCCAAATGTTTCCGCACTTATGTTTCGGACCTCATGTGTTTCAAAGTGACCAAAGCGACCCCCCCTGGGGAATAATTGTGGGAACCGGGTTGTAAACTTTTGTGTTCAATGTTGTCTTATGGGTAAAAACTGTATAAAAGGAGCGATCCACAGAACCAATTTGAAGCAGTCTCCCCAAGTTGCACGTTGTGTACTTGTCGTGATCTCTGTGTTCCCTGCAGCAAATAAACCTTGAATCGTTGACGCCGAAGGAAGTGTCCCGTGTCTCTGTGACTTGTACGCTGGAGCAGGTTACCCACGAAGGTTTCAGGTGTTGTGCCCTGGCACCGCTGGGTCTTACAGAACCCAGTCCTTCAGTTGGCGCCCAACGTGGGGCTGCATCAGTGGTACCGGTCCAAGCCCGACGGTCGTGAGGAACTTCGTGTGAAATCTCCGAGGGAAGGTGCACTCCGCTTCATCGATCCTGTTGTCGAAATAAGTGGCCCGAAGACTTTTCCCGCGAAGATTCCCGCCTCCGGACGGCTGCGACGGACTGCTGCCCTGACTGTAGACCTGTTTTGGCGCCTGGCGTAGATCTTGGTATAGCGAGACGATTGACGGGCCTTCCTGGTGACGCCATCGATTTTTGAGTTAAGTATTTGTGGGTCGCTCCCATAGCTCTTGGTTGTTGACACTTTAGCGAGTGTTTTTGTTGTACACGCTGTGTGAGTGTTTTTGTCGGTGACACTTTGCTAGCGTACTTTGTTGTGTTGTTTGACGACTGCAGCCGCCAAAGACCGAGGGTTTTGTTCTTTGCTGGGACTTGGTAAATCCCGTAACCCTTGAAGTTTGTGAAACTCGGCTAGTGTGCAAGATGCCTGGTTGTAGTACTTTGTTTAGTTGTTTCAGACCTTGTGGTGCGGATTCCCGACTGGAGGACTCGTGTCCGATACCTCCGGTTGGAACTCCTACTTATGATCTATATAGCAAACATGGGCTAGGCCCGATTACCTTTAACGATTATTGGATTAAATATACCAAGAAGGACGGCGACCTTCGTTGGACACCTCACGGTAGCTTCGAGGCGTCAATCTTAGATAATCTAGAAATGAAGTTGTTCGAACGAAAATCAAGGCCGGCCATGTTTGATGCCTTTCGGTTGTGGCGCAAAGAAGCCCGACAGAAAGAGATCAGACAAAATAAACGTAGTCAGCGAGATAATGTTGCTACCATAGTGAAGAAAGCTGAGCAGTTCCAGCGTGATAAGGAGGTTAAGGATAAGGAAGTGTTTGAGAGACTACAGCGTATGACCATAGATAAATGTTATCCTGCTTTGCCTACGGAGTCGGATAAGAAGGAAGAGGTAGTTGAGGATCCTTTAATGTCCTATCTTATGAAGTCGCCGCCTCCGTACGTACAGGGTACCGCAGCTCCTGTGGTCCCTGCCGTACCTGTTCTTCCACCTATTCCTCCTCCACCTGTTCCTCAACCTGCACCCGTTCTTCCGACTGTTCCTGCTCCTTTGCCTGCTTCTATCCCTACTGCTCCTCCGCTTCCTCATACTCCTGCTACCGCTACTGCTCCTGTTTTGTTAACCCCTGCTGTCGCTACTGTTTCTACTCCTTCTCTTGTTAGCCCTGTGTCTTATTCTTCCCCCTCTACCCGTAGCCGCAATTCTCCTCTTGCGGCTAGTTTCTTTCAGTCGCTCGGATCTGTTCATGGGTCCGCTGGTTTCGATGGTCCCCAGAGACGAAGTCAGCTTCCTGGAAATAGAGAACGCGTTGCGCTATATAATATGGCGATGGGTTGGATGGTAAATCCACAGAGAAATCCACCACGTGTTGTCCTCGAAACGTTTTGTCAATTTAACATACCAACCCAGAGATACGTGTTTGATGAAATGTGCAAGTTCCTTTATGATCAGATAGCGGCCGATGCGCCTGACGAGGTGCTGACCGCCCTGTCTGAACTTCGGCTTCAGTTCGCAACTGGGCTGATAGTTGATACTAATGTTCGACGTGCTATCGAGCGGTTACTATCTTTTCGTCCCGCTCCAATCCCTCATGCATTGTTTGTTGAGGATATTGAACACCAACCAGACGAGTCTGGCCAATATCCTATGCGCGAAGTTCCGCCGGTTTGGATACCAGCTGATGCTAATGCTAATCCTCCGGTAGTGGCGCATTTCCAGAAAGTGTGGATACATCTCCCATGGAAACGTTCGGAAGTGCTACAGGTGAAGCAATCTTTGCCTGATCCACGCAAAAATCCTACTGGGTATTACAAGGAATTATCGCAGCTTGTAGATGCTACGGTAATGAATCTTGCCGATATCGACATGTTGTTCGGCAATGTCGTACCGCAACCGGTATGGGCTAAGATTCGCCAACAAGATCACGCAAATGAATTAGGTGGTGATTGGGCTGCCATTTTAGCGGCAGATGCTGGACAAGTGGCTGCTACTAAACCCGACCAGTTGATTGCTGCCCTTCCCCAAAGAATAATAACGTTAATGAAAACTCTTATGCCAGCTATGAAGGTGAATTGGGACAAATTGTCAGCTTGCAAACAAAAGAAAGATGAGAGTGTTTCCGACTTCTTTACGAGGTTTGAGGAAGCATTCATCGACCATAGTGGTCAGGATATGGGTACTGAGGGTGGACAAAGGTTGTTTGTGGATAAATTTGTTTCAAATTTATTGCCCGACTTGAGCAATAAATTGAGAAATTCGGAAAGCGCATGGGCCGTTTCTACTTCAGCTCAGATATTGGCTACGGCACAATATTATGAGAATAGAGAGAAAGAAGAGAGCGACCGTGCTGACAAAAAGACGAAAGAGTTGAAAACTAAAGTGTTGTTGCAACAAGCGTATCCTCCGCGGCCAAATCAGAACAATTCACAACAAAATCGATCGCAGTCGCAATCGAATCGGTCACAGCCGCGTAATGATCCCTCCTCCCAAAGATCATCGTTAGGGTACAATCAATGTGCTTATTGTAGACAGGAGGGACACATTAAATTTAACTGCCCTGTTTTAAACGAACGTAATAGTGGTAATTCGTCTAAAGGAGGTCGTGGTGGTTCGCAACAGGCGTCACGTGGTAGAGGTCGTGGTGCTCAGAATGATCGCTCAGATAACTCATCTAATTCTAATAACTGTTTTGATCAACGTGGATCATCGCAAGGACGATCTGCGCAGTACAATGTAGACGATTATTACGTCGATCAGGGAACTGACGACAGTAATTACTAGGACAGCCAAAGACAAGGAGAGGGAGTGGTATCAGTTCCGGTTGATCAGAGAGGGCCTTACGTCGCAGTTGCTACATCGGGCGTCGTTCAGCCTTTTCTGTTGGACACTGGTGCAGCGAAAAGTTCTATCATGCATTCGAAACTCCCTGGCGCACCTTTGTCTGGCTTAACAAATGTTTCCGTTGGATTCTCTGGCGCCCCCGTTAGCAATCCAGTTTCACGCCCTTTGCCCCTTCAAATTGGGCCACGTGAGCTAGAAGCTCCGTTGATTTTAACCACGGGTTGTGGCGAGAATCTCTTGGGCCTGGATTTGCTTAAACGTTTGTATGCAACTTTGTATTGCTCTCCTGCGGGTGTAAAGCTTACGTTAGGAGAGAGGGTTGTCTCTCCTATGTACTTGTCTCTTGATAAGCTTCCACCGGAATTGAGTTCTCTTCCTGCGTCTTTGTGGGCGACGGGTCCAAATGACGTGGGCCTACTTGATATCTCCCCTTATGTTGTTCAGTTGAAATCTAATGTGCGATTGCCACGTATTCCCCAATACCGTATCTCTCTTGATGGTGAACGTGCATTATTAGCGATCATTTATGATTTGATCGAGAAAGATGTTATTGAAGAGACTCGGGGAAACGTGTGCAATAGCCCTGTATTGCCTATTCTTAAACGTACGGATCCTACAAAACCGCCTGTTTATCGTTTTGTTATCGATTTACGGGAGGTGAATAAAATTGTGGTTCCTCGCGATGGATTTGGGCCCAGATCTTCGGACTGTGGTGAATGTGTGACATTGATTCACATTCGGTCCATCACCTGTTTTGTTTGCAATTGCCGCCATAAGTGCGCTGGGGATGCTCAGACGTGGGTCCCAGGCACTCCACACCACTGGAGTCAAGCTAGCCGGGCTGATGAGAGGTGTTACCTCGAAACCGGTCCGGTCCTCGGATGCTTGATTCCGTTCTGGGAAGGACATGGCTTTTGTAGTTCGGACTGGACTGTTCCCATGGGGCACAGGGTCAGAGCTGATTTGCATATCGCCATTGTCTAACCCAGGGTGGTGTGGAGTGCAAAAAAACGATGGATTTGGGCCCAGATCTTCGGACTGTGGTGAATGTGTGACATTGATTCACATTCGGTCCATCACCTGTTTTGTTTGCAATTGCCGCCATAAGTGCGCTGGGGATGCTCAGACGTGGGTCCCAGGCACTCCACACCACTGGAGTCAAGCTAGCCGGGCTGATGAGAGGTGTTACCTCGAAACCGGTCCGGTCCTCGGATGCTTGATTCCGTTCTGGGAAGGACATGGCTTTTGTAGTTCGGACTGGACTGTTCCCATGGGGCACAGGGTCAGAGCTGATTTGCATATCGCCATTGTCTAACCCAGGGTGGTGTGGAGTGCAAAAAAACGATGGATTTGGGCCCAGATCTTCGGACTGTGGTGAATGTGTGACATTGATTCACATTCGGTCCATCACCTGTTTTGTTTTCAATTCCCTGTTGTGCCTGACATCACGGCGCTACTGACTCTGATTCCAGCCACTGCATCATGGTTTTCGGTGATTGATTTGAAAAATGCGTTTTTCAGCATCCCGATTGCCAAGGAGAGCAGAGACCTTTTCGGTTTTTCTCTCGGTGGACGTAGCTTCCGGTTTAAACGCGCTCCTCAGGGCTACTGTGAAAGTCCATCGATTTACAGTCAAGCCTTGAAGGGTCAACTGGATGCATTTCGGTTGCCGGTTGGTGCGGCTTTGATCCAATATGTCGATGACTTATTGGTGGCTGCCGATACTCAGGACATTTGTAAAATAGCTACGGTGTCATTGCTGCAACATCTCTGTGAGCTAAATCATAAGGTGTCCCCTTCTAAACTCCAATATTGTTGTCAAGAAGTAACCTATCTGGGTCACTTATTGTCAAAGGAGGGAAGGAGATTGACCCCAGAGAGAATTGCAGCGATTGCGCGAATGGCTGTGCCAAGAACCCAAAGAGATGTGCGTGCCTTTCTAGGTATCACGTCGTACTGCAGGCAATGGATTCCTAATTTTTCATTGCTAGCGAAACCATTGGTGGCTCTTACATGCAAGGATGTTCCAACTCCTTTACCATGGACGGAAGAATGTCAGAAAAGTTTTTCTGAACTACGTGATTCATTGTGTTCGGCTCCTGTGTTAGGTACTCCTGACTATAGCAAGCCGTTTGTGCTATATGTTCACGAGAGGGAAGGTTGTGCTTTGAGTGTCTTAACGCAACCTTTTGGTGGTAAGCAACGTCCATGTGCATATTTTTCCTCGACCTTGGACCCAGTAGCTAGAGCCTTGCCGAGTTGTTTGAGAGCAACTGCGGCAGCTGCGGTCTCCATCCGACAATCAGCAGGATTGGTCATGGATAATATGCTTACGGTGATGGTTCCGCATGCAGTCGATACTCTTTTAAATCGTACGAAAACTCAGCACCTGACGAGTGCGAGGTTGTCTGGGTACGAGTTGACGTTATTGGCAAGCCATATTCAGATAAAACGTTGTAATGTCTTAAATCCGGCAACTTTGTTACCAATTAACACAGAGTCAGATGAAGTAGCAGAACATGACTGCTACTTGAGGACTGAAGAGGAAACAAAAGGTCGAGTGGACCTTAAAAACACCCCATTGGAAGATCCGGATGGCACTCTGTATGTGGATGGGTCATGTTTTAAGTTGTCGAATGGTGATGTGACGACTGCTTACGCAGTCGTAACATTGAATACTGTTGTTGAGACTGCAAGATTGAATCAGAATTCTGCCCAAGCTGCGGAATTGATTGCTCTCACTAGAGCATGTGTGTTAGCAAAAGGTAAACGTGTGAATGTGTACACCGACAGCCAATACGCTTTTGGTGTAGCGCATAGTTTTGGACGATTGTGGCGAGAGAGAGGTTTCTTGACGTCGCACGGTACGAAGATTCAGCATGGCCAGCTTGTGAATGATCTTTTGGATGCATTGACGTTGCCTACGCAAGTTGCGATTGTTAAATGTAGTGCGCATCGTAAGGTGACGGATGATGTTGGTCGTGGTAACGCGTTTGCAGATGAGATTGCTAAGGAGACTGCCCGGAACCTTAGTACTCGAATGTATGTGACGAGTTCGGTTAGGTGGCCTACGGAATCGAGTATGTGTGAAGACACCATTGAAAGTGTGAAAGAAATTCAGAATGAGGCCACCGAGACTGAAAAGGCGAAGTGGAAAGAAAGTACGGGAAAGTTGGATGCGAGTGGTTGTTGGATTGATTTGTCGGATCAAAAAAGATGGTTGTTGCCGGATGCGTATGTGCTGGCCGTTGTGACAATGGCACATGGGTTAGCACATATTAGCGTGAAAGGCATTTGTAAATTGTTGTCGCCTGTGTGGAAGAATGATGGAATTACGAAATGTGCTGAACGATTGGTGAAGAATTGTATGGTGTGTATGATGTATAATCCTGGCAAAGGAACCCCAACTCCTCCTGGCAGTTTTGCTCCCCCTTCGTATCCCTTTGAGGTGATTCAATTGGACTTCATCCATATGGAGCGATGCAATAACCTGAAATACGTTTTAGTTGTGGTTTGCGCATTCTCCCGATGGATTGAGGCCTATCCTCTCAAAGACAATACTGCTTTGTCTACTGCGAAAATCTTACTGAAGGAATATTTTCCTCGGTATGGAATGCCTAGAGTTGTGTGGTCAGATAACGGAAGTGAGTTTGTTGGAAGTGTGATGAAGAGTGTGTGTAAGGGCCTTGGAATAAATCAAAAATTCCACAGCGCCAATCATCCCCAGTCAGCTGGATTGGTTGAAGGGTACAACGGCACCCTTAAACTAAAGCTAGCGAAGATTCAGGCTACGACTGGTCTTTCGTGGCCTGACGCTTTGCCTTTAGCATTACTGTCAACTAGGGCGACTGTACACTCCCGAGTAGGGCTTAGTCCCTACGAAATAGTGTTCGGCCGTCCTGCGAATGTGTGGGGGGTTCCTAGGCCAGGAATGTTTTCTGATCTTGAGTATCCAATGTTGATTGACTATTTACATGACTTGACTGCTAAACTGAGGTTAATTCACCAACAGGTTTACGACGCATTGCCGACGCAGACGGAAGGTCCAGGCCACCAGCTCCAGCCTGGAGACTGGGTGGTGACACGCAACTTTTCACGCAAGAATAATCTGGACCCGAGGTTTACCGGACCTTATCAAGTGCTCCTGGCCACGAGGACTGCCGTTCGTCTTGAGGGGCGTAAAAATTGGGTGCATGCCACCCATACTAAACGAGTCCCCATTCCTTTGCCGGCAGACCCGTGGGTAAGGAGAGGCATTGCGTCTACAGAAACAGAAACATTGCCGGCGTTTGTACCTTTCAGCGACGCGCAGCTTGTTGGAGAATCCTCAGCGCAGCAGAAAGACACTGTTGAACAATTGTCAGCAAAAGACTCAAGACCAGAACAATCGACTGATCAGCAGGACGCTGTCTCTTCAACGGATCCTTTGTTCGACGAGCAGACACGTCCCGGGAAACACCGATATTCTTTGCGATCTCGCACTAAGGACAAATAAATTTTGCTTTGCTGAATTGACAACTGCATTATCCCCGTTTCCCGTGATCAGTTTTGAACATTCGTATCACTGTGATTTTTTGTATATATATATATATATTGAGCTTCCTCCCTTGTATCTTTTTACTTCCACAGCCAAGAGACTTTGTGCTTGTATATACATATTGTGTATTGAAGGCCGTAGGGCCGCGCGCGTACTTCCTTCTGGATAGTAGGTCTTGACGCTAGGTTAAAGGCCGTCGGTTCCTAGGAATTCCTGGGGATTGACTATTGCTACACAGAACGAAGTGCGTCAAGAAACGTTGCGGACGGTCGTAGGGAATGGCATTCTCGAAGTTGAATGATTTGGAGGGAGCTAAGGCGCACCGACTCAAGCTGCAGCAACTCATTCGTACCAAATGTTTCATATTGCAACTGTTTGTATTGTTTTTGACTGCTTCTGCATTATTGGCGGGTGGGGTGTACTACACGATGTCTTACTTTTTACCTGCTACACCTACTCCTACTCCTTACCCTAATCTTACCTCTACTGCTTCTCCCCATTCCTTTCACATGTTACCGGAACACGAGCAGGCTAGACGTGTAGAATTCCGCAACAATTCCTTTATTCAGCTCCTTCACCAGCATCAGTTAGTGGTTAACACTACTAATTGTTGGGTGTGTGGGTTGATGCCACATACTACGGATAAGGGAATTCCATATCTGGTGTTACCGTATAGTTCCCAAGGGTCAGCTCGAGCATTCCAAACAATGTTTCGAAGCGCACTGGGTTTCCACCCCATTCGAGAACCACGTTCTCCCTACTCTGGGCCTACCTCGTATCAGAAGCCTTTGTCGATAGCAATAGAGGATTTAGATAGTGATATCTATGATCCCTCGCTTATTCCTGAAGAAGAGGTACAAGCCTATAGAGTCCTCAGTAGAGGTGAATATAGTGTGTTCACTAGCGAAAAGCAGCTTAAAAGCTCGCCTCCAATATGGGTCGTACCCCACACTGGTAATTTTTGTCTTATGGGTCGTGGTCGAAGATCGCAAGCCCGACTTGGAGCAAGTGCTTGCACTGAAAATTACATTCTGCCGATGTCCTCGTCCCCTGTGTTTCTGGCTGCCAAGGGTACGTACTTTATCTGTTATGATCGTGCATATGCATGGTTGCCCGCTGACTTCATGGGCTCATGCTTCATTGCAAATCTGTTGCCTCCGACGTTCACTGTAGATGCCGATTATCACAAAACTAGAGTTGTGCGAGGCGTAGTTAGCGAAGAGGATACTCCCGGTCAAGAGGCAGGAGACTTTTTCAAGGGTTTCCTCCCGTTTTGGGGACCTATGGTTAACAGTAGGAACCTGAGACAGTTGACTCGAGTGGTAGAATCGACAGCTAATATTACTGCCAGTGCCCTTGGTAATATCACCACAGAACTTCAGGCGGAGAGACTCATGACGTTACAAAACCGTATGGTTTTGGATGTCATCTTAGCAGATCGCGGTGGGGTATGTAAGGTGATCCATTCGAGCTGCTGCATTTTCATTCCAGATAATGCTCCAACTGTCTATCAAGCCATCTCGAGGTTGCATAAGATCTCCGAATCCATACACGTGGATGTAGGGGATTGGACGCTGCTAGGATGGTTTTGGGGCCTGATGTCGACTTGGGGTTGGAAAATTCTGATGATCATCGGAGTTGTGGTAGTGTTCCTGTTCACGTGTTGCCTTTGTGTGCAGTGTGGTCCTGCCTTATGTGGCCTCTGTGCTACAACGTGTATGAGACAACCATCTGTTACCAAGGGGACTCGGTTGGACAGAGCTATGCTACAGCAACATCTCGATGGCCTGATGAATATCGAATATGATTCCGACTAGTGCTTGCCTACATGAGGGCAAAAGGAGCGTCTGAGGTTCCGTGACAATTGTGAGTGGTGCATTCGACTCGTACGAATATGGTCGAGTCTGGTATCTATGAACCGCAATTGACGAGTTTAGTAAGTGTGCGCAGTTTCGCTGTGCTAACTTAAACCGTTCGTTTGTTATGTGGGTTTTTCATCTGTACCCACGGGTTCCATCTTAGATACGGCATCCATTTTGTCTCTTGCCCTCAAGTAGCCACCGAACGGACGTTGTCCGCTTCGCGACCCTGGGACTCCCAAGATATTTGCGGAAGCCACATGTTCTTTGTGAGTGTCTTTATGACGAGGGGGATGTTACTGTAAGGCAGATGACGCCGCTTGAGGCTCATCTTGCCGCACGGGCTTATTGTCTCAGCCGTGCATCTCATTAGGCACGTCCCTTTGATGCCTGCATCTCGTGTTTCCCGTTACCTCCCCTTTTACACCCTTTCCGATCTCTCCACTGTCTCCGTCTTCCTCTACACCTGTCCCTGTTCCAATTTTGATCTGTTTTATTGCTGATTGGAATTTGTTAATGGTGGGAAGATGGGTTTTTACAGTTGGGAACCGCCAAATGTTTCCGCACTTATGTTTCGGACCTCATGTGTTTCAAAGTGACCAAAGCGATCCCCCCTGGGGAATAATTGTGGGAACCGGGTCGTAAACTTTTGTGTTCAATGTTGTCTTATGGGTAAAAACTGTATAAAAGGAGCGATCCACAGAACCAATTTGAAGCAGTCTCCCCAAGTTGCACGTTGTGTACTTGTCGTGATCTCTGTGTTCCCTGCAGCAAATAAACCTTGAATCGTTGACGCCGAAGGAAGTGTCCCGTGTCTCTGTGACTTGTACGCCGGAGCAGGTTACCCACGAAGGTTTCAGGTGTTGTGCCCTGGCACCGCTGGGTCTTACAGAACCCAGTCCTTCAATCCCTTCTCAGGGCCCTAGTTTCATGGCACCAGTGTTGGTTTTTATCATGGTTTTGCGTTTCTGGCGCGGAAAAGCTGTGTATAAGAACTGACGACAGCGCACGAGGGCGGCATCTAAGTACTCCGGCGACGTCATCCCGGCATCAACGACGCCGACAACGGACGTGGAACTGCAGACGACGCCTACAGACGCGCAGGGGTACTGTTACGCAAACGTTTCCAGATCCAGACTGACGCTTGGGGATATTCTAAGGTAAGGAATCTAATACTAACTACTGTTCTTACAGATATATCGTTACCGAAGGTAAGTAACTTGTGCATTGCCTCTCGCTGTGTGTACTTGCAAGGTTATCTGATTTGCTCGTATGTTAAAAAAAGATACTTTCAACACCTCTTTTTGATTGATTGTGAAGCATTGTAAGAAGATGTATTAGCGACCAATCCCTTTCCTTGCTCAGATTTTGAAAAACATTTGGTTGGCTGTTGTGTGGTTACGTGTACCTTCCTGTTGCTAATTTTGATTGGCTTTTTTTTTCTATGTGACGTTACGATACACTCACCATGTATGTAGCCCATTTTGTGACGCACTTTATTTTACAGTGCGTTTCAAAAACTAGTTGTGGTAGGGTGTTTTTAACTTAAAGTGTGTAGTCTGCTTACGAGTTTGTTGACTGTAAAGGTATTTAAAAATATGCACACGTTTTCAAAATATTTTTATTGAGTCTTTTATATTCATCATATGGGTGAAATGCAAATTTGTATTTTTCATTCATTGGTATCACGCGGTGGACCACATTTCTTTTATTTTATCATAAGCAGTAATTTCTTAAGTTTACATTATATAAGCGTTGCCCCATCATTTTTTTTAAATGTTTGGGCTTTTTTTGCTTTCAGATAAAGTAGAATAGAAGTGCTACGACAAACACTCCCTCACTCCTCCCACTTTTAAGTCACGTTTTTCAGTTGACAGGTGTTCTAATTTGCACTGTTTTAGTGCGTCACGTGTTCATGTAAACGTGCCTCTTTCTATACTTTTTAACTTTCGTATAATTTCTAAAATGCTTTATTTAAACTCATTTTTTATTATTAAAGCATTTTGTGGCCTTGGACGCGAAAGTGGCGCAAGGGTGTTGAAAATCTGGAACACAGTGTTTTGTTTTACTTTTCTTTCCTTTCTGTCTTGTAGAGGATCCAGAGTAAATATAATGGTTTTTGTACAGCTAGTACCTTTCAACTCTACCACCACACAGCTTTCTGCCTGTTACTATAGTAACAGTTCATGGAATAGTTTAGTGAGCACAGAGGTTATAAGTTCACCACACTATATTGCTAATAGAAATAGTTACTTGGTGGAATTTTAACTTTTTTTCCATAGGAACCGTTAGTCGTAGAAGTCAGTGGAAGTCAGTGGAAAATATAATAAAAATAATAGCAGGGGTTCGCTGGGGCCCTCACAGTCCCGGGGCTTTACTCATGTTGGAAGGAGGGTGCAGTAGGCTGTGGAAATTATATCGAGAAAACAACAATGCGGCTTATTGCGTCTTTTCTTTAATATAATGTGGAATAATGTTTATTTATTAGGCAGTGTTCACTTTTGTTACAGATACAGTCACTTTGTTACAGGCAATTAATTAATATGATTAATATGTAGGACGGCATGTTCTGTATGTGTGCGTGATACAAATTTAACATTTAATTGGCAACCGTGTTCTAACAACAATCTTAACGTTCTTTTGGGTGTGAACTATTGAAAGTAAAAGTATATTCTGTAATTCACTTGTGCTCCGGAGAGTTCCAAGGACATGTAATTGGCTTTCATGTTGTATGGCTGACGTCTTTGAAGGAGGACTTTCCTAAGCTTAATGTTTATTGGCTGTAAACTGTTGAAAGTGAAAGTGTTGTTAGCGATTCCTTCCTGTTCGTGGAGTGTTAGGGTATCTGAAAGAAACAGGTTAGTATTAGATTCCTTACCTTACAATATCCCCAGGCGTCAGACTGGATCCGGAAACTTTTGGGTAGCAGTACCCTTGCGCGTCGGTAGGCGTCGTTTGCGGCTACGCGTCCGTCGTTGGCGCCGGAATGATGTCGCCGGAGTACTTAGACGCCGCCCTTGCTCGCTGACGTCAGTTCTTCTTTTTTCCGTGCCAGCAAGCACAGGTCCGGAGAAAGTGATACCCTTTAGTCATTTTTTTACTAAAACTTTTTCAATCCTATTGATCTGTTTTTCGAGTCAAACAACTCCGACGGTGCCGGTAGGGATGCCCGGGTTCAAACCCTGCGTCGACTGCAACAGACTGATGTCGGTTATCGACCCCCATCGCCGGTGTCTGCATTGCCTGGGGCCCGACCACGATGACAAGTCGTACCCCGACTGCTGGGCCTTGACGTCGAAGGCTAGGCGGGAGCGGTCCTGAAAGCGCCTCGAGCTCTGGCAGTCGGCCCGCGCTGTTCGAGGTCCCGGTCCGGATGAAGGTCGAGGGACCGGTCGCGGGACCAGAGTCATCATAGCTCCAGGAGTCGATGTGAGAAGTTGGCCTGATATATGATGTTCACTAGTTCTAGTGATCACCTTGTATCAGTCCAAACAACCCTTATGGTGATTGGTTGTAAGTCAACCTTATAGACCAGCTATCCTAGTAGCGTGGACAAAAGCAGTCTTTAGGCTAAACTCTTTTTTACCACATGTAACCTTTAAAGATCAAATGAAAAGGACACAACACACAGGTAGTTATGAAAATAAACAGTTATTTATTAACTAACATACACCTCTGAACTCTTTATGAGGTCAGAGGGCTAAGCACATGACAAACTCTTAGGAAAAATACGTTTAAGTTGCACGATTTACAATGGTGCCCTAGGGGCACGACAAACCATATACTAAATAAATGGAATGCGAAAGTCGATTAAAGGAATGGAGCTGTCCAGAGGTTGTAGGATCGCTGAGACCACGCTATACTAACTTGAGGTAAGTAATAGGAGGCCCACGGAGTTCAAACTCGGCCCACAGAGCGCGTGTGCAGAGTTTGAACTCACACGTGAGATGCGTACGAACGTCTATGGACAGTACAGTTGAAAGAAAAGGTGAGTACGGAAATGACAATGGAACTGGACACTAGGACAGTCAAACTACCCTTGAGCACCGAAATGCTCGTGTTACCTCACCCACAGGCTGCGGGTGCATAGGTGCGAAGTCGTGTCGGGTTTCTGCGTCGAAGTCTATGGAGCCTTGAAGAAAGATGCTGCAGGCGACCAGGAGGAAGATGTCCGGTGCAATCCAAGGGTGGAATGGTGAAGAGAGGAACCTGAAAGCAGAGGGGACAATGTTCAAAGTCACTAGCCAGTGACTGGAGTGGAACCAGGAGTGGAACCAGATGTCGTCGTCACGATCAGGTGAAGGTGGACGCTGTCTCTGCAGCCACGTGGACCAGGTGGTGTCTTAGACAACCAGGATGGAGGCACGAGCTGTGCCACACAGGCTCTCGCTGTCGGCGGTGTCGTCTCCGGATTCGGGTTCAACAGGCCTTGGCAAAGGCAACCCACGCCTCAAGTCTGGATCCTTTGCAGGAAGACGACAAGGGGAAGTCGCGGTACGCTGATGGTGCCTGCAGATGCAGGGTGGACACTCCTTGCCCACAAGGGAGATTCCTTCTGTCTTCTGTGGAGCAGAACGTCGAGGTCCAGAGTTTCTTCTTGCGAAGTTGATCAGGATAATCTAATTTGGAATGGGACCAGCTCCTACCTTTATCCGGCTAAAGGGGGCTGCACTACGACTAGGTCCCTCCTCTGGGTGGGACCAGGAAGGGGGGTGATTACACCCCCTTTCCTTTGTCCGGTCCTGCGCCAGCTCTGGGGCTGGAGTTTCCCAGGAACTGGTTTGGACCGGCATATGCACAGGGACACCTTGTGTGCCCCAGGCATGTCTCATTCCTTTCAGCCCTGTCCTACCTAATACACAAAATCCTGTCTGGGGTGGTGCTAGCACCTCCCAAGGCAGGAAACCCTTTGTCCAAGCCTCCCTCGCTGGAAGGACTCCCAGCAGCAGGAGGTCAGACTTGTGTTTGTGGTGGCAGCATCCATTGTGTGATGCTGAGGCTCGAGTTAACTTTAACCGGGGTTCACAGTTACATCCATGTCGTGTCCCTCTAGAAGGGTGGAATGCTAACCCTGTCGCCAGAATTGGCGAGGGTTAGTATTCCAATTCGTATGACACCTTACTCGACATGTTTTGATAATGCGATACCAAAGTTAGCAAATAACCGCGAGGATTATAATGCACTTAAGAGTATATGGTACGCGTTATCATGGAACAGCTATTAGGACTTGGTTCCGCAAGCTGCAACCGGGCTCAGCTCATGCCAGAGCACCATCTCACATAATTCCAAGCACTCTGCCTTCAGGATTGATAAGGCCTGCCATAGGAGTGACTGATAGGAATCTATGTGTCCATTTTTAGGGTTAGATATAGAGATACTATATCTAAAGGAAAGGGTGATGACACCACCTTGCCCCAGCTGTCGTGCAGCCAGTTGTGTCAGATTTGGATGGCCAGCCAGGGGTGGCATAATACATGCTTCAGCCCCTGGTAGGCCCTGGGGACACCTATGCCCTGGATACCTAAGGTATGCTGTACAGGGACTGATAAGGTGGCCCAGTACCAATCGGTAAATGCACCTAGGGTACGTGCTTGACAATTTATAGAGAGAACAGCTAGGCTGTGGGTCTGATTGGCAGGCCCACAGCCAGGGTAAGTCGTAAACCAGTGAAGCAAAAAGCAAAAATCGGGGGTGACCTTAGGATTGCAGACCCCACTCTCCTACAGTCGACACCACTCCTCGGGCTCCAAGTCCTTAGGTAAGAGGCACAAAAAGTCGAAGAGGCGTCATCGATCTTCTGACTCCCCCCGACAGTTGCGCGACACGGACCAGGAGTTCGGGCGCCTGCTCCATACCCACCGGTCCCTGGGCAGAACGCGATGCCGGAGGAGGTCAATGCCTTCCTCACCGCCATGATGTTGCTCACTCCTCGGTCGGGTTCCGCGGCGCCTTCGGGCCAAGGGGCACCAACTGGGAGCCCAAGCGGGCCGGGTGCTTCGGCCCCAGCGGCGACTGCAGTCTCGACGCCGCAGGGCCCCGCTAGATCCAGTTCCGGGTCCGGGTCGTCGCCGGTCCACCTTACGACCTCGCCGGCCCCCATGGTGTCGCCCCCAGTGCCGTCCCAGGACAACATCGTCCCTGGTCCTACCCTCGATCTGGGTCCGGCGCCGCTCGACGCTACATTCAACGCCGCTGGGAGATTTTTACTTCTATGACCCGGCCCCATCCTTTGACCCTGAGTTTCAGGAGATGGGTGGCGAGCAGGATTGGGAGGTATCTGAGGACCCTCTGGCACGTGAGTGCCAGCCTTATCAGGACTGGGCAGGTGAGCTAGGGAATGCCAGTGGTCTGGACACTTCGCCAGACACTGGCTTTGTCTCCCCTCCTACCATGGCTACGGTGGAAGGGGCTGCCTATAGTGTGGTGTTGATGCGGGCGGCCAAGGTCTTGGCTCTTGAGCTCCCCGTCCCGGGCGTGAGGACGAACCTCCTCAATGAGGTCCTTAAACCGCAGGCAAGCTGTTCGGAGCCTCTGTTGCTGTTTAATGAGGCCTTGTCTGACGTTCTTCTGGGCACCTGGGCCAGGCCTGCTACAGGTCCGCCTGTAGATAGGAACGTTGCCAGACGCCACCGCCCGGCTCCGGGCTACCCTTGCTTTCTGTCCACCCATCCCACCCCTGAGAGCCTGGTCATACAGGCCTCTAACTCCCAGACCGCATTTCCGACGGCTCGCCTCGACCAGGAATCCAAGAGGTACGAACAGTATGGCAAGAAGATGTTCTACTCACTGAGTTTGGGGTTGCGGTCAGTTAACACCGCATGCCTCTTGGGCCGTTATACCCACTCTCTGTGGGACACGTTGCGGACGTGCTGCCACAATGTCCGGAGGAGGCCCAGACTAAACTCGCCCAAGCCCTTGCGGAGGGTTGAGATGTGGCACAGTATTCTATCAGATGTGGGCTGGATACTATGGACTCGCTAGGCAGAGCGATGGCAACGACTGTGGCGATTTCGGCCATTCCATTCTCCAGGACTTTCTGGTGTGATCTTTGGTTCGCAGAGCCACCACCGGGGTTGGTTTTGCTGGGGTATCTAAGGTAAGGAATGTAATACTAACCTGTTTCTTTCAGATGCACAAGTTACTTACCTTCAGTAAAGATATATCTGTAAGAAACAGTATTTAGTATTAGATTCCTTACCGCCGCACCCATCCTCCCCGTTCTGCAAACCGATATCTAGGGTTAAGGTCATCCCCTTTCAGTGCCCTTATTTCTTGGCACCAGTGTTGGTTTTTATCATGGCTCTGTGTTTCTTGGCACAGAAAAGCTGTGTATATGAACTGACGTCAGCGCGCGAGGGCGGCGTATAAGTACTCCGGCGACGTCATCCCAGCGCCGACGACGGATGTGGAGCCGTACACGATGCCTACCGATGCGCTAGGGTACTGCTACGCAAAAATTTCCGGATCCAGTCTGACGCCTGGGTATATTCTAAGGTAAGGAATCTAATACTAACTACTGTGTCTTTCTGATATATCGTTACCTAAGGTAAGTAACTTGTGCAACGTGTTCATTGGCTGTGAAGTATTAAAAGTAGAGTCTTGGCAGTCATTCCCTCCTCCTCTGCGGAACAACATACACATTTCATTGGCTAAAGTGTTCCGAGCACAAGTTTGCTCCTTATTGGGTGGGAACGGTTCACTGTTGTCAGTGATTTTGTGACGCACTTCCAAAGAAGTATCGGAAAAGAAAGTAGTAGAGGTCAGGTTAGCAACACTATTAATTCTGTATAGTGCTCATAAGGTGCTGGAGAGGGATTATGAGGAAAACCATTCTTTTTATATGTTTCACGGGTCATTTATATAATTGCGGTGTGGTGTATAAATCACGGCGGAAAAATTACACTGTCTTGCGCTGTGTTTTGTATCAAGTTTGCGGGTGACATACTTCTTAGGAGTACTATTTACTTATAATGTGGTGTTTACTTTTCTGATGGGGAGGTGTGGTTGCGCAGCAAAAAATTCAATCTAGGTTTGAAACAGTTTTTATTAAGCAAATACAAATAAACTTTCTTCAGAAACTGTCGCTGTATATATGAAAGGGGTGACAATTAAAAATGGAATTTCATAAAATATCAGTTAAGCATGGCCACACCCTCCTTTTTTCTGCTACAGTTTGTAAAAGTGTTGCCCCATATTGTTGATAATGTAAGAGGGCATCAGTTACTTTTAGATAGAGTAGAATTGAAGTGCTACAGCAAACTCTCCGCACTATATTATCTGAGGTCAAGAGTGTGAGAAGTTGGCCTGGTATATGGTGTTCACTATTATAGTGATCACCTTGCACCAGTCCAAACATCCCTTATGGTGATGGTTGTAAGTCAACCTTATAGACCAGCTATCCTAGTGGTAGCGTGGACAGAACAGTCTTAGGCTAAAAGACTCTTGAGGGTGTGTAAAGCCAGCTGTTTTACCATATGTAACCTCTTGAATATCAAATGAAAGGACACCACACAGGATATATATAAAAAATATGAATTTATTTCTAACACACCCCTCTGAACTCTTTATGAGGTCAGAGGCGGGGGGCGTGGCCAAGAGCCGATCATGGTGGACGTGTAGTCCCTGAGCTCCGTCCTTAGCCCTGAATACGAGCAATTTATCCTGCAATCCCTGCCTGCAGCCCACCTGAACCCTGTGCACAGAGCCTCCGGGAGTGAACGGCGTGCAGCGGTGAAGTGCTGCTCCCTCCGGACTACGCCGGACAAGCATTGTAGCCGAGGTGCCTGCTGCGGCCTGCTGAGAAGCGTGAACCCTCTGCCTCCATTAGTGGCCTGCCCGACCTGCCCCAGTCGCTGACACGCTCCAGTCGGGACTCCAGATCGGAAGTGAAGCGCGATACCTGCCGGGGCACCGGGGTACGGCGGGGGGTCCCCGCTCTGCCTGTAGCCCCGCTACCTCCCTCCAAACTGCCATAACCCCCAGCCGGCTTACCCTGCCGTGAGACCCGCTCGGGACGCGGGAGCTTCCCGGACCGGCCCGCCTCCCGCCCGCAACATCCGCGACATCCACACCATCAACTACACGGGTGAGGAGTGCGGGTCGGGTGGAACGTGGGATCTGCCGTCAGCACTGTGGGCCCCGCTGCTCTCTGGCTGCACTGCGCGCTGCGGGACGGGGTACGGCCCGACATCGAGGCACTCCCACCGGCGCCATTTTGTCTCCGGGCCGGGACGGGACCCCGGGGTTTTGACACTGGCGCCTTGCCCACACCTGGATCCCACGACGAGCAGAGTGCGAGGACCAGACACGAGGAGACACGCACCACAGGCCCACACACCTTGCAATGGGGCATGTGACCCCGAGTACCTGAGCCGACAGAACCGGCACACAGTGGAGGAGTGAGTCTCGCACGGCGGTGCCCTGCCGCCACATTGAATACCTGGCACCTATTGCACTCCCGGTTCCTGAAGAAAGTCCTTCTCGCAGTCACCTGAGAACTGCGATCTCCCCCCCCCTCCACCTTGCAGGACCACGGTCACAACAACCCGCAAGGTCCCCAGCGGAATGCCGCCCCACCCTACAGCAACGCTGCAATAAGCGGGCCAACGCTGTCCCTGCCGACACTGGGGTCTTCACCGCAACTGCCTTCCTCCAGTAACACCCAAATACACCGCAGCCGCTGTCCGGCACCCTGAGTGGACACTTACAGGGGTGGAGGCCGACGGCTGTAACTACTACGGCGCCACCCTGCTTACGAGGTCAATGGGCAGACACAGGGGCGAGACTCAGGACCAGGGCGCTCCGACGGACATGCAGTCCACGGGCTCCGAAGACCCGCTAGCCTCTTCAAACGCGGACATCATCCCGCCGACCGGAAAGGGATCCCAGGACGCCAAGTTGGACCTTATTCTCAACGAAATACGCGCGAAGCACTGGAATCGCGCATAGACAGTATGGCAACTGGCTTGTCCCTACTACGGGCTGACCATAACAAGTTGGCGGAGTGGGTCTCAGAACAGAAGTTAGCGCTGAGTGACCTCATACCCCAACAGACGGAACATTCCACAAAACTGGAGAACGTGGAGAAACAGCTCCGACAGCTATGGGACAGGGTGGACGACGTGGAAGGACGTGCCCGCCGCAACAACGTCCGCATCCTGGGCATTCCGGAGAGAAGCGAGGGGAGGAACCCCACCCAGCTCGTGGAGGATTGGCTGCGGAAACTAGTGGGCCAGGAAGATCTTACTGCCCTATACAGTGTGGAGCGAGCACACAGGATGCCATCACGACCCCCACAACCGGGGGCACCCCCTCGTCCCTTGATTGCGCGCCTTCTCCACTACAGAGATCGGGACACTGTTCTAAGAGCGGCTAGAGAGAAGGCGCGGATACGCTTCGAGAATAAGAGCATATCGGTATACCCTGATTTCACGCCCACAGTGCAACGAGCCAGGTCCACCTTCATGGGAGTGAAGCGCAAACTGAGGGACAGAGATATGAAATATGCGCTTTTGTTCCCCGCAAGGCTCAAGATACTGCATGACAACAAATCTCACTTCTTCGACTCGCCGGAGGAGGCGTAAGAATGGATGGAAGTTACACTGACCCCACCGGCTTCACAAGACCCATTCGCAGATAACCACAGCGGTAGTCGCCGGAACCCACCAGACCGACGGGACAACACTTCCAACCCCGGACATCACCCCTCACAGGGTACACCGACGAAAGCTCAACCTTCCGGAGATCAGACGGCGGGTCATTTGTCACCACAGATGCGACTAACGGAGGAGGCACTGGCCGCTCACGACGCGGGAGCAACCGGAGACAGAATCACCGTCACCACCGACACCCACACTGAGGTATCCGGATCAGTGGACAGCCTACAACTATTCCCAAAGATCACGGCCCAGATGGTGGCGGAGTTCTGAATGGCACCACGCTTGATCCTCTCCGGGTGGTAATGTATAACTGACCCCTTCTTCATATATGGTGGGTTGCATGAGGGCCCACCCTGTCGAGGGCTACCATGCCCATGCAGGCCATTCAGTGACAGTCACCAGTGGCCTACTACCCCCAGTATGCACATGAACCTAACTGACTTGTGCCCACGTTGGGCACCTTGGTTTGGCTCCCGGGCCCGTTGGCCTGGGGACCTTATTGTTAAGGGGTTACATGTTCGCAAGACACTCTCACCTTGTAGCAAGACAGATCTGACATGGTCACCCAGGTGCTCCACTCTACCGCTTCACACAGATGGTCATGGGGCCTCTTAATGTTTATCAAATGTGCACCTGGAACATACGGGGCATTGGCTCGGTACACAAACGCCATAGAATTTTGGCTCAACTCAACCGCAGGGGGACACAGATTGCTTGCCTACAAGAGACACATTTGAACAATGCTGAAAACATGAAGCTACGCAAGAAATGGAGAGGGCAGCTCTTCGCTACCTCCTATTCCGCGTTCTCTAGGGGGGCGGCAATCTGGCTTCGCAACTCTGTCCCTTTCAAGATGTTGGAGCAAAGAATTGATAAGGAGGGACGTTATGTATTTGTGCGGGGCCTGTTGGACGGGGATGCCATTGTATTCGGTTGTGTGTACTCACCAAACACAGGTCAATCAGAGTTTTTGTTAACTGTAAACGGGATACTTGCAGATTGGGCTGATCACCACTGGATAATTGGGGGGGATTTCAACGCTGTGCTTGATGTTACACTGGATAGGTCACACCCCCCCCCTGCAGGCCACTGAGAGCAGGAAACAGGCAGACGCTCTGGCACGGTGCGCTGAGGGTTGGGATCTGGCAGACGCATGGCGCAGCGCGCATTCACATGAGAGGGACTATAACTTTTTTCCCCACCCCACCAGCTCCACACCAGAATTGACCATGTCTTCTGCTCCCGCTCCCTCACAGATTCAATTGTTCAGACCCAACATATGGGGAAAACCCTGTCCGACCACAACCCAGTTGAGCTCACTTGGCAGTGGGGCAGGCTGCTGGCCCCCATCCCGACTTGGAGACTACCTCCAGATCTCCTTGAAGACACGGTCTTCCGGTCGTCCCTGTCCGACACTTAGAAACCTACTTCTCCACGAATGTGAACACAGCCAGCACCCGTCAGATAGAATGGGACGCTTTCAAAGTCTGTCTCAGGGGGGCAGCAATGACCGCTCGAGTGGGCAGGAAGCGGGAGGTAATCAGTCAATTGAAGGAAGTGGAGGGTTCACTAGCGTCCCTAGAGAATGAGGCAGCGGGCACTTATGCACATTTCACGCCATTACAGGAAGCTCACATTAGCCATGCAGAGCTGCTAGAAGACCTGAGGCTACTAGACTATAGAGAATACACGAATAGACAGCATACGCAAGCAGACCGAGCCGGCCCCCTACTGGCCCGTCTCCTACGTGATTCCCCAGTTTGCCACCCGATCCTGGAGATACTAGATCAGGCGGGCAATCAATCCGACTTCCACCCAAGTAGGGATTAATACGGCGTTCAAAGACTATTATACCCCGCTGTACAGCCCCCCCCAGCCCCTATCAGAAGCCGCCTTCGAGGCCTTCATGAGGGACCTGGACCTACCCTAACTCACCGACAGACAATGCAAAGACCTGAAGCGCAACATCTCAGTAGCGGAAATTAGGCAGGCAATACGAGCTCTTCCGAAGAGCAAGGCTCCCAGAATGGATGGCCTACCGGCCGAATTCTATGCAACGTTCCTTGATCTCCTAGCCCCACGGTTACACGCTGTTTATTTGGAAGCTCTACGGACAGCCTCCCTACCACAATCATCCATGCAAGCGTTAATCACGTCCCTCTTAAAACCAGGCAAAGACGGACTGCAGCTGGTCGACTACAGACCCCTGTCCCTCCTCAATACTGATTCCAAGATCTTGAGCAAAGTGTTGACGTCGAGACTCGTGCAATACATACCACAACTGATCCATCCAGACCAATGTGGTTTTGTACCGGGCCGCAACACGGCCATGAATCTCAGACGCTTGGCGCAGCTGATGCTTGGCAATCTAGTGGGCACGAGCTCAGAGGGCTGCATATCGCTGGATCTGAAGCAAGCGTTCGATTCCCTTAGATGGGACTATATTTTTGCCACACTATTAAAATTTGGGATACCGCCCGAATTCATCGCCTGGGTCAGATTACTGTACACCCTCCCCACGGCTAGAGTGCGTACCTCCAGACACATCTAAGGACCCATAGCTATAGCGAGGGGCACCCACCAGGGCTGCCCACTCTCCCCTCTCCTATTTATCCTCGCCCTCGAACCAATGCTCTGTAGGCTTAGGACAGTGGCCCCCCGCTGTGGTGTTCAGAGGCACGGGACGGCGCACATTGTGCCCGCTTATGCAGATGATATCATATTATACCTTCGGGACCTGCGGGGCGACCTGAGCCCTATACCCCAAATATTTGAGGACTTCAGGGCGATCTCAGGCCTCACCATAAGCGAATCTAAGTCTTATGGATTCACCTTTGGAAATGCAGGCTCACCTACTCCCCTACCCTTCGCCCCTCACGAATTCCAGATGGCGGAAACCACCTTCTGATACCTTGGGATGCACATCTACAGGGAGGCTGACCTGATGATAGACGGCAACCTTGGGAGGGCCATAAGAGCACTGAAATCGCAAATTCAGTTCTGGCTAACACTGCCCCTTTCAGTAGCCGGCAGAGCAGCCATCTCTAAGATGGTGATGCTCCCCCGTCTCATTTACCACTTCACCAACCTGCCATTCCTGATCCCAGCAGCGACATTTAAGACTCTTGACACACTACTCACGGAACTTGTATGGGGACACGGGCGCAGACGCATAGGCCTCGCTAAACTACAACTCTCCTCTGACTCCGGTGGAATGGGCCTACCGGACTTTAGGGCTTTTAACGATGCGTGCCAGCTGCAATGGCTGGCCTACTGGGTGGCAGGTCGCAACCTTCACGAGATCAACATATCGGAGGATGAACACGCAAAAAGGAGAGTACACACATTACTTTTACCCCGATCGGATCTGCCGAGAGACGCCCCACCACTCCTCAGGCTGGCGGTCACATACTGGCGGTAGGTATTAAAGTACCCGTCCCCCACGACATCTTATGCCCCCACAATCCCGCTCTTGGGTATCCCGCTGGGCTCGGGAACACTTACGACGAACAAACTGGTGCCCTGGCGCGACGCAGGAGTGTCGCATGTGGGTGACCTGTTTGAAGAGGGGTACCTATTATCCTTTGAAGACTTCAGAGCCGCGCATGGCATTCCTAGGGGCTCATTTCTTTTACACACAGGCCTTCGCCATTATATAACGCACAAGTGGTCACCTGAGGAACAAGAGCCTGATATAAACCCCCTAATAACAATGCGCTACCTCATGGGCACGGGCGGCCACCTGACCAAATGGCTCACTGCTAGCATCAAAACGGGGAGGGCAATCACACTGTCACCGCTCAGGGCGGCATGGGAAGGAGATATTGGGAGACCGCTGAGAGACAAAGAGTGGGAGCGTATCCTTCAGTTTCCCAAGAAGGTAGCTAGAAACCCCAAGTTTAAATTTATTCAATTGATGTTGCTACATAGAGCCTACCTGACCCCACATCGCATACACATGATGTTCCCTGACGCGGATGGCAACGGCCCCCGGTGTGACGCTGACGACGCATCGCTAATACACATGCTATGGCAATGCCCTAAGCTGGGTTATTACTGGACCACTATCCATGACTCGCTTGAGAGAGCTGGTACCCTGTCCCAATCACCCACCCTAGAATACACACTGTTAGAGCTAGGACCGCCAACACGTACTAGAACCGCGGCGGCACGTTTTACAGACATGGCCCTATTAATAGCGAAACGAGCATTCACGATGAGGTGGAAGTCCTCCAAACCACCCAACCCTGAATTATGGAAAGCAGAGGTAATACGGTGGGGCAAGGCAGAAGGCGAAGCACTACAGCGAGAGGAACGCAGAGGTCTCTGGAAAACACTGATTTCACTGGATTGGTTTGCCATAGTGGGAACGTTTGAAGCTGGGGATGACGGGGACGATGGGGATACAAATGACTCGCAACATGTAGGATGAACGTGTCCAGATCTAGTCAGTTCATGCAACGCCACGGACTGTGGTGCACTGTAATGTGATGGGGTACAGGGAACCCCGAACCATCGACCATTCTACCCCAGCCTACCTGTGTGTATAGGTAAAACTGCATTTCACGGTGTCATGGGTGACCCAGATGTAAATACTACAGTTATACGCATATTGAGAGAGTGTCGGGAGGGATTCTTGAGGGTGGAGGGAGGGTTCAGGTACAACAGGGGATTGTTCAGTTAACATGGTTCCGGACAACAAAACGGAAAATTAATGACACTATGTACTTATATGTTCTGAGCAAGCACATGCATGTAACATCCCGATTATTACTGCGCTCGAATTTGTATGTAACTGCTCTACCTACTATGCTAATAAACAGATTTTCAAAAAAAAAAAAATGAGGTCAAAGGGCCAAGCACATAACAAGACACTTAGTTAATATACGTTAAGTTTCACAATTTAAGGTTAGGCCCTAGGGGCGAAGCAAACCATATACTAAGAAAGTGGTATAAGTACCACGTCACGAGAAAAGGAAAGGCCTAGGGCCTGGAGAATCGCTGGGGCTACACTGTCTTAACAATAGGTTAGAAGTAGGAGGCCCACAGGCGGAGCGTGCAGTGTCTTTACACGCACGCGGGATTCAATGCAAAGTCAATGGGAACTTAGAAGTTAGATTTAGAAGGATTTAGGACACTTCCGGTTAGGCTAGGAGGAAACAACTAGAGACTTAGACACTTGGATTGTCAATACCCTTGGGAGCACTGAAGTACTCGTGTTACCTCACCTACGGACGGCGGGTGCATAGGTGTGAAGATGTGTCGGGTTTCGTTGTTGAAGCCTATGGAGACCTGAAGAAAGATGCTGCAGGCGACCAGGAGGAAGATGTCCGGGTGGATCCAAGGGTGGATCGAGGATGAAGAGGACCTGAAAGCAGAGGGGACAGAGTCTGGATCACTAGCCAGTAACCGGGTGGAACCAGGAAGGAACCAGATGACGGCGAGGAGCAATCAAGTGCTGTCTTGAAGCTTGTCTTGGCAGCCACGTGGACCAGGAGGCGTCGGCGACGACCAGGTGCTGGAGACGGGCTGTCCCACGAAGGTTCTCGCAGATGGAGGGGTCGACTTCTGGATTGCAGTCGACAAGCCTTGGCAAAGGCAACCCACGCAGGATGAGGACTTCCGTCTTGTCCGAATTCAGTTTCAGGAGGCTGTTCATCATCCACTTGGCTACGTCTGTCATCCCTTCGTGTAGGTTGGCTCTGGCGGTGGCGGGGTCGTTGGTGAGGGAGAGGATCAGCTGGGTGTCGTCGGCGTAGGAGGTGATGTTGAGGTTGTGTTGGCGTGCGATGGCTGCGAGTGGGCTCATGTAGACGTTGAAGAGGGTTGGGCTGAGCAAGGAGCCTTGAGGGACGCCGCAGATGACTTCGGTGGCTTCTGATCTGAACGGGGGGAGGCGGACTCTCTGTGTCCTTCCGGCGAGGAACGAGATGATCCATTCCAGTGCCTTCTCCTGGACTCCGACGTTGCTGAGGCGCCGCACTAGGGTACGGTGGCAGACAGTGTTGAAGGCCGCAGAGAGGTCTAGGAGGATGAGGGCCGCTGTTTCTCCGTTGTCGAGCAGGGCTCGGATGTCATGGGTGACTGCGATCAGGGCGGTCTCGGTGCTGTGGTTGGCCAGGAAGCCGACTGCGAGAGGTCGAGGGATCCGTTCGTCTCGAGGAAGGCGGCTAGCTGCTTGTTGACGGTCTTCTCGATGACTTTTGCAGGAAACGGGAGCAGCGAGATGGGGCGGTAGTTCTTGAGGTCAGTGGGGTCGGCTGATGGCTTCTTTAGTAGAGCGCTGAGTTCGGCGTGCTTCCAGCTCTCCGGGAAGGTAGCGAAGTCGAAGGAGGTGTTGATGATGTCCCGCAGGTGGGGTGCGATGACCGCGTCGGCCTTGTTGAAGACGTGGTGAGGGCAGGGGTCGGTCGGAGATCCGGAGTGGATGGAGTTCATCATGCGGATGGTGTCTTCGGTGCTGATCGGGGTCCAGGCGCGGAGGGTGGTGGTGGTGGGCGGTGGTTCAGTCGTGGCGTGCGTCGGTTGAGTGCTGAAGCTGTTGTGTATGTCTGCAATCTTGTTGTGGAAGTATGAGGTGAGGGAGTTGCAGAGGTCTTGCGAAGGGGTGATGTTGTTGTTTCCGGCGTTGGGGTTGGAGAGCTCTTTAACGATGTTGAAGAGTTCCTTGCTGTTGTGTGCGTTGTTGTCCAGTCGTTCCTTGAATGCAGTTTTCTTGGTGGCGTGGATCAGTTGGTGGTGTTTTCGGGTGGCGAGCTTGAGGGCAGTCATGTTGTTTGGTGTTGGGTCTCTGCGCCAGGCTTTCTCGAGTGCTCGGCAGTTCTTCTTGGAGCTTTTGAGTTCGTCGGTGAACAATGGGGCTTTCTTGCTGCCGGTCTGCTAGGCGGGGTCTTCAGAGGGGCGAGGTCGTCTGCGCAGTTGCTGATCCACTTCGTGAGGTTGGTGGCCGCCTGGCTTGGGTTAGGTGCGCTGGTGGGAGGGTTCATGCTCAGGGAGGTCGCGAGCTGGTCATCTGTGATCTTGTTCCAGCTTCTGCGTGCAACCTGTTGCTGGTGGTGGTGGATCGTGGTCCTTCTGAAGCTGAAGTGGACACAGCTGTGGTCCGTCCAGTGGAGTCCGGTTGCTTGGCTGAAGGTGATGTCCTTGCTGGATGAACACGGGGTCGAGTGTGTGTCCGGCGTAGTGGGTGTGGTCACCAGCTGCTTGAGACCGAGGTTGTCCAGCAGGGTGGTAGTGTTGCGGTCGTTGTTGTTCTCCAGGTGGAAGTTGAGGTCCCCGAGGAGGATGTAGTCAGCGGAGAGGAGGGCGTGCGGGCAGATGAATTCGGCGATGTCTTCGCTGAATTGTGTGCGTGGTCCTGGGGGTCTGTAGATGAGGGTGCCTCTGAGGGTGGTCTTGGGGTTGATGTGGATCTGGAAGTGCAGGTGTTCGGCGGGTGCGAGGGTGTCGTCGGTGTTGGTCGTGATGCGGATGGTGTTCCTGTGGATGATGGCGATGCCTCCTCCTGTCTGGTTGACATGGTCCCTCCGGATGATCTTGTAGCTGTCCGGGATGGCGATGGCGATGTCGGGCGCTGAGGAGGCGTTCATCCATGTTCCCGTGAGGAAGGCGACGTCTGGGGCTGTGGTGTCGAGCAGGTTCCAGAGCTCAACGGCGTGTCTGTGGATGGAGCGGGTGTTGAGCAGGATGCACTTGAGGTGGTTGCTGATGGTGCTCGGCTTGGTCGGTGCTGGTGTAGTGCAGGTCTGGATGCAGGTGAACTTGCAGGAGTGGCAGCAGAAGGGTCCGTGGGTGCGTCTCGGGGTGGCTCGAGTTCGGTGGCATCGTAGGTCCGGCGGGTGGGTTGGTGTCTGAGGGAGGCAGGGGTCCTGGCACTGGGCGCGGTCCAGGCGCGGACGGGCACAGACGGGCTTTCCTTTGGCGCGCCTTTGGCGCACAATCGGCGCGCCCGCTGCACGTGGGAGTGGGCATCATAAGAGAGGAGCCGGGAGGGCGGGTCAGCTGGGGGGCATGTCCGCCGGGAGTTAGCGTGCGGCGGGAAAAGTGGCGGCCCAGCGGCGGCTGGGGCGTCCAAGGAGGCAGCGGGTAGCAGTAGGCAGGAGCAGAGGAGAGTGGGGGTGACCTCGCCTGCAGGTAGGCGCAGTGGTTACTGGGTAGGCGCAGTGGTCAGCCAGTTGTGTCTATTTGAGTGGCCAGCCAGGGGTGACATAATACATGCTGCAGCCCCTAGTAGGCCTTGGTTACACCTATGCCCTGAGTCCCTAGGGTACACTTCTACAGGAGCTGACAAGGTGAACCAATTCCCAACTGTGGATGTACCTAGAGTACATGGTGTAAATTTAGAGAGAGTGCATCTGTGCTGTCGGTCTGATTAACATGCCCACAGCCATACCTATGTCAAAGACCAGTAAAGCAAAGCAAAAAGTAGGGGTGACCATAGGAAGCAGACCCTACACTCCTACACAACCCCCCCCCCCAAACTTAGGGACATTTTAGACTAACCTTGACCAGTTGTGTCTTCATGTTCTAAGTGAAAATATCTGGAGAGTCCATCTGCATTTGCATGGTCAGTCCCAGGTCTATGTTCCACTGTAAAGTCCATCCCCTGTAGGGAAATGGACCACCTAAGAAGTTTGGGGTTTTCACCCTTCATCTGATTTAGCCATAGGAGGGGCTTGTGGTCGGTCTGAATCTTGAAGTGAGTGCCAAACAAGTATGGCCTCAGCTTCTTCAGGGCCTAAACCACAGCAAAGGCCTCCCTCTCCAAAACTGACCAAAGTTTCTCTCTAGGGGTCTGCCTCCTGCTTATGAAAGCAATGGGCTGGTCTTGACCATCTATATTCAGTTGTTAAAGTACAGCTCCCACACCCAACTCAGAAGCATCTGTTTGGACTATGAACTCTTTGGAGTAATCTGGACTTTTCAGAATAGGTGTGTGAGAAGTTGGCCTGATATATTATGCTCACTAGTTCTAGTGATCACCTTGTATCAGTCCAAACAACGCTTATGGTGATTGGTTGTAAGTCAACCTTATAGACCAGCTTTCCTAATGGTAGCATGGACAGAGTAGTCTTAGGCTAAACTCTTTTGGCATGTGAAGCCAGCTGTTTTACCACATATAACCCCTTCAATACCAGATGAAAGGACACCACACAGGTTGTTATGACAATAAACAATATATTTATTACTAACAAAACCCCTCTGATCTCTTTATGAGATCAGAGGGCTAAGCACATAACAACAGGTGTGAAAGTGTGTCGGGTTTCCTCGTTGAAGTCAAAGGAGCCTTGGAGAAAAGATGCTGCAGGCGACCAGGAGGGAGATGTCCGGAGGGATCCAAGGGCGGATCGAAGAAGATGGAGACCTGAAAGCAGAGGTGACTGTGTTCAAAGTCACTAGCCAGTGACCGGAGTGGAACCAGGAAGGAACCAGATGATGTTGTCGCGATCAGGTGAAGAGGTGACGCTTGACTCTGCAGCCACGTGAACCAGGAGGCGTCGTCGATGACCAGGATGGAGGCACGAGCTGTCCCACGCATGGTCTCGCTGTCGGCGCTGTCGGTTCCAGGATCGGAGTCAACAGGCCTTGGCAAATGCAACCCACGCGGCAAGTGAAGATGGTGTCTGATGCGGACCAGGAGGGTCCGGGGTACTTCTCCTTTGCAGGGAAGCAAGGGCCAGTCTAGAGCAACCAGACCAGCGGAGTAGTTTCAAGATTTCGTTGTCTAGGAGGCCACTAGCCAGCCGGCAAGTGACCAGACAACGCGTCGAGTAGCAATCAAGCAGAAGGGCCCCACGCAGATCTCGTGGATGCTGGTGGGCTGGTCTTCGGTGCAGGAGCTGCTTGGGGCTGGGGCTTCTCAATCCCCAAAGCACTCACTCGAGGGTGCCTCAGAGGTCTTGCTGGAAGCGAAGTGCAGTTTCTTCAAGATGGCCGGTCCCACGTGTCTCGTCGCACCCACGGACCTCAGCTGTGCTGCAGATGTGAGTTGAGGTCGGAGAGGTCTGGAAGATCGGGTCTCATCGGACTCTGAAGTCTGGTTCCGCCAGGAAGGATGACAAAGTGAACCGCTAGGACGCTTGCTGGTGCCTGCGGATGCAGGGTGGTCACTCCTTGGCCACAAGGGAGATTTCTTCAGTCTTCTGTGGAGCAGAACGTTGAAGTCCAGAGTTTCTTCTTTGTAGAGTTGTTCAGGATAATCTAATTTGGAATGGGACTGGCTCCTACCTTTATTCTGCTAAAGGGGGCTTTACTACAGACTAGGTCCCTCCCATGATTGGGACCAGGAAGGGTTACACCCCCTATCCTTTGTCAGGTTTTGCGCCAGAGCTGTGGCTGGAGTGCCCCAGCAACTGGTTTGAACCGGGGTATGCACAGTGACACCTTGTGTGAACCAGGCATGTCTCATTCCTTTCGGCCTGCCTATCTGGATACACAAAGTCCTGTCTGGGGTGGTGCTAGCACCTCCCCAGGCAGGAAACCCTTTGTCCAGGCCTCCCTTGCTGGAAGGACTCCCAGCAGCAGGAGGTCAGACTTGTGTCTGTGGCAGCAGCATCCATTTTGTGATGCTGAGGCTCTGGTTAACTTTAACCGGGGTTCTAGTTCTGTACATGTCGTGTCCCTCTAAAAGGGTGGAATGCTACCCCCGTCACCAGAACTGGCGAAGGGGTAGTATTCCAAATCGTATGACACCTTACTCGACATGTTTTGATAATGCCAAACCAAAGTTAGCAAAAACTGCGAGGATTATAATGCACTTAAGAGTATATGGTATGGCACTATCATGGAAACAGCTAAAGGACATGGTTCAGAAAGCTGCAGACAGGCTCAGCTCATGCTAGAGCACCATCTCACATATTTCCAAGCACCCTGCCTTCAGGATTGATAAGGCCTACCATAGGAGTGACTTATAGGAATATATGTGTCCATTTTTGGGTTAGATATAGGTATACTATATCTATATTTACACAGAAAGTATCTAGGAGTCAAAAGTAAACTCTAATCACAAACAACCATTGACATGACAAAAAGGGATTGGGAACTAAATTATTCAGTGACACCACGTGATACTATGTAACAAAATTCACTTGAGACACATACCCAAGGTGGGCTTAAACGAACCGATACCATGGATGTCGCTATGATGGAACACTGTACTTATATTGATGGCTATATCATTATCAATGCAATAGGTTATCACAATATTTAGCCATATGCATTCTTGTTATTGATGGCAATACCAACATACCATATGTCATCGTAACTTTTGGCTGTATATATCTATACTGGTAGCTTTTCAAACACACACATATTGCTAGGAGAATTAAATCAATTCCTATCATCCAAACTGAAATAGCGGCCTAGAGGTGTGTTTTATATATTTCATCAAACATATTTGTCGCTTTTTAGTAACATTGGACCTACTGTCATTGTAGCAGTATAACAACAGTTTTCCATTTTATATGGTTTCACTCAATAACAGCGTTCCTAAGTCTTTCTAGATCCTGGCATAGCATTCTTTAACATCTGTTGTATGAAAGCATAAGAGATTATCTCAAGCTGTGTTATAGTCAGATCATTGTATTCTGGTATAATACGAATTTCCGATTGAAGTCAATTCCTCGTCGTAACCACACCGTACATACACCCTCTAGTACCTGGGGTGCGAATGCGCGCGAGATTACTTCAGGTTGTGATAAAAATAGTCAGACCACTGTAATCTACCACAAATAGAGTGCTTGGTTTGATTCTAGTTAATCCCTTAGCAATACGGTATCTGGTACAAAGCGAAATCGCAATTGATACGCAATACGGTATCTGGTACAAAGCGAAATCGCAATTGAAACGCGAGAATTCCATTAATTTGAACTACATGGTCCAGCATTCCATGCGCGATCACGTGCACGCATGGAAAGACGAACAATCAAATAGGCTGCGCTCTATCCGTTCGCTGCCTGCCCAGTCTAGCGCAGAGGAACGCCTGGAGACACACCGACGGATAGGTGAGCGCTGTAACGGTTTGCTTTGGTGTGATTGCTCTTGTCATGCGCGGTGCGCGGAGAGTTTGAGTGTCTTCTTGCTTTGAGTGAAGTTACCATTTCTCAAAAGGGAGACCATATCCTCTCGTTTTTCTGTCACACACATGCCGGATTGGCGAGCCCAGTAATGGTGCTGTTTTCCCTTGGGTGTTGTTGTTTTTACGCGCACTCTGCGTGACATTTTGAGTGTTTTGCCCTGAGGGAGTTACTATTTGCCAAAAAGGAGATAATAGCGGCTCGTGTGTCTGTCATTTACACGGCCCCCTCCCCGCGTTGACATAATTCGCTACCGAGTCGCCCTTGAGCTCTGACAGTGCTATATGTTTATAACATCGCAGTATCGTCTTAACGACGGAGTGAATGGAAATGCAGAGATCGTGTATGTCAAGTGTCTTGGGAATTGGGGCAATGTTTCCATGATTACTGAAGCGATCAAGATGTGTAACAAGACACCACATACTATTCTTAGTGTCTCTGAATTTGGTCAGTAAGGTTGATTTTACTTCCTTATTGGATAAAAGGTGGAATGCTTATGTATATGTGTCTTTTCATAACAGGGTGGTGCTCCTCAATTACCTGAGCTGCAGCCAGGTGAGGTGAGGAGCGATCCCCACACGAATTGGGTGAGTGATAACATGTTGAGATATATGTATTAACATGATTACAAAAATAACACTACTGATGAGTGTATTTTTACAAAATTGTCTGTCTCTTTTCACTTTCTTTTCTTGTTGACGTGACTATATATTTTGTAGATTGTGCGGAGCATCTGAACCTGACAAACAGGTGATATGATTCCTTTTTATTCTTCTCACTATACTCGACAGCAGTAGCAACATCTAGGTCCTGATGAATGCATAGGCACTTTCCTTTTATGCAGAAACATGTTGACCACTCGCTGAGCAGATATTTTGTTAAATCTGTTATTTCACCATTGTTTTTATGTTTGGGGAGCTGAGAGAAAACATTAAAAGTTCCACTTCTACTCAGTCTTACCTAATTTTATTCTATCACCAATCACTCACTTGCACGGCTTTTTTCAGTTGTCACACTACACTGACACCACTCACTAGATTAAAACGTAGGGTCTTCTTACTCTCATAGTCCTCTTCCAACTCTTGTGACTGTGTTTGCACTAACTCCTGGGTAAGGAGAACCCATATGATGTAAAAGTGGTGGAACAGATCGACAACTGATGGGAAAATTCTCACCTTGGGTATGTGTCTCACGTGAATTTTGTTACATAGTATCACGTGGTGTCACTGAATAATTTAGTTCACAATCCCTTTTTGTCATGTCAATGGTTGTTTGTGATTAAAGTTTACTTTTGACTCCTAGATACTTTCTGTGTAAATTAGGTTATTATTGGGGGCGCGTATCTAGTACTGAGTAGTTAAACTAGCCCTTGGACCCTCTTCTATGTAGTGTGTTTTATAGTGCTGAGTGCAGTCGCGGCTGCGGGTCCTGCTATCACAGGTAGCCAAAGAATCTTTTTTGGCTTAACTCTCTGTTTGAATGTATTTGTTTCTGCGTTTGCATTCTAAATCCTGTGATTCCTGTGAGGGTATCATCTCCCTTCTGATATTTCTAACCACTGAATCATGAATTTTGCTGTTCTGTCCTAAGAAAAATGGCCACAAATTGCGGTCTAGCTTTCGAAGATGCAGAAGTGCAGAACATCCTTTGAGGAAAATCCTAGCTTACTGGACTGTATTCTCGTTGTAGTGAGCAATAATGATGATGAGTGGAATAAGATCATATTATAGTTAAAAAAATCACACTCAAGGACTATAGTCCACGGTATAACTATGGCAGAGTATTTACGCGGCAACTGTGCACCGTCAGGACTAATTGTGACCAATGCACCAAGATTATTCTTGGATGATAAGGAGTTCCTTAAAGATTGGTCAATGATTGCCTGGCGGTGTACAAGGGACTGGCTAGTCCTTATTATAAAAACCGCTAAACGTGTTGCTGACAAAATACTCGTAGAAATACAACTACTCGAAGGAAAAATAAAAGCCACCATAAAGTCCACACTATTTAAGACTGGACAAGATGAGAATAACAAAAAGAACAATGAATTCAAAGAATTGATTCTTTTCTCTAAATTAGAGAAATTAAAAAAAAGATCTGGCTAGATTTTTTACCGAAAAGGTCTACCCTTATACTAGTGACACTTATGTGGCTCCATCATTTAACCACAACGGACGCCGAGGAGGCTCCACATATGCCACCTCGAGCTCCGATGAAAACTCAATACCAACATACCATATGTCATTGTAACTTTTGGCTGTATATATCTATACTGGTAGCTTTTCAAACACACACATATTGCTAGGAGAATTAAATCAATTCCTATCATCCAAACTGAAATAGCGGCCTAGAAGTGTGTTTTATATATTTTATCAAACATACTTGTCGCTTTTTAGTAACATTGGACCTACTGTCATTGTAGCAGTATAATAACAGTTTTCCATTTGATATGGTTTCACTCAATAACAGCGTTCCTAAGTCTTTCTAGATCCTGGCATAGCATTCTTTAACATCTGTTGTATGAAAGCATAAGAGATTGTCTCAAGCTGTGTTATAGTCAGATCATTGTATTCTGGTATAATACGAATTTCCGATTGAAGTCAATTCCTCGTCGTAACCACACCGTACATACACCCTTTAGTACCCGTGGTGCGAATGCGCGAGAGATTACTTCAGGTTATGATTCTGACACGTCACAATACAGCAATGGCTCTACCCCGATTAGGGGACGTGGCAATAGAAGAGGACTAAGAGGTAGTTCTTTTAATTTCAACCAAAATCATTTCCAACCGTTTTGGCAGCCAGGCCCATGGATCTATGGCCCGAACTTCCCTCCCCAAATGGGTCCTTCTTTCTTTCCTCACCAAATGCAACAGGCCCCAGGAGTCCCGCCTTTTTTAGGGTTTGGCCCCAGGACGAACAGAGGCTGGAGAAGACAAGGGCAGGGACCTCAGGTCCGCTGGACGACACCGGTACAGCAACCTACAATGGACCTGAGGAATGGCAAAAAGATACCGCAGGACAATGCGGAACGAGCAGCGGGACAAACCAGCCAGCCTTGTGATTAACCTCAGTTCCTACTCTCTATCGGATGTTGAAGAGAGTATTTTAAACCAAGGGTTAGGCTTTGTAGCCACAAATAATGGTGACCACTTCACAGCACAAGTAGAACTAGCCAAGTTCTTTAGGAAGATCAGGCTGCATTATTTTTTCGCCAAACAAGACTCTACCGAAACGGCACAGCCAGATGTGAATACTGGTTTAAAAAAAACATTGACTTTCAATCCTACAACTTTTGGGTTACCAGCTCGAGTCCAGACTTTTGAAGAGGCAGTTGAGAATGACATCGACACACTCTTTAAGACCAAATCACCCAGACCTTATGTGAACCTACCCAACGGAGAAAAACTAGCCTTACGTTCTTTAACATCTAATGAATCCATCACAATAAAGCCCGCGGACAAAGGCGGTGCGATTGTCATTTTGGACACTGAAACTTATAGAACAGAATGTCTAAGGCAACTCCAGGATCAAAAATCGTACCTTCCATTAAAAGAGGATCCACAGAGAAATTGAAAACTAAGATCTGTCAATTGGTAGAAGAGGCCACATCGGAAGGATGGATTACTCCCCAGGAAGACCAATATCTGTGCACTTCTCATCCATCAACTCCATACTTTTACTGTCTCCCAAAGGTCCATAAACAACAGAGACCACCTCCTGGGAGACCTATAATTTCCGGAATTGGTTCAGTTCTAGAACCTTTATCCACATTTGTGGACCTTTTCTGGAACCCAATAGTAAGAGAAATGCCTACGTACCTGAAGGATACTAAGGACATCCTGCGGCTCCTGTCGGATATTGACTTTGACATCACAACTGACCTCCTTGTCTCATTCGATGTAGAATCGCTTTATACATCAATTCCCCAGACAGAGACTCTTGAGGTCATTGGCACTATTCTACAAGAGAGGGACTTACAATCTGTAACACCGGTCCCTTTTATCATGAACCTAGCTGAACTAGCAATGAAAGAAAATTATTTCAAATTCGAAGACACTACCTACCTCCAAACATCTGGTACAAGCATGGGTAGTGTCTTCGCTCCTAGTTTAGCGAACCTTTATGTTCATGTATTTGAACAGACCAAGGTGCTCAACCATAACAACCCTTACTATGTATCGCTCCGAGTCTGGAAGCGATACATAGATGACATCTTTGTGGTCTGGAGAGGTTCAGAGTCAGATCTCATGGGCTTTAATCAATGGTTGAATTCTTGTAACATCTATTTGAAATTTACGGTTGAATTCAGCAAAACCCACCTACCCTTCCTAGATCTTATGATTTCGGCCACTACAGAAGGCCTAATCTCAGAATTATACAGGAAGCCCATGGCAAGGAATGCGCTCCTTAACTATGAGAGTTGTCACCCAAGAGCACTTAGAAACAACTTGCCCTTTGGTCAGTTTCTTAGGCTTAAAAGGAATTGCTCTACTAAAGAGGCGTTTGAGGCCCATTCGGCCAAACGGTCGGAACAACTGCGGGAGAAAAATTACCCTAATAAAATCATACTTCAATCCAAGAAAAGGGCGTCCAACAATAACCGGGAAGCCATTTTAGATGTAACGGTCCCCAAAGAGAAGTCTGACAGGATAACTTTTGTGAACACCTTCCACACAAAATCTAATCAGGTCCAAAAGATCATTAAAAAACACTGGTCTATTCTTAACACCAGTGGAGATACATTACCCCTACCACTCTTTGCTTTTAAGAGGGGTCAAAATATAAAAGACCAGTTGGTACATACCAGACCTAAAAACAGAATGAGTAGATAGGTGGGGACCCTATGGGATCTCCCACCAGTACAAGGACATCATCCCCGTGGAAACTGTTCTGTCTGTCCACAAACAACCAAGTCCACCATGGTTGATATAGGGACAGGCCGACCATGGCAACAGCGTAAATTCACAAATTGCAACAGTGAGAATACCATCTATCTCATCACTTGTCCATGCCCGAAAAGATATGTGGGCATGACGACAAGAAATATAAGAACTCGCATATGTGAACATAAAAGCACAGTCCGGTGTCGCAAACAAGCGACACGTTTAACAGCCCACTTCTTAGAAGTTGGACACGGTCCTAATGATTTCACATGGACTGTGTTGGAACAGCCAACCATCCCCGACCATTGCCCTGATGTAAGCAAATTCTTGTTTAAAAAAGAACAGAAATGGGTCTATAAGCTTAACAGCGACAAGGAGGGCTTAAACGAACCGATACCCTGGATGTCGCTATGATAGAACACTGTACGTATATTGATGGCTATATCATTATCAATGCAATAGATTATCACAATATTTAGCCATATGCATTCTTTTTATTGATGGCAATACCAACATACCATATGTCATCGTAACTTTTGGCTGTATATATCTATACTGGTAGCTTTTCAAACACACACATATTGCTAGGAGAATTAAATCAATTCCTATCATCCAAACTGAAATAGCGGCCTAGAAGTGTGTTTTATATATTTCATCAAACATACTTGTCGCTTTTTAGTAACATTGGACCTACTGTCATTGTAGCAGTATAATAACAGTTTTCCATTTGATATGGTTTCACTCAATAACAGCGTTCCTAAGTCTTTCTAGATCCTGGCATAGCATTCTTTAACATCTGTTGTATGAAAGCATAAGAGATTGTCTCAAGCTGTGTTATAGTCAGATCATTGTATTCTGGTATAATACGAATTTCCGATTGAAGTCAATTCCTCGTCGTAACCACACCGTACATACACCCTTTAGTACCCGTGGAGCGAATGCGCGAGAGATTACTTCAGGTTGTGATAAAAATAGTCAGACCACTGTAATCTGCAACAAATAGAGTGCTTGGTTTGATTCTAGTTAATCCCTTAGCAATACGCTTCCGCACGACTCATCCTGGACATCCCGCGACACAGCCACATCACCGGACACCTGACAGACCTGCACTGGCTCCCCGTCAGCAAGAGGATCACGTTCAGACTTCTCACCCACGCACACAAGGCTCTCCACGACCTGGGCCCCAAGTACCTCAACGACCTCATGACCTTCTACACGCCCACCTGCCAGCTACGTTCGACCAGCCACGCCCTCGCCACCGTACCACGCATCGGCAAAGCCACAGCCGGAGGAAGATCCTTCTCCTACCTGGCAGCCAAGACCTGGAACACCCTCCCCACCCACCTTCGGCGAACCCAGGACCATCTCTCCTTCAGAAAGCAGCTCAAGACCTGGCTGTTCGGGCAGTAGCGCTCCCCCTCCCCCAGCGCCTTGAGACCCTCCCGGGTGAGTAGCGCGCTTTATAAATGCCGTGATTGATTGATTGATACGGTATCTGGTACAAAGCGAAATCGCAATTGAAACGCAATACGGTATCTGGTACAAAGCAAAAATCGCAATTGAAACGCAAGAATTCCATTCATTTGAACTACATGGTCCAGCATTCCATGCGCGATCACATGCACACATGGAAAGACGAACAATCAAATAGGCTGCGCTCTATCCGTTCGGTGCCTCCCCAGTCTAGCGCAGAGGAACGCCTGGAGACACCGACGGATAGGTGAGCGCTGTAACGGTTCGCTTTGGTGTGATTGCTCTTCTCATGCATGGTGCGCGGAGAGTTTCAGTGTCTTCTCGCTTTGAGTGAAGTTACCATTTCTCAAAAGGGAGACAATATCCGCTCGTTTTTCTGTCACACACATGCCGGATTGGCGAGCCCAGTAATGGTGCTGTTTTCCCTTGGGTGTTGGTGTTTTTTACGCGTACTCTGCGTGAAATGTTGAGTGTTTTGCCCTGAGGGAGTTACTATTTGCCAAAAAGGGAGATAATAGCGGCTCGTGTGTCTGTCATTTACACGGCCCCCTCCCCGCGTTGACATAATTCGCTACCGAGTCGCACTTGAGCTCTGACAGTGCTATATGTTTATAACATCGCAGTATCGTCTTAACAACGGAGTGAATGGAAATGCAGAGATCGTGTATGTCAAGTGTCTTGGGAATTGGGGCAATGTTTCCATGATTACTGAAGCGATCAAGATGTGTAACAAGACACCACATACTATTCTTAGTGTCTCTGAATTTGGTCAGTAAGGTTGATTTTACTTCCTTATGGGATAAACGGTGGAATGCTTATGTATATATGTGTCTTTTCATAACAGAGCGGTGCTCCTTAATTACCTCAGCTGTAGCCAGGTGAGGTGAGGCGCGATCCCCACACGAATTGGGCGAGTGATAACAAGTTGAGATATATGTATTGACATGATTACAAAAATAACACTACTGATGAGTGTATTTTTACAAAATTGTCTGTCTCTTTTCACTTTCTTTTCTTGTTGACGTGACTATATATTTTTTAGATTGTGGCGGAGCATCTGAACCTGACAAACAGGTGATATGATTCCTTTTTATTCTTCTCACTATACTCGACAGCAGTAGCAACATCTAAGTCCTGATGAATGCATAGGCACTTTCCTTTTATGCAGAAACATGTTGACCACTCGCTGAGCAGATATTTTGTTAAATCTGTTATTTCACCATTGTTTTTATGTTTGGGGAGCTGAGAGAAAACATTAAAAGTTCCACTTCTACTCAGTCTTACCTAATTTTATTCTATCACCAATCACTCACTTGCACTGCTTTTTTTTCAGTTGTCACACTACACTGACACCACACACTAGATTAAAACGTAGGGTCTTCTTACTCTCATAGTCCTCTTCCAACTCTTGTGACTGTGTTTGCACTAACTCCTGGGTAAGGAGAACCCATATGATGTAAAAGTGGTGGAACAGATCGACAACTGATGGGAAAATTCTCACCTTGGGTATGTGTCTCATGTGAATTTTGTTACATAGTATCACGTGGTGTCACTGAATAATTTAGTTCACAATCCCTTTTTGTCATGTCAATGGTTGTTTGTGATTAGAGTTTACTTTTGACTCCTAGATACTTTCTGTGTAAATTAGGTTTTTATTGGGGGCGCGTATCTAGTACTGAGTCGTTAAACTAGCCCTTGAACCCTCTTCTATGTAGTGTGTTTTATAAAACTAGATCGATAGCAAAGGGTGGTTACACCACCTTGCCCCAGCTGTGTTACCAGCCAGTTGTGTCTGTTTTAGATGGCCAGCCATGGGTGGCATAATACATGCTGCAGCCCCTGGGAGGCCTTGGGTGCTCTTATGCCCTGGGTACCTATGGTACACTGTACAAGGACTTATAAGAGTGACCCAATACCAATTGGTAAATGCACCTAAAGTGCATGTGTGTGAATTTAGAGAGAGAACAGCTAGGCTGTGGGTCTGATTAGCAGGCCCACAGCCTGGGAAAGTAGTAAACCAGTGAAGCAAAAAGCAAAAATCTGGGGTGACCATAGGATTGCAGACCATACTCTCCTACAAGGTGCAGTACACATGGCCTGCTTCAGGTCATCAAATGCCTTTTGACAACTAACTGTCCACTGAACTTTCTTTGGCATCTTTTTGGAAGTTAAATCATTCAGTGGTGTCACAATGGACCCATAGTTTTTAACAAATTTTCTGTAGTACTCAGACAGGCCCAAGAAAGCTCTGACCTGTGTCTGGGTGCTTGGAGGAGTCTAGTCTTTGATGGTCTGGACCTTGCTCTCCAGTGGTTGAACCTGACCCCCACCTACCAGGTGGCCCAGGTACACAACCTTGCTCTGTCCTATCAGGCACTTTGTAGCCTTGATAGTGAGGCCTGCCTTTTACAGGGCCTCTAAAACATTCCTCAGATGGACCAGGTGATTCTCCCAGGTGGAGCTAAAGACAGCAATATCATCTAGATAAGCTGCACAATAATCATCCAGTTGAAGAACAGGGTTTTAGAACCCAGCGGCGCCAGGGGAAACGCCCGATGTCTTCGGGTTCACCTGTCTTAGAATACAGAGACACTGGATACTTCTCGGTGACGTCAAAGACCAAATTTATTGGCTGCACCCAGGAACAGAGGTCTACGAAGCACAACACAGGTGGTTCGCTAGAGACTGCACAAATTCATAGAGCGGAGCATCGTCTTTTATGCCAAAATTCACATTCCTGGCTAGCATCAGTTACATACAAACGGGCCAATCAAATGCTGACATTTCATACATATCGCATGACGACAAACCCACTTTCCATTGTCCAGCCCACCAGAAATGACCAAGCAAAATCCAACATTCCTGCTCGAACAGGCCGGACGGACCCATAATAAAAGACCTTAACCCAAATCAGTAACTAAGCCATAAAGGAAGGAACCAAAGCAGATGAGAAGCAAGATTGAAGGGTGTGTGCATGTACCATAAACTCATCAATGTCCTGCTCTTTGATCTCTATCTGACCAGCTGCCTAACGAGGAACTGGCTCAACGAGGTCAGCCTCAGGCAAGGGAGTCAGCTCGTTCAGGTCACACAGAAGTCAGCTAAAGGTGTACGTGTCCCAAGGATCGTTCGGCCGTAGTCATCCGCCTATGTGAGGGCAACCATACAAAATGGCTGCCGTACACAAAATGGAACCCGAAGGTTCGAACGAAATCCCTGAATACGTAGTGTTTCCATTGATCGATTATGACGAAAACACTCGTACATACCCCACTCGTCATTTGCGGTCCGCTGATACCAAAATCGTCTCTATCCGACGACCTTTATTGAACGGGTTCAGAATCACGGAACCTCAGACCCTCCTTTTGCCCTTACATAGTCAACAAACCCAAAAACATGTCAGTCTAAATCCAGGTCTATATTCATCAGATCATCAAGATGTTGCTGTAGCATCATCCTAGTACTTAGCAACTCTCTCTGGACAGGTCTCTTTGCACACGAAGTAGCACAATGGCCACAAATAGCAGGAGCACACTGTACACAAAGACAGAACAGGAAAAGGATAGCTAAGATCATCCCAATGACCATCAGAATCTTCCATCCTCGTCTATATGTACAGACTCGGAGATCTTATGTAGCCTGGAAATGGCTTGGAAAACTGTCGGAGCGTTGTCTGGAATGAAAACGCAGCAGCTCGATTGAATCAATTTACACAACTCTCCTCTATCTGCAAGTATGACATCTAACGCAACTCTGTTCTGAAGAGTCATAAGGTGATCCGACTGGAGCTCAGCAGTCAAGTTACTAAGGGCACCAGCAGTTTCGACTATGGTGGATTCAACCACTCTCATCAACTGTCGAATATTCCTGCTTTTAGCCATAGGTCCCCAGAACGACAGAAAACCCTTCAGAAAATCTCCCAACTCTTGTCCTGTGGTATCTTCCTTACTGAAGACACCTCTGGCAACTCTCGTAATCTGCCGCAGCTGTAAATGTGGGAGGCAACAGGAACGAAACAAAACATGTGCCCGAAAAATCAGGGGGCAACTTTGTGTACGCCTTATCGTAACAGATGAAATAGGTACCCTTAGCTGCTAGGAACGCTGGGGAAGTCTGGGACGCAAAAACGTATGTCTCAGGGCAGACGCTCTTCCCTAACTGAGCTCTCGGATTCTTGCCATTACCTTGCAGACAATACTGACCCTGATGGGGCACTATCCAAATCGGAGGGGATTTCTTCACTCCCTGGTTAACACTCAGACTAACTCCATATCCAGTAACGTTCCATCCAATATATGCTTGTGTCTCATCTCTCGGGATGGTCTCATAGGAACTAATTCCCCTAATCATGTCAACTATACCCTTGACCAGAGCACTAGTCTTTGGACTATCTTTCACGGAACGTTGGGGATACACTCCATGAGCATAAATGAACATCGTTCTGTATGCCCAAATAGAACCATTATAGCTAAAAGGCAAAACCAGGTAAGGAATACCTTTATCGGTAGTATGGGGCATGAGGCCACAAACCCAACAATTTGTCGTGTTCATTACTAGCTGGTGTTGATGCAGGAGCTGAACAAAGGAATTATTAGCAAATTCCAGTCTTCTAACAATTTCATGTTCGGGCAGATGGTGAAAAGAATGCGAAGAAACAGTAGGAGGAGGCATAGGCTGCATAGTGGGCACAAACGTCACTTGAAAAGAGAATGTCACATATCCAATTAAAAACATCATTAAACTAACCAACGTAAACAAACACAATATTAAAAAACGTTTTCTGCTAATTATTTTACAGATTTTGCTCTTGAAGCTTATTCTTTCAACAAGTTTCTCCATCTCGAAAAACTCCATCCTCTCTATTTTGCTGCTCGCGGCGGTAGGGTGTTCCATGCTAAGGAATGCGTCTGTCAGTCTAGGGAACGCCCTTAGACCAACCAGAACCGTCGACCTAACGTCTGCGGCTTGCACTCCAAAGACTTGACACCGCGACCCTACAGCTGAACCCGGATGGTGCTCCGAAAAACAAAAATCAAAATAGTTCCTTGGAGGAGAGCTTAACCTTCAAAATCAGAAAAAGAAATAATTTTACTTTATTTGTCCAGCGACTCTCGGTCGCAAATTATAACGCTCTTTGCCAGACAATGTCTGTTCACGGAATAAGAGCTCAGGTTCAGAAGTGTTCAAACGACTCGACAGAGGCACAGCTTCTTGCAGAAAATCGTCACTTTCTTGCTCAGTGTTCGTTCCAATCAAACGGGCATTGCTAAAAGGCAGAAAACGAGGCACGGTCTCAGTCTCAGAGTCAGGAAGTTCTTTCTGGACCCACCAGTCGTACGGCAGAGGCAAAGGGGCCCTCTCACAATGTACGCCGTGGATCCAGTTCTTTTTACCATGAACTCGTACTGCGGAACCGGTAGCCAAAAGGACTAAGTAGGGGCCGTTCCAGCGGGGCTGCTCATTCTTGGTCCGCTTGAAATTTTTCACCAACACCCAGGTGCCGGGTTCGATGGCGTGTCCTGGATCTTCAGAAGCTTGTGGCAGTGTATCATGAACCTGTTGATGAAATACACACAATTTAACCGTCAATTCGTACAGGTAATCAAGCAATACAGGATTCTCTATCTCGCTAAACTTTGTCGGCCTCGGCACTCCCCTAATATTTGCCGGGCGACCAAACACAATCTCATACAGACTAAGTCCCATTCATGAATGCACAGTCATTCTAGTGGTCAAAAGGGCTAATGATAAGGTGTCTGGCTATTGTAAACCAGAACTCGCCTGAATCTTTGCTTGTTTTAGCTTAAGGGTGCCATTATAGCATTCTACTAAGCCAGCTGATTGGGGGTGATTTGCAGCGTGGATCTTTTCTTAATTCCTAATCCATCACACACTCTCTTCATCACTTGACCCACAAATTCACTCCCATTGTCACTCCAGATCATTCTTGGCAAACCAAACCTAGGGAAGAATTCCTTAATAAGGGCTTTCGCTGAGGACAAGGCAATGCTATCTTTCAAAGGGTAGGCTTCCACCCATCTTGAAAAAGAGCAAACAACCACTAACACATATTTCAGGTTGTTGCACCTCTCCATGTGGATGAAATCTAGCTGCAAAGCCTTGAACGGATACGTTGGAGGAGCAAAATGACCAGCCGGAGTTGGAGTTCCCTTACCAGGATTGTACATCAAACACACCATAGAGTTCTTAACCAGATTCTCTGCACACTTAGGAATACCAGTATTCTGCCATACTGGAGCTAACAACTTGCAAATCCCTTTCACACTGATATGAGCCAATCCATGAGCCATCGTAGCCACTGGAAGTACATGCGCATCTGGTAACAACCATCTCTGATGCTCTGACAACTCAATCCAACAACCATTCAAATCCAATTTACCCTTGCTTTCTCTCCATTCATTCAACTCTTTCTCTGTAGCTTCAGCTTGGATGAATTTCACACTCTCAATCGTATCTTCACACATACTTCTATCTGGAACCCATCTCACCGGACCCGCAACATACATTCGACTCATCACATCTCTCGCAGTTTCTTTCGCAACTGCATCTGCAAACGCATTACCACGACCAACATCATCAGTAACTTTCTTATGCGCACTGCATTTCACAATCGTAATTCGCAACGGCAAAGTAAGAGATTCAAGAAGTTCATTCACCAACTGACCATGCTGAATCTTCATTCCATGCGAAGTCAGGAACCCACGCTCTTTCCACAAACGTCCAAAACTGTGAGCCCCACCAAACGCGTACTGGCTATCGGTGTACACAGTCACTCGTTTTCCTTTCGACAACACACACGTTCTCGTCAATGCAATCAACTCTGCTGCTTGCGCTGAATTATGTGGGATACCTGCAGCTTCAACAATCATATGCAAAGTCGTAACAGCATATGCCGCAGTCGTATCACCATTCGGAAGCTTGAAGCACGAACCATCAACCCATAAGGTACCATCACACTCTGGAAGAGGAGTATCCCTAAGGTCTATTCTCCCTTTCATTTCTTCCTCTGTCCTAAGGAAGCAATCATGCTGTTCAGTAACATCTGTCTCAACTGAAATCGGCAACAACGGAGCTGGATTCAACGTATTGCATCTCTTTATAGGCACATGACTTGCTAAGAGTGTCAATTCATAACCCGACAACCGAGCACTAGTTAAGTGCTGTGTCTTAGTACAATTTAACAACGTATCCACTGCATGTGGAACCATCACAATCAATGTATTATCCATCACCAAACCAGCAGACTGTCGAATCGAAACAGCCGCTGCTGCTGTAGCTCTCAAACAACTCGGCAATGCTCTAGCTACCCGATCCAAAGTCGACGAAAAATAAGCACATGGACGTTGCTTATCGCCGAACTGTTGAGTCAAAACTGACAATGCACATCCCTCTCTCTCGTGGACATAGAGTGTAAACATAGAGTGTAAACGGCTTACTGTAGTCGGGAGTACCCAACACAGGAGCCGAACACAAAGCATCACGCAATTCTGAAAAGCTCTTCTGACATTCGTCAGTCCAAGGAATAGGATTTGGAGTATCCTTAACGGTAAGAGCTATCAAAGGCTTCGCAAGTAATGAAAAATTAGCGATCCACTGTCTACAGTACGACGTAATACCCAGAAAAGCACATACTTCTCTCTTTGTCGTAGGTACACTCATTTTCGCAATCGCTTGAATTCTTTCTGGGGTCAATTTCCTTTCCTCCTTCGATAAGAGGTGACCTAAGTAGGTAACTTCTTGTCGACAATATTGCAACTTCAAAAGAGACACCTTAAGATGGAAATCAGACAAATGACGTAACAACGACAAAGTAGCCTCTCTACAAATCTCTTCATTGTCAGCGGCAACTAACAGATCGTCAACGTACTGGATAAGAGCAGCACCATCAGGTAAAACAATCAAATCAAGTTGTATTTTCAAAGCCTGACTATAGATCGATGGACTCTCGCGATAACCTTGAGGAGCGCGCTTAAACCGGAAACTTCGGCCTCCTAAAGAGAAGCCAAAAATATCCCTACTCTCCACGGCAATCGGGATGCTGAAGAAAGCATTCTTCAAGTCAATCAACGAAAACCACGTGGCTGAAGCTGGAATCAAAGTCAGTAAAGCGGTGATATCGGGCACAACAGGAAATTGCGGAACTATAATCTTATTCACCTCGAGGAGATCGATCACAAACCTATATACAGAAGGCTGTGAAGAATCAGTTCTTTTCAGAACAGGCAAAACCGGACTATTGCACACATTACCTCTCGTTTCCTTAATCACACCTTTCTCAATCAGATCATAGATGATCGCCAGAAGTGCTCTTTCGCCATCACTGGAAATCCAATATTGAGGAATACGTGGCAATCTAGCATTCGCTTTCAACGTCACAACATATGGTGGAATCTCTAAGAGACCCACATCATTAGTACCAGTAGCCCAAAGAGAATCAGGGAGAGAAGACAATTCAGGTGGAAGTCGATCTTTAGACAAGTACATTGGAGAGATCACTCTCTTACCCAATTTAAGGTGTACTCCTGAAGGAGAACAATATAACGTTGCATACAATCTCTTCAACAAGTCTAATCCCAACAAGTTCTCACCACAACCTGTCGTCAAGATAAGGGGTGCTTCAAATTCACAAGGTCCAACAGAAATAGACATCGGACTAGAAATCGGATTCGTAACCGGGGCGCCAGAAAAACCTACTGAAACATTCGTTAAGCCAGACAAAGGTGCGCCAGGGAGTTTAGAGTGCATAATAGAACTCTTCGCAGAACCAGTATCCAACAGAAAAGGCTCTGACACACCTGATGCAATCACTTTAACATAAGGTCCACTCTGATCTACTGGAACTGAAACAACTCCCTCTCTTTGTCTACGGCTGTCCTAGCAATCATTACCATCCACATTCTCACCTTCGACATAATAATCATCCGTATAGTACTGAGCCGTCCTACCAGACGCACCATTCTGCTGATCAAAACTATTCATAGAATTCTGTGGAGGCAAAGGGCGTGCATTTTAACCACGACCTCTACCTCTAGGAGCTTGCTGAACACCACGACCTCTCACACCAGAAACACCATTCGTGCGCTGTAACAGAACCGGACAACTACTCTTGAAATGACCCTCTTCTTTGCAATACGCACACTGATTAGGACCTATGGGAAAACGCTGTTGAGAAGACTCGAACCTTTGCGAGTTTCTCTGATATTGCTGAGGTTGCTGATAATCGCGCTGATTATTACGAGGCGGATAAGCTTGCTGTAGAAGAACTTTAGTCTTCAATTCCTTAGTCTTCCTATCCGCTGTCTCTTTCTCATCCTTATTTCTATTCTCGTAGTACTGGGCAGTAGCCAAAATCTGCACTGACGTAGAAAAAGCCGAAGCACTCTCAGAATCCTTCAACTTAGTGCACAATTCGGGAAGCAAATTATGCACAAACTTGTCAACGAACAACCGTTGACCACCTTCCGTACTCATATCCGGACCACTATGGTCGACAAACGTCTCTTCGAACCTAGTGAAAAAGTCGGTCACACTTTCGTCTTTCTTCTGCTTGCACGCAGACAACTTGTCGCAATTAACACGCATAGCAGGCATCAAAGTCTTCATATAATCAATAATCCTACCAGGGAGGTCAGCAGTCACGTCATCTGGTTTAGCACCGCCAACTTGTCTCGATTATTCCATGTATCACCTAATTCTTGCGCATGATCCGTATGACGAATCAATCCCCATAAAGGCTGTGGAACTACATTTCCAAACAACATGTCTATATCAGCCAAATTCATAATGCATGATCCCGCAGTCTGAGCTAATTCCTTATAGTACCCTGCATGATTGTTACGTGGATCAGGCAAAGTCTGTTTAAGGGCTAAAACTTCAGCACGCTTCAAAGGAACATGTACTCAAACACGCTGAAAGTGTGGCGGAATAGCTGGATTAGCAGCTGCTTCACCCGGCCTCCAAACTGGGGGAACCTCTCGCATCGGGTATTGTCGTGCCTTTCTCCTAACTGAAGAATTGGGCTCAAACAGTCGCTGAGAAGGAGATTCACTCCTAAACGACAACAACGTCGCAACTGCTTTCTCAACCTCAATACCCACTAAAGTTCCCTTCGCAAACTCAGACCGTATACGGAACAACTCAAGCGGAGCTTGTCTTAACTCACCATTTTCCCATTCTTCGCAAAGGAAAGAACACATCATATCAAAGACATATCTCTGTGTCGGTGCTCCCCATTGTCGGAAAACATCCATAACACACTCAAGACTATAGTGCAAAGGATACGTAACCCATTTTCGCGCTAAGTGATCCAACACTGTCCGTTCATCAGGACCAGGCAATTGGCTATGCAATTGCTTATGCTCTGTAATAGGAGACATGCCCAATGAACCAAAAAGAGGAGAAAAGAGACCAGAAACAGTATCGGTCATTCTCTGTAGAACAGACAGAGAAGTTGACAAAAGAACAGGAAAAACAACAGGATGAGCAGAAACATGCATGGGAGCAGTATCAGAAGGAGTAGACAATACAGGCGTAGGAGTAGCAGACGAAGGAAGTAGCAAAGGCGGCGGCCCTTGAGAAGGCTGCACCAAAGAAACAGAAGCCAACGGAAGAGGAGCTGGCTGTTGAAGAACCACAGGTGGCAAAGCAACCGGAGGTTGCGCAACTACAGGAGGCGGTGGTGCTGTAGCACTCTGCACATAAGGGGGTGGTGAACTCAATAGGTGCGACATTAAAGGATCTTTCACAAGGTCTTTCTTTACTTCTTGCTGTTGAGGCGGTAAAGCTGGATAGCACTTGTCTACCACCAGTTTACATTGCCTAAGCAACTGTTCGCTTTCTTGTTCTTCTTCATTATCCCTAAACTGTATAGCAGCTTGCACCATTGACATACCTCGTTCTCTCTTATTTCGCTTCGCTAGCTTAATTTCTTTCTGTTTGGCTTCCTTTCACCATAAGCGGAAAGAGTCAAACATTGCCGGCCGGGCTTTGTTCTTGAACAGTCTAACTTCGAGATTGTCTAAAATCTCTGTTTCAAAGCTACCGTAACGGGGCCACTGTAGGACACCGTCTTTTCTGGTATACCTCATCCATATTTCATTATACGCGATAGGGCCCACTCCATGTTTTATATAGAGCTCATAGGTCCAATCGGAGGAACCGGGCACGAGTCCTCCAATCGGGAATCCCTATTACAACCACAACAAAATATCTTTCCAAGTCTGCTAAGACAAGGCATCTTCGCTCTCTAGTCTAGCGTCTAGCTTCAAACTGCAATGGAATATCAAAGACGATAGTCTCGCGAATACACAAGTCCCTCGGCTTTGAGGCCTGCACGTCTCAAATCAAAGAATCCCAAGGGGATACCAAAACAAAACTAAGGACTGGGAGACGCTCCACTCATACTTAACTGAAATGTCGATGGTGTCGCCAGAAGACCCGTCTATCGTCTCGCTCTACAAATCGTCTAATGGCTCCAAGACAGGGCGACAGTCCTTCTCAGCCGTCGGAAAGCGGGGAACCTCGCAGCAAAGACTTTCGGACCACGACGACCTACAGGGGTCGATGAAGTGGCAGGCCTTCCTCCAGAATTTTCACACGAAGCTCCTCACGATCTTCAGGCTTGGACCGGTACCGCTGAAGTCGCCCCACGTTGGGCGCCAACTGAGGAACCGGGTTTTAGAACCCAGCGGCACCAGGGGAAACGCCCGATGTCTTCGGGTTCACCTGTCTTAGAATACAGAGACACGGTGAGGTTCCGTGACAATTGTAAGTGGTGTTTTCGACTCGCACGAATATGGTCGAGTCTGGTATCTATGAACCGCAAATGACGAGTTTGGTAAGTGTGCGCAGTTTCGCTGTGCTAACTTAAACCGTTCGTTTGTTATGTGGGTTTTTCCTCTGTACCCACAGGTTCCATCTTAGATACGGCATCCATTTTGTCTCTTGCCCTCAAGTAGCCAGCGAACGGACGCTGTCCGCTTCGCGACCCTGGGACTCCCAAGATATTTGCGGAAGACACATGTTCTTTGTAAGTGTCTTTATGACGAGGGGGATGATACTGTAAGGCAGATGGCCCCGCTCGAGGCTCATCTTGCCGTGCCGGTTTATTGTCTCAGCCGTGCATCTCATTAGGCACGTCCCTTTGATGCCTGTATCTCGTGTTTCCCGATACCTCCCCTTTTACACCCTTTCCGATCTCCCCACTGTCTCCGTCTTCCTCTGCACCTGTCTTTGTTCCTATTTCGATCTGTTTTACTGCCGATTGGAATGCACTAATGTTGGGAAGATGGGTTTTTACAGTTGGGAACCGCCAAATGTTTCCGCACTTATGTTCCGGACCTTATGTGTATCAAAGTGACCAAAGCGACCCCTCTGGGGATAATTGTGGGAACCGGGTTGTAAACCTTTGTGTACCATGTTGTCCTATGGGTAAAATTTGTATAAAAGGAGCGATCCACAGAACCAATTTGAAGCAGTCTCCCCAAGTTGCACGTGTTGTACTTGTCGTGGCTTCTGTGTTCCCTGCAGTAAATAAACCTTGAATCTTTGACGCCGAAGGAAGTGTCCCATGTCTCTGTCATTCGTACGCCGGAGCAGGTTACCCACGAAGGTTTCAGGTGTTGTGCCCTGGCACCGCTGGGTCTTAAAGAACCCAGTCCTTCAGTTGGCGCCCAACGTAGGGCTGCATCAGTGGTACCGGTCCAAGCCCGACGATCGTGAGGAACTTCGTGTGAAATCTCCGAGGGAAGGTGCACTCCGCTTCATCGATCCTGTTGTCGAAACAAGTGGCCCGAAGACTTTTCCCGCGAAGATTCCCGCCTCCTGACGGCTGCGACGGACTGCTGCCCTGACTGTAGACCTGTTTTGGCGCCTGGCGTAGACCTTGGTATAGCGAGACGATTGACGGGCCTTCCTGGAGACGCCATCGATCTTTGAGTTAAGTATTTGTGGGTCGCTCCCAGAGTTCTTGGTTGTTGACACTTTAGCGAGTGTTTTTGTTGTTGACGCTGTGTGAGTGTTTTTGTCGGTGACACTTTGCTAGCGTACTTTGTTGTGTTATTTGACGACTGCAGCCGCCAAAAACCGTGGGTTTTTGTTCTTTGCTGGGACTGGGTAAATCCCGTAACCCTTGAAGTTTGTGAAACTCGGCTAGTGTGCGAGATGCCTGGTCGTAGTACTTTGTTCAGTTGTTTCAGACCTTGTGGTGTGGATTCCCGACTGGAGGACTCGTGTCCGATACCTCCGGTTGGAACTCCGACTTATGAACTGTACAGTAAACATGGGCTAGGCCCGATTACTTTTAATGAATACTGGATCAAATACACGAAGAAGGATGGTGACCTTCGCTGGCCACCACATGGTAGCTTCGAGGCCCCGATCTTAGATAATCTAGAAGTTAAATTGTTCGAAAGAAAGTCAAGGCCGGCCATGTTTGATGCCTTTCGGTTGTGGCGTAAAGAAGCCCGACAGAAAGAAATCAGACAGACTAAACGAAATCAGAGAGATAATGTTGCTACCATTGTAAAGAAAGCAGAGCAGTTTCAGCATGATAAGGAGGTTAAGGAAACGGAAGTGTTTGACAGATTACAGCGTATGACTATAGATAAATGCTATCCTGCTTTGCCTACGGAGTCGGAAAAGAAGGATGAGTCAGTTGAGGATCCTTTAATGTCCTATCTTATGAAATCGCCACCTCCGTACGTACAGGGTACCACAGCCCCTGTGATTCCCCCTGTACCTGTTCCTGCACCTATTCTTCCTTTGCCTGTTCCTCAACCTGCACCCGTTCTTCCGACTGTTCCTGCTCCTTCGTCTGTTGCTATTCCTACTGCTCCTCCGCTTCCACATACTCCTGCTCACGCTACTGCTCCTGCTTTGTTAACCCCTGCTGTTGTCTCTGTCTCTACTCCTTCACTTGTTAGTCCTGTGTCCTATACTTCTCCCTCTACTCGTAGTCATAATTCTCCTCTTGCAGCTAGTTTCTTTCATTCGCTCGGACCTGTTTTTGGGTCCGCTGGTTCCGATGGTCCTCAGAGACGTAGTCAGCTTCCTGGTAACAGGGAACGTGCTTCGCTATATAATATGGCGATGGGTTGGATGACGCACCCCCTTAGAAATCCACCACGTATTGTACTCGACACATTTTGTCAGTTCAATATACCAACCCAAAGATTTGTGTTCGAGGAAATGTGTAAGGTCCTTCGCGATCAGATATCGGCCGACGCACCTGACGAGGTGCTGACCGCTTTGTCTGATCTACAGCTTCAGTTCTCGGCTGGACTGATAGTGGATACCAATGTTCGACGTGCTGTTGAACGATTGTTATCTTTACGTCCCACTCCTATACCTCAAGCCTTGTTTGTTGAGGATGTCGAAAGACAGCCAGATGAGTCTGGTCAGTTTCCTATGCGTGAAGTTCCACCTGTGTTGATGCCAGGTGATGCTGCTCACGTTCCACCTATCCTGCCGTATTTTCAGAGAGTATGGATACATCTCCCATGGAAAAGATCAGAAGTGTTGCAGGTGAAGCAATCTTTGCCTGACCCTCGCAAAAATCCTGCAGGGTATTACAAAGAGTTATCGCAGCTTGTAGACGCTACGATAATGAATCTTGCCGATATTGACATGTTGTTTGGCAATGTTGTACCGCAACCGGTATGGGCTAAGATTCGTCAGGAAAATCACGCAAACGAATTAGGTGGTGATTGGGCGGCCATTATAGCGGCGGATGGGTTGCAAGTTGGTGGTGCTAAGCCTGAACAGTTGATTGCTGCTCTCCCTCAAAGAATAATAACGTTAATGAAAACTCTTATGCCAGCTATGAGGGTGAATTGGGACAAATTGTCAGCTTGTAAGCAGAAAAAGGACGAGAGTGTCTCCGACTTCTTTACGAGGTTTGAGGAGGCATTCATCGATCATAGTGGTCAGGATATGAGCACTGAGGGTGGTCAAAGGTTGTTCGTGGATAAATTTGTTTCGAACTTATTGCCCGATTTGAGCAATAAATTAAAGAATTCAGAAAGTGCATGGGCCGTTTCTACTTCAGCTCAGATATTGGCTACGGCACAATATTACGAGAATAGAGAGAAAGAAGAGAACGACCGTGCTGATAAAAAGACGAAAGAGCTAAAAACTAAAGTGTTGCTGCAACAAGCGTATCCTCCGCGTTCAAATCAGAATGCATCCCAACAAAATCGATCGCAGCCGCAATCGAAAAGATCACAATCTCGTAATGACTCCTCTTCCCAAAGATCCTCGTTGGGGTACAATCAATGTGCCTATTGTAGACAAGAGGAACACATTAAATTCAATTGTCCTGTTTTAAATGAACGTAATAGTGGTAACTCATCTAGAGGAGGTCGTGGTGGTTCGCAGCAGGCACCACGTGGTAGAGGTCGTGGTGCCCAGAACGATCGCTCAGATAACTCATCAAATTCCGATAATTGTTTTGATCAACGTGGATCGTCGCAAGGACGATCTGCGCAGTACAATGTAGACGATTATTACGTCGATCAGGGAACTGACGATAGTAATTACTAGGACAGCCATAGACAAGGAGAGGGAGTGGTATCAGTTCCGGTTGATCAGAGAGGGCCTTACGTCGCAGTTGCTACATTGGGCGTCGTTGAGCCTTTTCTGTTGGACACTGGTGCAGCGAAAAGTTCCATTAAGCATTCAAAACTCCCTGGCGCACCTTTGTCTGGCTTAACAAATGTTTCCGTTGGATTCTCTGGCGCCCCCGTTAGCAATCCAGTTTCGCGCCCTTTGCCCCTTAACATTGGGCCTCGTGAGCTAGAAGCTCCGTTGATTTTGACCACGGGTTGTGGTGAAAATCTTTTGGGCCTGGATTTGCTTAAACGTTTGTATGCAACTTTGTATTGTTCTCCTGCGGGTGTAAAGCTTACGTTGGGAGAGAGGGTTGTCTCTCCCATGTACTTGTCTCTCGATAAGCTTCCACCGGAATTGAGTTCTCTTCCTGCGTCTTTGTGGGCAACAGGTCCCAACGATGTGGGCCTACTTGATATCTCACCTTATGTTGTTCAGTTGAAATCTAATGTGCGATTGCCACGTATTCCCCAATATCGTATCTCCCTTGATGGTGAACGAGCACTGTTAGCGATCATCTATGATTTGATCGAGAAAGACGTTATTGAGGAAACACGGGGAAACGTGTGCAACAGCCCTGTACTGCCCATTCTAAAACGTACTGATCCTTCGAAACCACCTGTTTATCGTTTTGTTATCGATTTACGGGAGGTGAATAAAATTGTGATTCCTCAGTTCCCCGTTGTGCCTGACATCACGGCGCTACTGACTCTGATTCCAGCTTCTGCATCGTGGTTTTCGGTGATTGACTTGAAGAATGCGTTCTTCAGCATCCCGATTGCAGAAGAGAGCAGAGACCTTTTCGGTTTCTCTCTTGGTGGACGCAGCTTCCGGTTTAAACGCGCTCCTCAGGGCTACTGTGAAAGTCCATCGATTTACAGTCAAGCCTTGAAGGGTCAACTGGATGCGTTTAGGTTGCCGGCTAGTGCGGCCTTAATCCAATACGTTGATGACCTATTGGTAGCTGCAGATACTCAGGACATTTGCAAAATTGCTACGGTATCGCTGCTGCAACATCTCTGCGAGTTACATCACAAGGTGTCACCTTCTAAACTCCAATATTGTTGTCAAGAAGTAACCTATCTAGGTCACTTATTGTCAAAGGAGGGAAGGCGGTTGACCCCAGAGAGAATTGCGGCGATTGCGCGAATGGCTGTGCCAACAACCCAGAGAGATGTGCGTGCCTTTTTAGGTATCACGTCGTACTGCAGGCAATGGATTCCAAATTTTTCATTGCTAGCGAAACCATTAGTGGCTCTTACGTGCAAGGATGTTTCGACTCCTTTACCATGGACGGAAGAATGTCAGAAAAGTTTTTCTGAATTACGTGATTCATTGTGTTCGGCTCCTGTGTTAGGTACTCCTGACTACAGTAAGCTGTTTACATTATATGTTCACGAGAGGGAAGGTTGTGCTTTGAGCGTCTTAACGCAACCTTTTGGTGGTAAGCAACGTCCATGTGCATATTTTTCCTCGACCTTGGACCCGGTAGCTAGAGCATTGCCGAGTTGTTTGAGAGCAACAGCGGCAGCCGCGGTCTCTATCCGACAATCAGCAGGATTGGTCATGGATAATATGCTTACGGTGATGGTTCCACATGCAGTCGATACTCTTTTGAATCGTACGAAAACTCAGCACTTGACGAGTGCGAGGTTGTCTGGTTACGAGTTGACGCTGTTGGCAAGCCACATTCAAATAAAACGTTGTAATGTCCTGAACCCGGCAACTTTGTTACCAATTAGCTCAGAGTCAGATGAAATAACAGAACACGATTGTTATTTGAGGACAGAGGAGGAAACAAAAGGTCGAGTGGACCTTAAAAACACCCCATTGGAAGACCCAGATGGTACACTGTATGTGGATGGTTCATGTTTTAAGTTGCCGAATGGCGATGTGACGACTGCTTATGCTGTTGTAACATTGAATACTGTTGTTGAGACTGCACGATTAAATCAGAATTCTGCCCAAGCTGCAGAGCTGATCGCTCTCACTAGAGCGTGTGTGTTAGCGAAAGGGAAACATGTGAATGTGTTTACCGACAGCCAATATGCATTTGGCGTCGCCCATAGTTTTGGACGGTTGTGGAGAGAGAGAGGTTTTCTAACATCGCATGGTACGAAGATTCAGCATGGCCAGCTTGTGAATGATCTTTTGGATGCACTTACGTTGCCTAAGCAAGTGGCGATTGTCAAATGTAGTGCGCATCGTAAGGTGACGGATGATGTGGGTCGAGGTAATGCGTTTGCGGATGAGACTGCTAAGGAGACTGCCCGGAACCTTAGCACTTGAATGTATGTGACGAGTTCGGTTAGGTGGCCTACAGAATCGAGTATGTGTGAGGACACTATCGAAAGTGTAAAGGCAATTCAGAATGAGGCCACCGAGACTGAAAAGATGAAGTGGAAAGAAAGTACGGGAAAGTTGGATGCGAATGGTTGTTGGATTGATTTGTCGGAACAGAAAAGATGGATGTTACCGAATGCATATGTGCTGGCCGTTGTGACAATGGCGCATGGGTTAGCACATATTAGCGCGAAAGGTATTTGTAAGTTGCTGTCTCCTGTGTGGAAGAATGATGGTATTACGAAATGTGCTGAACGCTTGGTTAAGAACTGTATGGTGTGTATGATGTACAATCCTGGCAAGGGAACCCCAACTCCTCCTGGCAGTTTTGCTCCCCCTTCATGTCCCTTTGAGGTGATTCAACTGGACTTCATCCATATGGAGCGATGCAATAACCTGAAATACGTTTTAGTTGTGGTTTGCGCATTCTCCCGATGGATCGAGGCCTATCCTCTCAAAGACAATACTGCTTTGTCTACTGCGAAAATCCTACTGAAGGAATACTTTCCTCGGTACGGAATGCCTAGGATTGTGTGGTCAGATAACGGAAGTGAGTTTGTTAGGAGTGTGATGAAGAGTGTATGCAAGGGCCTTGGAATTAATCAGAAATTCCATAGCGCCAATCATCCCCAGTCAGCTGGTTTGGTTGAAGGGTATAACGGCACCCTTAAACTAAAACTAGCAAAGATTCAGGCTACGACTGGTCTTTCGTGGCCTGACGCTTTACCCTTAGCATTACTGTCAACTAGGGCGACTGTACACTCCCGAGTAGGGCTTAGTCCCTACGAAATAGTGTTCGGTCGTCCTGCGAATGTTTGGGGGGTTCCTAGGCCGGGTATTTTCTGTGATCTTGAGTATCCAATGTTGATCGATTATCTTCATGACTTGACTGCTAAACTGAGGTTAATTCACCAACAGGTTCACAAAGCATTGCCGACGCAGACGGAGGGTCCAGGCCACCAGCTCCAGCCCGGAGATTGGGTGGTGACGCGCAACTTCTCGCGCAAGAACAACTTGGATCCCAGGTTCACTGGACCCTACCAGGTCCTCCTTGCCACGAGAACTGCAGTTTGTCTTGAGGGGCGGAAGAATTGGGTGCATGCCACCCATACCAAGAAAGTCCCTATCCCGTTGCCAGCAGACTCGTGGGTGAGGAGAGGCATTGCATCAGCTGAAACCGAAAAATTGCCGGCGTTTGTACCTTTCAGCGACGCACAACCTGTCGGAGAATCCTCAGTGCAGCAGAAAGACATTGTTGAACATTTGTCATCAAAAGACTCAAGACCAGAACATTCAGCTGATCAACAGGACGCTGTCTCTTCAACGGATCCTTTGTTTGACGAACAGACACGTCCTGGGAAAACCCGATACTTTTTGCGATCCAGCACTAAAGACTAATAAAAGATCCTGTTCTGTCCCCTGATAATTGCATTATCCCGTTTTCCACGATCAGTTTGAACATTCGTATCACTGTAATTATTTTGTACATATTCATTGAGCTTCGTTCCTTACACTTTTTGCTTCCACAGCTGAGAGACATTGTTTTTGCATATACGCTTGTGAAATAAAGGCCGTAGGGCCGCGCGCGTACTTCCTTCTGGTTAGTAGGTCTTGACGCTAGGTTAAAGATCGTCGGTTCCTGGGAACTCCTAGGGATTGACTGCTGCTACACAGAACGAAGTGCGTCAAGAAACGTTGCGGACGGTCATAGGGAATGGCATTTTCGAAGCTGACGGATTTGGAAGGAGCTCAGGCTCATAGATTCAAGCTGCAGCAACTCAGTCGTACCAAATGTTTTATATTCCAAATATTCGTGTTGTTTTTGACTGTTTCTGCACTATTGGCGGGTGGGGTGTATTACACGATGTTTTACTTCTTACCTACTGCTACACCTACTCCTACCCCTGACCCTAAACTTACCTCCACTGCTTCTCCTCATTCTTTTCATATCTTACCTGAACACGAGCAGGCTAGACGTGCAGAATTCCGCAACAATTCCTTTATTCAGCTCCTCCATCAGCATCAGTTAGTGGTTAACACTACTAATTGTTGGGTGTGTGGGTTGATGCCACATACTACGGATAAGGGAATTCCATATCTGGTGTTACCATATAGTTCCCAAGGGTCTGCTCGAGCATTTCAGACAATGTTTCGAAGCGCACTGGGTTTCCACCCCATTCGAGAACCGCGTTCCCCCTACTCTGGTCCTACCTCGTATCAAAAACCTTTGTCTATAGCAATAGAGGATTTAGATAGCGATATCTACGATCCCTCGCTTATTCCCGAAGAAGAGGTACAAGCCTATAGGGTCCTAAGTAGAGGCGAATATAGTGTGTTCACTAGTGAAAAGCAGCTCAAAAGCTCGCCTCCGATATGGGTCGTACCCCACATTGGTAATTTTTGTCTCATAGGTCGCGGCCGAAGATCGAAAGCCCGACTTGGAGAGAGTGCTTGCACTGAAAATTACATTCTGCCGATGGTCTCGTCCCCTGTGTTCCTGGCCGCCAAGGGTACATACTTTATCTGTCATGATCGTGCATATGCATGGTTGCCCTCTGACTTCATGGGCTCATGTTTCATCGCAAACTTGTTGCCTCCGACGTTCACTGTAGATGCAGATTATCACAAGACTAGAGTTGTGAGAGGCGTAATTAGCGAAGAGGATACTGCCGGTCAAGAGGCAGGAGACTTTTTCAAGGGTTTCCTCCCGTTTTGGGGACCTATGGTTAACAGTAGGAACCTGAGACAGTTGACTCGAGTGGTAGAATCGACAGCTAATATTACTGCCAGTGCCCTTGGTAATATCACCACTGAACTTCAGGCGGATAGACTTATGACGTTACAAAACCGTATGGTTTTAGACGTGATCTTAGCAGATCGAGGTGGGGTATGTAAGGTGATCCATTCGAGCTGCTGTATTTTCATTCCTGATAACGCTCCGACTGTCTATCAAGCCATCTCGAAGTTGCATAAGATCTCCGAATCCATACACGTGGATGTAGGGGATTGGACGCTACTTGGGTGGTTTTGGGGCCTAATGTCGACTTGGGGTTGGAAGATTCTGATGATCATCGGAGTCGTTGTGGCGTTCCTGTTCATGTGTTGCCTTTGTGTGCAGTGTGGTCCTGCCTTATGTGGCCTCTGTGCTACAACGTGTATGAGACAGCCACCTGTTACCAAGGGGACTCGGTTGGACAGAACTATGCTACAGCAACATCTCGATGGTCTGATGAATATCGAATATGATTCCGACTAGTGCTTGCCTACATGAGGGCAAAAGGAGCGTCTGAGGTTCCGTGACAATTGTAAGTGGTGTTTTCGACTCGCACGAATATGGTCGAGTCTGTTATCTATGAACCGCAAATGACGAGTTTGGTAAGTGTGCGCAGTTTCGCTGTGCTAACTTAAACCGTTCGTTTGTTATGTGGGTTTTTCCTCTGTACCCACGGGTTCCATCTTAGATACGGCATCCATTTTGTCTCTTGCCCTCAAGTAGCCAGCGAACGGACGCTGTCCGCTTCGCGACCCTGGGACTCCCAAGATATTTGCGGAAGACACATGTTCTTTGTAAGTGTCTTTATGACGAGGGGGATGATACTGTAAGGCAGATGGCCCCGCTCGAGGCTCATCTTGCCGTGCCGGTTTATTGTCTCAGCCGTGCATCTCATTAGGCACGTCCCTTTGATGCCTGTATCTCGTGTTTCCCGATACCTCCCCTTTTACACCCTTTCCGATCTCCCCACTGTCTCCGTCTTCCTCTGCACCTGTCTTTGTTCCTATTTCGATCTGTTTTACTGCCGATTGGAATGCACTAATGTTGGGAAGATGGGTTTTTACAGTTGGGAATCGCCAAATGTTTCCGCACTTATGTTCCGGACCTTATGTGTATCAAAGTGACCAAAGCGACCCCTCTGGGGATAATTGTGGGAACCGGGTTGTAAACCTTTGTGTACCATGTTGTCCTATGGGTAAAATTTGTATAAAAGGAGCGATCCACAGAACCAATTTGAAGCAGTCTCCCCAAGTTGCACGTGTTGTACTTGTCGTGGCTTCTGTGTTCCCTGCAGTAAATAAACCTTGAATCTTTGACGCCGAAGGAAGTGTCCCGTGTCTCTGTCATTCGTACGCCGGAGCAGGTTACCCACGAAGGTTTCAGGTGTTGTGCCCTGGCACCGCTGGGTCTTAAAGAACCCAGTCCTTCAACGGGATACTTCTCGGTGACGTCAAAGACCAAATTTATTGGCTGCAACCAGGAACAGAGGTCTACGAAGCACAACACGGGTGGTTCGCTAGAGACTGCACAAATTCATAGAGCGGAGCATCGTCTTTTATGCCAAAATTCACATTCCTGGCTAGCATCAGTTACATACAAACGGGCCAATCAAATGATGACATTTCATACATATCGCATGACGACAAACCCACTTTCTATTGTCCAGCCCACCAGAAATGACCAAGCAAAATCCAACATTCCTGCTCGAACAGGCCGGACGGACCCATAATAAATGACCGTAACCCAAATCAGTAATTAAGTCATAAAGGAAGGAACAAAAGCAGACGAGAAGCAAGATAGAAGGGTGTGTGCATGTACCATAAACTCAGCAATGTCCTGCTCTTTGATCTCTATCTGACCAGCTGCCTAACGAGGAACTGGCTCAACGAGGTCAGCCTTAGGCAAGGGAGTCAGCTCGTTCAGGTGACACAGAAGTCAGCTAAAGGTGTACGTGTCCCAAGGACACGTTCGACCGTAGTCATCGGCCTATGTGAGGGCAACCATACAGAATGGCTGCCGTACACAAAATGGAACCCGAAGGTTCGAACGAAATCCCTGAAAACGTAGTGTTTCCATTGATCGATTATGACGAAAACACTCATACATACCCCACTCGGCATTTGCGGTCCGCTGATACCAAAATCGTCTCTATCCGACGACCTTTATTAAACGGGTTCAGAATCACGGAACCTCACAGTCCTATGAGAACTTGATTCACCAGCCTTTGGAAAGTGGCAGGTGCATTCTTCAAACCAAAGGGCATTACCATAAATTGATAATGTCCTCCTGGGGTCGAAAATGCTGTCTTGGCTTTTGCATCCTCAGCTAATCTGATTTGCCAGTAGCCTGCTGTCAGGTCAAATGTGCTCAAGAACATGGCAGAAGCCAATCTATCAATGAGCTCATCTGCCCTGGGGATGGGATGGGCATCTGTCCTAGTGACAGCATTGAGACCTCTGTAGTCCACGCAAAACCTCATTTCTCTCTTACCATATTGGGTGTGAGGTTTTGGCACCAGGACTACTGGACTGGCCCAAGGGCTCTCTGAGGGCTCAATAACTCCCAGCTCCAACATCTTTTGGACCTCTGTCCTAATACAGTCCCTGACATGGTCAGGTTGCCTGTAGATTTTACTCTTGACAGGCAGACTGTCACCAGTGTCCACCTCATGGGTGCACCAGCTTGTCTGACTTGGGGTCAGGGAAAACAGATGTCTGAAGGACTGAAGAACTTGTCTGCAGTCCTGTTGCTTATGTTCAGATAGGCTGTCAGCAAAGACTACCCCATCTACTGAACCATCATCAGGGTTCTGAGTAAGCAGTTCTGGGAGAGGGTCACTCTCTTCCTCCTGCCCCTCATCTGTAGCCATGAGCAAGCCCATGTCTGCCCTATCGACATATGCTTTGAGTCTGTTGACATGAATCACCCTGTGGGGGCTTCTGGGAGTCCCAAGGTCCACCAAGTAGGTGACTTCTCCCTTCTGTTCAACTATAGTATGGGGTCCAGACCATTTGTCCTGGAGTGCTGCTGGGGCTACTGGCTCCAACACCCACACTTTCTGTCCTGGCTGGTACACAGTCAGTACAGCCGTTTGGTCATGCCAAGCTTTTTGGAGTTCCTGGCTAGCCTCCCAGTTTTTAGAAGCCTTCTTCATATACTCAGCCATCCTGGAGTGGAGACCAAGTACATGGTCCACTATGTCATGCTTAGGCTTTTTGAGAGGTAACTCCCATCCTTCCTTCACAAGACAAAGTGGTCCCCTTACAGGATGCCCAAACAAAAGCTCAAAAGGGCTGTAGCCAACCCCCTTTTGTGGGACCTCTCTGTAAGCAAACAGAAGCAGGGTAAAAGGATGTCCCATCTTCGCCTCAGCAGCTTTTCTGGTAAACCTTTTATCATCCCTTTGAGGGTCTTGTTGAATCTATCCACACGCCCATTGCACTGTGGGTGATAGGGGGTGGTGAACTTATAGTTGACACCACACTCCTTCCTCATTTTAGTCAAATATCCTGACATGAAGTTTGCACCTCTGTCAGAAACAACCTCCTTGGGAAACCCCAAGTAGGGCCCTCGCCACAACAGGCGCTGTTGTGGTCCTCAGGGGAATAGCCTCTGGATACCTGGTGGCATGATCCACTACCACCAGTATGAATCTGTGCCCAGATGCTGTTTGGGGGTCCATTGGTCCAACAATGTCTATCCCCACTCCTCTTTCAAAGGGTACCCCCACCACAGGTAGTGGTATGAGGGGGGCCTTTGTTGTGCCACCTGATTTGCCACTGGCTTGGCAGGTAACACAGGAGCGACACAACTCCTTGGTATCTTCTGACATGTGGGGCCAGTGGAAGTGAGGGACAAGCCTGTCCCAAGTCTTGTTCTGGCCCAGGTGTCCTGCTAAGGGAATATCATTGGCCAAGGTAAGAAGGAAGCCCCTAAATTGCAGAGGTATGACCAACCTCCTGTAAGCACCAGGCTTGGGGTTTCTAGCCTCTGAATAAAGGAGCCCATCATCCCAATAAACTTTATGTGTACCTTGAGCATTCCCAGCATCCTCAGCAGCAGCCTTCTGTCTGAGGGGTTCAAGAGAGGAACAGTCTAATTGGGCCTGCCTCAGATCTGCCCTTGAAGGTCCCCCTGTCCCAAGAAACTCAACCTGGTCAGGCTCAAGTTCTTCTAGGACAGTTCCTTCTTGGATCTCAGAATCATCCTTTTGGGAGGGCTGATCCTCAACCTGAGGCAGGCGGGAAGGCACTGCCTTAACCCTACTGCTCTTTCTCTCTTTCTCTTGGGTGGTGTCTGGTCCAATGTTCCAGGATCCAGTACCTGTTCAGGTAGCACTTTTTGGCCTGTGACCTGGTCACAGCAAGGACATGTGCTGATATTCCCAGCATTTCTGCATGGGTCCTATACTCCACCTCAGAACAAACGGAGGTTTCAAGATCATTACCTAACAGACACTCTACAGGAAGGCCTGAACTCACAACAACTCTTTTGAGGGCAAGTACCCCTCCCTAGGAGAAGTTAACAACTGCCACACTATGGGAGGTAGTGGCATTGCTAGCGTTGGTCACTAGGTAATTCTCACCTAGTATGATCTGTTCAGGGTCCACAAAGTTAGGTGTCACCATGGTGACACTGGCACATGTGTCCCTGTAGGCCTGAGCCATCTTATCATTAATCAAAGGCGTCTGCCTGTACTTGCTCAGATTACTGGGACTTACAGTAGAGGACATTACTATGTCCCCATCACAGACAAGAACAGCCTGAGTTGGTATTCTGACTAGGCCAGAATCTTTCTCCGTTCCCAGGGTCAACCCTACTACACCCTACTACACCCTTTTGCTGGGAACAACCACTAACAGCTGGACTAGAGGGAACAGTTGCCTTAGGGGCAATGGTGGTTGGTGCTGTGCCCTTCTTGGTTCACTCACTAAACCAGTGAGAGACTGACTTACAGTATCCACACCAGGGCTTCTTGGTTCTGTTTTATTTTTTTGGAGCGAATCAACACAGGTTGTTGTAACTCATCTGACGAGTGTCGTTTGGGGGCCTGGTGAAGACTTCTGGTCTCTTGGTGTCTGCTTATTACCCTTCTAGTCTGATTTTTTCTGATCACCTCACTGGTTCTGGTTTTTCTGCTTAATCCTGGTTCTGACCCATTTGTCTGCCTTCTTTCCCAATTCTTGGGGAGAGGTCAGATCAGAGTCAATCAAGTGCTGATGCAGTAACTGGTTTTGATAATTGTTAAGTATTTTCTCTCTCATGATCAAATTATACAATCCTGTATAGTCCTTAACTTGACATCCCAATAACCAGCCTTCCAGAGCCTTAGTGGCACAATCAACAAAATCAGTCCAGTCCTGAGTCTGTGTCTTCTGGGTATCCCTGAACAACAACCTATATTGTTCAGTGGTTAGGCCAAACCCATCAATCAGAGCACTCTTCAGGACAGAGCAGTTGTTAGCATCCCCACCACTAACTGTGAGAAGCTTATTTCTACCTTTTTCTGAAAAGGAGAGCCATAAGATTGCTGCCCACTGACTTTGGGGTACCTGCTGCACTTTGCAGGCCCTCTCCAAAGCAGTTATCCATTTTACGCATGGGCGGAAAATCCGTTCCGCTCGCGGATTTTGCGGATTTTCGGTAAATTTGCAATCCTCGAACACTCGCGAATTTACCGAAAATCCGCAAATTCGCACGCAGCGTTTTTTTTCTTGGTGAAACAATTTTGCGGCGCGCGGCGTTCACTTACCGTCATTCAGCGTTTGCCGAGTTGTTTTTCTCGATATTTTGCGAGTGCTGCGCCATTTTGGATCTTGCTGCGAGATCCCGCGGGAGTTTGGCGACCGCGATTATGTCATCGCGCTCGCCACCTTGCACAGCGAGAGTTTGTCAACGCGAGTATGCCGTGATCACTTATCGCGAGAGTTCGCAATCGCGAACCCGTACATGCGGCGGGCAGCAACAATCTCGCACTCGCAAAAATACAAAATTTGCAATTCTGCACAAGTAATCCACCAGCAAGCAGCATAAACCTTCTGAAAATGATGATTTTTATCAGAATAACTCCTCAAGTTGACATTTGCCTGCACTTTTTTTTGCAAGGAGTCCATTTTGGGGGGGGTGGGAGGGAATAAGTGCCCCACAGTCTCCAACTTCCTGTTCCTGTCCAGCAGGCTCCTCCCAGTGCTTTCTTCATGTGCTGGTCACTTTCATTCGGATTCTTCACCTGGAAGGATTACTTTTTGTGGATGCTGCTGGATATTTGGATTTGAGGCCTTTTTGACTTTCTTTCGATCACTTTTGGATTAGAAATTTCACAAGTAAGTTTGTTTGGGGCATTACAGTTGCTGCAAATACAATTTTGGAATTTTCGATTTTTGGGCTGTTGTTGGGGCCTTTTGCCCAGGGGTACTCAGTGGTGGGTGGACTGAGTCTTTCTGTGGGGTCTCTTTAATAAAAACATCATGGAGGGCCTGGATGGCTTGGGATTGTGCTGATTTTTCTGTGATTTTCGTTTTTTTGGGCTGTTGTTGTGGCCTTTTCACCAGGGGTAATGAGTGGTGCATGTGCCTAGTCTTTCTGTGGGGTGTCTTGAATTTAAACATCATGGAGGGCCTGGATGGCATGGGATTGTGCTGTTTTTTCTGTGTTTTTCGATTTTTTGGGGTGTTCATGGGGACAGGCCGTGTGGGTGGGGGCCATTTTGAGTGCTGCTACAGGCCCTGGTCATGTGCTGGGAGGGAGGGGGCCATTTTGAATGCAGGCAGTGTTCTTAGGTCTGCAACCATTTTGCCTAGCTTTCAACCTTTATGCCCAGGGGTAGTGAGTGGTGCATAGGCCTAGTCTTTCTGTGGGGTGTTTTGAATTTAAACATCATGGAGGGCTTGGGATTGTGCAGATTTTATTGTGATTTTCGTTTTTTTGGGCTGTTGTTGTGGCCTTTTCACCAGGGGTACTGAGTGGTGCATGTGCCTAGTCTTTCTGTGGGGTGTCTTGAATTTAAACATCATGGAGGGCCTGGATGGCATGGGATTGTGCTGATTTTTCTGTGGTTTTCGATTTTTTGGGGTGTTCATGGGGACAGGCCATGTGGGTGGGGGCCAATTTGAGTGCTGCTACAGGCCCTGGCCATGTGCTGGGAGGGAGGGGGCCATTTTGAATGCAGGCAGTGTTCTTAGGTCTGCAACCATTTTGCCTAGCTTTCAACCTTTATGCCCAGGGGTAATGAGTGGTGCATAGGCCTAGTCTTTCTGTGGGGTGTCTTGAATTTAAACATCATGGAGGGCTTGAGATTGTGCTGATTTTTCTGTGATTTTCGTTTTTTGGGCTGTTGTTGTGGCCTTTTTTACCAGGGGTAGTGAGTGGTGCATGTGCCTAGTCTTTCTGTGGGGTGTCTTGAATTTAAACATCATGGAGGGCCTGGATGGCATGGGAGTGTGCTGATTCTTCTGTGTTTTTCGATTTTTTGGGGTGTTCATGGGGACAGGCCATGTGGGTGGGGGCCATTTTGAGTGCTGCTACAGGCCCTGGCCATGTGCTGGGAGGGAGGGGGCCATTTTGAATGCAGACAGTGTTCTTAAGTCTGCAACCATTTTGCCTAGCTTTCAACCTTTATGCCCAGGGGTAGTGAGTGGTGTATAGGCCTAGTCTTTCTGTGGGTTGTCTTGAATTTAAACATCATGAATGGCTTGGGATTGTGCAGATTTTTCTGTGATTTTCGTTTTTTTGGGCTGTTGTTGTGGCCTTTTCACCAGGAGTAGTGAGTGGTGCATGTGCCTAGTCTTTCTGTGGGGTATCTTGAATTTAAACATCATGGAGGGCCTGGATGGCATGGAATTGTGCTGATTTTTCTGTGTTTTTCGATTTTTTGGGGTGTTCATGGGGACAGGCCATGTCGGTGGGGGCCATTTTGAGTGCTGCTACAGGCCCTGGCCATGTGCTGGGAGGGAGGGGGCCATTTTGAATGCAGGCAGTGTTCTTAGGTCTGCAATCATTTTGCCTAGCTTTCAACCTTCATGCCCAGGGGTAATGAGTGGTGCATAGGCCTAGTCTTTCTGTGGGGTGTCTTGAATTTAAACATCATGGAGGGCTTGGGATTGTGCTGATTTTTCTGTGATTTTCGTTTTTTTGGGCTGTTGTGGCCTTTTCACCAGGGGTACTGAGTGGTGCATGTGCCTAGTCTTTCTGTGGGATGTCTTGAATTTAAACATCATGGATGGCATGGGATTGTGCTGATTTTTCTGTGTTTTTCGATTTTTTGGGGGTGTATAACTGAACTGATGTTCCTCTGTCTTCCATTGCTTTTAGGTGCACAAGACTCAAGAGAACCACCAGTGCCAGGAAGAAGTCCTGCAGCGGTGTGTGTGTGCAGCATAACGTCACGCGACGTCACGTCTGGCCGCAGACAACTCTGCAACTCGTGCAACTGCAGCCTGCTGTTCTGACCTGCTCCGAAGAAGATGGCCCCAAAAAAAGTTCCCCGTAGCTCCTGTAGCAAGAAAGTTGCTAGTAAGGAGCAGAAGAAGCAAGTTACCAAGGAGACTGGTGTGCCGCCCGCCACGTTTTTTGGGAGTAAAAAAAAAGCAGCACCCCCGCTCCATTGGGCTCAGTGCCACCACCACCACCACGCCAACTGAAGTCCAAGCCCTTGAGTGCTGCAGAGGCACTTAGTCTAGTTGTTCAATCACCATCGAACAGTGATGTTGGCTCATCGCAAGAAAGTAGCAGCAATGTCCCTGAATCAACACAGGTTGTTGTAACTCATCTGACGAGTGTTTAACAACCACAGCCGCAACAACAACCACATGTGCAAGTACAAGCCCAAGTACATGTGGAAGGAGAGGCACAAGCAGAGGTGCATGGAGGGTCACAAGTGCCCACAATAGTTGTTCCTCCCGAAGTAGGGGCACATCAGGAAATCGACAATCAAGGCGAGGTATCATTTGAGGAAGCCACTCCTCTTGATGATCATTCATTCACTTCCGCACCCCTAGCAAGGAAGAGATCAAGGGTGAGGTCTACATCTTCTTCAAGCACACCTCCTTCTGATGATACGGATCACAATTGGGAACCAGCACCACTGCCATCTGAGAGTGAGGCACACCATGATCTGACAAAGGTACTTAAGCGTAAAAGGAAGGTCGTCGAAAAACTCATAGTTATGGAGTGTGATGAGGCTCAACAAGAAGTGGCGGATACTGCTGCTAATGAAGGCTCTCACGACGACGACCCAGTCATCATAAAGGTCACTGCAGCCCCAGCGGGCATGCAGCAAACAGACATTTTGACCCTAGCCCGAGAAGCTGCTGAGCGGGATGATGATGTCGACGAGGAGGCAATGGAAACACAACAATCATTGGAGTTAACTAGTACACCAACACGTACCGCTTCCATATTTCTTCCTCGCCAGAAGGGACCTCCATCCACCTCGACCTCAATTAGTGGTGGTGAAAGTGCACAACGTACTAAAGTTCGGCAATCCACATCCTCCACTTCATCTGGCATTAGCAGCATGACCCCCACCACCAGTATCGCCGCCTCCTCCGGCCCCCACAGACAATTCAAGTCCCCAGCTTGGGACTTCTTTAGTGTTTGCCGAAAAAGGGAAAACTTTGCCATTTGTAGCATTTGTAAGGTTGCAGTTAGTCGTGGTAAGGTTGGTACCGGAGGCCAGAGAGGTCATCTTAAGAGACAGCACACTGTCCAATGGTTTGCGCACCTACAGGCGATCAAGGAAGCCCGAATTGCACGTAATGAAAACGTTGATGTTTCATCTGATGATGACGAGGAGGAAGAAGACGTGTCAAACACTTCACTTACACCCAGTACCCCTGTCAGCAGCACACCCCATGTGAGCCACACTAAGAGTGTGGGAGACAATGAGACACCAATGCGAAAAAGTTCATCAGCGAGCGTAACTGGGTCGAAGAAATCATCATCATCCCTTAAATGCTTGGTCCAGGGCAACATTAAAAAGATGTTGTTTACAGAAGCGCCATATGAACGCAACCACCCACTGACGCGTCTGTATAACACTAAGCTGGCTAAAATGCTAGCTCTGGAACTTCTCCCTTTTTCTTTTGTAGAAGGGGTTGGTTTTCTAGAATTAGTGGCAGCGCTCTGCCCTAAATGGAAGGTTCCTAGCCAGTTCTATTTTGCCAGAGTTGCCGTTCCAGCACAACATGAAGATGTGCTGGAGGTGATTGGGGCAGCTTTGCAGAAGAGTGCTGTTCACACTATACATCTGACAAAAGACATGTGGACCAGTGGCGCAGGCGCTGATTACATGTGCATCACTGCACACTGGGTCTCTTTTTCAGGTGTTAAAGCAAAGCTAAACGCAGGTGTTGACCCGGACCAAGTTTTTAAAGCTGCTCGGAAACATGCAACACTAGCCATGGTTGGGTTGGAGAAACGTCACACAGCACAAAACATTTTGGATGAGTTTAACACAAAGGTCCTTCACTGGCTGTCCCCAAAAAAACGCCAGATTGGTTATGTTTCCACGGATAATGGTGCCAATGTAGTTAACGCCATGGAGCTGGGTCACTATTTCAGAGTGCCGTGTTTGGCGCACTGTATAAACCTGGTTGTTAAAAAAATTCTTTAGTGATAAAGACAGTCCAGCGTGCGAGGTAGTGGACACCTGCCGAAAAATGTGCAACCATTTCAGCCATTCATTTAAGGCCCGGAAGCATCTGAGGAGCATGCTACATGAACGTCGAATGCCAGTGAAAGCACTCATCCAGGAGGTGGCAACACGTTGGAACTCAACCTTCTACATGCTTGAGCGTCTGTATGAGCAGTATACGGTACTCGATCACTATTTCTTAAAACAGGGTACAGCTCAGAAGGACCTGAGGATGGATGCGGCGCAATGGGAAATAGTTAAAAGCCTGACAGACATGCTTCGTCCTTTTGAGGTCTTCACGTGTGCAGTCAGACAGGAGGACTGTAATTTGGGAAAAGCTATCCCATTGTTGTACATGCTGAAGCACCAACTGAAGGCGGTGTCTTCTGTGTTTCAAAAAGATTAAAAAAAACAAGACCCTTTTGTTTTGGCGGAGAAATTATTAGAGCGCCTACAAGGTGATGAACGTCTTAAAATGATCCACTCAGAACAGCATTACATTTGTGCTACTATTCTGGATCCACGCTACAAAAAGGCGCTGGCAGGCCGAGCATTCTTTCGTTTTGCTGATGAAGATGTTACAAAGTACAAACGTTGGACAGCCTTGTCAGCCAAGAGGTTTGAAAGAGAACGGCAGCTCATTGAAGGAAAAGGCAGTACATCAGCATCAGCAGGCCATCCCCGGTCAAAACAATCCACTTCTGCACCTGTGGCTGTGGCACAAGTGACCTCTCAGCCGTTAAAGACACCGGCAACCGGATCATCTGCACAAGACACAATAGTAACATTGGATGCTGAAGAGGATTGGCTAATTCTGCTTGGGTTTGGTTCTCAAAAGGTCTCAGCAACAGCTAAGCAAAGTGGAGGAACCTTGGAGGACCTTGAGTCGATGGTGCAGGACTATCTGAATGACTCAACAGAGGTCTATGTTAATGCTGACCCATTGGCGTATTGGCATGGGAAAAAAGAATTGTGGCCACAGCTCTCCAACCTGGCTTTAAACTACTTGTCTTGCCCACTCGCAAGCGTGTCTTCTTAACGTGTTTTCAGTGCAGCTGGTGGCATTGTAACTCCCAAACGGAGCCGCCTCTCGCCCAAAAATGTGGAGAGGTTAACAATGATCAAGATGAATCAGCACCTCATACCACCAGATTACAAAGTACGAGAAAGCACGCCGGATGAAGACGAGGTGGACAGCAACGTAGATGAGGGAATTTCTTCTCTGTTAGGTGACACTGAGCTCACCCTGCCTGAATTCGCAGAGTATGATGACAAAGCCTTATTCTTATTCCTGGACCCTGACACCGAGCCCTGAAAATGAGACAAGGAATCAATAACTTTCTTTTTCGTCCTTATTCACTTTTATTCCTGTGTGTCTGTCTTTCTTTGTTGTGCACAGTTAATATAATTCAAACTCTAATCACCTAATCACAAAAACAAGCCCATCAGCAGAACTGTCTTCACTTGTTTGCTTATTGATTTGAAGGTGCCGCAGTCTGCATTCCTCAGGTTCACAAGTTCAGAAGAACATGCTCCTCTATCCTCCTCCTCCAGACTCCTATTTTCCTCAAAGCAGAGGGCTGGATTACGCCCAATGAAGAAAGACTCAGCACTTGTGGGGGTGTTCTACTTCTTTGCGGGTGAGTGTACGGCTCTGGGGCCATTGCTGGGAAGCTCTCATACCGGATAAAAGTGGTTTGGACCAAATCGGAGGCGGAATTTTTTGTGTGTTTTTGCTGACTTGCTTGCCTTTCAGGTGCTCTTTGGGGGGGTTCCGGGTGTTTGTGGGTGAGTTTTGGGGTCTGTGAGCACTGCTGGGACAGTCTAATCTTGATTGCATTTGCTTTTCAGGAAATCCGTGGTGGAAAACGGGAGTTATGACCTAGCTGCACAGCTCGTTTGGACCGAAGGCCGAGAAATATTGTAAGTATGAGATTTTCCTTTTTGGCTGTTTGGGGGTGTTGTGCTTTTTGGCGGGTGGGTTGGCGGGTCTTGGGGCATTCCTGGGAAGGTCTAATACCGGATAGAAGTGGTTGGGACAAAATCCATGCAGAATTTTTTGTTGTTGCTATTTCTGACATTTTGCTCAATGTTTTCGGGGGCCTGTTTGGGGGGCTTCCTGGTGTTTGTGGGTGGGTTTCGGGGTCTGGGAGCACTGCTGGCTATGGATACTTTGGTTTGCAAGAGGTTTGAAGCAAATCCATGGTGGCAGAGGTGAGTTAGGGCCTAGCTGTAGAGCGCGCACGGAGTGATTTGGGAAATTGGCAAGAAAATGACTAAGTCCCCATTTTTTTACTTTTGCTTTTTGGCTGTTTGTGGGTCTTCTACTAGTTTTCTCCTGGGTTGACGGCTCTGGGACCATTGCTGGGAAGCTCTAATATTGGATAAAAGTAGTTTGGACCAAATCGGAGGCGGAATTTTTTGTGTGTTTTTGCTGACTTGCTTGCCTTTGAGGTGCTCTTTGGGGGAGCTCCGGGTGTTTGTGGGTGAGTTTTGGGGTCTGGGAGCACTACTGGGACAGTCTAATCTTGATTGCATTTGCTTTTCAGGATATCCGTGGTGGAAAACGGGAGTTATGGCCTAGCTGCACAGCGAGTTTGGACCGAAGGCCGAGAAATATTGTAAGTATGAGATTTTCCTTTTTGGCTGTTTGGGGGTGTTGTGCTTTTTGGCGGGTGGGTTGGCGGGTCTTGGGGCATTCCTGGGAAGGTCTAATACCGGATAGAAGTGGTTGGGACAAAATCCATGCTGAATTTTTTTTTTTGCTATTTCTGACATTTTGTTCAATGTAGCGTTTTTGGGGGCCTGTTTGGGGGGCTTCCTGGTTTTTGTGGGTGGGTTTCGGGGTCTGGGAGCACTGCTGGCTATGGATACTTCAGTTTGCAAGAGGTTTGAAGCAAATCCATGGTGGCAGAGGGGAGTTAGGGCCTAGCTGCAGAGCGCGCGTGGAGTGATTTGGGAAATTGGCAAGAAAATGACTAAGTCCCCATTTTTGTACTTTTGCTTTTTGGCTGTTTGGGGGTCTTCTACTAGTTTTCTCCTGGGTTGACGGCTCTAGGGCCATTGCTGGGAAGCTCTAATACCGGATAAAAGTGGTTTGGACCAAATCGGAGGCAGAAATTTGTTTGTGTTTTTGCTGACTTGCTTGCCTTTGAGGTGCTCTTTGGGGGTTCCGGGTGTTTGTGGGTGAGTTTTGGGGTATGGGAGCACTGCTGGGACAGTCTAATCTTGATTGCATTTGCTTTTCAGGAAATCCGTGGTGGAAAACGGGAGTTATGGCCTAGCTGCACAGCGCGTTTGGACCGAAGGCCGAGAAATATTGTAAGTATGAGATTTTCCTTTTTGGCTGTTTGGGGGTGTTGTGCTTTTTGGCGGGTGGGTTGGCGGGTCTTGGGGCATTCCTGGGAAGGTCTAATACCGGATAGAAGTGGTTGGGACAAAATCCATAAGGAAAAGCCTTTTGGCACTTTTGGTAACTTAGAGTTCGTTAGGGTTAGCCCTAGCAGCAGGATTGCATGTGTTTCGGGGTGTTCTAGATTTTTGCAACTGAGTTCTGGGGTCTTAGAGCACTCGTGAGAATGTGTAATTTTGGTTGCAAGTCATTTGAAGAAAATCCATGGTGGGAAAGGGGGATTTGGCATAGTTAAAGAAAGCCTTTGCCCCTATTCTTAACTTAGGGCTTGTTAGGGTTAGCAGCATTTCTATTGCATGTGTTTGGGTGGGGGGGTTTTCGAGTCTTGGAGCGATGCTGGCTATGGATACTTTTGCTTGCTTGCAAGTGGTTTGAATACAATCCACGGGTGTAAGGGGGTATTTGGGCCTACTTTTACTTTCAAAGTACGTTTTGTCACCAGTTTTCTGCTAGGCCTCGTTTTTTGAGATCTGATTGGGGGTCTTCTACATTTTTGCGACTGGCTTTAGTAAGGGTCTGGGTGGGAGCACTGCTGGGAAGGTCTAATTTTGTTCTAAAACACAGTTTACAGTACACCTAGCTTGAGGGGAAAGATCCGCTAAATTAATTTGCCCATACTTATTTATCCTTCAAAAGGAGACTCAGACAAAGTACGCACTTTCAAAAATATTGTACTGTCTATTAGGAAAATCAAAGTGTGACTTTTTGCACTACACAGCGTACATACCTTATATTTATTTATCAGTGGTGTTGTAATATTATATCACTTCCTGTTTTTCGTTCAATAATTACAGGCCGGGTTTCAGTCTGTGCAATGGGGAAAAAAGGATGGAGTCAGGCTTCACATTAGCGAGCCGCAATTCAGCATCCGCCAGGCAGACAGTGGACAGGGTGTCTTCTGGTCACCAACATTGATGGACAAAGCTCAGCTGGAATGGAGGAGTGCCGCTAATAAGAGGAATTGTTTGCTGCATGCAACTTACTTACCAAATTCAACAGGACAACTACAACAACATACAGATACAGTATCCATTGTTTTCTTCTATGAGTGTGACTGCATTTCTTGGATCTCTCTCTGCTTCTAAATTGATCCCTACAGCCATTCTATAGGTTTTATTTTTTAAACCTAATTTAATGTAGCCCTGTACTTTTTTTTTTTTTTTTTTTTGTCCTCATATATGCCACCAAAATATGTATGCTCTAGATGGGTCTCACTGTTGCCTCTTATACTGTTGTTTTTCGAGTCTGCCATGGAAAACAGTATCATAGCAGACAGAGAATTCCCAGAGGTAGGCTGCTTTCCTTATCCTACTCCTCCAGGCCTATTTTAGGCACCCTAGGCCTGGTGGAGGACAGGACCGACACAACCTCTGGCATAATCACAGGACTGCTCACCTATTTATCCAGACCATCAGTTTAGACCAGACATTCTCAGTGTTCTCGCTGCGGCCAACCTGATCCATTTTACACACTTCCATTAAATACTTCAGACATACTGCGAATCTAGGGGGAGACGCTGACTTCCACTCCATGCAGATTTGTCTCCTTGCGATAACTATTATGTAAAAAATGAATTGAGTATCCAAACTCTTGATATTATAGTCTTTCGATAGACCAAAGAAGACTGGTCTGCGAGAACACATGATGGTTATTGAAAGTACATCACCCAAAAAATCCATTATCGCTTTCCAGTAGTCTTGAATGACTGGAGATTCCAAAAAAATGTGGATGTCATCAGCAGCGTTATGGTTACAACGGGGACAATAATAGTTGTTTCGTGTTATCTTATGCAGTTTGGCCGGAGTCCAATAGACTCTATGAGCCGTAAACAGGTGGTTGCGCCTTAAATTAGCAGGCTTAATTAGCCTCTGTGAAAGAGAAAAGGAATCTAACCATGCCTTACTGACTTCTTCAGGGGGCTCAGCTATACAATTTCCCCATAACTTTATTATCTCCAAGTGCAGTTTACTCTCCTCTTCTTTGATCATTAAATTGTACCAAAATGATAGCTCTTTTACCCATTTCCCCCTTCTGACGATTGCATCAAGAATATCTGTATCTTCCTCCCTTTGCATATTTTGACTGGACCACCAGGCGGACAACTGGTAGTATTTAAACCTGGTCAACTGTCCATCTGTAAGCTGTACTAACGAGTTCCAACTCACTAGGCCCGAATCTGCCCAGAGATCCCCCCATTTTTTAAACCCAGCTGTTTTCAGGGGTTGTGACAGTTGATCCTGGAGGCATTGAGGTGTACCAGGAGAGTCCCATATTGGGGAGTGTGCATGGTAATAGGGAATATTAAAAGTCTTCCTAATGAACCCCCAATTTTTTAATGCAGTCTGTAAAATTTTAAGGCGAATTAAAAAAAAAAATTTCTGGTCTCCAAACTTGAATATGAAGTAATCATGGTCATAAGGTGAATCGGTTAACAAGGCTTGAAACAGGCGGCCCTGTGATGATGCGCCTAGCTTATTTGAAAGAAGCCTAAAGTTTTTAAAATGAAATGCATGACAGTATGACAAAAGGTCAGGGAGGGCTAGCCCTCCTGTTTTTAAACCCCTCCTTAATTTCTTCCATGCGATTCTTGTTGACTTGCAGGCCCATATAAAGGATCCGATTTTACCCTGTAGAATGTTAATGTCTTTCAGTGAGAATGATAAGGGGATGCAGTTAAATAAAAAGGTCAATTTAGGAAGAATTGTCATTTTAATGAGGTTGACCCGACCATAAATGTTTAAAGGCAAGTTCCCCCATCTTGTTAAAGTTTTATTAATATCTTTAACCACCTTTTGCCAACTGAGTGAAGTGATATCTTTTAATGAATGAGTTAAGTAAATTCCCAGGTACCTCATATTCTGTTTTGCACCTACTATGTGTGTGTTGTTATTCCACCCCATAATCTCTGTTTTCTCCTTATTAATCTGGTACCCGGACAATTTCCCAAATTCTTCGATAGAAAAAATAACCTTGGAATTGCTACCGAGTGATCAGAGGTATATAAAAGAAGGTCGTCTGCGTACAACGCCACCTTCAAAGGCAGATTTCCAAGCTGAAATGGTTGAATGGTATTGTCCTCTCTAATCCCACAAACAAAGGGCTCCATGTAAACATCAAACAAAAGGGGAGACAGAGGACAACCCTGCCTGGTGCCTCGAGATATATCAAACCACTCAGATAAAATTCCGTTGACTAAGACCTTAGCCTTTGGGCAGTGATATAAGGATCTGACCGCCTCTATAAAGGTTTGAGGGAACCCGAAAGCCGCCATTGTGGCCCATAGATACTTCCAATTGACCTGATCGAAGGCCTTAGCCGCATCTATGGCAACCAGCGCCAGTGGGAGATTTTTAGCGTTAGCATAATCTATGGCCCCTATTGCTTGAAACGTTAGTTCGTTTAACTGTCTCCCTGGGATAAAGCCTCTCTGGTCAGGGTGGATTATAGATTTTATGACCTTTGATAATCTAGTGGCTAAAATACCTGAGTAAATCTTCATATCCGTGTTCAGTAATGAAATAGGTCTATAGGACTCTATTCTTTTCAAGTCTTTATTTGGTTTGGGTATAAGCGTTATAATGGCTTCTCCCCATGAGGGAGGTGTAGAGTAGCCTTGAATCAATAAAAGATTGAAGAGTTCCCTTAATGGAGTTATTAATTGGTCTTTATTGTCCGAATAAATCTCCACTGGCAACCCATCAGAACCTGCAGCTTTCCCCCTTTTCATTTTCTTCAATTGACCTAAAATTTCCCCTTCTGTTATCTCACTTTCCAAATATGCTTTATCCGATTCGGACATTTGCGGCAGATGTTTTATACTCAGCCAGGATTCTAAATCCACCCCCATGGGATCTTTGTCTTCCGTGTAAAGACTCCTCATAAAGGACCTAGCTTCTTCTAATATCTCTGCTTCTGTTTCTATCACATCTCCTGGCTGTCTATGAACTAGGGCTTTGATGTTATTTCTCGTTCTCTCTTCTCTAGCTTTCCAGGCAAGGAGAGCTCCACACTTCTCTCCATACTCAAAATGTTTTAATCTGCTGGACTACCATTTTTCTTTAAGAGTTCTTTCATCCGAAATTTTTAACTGGAGCTGCAAGTCAACAAGTTCCTTCTCTAACAAATGTACTTCCCTGGAGTTTGTTAGAATTGCATTTTGTAATTCGAGATCCTTTCTAGTTATTGCTGCCAAATCTTCCTTTCTTTTTATTTTTATAGTTTTTCTCTTATAATACATTAAAGAACTTAAAACACCCCTCAAGTAAGCCTTATAAGTTTCCCATACTATCTGGGAGGAGGAGGATCCTGAATTTATTATAAAGAATTCTGATGTTTTGTCTTTAACTTCTACTTTTATCTGATTATCTAATAGAAATGATCTCTCCAGTGTCCACCTTGGTTTTGGTGAAGATTAGATCATGTAGCCCTGTACTGTCGCATTCTGTCATTCACGGTTGTCGAAAGTACTACTTACTTTTCAGTAACAATGCATTCAGTAGTGCATGCACTTCCTTTATGTCACGTAAAAGATTTATGGTTAGCTTTGTACCCAAAAATTTCTTTATGTTCAATTATTGTTTGTCCATGCTGTGCTTTTGTTTTTTTTTCTCTTAACAAAACCTACCCAAAAAGAAACCCCCATTCCCATCCATTTTACAAACCCTAACCCTCTTACCCCGGGCTGTGTGGTTTTGCTTGATGTGTGACTAAATGACATCAATAATTCCACACACTTGCTGGGGAGGATAAGGTCATAGCAACAGGCTGGTGAAGGAATCCGAGGATATATTCTAGACTTACTCAGCTTTAGTACTATTTCTTGTAGTAGTAGCCAATGTCAAAGAAATCCAACACAAGTACAAGTTATACTTTCAATACTTTACCATTTGTTAGGCTACATTGTGGCACTGTTCTAGTGTACTGTCACCTGCTATATTCTCTATCGTACCGTTGTAATGCTACAGTAAGGACAAACCAGGTTTCATTTTCTTTTTTTCCATAGGCATGCAACTGCCACTGTGTCACACCACTAGTACCACCGCAATGAGGAGGAAATTTCATCCACCCTGGATTGCCAACCTTAATCGCCATTTCCCGTGGAACCAGCCCTGGGCCTAGCCCTACTTACAAACACAAATTACAGGTAAGATAAGCGTTTGGTTGGAGGTAGTATAATGGAGTATTAGGAGAGACGAGAGATTGACGGTAGTACTACTAAAGTCCTAGGACTATTCAGGAAAACAAACTTACTGTTAAACCCCCACCCACCAGACTCAAAAGCAGTAAAAAACAGGTATGGTCAGATAAAGTTTAAAAAAGTATATTTTTGTAGCCCTAACAAAATAATCTCCCGCTAGACCCTCCCTAACCCCAACGATTGTCCTTCAAAAGTCCCAAAAACAACCCAACTCCCAATTCCCACCCCCCAAAAGTCTCTAAAAAGGAGGCAAGGGACACTACGGCAGGGTGCTGTTGACTTTAGCGGCCAGGGCATCATGCTCCTTGCGGAGGGTGGCATGGTCGAAGCGGAGGCCCTCCGCCAAGTTCTTATAGCTTAGGACCTCCTGCTCCAGGTAGGACACTCTGAGGCATAAGCGGCGCTGGCGTGCCTTGCAAATCCTGTGGGAGGCAGCTGCTGTCTTTGCTGCTTGGCGGTGGCGGTTGGCTGTGGTAGCCCGGCTCCATACCGCTGGAGCACTGCGCTGGCTGGCAGCCCGTGGGGGCACGGAGGAGGATGCAGCTGTCCCAGTGGATGTTGTTGTTGTACCGGTAGACTGCGTCTCCTCCTCCTCCAGGGCCACCAGCCGCCGATATTCGGCGACAGTGGCATCCAGCCTCCGTTGCTGGGCCATTCGAGCCAGCTCCCTCCTCCTTGATGGTCTGTTGGATTTGGAAGGAGTAACTATATGAAGAAAGAAAGACATAGGGGGTCATTATGATTGCGGTTTTTCCGCATCCTCGGGGCCGGGGGAAGCCACCGCCGGCCCAGAGGATGCGGAAAAACCGCAGCGGACTGACCAAAGACCCACCGCCACATTAGGATGGCTGGTGGGTCCTGGTTTCCGTCGGCAGCTTTTCCGCCGCGGTCGGCTTACAACCGCGACGGAAAAGCTCTAATATGGTGAACGGTGTCTTCCAGACACCGTCCACCATATTAGGATGGCCTGTAAATTATGCTTTTCCGCGGCAGGGTTTCTGCCGTGGAAAAGCATATGGAACTTCACTGCGGGGGCCCGTTGCGGGCCCCCTAGGTGAAGGGGGGTGGGGGGTGCACATGGGGGGTACCTATGGTACCCCCCTGCATTTGCATGCAGAAAGCAGCAGGCACCGCGCGGTGCCTGCCTCTTACTACATGCAAATGCAATGCGTGCATTTTTAACATTGCCGCGGGTGCAGCTTGAAGCCACACCCGCCGCAATGTTAAAAATAGAGGATGTGACCGCCAGGGTGGCGGTCACATCCTAATTGCACAGGAGGGAACTCCGCATGCCATGCGGAGGCTCCCTCCTGCTCTGGGGTCGGGGACGGACGCGATCCTAATGAGGCCCATAGTCTGTAACCAATGCTCTTTAAGATTAACACAAAATGATTGAGCAGAAAGTTGTGTCACAGTACAAGTAGCAAATTGAAAGCACAGTACATAACTATTGAGGACAGTATCTATGTAACCTCCGACTTTTTCATCCTTGCTCTAACATTAGTGGGAGTTTAAGGAACAAATTCTATGAGCACTATGGACTTCCATAACAGTCGACTATGACAGTACACCAGTCTTATTCTTCTTCTTCTCTCTTGTTTAAGAAAATTGGTACGTTATCTTATTTAAGCCGGCATAATGCCAGCGCAGTGAACTTGCACCCGAGAAAAACAGACGCACACCATGATGAGTGAGACAGACTTGCGTTACTGTACCGGTCCAGTACATGCAGGTGGTGAAGCTCTTACTTTTCTATTACAGGTGGCACTGAGAATACTCTGTTAAAAGGGCTACTGCTTAATTAATTTAGCTTGCACCCTACAGTGCAAATGAGTACTAGAAAAGGAAAATGAAGAAGCTAAATAATCTGATTATCTATCACTTCACATGGGATGTATTTGATGACATATGGGATGACTTTAGGTGCTTTGCCTATTATTGAGTGAACAGTGATACACCCACACATGAATGACGTACTACTACTAAACTAAAGTTATTAAGAGAGGTAGAGAGTGTCCACCGTAATAAACGGATATATGCTGTGCTTGCACTTGCAATACAAACTACTGCTACTATTCATGGTAGTATTTGGACAAAATTACAACTTCTTTTCCTTGCCTTTCCTACACTGGAACGGACGTGCGGGTGCGGTGTTACATGCTCTTCAAAGTAACACTTAGTTCATCCAGTGACCGTCTACTCTCTCTAGATACACATATGCTATCTAAGAGTCAGATAGTACCATGATCCAGGCATCCATCCATTCAAAGTATATGCACACATACAGTTTCTGTTTCACCCACCCAGGCTGTTCTCCTTCCACCCATCCTTGCTTCATCATTCACCCAGCCATGCACCATACCATATTCTTTCCTTCCCAGCCACCTCGGGGACCAAGCAAACACATATCATTCTACTTTGCCAGACATCATTAAATTTCTCGTCCTTCCACACTTACTTACACCCTTCTTTCACTTTTCGTTCATCCCATCCATCAAGTTCATCTCAGATCTGATTGGGATTCTTCTCGCCAAAAACTTCACAGCTAAGTCGAAGTACATTTAGAGGAGGCTACTACCTGGTTGATGTATAATACACCCGTGCAGAAAGCACACTCTGCAGTCTTCAATCTCAATAAGTAAGGAATATATAGCTTACCTCTGCCCGCCACCACCGTGTTATCCCTCACAGGATTGTCCGGCACTTGCACCGCCTCCTCCCCAGAGTTGTTCCCCTCGTCCAATACCAGCACCTCCGCGCTGGCCCTGCCTCCAGATGTTCCACCTACAAAGTACATTTAAGAATGTTAGAATACACCACTCACTACTATATAATATTTGGTCTAGGAGGAAGAAAGAAATGTGAAAAAAACAGAATACAATGTAATAATTTGTGACTGTCTACTCTAAAGTAAAAATGTCCCTTTTTCCAGGGAAGGCTGTTGTCTTGCTGCACCTTTTTGGCACAACTGATGAATGCTTGCTTTTTATTTTTAACACGCACCACTTTTTCTCCTAACAGACAGAAGTTTGACTTCTAAGAACACGAGCAGGATCAAGTTCAAACCAGGTGAGAGCTCGGCTCGACCACAAGAAATGTGTCCAATTAATGGTCAGCACTAAGCACTTTTCCATTTTCAGTTAAACGTTTACTTTTATGACAAACTTGATTTTAATAAATGTGTTTACTTTTAATAAAGCTTTTAAACTTAAATAGACTCTGTGGTTTTTGGTCCTCCAGACTAGAGTGGATGAGCTAAAGGTTTTGGAATTTTTGCAAGCATGAGTCCGTGCCTCTGACATCATTGGGGATCAATCATTGGTGACTTTGGGAGCTAAATGACTCTGCCACACTATCTAGTCAGTAAGGAGATTGGGGGTTCAACTACAAAGTCTGTTATCACTGAGGTATCTGGAAAGTCTAACAGCACCTATTATAATTGATAAGCTAAGCAATGCATTATTTAGTGTCCATAGTTCTGTTTTTGCAGATTTGTCCCTGCAACAGTAGTAGAATGGATTGTCCTACTATCCAAACCAAAAGTAAAGTAGTATCTTTTTCTTTCTTGGTGGTCATTCACCTTTTTATTGTTGGCAATTGTCAAAGCATAAACATTTAGAAGACTTGAAAAGACATTATGGACAATCCCAGAGGACTGCACTCAGTGCATAGAGCTATTGCTGACTAGAATGGGAGTCCAATGGAATTGCCAAATGTGCAATCTTAGTTAGCTACACAGACAGACTAATAAGAATAATCTAGTAATACCACAGGGAGTCATAGTCGAGGCAGGATAAGAATTTAGATCCAGTCTACAAGAAGATCAAAGACGATTTAGAAAAAATCGAATGAGGAACGCTAGGAAAAAATAAGTACTCTATATTAAAATTAAAACTTACTGGGGCCAGCAAAGGAGCCCTCGCCTGCCCGATCCTGGCCTGCATCCTGAACAGCACCCTCCTCCTCCTCCTCCTCCTGTGTCCTCTTGCCCCTGGGGGGAGCTGATGTACAACATGAAAGAAAGAAAGACCAGAAAACATGGATGATATTTGTCAACCAAATCAAACATTTCAAAAGAACAATAACAAAATATTTTGGCGAAATAGCAAATTGACAACTATTCCACTGGATATATTGACCTATCTCATGCGGTCTACTACGTTATTAGTATTGCTTGATTTGCGGACCGTCGAATTGGAAACTTTTTATGTAACTCACTAAACAAAGTAATAAAAAGGTTTGCCTAGGATTGGCAGGCAGCAGTCCGCAGCACGCGAAGTGACAGACAAAGTCCATCGTGATTGGAGATCAGCGACAACACTAAAGTTTCCTACTACATTAACCAGTCATTAAAATACTCAAACTATCAATCCACCACCACTATTTCTTCTTATCGCCATGTGTACAAAGGAAAGACTGGACTTGAGTCTGTAGGGGCTGATTTAGAAGCCCCTTGCGGCTCTTTTGCTCCATTGTTGCGTGACTTTTGTGACGCAGCGGCAGAACAAAAGAGGCGCAATGGTGTGGTGTATATTAACAACGTGACGCATATGGGAGATGCATCACGTTGTAAAGCCCTGCGCCATCAGGGGGCGTTCCGGCGCAAGGGAGGGCGTTCCTGCGCAGGAACGCATCCTAAAAGTGGCTGAGGGAAATCTACAAGATTTCAATCACTCACTTTAACGACAATGATGCGTGACTCAAACCCTGCGCCTGCTTGAAGCAGACGTACGGCTTCACGCAGCATTGGGGAGATAGGGCACCCCAGAGCATTGATGGAGCTGCGCCATCGTTGCGACGCAACTCCAGCAATGCGCCGTCTTTACGGCACAGATGCGTAACGCTTTGGTGACGTTTTGGGCCCATGGTGCGCCGCATTGTAAATACGGCGCACCATGGGTGATGGTGGCGTGGCGCAGAATTACTGGCGCATCCCTCCTACTTTGCAGGGATGCGCCGGTAATTAAAAATCTGAACCTTAGTGTCTAGCATTACGCAGTTCTTTTTAAACTATACTCATACATAATTTCACAGGCCAATGAAATGAACACAAAATCGAAAACAAATAAGCATAGTAGCAACACTACTGAGAAGGAGAGCAGTGCACCTGAAATGCACAGAATATTTTGATATATAATTTACCTACAATGTAATGAGCAGCATTATTGCTCTTGGTAAAAAACAAAAATTTGCAATATGATATAACACACAGAGCAGGAGAAAACAGAGTAGTAAAGAAATAGCTACTACTACTAACCAAGCCCGGGGATCTCAAGGCCAAGCAGGTCGAGCAGATCGCGTTCACGGTCCAGGACATCCGTCCAGCGGTGGGTGGCCTGGTTGTAGGTGCGCCGGACCCGAGAGTGTTGGTACATGGCCCAGCACACCTTCTCCCACCGCTTCCGGCGCTCCCGGATCCCGTACCCGCTACCGATCCTGCCGCCTGCCATGATGGTCCTGGGGAGGTGGCGCTGAACATAAAAAATTAGTGCGCCCACCTCCTCCGGGCTGAAGATCTCCCGGGGTACGACCTTCTCCCCCCTCAAACGCCCGCACGGGAGCCGGGCACGGGGTGCGGGACCCTTCCCCTTCTCGGGATGCTTCCCGGCTCCCTTCACCATGGTCTGGGCAGAAAGGAAGCTAAATAATAAAGAAAATAGAATAGGGAAGAGAAGAAAAGTAAAGAGTTGAAAAAAGTAGTTTAAAATTACCCAAAAGTAGCAGAAAACACAAAAATATAGAGCAAGAAAAATAGAGAGATAGATAATAAGTAAAATAGATTAAAAAAAACTTCAAACAAGCAAAGGATGGCAGAGAAACAGAGAGGATACCAAAGCATGCCCAGAACCATAGCAATGAATGAGAAACAAGATGGCCGCGCCCGTTCACGACCGCGCGGGTAAGTTCGCGCAAGATTTTCCTCGCGAACACCCGCGAAATTGTACTAGCGAGCCGCACACTTTGCGAGATTACACTTCGCGCCCGGAAACGGAAATACGTCATGCAAACAAGATGGCCGCGCCCTTGAACGACCGCGAGGGTAACTTCGCGGCTTGCGCTATAAGCGGCTCGCTAAAACGCACAAAACCTTGCGAACTAACACGCCGCAAAAAAACAAATCGCATATTCGCACGAATTCGCGGCTTCCGAGTCCGATCTCGCGCAGGTTCGCACCCCGCGAATCCCGCGAAATTGCAGAAAAACAAGTTTTGCAAAACTGAAAGCACTCAGCAGGTGCAAAAGTTCAAACTCATCATTAGTAACCATTCCCTGTAGTGCTTCCTGACTGGGGCCCCTCCAGAGTTCAGTTGCTAGTTGCAACAATTGTATGACCCTGCTCTGACCCTCACAGCAGGCTCATAGAATAGCTACAAGTAGGCCACAAAGGTCCTGGGAAAAAAAAATTGCACTGCAACAGAAAGCAAATTACTGATAAGGAAGCAGGTGCCAGACCTGGAATTTTAAAACAGTGACACATTTATAAACTAACCCCAAATTAATTCATGTCAGTTGAAGCAGGGCAGGTGTGCTTGCTTTTCCCCCCCATAATCTACAGTGATGATGAACCAGAGGGTGGCATTGATGTAACAGAGGGTAGCATGGGTGAAACAGAGGGTGGCAGTGGTGAAACAGAGGGTGCTGGGAACCTGTGATGATGAACTAGACGTAGAAACAACATATTCGCGACCGTTGCGAGCCGACAAGAAAGTTCGCAATTGCGAACTGGTACCAAACTCTCGCGAACTGGCAGAAACCCTTGCGAACACAAAAAAAAACGCAAATTCGCGAGAATTCGCGGATTTTGCGGATTGCGAGTTCGTAAATACGCAAATTCTCGAACGCCAGATTCGCAAAATTCGCCCATGCTTAATCCATTTGTGAATGTCATCCCCTTCTTTGTAGGGGGGCACAATCTTGCTTAGGTTTCTATTATCATAGGACCTATCTTTATTCTTAGGGATATTGCTGCCACCAGTGGTTTCTAACCCACTCTCTCTGTGCTCTCTTTGGCCAAGGCAACTTCAAGTTCTTGCTTCTCAATCCTTAGAGTAGCCTCTCTCATCCTGGTCTCATGTTCCCTTCTCTGAGGAGAGGTCATCTCTCTCTGAGCAGGGCTATGAGAGCCATGTGAAGCATTAGATTGGAGAGATTCCCTGGAGTGGGATCTTCCTCTCCTCTGCCTCTGGTTAAGCCCACTTGGGGGTCTGTATGTCGGCTGCCCAAACTGACTCCCATGTATGCTTAGGTTAGCCTGGCTAAGTCTTCTGACTGAACAAAAACGCTCCCTATCACACGTGGAATATCAAAGTCTCTTTTCAGTAAATCAGTGTTTCACATTCATCAATCTTGCATTCAGAAATGATTCTTGTTCATAGGGTCCGGTAGATTCTTTTGAAGTTTTATTCTTGGAATTTCACAGCCAACACGTGTTTCGTCGTATTGGGAATGTAACCCACTACTTTCTCAAGGCTGCATAAGTAAAAGAAAAGAACGTACAATATTGTTTTAGGACCTAATACAAAGTCCCACTGTTTTAGTGTTAAATAAGCACACTGTTGTAAATTAGTTGTTGTTCGCACTAAGCCAAAGAATTGCATTAGTATTGTGAATTAAAAAGTCTTAGGTGGTGGTTAAACGATTATATAGGTTCTTAGAAACGTGCAGATATTTATATATCTACATTTACTTTGAATTTGTTATATAACACATTATGTACCTCTGTATTCAGTAGGTCTATGAACTCATTGTAAGACGGAGAGACCAAGTGCAGTGTAAACATTGTTCGTGATTGGTGCTTATACTATTAAACCTTTCGTGTTTGGGACGTGATATCATTTGAGTGGGAAATTATTTTTTACATGGGTGTGAAAAATGGAATGATTATAGGTGAGGCGTCGCATGCAGTATAACTGGTGAGGAAATCGCATTCCCTGAAGCACCTCATTCCTGAGTAAAGCAGTCGTATCTGTAAATATGATGAAAATTGAAAGAACCCATCAGCATATATTTAGAGGAGCCATAGGTGTATTTGATGCTGTGGCAAGACATCTTGTCTTATTACTTACGTATTATGCGGTGATAATTCCAACCCGCAATGGGTTTCTGTTGAGGAAGTTCTTTACGTAGTAATTTAGTCAGTAGAGAAGCCAGAGTGTGGCTTCCGAGTTCTTAAAAATGGCTGTGGGGGTAAGGTAGGAATTATGATTAGTAGTTGAATATCTAGTGTTTGGGAGAAGCTTAAATAATCTGCTATACTGGAGCTTGCTGCATAATAATGCAGGACCTTACAAGCTCTTTGTAATCTATTGACAACCATTAATCTATATAGCGTATATTTAAAATCGTTATTGTGCCAGGTATCTAGTGTATGGTATACTATCCATGCAGCGCTTCTGTTTATAGATAGCGGTTCTGTTTTCTCTTAATAAAATTTTTCATCAGGTTATCATGAAAACAAAGCTAAAAACAGAAATGTGGCAAGTTGGCGTATAACTGTTCCTTATTCTGTAATATGATGTCGGAGAAAGCCGGTTCCTATAGTATTGTTTATCGGACTTTGATAAATTCTCTAATATTGGTAATATTCGCAATTGCCCTTTCTTAGCCTACCTTTCGCCAGCTGTGGTAGTTATTCTCCTTCGTCCCCGGTCTCCAGTAGGACTCCGATTCTACGGGACGGTCTTAGCTCTGCATTTTAAATCCACCGGCATTAATAATTGTTCTCGTTTAAGGTTGCGGCGTGTAGCGTATTCTCGCGAGAGCCGCGTATCACGTGGATTTGCAATACAACATCCCCTGGTAGATTGTGTTACTGCGGCGGCCATTATAGAATTCCTAATTGGACATTCTAACGTATAATATTGAAGTTTTTTGTGCAAAGTAGAAGAATTTAGAAAGCGAATCTCACACATTATACTGTTTGTAATTGGGAGTGTATAATAATTGTGCTCCGGAATATAATATTTCGTGTGTGAGCGAAAAACGGCTAGTTAAATTTATTTATACCTTGTATTACTCTATTGGTCTTCTGAGTCACTCTATACTCGATGATTATGTTATACGTTATGAATATCTGTTGTAACAATTGCTATGTCTCTATCTGGCCCCAAATAATAAATGATTGAGTGATTGGTGGTCATTACCGGTTGTGCTTTGCCATTAGCATAGCTCATATGACGGTGCTCTTGATTAGTCTCTCCATCCTATGTGGTTCATTACATGTAATGAAATTAACATATTCACATTAAACATACAGTCTAGTAAGTGACATAGAACATAGTATATAATGGTCCTGTGTTAACAATATTATATCTTCATTAATAGCTATACTTGGTCTATTTCTTGGGATTTGATCATTACTCCCTATCAGCTATTCAAGTCTGGGGTCATGTCTCTTGTGAGCGCTAGTATGCTGTCTAGGTACCCAAGAAGTAGTGTAGCTCATGGTCTATGTTTAGGCCCTGATCAACACTCCGTAATTTGAGTATCCAGTATGCCTCTCTCCTCCTCAATGATAATTCTCGGTTTTCTCCTCTTGGGTTTTTAGGCATGTGTTCTATACTGAAAAATTCGAAGGAGTGGTTATGTGTTTGGGCTGGGCAGATTGACATGTGTGCAGCAACTGGGTATCTCATGTCTCCCTGTTTAACTGCCCTTATGTGTTCGTTTATTCTGTCCCTCAGTTGTCTGATTGTACTGCCCACATATCTTTTGCCGCTTTTGCAGATCAAGGCATAAACTACAAATTTAGTTAGGCAGTTGATATTCGTGTGAATATGATATTTACGTTTGACTGGTCCTTCAAAATCTGTCCTCTTTTTGTATGCCCATTTGCACGCAATGCATTGTCCGCAGCTGTAGAATCCTACCGTATGTTTGTTAAACCATGTGTCTCTCGTCTCAGGTGTAGGATAACTGGGACTTAGTATGTTTCTTAGTGAGGAGCCTTTTCTATATGTTATGGTTGGTCTTTCTGTTATATATTTTTTAAGTGTCAAGTCGGTTTGTAGTAGGTGCCAATGTTTGTTATGGCTTTTCCGCAATATTTGTGCCCAGTTGTTAAAGCCTGTTACAACTCTGATTTTGTCATCCTTGTTTCTGTCTTTGGGTAATTCTTTCAGTGTGTCTACACGATTCACTCTATTGATCTTTTGTTCTGCCTTAATGAGTAACTTTCTATCGTATCCCCTATTTTCAAATCTTTTGAGAGCTCCTTTTTTGTGGACCTCAAATTCATCAACCCTGCTGCAGTTGCGGCGTGTTCTGATGAGTTCTCCGTAGAGGATTGTTCTTTTTGGATGTTCAGGGTGTGCGCTCGAGGCGTGTAGTAATGAGTTGCAGGCTGTGGCTTTGCGGTATAGTCTACTCTGTATCGTGTTATTATGTATGTAGAATTCCACATCTAGAAATGGTAGTTTAGTCTTGCTGTATTCCATTGTGAATCTTATGTTGAGGTTGTTGTCATTTAGATACTTAAGGAATTCCTGAAGTTTGTCTGATGTTCCTGTCCAGATCATGATGCAATCATCTATATACCTGCCCCAGAATAGTATAGCATCGTTCCATTTGGAGCCCAATTGGCCCCAAACCTTGTCTCCTCAAACCAGATTACCAGGTTGGCATACGAGGGAGAGTTGTTAACCTGGAGAAGGGGCGAGGATTTGGTCAGTTCGGCTGTGTGTTTTCTATCTGCTGTATTTCGTTGGTTGGCCAACGCGCAGCTCAAATGTAACGAGGAGAAGTAGGAGGTGCTCCTGTTTGGAACGTTTCCTGCGGACTTCAGAGCCAGACTGTGGCCTCCGGACTTTCCGCCCCCTCAATCTGACAAAGGTCTTGCAAAAAACTTGGGTGCCTGGTTTGAGGAAAATTTGAATTTTGCGATGAATGTCAAAAAACTTACTGGGACTTGTTTTGGCATACTGAGAGCGCTGCGCAAATTTCTCCCCCTCCTGCCTGCAGAGGCTAAAGAAGCGGTGGTCCGGGCGCTGATTCTTTCTAGGCTAGACTATTCCAACGCGCTTCTAGTGGGATGTCCGGGCTATCTGATAAAAACACTGCAGATAGTCCAAAATGCGGCGGCAAGGCTCCTGCTGGGTTTTTCGTCCAGGCAGAGTGTGCGGGTTCTTCTGCGGCACCTTCACTGGCTCCCAGTAGAGGCTCACCTGAAATTCAAAATGCTGGTCGTTGTCCAACGGGCCTTGTATGGACAGGGCCCACTCTATCTTCAGAAGCGCTTTGCTTTCTATATTCCATCTAGGCATATGCGGTCATCGGACCAACTCCTCATACAGAATCCGCGGTTTCTGCGTCACAGGTTGGGGGGTTGCTCTTTCACTCGCAAAGCTGGTCTTGCCTGGAATGAGCTTCCCCTTGCACTTAGGAGGGTTCTGGATCCATTAGTCTTTAAGAAGAAATTGAAAACACTTTTGTTCTGAGCCCTTTCCTGTGAGGCTTTCTTCTTAGGCGGGTGGTGGGGGATTCAGTGTAGCAGCGCCGGGACACTTTGAGTAGCTGTGCGCTTTAGAAATACAGTATAACATAACATAACATAACCGAGGATTTGGAGCCCATTGCCACTCCCTGTTTCTGTCTGTACCATTGGTCTTTATATAGAAAGACATTGTTGTCATGTATGGTTTCCACCATTTACAAAATCATTTCTGTAAGTAGCCATGAGCTAGCTGTCCTTTGAGTTACCATCTTTTTTACTGCTGTTAGTCCTATGTCTCTCCTAATACTGGTGTATAGCGAAATTACATCTAGGGAGACCATGAACATGTTGTCTTCCCAACTCAGGTCTGCCATGATACCCAGTATGTGTTTGGTATCCCTTATGTATGAAGGGAGGTTTACTACCAGTGGTTTAAGAAATAAGTCCACGTATTCTGATAGTCTTTCTGTCGGGCCGCCTATACCAGATATAATAGGTCTACCTGGGGGGAATTGGTGTAGTTTATGCACTTTTGGCACTGTGTACATGCATGGGTATCTTGGACGGTCTATTTTTAAGTATGTCAGTTCATTTTCATCTAATAGACCCAATCCATGCCATCTTTTTAGTTTAGTATTAATGTAGTCTGTTAGACTCCATATTGGGTTTCCTGGTAATGTTTCATAGCAGTCTCTGTCTTGTAGTTGTGTAAGGATCTCATGGTCATAGTCTGTACCACGCATGACCACCATGTTGTGTTGCCTCCCTTATCCGCTTCTCTTATAGTGAGTTCCTTGTTATTACTTAGTGCTTTGAGTGCTGCCCTTTCGTTATGAGTGAGGTTATCACACTGTGTATGTGTGGCAGTGTTTTATTCTCATGTCTGTCTAGGTCTGCTGATACACATCTGAAAAACTGATCTCTCTTGTTACCCGCTGTTAGTGTTGGAGTCCACCTGGATTTCTCTTTAAGTCTACTGGAGATACTGTAGTCCATATTTATTTCCAAATCCCTCATAATTCTGTCTGTTAAGATTATCTCATCTTCACAGTCTGTTATGGAGAATAGTAGTCTAGTATCTAGGACATCTTGTATAGAATGATCACCACATGTTAACACTCCCAAGTTTTGCAGCAATTCTTTATTTGGTAGTTTGTTCATTTCAAAATGTTTTTTCAGTTTTAAACGTGGGGTAAACTTGAAAAGGTCTACTTTTGTTGTACATAGATCACCAATACTATTAGGGCAGAAACTCATGCCTTTCTTTAGTACAGATACCATAACATCGGTAAGGTCAACATCACTCAAATTCATAGCAGATACATCGTCTATTTTTTCTGATTCTGATTCCAAAATCTGGTTCTCATTCTTGGACGGTTTGTGCCTGCCCCCCCCAATCCCCCCCCCCCCTTTTACCTCTCGTTTTTCTGGCTGTACTGTTTTTCTGTATTTTTTGTTCCCAGTTGTTATCCTGCGTATTTCTAATAAAAAACTGTTGTTAGTGCCTGATGTATTAGATGCCACACTCTGGCCCTCATTTTCACTCTCGGTTGTGTTGGTAGTATCTAGTGATGTTGTGCTGGAACTAGCTGACTTTCCTGCGCCTGAGTTCTGGGGAACTGTTTTAGATATCAGATGGTCGTACTTTTTGGCAAAGGTGAACACCCTCCCGTTGGTGTAGTCTCGTTCATCTCTTTTTAGTTTTCTACTCTTGCGTAATTTGATGTCAGTTACATGACGCTGAATTACATCATTCAGAATTAAATAGTTTTTGTCAGTAACTTCTGGTAGATTGAGTTCTGTGATTTCTATTTCTAGTTTGTCTATTTCTACCTGGAGTTGGGCCACTTTCCTTTCACAGTTCTCAATCAGGATTCCCATCAGTTTGTTGAAATTGTGTGACGACCGGATTTTCAGACCAGATAGAATCAGCTCACCAAAGCACCACCAACCCAGCCGAAACGCAACCACCTCCCTCCTCAGGACCCATCTACCAGGCACCTGGGTACCTACCTGAGGATGGGGAACTCGCAATATACAAGCTCATATTATCAGAAACACCACTAAATCTATAGGGATTACTAGGAATACTCACTGATTACTAAGGACATCCATGCCCTACACCACACTCACACAATATAGTCTCGCGACCACATGGGCCCAGACCATTCTACCCTGGGGCAGTCCTAATTATATACCATTACACACTGGCCACAACCAGTGCTCGCTCAAGACACAAGCCACAATCCTGTGGGTATACACACTAACCTCAGTCAGTGCTCTCATTAACGCCTCTTTCTCTAGAGACGATCTCATTACACACCAGTGTCCCCCCTGGTGCTCACTTACTTACAAGCCACAATCCGGTGGGTATAACGCCGAATCCCAACGACGATCACTTTCCTATGAATACCTTCAGCTCTCTCTCTCTATGTTGGGAAGTTTCTCTCACTATTCACTAGGGGTACAATAATATTATGGAATGGCCGAATTACTTAGTGTATAACTTATTCTCTTAGCTCAAGGGCTCCTCTCTCCCTAATTATTCAGTTGTCACTTACCTGATCGGGGGTCGCTTCCGTTCGTGCACTGACACCTAACTAGAAGAAAAGGTTACCTGCACTATAAGAACAAGAGGCACACACTGTATGCAAAAGTTATTCCCTGATTTAGGCGCTCCTATTTCCTTTTGATCCATCAGTTACTATACAGCATCTGGTTAGAAGAAAGGTTAGCTCCATCATAAGAACAACACATGCACACTGGTTCACTAAGAACTGGGGTATCTTTATTACAATATAACACTATACTATAACACATAGCCTGAAAAGTAAAATGGGAATAGACACATACACAGATCTACGGGGTCTCTGTAAAGCTCTATTACTATACCACATCCACATGTAACTAACAGGGACTGTAAATAGACTGCACACCCACATGTAACTAACAGGGACTGTAAATAGACTGCACACCGCTGAAAGAAAAAGGATTAGCAGTACAATAGGGACAAGGTTAATGTTTAAAGATAAAGAAGGATATCACCTAAGGAGTGTGAGGTCTTGCTCTAGCTGTCATCTGGGCTCCTCTCTTGTTTGTGCCTTAGCTCGTCTTAGATCCTCTCCTGCACTCTTGGACACACATCTGCGCTGATCACTCTGCACTGGATTCCTCTCCCCCACGAACTCTCTCCACCTTCCAGCTTCAGCCTAATTGTTTCTGCCGCTCTGATAACCGTTCGCTCCACTAGCTTCTTCACTCTGTCTGATTATCTCTGTTCCAATGTCCAATTCACTCCAGCTGCTCCCACAGATTAATCCACGATATAATTTCAGTCTCTTCCAAAAGACATCACTTCAGACTCCAGCTGATCACAACTCCTCCTGATAAGTAACTGCTTCTGACTGCTTCCTTCAGTTCCAAACATTATCTCACTTCTCTCTGTTCAAAACACCATCTGCTCACAACTGCTTCTGGTTTCTCTCTCTGGTTCCAGCTCACTGACTGTCTGTCTGTCTTCTCTCTGTTCCAAGCATCCACTGTCTCTTCTCCTCTGCTCCTCTGCTCCAACTCAACTCCAACTGCTACTAACTCTCTCTGTTCCAATCATCGACTGAACTCCTTCCAACTCAAACTCTTTCTGATTCTCCACTCCTTCTGCAACTAACTGACTCCGCCTCTGCACTTCACTAATATGGAATGCTGTCTCCTCATGGAAAGTTCCAGCCATCAGCCTGCCGCCCATCAGATCTCTGCACCACTCAGCGTCAAGGACACACACCCAGCCGGCCGGCCTTTTGTGGTGCCTTCCACACAGAGAATAATACAGCCTACCGATAAGGGCTGGCCCAGACCGGTTCTCTCCAAGTGAACAACAGCTCATAACTAAAACATTACCTTTACCCTGCAAGCATCTCAGTTCTGCAGGGACAGAAAGCAAAATGGAGTCTCTCTAGTTCTGGGCCTTGTAGGCCTGAGAAGGATGAAATAACACTTAGCTCTATCAGAGTACCTACACAAACCATACCAATATGTAATATAAAGTCAGGACTACAGGATCCACCCTCTACTATAGGTAGGATGATGAAAGGACACATAATTATGTCAAAGCCAATAGGCAATAGATGGATTAGAGTCAAGAATAAGGGATCTATCATCATATAAAGCAGCTATCCTCTAGTTTATGCTTCTAGGTCTGGAAAAAGGCCTTAAAAGGACCAACACAAAGCAAGAATAGAGATTCAAGATGTTAGCAAGCTTAAAGTCACCATCACTCAGAAATAGAGCCAAAAACCCCGTCAGAACAAATCGTTAGTAAGCTCCTTTTCCCATTCGGATAATAGGTCTGGTTCTAAGTCCTCATATGTTGGTATGATTTGGGACCTGAGGCCTCTGGGAACTCTTTTAACTTTTAGGTATTGCTTTAGGGTTGCTGCATCCCACCACCTGGATGATTCATTAATCCTCAGTCTTTCTAGTCTTTTGAATTTCTCTTTTAAACGCTCTTGTTTAGAGGATTGACCCCCTAGTCCTGAGGATGTGCCTGGTCTTTGGTTATCTATATATTTGGACAAGTCATCCGTTTCTCTGTCTTTATTGCCCCTGTCTTTTGCAAAAGAATTCATAGTGTTTCTGAGGGCTGCCACCTAAGTCTGCTTGACAGGAATACTCGGCTAGTGGTATTGTTTTAGGTTTTATGGCGCCAGTCAGAATATCACAATTTGTATGGCAGGTTCAGTTATTTAAACGGTGCTATAGGGCAAAGAGAACCACAACCCTCTTTAAGTCTGGCAAAGGCCTACACATAAGCAAAAACGCTCCCTAGCACACGTGGAATATCAAAGTCTTTTTTCAGTAAATCAGTCTTCTGACTGGGGCCTGGCTATCTACCTCATGGTAAGGATCTTCTTCATCTTCCTCCTCTGGTACTACAGTAACAGGGGTATCATCTGTGGAGGACAGGACTTCATCTGTACTACCTGAAGTACCTGTTCTAGGTGTCGGTTGAGCATCATACTCTTCTAAGAGCTCAATCAGGAACCTGAGGGTAGGGTTTGAACCCTGTGTTAGCCTTCCAGAAGTACACAGTTGTCTCAATTCTTGGAAGGCTAAGACTTCATATCCTGAGGCAGTCCCTGAAGGATTTACTTCTGCAGGCAAAGATCCACTGGGGTTCGCTGTCTGAGACATGGTCTAGTGAGGTGTGGTGTTGCACCTACCTACACTATTTGTTTTCCTACTAGAACCTCTCTAGGAGTTGTAGTCAGGGTGTGCTAGGTCCTTTGCTCTACAACAGCTAAGTTCAGTAGAACTTAAGTATACTAAGACTTGTTTTTATATGTACCTACAGGTACCTATGTGATCTTTCAAATGATATCTCAAGATTACAAGTGGTCAAACAACAGCAAGCTCTAATCCCAACCGCTGCACACCCATGTGAGAAGTTGGCCTGGTATATGGTGTTCACTATTATAGTGATCACCTTGCACCAGTCCAAACAACCCTTATGGTGATGGTTGTAAGTCAACCTTATATACCAGCTATCCTAGTGGTAGCGTGGACAGAACAGTCATAGGATAAAAGACTCTTGAGGGCGTGTAAAGCCCGCTGTTTTACCATATGTAACCCCTTGAATATCAAATGAAAGGACACCACACAGGATAGATAAAAAAATATATATGTATTTATTTCTAACACACTCCTCTGAACTTTTTATGAGGTCCGAGGCCAGAGCACATAACAAGACACTTGGTTATTATACGTTAGGTTGCACAATTTACGGTTAGGCCCTAGGGACGAAGCAAACTATATACTAAGAAAGTGGTATAAGTACCACGTCACGAGAAAAGGAGAGGCCTAGGGCCTTGAGAATTGCTGGGGCTACACTGTCTTAACAATAGTTTAGAAGTAGGAGGCCCACAGGCGGCGTGTGCAGTGTATTTACACACACGCGGGATTCAATGCAAAGTCAATGGGAACTTAGAAGTTAGATTTAGAAGGATTTAGGACACTTCCGGTTTGGCTAGGAGGAAACAACTATAAACTTAGACACTTGGATAGTCAACACCCTTGGGAGCACCGAAGTACTCGCGTTACGTCACCCACGGACGGCGGGTGCATATGTGTGAAGATGTCAGGTTTCGTCGTTGAAGCCTATGGAGACCTGAAGAATGACGCTGCAGGCGACCAGGAGGAAGATGTCCTGGTGGATCCAAGGGTGGATCGATAATAAAGAGGACCTGAAAGCAGAGGGGACAGAGACTGGGTCACTAGCCAGTGACCGGGTGGAACCAGGAAGGAACCAGACGACGTCGAAGAGCAATCAGGTGCTGTCTTGAAGCTTGTCTTGGCAGCTACGTGGATCAGGAGTCGTCGACGATGACCAGGTTCTGGAGACGGGCTGTCCCACGAAGGTTCCCACAGATGGAGGGGTCGACTTCTGGATTGGAGTCGACAAGCCTTGGCAAAGGCAACCCACGCAGGATACAACAAAGGCTTCTGGTGCAGACCAGCAAGGTCTGAGGTGCTTCACCTTTGCAGGGAAGCAAGGGCCAGTCTGGAGCAACCAGACCAGTGAGGTGGTTCAAAAGGATTGTCGTCACAGAGGCTACTAGCCAACGGGCCAGCAACCGGACAATGCGTCGAGCAGAACAAATGCAGAAGGGCCCCACGCAGAACTCGTGGAGTGTGGGGGGCTGATCTTCGTCGCAGATGGAGCTCGGGATCGGGGCTTCCCAATCCCCAGTGCACAGCTTCCAGGGTGCCTCAGGAGCTGCACAGGTAGCAAGTTGCAGGCTTTTCAAGATGTCCGGTCCCACATGTCTCGTTGCCACCAGGGATCCTAGCTAAGCTGCAGTCGTGAAGAGTGGGTCGGAGAGGTCTGGAAGTCTGGGTCTTGTCAGGCTCTGTGCTCACGTTCTGGCGGAAACATCGACAAAGCAAGCCGTTGATTTGCTGGATGTTGCCTGGTTGCCCAGGGTGGTCACTCCTTGGCCACAAGGGAGATTCTTAAGTCTTCAGCAGAATGTCAAAGGTCCAGAGTTTCGTTTCGGGTTTCAGTCAGGATCAAATCTAAAGTCTCAGGACTCAGCTCCTACCTTTATACAACTAAAATGGGCTAGATTACTGACTAGGTCCCTCCTGGAAGGGTGGGGGGGTTACACCCGCTCTCCTTTGTCCAGTTTCGTGTCAGAGCTGGGGCTGGAGAGCCCCAGCAACCGGTTTGAACTGGGGTATGCATGGAGCACCTAGGGTGCCCCAGGCAGTGTCTCATTCTAGTCAGCCCTCCCTTTCCCAATACACAAAGTCCTGTCTCGGGTGGTGCGCGCACCTCCCCAGGCAGGAAACCTATTGTCCAAACCTCTGTGACTGGAAGGACTCCCGCAGCAGGAGGTCAGACTTGTGTTGGTGGCAGCAGCGTCCATTTTGTGACGCTGGGGCTCTGGTTAACTTTAACCGGGATAGTCAGCAACAACATGTCTTCTCCCTCTCGAAGGGTGGAATGCTACCCTCGTCACCAGAATTGGCGAGGTGGTAGTATTCCAAAGCGTATGACACCTTATACGACATGTTTGGATAAAGCCAAACCAAAGTTAGCATTAACCGCGAGGATTATAATGCACTTAAAAGTATATGGTATGGCGATATCATAGAACAGCTATAAGGACATGGTTCCGAAAGCTGCAGACAGGCTCAGCTCATGCTAGAGCACCAGCTCACACATAACCAAGCACTCTGCCTCCAGGATTGTTAAGGCCTGCCATAGGAGTGACTTATAGGTTACTATGTGGCTATATATAAGTAGGTATAGGAATACTATACCTAAGCAAGGGGAGATTACACGACCTTGCCCCAGCTGAGTGATCAGCCAGTTGTGTCTATTTGAGTGGCCAGCCAGGGATGGCATAATACATGCTGCAGCCCCTGGTAGGCCTTGGTTACACCTATGCCCGGAGTACCTAGGGTACACTTCTACAGGGGCTGACATGGTGAACCAATTCCCAATTGTGGATGTACCTAGAGTACATGGTGTACATTTAGAGAGAGTGCATCTGTGCTGTGGGTCTGATTAGCAGGCCCACAGCCATATCTAAGTCGAAAAGCAGTAAAGCAAAGCAAAAAGTGGGGATGACCATAGGAAGAAGACCCTACTCTCCTACAAAGAGAACAAGTAAAAAATAGTTTAACACAAGTGACTTCATATTACATAGAAATGTATTCATTCATTTTTTTCAAATTTTATTCTATAGAATTCAGGGACGTTCTGTCGTAGTGCTTAGAGTTTGCACACTCTTCCGCTAACAGATCACATACTCACTTAAGAATATATAGCATGGTACTCTTATAAAGTACAGTACTGGTCCTATATATTATTTAGGGAGAAGGTGAATAGGAACCGCAAATAAGAATAGAAATTAGAAAATAACATTCAGAAACGTAGGGTTTATTAATTATTTAAAGTATGTATGACAGCTATATTTTTTACTCTGCAATTTCGTAAAATATGTTTCTTGAAAAAAAATATATACAGATATATATTACAGATGGTGCTGAAAAATCTCCTATTCCTCTTCTGTAACAATAGGACAATCTATTACAATATAACGATTGATACCATTGTTACAGTAAAAAGAAAAGGAAAATAAAGTTATCTATTTAACAGAACATCCATAATGAAATACTTTCAAGCGGTAATTATTTACTGAACTTCTTTTCTCCGGGAAGTGAAAAAGTTTGATCTTCGTGGCGACGGGTCATAAACTCCTCTGAGATCATGACTGAGAATTAAATTATATATATATATATATTTTCACAGTATATGATCACAAGGGGGAAACAGACTGAAAACCAAAAGCCGGTGATGTTGCTTATATATCTTTACTCTTTGTGCCGACGTATCATGAACTCCACTGAGATCAGCATAACTTAATGTTATAATATACATATTAACAGTATATGATCTCTAGGGGAAAACGCAGTAACAACTGGAAGATGGTGACATTGTAAATGTTTAGGGTTTGCGCCGACAGGTCACCAACACCTCTCAAGCGAAGTACAATGTCAACATTATAATTAGGCTGTGGGGTTTTAGGTTTAAACCTATTTTAACTGATAAAACCCCACTGAAAGAAAAATAGTCCTCACAGGTGAAAACATATAAACACTGAAAAAACACCTGCACAACCACAAACGACAAACTAAATGCCATTCAAAGAAAGGAAAAAGAAAGTGAAAGAGTCATTTTGTTCTTACTGAAGGAGTCAATAAAATGTAACTTTGTTTTACAAGCTAGCAGTAAGAAAGACTGGCTAACATTATTCTGCTTGAGTTTTGTTCTTTAATGATGCCACAAAAATATTGTTTTTTCTTCCTTTTACTTTTTTTCAGTTTTATGGCCTTTGGTCTAAAGATGCAGGGTTTAGTTTCACGTTTTAGGTTTAGTTTAATTAATATATAAACTATAGAGAATCAGGACATATCAAACTCACATTTGATATTTTGGCTGCATTTGATTCTTTCACTGATAGGTAAAATGGCTAGTTTCATAAAAATCTTTCCTAATATGCGTCATCACATTTGCCCACAGAGAATGGGTAAAAACCCTTAATATATCAGACCATAGTTTCTAGTGGGTCAGTATTGATAGTAGGGTAATTGCCAACACCTCAGGCTTTAAACATTAAATGCAAGGTATAGTGACAATTATATACATCACCAAACATCTAGGATAGTGGTGAAAACGTGACACCAGACTTCTGGAAAATATAGAACGCAGTGTCACTTGTTATGCTCCGCAAAAAAGGTTCTTTCCAAGTTCAACAAAGATTGGAGTGATATTGTTTGTATTTGTAGTGATTCAGCTACTTAAATAAAAAATGTGTGTGATGACTTGTCAAATTTGATACCCGAGCTGAAGTGATTCCCTGTAGGAGATCCTTGCCACTTCTTAGATGGCATGCTGAAAGCATCTTTACAACCTTCAGAGTTAATGAGGGATGCTATTGACTTTTTAGTCCATACTGGAGCATTGTTTTCTTATGACCAGGAACTAAAATGCAAATATTTATCATTTCGTGCTTTATGTGGCATCAAAGAAAGAGTCATCGCAAATGTGCCCCTTAGCTGACGGTTCTCAGCCCAAGTGGCTATGAATGCTGAGAGGGCGTTTTCTCAGAAGTTTACATGGGAAGGAAAGCGCAAGCGCACATGACCAAAGACTCATTGAAGAAGTATTGTATGGTGTGCTACAATAAGATTAATTTGCAAAAATCTCTTTGGACCTCATATACACTATACGTACACTGTCTATATACCATGTTCTTTCAGTGCAGAAAGCAAGCAATGATGAAAGCAAAACGTTCCATAAACACCAGAAAAACACGTTCTCTGTTGTTTTTAGTGGCGTGAAAATGTGTAACCACTGATAACAACTGTTTTTTAAGATATTGAAAACACTGAAAAAACCCCACCAGAATTTACCAAAAATAGAAACTGAAAACAGGACAGCCTAATTATAATATAGAAAGTCACAATATATAAGATGAAAGGAGCCAGAAAAGGAGCAATGTTTGTTGTAATCTATCTCTTTCTGAAAACAAGCTGCTGACGTTACAGAGAAAAAGCCAAAAACATGCAATAACATTTTTTTCTAGATAAATGTTTAAATATTGACAAATAGCCACAAATTATAACTAAGTACTATGCCTATGCCATATTGAAACAACTTAAAACTCAGGAATATGTTTGTTGACGCAAAAGAAGAATCCTATGCTAGAAAAGGGAACCTGCATCACAGATTGGCGACTCAGAAATAACTCTTTCTAAGCAGCCCGGGAACTGCCGACTGGAGTCCACTGGGCGAGGGAGAGTGCACTGCTGCATCATGCAGTTAGGACACAGCAGTGAGATGGCCAGTCGTCACCAGTGGAGAGTCACGCTGCAGAGGGGAAGAAGAAGAACCACAGAATGAACACAGTAAGTATAACCACCAGCCACTGTCAGTCACAGTATACCAATCACAATCAAATTGATTTAATTTTAGGAAAGTCCATGATATGCTTTCTTTGGAAATTCCCGGCTGCCTTTTGAGGAAGTCAAAGATGTAAGCCATACACAGGGTACGGCAGTACGCCCTGCTTGCTATCGCCGCTGTAAACTTTAGAACACAAGTTGGTGAATTACCTGGTGTGTATTCTAGCACCAAATCTTAACGTTTAGCCGAATACATCCGCCTTTGACAGAATTACTGAATTCAGTCAGTGTGCTTCTGAAAATCAGTAAAATTGTTTTTGCCTGTTAATGAAAGGGTCTGGCATCGATGCATTTGAGGAGTTTCTCTTAACTAATGCCATTAATCAGTCACTTTTCGAATCTTTAAAACCAATATCTAGGATACAATCATTAAAGTTTAATTTTGTACAGCATTAAACACCACATTTCTGCCATTTATAAGGTATGAGAATAGCAGTTGTTACAATTACATAGTTTAGTAGCACCTCCAACCTGTTAGCTTTTAGGAAGGGCCTTAAAACTTGGCTTTTTGCTCTCTAGATATGCTCTTTCTTTTGATTTCTGGTTCCTTTTTATTTGCCCTGTTGTGTTCCCTGTTACAGGTTAAAAATAAAAGCGCCGGGACACTCCTAGGAGTAGCCGAGCGCTATAAAAGATACAGATAACATAACATAACATAGGGTACTCACATTGAAAAGATGAGAGGATAAGTCTGCTTTACCCAGTTTTAAATTCCAAAACATCACACTAGCCAGCAACAAGCGTTCAGCACACCCAGCCACCTTCCCAGCCTATTTATGATGACATTTTTCAAAAACAGAACCTATATTAATAATACTTGGCAAAGTTATTCTAATACTTGTAGCAAATAGGCACGTTCATAGATTTCTACCCTGTGGTTTAAAAGAAAATAATAAATGTGACTGACAACTTGAAAAAAGTGAAGCTTCATAAACTTTTGTTCTTTTTTTTTATTTTTATGTAGCGCAAACTCCACCCGGAGGGGTCAGAGCGCTTTACATGAGCACCTGTTATGTTATAGACTTACACATTCATTTTTTTTGTTAAGTGATTTGCCAAGAAATTTAAAGCTTACATGTAATAAACTGATTAAGCGGACCGCTATGGTTGCAGGACTGGTCTGCGCTGACTAGGCCTGGTGAAACTTGTAAAACTCTTCCTCTGGGTACCGGTGGGGCCAGAGTTATGGGGGGCTGCATGCACCACATAAACTCCGGCAGCCGTGTTCAGCCCAGACTCACGTGGCATTACCATATCAGGCAGCAGGCACCACCAAGCTGCGACTGTCCAGCAGCCTCTGTGGCGCCACTCACTGGAGTGCCAAATACATAGCTGCCAAGGTTTCAGATTGTTATGTGTGATCTTTCCATAATTGCAGTGTAATTATGAGTGACATTTCAACAACTATGAGTGACCCTTTCTCGCAAGCAAATTCAAGCCATGGAGACTAGGGAAACGGAGAACTATCAGAAAATGTACCCATTTGAGTGACAAGAAACTCTAAGAAGATCTTAAAACTACTGTAAAGCACCCAAAATCAGGAGAGTGTGGCACACATTACAGCCTGCCTGCATGCTGAATTAGACTTGACTATAGCACTGCTTCTTCAACCCTAACAATAATGATTACCGAGCCCTGCGGAGTGGTGTCTGCCCCGGTCGGTACACTGCTACCTGCTGCACCAGATCACACCAGCAGCCTGTGGCTGTCACAGAGCTACTACAAACACCAGGCTCTTAACTAAGTGGCGCCAGCGGCATTGAAAGTTGGACCGCACCTATTTGGTCACTAGTGCTTTAGTTATGGTCTACTCTGACTACGGCTGCCTGAAGCTCCAGAGCTCTCTTAGTCCTAAGAGGAGGTATCTCAGGCCATTTCTCTATGAATCACTTTGCAGCCCGAGTCTGCGTCCCACCCTGCAAATTGGCATCAGGTTGACCACTGCTTAGAAAAGGTAGCTGTGTCTGATACCTGTTCTGCACCCCATGTGCTCTTTGCCCGGACTGACCAGACAAGTTGCAGCACCAGTGCGCCGCAAGCCACAAGCCGGGACCAATGTAAAAGTATTCACAGAGCCACTGCTGTAAACTTTGATACGAGGGGTACAAATGCTGGCACAAAGATATATGTATTCGCCTGACGGAGCAAGACAGGTGTGACGGAGTGCTCATTATCAAGTAAATAATGTAGCACTCATGTATTGGATTCAGGGGCAGATGATGTTCCTCTCTTTGGGTTTTAGGTATGATGTTGAGCTTGGCGTTCTAGAATACCCGAAGCTGTTACTGTGTCTGTTCATGAACAGAAGAATGCGTTTACTGTGTTACAGCGTTTAGTGTCACTATAAGACAATTACGGAGGTTAAGCCCTCCCCAAGCAAAGCAACCATTGTCTGAGATTTGTCATCCCCTGTGGATGACAAATCCCAGAGAAAGCTCTCAGAAGGTGCTGAATCATTGCATGCTCCATGTGTGCAGAAATATCTGGAGATCTGTTTGACACATGTTTACGAGCATTCAGGCTGAAGGTCAGAGGACGAAGTTTCAAAGGTGGAAGTAGCGCACACAGCAACAGCGACTCAACCCACTCTGAAAACGTTAGAAATGTGATGTATTTGCGCAACTGGTACTTGGGGATATATAAACAGCCAGCTACGTAGGAAGAGAGTTGAGGCTGCTAATCCAGCGCTTTTTTGTTCACTTCAGAAGGAAAATACCATCAACAAGTATGTGGTTCTCTTTCATGTCCCATTTCTATTTTTGCAATAATAGAGCAAGCCTGAGGGCTGATTGTGGGCCATTGTGAAAATATTCCTGTTAATTGCAGCGCAGTAGGGTGCTGCAATTAACGGGAATACTTTCCCAAGTGCCCACAATCGGCACTCTGCCGAGCCCCCAAGAAATGCAGCAAGCCCAAAAGCACGACGTGTACTTTACACGTCGTGCTTTTTAACTTGCTGCATTTCTTCTCTTAATGGAGCTCGGCTGAGGGCCGTTTGTGGGCCCTTGTGAAAGTATTCCTGTTAATTGCAGCACCCTACTGCGCTGCAATTAACAGGAATATTTTCACAATGGCCCACAATCAGCCCGCAGCTGTATCCCATTAGGAAATAAATGTAGCAAGTGCAAGAGCCACTTGCTATGGAACGTGTACCTGAAAATTACTGGTTTTCGCCCGGGTGGCGTTTTAAAAGCGGCGGCGCGAATGTTCTCTCGGTATGTGAGACAGTGCGCACTCGGGGTCACTGAGATGCGTGACGGCACACACGCGCAGGTTGCAGGGAACACTGATCATGACATCACTGATGACATCATCCTTGTGAAAGAGTGGCAGACCTCTCACCGTAATATAACCTTTGATACACACATTCAAAAGTAGAAACAAAAATTTTCAAAAAAATGGAGATACCAATACCAGTTACAACAACCTATTCAGTAATTCCAACATCTACATACACATCCACTCATTCACCAACAGTTCTATATAGTCACTCATACATGTACTCACTCATATGTACTCATACACCTATACATCCTGTTACACACCGACACTCATCCATAGAGTTACTCACACACATACTCACACATGCAAATAAACTATCAAACATCCATTTACTTGCATATACAGCTATACACGCACCATTACACTTACTTCTACAGAAACGTACACATACTTACTCTCTTAAACAATCACTTATAGAAACACATACTTATTTATACAGGAACTCTTCCAATCTCTCAATCTCACATACACTCACTTATATACATCAATACTCACATATACTAGTTTAAAACATGTAGTTACTCATAAAGATACTATTGAGACAGTCATTCACTCACTAACACACCTATACACACACTCATCCACCCATACAGTCCTGCACACATGCTGTCTTCAAAACACATACAGTGAGTCAGTCATTCATGCATCTATGCGCTTATTAATACCCCCACCAAACCATACAGACACTCATACTGATACTCAAAAAACCAACTAATAACCCATATAGACACTCATGTAGCTACTCACCAACCCAGGGAGCTACTTATACACAAAGTGAGACACTGAAACAGATATTTACATATTTAAACATTACTTGCTAATTACATGTATTCACTAAGATACACCTAATAAGTCAATTTTACAAAAAAAACATCCATTTAGACACTTATTTACCCATTTATTCTTCCATCGACCTTTAGATATACATATATAAAAAATATTTATTTTTCCGAAAGACACACATTCACGGGATGATGTCATCAGTGTTGTCTAAACAAAACTTCCTTCACCTACGCGTTTCGAACAGTAAATGTTCCTGATCACGGTAGTTACAAGTCCGTTTTTAGTTTCTGTTACTTATACCCTCATCACCACGCAGACAATTAGGAGGCATTGTGGGAGGGGTAGTTCACTCTTGGCTTTATTAAAGCCATTACCGAGTTCCCATCATCAGCGTTGAGCCAAGTTTTATGTTATTTCTAGCAATTACTTTTGGAAGCCAGTTTTGGCTTTTCAGTTTTACGGGCTAAGTGCCCCTATTTCCGTCTTATAGAACAGGGATATGAAATCTCCTGTGCTTATAATATAGTAGCTGAGTGCTAGTCAATAATGCTCAGTTGTATAGCTTATAATTTTATGTGGGAAGTCGATGTTGACATTCAAGATTCAAGATTAAGCAGCTTGTGCAACAGACATTTACCTTCAATTCGATTATTACTCTGACAGTACAATACTAATAAATTCAGTCCAAAATGTATTGAGAGTTGCGTGCAAATCTACATTGTTCAAGCAAAGAGGGTTCTTCTCATATTTTTAGCATTTTTTGTACAATTCATTGTCATTTTTGATTTTTATAGAATTGTTCAGTTGCCTATTTTCGAGGCTTTTATTCTACATGTACTTATATACCTTTTTTGTTGACTGATCTGCTTGGCAAAATAATGTAATATAGCGACAAAGAAATTGAAAATTGAAACATAAGTGCTAAAAATATGAGAAGAACCCTCTTTGCTTGAACAATGTAGATTTGCACGCAACTCTCAATACATTTTGGACTGAATTTATTAGTATTGTACTGTCAGAGTAATAATAGAATTGAAGGTAAATGTCTGTTGCACAAGATGCATAATCTTGAATCATGAATGTCAACATCGACTTCCCGCATAAACGTGTAAGCCATACAACTGAGCATTATTGACTAGCACTCAGCTACTATATTATAAGCATGGGAGATTTCATATCCCTGTTCTATAAGACGGAAATAGGGGCACATAGCCCGTAAAACTGAAAAGCCAAAACTGGCTTCCAAAAGTAATTGCTAGAAATAACATAAAACCTGGCTCAACGCTGATGATGGGAACTCGGTAATGGCTTTAATAAAGCCAAGAGTGAACTACCCCTCCCACAATGCCTCCTAATTGTCTGCCTGGTGATGAGGGTATAAGTAACAGAAACTAAAAACGGACTTGTAACTACTGTGATCAGGAACATTTACTGTTCGAAACGCGTAGGTGAAGGAAGTTTTGTTTAGAGCTGGAATAAATCGCTTGAAAACAGATCCGAGAAGAGTGCGGCGTATTTATTTTTTGTATAGTAATAAATTATGAGTCCAGTCCTTGACTCGTCGCCTGCACCAACTGACCGGTCGCTCCTCCTAAACAAGTGACGTTTGCTGTATATATATATATATATATATATATATATATATATATATATATATATATATATATATATATATATATATTCCTGTATGTATGCCAATTGCCATGAGTATTCTTCTTTCTACGTCGTCAACTCTCTTCAAGGCTGTGAGGTCTGGACCAATGTCTCCATGTGCTGGGGAGCTTATCTGTGTGTTGTGGGATTGTCCATACGGTCCCTCTTTGCTTGCACTTACTGGGGTGGTTTTCCAATTTTACAACTGCTCTTTTCACTAGTGTTTGGATACTGTACTTATCTCTGTCTGGATGTGGTTGCTTCCTCCAGTTAGACATTTGGTCTCGGAGTCTGAGACTCTTCTAATTTTCAACACCTTGGTGTTTTTTGTGGCCACTTCCTTCGGATATGCCTCTTTCCTAGGTATCACCCTACTATTCTATAGGCTAGGCCTGTGGGACAGCTCTTCTGCTGGCAGTTGTCCCTGGTCTACTCCTTGCAGATCTATATTCGTGGGTTGATTCTCTCTTTGGCCTTCATGCCGGCCGGACAGGCAGTCTTCTGCTTTCCTTGTCTACACCACCTTAAAGGTCTGTGTGGCCATTGCCTGCTGCATGTTTCTGTGTAGCCCTGCTTCAGAGGGCTTTGAATTGCTGTTGTTCGCTCCTGTTCCCCCCTTGGGGACTGGGTGTGCACTTGGTGCGTTTCTTAACCCGCCTGCTATTCTTAAAGCATTGCTCAGTTTCTAACTCTTGCCCTTTGGGTTCTTGGCAAAAGCTCCTTCAGCCTTCCTTCCATAGGCTGGTCTGGTAGGCTCTGGTTGCATCTCTTCATGTTCTTCTCGTCCTTTGGTCGGTGTCCACAGAATGCACCATTAAGCTGGGAGTGGTCCTTCTTCTTCTTTCTCTCTCTTCTTTGTTCTGGTATATTGCTGGTGCCGTTCCTACCTGTCATTTTTATGCAGGTATAGTGTGGCACCATTCTGGCATTTCGGGATGTCTTGCATCCCATTGTTCCTGATCTTCAGAGCTGCTTGGGTTGCTGTCTAGCTGTTTCGCCACAGCATCCCCCATTGTCCTTGACTCTGTTGCCGGATAAAAGGCTTAGCGCTTTCTGTTGTTCTCTCGCAGACTCACCTCCCCTTTGGGGTATGGCTGTGGTATCTACTCTATGTTAAGGAATCTGTGGCTAGATGTCTCTATCAGATGTACGAGTTACTTACCTTTGGTAATGATGTATCTGGTAGAGACCTTATCTAGCCGCAGATTCCTTAACGCCCAACCAGCCTCCCCGTTCTGAGAGGACGTTGCTGAGTGCTATTCTCCACTGGCCTCTTTCAGTTGCCATTGGTTTTTCTCTCAAGGGAGTTCAGATTGTTGCACCCCTCTGAGAGTTTCCTTATACAGTTAACTTCTGCTGAGGGGCTTCTTTCATGTGATATGGTGCCTTTTGATTCACCTTCACAAGAGATTCATTTTCCTCTCCAGTTCCCTTCCGCTTTCTCTATTTACCCAGGGTCCTGGTCTCCTCTTAAGTCGTCCTCTGTGGGGATCGGCTGGGCTCTGTTTCAAACCATTATAGGGTAAGGGCCAGTCTTTTCATACCTTCCTGCAATGGACTGTTGTTCTTTCTGTGCTCCGTTCTTTCTAGACAGCACAGTTCTAAATGGTAATGGCAGTCTATTTCTGTCTGTTAAGATACTCTTACTTTGTTGCTCTTGGGAAAGGGTCTTCCCTTGCAAGGCTCTTTCTCACAGTTTTGTTTCTGTCTTTTACGATGGTGCCTTGCACCATCCTCTGCTTTGTTCACAGATTTTTCATCCCTTGCACACTGTTCCCATACTTTAACAGTTTTTTGTTAGTGGCTCCCCGTTGTGGCGCAGAAAAGTTTCTCCGCCTGGGGATATTCTAAGTTAAGGAATCTGCGGCTAGACAACGTCTCTACCAGATACATCGTTACCAAAGGTAAGTAACTCGTACTTCATCTACTCATCCTGCAGTCCCACAGTGGATGTTGGAATGCTTCCAGTTCACCATCCTGCCTTTTGGTCTCACCTCTGCCCCAAGGGTATTTACGTAGTTGATAGTTGCAGCCCATCTTATTAGGTTGCAGATTCACTTATTTCTGTACCCTAATGACTGGCTGATGAAGGTGGGCTCTTCACAGTCAGTCACAGACTGCCTGAAGATGACTGCCTTTCTGCTGTCTCTCATGGGGTTCTTCATCAATGACTTGGAATTCCACATTCGGCTGATGCAGAGGATTAAGCATAAAGACCATTCTGGTCTCAGTGGTGTTTAAAGCCTTTCAGCAACTGCAGCCTGTCCAGGACATTTAGGATATGATCCTGATGTTTCAGACTTAGTTCTATGTTCCAGCACACATTTTGTCTGAGACTTCTTGGTCTTCTGGCCTATGAGTCCTGCTGGTGCCTTATCCTCATTGGCACATGAATGATCTGCAGTGGAACCTTAACCTTCAGTGGGCTCAGCACTGATGGTTTCTCATGCACAGCAATCATGTGTCAGAAGAGATGGCCCAGAATCTTCAGTGGTGGATGAAGGATGCTAACCTGAACTATGGCAGGCCATTGTCCCTGCCCAGACCAGACCTTACATTTGTGAAGAAGGAATCTTCCCTGAGCTTGGGAAGCCACTTGGACAAGGTGCAGATCAGAGTCTTCTGGTGTCCAAGGAAGAAGCAGCACCACAGCTGTCATCTGGACTTGCGTGCCATCTATCTGAAAGATATGCAAAATACAGTGGTCCTAGACCTTCCTTTGGAACAAACAGAAAAACTTTTGAAAGCAAAATCTCTGGAGCTCACTTCATGACTGCTCCTTGTAATCAATACACTGAGACTTGTACCTGGTTCCCCCGATCGACAGTCAGCAGCTCAGTTGCGTAGAGTGCCGAGAGTCTGCACGCCGCCGGAGCTGCCTGAGCTGCTGAGAAGTCTGTGGCGGCTGGACCCTTCGTGAGCCTTTGGGGCGGCCAGACCAACTTCTTTCTTTCCCCCGGCGGGGCGGAGAAGCCTGCAGCGGCCGGAACCGCTGGGGAGCCTCCAGGTGCGGCCGGAGCCGCCTCTACCTCCCCGCCTGGCGGTGCGGCCGGAGCGGCTCCTATCTTTCCGCCCGGTGGGACGGAGAAGCCTGCAGCGGCTGGAGCCGCTGGGGAGCCTCCGGGTGCGGCCGGAACTGCCTCTACCTTTCCAACCAGGTGGGGCGGGATCCGTGGAGTAGCCTGCCGTGGCTAGATCCTCCGGGGAGCTTTAGCTACGGCTGGACCCTTTCTCCACCCTCTACCCTTCCCGCCTGGCAGCGCGGCCAGAGCCTCCTCTACCCTTTTGCTGTGAAGCAGTCAGCCGCAGCTCGAACTGCGGCTGGAACCGCTGGGGAACTTTTGCTGCGATCGGAGCCGCCTTCTAGCTTTTCGGCCCGGCGGCGCGGCCTCAGCCGCCTCTACCTTCTCACGCGGTGGGGCTGGTACCGCGGGGTATCCTGCTGCGGTTCGAACCATTGGGGAGCCTTTTGTGCGTCAAGAGCCGCCTTCTCCCTCTCCGCACGGCAGGGTTGGAGCCGCGGAGCCGCCGGCGAGCCCTCGGACTGCCGGGAACCGTTTACAAAGATGCATATCAGACCAAACACCCAAATTCCCCCAACTTAAAGGTACATGCAGGCCACCTCAGCCTTTTATTCTTGCACTAAACACTATAAACTCAGCGATCATATCTTCAAGGCTCTAAGAGGTCAAGCCAGGGAGTGAGAGCCCTGAAAGTAACCCAACAGGATTAAATATAGTAAACTCAGCGATTGTTAGCACAAGGCAGTGAGAGGGCAAGCCCAGATCCGCTCCCGCACTAAACGTCAACTATTTCTTCTACTGGGCGAAAGAGACATAACAAGACCATTTCTCGCAGTATGGCATACAAAAAATTGAGAACACGCACAATTTGTATGAAAAGACTAAGGACCGAGCAGGTGATAAGAAGGAGTGCCGTAAAGATGACGCGTCCCCAAAAGTCGGAATCACCGTCTGGAATAACAAAATATTTTTTTAAACTAAAAAATAAGGTCCCGGAGCAATCTCATAATAATCAAACAAAAGAAGAAAAAACGAAGAACCAGAGATCATTAACAACACAGGGCAAGAAGCATTATTAAACAATAAAAGCACAGAGTACCCAAACATAAAAATCGTAAATATAGCTCCTGAAAAAGAAGACCAACAAAGGCAGGAAAACTCTGAATATGATATTACTTGCTCTGATATAAACCCGAAAGATCTGGTTTTTAATATACCGCGCCAAAAGGAGCAATCCAAAATTCAGAACAGCACTCAGTTAAAACAATTTGACCCACAAGATTCTTTTTCACAAACCCCGGATTTCCTATTCTTAAAATCTATTGATCCTTCCCATGAAAAAACGCCGGTGTCCAAAGCCCTAGTCACAATTGAAAGAATTTTGAAATCTGTTCTATCTCATCTAGTGAATATTCTGGAAAACTCTGACCAGATGTTGGACACACAAATAGGAATGCTAAATTATATGGTCGAGAAAAAAAAGAGGAAACAGCGTTTAAAATTACTGCAACCTAGAGAAGTTGCAGAAAGACCATATGAGGGCAAATTTAATGTAACGCAAGCACCACTATCAACAGTAGAAGATTTACCGACAAAGGTCGACATGGCCACTCAAACTGGTCATGGACAACAAAAAGGAAAAAACAAAAAGAATACAAACAATCAAATCTATTCATTAAGGAAGCTTTTCAAGGACCCAAAAATACAGACCATAGAATATTATCCAATCTTCAATAAATTAAAGACCAAAAGCCCATCAATGGTGTTAAACACGACCAAACAAAAAACAATAGAAACCCCAATAAATATGTCACCAGTCTCCTCTCCCCGCCAAACAACAGTAAAGAAGAGGAGAACAAATGTTAATAGCCGGAAGCAGACAAAGAAAAGAGAAAACAGAAGGATCGCAAAGCAGAAGGTCCGAAAAACAAGATTCCCAGAAACACTTCCACCAGCAATGACCACAGAAAAAAGGAAGGAAATGAAATTAACCACACTATGAAAGAATGTGACCAGCTTTCTACCTTAAATAAGCAATTGGTAAATGCTTCAACCTTAAATCCTACCATCCCAAGTTTTGTTCCAAGATTCTCAGAAAGTGAATCAGGTACTCAAAAGGAAATCCAGCAACAAGATATACCGATTAGGAAGTAGCCTATGCAAGCGCACAAAAATTCTGTATGCAGAGTGGAATTCTCTGATCTATTTCCCTCCGGAGAAGACCCCCTAAATGGAGACAGAATAATGAATCTGCTGCAAATGATACAACCATTACAAGCACTAGAAAGTAACAACATTAAATTAGTGCATTTTCCTGATAAGACTAAAACAACAACAGCTATAGCCGAATTTTGGTCGCCAATTATCCCCGCAATCATACTTAAAGAAATAGAGACGCCCCACAAATGCGGATTTGAGGTGGCCCCAGAAAAAGGGATCAAACGGGAAACACCAGAAACTCAAGCAACTAGATACCACCAAGAAGTAACAACGCAACAATGCACTAAGAACTCGACATATCCTCATAAAGAAGCTATCTCAGTCTCAATAACCAACGGTATTAGGCGAAGCTGGACCAAGAATCCTCAGAAGCAGGACAAAACACCTAATGATAACACATGGGCGTGGATTGCAGAGAATCTCAATGGCAAAAAACAGGATTATGTAATTAAGCGCCCCTTTTAGCAATGATTTATCCATCTATTCCTGGAATATCGCAGGGAAAACCCAAGAGAAACTATCATCAATCATGCAAGACCATCCAGGGATAGTGACATTGCAAGAAACATGGGCAACAACAAATTTCCATCATCCTGAATATTTTGTTTATGACATTCCAGCCGAACCAGTTTCCCACAGGCACGCAAAAGGAGGGATAGCAATTCTACTTTCTGAAGAATACTATTGGGCCCAGGAAATCATACCTACGTACTCTAAGAACTTCCAATGTTTAAAAATTAAAATCGGGGCAGTTAAGTCCAAAAGCTCAAACGAAATGCTCATTTTTAACGTCTACATACCCCCGGGAGCGAAAATGGACGCACTAGCGTTAAACATTCTAGAGGATATAGAAAAACTGGTTGAAGAACTGGATTACCCGCTAATGTTCCTAACAGGCAACTTAAATGGGCAAATCTCTAACGATCTTTTGGAAACACAGGAGTCGGGCGAAAAGGAACAAGCTCTGGCAATACCCATTCCACAATTTCCCTCTGGAAGCAAATCAAACAAGAGAGGGAAAATCATTCTATCAATACTCGCAAACCTGAACGGAGTAATACTAAATGGTAATGTCGCATCTGATATCCCGGCTTCCTTCACAAGAAAGGGTGGCCTGAAAGCATTAATCCTTGATTATATGATTTGTATCTTAGTTTTCTTTGGATCTGCCCACTAACTTAACATAAAGTTTGAGACAGGAAGTGACCATGCAATATTCAACTAACAATCGGTCTAATATTGAAACTACCACCTCCATTGCACATAATGGAATTGCAAAGTACAGTACTAGTAAACCCTGTTCAAGGTCGGATAATGTGGAACTCTAGATCATTTGATAAAACCATCCAAATAATCGAGAAGCTAAATTTATTGACAACTTTCCACTTTACAAATCAAATAATACAGTTTGAGGCAGTGCTTAAGAAACTGGTCCACATGTTTCAAGAAAGCGTAAAACAACGATCAACAAAAAAACAAAGATGGAATACTGAACCCAGCACGAAGGAATTAAATAAATTAATCAGGGAACAATTCCTTCAGTTCTCTGAGTTAGGAAAACAGGAAATCAACAAGCTAAAAAACGCTTGCAGAAGACAAAAAAAAAGAAAAACAAAAGATCCAGGACAAAAAATAAGTAGACTTACAGATTGCAGCAACACAAAAGGACAAACGTTCCTACTGGACCATAATAGCGCTAGAAACGGGAATAAAAAACCAGATAAAAGCAAATCCTGTACCACCCTCAGAATGGGAAATTTACATATCCAACTTATACAAAATAAATCAAATCTCCAACCCCGACTCACTATTGCAAGCTAATAGAGGACAGGAAAAAAGTATACACATCATACCTCCATCGCCATTCCAAATAGAATACTACAGAAAAAAGGCAAGACCATCGGCTGCAATGGGTCCAGATCAAATCCCAATTACGGTCTCAAAAAACAACCCAAAGGAATGGAGTAAGCTTCTAGCAGGCCTTTTTAATTACATATACAGAACAGGAAAAACCCCAAAGTCCTGGAAATCAAGTATTGTAATCCCAATATACAAGAAAGGGTCCAGGCTGCTCCCAAGCAACTATCGCCAGATCGCTCTCCTGGACGCATCCGGGAAGATCTTTGCAGCCGCTGTTCTAGACCATCTAAAAGAATGGGCTTTTCCTACCGGCTCCATTCCATTAAACCAAGCCAGGTTTAGATCCAAATGTTCGGTGACAGATAACATTGCAGTACTCCAAACACTATTAGAAAAATATGTGATCAGAAAGTCGCAGGCAGTGTACGCAGTCTTTGTAAATTTCACGACCGCCTTTGACAGGGTCGACCGAGACAAACTTCGGACAAAATTGCAGCAATTGGGAATCCCACAAAATCTCCTTCACATAATAACATCACTGTACTCTGGGACTTGGTGCCAGGTCCAAATGGGGAGAGAGAAGGGCCTTACTAGCCCAATACCAACTTTAAACGGTCTGCGTCAAGGTTGCCTTTTAGCTCCTTTATTGCTTTCTTTATATCTGAGGGACCTACCGGAAAACCTTAACCAGGTCAATAACTTTCCACCTAAGATTGCAAATTTTAAAATCCACTGCATGATGTACGCCGATGACATAGTAATCTTAGAACTGACCCCATTCGGGCTCCAAAGAAATCTGCTGGCACTTACCAAATATACTGAAGAAAACTATTTAATCCCAAATGTCACCAAAACAAAAATAGTACCATTTACAGGAACGAAGAGTTATGTGAAATATAATTGGACATTAGGGGGAAAACCATTGGAAATTGTAAAAGAATATATATATCTCTGGAGAATTTTCACTCAGAACCTGCCTCACTTGCAAAAAATGGGTCGAAAAGCAAACGTCCATCTCGGAGCCCTCCAAAGATTGTATTCCTCCACCGGCCAAAGACACTTCTCTTCTTTGTTACAAGTGTATAGCTCTAAAATCCCTGCTGTCCTATCATATGCAATAGAACATATTCCAATCAAAGAATGGAAACCAATTGAGATCAAAGAAGGGAAAATCCTCCGGAAACTAGCCAGGATGCCGCAAGCTGTGTCTGGTCAAGCTCTTCGGCTAGAATTATCGATAGTCCGCTCTTGCCAGAGGGATTACAAATATAATTAGATGGGCATATAACCTGGTCCATGTCGATCAAGGAACTTTGAGAGCTCTGTTAAAATCGAAACACTTGAGCCAGACTCTCCAAAGTATGTATTTTTTAAAAACTTATGCACAGCGTTCAAATCATCAACCGTTACTTTGGATATGTTAAAATCTTGGTCACCAGCCCAACTGAAACTCTGCCTAAAGCACCTTACTCCCAGGTTAAGCATGAACTTAGACATGCAACATTGCTCTGAACTCTCAACGTACAAACAGTACATGGACACAATAGCTTTTAAAAAAACGCAACAATATATCTTTTTTAATTTAAATCATGGAGTTAGGTGTTTTATTATTCTACAACGACTTGGGATATTACCCCTGAAATCACACACAATCAAATGGTTGCCAAAAGGAAGCAGGTCTAACCTCTGTGACTTATGTAAAGGTGGGATGCAAGACCTGGAACAGGTCCTCTTTCCCTGTCCAAATCCGTCTATTGTTGCCGTAAGGAACAGATACATAACACCGATCAAAATTAAATGTAATATAAATTCTGTTCAGAATTTGATTACCCTTTGTGTAATGCTCCACCTAATGAATTCGCGTGAATTAATGTGTATAACTTTTTAAATCATTTTTAAAATTATATTAGAAAGATAATTTTAATAGCAAAACTGTAACTTTTATTGTTAAAAATGTTGTTGTTCTCGTAAGAGAACTAAATCAAATAAACTTGACTTGACTTGAAATACATTTAAGGAAAATAAGTGTGCAAAATCCAACCATATCATAAACAATCAACATTTAATATTTCTTGCAAACTATGTTTTTTACAGAATTTTTATCATATTTAAAAGGTTCAGTTGCTCCAAGGGGGAACGTGCTAAAGAGGAGAGACGGTGCTCAGGTGTGCAAAGGTTGGAAAAGAAAATCCAAGTGAGATTTGTTCAAGGTGAAGAAGTTCAATAAAAAACAATTGATAAAGAATCTCAATCTTGGTATCCTGGCCATACAATGTCCATAGAGTACATGTCTTATTTACATTTTCATATAGACATGAGTGAATCAATGTTTTGCATGGTACAAAGAGGGGGAGTGTTTTTGGTCCAGCATCAATGGATTGTAGTGTCGATGTTTCGACCCGACTTGGGGCACAGAGGGTACTTGCAACCTTGGCCTGCAGGTCTTCTTCAGGACTGGGGGGCAAAGGGGGAATACGGGCAACCAACCCGGCAATGTGTTGTCCTTGAATCAGATAGGTGCTTACCAGCACAAGTTGCGGTGGGGACCATAGATATCCCTTGCTATTTACAGTGCTAGAGGCGATTGTCCTCTGCCAATTATATCCATCCGGATAAGGACCTCAGCCAGAATGTGAGGTTGCGAGACTGCATTGTATCAGTCGAACGGTGCAATGAATGCCAGTTGCTGCGGTGTGCGTCTCGAGTTTCCTTCCACTCCGTTCGACTGATAAAAGTCGCTGCTTCCCTTCAATGACGCCCTCAACAATGTCCTGTTGGGCCCTTGGTCGTATCCGGCCACAGGGCCCCTGTTATGCTATGTTAATAAAAGCTTGTAAAGCGCACTGTCACCGAAGGTTTCATGGATAAGAATGTCGCCAGGCGCCCCTTCCAGCGCCTGGTGACCCTGCCTTCCTCACCTCCCATCTGATGCCTGAGAGTCTGGTTATCCAAGCCTCGACGTCGCAGAGTGCTTTTCCCACGGCTCCGCAGGATAAGGACTCTAAGAAGCTGGAACAGTTCAGTAAGCGGTTGTTCTCTTCGGTCAGCTTGGGGCTGCAGTCGGTGAACACCGCCTGCTTTTTAGGCTGCTATTTTCATGCAGTGTGGGATACCGTGGCTCAGGTGTCCTGAGGAAGATCAGGCTGTTCTTTCCCAAACGGTTGCTGAGGGTAAGAATGCGGCTAAGTTGGCCATTCGGTGTGGTTTGGACACCACTGAGTCGTTGGGCAGGGTGATTTCTACGACTGCGGCGCTGAGTCCCCACGCCTGGTTGCCTTCTAGTGGGTTCTCGCGTGATGTCCAGAGTTCGCTCATGGACATGCCCTTTGATATCACTCTCCTGTTTGGCGATAAGGCCGACAGTGCACTGGAGCGTTTTAAGGACTTGTGGGCAACGGCCAAATCCTTGAGTCTGTCTACAAAGAGCTTGGCCACCCCTGGTTTTCGTTCCTTTCCTGGACACAGCAGGGGCGCTCAGACAGGTTCCTTCAGCAAGCCTGCACAGAACCAGCCTCAGCGCAGCCGCAGATGCGGCTTCCGCAGGGGCGCGTCTAGGAATCAGCATGGGGGTCAGTCCACTTCAGCCCGCTGCCTCTACCTCCAAACCTTCCTAGTCCACGCTATGTGGAGCACCCCACACTGGTGGGTGGCAGGATCCGCCACCACCTCTAGCACTGGCGCGATATTACATCGGACAAGTGGGTGTTGCAGATCATCCACAGGGGTTACTCCCTTCCCTTTCAGTCCTTTCCTCCAGCCATGCCACCTCAGTGCCACTGCATGTCGGGGATCACATGGTGCTTCAAGGGGGCCATTGAGTCCGTTCCTGGGCCGGAAGTAGGGAGTGGTTGTTATTCCCACTACTTTCTGGTCCCCAAGAAAGACAAGGGGGGCCTGCGCCCCATCTTGGACTTTCAGAACGTCAATCGCCTCCTCCGGGAGGAGAAATTCAAGATGCTGACTCTGGCTCAGGTCCTAGCTGCCCTCAACCCTGGAAACTGGATGGTAGAATTGGTCTTGCAGGACGCATATTTTCACATCCCCGTCCTGCCGGCCCATCGGCGTTACCTGCGGTTCACGGTAGGCCAGGAGCTGTTTCAGTTTGCCGTGCTCCCCTTTGGTGGTCCCAGCTCATCTGCGCAGGTCAGGGGTGTCAGTCTTCCCATACCTCGACGACTGGTTGTTGAAGGCGGGCTCGCCCCAGGCAGTTGTCACCCACCTCCAGACTACGGCTAACCTCCTGCATTTGCTGGGGTTCTCCGTCAACATGCTGAAGTCGCACCGGAGTCCCTATCAGAAGCTCCCCTTCATCGGAGCGGTTCTGGATTCGATGCGGTTTTGGGTTTATTCTCCTGAACAGCGAGTCCGAGATATTCAGGCTATGATTCAGATCTTTCAGCCTCTATCCTGGGTTTCTGTCAGGATGACCCCTCAGCTCCTGGGCCTGATTCCCTTCTACATCCTACTAGTACCACATGCCAGGTGACATATGCGGGCTCTGCAGTGGGACCTGAGGCTCCAGTGGGCACAGCACCAGGGCAACTTGTTTGATCACATCCAGATCTCGGTGGGCACTGCACGACAATTGCAGTGGTGACTCATGGATCACGATTGGGTCAATGGCAGATCCCTCCCCCTTTCCCAACCAGGGCACACAGTGGTGATGGATGCGTCCCTCCTGGGATGGGGTGACCACTTGGGAGAGGTGGAGATCAGAGGACTCCGGTCTCCGGCAGAGTCCAGACTCCATATCAACCTTTTGGAGCTTCAGGCGATCCAACTTGCAATGAAGGCATTCCTTCCCTCTGTCTGTGGAAGTGTGGTGCACGTGTTTACGGGAAACACTACCGACATATGGTATTGCAACAAACAGGGCGGGGTGGGGTCCTGAACCCTATGTCAGGAGGCTCTGCGCCTCTGGAAATGGCTGGAACATCAAGGCATTACCTTGGTGGTTCAACCCCTGGCAGGTTCTCTTAACGCCAGGGCGGAAGAACTGAGCCGCCGGTGCTTAATGGATCACAAATGGCGTCTGAACTCGTACGTGGCACAAGGTCTCTTTCAGCAGTGGGTAGAGCCTTGGTTAGATCTATTCGCCACCAAAGAGAATGCGCAATATCATCAGTTCTGCGGGTTGGAATTTCCAAAGATGCACTCGCTCGGCGACGCTTTTCGTCGCGAGTGGAGCTGCGGTCTGTTGTACGCCTTTCCACCTATACCACTTCTGCCCAAAGTGCTGAAGAAGATTCGCGTGTCCGGGCCCAAGTCATCCTTGTGCCTCCAGATTGGGCACGAAAATATTGGTATCCCGATCTACTCAGAATGTCGAGCGATCCCCCGATCCGACTGCCTCTCCCGGAGGATCTTCTGTCGCAGCAGCAGGGGACGGTCCTCCACCCAGGCTTGTCCAGCCCCCACCTCCATGCGTGGAGATTGAGCGGCGACAGTTAACAGCTTTCAATCTTCCTTCCTCTGTGATGTCATTCTGGAAGCCAGGTGTCCCTCCACGAAAACTGTATACGCCTCCAGGTGGAACAAGTTTGTGGCATGGTGCATAGCCAATTCTGTGGATCCCCTTTCTACCCCTCTTTCTGAAGTTCTTCTGTTCCTTTTTTCCTTGTCCGGCAGGGCTCTGCTCTGGGCACTATCAAAGGTTATCTTTCTGACATCTCCGCCTTTCTACGGCTTCCAGATCAGCCTTCTCTTTTGAAGTCCCCGGTTTTTAACCGTTTTTTTAAAGGCATTACGTACACTTTTCCTCCTGTGCCGTTCATCATGCCTTAATTGGACTTAAACCTTGTCTTGACGTATCTGATGTGCGCTCCCTTTGAACCCCTTCATAATTGTCCCTTACGTCTTCTAACTTGCTAGACGGCTTTCCTGGTAGCTATCACCTCTGGGTGAGTGAGCTCCAGGCTCTCTCTTCTAAAGCTCCTTTCCTTTCTGTTCATTCGGACAAGGTGGTTCTAAGGACCCGTTCTTCTTTCTTGCCAAAGGTTGTCACGCCATTCCACATCAGGTAGACCATTACTACGCCCACCTTTTTTCCGCCTCCGCATCCTTCCAGAGAGGAAGAGAGGCCCAAAACGTGCGCTCTCCTTCTACTTGAGCCACACACAAAAGTTCCGGGTGGATTACTAGCTCTTTGTTGGCTACGTGAGCGCCAAAAAAGGTTGGGCCATGCACAAACGGAACATCTCTCTATATTAAGGCCTGTTACTCGTTGGCCAAGAAGGAGCCTCCTGTGGGGCTGCGTGCCCATTCTCCAGGGAAGGCATGGCTTGGCAGTTCAGGCTGGACTGTTCCCATGAGGCACAAGGTCAGACTGATTTGCATATGGCCATGTCTAAAAAGGGGTGGCAGAGTGGACTAAAGAACGGTGATGGATTAAACCCAGATCTGTTGACTGGGTGTGAGTGTTTGATTGGTTCAGATTCTCCGTCCATCACCACCCCCTTTTGTACCATTTTGTACTCTTGAATTGAGCACTAGCACAAGTGAGGGATTGACAATCTTCACTAACCACTAGCAAACTAATACTGGATTTGCTAATCAAATTTCAACAGCCAGCTAAGATAACCAGACTGCACCCCACCTCTCACTTTTAATTCCTCCATCACACGGCTAAGCTTTCAAACCCATGAGGCAATAAGACACAGCTCTTGGCATTCTCACAAATGACACAAACCACCTGCTTGAAACGTAGGCTCACAGCACCTACAACACTTTTCCAATCAAGCACATCCCCATAGCGTGCCACCCCTCTGGTAAAGCGCTACGGCACTCCGGAGTGGGGCATATAGCGCTAATAAATGCATCTTCATACATAATATAAAAGGCATTTGCATGCACAATCTGTGAAATTAGTCTTTTGTCTTGGAAGAAAATTTAACTGGTTGTTTTACTTTTCTTGTAACTAAAATACCATAGGAGGAGCAGTAACATAGATTTTCATTCTGGGTGTTATGGACTTTAAACAAAAAGGCCAGGATAGGATATTTGAAATATTAGGAAGCTCTAACTGTAGATGGCAATTGAATTTCTCTAGGCCACTGTATTTGTCTTTTAAAGCCATTTGTTTTTATTTAGGATGGTTTGGTTAAGAGAACAATAACACCACTAGACTCTTTTTGAGCTTCTTGCTCTTCTGGGTCCAAGCCTTATGAGGAAAGAAAAGCCCCCCCCCAACCTCACCAACCTTTAAATAAATGAGTGGAACCCAAGATATTTATTAAACTATATTTACCACACATTCGCTCTCACAGGGACATTATTCCACATCGGGTAGAGGGGTCGGGCGGTAGCCCACACCCCGGGGTTACACAAAACAGCAGCATGGCGCCTTTCTGTTACTAAGCGTACAGCCATGAACTGTAGGTCTCTGGAGAGGTCGCTTCCTATGGATAAAAGGAGGAGCACTTTCGGTGTTCCTGAACCTGACAGAGTCTGCCTTTGCGCAAGAGCACATATCTGGAGTCTGCTTCAAAGACCATCAGGCTACCTCTACTACAGACAAGACACTGCAGAACAGCACATCTGTAAGTCAGAGCACTGGGCATTCTCTTTGCAGCCCATGCATACAGTCCTATTAGATAGGAAAGGGCACGCAGCATAAAGCACACTCGGCACCCTGACTTTTGCTTGTGCACTGTTTTGGGTACAAAATGGGTCAGATCGCTGGCACGGTACCCCACGCAGCTGCCACTGCAGCATCACCCGTATCCCATTTCATTATTGAAGTTTGCAGACATCAGCTCGCTTTCCGGAATTCCCGGGCACCTTTTTTGTGCGGGTCTTACTCTTCAACGATTTGATATAAGGCCTGCATGAGGACGTCAATAGCTTACCATAACTTTTCCAATACATTTTATTTCGGGTGACTTTCACACAGATGAAGTGTAGTTTATAGAAATGTAGCTACCTAAAACTCCCCAGCAGCCTCCATATTAACATAGAAATAACCTACTTAAAAATGCAGAAACAGTTATTGCGTTCATGGGATGGTCGTATTGTAAGGTATTTTTAAACATGACCACTGTAATAGAAGGTCCTGTGAGCTTGTGGCATGTTTTGATGGAATTAGTGATTTATCAGAGTTTGCAGCCGACATCACTGGGAGCTGCCATTAAATAAAAACATTTTCCCTCTAATAATCTCTGTGCGAGAGGTCACCGCTCCTTTGTGTTACAGAAATGTTCTGCATTTTTGGAAAGTTCTCATTGTCTTGTCTCATTGATGCGTCCACCAGGACCCTTTATTTATCTAGGCGAGTAAACTAGAGCATCCCCAGTGCTGTGTTTTTATTTCCCTCCCTCTTGATTTTCCTTTGTCACTAGAGCAGAGGCCAGCTGCACCCGTGTACATGTGGCCTGACCCATTTATTCTATTCCATTCCCTCTATAGCAGGCTCCAAATCACTGCCTCCTATGCCTTTATTACATTGCCATTTTTAATATTGTGTGCTCCCTCTCTCATTCTTCCCATCCAGTTCTCCCCACTTACACTTCATACTCCAGAATCAATACACTGTATCCCATAAACTCTATGAGGACTTAATTCTGGCAGGAGACTTCAACCTTTTTCTCCTTGGAACCGCCGCGGACGACGAACTATCACAAGAACTCGACAGAGCATGGGGAATCCCAGTGCAAGTACAAGTGCCGGCAACTAAACGAACAAAGTGCGCAACACAACTGCTAAAAGACCTAGAGCAATTAAACTTAAGGGAGCTGAACGGCCGGTTTAAAGAAGACACCCCCCCAGCATCAACCTACTACTCCGCCACAACTTCCTCCTATCTAGATTACGCATTTGTAACGCTCCCTCTATTTGACGTTATCAGCTCATATCAATTGGGTGCCAGTGACCAAAGCGATCATCTGCCGCAAGAAATAGTTTTAAAGCCTTTTAGTGGGATCCCCAAGGAAGTCAGGGCAACCGCAGGCTCTGAACATACAACAGACTTCAAACTTATCAGATTCAAACAGGACAATATCGAGGCGCTGTCTACCGACGCAAAGAAATTAATACAACATGGGACCTCGGCCGGAAACCAAATAGAGGCCTGGGAAGGGTTCACGAAGGCCCTCGGGATCAAATATGCAACTAAACCAATGGCGTCTAAAGGCAAACCCTCGAAGGCTATATCGAGAAAGACAAGTACACCGAAGATAAAAAGCCTCAAAAGGGACATCAAGCAAACTTTGAAGCAATTGCGTACACAGCCTACAAAAGAGCCTCTACACCACATCCTACGCAGTTTAAAAGCAAGTCTGAAAAAGGCAACCTGGGAAAACAAAAGGCAGATGAATGACTAACTTTGGGCAAAAATAAAGCACGATTCAAAACAAAAAAACAGCGCCAATTTTTGGAAAACAATTCATAGCCTGCAGCGGCCAGGGCACCACGGGTTAAGCTCACATATATCAGAGCCAGCTTGGGCAGACTACCTGCACAATCACTTTAACCAACCCAATGAAGACAACTCCACAGGTCCGACAACACAAGGAAACAAGCTTATAAAGGAGACCAGTGAAACAAGGAAGGTAGAAAAAGGGCTCAGAAACGCAGGAGAAAACATCAGAGTACAACATGATCAACAGAAGGCGGGGGGTAAAGAGTAACAGCACATCAACATTTAACACTGAAAACGACATCGATATAACCACTGATCGGATAAAAATTCAAATTAATAAGGGGAAAACGGAAGGTGCCCCGGGCCCAAACGGGATTCCACCATCAATATTCAAGCATGACATCGAATTCTGCAGCGATTCTTTAGTGCCACTCTTTTCGAGCACACTGGAATTAGAAACATGCCGGGAATCCTGGAAAGGATCTATCGTAAGCCCTATCTATAAGGAAGGAGACAGGAGCAATCCTGCCAACTACCGGCTGATAGCCCTACTAGACATAGAGGCCAAGTATTATGCTGGCATACTATTAGAAGAACTGACTTCGTGGGCAGAGATAATGCATATAATTCCACTGACCCAAACAGGATTCTGCAGAGGACAGGGTACTTCTACAAACATTATGGCTCTATCCCTACTTACAGATGCGGCAAAACTAGGAAAAAACTCGCTGTTCTTGTGCTTCATAGACTACAGCTCAGCCTTTGACCATGTGGACCGGGGTAAATTATGGCAAAAGCTCGAAAAATGGGGGATACCCCAACCCCTCTTGAGGCAACTCATCCTACTCCACACCAACACGTGGGTCAAGATCAAGCTGGGAGATGGGACGCACCTTTCAAGGCGAATCAACACCTCCAAAGGCCTGAAACAAGGGTGCGTCCTAGCCCCGACCCTGTTCAACCTTTACCTGGCAGATCTACCAGGGGAACTGGACAGTACCAAATCGCACGCCCCGCGGCTAGGGGACATTACGCTGACCAATCTCCTCTATGCCGACGATCTTGTTCTAATAAGCCGCACTCCAACAGGCCTCCAACATCTTTTGAACACTACTAGTTCATTCTCGCATCGTAACGGCCTAACCATCAACTTGAAAAAAACAAGAATCATGGCTGTGAACTATAAGAAGGCCAGGAAGAACAATTGGTTCCTGGACGGTCACAAATTGGATCAAGTGACGTGTTACAAGTACCTGGGTGTCTTATTGGATAGCAGAGGGTCGTTTAAACCCCAATTAGAGACGCTACACCGAAAAGGAACCATGAGCTTCCTCGCGATGAAACCCTTGAAGAAGCTTCTGCCTGACCAAACGCTCGACCCTTTTCTGCAGGTACTGAGAGCTCGTCTCCTACCGACATTAACATATGGGAGTGAACCAACTTTTGGAAAAGACGCTCTGACCCTTGACAAAGTAACCGCCAGAACCTACAGGTCAATCATCCAGCTTCCTAGTTATGTCTCATCAGCGCAAATCCGTCTGGAGTTCGGGGTACAAAAGCAAACAGTGGAAAGAAGGGGCAGCTTCATAAAATGCTGGCACAAGATTAGAAACGCAGAGCCAGGCACCCTAAATTCCCACCTCTGGACCGAACTGCAAAGACGAGAACGATCACACGCTAGAGAGTATCTGACGGAATCTCTAGAAAATCTCGAGCTGACCAGCCTTTGGAACAGCCCAGTAGACCACAAAAACTTAAAAAAACTAGTAACAAAAGCAACTAAAATAACATCGCTGCTGGAAGACAAAGAAACGCTGGCAAAAGGGGCACATGGATGGATAGTCTTAAATGACTATAAAACTCTAAAGCCTCAAGTGTATTTAGATCAAGGATTTAAACAGAAGATCAAGGAAAAATTCCTAAAGCTGCGGTTAGGCATACTCCCAATTCTCCCCCATCTGGCTCCATGGAAGAGGATTCAAGACGACCAATCTTGCCGACTCTTCAACACAGGTCCTGAAGATCTAGTCCACACAATATGTATTTGTCCCAGTTTAACGGACCTAAGGAGAACACTACTACGTGAAATATGGAATCAAAAGGGGATTAGATCCTGCCGACAGGCAGTCAAACTGTGTTTCAATCCGCATAAGATCCAACTAAACTGCAGAACTACAAAATACCTTGATGCAGTGGCAAAAAGAATTAAGGAAGCACAAAGAGACAGAAATGTGTAATAGCCAGACAGTGCCCTGAGCATTTTTGGCTTCGCGACCCAAATGAAGTACATTAACTGACTAATCAACAACACGTACTACACAAATAATTTTTAAATGTTTGACAACCAATTTTTATGTACTTAAATTGTGAGTTTTAATTAACTGTGCAATCATTTTATCTTATCTTATCTTACTATGCCATACTCCCTTTCCCCAAACTCCCTATTGCAGTCTCAATATCACATATTCCATATTCTCTGCCCCTATGTTCCTTCCTCTAATTTCATAATCAGTCTCAATACCCGTAATGCTTTCTTTAGCTTCAACCCTTAATGTGAATTCTCCATTCAATTTAAATATTATGTGATCATCTGTCCCCTCATTTATTTTTAACTCTTGATGACCATGTTGTCACTTGCTGCACAGAACATTCACCTGAGTAGCAATTTTTACCAATATCATTCATCCCAATCTTGATGACTGTACTTCCCAAGAGAAAAATAAACAAAGACATTCTCAAACTTGACTATGGATTGTCACCAGGAAGAGGACAAGCTAAAGACCCACAGATATAGATTGGACACAATGGATTTTAATATACTGCATTGACGCTCATCCGACAAACTGAGTCGGTCTTCCAATATGTTTCCAAATCTATGCTCCTTGTTCTGTCTCTGCCTGGGAGACAACATAATAGAAGACATGAAGCAATCTGGGAAAGTGGTAGAAGTGGTGTTACCTGGCAAATTACTAACAAACACCATAACTGTGTACTGTACAATATATATTATTTACTTTGGATAATTATCACTAGAACACGATCCAGCAATTGCTGGGTAGAAGAAAGCTCAAAACACAATTGATCTGTATGACGTGATAGTGAAAGCACAAGCGGCACCCTGTTATCTTTTATCTTGTATAGGTACAGAACCAGAAATATCACATATTTAATAGAGTGTGCTTACGAAAATATTGAATTCTAGTTCTATTAAATGTAGTATAGACCCAATCAATAGTGTGTTAGCTACTCCTCAGTAAAGTTCTTAATATGATTCTTCATTCATTTTCACCACGAGTGCTAAAAAATTGGGCTTCAACACATTTAATATTAAAACGTATCATTTATATATAAATATCTGTTTGTGACGGGCAGAGTCATCAAACAGTTTTAATATTGAGTAATTGACGAGTGTTTTTTCCTTTACTGAATTTGTGTGATTCATTTTATGACCCTGACAATATAAAAAATAACTTTTTTCCCTTGTAATTCCGCGCTCACATCCACTTTGTGATGATTATAAAACTGTTACAATTGATTCCGTGATAAATGTGTTTTGAAAAGTGCATGAAGTCCACCAGGACCCTTTATTTATCTAGGCGAGTAAACTAGAGCATCCCCAGTGCTGTGTTTTTATTTCCCTCCCTCTTGATTTTCCTTTGTCACTAGAGCAGAGGCCAGCTGCACCCGTGTACTTCACAGGTCGTTTAAAAGACCATTCCCGTGTAAACGAGGCTTTGTTGTTTTTTCACCTCTTAGCGCCCCTGCATCTCCAGTCTGCCTACAGCTGAGACGCACGCCTGGAGGCAACAATGAAAAATGAAGTGGTGGCGCACCCCCCTGAGGGGATGTTGCCCCCCCCCCCCCAGGGGGGCGTGCCCCACTGTTTGAAGACCTATGTTCTAAGGTAAGGAATCTATTACTAACTAATGTCTCTTACAGATATATCATTACACAAGTAGTAACTTGTGCATTAAGGGGATTTCCAGAGTTCTGTAGAAAGTCAGGAAAGATCAGACTCTGCTTATCATTATATTCCTCTACTGGGCTTAAAGATTCTGGAACTCTGATCTGCTGAGTCCAAGCATCTACAACATATAGATCTCTACATTACACATCATAAACAATGTCCTCGTGACCACAGATGAAGATGACTCCTACCTCCAGATATTGCTGGACATCTCAGCTGCCTTCGACACAGTCAACCATCCCACCTTCATACGCACTCTGGAGTCTCACATGGGATTCAGCTGCAATATCCTTCACTGATTCTCCTCCTACTTTTCCAACTGTCACAGGTTTGTTCACATGGGCACCTCCATGTTTTTAATTCTCCTTGTCTGCAGAGTTCCCTGGGTTCCATGGTGTTCCTGTCCTATTCTGTTCCAGAGTACTGGTCTCACGTAGAGTGATGAATAGTTTAAACCTGCTACTAATCAATGAAACATTTCGAGTTTTTTGACAGTCTATTCATGCCAAACAAGGAGGCAACTTCTTGTCTCAGTTTTGGTACTTAAATCCAGGGCAGTATTTGGAAAAATATGGATTCACTCTTTATCGAAGATGAAAAAAAAATCTGTATGCATGAGGTTGAGAGTAAGTTCTTCGCTGGTAATGGTCTATACAAAGAAATGGTCAAATAGAAAATCAAGCATGATTGTAATTGTATGGGGGTGTACTGTCTTGCATTTTATGCTTATTTGTACCAAATCACTGCCAGCAAGGAAAATGTGCCTGCATCCCCTTTCTAAAAAGAAGTTAACATCAGGCGCTGCAAGGACGCAATGCTTTTTTGTTACTGGGCAGATTCTGAACTTTTTTTATTCTGGTAACCTCGTGTATCCTTGCAGCATAGAAGGCCTCTGGACCTGGCCAACCATAGATCTACTGCCAAATTTGCATTGTGGCATTGCAAATGATGGGCTTAATCTGAAAGAGTCCATTAGTTATCGATTCCTCACCTTAGAATTACCCACAGGCGTCAGACTGGATCCAGATTTTTTTTTCTTCAGCAGTACCCCTGCGTGTCATTTGGAGGTGTCTATTGACTCCGTGTTTGTTGTTATCGCCGGAATGACATCACGGTATCAACTTAGATGCAGCCCCTCCGCGCTGTCGTCAGTTCTATCTTTTTACCAGCCAACGCAGATCCGGAGAGAGTGGTACCTCAAGTAACTTTTTGTCTCTCTTTTTGCTACTTTTTGTTGACATCTTTTTGAGTGTTCCGACTCCTGGTGCACAGTGATGTCATCTCAACGGACCAGCTTCAAGCCTTGTGGCGCCTGCAACAAGCTGATGTTGGTGACAGACCCCCATCTCATGTGCCTCTAGTGTCTGGAGCACGACCCAAAGTCATGCTGAAACTGCTGTGCCATGGTCCCGAAGTCTTTTTGGGAGTGGTCCTAAAAAGATTCTGGAGGCCCTGCATTCTGCTCTGGGCCACTCGATGTCCCGGTCAAGTAGGTCGTCGAGATACCGGTCGCCGAGCCATCCTCACCACTCCTCGTCGAAGTCTTCGGTTAAGTTGTTGCACAAAAAGAAGGCGAAGAAGCATTGTCACTCTTTGCATTCTCCTTAACTGTCGGCCAACGCAGGATGTGGAAGGTAGTCGCCTGGCTCTGCCCGCGGAGCCTCTTGGGTCGGCTCTGAGCCTCCCTCCCTGTCCACCAGCCGGAGCGACCCCTGCCCAACTTCATAGGTTTTTTTAAGCCCTCCATTCATCTTTGGGCAGCCCGACTCCGCCGGCATGCCTTCGGGCCCCACAAACTCGGCTGGGGTTTCTAGGCCTTCGGTGCCGCAGGTCCTCCAGGGATCCAGGCCTGGAACCAGATCGGCGCTGGTTGACCTTATGACACCTCCCCCTGCGCCAAATCCATTGGCGGCACGTCCGCCCCCTCCGACGCCGGTTGTATCCCCAACCGGAGGAGTGTGCATCATATGCAGTGGTGTTGTGTAGGGCGGCTGAGGCCTTAAACCTTGAGATTCCTACGATGGTGGTCAGGACTAACCTCCGGACTGAGGTGCTTCAACTGCCAGCAGCATCTACAAACTACTCTTCCGTGCAGTTGCCGAAGTGAAAGACGCATCGAAGTTTGCCATACTATGTGGACTGGACACAGCTGACTCGCTGGGCAGGACGGTTTCAACGTCAGTAGCCCTGAGACATACACCTGGCTGAGGTCCACTGGCTTTTCGGGTGATGTCCAAGCTACACTTTTGGACATGCCCTTTGAAGGCCATAGCTTGTTTGGCGACAAAGCAGACATTTCACTTGAGCGCTTTAAGGACTCTAGGATTACAGCCAGGTCCTTGGGCCTCGCTTCTACCTCTTGCCCCACCCAGTCTGCTTTTCTCCGCTTTCATGACTACGGAAGGGATTCCCCAGCTTTTTCCATCCAGAGCCATTGGCCTGTGCAAGTTGTCCAGCCTCTGTGTGGCTGGGGACCCACCGTCTTGGGCCTGGGGGCCAGCGGGCAGACCAGTCCACCAGCCCCACCTCTGCAGCAACCTCCAAGCCCTCCTAATCTGACCTTTCAGGCCTCCTTTGGCCAGTGGGTGGCAGGATTCACCATCACCTCCCCCACTGGCTCAACATCACTTCGGACAGGTGGGTTTTGCAGATAGTCTCAAGGGGCTACTCCCTCCCCTTCGAGACTACCCCTCCATCTATGCCACCTCAATTCCATTGCATGATGGAGAATCACTTGGCCCTTTTCCACCAGGAAGTTACGGCTCTCTTGGCCAAAGGAGACATCAAGCGAGTTCCTGCCCAAGAAGTAGGCCATGGTTGTTATTCCCACTACTTCATGGTGTCCAAGAAGGACAAGGGCCTGCGTCCTATCTTGAATCTCATGAACGTCAACCGCTTCTTCCAGAAGTAGAAGTTCAAAAAGTTGACATTGGCTCAGGTCCTGTCTGCCCTCGACCCTGGAGACTGGATGGTAGCCTTGGACTTGCAGGACGCTTATTTACAGACCCCCGTCCTGCAGGCCCACCAGCGTTGCCTACGGTTCACAGTAAAACACAAGCACTTTCAGTTTACCGTGCTCCCCTTTGGCCTTACAAGCTCCCCTCGGGTGTTCACAAAGGTGATGGTGGGGGTACTGCTGAAGAAAAAATCCTCCGGATCCAGTCTGAACCTTGGGGGGTTATTCTAAGGTGATTAATCCCTAACTAATATATGTCTCTTACATATTTATTGTTACCAAAGGTAAGTAACTTGTTAATGTGAAAGAGACACGTTAGTGATAGATTCCTTACCGTAGAATATCTCCAGGTGTCAGACTGGATCCGGAAAGTTTTTGTCAGCGGTACCCCTGCGCGTTGGAAGGTGGCGTCGTGCAGCTCCGCGTCCGTCGCTGTCGTCATATGCGCAGAGATGACGTCATGGAGATTACTTAGGCGCTACCCATGCCCGCTGACGTCAGGTCTTTCGCATTTATTACCAGTCACAATGGAATACCTAACTTAGCTCTAAGCATCTAACTTCAGTATAGTGTACGCGGAAACTCAATATGGCCGATGCAGTATTTCGGCCTCTTTCTATTTTGCATGCCACGACGGTCCAACCTCTATCCATACTTAATAGAACCGCGAGAAGAGCTTTCCAATCTCGGAAACCCGGAAGTGTGCCGAAGTTCACACGCGACGCGTTAACTTTCATCTAAATAACTTTGAAGGTGAGATATTTGGCGATTAAACTAGGTTGTTTTAACACGTAACTACGGTCCATTTACTCGCCCGATTTTGAAAGCGGTCTTTTGCTTTGATTTATTTCAGACAAGCAGAGCAGATTACAAAATAAGGTACCGAACGTCTTTTCGTTTCTTTATTCATAATCGCACAGATTATTTAACAACATCAGTGTGAGTTCAGTTAAAACTGTCTTTCCTTCACTCACTAGATTTGAACAAGGTGTACAGTTACCATGATATCGTCGAGTGTAACAATTTACGATAGATAAATACGTGAGTGTCTACTCCATAATCTTTTTCAGTGATAACACAATAAACTGCATACATAATTTGTATAGTTTGGGCAACATTTGTAGGCATTATTAAGCAACAGAATTCACATTGGTACAGGGCAAACAGAGATTATTTGCTATCAACCAGCTCTATGTTTACTAATAACTCATATGCACAGAATAATGATGTATCAAGAATGATATTGAGAACAAACTGAGGTAGTGATATAATCTCACCCATATCACCAATTTGGTGGCAGACTCAGAATTATGAAGTGGCTATAGTAACTAATATGAATATAGTGCATGGTTAAAATATATTTTTGTTTATGGTTTGTTTACAGAGGCCTCTGAAGAAGGGACATCGGTCCCGAAATGCATCGGGCCAACTATTTCAACTATCGTCGAATAACTTACAATGTTTGTATGAATGTAAATACAATGCATTAGAAAATTTGTTTCTTGTAATGAAATAATGAAAATGATTGTTTACAATTGAAATTGTTTATCAATTGAACAACGAGAAAAATCGACTTCAAATAAATATGAAAACCACATAACATATTGTTAGTGTGAAGAAAATGGTTCTTTAATATTAAGAAAAGGAGGAAGAAATTCAGAATTTTGCTGTGCGTTCGGCACGGTTGTGATACTTTATCACTAACCATACTTGCCAAAGACTTTCTTTTTCCGTGCCAGCAAGAGCAGATCCGATTGGAGCACGTACCCTAGTCACTTTTTGACTAAACTTTTGATACTTTTTGTCTTCCATTTTTTGAGTCTTTGACTCCTGGTGCTACGTAGGGATGCCTGGGTTTAAATCCTGCGGGGCCTGTCCCCGTACGATGTCGGTGGCCGACCCCCATGGCGCCTGTCTCTACTGATAGAGACTACTAGCCGCAGATTCCTTCACGTAGAATTATCCCCAGGCGTGAGACTGGATCCGGAAACTTTTTGCCACAGCATCCCTGCGTGCCGGGGCAGCATCACGCGACTCCGCCCAGGCTTCGTCCACGTACGTGACGTCAGCGAGGTCACATAAGCCCCACCCCGGTGCGCACACATCAGTATTTTTCCTTTTCTGCGTGCAAGGCGGATCCGGTCTTGATGCGGGCCTGTTTTGGGCCCGTTATTCTTCACCATTGTCTCTTGGTGGAACAGTGTGCGAATGCCTTCGAGCTTCAAAACTTGCACGTCGTGTGGGCGTCTTATGTCGGCAGCGGACCCTCACCTCATTTGTATGTGGTGTTTGGGGAGGATCACAGCACCACTGATTGTGAGGCGTGGCAACAGTTGAAGCCGTAGTCGCTGCGGGAGCGCCGGACAAAACTACTCTTGGCGCGTCTCTCCAGGTCGACTTCCTCCCCTCGATCAGCCTCGGCAGACGGCGTCAGATATGGTTGTGGTAGTCATCCTCGTCGCGAAAACGTTGCTCCCTGGTGGGTAAGTATCTCAGTTTGTCCCCGGGGGCTGGTGTCCAGTCTCCCCTTCGGTGCCGGATGGTGCTGGCGTCCTGCCTCAGGGTTTGGACTCTACGGCTCCACACAGAGGTCGTGCCATAGATTCGTCTTCGGACCCTCCCTCTTCTCCGGAGGCTGGCTGCATATTGGTGTCCTCTTCCCGAGACTGGCCACCGAGTGGTGTCTTTTTCACCGGCGTCGTCGAAGGGTGGCTCCCTGCCTTTTCTGAGGCCGAGGTATTCGTCGGAGGAACGGCAGGTCCGCCATTCTTCGGTACCTTCTGGCTTCCAGGTCTAGCCCTTGCCCGTATCGCTTGGCTTCGGGTACGTCCGCCTTAGTTTGCAGCCCCCACCCACGGAGGAGCTGCTTTCTTCTCCGCTGGGCCCTACAGAGGCGGGTGCGGCCTTCGCTTACGCGGTGTCCACGGCTGTGGGCATTCTGCACATGGGTGACCCGATTGCTCATTTCCCTGCTGACCATCTCTTGGAGGGTTTCCACCAGGGCTCTGGTGGGAGGGAGATCTTGCTTCTCTTTGAGGGTTTGCTCCGTTCTTCCCTGACAAGGGCTTGGAGGCGTCCCGCCTCAGGGATTCAGTGCCTCAACACCTTCTGCACTGACGCCTAACGGCGCTGCGTGACCAGGCGTGCCTTTCCCTCCACTCCTCTGCTGCCAGTACACATTTGCAGACCGCCTTTACCTCCCTGCCGCCACTCTTGACTCCGCCATCCCAGGAGGCCCGCTGGACTCGGCTGAGTCTCTGGGATCCGCAGCTTCCCTAGAGACTGTTCAGGTGGACTTATGGCATCATGCTTTGGATGGCTGGGAGCTAGTGGCGTTAATTCTCCGCTCCGCTCTGGACATCTCGGAGGTGCTGGGCTGGGCCATGGCTTCTTCAGTTGCCCTCCATCGCCATGCTTGGCTTCGGGGTGGCGTGTTCCCTGAAAATATTCGGGAGCGGCTCATTGACCTTCCGTTTGATGGCAGACTGTTGTTTCATGCCCCGGCTCACTCCACCATCCAGAGGTTCCTGGCAGGGCTCGTCCTCCTCCCCCACTTTATTCTCCTACTCCTCCTTCTCCTCCTTCTTCTCTTCCTCCTCCTCCTCCTCCTTCCCCTTCTCGGTGACTGCTGAGTTGAGCTGGTTTTGGGCCTTTTTGGGCAGGTTACTCTTGCTGTAGATTGTGTTTTTTGGCCATTAAGTCCTCCTTGCTGGGACTTTGGCATTGTTGGCTGCTGGATGGCCCTTTGTTGACTGTGTGTGTTTTTGCTGGAATTGTTACACAGACTTAGCCCTGAGATTAGGCCTTCTGTTTTTCTTTGGGCTGCTGTCAAGCCTTCCACTGGGCTGTTTTTCCCCGTGACTCTTTGTTTTCTCCTCTGCTGCGGAAGGTCTTCCAAAGAGGGTACCCATGTCCTGGGACTTACCGTACCCTATCTGGGGTAGTGGTAGCTGTTTATAGCTAAACTCTGCTGGGAGTGACAGTTGCCTTCAGAGGCCTGATCTCCATGGCGTTTCTGTATGTTGCTATTGCTTCTTGAGGTTGTGTGCGCAACCCTTGTAGTGGTGGGTCTGGGCCTTTCCTCTCCTTCCTGCTCTTGCGCTGAGAGCTGGGATGCTTCTATGTTCTTCTTGCTTCTGGCGGCTTATGGCTATAGGTTCCGTTCTGGCTGGCCTGTTGCCTTCCCTCTGGGTGGGCTCGCCTCTTTCCCTTGGGCCCTCTAGGCTTCTACTTGTTCCTCTGCCTGTCCTGGCATTAGATGGAAGCTCTGTTGCCTTGTGTGTGTCGAGTGGGGTGCTTCGGCCTCTCCAGCTTTGCCCTTGGTTCCTCTGATGTGAGTGTTCGGGCCTCTTCACTATTCCTTCTTCCTCCTACATCCCTCTAGGGATTGCTGGTGTTCGACATGTGGGGGTCCTTATGCCTGGAAGGGGCGAGGTTACTTCCCTGGTCTACAGGTCTGGTCCCCTGTGGGCCCTCTGCCCTGTCCAGGCTGGTGGGTCCTTTTGCAGACCCTCCTTCACTGTGGGTATTGCTAGGGTATCTATTCCACGTGAAGGAATCTGCGGCTAGTAGTCTCTATCAGATGTACAAGTTACTTACCTTCGGTAACAATGTATCTGGTAGAGACAATTCTTGCCACAGATTCCTTCACGGCCCGCCCTTCCTCCCCGTTCTGTGAGGACCCCTGGACTGGTCTTCGGTACTCGCCTCCTGGTGGGGGGCTATGTCCCCTGTGAGTACCTTCTTTTGCTAGTGACGGTGGCTCCGTCTTGTTGCTGTTCTTTCCTCCTCCTTGGTTCTTGGAAGATAGGGTTCCGGTGCTCCTATGCCCCGCTGCTCTGGCTTCTCCAGATTAGGGAGGCTTGCCTTTAATCTCTGCCCTCCCTTCCCTTCCCCTCTTCTTGCTGCTAGGGGTCCTGGCTCCTCTGCTAACCTCTGAGTTGGGGTCCTTTGGTCGTGCCTTACACTTGTTTCTTGGGGGGTGGTTGCCCTCTATACTGGGGTGGCTTGGAGGTTGATTGTTCCTGCCTGTTGGGACGTTCTCCCTTTTCCTTGTTTCGGGGTGAGGTGTAGGCCTGCTACATGTGTCATGACTTTTTATGCAGGTTCCCTGCCTCCGGGGGAGGGAGGGGGAGTGGCTGTCTATGTACTGGCAGGGTGGCTGTTCAGGGCTCTGCTCTGTTCTTCCTTCTGTCCCTGCCCCCGGAGACTGCAGTGTTGCACTGTTCTTTATGGGGCATTTCTCTTTTTCTTTTTTATATACTCTTTTGCACACTGTTCCCAAGCTCCCACAGTTTTTTGTCTGGTGGCTCCGCGTTGTGGTGCAGAAAAGTTCTCAGAAGAAAACTGACGTGGGCGCGCCATGTGACCTCGCTGACGTCACGTACGCGGGTGACGCCAGGTGGAGTCGCGTGATGCCGCCCCGCTACCGGCGCGCAGGAATGCTGTGGCAAAAAGTTTCCGGGTCCAGTCTCACGCCTGGGGATAATTCTACATGAAGGAATCTGCAGTTAGAATCGTCTCTACCAGATACATCGTTACCGAAGGTAAAACTTTATAAATAAATAAGTAACTTGTGCATCTGGAGCGCGACCATGACTCCCGGTTATGTTCCGACTGTCTGGCCATGGCTCCGAAGGCCTTGCAGGAGTGGTCCCATAAGCTGCTGGAGGCCCGGCGTTCGTCTCCGCACTGTTCGAGGTCCAGGGGTCGCTCGAGGAACTGCTCGCGGAGCCATCATCATCGCTCCCTGGGGTTGAAGTCTTCTCACTCGGAATCGTGTAAGAGATGTCATAAAAAGATGTCGAAGAAGCATTTCTGCTTTCTGACATCCCCCCGTCGGAAGAGGGGGTCGGGGGTACCACCCCCGCGGCTCTTTTTGGAGCCTGTGAGTCCCGTGGCCTACCCACCTTATCCGGGTCCATCGGCGACTCCTGCCCAGGTGCAGGATTTTCTTCCAGCCATGGACCACCTCTTCAGGCTCCCACCTGCGTGCCTTCTGGCCCCGCGGTCCCAGTTGAGGGCCCTCCCTTGCCGGCGGCTCTGGCCCCTGCACCGCTGGGTCCACCCCGGCGATGCCCACGGCTCTGATCCCAGCACCGCAGTGGGTTTCGTTCGTTCCACCACCGCCCACCGCCCTTGCCCGGGTTCCCGGACAATTTTGCTCCTGGTTGGGACCCTAATTGGGACACGGAGCTGGACCTGTGCCGTTCCCGGTGCCGTTCGACCATTTGTATTCCCCTGTCCCTCCCCCACCACTGCAGCCTGCTCCACGGGCGATGGTGGAAGAGGATGACTGGGAGGGGTCTGAGGACCCTCTCGCACGGCAGTGTGGGTCAGAACACAAATGGACACAAGTGCTAGAGGATGCCGTTGGCCTTGTCCTCTCCTCTGACCCTGATTTTCTTTCTCCTCCTGCTGTGGCTATGGAGTAGGGCTCCACATACACTGTGGAGCTCCGTAGAGCAGCTGAGGCCCTTGACCTCCCTACATTGACACTCAAGACTAATCTCCTCACTGAAGTACTTCACCCGGCGACAAGCTCTTTGGAGCACTTGCTTCCGTTCAATGAAGCATTAACTGACATCTTGATGAGCACCTGGTCTAGACCGGCCATGGGGTTGCCGTGGATAGGAATGTGGCTCTGCACCATCGTCCTGCCCCGGGTGACCCAGCTTTTGTGTCCACCCACCCAACCCCGTAGAGCCTAGTTGCAGTCCACTGGTTTTTCAGGGGATGTTCAAAGTTCTCTTATGGACTTGCCCATTGATGGTACTCGCCTATTTGCCGATAAGGCAGATAGTACGCTGGAGCGTTTTAAGGACTCCGGGCTGCATCAAGTCCTTGGGTCTCTCCACCACGCGCCCGTCCACGTCTGCCTTTCGTTCCTTTCATGGCCATGGAAGGGGTGCCCGACACGTTCGTTCAGCCAGAAGCCTGCGCAGAACCAACTTCTGCGCGGCCTCGGACGTGGTTCCTGCTGAGGTGGGCAGAGGGGCAGCGTGCGGGGCAGTCCACCTCTGCTCCCACAGCATCCGCCTCAAAGCCTTCCTAGTCCGAGCTTTGTGGCACACCCCACGCCGGTCGGCAGTAAGATTCGCCATCTCCTTCCTCACTGGCGTTCGTTACCTTGGACAGGTGGGTGCTGCAAATCATCCGAAAAGGCTACTCCCTCCCCTTCGAGACTACAACTCCAGCCATGCCACCTCAGTTCGACCGCATGTCAGGGGACCATTTTGTGCTTCTCCAGCAGGAAGTAGCGGCCCTCTTGGTCAAGGGGTTCATCGAGCGCGTTCCTGGGCCAGAAGGAGGACGTGGTTGTTATTCCCACTACTTTCTGGTCTCCGAGAAAGAGAAAGGGGGCATGAGACCCATCTTGGACCTCAGGAACGTCAACCGCTTCTTCCGGAAGGAGAAGTTCAAGATGTTGACTCTAGCTAAGGTCTTGGCTGCCCTTGACACTGGAGACTGGATGGTAGCGTTGGACTTGTAGGACGCTTATTTTCCCATCCCCGTCCTGCCGGCCCACCAGCGTTACCGGCGATTCACGGTGGACCAAGAGCACTTTCAGTTTGCCGTGCTCCCCTTGGGCCTTACCAATGCCCCTCGGATGTTCACGAAGGTGATGGCGGTGGTCACAGCTCATCTGCGCAGATCAGGGGTTTCAGACTTTCCCTATCTCGATGACTGGTTGTTGAAGGTGGGCTTTCCCCAGGCAGTCGTCTCCTATCTCCAGACTACGGCCGACCTCCTGCATTTGCTGGGGTTTTCAATTAACGTGCCGAAGTCACACCTGAGTCCCTCTCAGAAGCTCCCCTTCATTGGAGCAGTTCTGGATTTAATGCAGGTTCGTGTTTATTCTCCCGAGCAGTGAGTCCGGGATATTCGGGCTATGATTCTGATCTTTCAGCCACTATCCTGGGTTTCAGTTAGGATGACCCTCCGGTTCCTGGACCGCATGGCCTCCTGCATCCTGCTAGTTAAACATGCCAGATGGCAAATGCGGGCTCTGCAGTGGGACCTGAAGTTCCAGGGTGCGCTGCATCAGGGCAACCTGTCCGATCACGTCCAGATCTTGGAGGGCACTGCACAAGACTTGCAGTGGTGGCTCTCAAATTGCGATTGGGTCAAGGGTAGATCCCTCTCCCTTCCCCAACAGGCGCACACAGTGGTGACGGATCCGTGCTTCAGGGGATGGGGCGCCACATAGGAGAGGTGGAGATCAGGGGTCTCTGGGTTCAGACAGAGTCCCGGATCCATATCAACCTTTTGGAGCTTTGGGTGATCCAACTTGCACTGAAAGCATTCCTTTCCTCTGTCCGGGGAAGTGTAGTGCAGGTGTTCACAGATAACACCACTGCCATGTGGTATTGCAACAAACAGAGTGGGGTGGGGTCATGGACCCTGTGCCAGGATGCTCTCTGCCTCTAGACCTGGCTGGAACATCAAGGCATTATCTTGGTGGTTCAACACCTGCCAGGTTTTTTGAACAATAGGGCGGACCAACTCAGTCACCGGTGCATGATGGACCACGAATGGCGTTTTCACTCGGAGGTGATGCAAGGTCCCTTTCTGCAGTGGAGAGAGCCTTGGTTAGAGCTATTCGTGACCGAAGAGAACACGCAATGTCATCAATTTTGTGCGTTGGAATTTCCAAGGCAGCACTCGCTCGGCAATGCTTTTCGTCACGAGTGGATCTGCGGTCTGTGTAGGAGTGTAGGGTCTGCAATCCTATGGTCACCCCAGATTTTTGCTTTTTGCTTCACTGGTTTACGAATTATCCTGGCTGTGGGCCTGCTAATCAGACCCACAGCCTAGCTGTTCTCTCTCTAAATTGATATCCATGTACTTAAGTGCATTTACCAATTAGTATTGGGTCACTCTTGTAAGTCCTTGTACAGTGTACCATAGGTACCCAGGGCATAAGTGAACCCAAGGCCTACCAGGGGCTGCAGCATGTATTATGTCACCCCTGGCTGGCCATCCAAATCTGACACAACTGGCTGATCAATCATCTGGGGCAAGGTGGTGTAATCACCCTTTGCTATAGATATAGTATACCCATATCTAAACCTAAAATGGACACCTATACTCCTATAAGTCACTCCTATGGCAGGCCTTAACAATCCTGGAGGCAGAGTGCTTGGAATTATGTGAGATAGTGCTCTGGCATGAGCTGAGCCTGTCTACAGCTTTCGGAACCAAGTCCTTTAGCTGTTTCCATGATAATGCTATACCATATACTCTTAAGTGCATTATAACCTCGCGGTTATTACTAACTTTGGCATAGCATTATAAAAACATGTCGAGTAAGGTGTCATATGAATTGGAATACTACCCCCTCGCCAATTCTGGCAACGGGGGTAGCATTCCACCCTTCTAGAGGGACACGACATGTACCTAACTGTGAACCTCGGTTAAAGTTAACTCGAGCCTCAGCATCACAAAATAGATGCTGCCACCGCAGACACAAGTCTGACCTCCTGCTGCTGGGAGTCCTTCCAGCGAGGGAGGCTTGGACAAAGGGTTTCCTGCCTTGGGAGGTGCTAGCACCACCCCAGACAGGATTTTGTGTATTAGGTAGGAGTGGGCTAAAAGGAATGAGACATGCCTGGGGCACACAAGGTGCCCTGCGCATACACCGGTTCAAACCAGTTGCTGGGGCACTCCAGCCCCAGCTCTGGCGCGACACCGGACAAAGGATAGGGGTGTAACCACCCCCTTCCTGGTCCCACCCATAGGAGGGCCCTAGTGATAGTACAGCCCCCTTTAGCAGGATAAAGGTAGGAGCTGGTCCCATTCCAAATCAGATTAATCCTGAACTGAAACTCTACAAGAAGAAACTCTGGACTTCGACTTTCTACACAGAAGACTAAAAAAATCTCCCTTGTGGGCAAGGAGTGTCCACCCTGCACAAGCAGGCACCATCAGCGTCCAGCGGCTTCACTTTGTTGTCTTCCCTCGAGGATCCAGACATCAGAGCCCAACAAGACCTGGATTCCCAGACCTCTCCGACCTCTACCTACATCTGCAGCTCAGCTGAGATCCGTGGGAGTGACGAGACACGTGGGACCGGCCATGTGAGAAGTTCCCCTGATATATGATGTTTCCAATTCTGGAACCACCTTGTATCAGTCCAAACAATCCCTTATGGTGTCTGGTTGTAAGTCAACCTTATTAGACAAGCTATCCTAGTGGTAGCATGGACTAAGCAGCCTTAAAGGCTAAACTCAAGAGGTTGTGTTAAGCGAGCTGTTTTACCAATTACAATTCTGTAATATCAAATGAAAGGACACCACACAAGTATATATTATAAAAATATATGTGTTAATTTCTAAAATAATCCCCAGTACTCTTTATGAGCAAAAGGGCACATGCGTTAAATCAAAAGCACAGTATAACATATGAAAGTTGCACAATTATGGATGAGGGCGGGTGGCCACTCAAACCATATATTAAGAAAGTGGTATAAGAGATACCAATCGAACAGTGGTTAGGCCTAGGGCCTAGGGAATCGCTGGGAGCAGTCGGGACAAGCAATGCTGAAGTCGGGAAAAGCCCGCGGGATTCGGGTGCAGCACTTAAAGCACACGCATGCACCAATGCAAAGTCAATGGTGCGTAAAAGTTACACAAATAGAGTTTAAGGATACTTCCGCTGAACCTAGAAGGACAAAACTTTAGACACAGACCCTAGAGGTGTGTACCAGTGTGGGAACACCGGCGTTGCTGAGTTACCTCACCCACAGGAAGCGGGTGCATAGGGTCGAAGTGGCGTCGGGTTTCGTCACGCAGGTTGTTGGTGCTTGAAGCTGAAGATGCTGCCGGCGATGTGAAGGAGAAGTGTCCGGTGTGATCCAAGGGTGGATCAGAGTAGAAAAGTACCTGAAAGCAGAGGGGACAGAGTCTGGGTCACTCAGCAGTGACCAGGGTGGAACCAGGACGGAACCAGGCAATGTTGGGTGCAATCAGGTGGTTGTTGAGGAGTTTCTCTCTGCTGCCACGTGGGCTCTGGGGCATCTGCGACGTCCAGGAGCGGGTCACGAGCTGTCCCATGCAGGCTCTCACAGTTGGCGCTGTTGGCTTCAAGATCGGAGCAAACAACACTTGGCAAGAGCAATCCACGCAGGACTGGAAGATTGCTTCTCACTCGGACCAGGAGGGTCAGAGCAGGTGCTCCTTTTTAGAGGAGCTGGTGCAAGTCTGGAGCAACCAGAATCACAAGTCAGTTTTAGGTTTTTGCCGGCACAAGGGCCACAAGCCAGCTGGCAAGTGACCGGGCCAACGCGTCAAGCCAAAGAAAGCAGAAGGGCCCCACACAGCACTCGTTGAGTGTAGAGGGGTGAGCTTCGGTGCAAGAGTGGCTCAGGGTTGGGGCTTCTCAAACGCCGGTATACAGCTTCGAGGGTCACTCGTGGGCTGCACGGTCAGCATCTCGTAGTCTTTTCAAGATGGCGTGCCCCACGCTTCCGGTCGCCTCCACGGGTCTCAGCTCTGCAGGGACTGTGGATCGGGCTGTAAGAAGGCAGGCAAGCTTGATCTCGTCGATCTCTGTCGCTCGAGTTCCGGCGGGAACTGCAACAAAGCAGACGTTGAGGTGCTGGATGGTGCATGTTTGCACAGGGTGGGCACTCCTTGACCACAAGGAAGATTCTTCAGTCTTCTACGTTGAGTAGGATGTCGAAGGGTCCAGAGTTTTGTTTCAAATGTTTCATCAGGATAATCTGAGTGCGTTGGCACTGCTCCCATTCTTATACCAATCTAGGGGGCTGGATTACCTGCTAGGTCCCCTCCTATGGGTGGGACCCAGGAAGGGGGTGGATACACCCCTTTCCTTTGATCCAGGCTGTGCTGGGACTGGGGCTGGTCTGCCCCAGAACCGGTTTGGCCAGATTATGCAAGGGGAAGCCTTGTGCTCCCCAGGCAGTGTCTGGTTTCTTTCAAACCTCCCTGCTACAATCCACTATCTCCTGTCTGGGGTGGTGTAACACCGCCCTGCGACAGGAAAGCCTTTGTCCAGGCCTCCTCTGCTGAGTTTCGGTCAGCAGCAGGAGGTCAGACTTGTGTCTGTGGCAGAAGCATCCATTTTGTGGATCTGAGGCTCTTTTAAAAATCAACCGCGTTTCAGTAAAGTAACATGTCTTCTCCCTCTAGAGGGGTGGAATGATATCCCCGTCGACAGGACTGTTGAGGGGATAGTATTCCAAATCGTATGACACCTTACACGACATGTTTTGATAAAGCCAAACCAAAGTTGCTATATAACCGCGAGGATTATAATGCACTTAATAGTATATGGTATGGCATTATCCCGTAACAGCTTAGGGAGTTGTTCCCGACAGCTGCAGACAGGCTCAGCTCATGCCAGAGCTCCATCTCACATTAAACCACGCACTCTGCCTCCAGGATTGATAAGGCCTTCCATAGGAGTGGCTCACAGGTTAATATGTGTCCAGATATAGGTTTAGATATAGGTATACTATATCTAAGCAAGGGGTGATTACACCCACTTGCCCCAGCTGAGTGATCAACCAGTTGTGTCAATTTAAGAACCAGCCAGGGGTGGCAAAAGCTATGCTTCAGCCCCTGGTAGGCCTTGGTGGCACCTATGCCCTGAGCACCTATAGTGCATGGTACAGGGGCTGACAAGGAGTCCATTTTCCAATTGGGTTATGTACCTATAGTACATGTACGTGAATTTAGAGAGAGAACAGCAGGCTGGGGGTCTGATTAGCAGGCCCACAGCCTCAGTAAGTCGAAAACCAGTGAAGCAAAAAGCAAAAATTGGGGTGACCATAGGATAGCAGACCCTACACTCCTACACAACCCCCTCCCCCCCAAACGCAGGGACAGTAAAGGTAACCTTGACCAGATAAGGCTTCATGTTCTAAGTGGAAGTACCTGGAGAGACCATCTGCATTACCATGGTCAGTCCCTGAGCGGTGCTCCACTGTAAAGTCCATCCCCTGTAGGGAAATGGACCACCTGAGCAGTTTGGATTTTCACCCTTCATCTGATTTAGCTACAAGAGGGGCTTATGGTCTGTCTGAATCTTGAAGTGAGTTCCAAACAAGTATGGCCTCAACTTCTTCAGGGCCCAAACCACAGCAAAGGCCTCCCTCTCAATAGCTGACCAACAATTCTCCCTGGGGGTCAGCCTTCTGCTAATAAAAGCAATGGGCTGGTCTTGACCATCTTGATTAAGTTGTGAAAGCACAGCTCCCACCCCCAACTCAGAAGCATCTGTCTGTACAATGAACTGTTTGGAGTAGTCAGGACTCTTCAGGATAGGTGCAGAGCACATGGCCTTCTTCAGGTCATCAAATGCCTTTTGACAGCTAACTGTCCACTGAACCTTTTTGGGCATCTTCTTGGATGTCAAGTCATTCAATGGTGTCACAAGGGACCCATAGTTCTTTACAAATTTCTGTAATACCCAGTCAGGCCCAAGAAGGCTCTGACTTGTGTCTGGGTAGTTGGAGGAGCCCAGTCCTGTATGGTCTGGATCTTGCTCTCCAAATGTTGAACCTGACCCCCACCTACTAGGTGGCCCAGGTACACAACCTTGCTCTGCCCTATCTGGCACTTGGTAGCCTTGATAGTCAGGCCTGCCTTTTGCAGGGCCTCCAGAACCTTCTTCAGGTGGATCAGGTGATCCTCCCAGGTGGAGCTAAAGACAGCAATATCCTCTAGATATGCTGCACAAAAGTCATCCAACCCAGCAAGGACTTGATTCACCAACCTTTGGAAGGTGGCAGGTGCATTCTTCAAACCAAAGGGCATTACCACAAACTGATAATGTCCACTAGGGGTAGAGAATGCTGTCTTGGCTTTTGACTCTTCAGCTAGTCTGATCTGCCAGTAGCCAGCTGTCAAATCAAATGTGCTCAGAAACTTGGCAGAAGCCAATTTATCAATGAGCTCATCTGCTCTTGGAATGGGATGTGCATCTGTCCTAGTGACAGCATTGAGACCTCATTTCTCTCTTTCCATCTTTGGTATGAGGTTTTTGGCACAAGGACCACTGGGCTAGCCCATGGGCTCTCTGATGGCTCAATCACTCCAAGCTCCAACATCTTTTGCACCTCAGCCTTTATACAATCCCTGACATGGTCAGGTTGCCTGTAGATCTTATTCTTGACAGGCAGACTGTCACCAGTGTCCACCTCATGGGTGCACCAGTTAGTTTGACTGGGTGTGAGTGAAAACATATGTCTGTGGGCCTGCAACCCCTGTCTGCAGTCCACCTGTTGCTGCTCAGTGAGGCTGCCTGCCAAGGCTACTCCATCAACTGAACCATCATCAGGGTTCTGGGAAAGCAGGTCTGGGAGAGGGTCACTCTCTTCCTCCTGATCCCCATCCATGGCCATGAGGAGACTCATGTTCTCCCTGTCAACAAATGCTTTCAAACGATTTACATGGAGCACCCTGTGGGGGCTCCTAGGGGTTCCAAAGTCAACCACATAGGTGACTTCTCCCTTCTTTTCAACAATTGGGTAGGGTCCAGTCCATTTGTCCTGGAGAGCTGCTGGGGCCACTGGCTCCAACACCCACACCATCTGCCCTGGTTTTGTACTCCACCAGAACAGCCTTTTGGTCATGCCAAGCTTTCTGTAATTCTTGACTGGCCTCCAGGTTTTTGGATGCTCTTTCCATATACTTAGCCATCCTGGAGCGGAGACCAAGTACATAGTCCACAACATCTAGCTTAGGCTTTTTGAGAGGTAACTCCCATCCTTCCTTCACCAAACATAGTGGACCCCTCACAGGATGGCCAAACAAAAGTTCAAAAGGCTGTAGCCAACCCCCTTCTGTGGGACCTCTCTGTAAGCAAAGAGCAAGCAGGGTTAAAGGGTGTCCCATTTCCCCCTAAGCTTCTCTGGTAATCCTTTTATCATTCCCTTGAGGGTCTTGTTGAATCTCTCCACAGGCCCATTGCACTGTGGGTGATAGGGTGTGGTACTCCACACTCCTTCCACATTGCCTTTAAGTATCCAGACATGAAGTTGGTACCTCTGTCTGAAAGAACCTCCTTTGGAAAACCCACTCTTGAGATAACTGCAAGAAGGGCCTTTGCCACAACAGGTGCTGTTGTGGTCCTCAGGGGAATTGCCTCTGGATACCTGGTGGCATGATCCACTACCACCAGTATAAATCTGTGCCCAGATGCTGTTTGAGGATCCATGGGCCCCACAATGTCTATTCCAACTCTTTCAAAGGGTACCCCCACCACTGGTAGTGGTATCAGGGGGGCCTTTGTTGTGCCACCTGACTTACCACTGGCTTGGCAAGTGACACAGGAGCGACAAAACTCCTTGACATTTTCTGACATATGAGGCCAGTGAAAGTGAAGGACAAGCCTGTCCCAAGTCTTGTTCTGGCCTAAGTGTCCTGGAAGGGGAATATCATGGGTCAAGGTAAGAAGGAAGCCCCTAAACTTCAAAGGTATAACCAACCTCCTGGTGGCACCAGGCTTGGAGTCTCTAACCTCTGAGTAAAGGAGTCCATCATCCCAATATACTTTATGGGCACCTTGAGCATTCCCTGCAGCCTCAGCAGCAGCTTGCTGTCTGAGGGGTTCAAGTGAAGGGCAATCTAATTGGGCCTGCCCCAGGTCTGCCCTTGAGGGTCCCCCTGCCCCCAGAAACTCAACCTGATCAGGCTCAAGTTCCTCTGAGACAGTCTCCTCTTGGACTGCAGAATCAGCTGCCTGTGAAGTCTGATCCACAACCTGGGACAAGTGGGAAGGCACAGCCTTAACCCTCTTGCTCCTTCTCTTGGGTTGTGGTTGGTCTAATGTTTCAAGATCCACCACTGGTTCAGGAAGGCACTTCGTAGCCTGAGACCTTGTCACTGCAAGGACATGAGCTGAAATCCCTAGCATTTCTGCATGAGTACTGTACTCCACTTCTGACCAAACTGAGCTTTCAAGATCATTGCCTAACAGACAGTCTACTTGGAGGTCTGCACTTACCACAACTTTCTTTAGGCCATTTACCCCTCCCCAGGAGAAGTTCACAACAGCCACACTATGTGAAGTAGTGGTGTTGCTTGCATTGGTCACTAGGTAATTCTCACCTAGTACAATCTGACTAGGGTCCACAAAGTCAGGTGTCACCATAGTGACACTGGCACAAGTGTCCCTGTAGGCCTGAGCCAGTTTCTCATTTATCAAAGTCGCCTGCCTATACTTGCCCAGGTTACTGGGACTCACAGTAGTGGACAAAGATAAGTCCACATCATATAGGAGAACTGCCTGAGTAGGGACTATGACTAGGCCAGATTCCATCTCAGTACCCAGGGTTAACCCTACTATCCCCTTAGGTTGTGCACTACCACTGCTGACTGTACTAGGGGGTGCAGTTGCTTTAGGAGCTGCAGTGGTAGGAACTAGATTTTTCTTGGTGCATTCGCTGCCCCAGTGTGAAACTGATTTGCAGGTATTACACCAACGTTTCTTTGGGCCATCGTTCTTCTTCTTTTTGTTACCATTTTGGGAACCACCCTCCTTATTAGAATTTTGTGGGCCTGAAGAAGACTTCTGGTCTTTTTCTTTATCTTTCTGATTCCCACCCTTCTGGTCTGTTTTCTTCTGGTCATCACCATGGTTCTGGGGTTTCTGCTTAATCCTTGTGCTGACCCATTTGTCTGCCTTCTTTCCCAATTCTTGGGGAGAGGTCAGATCAGAGTCAATAAGGTATTGATCCAACAGCTGGTTCTGACAGTTATTAAGGATCTGCTCTCTCATTATAAGATTGTACAACCCTGTATAGTCTGAGACTTTACTTCCCTACAGCCAACCCTCCAGAGCCTTAGTGGCACAATCAACAAAATCAGTCCAGTCCTGAGTCTGTGCTTTTTGGGTGTCTCTGAACAACAACCTGTATTGCTCAGTGGTTAGGCCAAACCCTTCAATAAGAGCACTCTTCAGGACAGAGTAGTTTTTGGCATCCCCAGGTCTAACTGTGAGGAGCCTATCCCTCCCTTTCTCAGAAAAGGAGTACCATAAATTTGCAGCCCACTGATCCTGAGGAACCTGCTGTACCATGCAGGCTCTCTCAAGAGCAGTCATCCATTTGTGGATGTCATCCCCTTCCTTGTAGGGGGGCACAATTTTTGTCAGGTTTCTATTGTCATAGCCCCTGTCTTTCTCCCTAGGAATATTGCTGCTACCAGTGTCATCTAAGCCACACAACTTCTGTTCTCTAGCTAAAGCAAGTTTAGCTTGAGCCAAGGCTATCTCTTCCCTCTCTATCTGGAGTTGGACAGCCCTCATCCTGGCCCTATGCTCTTTTCTCTGGGGGGAAGTCATTCCCCTTTGAGAGTCTCTTGAGACACTAGAAATATGAGAGTCCCCTGATGGAGATCTAACCCTTCTGTTGCCTGGGAGAATTATGTTATGGGATCTGAGGAGGTGCTGGCCCTCTCCATTCCCATGTAGGTCTAAGTTGGCCTGGTTAAGCCTGGCAACTTCAACCTGGTTACCCCTCTGATCCTGATCCTCAGGTTCATCTACTTCTGAGCCCTCTTCCTCCTCTTCCTCCTCTTCTGGAGTATTCTCATTCTCAAGGGTGTTCACTCCATCTCCTAAATCTAAGAGAGCTGCACTCGCCTTATCTAAGTCATCCTTTTCCAGGATGGCTATCAGGGAAGGAATGGTGGGGTTTCTGCCCCTTTCTAGCCCCCTTGCATTGCACAAGGTACCCAAGTCTTTGTGGCTAAGTTTGTCACAGCTGGAAGTTGCCTTGGTAAGGTCAACTGTCACAGGGCCAGAGCCTGAAGCTCTTCCTGTGTCAGACATGACTGCTAGTGAGGTGCAAGTGGTGCACTTACCTACATTGCAAGTGGTGCACTTACCTACACTAAGTGTTTTCCTACTGTACCTTGCTAGTGAGTTGTAGTCCGGGTGTGCTAATCCCTTTTATCTACAACTACTAAGTTCAGTAGAACTTAAATATGCTAAGCTTTTGATTTATATGTACCTAAGGTACTTGATGTGATCTTTCAATTTGATAAAAAGATTGCAATGGTAAAACAACAGCAAGCTCAAATCCGCACCGCTGCACACCAATGTGAGAAGTTGGCCTGATATATGATGTTTCCAATTCTGGAACCACCTTGTATCAGTCCAAACAATCCCTTATGGTGTCTGGCTGTAAGTCAACCTTATTAGACAAGCTATCCTAGTGGTAGCATGGACTAAGCAGCCTTAAAGGCTAAACTCAAGAGGTCGTGTTAAGCGAGCTGTTTTACCAATCACAATTCTGTAATATCAAATGAAAGGACACCACACAAGTATATATTATACAAATATATGTGTTTATTTCTAAAATAATCCTCAGTACTCTTTATGAGCAAAGGGTCACAAGCGTTAAATCAAAAGCACAGTATAACATATGAAAGTTGCACAATTATGGATGAGGGCGGGTGGCCACTCAAACCATATATTAAGAAAGTGGTACAAGAGATACCCATCGAACAGTGGTTAGGCCTAGGGCCTAGGGAATCGCTGGGAGCAGTCGGGACAAGCAATGCTGAAGTCGGGAAAAGCCCGCGGGATTCGGGTGCAGCGCTTAAAGCACACGCATGCACCAATGCAAAGTCAATGGTGCGTAAAAGTTACACAAATAGAGTTTAAGGATACTTCCGCTGAACCTAGAAGGACAAAACTTTAGACACAGACCCTAGAGGTGTGTACCAGTGTGGGAACACCGGCGTTGCTGAGTTACCTCACCCACAGGAAGCGGGTGCATGGGGTTGAAGTGGCGTCGGGTTTCGTCACGCATGTTGTTGGTGCTTGAAGCTGAAGATGCTGCAGGCGATGTGAAGGAGAAGTGTCCGGTGTGATCCAAGGGTTGATCAGAGTAGAAAAATACCTGAAAGCAGAGGGGACAGAGTCTGGGTCACTCAGCAGTGACCAGGGTGGAACCAGGACGGAACCAGGCAATGTTGGGCGCAATCAGGTGGTTGTTGAGGAGCTTTTATCTGCTGCCACGTGGGCTCTGGGGCATCTGCGACATCCAGGAGCGGGTCACGAGCTGTCCCACGCAGGCTCTCACCGTTGGCGCTGTTGGCTTCAAGATCGGAGCAAACAACACTTGGCAAGAGCAATCCATGCAGGACTGGAAGATTGCTTCTCACTCGGACCAGGAGGGTCAGAGCGGGTGCTCCTTTTTAGAGGAACTGCTGCAAGTCTGGAGCAACCAGAATCATAAGTCGGTTTTAGGTTTTCACCGGTACAAGGGCCACAAGCCAGCTGGCAAGTGACCGGGCCAACGGGTCAAGCCAAAGAAAGCAGAAGGGCCCCACGCAGCACTCGTCGAGTGTAGAGGGGTGAGCTTCAGTGCAAGAGCGGATCAGGGTTGGGGCTTTTCAAACCCCGGTGTACAGCTTCAAGGGTCACTCGTGGGCTGCACGGTCAGCGTCTCGTGGTCTTTTCAAGATGGCAAGCCCCACGCTTCCGGTCGCCTCCATGGGTCTCAGCTCTGCAGGGACTGTGGATCGGGCTGTAAGAAGGCAGGCCAGCTTGATCTTGTCGATCTCTGTTGCTCGAGTTCCGACAGGAACTGCAGCAAAGCAGACGTCAAGGTGCTGGATGGTGCCTGTTTGCACAGGGTGGTCACTCCTTGACCACAAGGGAGATTCTTCAGTCTTCTACGTTGAGTAGGATGTCGAAGGGTCCAGAGTTTTGTTTCAAATGTTTCATCAGGATAATCTGAGTGCGTTGGCACTGCTCCCATTCTTATACCAATCTAGGGGTCTGGATTACCTGCTAGGTCCCCTCCTATGGGTGGGACCCAGGAAGGGGGTGGATACACCCCTTTCCTTTGATCCAGGCCGTGCTGGGACTGGGGCTGGTCTGCCCCAGAACTGGTTTGGCCGGATTATGCAAGGGGAAGCCTTGTGCTCCCCAGGCAGTGTCTGGTTTCTTTCAAACCTCCCTGCTACAATCCACTATCTCCTGTCTGGGGTGGTGTAACACCGCCCTGCGACAGGAAAGCCTTTGTCCAAGCCTCCTCTGCTGAGTTTCAGTCAGCAGCAGGAGGTCAGACTTGCGTCTGTGGCAGAAGCATCCATTTTGTGGATCTGAGGCTCTTTTAAAAATCAACCGCGTTTCAGTAAAGTAACATGTCTTCTCCCTCTAGAGGAGTGGAATGCTAGCCCCGTCTACAGGACTGACGATGGGATAGTATTCCAAATCGTATGACACCTTACACGACATGTTTTGATAAAGCCAAACCAAAGTTGCTATATAACCGCGAGGATTATAATGCACTTAATAGTATATGGTATGGCATTATCCCGGAACAGCTTAGGGAGTTGTTCCCGACAGCTGCAGACAGGCTCAGCTCATGCCAGAGCTCCATCTCACATTAAACCACGCACTCTGCCTCCAGGATTGATAAGGCCTTCCATAGGAGTGGCTCACCGGTTTATATGTGTCCAGATATAGGTTTAGATATAGGTATACTATATCTAAGCAAGGGGTGATTACACCCACTTGCCCCAGCGGAGTGATCAGCCAGTTGTGTCAATTTAAGAACCAGCCAGGGGTGGCAAAGCTATGCTTCAGCATCTGGTAGGCCTTGGTGGCACCTATGCCCTGAGCACCTATAGTGCATGCTACAGGGGCTGACAAGGAGTCCATTTTCCAATTGGGTTATGTACCTATAGTACATGTATGTGAATTTAGAGAGAGAACAGCAGGCTGGGGGTCTGATTAGCTGTCCCACAGCCTCAGTAAGTCGAAAACCAGTGAAGCAAAAAGCAAAAATTGGGGTGACCATAGGATAGCAGACCCTACTCTCCTACAGGTCATCTCGGAGAAACTGCACTTCGCTTCCAGCACGACTTCTGAGGTAACCTCGACGAAGTGCTTTGGGGACTGAGAAGCCCCAGCCCCGAGCACCTCCTGCACCGAAGACCAGCCCTCCAGCATCCACAAGATCTGCGTGGGGCCCTTTTGCTTTGTTGCTGCTCGACGCGTTGTCTGGTCACTTGCCGGCTGGCTAGTGGCCTCCTAGATGATGATCCACGACATCATCACTGCTGGTCTGGTTGCTCCAGACTGGCCCTTGCTTCCTTCCAAAAGAGAGGCATCCCGGACCCTCCTGGTCCGCACCAGACGTCTTTTCCACTCACCGAGTGGGTTGTCTTTGCCAAGGCCTGTTGACTTCAAATCCGGATCCGACACCGCCAACAGCAAGAGCCTGCGTGGGACAGCTCGTGCCTCCATCCTGGTCATCTAAGACACCACCTGGTCCACGTGGCTGCAGAGTCAAGCATCCACTCTTCACCTGATAGCGACGACAGCCTCTGGTTCCACTCCTGGTTCCACTCCAGTCACTGGCTAGTGACTGTGAACATTGTCCCCTCTGCTTTCAGGTCCTCTTCTTCCTCGATCCACCCTTGGGTCGCACCAGACATCTTCCTCCTGGTCGCCTGCAGCATCTTCTCTTTCAGGCTCCATAGACTTCAACGCCGGAACCCGACATGACTTCCACCAATGCACCTACAGCCTGTGTGTAAGGTAACAAGAGCATTTCGGTGCACAAGGGTAGATTGACTCTCCTAGTGTCCAGTTCCACAGTCGTTTTAGTCCTAACTAGTCAGGATTGTCCTTACTCACCTTTTTCTTAAACTGTACTGCCCATAGATGTTGTTACGCATCTCGCGTGTGAGTTCACACTCTGTACACGCGCTCCGTGGGCCTCCTATTAGTTACCTAAATTTAGGATAGTGTAGTCCCAGCGACCTTTAGCCTTTGAACAGCTCCATTCCTTTAATCGACTTCCTTATACCACTTGTTTAGTATATGGTTTGTTGCGCCCCTAGGGCAACATTGTAACTCGTGCAACTTAACGTATTTTTCTTAAGAGTCTTGTCATGTGCTTAGCCCTCTGATCTCATAAAGAGTTCAGAGGTGTTTGTTAGTTAATAAATATCTTGTTTATTTCATAACTACCTGTGTGGTGTCCTTTCATTTGGCATTCAAGGGGTTATATGTGGTAAAACAGCTGGCTTCACATGCCAAAAGAGTTTAGCCTAAGACTGCTTTGTCCATGCTACCATTAGGATAGCTGGTCTATAAGGTTGACTTACAACCAATCACCATAAGGGTTGTTTGGACTGATACAAGGTGATCACTAGAACTAGTGAGCATCATATATCAGGCCAACTTCTCACAGTCTGTTGTACACCTTTCCGCCTATACCACTTCTTCCCAGAATGCTGAAGAAGATTATGCGCACCCGGGCCCAAGTTATCCTTGTGGCTCCAGATTGGGCATGAAGATATTGTTATCCCGAGTTACTCAGCATCGTGATTGCTCCCCCGATCCGACTGCCTCTTCAGGAGGATCTTCTGTCGCAGCAGCAGCAGCGGACGGTCCTCCAACCAAACCTGCCCAGCCTTCACCTCCATGCGTGGGGATTGAGCGGCGACAGTTGACAGCTTTCGACCTTCCTTCCGAAGTCTGTGATATTATTCTGGCATCCAGGTGTCCCTCCAATAGACGGTTTACGCCTGCAGGTGGAACAAATTTGTGGCATGGTGCACAGCAAAGGCTATGGATCCCATTTCTGCCCCTCTTTCCGACGTTTTTCTGTTCCTTCTCTCTTTGACCCAGCAGGGCTCTGTTCTGGGCACTATCAAGGGTTATCTCGCGGCGATTTCTGCATTTCTGCGGCTTCCAGATCAGCCTTCTCTTTTTAAGTCCCCAGTTGTTAATCCCTTCCTGAAAGGCATTACACACACGTTTCCTCCCGTGCCTTTCATAATGCCTCAATGGGACTTAAATCTTGTCCAGACCTATCTGATGTGCGCTCCCTGTGAGCCACTTCATAACGGTCCCTTACATCTTCTCACTCTAAAGACGTCCTTCCTGGTAGCTATCACCTCTGCCAGAAGGGTGAGTGAGCTCCAGGCTCTTTCTAAGGTAAGGAATCTATCACTAACGTGTCTCTTTCAGATGCACAAGTTACTTACTTTTGTCACGATATAAGAGACATTAGTTAGTGATAGATTCCTTACCGCCCCACCCATCCTCCCCGTTCTGCAAACTGATTTCTAGGGTTAAGGTCAGCTTTTTCAGGGCCCTAGGTTCATGGCACCAGTGGTCAATTTCTTGCATGGCTCTGCGTTCCTGGCGCGGAAACTCTTGTACAGAACTGATGTCAGCGCGCATGGATGGCACCTCTCTGTGACTTCATCTCAGCACATACAATGCCAGCGATGGACTCGGTGCCACAAATGCCACCTTCCGACATGCAGGGGTACTGCCGACGAAAACTTTCCGGATCCAGTCTGACGCCTGGGGATATTTAAGCTAAGGAATCTATCACTAACTAATGTCTCTTACAGATATATCGTTACACAAGTAAGTAACTTGTGCTTCAGGAACATGGTTTTAAATTATGTTGACTGGACACAAAGGACTTGGAATCATCTTGCATGTTTCCTTGCTCTATTAAAAAATTATATTGACAAACTGCTTACATTTTTTACTTACTGTGGCAAAGGTAGGCAAAGGTTTTACCCTATGTTGTTTGTGTCTATGTACACCCTAAGGCCCATGTGCTTTCACACAGCCTATGATGCTTTGCACTACGTACCAAAAGTTGAGAGTCTGGTTTGTGCATCTGTTTATGTGGTGGGCTGTACATTATTAAGCATCTCATTTAATAGACAAAGGAAATTTTCCCTGCCCTCTCTCCCCCTTTTACAATATATAGGATCAGGCAGCGCAAGAATTCAAAATACTCATACCACTAGCAGGGCGCTGTAACCATCATCATCTGATGGAGACTTCTAGCTGCAGATTCCTTACCTTTGAATTTCCTAGCCGTCAGGCTAGATCCAGAAACTTTTGCTGAACAATACCCCTTGCACGCGATGTCCAGTGGCTCCATTCCGCTCTGTGTGACATCGTCGGTTAGGAAAATGCAGTGCATACATAGGCGCCACCCAGGCGCATAGATGTCAGTTCTTTTCTTTCCGCGCCAGTTAAGAGCTGTTTCGGGAAGAGCTACCCCTCTGCTGTTTATTGGCAGGTTTTTTCTCTACATTTGTCAAAATAATGACTTTGGAATGGACTTCGTGTGCGAGAGATGTCTTCAAGAAAGAAGGGTTTCAAAGCATGCAGGACTTTCTCCCTCATGATGTCGATTACCGATCCACACCGTGTATGATTCTGGTGTCTCGAGTCCGACCACGATAAAAAGTTGTGTTTAGACTGTCGGGCGACGGCTCCGAAGACCTTGAGGGAGCGAGCAATCAAGTTACTCGCGGGCCGGCAATCAACACCGTCAAGCGAGACTCCAAGGAGGTCACAGTCCGGTTCAAAGAGGAGGAGGTCGCGGGATTGTTCCCGGATCCCTAAGTCCTCTTCCTCCCATTCGAGGTTCTCAGGACACTCTGGGAAGAGGCACAAGAAGAAAAAGAAGTCCAAGCAGACTTCGTCTTCACCTCAACTGGCATCCGTCGTTGAGAGAGGTAAGGAGCACCAATGCTCTAGGCACTGTTCTGCGGATCCAGAACCAAAGTCGACTTTGCTTCTACCCCCTTTCCAGGAGTTGGAGCAACGCCCGCTCAAATAAATACATTTTGCGAGGCCATGTACCCTGTATTTGAGCAAAACAACCCTGCTGGAGAGCCTTCGGGCCCCGCTGAGTCAGAGGTGGCCACATTTGGTTTGACACTGTTGGCTCCGGCCATGCTGCAAGTGGGGCCACAGGGATCCAAACCTGGATCCTGGTCGACGCCGGTCGTGCCAACGTGACCTTCCCCGGTGTGAAACCCGAAGTCGGTGCTTGTGACGTCGCCGATGCCCGTCAGCGCAAGCCTCATCCTCGATGACACGGAGCTGGAACGGTGTCGACATAACATAGAGGTTCTATGTTGTCGCCTGAGCACTTTATTTATTTATTTTTATTTGCGGGTTTGTAGAGCGCTTGAATAGACTCCCGAGGGAGTATCTCCGCGCTATTTGACTGCTGAACCTGCAGGAGATCGAATTCCAAGGCTCCAATCTAGTTCCTAAACTATGTGGTTAGACCTGGAACAAAAACGTCTTCAGCTTTTTTCTGAAGGCCAGATGATTTTCAAGCTGCCTAAGCTGGAGAGGGAGACCATTCCATATCCTTGGTCCCTTCACCGACAGGGCCTTACCCCCTTGCCTCACCCGCTTGATCCTAGGAATAGTGAGAAGCATTTGGTCACTGGATCGTAGAGCACGAGAAGGAACGTACGGCACAAACTTGTCTGCCAAATAGGAGGGACCCAAACCATGAAGTCCTTTGTGGACCGTACAACAGATCTTAAAAACAACTCTCTGACGGATGGAAAGCCAATGAAGCCTGGCAAGAAGAGGTTTTGAAGGTGTTCTCGGGGGAGCATTTAAAACCAGCCTGGCTGCGGTGTTCTGCACAACCTGTAGCCTATCCAGGTCCTCCTCATTAGCGGACAACAGGAGACCATTACAATAGTCAAGTTTGAAGACATGTTCGGGTAAGGAGAGGAATGGGAGGGGTCTGGGAACCCTCTTGAGAACCAGGATGTCACTTCAGAGAATTTGGACTGGTATGGGGAACTTGAGTAGGCCAGTGGTCTGGATACTTCCCAAGATACTGGCATGCTCCCACCTCCTATGATCGCTACGGAGGAGGGTGCGTCCTATGCCATGCAGGTAAAGAGAAAGAAAAGACCATATTATTTAAAAGCCATTTGAGTAAATCTAGTCAACAAAGAATACCTCTATAATGTTTAATTCACATTATAGGAAAAAGGCAGTATTAAGCATTTACAAAGCATACAAAATTGTAGTGGTATCGGTGCCCCTGGGGGTGGAAGGGATGTGATGTAGTGAGGGTAGTGTGGGGGGTATTCGTGACAATAAAAACACGATATTGATCAAACAATAATATGAATTCAATGTCCAATATTCAGTGAAACAGATGATTAATCATTGCAAAAATTCAAATAGCACATGCCCCAATGTCCATATTATACAAACGTAGTGGGTTGGAGGGGGCTGTGTTAAAAAACAAGGACGTGTGTCGACGTTTCGACCCGATGGACGCAGGATTAGTTGAACTCCTTGCATAAGGGTCTTCTTCAGGACGGGTAGAGATAGTGGGGCAAACGACCTATCATTAGAAAGATGAATTAGATAATTTACTTAATCAATGAACAAATCTTAAGTCTGGTGTGGGTAGACACATAGTATGGAAAAGGCGTACCTAAATAAATCAGTTTAGAGGGTAAACGTTTCAGGAGAAAGGTCGAGGACGATTATTCTATCCTGAGAAAAATCATAATTGTACCCATTAAAAATATATTGTCAGGCTGATTATATCCGATAAATTAGTGGTGGAAATTGACCGTGAGACTTACTTGTTAAGTAAAGTCCGGTTTCCAAAGGGAGGATCCGAATGCTGGATGGGGAGAGCCACTCAAACAATCTATACAAAAGGGGAACAGCATTTAAAATTGGACCAGTCCGAGATAAAACTCGAGCAAAGGGTACAACGGAAGCAGAGCTTACCGAGTAGCATCGAGGTCCTCTGTTGAACTCTGTAGTTGAAGGTTATGTTCTGATTAAATCAGGAGCAGTGTCCTGTAGGGCGGAGAGAAACACGGGGCGCCGTTAATTATAAATATGGCAGAAATGTACTCAAAGAGTTACACTGCGGGAGCCGGTGAATAGGAGGGCTTACCGGTCGGCAAAAAGCTTGGCGTCTCTCTCGGGTTCCTCGAGTGGAGTGAGGAACTTCCTGATGCCGTAGTTGACATGGCAACAGGGGTCACGTGGGAAGGAAAATGGAAGAAAGACTGCCAGGAGTCGTCCGTAACCAAGGCAATCAAATTGCTAGCGTTTACCATTGGAAAACAAGATAATTCAATACCGCGGAGCGGATTGACCCAGTATTTAACTTATTCGTAAAGCAGAAGTTATCTGATTGTCATATTAAATGATGAATTTGAGAAGTGAATTATGGGTATGATGGAATGGATTAAGCCAGCCATGATTAAGGTGGAAAACATACCTAACAGGGAGCGGTCAAAGCAGTACCCAAACCCATAGGGCAATTACATTAAAATTAAAGGTAAATTACTGCGTACCTATCACACGATGGTAAAGGCAGTATACATCATTGACAGTCAAGTAATTATTTAGTAACCATGATATACCTGTTCGTAGAGGCAACTTGCCAGTCAGTTAATTCTAGAAAAGTCAATTCATATTGTATCTAGAGATGTACTGCGTACCTGTCACATGACGGTATAGGCAGTTTCGTTCTGTATCAAGCATATAAATACACTATCAAGGTTATAAAGAGACCACATCATATGTAACAGAAGATTAGTAAACATCATTGAAACGCTAGTAACCCTCTCTACGGTAGGGTAGCAAGCTGTGAGAAGGAACTATCTTGTTCATTCAAACCTGAGTGAATAGAATCGAAAAAGAACATCCACTTAAGTTCCCTGATGTTTAGTATATTAGAGATATTGCCTCCCCTAGGGCCTAAGGTAGCTCTCTCAATAACAACCCATTTAAGGCTCTCGGGTGGGTGTTGGGCTGACCTGAAATGGTCAACTAGTGGGGCACCTACCACTTCACATCTGATACGGCTCATGTGTTGTAGGACACGTTGTTTAATTTTTTGTTGAGTTTGACCAATATAAATGAGGTTGCAGGGACAGACAATCGCATATATCACAATGGAAGTATTGCAGTTAGTTAAAGATTTCAATTGGATTTTGTTCTGGTTATGCTGAAATTCTTTAGTCTGTATGGAACTATCACAGGCTTTGCATTGGCCGCATTTAAATTGGCCAGTGACCGGCTGGAGATTCCAGAGTGATCTGATGGTTGGGTCCTCCCTGGTTGGAAGGAGCGAGCGCACTACGTAGTCCTTAACACTTTTGGATTTCTTGAAAGCATGTAGAGGGGTGCCTGGATGTTGGATATCATCTGCAACCAATTGCCAGTGGTGATTAACAATCTTTTTGATTTGGTTGCTCTTAGTCGAGAAAGTCGTAACGCAGACAATGCGATCCTCTTGAGTATTGGTGGAATCTTTGGTCTTCAGGAGTTCCTCTCGTGGGTAGAACCAGGCTCTTTTTCGGGCCTTAGTAACCAATCTTTTGGGGTAGCCACGGGCTTTCAGACGGTCCGCCAAGTCTTCAGACTGTTGGAAGTAATGCTCCTTGGTGGAGCAGTTTCTACGGACACGTAAAAACTGACCAAATGGGAGATTGTCTCTAAGGGCACGAGGGTGGTGACTATTGTATTGAAGTAGGGAGTTCCTCTCAGATGATTTCCTGTACAATGTAGTTAAAAGTTGGCCCTGGTGGTGGTAAATGGTAATGTCCAGGAAGTCTATACTTTGGTTATCAGATTGAATGGTAAATTGTAAATGAGGTGATTGTTGGTTCAGCCAATTATGGAACTCATTGAGCGTGGTAGGATCACCATTCCAAATTATTAAAATGTCGTCTATGTAACGAACCCAGAGGTTTAGGTGATTACGAAAGGGGTTGTGGATATTGAGTATGTTATTGTCCTCAAAGGCTGCCATATATAGAATGGCTACATCCGGGGCGAATGGAGCCCCCATTGCCACACCTTGGGTTTGTAGAAAGAAATCATTTTTAAAGGTGAAGAAATTCTTTGTCATTGCCACCCGGAGTAAGGATATGATGAATTCCGATGGTACTTGCATGGGTGCTGGTCTGGATTCCAAATATCTCATGATGACTGCTAGTGCTTCCTCTTGCGGGATACATGTATAAAGAGATACTACATCACAGGTAACCAACAGTTGTGTCACAGGATCAAAGGGTGAGTTTTCAACCAGATTGATAGTTTGTAAGGTGTCTCTTAAATATGTTTGGGTGGCCTCTGCCAAGGGTTTTAAGAAGAAATCAATATATCTTCCAAGTGGTTCCAATATGGAGCCACAACCCGAAACAATCAGGCGTCCAGGTGGATTGGTCATGTCTTTATGAATTTTGGGTAGAGTATATATCGTGGCCAGACGTGGATGTCGTTGGTTGAGACACTCAAATTCGTGTTTCGAGAGGAAACCGAGATCCAGTCCAAGTTGGGTTATTTCCAGGATTTCACATGCTATTGCTTGCGAGGGATCAGAACGTAGTTTCTGATAGCTGATCCCATCTGTTAGTTGGCGTCGAATTTCAGATTCATACTTCTTGACGTCCTGAATAACAATAGCGCCGCCCTTATCAGCAGGTTTAATCACAACCTCTGTGTTCTTAGCCAATGATTGGAGGGCATCTTTTTCAGTTTTGCTGGTGTTGTACCTGGTGTAGGTATGGTTAAGTAAAGTTGAGTTTACATCCCTCCATACAACTGCCTCATATGCCAGGATTTTATTCGTCATGGTGCAGGAGGGTGGAACAAACGTGGAGGGGATCCTTAAAAAAATTCCCTCTGCCTCTCGGAGGGCGCCATGGTGCAGGTCGTTGTCCTAAAAAAGGTGCGTATTGTGGTGACTGATAACCGTAATCCGGATAGTTGTATGGACGACTGGGGCCAGCAAATTCCTGTTCGCCTTCGGAACTATAAGAAGAATCAGAGAAGGTTGTGAATTTTTCCAACAGAGCCCAAGCACGTGGACAGAACCAGAACAACACCAACTGGGACACCGGACGAGGCCAAACTTCGAAACAGGTACATTTTCAACAGGAACAGCACGGAGAGAGAACCACACGGAACAAGACCTATCGTTGGTAACGCAAACATCCATCATTAATCCCGTGGTGAATATCTCACATTACACCCTGAATGAACAGGAAATACGTGCATTGAGCAAGGGACTATCATATGTCCACACCAGTAGACCGGATCCTTTTACAGTCCGCACTGAACTGTTTAAATTTTTCAGGAAGGTCAGACTCAAATACTTTTTTAGAAATGCTGGCCCATACACAAATCCTTCCTACACGGGTTTAAGGATCCCCTCCACGTTTGTTCCACCCTCCTGCACCATGACGAATAAAATCCTGGCATATGAGGCAGTTGTATGGAGGGATGTAAACTCAACTTTACTTAACCATACCTACACCAGGTACAACACCAGCAAAACTGAAAAAGATGCCCTCCAATCATTGGCTAAGAACACAGAGGTTGTGATTAAACCTGCTGATAAGGGCGGTGCTATTGTTATTCAGGACGTCAAGAAGTATGAATCTGAAATTCGACGCCAACTAACAGATGGGATCAGCTATCAGAAACTACGTTCTGATCCCTCGCAAGCAATAGCACGTGAAATCCTGGAAATAACCCAACTTGGACTGGATCTCGGTTTCCTCTCGAAACACGAATTTGAGTACCTCAACCAACGACATCCACGTCTGGCCACGATATATACTCTACCCAAAATTCATAAAGACATGACCAATCCACCTGGACGCCCGATTGTTTCGGGTTGTGGCTCCATATTGGAACCACTTGGAAGATATATTGATTTCTTCTTAAAACCCTTGGCAGAGGCCACCCAAACATATTTAAGAGACACCTTACAAACTATCAATCTGGTTGAAAACTCACCCTTTGATCCTGTGACACAACTGTTGGTTACCTGTGATGTAGTATCTCTTTATACATGTATCCCGCAAGAGGAAGCACTAGCAGTCATCATGAGATATTTGGAATCCAGACCAGCACCCATGCAAGTACCATCGGAATTCATCATATCCTTACTCCGGGTGGCAATGACAAAGAATTTCTTCACCTTTAAAAATGATTTCTTTCTACAAACCCAAGGTGTGGCAATGGGGGCTCCATTCGCCCCGGATGTAGCCATTCTTTATATGGCAGCCTTTGAGGACAATAACATACTCAATATCCACAACCCCTTTCGTAATCACCTAAACCTCTGGGTTCGTTACATAGACGACATTTTAATAATTTGGAATGGTGATCCTACCACGCTCAATGAGTTCCATAATTGGCTGAACTAACAATCACCTCATTTACAATTTACCATTCAATCTGATAACCAAAGTATAGACTTCCTGGACATTACCATTTACCACCACCAGGGCCAACTTTTAACTACATTGTACAGGAAATCATCTGAGAGGAACTCCCTACTTCAATACAATAGTCACCACCCTCGTGCCCTTAGAGACAATCTCCCATTTGGTCAGTTTTTACGTGTCCGTAGAAACTGCTCCACCAAGGAGCATTACTTCCAACAGTCTGAAGACTTGGCGGACCGTCTGAAAGCCCGTGGCTACCCCAAAAGATTGGTTACTAAGGCCCGAAAAAGAGCCTGGTTCTACCCACGAGAGGAACTCCTGAAGACCAAAGATTCCACCAATACTCAAGAGGATCGCATTGTCTGCGTTACGACTTTCTCGACTAAGAGCAACCAAATCAAAAAGATTGTTAATCACCACTGGCAATTGGTTGCAGATGATATCCAACATCCAGGCACCCCTCTACATGCTTTCAAGAAATCCAAAAGTGTTAAGGACTACGTAGTGCGCTCGCTCCTTCCAACCAGGGAGGACCCAACCATCAGATCACTCTGGAATCTCCAGCCGGTCACTGGCCATTTTAAATGCGGCCAATGCAAAGCCTGTGATAGTTCCATACAGACTAAAGAATTTCAGCATAACCAGAACAAAATCCAATTGAAATCTTTAACTAACTGCAATACTTCCATTGTGATATATGCGATTGTCTGTCCCTGCAACCTCATTTATATTGGTCAAACTCAACAAAAAATTAAACAACGTGTCCTACAACACATGAGCCGTATCAGATGTGAAGTGGTAGGTGCCCCACTAGTTGACCATTTCAGGTCAGCCCAACACCCACCCGAGAGCCTTAAATGGGTTGTTATTGAGAGAGCTACCTTAGGCCCTAGGGGAGGCAATATCTCTAATATACTAAACATCAGGGAACTTAAGTGGATGTTCTTTTTTGATTCTATTCACTCAGGTTTGAATGAACAAGATAGTTCCTTCTCACAGCTTGCTACCCTACCGTAGAGAGGGTTACTAGCGTTTCAATGATGTTTACTAATCTTCTGTTACATATGATGTGGTCTCTTTATAACCTTGATAGTGTATTTATATGCTTGATACAGAACGAAACTGCCTATACCGTCATGTGACAGGTACGCAGTACATCTCTAGATACAACATGAATTGACTTTTCTAGAATGAACTGACTGGCAAGTTGCCTCTACGAACAGGTATATCATGGTTACTAAATAATTACTTGACTGTTAATGATGTATACTGCCTTTACCATCGTGTGATAGGTACGCAGTAATTTACCTTTAATTTTAATGTAATTGCCCTATGGGTTTGGGTACTGCTTTGACCGCTCCCTGTTAGGTATGTTTTCCACCTTAATCATGGCTGGCTTAATCCATTCCATCATACCCATACTTCACTTCTCAAATTCATCATTTAATATGACAATCAGATAACTTCTGCTTTACGAATAAGTTAGATACTGGGTCAATCCGCTCCGCGGTATTGAATTATCTTGTTTTCCAATGGTAAACGCTAGAAATTTGATTGCCTTGGTTACGGACGACTCCTGGCAGTCGTTCTTCCATTTTCCTTCCCACGTGACCCCTGTTGCCATGTCAACTACGGCATCAGGAAGTTCCTCACTCCACTCGAGGAACCCGAGAGAGACGCCGAGCTTTTTGCCGACCGGTAAGCCCTCCTATTCACCGGCTCCCGCAGTGTAACTCTTTGAGTACATTTCTGCCATATTTAAAATTAACGGCGCCCCGTGTTTCTCTCCGCCCTACAGGACACTGCTCCTGATTTAATCAGAACATAACCTTCAACTACAGAGTTCAACAGAGGACCTCGATGCTACTCTGTAAGCTCTGCTTCCGTTGTACCCTTTGCTCGAGTTTTATCTCGGACTGGTCCAATTTTAAATGCTGTTCCCCTTTTGTATAGATTGTTTGAGTGGCTCTCCCCATCCAGCATTCGGATCCTCCCTTTGGAAACCGGACTTTACTTAACAAGTAAGTCTCACGGTCAATTTCCACCACTAATTTATCGGATATAATCAGCCTGACAATATATTTTTAATGGGTACAATTATGATTTTTCTCAGGATAGAATAATCGTCCTCGACCTTTCTCCTGAAACGTTTACCCTCTAAACTGATTTATTCAGGTACGCCTTTTCCATACTATGTGTCTACCCACACCAGACTTAAGATTTGTTCATTGATTAAGTAAATTATCTAATTCATCTTTCTAATGATAGGTTGTTTGCCCCACTATCTCTACCCGTCCTGAAGAAGACCCATATGCAAGGAGTTCAACTAATCCTGCGTCCATTGGGTCGAAACGTCGACACACGTCCTTGTTTTTTAACACAGCCCCCTCCAACCCACTACGTTTGTATAATATGGACATTGGGGCATGTGCTATTTGAATTTTTGCAATGATTAATCATCTGTTTCACTGAATATTGGACATTGAATTCATATTATTGTTTGATCAATATCGTGTTTTTATTGTCACGAATACCCCCCACACTACCCTCACTACATCACATCCCTTCCACCCCCAGGGGCACCGATACCACTACAATTATGTATGCTTTGTAAATGCTTAATACTGCCTTTTTCCTATAATGTGAATTAAACATTATAGAGGTATTCTTTGTTGACTAGATTTACTCAAATGGCTTTTAAATAATATGGTCTTTTCTTTCTCTGGGACCCCCTCATTCTTAACGATAGTCACCCAGGTCCCAGCGACTTTATTGGGTTAACCCTTACCTTTACACCATACTTGGTGCAGACGCTGTCTGCGAGGTTTTCATTAGAATTCAATTCTATACACCTAGGGTATTCACATAATTATGGTTGAGCGTGAACTATTATCCTATTCTGAAGATTACATTGACAAGCTTCTTGAGAATCCGGACCATAACTTTTTGACAATGGACGTACCTACTCTAGACTTTAGTCTAAAAGATAAAATTCAACGGCTAGAACGCCTTAAAAAGAAATTGATCCGTACCCGCTGGCACGGACATCTGCTCACGAAATATCTTAAGGAGAACATCATTCCGATTGGCTTACAGATAAAGATTGAACCAGCCATCTTTGTTGAGGTTCCCAAATTCAGGGAAGGTTTCAGTCACATATCAAATAACTGCTCTCGCCATTGGATGGTGCTTGGGATAGAAACAGCTGCCCAACAGATCCAAGTACTGACTAGCGAAATCAAGTCACTCAAAGCAGAGATTGCTGCGGATGCCAACCTAGCAGAAGCAAAAGAAACACTCAATAATCCGGAAGCCACTTTAAAGGATTTTGACCTCACCACCCAAAATCGAAAATTAAAAAAACTCGCCAGAGATATCAGATTATATGACAAAAAGAAAACTTACCCTTACCTCCAAGACGATTACTATAAACAGGACCAACAAGGGAGATTCACCAACAGAGGGCGAGGAAGTTTCCGTGGCAGAAGAAATTACACAACCTTCTCTGATTCTTCTTATAGTTCCGAAGGCGAACAGGAATTTGCTGGTCCCAGTCGTCCATACAACTATCCGGATTACGGTTATCAGTCACCACAATACGCACCTTTTTTAGGACAACGACCTGCACCATGGCGCCCTCCGAGAGGCAGAGGGAATTTTTCCAACAGAGGCCAAGCACGTGGACAGAACCAGAACAACACCAACTGGGACACCGGACGAGGCCAAACTTCGAAACAGGTACATTTTCAACAGGAACAGCACGGAGAAAGAACCACACGGAACAAGACCTATCGTTGGTAACGCAAACATCCATCATTAATCCCGTGGTGAATATCTCACATTACACCCTGAATGAACAGGAAATACGTGCATTGAGCAAGGGACTATCATATGTCCCCACCAGTAGACCGGATCCTTTTACAGTCCGCACTGAACTGTTTACATTTTTCAGGAAGGTCAGACTCAAATACTTTTTTAGAAATGCTGGCCCATACACAAATCCTTCCTACACGGGTTTAAGGATCCCCTCCACGTTTGTTCCACCCTCCTGCACCATGACGAATAAAATCCTGGCATATGAGGCAGTTGCATGGAGGGATGTAAACTCAACTTTACTTAACCATACCTACACCAGGTACAACACCAGCAAAACTGAAAAAGATGCCCTCCAATCATTGGCTAAGATCACAGAGGTTGTGATTAAACCTGCTGATAAGGGCGGTGCTATTGTTATTCAGGACGTCAAGAAGTATGAATCTGAAATTCGACGCCAACTAACAGATGGGATCAGCTATCAGAAACTACGTTCTGATCCCTCGCAAGCAATAGCATGTGAAATCCTGGAAATAACCCAACTTGGACTGGATCTCAGTTTCCTCTCGAAACACGAATTTGAGTATCTCAACCAACGACATCCACGTCTGGCCACGATATATACTCTACCCAAAATTCATAAAGACATGACCAATCCACCTGGACGCCCGATTGTTTCGGGTTGTGGCTCCATATTGGAACCACTTGGAAGATATATTGATTTCTTCTTAAAACCCTTGGCAGAGGCCACCCAAACATATTTAAGAGACACCTTACAAACTATCAATCTGGTTGAAAACTCACCCTTTGATCCTGTGACACAACTGTTGGTTACCTGTGATGTAGTATCTCTTTATACATGTATCCCGCAAGAGGAAGCACTAGCAGTCATCATGAGATATTTGGAATCCAGACCAGCACCCATGCAAGTACCATCGGAATTCATCATATCCTTACTCCGGGTGGCAATGACAAAGAATTTCTTCACCTTTAAAAATGATTTCTTTCTACAAACCCAAGGTGTGGCAATGGGGGCTCCATTCGCCCCGGATGTAGCCATTCTATATATGGCAGCATTTGAGGACAATAACATACTCAATATCCACAACCCCTTTCATAATCACCTAAACCTCTGGGTTCGTTACATAGACAACATTTTAATAATTTGGAATGGTGATCCTACCACGCTCAATGAGTTCCATAATTGGCTGAACCAACAATCACCCCATTTACCATTTACCATTCAATCTGATAACCAAAGTATAGACTTCCTGGACATTACCATTTACCACCACCAGGGCCAACTTTTAACTACATTGTACAGGAAATCATCTGAGAGGAACTCCCTACTTCAATACAATAGTCACCACCCTCGTGCCCTTAGAGACAATCTCCCATTTGGTCAGTTTTTACGTGTCCATAGAAACTGCTCCACCAAGGAGCATTACTTCCAACAGTCTGAAGACTTGGCGGACCGTCTGAAAGCCCGTGGCTACCCCAAAAGATTGGTTACTAAGGCCCGAAAAAGAGCCTGGTTCTACCCACGAGAGGAACTCCTGAAGACCAAAGATTCCACCAATACTCAAGAGGATCGCATTGTCTGCGTTACGACTTTCTCGACTAAGAGCAACCAAATCAAAAAGATTGTTAATCACCACTGGCAATTGGTTGCAGATGATATCCAACATCCAGGCACCCCTCTACATGCTTTCAAGAAATCCAAAAGTGTTAAGGACTACGTAGTGCGCTCGCTCCTTCCAACCAGGGAGGACCCAACCATCAGATCACTCTGGAATCTCCAGCCGGTCACTGGCCATTTTAAATGCGGCCAATGCAAAGCCTGTGATAGTTCCATACAGACTAAAGAATTTCAGCATAACCAGAACAAAATCCAATTGAAATCTTTAACTAACTGCAATACTTCCATTGTGATATATGCGATTGTCTGTCCCTGCAACCTCATTTATATTGGTCAAACTCAACAAAAAATTAAACAACGTGTCCTACAACACATGAGCCGTATCAGATGTGAAGTGGTAGGTGCCCCACTAGTTGACCATTTCAGGTCAGCCCAACACCCACCCGAGAGCCTTAAATGGGTTGTTATTGAGAGAGCTACCTTAGGCCCTAGGGGAGGCAATATCTCTAATATACTAAACATCAGGGAACTTAAGTGGATGTTCTTTTTCGATTCTATTCACTCACGTTTGAATGAACAAGATAGTTCCTTCTCACAGCTTGCTACCCTACCGTAGAGAGGGTTACTAGCGTTTCAATGATGTTTACTAATCTTCTGTTACATATGATGTGGTCTCTTTATAACCTTGATAGTGTATTTATATGCTTGATACAGAACGAAACTGCCTATACCGTCATGTGACAGGTACGCAGTACATCTCTAGATACAATATGAATTGACTTTTCTAGAATGAACTGACTGGCAAGTTGCCTCTACGAACAGGTATATCATGGTTACTAAATAATTACTTGACTGTCAATGATGTATACTGCCTTTACCATCGTGTGATAGGTACGCAGTAATTTACCTTTAATTTTAATGTAATTGCCCTATGGGTTTGGGTACTGCTTTGACCGCTCCTTGTTAGGTATGTTTTCCACCTTAATCATGGCTGGCTTAATCCATTCCATCAATACCCATACTTCACTTCTCAAATTCTTCATTTAATATGACAATCAGATAACTTCTGCTTTACGAATAAGTTAGATACTGGGTCAATCCGCTCCGCGGTATTGAATTATCTTGTTTTCCAATGGTAAACGCTACCAATTTGATTGCCTTGGTTACGGACGACTCCTGGCAGTCTTTCTTCCATTTTCCTTCCCACGTGACCCCTGTTGCCATGTCAACTACGGCATCAGGAAGTTCCTCACTCCACTCGAGGAACCCGAGAGAGACGCCAAGCTTTTTGCCGACCGGTAAGCCCTCCTATTCACCGGCTCCCGCAGTGTAACTCTTTGAGTACATTTCTGCCATATTTAAAATTAACGGCGCCCCGTGTTTCTCTCCGCCCTACAGGACACTGCTCCTGATTTAATCATAACATAACCTTCAACTACAGAGTTCAACAGAGGACCTCGATGCTACTCGGTAAGCTCTGCTTCCGTTGTACCCTTTGCTCGAGTTTTATCTCGGACTGGTCCAATTTTAAATGCTGTTCCCCTTTTGTATAGATTGTTTGAGTGGCTCTCCCCATCCAGCATTCGGATCCTCCCTTTGGAAACCGGACTTTACTTAACAAGTAAGTCTCACGGTCAATTTCCACCACTAATTTATCGGATATAATCAGCCTGATAATATATTTTTAATGGGTACAATTATGATTTTTCTCAGGATAGAATAATCGTCCTCGACCTTTCTCCTGAAACGTTTACCCTCTAAACTGATTTATTCAGGTACGCCTTTTCCATACTATGTGTCTACCCACACCAGACTTAAGATTTGTTCATTGATTAAGTAAATTATCTAATTCATCTTTCTAATGATAGGTTGTTTGCCCCACTATCTCTACCCGTCCTGAAGAAGACCCTTATGCAAGGAGTTCAACTAATCCTGCGTCCATTGGGTCGAAACGTCGACACACGTCCTTGTTTTTTAACACAGCCCCCTCCAACCCACTACGTTTGTATAATATGGACATTGGGGCATGTGCTATTTGAATTTTTGCAATGATTAATCATCTGTTTCACTGAATATTGGACATTGAATTCATATTATTGTTTGATCAATATTGTGTTTTTATTGTCACGAATACCCCCCACACTACCCTCACTACATCACATCCCTTCCACCCCCAGGGGCACCGATACCACTACAATTTTGTATGCTTTGTAAATGCTTATACTGCCTTTTTCCTATAATGTGAATTAAACATTATAGAGGTATTCTTTGTTGACTAGATTTACTCAAATGGCTTTTAAATAATATGGTCTTTTCTTTCTCTGGGACCCCCTCATTCTTAACGATAGTCACCCAGGTCCCAGCGACTTTATTGGGTTAACCCTTACCTTTACACCATGCAGGTAAAGAGGACAGCTGAGATCCTTAGACTGGAGCTGCCCTCCGTGCAAGTCAGGACTAATCTCCTGACTGAGGTGCTTCAACCTGGGGCTTTCACTTCCGAACCCCTGTTGCCCATTAATGAGGCACTTACTGATGTCCTTCTAGGAACTTGGTCCAAACCTTGCACAAGGGCTCCTGTGAATGGGACGATTGCACCCCGCCATGGCACACCTACAGGCAACTCAAAGTTTCCTCAGCCAACACCCCACCCCTGAGAGTTTGGTGGTGCAGGCCTCTACGTCCAAAGGCGCATTCCCTTCCGCCCCTCCAAATAGGGAATCCAAGAGGTTGGATTCACTTGGGAAGAATATGTTTTCTTCCTCCAGCCTTGCATTGCAGTGAGTGAATACTGCATGCTTATTGGGACGTTTCTCCCAGGTCCTTTAGGATACGCTTGCGCAAGTGCTGCCACAAGTCCGAGAGGAGGCCTGCGCTGTGCTCTCCCAATATGTCAAAGACGGGAGGGATGCAGCAAAATTCACCATACGGTGTGGGTTAGATACAACCGATTCGCTGGACAGATCAATTTCAACGATAGTGGCCCTAAGATGCCATGCCTGGCTACGTTCCACTGACTTCTTGGGCGATGTCCTAGCTAATTTGATGGACATTCCCCTCGATGGAACCAGCCTTTTTGGGGAAAAGGCAGACTCAGCCCTGGTCAGGCTCAAGTACTCTCGTGCTATGACCAGATCCTTAGGCCTTTCCACCACTCCTCGTGGCCAGTCTTTTTTTCGCCCCCATGGCAGCTATGTCGTCCACACCCCAGCCGTCGTCCCGCTCAGGCTTTCCAAGTTGTACGTGGACACGGTGCATTCCGATCTCGGAATGAATGCCAGAAGTCGTCTACCACACTGCCCCCAGCAGCTGCAGCCGCCAAGCATTTCTTGGCTGTTTCTGCTGGACCAAACTACTCCAGTTGGTGGGAGGATTTGTCATCATCTCCCCCACTGGAGATCCATAACATCAGACAAATGGGTCTTGCAGCTCGTCCAGGAGGGCTATGCTCTACCTTTCCTTTCTTTTCCTCCTACTGTTCTGCCAAGTCAGGAACAGATGACCGAGGTCATTTAACGTTGGTCCAAGAGGAAGTTACATCTCTTTAGGCCAATGGAGATATAGACAGGGGCCCAGTTTCTGAAGTAGGCAGAGGCCGTTATTCCTGTTACTTTCTGGTTGCAAAGAAGAACAAAGGGGCTACAGCCCATTTTAGATCTTCAGAACGTCAATCTCTTCTTTAAAAAGGAGAAATTCAAAATGGTCACTCTGGCTCAGGTCTTGTCTGCCCAAGACCAATAAGACTGGATGGTAGTGTTGGACCTGCAGGATGCTTACTTACATATTCCCATCCTGACGGGACACAGGCATTACCTGCCGTTCAAGGTAGTCCACAAGCACTTTCCGTTTACTGTGCTCCCCTCCGGTCTTACCAGTGCCCCTTGGGTGTTCACCAAGGTGATGGTGGTGGTTGCAGCTCATCTGCCCAGGTTAGGGATGTCAGTCTTCACCTACCTCGACAACTAGCTGTTGAAGGCGTCCTCGTCCCAGGCAGGTGTCTCCCACCTTCAGACTACAGCAAACATCCTGCATTTTTCTAGGGTTCTCTATAAACGTGCTGAAGTCCAGCTGACTCCTTCTTAGGCACTCCCTTTCATCCGAGCTGTTCTGGACACAGTGCAGTTTCGGGCTTATGCTCGCGAGCATTGAGTCCAGGATATTTAGGCTATGATTCAGATATTTAAGCCCCTATCCTGGATTTCAGTGAGACTGACTCTGAGGTTGTTGGGCCTCATGGCCTCCTCCTTCCTGTTGATAAGACACACAAGGTGGCATATGCAGGTTCTGCAATGGGACATGAAGTTACAATGGGCACAGCATCAGGGAAATCTCACTGACATGGTTCAGAGCTCAGAAGGAACTGCAACAGATCTGTAGTGGTGGTTGACGAACCGCTGTTAGGTCAACGGCAGACCCACCTCTCCCTTCCCCAACCAGATCTTACAGTTGTGACAAATGTATCACTTCTGGGATGGGGTGGCCATCTGGGAGAAAAGGAGATCAGGGACACTGGTCTCCTGCAGAATCAAATCTCCACATAAATTTGTTGGAGCTCCGAGCGTTTCGGTTGGCATTGAAAGCAATTCTTGCATCTGTAAAGAGGAAGCTAGTGTAGGTGTTCATGGAAAACACCACTGCCATGTGGTACTGCAACAAGCAGGGTGGGGTGGGGTCGTTTACCCTTTGTCGAGAGGCCCTGCATCTTTGGACATGTCTGGAACAGCAGGGCATAACCCTGGTGGTTCATCACCTTGCAGGTTCTCTGAACGCCAGGGCAGACAAACTCAGCCGTCAATGCCTAGCAGATCATCAGTGCAAAAAGAACAATTGATGGGCAGAATGCATAACAATGTCATAAATTCACCCCAGTACAGAGATCTTGGCCTAAATCTATCTTTTTTTTGCTCCCCATGCCATTCCAGTTTGAACCCAGCCATATGCAAATCAGGTTTCACCCTGTGCTCAATGGGAACAGTCCTGCCAGGCCAGGTCCTCCCTGGACAGGAAACAAGCATCCTAGGACTGGTTTTGGGGTTTCACCCCTCATCAGCTAGGATAGCTTGACTCCAGTGGCATGGAGAGCACTGGATCCTAGTTTGGTCATACCTGTCCGACTTGGGGTGAAAAATGCAAAAAGAACAATTGATGGACAGAATGCAGAACAATGTTATACATGTGCCCCAGCACAGAGAACCAGATCACGAGTGGTCTTTTTCAGCAGTGGGGAGATTTGGTTAGATTTTTTCGTTTCTGAAGAGAAGGCGCAGTGTCAGCAGTACTGCGCTCTGGAGTTTCCAAGGCGGCTATCGCTAGGTGACGCCTTTTGTCATGGGTGGAGGTGAGGCCTGTTGTACGCCTTTCCACCCATAACACTCCTACCTAGTGTTCTGAAGAAGATCTGAAACAACCAGGCCCAAGTCATTCTTGTGGCTCCGGACTGGCCAAGGAGAGTCTGGAATCCAGAGCTTCTGAGAATGAGTGTCGATCCTCCGATCAGGCTGCCCCTTCGGGAGGATCTTCTGTCATGGCAGCAGGGGAGGGTTCTTCACCCAAACCTGTCAACTCTTTGCCTCCGTGCATGGAGATTGAGCGGCAACAGTTGATAGCCGTTGACCATCTTCCTGAAGTATGTTATGTTATTCTGGCGACCAGGCGGCCCTCAACTAAGACGGTAAACTCCTGCTGTTGGCAGAAATTTGTATTATGTATGTACAGAAAGGTCTATTGATCCTCTTTCTGCTTCTCTTTCTACTATCCTTTTAGTCATTCTAACCCTTGCCCAGCAGTGTTCCACCTTGGGAACTCTCAAGGGTTACCTTTCTGCTGTCTGCCATTTTGTGGCTGCCAGACCAGCCCTCTCTCCTCAAGTCTCCTATTGTAAATAGATTTCTAAAAGGGCTGGCTCATTTGTTTCTACCCATGCCTCTTGTCATACTGCAGTGGGCCATTAATTAGGTCCTCACTTCTTAGTGGCAATTACATCGACCCAGAGGGTGTTTGAGTTGCAGGCATTATCCAGGTCGCCTCCTTATCTTATGTTCTTTCTGGACAAGGTGGTGCTTCGCACCAGGGCTTCCTTTTTAAAGGTTGTGACCCCATTCCACCTGGGTCAGTCCATCTCTTTGCCCGCCATCTTTGCTTCTCTGCATCCCTCTAAGGAAGAGGAGCATCTCCACTGACTGGACCCAAAAAGAGCGTTGTTGGTCTACCTTGATCGCACAAAGGAGTTCTGGGTGGATGACCAACTCTTTTTGGGGTACATGGGAGCAAAGAAGGGAGGGCAGTGCAGAAATCTCTCCCTGGGCTGTTCTCTGCATCAAGATTTGTTATGCCTTGGCAAGGAAGCAGTCCCCTGAGGGATTAAGAGCCGATACCACTAGGGGAAACAGCCTCTGTGCCTCTGGACATGGCTGGAACATCAAGGCATTACCTTGGTGGTTCAACACCTGGCAGGTTCTCTGAACGCTAGGGCGGACAAACTCAGCTGCCGGTGCATGATGGAACACGAATGGCGGCTGAAATGCCAGAAACCGTTCCCCGGTAGCTTGTTTCCTTCCCAGCATAAGAATTGGCTTGGTAGTTTGGTCTGCCCTGTTCCCATGATGCACTGGGCCAGGGACAGACTAATTTGCATATAGCCAGGTTCTGAGCTGGGATGGTGCAGTGAGCTAAAAAACGGTGATGGATCAAGCCCTGATCTTTGGACTGGGTAAGAGTGGTCTGCTTAATTCAGACACTCTGTTCATCACCACCCCCTTTTTCTGAATCGTTTTTGTCCACCATAAGCGTGGAAGGGTATACTCAGATGTGAGTCCCTTGCTCATTGCACCATCAGGATTCAAGCAAGCCGGGCCGAAGACGGCTGAAATGCCAGAAACCGGTCCCCCGTAGCTTGTTTCCTTCCGAGTATAAGAATTGGCTTGGTAGTTTGGTCTGCCCTGTTCCCATGATGCACTGGGCCAGGGACAGACTAATTTGCATATAGCCAGGTTCTGAGCTGGGATGGTGCAGTGAGCTAAAAAACGGTGATGGATCAAGCCCTGATCTTTGGACTGGGTAAGAGTGGTCTGCTTAATTCAGACACTCTGTTCATCACCACCCCCTTTTTCTGAATCTTTTTGCTATGTGGGCGCCAAAAAAGGTTGGGCCATGCACAAACGGACCATCTCTCGGTGAGTCATTCTCTGCATCAAAGCCTGTTACTCGTTGGCTAAGAAGGAGCCTCCTGTGGGGCTGTGTGCCCATTCCACCAGGGCAACTGCAGCAAGTACTGCCTTGGGAGGTGGCGTTTCCTTGCAGGACATTTGTCAGGCAGCTACGTGGGCCTCGCTGCACACGTTTAACAAGCATTACTGCCTTGACAGTCAAGTCCGGAGAGAAAGCTTTTTTGGCCGTTCTGTTCTCCGTGACTTTCTGGTGTAATCTTATTTGTAGACCCACCACCAGGGTTGATATTGCTGGGGTATCTATTCTAAGGTAAGGAATCTATCACTAACGTATCTCTTGCAGATACACAAGTTACTACTTGTGTAACAATATATCTGTAAGAGACACAAGTTAGTGATAGATTCCTTTCCGCACCACCCATCCTCCCTGTTCTGTGAACTGATTACTAGGGTTAAGGACATCCCTTTCAGGGCGTTAGTTTCATGGCACCAGTGGTCAGTTTCTTGCATGGCTCTTCGTTCCTGGCGCGGAAAGTTGTGTACAGAACAGACATCAGCGCGCATGGGTGGCACCTAAGTAGTCTCCGTCATCTCGGCGCATACGATGGCAGCGATGGACGTGGAGCCGCACGACCCCACCTACTGACATGCAGGGGTACTGCTAGCAAAACTTTCCGGATCTAGTCTGACGCCTGGGAATATTCTAAGGTAAGGAATCTATCACTAAATAATGTCTCTTACAGATATATTATTACACAAGTAGTAACTTGTGCTTCTATGTCCCTTGTGTGGTTGGCGGTCCGGGGGCTGTGCTGAGGTTGCCCCTGGTATGCCAGCCTGCCAGCCTGCCGGTGGGCCAGCTTGTCGATTCCCCGGGCACTTGGATGGGGCGCACCTGGGCTGGCTGTGTTGGGTTACGGCCAGCCCTGATCCGCATGGTGGTTTTTCTCTCCCCCCCTTTTATCTGTGTACTGCCTCTGGCCTTGGCCTGTGGTATAGAGGGGTGTCCTGTGGCCTCTGGCTTCCTTTCAGGATCTTCTATTTTTTGTTTGTGAGGTCTAGGCCTGATGGGTGGCTGGTCCCTCTGCGGTCGGGTTTAGGTCCTTGCAGTGGTCCTGTTGTTTCTGGCTTCCACCTGCATTTCCAACTGGGCCAGTTGTGGCCCGTGCAATCGCTCCTGTTCCCCTGCATGCTCCCCATGGGGGGACTTCTGGGGCCTGCTCCAGAGGGGTGAGTCGGTTTGTCTGTCTGCTTGGGCCCCCACTACCGGGGGAGTGGTCTCATGGTATTTATTCTTGCCACTTTGGGTGCCTGCCCGTCTTGCTGCTGGTTTTTCCGCGTGCTTGGCTTTGTGGTTCAGGTTTCATTGTTTTTTTTGCTCCCCATACCATTCCAGTTTACGCCCAGCCATAGGCAAATAGGTCTTGACCCTGCTCCCTATGGGAACAGTCCAGCCCGAACTGCCAGGACAGGTACTCCCTGGACCAGAAACAAGATCCTGGAACCGGTTGCGGGGTTTTACCCCTCAACATCCTTGCTAGCTTGACTCCAGTGGCACGGTGAGCACTGGACCCACGTCTGAGCATACACCTCCCACTCATGGTGACAAATGCAAAAAAGAACAAAGGATAGACAGAATGCTGAACGGTGTCAAACATTCACCCCAGTACAGAGATCTGGGCCTAAATCCATTGTTTTTTTTGCTCCACGTGTCATTCCAGTTTAAAGCCAGCCATATGCAAATCAGTCTTGACCCTGCTCCCTATGGGAACAATCCAGCCCAAACTGCCAGGCCAAGTCCGCCCCCACCCCCGTCTCCTCCCCGGCCCGGATGGGGGCACGAGCCGCAAATCCAGGGACAGCGCATGCGCGAGAAGCCCTCGCGCCCCCATCCCCGTCTCCTCCCAGGCCCGGATGTCAACTGCACAAACTCGCCTTTATTTGTAGGTGCACGTGCAACCCGACCCTACTCCATCCAGGCTGTTGACGCCATGAGCAGATACTGCTTGTTCTCTCAGCAAAGGTCTCTAAGGAGGGCTGTACTCTGCATTGACTTCTTAACCGAGCAGCATTTTGCTAGTTACAAGTTGCAAAGGTTGGTTTGAAAATACAGACGCCAAATAGCATAGCTTAGATCTCACACATCTTTAGGACGCATATAATGCTGCCCTCAGTTCACATATGTTCATCATTTCCATCCCCCTTAACCGGGCAGGAACTGTGGCAAGGAGACGTGCATAGGAGCTAAGTGAGCAAGCACATGACATGACCATCAGCAGTGCAGAGGTTTCTATTTACAATCCAGTAACTTAACCAGGGAGATCTCGCATTGCCAAGGGGAGGAAACTGAGGGGGGGCAGTTATTAGAACAGATGGTAGTACTTTTTTATATTTCAATGTTCCAAAACTTCATATAAATCTATTTGATCATGCAGATTTTACATACCCAGGCCTTGGAGAGTAGCGCTGTTTCTAGAAAATGTGGCGTAACGACCAGAACTTCCGACTTTGGCGCTGCGGAGAACCTAGTTTCGGCATCAGCTCAACAGCCTGTGCTTTTGGGCAATCTCTTATTCATCTTCCCCTGCTAAATATAAAATTAGATGAATATGTCCTTGTTTCCTGGTGTTTTCGCGTTTCATGATTTCTATTCTGGCATTGTCTCAGCTTTATATGCTTCATTAGTTTTCTAAGGCCGTGTATTTTTCAGCCAGGTAAGTGGAGGGCTGGCTTTTATTGCCTGCTAGGCGACAGAGAAGGTTTGTTTTGGAAAGATTTGTAGAAATGCCTTTTAAGATTTTGTTGGAAGAATGCCCTAGGTGCAGCGCTTAACTTGAGGCAATGGCTGCAGGTGGGGCCCACCGGCGCTCGTTTATGGGCCCCAGCCCTTATTTTTCCTCATCAGGCATTGATCCAGATCAAGAAAAAGAGAAACACAACAGGTTGAAAGAAAGTGGAAGAGAAATTTGGAAAAATATTGACAGAGAGAAACCAGGGATTAAAGAAATATCCTCAAGATTGACAGAAATAGGGGCGTGGCCAAGCAACATAGCCGTCAGGACGTGAGCTCCGCCAGCGGTGTGGGTCGCGCGATCCCCTCTGGCAGCAGGTACCCCTGGCTGGACAAAAAAACCCTGGCGAAACCAGCGACGCCCGCACATCGGCTCTGGATGGCGTTGCACCGGCCTGCAGCCTACGCGAGGCCGGGGCTTGTGGCCTGGTCAGGCGGCGATCCTGAGCGGCGGATCTCCTGGTGCACCGGTGATCTCCTGGTGCACCGAGAGGATTCTGACGTTGGAGGCAAAGTCCGGGTCTCCACCCGGGTGCAAGGCGGTGAGCGGGAGCCGGTGGGGGCCCTGCGGGGGCAGGAGGTGGCCAGAGGGCCCGAATGGGTCGGTTCCCCCTTTGCGGCGGCTCCTTCCTGAGGCTCCCCCAAGACTACTGGAATCAGTCCCTGCATTGACGACCCGGGGGGGTCCTGCAATGAGTGACTCTGTGCAGTAAGAGGCTCCCGGACGAGGGAATTGGCGGGGCCATCTGGCGGCCTGAGGGCCCGGACTGCGGCCTATGCCTGCCGAGGGCGGACTATCTGGAGAGCGGTCCCCGATGGGGCGCGAAGTATTGGTGCACTGTGGGAGATCCCCCTGGGAGGACTAAACTTGCTCATGGTTCGGTGGGGCCCTCATGATCACCCGCATGCGCTGCCGCCGGTGATTGGCGGAGGACTGGCCCGCTTGCAGTGATCGAACCCTGCCTGGAGAGGCACCTGAAGGACCCTGGTTGCTAGCTGGCTGGGCTAGGGGCTGACGGGAGGACTGCAAGCGCCTGCACGTGGTTTCTGAAGCTGGGCGAAGAGGGGCCCTGGTCTGTCGTACTGCTCTACCCCCTCCTGGTGCGCTGAAGGTGAGGAGGGATACTTCAGGACCCCACACCTGGAGGGGCCCCGCTGCGGGAGGATTCCACCGCCCCTGCGACCTGGGCTGCTGCTGGAGCCCTCTCTCTCTCTCCCCTTGAGCATTTCTTCCTCCTCAGACTCTGGGGTGTGTGGATTGGAGTGGCTGGGCAGCGGAGGGCCCCGTTCTTTGACGCCGTGCCTGCAGTGGATGGAAGACCCTTGGCGGCTCCTGCCCGGGTTCCGCCGCCCGCGGGGCTAGTCTGTGGGGGGAGAGCTGGTGGCGCAGTGACAGCGTGAAGTGTATGTGTGCCCCGGGATCATAACCCCAGGGGTGACTGTATTGGCGTCTCAGGTCTGGACTTTGGTCATCCTGTTAGTGAGCTGCCCTGGCTGCTGGGGGACTTGGCAATGCGCAAAGACAGGATGTCACACTCTTCGCAGCCTAACACGATTACTCAATACACTACCCAGAGACTGCCGTCTCAGAGGATCACGTGCCAGACGGGTCAGGAAGATAGGGCCGAGACCTCCGGTGAGCCCCCCCGGGCGGAACTGTTGAATGCGATACAAGGCTCCCACACGGCGCTGGAACGGCAAGTTGAGACGGTATCGATAGACGTCAATCTGCTGAGGACGGATCTCCGGAAGGTTGCAGACAAGGTCTCTGACGCCGAGGGCAATATTGAACAGCTACAGGGTGAGGTGACCTCCCTTAAAAAGACGGTCCTGCAACTCACTGCTACGACGAGTGCCTTGGAGCGTAGAGCCGAGGATGCAGAAGGGAGGGCACGCCGTAGCAACATAAGAGTCCTGGGTGTGCCGGGACGGGCAGAGGCTGGCAATGCTGAGCATTTCCTGGAGAATTGGATCCGAACACAGCTGTGTCCACGGGGCCTGTCGGACGTCTTCGTAATTGAAAGAGCCCATCGGGCTTTGGTCCCTGGGGCTCATCCGAGAGCACTGATCGCCAAAATATTGAACTATCGCGACAGAGACTGCATCTTGCGGGCGGCGCGGGAAACAACGAATCTCACCATAGACAACAGCCGGATCTCCGTCTACCCGGATTATACTCAGCAAGTCCAGGAGCAACGGAAGTCCTTCTTAGGGGTCAAACAAAAGCTCCGGGAGATGCAGCTGCAGTACATGCTGCTATATCCAGCAAAACTCAAGGTACTCTCGCAAGGGAAGGCGCATTTCTTTGACTCCCCGGAGGAGGTATGGGAGTGGCTGGAGATCAGAGGGGACGCCCTTCCGCTGGGTGAGAGAGGTGGCCCCCGGGAGAAGTAGGGGACCCGGCCACCGCGGAAACGCCACAGCAGGCGGAGACGCCGCTCTGAGACTGCGGCTCCTGAGGACCCTAGAGTCACGGTAGGAGAGAATGGGGCTATGCTTTTGGCACCACTGACTGTAGCGGATGGCTTGGGGGTCCTGAGCCCACATGGGTCTGAAGATGTCCTGGTCCCGGACACGCTGCAGACTACAGCGCCGGACATGATCCTCACAGCCCCGGTGATCCCGGAGACTGGGGGAGCTGTATCTGCGGATGGGACGGTGCCGCCCTGACGTGTTCTATGGGCTGACTGTAAGGTGTGTCAGGCTTGTGAGGCCCTTGGGACAACTTTGGTCCCATGCTAATGGCCGGAAAACCCTGACCCTTGTTCCTTTGTCTAGCCAGGTGGGGCGGGAGGGCTACATCTTACTAGATGGAGCGTGTGTGGGTGAGGGAGGGTAATTGTGCCTGGCGTTCTTCACACTGACATTGGGTCGCGTAGGGAGCTGGAAGGGGGGAAGGGGATTTCTTGTTCTGGTTTTTGAGAGTGAGGGTTGTGTGGGGTGAATGGGGTGGCTGTGTACGTCCTGGCACCAGCAGGGGGAGGGCAGGGTAGCATGTTTTGTTGTTGCTGTCGTCTTGCTCGTGGTTGGGGGCGGGGGGGCTAGTTCTATGGGGTTTGGGGGAATGGGTGGGTCGGAGTGGTGGGTGACGCTGTTGGGGGAATTGTTGTAGGCATCAAGTGTATTACAGTTCGGGCTCAGGGGTGGCAGACTGCAGGCGTTGGAGCTGGAGGCCCGACTGGGCGCCACCAACAGTTATGGGATACAAGTTTCTAAGCTGGAACGTGCGAGGGCTGGGCACATGTACTAAGAGACACAGGGTCCTGTCCTTCCTCCGACGACACGTAGTCTCCATTGCGTGCCTGCAGGAGACTCATCTGAATGATGAGGGTGCTCAAAAATTGAGCAAAAAATGGCGGGGCCAGGTGTTTCACTCCTCTTTTTCCACTTATGCGAGGGGGGTCTTGATCTGGGTGGCCCCTGGGGATCCCCTCGCCACGCAGTATGTCGAAGCGGATATTAATGGCCCATACTTGCTCCTGCGTGGGAAACTGGATGGGAGAAATATCTCGTTGCTGAACTCGTACGCGCCCGATGTAGATGACCCTCATTTCTATTCACATCTCCAGGAGGTCCTTCTCTCGGACCTGGACCCACCCATGTTATGTTATGTCAGCAAAAAAGTGTTAAGCGCACTGCCACCGATTGGTTTCCTGGCGCTGTTAAAGACAGAGGACGAGTCAGAGTTTGGGGCCAGAACGTTAGTAGTATGCTTGTTGGTAAAGCCAAGTCTTTAAGGATTCCCTAAATAACAAGAGGTCTGGACATAGCCGAATCTCAATAGGGAAGGCATTCCACATGCGGGGGGCGAAAGTGCCGAATCTGCAGCCGCCCGAGCGTTTGCGTTTGAAGGGTGGTATCTGTAGGAGACATTGGTGTGCCGAACCTAGATTCAGGGACGGGGCATGCTTCATGATGAGTTTTGTAATAAATTTAGGGCTTTTGCCATGAAGCGCTTTAAAGATCATACAACCAACTTTGAAGATGCAATGCTGAGCCACAGGGAGCCAGTGAAGTGCCTTCAAGAGGGGAGTGGCAGGTTGCCATCTGGGCTGGTTCAAAATCAGTCTAGCTGCCTGTTTTTTTTTATTTTTTATTAACTTTATACTTTATTGCATATACAATTGGCACACAGCTTATACAGCCTACAACCCTGAGGCCGGCAGCAGACCACACCATCACAGCACTTCAACCCCTGGAGAGTTTACACAGCCTGCATGCCAGCATCCCGGGGGCCTGGCGGCAATGAGGGCTAAGAACATGAATGCATAATACCTTAACGTCCAAAGGCAGACCACAACCATCATTCCCTGGTGTTACATAGTGTGTCCATGATGTGCGTGCCACCACCGGCCACGCCGATGATGGTGCTCAGATACGATGGAAGCTTCGAGTGTGTAGGCCAGGAGTTAGCGTACCTTAAAGAAAACTGTACTAAAAAAAAAGAACCCCCCTTAACCAAACTCCCGCTCCCTCCCCAGTAGAACCCTCCCACCCAAAGTGTGCCAGACTCCTCAGTGTGTGTCGCGATGGACGAGTCGTCCGTGCGCCTGATGTATCAGTCCTAGTGGACCACCCAACAGAATGAGCTCAGAGTAGGACCCAGGCCTCAGTATACACCACCCCCTCCCGGCATCATGCCCCCGCTCACGTACAGGTCAGGCTCCCCCTGTGTAGCACCTGGCCCCCGGCAGGACGGACCCCCCTATATACCCGCTGCCTCCTCAATCAAGCGCGCTAGCGCACTCCAGGTGCCCAGTCTCCTCTTCCCGAGCATCACATTCCTCTACGTCCTCTGGGTCAGATTCCAGGTCTGTGTCATCTTTAGCGTCCAGATAGGCCCTATACAGCCCCCAGAAGTTCTTGGGGCGGCTCTTGGGGGGAAACAGTTCGCTATAAGCCATCGACTGCGTATTGCAGTACAGCAGATCAGATTCCCACCTCTTCTTCGTCGGAATGGGCCCTCTCATCCAGCACATGGCTACCGTGCGTTTGGCAGTCAGCATGGCAATATCTGCCAGTCTACTTATCGCCACCGGGAGATTTTTGGAATAACCCAGCAATGCAATGGCAGGAACAGGCTGAAGGTCAATGCCTAGGATCAGGCCTAATTCAGCGAATACCTCCGTCCAGAACCTGTGGATACCGGGGCAAGACCAAGCCATGTGTATGAAGTCCGCGTTTGGGAAACGGCAGCGTTCACATTCCGCGGAACCCCTCAAGCCATATCTATGCAGCCTCTCCGGGGTGTAATAGACCCGCTGCAAGTATTTAAAATGTATCAATCAATGTCTATTGTTCAGAGATATTTTCCTGGTGTTGGAACAGCAATAGCCCCACATCTCATCAGAGATCTGCGTTTGGAGATCAGTCTGCCAGGCCACCCTAGCCGGAGATTGCAGACAAGCCCTATGTTTGTCCCCCATTTTTTTAAGCCTGGACACCAGTTTACTGGATGCGGGGTTCTTAATAACATAGGTAAGTTCCGGCATCTCCTGAGGTTCCGCCAGCTCCGGGCCAAGCAGTCCCTGCAGGGCACTGCGAACCCTATGATATTGGAAGCTGTGGAGGAGCGACTTCCCCGTCTGCAACTGGAGAATCTGGGGGAGCGTCTTCAGGGTGCCGTCTAAAAACAGATCCCCTAACTTTGCGATTCCGAGTTCCTGCAGTGCCTTCACCACCCCTTTGTCCGTGAGCGGGGGGGATCCATACCGCCCATTCTACCAGCTTAAGAGGGGAGTACAGCCTAACACCATCCTGCCTTTTCAGTAATTCATGCCATGCATGGTTCATAACCGTGATGGAATCCAAGACCCCCGTCCTGCGGTCCACCGGTTGACATACCGTGGCCGGGAGAGGAACCGGTTCTGCAAACAGCCTTTCCAGTTTAACATGCGGTATGTCAGGAGCTCCGTGGATCCACGTGTGTAGATGCGACGCCTGCGTGATCCGATAATACTGTTCTAGGTCCGGCGCTCCCAGGCCTCCCCGTTCATAGGGAAGTATAAGTGTCTTCCATTGAACTCTGGGCTGTTTGCCACCTCACGCCAGCCTAATAGGGGTCTGCGTGAGTCTGCGAAAAAAGGATTTGGGGAGAACCACGGGTATGTTGGAAAAGAGGAACAGGAACCGAGGCAGTACCACCATTTTCATTATCGCTATTCTACCCATCAGGGACAGCGGTAATCTATTCCAAGTCTCCACGTCGTCTTCAAGTTTGCTGTATGCCCTCCCGTAGTTGTCCCGGACCAATAGCTCGGGGTCAGTGTGTAGACGGATCCCCAGATACCGTATGGGATCCGAAGTCCACTGCAGCGGATATTCCATCGTGAACGGGGCAGTGACTGGAGTGAGCGGCAATGCCACCGATTTGTCCCAATTCACCCGTAAACCGGAAAGCGCTCCAAATTTCACCACCTCCCGCAGAACTGAAGCAAGATTAGCCTCCGGTTCCCTGACATAAAGCAATGCATCATCCGCATGCATGGATATACCGATCTTATATGCAGGGAAGTTGATTCCCTCGTGTTCGTGGTATTCCCTGATCGCACACGCCAGGGGCTCCGCCACTAGTGCATACAGCAGCGGTGACAGGGGACAGCCTTGTCTGGTGCTTCTGCTGATTTCGATTGGGTCAGTGACTGTATCTCCCAGTTTTAACCGTGCCGAGGGTTTGTAGTAAAGGGCACCTAGCATTTGTAAGAAGGGTTCCCCCAGCCCGTACTTCCGTAATACCCGTAGCATGAAGGGCCACTCCACGGAGTCGAAGGCCTTCTCCATGTCCAGGAATATAGCCAGTGCCTTGGTGTCTTGCCTCACATGCTGAATGGTGCCTAGAACCGTGCGGAGGTTATACGTTAGGTTCCTAGCAGGCACAAAGCCCGCCTGTTCCGGGGCGACCATTTCTGGGACAATTATAGCCAATCTCGTCGCTAGTACTTTCGCATATAATTTGGCGTCCACATTCATTAGAGAAAGCGGCCTGTAAGAACCGCACTCCCTAGGGGACTTCCCTGGTTTGGGGATTATGACAAGAAGGGCCTCACGCATGGACTTTGACATACTACCCTGTTGACATATATCATCAAAGAGGGACATTAAGTGCGGTATGAGAGTATCTTTAAAGGCCTTATAAAAAGCTACTGTGAGACCATCAGCGCCTGGCGCACTGGATGACCTCATGCCTTCCAGCGCCTCTAGTATCTCATCTCGCTGGATGGGCATCATGAGGAATTCTCTTTGGAAGTTTTCTAGGAAGGGCATCCTGATATAACTCAGGTAGTCGTCAATTTCATCCTCCATTTGCCCAGCTCTAGAACTGTAGAGTTTAGCATAATGGTCCTTAAATTCCGCAACTATGTATGCTTCCTCCGTGACTACCTCACCCGAGGATTCAAGATTCAAGATTCAAGATTCAAAAGTACTTTATTCGGTTAAAAACAGAGAATAACCATAAAAGTAGCATGAAAAGGTACAATTTACATGGGTCAGGTGATCATTAATTAAATTCCATTTTCTGACACTCTAAAAACGCTGAGCGGCATCTATATACATTTAACTCTTTGAGAATGGGAATAATACGTTTTCTTCGATGAAAAAGATAAAATTTACAAAAGAATAAAATATGCATATCGGATTGTGGGGAGACATCATCACATGGGCAAGGGCATAAGTCTTTCGCCCAACAATTCATCACAGGAAAAGATAATAGCCTAAATACAATGTTAAATCTGAACCGGGTTAAAAGGAAACGTTCATGATTGGACATATGTAATGATAAGTATGGCTGTAATTTCTCTCCATTTGTAATTACTTGGTGAGCAGAAACCGTCTTTTTTTTCACCTCCTCCATTTGTCTTTTGACCCTGAGGTGAGCAATACACAGATTTTTCAGACCTCTTCTTGATATATGTGCCATTGATGACGGGTCCTCGAAATATTGAGCACAACTTAATTCATCAAGAAAGTTTCTGACATAACATATCCATTTAAAATTGTTAATATTGTCCAGTGGAAGAATGTCCTTTAAAATAGCCCGGTTAACCACGCATTCTTCATTTGTCCAAACCCTGTGCCAAAGTAAGATTGGCTGAATCATAATTATATCAGTCACAAACACCACACCCAATTCAGCATGACATATAAGGGTCGCAGTGCTCTCAGGTACGGACAAAATGTGGCGTAAAAACGTATTTTTCATGATTTGAATTGAACTAACATTCGAGTAGCCCCACAATCCTGAACCATAAGTAGCTACAGATATACAAGTAGCATTATAAATAGTTAACATTTCCTTTATGGGTTTTTTTCCTAGCTTTTTCATGAAACACTGTAAAGCCATGATAGTTTTGGAAAATAGCAGGGTTCTAGCATTAATTGCAGAAGTCCATGAGCCACTTTCATGAAACAAAATGCCCAGATATGGGAAAGTAGCGGTCTTCTCTAAGGGATTGAAATTTATAAAAATTGGCTTCATATGCCTAGTTGTTCTTGTCCCACAATACATAGACAGTGTTTTGGAGCAGTTAATTTTCAAGTCCAAGCTAAGCATGAAGCTATTAAAAGATTTAACCAGAGTTTGAAGTGCCATTGGGGTGCGTGCCATCAGGACTGCGTCGTCAGCGTACAGCAGGGCAGGGACGGGCCTTCCGCCCACCCTAGGCATGTCCCTGCCCTCCTGCACGAGGCGACGCTCCAAACCATTTGTATATAGCAAAAATAGAAAAGGTGCTAAAACGCACCCTTGGCGTACACCACGACCAATCCCAAAGTGTCTGCTACATTCTCCCTCTTTCCCATACCGGACAGTTGCAGTAGCCCCAGAATATAAATCTCTCAAGAAGCATATAATAGCATTGTCTACCCCCAATTCAGCCATAATTGCCCACAATTTATTGTGTGACACACAGTCAAAAGCTGACGATAAATCAACGAAAGTGAGGTATAGGCGTTGTTTTTTAACCCTTATATACTTCTGTTGCAAGATAAACAAATTTAAACCTTGCTCTATGGTCCCTAAACCCCTTTGGAACCCATATTGAAAATCACTTAGCATCCCATTTTCTTCTGCCCAGCTTTGCAACTTAAGTAAAACCACTCTCCCAAGAATTTTTACGGAGGAGTCCAATAAAGAAATTGGCCTATAACATGTGCAGTTCAGCCTATCGCCTTTCTTAAATATCGGGACTATAATTGATGTAAACCAGGTAGGGATTAAACCTTTTTCCAAGGCAACATTGAAAAGCTGGACTAGCAATGGCCCCCATAGATCAGTATTGGCCTTATAAAGGTCGGCTGGTATACCATCTGGTCCAGCCGCCTTGCCCCCCTTAGTCGCCTTCAGGCTCGCAAGAACTTCAGGTAGAGTTACAACCAAAGCTTTAGATGGATCTAGCATAGGGTCATAACCTGTATCGGGCACTGATTCAACGGCCCTATAAAGGGAGGAAAAATGAGTCACCCACTCATCTTCTGTAACGGCGATCTCCATACGTGCTTTTTTATCGTACAGGAGCGGAGTGTTTATGACCCTCCAAAAGGCGGCCGAATCTTTTGATTGTGACGCTGAACAGAATTCGTCCCAAGCCTCCCTTTTGATCAGGTCCTTCCTCTCCTTCAGTACTGTGTTATAATCCCTCCTCAATTCTGTAATTAAAATTACATCCCGTGGTCTTTTGTGAATCGCGTGTCTAAGCTTTGTTAAGGCTTTAGTGCACGTTTTGTAAAACCATTTCCTATTGGACTTTAGGGAATTTTTTCTTGTAACCCACAAAACCTCCTTGACTGTAGTAGCAATATTATTAAAATGAAATAAAATTTCATTACTCTCCGCATGTTCATTCAGACAGACCGAAAAGCTATCCAAACACTTACTCATCAATTTGGACAAAAAGTCATTCGGGACCACTTTACTCCATTTAAGAGTATAACCATTTTGGAAACCTAACTTCACATCCTGCGCCATATGCTTAGAAGTTACTACATTATCGGATGGAACGAATAGGTTCTCCATTATTAGTACCTGTGGGAGGTGGTCACTAAGAGGTAAATCCATTATGCTAGAGCTAATCAATCTTCCAACAGAGCTGTTTGTACACAAACTAAAATCAATAATAGTCGAAGCCCCCCGACCCACAAAAGTTGGGACAAATGGCATTGTGTGGTTGGCTAACTCATTTATAAATCCAAAATCAAAATTAAAAAGCATCTCATTTAGTGAATCACCAAGTAGGGTATGTTCAAAGTGCGTCAAATTAATGTCCTGTTCTAACATCAGGCCGCACATACCCTTATGGCCCTTTTTACACAATGTGCAATTAAAATCACCCCCCCATATTATCATTACTTCGCCCCTTTTTTATCAATTTCAGACTGTATATCCACAGTTATTGCGGCGAGTACATCCTTAATCATGCTACTTGTAAAATTATTATAAAAATTTTAACAGGACGATCCTTGGACCCTGCCTTACATCTATCACTATTTTCTGATAGTAACTGGATCCGGGAGAAAAGAAAATCTTGTCATAAACTAGCAGGTTAGATATATACGTAGTCAATCCACCCTTGGGTCTTCCATGAGAACCCCCCACCGCAGGAGTAAAATAGGTTTTATAACCATTTAGATCTATCGGTGCGGTGGCCCAGGTTTCTTGTAAAGCTAGTATGCCTACACCAGAAATTACGTCAACCCAAGATTGTTTAAGGATTTTTTGTTTTAAACCTGCCACGTTCCAAAAAAACCACCTTGCAGAATTCTTCTATAGGTAACACTTCTGCAATATCCCCAACTTGACCGCCCTGATTCCCTTGTGTTATCTCGGCCACCGCTCGAATTTCGTGTGTCACCTCATACCGTGGTAGATTAATCAAACCCAAGTTTACAGGCATAGGGGCCTTAAGAACCTCTTTTGACTCGGGGAGTCAATCCACCATTTCCAGGCAGTCAAACCGGTTATAACACGGAGTGATCGGAGGAAATTGCTGATTACCAAACTAACCCGGGTCATACCTTTGCGGGGGAAAGTGAGGAGTCCTCCCCCTATATTTCACTACATTCCACCCGTCTTCAGTTCCTCCTTCCCATTGTGCATTATATTGATTCCTATCAAAATCCACACCATTTCTGGCTCTTTGATATCTGTTGTCCCTGGTCCAACTCCATCTATTGACCGGATGTTCCCCATCAGGGTAGAAATAAGATAATGCCCTGGCCACAATGGACAGACCATGGTTTCTTGAGGCCCTCGTTGTGATATATTCGGCGGTGTGTGGGTTCTCAAAGGTTATTACCACACAGTCGCCCTGAACCCTTTTTTTATTATACCCAATCCATGGTGCCCTTTCAACCATCAGAATATTACTTCTGATGGCTGGTGGGAGAGGGTAGTTATTATTCAGCCAGTGGATGACCTTATTTACAAGTGCCCCATTATTTTCAATTGATTGTGGATCCAATTCAGGCCCTCCAGTAAGAATCACAACATACGGTGAGGCTTTTGGGGGTAAGTTTATACTTCTACGCACTTCCCTTTTAGGTAGTTGGTCTTTGTCCTGTAATAAGTTAGGAGTTTGTAGAATTGGTGCCTCTTTATCAGTTGGAGCCGGAGTTTTAGGTTTTGGAGCACTTTTGACGGTTGGTTATTAGAGAGTTTTCCTTTATCAGCATTGATTGTACTTAAAGAAGTATTATTTGGGAGACTCTTTGTCAGTGTTGGTGCGGGTTTATTTAATGTTGTTACAGTAGCTTTAGACTTGGGCACACTAGCAGTGAGTACTTGTTTAGCCAAATTCTCCAGCTGGGTTTCTGTGTCTTTTATCAGGTCCTGTATTTGTTTCTCCAGCTCCTTCAGAAGGTCTATCACTGGGGTTAATAGAGTTTTCATTGAGGTTTCCAGTAGATATAGCATAGTACTCTCTCTTACCCTGCTAGCATTAAGGCTATCCTCGGCAGCGCTATTCCCAGAGGTATTAGAAATTAAATCGGCCATCGAGTCATCCAGGATGGTATAATCCGGGATGGGTAAACGCACAATATTAGGGGGCAGAGGATCATCTCCTTGTGTATCGTTATCATTAACAGAAAGTACATTACTTGTGTCTGTTAGTAGATCTTTACCACCTGCATTAGTGTGCGTATTTTGAATAGTCCTCTTTTTGGGTATAGCCCCTTCCTTTAACCCCTGTGTCACCACATTTTTGTCTTTAGGGGTCGCTGCTGTATGTATCAATACACTAGTGGATGCCTCTGTAGGTGGTGAGATTGGGGGTAGGGGAGCCTGAATGGGGATAAAAGTGGGTGTTACAAGGGGAGGTTGCAAAACCGCTGTACTTGTCCCCTCTAAATGCAATATATCATTCTCTCCTCTATTTGGGCTCCGTACATTATCAAAATGGCCCATAGAGGACCTCTTGGCATGTTCCAAATCCTGCGAAACCCTTCTTTCCATCAGTGAAATCCCTTCATCCATCAATATATGGGTTCTGGCAATAAAATCATCCAGGGTGCCTGTTAGTTTCTTCCCCCCTGCTGCTGCCCTACTTCTGGTTTCACGCATCTCCATGATGTAATTAGAAACAGTTATTTATATGACCGTGAAACAGGGAACCCCAGTCAATAAATGCACGGTACACCCAAATCTTATGTCGCGTAGATGGCCCAGAATTGGGAAAGCAAAACCCAACAGTTTATTTGGCCAGAGTAACTGGCCCTGCCCGGCCTCCTCTGGCCGATGAGGGCCGTAGAGGGCCCGCCCTTTGCCCGGGCTTCGCTCCGGGCGTCCCGCTCGCGTCCCGCGACGCTGAGGGCTCTGCTGGATTCATAGCCCCTCCTGGCACGTCTAGCGTGTCAGGGAACGCGCCGCCGCAAAGGCTGCCGGGATCTGAAGTCCCGGAGCGGCGGCGCGGCTGGTGGCGGCGGTAGCTGTAGTCGTTTGGCGTGATGCTTCTGGCTGCCCAGTCCTCTTGTGCCTCGATCCTAGTTTTCTCGCAGGTAAGGCTTTGGTCCCCCCGCTCCACCCAGGGCTCGCTGGATTTATAGCCCCTCCTGGCACGTCTAGCGTGTCAGGGAACGCGCCGCCGCAAAGGCTGCCGGGAACTGAAGTCCTGGAGCGGCGGCGCGGCTGGTGGCGGCGGTAGCTGTAGTCGTTTGGCGTGGTGCTTCTGGCTGCCCAGTCCTCTTGTGCCTCGATCCTAGTTTTCTCGCAGGTAAGGCTTTGGTCCCCCCGCTCCACCGAGGGCTCGCTGGATTTATAGCCCCTCCTGCACGTCTAGCGTGTCAGGGAACGCGCCGCCGCAAAGGCTGCCGGGATCTGAAGTCCCGGAGCGGCGGCGCGGCTGGTGGAGGCGGTAGCTGTAGTCGTTTGGCGTGGTGCTTCTGGCTGCCCAGTCCTCTTGTGCCTCGATCCTAGTTTTCTCGCAGATAAGGCTTTGGTCCCCCCCTCACCCGAGGACGTAACCAGCTCCTCCACCACAAGTTGGGGCCTGCCATTTCGCATCAACCTGGCTAACAAAGCCCCCGGGCGATCCCTCTCTCCATATGCTCGGGCTGTGGCATACTTCCCCATATGTTTGACCTCCCTGTCCGCCTCCTCATTGAATTCCTTAAGTAGGGTCTTAATCTGTTCCTCCGTGTCTCTGTCCGACGTACGCCTATGCTGCTTCTCTAAATCTGCCAATTGCGTTTCAAGCTGTTTGAGCCTATGTCTTATAGAACGGAGTACCCCAGAGTGTTTTGCTATTGTCATCCCACGGATATAGACCTTAAAGGTGTCCCACACCGTCTGAAAGCAATCCACTGATCCTAAGTTGGTTGCAAAGAACTTGTCTATGTCCTCAGCTAACTCCCCTCTGAATACCTCGTCCAATAAAGAATACGGGGGAAACCGCCATGTGAATGGGGGAATTTTCCTAGCAGGTGCAGTGAGGGACAAAAGCAGTGGTGAGTGGTCTGATAACGTGCGGGGGAGAATTGTGCAATTCGTCACAGATCTCAAGAGCGGGGTCGACACAAACCAATAGTCAATCCTAGTGTGTATATCATGGTAGGCTGAGTAATGCGTCTACCCTCCCTTCCCTGGATGCCTGTGCCTCCATATGTCCACCAAGTCTAACTTGATTAGTTCCGAGCGCATGAGAGCAGCAGCCGCCGCATGGCTGCGGGCTGACCCAGTTGAACGATCCAGTCCTGGGTGCATCACAAAGTTGAAATCTCCCCCCCACATCATTTTGGAACCAACATGCATTCTGCACATATCCGCCAGCGCTGAGTAGAAAGCAGGATTGTCAAAATTCGGACCATAAACATTTACCAACAGCAAATCTTGACCTTTACCCGTACACCGGGCAATGAGGTACCTGCCCTCCGGATCGGCAGATAGGGGAGTCAGCTTTAGGTTCGAGCCGGGGTTAACCCATGTCACCACCCCCCGTGAATGAGTAGTGAAACCAGCCACCACACTGCAACCACCCAGACCTCTAGCAGCCAACATTTTACTGGAGAGTGAGAGGTGTGTTTCCTGGAGTAGGGCAACATCTACGCAGTGCCTGTGTAGATAGCTCATAACCTTCCGTAACTTCCTGTTATCATTCAACCCCCTCACATTCCATGACAGCACTCTCAAAAGACCCAGGCCACCATTCAAACCTAGGGCTTCATTGTCCTCCATTTATGTTCCGTACTGGTTGATAGTTATACTTAAGAAATCTAGAACTCTTGGGTTCTGTAGTCCGGACCACAGAGCTTGCCACATCACACCTGACACCCGGCACATACCCCCCTTGAAACAGAGTACCCAAACTCATAAAAAAGAACAGCCCAACCGAATCAGACAAGAATCCCCCTACCCCCGCCCAAAGCCGACCACCCCCAACCGGGTCAGACAGATCTCAATACCACCCGCCATCACCCCAGTAACCCAACCAAAACAGTCCCTGAAATGACTCTCTCCGGAGCCTGTAAGCCAAAAGCACAGGGGCAGACGTTGCCAGCAAAGCAAGTAGATATCTGTCCAAAACCACCTTGCTTCTTCACTCCAGTGCCATGCCCCTCGCAAACGTTCAGTGCCAACATAAGGTTTAGTCTGAGAAACGTGCAGTGTCACTCCCCTCTGTCTCCGGCAATGCAGCTCCCCCCTGTGTACCAACTGCTGCACGGCCCCTCCACTCGGAGAGCTAGAACTGTGTTTTGGCGCTGCCACTCCAAAAGAGGAACCCCCCCCCCCCCCCCCCGGATCCCCACAGTGCAGAAACAAATCAGTGAGATCTCACCCAGCCGGAAATTCCACGTTCAAAGCCAGGGCTCCATCCGTGTTGATGGCATACAACACCATCGTCACTCCGTATGCTGCACTACGCTGGGCAGCATCTACCCAACAGTGTAGCGGCAATCACGGCAAGGCCGTGACCGAACCAAACAAATGCGGAGCGCTCAATCCTGCTCCTCCAGCAGCGAAGAGTAAGCAAGATCTTCTTGGTCTTTACTAGGGCTATTCCTGTGCTCCCTGGACCACACCTTCAGTGACTTCTGCAGCTCCCTGGGATCAGTGAAGAAATGCGAGTGTCCTTGTCTGTTAATCCGAAGCTTCGCCGGGTATAGCATCGCGTAGTCCAATCCAAGATCACGCAGCTGTTGTTTGTAAGGTGCAAATTGCCTCCTCTCCTCCTGGACCTTTGCAGTGAAGTCCGGGTAGAGCGAGATGTCCATCCCTTCGTATTGCAGCTTGCCCTTGTCTCTAGCTAAGCGTAGTGCGGTGTCTCTGTCCCGGTAGTTCAGGAGCTTCGCTATGATGGGTCTCGGATTTGCGCCCGGCTTCGGCTTGGGACCTAGAGAGCGGTGGGCCCTCTCCACAATGAACATGGGGGAAAAGGCCTCATCCCCGAGAAGGACCTTGAGGAGTTTCTCCACAAAGAGCTCCATCTTGCCGGTCTGTGTAGTCTCCGCCACTCCTGTGATGCGGATGTTGGATCTTCGTGACCTCGCCTCCAAATCCTCCGATTTGTCTTGGATCACCTGCAGGAGCCTTCCAAATTGCTTGCGGTCCTTGTACCACTCCGACTGAGCATCCTCCGCCTCCGTCAGCCGGCGTGCCGCCATGTCAAGGCGCTCGGCATGTTTATCCACTCGTTCCGACATGCGATCCATGCGGTATGACAGGGCATCAATTTTAGTCCCAACCGATGCTATACTGTCCTGTATCCCTTTCTCCATCGCAACCAGCATGTCGCGGATATCCGAGCTTATGGGACCCATTGAGGTCGTTCCTTTGGGGGACGTCTCCGGAGCCGGCACTTCGGAACCCCTTGGCTCGCCGTTGCTCAAAAGTGAGTTTAGATTGTGTCCTATCGTTTTTGCCCATGGTTAGTCTGGTGGACATGCAAGCGAGCTACACCCCTGGTGTTTACGGCGCGGCTGCGCGTTCTAGTGTTCTTCTCAGTGTCGGTGCAGACTCCAATCCCCAGGTAACAGTGCTCAGCTTCCTCGCAACACCAGGATTATTGGGGTTCACTACCGTAGTGCGCCCCCCCATACACTTCAAGCTGTGGCCCACTTCGAGTCTTTGCCAGTGAGCTCACTGCAGTGCCTGTGCAGTGTTTCCCTTTGCCGTGTTGCAGGTCTCGATGAGGGTATAGAGCAGATCCCGGGCTAGGTGTTCTCGAAGCCTCACACCTTCTCAGGCCCCGAGTGTTGGCAGACGCTCCCCCAAGCTAATCACTCCCTCCACACCTGACCGTGCCGGTCCAGACCTCCTCCATGTGGGTAGTTCTGCAGTGCAGCCAAAGTCAATTCTTAACGCTGCAGGAAATGGCCGCCTCAGGGTCAGACCCGGCTTCAAGATGGCGGCCTTCACTTGCCCCAGAGTTTGCCAGCCTGTCACCATCAGTGCGCCCCTCAACTCTGTGTTCGGTAGGGCTGCCGCCCCTAGTGAAGTTCGGGGTCGCAGTGTCCAGGATTAGGGTCGGTTGGGGGGGCAAGGCTTCACTCCCGCGTCGCAGGGCCCAACGAGACCCCCCAGGGTGCCCGCTGTCCCAATCGCCGATCGCCGGCGTCCCAGGTCCAGGCACCAGTCTGTCACAGGCAAAACGGAGCGTTGCAGGCGCCGAGCACTCAGCTATGTGCACCGGCGGTCATAGGCCATTCACGGCCTGATCAGGCATTAGGAGCGGTACATATGGGGGGATCAAGGCAGCGCCACCCGGCAGCAGCTTCCCCAGGAGCCCCGCAGCCGCCCCCCGGTAATCACCTGCCAAAGTCCGGGCCGCCTCACTATAGGTTTCCGCCGCCGTTGTGACTCTCGGCGAGGAGCGCAGAGAGCTCGGGGAAGTGGATGCTCCACCTCCGACTACGGGTCCTCCCGTCCGGGTTGCACAGGGCCTCACAGACCGCACGTAGAGTGACGTCGTCGGAGCGCTCTCGGAGGAAAGGCCACGGCTTCAGGCCTGGTCCGCCACCGGCTGGGTCCTCTTCCGTGGTGCTGCTCGCGGCCGCCGAGCCGCCCGATTTTGGTCCGTCCGGACGCACTGTGAGGAGCAGGGAAGCCCTCCACCACAGATAAGGCAGTAAAGGCACTTTTAGGATAGTTTTGTAGGATTGTGTCGGGGCAACAGCGAGGAGCTCAACGCTCACACGTCCGGCATGGACGCCAGCAATCTCCGCCCCCCTTCTAACTGCCTGGTTCTGTACCATCTGAAGACGTTTCAGGAGGTACTGAGGGAGGCCTAAATAGATCGAATTTGCGTAATCAAGGTGGGAGATGCAGTAGTAATCACCACCTGTGTTAAGGCTTCTAGGGTCAGGAAGCGACGGACCTTCCGAATTTTCCTGAGTTGGAAAAGGCACTTGGAGACCACCTGGCCCACTTGTGTTTTAAGAGAGAGGTCGCTATTCAAGGTGACAACAAGCGTCTTTTCTGAAACGGAAGGGATAGGTGCCTGACCCATATCTGTAGGCCAGTAGTGTGCGCCCCAGTATTTAACACTGTCCCCTGTCAAAACCAGTTCGGTTTTTCCTGGATTCAGTTTCAAATGATTTTGGTTCATCCACACTTGGATGAACCTCATTGTTGACTGAAAAATGGAAATGGACGTTGCTGAAATATCAATTGTAAAACGTAGTTGCAGGTCATCCGCATAATTGAGCACAGTAACCTGTTTATTTCTGAGGGCCTGGATTAAGGGTAAGATGTAAAGGTTAAACAAGTGGGGTGACAGGGACGAACCCTGAGGTACACCGCACGTGATGGCCTGCTTGGTCTCAACTAAGTCACCCAGACGAACTGCCTGGGAGCGATCTTCTAAGAAGGACTTCAGGCAGCCGTACCCCTGATGCCGGCCTGGGTGACACGGTCGATCAAGATGGTATGATCGACTGTGTCAAATGCGGCCGACAAATCAAGAAGCACCAATGCCTGCGGAAGACGTTTGTCAGCACAATCCAGAACAGTATCCATTACTGAGACAACCACCGCCTCCGTTGAGTGGGCTGGACGGAAGCCTGCCTGATGTGGTTCGAGACAGTTAGAAGCCTCCATAAAATTGGACAAGCAATTAGCAACATGAGCCTCCAACACCTTTGGTAAAAAGGGGAGAAGGGGAATTGGGTGGTAATTTGCCTTGCAGGTGGGATCTGCCCCAGATTTCTTTAGAAGTGGTATTACTGTTGCTTCCTTAAATGCAAGGGGAACTTGTCCAGACGCTAATGATTTGTTTAAAAGGGTGCAGGCAGGGGCCAGGATCACTGAAAGACAGTCTTTCAAGATGTAAGGAGGGCATTTATCCGAAGGTGCGCCTGATTTTACTCTTACCAGTAGTTCCAGAAATTGATCTAAGGTGATGGAATTGAAATCCCCATCCTCTGGTTTGGGGATTTCAATTGTATATTAGATCCAGTTCTGGATAGGCACCCGCCCGCACGGGCACGAAACCACGCATGACAGCGGGACTCCGGGAGGTGATGCAAAACATGGGCTTCGGAGACGTGTGGCGCCTGGGTAACCCGACACGGAAGCTGTATACATGTTATTCTCCCACACACAACGCGACTGGACAGGGTTCTTGCAGCCAATGTTGATGTGTCTCTTTCCTTGACGGTCACGCATCAGGCCCGATTCCTGTCTGACCACTCACCAGTGGCATGCGTTGCACACTGGGAGTCCCAGCCCGCCCGCCGTTGACATTGGAGGATGCCAGTGGACCTCTTGCAGCACCAGGTGGGGAGGGATCGCGTGGACACCGCCCTGACCAATTACTTAGAGCTGAACTGGGTGGGGGGAAGAACTTGCCTACTCTACTAGATGGGACGCCCTGAAAGCGGTGAAACGCAGCGAATGTATGGGCCTCACCTATGTCGTCCAGAAGCAACTGCTGGGTGAATTGCGAGAAGCATAAGATAACCTTCTGCGCAGGCAAACGGTGGCAGATCCTGACGACTCACATCTGGAGTCGGAGTGGACAGCCCGAGCATGTGTGCACGATATCTTAAATCGCCTGGACAAATACACTCTTGGTCAATATCGCCAGAGTCTCCACAGAGAGGGGGTTAAGTCGGGCTGGTTGTTGGCCTGGATTCCTAAGCGGAAGTCTACCCCGGAGAGGATAGTTGCCCGGAGGGGGCCTACGGGAGGCATGGTACACTCGGAAGCGGGTGTTCTCCGAGTCCTCCAGTCCCACCTGCAGACGGTCAACGCCGCAGATCCTTCGGTCACGGAGGCTTCCTATCTGCCTTATCTTCAGGGGTTGACTCTCCAGACCTTCCCGAAGGAGACCGCGGAGGAATTGGATGAAGTCTTGTTGCTCCGAGAGGTGAAAGAAGCGATGGCCAGCCTGCCGAGAGCTAAGTCCCCGGGGAGCGATGGTTTCCCCTCTGAATTTTATCAGACGTTCGGAGATGTCCTCGCTCCCCTCCTCTTACAGGTGTACCTTGAGGCGCTTCAATGCGATTCCCTCCCGCCTACTAAGAACCAAGGCGAGATTTGTATGATCTTAAAACCGGGTAGGGACAGCTGCGATCCGGCGGTGTTCCGGCCCATCACCATGATTAATACGGACGTGAAAATCCTGACCAAGCTCTTGGCCATCCGGCTGGCGCCGCACATGGCCCGGCTGGTGCACCAGGACCAATGCGGGTTCATACCGGGCCGCAATACCGCCATGAACTTGAGGCGATTAAGCCACATTCTCCATGAGGTGCGGGGCAGGGAGGATCAAATGGTACTGGTGTCGATTGACCTAGATATGGCATTCAACACCATTGACTGGGGGTACCTGTTGGAGGTCCTCCGGTTGGTGGGGTTGGGCCCCGTCTTCTCTCACTGGGTCCGAATCCTATACAAGGCCCCTCGGGCCAGAGTTCGGCTTGGATCGGAGCGGTTGGCGGAATGGTCCTTGGGCAGGGGCACTCGGCAGGGGTGCCCCCTCTCGCCGCTCCTTTTTGCCCTGGTGATTGAGCCCTTGGCGGTCTGCGTTCGAACTGAAATGGCACAATGGGGGATCACAGTGGGGGACACGCACAACGTGGTCTCCTTGTACGCTGATGATGCCCTCTTTTACCTGATGACCCCGTTGGAATCATTGCCTATATTGCTCCGACATTTGGACCGCTTTGGTGCCGCGTCGGGTCTGCGAATCAATCCCAGGAAGTCATTGATCTTCCCCCTGGCGGGTTACGACACGGGCCCGCTGGCGGACCTGCCGAGTCTGGGGCTGCGCTGGGAGCTGGAGGCCTTCCGGTACCTCGGGATCCAGGTGGCTCGGTCTGATGCGCAGTTGTTGGCTCGTAACATCGACCGGGTTCTCCGGTCCCTGCAGCAGTCCGTGTCCTTCTGGAACTCCCTGCCACTCTCCCATAAGCGTGGAAGGGTATACTCAGATGTGAGTCCCTTGCTCATTGCACCATCAGGATTCAAGCAAGCCGGGCCGAAGACGGCTGTAATGCCAGAGACCGGTCCCCGGAAGCTTGTTTCCTTCCCAGTATAAGAATTGGCTTGGTAGTTTGGTCTGCCCTGTTCCCATGATGCACTGGGCCAGGGACAGACTAATTTGCATGTAGCCAGGTTCTGAGCTGGGATGATGCAGTGAGCTAATAAACGGTGATGGATCAAGCCCTGATCTGTTGACTGGGTACGAGTGTTCTGTTTAATTCAGATACTCTGTCCATCACCACCCCTTTTCTGAATCGTTTTGTCCACCATAGGTGTGGAAGGGTATACTCAGATGTGAGTCCCTTGCTCATTGCACCATCAGGATTCAAGCAAGCCGGGCTGAAGACGGCTGTAATGCCAGAAACCGGTCCCCGGAAGCTTGTTTCCTTCCCAGTATAAGAATTGGCTTGGTAGTTTGGTCTGCCCTGTTCCCATGATGCACTGGGCGCAGGGATAGACTAATTTGCATGTAGCCAGGTTCTGAGCTGGGATGGTGCAGTGAGTTAGAAAACGGTGATGGATCAAGCCCTAATCTGTTGACTGGGTACGAGGGTTCTGTTTAATTCAGATACTCTGTCCATCACCACCCCCTTTTCTGAACCCCCTTTTCTGAATCGTTTTGGCCACCATAAGCGTGGAAGGGTATACTCAGATGTGAGTCCCTTGCTCATTGCACCATCAGGATTCAAGCAAGCTGGGCCGAAGACGGCTGTAATGCCAGAAACCGGTCCCCGGAAGCTTGTTTCCTTCCCAGTATAAGAATTGGCTTGGTAGTTTTGTCTGCCCTGTTCCCATGATGCACTGGGCCAGGGACAGACTAATTTGCATGTAGCCAGGTTCTGAGCTGGGATGGTGCAGTGAGCTAAAAAACGGTGATGGATCAAGCCCTGATCTGTTGACTGGGTACGAGTGTTCTGTTTAATTCAGATACTCTGTCCATCACCACCCCCTTTTCTGACTCTCCCTTATGGGGCGGCTGACTGTCGCCAAAATAGAGATGCTCCCAATGACGTTATACGTCCTGCAAAATTCCTTGTGCCTGATTCCTCCGCGAGTATTCCGCACGCTCAACACACTGCTCACCTCTTTACTCAGGGCGGGCCGCCGCAGCCGGGTTGCCCTCCATACGACTGTTCGGAGCTGGGAGGAAGGAGGTCTGGAGGCGCCGAGATTCGATCTGTACTACTATGCGGCACAGCCAACCTCGGACTTAAACAACTTGTCACTACCCCCACCCACATCGCAGGTCACACACTCGACTCTATCTTCACCTCCAGCACACATGTCTCCTTCAGCCACACCACAACTCTCCATTGGACGGACCACAGCTGCGTTCACTTTACCTACAACAAGACCCCAACCAACAACCATCCTCAACCCACTCTGCGGAGAAACTGGAACAAAATCACCATCGACCAGATCTCCTCATCGCTCCTTCAAAACCCCCCTGCCCACTCCTCAAACCCCGACCAAGCAGCCATTAACGTCACCCAATGTCTATCCAACAGCGCCGACATCCTAGCACCATTGAAAAAACGTCAAATCAAACTAGGCAGCAAGAAAGCCTCCTGGTTCAACGATGACCTTAAGAAATCTAAGAAACTCTGTCGATCCCTTGAGAAGGCTTGGAAAAAAGACCCAAACACCAGCACCAAGGACGCCTTCAAAAACGCCTCCTGTACCCACCACCAACTGATCAGGAATGCCAAGAAAGCCGCTTTCAAGGACCGACTAGATAGCAACGCCCACAACAGCAAGGAATTATTCAACATCGTCAAGGAATTTACCAACCCCTCAGCCAACTCCAACGACATCACCCCCTCTCAAGCCCTCTGCGACTCCCTAGCCTCATTCTTCCACAACAAGATTGCAGACATCCACAACAGCTTCGACAACCGACCCGAAGACCACACCACCCAACCCTCTGCATGACCTCCACCCCCCTTGAACATCCTCAATGACTGGAACCCAATCTCCACTGAGGACACCATCCGCCTGATGAACTCTATCCACTCAGGATCCCCCACAGACCCATGCCCTCACCACATCTTTAACAAAGCAGACTCCATTATAGCACCGCACCTCCGAGATGTCATCAACTGCTCCCTCAACTCCGCCACCTTCCCGGAAAGTTGGAAACATGCCGAACTCAGCGCCCTGCTGAAGAAACCCACAGCCGACCCCACCGAACTCAAAAACTACCGCCCCATCTCGCTCCTTCCATTCCCGGCCAAAGTCATCGAGAAAGCTGTCAACAACCAGCTCGCCGCCTTCCTCGAAACCAACAAATCCCTCGACTCTTCACAGTCCGGCTTCCGAGCCAAACACAGCACTGAGACCGCACTCATCACAGCAACAGACGACATTCGAACTCTGCTAGACAACGGAGACACAGTCGCCCTCATCCTCCTCGACCTCTCCGCAGCCTTTGACACAGTTTGTCATAGCACCTTAATACAATGCCTCAGAAACATCGGAATCCAAGGAAAAGCACTGGAATGGATCACCTCGTTCCTTGCCGGAAGAACTCAGAGAGTCCGCCTTCCACCATTCAAATCAGAAGCTACCGAAGTCATCTGCGGCGTGCCGCAAGGATCCTCACTCAGTCCCACCCTCTTCAACGTATACATGAGCCCCCTCGCGGCTATCGCACGCCAACACAACCTCAACATGATCTCCTACGCCGATGACACTCAACTGATACTATCACTCACCAAAGACCCCAACACCGCCAAAACCAACCTACATGAAGGAATGAAAGAAGTAGCCGAATGGATGAAGCACAGCCGTCTGAAACTGAACTCAGACAAAACAGAAGTCCTTATCCTTGGTACCTCCCCCTCCGCCTGGGATCACTCTTGGTGGCCAGAGGCCCTTGAAAAAGCACCCATCCCGACGGACCACGCACGGAACTTAGGTGTCATTCTGGACTCCTCACTCTCTATGAACAGACAAGTCAACGCCGTCTCATCTTCTTGCTTCAACATTCTTCGCATGCTCAAAAAAACATTTCGCTGGATCCCCACCAAAACTAGAAAAACAGTCACCCACGCACTGGTCACGAGCCGCCTGGACTACGGAAACACCCTATACGCTGGTACCACCGCAAAACTCCAGAAAAAACTCCAACGCATCCAGAACGCCTCAGCCAGACTCATACTAGACATCCCGCGTAAAGACCACATCTCCGGACACCTGAAAGACCTCCACTGGCTCCCCGTTAGCAAGAGGATTACTTTCCGCCTCCTGACCCACGCACACAAAGCACTCTACGAACTTGGTCCCGACTGCCTCAACTCACGACTTTCCTTCTACACCCCCTCCCGCAACCTACGATCCTTCAACCAAGCCCTTGCAACTGTACCTCGTATCAACAAAACCACCATGGGAGGCAGATCCTTCTCCTACCTGGCAGCTAAAACCTGGAACTCACTTCCCACTCACCTTCGCCTCACTCAGAACCACCTTACATTCAGAAAGCAACTTAAAACCTGGATATTCGACAAGTAATTCCCCACCCTTCCTCAAGCGCCTTGAGACCCTCTGGGTATGTAGCGCGCTATATAAATGACTTGACTTGACTTGACTACTGCCAGCTGCGCGGTGGTTTGCGGACACAGATAACTAGGAGATGCGACTCCTGGCCGGCAGGGCGGACGAGCGGGCATTACAGGTGGCCCTGATGTGGGGACGTGGAGCGGACGAGGCCCTACCGTATGTGGTGCGGTACAAAAGGGGGTGGTGATGGACAGATCATCTGAATCAATCAAACACTCACACCCAGTCAAAAGATCTGGGTTTAATCCATCACCGTTCTTTAGCCCACTCTGCCACCCCAGTTCAGACATGGCTATATGCAAATCAGTCTGACCCTGTGCCTCATGGGAACAGTCCAGCCCGAACTGCCAAGCCGCGTGAGTGTTTGATTGATTCAGATGCTCCATCCATCACCACACCCTTTTGTACCGCTTTTGGCCGCCATAAGTGTGGCAGGGTATACTCAGACGTGAGTCCCTTGCTCACTTTGCCACTGGATTCAAGCAAGCCGGGCTGAAGACAGCTGGAATGCCAGAAACCGGTCCTCGGAAGCTTGTTTCCGGTCCAGGGAAGACATGGCTTGGCAGTTCGGGCTGGACTGTTCCCATGAGGCACAGGGTCAGACTGATTTGCATATGGCCATGTCTGAACTGGGGTGGCAGAGTGGGCTAAAGAACGGTGATGGATTAAACCCAGATCTGTTGACTGGGTGTGAGTGTTTGATTGGTTCAGATGCTCCGTCCATCACCAACCCCTTTTGTACCGACATACTATCTAAGGCGGGTCTGATCTGACACAGAGTCACATGATGCAACTTATCGACGTACAAGGGAATTGCTAGTCTGGGGTCATTTAAAAGGTTATAAGTCTACGGTCGAATAGAGTCTCTACCTGACAAGGTGTTTACGAAGGTAGGTAACTTGTTTGTCTCAAAGTTTATAGCCGCTGTTGAATGAAAAAGAGTGATTCTTCAATTACAAAACTGTCTGTATTTATTGTCAGACCTCAGTTCAGCGGGCCATGGGGCAAGCAGGAGCTATTTGGTACCACTGTGAGGGTTGAAGCCTTTTGCTTCTCATGTCCCAGGTCTAATCTATTCTGGAACCTGGGCAAGAACCCTTTCAGCACTTGACTCTCAGTGGTAGCATGGGTCAATCAGTCCACAGCATCTCAAAGAGGGAGGTAATCACAGAGGGTTAGCACAGGCTCATAACTATAAATACGTTCAATAGCAGCAAGCAAAGATTTTCCAGTCAAATACTTGTTTTTATGAAAAATGAGTGCTGATATACCAATACAAAGTAAAGTCCGCATTAATAAACAATACACTCAGTCCCTGAAGTCAGGGCTCAGGTGGTTCAGTAGGCAGGTTGCTGAGACTCACTCCCCTCTCGCTAGAGTTAGTGGTTATTCCCTATTCACTATAGGCGGCATAAAGGTTAAGTCCTACTAGTAGTCCAAGTTAGGCCCTATTTAAATGTGTCAGAAATGTCTTATCAATTTCGACCATTTGATCTACTATTTGGCCTCTATCCTCATCAAAAACTGACTTAATGGCAGCATTATTATATCTTTTTTTAATCAATCAAGCCAAAACTGTGCCCTGTGTTCACTTCCTCATATACATGTTGTTGACAAGTGGTCTGATTGGCTTTTGACTAATAACTTTTTTATGACTTGTCTAGCTCTTCTTAACACCTTAGCTGCATGTAAACATTTCTCCCCAGTGCTGCGCTGTCCATTAGAACTAGTGCTGAATGGACGTTCAATGGTCGTGCGCAGCACTGGGGAGGTAGCGCTGCTGACGACCATTGGCCGTCAGCAGCACTTAAGGGGTTAATCTAGATTACATTTCCTGGGAATAATATTTTAAGTGCACCTGTATTGCCTGATCTAATTCCTGTTGTAGTTTCCTAGTAGCTTCTTTTATGAGTTTGAGGATATTTGCTTTACATGATATTGCCTCTCCTCTAACAAATGCCTTGCAGGAATCCCAGACTGCCAAGCTTGAAGTTGATCAAATATTCTTTTCAGATAATTCAGTAAGGAGAGTTTGCATGCTCGTAACCGAGTCGTCCCCGCTTAGAAGAGTCTTACCTAGCATCCACGAGGACGCTCACCTGAGTTTGCCCTAATCTTGACTTCGATTACCCGGACTGAGTTATCTGAAAAGGGATTTGGAAGAATCCATGATTTCCCTCTCTCCTATTTATGGGAAGTTAAGAAGAAATCTTTTCTGGAAGCTCAATTATTTATTTTCGAGAAACAAGTGTATTCCCTGGATGGAGGCCGTTGAGTTCTCCACGGGTCGATTAATGCTAGATCTCGAATAACCTTTACCAATCAATTATAGGGTTTGGGTTTGTTGTGTACCTTGTTCTTAAGAGTAGAGTCAAGTCTTTAATTATGTATAATATTAAAATCCCTTCCTATTATTATTAACCTAGGTAATGAATTTAATACATTTTCAAGTTCATCCAGAGAAGCTATCTCATCATCCATTGGGCCATAATAGCTAACTATCTGAAGAATCTGATTGCCAATCTTCAGGCTTGCACCTACCCATCTTGCTCTAGGATCCCTCTTAATTTGGAGGACTTCCTCCTGGCAGTGGCGCGTAAGAACAATCGCATCTCCCCTGACCGGTGCACCCGCCGATGCTAGAAAAGCTTGAGAAATAAAGCTAGGCCATCTAGGTGGGGTGGAAAGTGTTTTAAAATGGGTCTCCTGGACAAAATAACATGTGTCTGTACTGCCCCAAGCCACTGGAGTGTAGATTCCAATTTGGTCTGATTATTTGCCCCACTGATATTACACAAGGCTATGCAAACTATCTGAGTGTCGTCTTTTAATGTATAGTTGTTCTTTCCACAAAACCTCAATTTTTTTTCTCTCAATTGCATCCGCCAGGTCTCTCTATAATTTTTAATTTGGCTATAAGTGAGCCCATGTCTTGAAGTTCTGAGATTTTCTCCCTACCTTCTACCTGAGACTTCTTTCCCTTTTTTATCCCTCCAAAGTGCCATGTCCCTGTATGTTATGTTATCAAAATATTTCTTAAGCGCACTATCACCGATTGGTTTCTTGGCGCTGCGATCAACAGTAACATGAACATAGATGAAGAGAATTGAGTTATTGGAATGCTTGACTGAAGAGCCAGGTCTTCAGGGCTTTCCGGAAGGACAGAAGGTCTTGACAGTTCCGGATCTCCAGAGGGAAGGAGTTCCACAAGCAGGAGGCAAGTGTAGCGAACCTACGGCCTCCGGCGCGCTTAAGTTTGAAAGAAGGCGTCTGCAGGAGGCTCAGATGTAATGAGCGTAGGTTTCGAGATGGAGTGTATCTGGAGATTAGTTGGTTAATAAATGTGGGGCTTTTACAGTAAAGGGATTTGAATATTATACATCCGGTTTTAAAGGCACAGCGCTGGGTAACTGGAAGCCAATGCAGTTTCCTCAGTAGAGGGGTAGCTGCCTGTCGCCTTGGTTGGTTCAGGATTAACCTCGAGGCATGGTTCTGTACCATCTGGAGTCATTTGGATAGGTAGTTGGGAAGACCTAGATAGATGGCATTCGCGTAGTCCAGATGGGACAGGACAGTAGAGATCACGACCTGGGTGATTGCCTCTGGCGTAAGTAGACGACGGACCTTCCGGATTTTTTTTAGTTGGAAGAAGCACTTGGAGACCACTTGACCTACCTGTGCTTTTAGTGAAAGATCACAGTCCACGGTGACTCCAAGTGTTTTGGCCGACGAGGAAGGTGTTGGAGCTTGGCCCAGTTCAGAAGGCCAGTAGTGTGGGCCCCAGTACTTGGCGCTGTCGCCGGTCAGGACTAACTCGGTTTTTCCCGGGTTCAGTTTAAGCTGGTTCTGGTCCATCCATGTTTTAATAAAACTCATGGTAGACTGAAAATGCAGTATGGAGTCTTCAGTGTTGTCGATGGTAAAAAGCAGTTGTAAATCATCGGCATAATTGAAGACTCTCACCTGTTTGTCGCTTAGAGTCTGAATCAGGGGAAGTATGTATAGGTTGAATAAGTGAGGTGACAGAGAGGAACCTTGTGGCACTCCGCAAGTGATGGGTTGTTTGGCACCCACTAGGTCTCCAAGACGTAGTGTTTGATTGCGGTCTGTCAAAAAGGACCTCAGCCAGCAGGCCGCTAGGTCCCGGATGCCAGCCTGTTCGACACGATCGACCAAGATGTTATGGTCGACCGTGTCAAAAGCGGCAGATAAGTCCAGGAGCACCAGGGCCTGTGGGGAGCGTCTGTCAGCGCAGTCTTGCAGCGTATCCAGGACTGTGGTGACTACTGCTTCTGTGGAGTGTGCCGGTCGAAAGCCTGCCTGGTGGGGGTCAAAGCAGGAGGACTCCTCAAGAAAGTTAGAGAGGCATTTAGCCACGTGAGCCTCCAGAACTTTTGCTAGGTAAGGCAATAGGGAGATGGGCCGGAAATTAGCTTTATACTCCTGCCTCCCCATACTCCGGACCCTACCCGTCATGAGCTCGTATCCCACACATGCCCTGTCCCATCACCCGTGCTTCCCCCCCTTTGCCCTAAGAGAGTACCTTGGAATGGTACTCTGGGAGCTCTTTTAGGGAGGTTTTGCAAATAGGCCTGTACGTTTTAGAGCCTCATTCTCAAGCATATCTCACCACATAACTAGATTCTCAAGTTAGATTAAGTAAAAAAAAATATTGTTACTTGTCTGTAAACTTAGTGTATGGAATGGAAGGGCATTTGTAGAGCGCATGGCTACATTTATCGTATATAGTTGCCAAACCTTGGTCACCCCTTCCCCCTTGATTGTGGATAGAAATTCTTTAGCACAATCAATTGACTGAGATATGTTGAATTATCCTAGCTTTGGCACCATTTTGTTTAAATTAATCCATCAGTCCGACACATTTGGAGCCTCTTTGTGCTGCTAATACCAACATATCTGGGTATATATGAAATGAAACATTGTCAAGTGCAGAGAAAGTTTTATTCTTGAATGCCTGAGTCAGAATTTGTTCTTTGATCCGGGCATCTCTGAAGTTGACCAGGATTTCTCTGGGATATTTTGCATTTGTGGATTGAACAGCTGGCACTAAGTGTGCTCTAGTATGGGTTACATTCTTGCCTTCATTCAGTTTTTCTGGAAGAACAACTTTGTGAATCAGATATGATATCAGTTTTATGGGTAAATGCCCAGCTTCCTGATCTTCTGGTATGCCCATGAACCTTACTTTGGTACGCCATGATCGATTTTCCACGTCGTCCAGGTTGAGCTGGAGGTCTTCCAATTTAGCTTGTAATTTGGTCATGTTCCTTTCTTGCTTTTTGCTAGTATCCGCCAGAGGAATACCTTCAGTTCTACCTTAGTCATACAAATAGCAAGCTGTTGAAGATCTTTCATTTATCTGCCCAATCTGTTCAATGATCTTGAGGTGTGCTGATTCTTGTGAGAGCTTCATTTCACGGAGTATACTTAAAATCTGATTTAATGTTATCTCTATCGCAGAAGACGGCATTGTTTGTAATGTGGCATTAGCCAATTCTCCCAGCTATCTTTAGGGATTAATTGCCTGAGTGTCCATTGCGAAGATGGTAACTGATACAGAATCGGTTTGGGCACCCATTTTAGCACTACCTAGGTCAGTTATGTTCTCCTTTTGGCCTCCCTTCAGAGCCCCCAGCGTATATAATGGATATGTCTGCTTCCCATTTTCCTTACTTGCCTCCTCTAAACGTGTAAACACCTGGCCAGTCGAATAATCTATTTCTGCTATGGCAATGATGCTCTCTGGGCTTTAGACTAGCTTCATCCCATCTTCTGTCTCTTGTGAAAGATTGTGCCAACGTTTATCAGGGGATGAAGTTACTTGGTTCGGTGTCTGGGAGCGATTCTGTCTGGTTGGCTTTTTTGCCTTTGGATTTTTCCTGGTCATCTGCATTTCCATTTACGAATCTCTTGATATTCGCTTCATTATGATGTTTTATCGCTTTGTATGTAGTAAGGTTTTGTAGCTATCCAGAATCGGCTTGAATGATTGGGGAATGCAAAAGTTGTTACAAGTCAGCCACAGGCTGCATCCGTGCTACACGGACCTCTTCCGCTACTATCCTGTTCTTTGTCCTCTTGGGAAGGGGCCTAGAGCTCCCCTCCATGTTGCTTCTACCCCATCTACAGCCTGTTATGAGGGGAATTACGGGGGTAAATATTGTGTACTCAATGACGTCTCGCAGTATCCTGGTGTCTATGGCGTCCGATAGCGTCACGCAGCAAGAGCATATGCTTTGGGCTAGATTAGGCTGGAATTGACTTTCTTAAAAAGTAAGTTAGTTCTGACTTTACTTTGGCTTTACTCCAGGGGGATTTTGTCTACGTTACCTGCCCACTTTACTAACTAGAGCAAAGGACTTTTATGGATTTTTACGATTTTTTACTTTTCTTGCTTTATTAACAATTAGCAATTTCCCCATGAATCACCCAAGATGAAGTCTGATAAAAGAAATGGAGTGACTCACCAGCGCAGATAGACTTCTGATTCAGAAATTCGCCAGCCTGGCACAAATCAATATCCAAAGATGAATGGACCCCACAATGTCTCCCATCTCGGGGGTAAATGCAGCGGTGATTCCTCTGCAGTGGCAACAGTCATGCCCACCAAAACAATTATCAAGATATCCAAAAATCAACGGCCCCATAATGTCTTCAATCTCGATGGGATAAATGCTGTGGTGATGAAACAACAGTGGCGGTGGTCGCGATCAGTAATCGAAAGGCAGGCAGCTTTTTCCGAGCAATAGGAGCTAGCTACTTTGAAACAGTACGTGTTGTATGTGTCTGGTTGGGAAAAACCTATTGTTTTTTAAGAAGGCCCTCACCCACCAACCTAGTTGGTGGCATGATTCTTCATCGGGCCCCACCCGAGACACCAAGTGTGCCTCAGGTGTGCTACGACGCCTGATTACAGCGGAGCAGGATGTGTTTCATGAGTGTGCAGTGAAGGTGTTTAGAGTGGGGTTAACATGCTGTCCTGGATGTCTTCTGTGTCTGCCTTCTTTCTTCTTTTGACAGACACTATTCACCCATGAGACACGCCCCATGCCAACGAGCTTCAGCTGTGGCGTACATTGACTACTTAAACCATGCCGGCTTCTGGATCCCGTACCATCAGAGTCCCTGGCCGGACACAACAGGTGTAGCAGTGGATCTGGAGACATCACCAAGTAAGTGGGAGAGTGAGAGTTCACTCGCGGTACCGCCACCAGGACATAGCCATCTGCTGCCCCTGAGTGTGCATCCTTTACCGCTAGTAGTGAGTTCCCTTCTCCTCACCTGCTCTGTTTGAACTACTTTCTTTTTCTTTCCCTTTACCCCCTCAGAGTGCATGAGAGTCTCGGATCCCCGCCAGAGACTCATGAAGTTTGTCCCCCGAAGTTAGGCAGCAAGCTCTCACTTTTTATCTTTATTACCATTTGCCTTGGTCACCTTAGCAACTTGCTATTCCGCCCTCAGGTACTAGCACCTCTACCGCATAGTATTACTATTCACCATATTTGACATCAGCCAACAATACCGCTCATCACTGTCAGTTGACTCGCTCACTACTTAGGCACCAAGGTATCGCTACCACTAATCATGTGTCTAAAACCAACGTGTTTTACATATTATGTGTCTATGTGTTTGTCCCGTTTTTTCCTCTCACAGGTACAAACTGAGAGGAAAACCTCCTCTTACAATTATAGCACCTTAGCGAGTTCTTCACATAGGGTGTTCGCAACACTTTAGTCCCCTATCACCCATTCACACATAGGTCCTGACAAAAGCCAGTTTTAACCAAAGGTCTGGCTGAAACTAGTTGACCACACAGGACGTGGAAGACCATAAGTCTCTCCTACCCAAAAAGCCTTGTTTCTACTGGGGAACACCAATAAATTAACTTTTTGGGACCTCCAGGACAGCATTTTAACCCTACTCTGAACACCTTCACTGCACACTCACGAAACACATCCTACTCCGCTGTAATCAGGCATCGTAGCACACCTGAGGCACACTCAGTGCCTCGGGTGGGGCCCAATGATGAAGCATACCACCAACTAGGTTGGTGGGTGAAGGCCTTCTTAAAAACCAAAAGGTTTTTCCCAACCAGACACATACAACACCTACCGTTTCAAAGTAGCTATCTGCTATTGATCACTACATATTCCTTGGGGAAGTAAACTGGTCACTCTAGTTCCTCACTCTATTGTGATTACAAGCAGCTTTTTCCGAGCCCCAGAGGCTAGCCTCTTGAAGATGCCAACAATTAGAAAATACCGCAGTGCAGTGATCCGGCATCAGCATTGAACCAACGTAGTCTGCTCCTTGTCTGCTGCCTTAGATCCTCGGAATTACTCATCTGGGAATTGTGGCAAATTGTTGGGTGTCTTTAACTTCTGCTAGTCACTCACTGCAGAGACTACATCTCGACCTAGCGTCACCTGGACATCAGGCGCCCTCCCAGAAAGTGAGCTCAGCCACAGAGCATGACGGGTGCTCTATTTATTATTTAATTCAATCTTAGAAGGGTGTTCAATCCCTAACCCTTTTTCAAAAGCAATTATCTTTCGCTTTTTGAAGAAAGGTAATCCCTCAGATAGGCCTGGATGATATCGTCCAATTAGTTTATATAATAATGATTATAAATTATTCACCAAAATCATGGCCAAACCAAGCAAAAGGTGAAAAACTGGATCCTACAGCACTGCAGCAGACTAAGGTGTAATACGGTGGGAGTTCCTTTGGTCGAACATTTCTCTATCCTAATGCACACACCGGAATCTCTCAGATGGATAGTGTTAGAAAGCGTCACTCTAGGCCAAAGGGGAGGAGATCTCAGCCCAATCTTGAACGTTAGGGAATGCAAGTGGATGCATTTACTAGACGCAGTGACCAATGGTCTAAATGAACTGGATACCACCTATGCCCAAATGGCAGGCCTGCAAGCAGAATAAGGGATTACCAAGACCCTTGCAAAACGTAGAACTAGACATGATAGAACAGTCATTAGTCACACAATAGCTACGCTCTAGCCTATATCCCCCCACCACCCGTACTTACAGGGGTGACGTCATAACAATGATTGCATTTTCTATCACCTGTGCATCTATAACATGATCTGTTTTCCATGATTAAATGTGGTTTGCTCTAGGCGTTCTTTGCCTGGCTACAATATGTGTTTACAATCAAAATAGCGAAGCATGTACGCGGCCTATGATGTTCTCTATACATTGTCCTACCCTATGTTATTGCAACTTTTATGTTCAACCAAATTAAGTACCTGTTTAATAATGTATTTACCATGACCTTTTTTCATTTGCTCTAGGCATTTTTTGCCTGGCTTCAATATGTACTTACAATCAAAACAGCAAATCATGTGTGGGCCCAATGATGTTCTCTATACATTGTTCTACCCTATGTTATTGTAACTTATATGTTCAATCGGATTAAGTACATGTTTAATGATGTATGTACTATGACCATATTTCATTTGCTTTGGGCCACTTAGACCCGCCATATTATGAATAAAATAGCAAATAGAGTGCAAGATATTATGTCTATGACCACAATATATGTCCCAACCACAGATAATGTGACTCGTTAATATACAGTTTTTATCCGATCTTGAGGTACTTTTTGTGGCTCGCTGGATTTTTCTATGTGACACTGATTTATTAATTCTGTAGAAATAGCGTAACCCGCAGGTCTACCATTCTATACACACGTTTTTTTACCATTTGCAAGCTTCTTTCCACTATACAGAAGCCAAGCGTACCGCTCACACTCTGCGCCGGGAATTGCTTGTCCCACCATACACGTGTTACCAGGGTAACAGGTTTGTAACATCCTGAGGGTAGACACACCCCTCCTTGCTCCTATTGGCTAAACAGGTGACAAGCCTCTAACAAGCACCCAGCGGCTGCACCTCGCGGTGCAGATACGCCTTCGCTCAGCCTTTAACTAACGGGAGAATTACAAGCAAAATCTCTTACAGTCCTGACTGAACCACAAGGGAGGTAAGAGCCGAATACGCTAACCGCGGCTTTTTCTATCCACCCCGCCTCCGCACGTAGACTTTGTGTGTTTAGATTGTTAATGTTTGTTCTTGTTTTCCAAATAAGAGCGACGTGGTGAGGCCACGATATTAAGTATTCAGCATGTTTTGCTGGTGTGGGGTGACTAGGTGTTCACTAACGTCCTCATCCCTGACGCCGTACATGGTTATAGCGTGCTTAACGTCTTTTGCCTCATATCGGCCCAGATGCGGCGATCACTTCAGTACATCTAACGTTTATAGATATTTACCAGCTTGAATAATCTATGAAGCTAAGGTCCGTGCTCAGAATTAGTGCATGTATACGCACCACAGTCACCGTTCCTCACATCGATATCTTTCAACACACTACAACGCGGTACACCTTTTATTCTTTTTTAATGTGTCTATGCCCAAGTTGTTTCCAGGCAATCTTTACCTCGCTATTTATTCAGATAGCCCTGACTCGTAATTCCTATTCCAGTGCGCTTTTGCTAATTGACTGGTATTTTTTTCCACAATGATGTTACACTTGTCCCTGATCAGGAACCCCTGTCTCTTCCCGTTGGACCCTATCTGTTGACGATTGGCAACTCATATCGGGAGATTGATTACCCCGGATGCCAGTTTCACAGCTGAGTGAGTCGCTGTACCACTTACATGGTGCATGAGGTTTCTGGATTTTTTCTACCTCATTGTAACACTGAGTTTCTTTATGTCACCGTAGATGCTAAGGAACCATTGAGTGTCCCCATGCGATTATTCATTGATTGAATCTCCTACCCCAAGTAGGTTCCACTCTGAATACCTACTTGTTTTTTTCACCACATGCAGTTCGCACACTGAACAATTCTCATTACTTCTAGGTGCTCTATACCTTGTCCTGATGAAGACCCCACACTGAGGAATAACTCACCTTCTTCCTACAGGGGTCAAAACGTAGACCATCTACCGCATACCTCCAAACCCATAGGAATAAAAAATCCAAATAATATGTGCCTATGTGTTATGGATACATGGGAACTCTAGACCTATATCAGGCTGGAAAGGTCTTATTGTAATATAATAGTGATTGTGTCTATGTCACTATACCTTTACCCTGTCCCTCACTTACCAATTCACCCCCATTACCCAAATACCTCTTTTCTTCTATCACATTGTGAACACTGTAAATATTATATGCACTAGGAACGTATTGAAACTGATACATGCAGTAACATTAATGCTTTGATTCATAATTGCATCTGATGAATGTACCATTCGTGGAAATCAAATTTCCTATTTCTTCTGTTTAATTGACTCAGAATCATATGTGGTGAATTGTTTATCCTTATATGTTTAACTTAAATGAACTACCATGACCATTTTCTGAATGTAACGTTCTATTCTGCAAGTGGCAGCTATATTATATTATACAAAACATTTTCCCATTGTTGTCTGGACAATGTTTTAGATGCAATTTCCAGACAGGAGGTTTGATGATTGTTTGCTTTACATGCCCAATTTTAACAGAATTTTCGAATCAGGTCTTTTAGTGGTTAAGTAGAAAATTGTCAACATCTATAGTTTTTGATCCACTGGTTGCCCTGTTAGGAAGAAGCCAATTCCAACTTAACATTTTGCAAAAAACTATTTGTATTTATTGCTTCCCTAGTGGCCAAATCTCTTATCTTACAAAAATGGAAAACGATTGAACCACCTACCTTTAACCACTGGCAAAATAAGATTTGCCAAGTCAAATATGATGAAAAACAGTATTCTCTAAGAATCGGGCCGTGAAAAAATTCATATAATTTGGGCTGGAGAATAAAAACAGTCTGTGGTAAAAACAAAGCAATGGGGAACAGCCTGAAGAACCAAAGTGTGGAATTTTTTACTTGAGGAAATGGTAGAAAGGGACTATATTAATGAATTAAGGAGTTCCAAAAGTGAGTGGGAAAACTGAAACTAGAAAATTGAGTTTGGTGATTTTAAGCTCGTAGGCATAAAACATATTTATGATTAAAGTTTTAACCATAATTATCTAATTATGTTGATGAAATGATATTTATATATTCTTTTCCTTTATCGTTTACCTGTGATTATAAATAAAGATTGAAAAAAATATATATATGATAGTTTCTTTGGGTAATTTCTACTTTGGAACCTACAATATACACATATTAAATATTGTTAACATTTTATGTTATTGCACAACTGGCATGTCATTCACATCTTCACTGCAGCTGTGATTATTGTGAATAAATGTGCCTAGATTCACCATACATCACCTACCTTAACTGCTCTAACTGATCATTCAAGCATTGATGAGAAAAGGGGGCTTAGTGAAGCTGCAGATTTGGTCCCTCCCCTGCCTTGATAGCGCATCTGTCACCTGATCTTATGTGATCAACTGAAAAAGGGCTTTCAGAAGCATGGCCTAGGTTTAACCCACATGTTGGGAGTCCCTAATCACAGTATTTGGTTGAGCAGAAGTTGTATGCTGTTATGCAGGTATTTTGTTGAATGGACTCACAGAGATTTTCATAGTAGGCAAGGTGACCCACTCACGCAAACTGCAGGGATAGAGATTTTCACTATGAGAATCCCTATTAGGCATTTTAGGTTTAAGTATTTTTATTGAAAAAACACAAGGAGACAGAACATTCATAGCATATACGAAATTAGGTCGCTGTGATTAGGGTTGCATACAAAGCATTGATTGTCCCCAAAGCATCTCAAGTTCAGGCCCCTCCACAGCAACCCCTCAAGATATACAGTGCTATATTCAATGAACTGTCCCTCACCCCAAACACGCCCCCAACCCCCCTTCCCTACCCCCCCTCCCTTGTCCAGTGCGCAGGCCCGTCCCTTGCCCTCTGCCCCGATCTCCCTGGATTAAAAGAGTTTAAGTCGGCTGTAATTCAAGAAGGTGGTTCTTCAGGCGTCGCAAGCCTCAAAAGGCGTAAGTATCTGAGGCATAAGTATCTAGGGCAGGTGATTTCCCTAAATTCGGAGAGCAGCAGCGACCGGAATGGTTGCCATACGTCGTCAAATTGCTCTATGTCCCCCGTCACCGTGAGCGATAGTTTCTCCATCCCTAATACATGCCATAGTCTATGAAGCCAGCCTGTAACAGAAGGGAGTGTAGTAGTGCGCCAGTGTAGTAAGATGTTCTGTACCGCTGACCCCAATGCAATAGCTATCTGTCTGCCCCTACGGGATTTGAGGGGATACACCAACCCGTTCGGGAGGCCCAGCAGTACATATGCTGGAAAGCGTGGCAGTTCGGTGTCAAAATGGGAATTAATCTCATCTAGAAATAGGATTCTAGGAGTGGACAGTCCCATAAGATATGTGTCAGCGTGCCCACCTGTCCGCATCCCCTCCAGCAATCGCTATCCTTACTACTGTCCATCTCGTGAATTCTAACTGGGGTATAATACCAGTATGTGGAGACTTTAGTCAGAGTGTCAGTGAGGCCCATGTGGTACGCTGAGTGCCGTGCTCTGTATGAAATCTGTTCCCATTCTTTATGTGTCAATGTCCTGCCCAATTCTCTCTCCCATCGTTCCCTCCCCGGATTATATAGGTGTGAGGCAGGTGGCTGTAGTAGTTTGTACAGGTCCGTGATCAGTTTCGCGTCCGATGAGCGGGTCATGAGCCACCTCTCAAAGGGGAGGAACTGCCTGTCTGCTGCGTCTCGCACCTGTGGGTGCAGAGCCCAGTGGCGGACCTGCATATAACGAAGCCTCTCGGTCTCTTGTAAGGAGTACTCCTGTCGGAGGCGCAAGAAGAGAATGACACCCTCTGAGTCGTATATATGGCACAGGGCCTGGCATCCGGCCGTTCTCCAGTGGGTGAAGGCCCCTCTTTCAGTGCCCGGGGTGAAGTCCGGGTTATCTACTATGGGCGTAAGGGGCGAGGGGAACGAAGTGAGATTGTAATTGATGTTTGTCGGATCCCATACCCGCAGGGGCACTCTAGTAATGAATGAGGTGTAGAGGTTCGCGGGTCGGTGGGCCCGGCGTAAGAATGGCACTTCCTGTAAAGGCCGGCCTGCCACCACCTGGTCTTGAAAGAGCCAGTGCTTTTCTGATTCCCACCTGCTCCATTCTACCAGATAGAGTAGTTGTGTGGCTTGAAAATACTTTCGGAGATCCGGAATTCCGAGTCCTCCCGCCTCAGGTGTTAGCAGCGAGAGTGATCTCCTCATTCTAGGCCTCTTGCCCTGCCAGATAAAACGCGCAAGGTCAGCTTGCATCTGTTGGATCCACCCAACGGGCGGCTGGAGTGGTAGAGCTCGGAAGAGGTATAGAATCTGGGGCAGAACCGTTTTTTTAACCGCAGCTATTCTGCCCAGCCAGGAGATGGTGCTACGGTTCCAACGTCCCAGTTCCTCCCGAATCTTCTTGCCAAGGGCAGCATAGTTAGCCGTGACCATAGCCGGCAAGGTGGGGGCCAGCTGGATTCCCAGGTAAGGCACAAGATCTGATGACCAGAGCATGGGGAACATGCCCTGTAAGTGTGCCCTAGTGGCTGGGTCAAGGGACACGTCCAACGCCACTGATTTCCCCATATTCATCTTAAAGCCTGCGACGGCTGCAAAGGAGTCTAATTCCCCAATGCATGCTGGGAGGGCAGTCCGGGGTTCGTCCAACGATAATATAATATCATCAGCGTAGAGGCTTATGGTGTGGGTGAAGCCTCCGAACCGTATCCCTGTCGCTGCCGGATTCATGCGTATCCGTTGGGCAAGGGGCTCCGTGTACAGTGCGAAGAGCAGGGGCGAGAGTGGACACCCTTGTCTAGTACCTCTCTCGATGTCAAAGCTCTGTGAGCTGTATCCGTTCACCCGCACTACCGCCATTGGAACGTTTATAGCAATTGAGTACTAAGGAGCGGAATTTCTCTCCAATGCCTGCCTTCTGCAGGAACTTTTCTAAATAAGGCCAATGCACCCGGTCAAACGCCTTTTCGGCGTCCACCGCCAACATCATCCTTTCCCCTGGGATCCGGGAGGCCTTCTCAAGGAGGTGGACGATCCTTTTGGTGTTATCCACCGTTTGCCTCCCAGGAACGAATCCCACCTGATCCGGTTCTATAAGGCCTGGCAGGTGGGGAGCCAGTCGGACAGCGAGGATCCTCGTATATAGTTTAAGATCGACGTTTAGGAGAGATATCGGCCTATAGGAGCCGCAGAGCATTCGGTCTTTCCCTGGCTTAGGGATGACTGTAAGGGAGGCCCGCAGGAGGTCAGGTGGGAAGGCCCCCGGGGTCGCGAACGAGTTGAACAGATGGGTGAGGATTGGAGTCAGCAATGCACAGAATGTTTTATAGAATAGGGACGTATATCCGTCTGGACCTGGGGCTTTGCCGTGCTTAAGTTTGGCGATAGCAGAAATCACCTCCTCGATTCGGATATCACTATCTAGATGTTCGGCCTGCGGGGGTGCCAAGGATGGGAGGGTGACGGAGTCCAGATACGCCGTCATTGCAGATTCGTTTGAGAGGTCCCCTGCGTAGAGATTAGCACTAAACCTTCGGAAGGTGTCAGCTATTTGGGCATCTTCCGTGACCATCGTCCCGGTAGGATCAGAGATCTCCTTCACCATCTGCTGCTGGCGTTGTACCCGAAGTCTATTTCCCAGTAGGCGCCCGCAATGGTCCCCCCCAGTATAATAAGCATGGCTCAATCTCAACGCTGCGTATTCTGCACGGCCCATATCTAGAGCCGTCAGGAGTTTCCTGGCTCCCTTAAGTTGCTTCCACACCCGGGGCGCCCCTATCCGGCGGTGTATCTGTTCGAGTTCACAGACCCGTTGAGTGAGTTCCTCCCTTTTACTCTGCCGTTCCTATTTTCAGCCGACGCAATGGCTATAAACTCTCCTCTAAGTACCGCTTTCAGGGCAGCCCATCGTGTCGCCAGTGTGGTGTCGGGGTTATCGTTGTGGGACACGTACTCCTGAGTAACCTCTGTTATGCGTTTAACCACATCTTTCCTGTAAAGTAGAGTGTCCCGAAGACGCCAGACCCTAGAGGGGCAAGTCACCGGTGGCAGGCTTAGTGTAACGAGTACCGGTGCATGGTCCGATATGGATATCACCCCCATTTCAATTGTCGAGGCTAACGCCTTTACCTGGGTCGTCACCAAGAGGTGGTCCAGTCTCGCATACGTCTTATGCGCATGGGAGTAGTATGAGTACTCCCTGTCAGTAGGGTGCATACAACGCCAGAGGTCATGGAGGTCCACTTCCGACAGTTGTGTTTTACATCCGGCCGAAAATTCCCCAGTCTGTGGGTTACACTGCGCCGATCTATCAAGGGCCGAGTCGAACACCATATTAAAGTCGCCCCCGATGATAATGTGTCTGTCCTGCGAGGCAGTAATATCCACTAATGCCGATCGTAAAAACTGCTGCTGTTGGTCGTTGGGGCTGTACAGGGACCCAACCGTAAACGGGAGTCCCCCAATTTTAAATCTGTAGGCCAGAAATCTACTTTTGTGCTCTGCATGTTTATGAAGGACCTCTCCCTTGAAATGTCGCGCTACCAGAATCGCTACCCCTGCGGTCTTAGTGTTGCTAGAGGAAAAGAATTGTGTCGGGAATTTATGGGAACGCAGCCTGACGGAATCGCTAGGGAGCAAGTGGGTCTCCTGAAGAAGACAAATGTCTGCTTGTGTGCTCTCCAATAAAGACAACACTGCTCTCCTCTTAACCGGGTTGTTGAGGCCTCTGACATTCAGAGTCACTATCTTAAGAGACGTGGGAGGCATGTGAATTGGTGAAAGTTACGCAAAAAATATCTGCCTGAGCAGGGCAAAATATATGTATGCCGTTAGCACGGCCGAGATCTGCATAATGCACTGGACGAACCCTTCCCATCCCCCCCTTCCCCCCTTCCCCAACTCCCGTACCCCCAACCAAACTCCCCAACCCCCTCTCCCTTGTAAACAACCCTCAAACTCCCCCGCTCCCAACCCACCCTCTCCCAAACAATTTCCAGAACTGCATTGTCTCAGGCCAGTCCTCAAAGGACAAGTCTGTGGTGAGTCACTAATGTGGACGTCCAGCCACTACACCCCCGCCCGCCACCCGCTTTCCCCAGAACCCCCAAACCTGCAATGCAAAATAAGCTGTGTTGATCTCCCCCGGAGTCGATTTAGGCTGTCATAGCGACGTCACTCGAGGCAGTGTGACCGGCCGTCTCTCGGAGCGCCCCGTCCATTTGGGCCCAAATGGCAGGTGAGTCCGTCGAGCAGAAGAAGCAGAGGACCGGCGTTCAGAGACCCTCTGCCAGCCATCCCTGGTGGAGCGCCTTTTGCGTGGTGTGTGCGTTTCTTCGTCCGTCGCGGTGATACCCAGCACCTCACAAGTGTGTGGAGCAATCTAAGTTGGTGTAGGACTCCATTCCACCGGACGATCAGACGAAAGGGGTGACCCCAGGAATACTGTCTCTCGTGGGCTCTCAGAAAGTCCGTTGCTATTTTAAATGTTCTGCGTTTTTGCAGCGTAATCGCTGATAAATCTTGAAAAAGTGCAACTGAATGCCCACGGAATTGGAGTGATTGTTGTTTCCTCGCTTCACGCAGAATTCGCTCCTTAAGTGGGAAGTCGGGCAGGAAGGCCAGGATATCTGGCGGGGGCGCCGAGGACCGGTGCATTATGCCCACCCTGTCCGCCCGGTCGATTCTGATAGGGAAGTCCTCCGGCTCACCTAGTATCTCCCTAAACATGCTCTGCAAGTATCCAGCAGTGTCCTCTCCTTCTTCCTTGGAAGGTACCCCCCGGACTCGGATGTTATTCCGGCGGGACCGGTTTTCAAGGTCCTCCCTATGAGTCTGGAGGTCCAGCTGTTGCTCTCTCAGTCGCAGCACCTCCTGCTGTAGATGTCCGACCTCTTCATCCCTCGAATGTCCGGTTTCCTCCATGCTGGCCACCCTCTCACCTAGACTATCAACCTCTCTCTGCACCTCCCGGATCTCTCCAGCCACTTCCTGCTTTAGAGTCTGAAAATCATCCCGTAGAGAGCTGAAAAGAGATTCCAGAAAGGACCTGGTGACCGGTGGTTCTCCTCCTCCTGCATCAGGTGGGCTCCGCGAGGGGCCTGGTGAGTGTTTTCCTTTATCTTGTTTCGATGACCCCTTGTTTAGCATCTCCGGTAATGTCCGTTCTCCTTTCTTCCCCCCCCCCTGTTGCTGGCCATTATAAAGGCAAAAAGCTGCTGGGTAAGGCCTATCGGTTCTTCAGCCCTTAATAACAGCCAGTAGTTTGCCGGGGTCGCTGGCAGTCTGGAGAGTCCTCCCCGTCTTCCACCGACGTTCAATCTGACCTCCTTGGTGGGCGCCGTGGACCGCCCGGTCCCATCTTAGGTCACAGGAGGGTTCGAGCCCTCACTGCGCGTAGATTCAGTGCGCTGGCCGAGTCTGCCCTCTGGCTCGCCACGTGGCGGTCCGCTCTGTCTTGTGCGACACCAACCCGGTGGCGATCCTCGGGCGATCTGCACCACCGCTTATCGATATTGTGTGGGCTGGGTATCCTCTACAGCCCCTCCGTTGCACTTGGGCCACTCCATGGCAGCTTCTCCCAGCCGGGCTGCGTGCAAGTTTAGAGGCCGCTCCGGCCGGCCGCCATTGCTCCCATCAACGCAGGCCTCTTTGGAATGCGTCTCTCACGGGCTCTCCTGGAAAGCAATCTCGCGGCTCCTCCGCCTCCGCCAGCCGTCGTCGCTGAACCAGCGTGTGTTCGACGCTATAGAAGCTTCACCTCTATCTCGGACCCTATGCCAGTCCAACTTCGAGGGTCTCAATGAGTGTCGAAATTTTCCTGCGTCACAACCGGCACTTCAGTCGGCCATGTTCCAGCGAAGCCGCACTTGGCGGAGTTCGTTCGGGGCCCAGCCCTTCTTGGTAACCATTGAGCCTCGTCGCTTCAGTGGACCTCCTTGTTCCCACCAGCTCTGCACCTCACCTCTGTCGATGGCAGAAGCCGCAATCTTTCGGTCTGGTGCCGGAATCCAGACAGCTCCGCCCACAGGCCGCGACCTCGGCATCGCGTAGAAGCTTCCAGCCATTGGGAGGGCCTCAGCAATACGTCCGGTCCCCTCTGGCTACTCCGCAACCTCCGGGCCGTCGCCTGTTGCCCTGCGGAAGCCTCTGCTGCTCTGTCGGCCGATCAGCTACTCCAGATCTGTCGTGGGCCTGGTTACTGCTCTATCCCCTGCTCCGGCAGGCCTCGGGTCGCAGCTCTCCACGTCTCAGGCGTCGGCACCGGCTCGCTCCGCAGAGCCTCGCCTGCGCAATCCCCGGGGCACAATGAACTTCCGGCAGCACCACCGCCTCCGCTGCAAGTTTTAGGCTGATCGGGGGGAGATCGGCATAAATACAGGGCTTAGGGGTCTAGGGTCCAGGGAGCTCACAGAGAGTGCTCACAGAGACCGCTCACTCCGCCATCTTGGCCACGCCCCCCCATTAGGCATTTTAAAAGAGATTTTATATTGTTTTGATATAGCTACTTTTGAAAATATTTCCTATTTCATTACGGCATGGAAAGCTTATGCTCAAAACTGTAGGTTTGAGTTGGTGATGGTGGGAAGCCAAATATAAAAGCTATAGGCATGATTGGTTCATTGAGAAAATGTATTTATGATGCCAAAGATCTGATCTATTTATTATGAAAAGTTATGACAAATATAGTAGGCCTAATGTAATAATGATGATACAAGTTTTAAAGCCAATAGCCTTTAAAGGGTGGATTATCATTGTAATGTGTTGAAGTATGCAGAGATGTATTTTGTTACATGACATCTCACAGAGTACCTTTGTAGGCAAAGATTGTGGCTCTGAATCATGCGATTTTACAAATTATATGTGTAGAAGATTTTCACTGTAATAATTTGTGCTGGAATCTCTTTGGACGTTTTGATGGGCTTTGTTGTCTGCCAGGATCTTGTTACAAAGAAATATACATACATAAAGGGGCTTTGAGTCAGCCCTCTTCTGCTGTTCGTCTATATGAGTATCATTTACACTTTGCTTCTATCCATGCCAGCGTGTATCATGGGGCAATGGGTCAGCCCACTTCAACCTTTGTCTCTGTTGCCCTTGTGAGGGACAACATTTGTCTGATCACATGCGTGCATCTGCCTGAACACCAGAGAACTTTAGTACTTGGGCTTGTAGGCCAGTACTTTATTTTTCCGATTTCTCTTTTTATAGGTACCCTTTCATTTCTTTCCTTGGTTTTTTGTTTTCATTTTTTAGCGCACACTACAGCTTCACAGGCAGTGCTAGTGGGCCATTTGCTAACTGCTTATTTTATCTGTACCGCACTGCATTCCATGTGACTATTGATGTTAAACCCGGATAACCGTCAAGGAATGGTATTTTACATAATGTATCAATGTTTTACCATCCCAAGGTGGCCAACACCTTGGTTCTGAACGTGGCAGAGTTGCTGTAACGTTAAAACAACAATACACTATGTACAGTGCCATTGCAAGATGGGCACACGCTGCTCTGTTTATTTTATTTGTTATTGTAAGCATATATCTGCCAAGCATAAGCTGTAGAGTTTATGTGTGTATTTCATTGTGATTTTGTAGTAGCATTTTCCTAGGTTTATATTTTTGTGGAAAAAAATAATTGTATTTATGATCCAATGCGCAAATGCTAAATGTTTGCAGTTGAAATGAGTTTGATATGGCGCATAGAATTGTGCTTATTAACAGGATCTAGTTGTGCCACATTTTTACGTGAAACTCCATCTTGAATAAGATGGATGTAGTTTTGATGCTCTTTTCATTCCTTCATTCACCCCCTCACATCTGGTCCCTCTGCAAATCTTCTCCCCCCACAGCTCTGCAGAACAAAGACAAGTTGATGTAATGTTCCTGTTGTACTCCTAATGAACTTTCTAGTGTTCCTAACTGTAGAGAGGGTTAAGTGTAGGTACCCAAATATGACGATTACTCAGAGTCCTGTGTTTATCTCTTTAAATGTTCTGTTTTATTTGTGGATAATGAAACAGCGTTTCTTCAAAAATAACACGCTCCAGCCAGCGGTTAGACATATTGGTAGTATTCTGTGGGCGTCCAACACGTGTTTTACCCCCAACTTGCTAGATTGGCTCATTCTACAGAGTATATATTTTGTGGTGAAGTTCGGTAACGAGTCAAATCCCAGGATGCTGTTTGTCAGCACACCAGACTAACAGCATCCTGGGATTTGACCCATTACCGAACTGCACCATGAATGACAATGAATCTTATGATCTATGACTGCAGTAAGGTTTATAGTTGTGGATATATAAAATCTATAGAAAGAGCCTTGAACAAAAATAAACAAGCTTTTGAGCCGGTTATGGGTGAAACACGTGACAGCTGCCCACAGAATACTACTAATATATGTAACTGCTTGTTGGACCAAATAACATAGGAATAAACACTGTCATTAACCACAAATAAAAACAGAACACGTAAAGAGATCAACAAAGGACTCTATTTCTAGGTCTTCATTTTTGGGTAGATACACTTAACCCTCTCTACAAGTATACTAACACAGAGGCCCAAACCTCACTATGTGGACTGCCGCTTTGGACTATGAGTATCACTCATAGGAGAGGAAGAACTGGACCTTAATGCACACCGTCATAACTACTTTTCTTCACTGTAACATTATTCCTAGGGCCTTCAGCTGCTGAGCCTAGTCTTATTCATTTTGTGTAAAGATTCATTGTTTAAATGTTTCACATACATATGAACATCTCCAGGTAGCAACAACATGGACGATGCTGGATGCTTACTTAAAAGGGGATAGTGCTTATGAATTTAAGTAGTGATGTACACTATTCTGATAGATTTGCCTACAGAGTCGTTACTTTCAATCAGTATGACGAGTTTATTGTTGTACTTATTTGTTATGCAAGAATTGTGTATAGCACTCCTTGGATTTTTGGGTGAGAGAGAGGACTTTCCCATACCATTAGAGATGCTGTTTGTTTTTCTGGTAATGTTGACAGTGAGATTTAAGAAGACTTACCCTTTCTATAAGGGATGCTGTCTGTTTCTTTCCTAATGTTTTAGGCTCATTTGAAGCTTGAAATTATTTCTGATTTTGACTAATCTGTAATTTCAGCGTTGCTGATATTTATTCTGTTCCAGTTGATTTAGAGATTTTTGTAATACAACCATTTAACTTTCCCCTGATTTAGAAATCAGTCATTGATCGAGAACAATTATTTATTTTGCGACTTTGTTAAATTTATGTTGGGGAGGGTGCTTTTTTGGGCAAGATCAATCTGCAGCAGAACTGCCTGAGGAACATGTTGGGGGTGATCTAAATAGTGCTGTGCCCTAATTATTGGGGAAAGGGGTTCTGCTTCCACAGTTGTGGGTGAATGCAAAAATGAGCCAGTGTGTGGATGAAAGGATGCATTAGTGCCAGTCAGCATGAGTGACAATGTGCATGTACGACGCCTTGTTGATGGCTGAAATCTTTAAATCACTGACGAGGGACTTTCATTTATAAGCTAGACTCATTGACATTGCCGGTGCTTGTTTGAAAAATCAGTGGCCCGTGCACCTCTGTGCCCTGGTGTGTCTTACACCGTATAATGCGATCTCCCAACTTGTTGTGGTGTTTCTTTCCCTAAGGTAATGCCACTGTCCTGAGTTCTCCTCGACATTCATAGGCACGGAAGGGTTAATGTCCTCAGATCTGCCTTGGCACTCAGATCAGCCGTGAACAAATCTACTTCCGGCTGGGGTGTTTCCTAATGCTTGAGGTAAGCCGAGACTCTGCTTGCGCACACACTGACCTTTCCCTCCACAACTTTTCCCTTCTAGCTTTCAAGTTTCCTGACATCACAACTGTTCACGGGGGCGGAGACCACGATGCCACAAAGGCAGGGCTGTATTGCCAAACAATATGAATTGGAACTGGCAGGACATACAGGTGGCTTTTATGTTTTCTCAGAAAACCGAGCAGAAAACGTACTGTACTGAAAGGATGCATCTGGCCCGCAACACTGAGCTGAACAATACAACAGCAATGACACATTTCAAAGTTTTGTTATGGATTTTGTTGCTATTGTTTGTCTTTTAGAAAAAATAAAGATAGACAACGGAGCAACGCACTATAAACCAGATATGGATCTTCTGAAACTAGCAAGGGTTGAAACGGAAGGTTGAATAAGTCCATAAAGTTACCTGGTAATAGGGGCGCCGCCTACATGTTTATTTCTGAAATGCAACCATGTTTCATGTGTTTGTGATGACTCTTTGTTACTTGTATCCACCCTGTGTCTTTCTTCTGCAATATACGTTTACATTTCTAAAAAATCCTATTACCTCATGGCATTATAATGGGACATTTAATTTTTGCTGACTTTGCTATATTTTGGAGAAGTGGCAAAGGTCAGAGCTGCCGATTCACGGCCTTAGCTCATCTCCCTGTGATCATTGGAAAATCACTTAATCTCCCTGTGCTCAATAGAAAACAACTGGGTAATGGAATCTGGTGCATGTAAAGCGCTCTAATGACCTCGAACCAAACTCGCGCTCGATAAAACAGCTACAAAACTGTGGTAAAATAAACAGCACTTTTACAATGTAATTCCCTTATCTTTTAGACACATCACTCAAGTTATATTAGGATAACAAGGTGTTTACAGGCTTTGCCTTCACAATTGAACTATATCATAGAAACATGCAATGACATTTGTCGTCGCCACAAAAATATTTCCCAAAATAGATTTCGTAATAGATGCCCCAATGTGCAGAATTGTGTGGCTGACTTTTTTCATGTAAACATGCCCGGTTATCTTCTCTTGCTCCCAGAGATTTATCGTGTGACCCTGTGCATAAAGACGAAACGGACAGGTATCTCATTACCCTCCAAAGGAAAGGCCATGTTTGAGGAATAGATCGCCAGATGAATTATTTTTAACCTTTATTCATGTTTTTTGTATTACTGAAAACATTAAATTGGCAACAATAGCCATCAGCTGCGCGAGAGGCCTGTGCACGAACTTTTTGAGGTTAGTAGAAACTATGGCCTCTGGTGCATCGCCAGATGCAGAAACATAAATCAGAAGCTCAAGTTTTAGAACTGGATATACATAATGGCTATGACAGCACGTGCACCGGCACAAGCCACCTTACAGACCATGACAATGTTACCAAGCACTTTAAGTACATGGCATTCGGGCTACCATTCGGCTCCATCACATGCCCTGACTCCTATGTCTTTTCCTTTCTTTAGTAGTCTGCAGTGCAGGGCGTCCCAAATGTCTTTCTGGGGGTGGTTGGAGGTACTCAGAGTGCTTACAGATCGTCAGCTTCATTTAAGAGTATTTTAATACATTTGCTTACTGTTGGAGTTGGACCCCGTATTATTTCACGGCGAATCTCTGTTTTGGCAACAGCAGCTCCGTCACGACATACCTACGACTCGAGGCCAGAAGGTCTTCAACATACCCTACCATGCCCTAAACTGGCCGACTCTTATATAGTACTAGCAGCCCGTCCCGACGTTGTCCGGGTATGAATTGCTGCCAGCCAGTAGTATATTGTTTTGTAGGATTTCGTTTTGATAGCATTTCTTATCTGTGACAGGCCTGTGAAACGCTCCGATTCACAGTCCACTGCTGATGGACTTAAGAGTGCACGTTCAGTAGTGTGTGAAATCGAGTTTCCCTACTTTATTTTTCCTTGCAATATTATATAGCGCAAACTCGACAACATGGCATGAGCACAATTTACATTACAGAAGAACACATTCATTTGTGGTAGGCACGGGGAGACAAAGCGATTTGCCTGGAATCACAGGATGTTGAGCTGATGCCGAGATTCAAACGTAGCTCCCCAGCTCTAAAGTTCGCAATTCTAGAACTTGAGGCGGGAGGTGTGTCTAAAAGTGTATATTGGTGCTGGCCATCAATGAGAGAGACCTGTGCATTTTTCAAATGAGTGGTGAAAAAATATGAGTATGTTGCTGGAGATGTGGGCCGCCGTGCCACCAATGTACTTACCGGGGGAGGGTAAACACCCATTATTCCGCAACTTTCTTTCTGCATACCATCACTCCGCATACTTTCACTACGAAAGTACCATGTCTCCACAGTGCCATTATAACGCATGGCATTACATTTTATATGCTTTTACCATGCATACATTTACAACGAAATGCGTTGTAAATGCATGAATGGTAAAAGCATGTTTTTTTTAAATGTTTGGATAAGGTAAGTATGGGTATAGGGGTATATGTTTTGGGGCACTGAGGTATATGTTTTGGGGTGTTTGGGTATTTTAAGGGTTCAGATATAGTTTTGGGTTATGGGGTACAGAGGTAGTTTTAGGGTTTAGGGATAGGTATGGGTTTTCGGGTACAGGGGTATTTTTAGGGTTCAGGGCTAGGTTTGGGTTTTGGAGTATAGGGGTATTTTTAGGGTTCATGGGTAGGTTTGGGTTTTGGGGTACAGGGGTATTTTAAGGGTTCAGCGCTAGGTTTGGGTTTTGGGGTACAGGGGTATTTTTAGGGTTCAGGGATAGGTTTGGGTTTTGGGGTACAGGGGTATTTTAGGGTTCAGGGGTAGCTTTGGGTTTTGGGGTACAGGGTTATTTTTAGGGTTCAGGGCTAGGTTTGGGTTTTAGGGTACAGGGGTATTTTTAGGGTTCAGGGGTAGGTTTGGGTTTTGGGGTACAGGGGTATTTTAAGGGTTCAGGGCTAGGTTTGGGTTTTGGGGTACAGTGGTATTTTTAGGGGTCAGGGCTAGGTTTGGGTTTTGGGGTACAGGGGTATTTTTAGGGTTCAGGGGTAGGTTTGGGTTTTGAGGTACAGGGGTATTTATAGGGTTCAGAGCTAGGTTTGGGTTTTGGGGTACAGGGGTATTTTTAGGGTTTAGGGATAGGTTTGGGTTTTGGGGTACAGGGTATATTTATAGGGTTAAGATGGGTTAGTGTTTAAGGGTGTTGGGGTATTTTAAGGAGTAAGGGTGTGTTATGATTATGGGGTGCAGGGGTATTTAAAGGGAGCAGGGTGGGATTAGCACAGGATATGAGTCATGGCATGAAGGACGGAACTTACCACACGCCCCCAGTGTTTGTCACGCCCCGAGCACATGCCCACAGCACAACGCAGACACGCTCACAAGGGACTACTTTGCTGGCACGGTTCTTTTACCTTTTAAATGTATATGGTGGGCGTCTGCATAGCCTATGTCCTTCTGCTGCAACTGCCCTTTCCAACGCTGTATTGAGTGTTGTGATTGGTGCTGTGGTTCCTGAGATTACCCGCCTCAAAGGTTTGGGCTCTCTCTTTATTATATTAGTATGGATATCTTACGTTTCTCATATCTAAAGAAAAGGAGTATGTAGTATATTCTGAGAGGCAGATCTACAAGAAGTTGCTGCAGCGTGGCACCGCAAGCCCTTTGGCTGCCCCATGCTCCAGCACTTTCAGAGCACAGGAATGCGACAAATTTACAATAATATGTCGCATTCCTGTGCTCTCCCCTGAGTTGGCGCACAAACATCTGCCATGCGCAAGCACCCTTGCACCATGGTGCAAGGATGCCTGCGCCATGGGGAGATAGTTTTGTGCAGGAAGGTGACCCTTCCTGCACAAAAACAATCACTCCTGCACAAAAACAATGACTACAGGCATTTTCCTCTTTCAATGCAGGTTGTAGAATTCAGCACGCATTGAAAGAGGAAAAAACGAGGAGAAACGAAAACATTTCTTCTTGTTGAGTCTGGCTATGCGAACACTAGGGTGGTGTAGCAATCTGACGCATTTCCAGGTTTACGATTTTTCGTAAATCTGGAAACGGGTCTTGTTCCATGGGTCATGAGTGGGAACACCCACAGCAACACCCATGGAACGCCCCTTTTATGCTGCGTGTAAAGGGGCCATATTTACAAGGACAGGAAAAGCCACGCAGGGTGGCTTTTCCTTTTCCTTGTAAATATGGGGCAGAGAAATGCGCTGCCAGTGCATCACAAAAAGTGACCTACTGACAGTGCAGGGGGCTTATAAATCTGCCCCTGAGATTTTAGGACAGACCCATGCAATATGAATGAAGTCTGCTTTTGGGTAATGACATCTTGTGCCCTCGGGTGAAACCTGCAACCCAAATAATCTGAGCTTCATGGCTGTATTGTAAGGTTGATGTAAGAATCTGTAGTGAAGTAAACTGTGCCTGCTGTTTTATAAGGTTTTGATCTGCATGCAGGAATATCACCACTTCCCATTGGTCAGCGGGGCACTCAGGTCAACACCACAGCCAGACCTAGGTGTGGTTGGTGCCACTTGCCCAGCTCTGCGCCCCCATATACTGAATGAGGTGAGATGATGAGAGTTAGGAGTTACCAGTGGCGACAAAAAGACCACATAGCTTTGCGGTTGAGGCATGTGTGGCAGAAAGCAGGTCTGAAGAGTGTACAGCTCAACTTATGTCACATGATCAAGAATGGTTGCATCTCTCAGCGCTTTGAACTGAGGAAGGGTAACAAATACAGATTCTGCTGCATTAATAACCCCATGCAGGTGAAGGTCACTTTAGTCATCTTGAGCTGTGCCCTAGGGTCGTTGTTAAAGGAGTCCACAAATTGCTCATTAGAAGGAGCTCTGATGAATGTAGCATTTCAAGCCTGCCTATTTCAAGGGTGATTGCCCGAGAATCCCACCAAGGGCCTTTGGGCTGCGCCTTCCCCTTTGGCTTCTACATGACTTAGTATTGTTAAGCGGGGGGAGGCAAATTGTACCTGGGTAGGTTTAAATTAGAGTTCATGCACTGCAAAACAATACAATTGGTAACGTAGCGTCAGGACCTCCCAACTTAATTTAGGCTTTTTCTACGACCAAATCAGTATAATTACTAGTGATGGCGGTATTCCGAACAACACCCGGGTTAAAGTGTGGAAATATTCATAATAAGGGATAGTAGTTTAGGCAGGATAACTGATGATTAGTGCTGTTTTTCTAGCCATGGGCAAAAACAGTGAAATCCAAACCTCTAATAGGCCTTGCAACTTATTTAAAACTGGACCATAATTGTCCATGGTCACCACTGCCACATCTGGGTGTATTTGTTTTCCAAGATATCTTTCCGATATGTCATTGCTATGGAAAGTATACCTATATGAGGCTTTCCCATCTGCAAAGCAAATACCTTTGATGTATTCCAGTGGATATGGAGTATTTGCAAATGCCTGAACCCAATGACATAGCTTACTATTAGGCCACAATTTTGTTTCTGGTTTCTTAATTTATTACTGAATATAGTCTTCATAAAGAAATAACACCGCTCTTTGCTTCAAGCTTTAATGGTATTCCCGTGGGTGCACACAAGGGGCTCTAAAGCTATAGCAAAGAGCAGTGCCAATACTGGACAACCCTAGAGGATCATTTAGCAATGGCTATGACATCAGACCATTTATTCTGATGCAAGGTTGTGGTGATGCATACAATATTGATATCTACCCTGTGAAACCCTACCGCAATCCAACCACTCTGAAGCACAGTCAACATAAGCTGACACTCAAGGGAATCAAATGTTTTCTCAGTATTTAAAAAAAACAGCTGCCGCTTCCACTCGGGCTGCAGGTGCTGAAGCAAAACTATTACGATGTTGTTTGCTGGAGAGCGGCCACATGTGAACCCAACATTTTCTAGTAAGACTAGGTCTGTCATATTTAGGGAGCAGCCTCCTGTGAGGAAATGTCTCTTTTTGCATGTTCACCCGTAGAGTTTTGAACTAATGCTGATGGTTTTTCGAATCTGAGAATGCACTGAGGCTTGCTAACCAGACCCCAGTGCCAGTGTTTTAGCCCATAACAAAGTATATGTTGAATTGGCTATCCCCAATTGGCATAGACTGACTTACTTATAAGTCCCTAGTATATGATACCTATGGCATGTAAGGTAGAGTGTACACCCAGTGCTGTAGTACCGATTGGGCAACCCTGTGTGTGACAACATACAAAATGGCTTCCAGCTTGCCACTGAAGACTGGAAGAGCAGTTTTAAAACCAATGGCAAAACCCCTACTTCCCTTAGCAATATATGTAAGTCTCCCCTAAGGTAGGCTTACCAATCCCTATGGCAGGGAGCTGTATATCCGCTTCACTATGGCTGGAATTCCCGAGCGGTCCTGGAGAATTCCAGGCATGCACGGTTCGTACAGCCCTCGGTCGTCCTTCGAACAAGCCCACTGTGACATCAGATGGCCGAGGGCCGTCCGACGCATGGAAGCGGACATTATTAAGTAAGACATATAAACAGCAAAATATCCAGAATATTGTTTTTGCTGTGGAAGAGTTAGTGGCCCCATTGGCTAACACAGAGTTACCGTCTGACTCCTCAGCCCAGCTAACCTCTGAATGGTACCACTAAACTGGGTACTTTAAGGTATTAAATTAATCGTGGCATTCAACCGAACTCGATGCCCAAATTGAATTTAATGACACTTTTATGGAAATACTCTGTAGCCCCGGTTTCAACTGGCCTCACACAGTCAATGGCCACCAGAAAGCCTTCTGCCCTCCTGAGGAGTCTTGTGAACCACTCTCAGGCTCCGAAACAATAGCAGCCTACTACGGAGAGAGTGGTCACCTCCCTCTTTCAGGAAGCCGCTCAGGGCGTTGGCCCAAAATGCAAGTTTCAAAGTCAAAGCCGCCTTTGGTGAGCAAATGGTGATCACGCTCCTAAAGGGTTGACCCTTTGTTCATGTAGACATGCTGGTGGTGGAAACAGAGAGGGGAGACCAGTGCCCAAACCAGTTATCCCATGGGCATCTATCCCACAGGCATCCCCCCATAGGGTGGGCTACCAAACTCCTAAAATAAAAGGAAGGATTCAGACATCTAGGGAGTGGGCAAAATAGTGCATTCTGGCATTTCAAGATGCCACACATAACTGAAAGTCATCACAGGGCTGGAGGGATCCTGATAGCCCATTGGTTATTGAACGCATCCTCTCCCATTTTCTGTGCATAAATATGGCACACCCGGCACCCTGAACCTCAGAACACTGCAGAACTGGAGAAAGGACAGAAGAAGGAATGCCCTGGTGACCCCCGGACTTGGCAAAAAAGAGGCTGCACCGTCTGTTGGACTGCACCTTCCGCTCCTTGGGCTGGCGAAGAGAGGACTGTGCCTGTGGATCCTGGCTTGAGGAAAGGATGCTCCCGAGCCCCAGACCAAATAAGTGACTCTAACAGTCAGTCACCTTACCCCCTAAAACCAGCACCATGGACATCAAAACTGAAGCAGCCAAACTAGACAAGTCAGTAACCACATCTGTAGACTCACTGCTGTCTGCCGCTGGGCTTCCCAAGAGACCAATCCTCAATGTCTACAAGTTGCACCTGAGCCTTCCAGACTCAATAGTGTCATCTGAGTCCAGATTGGTCACTCAAGAGGGACACCAGCCCCCTCTAGCCCCCCCCCCCCCCCAAATATTCTGCTGGGCCTGCTTTGGATGGAGACCAATAGCGCTACAACAGATGGCCTTCCACTGGCTCAAAGAGGACTTGCAGGGACCCCAACCCCTGTTGCCAAACCCGACCCACCTAACTTGTGGATCTAGGAATACCCACAAGGACAGTCTCATTAACTGCACAGCACCCAGAGCATCCTTGAGCATCTTCCATCTCCTGTATCATTCTGAAATGTTCCAATCTGGAAAGGAGAGCACTTTGGTGACCAGATAACTGTCCAAATACTCCTTAGTGGCCCTCTTAGAATAGAAATATTTGTGTTTGTGAATTGCCTATGTAAAGTTAGCATTCGTTGCACCATCTTCTATTTAGATGCCATTTTGAACCATGAACAAAAACTAATCCTTTGCTATTTCTGAAAAAGGCCTTTGTTACGTTTCGTTTCTGCAATATTAGATTTTGCTTCACTAATGAATCGACTGTTCACATTAGTACATACCTTTCTCACTAGATAGAGACCCTCTCCCACTTGTCTGGTGGCAGGTACAGGGTGAAATGACCGTAGGTTGTATTAGGTGGTGTGAGATATGAGAATCCCAACTTACTTTTTTTGTATTTCATTGTCCAGCTGCATCTACTTGGAAAATTCCACTGTGGGCGTGTTTCAGCCCAGTTGCGATATGTACATAATGTATCTGTTTGCTTGTCGATTCCAGTCCCTCTGCAGCACTCCTAGAGACTATGCTCTGCTCTAAGTGTATCTAAATAAACAGTTATTGGTTTGTATTCTCTACTGTCTGACCAACTCTTCATTTAGTATGGAAGGCTGAGAGGTGGTCATTAGTGACCTGGGTGACCCCTATTGGGCCACTTCCTTCAGTACCCCTTACCTCACTGCCAGATTTGATCTCCCTAGTCAAGTCGGAGTAGCCTAATACAACTCTTACAAACTTTTCAAAAGTTTTCAGACTTAATGGTTACCAATGCTTGTTTGTGGTGGTGCTTAAAAGTTCTGAGATTTATATTTCCTTTTTAAAACCCATATCTACAGAACCCATTGGTGGATTTTGTTCATCTTGGGCTCTAAAAATTCATTAAAATATAATCTATTTTTATAAAATGGAGTTGGATTTCTTCTGTGTTTTGTGACTTTCTTAATAAATTGTTTGTTACTGTTAAATGCTTTACACCAGTTCCATTGTTTAAGCCTTGCTGCTCAAAGCCACATCTACCCAGGAATTAGTTACAGGTTTTGGAAACAAGCCTGGCTGGACAAAAAGACTGTGGTAGTGAGTGTATTACACGGTAATCACCCACCTCCATACCATATAATACACCCAAATCTTCACACCTCGCTGCAATGATTTATGCTGATATTTTCGTGTCAATGTTTATTAGTGTTTGTGGTCCCTAGGATGAACATTTGACTGCATCCTTTACCCAATTAATCAAGTCAAAGACATAGAGGTGCCTGTCGCAGTGAATTCTTTTCTCCCTTGCCTCCTTGTATGCAAACAGCAAATGTGGAGCCAGGATCTCACTTTATATAATTTAGTAGTTAAGTACATGTGCCCTTACTACTAGGCAAGAATTTAATAACATTTTATATATTTTCTGTTGGGAATGCCTGAGCTAGTAGCTACTAATCGTGGGTCTCGAGCCAAGCCACAGTTATTCTACCTAAAAAGTCTGTAAATTTAAGGTCTGAACTAGTTTGTTCGTTTCAACTTTATTTCGGCTAACATTAGCCATAAAAGCACAAGATAAAACATTACATATTGTTATTAACTCCATAGTCCATTTACAAAAATTTTGGGGGAAAAAAGATATACAATTTATCAGCTTTATAAATTATGCCCTAAAAACATTCAATTTACTTCATAAATATGATAAAATTTGTTTAAAAGCCAGTTTAAAATGTATTAGCAGCACTTAGTATTTACAAAGCAGAAGTTAAATAAACAGTTCAATTGCACTATAATTTGAGCCCAGCCTTCTTCCTGATTAAGAAAACGTTATATAGGAACCTAGATATGCAAAACACAATCATCTGTGTAATATTGGTCCTCAATATACGTTCAGCATCTTTACAACACCCATATTCCTTTTTTGGAAAAATTGGGGCCCCTGCCTATTAGGATAAACCCTGGCAAGGTAAAATTGTTTTTTAGAAAGGGAAAGTGCACACCGGGTTTAGTGTATTGTTAATCTGAGAGTAATTTAGACATGTGTTTTACAATAAATCATTCTTCACCCATGTAATTATGGTTGATGTTATTTTATTTTTTTGTTTTTAGAATATTATGAGTTTCTGTTTTTTTTACCTTTTTTTAACTTATTGTACTTTAGCTCATATATATACTTTTTTTGTTTACCAAAGACATTGTCATGTACAAAACCTTCAGAAAATATCATATAAATAGTTGCTTATTTTAAAATAACCACATAATCATTGTAAGAAACTTAATGTAAACGCAGAAATAATTCCTTCAACGCGTTTCGGCTGTCGCCTTCCTCAGGAAATCTGCCTTGTTCTTTATTATAGTTAGCGTGGCTTAATAGTGGGAGCAAACGGCTTCTAATGGATATGGTTTGTTTACTTCTGTGCGAAGGCCAAAGATCCAGATCCGTGTGTCTTGTCTAGTGCTTATTTTATGATGAATATCTCCGTCTATCAGTCTTGTTTGCAGCACAGCGGGGTTTCTTCGTTTATATTTGCTGGGTTTAGCGGTGATGGGAAAACCGCCTACTTCAGAGTGTCCGTGGACTCCACCATAAATGCTGCCTCATTCTATTTCAAGGATTTGCGTTCCGGCTATGAGTAATTTTGGACCTAGTGCTGGTCTAAGAATTCTTCTGTGTATTATCGCGTGGTCTGCTTGGATAAATGACTGCTGGGGTGCTCTGGCCCTAACGCGTTTCGGCTGTCGCCTTCCTCAGGAAATCTGCCTTGTTCTTTATTAGTTGAAACTATAATAAAGAACAAGGCAGATTTCCTGAGGAAGGCGACAGCCGAAACGCGCTAGGGCCAGAGCACCCCAGCAGTCATTTATCCAAGCAGACCACGCGATAATACACAGAAGAATTCTTAGACCAGCACTAGGTCCAAAATTACTCATAGCCGGAACGCAAATCCTTGAAATAGAATGAGGCAGCATTTATGGTGGAGTCCACGGACACTCTGAAGTAGGCGGTTTTCCCATCACCGCTAAACCCAGCAAATATAAACGAAGAAACCCCGCTGCGCTGCAAACAAGACTGATAGACGGAGATATTCATCATAAAATAAGCACTAGACAAGACACACGGATCTGGATCTTTGGCCTTCGCACAGAAGTAAACAAACCATATCCATTAGAAGCCGTTTGCTCCCACTATTAAGCCACGCTAACTGTAATAAAGAACAAGGCAGATTTCCTGAGGAAGGCGACAGCCGAAACGCTTTGAAGGAATTATTTCTGCGTTTACATTAAGTTTCTTACAATGATTATGTGGTTATTTTAAAATAAGCAACTATTTATATGATATTTTCTGAATGTTTTGTACATGACAATGTCTTTGGTAAACAAAAAAAGTATATATATGAGCTAAAGTACAATAAGTTAAAAAAAGGTAAAAAAAAACAGAAACTCATAATATTCTAAAAACAAAAAAATAAAATAACATCAACCATAATTACATGGGTGAAGAATGATTTATTGTAAAACACATGTCTAAATTACTCTCAGATTAACAATACACTAAACCCGGTGTGCACTTTCCCTTTCTAAAAAACAACACCCATATTCCTGCATAAAGGTCTAATCCAGCGAACCCTGGGCAACTTATATAACGGGCAGAGGAAGAATAGATGAACATCATCTTTCTTCGCCTGCTGTGTACAGGAGATACATAGGGGAGTACCCGCGTTTCCCCCCCCCACCTGGATGTATTTGCATTTATCTGTAGGACCCCGTATCTAAACTGTAAATATAAACTTTTTGCTATTGGTGGTCCAATCTCATCCATGAAGGGTTCAAAGGAAACAGTATCTTTAAAAATTAAAAACTTTTGGGTAAGTGAACCAAAAGATGTGCCCTATACTAGTGGGTTACTGATATAAGACCAGAATGCACACTTTAAAGACTTTTTACAAGAGGGTGTCAGTGTCAAGGGCTCATCCCAATAATGGGATAACCCTAATCTATTTGTCCAGAGAGAAATATGTTTGAACCAAGGAATATTTTTGTGCCCATCGAACTGCATAATTTCTATCAGGCCACATCTATAATTGTCCAACTCAGGAGTGGTCCATATCTTAATCCAATACAGTAAAGGCCTTAAAATAGCATGATGGTCTGTATGTTTGATAGCAACATACACAAACACAGGAACTAGGGGGGTTCTAGACGGAATTTTTAACAACCTCCGTATAAAGATGTTTTCATCCCGTTCAAAATTCGTTTTGCAGGATGGTCCCCAAATCTCAGCCCCATAGAGTCCTGCTAATTGGGCCTTTGCTTTGAATACTTCCAACGCTGGAGTGATGGCCTTAGATTGGCTACCACCGTGAATTTTTAGAACGGGCATTGAGTTCTGACGAAGGCCTATCCTGCTCTTTTCAAGCTGCCCTTTCCAGGATAGTTTACTGGCCAACATAATTCCCAAATAATTAAAACTCCCCACAAGTTCTAGTTTTTGGTTGTTTAGGGCCAAATTTTTCCTAAAGGTTTTCTGGGGATTTATAGACATGTACTTAGTTTTTGAAGAATTAATTTCCAATCCTTTATCCACGCAGTAACTATAAAAGCAATTCACCAAATTTTGGAGTCCCTTTGGGGTCTGTGAAATGAGGATGTGTCATCAGCAAAAAGTAGTGCTGGAATCAATTCACCCCCTAGTTTTGGAGAGTCATTTGCACAGTTCCCTAAGTACGTGGGTATATCGTTAACAAAAAGTGTGAACAGCGTAGGCGCCAACACGCAACCTTGGAGTACGCCCTGTCTCACTGGTATGGCCTGTGTTAACTCCCCTCCCTTCCCCCATCTTACTTTGGCGTAGTTCCCTGTGTGGATTCTGATTAATTCTATAAGTAATTCACCAGGTACCCCTATGTTTGCTAATGTTTCCCATAAGAGTGTACGAGGGACAAGATGGAACGCAGCCCTCAGGTCCATAAAAGCAACATACAAACTGCCCTTCTTAACTTTTATATATTTCCAAACAATACAAGTAAACCTAAAAACCTGGTCTACAGTGCTGACTTTTGCTCTGAACCCTGCCTGATATTTGGATAGTATCTGGGAGTCATCCATCCACTCTAAAAGCCTGTTTAAAATGTGTCTGGCAGACACTTTTTGAATAAGATCTATCAAACTAATTGGGCAATAATTTGCTGGATCATAACGATCTCCTTTTTTAAAAATCGTTATGATTTCAGCCCCTTTCCAGGACTCCGGAATTGGAGTACCTGCTGCTATAGAGTTGCATAGGAAATTAATATACGGTCCCCAAACGTCTATATGATTGATTGAGTAGATCGCCAGGGATCTTATCAGGTCCCGGGGCTTTCCCTGGTTTGATGGCCTGTATCGCCTGGGCAGTCTCCTCTAGGCTGAAGTATAAATTAGTAGTCCGTAGTGGCAAAGCGACCACCTGTTCAGCTATGGGGAACCCCTCTTTGTTTAGGGAGTATAACTTAAGAAAGTGATCTCTCCATGTTTTTTCATCAAGGAAGGTATCCTTACAAGATCTGCCCGACTTATTTCCTTTTGATATTAGGCTCCAGAAAGTGGCTTGATCCTTCATTTTGGCTGCCATAAGTAGATCAGCCCAGATTTCCTCATCCCAAGCTTTCTTTGAATAGGAGAGGGTTTTCTTATTAGCTTGTCTGGTATCTCTGATTACCTTTGAGTCATTAGTTTTAACTGCCTGGATCAGGAGAGACTTTGCTACACGGCATTCTTTATTGTACCATGGGCTGCCATGTTCTAAGTTGATGTTATGGGATCTATCCCCCTTCTCATAGATTTTACTCAGAAGAGGAGTTAGAGCATGAACCAAATTAAGGTGCATATCTAATACTACATGATCGCCTAAGGAGAGATCCTGGCATGTAGCAACTTTATCGGCAAAGGTATTATAAATACATGTCATAGATGTCTCCTTGGCTAAGATATATGGCCATCTTAGTGCACGCCTGTTATTACTTATCTGAGGTTCACCATCATACCCCTTGGGCACTATTTCTGTAGCTGTATTAATTTTAAAAGGCTGAGGATCCAGGGTTAATTGTAACGGTAAGTGATCACTCTCAGCCCTATACCCAACCTTGAAATCAGCAATTAAGTGCCACGAACTCATGGAGACCATTATGAAATCTATATGGGACTTGGAATTTCCTCTACAAAATGTAGGGGCCGCTGGTCTATCTGACTGGAAATGACCGTTACAAGCCCGTACATCGTGCCCTACAGTTAGTTGTAAAATTTGGCATGCCGCAACAGTACATTTTACCTCCCCATTGCTATCTAAAGCGGGGATATTGTTTGCCTTGTCTTGTTCATCAAATAAACCATCTAATCCCAGTATTGGCTCATATTTACAATTAAAGTCCCCTCCTATAATTATTTGTGAGTTAGGACCCAGAGTATTAAGAAAAAGATCCAGTTGGTCAATCAGCCCGGATTCCTTATTTAAAGGGCTGGGCCTATTATATGCATTTATTAAATAGACATTCTTTTTTTCTCTGGTCATTATTTTAACACCTAACAAGTCACGGGATCCAATGGAAAGCGGAGTGATTTTAATTTGAAAATCGATTTTTATCCAGATCACCAAGCCCCCAGAAGCCCTTCCTCTTACAGAAGGGGTGGCTTCGCAATAAAACGTTTTGTATCCCAACCTATGTGGAATATCCAGAGACCAGGTCTCCTGTAAGAGTATTATATCATTTTCGTCAAGGTAATTACAGCAAATACTGTCCCGGAGGTTCCTGCATAAGCCTGCAATATTCCAAGACAACATTTTGACTTCAAGATTCCTACTGAGTGTGGGGGAAGTTAAGTCTTGTTGGCCAACTTAGGAAGTGGAAAACCCTGTTCTAGTCGGTGTTGGGTCTAGCCCCATTTTTCTGTAGTCACTAACATTTAGTCTCAATGTGCCGCCCCCACCGATTTTAACAGACCTACTATTGTCTTTCACCAATTGCGGAGAAGGCAGTGGTTGTGACATTCTGCCCAGAGTAAACTCCACGCTAGTATTAATGGGGGAAGGTATAGAGGAATATGATGTGGTTAGTCAATCTACCTCCTCTAGAGTGTTGAAACCCTCAAATCTATTTTCTAGGGGGGTAAAGGGAAGCTGATGTCTTGGTGCCCCTACATGCCTTGGTTTATAGAAGTAACCCAAGGGAAGTACGCTAATAAGCGTACTTTCACCCTGGAGTTCCTCCATTGTTTCCAAAATCCTCCTGGCTTGCTGAGAGCGTCTAAGATTGATAACCACACAATCTCCGCTGATGTTTTTTGAGGAGTGACCCAACCACCCCACTCTGCGAACCATCAAAATATCTTCTCTGTTCTCCGGTCGAAATCTTTTAAATCTGACTAGCCAATCGACAACCTTATTTCGTAGGCTATGCCAAGATTCAGTTTGGCTTCTTTTCAATGAGGGTACCCCAGCTAAGATGATTACATAAGGGGAAGATGCCGGTGGTAATTGCAAAACATCGAAACTTGGCATCAAGTCAGTACCTTTCGGGCTATAAACTTTGGGTTTATCTGGTACCTTGCTGGAGCTTCCCTGGGTTGGTAAGCTAGCTATACTTCCAGTGTTTTGTCCCGCCTTACTTATGCCCTTGTCCCCACCGATTAAATTAGCAGGCCTTTCTAAAGTTTTTGTAGGTAGCAGCAAACTCGCCGCTTCCTTGTCTACTAACAAGGGTAATGGTGAGAGGTTGCTCTTTTGGTGTGTAGAACTATTCCCCGCAATCCTCAGATTTTTGCACATGTGCTCAATTCTCGCAGTAAATTGTGACAGGCTTGCTACCAGATCCTTTTCTATTTCGGCCATTGTCCCCCTAAACAATAATTCTAGGGAGTCCTTTAGTGATGCTTCTAAAGTGGCAAACCTTCTTTCTAACCCTACATCAAATGGTGGGATAAAGCTTTCCGTTTGGGTACCCATAGATTTTAGTGTAATCCCTTGTTTGACCCTAGCATTAGCATAAGTAGTTTTTGGTCTTGCACCCCCAACTTCCTTACTATTTGGTTTGTGTCTAGTAGTAGGATTTGGTAAGGTTTTCTTTATACCCTGACCTTGTACCTTATGTTCTGCCACTCCACGGTGAGAGTGAAGTCTTGCTGCCAGAGATGGGGTAGACTTGGGAGTAACTTCCTCAGATGAGGTAGTCACAGAGGTCCTAGGTGTATTTGACAAACGTGAGGAATTTAGTGTAACCGGTAGAGTACCAGGAGGAGCAAGAGTAGCCATATCAGAAGATGGGATCAAGGGAGCATGGGGGAGCCCACCGTACTCGGCTTCACTTAGATCATCAGTGGATATGTTTATATTATCATGTGTGCTACCCAACCCTGAAGCCTGACCCGTCCCCCTAATAAGGGGTACAGGGTTGAGGTTTGCAGCGGGCGACCTAGCATTGCTAATAGCTCCCAATGAGGATCTTTTCTGTGCCTCAGCTAAACCTTGGGAAAGCCGTTTTTCCGCTAAACTTATCTCGCGTTGTAATACAGATCCTGCTCTAATCAAAAAAGCATCCTTTGTTCCTACCACTCCCTCCCCCATGGAGTGCGCATTTTTACGGTTCACAGCCATAACAACAGTCAATGTAAAAAGTCAATGGCACAGTGGTGCACTAACCAGAGTCACGCTTATCAGGGGGGTGGCCCTGCCCTGCCTCTCCAGGCCTCGGACGGCCGCAGACGGCCCCGCCCTTGTCCCGGGCTTCTCCCGGCGATCTCCGCGTGCGTCCCGTGACGCGGGAGTGCTCGCGTTTTTTTGTGCCCCACTGGTCACGTGGTGTAGGGGGCGTGGTCCTCAGGGCGTCTGGGAGGTGTAGTTTCCCCCGCTCGGCGGCCGCTCGTGATCACAAACAGCGGCGGCGGCGGGGGGGAAACCAAGCAGCAAGCCTGAAGGTCCGGGTAAAGTGCTCCAATACGTCCTCACAATCCTTTGCCTCAAACTGATGGTCAGAAGTTAGGGACCCGCTCCACCGCAGTGCTCGCGGTCTTTTGTGCCCCACTGGTCACGTGGTGTAGGGGGGCATGGACCTCAGGGCGTCTGGGAGGTGTAGTTTCCCCCGCTCGGCGGCCGCTCGCAATCACAAACAGCGGCAGCGGCGGGGGGAAACCAAGCGGCAAGCCTGAAGGTCCGGGTAAAGTGCTCCAATACGTCCTCACAATCCTTTGCCTCAAACTGATGGTCAGAAGTTAGGGACCCGCTCCACCCCAGTGCTCGCGGTCTTTTGTGCCCCACTGGTCACGTGGTGTAGGGGGGCGTGGTCCTCAGGGCGTCTGGAGGTGTAGTTTCCCCCGCTCTGCGGCTGCTTGCGATCACAAACAGCGGCGGCGGCGGGGGGAAACCAAGCGGCAAGCCTGAAGGTCCGGGTAAAGTGCTCCAATACGTCCTCACAATCCTTTGCCTCAAACTGATGGTCAGAAGTTAGGGACTAGTTGATATCGAGATGTAAACGCTGGTTTAGCAGTCTATAGTTGTGGTATCTTGGCAGGTTTCTGTGGAATATTTCTTTCAAAATATGAGGCCAATTGACTCATACTTTAAGGCTATCTGAGACATGTTTTGCACTGAAAAGTAGATATTAAAAAGAACTTGGGGCAGGTTTGCATCTTTTGTAATGCAAACCCTGTGCAAAATGTTTGTAAATCTGCCCCAGAGTCCTTTCAATCCTCCACTGGCAAAAATTAGCCAAACTACATCCTGATCTCCAAAATCACAATAAACGTTTTCCCCATGTAGCTGCACTGACAGTGTATATTTCATGTTCTACTTATCAGATGAAGAGATGTCATAGTACTCCACATTAAAACAGTACATTGTTCTTTCTATCATGTTTGTTATGCACGGCATATATGTGAAATTGACATATAAACAGCATTTCAATCTGACAAAACATCAATTTGGAATCATCCTTTATATTTAATTCCCTTTTTAGGTCTCGCAGACTTAGCACTGAAGCGCTCATGCGGTCCTCACTCTGCGAGGCTTATTGTGATCGGTACGATTTGAGAAGGCGACTTGAAGCCTCGCCCATCATTACGATTGGCTTGCGTCATCCTTCCTGCTAAACGGTGGCTTTTCATTGTAAAGAAGCCTTCTTAGTCATTCCTTGTTACCGCCCTGTCTCCTCTTGGCCCCGCCCACCCTGACTGGATGGTTTACTTGCGGCATTAGACGGTCTCCTTCATAAGTCTGTAAGCACTCTTTTTTTCACTTTCAACGCGGTCTACTTCGGCTGCACTTGTTAATTGTATGCTTCATGCTTGTGTAAGTGCTCAATGTACTTTGTATCTTGTCTTTCACACACAGCATTCTTTTGAGCAGCACCTCCCGGGCTTCGCAGACATGATGAGTCCAACGGGGCTGCACTCTGTGCTCTTTAAAATGTCTTAATGTGGGAGCGTCTATCTGGCTTGAATTACAGACAGCCTGCCATGTGGCTGGCTCTAACCCAGCCCTAAAGACCTTTCAGAGGCACGGACATATCAGGAAATCTCACTTTTCTCATGGTCTAGTCAGCCTCTGGCGATGCCTTTTGTTAGACTAAGCGGTTCTGCAGATACATTACAGCAGTAAGGCTTTTTGAGTCACGCACGCTCAAATTCTCCGGACACTTTCGGGCAGTGGAAACCGATATCTGCTCGAATATGCCATGAGTTAAATAATACAGTGATACGTTACGAAGCTCCACGGTAACCGAGCCAGGTACCCATCGACGTTTGACGCACACTAGAGGAACAGTGAACCCCAAAACACCCTACTCCTAGACTTCCGGCTGTGAGAGATGTGTGCCAAAGAAAGAAGGCGCGGGTCGGTGCAGAATCGAGGTGCAGCTGGCAGTGAGTAGAGGGTAATACTGAAGGGAAATGTTATGCTGTGGCTTCTTTGTAAAACGTACCAGGGGCATTTCTCCACTAGTGGAAAACATACTCGTCTGATGCCCCTTAAGACCCAGTTCACACCGTCGCCCGCCACCCGCTCCTTCCTTGTGCCTCATGCTGCTCTCCATACTCTCCTTCTTTCTGCCTCACGCTGCTCTTCTCCTACTCACAGATTTTATGTCCCTCATGCAACTCTTCTCCTCCTCTCTCCTTCCTTGTGCCTCATGCTGCTGTCCTCACTCTCCTTCCTTCTACCTCAGGCTCCTCTCCTCCTCACACTCTTCCTTCTCCCTAATGCTGCTCTCCTCACTCTCCTTCTTTCTACCTCAGGCTGCTCTCCTCCTCACACTCTTCCTTCTCCCTCATGCTGCTCTCCTCACTCTCCTTCCTTCTACCTCAGGCTGCTCTCCTCCTCACACTCTTCCTTCTCCCTCATGCTGCTCTCCTCACTCTCCTTCCTTCTACCTCAGGCTGCTCTCCTCCTCACACTCTTCCTTCTCCCTTATGCTGCTCTCCTCACTCTCCTCTCTTCTGCCTCATTCTACTCTCCTCCTCACTTTCCTTCATTGTTCCTTATGCTGTTCTTCTCCTCCTCACTCTCCTTCCCGATTCTTCACCCTGCTCTTCTCCTTCTAACTCTGTGCTTCATACTGCTCCACAGCTAACAATTACAATTCAACCCACATAATTCGGCTATACATCACATACATGCACTCACTAACACACGGCTAAAATACAATACCATTAGCAAAGCCAAAGGCTCCAACTTAAACAAATACGAGACCTATTGCATTTCCATTGCTTGGTTTTTTTTTTTTTGCCAAATTGCTAATGTCCCCAGTTAATAATGGTGATAATAACGAATTTTGTCCAATTATTTGTCAATTACTTCCAGAAGGGAAGGGTTCCTCCGGTTACAACATACGCAGACAAACAAGGAAAGTAGAGATTCACACATGTAGCATTTCAAGATTTTCCTTAAAAACTCTCACATTTCCCACAAACAGTAAGTCTCATACCCCTTTTTCTGACTGCTGCGCCCCCTTCATTGATGTGGTGCCCTCAGCTCTGCCTCAAAAAAGACTGCGGTACAAAAGGGGGTGGTGATGGACGGAGCATCTGAATCAACCAAACACTCACACCCAGTCAAAAGATTTGGGTTGAATCCATCACCGTTCTTTAGCCCACTCTGCCACCCCAGTTCAGACATGGCTATATGCAAATCAGTCTGACCCTGTGCCTCATGGGAACAGTCCAGCCCGAACTGCCAAGCCATGTCTTCCCTGGACCGGAAACAAGCTTCCGAGGACCGGTTTCTGGCATTCCAGCCGTCTTCAGCCCGGCTTGCTTGAATCCAGTGGCAAAGTGAGCAAGGGACTCACGTCTGAGCATACCCTGCCACACTCATGGCGGCCAAAAGCGGTACAAAAGGGGGTGGTGATGGACGGAGCATCTGAATCCATCAAACACTCACACCCAGTCAAAAGATCTGGGTTGAATCCATCACCGTTCTTTAGCCCACTCTGCCACCCCAGTTCAGACATGGCTATATGCAGATCAGTCTGACCCTGTGCCTCATGGGAACAGTCCAGCCCAAACTGCCAAGCCATGTCTTCCCTAGACCGGAAACAAGCTTCCGAGGACTGGTTTCTGGCATTCCAGCCGTCTTCAGCCCGGCTTGCTTGAATCCAGTGGCAAAGTGAGCAAGGGACTCACGTCTGAGCATACCCTGCCACACTCATGGCGGACAAAAGTGGTACAAAAGGGGGTGGTGATGGACGGAGCATCTGAATCAATCAAACACTCACACCCAGTCAAAAGATCTGGGTTGAATCCATCACCGTTCTTTAGCCCACTCTGCCACCCCAGTTCAGACATGGCTATATGCAAATCAGCTGCCAAAAGCGGTACAAAAGGGGGTGGAGATGGACGGAGCATCTGAATCAAAAAAGACTGCAGCACACTTTTCCAATAAACATGCATGATTTACGTGTTACTTCAGCTTACCAGGGTTCCCAATGTGGCCTTAGCAATAGGACTGGTGCGATGTTCACTTCTTCAGCCACTCCTTTGGTAAAACTGGCAGACACTCACAAGTGAACAAAGCGGCTAGAAGAGAACATTAAACTGCGACCATTGATGAAATCATCACAATGTTCTCAATCCAAGTTGGCCTGCTACGCGCAAGAGAAAATGACCCACCATCATTAAGTTTTCAAGCAATGTAGCATCCAAATATGCTGGTCTGCATCTGCTTGAAGAGGGAGATACAGTGCAGAGCCATATATATTGCGATTTTCCTGATGGTGGTGCCATTTCCTGCTCTGGCTTGCATCCAAGCTCGGTGCCGCACATAAAAGCTCATGGTATGGCGCAGAGGTGATTGTTCGCGGTCTAGCATAAGATTTGTACTGGAAGCATATTTTTCCAGTACATAAAACTTGCAAACCTTTATTGTATACTAGCAGCCCGTCCCGACATTGTCCGGATATGACAGACATGTGTGCAATTCGAAAGCGCCCCAGCGTTATGTGCAGGCGCCAACGCGTGTGTACCTGCTCTGAAGTTCTGGCCTCACAGTCTGCCCCAGCGATATGCGCCTCTTGCCGTCCTGCCGTGCACATCGTGCCCGGGATCTCGTGCCCAGGCTCTGCATCCACAACACGGCATGATGACTGAGACGCCACACGCCGCATCTACGTCACCCGACAGCGTACTGAGCTGCTGCGATAGAACGCTGTTCACATGCTCCATACGTCACCCGACGGCGTACACAGGGATAGAACGCTAGTCACAAGCTCCAATCATACACACACGCCCACCTCGGAGCCGGTGCTACTTTCAACGGACTACTTTGTCACACAACGTGCTTTTACCCTTCTAATGTATATGGTGGGCTGCTGTATAGCCTATGTCAATCTGCTGAAACTGTCCTTTCCAATGCTGTATTGGGTGTTGTGTTGTGATTGGCACTGTGGTTCCTGAGCTTACCCGCTGACAATATGAGTAATAGTCTTCAGACATCTATTTGCTTCAACTGAATGCACAGGGGAGAAAAAATATGAAATCGGAAATCTTAATCTGGAAATCATTAATTAAATTTTTGCAAAATATTTAATAACACAATCCCAAATAAAGTTGTCTTTATGGAACCCAATAACTATCTAGGGTCATTCACCAAGAGTGTGAGCTTTCGAATAATCCTTGATTCAAGATAATCACTGACTGATCTTATTGAGGTGCATTTTAAATTCAGCTAATGAGGCAGGTAGTGCCACAGGCCTCTCACATCTAAATTATCTAAAGCAGCTATGACGTTTTACACTTTGAATCAATAATTTCCGCCCAAATCACCTGTTCAAGTGTATCAACCTTGGAAGCCCTTAATCTAAAGCATATTTTTTATAAATACCCCTTAACTTGCGACTGTTTGAACTTTTAGGCCAAATTACAGGTCAATTTGAGTTGGTGATGCGTTTCTTGGAAGGTGAAATATTTGCCTATAATTGTTCGCAATGATCTCATCCAACAAGTTAGCAGCTTTGTCTCAAAAATCTTTACAACCGATGGTTGTAGGTCGTAGCAGCTTTACCTTTATTATTTTAACCAGTGTCTCTAGCATAATTCCCCTCAAACTCCAGTTAATAGAGAGTAATATCATCAACAGTGCACTTGCTTTTTTCATTTGATTAATTGCTTGTGGGCTTGGAAATATCCGTGATTATTAATTATAAAACCCAAATACTAATATTTTGATTCACTCTTTACCAACTCGACACCGATGTACCGCTTGCTTACTTTTTTCACCTTCATGCCAGCAATAAGCTCATTTCTGATCAATTTCCATTTTAATAGCTATTGGGTACTCATTCAGAATCATAAGAAGTCTCTAGAAACCAACTCTGGTTTTGCTGAGCAGCAAAATATAGTCGGCATACAAAAGTCATCGTAATGGCCACCACCCAATTTAGAGAATTTCCAATTTACCTTATCTAATTCTGCTGGTAAATCATCCATGAATAAATAAAGACCAGCTAAGCCAAAACACAACCCTGCTTCAAGAAAGATATAGGAATTGTTTCGGGAAAGAGAAGCGCCATAACCAATTTGTATTCTTACCATGGGTTAGAACACAGTAAAAGGATTCCCTTCAGTAAATCGGATGTAATTCCCCAATGAGAAACTTTTAGCCATACATTTTTTTAAGACACTCATTCGAAAGTGGCTTTAAAGGTCACATACCATAGGTATAATAAAGATTGATTCTGAAAGGATCAGTCCATGATTAAAGATAGGGCTATTCCATTTGAAATCATACCTATGCCCTGTCTAAAGCCAGGTTAGTATATTGTAATTATTGTCTATTCAGGAGCCCAGGAGGCAAGATCTTGAAGTAAGAGACTGTCATGGTGCGGCCCGAATGTCGTTCCTGCACGTTGCAGCACTTTACTTATATGTTGGAGGTCCTTACGGATAAAAGAAGCTGAATGCATCGACCATCCTGCCTCCCTTATCAAGCTCTCGCGCACTACTATTAAAAACCCACCAGACCCAGAAGCTGTGAATTTGGGTCACGGTCCAGGAGCCCCAGCCTAACCGGATGGTGACGGCTGCAACCCCCGAGCAGGCCCTCTAACCTTGTGCTGAAATCACATATAAACTGTGCGTTTGACTATCTTGAATTCCATCGTTTTAACTCTTTGGGTGTCGTCATCTCACCTTCTGCCCCTGAATTGCGCGGAACCTATAAAGTGGAATTGTGACGTGAAAATTCTAAAAGAAAGTGATTACGCCTACTACGATTGTATGCTGTTTTCGCCTTCCTCCCCTTCTCCCCCTTCTTTGTATGCCCTGACGAAAATGCGGCCTGTGATCTGGCCTAGCACCGAAACGCGCGTTGGCGCTTTGAATTCGTCCTGCTACATGGTCATCTAGTCTCCCATTCCTGTTTGGAGACCTCTCAGGATGACATATATGTATATTATATGGCATCTGAAGTTTCACGTATATGGGATGACTGTTGAATGTATGAGCATGTGTGAATTTATTGAGGTATTGGATCCTGAAAGAATGTATGAGTTTGCTGTGTAATTGGTAGAATGTGCGTAGGGGTGTTTGGGATGTCATTAGAATCATCATGATTGTATTATTAATGTTATGTTTTGTTGATCCTGTCTTGCTCTGCATAAAATATTTATTTATACTAAAAAAAATGAAATAAAATATGAATACATTTTGATAATGAGTTGATCTTGATTAAGTCTGTTTTGTTCTTTGTCTCAGTGAGCTTATTACTGAGAATCATATTTTAGGACTCTAGCAGAGCCTTTGTTATATTTTAGAAGGGTCAGACTGTTTTGTTCTTTAAAGTAGCCTTCTTTCCCCTGCTAGTCTGCCCTATATCTGTGTCTTCAGGGGGCCCCTTTTCTGCCTATTGCAGCCACTGCATGGCCCTCTATGCCCTTATGATTTAGGTAGATATTTCCCCTTTTCACTTGTTCCCTTCTCCTTCCCCAAATTGTATGTTCACTCTGTGGTGTGGGTTGCTGTGCGTTCCTTCCCTGGTGGCAAAATGGGAACTATTGGCAGTTGACTAAACTCAATAGACTGCGCATTAAAAATCCATGATAACACTCCAGAATCGTGGTAACATTGACAGGTGCATCTATTAATCAAATTCATGAGGGGAAGATTATTTGCTTTGCCTAATCTGAAGGTCCCATGACCCTCAGGGCAGCATCAGGTGCATTCCAAGAGTAATTACCTTTCTCAAGTAGAACGTTCAATTACCATGATAGCAGGAGCAGGTGCACTTGTCAATCAAACTCACGTGGAGTAACTGCCAAAAATCAGCAGGTGTTGTTTTCTAGAAACAAGTGCTGCGTTTCTAGTTAGAAGCTGCTTCCACCCTGGTTTCCTGCTTGGCCTCTTTGTCCGGCACTCACCTGCTTCCCTTCACTGGGCCTTCTCTTGCCCATCCGGTCATCTTCTGTTCTCTGCTTCGGGCTTCAGTACCTCCTCTGCCTTGTCCTGAGCTGGTGACCGCTCCAGCATCAGATTCCCTAGAGAAAGAAAAAGACAGCAAAGAAACAAGCTGACATCAGGTAATTTGCTAAAAACTGTTATTGTTTCTTGTGCTTTGAGCTCAGTAGTGGTTGATTCTAGGAAATGAATTAATCCTCTGATGTTTTAAAGTATGCAATAGACTCTGGCAGGGCCCTGCCAAGAAGGAACTCTTCTAGTCCTAAAACCTTTTGTGCACCCTTAGAGTACAAGTTGGGTAGTTGCTTGCTTGACACATGGACTAAAATTGGGACACCTAGGGAGCGAGCATGACAAGTGGGTGCCAAGGAATTCCTTGCGCTGCATTTGGGACACTACTGGATAATTGTGACAACATCCATCAAATGATTCATTGAGAATCCATACTCTAACTCCAAGCTGACAAGAAATACAGACCACTACTGATGTCTGTTTGGGGTGTGAACTAATAGCATACAAATAAGTTTTGATGATTTTGTTGAACTACATTGTGAATCAAATCACTGTTCTTGTAATTCGCGGATACTCCTCTGACCAGGTATTCATACTAGATGGGTGACAGGTTTTTTGGGACCCCACTGTATCTGCTATGGAGGAGCACTACAATTCTCAATCCCAACCCCCTTCCCCCTTGAGGCCTGCCAGCTGTACAGTGTCATTTCCTGTCACAGGAGGTAGACCCTAGGTGGAAATCATGGATCTAGTGTCACCCTATCGGAAATGCCTGGGATTCAGATGTGTGGTTCGCAGTAGAGGCCTGCAGAATATTTAACCTCAACATCAAAGAGGGTTATTAGCCAGTAATTTGATGGATTTTTTGCACTTTGCTTTTAAATAATGGGTGGATGATTGCTCCTCTCCGTAAGTCTGGAACTTATTGTCGTAAACTGCAGTTATGGAGAGGAATTAATTTATTGGGTCAATACTTTGGCTTTGTCTTAAAGCTTGTGGAAGGCCATTCGGGCCGGGACCTCCCTCTGTTGAACCTGTTAGGATTCTTTCCTTTAGCTGTATCTCATTATATGCAGATAAGTAAATATTTTTACAATCTATATGATCTAGAGACATTTCATTAATGCTGACTTCCAGTGATTGGCTCTCGGAAAAGGTTCTAAAAAGTAATCCATATTGATTCTGTTATTTTAGTGTTATTTGCTAACAAGCTGCTTTTCATAAACTATTTATTGTCCTCAAAATATATATTTGAGTTCCTATTAAGCCTGGATGGAGTAGATTAAACCAAAATCGGATTTCCTACAGCTTTTTTCACTAACCATAATTCTATTTTATACTTTCTCCTTGTGTCTTTTACATTATTTCCTCGAGATTTAACCCACGGTTTCCTTTGCAGCATACATAGATAACAATTTAGACCTCATATCAAGTCTCAAAGTGCATCAGTGAGTTTTAATCTCCTAGGACAAGATTTACCCATTGGGTGAGCCCTTTTTGAAATTTAATTGGTTCCATTCGTCTAGTAAACCAGCCTTGGTTCTAATTTTCCAGCATAGATATACACTTGAATGTTATGGCTTGAGCTGAGGATGCAAGCCACTTTAATCTCCTTAGATTTTTCAAGTGTGCTTGAAGCAACAATCTGTTCGATTTTTGTTCAACGCAGTACTGTGTTCTTGCACCGACCCTGTTCTGCCTCTTTGTCAACGGAGTGATTTACTTTTTAAATAATGTCACTAACTCTGATGCACCCAGGCTTGGCGGCAGCAGGGTGCCTGCAATCATGTCTTCGGATGACACTCTGCTGCTGTCTAAATCCCCTATGGGGATTCAGCGCATTTTGGAGGGGTTCGAGGCTTTTTGACGAGAACCTGGTCTCGAAATAAACGTCACAAAAACTAAGTTTATGATTTTTAATCCCCCCCAAAAAACACGACCTAACCCTTCTATAGGCATGAACAGGCTTGAAAGAGTCTATCCGTTCGAGTATCTGGGCGTGACCATTAATGAGAAATTGGAATGGGGTGATCACCAGGCCAAGTAACAGCTCAGATTGGCACAACTAACAGGGGAAATAATCAGGCTAGTAAATTCCAACAGATCATCTATCAGGCCGCTAGCCCCCCCGTTGGAAATTTACAGACTCCAGGCCAGAGGAGCAATCCTCTATGGTAGTGAACTTTGGGGGCATACATGCAGAAAAGATCTGGTCACTGTAGAAAATAAGTTTCTGAGACAACTCCTAAAGTTGCCGGTAAGCACACCACTCTTTCCACTTAGGCTGGATATGGATCTGAAGCCTCTGAATGAAGTGGTGGGTGTAAAACCCTTAACTTTTTGGAGAAGATTATGGTCCACTCGTGAGTTAGCTAACTATAGACAGGAATTACAGGAAATTCTTGCGTTTCCTGTTATAGAGAAGATTCCTTGGTTCAAATTTATAAAATCTGAATTTGACCGGTTGGGCCTTCCGTCCCTCTGGAGCGACCCTGAAGTGGCATGCCAGGGTATGTCCGGCAAACATCCGGTGGCAGTCTTCTACGCATGTAACCTGGCAGTTCGCACACAGGGTACACGTCCAGATTCCTTAGTTAGCACTTTTCTCGGGGTGAAAGACTCTTATAATTTTGAGTCAGTAATCAATGACATTTACCCAAACTTGGCTAGAAAATTATACCTCCAATGGCGGTACAGTACTCTTCCGCTAAGAGCATTCACAAGTAAATGGAAACAACAGACCCTGGAAAACTGCCCTGGTTGCAATGGAAGCCCGGAAGACGAACTGCACCTAGTCTTCTTTTGCCCTGCCTACATTGCGGCCAGAAGGTATTGGGTTATACCCTTATGTAAAAATCTAGGGTTTCGCAAATGCTGGGAGGCCTTTAGAATCCTTAAAACTGACTTATCTAAACCGATTGTGTTTGCAATGGCCAAATTTTTAGAAGCAGTATGGCATAAGAGAATGCTCCTACTCCCAAGAGCATTGAATCCTTGAGTCCTTGATTGCTCTTCAAAGTTTTCTGATATGCAGCTATATATAAGGTTTTAGATTTATCTGATCATTTTTTAACTGGAAATTATTAACATTTTAGATTGTTGTAAGGAATCATGGGTGGCTTGTGGGATTGTATATAGGAAAGTTGATGTTCCTTCTTCGTATTTATGTGCCTGTCGATTTTCTGATGGAATGTTGTGTTTCTTTTTTTTTTTTTTGTATCAATTTTATGTATATCTTTTATGGCAATTGCCGAAATAAAGATTAATAAAAGAAAAAGATTAAAAAATGGTCTTGCTAGAGAGTCTAACTTGTGGTAAATTGTTACTTTGTGAATGTTTTGATCTGTTTTATAATCAATTATATACCTAAACAACCATAGACTTGCGACAGTATGATCTACAATAGTGTTTGAACTTTGTGGAGATAGGTACAATCGAGCGGCTGATCCTCCGTACAATTTCCTGGATGGCAGGTTGCTCTCTAGTGTTTTTGTGGTATATTTTATTTCTTTTTCTCATGATCTTTCCTTGAGTAACTTCACTTATCAAAGAAAGAGTAGCATTGGGTGTTGTGCGTCTAAAAATGGATGGTTTATTGGTTGCAAATAATAGGTATCCAAAGTATTCGAAGTGCTCCAATCATTCCAGAGTTTGGTCTCAGCTACGTATTTGGAAAACCATTCCAAGACCACTAAACAGCGCCAGGACCAGGGCTGCCTAACACTCCCTGCCTCACCCAGCACCCACCACCAGCCCAAGACCCGACCTCTACCCTGTGACTCACCGTCAACCTTTGTTTCCGACAACTCCTCCAGTTCACTCACACAGGGTAATGTAGCTATGCGAAGCCTGGTCTTAGCCTCTCAGGAGGTGGATGCCAGAGCGGAAGAGAGCACAGAACAAGTACTCCGGCTACTCCAGTAGCCCGCAGCTGCTAAATTTCCAGCTAAAGAAATGATCAAACTTTTAGTCGAGCTTGGCCGATTCAGCAATTTTTGGTGCGTGCAGAGTAGCTGAACGTGGCAAACGCAGTTGCAATCTTTGCTCCGCAGCAGGAGAGAGCATGTCAGATGTGACACATGTTGGTATGCATGGGAAGACTCTGCGCATTTCCAGTACATATTCCTATATATAGAAAAAAGCAAAAGGGTCAAACACGTTAGATGTGTGTTGAGCACTGCAGCTCAAATTTAGTGTTCAACGTTTATGGGGTATATCAAAGCATTTCTTCTTATTCATTCCTGTTTTCATTGAGATTTGTTTTTTATACAAAGTTTGGTCAGGATAGGTTAGTGGATTAGGCTTTGTGTCCAAATCTATGAGCGCTTATGGGGATCCTCTCCCAGAAATTACCCCTTGATCCAAAGTGAGACAAAGCGGATTTGGTTCTAGGAACGGGCTGTCTTTCTAGATCAAAACATAATTTGTTCTGAAAATTCCTGCTGCTACTTTGTTTTGCTGTGCATCATACTAATGCTGGTGCTAAGCATTGGTAAATCTGAACTCAAGTGTTTATGCCTTCTCTACCACAGTTACGACGGTACTGTCAACATTCCCATTTATATCAAAGTATGTGACATCATTCTTCTCTATGCCAACAACATTCAAGAACATCATTGTGACCGTCCGTCAGTGTCACTGACCACCTGACAATCATGTTTTCCTGATTAGGATTATAGACAGATTAAAGATGAGCAATCAAAACACAATATTATAATTAAACGTTTTTGGAGAATACTTTCAATGAGCTAGCAATCTGAGCAAACATCATGACAGTGAGGGATATCAAGGTTCTCAGAGCTCTCATGATCTAGGTCAGCTTTCATGGCTACTTACTTTCCAATATAGTGACTGTAACCTAGCCTCCTCAAGACCTCAGAAACAGTTCCTGATGATTTGACTGGAAATCTTAATCTAAAGCTTCCTTAGACACCAAGACACTGTCCTTATGGTAGACACCACAATGTCATACCTTGCACAATCAGAGAATGTCAGCCTTGCCCTTATCATGGGTCAAAAGTCTCATAATGTGCCAGTGAAATCTAATATATGCACCAGTAGTGCACTAAACCGGGTGCAAGAATATGACACACTAATGGAGTGTTAACGAACTGCAATACTGTGAGGCTGTCGCTAGATCAATTTCCACAGTTGTAATAGCCCACCAAACACTCATTCCAGTTAATTTTGATTCACTTCACATTTGCAGACAAGAAGCAAAACATTAATCCTGCATCTAAGGACCTAAAGTATGATGTGAGCCACAGTTCTGATGGAAACAACATAACTGATTTTCTTTCTACCCATCCTTGCAAGGCCCAATCCTGTTAACAGCAAGAAGCAGGAAATCCACAAATCCTCCAGTAAAAAATATATCTGGACAAGGTGATAGATCAGACTGATCAATGCTTGCAACTTGTGAATATGATTGCATCCACAATTTTTATGCATTAAGTCATACTTTTCTCAAACATTTAGGTACAAATACCAGTCATTCAGTCATAAATGTCATAAGCACAAAGCAGCCTGAACCGATGTGACGCGTGGTTAGTTCCACAAACAAGTCTTGTGGGGAAGTTAGTTTCCTCGGAGCATGAATGTTACCAGACGATGGGGAAACGAAACACTGGCCAGAGAAACAGTTGTGGTGTCCGGATGGTGGAGGTGGTCCCAACATTCATTACGTTTCAATACAAGAGACTACCAGAGCAGCCTACCCAATGGTACTCAGTAGAGTTATGCTCAGGTCCCAAACACAGAAATTGCACAGTCATACATGCCAGTCAAGTCAAGTCAATTAATCTTTGTTGGGATTAAAAGACAATCCATTAAAGATTAATTAAAACATTAAAAGGAACAAATTAGGCAAATAAATTCATTTCAGATAAAATAAAATAAACATTCATAGGTTTTATTCGACACTGGAATCTGTGAAGGGTCAATCATGAATCCTAGCTTAATTACTATGCACACCATAAATGTAAACTTTTTACTCAATCTCATAAAGTAGATTCTACAGGTGGTTGTGTGCTTCCCTTCTCTTTATAGCAAGACAAGTTAATCCAGTAAATTTGAAGTAGACTTCCACTGAACTTAAATTACATAAGTAATTGAAAACATCTTTTAAACAGATCAGTCGATTTACAATAAATAGAGGTTTTAAAAAGTGTTTCCTTATATCTTGATCAAATTTACAAAACAGGATAAAGTGCTCGGCAGATTGTGCAGTGTGGCCATCACAAGGGCATTTTGGTAGATTCTGCGACCATTCACCAATTCGGGGAAATACTACTATGAAATGTAGAGTACATAGCCGTAGCCTGATCAAGTTAAACCGATCCTGCAAATTAGTTACAAGTAGCCTTGGATACAAGTTGTGCACTTGACCACTAAATAGCACCTTACAGTGATTTCTCGCTCTCATTGGTTTCCCTCATGGCCTCTCTTTGGCCCATAAGAAGCTTCTTAAGTTCGTTTTGCCACAATTTAAGACGCTAGAAGGGTCATCCAGGGTCAGCTAAGCATCTATGGTCTTTAAGAGGCTATTCACAAAGGTAGACCAGGGGATTTTATCTCTGAAATCTAAATCCACACAGTCGTTGATAATTTTTCTGGTAAAATTAGTTCCACTTTTAGGCCAAACTCCGTGCCATGTCAATAGTTCACTGATGTAGATGGCATCTGCTATAAACAGGGTTTCCAACTTGTTGTGCATAACATAGGACTATGTGGATTGGCGTATTGTCAAAGTCTACATAAAAATGCATTCTCCATTGATTGTAGTGACTTAATGTTGACAGGCCCCACACATCTGCCCCATTGTTAATAGCAATTATACATTTGCTTTTATAAAGTTGGAGTATTTCATTTATGGGTTTACTACCAATTTTAGCTGAAAACCTAAAAATCGCCTCCGTTGATCTTAAAAATTGATTTTTCACAATCTTTATGTGGGCGTTCCATGTAACCGTATTAGAGAAATGAAGACCCAAGTATAAAGAACTGTCTTCCTCAGGTAATTTCACTCCTTTAATCAAGTGGGTTCTCTTCTTGACCTTAAAAGTGCCACAAACCATTATAACAGTTTTTGTTAGATTTAGGTGCATGTCCCTGTCCTCCATGAATGTTGAAAAGCCTTAAATCAATCCCAGGAGACCGCTTGCAGTCTGAGATAATAGCACTGCGCTATCTGCGTAGAGGACGACTGGGACTAAGCAAATGACTATTTTAGGGGTATCAGCGGGCAGTACCTGTAAATATGCATCCACACCATTTAACATACAACGAAAACAGAAGTGGGGCAAGGGCGAACCCATACAATTCAGTCATTCGGTCATAAATGTAAGCAGCACAAAGTAGCTTGAACCTGTGTGACTCATGGTTTGTTCCACAAACTAGTCTTGTGAGGCAGATAGTCTCCTTGGTGCATGAATGTTACCAGATAATGGAAAACTAAACGCTGGCCAGAGAAATCGTTGTGGTTCCCTGATGGTGGGGGAAACAACCTTTACAACGCAACCATTACATTGCACTACATTTACCTCAGGCATTACATCGCAGCATCCTTTACAACGCATCTCACTACTACACATCCAGTACATTGCATGTTGCTACAAAGCATGAAACTACATCTCATTTCAATACAACGCAGGCATTACATTGCATGTAATTACAACGCATACCATTACAACGCATAGTACCCCTACACTATCCAACACTTACCCTACTGTTGCACCCCCTGGAGTTAGAATAGTAATTTTTACCTCTAGACTATCCAACACTTACCCTACTGTTGCACCCCCTGGAGTTAGAATAGTAATTTTTACCCCTACACTATCCAACACTTACCCTACTGTTGCACCACCTGGAGTTAGAATAGTAATTTTTATCCCTACACTATCCAACATTTACCCTACTTTTGCACCCCCAGGAGTTCGAATAGTAATTTTTACCCCAACACCATCCAACACTTTCCTTAAATGCAATGTAATGGTATGCGTTGTAATGGTATGCGTTGTAAAGGTATAATGCGATGTAATGGAATGCGTTGTAAGTGTAGTTTAAAAAAAAATGCAGTAGTGGTTTGCAATGTAAATGTATGCGTTGTAAAGGATGTTGCGATGTAAAAACTGCGTTGTAAAAGCATGCATTGTAAATTTATGCATTGTAACATCATACATTTGATGGTGGAGGTGGTCCCAACATTCATTATGTTTCAAAACAAGAGAAACAAAGAAGCCTACCCAATGGCACTCAGTACATTGATGCTCAGGTCCCAAGCAGAGAAATTGCACATATTACGGTTCATAGACCAACGGATTTCGAATATGCAGACGCTGAATTCCTGCACTCCACCGCAATCAAGACAAGAATTCCAAATCTGGAGAAAGTACATCTACTTTGAAGAACTGCAAGAACTGCAACCAGATAATAGGTCTTCATTTCCAGTGCAAAAGTTCCAGAGAATTGTGGGAACTGAAGTCACAAACCTTCAATGAGCATCTTGGAGATTCCAGACCCTTGTATTGTGTTTTGGACACTTTGGGAACCCCAGAGAAACTTCAGGAAGAAGTTGCAGAAATTTGGATAATTTTGGAGCACTTTGGAAAAAAGCTCCAGAGGAGGACCGACTCAACTATGAGAGCCAAGCCGACAACCTACAACCGCGCGCCGGCCTGCCCTGCTAGTTTGTCCCAATAAAAAGCTCTGGGGATCTGACTTCCAGAGCTTGACAGGGAGCTCCCGGGAAAGAAGCCGAACTCTGACTGTTGAAGAGCATGGAGGGAAACCAGCAGAAAAAGCTTCAGAAAGGTTTCTAAGTCAGAAGGTAAAATCTCAACCAAGCCCTACCGTGAGGGTTATCCGAGCAGGGCTCGATCGTGGTTGGCATGAAACTTTGACTTTGTCCCGGTCAAGCACGACCATATGTACCCATGTGGTGCTATAGGTTTCTAGATGCTATACAATGCTAAATCTTTAAAAATTCATATCTCTGGCTCTCTACATTGGATTTTTGTCATTTTGGTGTCATTGTAAATATAAACATATTTCCTATTTTTTATAAATTAGTGTGCATTTTTTATTTTGTGCTGTGTTTTAAATATTCACTGAATTGGTGTTTTAAAATGCTTTAAATACCTGTCTCTTAACTTAAACCTGACTGCTCGCAGGAAGGCTACCAAGAGTTGAGCATGGGAATAATTTATTGAGACCTATTCTGAGCCTTAGACTGTTAGTGGCCTTATTCAGACTCCCTAGGATATAGCGGCATGGATTAGCAAATTTAGCGGCACAAATATAGAAATTTAGCGGCATTTTTGCGGCACTTTACATTTGCAAACTGCAATAGTCCTTGAGGTCGTTCTAACTACAAAACAATTGTTGGTCACTCAAATCCTGCGGTAGATTTAAAATGTTTGGAAGCTATGCTCCCTGGTGTAATAATGCATCTCTTTTTTCGACATCCACAGACATCCAGGCTTACTCATGGGCATACTTGGCATACTCATATGCCAATGCGTTGTGCAGTTCCTGGCATGTAGATTCTAAGAGGCTTGATGGCACAGGAGTTCTGCTGACAAGCCATAATCGGCAAATGAGGCCACTTCACTTTCGCGGGCACTGATTACAGCTATCTGACTGTAAAACTAGGCAACTCTGATTCCATCTGTAACTTACAGATGGACTCGGAATTGCCTAGTTTTATAGTCAGATTGTAGGTTTCAACAGTTACTAAGACATGGGGGCAATAACAAACTTGTTGCCAGTGAACATCTATATTACACACCTGCATACAATTATTTCAATGTTATTTTCATTTCTTGGCAAGTATCGAAGTAAACAAGGCCAGAACAATCCACCTAAAAAGAGGTTAAGTAAAGGGCCAAATCTCATTTGGCGGGTTTTTAAATACTTCTTCAGTGGGCAGAATGAGTATAGAAAGTCTCTTCGTAGGCGTGCAGTGAAGTAAATATATGTTGCAGCCTTTGCAGCATATTCATTTGAGTTTAGCACGATAAAGGTCAGTTGAAAAGAATTCTTACATTTTGAAAACATACCCTAATCACCTAAAATATTGATTTTCATGCAAAATGCTCACATTCATCCTCAGTATCATGGCTGAGTGGAACAATTATCAATAATGACATGAAAAAATAAAAATTATGTTTTGAAAATAAGCTTTTGCGATGATATCGGTTTGCTAAATTTATTACAAAAACCCTTACGACAGTCTGGCTATAGCCTTTACTATCACAGTCATCGCTTGTAAAATTCTGCAGAATTCATATTTGTACCATACTTAGATGTGCAGTAGTAATAGTGTCCTGCTTTAAACATATGAATGTGTTACCTTCATTATGTGAGGTATCTTAAACAGTCATCAATCCCCTTGTAATTGTTACCCCAGATATCGCTTTTGACACATGAATTGATATTTGATATAGTAGCTGACATTTGCTTGCCACGCCTAGCGCTGTCAGTCCTGGGCAGGAAACTTTCCCATGGTACATAAAAGAGAAAACATCGGAATTTTCAGAAGTTTATAGAGGATCTGCAAGGAATGGGACAACAGTTAGAGACATCCAGGAGGATCTGCTTATTGCCAGTGGTAGATGCACATTTACCCCTACTAATAGCCCACTTCCCAACAAATGTGCATGCCATCTTGCCTCCAGAATCTATAGGCTCACCACAGGGGCTCAGTTCACGGCGGAGATAAAGTCCACAAGAGAAACTGACACCCAAGGTTTCAACTCAGCTTATACCCCCACCCCTCCTTCTTGCTCTGTCATTGCAAATTGTTGTGTGGGGATGTGTGGGCCTGGTCAGGCCTGGACGGTCGCTTGCGCAGGGGTGGCAACGCGCAGCGACAACCAGTGAGACACACACAATCGCCTCAGTCGGAAGTGACGTGCCCGAGCGCACGCCTTCCTTTTATTGACCCCCGCAGGCCACGCCTGGCCTGCGGATGCATGGATGCGTGCGTGCGTCCACTAGAGTGCTAACCGCACTACATCTCTATCCAACTATGCATATGTTCGGCAATGTTCAAAACAAACTGTTCACAATGAATCATTTCAGACGCTCTGTACTTGCGTGTCCCTTGGATGACGGCTTCAGGGTCTCAGCTGACAGGCGTAGTCGTTGAGTCTTTGACTTGGGCGGGGATTGGGCCTCAGATTGTATCGGGGGGTGCGACCTGATCCTCGATCCCCGCTGCGCCATGGGTTCCGGACGGGAGTGGACGTGATCGACGTTCCCGCTCCCGGTTCCCCGATGTCGTGTGGTGAGCTGCCTCCTTCTTCTTGTGTCGCGGCTCGGGGTGGCTCGATGGTTTCCTCGGCGGCTTCGGTATTCGCGCTTGGGATAGGGGGGACACTCTTGAACCATGATGTATTTCTCGAGACTTCTTCTCCCTCCTTGCTGGCAGTCACCATGGTTCCCTTCGTGTTGGTCACCGTCCATGGTCCGGGTTCATAGAATGTTTGGAATTTTCCCCCTGGGCGTCTGTTCCTAATGACGACCCGATCTCCTCGGTGTAGTTGTCTTGGTGCCGCTCTGCGCCGGTGGCTCGCTCGCATGTTGTTCCTGCGCCGGCATTCCTGAACCTCCCTCATGTCGCCCCTCTCCGATGTCGGTCTTGTGACCATGGGGAGGAGGTCTCTGCGTTGCCCCTGAAACATTAGGGACCACGGGCTTTTCTGAGTGGTGCAATGGGGCGTTCCGCGATACTCTCTCAGAAAGTCATGCAGTCTCTGTTCCGGGTCGGCCTCCTCTACCACCGCAATTCTGAACATTTTATTGAGGGTCCGCATGAATCTTTCTGCCTCCCCGTTGGCTTGTGGCCATTGGGGGGTGATGCGTCGGTGGATGATGCCTCTGGTTTTCAGAAATGTGGCAAAGTCTGTTCCCTGGAAGGGTGGTCCATTGTCACTTTTGATTTCGCCGGGCAGTCCAAACAGGGAGAATATTTTTTCTAACGCTGGCCCCACGTGTGTGAATGCCGTGGAGGGCACTCTTTCCACGATGGGGTACTTAGAGTATGAGTCAATGACTACCAGGGTGTGGCCTTCTCCGGGGAAGCTTCCAAAATCCACGCTGACTTTCGACCACGGGGTCGTGCATGGCTCCTCGGTGATTATGGGGACCGGTCGTTCCGGATCGCTGGTCAGCTGGCAGGACATACAGTTCTTGACATACTCGTCCACAGTATTCTCGAGCTCAGGGAACCATACCTTTTCGCGCATGCGCGCCTTCATTTTCGTGGCACCCTGGTGGCCCCCGTGTGCGAGCTGGGTGGCTCGGTACCTGAGGCGTCTTGGTATCACTAGCCGATTCCCTCTCAGCAGTATGCCCTCTTCCGTGGCACTGAGCTCGTGACGAATGTGCCAGAACTTGGTGAGTGTCTCTTTATCCGATGCTGTCCATGTGTTGGGGGGGTGTAGGTAGTCGGTCCAGGTTCCCTCTTGTACCGCTTGCAGTGACCGCATGTACGGGTTGTCGTCCACTGCAGCCTCCTTGATCTCCTCAACGGTCATGCACTGGGGACATGACGTGAGCGCTACCCACTGCACATATTCCTCGCACCCTTCATCGGCTGCTGGTGGTTCTTGGGGTAGAGGGTGGCGCGACAGGTAGTCGGCGGGGTTTTTGGCTCCCGGTCTGTAGACCACTTCCATGTCGTATGTTTGTAGCTGGATCACCCACCTCTCAATGCGTGGCGGCGGATGGGGAGCCGTGCCCTTGAAGAGCGGCACTAAGGGCTGGTGATCAGTAACCATCACGAACGATTGTCCCTGTAGATAAAGATGGAAGTGGCTGCAGGCCCACTTGATGGCTAAGGCCTCTCGTTCTATCTGCGCATATCTGGTCTCGGTTGGGGTTAGCGCCTTGCTAGCGAATGCCAGGGCCGTCCATTTGCCTGGTTCGCGTTCTTGTGTCAGCACTGCCCCTAGGCCCACTGGGCTTGCATCCACGATGACCTCGGTCCGTTTGGTTGGGTCAAAGTACGAGAGTGTTGCATTTTCCAGGAGTGCGTCTTTGATACTCTGAAACGCGTCGTGCTCCTTCGGGCCCCATGTCCAGTTAGCGTCGGTCTTCGTTAGTGCTCGGAGAGGCTCACTGCGGGTGGCTAGTCCTGGAATGAAGCGGCCACAGTACGTGGCCATTCCGAGGAAACTCCTCACCTCCGTTGGCGATTTCGGTGCTGGGGCGTCTTTGATGGATTTTGACTTCCGTGGGTCAATTTGAACCCCTTCCTGGTTGAACACATAACCAAAGAATTCGATCGACGATTGGAAGAACTGGCATTTTTCCTTGTGGAGTGTTGCTCCATAGGTGCTTAGCCTTTTTAACACATCCCGTAGCTGTTTGTAATGTTCAGATGCAGTGGCCGAATGAATGAGGATATCGTCGCTTACGTTGATGACCCCCGGCAGTCCGGATAGTAGCTCCCTGATGGTATTCTGGAATACCTCCGCTGCCGAGGATATTCCGAAGTTGAGGCGTTTGTACCGCCGGAGACCGAGATGTGTGCTGAACGTGGTGATGAACCGGCTTTCTTCAGCAAGGGGCAGTTGGTGATAGCCCGCGTTGAGGTCGATTTTCGAGAACCATCTCGATCCATTCACGTCCGCTATTATGTCATCCATCGTGGGTGTTAAGTGTCTCTCCCTTCTGATTGCGGTATTTGGCAGCCTCATGTCGATGCATAGTCGGATCTCGCCCGGTTGCTTGGGTTTTTCGACTATGACCATAGGGGAAACCCACGGGGTGGGTCCCGTTACTTTTTCAATTACCCCCATGTTTTCTAGCTTCTCGAGTTCCTTTTCCACCAGCGGCCGCAGGTGGAATGGTATACGCCGATGGCGTAGGGCTGTGGGGGTGACTGATTTGTCGATATGGAGTTTTATCGGATCACATTTGATGCATCCCAGACCCTTGAACAGTTCGGGGAAGCGCTCCAGTAGCTCCTCTACCTGGTGGTCCCGGATGCGGTTGGCAAAAGCGATCAGCTTCAAGTCCTCCGCCGTGTGGCTGCTCAACAGCGTGTCGGCTTCTCGGTCGATGATGTGTATCGTTGCTGTCACTTCGGCCTCGTCGGCCCGTATGGGTATTACGATTTTCCCCTTCAGAGGGAGGGGAGTGTCCGCTCCATATGCGAATATTCTGGTCTTGGAGTGCAGGACTTCCGGACGAGGGCGTAGCTTGTTGAACTCTTGCAACCCCATGACGTTGACGGTGGCCCCGGTGTCAATGACGGCCTTCACCTCGTTCTCCCCCACCTGGACAACGCACGTTGGCTGAGGTCGGCGTCTGAGCTTTAGCTCCCTGGCAAAAGAGATCACGTACGCCTCCTCGTCCTCCGAATCCGACTCGTCATGGGTTGTTGGCAGGAATCTGTCTGTTCTCTCCGGGGGTGGGTCTGTGAGAGATAGTTGGCGGACAGCTTTGGTGGGTGCCCACGGCTTCTTGGCGTTCCGGGGTTGGCTCTTTCTGCGGCAGACTGACGCAAAATGGTTGGGAATTCCGCAGTTCCCGCAGGTTTGTCCTTGGGCTGGGCAGTCCTTTGCTGCGTGTGGTTCGTGTCCGCAGTATCCGCAGCGGCCTTGCGGTGCGTCTCTTCGTGACCCCTTTTTCCCCTGGCCACGTGGTCGTGGGCGTACTGCGTCAGCACGCTCAACCTTAATGGTTTCCGTTTTGGCGGGAGCTTTATGTAGAGCCTGCTCCATGGCTGTTGCCCTGGCATCAGAAAGTTCGTGTGATCTAGCCAGAATGAGGATGTTTTCCAGTGTTATTCCTGGTTTTCTCAAGATGTGACCCCTCAAGGTCTTGTCTCGGCATCCCTGTATTAGCTGGCGTCGTATGGCCTTCGGCTGGTCTTCGTCCGTGGAGCTAGCCAGCTCTCGGACTCGGGTGTAGAATTGGTCCATGGACTCCCCCTCGCGCTGGCGGGCCTGCCCTAGCTTGAAGACCTCGAAGTCCACATTGAGTTGAGGGTCAAAGTGGTTGTTTAGGGCAGTGACTGCAGCGGCATACGTGGTCACTCCTGTCGGGTTTGGAAGGTGTTTGAAGAGCCTGAAGACCTCATCCCCGGCGTAGTGTAGGAGCAGTGAACGTTTCACCGCGTCGTCCGTCTCCCTTGTGACTACAAAGTAGTTCTCGAGCCTTTCTAGCCAGACCTTCCAGCGGGGTGAGGCGGTGGGCGGGTCGCTCGCCTCACTAAATGGCGGTAGTACTCCGGCAGCAGCATGCTGGAATGGGATGTTTATGATGGGGGCCACAGCGTCTGCATCCCCCATTGTGGTGGTTTGCAGGGACTACTGCAGTACAGTTCCAAATCACCCCAGCTCTCCCACAGTTAGCAGCACGGACTGTACCTCGGCACGGTGTCTCTCCCTCAGTTGGCCAGGGTCGTGTGCCACGTGGTCCGTGGGATGTGGTGGTCACTGTGGCACTCAGGACTCCCCTTCGGGCAAACACCGACAGCGGGGCGTCGCCAGGCAGCAGTAGGCCTACTGGTGCAGTAGAAGTGAGGCAGGGTAGTGGATAGCCCGTTTTCTGGCGACTTCTGCCGTTTTCTCACCCCAAATGCGTGGGGAATACCAGGGGCGGCTTCTTCGCGTACCACGCGAGATGCGTGGTAGATGGCACCACGTGCGCTCCGTCGGACCGCTCCGCTCGGCTTCGGCAGCGGACTCCGGTGCAGGCAGCAGGCACACTCGCAGGGCACTCCACCCAGAGCAGGGCAGCGAGGACGGATGATCGTCGTCCCGTAGCTGGCAGAGGGCATGCAGGAAGGAGCACGCCGGCTCCCGGGACACAGGACAGTGCGCCAGGAGACACGCGGTATGCACCGCGAGGTGGGCAGAATGCTCCGCCCAGGGTATGGTGTACGGGCGAGGGTTGGGCCCCCTCCGCTCGTCGCCAATGTTGTGTGGGGATGTGTGGGCCTGGTCAGGCCTGGACGGTCGCTTGCGCAGGGGTGGCAACGCGCAGCGACAACCAGTGAGACACACACAATCGCCTCAGTCGGAAGTGACGTGCCCGAGCGCACGCCTTCCTTTTATTGACCCCCGCAGGCCACGCCTGGCCTGCGGATGCATGGATGCGTGCGTGCGTCCACTAGAGTGCTAACCGCACTACATCAATAGATGTCCGCAACATTGGTTGATACTTCACTGTCTTCCCGCCATTCTGTTCGATGGAAGAAGGTTGTATCTATTCATTTTACAAATGGTTTGGGTGTGCTTGTAGGTGCCGCAGAGTTTCTGTGCTATTTCTGGGTTTTGCACCTGGACTTAAGACTTCATCATTTCCTATGCCAGTACAATTGGCTATTTTTGATTGTGATTGTTTAGCACTGCGTGTTACAATTTGCTGACAGTGTGGTGTAACGCAGTCATTGCTCAAGGCTTCTTTTCTTTGCATTGTCATGCTCAAGGAAGGGCGTTGCGTGCATGCGACATTCGAACATTTCCCCTCCTTGTCAGTTTAGCTGTGCTGTGACATGACGTGTCATGCAGCGTGTGTCATCTGCAGGGAGGGTTTTTAGTTAGAGCGCTATCAGACTGGCTCTTTCCCAATTCTTCTTATATAACTTAGGCACAAATGCCTCATTGTGTTTATATTGGCCTTAAGTCAAATGGAAACACCCACGCTCCTTTTTTCTTTCTTTTATTGAACTCAATTGAGCAAGATACTTATATTGGACCTAACTTTCGCTTTTATTTAAAATCATCTTCCAGCTGTAGCAGTCTGAAAGGCACAATATTCAATTTATTTTCGGAAGTATCTCCGGCCACCAGGCTGAGCATTGAAGCTCGTTAATGTGTATTAAATCAAAATCGGAATGGCCTCTTTTCAGCTCACAGCCAACATATAGGATAGTGACGCCATCCTTCTCCAAGCACGCACGCACGCGCCAGTTCCTCGATAGGAAAAGAACACCGTGGCCATGAGTCAAAGCTTTTCGTCTGCAAGGCAGATTATCGAAAAAAGGCTCATTTGCGTCATAAACTGCGAGCCTTGGGAACGTATAGATTCCGGCAAATGGGCCATAAATTGCCCTTTATTTGGACTTATCATTTCCTTCACTGTTACGAATATAAACTTTTGCTACACCACAGGTGAACGTTGTTATTTATACCGAATTATTTACAATGGCAGAAAATGGTGCTTTTAATCAGGTCTGTGCAACGTCGCCCTTGAATTGCACACGCCGTCAAAAGTCCAGTATACGAAACACATATGGTATCCTTTTATTTCACGGAGAGTACAATTTGCACTTGGCATAATTGACAACCAGTTACTGACCGTCAACTAAACACCAACAAAGAACAGTCAATCACTAAACCTGGTACTCTGAGATTTTTTTTCCAATAGCAACATTTCTGAATGCAGCCCCCGATCTCAACACCCATATCGATCTTCGAAGACCATTGATATATGTTTATGTGGTACAGTCAGCGATTAATTTGAGCCGGTGGTTTCTGGTACTCGGCACTAGCACTTAGTTGGTTTCCGGTGCTCGGCACAGGCACTTGATTGTCAACACTGCACTTATGACAGTTTGCACATGGTGGCACTGTTCATCTAATGTAGAGCTAACCAGAACAACGGATGTTTATTAATGAAATATACTTACAAAATTACTAATACCTGCCTCTCCAGCCGTTCCTTTAGCTTTAGAGACCTGGAATAATCTGCACTCTAGCACTTGCATGTGAAAGAGCCAGTTAGTAGTTGCTTTGGTCCCGCCATTGGCAGCGATGACAGGGCCGATGGAGCTGAAAGTTGCAGTGGGCTCCTGATCAGGGCCCTGGCAATTATTATTTTACAAATTCAGCACTGGGTACAGTTGGTGGGAAAATCAGGATACACAAATGGAATGTGCATGATTTATTTGACAAAAAGCAATGGTACAATTTCATTTTGCAAACAATACTTTTGATTAAGGGTGGGCATAGTTTGCGAAGTAGCGCTACGCGAAGCTACGCAAAGTGCACTTCGCACTACGCGAACTTCACGTAGCACTACGCGAGCTGCGTAGTAGCATGTTCGCACTGTGCAAGAAGCGTTTTTAATGATTGCATAGTGTGGACAAGCATCCGGCACTGTGCAATCATTGAAAACGGCATCTTGCACAGTGTGAGCTGTAGTTTTCTGCTGCTCGAGTAGATTTTTACTCGAGCTGCAACTTTTTCAACGCAAACTGGTAGTTTCTCATCGCGAGCAGTCGCGAACATGCACAATCACTCGCAAACTTCGCAAACTACGCGAGCGTAGCGTAGTGCTTTGCCCAGGTTTACTTTTGATGAAAAAGATCTGCATAATTCCAATATGAATTTGCTTTATTTTGTAAATGTGTATGTCCTGCATATATTTTCTACGTTGTAATTATTTGGCCAGCATACTACTACACTCAGTGTCCCGGGCACCAACATTGTGGAGTGCTACACTGTCCAAATGTTTGGAGCAGAGCAAATACATGCAAACATCTAAGGCGGCTGCTAATGTTTGCAAATGCATCACAAGTTGTGCATAAGAGTCTTGGGTTCAGGCCTCGGAACCATATTTCTGCTACTTTTTTTGTAACTTATTTTTATTATAATACTGCATTGTTAATCATAAATATCATTGCATACCATTTTTTTCCCTCTCCTTTTTCTTTTTTTGCAGAATGTACACAAGGGCCAATAACACGTTATTACATTGCAATATAAGTTTCTACGGGATCTCAATACCCACTCATCATTTATACTTACAGACAGTCCGTATGCCATTTTCTCAAGGATAAGGATCGTACCGTATGAATAAAAAGTACAACAATAACAGTAAAACAATTACACAGAAACAACTGGTGACTATCTCCACTCCCAGGACTGAGGATTCTAACACATTAGGTATCCCTGGTACGGGGCTAGGTGAACACCCATTCCCCAGAAACTGTATATGCAGTGTTGGAGGGGGCCCTACTACTTAGCTATATCAGTCTTCTCCTGCAATTGGGGGACTGTGCTATCTGACATTGCTGTGTGTGGCAAAGATGCGGTTCGTTGTTCTCCCTTGGTAGCACCCGATTCCGAATCCGGGTGCGATTTTGGCGTTCTCAACCCTTCCAATGTGTCCCCAGTACTCTAAATCACGCACTGCAGGTTCATCTGTGCGTACAATTTTTAGGCAACTTTCTTCCGCCACTCCTCATTCCCTCACATCTTATAGCCATGTAGCAAATTTTGGAGGGAGCGCTTGGGTCCAGTGTGTGGCTATGTGTTGTTTGGCCAATACTGAAATGACTTGGAGTACAGTGGTTAAGTGAGAAGAAGTAGTTTATTCAATCAACAACCCCAGGAGCATTCAAGGACCAACTTCCTCAGCATCTGTGCATCTCTGATCTGCTCCCTGGATTCCACACTCTGGAATCCAGTGAGCACAGTGACCATGAGACAATGACATCATTGCTAAGATACAACAAATACCAATCCTAGAAGTGAGAATTTGTGTCTGTAAAATTGTAAATTGTAAATTGATACTTGTATAGCGCACTACTCACCCGCAAGGGTCTCAAGGCGCTTGTACGAATACCGCTGTGGAACCCGTCCTGGCTTTCCCTGTGAGGCGTCCACTCCTGGGTGGAGGCCAGGCATCCTTAGCGTTGTGGGGGCCGTTGTGGAGATTAAGCAAGCAATTGCCCAGAGTTGCAGAGTGGGACTCTATGATTAGAATAGGCACCGAGGCGAGAATGATCAGGTCCGTGGAATTTTGAGCCCAAGACCCGCCGAGGCAGGGAATTGAACCCTGGTCCCGGGCTAGACCTCTGCATCAGGGTCTGCCTCTCTAACCATTGAGCCACACTTCTCCACTTCTCTGGTGCGTGTTCCCTTTTTTGGTGTTGGGTGTAACCCCAGTAGGCATGTTTAACTGTCTGCTCTATCCGGATTGTTGTGGTAGTCTGTAGCATCTGGACAACTTGTTGCCAAAACCTTTGTAACCGGATTCATGCCTGAGTCATGTGAAGAAAAGTGTCAAGGTCTGTGCCACACCTGAGGCAGTGGGAGGGACGCGCTGATCTCCGCTACTTTTTAACATTTACTAGAGACTTTATGCTCAAATGATGTCCTTCAAAATAGGCTTCAATTTCTAGGTGTGCAAAGATGATACTTACATTTGCTCACCCCTTGGCAAATGCACATACCAACAAATGAATGGATTTACTTGCCTGAAGAATATTTATTAACAAATAAAGAGAAGTTACCTTATTCTGAGGGCGACAAAAACTGTAACCCTGAAAGCCATCAACACTGAGGAGTTGTCTCTCATTTGAGTGACCCTAGAAGCAAGGACTGCCTCCACTTACTGCTCCACTGGTGCATAGTTTCAGGGTATGGTTCCTTAGAGATAGTCAAAAACATCAACCACCAGCCAATGAGGAATATAAAGATTCTCCCGCTTCTCCCTCTTCTCCCTTTAAGGCACTGGCTTGCACTCACCAGAGCCTTGGTTCCGTCGTGGCTCGACCACTGCAATGTAATACATCTGGGAGAACACAAAAAAGACTGGTTGACTCAAAAACGGCCAAGTCCTGCCATTACTGAAGAATATATATATATAATTTTAGCCACTGATGTGTTACTAATACTTACATGCCGCCGCCAAGAACTGATTATGGACCTGTTAACGCTGTATATTATTTGATATTTATTTAGGCTTGCTTTTAAAATTACTTTGTTATATTTCAAAATATTTAAAAAATATTTACAAATAAGCCGAATTATTACATTTATTTCAATGCTCCTTCTTTGCACATGTGTGTCTTTTATATTCATTACACATCCCGACAAGCCCAAGTATTATTGGTTACACACTGTTTGAAAATGGTGGTCCGGTCTCAGCGTGTCATGTGATCAAGTTCGCGGAGGCGATCGAAACGTGTCTGAGGCGGACACTTGTCTGTTCTATTTGGTGAAGAATAAATTGCACGATGAAACTTTAAAACCAGCCTTAGTACCTTCTTGAAGTTCATCCTGTTGTGGTCTGTGCCTGTGACCTCCCTCAGTGGACTTGGAGGATCAGGACTTCTGTTTTATACATATATATAAATATATATATATAACAGCTCCAAGGTGACCATCCGGTCGGGAACGCACTCCAACACCAGTCAGCAGTAAGCCATTTAATGTGTAAAGACGTACACCAGCATACCAATACAAATTTACAGCTTCCTTTTGTCGTTTTAAACCTGACGCGTTTCGGAGCTATGAGTGCTCCTTCCTCAAAGGTTCGACAATCCTGTAAATTTGTATTGGTATGCTGGTGTACATCTTTACCCATTAAATGGCTTACTGCTGACTGGTTTTGGAGTGCGTTCCGACCGGATGGTCACCTTGGAGCTGTTTGTGTCCCTCTGGTTCTTCCCCTGGTGGAGTGAGTCGTTTGCTGAATATTTTCATGCCATGCCCTGAGCGTGATTGAGGGACCCGTCTCGTTTTGTGGCCTGAGCAGCTGAGCATCTGCTTCGCAGCATTTTCGTCGTTCCGAGGTATCGGATAGCTCAGACCCCCCCGCAAGACAGGATACATAGCAGGAGTTCTGCAGGTGCAGCCCGTGACTACACGGAGGGACATCACTCACTGGAGTGAAATCTTGACACCGCTTTGTGACTTTGGATTGCAGTGAGACGGAAGGGGGCCCGGGAGAGACCTTGATGCAGCAAGGACACTGTCAGAAGGAGTCTGCCCCTATACCAGCCTTTTGACTATCGCCAGCACACTATTTACAGTGTAAAAGGGCCGACAGCAACACGCTTACCTGGCAGCCAACACGGTGCATGCTGGGAGATGAAGTCTTCAAACGGATGTGGAGGCGGAGCGTGCAAGAGACCAATCGGCGCTGCTGGGCTGCCACCAATGGCAGTAAGATGGATGACTAAAAGGCGTCAGGAGGCAGTTTGCGGTGTGTTTGGCATCAGAAGAAGGGACTCAACCCGAAATGCGTCATGCCGCCTGTACTGCCATTAAAGGTTCTTTCTCTGGCTCCCCGTTTGTGTCCCTCTGGTTCTTCCCCTGGTGGAGTGAGTCGTTTGCTGAATATATATATATAAATATATATATATTGCGCTCGACTCTCCCAAAGTCCAAAAGAAAGAGGCAGCACTCGCGGAACAAAGTCAAACCAGGGTTTAATCAGAGGGAAAAAGAAAAGCACAGACGCGTTTCGGCGTGAGCCTTCGTCAGTGTGTCATTCGTCCACATCTAACAGTCCATGTTATAAACATACACACAAACCATAGGCATTGTCATGGACATAGGACTACAACCCTTACGCCACTGTGGGCGCCATCTTGGAATGGTGTTCTCTCCAAGGGTCAAATACTGATTTTAACATGAAGTGATCATGGTTAAAAATAAAGCCGTGGATATATATATATATATATGTATATCCAAGGTCCTTTTTCTTACAAAAAAGCAGAGACCCACAAGAGGATTCGATCGGAAGGCTTTATTGATGGCTTCACAGGAGAACACAATCACAAATGTTCTTTTCGGCGTATGCATTTCGGCTCCCGCCTCGTCAGCGCCGTCTCTCTCGGATTTAAATATCCTGCCTCCTCCCCTGAATCTCGAGCTGCTACGCCCCAGGTGAGAGTGTTGACCCCCTGTATTACTCCTGGCGCGCCTTTCACCAATGGCGCCTCCAAGTCCCAGGGTGCATTGTTCTTGTTGCATCCCGGGTGTGGGGCCGGAGTCGCGTGCTCACTCTGGATCCTCCTGCTGCAAGCCACCATTCAGCCTCCCAAATCCTCAGCACACCAGCCTCCAGGATCATCGGGAATTTTGTCCGCGGGGGCCCAAGCGCAATGCTTTACCCATCAGGCAGATAAATCTGCCTTATCGCCTCCGTCCTTCCCAGTGTCTGCAGGTGAGTCGCGGCAAATCCAGTACCCTGGAAAACACAAGTCCACACAAAGCGGCAACCAGTACTGCCGGACTGCTTGTGGTACGGGGGTCCCAAAGCGCGATTCTGGTTACTCGCGCAAATGAATATCCAAGGTCCTTTTTCTTACAAAAAAGCAGAGACCCACCAGAGGATTCGATCGGAAGGCTTTATTGATGGCTTCACAGGAGAACACAATCACAAATGTTCTTTTCGGCGTATGCATTTCGTCTCCCGCCTCGTCAGCGCCGTTTTTGTCCATGGAGGAGGAACGTCTCTCTCGGATTTAAATATCCTGCCTCCTCCCCTGAATCTCGAGCTGCTCCGCCCCAGGTGAGTGTGTTGACCACCTGCATTACTCCTGGCGCGCCTTTCACCAATGGCGCCTCCAAGTCCCAGGGTGCATTGTTCTTGTTGCATCCCGGGTGTGGGGCTGGAGTCGCGTGCTCACTCTGGATCCTCCTGCTGCAAGCCACCACTCAGCCTCCCGAATCCTCAGCACACCAGCCTCCAGGATCATCGGGAATTTTGTCCGCGGGGGCCCAAGCGCAATGCTTTACCCATCAGGCAGATAAATCTGCCGTACCGCCTCCGTCCTTCCCAGTGTCTGCAGGTGAGTCGCGGCAAATCCAGTACCCTGGAAAGCACAAGTCCACACAAAGCGGCAACCAGTACTGCCGGACTGCTTGTGGTGCGGGGGTCCCAAAGCGCGAATCTGGTTACTCGCGCAAATGAATATCCAAGGTCCTTTTTCTTACAAAAAAGCAGAGACCCACCAGAGGATTCGATCGGAAGGCTTTATTGATGGCTTCACAGGAGAACACAATCACAAATGTTCTTTCCGGCGTATGCATTTCGGCACCCGCCTCGTCAGCGCATATATATGTATATATATATATACGCGGTCGAAACACGTGAGGCTGGGCACTTGCTTAGATGAGTTTATGCCCTTGCACCTGTAAACTGCAAATAAAAGGATTTACTTATCTCCACATCGTGGTCCGTCCCTGTGTGATTGCCAAAGGAGAAATCGACTACAGGATTGTGGTTATATATATATATATATATATATATATATATATATATATATATATATATATATATATTACTTACTGGCGGTCGCCAGTAGATAGTTATAGTTAGGATTATTTTCAATGCAAAATCTCAACATTCTATTGTGAATTACTTTAGCGCCGGTTGAGGAATCTGCCTGAAAATTTCCTCAAATTTGCCTCGCGGCGCTCCGCTCCTTCCCTGAAAGTTTGGGGGGATTCGTCAAGCGGGGCCGAGATAAAAGGGGGGTCCCAAAACATGTTTTCCCCATGTTAATTTCCATAGGGCGGTCAACCTCACTTTTAGCCCGAACGGCTGAATGGATTTCCACCAAACTTGGCAAAATTGTAGGGAATGGTAGCCCGATGTGCCTTTGCTATGTCTCAAGATATGTGCTCCAGTGGATTTTGAGTAATTTAGGTTAAAAAAATATATATATATCTATGGCCGCGCCCCGGTACGCGCACCGGGGAGCGCACCGGGCGCGCCACGTGATGTGTGCACGGAAAGCTGATTGGCTCTCGGGTGTCTGTAAACATTCGAAACAGTCCGGAGCGGCCGCCATCTTGTGTCTCGGTAGGATTGAGACACAAGAGGTAGCAAAAACAAAGGGGGAAATGACCCAAAGGGGGCAGGGTAGACCCCCCCCCCTGACCCACTAGGTTTGATGTTAGGGCCATAAAAGGGCCTGCGGGGAACATATTTTATTTTTTATTTTTGTGATTTGCGCGGGGGAGCGCCCGGTACGCGCACTGGGGAGCCGTCCGGGCAGCGTACCATGGGGAAAAAGGAATGATAGAGTTTTCAAAATATGTAGCCTCCTTTTATAAATTGGAGGTAGTTCTAAAAAGAACTGTTTTTTAATATTTTTTTATTGTTTTTTTTGAACATTTTATACTTTTTTTGGCTTTTATGAACTATTTTATATTTTTTGTTGTTTTTATGGGGAGAAACAAAAAACAGGGAATTGAAAATGGCTCAACTGGAGCAAAAAAAACCAGGAAAAAATTAGGGGTTTTTGGCGCAATTGTGGTTGTCAGCAGCAAGAAGGATGAGCTTTATGCTCTGCTCACCATAGGAGATGGTCTTACCACAAAAAATACATGTGATCCTGAATTCACCGAACCGTGGTTGTATGCAAGGGATCGTCTCCCTTGTCTCTGGTGCCGATGGAGTGGGTTGTTTTTGTTTGGAGGTGCTGGGTGTAGATTGGGGAAGGTTGCTGGCCAGTTCTCTCATCTCTGCGGCAGCATAGTTGTTCGGATGCTTGCGCTGCATGTGCCTAATCATGGTATTATTACCGAAAGAATATTTTTTATTAGGGTTCCCCCTTGAAAGTTCCATGTCGCAGATAAGGCAAGTCACCTTTGGTGCATTGACTTTATTCTTTCCCTCAGGGATGGAAAAAAACTCCCATACAATGTGCTGCTTGGGTTTGTATGGGGTATTGTCTTCTGCCAGCCACCTCCTCCTCCTCCCCTCCTCCCCTCCTCCTCTTCCTCCTCCTTCTCCTCTTCTTCTTGACCACCAATGTGATGTTGTGGTGGTCCTCTTGGTGGTGGTGGTGGTGCAGATGCTCCAGCTGCTGCTGCTACTGTAGCCATTTTAAAGTATAAAATATACCACAAAGATCTCAAAACAGGTCTTCCTCAGTCAAAGGACAAAGTCAGAATTAGGAAAAAAGGTGGGTTCTTTCATCATTTGGAAAAAAAAAATTCCTGAACCAATGAAAAGTGTTATTTTCAGGTCACAAGACCAGGGGTTTCATCATTATGAAAACAAAACTGTTATGAACCAATGAAAAGTGTTATTTTCAGGTCACATGACCCGACGCGCTTACGCGACCAGGGGCACGTCGGATGCTTACGTAGCGCGATCGTATGTGCTCGAGTGCTTCCGGGTGCGTTTACGCCGTGCGTATCACGCGGACGCGGCTACGCGGTACGTCACAATGATGTTTTCGGCCACAGCATTGGCGCTGATGGGACGCTCCCCGGTTCGCGCACCGGGGTGCTTCAAAAGACTACGCTTTCTGGGGCGCTGACCGGGGCGCGCACCGGGGGCGCTCCAGGGCAAAAGAACAATATACATAAATTTTTTTTAACATAAATATATAATATAGGATTCATTTTCAAAAATATTACATTTCATTGCTATAGACATTTGCTATTAAAAAAAACTTTGACATTCACTGAAAAAACATAGGTTTGGGGCCTTATATATAGTTAGGAATTAGCATTTAAAAAACCTATGAAATTCACTGAAAAAACCATAGGTTTCACACCAGTTTTAGTTAGGAATCAGCATTTAAAAAACCTATGAAATTCACTGAAAAAACCATAGGTTTCACACCAGTTATAGTTAGAGTAAGCACTTAAAAAACCTATGAAATTCACTGAAAAAACCAGAGGTTTCACACCAGTTATAGATAGCTGGAAATTTTACTGACATGAAACCATTGAAGCTCCCACGTTACAGTTAGTTGGACTCACTATAACTTGCGCGCCTGCAATGCACTGCAGATGACGTCACATATTACATCACTCATGACATGGTCAGTGACATCACTCATGACTTCACTGATGACACCATACTTGTGAGAAAGTGATAGACCTCTTTTCAGTGTAATGTAACCCTTGAAACACATATTCAAAAAGAGAAACTAACAAAAAATGGAGATACCCATACCAGTTACAACAACCAAATCAGTAATTCCACTATCTATATACACATCCACTCATTCACCAATAGTTTTATATAGACACTCATACATATACGCACTCATCATATGTACTGATACACCTACACATCCTGTTACACACTGACATTCATCCACAAGTTACTCACACACATACTCACACATGCAAATAAAGTATTGAACATCCATTTATTTGCATATACAACTACACACACATGCGCACTTTACTTCTAAGGAAACTTACACATACTAACTCTCTTAAACAATCACTTCTAGAAACACATACTTATTTAAACAGGAACTCTTACAATCTCTCACTCTCACATATACTCACTTATATACACCAATACTCACATATACTAGATAAAAACGTATGTCGTTACTGATAAAGACACTAGTGAGACAGTCATTCACTCACTAACACACACATATACACACTCATACACCCATACAGTCCTGCCCATATGCTGTCTTCAAAACACATACGAACAGTGAGTCAGTCATTGATGCATCTATGTGCCAAGTAACACTCCCACCAAACCATGCAGACACTCATACTGATACTAAAAAAAATCTAATAACCCATATACACACACATGTAGCTACTCATCAACCCATGCAGCCACTTATACACAAAGTGAAACACTGATACATATATTTAAATATTTAAACATTACTCGCTAATATATGTATTCACTAAGAAACACTTAATAAGCCAGTTAACCAATACATTTTTTTTACAAAAACATCCATTTACACACTTATTTAACCATTTATTTTTCCATCGACCTTTACAAATAAATATATAAATCATATTTATTTTTCTGAAAGACACACATTCAATGGATGGTGTCATCAGTGATGTCATGAGTGATGTCACTGACCATGTCATGAGTGATGTAATATGTGATGTCATCTGCAGTGCATTGCAGGCGCGCAAGTTATAGTGAGTCCAACTAACTATAACGTGGAAATTTCAATGGTTTTATGGCAGTAAAATTTCCAGCTATCTATAACTGGTGTGAAACCTCTGTTTTTTTCACTGAATATATATATATATATATTACCTACTGGCTATCGCCAGTAGGTATATATAGTTAGGATTAATTCCCTATGGGATTTTTGAAAATTCTATGTCTAATAACTTTGGCGTTTGTGGACGGAATCGGCTGAAATTTTCAGGAAAATGTCAAGTCAAGTCAAGTCATAAAATTTGTATAGCGCACTACATACCCAGAGGGTTTCAAGGCGCTTAGGAGGGGAGGAGGATTATTTGTCAAATATCCACGTTTTAAGCTGCTTTCTGAACGCTAGGTGGTTCTGGGTGAGGCGAAGGTGAGCGGGGAGTGAGTCCCATGTCTTAGCAGCCAGGTATGAAAAGGATCTGCCTCCCATGGTGGTCTTGTTAATGCGAGGTACCGTGGCGAGGGCTTGGCCGGAAGAACGTAGTTGGCGGGAAGGGGTGTAGAAGGACAGTCGAGAGTTGAGGCCATCTGGTCCGATGTCGTAGAGTGATTTGTGTGCGTGGGTAAGCAGACGGAAAGTGATCCTCTTATTGACGGGTAGCCAGTGGAGGTCTTTAAGGTGACCAGTGATGTGTTCGTTGCGTGGGATGTCTAATATGAGCCTGGCTGAGGCGTTTTGGATTCGTTGGAGTTTCTTCTGGAGTTTAGCGGTGGTGCCTGCGTAGAGGGTGTTTCCGTAGTCCAGTCGGCTCGTGACCAGAGCGTGGGTGACTGTTTTCCTTGTTTCGGAGGGGATCCAGCGAAATGTTTTTCTGAGCATGCGAAGAATGTTGAAGCAGGAAGAGGATACGGCGCTGACTTGTCTGTTCATTGAGAGTGAAGAATCCAGGATGACGCCAAGGTTCCATGCGTGGTCTGTCGGGATGGGTGCTTTTCCAAGGGCTTCCGGCCACCAAGTGTCGTCCCATGCAGAGGGGGATGTACCTAAGATGAGGACTTCTGTTTTGTCTGAGTTCAGTTTCAGACGGCTTTGTTTCATCCATTCAGCAACTTCTTTCATTCCTTCGTGTAGGTTAGTTTTGGCGGTGCTGGGGTCATTGGTGAGAGAAAGGATCAGTTGGGTGTCGTCCGCGTAAGAGATGATGTTAAGGTTGTGTTGGCGTGCGATGGCCGCGAGGGGGCTCATGTATACGTTGAAGAGGGTGGGACTGAGTGAGGATCCTTGGGGTACGCCGCAAATGACTTCAGAGGCCTCGGACTTGAATGGAGGAAGGCGGACTCTCTGGGTTCTTCCGGTGAGGAACGAGGTGATCCATTCAAGTGCTTTTCCTTGAATTCCGATGTTATTGAGGCGTTGTAGAAGGGTGCTGTGGCAGACTGTATCGAAAGCTGCCGAGAGGTCGAGGAGGATGAGGGCGACTGTGTCTCCATTGTCCAGTAGAGTTCGAATGTCGTCTGTTGCTGCGATGAGGGCGGTCTCAGTGCTGTGTTTTGCTCGGAAGCCAGATTGTGAGGGGTCGAGGGATTTGTTGGCTTCGAGGAAGGCGGCGAGCTGGTTGTTGACGGCTTTCTCGATGACTTTGGCCGGGAATGGAAGAAGCGAGATGGGGCGGTAATTTTTGAGTTCGGTGGGGTCCGCTGTTGGTTTTTTCAGAAGGGCGGTGAGTTCAGCGTGTTTCCAGTCTTCAGGGAAGGTAGCGGAGTTGAAGGAGCAGTTGATGACGTTTCGGAGGTGCGGTGCTATGACGGAGTCTGCTTTGTTGAAGATGTGGTGAGGGCATGGGTCTGTGGGGGATCCTGAGTGGATGGAGTTCATCAGGCGGATGGTGTCCTCAGTGGAGATTGGGTTCCAAGCGTTAAGGGTGTTCGCGGGGGGAAGAGGGTCGGCAGATGGTAGGGTGGGTTGGTTTCCGGGTTGGTTGTCAAAGCTGTTGTGGATGTCTGCAATCTTGTTGTGGAAAAAAAAGGCTAGGGAGTCGCAGAGGGTTTGAGAGGGGGTGATGTCGTTGGAGTTGGCTGAGGGATTGGAAAATTCCTTGACGATGTTGAAAAGTTCCTTGCTGTTGTGGGCGTTGTTGTCAAGTCGATCCTTGAATGCTGTTTTCTTGGCTTTTCGGATCAGTTGGTGGTGAGTGCGGGTGACGCTTTTGAAGGCGTCCTTGGTGCTGGTGGTTGGGTCTTTTTTCCAGGCCTTTTCGAGGGAGCGGCAGAGTTTCTTGGACTTCTTGAGATCGTCGTTGAACCATGAGGCCTTCTTGATGCCAGGTTTGCTTTGGCGTTTTTTCAGTGGAGCTAAGGTGTCGGCGGTGTTGGATAACCGGCGGTTGGACTCACTTTTAGCTCGAACGGCTGAATGGATTTGCACGAAACTTGGCAAAATTGTAGGGACTGTTAGCCCGATGTGCCTTTGCTAGGTCTCAAGATATGTGCTCCAGTAGTTTTTGAGAAATTAACGTTCAAAACAAGATATATATCTGTAACAGCGCTCCGGGCTGCGGTCCGGTTCGCTTACTTTTCGCGAAACGGAACTTTGCGCGCAGAAAGCTGATTGGCTCTCCGGTGTCTGTCAACATTCTAAACAGTCCGGAGCGGCCGCCATCTTATCTCTCGGTAGGATCGAGAGAGAAGAAGAGGTGAAAAACGAAGGGGGAATTTATTGAAAGGGGGCAAGGTATACCCCTCTTGACCCCCTAGGAATGTTGTTGGGGTTATTAAAGGGTCCCGTGGGGAAAATAAAAATAAAATGATTTTTCACGGTAGAAGCGCTTCACGGGCCGCAAACTGGTAGCGAAACGGGAATTCGCCATTTTGTGCTTCGTTTTAATTGTTTAGAGACAAAAATTATCGCCGCACATCGGCCACAATGCATGAATATCGCTGAAAAGTCAGCGATATTCATTCATTATCCAGCAAATGCTCTTAGCCATGTTATCCACCTTCCATTGGATAACATGGCTAAAAACTGCTCTGTGCGTGAGCTTTTTTTTTTTTTTTTTGCTGCGTGACGTTTGTTGACGTTCGATTCGATGGAAATCAGGAAGTGTTGACCACCATTTTGTCACTGCGAGTAAATATTTTGTTATAAATGAATCCTTATTGATAAACATTGTCTGCGCCATCTTGCGTTTTTGTCCAATGCCACAATTTTGTCGTGCACGGCAGCCATTTTAGATGCCTTGACCAGGGCCACTCTCTGCACGCCGCCGATCCTCAGCATGGCTCCCCACCCTCGCAAGCATCTCCCCCACGCACTGGTCACCCCCGCTCTCTCTCTCATGCATGGGCCATATACTTCCCTTATCTGCGCTGCTCTTCTCTGAGAATCACACCCTGTGCCCGCCCGACACCTCCCTTTCACCCTATTCACTACCGCACCCTCTGACACTCCTCTTCCTCTGTGTCCGATTGTCCAGGCCGGACCTAGGCTATCACCTAGCCCTGCGGATGTAGTTTATGGCCCCAGCCGTAGCGAAACGGGAATTCGCCATTTTGTGCTTCGTTTTAATTGTTTAGAGACAAAAATTATCGCCGCACATCGGCCACAATGCATGAATATCGCTGAAAAGTCAGCGATATTCATGCATTATCCAGCAAATGCTCTTAGCCATGTTATTCACCTTCCATTGGATAACATGGCTAAAAACTGCTCTGTGCGTGAGCTTTTTTTTTTTTTTTTTGCTGCGTGACGTTTGTTAACGTTCGATTCGATGGAAATCAGGAAGTGTTGACCACCATTTTGTCACTGCGAGTAAATATTTTGTTATAAATGAATCCTTATTGATAAACATTGTCTGCGCCATCTTGCGTTTTTGTCCAATGCCACAATTTTGTCGTGCACGGCAGCCATTTTAGATGCCTTGACCAGGGCCACTCTCTGCACGCCGCCGATCCTCAGCATGGCTCCCCACCCTCGCAAGCATCTCCCCCACGCACTGGTCACCCCCGCTCTCTCTCTCATGCATGGGCCATATACTTCCCCCCATCTGCGCTGCTCTTCTCTGAGAATCACACCCTGTGCCTGCCCGACACCTCCCTTTCACCCTATTCACTACCGCACCCTCTGACACTCCTCTTCCTCTGTGTCCGATTGTCCAGGCCGGACCTAGGCTATCACCTAGCCCTGCGGATGTAGTTTATGGCCCCAGCTGTAGAGTATCCAGACATGCCAACCCTCCCGATTCAGGCGTGAGACTACTGATTTCAGTGCTAGTCTTTCGCTTCCCGATTCCTGCAAGGAAAAACCCGGGGGCATATTACCAACAACTAGCGATAATTTTTGCCTCTAACTTGTTTAGAGACAAAAATTATCGCCGCACATCGGCGAATTTTATCGCACATAAACCTTGCTATTAGCAAGGTTTATCGCAAATGCGATAAAAAACGGCCGCAATGCATGAATATCGTTGAAAAGTCAGCGATATTCATGCATTATCCAGCAAATGCTCTTAGCCATGTTATCCACTTCCCATTGGATAACATGGCTAAAACTGCTCAGGGCAGGTGTTAGGTTTTGGAGATATTCGCGCTTAGCGCGAATATCTCCAAAAGTTGGTAATAGGAGATAGCGATGGTTAGGGACTGTTTCCAGTCGCTAAAATCTTGGCACGCCCACTTTGCATGTCATTAGTGATAAATATCACTGATATGCAAAGCGGGGCCCAAGATGGTCGCTATCTCCTTTTAGCTGTCACTAACTGGTGTTAGCGACAGCTTGGTAATAGGGAGATAATTTTATCTCTTTTTTTTGGCTTTTAAAGCCAAAAAAGCGGAAATAAACCCCCTTGATAATATGCCCCATGATTTCTCGGGGGTTTCAGCTGACAGGGCTTGGTATTGTGTTACGTGCTAATTCTTCCAGGAAACGTCAGAGGGTCGATGCAGGGGTTCTAGAAGGGGTGATAAACCATTTAAGCCTCATGAACAAGCGCATGGTCTTTTAAAGATTTGTGAAGTACTCGGGGCGGTGGTGTGTGTGTGTGCCCTCTTTCAGAAGCGGGCGGGGGGGCACTGCCAGCAACTTGCCAGGCCAGGCAGTGTTCAACACGTGCATCACCCTTTCTCTGCCTGCTATTGCGCTCCATGCTTCGGAAAGGTAAGAAAAAGAACGTGCATTTGAGTTTGAAATGTCCGATCTTGTAGCAGTACACTTGCAAAGCCCACACATGACAATAACCCGATTCAAGGCCCCATTCACCCGATTTTTTAAACATATATAGCACTCCAACAAGTTAGATTTTAAAACTTTATTAACTTTTAAATATAACGAACGCAACAAAAACTGTAAATATATTTAACCATTTTTTGAAATTAACCAGAACTATAACGATAACAACAACAACAACAATAATATAACTTTTATGCCTAAATTACGCAAACATTTAGCTAATCTGCTAAAGGGGGGAGTCGCCATTTCTTTACAATAATCAATAATGAAAAATCCACATCAATAGGGTTGTCCGTTTTCTCGATGCAGCACTATAGTGCAACATACACAGCACCTGGGGTGTCAAGAGTGAACAGGTCTTTCTTTGTTCCTTAAGATGTTATCTGTGTCAACCTCTTCCGAGAATGCTGATGCGTTAGGATTTCCTTGTGTTTCTTAATAGCATTGGTGTCTGTACACTTCTTTGTCAATTCTGTGAAGATGATAACTGCTTCATAAACAGACGATATCTTTGTTTAGTCATTAGTGTTAAGTGTGTCTGAAACTACAGTGCCCTTCTGTTTTTTTTTCTTCAGGCTCTACAGAGTTTTGTGTGTTGTTCTTTTGAGCGACAATTATTCCAGAGGTTTCAGGTTTACTTGTTTTGTCCTGCAGTGAGTTAACAGCTTTAGAGAGTTCATGTTTATTTGCTATGTCCTGCTGTTCGTCAACTGCTTCAGAGACGTCAGCCTCATTTGTTATGTTTCAGTAGATCCTGGACCTGCCCGGCCGCGCCCAAAATGGCGCCGGTGTAAATGGGACTCGTAACTGCTTGTTGTGTACTGGTTGCCCAACCTTGATATCACGAGATACATATGCAGTTATGAAGCACATGGCGGAGGCTTGTCTGCTGTAGTGGGGCGCCCCTTTATCGTTTCAGTCGCCATTCCGCCCGCTTTTGCTACACTGTGCCTTTTCCGCCATTCAGCTGTTTAGCGCCCGCTCTTACGGCTACAGCGTCTCGCTCACCATGTAGTTGAGTTGCTCCCACTCTTGCGGTGCAGCGATAGGCGGCTTCCACAGGACTCTTAAAATGGCGGCCGGCTCTTCGGATTTGGGCCTGGTCCAGTAAAATGGCCCTGGGACACCTTGGAACTCGGACGCTTGTCTGCCAGGGCTTGGGTTCCGTTCTCGAAAGCGTCCCCTCAGCCTTGAAGATTGTACAAAAGTCTTGGGGGCCGTCGACTCCCGCAGGCTTCCGGTGGAGAGCGGCTGCCATGATTGCTTGCGGAATGGCCACGACGGAGCTACGAGATGGTGGTGCTCTCATGGTGACGCCAGCTTCAGTCTGAAACATCCAGAAACAAGGTGGGGCTTTCATCGTTTGGAAAAAAAAATGTTTTAATCCAATGAAAAGTGTTATTTTTAGGTCACATGACCTAGTCTTACATCATTAGGAAAAGAAAAGTAAAATGAACCAATGAAAAGTTTTATTAACAAGTCACATGACCTGTTATGCTTACGTTACGCGCTGCGCGGCGCGCTCTGGATCGTTTCCGGGAAGCTGCGCCTTGCGCACCGGAGCACTTCCGGGTGCGCTAACGCGTCGCGTCATATGACGCATTACGCGACAATGCAGGTCCAGAATATAGTCAAAATGTCTCCACCATCCAGCGGTCGGAATACAACCGCTTTCAGAAGTCCAAAAAGTTTGGTTAAATCTTAAGAGCGGGAGCAACTCAACTACATGGTGAGCGAGACGTTGTAGTCGCAAGAGCGGGCGGTAAACAGCTGAATGGCGGAAGAGGCACAGAGTACCAAAAGCGGGCGGAATGGCAACTAAAACGGTAAAGGGGCGCCCCACGACAGCGTGTCTTCAGGTCAAACGGATTGTGGGACAAGGTCCAGAATGGAAGATTCTTCAAAAGGGAAAAAATTCCGCCGGACCCCGGGAGCCGGCCGCCTATGCCGGGGGCGATCTCAGGCCTCACCAGGGCAACACGACTTGGGGAGGGGGCAGGAGCCAAGCGCCCCCTCTCAGTCCGCGCCATCTCACCGCCCCTCGGGGGCCTCCGTCAAGCGGTTTAGGGAGGCACCGTATCACATTGTTTTCCAATGCAGTCAGGTCCACAAATGGACCCCACTTACTTTGAATAGTGAAGCTGCAGCAGGTGCACATAAGGTTTAAACAGTGTTACAAGAGCTGCTTAGAACTCTGAAGTATGGCACTCAACAACCAGGACTTATGCCATTTGTGTAAGGCAGTGACATGGAAGCAACTCAGGGACAAAAAGCATGAACGAACATTCACGTATGAAAATCTTATTTGGGGAAGGGTAGAATCCAAACGCCCCCTGCCAGTTCGCGCCACTACACCGTATGTGGAAAATCTGAAGCCATCGTTCTACAAACTCTCAACGCTTGCTATCAGTGCATGAGTTTCATGCTCGATCGATTGAGCTAGCCGGATCGGGCAATAAAAAGTATAAAATAGTTATGTAAATAGTTATTTAATAAAATGTTTTACTCTGTTTCTTTGCTGGTGTGTTGTGTATATTTATAATATTTGCATAGGGTTTGTCGTTATTTTGGGCGGTGTGGGTGGCGGAGTCGAGCTGTCTTGCAGCCCTCATGGTGTGGAGCTCAGTTCATTTCACTATTTTCGTATTTCTCATGAAGGGTTGTTCCTAATGTTTGTATTTTACCGAGGTCAAAAAGAGATCGAATTAGTGGTCTACTGATTTTGCTCGATTACTTTTATTTTTTTACACGATTTTTCACTATCTGCAAAGACTAAACAGAGTATTGCGACTTTGTGCTTGTTTGTAAATAGAGAATGATCCAAAGAGAACCAATTGTACAACAGTAAATGCTTGGATAATAATCAATCAAATGGAGAGACAAGCAGGTACGACGGATTACAACAGGGGTAAAGGTCTGTGTTAACTACCGTTCACTATCTGCAAAGAGAGAGTACTACTAAGAGAAAAGAGGGGAGTGTGGGGGGGGGCAGCGTTCAAAGCACATCAGCGTGCATAAACACGAAAACGTTTTTACCTATCACGTACTTGACATTTGACAGCTTTTGATATTTGCTATTAAAAAACCATTGAAATTCACAGAAAAAACCATAGGTTATAGTCGATATATAGTTAGGAATTTGCATTTACAAAACCTTGAAAATTCAATGAAAAAACCATTGGTTTTAGGCCATATATAGTTAGGGATTTGCATTTAGAAAACCTTATTTTACTCGCATAAAACCATTGAAATTCCATATATAGTTAGAAGCGCTAACTATATATTGCGCACCCGCAATCCACTGCTGATGATGTCACATATTACATCATTCATGACATGGTTAGTGACATCACTGATGACATCACTGATGACATCTCAAATTACATCACTGATGACATCACTGATAACATCTCATTTGACATGACTGATCACATCACTGATGATATCATTCATGTGATAATACCATGAACCTCTTCAGACTCTAATATAACCTTAGATACAATCAGTGTAAACAGACAGTCACAGACTGTCACTTATCCATGGAGTTACTCACACACCTATTCAGTTATGCCAAAAATCAATCACACCTCCATTTTCTCAACTATACAGTTATACACACCTTACTTATTCAAACATATACTAACACATATTTACTTTACTCTCTTATACAATCTCTGATACATGTTCACAATGATCCATACAGACACACACACATTCACTGGCTCTTATGCACAGTTATTTATAGATGTCAACTCTCACATGTACTGTGTTTTACATATGTACTTAATTTGACATGTAGCACTGAGATATCCATTCACTCACTAATACACTCATGCACAGTCAACCGCCCATACAGCTGTTTCCACATGCACTTTTGAATCTATACATATAGTGAATCAACTACTCACACATCTATGTACAGAGTCACACACCTCCCAGCCACCCATACACACACACTCAGTTTCCCATACAAATACTTGGACAACCAATCAATAACCCATACAGTTACTCATATAGCTACTGATCAACATATGCAGCAGTTTGTAGAACAACAGATATAATGATGCACAAATTAAAACAGTTTAGTCACTAACCCATGCACTCAGTGAGACACATTTAATCACTTACTCAATCAGTCAGTCATGCACCTAGTAAATCCTTCATCCAGACACTTATATATCCACTCATTCTTCAATATGTAAAACATATTTTAACTTTACAGAAACATACAGTCACTGGATGTTGTAATCAGTGATGTCATCAGTGATGTCATTTGAGATGTCATCAGTGATGTCATCAGTGATGTCACTAACCATGTCATGAATGATGTAATATGTGACATCATCAGCAGTGGATTGCGGGTGCGCGATATATAGTTAGCGCTTCTAACTATATATGGAATTTCAATGGTTTTATGCGAGTAAAATAAGGTTTTCTAAATGCAAATCCCTAACTATATATGGCCTAAAACCAATGGTTTTTTCATTGAATTTTCAAGGTTTTGTAAATGCAAATTCCTAACTATATATCGACTATAACCTATGGTTTTTTCTGTGAATATATATATATATATATATATATAACCTACTGGCGGTCGCCAGTAGGTATATATAGTTAGGATTTTTTCCCTATGGGATTTCTGAAAATTCTATGTCTAATAACTTTGGCGTTTGTGGACGGAATTGGCTGAAATTTTCAGGAAAATGGCACATTTTGTTTCTGAGCAGCCCCTGAAAATTTGGGGGGGGGGGGTTCGTCACGGGGGGGCCGAGAAAAAAGGGGGGTCCCAAAACGCGTTTTTCCCATGTTAATTTCCATAGGGCGGTTGGCCTCACTTTTAGCCCGAACGGCTGAATGGATTTGCACGAAACTTGGCAAAATTGTAGGGACTGTTAGCCCGATGTGCCTTTGCTAGGTCTCAATATATGTGCTTCAGTGGATTTTGAGAAATTAACGTTCAAAAAAAGATATATATCTGTAACAGCGCTCCGGGTAGCGCTCCGGTTCGCGTACTTTTCGCGTAACGGAACTTTGCGATGCGAATCTGATTGGCTCTCCTGTGTCTGTCAACATTCTAAACAGTCCGGAGCGGCCGCCATCTTGTCTCTCGGTAGGATCGAGAGACAAGAGGAGGCCAAAACAAAGGGGGAAATGACCATAAGGGGGCATAGTAGATCCTCGTTGACCCCCTAGGTTTAATGTGGAGGTTTTAAAAGGGCCCAGCAGGGAAAAAAAAAAAAATTCTTTTTTTTTTTTTGCGTGGTGAGCGCCTAGTCCGCGAACCGGAAAGCGTTCTGGGCAGCGTACTATAAGGCAAAAAGAATGATAGACTTTTCAAATACTGTATGTTAATTGTTTGTTGTTTTTGTTGATTATTTTTTTTTATTTATTTTTTAAGCAATTTTTTTTATTTTGATTGTGTTTCATAATTTATTAAATTTTCTAACATTTCATCATCAGAAATTTCATATTTGTCATTGAATATATTTTGAAGTCTATGAGGGTGTAAAATGTCCTCATTTTTAAGCAGGTTATCCACTGCTTCCACACATTGAAGTAGTTCCTGGTCCCTACTTTCATCCATAAATTCATCAATGTTTCCTTGGCTGCTCTCTTCCAGTACAATTTTAAATTGAACTTGCTGCTCGCCTTCCATTTTGCCTGAAATTTGGATTAAAAAAATATATATTACTAGAGATAGGGCACTGTTGGGATTAATTTTAGATAGGCAGTTTTTATCAGTGAATTCATCTTTTGGCAGTGTATAGTATCAGAGTGGAAGTAGGACTATAAAAAAGTGTATGTGATTTAACCAAGAGAAGCCTAACTCCATCCATAACTATAACAGAGAAGTCTATCTAAATCTATAACTACTACAGAGGGATAGTATATAACTATCAGAAAAAGTTTACCATATTAAGTTATAGTGCACAATATACTTCAGTTTTAAAAATAACAACTTACCTTCACAAACAAGTTGAAGTGTTTGGTAACTATTCAAATGTAATGTACAACAAGAAGTAGCAGTCAAAATGGCTGTGTTTTCTTCTCTTCCTTTATATATATTCAGGTATATAACCAATCAAATGTCAGGTAATAAAAGTAGAAAATGAAAATAACATTTTCATTGGTTGTCAATTCCAACACTTCAGATGTGTTTGTGAAGTAATTTACCTCACGGTATTTAGAGAGGTCTACAGGCTTAATGGCTAAATGGAATTTCAATCAAATTTGTGAAAATGAAAGGGATTGTTATGTAGTATGAGCTAATCTATATTTGGTGAGAGTGTCTCCAGTCGTTTTTCTGTGAATTACTTTCCCACCTTTTTTATTGGACCGCTTCCCGGGAAGCGGTCCGGTCCGCAAACCAGCAGCGTAACGGGAGTCCACCATTTTGTGTTTCGGTCGAATCAAGATACAAGATGGAGGGCAAATAATGTTCAGAATGGGTAGAAGGGGGCACGGTAGATGTATCTTGACCCCCTAGGTTTTCTGAGGGTGGCTGAGGAGGACCATATGTGCGGGGAAAAAATATTTTTTTTAGAAATTTTGCGCGGTTAGCTTCCAGTTCGCGTACCGGGTAGCGCTCTTTGAGCGTATTTTGTAGAAAATTAGAGAAAAAAGTTAGAGAAAAATAATAATTGTGAGTGATCAGATGTAGGGTAGCTCTGAGAAGAGCTTTTGGGTTTATGGTACATTTTGGTACTTATAAGTAGGTACCAATGCACAGTCTTAAATTCAAAATGAAAATTCTGTTGCCCTCATCTGAGAAGTGAACTCCATCTCCTCTGTAGATATCTTGCATGTAGTAACGCAAGTTATTGTTGTACAAGGAGCCCATTCCATGGTCTCTCATGTAAGCTGAAACAGATTTGTTTACATGCATCCTCGACTTCTCAATTTGTGGACAAAATTGGTTGGACCACCTCCATTTCTGTCTTTGGCATATATTGGAATATACCAAGGCAGTTTGAGGAAAAAGTGCCATTAATTGCTCAAAGGTGTCCTTTAAAAGCATTTCCAGACCTACCCCAGTCAAAGTGCCCAAATCATTACCTCCACAGTGCACAATTAACAGGTCAGGTTTTGGCAAATGCATAAAGGTTTTCACCAATGGTATCAATTGGTGACATTTTAATCCTCTTTGGCCCAACCACTTAATTTCCACATCTTGTAAATTGAGGTTAGGTAAATTTCTGTTCTCAGCATACCTTTGAGCCCAGTAGATGTAACTATGTCCAACAATCCAGACATTAAACATGGTGAGAGAAGGTTGGGCTGCAGTCAGATGAAGTGTGGTAATGAAAGGGCAGTTGAAACAGTAGGAGTTTGTAAAGAAAAAAAACTGTGGATTTCCAGTGCTAATGATTCATTAGCAGTGATTGGTGCATTTCCATTTCTGAAAACAGAAAGTTAGGGTGCATGGATGTGTTCTTTGAAAGATGTAATTTGAATGGTCAAGTAAAAAACATTTAATGAAAGATTGCACTGGATACACAGGTGCACTGAGAGTTCAGAGTTCAATTGAAACATTGTTGTGTGAACTTGCAAACATGAGAGGTCTTTCAGGAGGTGGTTGCTAAGCAAAAAAGGCAGAGAGGGAAGTGGGGGGGAAGGGTTTTGATTTGAAAAAAATGAGGCAAGAGTTATGATTGGCTAATATGAGAGATATGTGTAATGAATATCTGTATTTCTGTGCTTTCTATAGCTGCAACCTCTGGAGTGCATCCTCTTTGTTCTGCTGAAGACAATTTGGAGTATTTCTGAGACTGTTTTGAAACTCAAAAAGTATTTGCTAAGGTGAGAAAAGATTTATTTAATTTAGATAGAGAATAGTATGATTTAAGGAGAAAATGATGAAGAAAGCTGTGTTTTTAAAATGTGGCTTTGTCTCAAGTCATATACAAATAGATTTTGTTTCTTTGAGAAATTGTAATTGCATATTCGGTTTAGCATTCTGGCATGCAGTAACACAAGATATTGTTGTACATGGAGCCCATTCCATGGTCTCTCATGTAAGCTGAAACAGATATGTTGTGTTTAAAAACGATTTTTGAAAACAATTACATTTCTGGATATGTTCTGCTAGAGCTTCATAGGTTGTTTGGGCCATATTTATAAGGCATTTGAGTGTCTCTGATGTTATTGTTCCCATTTTAATTGAAGAGCTTCCTTCATGGGGCTAGTTTCTTGTAAATACGCTCCCACCTGTGCTTGGTAAATTTATATTTTGATTATGGGAGTTACATAGCCATGTTAAAAATGTCCCAAAAATGGTGCAAGGGCAATAAAAAAAAACGCTTTCATGTGTCTTAAGGACATTTTTAGTCATTTCCTCTTGAATGTAGGTATACAATTGATTTATATGCTGTGTTTAAAAATGATTTTTTGAAATCAATTATATTTCTGGATATGTACTGCTAGAGCTTCATAGGTTGTTTGGGTCATATTTATAAGGCATTTGAGTGTCTATGATGTTATTTTTCCCTTTTTAAATGGAAAGCGTTCTTCATGGGGCAAGTTTCTTGTAAATACGCTCACCTGTGCTTGGCAAATTTAGATTTTGATTATGGGAGTTACATAGCCATGTTAAAAATGTCCCAAAAATGGTGCAAGGGCAATAAAAAAAAACGCTTTCATGTGTCTTAAGGACATTTACAGTCATTTCCTCTTGAATGTAGGTATACAATTGATTTATATGCTGTGTTTAAAAACGATTTTTTGAAATCAATTACATTTCTGGATATGTACTGCTAGAGCTTCATAGGTTGTTTGGGCCATATTTATAAGGCATTTGAGTGTCTATGATGTTATTTTTCCCTTTTTAAATGGAAAGCGTTTTTCATGGGGCAAGTTTCTTGTAAATACGCTCCCACCTGTGCTTGGCAAATTTAGATTTTGATTATGGGAGTTACATAGCCATGTTAAAAATGTCCCAAAAATGGTACAAGGGCATTCAAAAAACCGCTTTCATGTGTCTCAAGGACATTTTCAGTCATTTCATCTTGAATGTATGTATACAATTGATTTATATGCTGTGTTTAAAAACGATTTTTTGAAATCAATTACATTTCTGGATATGTACTGCTAGAGCTTCATAGGTTGTTTGGGGCATATTTATAAGGCATTTAAGTGTCTCTGATGTTATTTTTCCCATTTAAATTGAAGAGCTTTCTGCATGGGGCAAGTTTCTTGTAAATATGCTCCCACCTGTGCTTGGCAAATTTAGATTTTGATTATGGGAGTTATATAGCCATGTTAAAAATGACCCAAAAATGGTGCAAGGGCAATCTAAAAAACGCTTTCATGTGTATTAAGGACATTTTAAGTCAATGAGGAAACACAGGTGATGTAATTCTGAAATGAGGAAAAGAAACTCCACATTTTTCAATTACATCACTAGTGTTTCCTAAGTTTATGAATGACATTGTGTAGATGAAGTTTAGGTGTGACCACAGATTCAAAAGAGGTCTGCCCTTTGTTCAAGAGTGAAGTGGACATGACTTACTTCATTGGTAGGCCTTCACATGTACTATCTCCTTTGTTTTCTTCAACAAGCAAAAATCTCATCTACAACCGTGTGTTGGCCTCACCTCAAACAAACAAAACAGGTGATGGACCGAATGTCGATCAATGACACACATTCACCCCAGTCCAAAGATCTGGGCCCAAACAAACCTCTAGATAGGCCACACCTTGGGCCTCATTTATGAAAAGTGACGCATCGCTGCGTGAAAACAGCGATGCGTCACTTTTCACTGCGCACTCCTTGCGACACCAATTATGCATCATATTTAATGTATGACGCATCATGTTGCAAGGACTTACAGATACGTCAGTATTTCTGACGCATCTGTAAGCGCAAAAGTGACGCATTGCTGGAGTGTGTCACAAAAGTGACGCATCTCCAGCAATGCGTCCTTTCACATGGGGAAAGCCCCATGTGAAAGGGCTTGCGTCAGCCTTACGCCTGCTGTGAGGCAGGCGCAAGATTTTGACGCAACAGCATCCTAAAAGTGACGCAGTGAAATCTCATAGATTTCACTGCGTCACTGTTACGAGGCTTTTTGCGGTGGAACGCCACCTCTGCATACATTATACCTGACGCAGGTATAATGTGGCGCAGGGGTTTAAAAATTGACGCATCTACTTAGATGCGTCACTTTTTAAATATGGCGCAACAAGGCGCATGTTTTACGCCGTAGATGCGTCACAAAAATGAGGCCCCTTATCGTCATCCTGAATCAATCATTTAAAATGTTAGGGAGAGATTTATGATAGGTGTATGCCTGTTTTGTACCACTGTGCGTCACTTTTGTGACGCAGTGGTGGTGCAAAAGATTTGCTATGTTAAATAATAAGTAGGGTGTTAAGTTTTTGATGACTGTTATTCATTTACTGTTTAGTAATAGTGGTTAATAACATTTTTTATTATATTTTTCCACAGATTCAACTGCAGATCATTTCAAAATTTGAAAAATGCCAACTAAGAATCGAATTAGAAAGGCTAGAAAACGTCAAAGACAGCAGGATCATCTAATATTGCAGCAGTCCTCTCCCCAAAAAACTTGTGAAATCACCAAGAAAGCTCCGGGTAAGAGCACGAAATCATTCATAAGAAATATTTGTAGTAAAAAAAGTATTTCTCCCAAAAATGTTTCAGTCCAGAAAAAGAAAAGCAATTTAAATGGAAAGGTAAGACCAATCAAAAATGTTACTGCTAGAGCAAGAGATAACTCTGTGCATGATAGTAGAAGGAAACAACAGTTTAGGGACATTCGAAAACGAATGTTCCGCAACAGGATAATAGTTAATTTATTAAAAAATATTAAGAAAGGCCAACAGAAAGTGGCATTTTATAAGAAGAAGAAAAATGTAGAGAAAATTATTGATCATGCTTTCGAAATTAAGCGAAAGTTATTTATTTTGGTAATCAATAGAATTAGGAAACTAAACAAGGTAATTTCTGATTTCAAATCAAATAGTAGATGGAAGAGAGTAGTAAATCGTACTAACTTTTGTGAAGTTTTTTCCGGAGAATGGATGCATAGTTCAAGTTGTGAGGCATTTTTTAATGAGGAGAGTTATTTTCAGGATAATGATTTGGTGTTTGCAGTTGACACCAGTGGTCGAGCTTATGAAGTGAAGGATGGTTGTCCAGTTGAAAAAGAAAAACTTGTGACAATAGAGGCAGACGAGGTGTTAGGTAATGAGGTTTTAGGAAGACGTCCTAAGGGTCCTGTGTACATTTGGAAGTGTAGTTCTATTTGCAGTGTGCGACAGGATTCCATCAATTTGCTTTGTGATTTTGTACGGACATTTAATAAGAAAAGTTTGAAGCAGAAAATTAAGTTGTTGCAAGAATTATATCCTTGCAGAGTGAGACAAATGACAGGTTTGCGTGGTCATTCACTGGCTTGTCTTTCCAGGAGAGTATGCCAGAGTGTTTTTCATCATTTCAGGATGCTAGCAGTGCATCATAATAAAGTCAGGAAATTAGTCAGAATGTTGTATCATGCTAAGAGTCCAGCAATTATGCTTAAACAATTATGTGCTGCTCTTTTGCATGGTTCTGAAATAGATGTCAAGAATATTTGTGAAGAAATTGAGTTTTGTTACTTTGGAAGTAAAGATGAGGATGTTCAAATTGAACCAGAAGTAGAGGGTAATGTTGAAGATAATGTACAGGTTTATAGTACAGATAAATTTCAGAAGGAAATTGCCACGTTTCAGATGAAATCAAGTGAGAGGCCTAATTTCACTTGTGTGTGTTGTTGACGCACTTATTACAAGAATCAGATTAAGTTAGTGGATTTATATGCAAAAAGTGAAAGGGAAAATTATAGTGAATGGAAGGATTTTGCCACATACTTGATGGTAGAAAATTGTTTTGATTTGGGATCGGATCAACGTGTGTGTACTTATTGTTGTAACAAATTAAACCAAAACCAGATGCCTGCTAGGGCGGTTCATAATAATCTGGAATTGGTTGAGATTCCTTCTGAATTGAAGGATTTAAATACTTATGAATCTATTTTGATTCAAAGTATCCATCCCTTTCAGGCTATTGTAAGAATGGAGCCAAAGACAGGGAAGTTGCCTCCATCAGATTTACAGAGAGGATTAAAGGGAAGACTTGTTTATTTGCCTCTAGATTTGAACAAAAACATTAACACAATTGGAGTAGAAAAAGTGGAAGAGGAACCTCTGGTTATCTTGGTTAATGGGGTTCCGATAAAGAATAAGAAAATATGGCAAGATTTAGTGGATGTTAGGAAAGTCAAAAAGGCAACATTGTATTTGAAGAAAAATAATAAGTTCTATAAGAATGTATATGTTGCAGAAGAGGAAGTAAGTGATGAAGAGGATAGCGATTTGTGTGCTGGCCAAATTGAGAAAGTAGAGGCCTCTAAAAGTGAAGAAATATATGAACATTATAGTGTTCATCCTTTGCATTCCAAGGAAGTCATGGGGAATGCTATTGAGTTGTTTCAAATGAAACAAGCCAAAGGGAGTCCCATTAGTGTTTGGGAGGAAAGTTTGGAAGCTCGGTGTTTCCCACAACTATTTCCAACAGGTCAAGGAGGAAGATATGATGAGCGACCTCATCAAATTCCTGCGTCTGAATACCGGACTTTACGATTGTATGCAGAAGATCCTAGGTTTCGTCAATGCATTCCCTATTTGTTTCATCTCCTGTTTGAAAGCGATCTGTCTGGACTGTCATATGCAGTGAACCACATCTTAAAAAGTGGTATACAGATGCGAAACATCTCGGCAAGTGACTTTATGCATAAAGTCAATGTCCAAGACAGTATTTTGGAGTCTCACCTAATTATTCTCATGGCGTGTCAGCGTGGTACTAATGAGTACTGGTACCGTCGTCATGGTGATTTAAAATGTATGCTGAGGAACTTAGGAACTCCAACTTGGTTCCTCACTCTGAGCTGTGCCAAGTATGGCTGGGAAGACTTACTTGAATTTTTACGAGAGGCAAATGGAAATATTGAAAACATTGAATTCAAGACACCTGGAGAACTGTGTTCTATGGATCCAGTGAATGTATGCAGGTACTTCAATCATAGATTTGAAGCTATGATGTCTTTCATCACAAATAAGAAGAATCCACCTCTTGGAGAGGTGTTGGATTTCTTCTGGAGAAAGGAGTACCAAGCAAGAGGTGCTCCTCATATACATATGTTGCTGTGGATCAAGGATGCACCTAAATTTGGAACAGATCCGGATGACTTACTGATGAATATCATAGAACAGTATTCTACGTGTGCTGTTCCAAACGCAATGGAGAAGAAAAGCCTAAGAGAACAAGTTCTACGTTTCAAAAGCCATCGTTGTGGAAAGTACTGTCGTCGTAAATTCAGAAACAAGGACAAGTTCTACACCAAATGTCGTTTCAACTTTCCACGACCAGTGATTTCTAAAGGAAGAGTGAACAGTTTAATGTCTTCGCTGCGACATAATGTGACGAGGAAATCACCCAAAAATACATACAATTTGAAAAGGAACGAAGAGTCCAAGTACATCAACGACTACAACCCAGTGATTTTGTCCATGTGGAATGCTAACATGGATATACAGTTTGTGGCTGACAACTGTATGGCTGTGGCTCGGTATGTGACATCTTACATCACCAAAAAAGAAAAGACAGAATTGAAGGATATGTGGGAGGACATTTCCCATTAAAAGAGCCTCAGCAAGAAGTTGTACAGTTTCAGTCTGAAGATGTTGTCGCATCGAGAAATCGGAGCTTACGAATGTTCTGACCGGTTGTCTTCAGCAAGTCTCTATGCCAAATCCAGGAGTATCGTTTGGGCGAGTCTTGGTCTTGCTGCAACGCGAAATCGAGTTCTAAAACCTGTCCGGGAAATTGAGTATTTGGCGGAAAAGGAACCAAACAGTACCGACATTTTGAAGACCAACATGTTGGATACATATTATCCAAATCGAAGCAGTCACCTTGAGAATGTTTGTCTATATGAGGTTCTACAAAATTATATATTCAAGAGGAACATCAAAGAAGATATTGAGAAAGGAGTGTATGCTGTAATTGGAAGTGAGGGATGTCTGGTCAAGCAAAGAAAATGCCAATTAGTAAACCATCGAAAATTGAGTGGCGAATCTCCAGAAAAAAAGGAGTTTTTCTATTTAGCACTTTTGCAACTTTTCAAGCCTTGGCGTGCAGAAGAGGAACTGCTTGGAGATTTCCTCTGTTACGAAGACTCTTTCACTGCTGCTAAGGAGACCATAGAATGTCCTGCTTTTCCCAAATATCAAGAAATGTTGACTTTGGAAATTGAGCAGGAAGCAACGATTGCAGCCGAGATTGCCAGAGACAGTTCTCAGGACAGTCAGAGTTCTGTTTCATTGAGTCATGATCCACTAGGAGGACCTATTATCGAAAATGAAGCTGCCACTGCTATGAATGAAGTGGAAAGAGCCATGGCACATGCTCAGGAGGATGCGGTTAACTTAGAAGACTTGGAAAAACAACTCAACGTTGAGCAGAGGAAAATATATGACGAAGTTACCAAGCAAATTGATCATGGATTAAGTCATGAGAAGAAAGAGTGCTTATGTACGTCGTTGAAGCCTGTCCGACTGTACGTGAGTGGAGAAGCGGGAACTGGAAAAAGTTTCCTTATTAAAGCAATTTCTTGTTATTTGCAGGAAAGGACTGAGTCATCGCTGTCTTGTGTTGTTACCGCTCCTACTGGACTGGCAGCACATAACATTAAAGGTATTACTTTGCATCGTCTACTGATGCTGCCAGTGGAGCATGACAACAAATTACAATACCACAAGTTATCTGGGGATGCTTGTTGTGAAGTTTCAAGAGTCTTGAGGAAAATGAAACTTCTTATCATTGACGAAGTAAGCATGGTTTCCAATGTCATGCTTGCCTTTGTGCATTTGAGAATGCAAGAAGTTCTTAAAACTGAGTATGATGTGTTATTTGGTGGCAAACACATCATTGTTTTCGGAGATCTTCTGCAGCTGACACCAGTAAAAGGACAACCTGTATTCAAAATACTCACGCATGAAGATACCAGGAAGTGCCTAGGGAGCATTGGCAACGTCAATATATGGTTAAACTTCAATTATGCTGAACTGCATGAAAATATGCGTCAGGCAAAGGATGAAGATTACAAGAATATTCTACAAGATATTAGAATTGGAAAAGTGACCGAGCATGGGAAAGAAGCTTTAAATGCACGATTACTGTCAAATTTATATCCAGAACAAGACGTTGTGCCTGAGAATATTTTTCAGAAAATTACTGAGAAGAAATCCGGAATATGTTTGATGCCAACTCTTGCAGAATGTGCCATCTTCAACAACAAAATGTTGAATTTAGAAAAGCAAGAGATTGTGAAACTTGAAGCTATTGACAGAATAGAGCATATGGGATCCACAATTATTTTGTCAGAGAATTTGAAATCAAAATTGGATTCATTAGAGAAGACTATATCTAAAACAGCGGGTTTTGAAAAGACTTTGAATGTGTGTTTAAATTGCCGAATCATTTTGAGAAGGAATTTACATGTTGAAAGAGGTCTGGTAAATGGATCAATGGGTAATGTTGTTGATTTTGAGAAATACAGAAGTAGAGATGGTATTGAATTTTTAAAAATTAAATTTGATGGCATTGAGGAAGTACAGCTAATTGGTCGTTGTTCTGCTAGGTTTTTGCTTGTTAAAGACTTATATGTTCGCCGTAAACAGTTTCCTGTTTGCTTGGCATATGCGGTGACAATCCATAAATCGCAAGGTTTAAGTGTAGATAGTGCATTGGTGAATATTGGCAGTTCTGTGTTCAAAGAGGGTATGGCATATGTGGCATTGTCACGAGTTAGAACTTTATCGGGATTGTACTTGATTGATTGTGATGTCACAAACATTTGTGCGGATCTAGATTGTGTTAAGGAATACAATAGGTTAAGAAGAGAGTATGCGCCACATTTGCCTCAATATCCTTTGTTTGAGAAACGTGTGGTAGGCCGTAAACGAAGAAATATCACTAATAGTAGGGAGGTTGTAGCAAAAAGCCGAAAAGTCGATGAACCGAAAATTGTAAGCAGAAAGAAAATGGATTCTGTTGAAGATGTTGTCGGTTTTCAATTTGAAAACAGTTCTGGTGTCAACTGCTATGAAAATGTAGTGGTTAATGTTCTCTTTTCACTAGAGACTTTAAAAGAACAGATTGTGTTCAATTCGGAACAAAGTTTATGCTGTTTGTTGAATTCTGTGTTAGAGAAATGTAGCACTGATTGGACAAAAGTAGAAAGTGTGTCTGAAGTTCGTTATCTGTTAGATGAATGTTCAGGTCAAACAGACTTCTCTGAAAATAATCAGCAGGATTGTCAGGAGTTTTTAATGTATATGCTTGATGTATTGCAAGATGAGGGTGTAGATGTAGATCACCTGTTTGGGCTTTCTTATCAATGGCAGCATGACTGCGAGAAGTGTATGGTATCAAGTACTACTAGTGTAGACTCAGAAAGATTTATATATTTAACTTTGCCAGACAGTAAATCAGTCTCCTTTAATAAGCTGGTAAATGCAGCTGATCACAACATGGAGTGTAGCCAATGTAAATCTGAAATGATGTCAACATTATTTATACGAAGATATGGCCAGTATGTAATTTTAATGATCCAACGATGTAGGCCTGATGGATCAAAATTGTCAACTTTAATAAAAAATGTTGTTGCTTCTCAGCTGTCAATATCAGGAAGGACTTTTGTAACTGTAGCAATTATCTATCACGATGGTCCTTCAACAACATCAGGACATTACACAGCTTATTTAAAGTCTAGAAACGGCTGGTCATTCTGCAACGATTCTGTTGTAACTTTCAAAAAAAAATTGCCGTTTGACCTTAAAAATTCTTACCTGATGTTTTTAAAACCAAAATTTTAAGGAAAGAATCTCGGGATTTCCTCTGAGGAATTGCAAAAGGTTCATGAAGTAGAGGGAATGTAAGTCTGCAATGCTGTCTAGATTATTGGTCCAAAACTTTTAATTATAATGTCATTTTAAAAATCCAACTATATAAACCTGATGCAAGTAAGTCTGCTTCATAGTAAGCAGTATCAGTGTCATAGGAAAAGTAGAACATGAGTGAGCAAGAAGGGTAAGATATTAGTAGTCCAGGATTGTGAAAGTAATCTTAAATGTTTTCTTTTTGAAAGTTGCGAAAATAGAAAATGACGGGATTTGATTAGAAGAATTACAGGAGTTGTGAATCGCTGTAACATGATTTGGCCAAGTGGAAACATGTGGTAGAATGTGAGAAGTCTTTTATTGTATGTAACATATTTTTCAAAACGATGGAGGTTTTCTTTCCGAAAGTGACGGGCTGAAAATATTTATAGCACAACAGAGTGTACGCTGTTCATAGGACATCCTTCGACGTTATGGAAAGTAAGTTAATTTTAAGGAGTTTTTAATTCAGATTTCTTAGGTTGTATGGGTTTTTTAAACACAATCATTTTGATTGTGTTTTTTTTCCCCGCTGTTACATGATGAATACCTTCAAGTCACTGATTTAAGTGAAATTTGATATATTCTGAGAACAGCAAAAATAAACCATTTAACATGTATAATTAATGTTCTACTTTTTGTACTTATGATATACATTTAGAAATGTGAGGTAGATATGGAGAAACTGAGGCTTTTGTAAGTGTCAAAGTTAATGCTTACAGTGCTGCACTTCTGGGTACTGTTTTTTTTTAAAACTGAATAGACCTCACCTCAAAGAAACCTCTTGAAAGGACACATCTTATTTGCATCCTGAAACAATCATTTAAAATGTTAGACACAATTTTATGATGGCTTTACATCTCTTTTGCGCTGCTATTGCATCACTATTGTGAGACATCAGCAGTGCAAAAGATGCACCATGTTCCAAAATAGGCCTCAGTTTTTCAGCATCAAGATACTGTTTGTTTAAAATATATATCTTTAGGATTGTGTAGGGGACGTAGAGAAGCAGAGGCTTCTGTAAATGTCAAAGTTGTTGAAAAACTGTTTGTTCTTGAACCTTTTCCCTTGTCTTTTATAATTTTTAAATACATGTTTTAATATTTTTGAAATGTTTGTTCTCTCTTTTACAGATTGAAAGTATGAAAAAAGAATTGAAAAAGTTAACAAGAATTATAAGGTAAATGTTTTCTACTCTTTCTACCCGCAATCCACTGCTGATGATGTCACTGACCATGTCATGAATGATGTAATAAGTGGACATGACTTACTTCATTGGTAGGCCTTCACATGTATTAATGCATACACTGCTGCACTTCTGCGTTCTGTTTCATATGCTGAACTACATCTGCACTATGAGGTACCTAAGCAAAGGCAACACAGGTGATGTGATTGTGAAATGAGCAAAAGAAACTCCACGTTTTTCAATTACATTACTTGTGTTTTCTAAGTTTACGAATGACATTGTGCAGATGAAGTTTAGGTCTGTCTATGGACACAGAAGAGGTCTGGCCATTGTTCAAGAGTGAAGTGGACATGTTTTACTTCAATGGTAGGCCTTCACATGTATTATCTCCTCTGTATTCTTCAACAAGCATAAATTTGATATGCAACCCTGAGTAGGCCTCACCTTAAACAAACTTTTGGAGAGGACACACCTTATCGTCATCCTGATTCAATCATTTAATCTATCACATTTAACATCTATTAGTTCTACTGCTTCATTTCTTTAATCCTTACTTTCCTGCGTTTGCTACTTCCCTCATTCCTTTCTCTATTACTTAATTATTCTACTCCTTCCAGTATTTTTCTCAGTCCCTCTCTTCTCATACTTCTTCATTCTTATTCACTCATTCTGTCTCTATTAATGTTACTGTTTCTGAATGATCTCAAAATTTTTTTTAAAACAAGAACAGTAAGTATAAGGGTAGGAAACAGACAGTTATGTTACAAGAAAGACAGCTATAGGAAGTAAACAAAAGATACTGTTACTCGCAATCCACTGCTGATGATGTCACTGACCATGTCAAGAATGATGTAATATGTGACATGATCAGAAGTGGATTGCGGGTAACAGTATCTTTTGTTTACTCCCTATAGCTGTCTTTCTTGTAACATAACTGTCTGTTTCCTTCCCTTATACTTACTGCTCTTTTTAAAAATAAAATTTTTTTGGTTCGCTCCCGGTTCGCGTACCGGAGTGCGAACCGGGAAGCGAACTAAAAGAAATAGAGGTTGGCAGAGTTTCAAAAATTCTACCAATTTTTTTTATAATGGGGAGGTAGTTCTGAAAAGAACTTTTTTTTTGGTTTTTGTTGTTTTACATTTTTTTTATTATTTTTCTGAACATTTTTTATATTTTTTTTGTATTTTCTGAACATTTTGATATTTTTTTGTTTTTTTTGGGGGAGGGGGGAAACAAAAATGATTCATATATATATATATATATATTCACTGAAAAAAACATAGGTTTTACACACGTTATAGTTAGGAAGTAGCATTTAAAAAACCTTTGAAATTCACTGAAAAAACATAGGTTTTACACATGTTATAGTTAGCTGGACATTTCACTCATATAAAACCTTTGAAATTCCCCCGTTATAGTTAGTTCAGCTAACTATAACTCGCGCGCCCGCAATGCACTGCTGATGATGTCACATATTACATCACTCATGACATGGTCAGTGACATCACTCATGACATCACTGATGACATCTCAAATGACATCACTGATGAAATCATCCAGTGAATGGTTGTTTTTCCGAAATTTAAATATGTTTTATATATGTATATCTGAAGGTTGATGGAAGAAGAAATGGGTATATAAGTGTATAAATTGTTGCTTTTTTGGTGAAAAATAGATTGTATAACTGACTGATTAAGTGTATCTTAATGAATACATGGGTTAGTGAGTAATGTTTAAATATAAACATTTCTGTATCAGTCTCTCACTTTCTGTATAAGTGTCTGCATAAGTTGGTGAGTCGCTATATGAGTGATACATGAGTGTCTATATAGGTTATTGTTTGTTTGATTATCAGTAGGAGTGTCTGAGTGTCTGTATGCTTCGTTGGGAGGTCTTACGTAGTGCATAGATGCATGAATGAGTGACTTACTGCATGTATGTGTTGAAGGCAGCATATGTGCAGGACTGTATGGGTGGATGAGTGTGTGTGGTGAGTAGCTATATAGGTTATTATTATTTTTTTCTGTATGGGTGGATACGTGTATATATGGGTGTGTTAGTGAATGAATGACTGTCTTAATAGTGTATTTGTGAGTAAGTACATATGTTTTAAACTAGTACATATGAGTTATGTGTGAGTAACTCTATGGATGAGTGTCGGTGTGTAACAGGATGATCAGGATGTATCAGTGTATGAGTACATATGATGAGTGAGTACATGTATGAGTGACGGTATGTCTGTTGATGAATGAGTGGATGTGTGCTTATATATTTGAATTACTAAATTGGTGTGTTGTAAGTGGCATTGGTATGTCTATTGTATTGAAAATGTTATTTTCTATTTTTGAATGTGTGTAATAAAGGTTATATTAGGGTGAGAGAAGGTCTGCCACTCTTCCACCAGGATGATGTCATCAGTGATGTCATCAGTGATGTCATTTGAGATGTCATCAGTGATGTCTTGAGTGATGTCACTGACCATGTCATGAGTGATGTAATATGTGACGTCATCAGCAGTGCATTGCGGGCGCGCGAGTTATAGTTAGCTGAACTAACTGTAACGGGGGAATTTCAAAGGTTTTATATGAGTGAAATGTCCAGCTAACTATAACATGTGTCAAACCTACGTTTGTTTCAGTGAATTTCAAATGTTTTTTAAATGCTATTTCCTAACTATAACGTGTGTAAAACCTCCGGTTTTTTCAGTGAATTTGCAAGGTTTTTTAAATGCTAATTCCTAACTATAACATGTGTTAAACCTATGGTTTTTTCAGTGAATTTCAAAGGTTTTTTAAATGCTAATTCCTAACTATAACGTGGATGTAACCTATGGTTTTTTAAGTGAATATCAAAGGTTTTTTAAATGGTAATTACTAACTATAACGTGGCTGAAACCTATGTATTTTTTCTGTGAATTTCAATAGTTTTGTAAATAAAAATTTCTTAATGTAAAAATTGTTATATTTTTTATACTGAGTTACTACATTATTATAAATGTTTTATTTTTAGATATATTATTTTTTAAATTACATTACGTACACCTCTCTGCAACGCAGCCCCCTGACGCGTTTGCAGAGGGGGAACTAATTCCCCTTTTTATATTGGTTGTCCCTGGGAGCCAACTAGCCCACCTGGTACCTCCAGTATGTGCCAGGGGGATGCATTGCAGAGAGGTGTAATGAGGCTATCCCCCTTTTCACACCTCTCTGCAACGCAGCCCCCTGGTGCGTTTGCAGTAGGGAAACTAATTCCCCTTTTATATTGGTTGTCCCTGGGGGCCAACTAGCCCACCTGGAACCTCCAGTATGCGCCAGGGGGCTGCATTGCAGAGAGGTGTAATGAGGCCACACCCTTTTTTACACCTCTCTGCAATGCAGCCCCCGGTCACGTTTGCAGAGGGAGAACTAATTCCCCTTGCATACTGGGGGTCCCTGGGGGCCAACTAGCCCACCTGGAACCTCCAGTATGCGCCAGGGGGCTGCGTTGCAGAGAGGTGTAATAAGGCTATGCCCCTTTTTACACCTCTCTGCAACGCAGCCCCCGGGCGTGTTTGCAGAGGGGGAACTAATTCCCCCTGCATACTGGGGGTCCCTGGGAGGCAAGTAGACCACCAGGAGCCTCTAGTATGCATCAGGGGTCTGCGTTGCTTTGCCCCGGAGGGCTGCGGTCCACGGGGCAGTGTGGGGGGGGGGGATTGGGCACCCCCCCACACTTCTTTAACACTATGTCCCCACAATTTGGTCCCCCTGGGGGGTAATATTTAAATCAACATACCGGTTTTAAAAAAAAAACATTTTTGGCCTTGGGGGTTCTTGTGGGACCCCATGAGCAGGCCTAGGGGGTCAGGGTACTTCTACCCTGCCCCCTTTTTGTGTTCTACATGTTTGTTTTTCTGATTTCTTGTGCCTCGGTCTACCGAGCACAAGATGGCTGCCAACACTTGGTTTGAAGTGTTGAAAGCCAGTGAGCATGCAGCTCGTGCTCGAGCAGTTTTAGAACTCACAAAGGGGACTGGGTAGAAGCACCCTGACCCCCTAGTCCTGCTCAGGGGTTCCCACAAGGACCCCCAAGGCAAGAAAAAAAAATTGGGGGGGTAAATTTGCGGGGTACGCGCACCGTGCGCGCACCCTGCGATTTTTCGTTTTTTTTTTTTTTTGCCTTGGGTGTCATTGTTGGACCCCCTGAGCAGGCCTAGGGGGTCAGGGTGCTTCTACCCTGCCCCCTTTTTGAGTTCTACACTTTTTATTTTCTGCTTTCTTGTGCCTCAGTCTACTGAGGCACAAGATGGCTGCCATCAATTTCTGTTTTGGAGTGTTGACAGACATCTGTTTTGGAGTGTTGACAGACAGTGGCAGCCAATCAGCATGAAGCTCGTGCACAGCAAGGTGCGCGCACGGTGCGGGCACGGTGCGCGCACGGTGCTCGCTTATAGATATATAATTGATTTCAACTTTAATTTTCTCAGCAACTACTGGAGGGATTTACACTATTTAACCAAAAGCGTGATCTGCGTACCAGACTCATTTTGCCAAGTTTGGTTTCATTCCGTTCAGCGGTTCGGGCTGTAGCCGTGTCTAAAGGTCCTATGGAAATTAACATGGGGAAAACACGTTTTGGGACCCCCTTTTTTCTCGGCCCCCGCTTGACGAACGTTCCCGAGACTTTCAGGGAAGGAGCGGAGCGGAGCGGGCCATCTTCTTTGAGAAATTCGCGGAGATTCATCAACCGGCGCCAAAGTTATTCCCAATAGAATGTTGCGGATTTCCTATGGAAACTAGGTCCTAACTATAACTACCTACGGGCGACTGCCAGCAGGTAATATATATATATATATATATATATATATATATATATATATATATAGGTGGAAAGCAGCTCCAGTTAGAGCACTCTCAGCACCAGCGACACTCTAGATCTGCTCACCTCAAATGTCTGTTTTTCTATCAAAGTTTTTAAGCATAGGATTAGCACAGTGCTATCCATGCTGAGATAGAAATGGACAAAGTATTTTGCCATTTGTACAGCAAAGTCTTTAAGCATAGGATTAGCACAGTGCTATCCCCGCCGAGCTGTAAAATGACAAAAGCCGTTTACCACTCTAGACACAATATTACAGCTTTGGATTGGTAAAATACCATCCAAGCCAACCTGAAATGAATAAAAGCAGCCCCTGACACGTATTTAGCTGTCATTACAGCTCTTCAGAGAGGTTTAGCTTTGTCCAGACACAAGGGAGCACCCAGTATAAGTCAAAACAATTCCCTTGCAGGCATAGAGTGACGCATAAATTATGCAAAAAAGGAGAGAACTCTGGGTAGTTCCCAAGTTTAGGTGGAAGGCAACTCCTGTATAAAGCACCCTCAACACCAGCGACACTCTAAATTTGCTCACCTCAAATGTCTGCTTTTCTATCAAAGTTTTTAAGCATAGGATTAGCACAGTGCTATCCACGCTGAGATAGAAGTAGACAACGTCTTTTCCCATTTGTACAGCAAAATCTTTAAGCATAGTGTTGGATCCGGCCCTTTTGGCAGGTTCACCCAGAAACTTTTTGCTTTTGCCTAGCCTGTTTCTGTAACTTGGTGTTGGTGATTTTAGGTCTCTGCACACTTTTTCACTGTGGTCCAGTGTAAAGTGCGTGCGCTCCCTGTGTGTGTGGTTAGAGTGACCTGCCCTCCGATAGGAATGCATGGGGAATATGTGTGACCATGGTAGTTCCTGATGTGTGGGGAGTGCAAGGTCGAGTTTGGTATGTGCGAACTTGTGAGATTGAATGCTGCGCAATGATGTATGTGGCGTGATCGTGTCTAGTGTGGAAGTGCAAAAACCACAGGTGATGGACAGAATGCAGAACAATGTCATACATTCACCCCAGTACAGAGATCTGGGCCTAAATCCATCATTTTTTTGCACTCCACACCACCCCAGTTCAGACATGGCCATATGCAAATCAGTCTGACCCTGTGCCTCATGGGAACAGTCCAGCCCGAACTGCCAAGCCATGCCTTCCCTGGACCGGAAACAAGCTTCCGAGGACTGGTTTCTGGCATTCCAGCCGTCTTCAGCCCGGCTTGCTTGAATCCAGTGGTGTGGAGTGCATGGGACTCACGTCTGAGCATACCCATCCCACTCGGGGTGACAAATGCAAAAACCACAGGTGATGGACAAAATGCAGAACAATGTCATACATTCACCCCAGTACAGAGATCTAGGCCTAAATCCATTGTTTAGTGTGGAAGTGCCACTTCTAGAAGTTGGCATGTTAGTGTTATTTGTGTTTGGCGTGTGATTGGCTGGAACTTGGCTGGTGATACTGGCTCCAAGAGTCAGGATGGGTCTGCCCCAGTGGTGAGTGGAGAGATTAGCATGCTGATGTGAGGGAGGGGTACACCTGGGACCTGAATAAGGCTGGTCCTTCCCTCAACAATGCTGGCTCCACCCCCTGTGGTGCGTCTGATGTCCCTAGATTGGCCAGTGAAAGGGAGTTCCCCATAACCAGTTGTAGCTGCTTCTCACATTGCCTGCACCTTGTAGACAAAGGACTTCACTGTATAAAAAGGGTGCTGTGACACCCTGAAGATGTTGTTGTTTGTCAACTTGAATCTACCAGGGGCGTGCAGCTGCTGGAGCCCAGGGGAAGGCTTGCCTCCCTGGGCCCTTCTCAGCCCCTGGATTGCTGATGGACTTCTTGGGGACCCCTCTGCCTTGCCTGGGGACTGGACGACTTTTCCTTGCCCGAGGACTGTCCTTGTGCCGTTCTTTCCCTTTGGGCTGGGGTTTCTATGCACCTCTGGCACCTGGGAGCGCTGTGCTCCTTTGACTGGTGGCCCCTTTGCGAGGGAATCCCCTGGGGAGGGATTCCCCCGTGACTCCTGCCCGCTTATGAATTATTTCCACGCAGGAGCCCACCCTGTCTTATGCCCGTATTGATGCGTGAGTTATCGCGGGTGCCACCCCACATTTTAATTTCTTAATTACGAGGGAGCCTACCCCTCAGTGATGTCGTCCTGCAGACCCGAACCGCGGCCCGCCTGGTTGTGGTTGGGGCCAGCGGGACAGAAACTGGATGAAGAAATGCCCGAGAGAGGAGGCCGGAAGCCCACCCGACTCCTCAAGCCCCCGGAAGAAAAGGAGAGAAGTCCTCCCACGGCCCGGGGCTCCAATGAGCTGTGGAGAGCCCCAGGGCCGCCAGCAGCGAGAGGAGAGCGGCTGAGAGTGCAGGCGGGGCTCCGGTGGGGAAGGAGAGCCCCGCGCTGTTCGAGGAGACAAGGCCCAGAGTACAGGACCGGCCAGACGAGTCCGTCAGACCCGGTGAGTGGGGCCCCTGTGCGCATTTGTGAAGAGGGGGGGGCCCGCCCCCCCCAGTGGTGCAAGCTTAATTTTTTGGGGGGGCATTTTGAGGGTAGAGCGGCACCGGTTGGCAGCAGGCCGCTCCCCCCAATATTGGCAGCATTGTTTATTTCTCGAGCCGGGGGCAGTGTTTGTTCGAGCCAGTGGCTCCCACAATATTTTGGGGGCATTCCACGGGGTAGAGCGGCCCCGATTGGCAGCGGGCCGATCCCCCAGTTTGACAGCATTCCTTTAGAGCCCACAAGGCTCCCGGGGGCATGGTTGTATTTAAAGCCCGTGGCTCTGAGCCCCCCGTTGTTTCAAGAGCCTAGAGGGCTCCAGGGTGCACCACATTTGTTTTAAGAGCCTAGAGGGCTCCAGGGTGCACCACGTTTATTCCTAGAGCCAAAGGGCTCAAATCCCTTCGCACATTTTTGCGCAGTCTTTTGTCCTAAGTGGCTAGTGAGAGCCCCAGTCGCAGTTTGAGTTTACAGCTGCCCAGCAAGTAGTGGGCAGCTGCACCGTTAGGCTTTTATTTATTTTAGGGGGACCTGTTCTTTGTGAATCCAGGAGTGAGTCGCACTCCCTTCGCCCCTAGCTTGGCCTTTCACAGCTGCGTAACACTTAGTGCCAGCTGCAGCGTTTAGGTCCTTGTGATTGTCATCAGCTGCCCAGCAAGTAGTGGGCAGCTGCAACGTTTAGGTTTGCGCCGGTGGCTCATCCCTGACTGGTGCTGCGTGGCAGCGCGCCCTGACATTCTGGACACAGGGCATTTGAGCCCCTTCTTGAGATGGCCAGTGAGGCCAGGGGGGCTGGTATGTGGATAGGGCATAAGGCCCTAATGTGATTTTTGCACAATGTGATTACTTACTATGTTTGTGATGATAATTGCCTAATGTGGTTTATGTGCTAAAGGTGATATGTGCTTTAAATGTGGTGCTAGGAAATGTAATGCATTTAGTATATTTTACGCACCCTGTGTTGATACCTCTAGAGATGGTTTTACCTATGGAGGTTGGTGTTAGTGAGTCGGAGTTACGCCCCTAAATGTGAGTTATTCTTAGGGAGTAGGGTCTAATGTGTTTAGACTAATGAGGAGATTGCCTACTGTATTTATACTGGTTAGGCCTAACTGTGATTTCTGCGTAATGTGCATTATGCCTATGATACCTCTAACTGTGTTTTCATGTTTAGGAGGTTGTTTTGCCTAGTATAGTTTAAACTAGAGAGGCTATGTGTCCATGCGTGATCTATGCCTATGGTTATTAGTATTGCGTAGTGTGTACCTACCTGTTACCAGTGGTTACTGGTTGTGATCTATAATTGTTATTTGGTGTGACAGTTATTTTAAGTGCTAGTTCTACAAAGTGCTGATTCTGATAGTGGCCCACGTGGCCTGTCCTGGTGTAAATAATCCCTTGTGGATATTGCCAGTGCCAGTTGGCACAATGTATATTGTGTGATTACTATCTGATGTGTTTTGACAATACAAAAGTTATTTTTATATAACCTTGTTTGGAGTTCCGTTTGTGGTGTGCCTAGGATGTTGTTGCTGTTGTGTGCGTGCGCAAATGCTTTACACATTGCCTCCGGCATAAACCTGACTGCTCGTGCCAAGTTACCAAGGGGGTGAGCAGGGGTTATCTTGGCGTGTGACTCCCTTGCCCTGACTAGAATGGTGGTTTCTGCCTGGCTTTGGCGTAAGCTTTAGCCAACCAGAAATCCCCGTTCTAACACATAGGATTAGCACAGTGCTCTCCACGCGGAGCTGTAAAATGACAAAAGCCATTTACCACTCCAGGTACAATATTCCAGCTTTGAATTGGTAAAATACCATCCAAGCCAACCTGACATGAATGAAAGCAACCCCTGACACGTATTTTGCTGTCATTACAGCTCTTCAGAGAGGTTTAGCTTTGTCCAGACACAAAGGAGCACCCAGTATAAGTCAAAACAATTCCCTTGCAGGCATAGAGTGATGCATAAATTATGCAAAAAAGAAGGAAAGAACTCTGGGTAGTTCCCAAGTTTAGGTGGAAGGCAGCTCCTGTATAGAGCACCCTCAACACCAGCGACACTCTACATTTGCTCACCTTAAATGTATATATAAATATATATATATATATATATATATATATTCACTGAAAAAACCATAGGTTTTACACACGTTATAGTTAAGAAGTAGCATTTGAAAAACCTATGAAATTCACTGAAAAAACCATAGGTTTGACACATGTTATAGTTAGCTGGACATTTCACTCATATAAAACCAATGAAATTCCCCGTTATAGTTACTTCAGCTAACTATAACTCGTGCGCCCGCAATGCACTGCTGATGATGTCACACATCACATCACTCATAACATCATCTATTAAATGGGTTAGTTTTGTAAATTACATATATTTTATATATGTAGATCTGAAAGTTGTTTGAAAAAAAATTGTAGTATATAAGTGTATAATCGGTTGCTATCTGGGTGAAAAATAGATCTATAACTGACTGATTAAAAATATTTTAATAAGTACATGGGTTACTGAGTAATATTTAAATATATACCTATCTGTGTCTGTCTATCAGTTTCTTTTTTAGTGGCTAAATGAGTTGATAAGTAGCTTTATCACAGATACATTATATCTATGTAGGTTATTGTTTCTTTATTATTACCAAAAGTATCTCAGTGCCTAAGTGTTAATATGCTACATTAGGAGATTTTACATATTCCATTCATGCAAGAGTCAGTGACATACTATTCCTATATGTTGTAGGCAGCATATGTGAGATACTATATATTATCAGTGATATCAATGTCACTAACCATGTGATGAGTGATGTAATATGTAACATCATCAGCAGTGCATTGCGGGCGCGCGAGTTATAGTTAGCTGAAGTAACTATAACGGGGAATTTCATTGGTTTTATATGAGTGAAATGTCCAGCTAACTATAACATGTGCCAAACCTATGGTTTTTTCAGTGAATTTCATAGGTTTTTCAAATGCTTCTTCCTAACTATAACGTGTGTAAAACCTAGGGTTTTTTCAGTGAATTTCATAGGTTTTTCAAATGCTACTTCCTAGCTATAACGTGTGTAAAACCTATGGTTTTTTCAGTGAATTTCATAGGTTTTTTGAATGCTAGTTCCTAAGTATGAAGGATATACCTGAAATAAATATCGACATACCAATCTTACGTGCACAACCGAGTGCACGCACCCACCTATTTATTTCATGAATCTTTCCAATTTAAACCTAATGGATTTCTTCATAGACCAATGAAAGAACTTATAGTACGTTAAAGACACTGAACCTAGGCTTTTTTTTTTGTCATATAAACCTTTTAATTAAATGGAGCCGAATTTCTTTTTAATCGTTCGTGAGTGACTGGTTGTACACACCTTAATATTTTTTTAAAAAAATATAAAAGGTTTTATAATTTAATAATTGTATACTTAAATCGAGCTCTAAAAATATGTGAAATCCGTATGTGTTTGAATTCACTTCTTTTCACGTTTTTAAACTTCACTGAAGAACATCGCTACTTCCAAATCACGTTCGTAACTAGATAGTGTCACCGCCTACACGTCCTGAGAAGCGCATGTAAAGTCATGTGACTTGAAAACAACACTTCCAATTGGGTCTTAGTAGTTTCTATTCTGGAATTTACACGCAGCACTCCACCCACTTTCCTCACAATCTTTTCTACTCTCAAGAGACAACAACGTCGAACATCTTCCCGAAGACTTTGCTGAAATGGCTGCCGTTCCGCATTCATCTTCCGAATCTGAAGGAAATGAGCGACCACCTTTAAGAAGAAAAAAGGAATCTTTCATTTGGCAATTTTTCACTTATCCTGAAGATCAAAAGAAAGTGAATGCGCCAAAAGTAACCTGCACGATATGCAATTCGGAGCTCTCAAGGGGAAATCCAAATAGAAAATATTCCTTTTCTATACATACCATGCAGCGGCATGTTAAACAAAGGCACCCTGAGCATTATGCAAAAGCATCGACAAGAGCCCTGGCCACGCTATTACCATCAGAGGTGGCCAGCACATCTTCTGGTGGACGACCTGTATCTTCATCGAGTGCTGAGATGGACTTGAGACCATATCTTGCGAAGGTGCACATGAAATGCAACGAGTGTGGAGAAATTCTTTTGTACGGAGAGCAGAGCCTCGTTCTTATTAAACTCAAAATTGAAAGTCATAAATGCCCCAAGAAAAGATACATTTCTTCACTTCATTTTCATAGTATTACATACTGAAAAATGTCGTAGCAACTTTAAGAAATCGAAAGCATCATAACACTTGTTTCCAAAAAAAAAAAAAAAAAAAGTTCTTTTCAGAACTAACTCTTTCTACCAAAACGAACTCCAAGAGCATATTATGAGATGTTTTTCGCCGCTTTCTTTTAGTGCGCGCACCCACCTATCGCGTACAGGACCTGAGACTCGCATGTGAAGTCATGTGAATTCAAAACAACACTTCCAATTGGTTCTTGGTAGTTTCTATTCTGGAATTTACACGCAGCACTCCACCCACTTCCATCACTTTCTTTTCTACTCTCAAAAGAGAACAACGTCAAACATCTTCCCGAAGACTTTGCTGAAATGGCTGCCGTTCCTCATTCATCTTCCGAATCTGAAGGAAATGAGCGACTGCCTTTGAGAAGAAAAAAGGAGGCCACGCTATTACCATCAGAAGTGACCAGCACATCTTCTGCAGGACGACCTGTATCTCCATCGAGTGCTGAGATGGACTTGAGACCATATCTTGCGAACGTGCTCATAAAATGCAAGAACTGTGGAAAACTTCTTCTATACGGAGAGCAAAGCCTTATTCTAATTAAACTCAAAATTGAGAGTCATAAATGCTCCGAGAAAAGTTAAATTTCTTCACTTTATTTTGATAGTATGACATACTGAAAAATGTCATAGCAACTTTAAGAAATCAAAAGCATCAACACACTTGTTTCCAAAAAAAAAAAAAAAAAAAAGTTCTTTTCAGAACTAACTCTTTGTACCAAAACAAGCTCCAAGAGCATATTATGAGATGTTTTTTCGCCGCTTTCTTTTAGTGCGCGACCGGGTGCGCGCACCCACCTATCGCGTACAGGCATCGAGACACGCATGTGAAGTCATGTGACTTCAAAACAACACTTTCAATTGGTTCTTAGTAGTTTCTATTCTCCAATTTACACAGAACACTCCACCCACTTCCCTGGAGAAATAGTTTATCGAAAAACTTTTAAACCCTCCTCTTATGAAACGTTCAACATCGTTCACATAGCAGTGTAGTAAATAACACTAGATACACTCCGTCCCTTAATTACAAGGGACATATTGCTATGTGAAAACAACTTTTGTTTTCACGCGATAATGTGAAATGCTGAGCCTGTTACAGAATTTTCTTTCACATATATGTTACTATTCTCCTTCAAGCACTAACACCGTAGAAAATACCACCAATAGCGGTGATATTTTTTACACCGAGAACAGGCGATTTGTATCGCTTACAGCCCTTGCTATCATAAAGTTTTATTTCCTAAGTCTCTGATCTCCAACTGTGCAACGCGGCTCCCCTGTGTCGTAATGAGGTGCTAAGAGCACCACGCACACTCTACCGTGACTAAGCATCCATAAATTCCACGGACATCTCGACCCTGCTATCTGCAATTGTAAACATCAAAAGGAACAACGCTGTGCCCCTTGGAGAGGCCTCACTCCCACTCCTACAACGGCTTGGCAGTCGCCAAGATCCACAAGAACAGCGTCTCGGATCCATTGAACTTCTGTGACGGTCTCAATGAAAATAAGCACTAAACAATATTCAAGAATGTAGTAGTCCTCCTGCTTGGTTAGAGACTAAAAATTTACCGCAGCGCTGCAGCGATTTCTACCACAAATAAACCTTGGTATTAATAAGGTTTAACGCAAATGCGGTAAAAATCGTTGCAAAGCATGAGTATCACAGAAAAGTCAGCATTATTCATGCATAGCGACCTAATGCTATTAGCCATGTTATCCACCTCCCATTGGATAACATGGCTAAGAACTGCTCAGGGCAGGTGTTAGCTTTTAGAGATATTCTCGCTTAGCGCAAATATCTCCAAAAGCTAGTAATAAGAGATAGCGATGTTAGAGACTATTTTCAGTCGCTAACATCTTGGCACCCCCACTTTGCATCTCATTAGATATAAATATAACTGAAAGCAAAGTGGGGTCCAAAATGGTCACTATCTCCTACTAGCTGTCGCTAACTGGTGTTAGCGGCAGCTAGGTAATAGAGAGATAATTTTATCTCTGCTTTCTTGGCTTTTAAAGCCAAAAAACATAGATAAACCCCCTTGATAATATACCCCTATATTCAAATTGCTGCGTCAAGACATACGCCTGCTTCAATCACATGCACAGTTTTGAAACAACATGGGCCTGAAAGTCACTGAGTAAAATCTCATAAATTACAGTCAGCCACTTTCAAGATGCATTACTTCAGAGGAACACTTCTTTATGATACAGGGCTTTAGAATGACACATATCTTCTCTTTATAGAGACCCCTCAGATTTTTTTAACAGCTGTTAAATCCTTCCATACTCATCACAAAGCCGCTCCATCACGAGCATTGCCTCAGCTGTCCTCAGGACGGACAACATTTGTGATGAACTTGCCGCTGTGCTTGCGCAACACTAACATTGCGCTTGCTTGACACGTTCTATTCACTAAGCAGAACCATGACGGAACCACTCTATCATAAACACACCTCAACCATGGCTCAGAAAGGAGCAGCTCTATCATGACCATACAAGTACCACTAAGCCCCCCAGCCCCCTAATCTTGAGGCAGAATTTGCACTGCAACACAGGATTTAAAGTCCTGCAAAGAACACCATGTAACATTTAATATCATATCCACCATTGTTTTCATATATCACTATTGCTAAACTCACTCAGTGAAATGTCGCTCATTTTATTAAATCACTTTTAAAGCATGCCTTCTAACAATGCACCCAATCCGATGTGGAAGTGTTTAATATAAAAGATGACATTGCTTTAACAAGGATAGACAAATAAATAACACAATGATGTAAAAATGTCTTTATTATATATACTTACCTAAAAAAAAGAAGAAAAAAAGTAAATTTCTTATTAAAACGTAGCACCTGTGGAAGAAAATTAAAAATAAGATTATAAAGTATATTTATTAAAGAAAAAACAATAGGAGACAATAAGAGAGATGCAAAGAAAACTCTCAGATATCATTAATTAAACTTACCTTATAAATATATTATCTGTGGAGGAGAGTAAAAAAAAATCTGTTATAATACATATTTCTGAATGCAATGTAACAAAATAAGTAAAACAACATATTAAATGATTTATTTTTGCTGTCCTCAGAATACATTGATTTTCACTATCAAGAGTGATTTCAATATTAATCATCATATAACAGCGGGGAAAAAAAAACACAATCAAAATGATTGTGTTTAAAAAACCCATACAAAATCTGCATACATATTATAAATACCTGAAAAAAACATGTCTTAAATGTTTTCCTCAAATTCGCAATTTCTTGAGTAAGCACACTACATCTTCCACAGTTACAAACTAATTAAAGTATACCACTTATTTTTCAAGATATCTCAACAAAGCCCTGTGCAGCTATCTCCTATAAAAAATGTATTTGAAAGACACAGTTTCTTCTCTCATACCTTTCCGCGTGGCCAAATTGTATAAGCTAACTCATTATCTTTTAAATACCTCTCCCAAACACTTGCGTCCATATAAGTTTTGAAATAATTTTCAAAAGTACTCATTTTCTTCTCTCATATTTTTCCACATGGCCAAATACTATGAGTTAAGTAGTTTTTTTCTGAAATTATTTAATCTTAGTCTTATCTATTGTTTTCTGTACCTTCACAATTAAAATTTGTACCATATTTTATACCATCAAACATTAAGTAAATTTGTACCTGATGTTATCACTATGCCAAACACAAATTTCATTTATAGATTCGTACACCCTCATTTACATGATATTTGTAAACTAGTAAGTTTCAGATCTTTACAGTATACATCTTCCTACAGCAAGTCATTCTACTGAAATTTGGGTTCCAAAAATAACAAATAAGAGTTAGTTAAGGCAAAAGGCAAACGTTTTTTAAAAGTCAATTGGCTATCATTGCAAAGCGTCCAGCCACTAGCACACTTCAAATAAGCTGTATAATGTCCTGATGATGTAGAAGGCCCTTCATGAAAAATAATGGCTACAGTTACAAATGTTCTTCTAGAAATAGAAACTTGAGAAGCCACAAAAGTTTTAATTAAAGTTGACAATTTACTCCCATCAGCTCTGCATCGTTGAAACATTAAAATTACATATTGTCCGTATGTATGGATAAATAAAGTTGATAACATTTCAGACTTGCATTGAGAACAGACCATGTTCTGATGCGCATCTTTAACTAGTTTATTAAAAGGCACTTCTTTGCAGTCTGGTAATGTCAAATATAAAAATCTTTCACTGGGTATCTCAGTACTACTTAAAAATGAGCAATTATCACACTTATGTTCCCATTTATAAGAAAGCCCAAAAAGACTATCAATATCTACACCTTCATCTTCCAAAACTGTAAACATATACATGATAAATTCCTGACAATCTTGCTGAATATTCTGAGAAAATTGATTTACTCCTGAACATATGTCTAAAACATTCCTTAGTTCTGAAACACTTGCTACTTCACTATCACCACTACTACACATTTCAAATATAGAATTTAAAGAATAGCAAAATGTATGCTCCTGATTTTCTATAATCTGTTCCTTAACATTTTTCAGAAAGAAAACAACATTAACTACTACATTTGCATCGCAGTTGACACCAGACCTATTTTCAAACTTAAATCCAACAATCTCTTCAATACTAACAGTTTTGCTACGGCTACCAACAACAGCTACAACTTTTTTTCGTCATTTCTCGACTACTTCAACACATTTGTCCTCATTTTTCCTTTTCTGACCAACTATACGCCTTTCAATTAAAGGATATTGAGGTAAACTTGGAGCATATTCTCTTCTTAACCTATTATACTCCTTCACACAATTTAAATCTGCACTAATCTTTGTCTCATCATAATCAATTAGATAAAGTCCACATAAAGTTCTAACTCGCGGTAGAGCAACATACGCCATGCCCTCTTTGAATACAGTGCTTCCAATATTTACCAAAGCACAATCTACACTTAAACCTTGAGATTTATGTATAGTCACTGCATATGCCAAACAAATTGGAAATTGCTTACGACGGACATATAAGTCTTTCACAAGCAAAAAACGAGTTGAACATCGACTAATTTGTTGAACTTCCTCAATCCCATCAAATTTTATCCTCAAAAATTCAATCTCATCTCTATTGGTATAATTGACAAAACCAACAACATTACCCATTGCTCCATTTACCAATCCTCTTTCTACATGTAAATTTCTCCTTAAAATTATCCGACAATTTAAACATACATACAGATTTTTCTCTAAACCAGCAGTTTTAGATATAGTTTTTTGAAGAGAATCCAATTTTAATTTCAACTTTTCAGACAAAACAATAGTACTACCTTCATGCTCTATTCTATCTTTAGCTTCCAGTTTCTTAATTTCTTGATTTTCTAAATTCAACATTTTCTCATTAAAAACTGAACATTCTTTCAGAGTTGGCATCAAGCATATCACTGACTTATCTGCTACCTCTTTACTATATATTTTCTCAGGTACATTATCTTCATTAGGAAACAGCTTGGAAGGTAATCAGGTTTGTAGAGTGTGTTTCGCATCTTCAGTTAATTTTCCAATCCTAATATCTTGAAGAATACTTCCATGTTTAGTATCCTTTGCCTGTCGCATATTTTGAATCAGTTCAGTATATTTGAAATGTGACCATATATTTACATTTCCAATACTGCCCAGGCACTTTCTGGTCTCCTCATGTGTAACAGTTTCAAATACAGGTTGTCCTTTCACAGGAGTTAGCTGCAGTAGATCTCCAAAAACTATGACATGTTTACCTCCAAATAACACATCATACTCTGTCTTAAGTGTCTGTTGCATTCTTAAATGCACAAAAGCAAGCATTAAATTGGAGACCATGCTTACTTCATCAATAATAAGAAGTTTCATTTTTTTAAGGACTCTAGAAACTTCAAAACAAGCTTCTCCAGATAGCTTCTGATATTGTAATTTATTTTCATGTTCAACTGGCAGCATCAGTAAACAATGTAAAGTAACACCTTTAATATTATGTGCTGCCAATCCAGTTGGAGCAGTAACAACACACAACAGTGTTGACTGAGTTGTTTGCTGTAAATATGTAGTAATTCCTTTAATTAGGAAACTTTTACCAGGCCCAGCTTCTCCACTTACATATAATCGAATAGGTTCAAATGACATACATGAGCAATCTTTTCTCTCATGACGAAAGCCATGCTCAATGTGCTCTGTCACTTCATCATATATCTGTCTTTGCTCAACATTAAACTGCTTCTTTAATTCTTCTAAGTCGATTACTTCCTCTTGACCTTGCTGCATTGCGCTTTCCACCTCATCCATGGCGGTGGCTGCTTCATTTTGAATAATTGGTTGTCCCAGTGGATCTTGACTTAATGAAGCCGAACTTTGACTACCTTGTGAACTATCTCTAGCAATCTCCGCTGCAATAGTCGCTTCTTGCTTTATTTCATCATTCAACATTTGGAGATAAGTACTAAAAACAGGACATTCAATATTACTTTTAGATGCGTTGAATGAATCTTCATAACTATCAAAGTCTCCATGTAGTTCCTCTTCTCTACGTCATGGTTTAAAGAGTTGCAAAAGAGCAAAATAGTAAAATTCTCTTTTATCAGGTGTTTCGCAACTCAGTTTCCGATGATTTATCAAGTGTCCTTTTCTTTGTTTTACCAGACTTCCTTCATGTCCAATTACAGCATATACACCTTTATCAATATTCTCCGTAACATTTCTTTTAAAAGTATAATTTTGAAGTATTTCATACAGACAAATGTTTTCAAGCAGAGTACTTCTATTTGGATAGTATGTATCCAACATATTTGTTTTCAAAATGTCTGTACTGTTTGGTTCTTTCTGGGCTAAATACTCAATTTCTTGCACAGGTTTCAGAACACAGTTTCATGTTTCTGCTAGGCCCAAACTCACCCAGAGAATAGTCCTTGATTTCGCATAAAGACTTGCTGATGATAATCTGTCACAACATTCATATGCTCCAATTTCTCGATGAGACAGCATCTTCAAACTGTACGTATACAATTTCTTGCTCAGGCTCTTTTCATGAGAAATGTCTTCCCACATCTCCTTCAGTTCCGTCTTTTCAGATTTCGTGATGTAAGACGTTACATATCGAGCCACAGCAATAGAGTTGTCTGCAACATATTGTATGTCCATGTTAGCATTCCACATGGACAGAATGACTGGGTTATAGTCATTAATATATTTCGATTCTTAACCTCTTATTAAATTGTACGTATTTTTAGGTGACCTCCTTCTGATATTATGTCGCAAACATGACATCAAATTGTTGACTCTTCCTTTTGAAAGTACCGGTCGTGCAAATCCAAAGCGACATTTGGTGTAAAATTTGCTCTTTGATTTGAATTTTCGCCGACAATATTTTCCACAGCGATGACTTTGAAAACGTAACACTTTTCCTCTTAAGTCCTTATCAGTGGTACTATTAGGTATGTCACAAGTGGCATACTGTTCAATAAAAGACAGTACAGTCTCATCCGAGTCTATTCCAAATTTAGGAGCATCCTTGATCCATAGCAGCATAGGAGTATGAGGAGCACCTCTTGCTTGATATTCTTTTCTCCAAAAGAAATCCAGTACTTCACCAAGAGGCGGATTTTTCTTGTTAGTAATGAAAGACATCATAGCTTCAAATCTATGATTAAAATATCTGCAAACATTAACTGGATCTAATGAACACAGTTCTCCAGGTGTCTTGTAGTTTATGTTTTCTATGTTTGCATTCGCCTCCCGAAGAAATTCAATTAAATCTTCCCAAGCATACTCTGCACAGCTTAGAGTTAAAAACCATGTTGGTGCTCCTAAGTTTCTAAGCATGCACTTCAAATCTCCATGACGACGGTACCAATACTCATTAGTACCCCGCTGACAAGCCATTAAATTAATTAGATGTGAATCCAAAACACTATCTTTCTGTTGCACTTTATCCATAAATTCCTTTGCTGAAATATTTTGCAGATGTACACCACTTTTTAAGATATGATTTACTGCATAAGACAGACCAGATAAGTCACTCTCAAACAGAAGATGAAACAGATATGGAATGCATTGGATCTTCTGCATATAATCTTGTTGTCCGGTACTCAGATGCAGGAATCAGCATAGGTCGATCATCATATCGTGTACCTTCACATGTAGGAAATAACTGTGGAAAACAACGACCTTCCAAACTATCTTCCCAGACACTAATAGGATTTCCTTTCGCCTTTTTATCTGAAATAATTCAATAGCATTCCCTATTGCTTCTTTGGAATGCAGTGGATGAACACTGTAATGTTCATAAATTTCTTCAGATCTGGATACATCAACTTTTTCAATTTGTCCACTAGACAAATCACTATCCTCTTCTTCACTTACATCTTCTTGTTCTACGTATACATCTTTGTAATACTTAATATTTTGCACTAAATACAACGTTGCCTTTTTCACTTTCCTAACATCCACTAAATTTTGCCAGATTTTCTTACTCTTTGTAGGTACACCATTAACTAGAATAACTAGAGGTTCCTCTTCTACATTTTCAACACCAATTGTTTTCATATTTTATTTTAGATCAAGAGGCAAATACACAACTCTACCCTTTAATGCTCTTAGTAAGTCTGAAGGATTTAATTTACCAGTCTTAGGCTCCATTCGAACAATAGCCTGAAAAGGATGTACACATTGAATCAGAATCGTCTCATAAGTATTTAAATCCATCAATTCTGATGGAATATTTACCAACTCTAGAATATTATGAACAGCTCTAGCAGGCATTTTATTTTCATTTAATTTATTATAACAATATTTACAAACACGTTGCTGAAAACCCAAATCAAAATAGTTTTCCACCAACAAATAAGTTGCAAAATCTTTCCATTGTCCATTACTTTCATCTTCACTTTTTAAATATAAATCAACTAACCTCGTTTGACTTTTGTAATGAATGCGTCGGCAACAGACACAAGAAAAATTTGGTTTCTCACCTGCAATTACCTTAAACTTTATTATTTCCTGTTCAAAATTTTCAATATTTCCATTTCCAACATTTTCTAACACATTTCCTTCTATAATTATATCAGCTTCTGCATTATCTTACTCTGGACCAAAATAACTTACCTCAATTTCTGCACAAATCTTCTTAACATCTAATTCACATCCATACAAAAGAGCACTATTTAACTGTTTAAGTGCTGGACCTTTTGCATAGTACAACTTTCTCACTAATTTTCTCATTTGAGTATGATGCACTGCTAACATCCGGAAGTGATGAAAGACACTCTGGCATATTTTTTTAGAGAGACAAGCCAGAGAATGGCCTTGCAGACCTATTTTCTCGCGCACTCTGCATTCATCTAATTCTTGCAACATTTTAATTTTTTTTTGTAGACTTTCTTTAGTGTACTTACGTAAGAAATTGCGAAAGAAATCAATTGAATCATGTCGTACACTACAAATGCTACTACAATTCCAACTGTAAACAGGAGCATTAGGACGTCCCTCTAAAGCTTCTCTAGCCATAACATCTTCTGCATTTCTAACCACAATTTTCTCTTTCTCAATAACACAACCAGCCTTCACCTCATACGCTCGACCACTGGTGTCAACTGCATGCAACAGATCGTTACTTTGAAAGTAACTCTCTTCATTAAAAAATGGCTCAGAAGTTGAAGTATGCATCCACTTCCCAGAAAACACTTTACAAAAATTACTCCTATTTATGTGTCTCTTCCATTTACTTTTACCTTTGAAAACTCGAATCGCCTTATTTAAAATATTTATTCTATTAAGTATTAAAATAAATAATTTTCTTTTTGTCTCAAATGCGCGCTCAACGATACCCTCTATATATAGTTTTTTTTAAGAAAAGCAGATACTTCTTTTAGAAACTTTCTCCTTTTGTAATAAATTCGAAACAACTCTGTTGTAAAACATACGCTTCCTGATTTGGCTGAATTGATTACTCCGGGTTTTACCTTACATACTTTCATCTTTCCTAATTCCAGAAACAGTATTGTGTTTGACTCCAGATCTCCTTTTAGATAGTGATATCGTTTTCTCCTTCTGAACTTCAATATTTACATTTTTCCTTCCCAAAATTCTTTTAAAAAACGTTTTAGTTTGCTTACCAGGAGCACTCTTCTTTGTATCCGTCCTCTCATTCTTTGAAAATAATTCTGTACTTTTCTTCTTCAAACTGTAAGTCCGTTTGTAGAGTTTCTTTTTTTCAATTCTGGTCGGCATCTTAATTTAAAATTTTGATGAAATTGTGAATCTGTAAAACACAAAAATAACAAATATTATAGTTCACTACTAGCATATACCGTACAAATTAAAACCACACATTCATTTTCTAATAAAATACAGATAATAACAGAAAATCTCTGAACAAAGTAGTAAATCCTGTAGTGAATTTTCCTTGTAAATTTATCACACTCTATATTTCTTTAAACTTTATAGACAATTTTAAAACTATTTTTTTAAAGCATACTAACAGTACACTTTTTTCAAGAACTATCGGTAATCATAAGTGTTTTAATCTTTTTTTCTACGATCTCTTTTACACTTCATGAGAACATATCTTATCACTCTCATGAAGCACTTCATCGACGAATATATCAAGAAAACTATCATCACGAATGCTTTGCTATCATTTTTTTTTTATTTATTCAAAAGTTCATAATTTAAAAGAACTTCCAACATCAGTTCATCAGGGACTTCTTCAAGTCCATTGTCCTCATCTTCTATCAGATCTAAATAGGCTGAATCTAAAGAAATGTCCATAAAATAATAATTTTCATCTGCTTCCTCTCCAACAACCGCGTCTAATATTTCCTCCATCAGTTCATTTATTATCAAAATGAACTTCATTATCTTCTGAAAAATTCTCCATAGTAATTTTTGAATAAATTCTTCTTTATCCTTTTAAAAAAATATAGAGACTAAATTATATCTTTGTCCATAAGTGTATAACTGAAAACTACATTTACTAATTTTTAAACTAAATATAATTTTATAATCTCTAACTTATTAACTCTATATATTGTAAGATACCACATTCCTCTTGTTTTGAAAAAGAAATTGGCAATATAACTCTAAACATTGACACTGTGCTTTTTTTCAATTAAAAAATTACTGTTCATAAAAGACATTTCACTGTAAAAAAAATTTAGATTTTTGTAGATATTTGAAATATTTATTACCTGTACAATAATTTTTAGAGACCCATGTATTTTATTTCATCACTACAAAGTGCAATATAAATGTATGCACTCTGAAGAAAAGGATCACACTATACAAACCATTTAATTCACTTAACAGATTACTACTTCCCACAGAGACAGTTCCATTTATGTTACAACAGCATACTCACCATGTCAATGTCTTAGCATATGCAAAATGTCATACTAACCATGAACAACCACCTCATAATAAATCTCTACATTAATATGTAAAAAAGTGCCAATACATAGTATATTCACAGATATGCAGGAAACATGAGCATTACATTTAGATCCATATCATAATACCTCTCTGTAAATAAAGGTGGAACACTGCCAAACATAATACAACAAGATTTCAAAAATAATGAGCACTTCACAAGTATTAATTAAAAGAAACCTGAAAGAATTATACTTCAATGATTTCTAAATCTGAACTCCTTGCAAAAGAACACATGTACCAAGCTCATTAAAACATAATTTGAACTGTCAATGGAGAACATCTCAAAAAACATATGCAGTATAAGCAGATAGAACCATATGTGAAAAATTTAAGATAAAATCATGTTCTAAACATTTAAAAATTATTCTTTATTATTTTCATCACCACCCACAGAAATTGCCAAAGCAAAAAAAGGAACTCACCTGAAAAAAAGAATATATACTCTCAATATATGAATTCAAATAGCAGGTTCTTCCTTTCAGGCACCAAACACTCTAAAAATGGAAATAATAGAATTGTATTAACTTATTACAAACTTATTTCCTACACAATATACAATCATTATAGCATTGAACAAGCATAACTAATAAGTTTCCCAAAATCCTCTCCATTAAAAATAAATACAAAATTTCTCATTTATAAAAGCATTGTGCCACATATATGTCGTTTTTCCCCATGTTAAAATTCATGCACCTACAACAGTAGGCTTTCATAACTAAAAGGCCAAGTCACAAAAAAAAAAGCCTTATTTATGAAAACATTGCGCCGCCACTGCGTCACTTTTAGCATGGGAAAAGCGACGCACGGGTGGCGCAAGGCCGTCATAAATAAGGCCCCATGTCCATAGACAAAAACTACAGGGCCAGCATTATACACATGCAAGCAGTACACTTGCGCAGAACCACAAAACCCCAAGAGCCACCATGTTAATATATATCCTTAATATAATAAACCTCTGAGAATGGATACATATTTGCGTGGCAGCCCATAACAGAAATTTGGGGTCCTCTGACTCTGACTTACTACCAAACACCCTAACCCCCCCCCTCCCTCTTCACTAAACTCCGCACTCCACCCCACCCGGACCCCCTATTACAAACCCCCTACCTACCCTCCCTGCCCAAGGCCACCATGAGCCTCAAACCGCCCCTGGTAAAGTTATAAGACACATCATTACTAAAACTCAAAGAATACGCAACAGGCAGATAATCTAAATAGTACATAAAGACACATATTTTTTACATAATACTTTTGAAAAACATGTAGTATTTTTTTTAAATCTATCATGCAACTGGCCCGCTAGAACCGCTTTCAAAACGTCAACTATAACCCTTTAATTTAATTTTTAAACCACACACTTTCAATTACATTATTTTTTTATTTACAATTCATGTAATGTTACACACCTTTTCTAAAATACACCAGTCCCTGTTATTTATAAGGATTTATTTTCATTCTTCATCAGTGATACTTTCTTAACAAATAATGAAAATCACTGTAACGTTTCAAACAACAATGCTAACGCGGTAAAAATAACTCTCCCTTTGCTTTCCTTTAAGAATGTAGATTATGTACCCCACGCATGCGTTTCTTGATATTTGCATTTGGCAGCGAATACCGACCTTGAATCGGAAGAATGGAACAAGAGCTCCATTGTCACATTTAAAACTGAACGTAGCATCTGCTCACACACATATCTTTCACTTAGCTAACATTCACAGAAAACAGCATTGGTGTAAAAAAAAATTGACCTTCCTTTAGAACTTGCTCAAATGACACCCTTATTTTTTAACGCATCCTCCACTTCAAGACAGGCTATTTTTTTTATAACTACTAAGCAATATTTAAGTGACTAGACTGCTAGAAAATTTATCAAGTCATTCTGCTCCTCTCCACTGCATAGCCGGTGACCTAATTCTGTGGAGTTGCTATACAACCGGCAGTGCTGTGCCGTTTCCTTTACCCTCTTGGTAAATTCAAAATGGATGTCCCTCCTGCCTTCGCAAACGAGCCGGACCACTTAGAACTATTTCGACAGAGAATGCTTCTGTACTACGGCACCTTAGCACTCTCAACTTTGAATACTTCATATCGATTATCATTTCGATATTCGTATTTCACCTGTGTGCAGCCTGTATTTCATTGCCTGAGCAGTGATTTCACGTGGGCCCTGGATTTATGTCTCTGCAATTTGGTACCTCCTGAAGCGAATTACAATCCCCTCATGAATTCGTTACTTGATCATGAACAGCTTTGTTACAACGGAGGGTTTATGGCCTTTGCAATATGGCTGAGATACCCGCCACCCCCTCTCAACACAATCCCCAAGGATGGGAAACCGGAAACAGTTCTGAACTTTTGGAAGACGGGAGGGAGTGACCCTCCCGGCCGTATTTATTAAAATATGAAACAAAATTAAAACATTAAAATAACAGTTTCATATTATGTACAATTTCATTACCACATTGCGATGTTTGGCTAACCTTAACATATTCTCTAATACAAAGGTTCTCCTAGCCGAACTAACATCCTACAAAATATTAACTTGCAATTTGAAATTGTACATCCTAACGTTTAAGGGCCAACGGCAAGGTCGTAACCGGTGTCAAGATCCCTAAACCAGAAATATCCCCCTCACTTGTGAGGGGCGACCGCACAGAGGTGTACCTCAAGTGCAACTACCAATTTCCCTTGACTTGACGGGGGCCCCAATAAACTCGACGCCACTTAAAGGTCGTCTGAGGACTCGTGTGAGGTATCTAGAAGGTAGCGTAGACCCCCCCCCAAACCCCACACAACTTACCACATCTGCCGTCGCAGATGTCCTGGCCCCGGGAAATTCCCCAGGAGGGGGCTGTAGCCCCTCCTACCCAGGAAGGGGCCTTGACCGCCTTTCCTTTCCTTTCGGCGGCCCATCCTTAGAAGGGACCGCCTCCCCGTTGAGGGGCCAATGGCCACCTCCCTTGAGCGCTCCCATCCGTAATGGGTGACGCCCACTCATAGGGATCTTCCAATTAGTGCTCACCGATCATGACCTTACCGCCCGACAATAAATACGACAAATCTATCTAAATTACTAAATTACAAAACAATTATAATTTATTATAAGCATGATTACTGATCGACACTAGTGCAAATACTTTATTTGAAAAACATCCGGAAAGTGACCATCTTTATTGCAGATTCAAAATATCACGACAGTCATCACAACCTGAAAGAAAATAGAGTTACCACATCAAAACTTTATTCAAAACAAGTAGCTGTCCTCAGGGGCTGGTGGGTGGGTCAAAATTGGCTCTTCGTTCCGTCTCGAGCTCACGTGCAGCGAGGAGGTGCAGCTTCAGAGCACAGGAACAAGAGGATGCTTTCTTGGCTTGTTGCTCCTTTTATCCGTCTTCAGGGCGGGCGTAAACCCGCCCTGCCTGCCCCAAAGGGCGTGGCCGGCCGCGTCAGTGTCTAGGCCAGCCCACTCCAGGGCGGGAAAAAGGCGCGCCCTGGCTACGCCGCTTCGGGCATACCAGCCGAGGCTCGCCTCCCGCCCAAGATGGCTTCCCGGGGGGATCGTGGTACTCCACCATACGTTCGGGGGGACCGAATGGTCGCCCCTTTCCATATGGCTGAGATACCCGCCACCCCCTCTCAACACAATCCCCAAGGATGGGAAACCGGAAACAGTTCTGAACTTTTGGAAGACGGGAGGGAGTGACCCTCCCGGCCGTATTTATTAAAATATGAAACAAAATTAAAACATTAAAATAACAGTTTCATATTATGTACAATTTCATTACCACATTGCGATGTTTGGCTAACCCTAACATATTCTCTAATACAAAGGTTCTCCTAGCCGAACTAACATCCTACAAAATATTAACTTGCAATTTGAAATTGTACATCCTAACGTTTAAGGGCCAACGGCAAGGTCGTAACCGGTGTCAAGATCCCTAAACCAGAAATATCCCCCTCACTTGTGAGGGGCGACCGCACAGAGGTGTACCTCAAGTGCAACTACCAATTTCCCTTGACTTGACGGGGGCCCCAATAAACTCGACGCCATTTAAAGGTCGTCCGAGGACTCGTGTGAGGTATCTAGAAGGTAGCGTAGACCCCCCCCAAACCCCACACAACTTACCACATCTGCCGTCGCAGATGTCCTGGCCCCGGGAAATTCCCCAGGAGGGGGCTGTAGCCCCTCCTACCCAGGAAGGGGCCTTGACCGCCTTTCCTTTCCTTTCGGTGGCCCATCCTTCGAAGGGACCTCCTCCCCGTTGAGGGGCCAATGGCCACCTCCCTCGAGCGCTCCCATCCGTAATGGGTGACGCCCACTCATAGGGATCTTCCAATTAGTGCTCACCGATCATGACCTTACCGCCACAGGCCGGATAGTTGACCGGCTATCCGGACCCCCCACAACACTCCTACCTAAAGGTCATGTCTTAAAGTCTTTAGCCAAGCTATTAAGTCTCCTATGAGTAACTCGTTCCCCACCCGGGACAAGTGAACCCCATCCCCCAAATACATACTGTCACCAGTAATACAACCATGCGAAATAGAATGCAGTGTATTGGAACGGAACAATCTACTCACTTTGTTATTAATTTTTCTTACTGAATGATTCAGAGCAGAAACAGAAATAGCCCCCGCCATACTTTCCGCGGGATCATATGGGACCACGCAATTGTGCACCCTGGAACTCTCCTCGCTAACCAACTTACAGTGGAAAGCATCGCCTCAAGAAGAAGTCGTCTACCAGTGGTGACCAAATCATTGCCCCCAAGATGCACTATGACTATAGACGGCGGTGACCTCGTCCGCCCTAGCAAACCCTCGAAAAATGATTGAAACTGGTCAATACAGAGTCCGCCCCTTCCGTAGAAGGACACACTGTACCCGTATTCCCCAGCTACGTGAATCATGTCACCTGCTTTGAATACGTCCGCGGCACGCCTCACGTATGAGTGGCCCACGACCCACACCTCCTTTGTCACAGCCGGTGATGTCTGACCGCTGGCCCGGTATTGGGTCGACTGCATAGTCCGCCCCGCCTCGTAGGCTTGCGCAACTGAAACCAAACAAAAACAAGAAGCGTGAGTACATCGTTACAGCTTCACAACATGTGCAACCGCACATACCTTTTATAACAGTTGGAGGACCAACGCCCCACACGTTTAACTTGTTCGACATTCAGACCCCTGGCTGTAGCCTCTGTAGCAGCCCCTATCCGAAAGGAATGGGTCCCAAACTGGCCCGGGTTCAAGCCCGCAGCGGCAATCGACATCGCAAGCACCCGCTGAAACTGAAACCTCGTCAGTGGGGTGGCGTCAGCGTGTCTCAACAAGGCCCCCCCCCATGATGCCACCCTTTGTGCTAAATATTCCTCTACACAACTCACCGGGCACATGGAGGACCCGGGAATCCTTTGTATGATTATGCAGTCACCCATCGCACCCTGATCGGTCTTGGACCTGACGAACGAGACAGTCATTGTCCCCCCTCTGACCTGAACGTGCTCTCGGCACAGTCCCCCCATCACATCCTGCTTGTTCCTTGCCACTAGTTCGCTTACCCGCATAGCCCCATGGAATGCCAGCGTAAAAGCGGCTCGGAATAACACTGTTTCATACCGGGATGAACACGTTGCAGGGAGTATGGATAATAACAGGGCCAACCTATTCAAACCTATCGGGCGCCTTTCATCTACTCAGCGACCCTCAAGGCGTTGCCACCCACGTAGCGCTTTTTGCACAACGAAAGACGCTGTTGGGTCCTGGATCCCATGAGCCCTAGCCACAAAGGAAATGGCGGCCCGATGCCTCTGGGCCGTAGCCACTGATTTGCCTGCCTGATGTAAAGACAGCAGAAATTTTACTACAGACTCTTCCTGGCCCCAAAGCTCCCCCCTAGCAGCCCCCAAAAAGGCCCAATAGGAACAGAACGCCCCTTCATATGCCTTCCTCGTCCTGGGTGCTAAACTCTCTCCCACGAGGTTTTGTAGTTCGGGGCACCGAGAGACCAGAGAGCTTCGGGAAAGCGTGCCGCCACCGGGTCCGCTGTGGGCAGAAAACCCCAGAAGGCCTGCATACGAAAACGAGAAAGCGCATCAGCCGCTTGATTCATTACCCCCGGCACATGTCGTGCCTTAAATAGCACATTCAATTGCATACACAATAATACAATTTCCTTGAGCAATCTCAGAATCCATTTGCATCGTGCTGCCTGGCTATTGATACACTCAACCACGGTCATGTTATCAGACCAGAATACCACAGAGTGATCTCTGAACCCCTCGGGCCAAGTTCTCAGGGCCACCAGAATGGGGAAAAGTTCCAGAAAAGCAATGTTACTTGTCAGTCCATCATCATGCCACCATGACGGCCATTTTTGTGCCGACCACTGAGTGCCGAATATGGCACCAAAACCAATGCTCCCTGCCGAATCCGTCCACAGCCCCAGCTCCTCAGAGGACACCGCCGGTTTGTTCCAGACAATTCGACCATTGAAATACGCCAGAAATGCCAACCAAATGCGCATGTCCTGGCGAACCTCTGCCGAGAGCCTCGTGCGGTGATGACCCTCCTTCAGGCCGACCATGGCCTGAGCGATCGAGCGGGAAAAGGGGCGGGCCATCGGTATTACTCTTAGGGCAAAATTCAACTGTCCCACCAATTGTTGTAATTGATGTAGCTTAACCTTAGACTCACTTATACACGTTTGCAGGCATGCCCTGAATCTTAACACTTTGTCTCCTGGTAAACGAAAACAACCTTCTTCAGAGTCGAGCTCGATCCCCAGAAACTCGAGGCAAGTCGAGGGACCCACAGTCTTACCTGGTGCCAATGGCACGCCAAACTGATTCATCAAGACACAAAATTCAGTCAAAGCCTGTCCACATTCCGGATCCCCGGCTGCCCCCAGAAACAAAAAGTCATCGAGATAATGCATAACATGTTGAAACCCCGTCTTCTTTGTAAAGACCCATTGCAGAAAACAACTGAACTTTTCAAAATAGGCACAAGATATAGAGCACCCCATTGGCATACACCGATCCATGTAATAGTAACCCTGAAACATGAAACCAAGGAGACGCTGGTCGTCTGGATGTACCGGGAGCAACCGGAACGCTGACTCGATATCACATTTTGCCATCAGCGCACCGGGCCCCAGGCGATTCAATATGGCTACGGCCTCATCGAAGGATGCGTACCGCACCGAACATACTTCCGGGTCTATCGCATCGTTTACGGAAAGACCACGTGGGGCCGATAAATTATGTATCAGCCGAAACTCACCCGGGTCCTTCTTGGGGACCACCCCTAAAGGGGAACAAACAAAGTTAGCAACTGGTGGCACATTAAATGGACCGGAGACTCGACCTCGAGTAACCTCTTTCCGGATCTTTTCCTGTACCACGGTCGTATGTTGCAAGACCGATATTTGGTTTTTACATTTCGCTATACCCTGAAACTCCCCCACTGGGATGCGGAAACCATATGGAAACCCGTTCCGCAACACCCCAGCGGAAGCGTGATCCGGGTATTCGCTGAGCCAGGGAATCATTGCCATGGTATCAATCGGAGTAGGTAAAGGCGCCCCTCGGACTATATCAGACCTGTTTGGCGCCTCCTCTACCCCCGTTATCACCCGTTTTGGCTCTGCACATGGACTCAGGATGGGATGCTTGCCCACACCCACCACATTCGTGCCTAAATTTGCAGGACCCCTGGGGCCTCGTACATTTACCTCTGTTAAAGTTCCAACAAATCCCCCTTTTACCTGCGTTGCCGATCGGCCTCGAGTGGTTGTCGTTACACGTACCTGCTCGAAAGGGCGTCCTAGCATATTGGCGGGAGGATTCACCCACGCTACTCCCCACCAATGGCAACTTCAACATACCAGTATCTTCCATTTTGGACCAAGACACAGAATCATAACAATCCCAAGTTAAGTTTTTATCATGTTCTTTCGCTTTTCTGAAAATATTATCGTAACAGAACCATTGATTGCCCTCGTGCGATACAGAATACCCCATGATCCGTGACTGATAAATCGGCAATTCGGACAGCAATTCGGGCCTACGCTCACCCATGATGGATGTAAAAATCCCCCACGCTCAGCCCCAAGTGCCAATGTTTTCATTTACCTTAAAGGCGGCCATCTTTGCGCGCCAAACACTCGGATGCATGAGCTCCTTCTGGCTCTTAACATGCTCCATCTCATAATGATCGGTAAGCAACGAGAAGATGTTTATATACTCATCTGCCCATATCTTCTCTTTAATAGCCAGAGGGACATGTTGACCCAACTTTTCCCTTCGTGAGGGTGCAGACTCATCCCTCGCAATCGGCAATGGCCGCTTACCTGAACCGGAAGCTGTATCTGCGACTGGACCTGTCCCAGGTGGCTTCTCTACTGCCGCGGCCGCTTCCCTTGTTTCACGCAGTTGCTTCATCAACACCCGCGCGTCGTCAGCCGTGGCGCCCTTGCTACTTTTACCCAACCACGCTGCTAATTGTGCTGCCAGCTCGGGCGGCATATCCTCCCCGGACACGGGGGTGACCACCACGGGAATCGGATTCCCCTCTTCCGGCACCGGAGTTGGCCCTTCGAGTGGGGTACAGGGAACCGGGATGTCTCCCCCAGCTGCTCCCCTTTTGGGCCTCTTGCCTTTTCCTCCCGGAGCTGCTCCTGCCAAAGGACGTTTCGGTCCCCCTTCCTCGTCCTTATCCGCCATTCGCCTCTTTAGGTCGGTCACCTCTTTCATAAGAACACGCAGCATCTGGTCGGTAGTCATTCGCTTTCCCGCTTTCTTGGGCATTCTCCAACAGAGTATCTGTAAAACAAACAAGAAAGATTACAACGCTCAAAATTGGCTCTTCGTTCCGTCTCGAGCTCACGTGCAGCGAGGAGGTGCAGCTTCAGAGCACAGGAACAAGAGGATGCTTTCTTGGCTTGTTGCTCCTTTTATCCGTCTTCAGGGCGGGCGTAAACCCGCCCTGCCTGCCCCAAAGGGCGTGGCCGGCCGCGTCAGTGTCTAGGCCAGCCCACTCCAGGGCGGGAAAAAGGCGCGCCCCGGCTACGCCGCTTCGGGCATACCAGCCGAGGCTCGCCTCCCGCCCAAGATGGCTTCCCGGGGGGATCGTGGTACTCCACCATACGTTCGGGGGGACCGAATGGTCGCCCCTTTCCAGGAGTTCTGGGTCATTGGAATATATTCGCAGCGGCACAAGATTTCCTAACAGAGAGCTACATCGAAAACCCACGAGCTGCCCTCTGATGGTAAAAGACGCTCCGATAATGACAGATCATGAATGCTCCTTTCCTCTTCTCAATTGGATGGCTGACATGTTTTCAGATAATAACAGTGATTTCCTGTTAGAAGCACTTGCTGCCTACTTTGCCTACACAATGGACGGTTAACTCTTTCCTAACAGAGAGCTACATCGAAAACCCACTGAGCTGTCCTCTGATGGTAAAAGAAGCTCCGATAATAACAGATCATGAGTACTGCTTTACTCTTTTCCATTGGATAGCTGACATACTTTCAAATGATAAAAGTGATTTCCTATTAGAAGCAGAAGCTATTTACTTTGCCTAAACAATGCTTCGATAACTCTTATGCAAGCCATTGACGTCCTCATTTCCTTTTGCTTCCCTATATTCTTCACGTTCTTTTCCATATTTTCTTATGAAGAACAGACCTATTGGCTTTACTAACAGTGGACATTATGATTTCGTGCTGGTTAAATTTTGGTCTTTTATGTGGACTACATTTTTTTCTTCAGCTACTCCATTTTCAACTTTATTTTTTTACACTCTAATCTCAACAATTCTATTGCATATCTTATCTAAGGTTATTTCAAACGTACTTGATGCAAAACTCGCTAATATATGCTACATGTGCCCTAATCAATGTGTAAATTTTAAACAAGTTTTTTATAACTGTAAACGCCATTTCGCATCTCAACTGCTTATTTCCGCCTCACACGCCTCTGCTCCTTTAATTTTTTATAAAATTATTTTTTTTAAATACTTTACAGAAAAATATGTTCTTTCAACAATATTTCCATTGTTACTTGTGCTGTATTTCAAATGCAATACTGCAACCTTCAAAAGATATCTCAATACAGTAGTTCTCCTCAATAGTGATTTTTGCACCATCCAACAGATTACATCCATGCACCTCTCACCATTTTGTCGCTTTTGGCACCTTTTTTTCCCCTCACACAGTAACATAACACAAACTTGATAGTGCTTTGCATGTAGACAGCTGATTGATAAAGTAATGATGTATAACCACTTGCATTTTCATATATCGTTCCTAAACTGAAAGGCCAGAGACCTTCTTCCATTTATTAAAATATAATGTACTTCCTTATAAGAGTGTACAAATTTATTTCCAAACTATATTCATTTTTCTTCAACTATAGCGTTTGTATTCCATGTACTACTGACAATACCAATTACTGTGTTTTTTGCAATTTCTGTACTCATATTACATAATAATTTGCATTCAAAACAGTGCATTTCTGAATAAACATTTCAAATATTCACGTTTTCTCTTTTAATCTATAATCTCAACTGAAATGATTATATATTGAAAAACTATTCATGTGTTCCACGTAACCTCAACTGTACTAACTGAGGACCTTATTTATGAAGACCTTGCGCCGCCTGTGCCTCATTTTTTAAAATGGGAAAAAGTGACGCACCGGTGGCGCAAGGCCTTCATAAATAAAGCCCTGAATGTTTTCTTTTCTCGACCTCACTTACTGATACTAGAACCTGCAAGCCAATTACGGCCCGTGAACTCTTTCTTAGTAGGTCGCGCACCGTGCAGACAGTTGTACCACTGTTAAAAAAAATGTATTACTGTTACCAAGCACCGCCACAGTTCCGCTTCACTCAGAGTTAATCACTGCTCCCACGCTTCTACAGGCCAGACGCTATGTCGTATTTCTCTCCTTATCACCCTTTCATCTCCACAATAACAAACAGTTCTCCGCCAGCCACCAGAGAACAGAGTCAGATGCAGAGGCACCAAAGAGTGAAATACGACATACCCTCTGCTCTGAGAGAGCAACCAAGCGGTAATTGTGAAAGAAAACATTCAGTAGCGCTTTAAAAATACCAATGGAATTATATAATAATTTTTTTGAAAACGTTCCAATTACTTTGATAGGACTATCTGTGTGTGCCTCCACAGCAAACTTCCTAAGCCCGGACTCAATGCAGACACACACAGACAATAAGATAACACAGGGCAACGGAGATGGAAAACAGAAGGGACATGAAGATGCAGTCAAACAGCAGGACTGAGAGAGATATTTATATACTCCGTTTCCAACCTCAATGTACGAACACAGTTACTACACAAATCTCTGTACAACCTCATGGTCAAAACTTTTCATTTTATTTCACTCGACCACCTCCCTCACCCCACCAGTGCAAACGGCGACCAGAAACCGCACTATAATTTTGACGTCTAACAGAAACTTTGTGAATACCTTAATCATTACCACTTTAGCCCTCTTCCCCGTCCCTCTCGCCCCACCCCCACCAGTGCAGGCCACGGCCACCAACCAGCCTGAAATTTTGTCGACTGACAAAAAGTTTACGAATTCATTAACCATTAGCATTTTTTGACAACGGTATCACTAGTAATTTACCATTTCTCTCTCTTTCTGCATTATCTGTCTCTCTGCTAATATCATTTCTTCAATCCCTGAACAACTTCTCTCATTATATATAAACGCTTCAAAATTTCAAAAATAATTACTCTCTATATTAAAAATATTTTTTACTGCGTATTCAACATTTAAATGGAAGAAATTACTTTTAGAAATACAACACATTATGACAGCCAAAAATTAGTTATTACGTGGAAAATCAATCATTGTTTGTGATTAAACTATATTATATGGTACATGACAAAACAAACAGTTACACACTTACCTTTACCAATGCTTTGTACGATGTAGAACAGTGACAGTCACAAATCAGATATTCGTTTGCGGAACTCTGAATATTGCTTCTATCACTGCAACCAAAATTCAATGGCACAGATATCCAGTCAATACACACTCATATAACTCTCTTCAGCCAATCACATTTCCTCACGGAAAATTGTAAAATCAAATTTACATTTCAATTGGTTGTCCTTCACAATATTTTCAATCTCACGTGAGAGTCACCCATCACCAACTGCCATCTCCGGCTGTTTCCATGGTAACACCTCATTCTGCACCTGGCTGAAGGCACAGGTCAAAAGTTCATGTCTCAACGTTCTACAGCAAACTAAGAAGACTGTTTTCCCTCCAGAAACACCTGCCAATCCACAGCTCTGTTACATGTCTTTTTTTTCACACCCAATAGTACTTTTCGTTTAACATAAACATTAACATGCAACGTACTCTTCAATCTCCACTTATTACAATCAACCAATCATTTTTATTTTTTTAACCACACCCAGCCTCATCCTTTTTTTTTAATCCTGACTTTCAGCTTCTAACTACCATTCCACTTCCAGAACCGATCGGAGAACGACTACAAATCCCTTGAAAATGAAGGTCTGGCTAATAGGACACAGTTATATTCACTGGGGTGAAAAATATGCAGTAAGCAGACGAATTTGCAACCTTGGCTTACAAAATGTACACATAACGTGGATTGGCAAAAGAGGATTGAAATGTCACCAATTGATTCCATTGGTGAAAACTTTTATGCATCTCCCAGAACCAGACCTTATAATTGTGCACTGTGGTGGGAACGATCTAGGCACAATCACTGGGGTAGGTCTGGACATGCTTCTAAAAGACACCTTTCGACAATTGATGACACTTTTTCCTCGAACTGCCTTGGTATATTCCAATATATGCCAAAGACAGAAATGGAATTGGCCCAATCAACATTGTGCACAAATTGAGAAAGCAAGGAGACATGTAAATAAATCTGTTTCTGCTTTCCTCAGAGATTATAGCATGGGTTCTATTTACCACAACAACTTGCGTTACCACATGCAAGACGTCTATAGGAGAGACGGTGTTCATTTCACGAATGAGGGAAACAGAATCTTCCTCTGCAACATCAGGCTCTGCATCGGTACTTACTTATAAATGCAGAAAACACTCAATTAACACAAGGGCTCTTTTCAGAGCCACCTTATATCTAAGCACTCAAACTTCTGATTTATCTCCATTTTCACACTCTTGTGAATAGGTGTGCGTGACCGGGTGCGCGCACCCCGCAACTTAAAAAAAAAATATATATATCTTTTCGCGTTTAAGGGCCTTACTGCACACCCCGAGAAAACCTACGCAGCAAGACTATCTCTACCTTCTCCCCTTTCCATGTTTCAACGCTTTGAAATGAACAATATATTTACTCGCAGTGACAAAATGGCGGTCAACACTTCCTGATTTCCTTCGAATCGAACGTTAACAGACGTCACGCAGCAAAAAAAAATTCCGCTCACGCGCAGCCGCTTGGGTGCGCGCACCCGTGCGCGCCTATAGATATATAATTGACTTTAACTTTAATTTTCTCAACAACTACTGAACGGATTTACACCATTCCAAAAAAAGCGTAATCTGCGAACCGGACTCTACAGTTTTGCCAAATTTCTTATAAATCCATTCAGCCGTTCGACCTGTAGCCGAGTCTAAAGGTCCTATGGAAAATAACATGGAGAAAACACGTTTTGGGACCCCCTTATATCTCAGCCCCCACTTGACCAATCCCCCCCAAACTTTCAGGGAAGGAGCGCAGCGGACCGATCCATCTTCTTTGAGAAATTCGCTAAGATTCTTCAACCAGGGCCAAAGTTATTCCAAATAGAATGTTGAGGATTTCCTATGGAAACTAGGTCCTAACTATAACTACCTACTGGCGACCGCCAGTAGGTAATATATATATATATATATATATATATATATTCACAGAAAAAACCATAGGTTATAGTGGATATATAGTTAGGAATTTGCATTTACAAAACCTTGAAAATTCAATGAAAAAACCATTGGTTTTAGGCCATATATAGTTAGGGATTTGCATTTACAAAACCTTATTTTACTCGCATAAAACCATTGAAATTCCATATATAGTTATAAGCGCTAACTATATATCGCGCACCCGCAATCCACTGCTGATGATGTCACATATTACATCATTCATGACATGGTTAGTGACATCACTGATGACATCACTGATGACATCTCAAATGACATCACTGATGACATCACTGATGACAACATCCAGTGACTGTATGTTTCTGTAAAGTTAAAATATGTCTTACATATTGAAGAATGAGTGGATGTATAAGTGTCTGGATGAAGGATTTAGTAGGTGCATGACTGACTGTATGAGTGAGTGATTAAATGTGTCTCACTGAGTGCATGGGTTAGTGACTAAACTGTCTTAATTTGTGCATCAGTATGTCTGTTGTTGTGTAAGCTGCTGCATGTGTTGATCAGTAGCTATAAGAGTGGCTATATGGGTTATTGATTGGTTGCCCAAGTATTTGAATGGGAGGCTGAGTGTGTGTGTGGGTGGCTGGGAGGTGTGTGACTCTGTGCATACATGTGTAAGCAGTTGATTCACTAGGTGTATGAGTTCAAGAGTGCATGTGGAAACAGCTGTATGGGTGGTTAACTGTGTACGAGTGTATTGGTGAGTGAATGGATATCTCAGTGCTACATGTGCAAGTAAGTATGTATGTAAAACACAATACATGTGAGAGTTGACATATATAAATAACTGTGGATAAGAGCCAGTGAATGTGTGAGTGGCTGTATGAATCACTATGAGCTTGTATCAGGGATTGTATAAGAGAGTAAATATGTGTTACTATATGTTTGAATAAGTAAAGTGTGTATAACTATATAGTTGAGGAAATGGAGTTGTGATTGATTCTTTGCATGACTGACTAGGTGTGTGAGTAACTCCATGGATGTGTGACAGTCTGTGAGTGCCTGTTTACACTGAGTGTATCTAAGGTTATATTAGAGTCTGAAGATGTATTATCACATAAATGATATCATCAGTGGTGTAATCAGTAATGTCAAATGAGATGTCAGTGATATCATCAGTGATGTCATTTGAGATGTCATCAGTGATGTCATCAGTGATGTCACTAACCATGTCATGAATGATGTAATATGTGACATCATCAGCAGTGGATTGCGGGTGCGCGATATATAGTTAGCGCTTATAACTATATATGGAATTTCAATGGTTTTATGCGAGTAAAATAAGGTTTTGTAAATGCAAATCCCTAACTATATATGGCCTAAAACCAATGGTTTTTTCATTGAATTTTCAAGGTTTTGTAAATGCAAATTCCTAACTATATATCCACTATAACCTATGGTTTTTTCTGTGAATTTCATTGGTTTTTTAATAGCAAATATGAAAAGCTTTAAAATGTCAAGTACGTGATAGATAAAAACTTTTTCGTATTTATGCACGCTGATGTGCTTTGAACGCTGCACCCCCCCCTCCCCTCTTTTGTCTTAGTAGTACTCTCTCTTTGCAGATAGTGAATGGTAGTTTACGCAAGCCTTTGCCCCCGTTGTAATCCGTCGTGCCTGCTTGTCTCTCCATTTGATTGATTGTTGTCCAAGCATTTACTGTTTTAGAATTGGTTCTCTTTGGATCATTCTCTATTTACAAACAAGCACAAAGTCGCAATACTCTGTTTAGTCTTTGCAGATAGTGAAAAATCGTGTAAAAAAATAAAAGTAATCGAACAAAATCAGTAGGCCACTAATTGGATCTCTTTTTGACCTCGCTAAAATAGAAATATTAGGAACAACCCTTCATGAGAAATACGAAAATAGTGAGATGAACTGAGCTCCACACCATGAGGGCTGCAAGACAGCTTGGCTCCATCACCCATCCCGCACAAAATAACGACAAACCCTATGCAAATATTAAAAATATAGACAACACACCAGCAAAGAAACAGGGTAAAACATTTTATTAAAAAACTATTTACATAACGTTGGTTTATAAGATGATGTCAGTAGTGGACCGATGTGTGAATAGGTCGAAAGCAGCACAAGGCTCCAAGATCCGGATGGCAAGCTCCTGGATGTTGGGTGCCATAGTTCAGAGTTCTGAGTTTGAGCCTTTTTCAATGCCTGTGCTTTGTTGAATCAAAATGGCGGCTTGACACAAAGCTGACTCAAGCGTTGCTACTGATGCTATGCAGACCAAAACTGGTTTTCAGTTTGTACATTTTTCTAGATTTTTCAATCCAAGTTTGGTTGACTTTGTAGAACGATGGCTTCAGATTTTCAACATACGATGTGGTGGCGCTGACTGGGAGGGGGCGCTTCGCTCCTGCCCCCTCCCCAAGTAAGATTTTCATACGTGAAAGTACGTTAATGGTTTTGGTCCCTGAGATGCTTCGATGTCACTACCATTCTCAAATAGCATAAGTTCTGGATGTTGGGTGCCATAGTTAAGAGTTCTGAGCAGTGCTTGTAACACTGTCTGAAGCTTATTTCCACCTACTGCAGCTTCACTATTCTCAAAGTAAGTGAGTGTCGTTTGTGGACCTGACTGCATTAGAAAACAATGTGATATGTTACCTTCCTAAACAGCTTGACGGAGGCCCCTGAGGGGCGGTGTGATGGCCATGGACTCGGAGAAGACGCTTGGCTCCGACACCCTCCCCAAGTCTTATAGCACTGGTGTAGCCTGAGATCGCCCCCGACATAGGCGGCCGGCTCCCGGGGTCCGGCGGAACTTTTTGCCTTTTGATGACTCTTCAATTCTGGACCTTGTCCCACAATCCGTTTGACCTGAAGACAAGCTGTAGTGAGGCGCCCCTTTATCGTTTTAGTTGCCATTCCGCCCGCTTTAGCTACACTGTGCCTCTTCCGCCATTCAGCTGTTTACCGCCCGCTCTTGCGACTACAGCGTCTCGCTCACCATGTAGTTGAGATGCGCCCGCTCTTGCGGTGCAGCTATAGGCGGCTGCCACAGGACTCTCAAAATGGCGGCCGGCTCTTCGGTTTTGGGCCTGGTCCACTAAAATGGCCCTGGGACACCTTGGAACTCGGACGCTTGTCTGCTAGGGCTTGGGTCCCATTCTCGAAAAGCGTCCCCTCAGCCGTGAAGATTCTACAAAAGTCTTGGGGGCCTCCGACTCCCGCAGGCTTCTGGTGGGGAGCGGCTGCCATGATTGCTCGTGGAATGGCCACGACGGAGCTACGAGATGGTAGTGGTCTCATGCTGACGCCAGCTTTAGTCTGAAACATCCAGAAACACTATAGACTACCAATTCGATCAGTTCCGGTAGCGCCCCAACATGACCCGGAAGAGAAGAACTTGCCCTCCCCTCTTTGACTGATGGTTCTTGTTGCCTGTCCCCTCTGTTGTCATTTAACAGAACTTTTTGGACTGCTGAAAGGGGTTGTGTTCTGAACGCTGGTTGGTGGAGACATTTAGACTATATTCTTGACCTACGTTGTCGCGTAATGCGTTTTATGACACGCCGCGTTAGCGCACCCGGAAGTGATCCGAGGCGCGGCGCGCAGCGCGTAACGTAAGCATAACAGGTCATGTGACTTGTTAATAAAACTTTTCATTGGTTCATTTTACTTTTGTTAATTTAATGATGAAAAGCTTGGTCATATGACCTAAAAATTACGCTTTTTATTATTTTCGAACAATATTTTTTTTTCAAACATATGTTATAATATTCCAGGCTAATGTACTTTCCCGGAAAATTTACAACTGTCTTGCAAGTAAAATATTTTCCTTTTTCGAGAAAAAGGGCGTTTCTTCCTTCCATGACGGAGCCGTTGAGTAAAAGAGATTCGGCCTGCTGTCTTAGTCGCCGATACGCCTGATTATCAGATTCTTATCGATCACTTTATGTTGCAGACATGAAAAACACAACTGCCCTTGACCATTTATCTTTACTGCGTTCCTACATATTATACCTTTTATCCGTCATGTAATTGGACTGCTTTATTTCACTTGCCTTTTACTGATTCGAAAACAGTCACTAAAAGTAAAAACTTTACAAATGTAAATACTACTACCGTGTTTTGTTTTAAAAACCTTTATTGTGAAAATGTCAGTATACAAATACGGGCCTATAACCACGTGGGCCGGCCACGGAGCAAACTGAAATCGTATATGATGAGGAGACATTTACACTGTAGAAGAACGTAACGAGCGGGCCATTAGGTGACAAGAACAAAGGTGTCTAACAGTTGCGGAATCGGTGGACGTACATTTTGTAATTAAAATACGACAGGGCCACTTACAATAACATTTTCTAGATATACATTTGCGGGCAAGGAGTTACGAGTCCCATTTATACCGGCGCCATTTTGGGCGAGGCCGGGCAGGTCCAAGATATAGTCAAAATGTCTCCACCAACCATCGGCCAGACCAGAACCCCTTTCGGCCCTTTATGCTACAAGATGGTGTCTTCCATTCAGAAAATATTGGTGGCAGCATTTTGAAAGGAAACAGAAACAGCCGTTCTCCTAGTGAGTTTCACATTGTTACATTTAGGAAGAATGTTGAAGAGTAGTATGTGGAAAATCTGAAGCCATTTTTCTACAAACTCTCAATCAGACTTGGATGGAAAAAAAAAACCTGAAGAATGTACAAACTGAAAACCAATTTTTGTCTGTATAGCACCAACAGTAACGCTTGAGTCAGCTTTGTGTCAAGCCGCCATTTTCATTCAATCAATAGCGTCCCCCTGCACACATTCAGGGACCTGGTCGTGTCTTCAGATGAAACGCATTGTAGGAAAAGAAGCAGAAAGGAAAAGGAAAAAAGTTCCGCCGGACCTAGTGAAGCTGCAGCAGGTGCAAATAAGCTTCAGACAGTCTTACAAGCACTGCTCAGAACTCTCAACTGAGGCACTCAACATCCAGGACTTGCCATTCGGATCTTGGTGCCTTGTGCTGGTTCCGACCTATTCACACATCGGTCCACTACTGACATCACCTCATAAGCCAACTGGGCACCCCACGCCGACTTTCGGCGCAGCATTGTAGGATGGCCACACCAGTGCGGCAACTTGCTGGACACAACATCGGGGCCATCCAGATCTCGGCGCGTTCGACTCACTGTACCGCAACAGTGACCGCAACTCAGCTGGACACGCCGTCTTTCGGCGCAGCATTGTAGGATGGCCACACCAGTGCGGCAATTTGCTGGACACCACCTCGGTGCCATCCGGATCTCGGCGCGTTCGAGTCACTGTACCGCAACAGTGACCGCAATTCAGCTGGACACGCCGTCTTTCGGCGCAGCATTGTAGGATGGCCACACCAGTGCGGCAATTTGCTGGACACCACCTCGGTGCCATCCGGATCTCGGCGCGTTCGAGTCACTGTACCGCAACAGTGACCGCAACTCAGCTGGACACGCCGTCTTTCGGCGCAGCATTGTAGGATGGCCACACCAGTGCGGCAATTTGCTGGACACCACCTCGGTACCATCCGGATCTCGGCCCGTTGTGCTGCCTTCGGCCTATTCGCACATCGGTCCGCTACTGACGCCACCTCACGTGCCAACGGATTTTCTACGCTTTTTGTAGCCCTATGCCGCATAACAGGTCATGTGACTTGTTTATAAAACTTTTCATTGGTTCATTTTACTTTTGGTTTCCTAAAGATGGAAGGCTTGGTCATATGACCTAAAAATAACACTTTTCATTGGTTTAGAACATTTTTTTTTCCCAAACGATGAAAGCCCCACCTTGTTTCTAGATCATTCAGACTGAAGCTGGCGTCAGCATGAGAGCACCACCATCTCGTGGCTCCGTCGTGGTCATTCCGCGAGCAATCATGGCAGCCGCTCCCCACCGGAAGCCTGCGGGAGTCGGGGGCCCCCAAGACTTTTATACAATCTTCACGGCTGAGGGGACGCTTTTCGAGAATGGAGCCCAAGCCCTAGCAGGCAAGCGTCCGAGTTCCAAAGTGTCCCAGGGCCATTTCAGTGGACCAGGCCTAAAACCGAGGAGCTGTCCGCCATTTTAAGAGCCATGTGGCAGCCGCCTATCGCTGCACTGCAAGAGTGGGAGCAACTCAACAACATGGTGAGCGAGACGCTGTGGCCGCAAGAGCGAGCGCAACTCAGCTAGATGGCCGCCACCTGGGGAGGCCCGTTCACGCCGGCTCCCCCACGCCCCCCCCCCGGGCCGCCGGACGCCAATTTTCGGAGCAGCATTGTAGGATACCAAAACCAGTGCGGCAGTTTACTGGACATCACCTGGGTGCCTGTCGTACATGTTGTGTCAGCCATGTGACACTGGACACAGACCGCTACTGACGAGGCCTCCCCCCGCACCACCGGGGACGCCCCACGCTGTTTTTCTGTGCTGCATTGTAGGATCCCTAAACCAGTGCGGCACCCAGGCGACATCACCTGGGTGCCGTCCAGAACTCTGCACGTTGTGCTGCCTTGGGACTATTCGCACAACAGACCGCTACTGACGAGGCCTCCCCCCGCCCCACCCGGGACGCCCCACGCCAATTTTCGGAGCAGCATTGTAGGATCCCTAAACCAGTGCGGCACCCAGGCGACATCACCTGGGTGCCGTCCAGAACTCTGCACGTTGTGCTGCCTTGGGACTATTCGCACAAAAGACAGCTTCTAACCATTGTTGCTTTTTGTGTTGAGAAATGTTTAAATGTTTTTAGTTTTTGTTCCGTTCGTTAAAGTTAGTAGTTAATAAAGTTTTATAACCTTACTTTGTTGGAGTGTTATCTATTTTTTTAAAAACGGGTGAATGGGGCCTTGAATCGGGTTATTGTCATGTGTGGGCTTTGGAAGTGTGCTGCTGCAGGATCGGACATTTCAAAGTCAAATGCACGTTCTTTTTCTTACCTTTCCGAAGCATGGAGCGCAATAGCAGGCAGAGAAAGGGTGATGCACGTGTTGAACACTACCTGACCTGGCAAGTTGCTGGCAGTGCCCCCCCGCCCGCTCCTGAAAGAGGGCACACACACACCGCCGCCCCGAGTACTTCACAAATCTTTAAAAGACCATGCGCTTGTTCATGAGGCTTAAATGGTTTATCACCTCTTCTAGAACCCCTGCATCGACCCTCTGACGTTTCATGGAAAAATTACCATGTAACACAATACCAAGCCCTGTCACCTGAAACCCCCAAGGAATCGTGGGGCATATTATCAAGGGGGTTTATCTCCGCTTTTTTGGCTTTAAAAGCCATGAAAGCGGAGATAAAATTATTTCCCTATTACCAAGCTGTCGCTAACACCAGTTAGTGACAGCTAAAAGGAGATAGCGACCATCTTGGGCCCCGCTTTGCATGTCAGTGATACTTATCACTAATGACATGCAAAGTGGCGTGCCAAGATGTTAGCGACTGGAAACAGTCCCTAACATCGCTACCTTCTATTACCAACTTTTGGAGATATTCGCGCTAAGCGCGAATATCTCCAAAATCTAACACCTGCCCTGAGCAGTTCTTAGCCATGTCATCCAATGGGAGGTGGATAACATGGCTAAGAGCATTAGGTCGATAATACATGAATATCGCTGACTTTTCTGCGATAATAGCAAGGTTTATCTGCGATAAAAATCGCCGATGTGCGGTGATAATTTTTGTCTCTAAACAAGTTAGAGACAAAAATTATCGCTAGTTGTTCGTAATATGCCCCCGGGTTTTTGCTTGCAGAAATCGGGAGGCGGGAGACTAGCACTGAAATCAGTAGTCACACGCCTGAATCAGGAGGATTGGCATGTCTGAATTCTCTACAGCTGGGGCCATAAACTACATCCGCAGGGTTAGGTGATAGCCTGGGACCAGCCTGGCATCTAAAATGGCTGCCGTGCACGACAAAATTGTGGCATTCGAAAAAAGGCAAGATGGCGCAGCCGCTGGAAGAGATGTATCAACATATATCAGCCTCCTCAGCCACCCTCAGGAAACATAGGGGATTAGGATACGTCTCCCGCACCCCCTTATACCTAGTACTTTAATTAACGAAGCACAAAATGGCGAATTCCCGTTTCGCTACCAGTTTGCGGCCCAGTTCGCGGCCCGTGAAGCGCTTCTACTGTGAAAAATCATTTTTTTTTTATTTTCCCCACGGGACCCTTTAATAACCCCAACAACATTCCTAGGGGGTCAAGAGGGGGATACCTTGCCCCCTTTCATTAAATTCCCCCTTAGTTTTTCACCTTTTCTTCTCTCTCGATCCTACCGAGAGACAAGATGGCGGCCGCTCCGGACTGTCACGCAGCAAAAAAAAAAAAGCTCACGCACAGCCGCTGGAAGAGATGTATCAACATATATCAGCCTCCTCAGCCACCCTCAGGAAACATAGGGGATTAGGATACGTCTCCCGCACCCACTTATAACTAGTAATTTAATTAACGAAGCACAAAATGGCGAATTCCCGTTTCGCTACCAGTTCGCGGCCGCGCTTCTACCGTGAAAAATCATTTTTTTTTTATTTTCCCCACGGGACCCTTTAATAACCCCAACAACATTCCTAGGGGGTCAAGAGGGGGATACCTTGCCCCCTTTCATTAAATTCCCCCTTCGTTTTCCACCTCTTCTTCTCTCTCGATCCTACCGAGAGACAAGATGGCGTCCGCTCCGAACTGTTTAGAATGTTGACAGACACCGGAGAGCCAATCAGCTTTCTGCGCGCAAAGTTCCGATAAGCGAAAAGTAAGCGGACCGGATCGCTGCCCAGAGCGCTGTTACAGATATATATCTTGGTTTGAACGTTAATTTCTCAAAAACTACTGGAGCACATATATTGAGACCTAGCAAAGGCACATCGGGCTAACAGTCCCTACAATTTTGCCAAGTTTCGTGCAAATCCATTCAGCCGTTCGAGCTAAAAGTGAGTCCAACCGCCCTATGGAAAAATGAATGGAAAAAACGCGTTTTGGGACCCCCCTTTTTTCTCAGCCCCCCCTTGACGAAACTCCACCAAATTTTCAGGGGCTGCTCAGAATCAAAATGTGCCATTTTCCTGAAAATTTCAGCCGATTCCGTCCACAAACGCCAAAGTTATTAGACATAGAATTTTCAAAAGTCCCATAGAGAAAAAATTCTAACTATATATACCTACTGGCTATCGCCAGTAGGTAATATATATATATATATATATATATATATATATATATATATATATATATATATATATATATATATATATATATATATATATATATATATATATATATATATATATATATATATATATATATGTATATATCACAGCTACAGAAGATCCACGAACCCTTAGTTGGTAAAGAAAGCAGCACACACAGGGGGTAGTTCCACATGGATTTAATGAAGGAACTTTACAGCATACGACGCGTTTCGCCAGAGGGCTTCGTCAAGATATGCAAAGGGCAAGGCGTTTCAACTCAATTAAATCAAGATTCTTACTTCCGCTATTACAATGAAAAGCAAAGAAGGACTATGTACATGGTTGCAAATGAAACCGCCATATTGGAGAGGTGTATCAAAATAGTATATGTTACACAATTTGAGATAAATACACATAATCTATGTACATATTTATATAGAATGCAGAGCCCGCCATAAAATCTGGGGGTTACAAGCGTAATTATGCCCAAGATGGGCGTAGTAAGTCCTTCTTACGTAATGTCGCCCTGGATGGGCATACCAAATGAACAGATGAAAAGTATAGAGTATAAAGGTGCTGGCAAAAATGAAATACTCTGTGATGCAGGAAACCAATAAGCACACATAAATACATGTATACAAACGCGAATAAATATACTTTGCATGATATGGCTACATAGCACGGAATCCTGTGAACACAAAGAGACGCACCTTATAAGACATAGCTAAAATAGCAAGCCTGAATCTAGCCCAGGATGGGCCTGAGTACTACACCTGTTCAAGGGAAGTCACAAAATAACATAGGATGTAAGAACAAATTCTAAACAATAATAATCGTGAAATCCTGAAACCAGAAGTAAAGAAACATGCATGGACTAGAATCACAAATCGAGAATACAATGCATGTGCCAACATCAGTCCTCATCATAAATACATGCAGATTAACCTAAATGAACTGAGAGTTCTTCGTGCATATTAAGACCATTAGGGCATTTACTCTGCAAGTCGATGATGTAACCCGACTCGAGCCTTCTAAGCTTGAGAAGGCGATCGCCACCCCTGATACTCGCTGCTACACTGTCGAGACAAAAATATGCTAACAGGTCCCTGTTGCTATTATGTTTCTTTTCGAAGTGTCTCGCTACAGGGTAGGTGGCGTCTTTTTTGGCAATGGCACGCATGTGCTCTAATATTCTCAATTTAACTGCATTGGTGGTGCTCCCAATATAGTTTAAGCCGCAAGGGCAAGTGAGACAGTAGATGACATATGCTGTAGAGCACGTGAGGAATTTTGTGATCTTTTTAGGTGCAGGAAGACCTGGGATTTTAAATGCAAGCGTCCGCTTGCTGTATTTACAGGCCTTGCACCGGCCACATGGATAGAAGCCTTTAAGTGCAGGTAATTTAGCTTTATTTTCAGGAGCAGTATAGTGGCTCGAGACCAATTGGTCTCTAAGAGATCTAGCTTTCCTAAACGTTACAAGGGGATTGCTGGGCAGGTCAGCTTTGATGGTATTATCTGACATTAAGATGTTACAATTCTTTTTGAGTATCTTTTTAACTTGGCCAGCATTGCGGGAAAAGGTGGTGATGAGGCGAAATGCCCCATTAGTAGATTTAACCGTTTTCTTGGGTTCTAACAGAGTTTTCCTCTGCATCTTGTTGGCTCTGTCAAAAGCCCTGGTTAACACCTTTTCACTGTACCCCCTTATCCTGAATCTCCGCTGCTTTATTGAAATCCTCAGGATTAGAGTTATTCCGTCTGAGCCTTAAAAGTTCGCCATAAGGGATGCTTTCTACCAATTGGCGTGAATGGCTGCTAGTGGCGAAGAGGGTGGAATTACCTGCCGTCTCTTTCCTGAATAGCTTGGTTTGCACCATTCCTTTGTCATCTATATATACAGTGAGATCGAGGTAGTTTACAGAAGTCCTGCTTATATGACCTGTGAATTTTAAATTCATGTCATTGCTGTTAAGTAAGTCTATGAACAACATAGCAGTGCCTATCGGACATTCAAGGATGATGAACAAATCATCGATGTACCGATGCCAACTAATTATTCTGTTGTGCCACTCTGGATTAGTAGTTCTCCAGGGAGCCTGCTCCTCCCACCAACCTACAAAGAGGTTGGCGAAACTAGGAGCGGAGCAAGCTCCCATGGCGACTCCAGAGATCTGCCTGTAAAGCTGCTTGCTGAAAAGAAAAATATTATTTTTCAGACTGAAATTCATAAAATCAAGCAACATCTTATTATATTCATAGTAACACGCAGGACGTTTATCCAGAAAACTCGCCATAGATCTCAGACCATCGTCATGAGCTATACACGTGTATAGACTGGCGATGTCAAGTACCATCATGCAATAAGTGTCTTTCCATACAATATTGTCCATAAGAGTCAAAAAATGTTTAGTGTCTCTTAAATAAGAGGGCAATGACATAACCAAAGGTGAAAGGAATGAGTCCACATAAATGGAGAGGTTTTCAGTGAGACTGCCGTTGGAAGCGACTATGGGCCTTCCCGGAGGATTGGATATGTCCTTATGTACCTTGGGAAGGTAGTAAAAAGTGGGAATAACTGGGCTGAGACAACGCAGAAACAAGTATTCGTCTGTGCTGAGCATGGTGTTGTTGTACCATTTAGATATCATGTCGTGGTACTCACCCACACTTTTGTTGTAGTCTTTATCTCCCACGATAGTGTATGTTTCCATGTCTCCCAATAGTCGATTGGCCTCATTTTCATATTGTGTCGCAGTAAGTAGCACAATGTTCCCCCATTTGTCAGAGGGTTTACAAACCAAGCTGGAGTCTGAACACAAAGTTTGTAGAGCAGTTTGTTGTTGATTGGTGAAGTTATCATTAGATGAAGTGTATTGTTTCATCCTTCGTAGTCTGGTAAGGTCTCTCAGGACAGCATCCGAGAAGATGTCGATGGCGTCAGTGCTCATGATGGGCATAAAGGTAGACGCCGGTTTGAATTCACTGTGACCACCTTTTTGTTGGATGTTAGAAGTGGTCAATATCTGTGTGTTGGTTACTACGCCTTCAAGACCCAAATTGATCTCTTGGTCTAGGCTCTCCATTGCTCGGAGACCACCTAGGTCACAACATCTAAGACTTTCAGTGGTGCTTATGCTTCCAGACCCAGCGCTCTCAATGTGTGGTTTTAATTTAAAGAATTTGTGTAATTTTAACTTTCTGGTGAACTTAAAAATGTCAATCCGAGTTTGTGCGAATTCGAAGTTCTTTTGAGGACAGAAAGATAGACCCAATTGAAGAATCGAATTTTCTTCAGTGGTAAGAACTTTATCTGTTAGATTAATGATGGTAAGATTATCAGGTTTCGTGGAAAATTCTAGGTTTGAACTGGATTCTTTTTCTTTTGATAGTTCTTCATACTGCGAGTTACTGGAGGCGAGCCTAGTGGATTTCTTCCAGCGGCCCCCCCGCCTCGTCTTCCTCTTGGTCCTTGGTAATCCGGGGGCTTGCCCCTGCCTCCTTCCAGTTGGTTGTTTCGCATTACCTTGTACTCCACCTGAAAAGAAGAAGCCTCTTCACTCCCGTCTTCACTGAGCACATCGTCTGCATTAGTGTCAGATTCGGAGGTTGCAGGTTCCACAGTGTTAGGACCACTTGCCTTTTTCTTAAGTTGTTTCCTTGTGTGCTCATATTTCTTGGCAAAGGTTAACACTCTTCCCATCTTATAATCATTTTCGTCTCTGTCAAATTTTTCTTCTTTACGTTGTTTTGATTTTGTTTTCATATTTTTTCAGACGTTTTTTAATAAGTTCACGTTTCTCTTCCAAGCCGGTTTGATCCTCTTCCTTTAGTAGATCATCCTCAATCTCTTTGATCTGTGTCAAAGCCTTGTCTCTATCACTCCAGGCAAAGCGAACTAGTATGACCAAACTGCCTTTGCAAGATGCCGCTGTATGTTCAGCCCAGGCATCTAGTAATTTAGGGTCCGGGTTCTCATACGCTGGGATGGTATATATTCTTAATCAACGAGGAACACGGTCAACATCGATATAGTTCTGAAGTGATGTTGCCTCCCACCACTTTCTAATTTCTCTTTCATAAAGCCGTTCCAGAGTGGCCAATTTAGAATTCAAAGTGGTGCTGCCTCCGCCAGCTTGACTAGTGCCTGCCTTTTGTGTCGCATCTGGTTTTTTCTTGTTTTTAAACATCCCAAGTTCCGCCTCTCTCCTCTCTGCCTCGCTAAACATGATGTAAGGTAGTGCAGCTGCAACTACCTATGTAAGACAAGCTGTTTCCCCCTTCGCTCAGAGTCAAAATGCCAGCGCCCAACAATGTTCAAATAGTCAGTTTAGCGCACACCGCGCCTTACCCAAATGATACAAAACGCCTGGATGATGCGAGTCCGATCAAAGCTCGCGGCGGTATCTTCAGGATCCGGGCAATGCGGTGCAAGTAGCAGGCAAACTCGGTGCAGCCAGTAATCCAAATCAAATGCTCAAAACACCAGCCGGTTGCACTCGTGAGCGGGTGCACGCCAAAATGGGGGTGTACCCGTTGTATTTATCACAGCTACAGAAGATCCACGAACCCTTAGTTCGTAAAGAAAGCAGCACACACAGGGGGTAGTTCCACATGGATTTAATGAAGGAACTTTACAGCATACGACGCGTTTCGCCAGAGGGCTTCGTCAAGATATGCAAAGGGCAAGGCGTTTCAACTCAATTAAATCAAGATTCTTACTTCCGCTATTACAATGAAAAGCAAAGAAGGACTATGTACATGGTTGCAAATGAAACCGCCATATTGGAGAGGTGTATCAAAATAGTAAAACCCCCAGATTTTATGGCGGGCTCTGCATTCTATATAAATATGTACATAGATTATGTGTATTTATCTCAAATTGTGTAACATATACTATTTTGATACACCTCTCCAATATGGCGGTTTCATTTGCAACCATGTACATAGTCCTTCATTAAATCCATGTGGAACTACCCCCCTGTGTGTGCTGCTTTCTTTACGAACTAAGGGTTCGTGGATCTTCTGTAGCTGTGATAAATACAACGGGTACACCCCCGTTTTGGCGTGCACCCGCTCACGAGTGCAACCGGCTGGTGTTTTGAGCATTTGATATAGATATATATATATATATATATATATATATATATATATATATATATATATATATATATATATATATATATTCACTGAAAAAACCATAGGTTTCACACCGGTTATAGTTAGGAATTAGCATTTAAAAAACCTATTAAATTCACTGAAAAAACCATAGGTTTCACACCAGTTATAGTTAGCTGGAAATTTTACTGATATAAAACCATTGAAATTCCCACGTTATAGTTAGTCGGACTCACTATAACTTGCGCGTGCAATGCACTGCTGATGACATCACATATTACATCACTCATGACATGGTGAGTGACATCACTCATGACATCACTGATGACACCATCCAGTGAATATGTGTCTATCTGAAAAATAAATATTAGTGAGTTATGTTTAAATATTTAAATACATATATTAGTGTTTCAGTTTGTGTATAAGTGGCTACATGTGTTGATAAGTAGCTACATGCGTATGTATATGGGTTATTTGATATTTTTATTAGTATCGGTTTGAGTGTCTATATGGTTTGGTGGGGGTATTACTTAGCACATAGATGCATGAGTGACTGACTCTTTGTTTGTATGTGTTTTGAAGACAGCATATGTACAGGACTGTATGGGTGGATGAGTGTCTATATGTGTTTGTTAGTGAGTGAATGACTGTCTCACTAGTGTCTTTATCAGTAACTACATATGTTTTAATCTAGTATATATGAATATTGATGTATATAAGTGAGTATATGTGAGAGTAAGAGATTGTAAGAGTTCCTGTTTAAATAAGTATGTGTTTCTATAAGTGATTGTTTAAGAGAATAAATATGTGTAATTTTCAATAGAAGTAAGGTGGAAGTGTGTGTATAACTCTATATTCAAATAAATGGTTGTTCAATAGTTTATTTGCACGTGTGAATATGTGTGTGAGTAACTTTTGGATGAATGTCGGTGTGTAACAGGATGTATAGGTGTATCTCTTCATATGATGAGTGAGTATATGTATGAGTGACTATATAGAACTGTTGGTGAATGAGTGGATGTGTATATAGATAGTGGAAGTACAGAATTGCTTGTTGTAACTGATATAGGTATGTCCATTTTTTAAAAATTTCTGTTTCTATTTTTGAATATGTGTCTCAAGGGTTACTTTACACTGAGAGGAGGTCTGTCACTGTGTCACAAGGATGGTGTCATCAGTGATGTCATGTGTGATGTCACTCACCATGTCATGAGTGATGTAATATGTGATGTCATCAGCAGTGCATTGCACGCGCAAGTTATAGTGAGTCCGACTAACTATAACGTGGGAATTTCAATGATTTTATATCAGTAAAATTTCCAGCTAACTATAACTGGTGTGAAACCTATGGTTTTTTCAGTGAATTTAATAGGTTTTTTAAATGCTAATTCCTAACTATAACCGGTGTGAAACCTATGGTTTTTTCAGTGAATTTCATAGGTTTTTTAAATGCTAATTCCTAACTATAACTGGTGTGAAACCTATGGTTTTTTCAGTGAATTTCATAGGTTTTGTTAATGCTAATTCCTAACTATAAGTTTCACTTTATAAATAAGACTGTTAGCACTCTAGTTGTTCTTTTTAACACTCTGGTACATTCTGTCATTGGGCTACAGTTGGGCTACATCTAGTTGAAATTTGGGCTACATTTACAATTTTTGGTCTCTGGTGGCCATCTTTGGGCTACATTGGGCTACTTTGGGCTACATTTGGGCTACATTTTGGCTCTAACATATATTAAGCCCAATGTAGCACAATACATATTTTTCTAAAGTTAATTTTTTTACAAACCACTTCAGAATAGGGCTACCTGTCCCTACAATTATCCCATTTTTTATTTTTTATTTTTGGGGGGAGCGCTCCCGGAGCGCGCCCCGGAGTGCGCCCCGAAAAGCGTATTTCTGAAAAGCGCCCCCGGGCGCGCTCCGGGGAGCGTCCCGTGAGCGCCAATATCGCAAACGAAAACATGATTGTGACGTATCGCGTAGCCGCGACCGCGTGATACGCACGGCGTAAGCGCACCCGGAAGTACTCGAGCGAATACGATCGCACAACGTAAACTTCCGACGCGCTTACGCTGCGCGCCCCCGGGCGCGCCCCGGGCGCGTAGCGTAAGCGCGTCGGGTCATGTGAGCAGAAAATAACACTTTTCATTGGTTCATAACAGTTTTAGTTTCATAATGATGAAGCCCCTGGTCTTGTGACCTGAAAATAACACTTCTCATTGGTTCAGGACAGTTTTTTTTTCTAAATGATGAAAGACCCCACCTTTTTTCCTTATTCTGACTTTGTCCTTTGACTGAGGAAGACCTGTTTGTTGCTCTCTCTACTTTTTTGCTCCAAATAATGGCTTCAGTAGTAGCATCAGCTGCTGCATCTGCCCCACCACCACAACCACCAAGAGGACCAGCTCCAAATTATATTGGTGGTCAAGAACAGGAGGAGGAGGAAGAGGAAGAGGAGGAGGGGAGAAGAAGATGGCTGCCAGAAGAAAATACACCTTACAAACCCAAACCACACATTGTATGGCAGTTTTTTTCAATCCCAGAGGGGAATAAAAAGGTGAATGCGCCCAAGGTGACTTGCCTCATCTGCAATGATGAACTTTCACGGGGCAACCCAAACAAAAAATATTCTTTTGGTAACTATACCATGATTCGGCACATGACCAGAAAGCACCCAAACAACTACTCTCGTGCAGAGTTCAGGGAACTGGCCAGTAACCTCCCCCAGTCATCAAAGACCCCCTCCCAAAGAAACCAACCCACCTCATCAGAACCAGAAACATCCGAGGTGATGCCTTGCATTCAGCCGAGATTTGCTGATTTTAAAATCACTTGTTCTGCATGTGGCAAGCTTATCGCCTATGGCGAAAAAAGCGATAAGCTCATCGTCCTTGCAGGTGATAATCACAAGTGCCCCAAAAAGAAGTAATTTTTTGGGTTTTTTGTTTTTTTGCTCCAGTTGAGCCAGTTTCAATTCCCTTTTTTTGTTTCTCCCCCTAAAAAAATACAAAAAAATATAAAACTGTTTTGAAAAGCCAAAAAAAGTTAAAAAAGTTCAAAAAACACACAAAAAATATAAAACAACAAAAAGAAGAAAAAAAAGTTCTTTTTAGAACTACCTCCAATTTCTAAATCAAAACTTCATTTTTTAAAAACTCTGTCACCTTTTTTCCTCATTGTACGCTCCCAGGGCCGCTCCCCGGTGCGCGCACCGGGCGCATCCCCCGCGCAAAACGAAAAAAAAAAATATTTTAAATGCCCCGCGGGGCCCTTTTATAGCCCCCACATCAAACCTAGGGGGTCAAAGGGGTCTATCCCTGACGCCTTATGGTCAGTTCCCCCTTTGTTTTAGCCACCTCTTATGTCTCGATTTTAACGAGACACAAGATGGCGGCCGCTCTGGACTGTTTCGAATGTTTACAGACACCCGAGAGCCAATCAGCTTTCCATGCGCACCTCGCGTCACGCGCCCGGAGCGCTCCCTGGTGCGCGCACCGGTGCGCTGCTATAGATATATATATTTTTTGGAACCTAAATTACTTAAAATCCACTGCAGCACATATCTTGAGACATAGCAAAGGCACATCAGGCTACCAATCCCTACAATTTTGCCAAATTTGGTGGAAATCCATTCAGCCGTTCGGGTTAAAAGTGAAATCGACCGCCCTATGGAAATTAACATGGGGAAAACGCGTTTTGGGACCCCCCTTTTATCTCGGCCCCCGCTTGACGTATCCCCCCCAAACTTTCAAGGAAGGACCGGAGCTCGACGAGGCCATTTTCAGGAAATTTTCAGGCAGATTCGTCAACCGGTGCCAAAGTTATTCCAAATAGAATTTTGAGATTTAACATTGAAAAAAATCCTAACTATAACTACCTACTGGCGACCGCCAGTAGGTAATATATATATATATATATATATATATATATATATATATATATATATATATATATATATATATATATATATATATATATTCACTGAAAAAACTATAGGTTTCACACACGTTATAGTTAGGAATTAGCATTTAAAAAACCTTGCAACTTCATTGAAAAAACTATAGGTTTCACACGTTATAGTTAGCTGAACATTTCTATCATACAAAACCTTTGAAATTCCTCCGTTATAGTTAGCTCAGCTAACTATAACTTGCGTGCCCGCAATGCACTGCTGATGACGTCACATATTACTTCACTCATGACATGGTCAGTGACATCACTCATGACATCACTGATGAGATCTCAAATGACATCCCTGATGACATCACTGATGACATCATCCAGTGAATGTGTGTCTTTCTGAAAAATACTTTTTTTTATATATGTATGTATCTAAAGGTCGATGGAAGAATAAATGGGTAAATAAGTGTCTAAATGGATGTTTTTTTTGTAATATTGATTGTATAACTGACTTATTAAGTATATCTTACTGAATAGGTGTACTAGCGAGGAATCTTTAAATATTTAAATATCTGTATCAGTGTCTCACTTTGTATATAAGTGGCTGCATGGGTTGGTGAGTAGCTACATGAGTGTGTATATGGGTTATTAGTTGTTTTTTTGAGTACCAAAATGAGTGTTTGTACGGTTCGGTGGGGAGTGTTACTTAGCGCACAGATGCATGAATGACTGACTCACTGTTTGTATGTGTTTTGAAGACAGCATGTGTGCAGGACTGTATGGGTGGATGAGTGTATGTATGGGTGTGTTAGTGAGTGAATGACTGTCTCAATAGTATCTTTATGAGTAACTACATATGTTTTAAACTAGTATATGTGAGTTTTGATGTATATAAGTGAGTATATCTGAGAGCGACAGATTCTAAGACTTCCTGTATAAATAGGTATGTGTTTCTATAAGTGATTGTTTAAGAGAGTAAGTATGTCTACGATTCTGTAGAAGTTAGTGTAGTGGTGGGTGTATAGCTGTATATGCAAGTAAATGGATATTTTATCGTTTATTTGCATGTGTGAGTATGTGTGTGAGTAACTCTATAGATGGGTGTCGGTGTATAACCGGATATATAGGTGTATGAGTACATATGATGAGTCAGTACATGTATGAGTGATATACAGAACTGTTGGTGAATGAGTGGATGTGTATGTAGATTTTGGGATTACTCAATAGGTTGTTCAAACTGGAATTGGTATCTCCATTTTTTTGAAAATTTTATTTTCTATTTTTGACCGTGTGTATCAAAGGTTATATTACAGTAAGAGGAGGTGTGCCACAAGGATGATGTCATCAGTGATGTCATCAGGGATGTCATTTGAGATGTCATCCGTGATGTCATGAGTGATCTCACTGACCATGTCATGAGTGATGTAATATGTGACGTCATCAGCAGTGCATTGCGGGCGCGCAAGTTATAGTTAGCTGAGCTAACTATAACAGAGGAATTTCAAAGGTTTTGTATGATAGAAATGTTCAGCTAACTAGAACGTGTGAAACCTATAGTTTTTTCAATGAATTTGCAAGGTTTTTGAAACGCGAATCCACCCCTAAGACATACAAATTCACCCAGGCACTTTCACCAGCAATGCAAATTGAAACATAGACTTGTAACATATTTATGTACATATGATACATTCAAGTGCTTCAGACATACTACAGTGTACTATAGATAAACACCTTATAGATGTATGCTGTAGCAGTTCCTTATAGTTCTGCACTTTCACATTCTCCATACACTAGTAACATATTCATTCATTCATTTATGAACTACACATTCATTCTGACAAACTTTTACACAATAACATAGAAATATAGTTCTTTCTTTGACCAGTGAAGGTAGTTTTGTTTGTTTTGTATGTTTTTTGTGTCTCAACAAATTCTAAGCGGAACAAAAGAATGAAAAAAAGAACAACTAATGTCAAGGACAGCAATGATCCTGCATCCTGCGTTTCATCAAGTCTATAGACTGTTCTCCATAACACAAAAGTTTATCACAATAAATGCATAGAATTTTAACTTTAGCAAAGTCAAAATCAATATGTGGGTGTGGACTGCTTGCTGAAAATGTTGCTGACACAGTTTATTTGTTAGGTGTAGCAGCAGGTGGGTTCTCGTACAACCTCTGTCTTGCAGCTCGAGCAAAGTTCTTGGGTGCAAATTCTTCACGTGTCGTACTATATTTGCTGTGACAAAGGAGTATTTTTTACATGGATCACCCCTTGAAAGAGTTGTTTCGCAAATTTTACAAGTTACTTTTTGAGCATTAACCTTTTTTTGACCTTCTGGAAAAGTGAAAAAATTCCAAATTAGAGCTTCTTTCCTCTTCTTTGGAGATTCTTCAGGAATGAAATCTCCCTCTGAAGAACTGCTGGAATATGACTCCATTGCTCTTATTATTGTGATCTTTCTTCTATTTGAGAAGATTCTCAGAACAAATGCTTCTTCTTAGAAAGTCAAAGTCGAACAATTATAATGAGACGGAACTTTCAACAGTCGCAATAAGAAAAGTTATGAACCAATCAAATCTCTACTTTTTAAGTCACATGGCTTTACGTACGCATATGATGCGCTTGCGCAAATCTTTCAATACGAGTATGCATGATGTTCTACCGTTCTTTGTGTAATTCTTTTTAAAAGTAATATATGATTATTACAAGTATTAAAAATAATGCATAGTTATCCCAAATGTCTGCCCTTAGTATGTACATTAAATACATACATGTTTTAAACCAAGTAGAAACATTGTCCCCTTTCTCATACAGAGCGCCGTACATGACGTCACACCGAAGCTTTAATGCGACGCGTAACGTCAAAGCATATTCGTACTGTATGCGCGGGTACACGCTGAGTATGATAAGCAGTACAAACTATGGTGCGATCACCCTCTCAGTGACAAATCAGAGCTCAGGGCGCGCTAAGGAGAATGATTAGAAGTGCTGACTCATTGCCGATCCGATTCTGGGCCTGCCTCTGCGCACATGATAACACCGCCCCCATCTCTCTCTGTTGTTAATTGTTCGTTCACACACTCATACTTGCACATGCGCGGTGCACGCCCGCCCACACTACACACATGCCACCACCAAGGATGCTTGCTATCATTTAGCCTGGAAACCAAAACATTAGCCAATTGGATGTCCCCCAGGGCCATCATTCTTGCAGACCGCGAAAACGCTCCCAATGACGGCCCTGGGCTTGGTTTGGTCAGCCCCCGTGGTTCCCATATAATGCGGGCACTGACGTGAGCACGCTCTCTTTTGCCTGCCTCTGCTGCAATGACACACAGACTGTCGAAAACACCCCAGACTCAGCGAAACCACAGCCTTTCAAGACACGACGAAAGACGACAGAAGCAAAGGTAAGAGAAGACATCACAACATCAGCCTCCACTGTAAATTGTATATGTATAATACTATTTTTTTATCCTTCATATGGCTTTCCTACCCCTCAATGGTTTTAAATTGTACTTACATAATTGTAATTGTAATATATATCTTTATTAGTCACGAGGTCCTATACACCTCTAACCTAAAAAATTGTACGAGCATACATATCTGTGTCGCATTTCTGTACTACGCCACGTGCTTAGCCCTCTATTAATATTAATTGTGCATCCATGATAGTATTTTATTTTCTGCGTCACAAGGCCGTCCCAAGCCTCTATTAACTTATTGATCTTCCTTTGTTTGCTGTAGCTGCAACACTCTTAACTACGGAATATTAAGAACTCACATTAAAATTCACTTTTGATAGTAGTTACACAACTCCGTTTACGATGACTAATCAAAATGTCCTTTTTGTTCCTTCAGCAAATATCGTTCAGAAGCAACTACGGCCTATCGACCAACAGCAATGGAATTCTCTGCAACTTATTGAATATACCTTGATGTATAGAAGCAAAGGTGAACTCAAGTTGTGAACTCCGGTGTCCGCACTGTTTTTACAAGGTAAGCACAGAGGCCTATATCTACAAATCCTTCATAGGAATGCATTAGAAATAATTTGGCATAACGGGCGTTAGTAACGCAGTAGGCACTTCCATATAGACACCATTGGAACGCGGCACTATAACAAGTAAAATGTACCAGGTACACTGTACTCGTAAAACTGTAGTGTTAGCTTTATTTGTGAAACGAGAGAGGGCCATATTATCAAGCCTTGGGGACAAAAATATCGCCACTTTATCGGCAGCAAACTGCCGCTAAAGTGGCCACTTTTGAGTCACTTTTAACATGAGTAAAGTGACGCAAGGAAAAAAATCTCAACTCCAGACTCTGCGACACAGTTTTAATGTTGTTTTCTCTCTCTTTCTCTCTCTCACTCTCTATGACATCATTTCTCGTTCTCTCTTAAACTTAGACACTGCTGTCTTCGACATGTAGACGTGTAGAAGAATTGTTCTGAATAAGTTGTGACACCAACTGCCTAAAATGTTTACCCGCAAGGTTTATACACCAGTAAGCACAAAGGCCTAGATCTACAAAGACTTCACAGGAATGCATTAGAAATAAGTTGCCATAACATGCGTCAGTAATGCACTAGGCACTTCCATTTAGACACCACTTGAACACAGCACTATAACAGAACTGGAATGTACGAGTCACACAGCACACGTAAAACCGTAGAGTTACCAAAACTTATAGGGGCATAGTATCAAGAACGGCGATAAAGCTATCACCCTTTCAGCTGCAAGAAACTGCTGCTAAATCGGTGATAATGAGCTTGATAATATGCCTTTGTGAATTCCCATAGTAGCCCAGGTTAAGACCACAACCTGTCTGCACTGCTATGGGAATTCACAACAGCATATTATCAAGCCCATTATCGCCGCTTTAGCTGCAGTTTCCCGCCGCTGAAATGGCGATAATTTTATCGCCGTTCTTGATAATATGCCCCGTAATGCTTCAGCTCATTTACTCACATCAACATAATTCTAAACTCAAATTTTCTTTTTTTTTTGCAGATTAACAATTGGACACCTTTTGGAATCCATTTCAAAATTTGTTTATAACTTTGTTTAAGTAATTTTTCCAGTTCTAATATAGTTATAATTGAGTTTTGTTTATATTTATTGTTTAATAAAAGTTAACAAAAAAAACGACATACTTCTTTTATTTTGTGGGGGAGAGGTATGACGGCCCACAATAAAAATAATGTTGAAATACTATAGTAAAATAGTCAAGACTAGGATTGAAAACTACTGAGTTCTACTAAAATGGGGGTGGACGGAGTACGTAATCAAAGTTTGGCTCCTCTGCACTACCTTTCAAATAAATATATAAAAAATATGACTATTAATACTGTACAAAAGTACAGCAGCGGATGACACGAACCGGGAAAAGAAAGCTACAGATTTACTAACTGATATAAAGAAAGGTTTGCTTGTTAAACTTGAAGAAAAAGAAAACGTGGGCTTCAAAACGACGCTGAGCATGAAAGACAGTACAACTGCTACACCAAAACAAGCATTTGCAATGCAAAAGATCTCGCAATAGAAAAGTTTGAGCTTTTGGTGTGTAAAATGTAAACATTTTTTAATTTTTGTTTATGTTTTTCAAAATATAAAAGTATTCATTTTGTTCTTAGAAATGCCAATAGTTATAAAGTTAGCAAATGTTACATCTATAGCATTAGTAAAGGTACATGTTTAGTTTTCCCCTGTCTTACATGTATTGATCTGACAAATCACAATGTTTTAACAAGAACAGAAGTGAAAACATTTAACATCTTTTTATGACATTTGTAATAAAGCTTGAAACATTGACAGAAAATATTTGAACCAGTTGTTGTTGAATGGTTGCACAGATGGATGCTGTTGTAGCGCAGAGTGATGTTGTGGTGCCCCTGAGTGATGCTGTAGTGGTGCTGAGTGGTGCTGTGGTGGTGCTGAGTGGTGCTTTGGTGGAAGTGTACACTGCCGGCTTGTGGAGTGTGTGCCTGGTGGAAGCGTGCACTGACGGCTGGTGGTGTGTCTGCCTTGTGAAAGCGTGCACTGCGGCTGGTGGTGTGTGTGCCTTGTGAAAGCGTGCACTGATGCTGGTGGTGTGTGCCTGGTGAAAGCGTGCACCGACGGCTGGTGGTGTGTGTGTGACTGGTGAAAGCGTGCACTGATGTGGTTGTGCGTGTGGTTGTATGTGTGGTAGTATGTTGTATGGTGGGCGTGAAACTTCAAGTGCGGCCGTCCGGCCGTAAAAAAATAATTAGGGGAGGAGACGCCCTTTGATGTGGTGCCACGGCCTGGCGGCCTTGAAAAAATGCAATTAGGAGAGGGGAGAGTGGTGAGGAGAGTGGTGTTGAGAGGGGAGAGTGGTGGTGAGAGGGGAGAGGGGAGAGTGGTGAGAGAGGAGGAGAGGGGTGAGTGAGGAGAGGGGAGAGAGGGGAGAGAGAGGTGAGTGAGGAGAGAGAGGGATTGGAGAGGGAGTCCTCAGAAGGATGAAAGGCTGAGTGGACCCACCAATATTTGAACCTGTGACCATGAGGTGAACACAGGCCACTACAGTGGTTGCATTCGTCCACTGAACCAGAAGACTCGGCATAGCAGGGTCGAAAACCAGGTTATGGAGTAGCAGGCCAAAGCATGTGAAAAGGGACAGAACCGGTGAGACACGTGAGACAGGGGACGGCCTGTGAGAAAGTACAAGGAGATCAGCGAGAAAGACGGGAGCTGAGATAAAGGAGAAGAAGAGGGTTAAAGAATACCGCAAGAGATGACAGATACTCCAGCACAAGACCAAATGTTATGTAGACAAGGGGGGCCTGGGGAGAGTGCAACGGGGGTGGGCAGGAGAAGCAGATGCGAGGGAGGGGGTGGTGATTAGGGGGAGGAGAAGGGAGGCCGGCCGAGCGCACGCTGGGGAAGCCTGTGGGAGGGATGGTTTGATGAACATCGATAAAATTCCTGCAAGCAGCCACGAGGAAGCAGCACAAGTTTTAAGAGGCCCCCATGATTTAATGATAACTTGGAGAATTTTCCCCTTTGGTTCTTGACTTTGAGACATATGCTGTTGTACTATAACTTTTCATAGGAATCTCATCAGAACTGCCTGCACGATCTTTAACTATGTTGTAAACTGTGCAGCAGGTGGTGGATTATCCTGAAAATGCGGCAAATCCATAATTATGCGGACAGAGAAAGGGTAGAATAACCAACTGAGGAAAGGTGTGATATAGGTATGCGATATTGAGACAACCAGGTGGGACAGACAAAGCAATAACAATGGTGGGAGACAGGTGAAAGAGAGGTGAAAAGGGACAGAACAGGTGAGAAACGTGAGACAGGGGATGGCATGTGAGAAAGTACAAGGAGATCAGCGAGAAAGACGGGAGCTGAGATAAAGGAAGAGGTGGACAAAGTTAAAGGAGAGATATAGGTATGCGATATTGAGACAACCAGGTGGGACAGACAAAACAGTAACAATGGTGGGAGACAGGTGAAAGAGAGGTGAAAAGGGAGAGAACCGGTGAGAAACGTGAGACAGGGGATGGCATTTGAGAAAGTACAAGGAGATCAGCGAGAAAGACGGGAGCTGAGATAAAGGAGGAGGTAGACAAAGTTAAAGGATGTACGGAGAGAGAGGGACAGAGAGGAGGAAAGGTGGGAGGGAGAGAGAGGGGAGGTGCTGGAGCTAGGGAACAGATGGCCGTGAAGCAGGGGGCGGGGCAGGGGAACCCTTTGATGTGACCTGGCGGCCGTGAAAGGAGAAATGCTGCTGCCAGGGGGAATGCTCGTGCATGAGAGCTGGTCACGTGATTGTGATTTACGTGAACTGTCCAAAATCCGCTGGAGGAGAGCCCTTGGCCTGAAGTAGTGGTTCAGCGGCATTAGACTTGCGATTCATTCCTTGCAGAAAAGAATAGGCGAGACCTAAGTGTGAGGGCAGTAGAGTGGTAGAGTGACGGCAGTAGAATGAGGGCATGAGGGTGGTAGAGTGAGGGCGGTAGAGTGAGGTCAGTAGAGTGGTAGAGTGAGGATGGTAGAGTGAGGGTGTGAGCGTGGTAGAGTGAGGACGTGAGCACGGTAGAGCGGGGGCAGTAGAGTGAGGGTGTGAGGGCAGTAGAGTAGTAGAGTGAGGGCAGTAGAGTGGTAGATTGAGGGCGGTAGAGTGGTAGAGTGAGGGCGGTAGAGTGAAGGTGGTAGAGTGAGGGTGGTAAAGTGAGGGCGGTAGAGTGATGGCGGTAGAGTGGTAGAGTGAGGGCGGTAGAGTGAGGGTGGTAGAGTGGTAGAGTGAGGGCAGTAGAGTGAGGGTGGTAGAGTGGTAGAGTGAGGGCGGTAGAGTGGTAGAGTAAGGGCAGTAGAGTGGGGGCGGTAGAGTGGGGGCGGTAGAGTGAGGGCGGTAGAGTGAGGAGGGTGGTAGAGTGAGGGCGGTAGAGTGAGGGCGGTAGAGTGGTAGAGTGAGGGCGGTAGAGTGGTAGAGTGAGGGCGGTAGAAATCTAGAGTCGAAGCCTAACCACCGCCCTTCTCACATAAATAACATGTTTTACGTAATTTCCAACTCACGTGTATAGCAGAAACACATATTTGAAATGTTGCTTCTGCAATAAAAGAGAAACGATTTGTTTCCCACTCAGCCACGTCAAAACATGCAAACAAGTGCCCTAAAAAAAAAAACCTCTGTTAGTGCTTGCTCTGACAACCCCTTTCACTCTACTCTCCCCTAACACACAAAGACACTGGCCCCAAGTGTCACACACTTCTCTATAGGTGCATTGTGCGCGAACTGTTATTTTGGCTGTGTGGTGGGCTGTTTGTGGCAGGCACGTGGCCACCTGCTGTTATTGCTGAATTTCGCTCTGTTGCCTGGAGCCTGTGCAGCGTCTATTCATAGCCCTGCAGTGCGCGGCTCGCGGCTCCTTCGTTTCTTAATTAGTCTTACACCGGAGGACTTGGTTTCCTTCCTTGCTCGTTTGTGGCATTGGGTGATCGAGTGTCAGGATGCTTTCAAGCTAAGTAGTTCGGCTGATCTTCAGAGTTTCCCCGGGTCCAGACTATGTGTTCAGTCCGAAGTGCAGGTGGTTCCCAGAAGCGAAGGTTCAGGGCATCCTGTCCGTTCAAGCAGTACACAGTGGCCTGCTGATCAGATCCCACGCTCTGCCTTCTCGGGTGTGCTTGTTTTAAAGTTCTTTCTTAATTTTGGTGAGTGGGTGTGGGCACTTCACGTGTTTGGAGTTGGGCAGCAAAATGGAGAGGATGCGTGCCACCATTTTACAGACGTGTATGAAATGTTTGGTAAAAAAAAGTAGTCTGTCTCCAGCCAAATCTGTAACAATCTGCAACAGAATTTTTCACATTGACCGGTTTGAAACATGGTTATATCACAGAGAAGTGGCTGATGCTGAGTTTGGGCTCCAGCAGGGGGAGGGCCCCATAAAAATGCTGGCGTTTATTGCTTCAGGAAGGGGCGTCCGGTGTCCGCCTGGCAGTGTGATTAGTCATGGCGAGGGGCTCCCGGCCTGTTTCTAGGGCCCACAGGATATACACGGCTTGGGGCGAAACTAGAGATATGGGGAGCGAGGGACGGAAGAAGGAAGGAAGACGTGCCGAAGTGGTGCCATGCCCCCACAGACAGTTTTCATAGTCTTGCATATATAAAGAGCGCATGCGCAGAACCCAAACAGTAAAAATGCCCAGATTAATAAGACAAGATGAATGATACTTTCACCTTCGAGTCTGAGACATAAAAGAGATGTAAGGGAGTTTGTATGAGAGTGCTATGTTATAAAGAACACAACGAAAAAGAGAGAGAGCAGTGAAAATGAATATGAAATGAAGAGGTAGTGAACCTCTGGATTGGAGGAGGAATAACGAAAGAGGCGAATAAAGCAAGAAGGAGTGAGAAAGAGGAAAAGGGGAAGGGTGGGAGTGGGAGGGGAGACAGCGAGCAAGTAATGAAACAAACAAGTACGGGAAATGCAAGCGGCGGCGGGGGCGGGGAGCGGAGGGACAGAGAGGAGGAAACGTGGGAGGGAACACGGCCTGGGGGAAGCTGGCTGGGGAGGGGGAGGCTGTGTGCTGGGAGAGAAACCGGTCCTCGGAAGCTTGTTTCTGGTCCAGGGAAGACATGGCTTGGCAGTTCGGGCTGGACTGTTCCCATGAGGCACAGGGTCAGACTGATTTGCATATAGCCATGTCTGAACTGGGGTGGCAGAGTGGGTTAAAGAACGGTGATGGATTAAACCCAGATAGTTTGACTGGGTGTGAGTGTTTGATTGATTCAGATACTCCGTCCATCACCACCCCCTTTTGTATCGCTTTTGGCCGCCATAAGTGTGGCAGGGTATGCTCAGACGTGAGTCCCTTGCTCACTTTGCCACTGGATTCAAGCAAGCCGGGCTGAAGACGGCTGGAATGCCAGAAACCAGTCCTCGGAGGCTTGTTTCTGGTCCAGGGAACACATGGCTTGGCAGTTCGGGCTGGACTGTTCCCATGAGGCACAGGGTCAGACTGATTTGCATATAGCCATGTCTGAACTGGGGTGGCAGAGTGGGCTAAAGAACAGTGATGGATTAAACCCAGATCTTTTGACTGGGTGTGAGTGTTTGATTGATTCACATACTCTGTCCATCACCACCCCCTTTTGTACCGCTTTTGGCCGCCATAAGTGTGGCAGGGTATGCTCAGACGTGAGTCCCTTGCTCACTTTGCCACTGGATTCAAGCAAGCCGGGCTGAAGACAGCTGGAATGCCACAAACCGGTCCTCAGAAGCTTGTTTCCGGTCCAGGGAAGACATGGCTTGGCAGTTCGGGCTGGACTGTTCCCATGAGGCACAGGGTCAGACTGATTTTCATATAGCCATGTCTGAACTGGGATGGCAGAGTGGGCTAAAGAACGGTGATGGATTAAACCCAGATCTTTTGACTGGGTGTGAGTGTTTGATTGATTCAGATACTCCGTCCATCACCACCCCCTTTTGTACCGCTTTTGGCCGCCATAAGTGTGGCAGGGTATGCTCAGACGTGAGTCCCTTGCTCACTTTGCCACTGGATTCAAGCAAGCTGGGCTGAAGACGGCTGGAATGCCAGAAACCGGTCCTCGGAAGCTTGTTTCCGGTCCAGGGAAGACATGGCTTGGTAGTTCGGGCTGGACTGTTCCCATGAGGCACAGGGTCAGACTGATTTGCATATAGCCATGTCTGAACTAGGGTGGCAGAGTGGGCTAAAGAACGGTGATGGATTAAACCCAGATCTCTTGACTGGGTGTGAGTGTTTGATTGATTCAGATACTCCGTCCATCAACACCTCCTTTTGTACCGCTTTTGGCCGCCATAAGTGTGGCAGGGTATGCTCAGACGTGAGTCCCTTGCTCACTTTGCCACTGGATTCAAGCAAGCCGGGCTGAAGACGGCTGGAATGCCAGAAACCGGTCCTTGGAAGCTTGTTTCTGGTCCAGGGAAGACATGGCTTGGGAGTTCGGGCTGGACTGTTCCTATAAGGCACAGGGTCAGACTGATTTGCATATAGCCATGTCCGAACTGGGGTGGCAGAGTGGGCTAAAGAACGGTGATGGATTAAACCCAGATCTTTTGACTGGGTGTGAGCGTTTGATTGATACAGATACTCCGTCCATCACCACACCCTTTTGTACCGCTTTTGGCCGCCATAAGTGTGGCAGGGTATGCTCAGACGTGAGTCCCTTGCTCACTTTGCCACTGGATTCAAGCAAGCTGGGCTGAAGACGGCTGGAATGCCAGAAACCGGTCCTCGGAAGCTTGTTTCCGGTCCAGGGAAGACATGGCTTGGGAGTTCGGGCTGGACTGTTCCCATGAGGCACAGGGTCAGACTGATTTGCATATAGCCATGTCTGAACTGGGGTGGCAGAGTGGGCTAAAGAACGGTGATGGATTAAACCCAGCTCTTTTGACTGGGTAGGAGTGTTTGATTGATTCACATACTCCGTCCATCACCACCCCCTTTTGTACCGCTTTTGGCCGCCATAAGTGTGGCAGGGTCAAGTCAAGTCAAGTCATAAAATTTGTATAGCGCACTACATACCCAGAGGGTTTTAAGGCGCTTAGGAAGGGGAGGAGGATTATTTGTCAAATATCCACGTTTTAAGCTGCTTTCTGAACGCTAGGTGATTCTGGGTGAGGCGAAGGTAAGCGGGGAGTGAGTTCCATGTTTTGGCAGCCAGGTAAGAAAAGGATCTGCCTCCCATGGTGGTCTTGTTGATGCGAGGTACAGTGGCGAAGGCTTGGCTGGAAGAGCGAAGTTGGCGGGAGGGGGTGTAGAAGGACAGTCGAGAGTTGAGGCAATCTGGTCCGATGTCGTAGAGTGATTTGTGTGCGTGGGTAAGCAGTCGGAAAGTGATCCTCTTATTGACGGGTAGCCAGTGGAGGTCTTTAAGGTGACCAGAGATGTGTTCGTTGCGTGGGATGTCTAATATGAGCCTGGCTGAGGCGTTTTGGATTCGTTGGAGTTTCTTCTGGAGTTTAGCGGTGGTGCCTGCGTAAAGGGTGTTTCCGTAGTCCAGTCGGCTCGTGACTAGAGCGTGGGTGACTGTTTTCCTTGTTTCGGAGGGGATCCAGCGAAATGTTTTTCTGAGCATGCGAAGGATGTTAAAGCAGGAAGAGGATACGGCGCTGACTTGTCTGTTCATTGAGAGTGAAGAATCCAGGATGACGCCAAGGTTCCGTGCGTGGTCTGTCGGGATGGGTGCTTTTCCGAGGGGTTCCGGCCACCAGGAGTCGTCCCATGCAGAGGGGGATGTACCTAAGATGAGGACTTCTGTTTTGTCTGAGTTCAGTTTCAGACGGCTTTGTTTCATCCATTCGGCGACTTCTTTCATTCCTTCGTGTAGGTTAGTTTTGGCGGTGCTGGGGTCCTTGGTGAGAGAAAGGATCAGTTGGGTGTCGTCCGCGTAAGAGATGATGTTGAGGTTGTGTTGGCGGGCGATGGCCGCGAGGGGGCTCATGTATACGTTGAAGAGGGTGGGACTGAGTGAGGATCCTTGAGGTACGCCGCAGATGATTTCAGAGGCCTCGGACTTGAATGGTGGGAGGCGGACTCTCTGTGTTCTTCCGGTGAGGAACGAGGTGATCCATTCCAGTGCTTTTCCTTGGATTCAGATGTTTCTGAGGCGTTGTAAAAGGGTGCTGTGGCAGACTGTGTCGAAGGCTGCAGAGAGGTCGAGGAGGATGAGGGCGACTGTGTCTCCATTGTCCAGTAGAGTTCGAATGTCGTCTGTTGCTGCGATGAGGGCGGTCTCAGTGCTGTGTTTGGCTCGGAAGCCAGATTGTGAGGGGTCGAGTGATTTGTTGGCTTCGAGGAAGGCGGCGAGCTGGTTGTTGACGGCTTTCTCAATGACTTTGGCCGGAAATGGAAGAAGCGAGATGGTGCGGTAGTTTTTGAGTTCGGTGGGGTCTGCTGTTGGTTTTTTCAGAAGGGCGGTGAGTTCAGCGTGTTTCCAGTCTTCTGGGAAGGTAGCGGAGTTGAAGGAGCAGTTGATGACGTCTCGGAGGTGCGGAGCTATGACGGAGTCTGCTTTGTTGAAGATGTGGTGGGGGCATGGGTCTGTGGGGGATCCAGAGTGGATGGAATTCATCAGGCGGATGGTGTCCTCCGTGGAGATTGGGTTCCAGGCGTTAAGGGTGTTTACTGGAGGAAGATGGTCAGCAGATGGTAGGGTGGGTTGGCTTCCGGGTTGGTTGTCAAAGCTGTTGTGGATGTCAGCAATCTTGTTGTGGAAAAAAGAGGCTAGGGAGTCGCAGAGGGTTTGAGAGGGGGTGATGTCGTTGGAGTTGGCCGAGGGGTTGGAAAATTCCTTGACGATGTTGAAAAGTTCCTTGCTGTTGTGGGCGTTGTTGTCAAGTCGATCCTTGAATGCTGTTTTCTTGGCTTTTCGGATCAGTTGGTGGTGAGTACGGGTGGCGCTTTTGAAGGCGTCCTTGTTGCTGGTGGATGGGTCTTTTTTCCAGGCCTTTTCAAGGGAGCGGCACAGTTTCTTGGACTTTTTGAGATCATCGTTGAACCATGAGGCCTTCTTGTTGCCAAGTTTGTGTTGACGTTTTTTCAGTGGTGCTAAGGTGTCGGCGGTGTTGGATAGCCAAAGGGTGAGGTTGGAGGCGGCTTCGTTGGCGTTAGAGGAGAGGGCTGGGGAGGTTCGAAGGAGCGATGTGGAGATCTGATCCGTGGTGATTTTGTTCCAGTTTCTTTGTAGAGTTGGTTGAAGGTGGTTGATGGGTTTCGGCTTGTTGTAGGTGAAGTGAACGCAGCTGTGGTCAGTCCAGAGGAGATTCGTAGTGTGGCTGAAGGAGACATGGTTGCTGGAGGTGAAGATGGGGTCGAGTGTGTGACCTGCGATGTGGGTGGGGGAAGTGACCAGTTGTTTAAGTCCGAGGTTGGCGAGGTTGTCTAAGAGGGTGGCGGTGTTGTGGTCGTTGATCTTTTCAAGGTGGAAGTTGAGGTCTCCCAGAAGGATGTAGTCTTTGGAGGGGAGCGCGTGTGGGGTGATGAAGTCCGTGATGTCTTCACTGAATTTTGCTCGGGGTCCTGGTGGTCTGTAGATGAGGGTGCCTCTGAGAGTTGTCTTTGGGTTGATGTGGATCTGGAAGTGAAGGTGTTCGGAGTTAGCAAGGTTGGCGTCGGAGCTGGTAGAGATGCGGATGGATTTCTTATGGACGATAGTGATTCCTCCTCCTGTATGGTTCAAGCAAGCCGGGCTGAAGACGGCTGGAATGCCAGAAACCGGTCCTCAGAAGCTTGTTTCCGGTCCAGGGAAGACATGGCTTGGCAGTTCGGGCTGGACTGTTCCCATGAGGCACAGGGTCAGACTGATTTGCATATAGCCATGTCTGAACTGGGGTGGCAGAGTGGGCTAAAGAACGGTGATGGATTAAACCCAGATCTTTTGACTGGGTGTGAGTGTTTGATTGATTCAGATACTCCGTCCATCACCACCCCCTTTTGTACCGCTTTTGGCCGCCATAAGTGTGGCAGGGTATGCTCAGACGTGAGTGCCCTGCTCACTTTGCCACTGGATTCAAGCAAGCCGGGCTGAAGACGGCTGGAATGCCAGAAACCGGTCCTCGGAAGCTTGTTTCTGGTCCAGGGAAGACATGGCTTGGCAGTTCGGCTGGACTGTTCCCATGAGGCACAGGGTCAGACTGATTTGCATATAGCCATGTCTGAACTGGGGTGGAAGAGTGGGCTAAAGAACGGTCATGGATTAAACCCAGATCTTTTGACTGGGTGTGAGTGTTTGATTGATTCAGATACTCCGTCCATCACCACCCCCTTTTGTACCGCTTTCGGCCGCCATAAGTGTGGCAAGGTATGCTCAGACGTGAGTCCCTTGCTCAATTTGCCACTGGATTCAAGCAAGCCGGGCTGAAGACGGCTGGAATGCCAGAAACAGGTCCTCGGAAGCTTGTTTCCGGTCCAGGGAAGAAATGGCTTGGCAGTTCGGGCTGGACTGTTCCCATGAGGCACAGGGTCAGACTGATTTGCATATAGCCATGTCTGAACTGGGGTGGCAGAGTGGGCTAAAGAACGGTCATGGATTAAACCCAGATCTTTAGACTGGGTGTGAGTGTTTGATTGATTCAGATGCTCCGTCCATCACCACCCCCTTTTGTACCGCATATTTTGGTCTGTGACAGAGTATCCCAAGCCCCGAGACCTCAACAGAGTTCTTGATTTACTTCTGTAAAAATGCTGTGATGCATTAGTTCAGTCTTATAAATGCATGACAGGTTGGCCTCCATGTTAAATATTGATTTACCTCTCTTCTCAGTGTCTCCTTCTTTGCAAATGTTCTGATTTACCTTTCTTGTAGTCCTTTTTTGCAGGTGTTTAAACGGCCCAGTGATTGTCTGATCCTTGAGGAGACTGTGTGTTGCCAAGTTGTCATTCTATATGTTTAATCAATAAATAATGAATGGCGCTTCAGGATACATGACATACTCAGGTTGGTGTCCCTGACATGCATGCAGTGCTTTATTTGTAAAATATTAGATGCCGGTGATCAAAGCGCTGCTCAAAAACCAGCTATTGGTGCTATTAAATGTCAGAGTGTGAATAGCAAGGGTGCACTGTCCCGAATTCACCTCGGGCCTCTTTAATCTACATCCAGTCACTCCCAGGTACTTTATCTAACTCTTAAAGGTGTCTGCTTTCTCTCTTGGTGACGGATTTTCTGTGTTTCTTTTTCTCCGTCTTTTAGTTTTGTTTGTTTTCCCCTCTGTTGGCCTTGGGAAAAGTCTGATGTGGCAAAATAAGTGCCAGTCCCCCAAAATAAGTGCTGATGCTCCCAACTGGCAACAACCGGCTCAAATTAAGCATTGGAGGCAGGTTTCTTTTTTTTTGTCCTCATTTGTGTTCACAACTCTCAGGAGCCTCAGGGGTATAGAAAGCAGGCCTCCCCCCACTCAAAGTACAATCAACAATAATGGCCTGCTCCTTATACGCTCTGTGGTTAAAAAACAAAATTCTTTATTTTAGTAAGACAGAGGGTATAATTAAGCCTTCTGTCTATATGGACTGCCCTCTGTTACAGATTAGATCGACACACACGCCTATATATGTGTGTCTAAGTGGTCCACCACCGATCTAACACATCCCTCTGTCCTCCAACTGTGAAAAAAAGGGGGAGGGGAGGTTGACAGTGCCTCACGGAAGCAACACCAAGGGGAGGATCTGACAGACTGGTACTCGCCTGATTCCTCACTTCTCATCATCAGCTACTGTCAACCCGAGAATAAAAGGGGGGATAAAGATAGTGCAATCAAACCAAAAAACCATCATGTGTTACACGTGTTACATAACCCATTGTGGTGTTCCCATACCGCTAACAACAATGGAATACAGACATACCACCATTAAAAAGAGCTGAGAAGAACTGGCAACAATAACTTTATTCTGTGCTGTTAGCTCACTCCATTAAAAATCAATCAATGCGCTTGTTTAATTGCCTCTTCTAATACCTGACGTTCTATCTTTTCCTTTTTCTTATAGAATGTACTAATGCCTGTTAGTGTACCTCTAAGATACGCTTTGAACGTATCCCAAACTTTATCTAGGGGTGCAGAATCAAGATTAAAACAAAATAATTCATGTGTTATGTGCTTCAAGTTACCTATTATTGTAGAGTCTAACAGTAAAGATCTATTCAGAGTCCATCTTCTTTCTTCTATGTTATTTCTTATCTCAATATATAGAGAAACCGCAGAGTGGTCGGACAGGTGTTCTGGTATATGCAATACCTTACTAATTTGTTGACTAATCGAGGCCGAGACTAGGAAAAAATCTATTCTCGATCTATGGCCATGTTTTTTATTATGAAATGTATATTTCCCTGCATCTTGTCCTGTGCTAACACCCTTTGTAGTCCAAATATCTATTAAGCCTAGGTCTTGCATTAGTTGCTTTACTACTGCCCTCATTTTTGGGACTGCCCCTGCTGACCTCTTAGATATGGTGTCTTGTGTTGGGTCCAAAGGAATACTAAAATGGGAACATTCACCTCCACTAAGTGTAAAAATAATGTTTTTAACGGTGCTGTGTTGTCTATATTAGGACCATAATAGCCCACTAATGCTATCCAAAAACCCTGCACCTTTATTTTTACTATTACCCACCTCTCTAGTGGGTCAACCTGTGTTTCCCCTAATAAACTATGGCAGGTTTTTTAAATCAGTATTGCAACCCCTTTTACTGTAACCATTTGAGAAGTGTATATACAGTAATCTAACCATTGCTGATATTTTAGTATTTCTGGCCATTCCTCTTGAGCAATATGTGATTCCTGGATAAAGATAATATCTGAGTCACAAAGCTTTAGGTATTCTAAAATGTTTGGTCTTCTAGCTAAGACCCTTAAGCTATTGACATTCCATGTATCTTCAGGTTACTAAGTCTAGTTTGTGCTGCCATTCAATAAAGTAAAACAAACTACATCTTTCTTGGTAGCTTAAGAAACCTAAACCAAGGCAGAAACAATTGAGGACTTTTTTAAAAAAAAATTCCCACATGCTCCCCCACCCTTTGTGATTATGATTCTGCATTTTTTTCTTACATTTTACTTTCTATCTGTGCCCCACCCCACCCTCCCTGGGGAACCCACCCATTCTTCTTGAGGTATAGTGTTACACCTCTATTTTAGCTTTTCCCTATCTCAATGGGCTTCAAGAAACAGTTTTCTTTCTAATGTGACTGTCCTTTAGTCCCTAGTGAAGTAAAAGATCTTACTTCACTAGGGTCTCGAAAGTTATGCATTTTATTATTCAACATCACTCTCAGAGATGCGAGAAATCTAATTTTTGCTGTTGCACCAAGGTCCCTTAGTTCTGAAATGTATTTACCGAGTTCCCATTGGCGATCGAACGTTGTACTTGATAAATCCGACCTTATACAATATGATCAATCTTTTTTTTATATGATCCTGCTTTCAGATCACCTGAGAGTATCTTTTCCTTCAGTGTGTATGTTCTAAAGTTTACCAATATCCTTCTGGCTGTCTTTCTGTCAGTATGGGCAACAAAGGGGTCCCAATGGACTCTCTGTATGTCCTCCTCTACAGAGGCTTGGTCAAGATCACTATTCTGCTCTAAAATGAGCGTAACTACAAAAGCTTTAATGTCGCTCCCTTCTAATCCTTCAGGAATATTTAGTATTCTGATGTTGTTACATCTCACATTGCTTTGAAGAAATTCGATCTTGTCTCTCAATTTTTGCTCATTCTTTTGTAATTTGGTAATTCCCATCTGATTACAGACTACCTTTGCTGCAAGCTGACAATATGCTTGCTCCAGGACCCCGACCCTTTCTACTAGAGCTTTGATCTTTTCTTCCATTGACTCACATTGCCCGTGGATGTTTTTTGGTTATCCTCAGAGATATCAAACCGTTGTTTGATCTTGGAAAACATTGTTAGCATTAATTTTCCCAAATCCTGGGGCCTCTCCTGTGTTGGCATTAAACCTTGCCCAGCACCTCCGTCCAGGAGACTAGGGGGGCCTCTAGAAGGGGAGACTGGCTATGTTTGCTTTGACCACTTTGAAAACTCTTTGTAGCAGGACCGTGCATATCTGAAACAGCGGCACTTTCCAGGCCAGCTAGTAGCTCAAAACTGTTTCTTGTTGGTATTTTGGAGATAATATCGTCCTGAGATCCAATTTTTAAAGATGGATTCATTTTCCTATTTTAATCTAGCATTGGTAATGACAGTCTGGTACTTTGAAGTTGTGTTACAGGGCTAATTTGAGAGTTAGATGTTGATTCCTGAAATTGCACTTTAAAAATACGACCGTAAAGAGGGAGTAATTTTCACCTTTTTACTTTTCCCTTTCACTTTTTCTTTACTTTTCGTATTCACTGATTTTTTTGTGGTGCCACACTTTCCCCCTGAATTGAACCTATATCTTGTTCCTGCTGTGCTTGTGCTTCTACTTTAGGTACAGAGGTTGGTGACTTTTCCACGTTAGACTCTTTTACATCTTTGGGTTAAATCTCTAGAACCTCTGGTTTTACCATTAATCCTTTCACACTAACCGCCAAGTCTTCCACACCCCAAATTCCTCTGCTCCTTAGTGTGTATCTATTGATTGCAGGCTCTTTCAAAACCCTATTTTTGATTTCTCCTGCCCTCTGTCCTGTACTTGTTGCACTTTCTCCTCTTTTTTTCTGCCACCTCTCCCTTCTTTTCCTGGTGTCTTACGTAGTGCTCCAGCCCCCTTTCCTTCTTCACCCTCGTTCAGATCTTTTAAATCTCCCCTCCTCTGCGTCCTTACCGGGGTCATGGATGTATGTTTCGGTGTTGCATTCTCGTTCCCACTCTGTACTTCCAACTCGTCAATCAGGGGTGAGTCCAACTGTGGCAAATGCGCTATTTCTAATCCTTCGGGGAGAGCTTTTTGCGTCGCCCAAAGCTCTCTGAGAACCCCCTTTTCTTTTGTTGTCAAATCTGTTTATTGGCATTTTAGGGTTTCATAATACAAAAGGAACTTCAGCCATTTCAGCACAGCTATCTGGGCATGTCAATTAAACATTCACAAACATAGTAACATTACATCAAACAACAACGAACACAAGGTGGATTTGCTTTGTTTGATCCGCACATCTACAAACACATATTCCCCTTAGTAATAGTTATAATGTAATATATTAGACACACTCTATTGGAGTGCTATTCTGGTATCGTGCTTATCCACCTGAAAGCAACAATCCACGATATCCTACTCACTCAAAGCGAGACGGAATATCGTACACAAATTATGATAGAAGTACCAGCGCACATCCCTTCTAGTTACTATTCTCCAAATGGCATCCAGCCACCACAATCCAAAAACAAGTTATTTCACAAACTCCTTGTAGTCCTCAAAAAGACATGTACAGTGTTCATTATTATTCAAAGTCCATTTATTTATAATCTCTTTCTTTTGCCACGCCGTCACAGCCGACGCACGTTTCGCCCTCCGCGGGCTTTTTCAAGGCTGTAATTTTCATACAAAAGAGGATGTCACAAAAAGATACAATAAATAAAGAAAAGCCACCTTATACGTAACCATATTTACATATTTCACCATGAATTTATACACTTCTTCCTTGTGTTTGCTCATCATGTTCATATCAAAATGATATACTCTTATAAAAGTACATACATAAATAACATGAAATACATTTGATAATATGAACACCACATTGTTATTATCCATTTCATCACCCTCTCATATGCACACTCCCAATGTGCCGTCATCATGTCCATATTGGTATTGCTGGCAATCACATGTTGCATTGTTTTGCCAGCAATACCAATATGGAAAATGTGATTATAAATAAATGGACTTTGAATAATAATGAACACTGTACATGTCTTTTTGAGGACTACAAGGAGTTTGTGAAATAACTTGTTTTTGGATTGTGGTGGCTGAATACCATTCGGAAAATAGTAACTAGAAGGGATGTGCGCTGGTACTTCTATCATAATTTGTGTACGATATTCCGTCTCGCTTTGAGTGAGTAGGATATCGTGGATTGTTGCTTTCAGGTGGATAAGCACGATACCAGAATAGCACTCCAATAGAGTGTGTCTAATATATTACATTATAACTATTACTAAGGGGAATATGTGTTTGTAGATGTGCGGATCAAACAAAGCAAATCCACCTTTTGTTCGTTGTTGTTTGAATTAATTTTGCTGATCGAGCACTCTGTCCCAAATAGATATTGTATGTGACTGTTTCATTGTGCATTACTGTACTAACTAACATTTATTTGGGTGAAATCTTGAAATAAGATATTGAGGACCAGATAAAGAACATACATTTAGTGCAAACATGGCCACCTTTGATGATAACAGGGATGCTTTATTAGATGACCTGTTTAATGAGAACCCTGGTAGTAAATCTCTACCTAAAACAAGTGCTAATGAGGGTATGAAACAAAAATTTATGAGGTTAGAGAGGATAAAAAAACAGGAACTCTCACGATGGTGGGATGCCACTGTCCTACGTAAATATATTGATAAGCAACAGGTCCCTAGAGGACTGCGAGTGCTAATATTCCCCTCCTTTGAGGATTTGGATAGGGGACATCTAAAGGAATGGGAAAAACTACTGTTACATTCCTCTATGGGTATGATGGACATCCTTATCAGGGATGCTGACCTGAAAAGAGAAAAATTATTACTGGAAATCACAAATTTGGAAAAGGAGATTAAGGACATGGGCATGCCTGAAGTAGCTGACAAAAACTGGGCCATATTAAAAGACAATTTGCAAAAACATCAGATATATCTAAGAGACAAAAAATCCCAAAAAATCAAACAGGATGAACGGGATTACAAATGCGGAAGGGTATATACCTTCGCAAGAAAATTTGACAACATTAAACCCCCTAACAACAATAGAAATGGCTCAGATATTACTTCACAGACAGCGGGGACTACCAGCATGTCCGACATCTCCAGCATAAGCAGTATAGAGTCAGCAGGTGCAGAAGGAGGGGCACAGGGCCCTGTGCCAGATCCATTTTTTTTAGAACTACAGCGTTTCAGACAGGGGAACAAGGAAACATTCAAGAAAGATACAAACACAAAAGGACAAGGAGGGGGATCAAGAGATCAGGACCAAAAAGGAAGGACAGGCGTGGCAACAAGATCAGTGACACGCAATCAAAAGATGTAAATGAATGTGCTGAAATCTGTAATGAAATTGAAATTGTGAATCTTTCCGACCATGTGTTGACACAGCCAGAAATAAACATATTGAGCAAAGGATTGGGTTTCTGTCCAAGTAATATACCGGATTTTACGTCTTTTCACATAAGCTATTTCAAATTTGTCAGAAATATTAAACTTTTCAAATTTTTTGCAGACAAACCTAACATACAATGTGGGGCAGCAAATGTATTTATGAACAATTCTAATCCCACTATTAGAGAAGTGAGAGACACCCATCTACTATTAAGTATCAATGACGAGAAAGGAATAGAAAGCATAGAATCAGTGGCAGCTTCCCTACACCTAGACACATTTACTGAGATCAACAGTGGTCTTAGAACTAAATCTAGATTTACTCCGCAACTACAAGGAAACAACAACATAGACAGATTTCAGCAAAATGTAGTGCAAGATCTCTACCTTCTAGAGGACAAATATCTAAACACACAGAAGTACAATACACAAAATATCACTCATGAAGAACGTAAGGCAGTGGTAAATCTAAAAAAGAAAGACTCCCTTGTCATCCGTGAGGCTGACAAGGGAGGAAATATAGTCCTGATGAATCGCAGTGACTATATGGGGAAATTGACAAACAGGAGTCCGTCCTACGAGACCAGCGTCTCGTATGCCACTAGCGCTGCATCTCTGTAAAGGTCGCCAAGTGTCTGGACGTCGGCTTCCCTCCACTTCTCTAGCATGGAGCATGTGAGAACGCCCTCACCCCCTGGGGAACCCTCCAGAGGTACGGCAGGCGTGTATGGAAGCACCCTGCGTGTGAGGAACAAGGCTCTGCTGAAGCATTTATACGCCACTGCCAGCAGTAGCGAAGTGGGTCGCTCAGGTGTTGCCAGTGGGTGAAAGAGTTTGGTTAGATGCTCCAGAGAGTATGGCGGCATGTCTGTGGCTGTCTGTGGCTGTATCTTCTCTGCCCCTATCTGCCAACCAGCGAGCGACCCATTGGAGCTACGCGGCCAGGTAGTAGTGTTCGAAACAGGGGGCGGGCAGTCTCCCCCTATCTGTTGGCAAAAATATTTTCACCAGTGCCGGGACGTACCCCAGATAGAGTCCCGTAGGACCGCATTGAGCATAGAAAAGAAAGAGGACAGGATAAATAAAGACAGATTAACAAAATAGTGCAGGAGTCGGGGGAGCATGACCATTTTGGCAAGGGCCACTCTGCCCGTGGTCGTCGGCGGAAGCGTGGACCAAAAGCATATCTGAGACCTGAGCGCCACAACCGCCCGTCCCAGATTTCTGTCGAATAAGTCAGCTGATAGATCTGGATCCCTAGGTACCTAAAGGTGTCAGCCTTCCATTGGATTTTCGTGCCCTTGAGGCAATACCCAAGATCCTCTACCCCTCTGTCAAATGCGAAAAAGCAGGATTTACCCGCATTCACCCGGAGCCCCGAGGCATCTGCGAACTTGCGCAGCAACTGGGCTAGTTATTCGGGTATGCATCCCACATCCCTCACAAACACCAACAGGTCATCTGCATAAGCGATACCTGATGAGTTGCATTGCCCAATGGAATTCCGTCGCCAAGGGTCCGCCGCATGGCCGCCGCCAGGGGCTCGATAGCCAGCGCAAACAAAAACGGGGACAGGGGGCATCCTTGTCGGGTGCCCCGGCCCCGGCCCCGGCCCCGGCCCACTGCCACCGTCTCCTAGATGTAGGGGCCCAGCTGTACCGGGTTTTTGTAGAGGAGATCGACCATCTGCAGGAATTCTATGTCAAGCTCATAGCGCGTTAGTACCTTGGACAGGTAACCCCACTCCAGGCGATCAAAGGCCTTCTACAGGTCTAATATCAGGCACCCTGCCCTGGGCCACTCCCGCGATGCCTCAGCCACTACCCTGAAGTACCTCCTGAGGTTCAAGGACGTGGATCTCGCTGGCAAAACCCGTTTTGATCTGAGTGCATTAAGTGGGGGACCACTGGTTTCCGCAGGTATTTTTGTGAAGACCTTATAGTCCACGTTGAGCATTGCCAATGGCCTATATGAACCCAAGGCTGTGGTGTCCCTGTCCGGCTTGGGCAAGGAGACCAGGAATGCTTCCAGCATGGAGGGAGGTAACGAGCCCTCATCTATTGCTGTGTTATATAGCTGAAGGAGTAAGGGCGTGAGGGTTTACCTGTTTGCTTTATAGAATTTGGCGGGCAGGCCATCCAGCCCCGGAGTTCTTCCCGACGCCATAGCCTCAAATGCCTCTCCCACTTCCTCCAGCGTGAGTGGGGCACTAAGCGTGTCCCTTTGTTCCTCAGAGGCCACAGGCAAGGTAAAAGAATCTATGAACTCTTCCAGCACGTGTCTGGGGCCAATGCCGCGAGCATTGTATAGCTGTTTGTAATGACCAGTCAGGGCACGATGTATTTTGTGCTGCGTGTACACCATCTCCCCCTCTGCTGTGCAAAGAGCTCCTATCGGGGCACCACGCCCTTCCCTCTGTATCAACCAGGCTAACAGCCGGCCGGCTCTGTCCGCCCTGCCATGCGTTCTGGCCGTGTGCGCCGCATAGTTATGGCACATCAGTTGCTCCAGGAGAACCACGTGCTTAGCAAGGAGGTCTCTCAGTCTGCGTGAGTGCTCACATGCTCCCTCACCCTCCTGCTCGTACTGCAGGAGCTCAGCCTCCAAGCGTGTCAGGGAAGTAGAGAGTGTTTTGCGTATATTCCACGTGGCCCCCATGCAGTGCCCCCGGATGGCTACTTTGTTTGCGTCCCACTCTACCATGGCGTTACTCGCAGTCCCTTCGTTGACCTCAAAGTAGGCAAGGATGGCCGTGCCCAACGGGGAGCGGAACTCTGCATCCTCTAGTGCGGTAGGCTGTAGCCTCCACGTGGGAACAGGTGGGCGGTCCGCCTCCCAACTAATCTGGAACCATATGGGATTATGATCGGAATGTGTTCTCCCCAGATACTCTGATTTGGCAAGGAATGGGAGCAGGGACTGGGTGCCAACCATCCTATCTAACCAGACATGCAGGTTGTGAACTGATGAGTAATAGGAGTATACCCTGTCTGTTGGATGCTGTGCTCGCCATAGGTCATGTATCTCCCAGTGTGAGAGCCAGTTCTGGAACGCTTGCGCAGTGGACATCACCACTGCAGCTCGGAGAGGAGGGAAAGAGCGATCCAGGTGCACGTCCAGCACCATATTGAAGTCCCCGCCAAGTAGCCAGGGGAGGCCAGCGTATGAGTGAAAGACCTGATTCAAGCTCGCTAGAAAGGAGGTTTGGTCCATGTTTGGGGCATACAGGGATCCTAAGAGGACTTCCTGACCATTCAGCTGCCCCGCACTAGGGAGTACCTCCCCTCCTGATCCACCTTTGCTTCTTTGCAAATGAAGGAGATGCCCGCCCTCACCCATACGAGTGTGCCGCGCGCATGCACAGAAAAGGCCGTGTCCCCTCCAGCGCCTGCGGAGTTTGTCGCGCTCTATCTTGGTCATGTGGGTCTCCTGGAGGAGGGCAATCCCCAGCTCATGCCCCTGCAGAAAGGAGAAAACAGAGTAAATTTGTGACGGGGTGGGCATCCGCGGATATTCCAGGTCATTATGTTGGTATGTTTTATGTGTCTGGACGCACCGCACCCGCACTGGACTGGGGGAACACCTCGAAGGGGGGCCTATGGGCACCATCAGGGAAGGGGATATCAGTGTGCCGCAAATGAAACATGAGAACAATTACAAACAGTGCAATTAAAAGGGCAAGTCCCCAAGGGGGCACACGTCCAAACCTCAAGATGATCCACCAACTAGAAAGTATTAGTCCAGCTCAGTAGCTGTCTGGGTGAGAGTGCTGTCAGCAACCAATCTGCATAACTCCCCTGTCACAGACCTCTCGGGCATTCAAGAGATGCATGGGGAAGTACAGGCTGTTTAAATGCGCAGGTCCGGTGTGGGTCACTAGCGGGAGAGCCCGCGAGTGCAGCAAATACGTAGTGCGTTCTAACCGCGGACCAGCAGCCCCGGCGGCAGATGTTTACCTGTGTGGCATCGTATGACAGCGCAAGCGCACTTGGCATAGAACACATTTCAACAGTGCGCACATCAACATTTCTAGAAGGATACAAAATGCAGAACATTCAGTGACATGGGGCCTGCATGACCGCCATAGTCCACTGTTCAGTCACATAAGCTGGTCAGCCGTTTGGGGTGTCACCACTGGCATATTCATGCCTTCGGAAATCACAGTGGATGGGGACGATGAGCCACTCACTTCCAGGTCGCTGTGTGACTGGGGATCCAGGCGGATAGTACTGTTTACTGCTCCAAGGGTCGCAACCGCCTCAAGTGCTTCCTGCCTTTCCAGTCGCATCTTCTCCGGGCTGTCGCAACTGGGCCAAGGCCAGTGCCCCGACGGGTCCCTCTCATTCTGCGCCTCCCCGACCTCTGCTCCTGCCAACCACCCTCCTCTGGGCCTGCAGGTCTTGCTCTTTTCCATTGCCCCGTCTCCTCCAGTCTGTCCCAGACGTCCGATGGGGCATCAAAAAAGCGGGCACCCTCCTTCGAGACCACACGTAGGCGAGAGGGGAACAACAAGGAGTAGGGCAACTCTAGTTCCCTCAGTTGTCGTTTCACAGCCATGTACGTGCTCCTTCTTTGTACTGCTGCCGTGTAGTCTGGGGAGAACATCACCCGACTGTTCTCCACTGTGAGATCACCCAGTTTTCTGGTTTCGCGGAGCACCACGTCCCGATCTCGATAGTTGAGGAGTTTGAATAGGGAAGGACGAGGCTGAGCTCCCGGCTAAGGCTTCTGCGCTGGCACTCTGTGCATTCTTTCTGCCACAAAATGTGGGGACAGCACCCCCGGGGTAGGAGTGCACACAACCAGTTCTCAGCGTACTGCTCCGGGTCTTTCCCTTCTTCTCCCTCCGGAGTTCTACCACCCGGACATTGTTGCACCGAGAGTGCCCTTCCGCGTCCTTGATGCGATCTTCCAGCACATGAACCCTGTCTATTATATCTTGGAGCGCTGAAGCATGATTTTGCACCACAGGTTGTGGTTCTTGGAGCGACTGACTCTGCGCGCTGACTGACTCCGGCAACTTGTGATGGTCAGCATGGAGAAGAGTAAAGTCGGACGTCACTTTATCAATCCGGGCATCCAATGACACTTTAGTTTGCTCCAGAGTAGTGCCAATGCGCTCCACCGCTGCCATCACAGAGTCCATCTTAGCCGCGAGGGCCGCCACCGGCTCCATGCTAGCTCCCTGATGTCCGTGAGAAGCGCCAAGACGTCAACTGTCTGCTGTTTATTTTGCAACTTGTCCCTGAGCCGGCCCATTACCAGCTGCTGCGCGGTAGGCATCCACCGAGCCGGTCACCCACAGTCAATCACCGACTTCCAGCTCCCAATAATCCTGTTACGTGTCCGGACCACACCGGTCCTTCAACGGCGTCGACAGAAGATGGGCTACACACTCCCCAGGGCGGGTGCAGCCGTAGTCAGGGGTTATGCCCCCGGTCAGTGGGCCAGATTCTGAAGGTGGTACGTGATGCTCTTGCTTCCGCCGGCGGGCTTTTACTTTGGGCTGGCGCAATCAGCTACAGTCCACCAGGGCTCAGGCCTCCTTAGAATGCCCGAGAGAAGTCCACCCGCCGATCCGATTGCTGTACTGACCAGCAGAAGGGACCGCCACCCCAGGATAAAAGTTGTAATGGATGGGGAACTGGTCACGGCGTCATAGTCACCAGCCCCTGGGGCCTATGCCTGCAGCGCGCCTGCCCACTACGGTTCGGGGGCTGTCCCGCCGTCCTCACGCGCCCAGGGCACCGTGCCACTGCTCGCTCTTCCCTGGCAAGCTCGGCCCCGCTTGGCCAACAATCGTTGTGCGTGCGCAGGAGTTTTGGGCACAGCGCACCTATGACACCTCCAATCGTACAGAGGTCCCTCTATAGCTGATGCAGCTCTCGCGCTGGGGGCACACCACTTCAACGACTATCTTGCTCAAAATGGCGCTGCTCTCAAAATGGTGCCCAGTTCGCAATACACCAGCCTGCGGCTACCCAGTCTCCGCCAGCCATTAGTCCCCGCCACCTTTGGGCCCTCCAGGCACAATGACTTGCGGTTCCCCCTGGTCTGGAAGCCCGCGCCCCTACCAGCACTTCAGACGCAGCACGGCGCCTCTCTGACTCACCAATTGGAGGCTCGATCACCTGTTCCACTCCTCATGTCCCGCTTTCATAGCGCATGAGCCTGCTCATTGGGGAAACGTTCACAGTAACCTTCCAGGGCAGCAGCCGGGTGCTACACTGTGGTCCTCGCCTCCTTGCTCGCCGAATGCGCCGGCCTTCGCAGGACCCCCAAGTCAGTGCTAGCTCCTGCGGCCCGCCCCTGCGTGATTCCTACGGGGCTGCAGCACCTCACCAAGCTGATTCCGGGCCTGGGCTCAAGCCCTCCCTGCGCAGTCTTGCGGCATGTCCTCCAGTCACATGGGTAGACCTTGCTCTCAGGGGCGCCAAGCTCGCCTCCCCGATCAGGGCCCCAATGCACGTCCAGGCCTCAGCACCCCTCCAGCAGGCAGGTGGCAGCCGTTTCCCGCAGCAGTGCGGGACGCCTCTCCCGATGCCTTGCTGTCGTCGCTGGTCCTTCTCCCGCCCCAGGCCTTGCACTTCACCTCAGAGTTCCGTGGGGGGTCCGTGACGACGATCAGGCTTCAGCTTCCAAATAATGCGGTGCCAGTCCCTCAGCACCCGCGCCTCTGGGCACAGCAGCAGCCTCCGTCTCCGGGTCACCGGGCGCACTTCCCCTGCCCAGTCCCGGCAGTGCAGCTCTCTAGGGGGCCCACCGCTCACTCAGCAGCACCTGCCGCAGTCGACTCGGGCCGTAAAGCGGAACACCTCCACCAGTGTCCCGTTGTCACCAACTGTCTGCCTCCTGCCCCCGGGCCGCACTCCTTCTCTCAGCACCCAAAGGCGGCCTCAGGTAGCGGGGGACAGTGACATCCACCAGTCCTCTGTTATGCACCACTCGAATCGCCTCACCAGGGTGCCATGTAACGCTGGCGCCACACTAGAGGAGGTCCTCAGCGCCCCCCACGTTACCACGGTGCCGCCTCAGACTCCGAAGGCGACCGTTGGCACTCGGGGCACTTTTCACGCCTTCGCCGGCTGGGCCGCAGCCCCCTTTCCAGCGCCTGCCGATCAGCAGCCACCAAGCCCCACAGGACCCTGGCCACGTCCTCCGACCAGACCCACTGAATGTGGGCGTGCTGGGCACCTCTGGAGGAGAAATGTCAGGAAAATTAGCGGGCCGTCGGACGGAACACTAGCAAGTCGCGTCCGCCATGGTAGCTGGTGGCCACACCCCCTCTCTCTGAGAACACCCTTGATTATTGCCCCCGAGGGAAAAGCCGAGGAAAGAGCCTGACTCTTGCCGCTGCGGAACGGTTCCTCCTGAGCCGTGCCACTGCCTCGTACCAAACGCTTCCCAGTGCCGTTGCTGCCCTCTCAGTTTCCGGGTCGTCCACACTGAGAGGACGCCCGCTCTCACTCCAGTTCAATTGTTTTGCAGAGGGACGCTGTAGTAAATGACCAACACGCACTGTTGTAAGTAATTCTTTATTCAAGTATAGAAAAACAGGACGACATCCATAGCCTGCCAGTCAGGTACTGACAGGGAGTGTGTCTTGGAATGTTGACAGTGCATGGGTCAGTCCAAACAGAGCAGGAAACAAAGGGGGGAACGGAATGTACCAACTTCCATTTTAGGTAATTACAACAGACGCCAACACGCCAACCTGACAGGGAGCCCACTGGATCCCCCCCCGGAACTCAAACGCCCCCAATCCGGAGCTTAAAGCATCCACAGACCCTCTAGTAAGCCATGACTCCCAGCATGCCCATCCGGTAAGAGGAAAGCTCCCGGCCGCTTCTACTCAGCGGCCGCCATGTTCGCCATTGCTCTGGAGGCAGGTTTCACCTAAATTCAATTTTGATAAAGCATATCATGAATTTAAGTTAGATTTCAGTGAGTTTGCTCCATTCTTAATTGATAATCTGTTACAAAATAAAGTGGCTTGTATATTTCATAGCCGTTCATGCTCCCTGACACACACACATCATGGCAAGGGAGAGTTGTTTATCCTTTCATCCATATCTTTGCCAAAATCATGCAATTTTGAAATGTGACTCCGTAGTTATTTAATTGATTGATTGCATTTATTAGCAAAGCGTTGTGGTCCCTCACTGGATTAGATTTTTGTATTAGAACCATATCGACTCCGGAAAGACCTTGTTTTATTTTTATTTCAGCTTTATCTATGACCTGGGAGCCAGTTTCCTGAATTTGATCTCGCCAACCTGCTATATTTTCAATTAAACGAGATGTGTAAAAAAGTTAAATATCCCACGAAAGATGATTTGCACTGCTTGAGGAATATATAATAGATGGCAACTCTTTTCAAGAATCCAGTTCCTTATTGCACACTACGTGTTTTTTCTTGGAGGTTGAGGCAATATTCATGTCAGCACTTTTTGTTGTTGTTGCTAGATTGCTACCATAACCTGTTATGCGGAATACACTACTTCTACTGAGATTACTTAATCGCCTCCAGGGTGACTGCATACCATTGTTCATTCTGTTTACCATTATACATTCTTCTTTCAGCTTTTAGTTCCCTCTTGGATTACACCTTCTCATACCACTTACTCACAAATGGGAGTAGATGGACATGTTTAGCCTCTTTCAGGATATCTAAATTCGATCTGTCAAATAAATTACTTTGTCATCACCACTCCCACCCCAAAGTAACATCTTCATAAGTGTACCATGTTTTGCTTGAAAACATTTTTCCAAAGCATTCCCATTTTTACCTTGAATTAGTTTCTATTTTAAGTTTCTTAAACTATTACAGTTCATCTAAACAATATAACAACAGTTAAAAAACGAAACGGAACCATACTGCATACCTACAAAACAATCAATTCTGACCAGTTGTGCTTCTTCCACACCGATACAAGAACCCTAGTGAGATGCAGTAAATATGCCAAGAAGCATGAGAATCTACTCCGACCCTGTCCTGCAGATGCTCACTCTGTTACCTTCTCTCAAAAACTGATAACTGACTATTTCACTGCAAGACCCAGAATTAGGAACTGGCGCAACAAGGGTCTCTCTAGTTAAGTACAACACACTGAGAGGTAAAATGGCTCCCTTGCCGACCCCACACTACTCTCATTCCCAACATGTCTCCCGCTTAGGTCCAGCCGGATTTTTTTTAACTCCTTGCGTGCTGATGACGAGCTCAGCTCATCATGAGGCACGGTGGCCGTGTGCTGATGACGAGTTTAGCTCGTCATGGCACGTGCGGCGCTCACACGAGGGGCTAATTCCCCCACGGTGCTGAGCGTTCTAAAAACGGATGTGGTCATGACGAGCTCAGCTCGTCATAAGCACAGCACCCCCGTGCAGCGTGATGAGCTCAGCTCGTCACGAGCACCGTGGCGCTGCACGCTCCCCACCTCCCCCCAGCGCCGTGGGGAATTAGCCCCAGGGCGAAGGGGTTAACCTCTCCTTAACACCCTTTGGGGCATCAACATGTGTACTTTGTACAGTAATCACCTTTACTTACTGCCTCAAGCACATTGTTCAGGTCACTGGGTTTTTATACATTTATATACAGATTAACAACTAACTAAACAATACGGGGCATATTTACAAGCCCTGCCTGCACAGAAACAATCCTGAAAAAGAAGCCATTTTATAACTTTCATGTGTGCTGCATTTAGCAGCACACATATGGTGCAGCCTTGGGCTTCTGAAGTGGCAGAGGGCGTCGTTAAGCCATGAGGCATTAAGCCATGACGGCAAACGCCTCACTCCGCCACTTCATTGTAAATATGCCCCTAAGCTCTGTGTTTGATTGATTGATTGATCAAAGTTTGTAGAATTTTATTAATAACCATCACTAGGATTATGCTTACCTGAACGTCCTTCAAAAGGAATAAAAATTGCATATTTATTTATTTATTTTTGCAATTTGTTAAGCGCAACAAATACCCTAAGGTGTCTCGGCGCTGTTCAGATCAGATGCGTGGACTCAGGACTTACTGGTTAAAGAGCCAAGTTTTTAATTGTCTCCGGAAAATCATGAGGGAAGGGCAAGATTTTATATGGAGGGGGAGAGTGTTCCACAGCCTAGCTGCCTCGACCGTGAATCGTCTATCCCCCCAATTCACTTTTTTAGTGCGGGGAATTGGTAGCAGGTTAGCAGAGGAGGAGCGCAACGCTCTTTTGGGCGTATCGACAGAGAAGGCTTGCTTTAAAAACTTTGGGCCTGTGACGTTCCTGGCCTTATAGATACCTCTTTCTTAGTTTTAATAATATTCTCCTAAACAATAGTTGCAAATAATCTTGATGCAAAGTAAAAATTTAGTGCAACTGAGCAGCATGTGGTGAAAGTATTTGGACCTTGATTTCAGAAATCTTATTCTTTGGCTTATTTAAAACTTTTAATCAGTAACATCATTAGACTCATACATCTCCTTTCTCGGTTTAGGATCACAGGGCCCGATTCACTGAACTAACTTAAGACAAAATCCTAAACTTACTACCATTTTGGTATTCACAGAAGGCACTTACTCATTTTGGTATTCACAGAAGGGACTTACTCATTTCGGTATTCACAGAAGTTAGGAGTCCTAACTTTAGGACTCCTAAATGCCTTCTGTGAATACCGAAAGTCTTAAAGTGTAGTGTAGTTCCTATATTCCCAATAGGCTCTGCGCCATTGGAATAACATAAACGGTAGTTTACACGTAGGACTGAGGTCGACCAGGTCTCTAACGAATATGTTAGACTTAATTAGGTATGCCAGCTAGCTCAGAGGTCAATAGAAACTTCCTTGAATGAACAGGGAGGAGTTAACTTCCCTGATTAGACAAGAAGGGGTTAGTTTCTGACAACTGCCTAAACATGACAACTTTGCTCCCTCCAAAATAATGAGTATATCTCCAGAGTCGTGTGAAAACAATAGATAGCTATTTCACTCAGTCAATCGTGCATGCTTAGTTTCTCCAGAGTGCAGAGAAATAGATTGACGGGTGTTTTCAATAAAAGGTGTTATTTTATTGAGCAGTCTTCTTTCTCATGCAAGAGAAATGAATTACCACAATTGCAATACTTATCATAAAGTAAAGTACGTACAGTAAAAGGAGTATTATGAAATAATACTGTAAAAGCATTGATATGGTTTCTGAGCCATATGATACTTAAAACGGATAAAATATATACAATACATACAATGATAAAAGTTGACTAAACGTACTCAACTGGTGCTTCTAAAATACGCCTACTCCGGTGTACCTAACCTAAGCCTAGTACGTGGGAAGGAGTAAGTGAGCTGCAGTTTAAGTTAAGTTAGTTTTGCCAAGAATCTGAATCAAGAATTCTCTAAGGATCTAATCAGCTCCGTGCCTTGGCTTTAGAATGAAGGAGGTCTTGTATCTCTTTCTCAGGACTCGATCTCCCAGCAACCCGCAAGGGTGACTGGAAACACTGGAGCTTGATTTCTCGGCAGGAGAAAAGACTGCGTCTTTCTCAGTGCGTCAAATGGGAGGGCCGGCTTCCTTCGGCACTCGCATCAGCTGGGCTTTGGGTAAGTAGATAGCCGCTCTGCTCCAAACGTCCGTGTGTTGCTTAAGGCAAATGCTGGTATATTTATACCTGTAAGGTGCCATGTTTGACGTAAGGTTGGACATAAGACGTCACTAAGAACTGTCACTAAGAACTGGCAGTTCTTTCAGGACTCTCAGGAGTTCTAGGACAAATCAAAACAAAAGCAGGGGGAATTCCCGGGATGCTGGAGGTTTGGTTTGTTTAAAGAATGCGTTGTACTTTCTAGGAGTCTAGGGAAGAAGCCTTGCCATATTTGTACTGCATTGGCTATGACTAAATATGGAATTGATTCTTATGCCTTTATAAGGATATGATTTGTTATAACCACATAAGGGCATAAATCGGGAATATTTAATTAGGGTCCTAGATACGTTCACAACACCCACTCCACGTATAATGTCCATCATTACTAAATACTAAGCATTATATAAACATATAAGTATGCATGTGTTTTACAGCCCACCCCAAAATACATCAAAAGCATTTGAAATGGTATAGATACAAGAAAATGAGTATTATACTGTACGCTTTCAAGCAGTGGTATCATTCAGATAAAATTATGTTCATTTAGAATGTTGACTAAATGAATCACGAAAATTACATTCATAAAATGGCTCTTAATACAGAAGAAAAAGGCCGACACCATTTCATCACATATTTATACAAGATTGTACATGTGCTAGAGGCGGATTCAAAATATTGTCTCTAGAGTCTCTAAAAATAGAAGTTCTGTTCCCTAGGAATAGTTCTACTTTAAGCAGAGTACCATGTGCCAAAACAAAGGTAAATATTTTGGAAATTGGGAAAAATAGTTTCGCTTTCATGGGAAAAAATAGTCCCAAATGTTTTCAGCAGTGCTGTTTATCAAAACTGAAGGCCGAATTCACAGTTCAGGGAACGCTGTGTGCTCGCTATTTCAAATAATATTCTCGTTGTTAGGAGAGAACATTACCTCAGATAGGCCAGCAAAAAACGCGTCTACCACAGTAGGTGAAAGTTGGGCCAACTCTGAAAAAGTTGAAATAGTGCATATATGCGATGCATTGCCATCATCGGTGTTTAGATCAGCAATGGTCGCGGAAGGTTGTACCTGTGTGGTGCCGTTTTCATCTCATACTTCACCGCCACCTAATCGTATTGGTGAAGTCTCAACGAATGCCGTCATCAGAATAGGTAGCCGCTGGGGACAACACGTTGCATGAGTCGTTACCGGAACGAGCAAAGCATCCATATCCATTGGTACTGCTGATGGTAGTGTAAGACAGACGTCCAACACGTATTTTTCTCTGCATAGCAGACATCGAAGCACAGGTAAGATGCAATTTTGCCAGATTGGTCTGAATGAAAGAAACCAGGTAGTATTCAGATCTCTTAGCCGGGCCAATCCGAGGACCTTAGTGACACGGTCTCGATATCGTATTGCTAGGATTGTTTCTTCCATCATAGCTTGAGTTTTGTCTGTGACTTGGCTTGCCATATGGGAGCAGAAGGAACAAAAATACAATTCCTGCTATGAGTCCCAAAATAAGAGGCAGGCCACCGAAAAAGGAATGCACAAAATTAGGGAAGATGCCCAGAACTCTTTCAAAGGGTGCTAACAGTCCCGAAAAAATTGTCTTAAATACATGTGAGATGCCACAGGTATCTGACATGTTTAAGATTTGGCTTAACATTTCTATGAAATGCACGGGGCAATTTGTCGATAATAGGGTATGTATCTCTGCCGCTGTCCTTGCAACTTGCAGGTCATACGTCTCTTTGGACGAGGTTAAAGGCACAGTTGTCTGTAAAAGAATAGACTACATTCTGCTTAAAGTATCAATTCGAATAGAAGAGATATTCACAGAAGGCCATATTGCTGCCCCCATGTCTGGATTGCTGTTTGGATACAATACTTGCATACAACAAATGACCCTGGAAGTAACGCTCACGAGATAGGCTTTTCCTGGCATCATGCCACAACAGCTGTGGTCACTTATTATAATGTAGCTACCGTTGGAAAGTTGTCTGAAAAAGGGCTCTATCTGTGTAGTAGGGGTGCCGTGCAGATGACATGAAAGGTTGTTTGATGAACCTTCGCAGGCTTCATGCAAGTTAATACCTTGACACAGAAGTGTACCGCTTAGTGATTTTTTACAATTGTCACCACTAAGAAATACCTCTTTTTTTCCCCTCATTATAACATCTATGTGTATAAGGCAATTTCCAGGTCGACTTGATGTATCCTTTACCCAACCTTTCAAACAGGCCTGCTGGTATATACTTTTGGCAGTATTGAAACTGAAAAGTTGTTATCTGGATTGTAATGGTGCCATGTATTATCCATTCAATGACAGGTCTTTATGACATTGTCAATGGTAATCTCTCTAGTTTTTCAATGCTCAGCACCGTATAATCCGCTCCTTTTTGTGCCAACGAGATTTGTCTATAAGTAAGGTTAAAGATAGAAAATAATGACGTTGTGTTGATTAAACGCCATGGCACGTAGCCTGAACGGAGGTTTTGTAACGTCCAGCCTAGCTGTACAATAGAACGTAATTGGGATTGACCATGTTGTAACATTAGCATATCCTGTTCTATTATATCAATAGCAGATGATACAATGCTGTCCAGTGAATAAATTCTGTAGGACTGAGTCGTTAACCCATTGTCCACTACAGAAAGTGATTTTTCCAAATAATTTCTCGTATTTTTTCGGCAGTTTCAATTTGTGTTACTTTCCAAACTTCATTTGTAAGCTGCGTATATACCGGCGTATATGAAACGTTTTTTGACACTGGTTGCAAGGTCCCATTATGAAATCTCGCAAGTCAGCACCTTCTTTAAGTAAAGTTAAGTGTTGCTTAATTTCGGTAAGTGTGGATCTCTGTGGCCATTCGAGGCATAGTTTTCCTACACTTAGGGGCCGATTATGATCGCGGACGGACTTGCGTCCGTCCGCGATCACTGAGGAGGAGGGGACGTCCGCATGGGCTGCGGAGTCCCCTCCTGTGCGATTAGGATGTGACCGCCACCCTGGCGGTCACATCCTCTATTTTTAACATTGCGGCGGGTGCAGCTTCAAGCTGCACCCGCGGCAATGTTAAAAATGCAGTCATTGCATTTGCATGCAGAAAGAGGCAGGCACCTTGCGGTGCCTGCCGCTTTCTGCATACAAATGCAGGGGGGTACCATAGGTACCCCCCATGTGCACCCCCCACGCCCCCTTCACCTAGGGGGCCCGCAACTGGCCCCCGCAGTGAAGTAACACATGCTTTTCCACGGCGGAAAAGCCGCCGCGGAAAAGCATGTTTTACATCCCATCCTAATCTGCCTGACGGTGTCTGAGAGACACTGTCACCAGATTAGAGCTTTTCCGCCGCGGTTGTAACCCAGCCGCAGCGGAAAAGCTGCGGACGGAAACCAGGACCCACCAGCCATCCTAATGTGGCGGTGGGTCTTTGGTCAGTCCGCTGCGGTTTTTCCGCATCCTCTGGGCCGGCGGTGGCTTCCGCCGGCCCCGAGGATGCTGAAAAACCGCAATCCTAATGAGCCCCTATATGTTGTAACTATCCCTGGATGTTGTCTCTGGGAATATCTTGGGTCTAGTCTGTTCTGTTTGAACCCCTGTATTTTGTTCAGGAATCTATCTTGACAGTAGGCGTGGGCGGAAAATCCGTTCCGCTCGCGGATTTTGCGGATTTTCGGGAAATCCGCAATCCGCGAGATTTGCGAATCTCCCGCAAAATCCGCAAATCCGAGAGCAGCGGATTTTGCTCGCACTGCTCGCGCTGTTCGCGTGAGTTCGCGTGAGTTCGCGCCCCGCGAATAAGTGCAAAATTGCAGAAATACGATTTTAGCAAAACTGAAAGTAACTACTTACCAGGTTCAAAAGTTCAGGCTCATCATTAGTAGCCATTTCCTGTAGTGCTTCCTGAGGGGCCCCTCCAGAGTTCAGTTGCCAGTTGAAACTATTATGTGACCCTGCTCTGAACCTCAGAATAGTTACACATATGCCACAAAGGTCCTGAATTACAGCTAAGGGAGACAAGCAGGAGCCAGGCTGGAAGTTAAAATCCATTAATCAGCCCCTAATTCATTATTGTCAGTTGGGGCAGGGCAGGTGTTGTAACTAATTTTGCAACAATGAAAGCACTTAGCAAGTGCAAAAGATCACTAATCAGGGCGCACTAAGGAAGCAGGTGCCAGCTAAAAAAATATTCTGTGACACATTAATCAGCCCCAAATTAATTCAGGTCACTTGAGGCAGGGAAGGTGTGCTTTGCTTTGCCGAAAATAATGTACACTGGACAACCAGAGGGTGTGGTGATGAAACAGAGGGTGGCATGGGTGGGCCAGAGGGTGGCATGAGTAGTCAGAGAGTGGCAGTGGTGACAGAGAGTGGCAGTGATGAAGAAGAGTGTCCCAAACAGGCTGGACACGTAGAAACAACAAGTTCGCGAAACTTGCGACCTGACAGGTAAGTTCGCAATTTGCGAAAGTGTACAAAACCCTCGCGAACTGGCAGAAACACGGGCGAACACAAAAAAAAAAAAATCCGCAAATTCGCGGGAATTCGCGGATTTTGCGGATTGCGAATGATCCGCAAAATTCGCTCATGCTTACTTGACAGTTATTAGTGTCTGTGGGCCAGATCAACCATTTGTTCCAATCAGGAAGTGTTCTGTTTTGTTTTAAAATATGGATACGTCTAACCCCTCATCTGTAGTGGTGGTTCTGTCAGGAATAGGCTTTGGTATAGACGGGTTGTTTAAATCTTTTATCTTGGCTAGGCCAAGACAGGTTGTTTGTTGAATGGTGTCATTCAGGAACATTATTTGTTCTGGGATCATGCAGGCTCTAAATAATGATTCTAGACCTTGTACCTGCCACTCTTTTGTACCCCTGATGGTTTTTGTCTCAATGTTGTTTTTCCAAAATTCAAAACCAAATGTAGTCATTTTTTCATAACATTTTTCAGAATAAATCAATTTAGTATTTGTCAACATGTTTTTCACTGCTGTCTTATTCATTAATTTAAAATAAAATGTTTCTGGATTTGTGTAATCAAACCCTGAGAAGTATGGTAATTTCTCATAAAATGTTTTTGAACTGCCTTTTGGCGGAGTTGGACAATGTTCCCACTGAATATAACTGAAAACATTTCTAGGATTAGCAGATTTATGCAGATAATGATGCCCAAAGTGATTGAAGCAATACATTTCTTCATAATTCGAAGAACCCTGTAAATAATCAAGTTCTGTAAATTGTGCTGACATTTCTAAATTTGACACCATATTATTAATATTTTCAAAGTCCCAATCATCAGAGAAAACACTAGGTGATACAAAGTCACTTAAGGAGATCTTGAATTGGTGTGGATATTTCAAGAGCTCAACCGGGCCATAGATTTCATAGTCAGTTTTGTCCCATGCTATACCACCAGGTATAGGGATGGCTGTGATGTTCACACATGATAGTTCTCTTTTTTGGATGTGAGAGGATCTGTGTGGTTTCAGGACCAAGTTGATGTTCTGACTTGCTGTGTCCATTGTACTATATTTTCCATCAATAAATCTACCCAAACTTAAAACCAAGATGAGCCACAGAAGGAGGAAAGGTTTACCTAACACAATCCAAAATGTAATCCATGGTGCAATTAGATATGTTTCTCTCAGTTGATGAAAGAGCTCTGTAATTTTTTCTTTTTTTGTGATTAGTCCCTCAGTTTGAACCTCTTGGATTGTAGTAAGATTTGGTCTTCTGCTATTTCTTGGGAGTCCACTGGGCCTACTACTTATTATTGGCCACATGGTTGTGGTTTTACCAGGTCGATTGATACAACTCGGTTCTCCTTTTTACCAGCAAGGGGCGGTAGTACTACTGATCTTGTTCTGCTGACAGCTAAGACAAGTACTGCTTTTCTGTATGAAGGCCCAAATTCCTTCTTCACCGCGATCTTTTCTCTGACCAGATCCCCAATCTTTGGAATCCAGACAAGTCTTGCTGGGGCAGGTGGTTTTTCTTCAGTGGTCGTTGGCTTTAGCTTTTCATTACTTAGACTTTTTCTTGTTTCCTTTAAGTCCTGTAAAACAGCCAAACGATCTTTCAATTCAAAGGTTTTTTGTTTGACCACTGAAGTCTGACAATCCAGATCCTGGATGATCATTCTAGTACCAAACAAAAGTTCGTACGGACTGATACCTCCTAGAGAATTTCTTGGCATGTTATTAAGACTATGTTGGACACTTATTAGAAGTTTGACCCACCCGTCACCCGAACCTAATACCCTCGCTGTTATAGATTGCTTTATGTCACGGTTTTTTCTCTCCACTACCGTATTTCCCTCGGAATGGAATGGACTAGAGTACCGCAATGCAATGCCCATGCTGGCCATGGCCTCCTTGTAAGCCCGAGAGCTAAACGCATGACCCTGGTCAGAATGTAGCATGCCAATTGCGTATGTGCTGATAAAGACTCTCAATCTTTCATAACAGTTCTGGCGTCAGCCGAGCGCTGGGGCCACATCCAAATAATTCTCGTCGTAATAATTATGGGATCGCATTCTTCCGTCTGGATGTCTGAGTATAGATAGCCGGATGCTGTCTAATAGAGGTGTCTGGGCAGGTGTCTGGTCCGGTTCACAACTGCGATCTCTGTTGCAGTCCTGACAATTCATTGCAAAGTTAAAAACTTGCACGCTCATCACCGGCCACCAGTATTTTGATTGTAATTCTACTAGAGATTTCAGGACTCAGAGCCAATCCCATGTGTGCTTCTTCAATCAAGAAGACTCTCCGGTTCGTGTTTGGAATTACTCTATTCCCCACTCCAAGGATTTGAGCAAACGGAACGGAGTTCGCATCAATTATGTATGTATTTCCAAGTGGATAATTAAGAGGTAGCGCCCCATAATTGCCTTCCATTGAAGCTTTTACTGCTAGCAGCGTTTCTCCATCTATTTGTTTTTTTGTACGCTTTTTTGTAGCTACGGAAGCCGGTTGACCCACTGCCACTGTGGCTCTGTCAGCCAATGAATTCCCTGCAACGTTGAAGACGTGTGTTGCACAAACGCTTTACACATTGCCTTTGGGATAAGATTGACTGTTCGTGCCAAGCTACCCAGGGGTGAGCAGGGGTTATCTTCAGCGTGTAACTCCCTTGCCCTGACTAGAGAGGTGGTTTCTGCCTGGCTTTGGCGCAAGCCTTAGCGAACCAGAAATCCCATTTCTAACAGTAGCTATATTAATTTCTTCCAAGATGCCACTTCAGTGCCAAAGGTGCTGGACTTGGTTGAGACTTGAATGGGAGATAGCTTTCTTCAATAGACCAACACCTGGACTGAACTCTTTTTCTTTGGATCTTAGACCCAAAGGCTAAACTAAATTGTCATCCTTATCTTCTCCGATAGATCAGAACAACAACTCTCTGTTTCTACAAAGATGAACAATGCATTTTATTTGTACTTTTTCCTTCTACACAGGACATACTTCTGTTTACGCTGAGTAACCTGCCTTCCCGCTGCATTGAAGGGGAGTAGAATGCTGCCGTTGGCTTAGTATCAAGGCTGGGTATAAAAAAACTTGCCCACTATGAGTCAAAGATGTTTCAAAATAGGCGGCCCAGAGCTGGACCTTAGAAATAAAGATATGATCCTCTTGAAAGTTCCTGGTTTGAAACCGAATCCAGAGTTGGAAATTCTTTCTCATTTCACAGTAAGTCACTTTGAAATGCCTTATACAGCAATCCCCCGTATAAACTCTGAAAATAAATACATTTTATTTCTTGCAGGTTTGAACTCAAATTTTTTTTCCCTAAAACTGATAAAAAATAGATATAGCTAACTCTGTCACTTGACACAATTTTTCCAGTACTGGGATTTCATTTGATATATCATGGTCGTCAGATATTTAGTCCAAGTGGTTCAGTTAAACTGAAACTAGAATAGAATTAGCATAATGTACCAATTAGCTGAACATCCTGGATTGGTAAATAGGTTTCTTGGTGACATGTATTCATCTGATAACCTTAATTAAACAAGTACTATTATGTTCAGTAGTACTTAGTATCATTAATATAGCACCTGACAGTAATTCAGTTTGTGTTAAACCAGGTGTCTCCAACCAGTGCATCCTGTAGCTCTTTGACACCTTCAGAGTAGCTCACAGCCTTGAGTTCATTGAAAACACAAAGCACAGGGTCACATTTTTCTTTTAGAAGTTAAGGGAAGGCTGTGTTTATTTTATATTGCTATCTTCAGGATGTAGAATGCAGGGCCTGATAATGAGTAGTCCTGGAGTGAGATTTTTGACGCAGTGCAGAGAGGTGAATAACTGAATCACTTAGGTATTTAACTATTAACTAAGTACTTGTAAACTTAATATTGGATTGTGAGAACAAAATTATGTTTCTGAATGCTTTTAAAAGGTAGAAAAAGAGAATTACATGTTACCTTTCATTTTAATTCTCCCCCGTTTCAAAGTGCCACATTTATAAACAGCAAACCTCTAGCTCCCAGTAGCCAGTAGGCAGATAACTAAAATATCCAGTCCTCTTTTTTAAATTGGAGAAATGTAAAGTGAAGAAAAATACATGTACGAACTATTAAGTCTTAATGTTTTTCTCCACTTTCAATTAAGCCAATTACATCTTAATGTTTTATGAGGCATGTTTCTTCACTTTAAATTCCTCTCCTTCAAACAAATGTTTTTGTTATAAATATGGCACCTTGTCTACAGGCCACTGGTAGCAAGATGTCTGATGTTTGTAAGTGAGACACTTGGAAATGGGATTACATTTAAATGATGAGTTTTATGGAAGCCATATAAACATAAAGTTAACTCTTCAATTTAATATTCTTCCATTTCAAAGTGTCACCTATACACACAGTAGGTATCTTGCTCACATTGGCTGGTAGACATGGTGCCATATTTATAATGGATAAATCCAGCCATTATATTAAGTAGAAGAAATTTAAAGTGACAAAAATGTCAAATTTCTCCTATTTAAGAAAATGGATACATTCACCCCAGTACAGACATGAGTCCCATGCTCTCCACACCACTGGAGTCAAGCTATCCTGGCTGAAGACGGCTGATAGCCAGAAACCGGTCCTAGGATGCTTGATTCCGGTCCAGGAAAGACATGGCTTGGCAGTTCGGGCTGGACTGTTCCCATGAGGCACAGGGTCAAGGCTGATTTGCATATGGCCATGTCTGAACTGGGGTGGTGTGGAGTGCAAAAAAACGATGGATTTAGGCCCAGATCTCTGTACTGGGGTGAATGTATGACATTGTTCTGCATTCTGTCCATCAACTGTTGTTTTGCACCCCATGGTGACTGTGCATGGTTGTACAGAAGGGTCCCATGGGTACCCCCATGGGCCCCAAGTAGAGGCCTCCGGGTGAAGGGGTGCCTGCTATGGGCCTCCAAATTTAGTTTCCAACAGACATTTCGTGTCAGACAGACCGATTCAGAAAGGCTATCCAAATCCAACATCGTAACACATTGGTCGGAAACGCAGTCCATAGGCCTGTACGATTTGGCTCCGACCAACTCGGAGTCTCAGAATGCCGGGCAGAACCGAGTCGGAAAGACCGAATGGTTACCTTTTATCATAATCAGTTGGTCGGAAATGTTTCAGAGTCGGTCGAAAACATGGGATCCGACTCGTGTTAGGAAAATCCAATTGCCGTTCGGAGACTTTTCGACCGGCATTGTAATGAGGACCTAAATGTGTTGCTTACTTATTATGGTAACATATGAAAAAGGCCGCAATAATGAATAGTGCAGTGCATAAAAGTGATTTAATCAATGGGTTATATGGTGCCAAAGTCGCAATTACCAAGGATCTTAACAAAATACCGAAGGAATTAAACAAAATATTATATTTTTAATTAAAGGTCAGTGGGGTAGCACTCCTAAAATCAAGTATTTATAGGCAACTCTAGGTTGCTTTTGCAACCAATCATTAAGTGGCTTCCACCAGTCAACTTTCCATTCAGAATTGTATTTTAATTAAAGAAACAACATCATGGTGTGAAAGCACACATACCTTAACTTCTCAGTCTTAATATTCACTGGAAGCATTGCTTGCCAGTTGTTGAAATCCTGTTTGACAAGCTCATTCCAGCCCTTTGTCTGCCAGAAACCATACACTGCACGCAATAAAAAACGCAAATGTTGTTTACCTACTATAACACAGACAAACTGAATTCATTCATATTTTTATGCTTTTTGTTATGCTTGCCAAGTCATCCTGATTGCTTTCTCCAAACATGCTAACCGAGTTTGAAAACTGTAGGCCAGTTCAGTGTTTCATTTTTTTTTTTTTTTAAAGAAGTGCATCTTGCGAAACTTTTATTTACTAATTCATCTCTGTAAATAAAAATAAAAAGTGCTCACCTCATTGTGTAGGCATTCTCATCTTTGTCATAACACTTTTTTTTTTATTTCAAATCCTTTTTATTAAAGAGACAGATTTTCCAAAGAGACGAAAACAAAAACAAACAAAACATACATTTTATTACATTCATGTGTCAACGCAACCCGAGTTTTACAAATCAAATAAAAGGGAGCATCAATCTTATGTAACAAATTTTTCTCTAATGATGAGGTAAATGAACAGCATACGTAAACATATGCAATTATAATCAGAAGGATGGTTGCAATAGGAGTGGTTTTGAAAACGGGGAAAAACGAGAAGAGAGGCGAAGAAGAAGGAAAGAGAGGGAAGGAAGAGAGAGAGAGAAGATGTAGAAGAAGAAGAAAGAAGAAGGGAAAGAGAGAAAGAAAGAAAGAAATACGAAATTGACATGAAATCAGTAACAGCTATTAGCATGCAGTCATGTTATGTACTCCAAATCGTAACAAGGGAGATAAAGCGTCTACGTTGTGCTCTTATAGATGACAGGAACGTGTTCTAGATTAGTGAATATAACCACTGTGCTAATCTAAGGCGGATCATAACAAAATTCCATAGCTCCAGCGTGCGATTTCCGCCACGGTGAAGAGTGTAGTGCATCATTGTCTGCGCCCCTCAAGGAGGCCAACCATTCATGCCATATCTTGAAAGAAACATCAGATGCACTTTTCCATTTGCTCAAAACGACTTTACACGAAAGTCTAAGCATGAGATCCATTAGGTGACGGTCATGATCGTTCAATGTTTCTAATGGACAATGGTGAGGGGCAGTGGATTAAGACGAATCTGTGGCTGCAGCAGCCACCACATAGTTATGGATTTATCCCTTTTGCCACATATTTATTACATATTTTGCAAATCTCACCAAAAACGTTATTTCTACCTCAAATAGATAAGAAAGAAGACAGGCAGAGAGTGTGCTGCATAATTTGCAATCTTTGCTGCATTATTTAGATGACCATGCCACGCCGAGTGATTTGTGAATGACACCACAACCCCTAGATGTCAATAGAGAACCAGCTACCCGTTCTGTATTTTTTATGTTTATTTTGGGGTAGTTAGCTTGAAAGGGTGTGTTTTTTTCTTCAAAAAAGGAATGTTTGTTTGCACGTGTGTCAGAATTACGAGTTTAAGGGTACTTAAGGCATTCAATGCTTATTGAATGTGTTAAATACCTCAAACTTCAATAAATTGGGAAAATGTATCCAGTATTTACCGTACCATGTGTATTTTGGTGCATTAAACTCCAAAATCTACATTTTATTCCCCAATAACTCATGTGTGTTATTTAGTGCACCCGATAAATAACGTATTCTGTGGTATTGTTATTTGTCAGGAGCAATGAATTATACCTAAATTCGTAATTAGGGCCTATGTGAAATACTGGACAATACTCTTCCATCTGCATTATATAAGCAAATAAATGTAATTCAATATGTAGACTTTAGGAAAAAAACATCCTTGATTTTTTAGTATCCATTGTTCATTTGTTGTTCGACATTTGGTGTGTCCAGAAGTAACGACTTTGAGGCTGATCCAGTACTAAGATAATCTGAGTATTGTCTGCTTAGTTGTAGCATGTGGGGCATAAGATGTGAAGTTGAATGATTTCACAAGGTCATGAATAGGGGCTAGATAGACATTAAAAGTAAGGGGTGCAATTGTTGATCTCTGTGGGATGCCTTCTTGTTTCGTGTAGGATGGGGACTTGAATGGGGAGCTAGGAGACCGTTTGGAATCTATCCTTGCAATAGGATTTTAGCCCTTTCAGGATACCTCTGTTTTAATGTCTTTGGGCTTGTATTTGATGATAAACCATGTCAAATGCTGATAATATGTTGAATAGGAGCAAGCAGATGCCTGTTGGTGCTGATGGAGTTCTCAAAGTTGTCCTATAGAAAGATTAGTGCTGATTTTGTGCTTTCGTCCAGGTCTGAACCTGTTCTGTCTATTTGGTAGGGGATTGTGCTGTTAATTGAAGGTTAATATCTATGAAAAGGTCACCCTTTCAATTAGTACACCTATTTAGGGTCTATTTGCTATTTGTCTTAGGTTGTTGGGCTGGACTGCTGAAATCTCGGTTTCTTTAGCATAAGGTCAATGAAGGAGGTTTTCAATTTTCATGGACATCCTCAGGTTGATAGGGAGAACATAATGATCTCTCTTGCTGTAAGGTAGGAGGAGATCCCAGAACAATTTTAAGGTGCTTGGAAGGCATTGAACTTCCAGAGAACCTTTTTCTTTTCAAGTGCATGGAGCTCCTCCACCTGCCTGAAAATGACCCCAGGTGGGCCAGGGCTCAGAGGTCTGCAAAAGAAGTATATTTTTGTATTGCTTCCCAGGGAGGGGCATGCATAGGGCCTGCTCCCCTACTCATTCTGCCCCCATGTCGCCAGGGGCTGAAACCAAGAGGAAAGGGGAGCACTGAAGCACTCCACAATGAAGAAGAAACATGCAATTGGCAGTGGAGGAATGCTGTTGCGCTCCTCCCAGAAAAGAAGAAGGGGCCAGAGCCCCCTTCTATGCCCCGCTCCCAGGGCGTGTGTGTGGAAAGAGCGGGAAGCCCACCACCAAAGAAGACACCATGCCTGTAGTTGCACACAGGGGAGTAGCACTCTGCTGGCTCCCCCGGCAACAAAGGAGGATGCTGCCCTAGGGTTGGGAGCTGGCGAGGGCAGCCAGGGTGGGCTCATTGAGCTGCCCCACCCAAATAAAAGAGGCATGTGTGGTGCCTGGGTGGAACCGTGCACCCCAATTCAAAGAAAAACAAATATGAAAAGCTTCATACCTCTCCCCAATACAGTGGGACAGCCACTGATATAATATTCACTACTCTTTGCTGGATCACCCCTTAATGCCCTGCTGGCATGCTAATGTGCATATTTTGTTCACTATGACACTCCCAAAATGGGCAGGGGAAAGTGTGGGGGAGGGTTGCATGAGTGCAGCAGCTCCACCCCAAGACGTTTAAAAGTACTGAACCTATTTATGTGGGGCCTGGAAATTATAACCACCCCCTAAGATTTCCATCATTATTTCAATTTCTCTTAAGGCTGGAGTGTTTGCTCTACAACTGGGAGTGCAGTGCTCTATTAGGGCTAGTTCTAGGATTGCATTTTATGTGACTTGAAATTGTATAAGGGAAACACATGCTGCATGAGATTGGGCTTGGGGGTCAGGTGCTAGCTTGGTTTATTTCCTTTTTAAAGGTTCAGTCCTTCCAAGCAGATCCTGGAGGTCAGGAGGTCAGGGTCCCACAATGTTCGCCCTTTAGCCCATCTTTTTTGTACATCAATGTATGACCACTAGTAGAAGTGGTGCAACCTTTCATAATATTTTTAGTTTCCTTCCCAGATGACACCCAGCTTATTATATCACTATCTGCTGCGAAAAAATGTTCCTGCTAACTTTAAGAACTGTATGTCTGTTGCTACCAAATTGATGAATTCAAACTGCCTGAAGTTGAATGCTAACAAAACTGAATTTCTCCTGTTGAGAAAACATTCACAAGAATGGGGTGGTCACTGGTGGCCTTACCAGCTGGGGTTGCTTCCAGCACCCTCAGCAAGTTTTAAAAATGTAGATGTATGGTTGGAAGACTCGTTCTCTTTCGAGCCACTAGTTAAAGCTCTGACCTCAGGCTATTACGACATTTTAAAAAGCCTTAAAGGTAGTATTAGCTTTTTCGTTCCACACGTGCAAAAGATGATTACTTGGGATTTAATCATTCAACACATTGATTACTGCAATATCCTGTATCCAGGCACCACTGGGAACGTGAAAAAGAGATTACACATTATTGACAATGTGGCTTCTAGATTGTTATATCAGCTGCCATATTTCTGTTCAGTCTCTCAGCAACTTCACACTCTGCAATGGCTCCCTGTAGTGAAATGTATTAAGTTTAAAGCACTGTGTGTGGCCTAGTGTGGCATAAATAAACTGGGTACACCTAGACCAGTGGTTCCCAAACTTTTTTGACCAACGTCTCCCTTGACCAATTGGCCATTGGCCGTCGCTCCCCATTACAAAATGTTCTTTTGTGTTTGTGTGTGTTAGTGTAAGTAATCCCGATCTCTGTAGTGCATCCATTTTAATCCCTGAAAATAATTGGGATGAAGGTAGGGAGAATCGTGCTTGAATTGCAAAGATATGTCTGCTCTCTCTTTTCACAATATGTGTGCACCCTCAGGTCATGCAGTGAATGCATCTGTTTGCTGTTCATGTGGAGAAGTGTGGCTCACGGTGTAGAGCAGGCAGACCCGGACGCTGAGGTCAGACCCGGGACCAGGGTTCAATTCCCAATGCGGCAGGGTCTTGAGTTCAAATGTCCACGGACTTGATAATTCTCGCTTCGGTGCCTGCTCTAATCATGGGTTCTCACTCTGCAACTCTGGGCATTAAGCTTGCTTAATCTCCACAACGGCCCCCCTGCGGCGGGATGCCTGGCTTTCACCTTGGGGATGCCCTGTAGGGGCTATCTCACAGGGAAAAGCCAGGACGGGTTCCCAAGGCAAGCACCGGGAAACCTCCGGGTAGCTGTGCGCTCAATAAAATGCAATAATAATAATAATAATAATAATCAAACTGAAACTGGACACATCCAGCCGAATCCAGGGACGCTGGGTTGCTGCGGTGCAGTTTGTGAACCACTGGGCTTACATCTGTTAGTGATCTACACAGAATTCAATGAGGAATTGCAATGGCTTGTTCGCTTTGTGATTTTCCTATCACATTATGACAGGTCAGTAGCCTACCACTGAGGTTCATTTGGGCACGAAGTCCACTCAGACGGCTTCCATGTGTCCACTTCAATTCCAGTAAAGTTATTTATCAAGAAAGACAAGGCCTATTTTTGTAGCCATGGATTCATGTAACAAAGCCAATGAAAAGAATGCCAAGGCTTTCAGAGTACTGCTGGTGCTATACGTCAAATTAAGAAAGTTAGTGCTGTTAAATACTTTCTGCCTATATACAAACCACTGTAATTAGCAACAAAACAGCAGCAATAGCCACAGTATGGAGATGGGGAAAAAACGTTCACAATGCCTCTGAACCACAGGATTCCGTTGATTCAGGTCAGTCATTTGTATGCTTCACTTCTGCAAGTCTTTCACTGTACTGACACATACATCAGATATTGCACTAAAAAGCAGCACATTTGTAATGGGAGTAGGCTGCTCATTAAACTGAACACTCATTAAATAACTCAAAATGCCTCAACTGAAAGGCAGAGTAAAAAGCCAGGACGGATAGTGTGGACAAAGCCAGGGATGTGGCTTCAGCACCAGAAAAACCCATCAGCAAATAGGGACAGGCATACTGGGGAAAAATGTTATTCTGAAAAAGTACTGGACCTCTTTTTACGAGGCAGTCCTCCAGCCGCTTCCGGGTTAATCTTGATGTGATAAGATATATTTTAGACACAACCTCCCTACCTCTCTTTAATTAAAAAGGACTACATCCGCTGTGTTCTCAGTGTTATCAATAATGGGCAAATATACTGCAGTGCTGTAAGGAAATGAAGACGCTTCTACTGTAGTCCTGAAGGAGCGACCAGTTTGGAATTGAATTACACTGGATCGCATTTAGTGCTAACAAAGTCAAACAGTGAAGGTATCACATAGTAAAGTGGGGGCTAGTCAGCCCCAATATTCTGTCTTCATAAATACTGGACAAAACGAATATTAACATAAATAAATGAGAATAGTCATAGCTGTGGGCATTGGACAATGTGGACCTCGATTCTTTGTTGAAAATACAGTGAATCTTAATGTCCTAGTGCCATCAACTTGTGAATGTCCTCTGAAACAAGATGCCAATTCCAGTGGCTTGTGCTCATAATAAATACCCAAATACCCAAACTGTTTCCTGTCCTGCTGTCCTCGCGTGGGGATTGATAACACTTTCAATGAGGGAAACGTCGTCTACCCTGTGTTTCTTCACTTATGATAAATGATTACGCTACGAGGCGGCAAGTTCACCACCTAGTGGTCACCAGGCACTGAGCACCCAGCCTGCATTCAGAATAGATTCTGATCAGCATCTGCTACCGCGGCGCCCTGGGCTGATTTTGGTGGTGCACCAGGATGCCCTGTGAATTAACTTTATTGCATGATTTTTTTAAAAAAAAACCTTTGCAAGAAATATAAGATAAAATGTTTTGCTACTTATTTAATTGATAAAAGTATAGATAAAAAAGTAAGGCTTATTGTAATTAGGAAAAATAAGACACTGATAACAATGATAAAAGAGTGCCCAGCCCCCCTAATGTACAAGTTCACTTGTTTGTACCCTGCAGTTCCAGCGGGATTTCGTATGTCAAGGTGCCCCTAGCGCAGGAATTCTCATTAATATGTGGGTCCATGGATTTGTGCCTCTGGCTGGGGTAGCGATCGACATCTCCCTTCCCAGGTTTTTTTTGCTGCGCAGTCCATAAACCTCACCAATGCCCAGCTTAACTGTGTGTTCCGTGGGTCGAAGCAGGCCAGTACTGCAGATCTACATGATCTGACTTCCTTGTTGTTCCAGGCCCTCCGTAGGAGGATCCTTCTTTATTTCAAGAGGCTCGGACAGAGGCACACAACGTGAATTATGTCCTCCCTATAGTTGCCGCAAAATCGACATGTCTCCAAGGCTTGATTTATTTTCCATTTGGGAAGGTGGCAGGACGAGTTAATCACCCTCAGTCTTAATTTGAAAAAAAAGAGTTTAGAGCGTGCATTGAATGTGCAGGTTAAATAGCTCTGAGGTGACAGCTGGTCGTATGAGGTGAGGGTCATCCAGCCATGGCTTCTTCTTGCGAAGGTTGCCTTGTCATCCAGTAAGGAAAGCTTTTTTGCGCTTATGTTTGCGAATCTTTTAAACTCGTTTTGGCTGACGTGTAGATCCCATATGTCGCTCAGGCCTAGGGTTTTTAACCCACTTGACAGATATCGATGGCCTGCTTGCCATCATTTTGTATTCATATTGGACCATAGATGTTCTGCTAAGCTTCCCTCTTTTGATAACCTCAGCTTGTGGCAGCACGTTAGGAAGTTCATCATTCTGCCCAATGTTTGCTTGCAGATGCCAAATTCCAATCTGATTTTTGCCGTTGATGTGAAAGATGGTAACTGAAAAACTGTTCTAAAAATGTTTGCTATGATTATGTCTAATTGACCGCTGTCCAATCCCTTAAGCACCTCACTTCCGTATGTTAGGGTTGGGATGACTTTTGCCTGTGCCACCTGTAGTGTTGGAGCAAATGTTGGGCCAAGTAATTCCTTATGAATGGAACTGAGAGCAAATGCTAGCGTTGTACCTTTCTTTTTTTGTTCTCCCATGTGGTTTTTGTATCTTCCGTTATTGTTGAAGAGCACTCCTAGATACTTGTGACATTTAGATTCTGTAATTCTTTGAGAGTTTAATGCCCATGACAGCTTTTTTGGCCTTCCTGGGCAGACAGCCAACATTTTTGTTTTCTTATTGTTTATCTCAAGCTCGTTCTTGTATTAGTATGCAGCATTGCATCCATAAGTCTTTGTAGGCCCACCTTTGTGCTGCTTAGGAGAACACGTCATCTATATAAAAAAGATTTGACAGCTGTAAGCTGCCTAATTTAGCAGCATGGAAATTTACTGTGTTAAGGGCTGCCTGAATATCTGCTAGAAATACATTAAAAAGTGTGGGGGCCAAGACACATCCTTGTTTCAATCGTTTTGATGTGAAGATAGGTCTTGACAGTCTGGAGCCGTCACCAATCTTAATCCTGACCCATGTGTCCTGATACAGTAGCTGTAAGGCTCTAAGTAGGCCATCTGGAATGTTCAGAGCAAGAAGCTTCTGCCCCAGCTTTCCCCTATTGACTTTGTCGAACTAAAATCTATGAATCCCATGTAAAACGATCTAGTGCTGAACTCCGCCTGATCTATCAGACACAAGAGAGCCATGAGGTTGACCATAGTGCCCATTCCGCTTGTAAAACCTGTTTGGTTTAGAGGGACTATTGAATGTTCCTTGGCCCAATCCCGTAATGCATTCAGCAAAATACCGGCAAAGTACTTGGCTTCATTAGCAATGGTAGAAACTAACCGATAATTGCTAGGGGATTTTTTGTCCCCTCCTTTAAAAAATTGGAGCAAGGATCGATCCTCACCAACAGGGTGGAATTTTGTTCTTTGCTAGAATGGAAGTGAAGAGTGGAGTTAACTTGGATGCCCAGAAGGCTGGGTCCTCCTTGAACAAAGCCGGTGGAATTCAGCCCGGGCCTGGGGCCCCATCTTTCCGACCCTTTTTTATCTGCTAACAAAGTCAAACAGTGAAGGTATCACATAGTAACGTAGGGGCTATTCAGCCCCAATATTTTGTCCTTCATAAATACTGGAAAAAACTAACATTAACATAAATAAATGAGAATAGTCATCACTGTGGGCATTGGACAATGTGGACCATGATTCTTTGTTGAAAATACAGTGAATCTTAATGTCCTTGTTCCATCGACTTGGGAATGTCCTCTGAAACAAGATGCCAATTCCAGTGGCTTGTGCTCATAATAAATACCCAAACTGTTTCCTGTCCTGCTGTCCTCTCGTGGGGATTGATAACACTTTCAATGAGGGAAACGTCTGCTACCCTGTGTTTCTTCACTTATGATAAATTATTATGCTACAAGGCGGCAAGGTCACCACCTAGTGGTCACCAGTCACTGAGCACCCAGCCTGCATTAAGAATAGATTATGATCAGCATCTGCTACCGCGGCGCCCTGGGCTGATTTTGGTGGCCCACCAGGATGCCGCGGCGCACAGTTTGGGAACCACTGACCTAGCCTGTTTGCTCTGCTCCAATCCCATTACCCCGCTAGAGCATACAGATCAGCAAATCATAATCTGTCTGTGGTACCTAGCTTCAAACTGGCTAGAAAGGGGGGATGCTCCTTCCATGTCATAGCTCCGATGTTATGGAATAAATTGTCCATTTGCCTAAGGAAATTAGCTAATCACTTCCGCTTTTGGAAGCAATTGAAGCCTTAGCTGTTCCCAGCTTTGGTATGCTATGTTAGAGTAGAGGCAGGTGCGCACTGGAAAGCTCTTGCACGGTGCATCCATGCACAGCATAAATCTTTTTTACATTTCAACATAACATGAAGTGCACGGCCTTCTAGGAGCTGGCTCTATGGTTGCATTTTATGTGGATTAAAAGTGTACAAAAAAGACACAGACATATATGTTTATATTTAATGATTTATTGTTTATGGTGCCAGGGATACTGAAATGCTATATTCATAATAATTATTGCATTTACACATGGTTATTATTGATTATGGCATTTACAAGCAAAATAATGGAGTTTTTAACATGTGGTTTGTTTGTTAGTCTTTTAATATAGTGAACCTCTGACAAAGCCAATAGGCTTAACTTTATATGTTTTAATGACCCTCGATAAGCCTATTTGATTTTAAGTGATACTCCCCTAAATTGTGATAGGGGGTACTGTGGTTTTGGAGGTCATGACCGTTTAGGGGGTCAAATGTGATTTCATAATTTTATCTAAGGTATTTTCATTCTGCCTTATGTATAGATTTGTAAATTGATGTATAGTATTTAGTAGTGTGTGTAATAAATGTACTTTCCTTTTTCTTAAGAAAAAGCACTGACTGAGCAATTGTTTAAGGAGAGTAATTATTGCATTCCAGTGAATGGTGATTACTACACCACACCACGTCCCCTATGTAGTCCTATGACTGCTTTGCTACCCTGAAAGAGTCAAGCGCTTTCATGGGGTGCTTGGCTCCCAGTAAGAGGAAATTGCTGACCTAGTACGGAAGCAGGCCTCACATCCTGCATAACTAATAACCCAATTTTCTACATGGGACATAATCATGGTTAGTGTTTTTCTGAGATTTGTAGAAGGAAATAGAGTAGAAGACAAAGAACGCTGATTGTTGAGACGTGCTTCATAATTTTCCTTTTCTTGATACAGAATTTATATAACCCTGCTTCATAGTTTGGTCCTCCTTTATTACATAATTCTAGTGGCCCTAAAAATGGTAAAGCTCTGAAGAGTGGTTTGGGGGCTGCCATTATGATAACAAAGCCTACATTTCACAGGGAACCATAAAACATTTTCCATATTGCACAATTCCCTGTTATCACAGGTTTTACTTTTTATACCACTATAATTGGTGCAATAACATCACCCATGTCTGTCTATCTATCTATCTATCTATCTATCTATCTATCTATCTATCTATCTATCTATCTATCTATCTATCTATCTATCTATCTATCTATCTATCTATCTATCTATCTATCTATCTATCTATCGATCAATACATTTGTAAAGTGCACTACTCACCGAATAGCCAGGTCTTTAGAAGCCTCCTGAAGGTTAGTAGGTCCTGGGTCTGCATAGGAGGATGGGGAGGGTATTTCAGGTTTTGGCAGCGAGGTGGGAGAATGATCTGCTGCCGGTGGTCGCTCTTCGGATGTGGGGGACGGTGGCGAGGGCGAGGTTGGCAGAGCGGAGTTGTCGGTTCAGGGTGTAGAAGGTGAGTCGTCTGTTGAGGTATGCCGGTCCGGTGTTGTGGAGTGCCTTGTATGCGTGTGTAAGGAGTTTGAAGGTGATCCTCTTGTTGACGGGGAGCCAGTGCAGGTCTCTCAGGAGTGGTGTGTTATGGCTGTGGCACGGGATGATCGAGGATCAGGCGGGCAGAGGCATTCTGTATGCGTTGTAGTTGTTTCAGGAGTTTGGCAGAGGCTCCTGCATAGAGGGCGTTTCCATAGTCCACCCTGCTGCTGACGAGGGCCTGGGTGACCGTCCTTGTTTTGGTGGGGATCCACCTGTAGATCTTGCAGAGCATGTGAAGGGTGTTGAAGCAGGAGGACGAGACAGCGTTGACTTGCTTGGTCATGGATAGTGTTGAGTCGAGGATGAACCCCAGGTTGCGTGCATGGTCGGTGGGTGTCAGTGCTGCTACCAGTGTGGACGGCCACCAGAAATTGTCCCGGGCTGAGGGGGTGGAGCCAAGGATGAGTACCTCTGTCTTGTCCGAGTTCAGCTTTAGAAGGCTGTTTTTCATCCACTCTGCGACAGCTTTCATTCCTTCCTGGAGGTTGGTTTTGGCAGGGAGGGGGTCCTTGGTGAGGGAGAGGATCAGCTTGGTGTCGTCGGCGTAGGAGATGATGATGAGGTCGTGCAGTCAGGCAACGGGGGCGAGTGGTGCCATGTACACGTTGAACAGTGTCGGGCTGAGGAATGATCTTTGGGGTACGCCGCAGATGATCTCGGAGGCTTTGGAACGGAAAGGGGGAGGCGGACGCTGTGGGTTCTGCCGGAGAGGAAGGAGGTGGTCCATTCCAGAGTCTTCCCTTGGATCCCTGCATTGTGGAGGTATGTGCATAGGGTGCGGTGGCAGACAGTGTCAAAGGCGGCTGATAGGTCCAGGAGGATGAGGGCCGCGGTTTCGCCATTGTCCAGTAGGTCCCTGATGTTGTCGGTAGCGGCGATGAGGGCAGTCTCTGTACTGTGATTACTGTGGAACCCGGACTGGGAAGGGTCCAGGATGTTGTTCTCCTCGAGGTGGCGGGTCAGCTGACTGTTGACATTCTTCTCAATGACCTTCTCTGGGAACGAGAGCAGGGAGATGGGCCAGAAGTTCTTGAGGTCCCTCAGATCCGCCTTGGGTTTCTTCAGTAAGGCATTGATCTCGGCATGCTTCCAGCTCTCCGGGAAGGTCGCGGTCTTGAAGGAGATGTTGATGGCCTTGCAGAGATGGGGTGCGATGGTGGCGCTGGCTTTGTTGAAGATGTGGTGTGGGCATGGGTCTGATGGGGAGCAGGAGTGGATGGTGTTCATGATTTTGATGGTGTCATTGTTGTTTAAGTTGGTCCAGGTGAGCAGGGGATCGATTTGGGTGGTGGCCGCGGGGTCTGAGGGGTCGGTGGTGGTTGGGGTAGTCAGGTTGTTGAAGCTGTCGTCGATGTCTGCGATCTGGCGGTGGAAGAAGGTGGTGAGGAAGTCGCACAGGTCTTGCGATGGTGGGATGTTGTTGGTGTTGGAGCTGGGGTTAGAGAGTTCCTTCACGATGTTAAAGAGCTCTTTGCTGTTGTGTGCGTTGTTGTCCAGTCGGTATTTGGAGGAGGCCCTTTTGGCAGATCTGATGAGGTGATGGTGTCTGCGGATGGCGTTCTTGTGGGCTGCGTTGCTGTCTGGTGTCTGTTTGTGGTGCCATTTCTTCTCTAGTGTACGGCAGGTTTGCTCGGAGGCCTGGATGTCTGCGGTGAGCCAGCTAGCTTTCTTGTTAGTGTGTCTGTTGGAGGGTTTCTTGATCGGGCCAGAGTGTTGGCACAGTTGTCTATCCAACGTCTGAGGTTGCGGGCTGCAGTGTCGGCGTTGGTGGGGCCGACGGGTGGGCTTCGGGCAAGGGTGGTGTTTAGCTGGTCTTCGGTGATTTTGCTCCAGCTGCGGCAGGGGATCTGTTGAGTGGGGTGATGCGTGGTGGGTTTCCGGAAGGTGAATTGGATGCAGCAATGGGCAGTCCAGTGGAGTTCGGTGGTGTGGCTGAAGGTGACGTGGGGGCTTGCGGAGTAGATGGGATCAAGCGTGTGGACAGCAGAGTGGGTGGGCATTGTGACGAGCTGTCTGAGTCTGAGGTTGGCAAGGTTGTCAATCAGGGTGGTGGAGTTGGTGTCGTTCTTGTTCTCGAGATAGAAGTTCAGGTCTCCGAGGAGGATGTAGTCTGTGGAGGCGAGGGTGGCGTGCTGACAAAGTCAGCAATGGAGTTGCTGAACTGATGCAGGAGTCCGGGGGGGTCTGTAGGTGCTGAGGGTGTCATCGGTGCTGGTCGAGACCCTGAGGGTGTTCTTGTGGATGATGGCAATTCCACCTCCTACTCCGTTGGTGCGGTCCTTGCAGGTGATCTTGTAGCCGTCTGGGATGGCTATGGCGTTGTCGGGTGCAGAGGAGGTGGTCAGCTAGGTCTCTGTCAGGAAGGCGACTTCCAGGGAGGATGTGTCAAATAGGTCTCAGAGTTAGACGGCGTGTTTGCGTGCGGAGCGGGTGTTCAGTAGAATGAATCTGATGTGGTTGCGTCCTGTCACGGTGGGCCGTTTGTTAGCTCGGAGGCTGGTGAAGCTGCAGCTCTGGCAGGAGAAGGGTCATTGGGTGTGTCCTTAATAAAGAGACCCCAGGCCAGGTATCAGGGTCAAAAGGCCAAAGTGTCTCCAAGACTCCATGACAATCTACGGTAATGGTAAGTGAGGAGTGAGCTATGGTGGTATGGGCGAACCTGGTTCATAAGAGTGAAGTTAATTAAAAAGTGTGCATAAAAACATAAAAGCATGCTGTGGGAAAATTGCACTAAACGGAGTTGCCGCTGGGTTTTTTAAACCGAGATGAACGTGGATGCCCCAGAAAATCTAGTGCATCTTAGGCATGCTTGAAGAAAGTCTGGCAGAACCGAACTGCCGCTCCAACATGTTCGTACCATGAGGACTAAAAAGATCCAAAATGTCCATACCATGAAGACTAAACAGCTGCACCACATACGCTAGTGCCTGTGTCAGGAAAGTTGTGAAAATCTATGCAGGATCCAGAGTTCGGTTCAATTGTAAAAACATTTGAATGGAACAACAGTTCGAGATGGGATGTCCAGCAGTATCCCAGACGGTGTGGTTCCCAAGTATAGGGCAAGCAACGTAAACATCTTAAATATGTGCAATGATCTATCGCAGATTAAACAGGCACCTTCAGTCTACGCAGTCTTGCGTTCAGAAATGCCCCCGATCTTCCTCATAACTCACTTGAGTAAAACCGCAGTGTAGCGTGTTCTTAATCCGTGGCCGGCTGACGTGCAAAGCTCAGCGAGACCTCCAATGAACTCGTAGGTTCCAACCATGTCGTATTGATTGCATTAGTACTACTTCCGGGTGATGGAAGACTAGACCTCAAAAGCCAGTGCCCGTGAAAATGTGGTGGTGGTTTACGGTTAGAGAACGAAATGAACCAGCTGTCTAAGTGCCAGTTCCCTAAAGCCCCCTCTTGTGTTACTTGGGGCACTGTCTATCCCATGGAAACAGAACTTTGTTTTGTCTACTCCACTTATGCACTTGTGAGAAACTAGTGTGTATGCTGCGTCTCCATTGAGTACTGCCCTACAATGTTCTTCAATGCGTGTTTTGAGCTGTCTTGCGCTACTACCCACATAGATCTTGTCACATCCACAGATAAGTACATAGATGACAAAGCTGGTGAGACAGTTAATAAACTGCCATATCTTATGCTGCGTACCTGTGTTGTAGCTGAAGGTCGTACTTTTGTTGCAGCCTAAGTAGCAAATGTTGCAAGTGCCACAAGTGTATAATCCCAAGGGTTTGTGAAGCCAACCTTGTTGTTGTGGTGTCTTACACAAGGTGTAGATTGGACACAAAGTATCACTGATTGTTCTGCTTCTCTTGAATGTCATTGATGGTCTCTTTGAAATGATACTGTTAACTCCAGGCATCCCCTTAAGTAGTGTCCAGTGTTTGCCAAGTATTCTGAAGACCTCATGGTTGAGTGCACAGTGAGTCGTGATGAAAGAGAGTCTTTGTTTTCCCTTGTCAATGTCCTTTTTCTTGCTCACTCGAGTGTCTTTCCTTTTTATGCCCCTGGCCCTAATTTCTGCCACCCCGAGGACACGCTGTTCGTAGCCTCTCCTTTTCAATCTGCCTGTTGCTAGCTTGGCTTGTTTGTCGTAGTTGGCCTCCTCGTTGCAATTTCTATGGACACGCAGTAGCTCTCCATAGGGGATAGCCTTTTTAGTTGAAGATGGATGTGAGCTAGTGTAGTGCAATATGCTGTTCATTACATTTTCCTTCCTGTGCAGTGTGCTTTGAATTGTTTTGTTCTGAACGTATAGCTCAAGATCCGGAAAGTGTATTTTGGACTGTGACATCTCGAGAGTAATGGTGACATTGGGGGTGTTGTGGTTGAGGAAGATGAAATATTCCCTAAGCTTAGGTCCAGTGCCTGTCCACAAGATGATGATGTCATCAATGTATCGGCCCCAGAACTGGATGTGCCTGGTCCAGTCCAAAGCCACTCTTGACCATGCATGTCTGTGTTCCACCCACCCCTTGAAGAGGTTGGCGCATGACAGAGCAAATTTGGATCCCATGGCAGTCCCCTGCTGTTTGTACCAGGTCTTATCAAACAAGAAAAAGTTGTTATCTAGGATGAGATTGATAATTTCTAGCAGCATTAGATTATGATCATAGATAATAGATCATCGCCTGTCTCTTGGATAGAAAAAAGTCTACTGCCATCTTGCAATGGGAAAACTGGATTGTTCAGTCACTAGATACATGCATTCCCAAAATTACCTCCAGTCATAAAACATATACAAAACAGCCCTGTGGTTCAACGCTCACCTCTTTGCACAGAAAACCGCAGTGTACCGCATTGCAAGAAACTAAAAAGGAACTGGAGAAAGGAATTTGACCGTGGGCTTAAATTATAAAGCTTCAATCAAATCCTATCTCAACGAAATAAAGAAAGCGCAGCCAAATTCTATGAGGAAAAAATTACTCGAACTCCCAAAAGGAACTATTTAGAGTGGTCAAAACCCTGTCCACTCCAAGTGATAATAACATCCCTCCCCAAACCACAAAAGAAAGATGCAATAAAATAGCTTCCTTCTATCACAAAAAAGTAACCGATTTTTATGATCAATTCCAAATCAATCCTTAACCTGTGCGAATGGAGGAAATCAAAAGCAGGGATCTGCCACCACCTCCTACTTTAGCACAATTCCCTAAGCTTGACGAACAGAGAATCATTAACCTAATAAAGACAACCAAATCTGGATCTCCATTAGATCCTGCATCCCCACATTTCTTATGCAAAGTGGCAGAGGTTATATTATCTTCGCTTGTGGAAGATCTTAATCACTCACTATTGTGATAATAGGAACTTACTCTGGAAAAAACTTGAGAAAATGAAAATTCCAGCTCCCCTTCTGAAACTGATTCGCCTCTTGTATAGAGACACATGGGTGAGTGTGAGGATGGGGGATGACAGAACATTATCTAAGGAGATTCCAGCAAACAAAGGCCTAAAACAAGGCTGTGTTCTAGCCCCCCTTCTCTTTAATCTGTTCCTTGCCGACCTAACTGTAATACTGGAAGAGGAAAATGTGCACCCCCTGAAACTAGCAGATAAGGGTCTCACGAACTTGTTGTATGCGGACGACGTCATACTTTTGAGCCACACTAAAGTTTGACTACAGCGTCTAATTAGGCGGACTCACATGTACTCGAAGGATAACGGGATGGTCATATATGAGACAAAAACTAAGATCATGGTTGTTACCAAAAACAATAAGATAAGATACAAGAGTAAATGGTTCATGGACAAGACCGAGCTAGAACAAGTAGAGGTATATAAATACCTGGGTGTGTTATTTGATGCGAAGGGCAATTTCCAACTACAAAAAAGGGACATCCAAAGAAAAGCAAATGCATAAACTGCAGCATTCAGAATTGTGCAGAAGTCACTTTCCAGCCTAACCTACGGCCCTCTTCTAAGTATTATTGGTGCAAAATTCCTACCGACTATTACATACGGTAGTGAAGCGGTAATGGGTAAGGATACTGAAACTCTGAGCAAAATCATAACCAGAGCATATCGGGCCCTATTTCATCTTCCAGCGAACGCATCCCCTGCCCAAGTAAGGTTGGAAATCAGACTTACCAATCAACACTATGCAAGGCAAGGCCACTTTATAAAAGTATGGAATCAAATAAAAAATGACCACCAAAATGAAATATCGCACCTGTTATGGAGAGAACTAAATAACGACACCAACTCTACTGCAAGGCTCTATCTTAGGGAAGCAATAAAGGATTTTGCGGTCACGTCGGTATGGGAAAACAATATAACCAAGACATTGTTTAAGAAAATTATTAATAAAACCGCAAACCATCTATCTATTCTAAACGATAAAGCTATCCTTACTAAGAGAAAACACGCTTGGGCGACAATAAATGATTATAAAAAGAAGGAAATTCAACAATATCTGGTAACACCTTGGACGGAAAAAAAAACAGGTGCTCCTTTAAGCCAGATTTGGAATAATGCCAAGCCTGTGTCACCTTCCACCGTGGGAGAGAGTGGAAACCCAAATGCAATGTAGACTGTGCAATAGTGGTGAGGAGGATATTCTTCATCTTCTGTGTACTTGCCCTGAACTCTTGCAGAAGAGGAAAGCATTGCTTAAGTTTCCTTTCAAGGCACGAGGCATAAGGACATGCAGGCAGGCCCTGATTAAGTGCCTGCACTCGAATTATATCATTTTAAATGCTATCTTTGTAAAGTTCCTAATAATAGTTCAAAGGAAACTAGGAGTCGTACCTACTGTAAATATCTAACTGACTACAAAGCTGATGCAATGTTATTTTAAGTGGTTTTATACATGAATATAGCTTTTACTGTTTTCCTTTAGATGTGTAATATTGTAAGATTTTAAATAATCAACACAATAAACTACTTTGTACTTTGTAATCACTCACTAGATGCGGGTTTGGAAGCATGCAGTAATTAGACCCCTATTGAAAAAAACCTCAACTACATCCAGCAATCGTGGCTAACCTGTGACCCATCTCATAACTTCCTTTTTTAGAAAAATTACTAGAGAAACATGTCAACCGGACATTAGTAACATTTCTGGAAAATACTAACATTCATCCCACCCAGAAAGGCTTCCTTACCCACTATAGCACGGGAGCAGCACTTCTGGTAGTCACAGAGGAGCTCAAAGCTATACTAGATAACGGAGGCTCAGCCACTCTATTACTACTGGATCTAAGTGCGGCATTTGACACAGTGGTTCACTCTATCCTAAGAGACAGACTACGGGAAGTGGGAATTCAGGACAAAGCATTACACTGGCTCACTTCATATCTGGAAAACAGATCCTACCAAGTCATGGACAAAAACTGCCTCTCAGATAGCTTACCAACTATTTGTGGCATCCCTCAGGGATCCTAAACAGCTGGGGCGTCTTCAGGCACCCCAACCCAGGGTGCACAGCTTCAGACAGGTATCAGAACCATTCAATCAAATTCAGACATTGATGTCCACTTTTTAACCTCTTTATTCCCTAAGTAATCCAGGGTAATCCATGTTTTCATCAAAAAATTCATTATTTTCTTAAATTCAATGAGTGCCTGTACAGGCTATACTCATACACATAGAGGTGCATAATTATGCTTAATCCAATGTAGAATATACAGTCCCAATGCATTTCGGGCACGTTCTGCCCTTCCTCAGGGGTACTACAATAGAAACATTAGTGTCAAAACCAAGTGTTACTGATGACAATTGTATTGTATTGTATTGTATTGGGAACTTATATAGCGCTCGGCTGCCCCAGCAAAGGGGGGTCCCGGCGCTGCGAGCGAAACTAAAAACAGAAGGGGAATACCAGAAGAGAAAAGATACAGTTACTGAAAAAGATGGGTTTTGATGGCTTTTCTAAAAGCCAACAGATCCTGAATGCCACGAATATTTTCCGGAAGGCTGTTCCAGAGCTTGGCAGCGAGCAAGCTGAAGGAACGACCGCCCATTCTGGCTAGATTGGTACGGGGGATGACCACCAGATGTTGTCCTGCTGAGCGCAGTCGCCTCCCAGGGATATACTTCGTCAGGAGGGGGCACAGCATCGGGGGGAGGCGGTTTTAAGGATTTTGAAGGCGAGACAAAGTGCCTTAAACTGAATCCTTTTTCCCACCGGGAGCCAGTGCAGTTTTTTCCGAACTCCGAATTCATTAGACCATTTGTATTTGAACCTTTTGTTGTGAAAGGGCTTTGCCACCATATATTACTTCTGTGCCCCCATATTTCATCTGTCAAACTAAAAATGTAATAGAAACCCAATGAAAAACATGGCTCCAAAACCTTACGCCATGCTAAAAAAATTGCTAATGCCATGCCCCAAATATTTTAGCTCCCCATTGCCCAAAGAAACCTCAAGAACCGACAGCTAAAGTGCAATAACAGCTCAAACAAACATCTTTTTGGTAGTGTTTAAAACGCCAAAGCCTGAAAGTTTGAGTCTAAAAAAATAAATGTGCATATCTCCATGAAGTATAACCGTGTATTTAGTCATCCATGAATGCTCAAATCAAACCACCCCCGGTGTATCCGGTATTTGTAGGTAATGTCACATGAAAAGAACCTATCACGTGATACTGCATTGTGAGTAAACATTAATGAAATCCTGAGATCTACGTGCTCCCCACAGCATATCCTAAACTCGTAAACCATGCTCTATTAAAAACGTATCAAAAACACACAGGGAGGGAAGGGTCAAAGGGAAAAGTTTAAAGACTTACTACTGGTTCACTTCCCCAGTAACAACATATGAATAACAAACAAGAACCTAGAAGGTCTATAAGCCAAAACTAATGGCAAAACTGGCAAGTCTTTCACTATGTCAGTTGGTGCTATGGTCACCATGCAAATAATTCTAAAAGGCGAAAAGCAGAAAGTAGTGATGTCTGAAATACGATCAAAAACTGGTCAACCAGATCCAGTACACATTCTTAGTGGGTAACCATCGAATAAACCAAGTGATCAGTCCTATCATTTGGCCGTCCACACTGTGGCCTAGTGGGTCCTTAGATCATCTAGACCCATGCCACACAGTAAGTTGTGAATACTGGATACGGTCCACAGTGAAATATGAACCACCAATAGTTGGTCAATTTGTGATGGTTAATAACAATTGGTGAAAACACAGTGCAACATACAAAGGGTGGTGAATATTAAAATAGGGTGATGTGTCTAAACAAACTCTTTAATAGGAACAAGGCACATCCCCTAATTAAAAAACAGGAACAGCGCAAACGACAGTATGGAACAAATGACTGTCGCAATATGTGCCAACATGTTTCTGCCTACCGGGCAATACGTCCCTTGGCTTTCGTCAGGGCCACTGCTCTTAAATAGTTGCTACTGTTATGTATGTGTGAAATCAATGAATACGCCTACCTAATCAGTGAATAAGTGTAGATAATAAAGTATAAATAATATTTGTAGGAATTATGCAACCTGTACCTATAATTATATATACTCATCTTCCTTGTCAGTGGATACTCAACGTAATCTGAAAAAAAATCACATATATTAGTAATCAAATCTAGCATGATTTAACAAACACAAATGCTCTCTGCTTCTCTAATGTGTATAAAATGATTAACAAATTATTAATGTTGCTCACCCAGAATGACAGGGGACTGGACCTCACCTCACCTGGACCGTGCTCAGGTATACGGGGCCCCGCGCTGTGAAACACATAAATGCGAACAAGGAAAAGCATCAACATTCCATGCTTAATATAGAATTAATGATGCCTAACTCTAATCTCTGCTCAATTCGTCACATGTGTCCACAAATAGACACAATGATAGAGTGAACTCCAGGTATCTGGCTGTACCACAAAGACTAGTGTTCAAAAACACCTATCTTACATCCTGCCAACACATACTATATGTAAATAAACACAGGTTGTCTTAATTCAGGATACTACAGTTGTTATAAATTTCTATGCACTCGAAGGAAATGAACATTTCAGTTTCTAAACACTTCCTGCATCGGCTGAGCTAGCCGTCTCGCCTTCTATACTCACCTCTCCGTTGGTGCCACCAAACTAACCTAAGGCTTGGGGGAGGAACCGAACCGGAGAAGGAGTGGATATAAATTCTATAGCTGCGAAGGGGGACTATTTCTCCTTCGTGTGTTGTCTGCCCGCTACTGATATCGTTAGCGCGTTTTGCTCTCACCTCTCATAACAATGGCCATGGAGAAACACCAACGGGGTAAAGATATAAAATGAAATAAGTATCCCCGTTTGAATCCATAGCGTCCTGGCTCCTTCTGGTGTTTGCAAACAGCAAGCGCCCAACAAACTTCTGCGGAACTATAGAATGACGTCATAGCGGCCATTACTGTAGTTCCTACGTAGCGTGCGCACAGAATGGTATCCACTTGATCTGTATAGTCGAGGCACTGTCTGGTACTGTGTGCATTGCTTTTCTATTTTAATGTCTACCATTTCTTATCCATATAAAGAAATTAGAATGGAAAAAGAAATAGAAAAAGGACTGTAACTAAAAGATGATTATGAATCGGCCATCTTAGTAGTTTTCGTCATATCAAATGCTCATGACGGGGTATCAAGCCTTTCATGAGAATATATTCTGAAGACCCCTGATGTAATGAATCCAGACACGATCAAAGCTACCTGAGAGAAGGTTAGTGGGTCCATTACAAACATAGTTTACCAAAGAAAAGGGTTCCCCAATCCAATCCTAGTACGATAATTAATATCATGGCAGGGGGACAGCAGACAGAGTCTATTCCAGAATGTCACTAAGGAAACAGTCTGCGGCATATCGCAATTCTACTGTCAGGGGAAGTATGAGTCCAGTATATGATAAACTCAGATTATTTCATATGGTGACTCCATATGTATTAACGGAAACTACAAGGCATACCACTGTATCTGATTGTTGAGTCCCACCATGTCAGAAGAAAGCTTAAAAATCCATCGTTGCTCCCTCAAGAACAAGTATTTGGAAACATTCTTCACATGGGAAGGTATGAAAGGCTTCTCCAAGACAGTCCATACAAAGCCTGATTCCCCATGTTGTTTCTCAAGGAAATGTCTTGTTAATTGCGTCATAGATTTTTTACAGCGGAATGAGCTTTTATGCTCAAGCATGCGCAGTCGCACCTTACGGGAGGTCATTCTTACGTACTGACAGGAATAGGGGCAGGTCAACAAGTAGATTAGATTATCACTATTACAATTAGTAAAGTGAGTTTGTCGCCAAGGCCTGTCCGTACCTATGTCTATCTCAGAAGAGTGTTTGGTTTGTGGACAGACAGAACAAATCCCACAGGGATGGTGACCAACTGCAGGTGGTAAATCCCATAATGTGCCCAAAGTTCTTTTTGGTATCTCTTTGGGGCGCGTGTGTATTAGGCGGTCCCTGATGCTGTTGGATCTTTTAAAAGCAAATAAGGGCAGTGCAATCTTATCATTTCCATGGTTAAGGATACGTCAGTGCTTTCTAATGATTTTCTGCAGACTATTACTTCTTGTGTTGAATGTGCTCACAGAGTAAGTCTGTCGGTGGAGGTTTTGGGAACAGGTAGTTCTAGTAGCGCCTCCCGATTGTTATTGTGCGCTCGTTTGAGAGACCGCTTAATAAGTGGTCGTGGGTAGTGTCTATCAAACAATTGTGAAGACAGATTCCTGGCATGGGTCTTAAAATCCTCCAACCTAGAACAGTTCCTCCAAACCCGGAGGAACTGGCCATAGGGTAAATTGTCCCTAAGGGATTTAGGATGGTGACCTTCGTACAGAAGTAACGAGTTTCTTGCCATCGGCTTTCTATACAACTCACTCTGCAAGCCTGCAGGTGGCGCATAGAGAGATCCAAAAAGGACAATCTCTCTTTATGGGCCTCAAAAGTGAATCTAAGGAATTGATTCCTGCCATTCAGCCACTGATGGAATTCGCTCACAGATTCCAAGCTACCTCTCCACACTACCAACACATCATCGATATAGCGTTTCCACCATATTATCGATGATCGAAAGGGGTTGGTAGGTGTGAGTACTTGCTGTTGCTCGAAATGGTGCACGTACAGATTCGCTAAGCTCGGCGTGAAAACGCTGCCCATACTCGTTCCAGAGGTCTGAAGGTATATGGTATCCTCGAAACGGAAATAGTTCTCCTTCATGGCCAGTGTAGCCAGGGCCATGATAAAGGTGATTGGGGTAATGGTTTCACAAATGTTGTCACCCAGGATGGATGTAACTACTTCAAGAGTCTCATCCTGGGGGATGGAAGTATACAAAGACTCCACATCGAAAGAGACCAATAGGTCTCTTTTAGGGTCAAAATCAATTTCTGGAAGTACCCTCAACACATCCTTTGTATCTCGCACGTAGGTGGGCAACTTCTGCACAATGGGTCTCAGAAAAAAGTCTACGAAAGTAGAGAGGGGTTCCAAAGCTGAACCCAGGCCAGAGATAATAGGTCTCTCCGGTGGCGGTCTCTGTGGCTTATGTACCTTGGGGAGAAGGTAGAAATAGGGCATCACAGGGAACTCTGTTACCAGAAAGGTCCCCTCATTGGGAGTAATCCATCCCTCTGCTAATGCTTCTTCTACCATACTTTTGATCCTAGTCGTAAGACCCTCAGTCGGATCTTCCTGCAGGGGCAAATACGCATGCCTATCACCCAATTGTCTTAGACATTCAGATCGATAGTCAGTGGTGTTTAGAATGACTATCGAACCGCCTTTGTCTGCAGGCTTGATTGTTATTAGTTGGTCATCCGAAAGATTTTTCAAAGCCTTCTGTTATTGACCTGACATGTTCTTGAAGGACCTGTCTTGTGTCTTCCATAGTTTGGATACTTCATCGCCTACAGCTCTCTCAAAAGCTAAAACCTGGGGGGGGACTGTGTGTGTGGGTGGTTGAAACTTTGATTTAACCTTCAGCCCTGTATTCACTTCATAAGAGCCCTCTAAATCATCAGATTTGTTTTTGAAGAAGTAGTGTAGTTTCAGTTTTCTGAAAAATTGGCTCAATCCACATTGAAGTGTGAAAGGGTCTCCGTTGTTCGTCATTACGAAGCCCAATCCTTTATTCAGTACTTGTTCCTCCAAAGGGGTTAGTATCTTGGTTGAAAGGTTTACTATGATGGTAAATTCCCTGATGTCCCTGCTTTTCGAAGGTTTTTGGCTGTCTGGCTCCGGGTTCCTGAATGGGGACCTGTTTGATCTTGCCACTGCACACCTGGTTGTTGTGTGGTCCGTCGCCTGCCCCTGGTCCTGCTTGTGCCAAACCCTAAAAAAGGCTGTGTATTAAATGTGTTTGGAAACCCTTGAAAGTGTCCAGGTGGTGGTGGATACAGCAGTTGTTGTTGTGGCGGATAACCCCAGGGTGTAGGTGGCCACCATTGTTGAAAATGGCTAGGTGGTTGATTACCGTGTGAGAAACCTCTATTGCCTCGCTCATGCCCCCTCGATTGGAAATGAGGTAAATTAGTATTGTCCGAGTCGCTATCATCTGAGCTGGAGCCTGAGTAATTTGACTCAAAAACGTTTCCCATTATTTCTAAACATAGGGGGAGTATAGCTGTCGCTTGTGTAGGGGTATATCCGCTCGTGCTTGAACTTAGAGAGGTCCTTTTTAAATTGGTCAAGCTTGGTCTGTAGAATAGTGTCTTTAAATTCAGTCATGTTTTTGTTAGACTCGTCCTGTTGTTTCTTAAATAACGTAGTTGTGATTGTAGCTTTTATTGAAGCTTCCAGGACCTGAATTTCTATTAGAATGGTGTCAGCTATTCGCTTCGCTGTGCTGATAATAAGGATCAGCCAGTCTATGGTACGTTTTGCCCGGTAGGCAAAAACACGTTGGCCCATATTGCGACAGTCATTTGTTCCATACTACCGTTTGCGCTGTTCCTGTTTTTTAATTAGGGGATGTGCCTTGTTCCTATTAAAGAGTTTGTTTAGACATATCACCCTATTTTAATATTCACCACTCTTTGTATGTTGCACTGTGTTTTCACCACTTGTTATTAACCATCACAAATTGGCCAACTATTGGTGGTTCATATTTCACTGTGGACCGAATCCAGTATTCACAACTTACTGTGTGGCATGGTTCAAGATGATGTAAGGACCCACTAGGCCACAGTGTGGACGGCCAAATGATAGGACTGATCACTTGGTTTATTTGATGTTTACCCACTAAGAATGTGTACTGGATCTGGTTGACCAGTTGACCAGTTTTTGATCGCATTTCAGACATCACTACTTTCTGCTTTTCACCTTTTAGAAGTATTTGCATGGTGACCATAGCACCAACTGACATAGTGAAAGACTTGCCAGTTTTGCCATTAGTTTTGGCTTATAGACCTTCTAGGTTCTTGTTTGCTATTAAAAACGTAAACATAAATCCAAAACCTCACACTTGTAACAATTTCTACACAAAGCATACTGTTTGTAATTGCACAAAAATTACACATGACTAGTAAAACAGAACCATTGAAATCTACCAATGTTCTCAGAGCCTTGGACAATGACTAAAAGAATGAACCTTTAATGTCCTTTTGATTTGTATTTTAACCCACAAAGGTTCTTGTGTGCAATTCTTGAATCCGGGGTGCACTCTCAGGGATTCTCAATCAGCCCCACGCTGTTCAATATATATGTGGGCCAACTTGCCACCTTACTTCAGGACTTTGACTTGTTAGCGGTCTCCAATGCGGATGACAGCCAGCTGGTTGTCTCCCTAACAGAAGGTCTTAATCTAGGAAATAAATAATTGGCACCATGCTTGGATAAATTGAGCCGCTGGATGTCAAGTTGCCGCCTAAAGCTGAATGGCGATAAGACCGACCTAATGTTATTAGGAAACCTAGCCATACATAGGCCCCTGAGTAGCTGGCCAGATGACATACCCCCCCGCCACCCAACCCCAAACTGGTAAAAAAAACTTGTGAATCTGGTTGGACAGTTCACTACCAATGAACCACCAAGCAAATACATTGTCTGGCATTTACTTCTCGTTACTCTGAATCCTCAGAAAGATATTGGTATTGATCCCAGAGCATCTAAGGAAAACAGTCATTCAATCCTTCATAGTTTCCCTTCTGGATTACGGCAACTCTATTTTATGTTGGCACGCCCAAATATGTGATAAAGAGATTTCAGACCGTGAAAAATGTGGCAGCAAGGCTCCTTTTAAAGGTTCCTAGTTATGTCTCTGTAAGAGAACGCCTCAAACAGCTACATTTGCTCCCAATTGAGGCACGGATTAAGTTTAAATCCCTTTGTATCGGACATAGAGCCATAAATAACAATGGTCCTATAAAGCTCAGAGAGTTGATAACCACTTAGGCTCCAACTAGACCGCTGATATCCACGCATCTTCATCTCCTCAGTACAACCAGGATAAAGAATGAGGTGGGTAGGAAGATTGCACACTTAGTACCGACGTTGTGGAACGATCTTCCACCCAGTCTCAACGCACTGGAAAATGAACTCTCCTGTAGGAAGAAACTTAAGAATATGGCTGTTGCCCTGGTAATGTACCAGAGGTCCAAATCTCGACACAGCACTCACCAGCACGGGGAAGCCCTCGGATAGCCATGTGCTTTACAAAACACAAACATAAACATAAACCTTATAACTATATTTTGTCAATACACGGGAATCCACGAATCCTCCACGGTACTCTATTCCCTGTTGAACCGCGGATCCATCAAAGGCCACCTTTGTCCACTACTCTGCAAAAACACCTTCTGGTGCACTACTGGTTGGGGGATGAAGTTCTCTTGGCTGCTGAGGGTCTTTGAGGGGCAACACCCCCTCCTGTTACCTCCAGTAAGTCCCACACAGGGGAGATCATTGAAGCCATGCCCCCTTTTTCCGCCACTTGGCAAATGCACCTCCTGGTGCACTACTGGTTGGCGGATGAAGTCCTCTTGGATGCCAAGGGTCCTTGGGGGCCAAGAAACCCTCCTGTTACCTCGAGTAAGCCCCACTCAGTGGGATTACTGAGGCCATTGGAAGCCTTACCCTCTTTCTTTTGCCACTAGTTTGCAAACACACCTCATTATGCACACCTCCTGATGCACTACTTGATGGGGGATGAAGTCTCCTATGAAGCTGAGGGTCTTTGGGACCCAAAAACCCCACTGGTTACCTCTAGTAAGCCCACATAGCAGAATTGCTGAGAGGTCATCAGAGGCCATGCCTCCTTTCTCCACCACTCTGCAAATGAGCCTCCAGGTACACTACTGGTTCAGGGTGAAGTCCCCTTGGTTGCTAAGGGTCTTTGGGGGCCAAGAGCCCCTCCTGTTACCTCCAGTAAGTCCCACACAGTGGGATTGCTAAGAGGTCGTTGGAAGCCCACCCCCTTTCTCCACCACTCTGCAAAGGCGCCTCCTGGGGTACTACTGGTTGGGGGATGAAGTCCCCTTGGATGGGGAGGGTCCTTGGGGGCCAAGAACCCCTCCTGTTACCTTCAGTAAGTCCTGCACAGCGGATTGCTGAGAGGTCATCTGAGGCCTTTTCCCTTTTGCCACTAGTCTGCAAACACACCTCCTGACGCACTACTAGTTGGGGGATGAATGCAAAATCCATAGTTGATGGACAGAATGCAGAACAATGTCATACATTCACTCCAGTACAGAGATCTGGGCCTAAATCCATCGCTTTTTTGCACTCCACACCACCCCAGTTCAGACATGGCCATATGCAAATCAGTCTGACCCTGTGCCTCATGGGAACAGTCCAGCCCGAACTGCCAAGCCATGCCTTCCCTGGACCGGAAACAAGCTTCTGAGGACCGGTTTCTGGCATTCCAGCCGTCTTCAAGCCCGGCTTGCTTGAATCCAGTGGTGTGGAGTGCATGGGACTCACGTCTGAGCATACCCATCCCACTTGGGGGATGAAGTCCCCTTGGATGCTAAGGTTCCTTGGGGGCCAACAATCACTCTTGTTACCTCCAGTAAGTCCCACAAAGTGGGATTGACGAGAGGTCATCAGAGGCCCGACCCCTTTCTCAACCACTCTGCAAATGCACCCCCTGGCTCATTACAGGTTGGGGGATGAAGTCCCCTTGGTTGCTGATGTCACTGACCCATGTCATGAGTGATGTAATATGTGAGGTCATAAGTATAGTTAGCTCAGGTAATTATAAGTGCTGAATTTCTATGGTTTTGAACATTTGAAATCTGGCCATAACTATAACGTCCCATGTGCACATATACATGTATATACATGTATGTATATATATATATCAAAAGACGACCACTTCAAAGAAGTAATCCTGGGATACAGCGGGGTAATTTTCGGGAGCCCTTTATTCACAGCAGTGTACAGCATGATGCATTTCGGCGATTGGCCTTCTTCAGATGCTGATGACCGCCAGGTAACGCCTTCTCCCTCTTTTGAAACTCCTAGGGCACTCCCATAGGTGGGAGGTCAGCTGATCCAATCGGTAGTTTGGGCAGAGGTAGATAATTGATCGACTACCTCTCCCAGCGTGCACCAGAAATAGTATAAGTTGCAGCTGGATCATGCTCGCATGAGCACTGAGTTTGCCTTGCAAAGGAGGGGCTGTGTTGTTGCAGGCGAGCCCGTATCGTAAGTGCCCAAGGCTCCCTCCGGTCCCCAACGCCTCCACCTTCAGCTGTCGAGCAAGTCGTGCCGTGAAGCGGGAGGGATTCAACCCGCCTCCCCGTGCAGTCACAGTCTGTCAATTGACAGCGGTCACTAAACTAGTTCACAGCTGGGGCGATCACAGGGAACTATCGATACCTCGATTCAATAACAGTTTCTGTGCCAGCAATGTCCCTGGATTCTTGTGAGACGGATCCCAGTACCACGCTCCTGGCAGACGCGGAAAATATCAAAAGACGACCACTTGAAAGAAGTAATCCTGGGATACAGCGGGGTAATTTTTGGGAGCCCTTTATTCACAGCAGTGTACAGCATGATGCATTTTGGCGATTAGCTTTCTTCAGATGCTGATGACCGCCAGGTAACGCCTTCTCCCTCTTTTGAAACTCCTAGGGCACTCCCATAGCTGGGAGGTCAGCTAATCCAATCGGTAGTTTGGGCAGAGGTAGATAATTGACCGACTACCTCTCCCAGCATGCACCAGAAATAGTTTAAGTTGCTGTCAGAATTGATCAAGCACTCTTACCTGAGTTCTCTCAAACTCTTACCTGTTAGGTGCTTGATTGGTTTTGCAGAGACGTTATGGACCAAACTCCCAGAAACCCTACCTTACCACCTGTGGTCTTTAATTTCACACTTGGGTGAAGGATAGCAGTCAGGGAGAGAGGCCGGAATCTGACGCTATTATGTTCTTGTAGTCAACCTGCGAAACAACAAGAAACTCCTTAGACTTTTTCCTTCTACCTTGGAAAGCTCTTTTACTCTATTCTACGTCAAATCGTAAGACTCCTACCTGCGATCTACTAGACTCTGCTTCGCGTCTTGAAAGTCGTCTTTGATGGAGTCCTTTGGAGAGATGCTTTGTCTTTTTCTCTAATGTCCCAAGGTGGTTGACTTGTCCGCCCCCGGGTCTTTATGTTAAAAGCGAATTTGTTCTGCATAAAACAATAACATAAAACATTTGCACTTTCCTTTAACCTTGTTAATTCCTCCTATATAAGCTACCTAAAGATTTAATCACTTTAAACATTCTCCTCTAGATGCTCAGACGACTTCTCACTTTGGATTTCAGAATTTTTAGTAAAACATTCTAAAACATCATGATTCTAAAAAGACAATAATTTCTTGGTCCCTGAATTAAAGTCTCTAATGATTCATTTCCAAAACATCTTGGTTCCAAAATAAAGTCTTAAAATAATTCGGTGTCCAAAATTAGTGTTCCAAATATTAAAGTCTCTGCTAGCGTTGGGCGCCTTTTCTAAAAGATGAATTACTTAGCTCTTTCTTCCAGCTGTTGAAACTGAAGCTTGACGATTCTCTCTGAAAAGGTCGAAGACTCAAGCCTGGGCTCCGATTCCAAGATTTCCTACGATGGCTCTCCTGATGTGACGTTCTTCCGAGGAAACAGGAAGACTAAGGGCTAGATGTAGGTAGAAAAGATTTACCGAATTTAAATTACCGAATTTTACCGATTCGGTAATTTAAATTCGGTAAATCTATGGGTCCGATATGTAGGTATTCCAGATGTGCTGGAATACCGAATCGGATGAATTCGGTATTTACCGATTCGGTAAATACCGAATCGGTAATGCCTATTCATTCCTATGGGCTTTGAAGCCCATAGGAATGAATGGGCATTACCGATTCGGTATTTACCGAATCGGTAAATACCAAATTCACAAGGGTGCAGGGGGTGTCACTTTGACACCCCCTGGCACCCCCAAAACAGGCTTGGGTGCCATGTGGCAGGCATACCTGCCCTAAGGGCAGGTCTGCCTGTCACATGACATAGGTGTGCATGCACACATGTGCATGCACACCGGAATCGGTATTTTACCATGGATTTGTATTCCATGGTAAAATACCGATTCTGTAAGCCATGTGCAGAAGGTACATTGCCTACCTATATTGCATTTTCGGTAATTTTACCGAATCGGTAAATATTACCGAATCGGTAATTATTTTACCGATTCAGTACATATTACCGAATCGGTACCGAATCGGTAAATTTACCAATTCGGTAATTATTTTATCGATTCGGTACATATTACCGAATCGGTAAATTTACCGATTCGGTAATAAAACCGCTTCGGTAAAATTACCGAAAATGTGCCCCTACATCTCAATAGCCCTTTACCGATCGGAAACGGCTGAAAATCGGTATTTTCGGCCGATTCCGATCGGTAAAGGGCTGCCTACATCTGGCCCTAAGCACTTTCCAGAATCCCGGGTGTGGCTTTTAAAGACCTGCCACACCCCGGGAAGTCCTTGACGCTGTACGAGTTACCTTTGCCCTCACGCGGTGTAAAATTAACAGAACACAGCGAGAGAGCTTTTCACATCAACGCGTGCAACTTTTAAACGCGTCTCTTTTCTTTCTGTTCTGCCGAGCCTGCTCACAATCTAATCACCAAGCCCAGATCATGACTCCAAGTTCTTTTCTACCAATTCCAGTCAAAGGCACGATCTTAAAACAATATGCAGTCTACCAACAATACTCCAAACGTAAACAAACAAACAAGCATTGGCATGTAAGCACAGCATTGGCATGTAAGCACATCTCTGAAATAACCAAATACACAAACATAACAGGAGTGCAGGATGCACGGGACAGGGGTGGGTTTCAAGAATAAAAGAGACTTAAATTCTTCCTTGTGAGGGGTTTAAATTAAGATTGTTTCTATGGAGGGACTAGGTGAATCATGACAGTTGCAGCCGGATCATGCTCGCATGAGCGCTGAGTTTGCCTTGCAAAGGAGGGGCCGTGTTGTTGCAGACCAGCCCGTATCGTAAGTGCCCAAGGCTCCCTCCGGTCCCCAACGCCTCCACCTTCAGCTGTCGAGCAAGTCGTGCCGTGAAGCGGGAGGGATTCAACCCGCCTCCCCGTGCAGTCACAGTCTGTCAATTGACAGCGGTCACTAAACTAGTTCGCAGCTGGGGCGACCACAGGGAACTATCGATACCTCGATTCAATAACAGTTTCTGTGCCAGCAATGTCCCTGGATTCTTGTGAGACGGATCCCAGTACTGCGCTCCTGGCAGACGCGGAAAATACCAAAAGGCGACCACTTGAAAGAAGTAATCCTGGGATATAGCCGGGTAATTTTCGGGAGCCCTTTATTCACAGCATGATGCATTTAGGCGATTGGCCTTCTTCAGATGCTGATGACCGCCAGGTAACGCCTTCTCCCTCTTTTGAAACTCCTAGGGCCCTCCCATAGGTGGGAGGTCAGCTGATCCAATCGGTAGTTTGGGCAGAGGTAGATAATTGACCGACTACCTCTCCCAGCATGCACCAGAAATAGTCTAAGTTGCAGCCGGATCATGCTTGCACGAGCGCTGAGTTTGCCTTGCAAATGAGGGGCCGTGTTGTTGCAGGCGAGCCCGTATCGTAAGTGCCCAAGGCTCCCTCCGGTCCCCAACACCTCCACCTTCAGCTGTCGAGCAAGTTGTGCCGTGAAGCGGGAGGGATTCAACCCGCCTCCCCGTGCAGTCACAGTCTGTCAATTATTCACTGAAAAAACCATAGGTTTCAGGCATGTTATAGTTAGGAATTAGCATTTAAAAAACCTTAGAAATTCACTGAAAAAACCATAGGTTTCAGCCACATTATAGTTAGGAATTAGCGGTTAAAAAACCTTAGAAATTCACTGAAAAAATCATAGGTTTCAGCCATGTTATAGTTATGAATTAGCATTTAAAAAACCTTAGAAATTCACTGAAAAAACCATAGGTTTCGTCCATGTTATAGTTAGCTGGACATTTCTCTCATACAAAACCATTGAAATTCCTCCATTATAGTTGGTTCAGCTAACTATAACATGCACGCCCGCAATGCACTGCTGATGACGTCACATATTACGTCACTCATGACATGGTCAGTGACATCACTCATGACATCACTGATGGCACATGACCATGGCACATCTTTTGCATAGATTTATGCTGTAGCACTTCCTTATTGTTCTGCACTTTCACATTCTCCATACACTAGTAATATATTCATTCATTCATTTATAAACTACACATTCATTCTGACAAACTTATACACACTAACATAATAATATAGTTCTTTCTTTGACCAGTGCAGGTAGTTCTAAAAAGAACAGTTTTTTTCAGTTTTTACTTTTCAAATTTTTTTGTGTTTTGTCAACAAGTTTTTTTTTTTAAACTAAAAGAAATTGAACTGGAATCCAAAAAGGATCAAACAGGAACAAAATAATGAAAAAGAAAAACAGCTAATGTCGAGGACAGCGATGCTCCTGCATCCTACGTTTCATCAGATCAATAGACCGCTCCCTATAACACAAAAGTCTATCGCAATGAATGCATACAATTTTAACTTCAGCAAAATCAGGATCAATTTGTGGATGTGGACTGCTTCCTGAAAATTCTGCTGCAGCAGCTGATGTGCTTGGTGCAGAAGCAGGTGGGTTCTCCTGCTACCTCCGTCTTGCAGCTCGAGCAAAGTTATTGGGATGCAAGTTCTTCACATGTCGCACCATATTTGCTGTGCCAAAGGAGTATTTTTTAGGTGGATCACCCCTTGAAAGAGTTGTTTGGCAAATTTTACAGATTACTTTTGGAGCATTAACCTTTTTTTGCCCTTCTGGGAAAGTAAAAAATTGCCAAATTAGAGCTTCTTTTCTCTTCTTTGGAGGTTCTTCAGGAATGAAACCTCCCTCTGAAGAACTGCTGGAAGATGAGTCCATTGCTCTTATAATGATCTTCCTTCTAAAAATTCTCAGAGGAAATGATTCTTCTTAGAAAGTCAAAGTCGAATGATTATAATGGGACGGAACTTTCAACAGTTACAATAGGAAAAATTATGAACCAATCAAATATCTCCTTTTAAAGCCACATGACTTTACGTACGCTTATGATGCGCTTACACAGCTGTTTCGATACCAGTACGCATGATGTTCTACTGCAATTTGTGTAATTGTTTTTAAAAGCAATATATGATTGTTAAAACTGTAAAAAAAATGTTCATAGTTATCCCAAATAATATCTTCCCTTAGTATGTACATTAAATACATAAATATATGTTTTTAACCATGTAGAAACATTGGTGCCTTTCGCGTACAGGGCGCCGTTCATGACGTCATGCATAACCTTTGATGCGACGCGTAACGTCAAACCATATTCCTACAGTATGTGCGGGTACACGCTGAGTATGATTAGCAGTACATGTATGGTGCGATCACCCTCTCAGTGACAAATAAGAGCACATGGCGCACTAACGAGAATGATTAGCAGTGGTTACTCATTGGAGATCCGATTCTGGGCCTGCCTTTGCACACATGATAAGACCGCCCCATCTCTCTCTGTTGTTAATTGTTGGTGCACACACTCACACTTGCACATGCGCAGTGCACACCCGCCCACACTCCCCACATGCCACCACCTAGCATGCTTGCTATCACTAAGCCTGGAAACCAATACATTAGCCAATGTGATGTCCCCCAAGGCCATCATTCTTATAGACCGCGAAAACGCTATCAATGATGCTCCTGGGCTTGGTTTGCTCAGCCCCCTGCGGTTCCCATATAATCCAAACACTGACGTGAGCATGCTCTCTTTTTCCTGCTTGTGCTGCGGTGACAGACAGAGTGTCGTCATCGATTTTAGTACAAACTCACAGCTCGAGCGGAGGAGGACTCCTGACACTCGACGTGGTATCACTACTGCTGCCGCCCAGCCACAATACCATAGGCGCAGAGGCGGCAGCGCCCGCACCCAAAACACCCCAGACCCAGGGAAACCGCAGCCTTTGAAGACATTACAAAATACAACAGAAGCAAAGGTAAGAGAAACCGTCACAACATCAGACTCCGCTGTAATTGTATATGCATGATGCTATTTTTTTCTCCATCATATGGCTCTCCTACCCCTTAATGGTTTTAAATTGTATGCACATAGTATAAAAGTTTCTATCTGCGTCACGAGGCCCTATAAACCTCTAATTTTATAAATTATGCGTCCATAAATTTCTGTGCCGCATTTCTGTACTACGCCACGTGCTTAGGCCTCTATCGTTACTAATTGTGCGTCCATGATGATATTTTTTTCTCAGCGTCACAAGGCCGTCCCAGGCAGGCCCGGACTGGCTGTTGCAGGCACAAGCAATCCCTGGTGCGCCGCAAGGGTGGTGGCCGGTTTTGTTACAGGGCCGTTTTTGCAGCATAGCTGCAAAATCGGCCCTGTAACAAAATCGGCCGAAAACCGGCCCCGGCAAAGAGCTCGGCTGCACCCCCCAACCCCCCCTCCCGGCAGAGGGGATGGGGGGTGGCCGAGCACTTTGCCAGGGCTGGTTTTGGTTCCCAGTCCGGCCATGGTCCCAAGCCTCCATTCTTATTGATCTTTCTTTGTTGATCCTAATATTTCCTTCTGTCTTACGGAGCACTCCCGCACCTTTTTTTTATATATTGAGCTTCCATGAATTTCTGTATCCTATTTTTGAAATGTGTCACGTGCTTTACAATGTGTTCTTTTTATTGTATGTTCATGATGGTATTCTATTCTGCATCACGTGCCCCTCCTACCCCTCAATGATTTTGTATGTACATAGTATAAGGGGGGACCCAGCGAGAGCCGTGCGCGAGCCGGTCTCTTCCTGGGTTGGTTCGCGCAAGGGAACTGGCCACAGGTGAAAGGGGGGGTGATTAGCTAGTTGGAGCGGAAGGGAAAAGGGATAAATAGGGGTAGTAAGGGCGGGAAATGGAACTGTGCTGGGGGAGGCAGGTGGCGAAGGTTGTTTTTGCCCCACCCACCCTCCCTCTTTCTCTTTCAGGTCCTGTTTGTTTGTTGTTTTATTGTGCTTTGGGTACTGCTGAAGCTGTTTATTCCTCGTTGCCACGCTAAGACAGGTCTAGGTGCAATTTTAGTTGGTAGGCGCTTTTTCTGGGGGGTGGGCAGCCTGGAGCGGGTTGGCCCATCCTCAAATGGCACTTAAAGGAAAGGAGGGGGGTATCAACAAGAGTCAGTTGCTCCTGGGTTTGTTTGGGTTAACTTGGTGGGGGTTTCATCTTTCATAAGGATGCTAAGATAAGTTGAAGGAATTTTTGGTTTATTAAATAATGAATTGCAAGATGTTTGATTAGAAGTTAATTTGCACCTGCCTTAATAAAGTGTCCTTTCTTGCTAACCAAGAAGTTGTGGACAGTGGGTTATTGTGCGTATGTTTCCTTCTATCCATCACGTGGCCCTCCCAGCTCTGCTTTGCTTTATTTTTCTGGAATATATGCTTTCTGGTTCATCGTATTTGCTCCCTCCTAATTCTCCCATTAGGTTTAATATTTATTACTGCATCACATGACACTCCCAAGCCTGTATTCGTTTTCGAATACTTGTAAGTCTAAACAAATGTAATTTGCAGCCATGGCTCATGCAGGACTTTACGCCGGGTGGTGACGTCAGCAGCCATGGCTCGTGCAGGGTGTTACGCCGGGCGGTGACGTCAGGCAGAGGAGGGGCAGGGTGAGGGGTTGTAAAATGCGGGATATGGACGATGCCAGGTTTTCAGGTGTATTGTGTCCTTGGCACAAGTAGGCCCAACTCCCACCAGCACAAACCCTATGGCTAGCAGTACCACATAATGGGTCAGAGAAGGGCACTGTCTGTTGTTAACATAATATGTTTGCCCATATGTTAATACTGTTAAAACCTGTATTTATGGTTAATTAATTGAATGCATTTATTACTCGGGCGCGCACTCTAAGTAAATGTTGTAACCTCTGAGTGCAGAACTATCAGAGGCTCCAGTATACAAAAGCATGCAGCACTGAAACACGCCTGACCCACGTATGCTTATTAGAAATGTCTACTGCCGAATTAATATTTGTGTCCATATGTTAAAGGCCTTCAAAGTTGTGCGACATTGATGCAGTCATTATTATTAGTTAGAGTGACTCTTCCAAATAAATGTTGTAAACTCAGACTGCACTACTGACAGTTTCTGTAGTAAAAAATGTGTACACACACTTCCAAAGTTTACCACTATGAGGCTATGTATACTGCTCCCAGAATACTCTGTGATTTGAAGCAAATAATTGCAGAAGCTTAAAAGCAAGTTTGATAATACTTTGCTTTCAAAATAAAATGTTCACAAAAAAGAGAAAGCCGGAAAAAAAACATTTTGCTAAACTACTATAAAATTTCTGTTACCATTTTTTTGCAGCATCATTTAACCCCTTCGCTGTGGATGACAAAGCCAGCTCATCATGGGCGTTACCTGCGCTGCGCGGATGACGAGCTGGCTTTGTCACGAAAGCAGCGATTTTCAAATTTCAGCGCACAGCGGGAAAACCCGTAGCGCGCATGCGGTTAATAACGTGCTCATCCATGCTAGTATTTACCAAAAATATTCATTATGGAAAATCTCTGTAACTACTTTCAATAAGATTATGGGAAACAAAATTCAACAAGCATTGGCAAACACAGTAGGTCTGAAATTGATGGTCACCTTTTTACTTTTGTCATTGTGTGATTCGTTTTGGCATTGTGCTTGTAAAACTGTATTGCCATGTAAATGCTGCGCCCTCACTATTATAACAAACTTTGGCAAAAGCAAAACATATTTTTGGTTTTAAAAAGCACAAACTTCCATAGTAGTTACTGGCACTGAACAAAACTACTTTGTGTGCTGATATACTCCTTGTGAAACAGCATAATGCTGTGACTCACAGTGAGCCATCCGATACAAAGACAGAGAGAGAGAGAGAGAGAGAGAGAGACAGGAGAGAGAGCAGAGTGGATGAGAGTAGAGGGAACAGAGAGAGAGAGAGAGGGATGTAATAAAAGCAAAAGGTCACGGTTAATGCCAGACCAAATTAGGGGGCCAATTATTCAAGAAAGTCTCCAAGGTGCACCCTTGGAATATGTCCTAGCATTAGGTGCAGCTATACAGCTTTTGTGAATTCCCAAAAATGTACACAAGTAGGACAAGAAATAGTACTCATAGAAAATATTTGTGAACTACATTTTAACATGAGCAAATTTGCATGTGTAGATTTGCTCATGCGAAAATCTGAATGTTTACAAATTCACTTTTCCTCCAACACCTTTTTCCCAATTCAGGAAGAAGGTTGATGTCTGCCATTGTTGGGAAGAAATTTCCAACATTCTTCACTATGACAAAAGATTAGAGAAGAGTTGTTAAAAACGCATAAAACATGGAAGTTAGTGGGTGTGCACAGACTCAAAAGGCCATTCTGACCCTGGAACTATGTTTACCATGTAAATACATATAACGTTTTTATTTCAAAAAGCTATTCACCTTTGAACAATGAAATATTAATTACAACATACTTTTCACTTTCTTCTCAACAGGCCCAATGTTTCGAATGCTGCGGATGACGGAACCTTCAATTAACAGAAGCAAATGTAAATCATACTTGCCTTTTTCTGCCTGTATATGGAAAAATTTATTAATTTTGTTGAGTCTAAATACACCTTTTGCATTAGGACTATGGAATAGTGGTATCAAAATATAATTCATTCTATTGTCAGTTATCTACCTTGGTGATAGTGGAATTACCACTACTTTTTAGACAACAATAATGTGTAGAGGAGCAGTGTTGCTTTTTCACCTTCAAAGAGGAAGATTTAAATTTATATTTCAACAGATAAACAAAATAATTACTCAATTTCAAAAAGAAAATTAAGAAGGAATGTTAGACGAAGTCTGCTCCAACTCTAAAAGCATTGTGCAAATCGTAACTGGTGAAAAAAAGTGTGTCTCAACATTACTTTTTAAGATAATTTGGACACAAGACTAGACTGCAGGAGTGTCCAAATACGTATGCACTTTTTATGCTGGACAGTATTGCTTCTAAACACCCTTTCACTGCTTTCTTCCAAACCTTCAAAAACGATTTCATGAATTTACATGCATAGTCTTTCAGGTCTGTATACCTCTAATGTAAAATAATCTTACTTGTTTTCTCTTTTGTAAACTGACATATGTAAACTCATCAGTCACTCCTCAGGATGGTAAAGGTAAGCCTTTACCATCCTGAATGCTGACTGCTGAGTTTTGTATGAGAGCATGCCCATACATAACCAAGTTAACTTTTCTTTAGCTACATAGAAACATGTAGTGTAACCTGTCAAACACTTTGAAATACTACCCTCCCACTAGTCCTAGAGGTGGATGTAGAAATCAACCGTTCTTCATAAAATAGAATTGGATGCCACTAAGTACAAAGTATTTCTGTATTATGGAATCCCTAATGTGTCCCTTAAACATTCAAACAAAGTCCAAACACATACTCACTGAAACACACCGACCAATAGTAACCTATAAAATTTGCCAAACAACTCTTTCAAGGTGTGATGAATCCAAAAAATACTCCTTTGGCACATCAAATATAGTACAAAACCCATAAACTACTTGTACCCCAATAACTTTGCTTGAGATGCAACACAGAGATTGCAGGACAACCACTTGCTGCTACACCAAGCACATCAACAGCTGCAACACCATCTATATCAAACAGTCCATACTCGCATCTTGATCTTGAGTTTCGTAAACATAAATCTCTATGCATTTATTGTGATGACCTTTTGTGTTATGAAAACACTATATCAACCTCATCAAAAACAAGAAACAGGAGCAGCACTGTCCTCAACATTAGTTATTAGACATTTATCAAGCTTTTTTGTTGTAAAAACTACCCTGTCCGAAGGCAGTTGAAAATGTGCACACTTGCTGCCTTTCTTGGCTGGGGTTATCAATTACTCTTGAATTTCATATTCTGATTCAAACTCGTGGCCCTTTATTGAGCCTTTTTGATGTACCTACTAACACGGCCAAAGAAAGTGGTAAATTTGGACACTTACTGCCTTTATTGGCTGGGGTTATCAATTATTCTTGAATTTGATATTCTGATTCATACTCATGACCCTTTTATCGAGCCTTTTTGTTGTACCTACTACCCCGGCCGAAAACAGTGGGAAATTTGCACATTTGCTGCCTTTCTTGGCTGGGGTTGTCAATTGTCCTTCTTGTAATACAAATTCAAAGTGCAGGCCCTTTATTGAGCCTTCTTTGTAACTATTACTCGTGAATGGCAGTGGGTAATTTGCGCACTTCCTGCCGTTCATGTATAAACAAAAGCTTAAAAGTCTAACAATATTAAAAAAGAGCCAGTATAGTCTATGGTTATCAAATCTTCTGTTTGTTATTGAAATTCAAAGTACAGGCCCTTTATTGAGCCCTCTTACTAACTACTACCCGTGAACGGCTTTGTGTAATTTGGACACTTTCAGCCTTTCATATTTTTTACATTATTCATCTACCACTCGAAGAACACATCATGTACACGTACACACACCTACTTGCTGCCTTTCTTGGCTATGGTTATTAACTATTCTTCTATTTCATATCTGTATTCAAAGTGCGGGCCCTTTATCGAGCCTTTTTCATGTCGATACTGCCAGAAGGAACTGGGAAATTTGCGCACTTACCGCATTTCTTCAGAGGGGTTATGAACTATTGTTCAATTTCATATTCCTATTCAAAGTGCAGGCCCCTTACTGAGCCCTTTCTCTTCAATCAACTACCACGGCCGAAGGCAGTGGGAAATTTGAACACTTGCTGCCTTCCTTGGCCGGGGTTAACAATTATCCTTCTTCTAATACAAATTCAGGGAGCAGGCCCTTTTTTGAGCCTTCTTGATAACTATTACTCGTGAATGGCAGTAATTTGCGCACTTCCTGCCATTTCTGTCTAAAAAAAAGCTTAATAAAAGTCTACCAATATTAAAAATGAGCCAGTATAGTCTTTGGTTATCAAATCTTCTGTTTGTTATTGTAATTCAAAGTACAGGCCCTTTATTAAGCCTTCTTGGTAACTACTACCCGTGAATTGCACTAGGTAATTTGCACACTTGCAGCCTTTCTTATTTTTCACATTATTCATCTAACACTCAATCAACACATCATCTACACGTACACACACACCTACTTGCTGCCTTTCTTGGCTGCGGTTATCAATTATCCTTCTTCTAATACAAATTCAAAGTGCAGGCCCTTTATTCAGCCTTCTTGGTAACTATTGCTCGAGAATGGCAGTGGGTAATTTGCACACTTGCGTCCTTTCTTGCGTCCTTTCTACCGCACAGTGTGTGTACTTTGTGCACTTGCTTAACTCCTTAGATGAGATACCCATTTCTTAGGCTCCCACTGCGGAATCCGACTCACAGTCTGTAATGGACTGGAAAACCAAACACCCATTTCCTTTACAAGGCAGTGGGTTGTTTCCACATCTGCTACCTTTCTTCCTTTTCACCTTATTCTGCATCCTGCATCCACTACCTAAAACACACATACCTCCTAACTTTCTTGCAGCCTTTGCCAAGTATTATTCTAATTTAAAGTACAGTCCCTGAAATGGGCCCGGTGTTGTAATTTTTCAGCCCTACCCCCCACAATGGTAACTGAATGCACTTACATTGCTTCCTTCAATGTCGTAGCCATTTCTTATGCTCCCACTGCAAAATTCGATGCCCTATCCGTATAATGACTTGGAAATCCAAAGATCCACTTCCCTGACAACGCAGTGGATAGTTTGCGCATCTGTAGCCTTTCTAATTTTTCACCTTTTTTTATCTTCCACTCAATTAACACATCACCTACACATAACACACACCAACTTGCTACCTTTTTTGGCTGCAGTTATCAATTCTTTTTCAATTTCATATTCTGATTCAAACTTGTGGCCCTTTATTGAGCCTTTTTGTTGTAGCTACTACCCCAGTCCAAGGCAGTGGCACATTTAGACACTTACTGCCTTTCTTGACTGGGATTATCAATTATTGTTCAATTTCATATTCTGATTCAAAGTCAAGGCCCTTTATCAAGCCTTTTTCATATAGATACTGCACTGGCAGAAGGCAGTGGGAAATTTGCACACTTGCTGCATTTCTTCACAGGGGTTATGAACTATTGTTCAATTACATATTCCTATTCAAACTGCAGTCCCTTTATCAAGCCCTTTTTATTCTATCAACTACCCCGGCCAAAGGCAGTAGGAAATGTTAACTCTTGCTGCTTTTCTTGGCTGTGGTTATCAATTATCCTTCTTGTAATACAAATTCAAATTGCAGACCCTTAATTGAGCCTTCTTGGTAACTATTACTCGTGAATGGCAGTGGGTAATTTGCGCACTTCCTGCCGTTCATATATAAACAAAAGCTTAAAAGTCTAACAATATTAAAAAAGATCCAGTATAATCTATGGTTATAAAATCTTCTGTTTGTTATTGAAATTCGAAGTACAGGACCTTTATTGAGCATTCTTGGTAACTACTACCCGTGAATGGCAGGGTGTAATTCGCGCACTTCCTACCGTTCATGTATAAACAAAAGCTTAAAAGTCTAACAATATTAAAAAAGAGCCAGTATAGCCTATGGTTATCAAATCTTCTGTTTGTTATTGAAATACAAAGTACACGCCCTTATGGCTGAGATACCCGCCACCCCCTCTCAACACAATCCCCAAAAGGAGGGAAACCGGAAACAGTTCTTAAAGTTTTTGGATGTGGGAGGGAGTGACCCTCCCGGCCGTATTTATTAAAACAAAAATTAAAACATTAAACGTTTCATGTTATGTACAATTTCATTATCACATTGCGATGTTTGGCTAACCTTAACATATTCTCTAATACAAAGGTTCTCCTAGCCGAACTAGCATCCTACAAAAACATTCTCTAGAAACACTGAAATTGTACATCCTAACGTTTAAGGGCCAACGGCAAGGTCATAACCGGTGTCAAGATCCCTAACCAGACTTACCCCTCCCACTTGGGAGGGGCGACAGCACAGAGGCTTACCTCAAGTGCAACTACTAACAATTTCCCTTGACTTGACGGGGGCACTTAAGACTCGACGCCATTTAAAGGTCGTTCGAAGACTTGTGTGTGGTATCTAGAAGGTATCGTGGACCTCCCCCCACCCCACACAACTTACCGCATCTGCCGTCGCAGATGACACTGGCCCCGGGAAATTCCCCCAGGAGGGGGCTGTAACCCCTCCTACAAAGGAAGGGGCCTTGACCGCCTTTCCTTTACTTCCGGCGACCCGCCCTTAGACGGGACCGCCTCCCCATTGAGGGGCCAATGGCCACCTCTCCCGAGCGCTCCCATCCGTGTTGGGTGACGCCCACTCATAGGGATCTACCAATTAGTGCTCACCGATCATGACCTTACTGCCTACCAAAAATAAATACGACAATTCTTACTCAAACCTAAGAAAACATTGGTCGCTACGACCGAAAGAACATGCTTAAAATGCAACACTACATCAAATCATTTTAATCGTAACAACTTACACGACATTCACCATACTTTATTATGATCAACAACAAACTGATACTTTCACAGCCTGTAAACGAAACGTAAAACATACTCATACAAATTCACTTTATTGCACAACGACTTGCTGTCCTCAGGGGCTGGTGGGTGGGTCAAAATTGGCTCTTCGTTCTGTCCCGAGCTCACGGGTAGCGAGGAGGTGCAGCTTCGGAGCACAAGAACAAGAGGACGTCTTCTGGTCTTGCGTCTCTTTTTATCCGTCTTCAGGGCGGGCGAGAACCCGCCCCTGCCTGCCCCTAGGGCGGGGGCTGGCTACGTCGGTGTCTAGGCCAGCCCACTCTAGGGCGGGAAAAGGCGCGCCCCGGCTACGCCGCTTCGGGCATACCAGCCGAGACGCGCCTCCCGCCCAAAAATGGCTTCCCGGGGGGATCGAGGCACTCCGCCATACGTTCGGGGGGACCGAGTGGTCGCCCCTTTCCATATGGCTGAGATACCCGCCACCCCCTCTCAACACAATCCCCAAAAGGAGGGAAACCGGAAACAGTTCTTAAAGTTTTTGGATGTGGGAGGGAGTGACCCTCCCGGCCGTATTTATTAAAACAAAAATTAAAACATTAAACGTTTCATGTTATGTACAATTTCATTATCACATTGCGATGTTTGGCTAACCTTAACATATTCTCTAATACAAAGGTTCTCCTAGCCGAACTAGCATCCTACAAAAACATTCTCTAGAAACACTGAAATTGTACATCCTAACGTTTAAGGGCCAACGGCAAGGTCATAACCGGTGTCAAGATCCCTAACCAGACTTACCCCTCCCACTTGGGAGGGGCGACAGCACAGAGGCTTACCTCAAGTGCAACTACTAACAATTTCCCTTGACTTGACGGGGGCACTTAAGACTCGACGCCATTTAAAGGTCGTTCGAAGACTTGTGTGTGGTATCTAGAAGGTATCGTGGACCTCCCCCCACCCCACACAACTTACCGCATCTGCCGTCGCAGATGACACTGGCCCCGGGAAATTCCCCCAGGAGGGGGCTGTAACCCCTCCTACAAAGGAAGGGGCCTTGACCGCCTTTCCTTTACTTCCGGCGACCCGCCCTTAGACGGGACCGCCTCCCCATTGAGGGGCCAATGGCCACCTCTCCCGAGCGCTCCCATCCGTGTTGGGTGACGCCCACTCATAGGGATCTACCAATTAGTGCTCACCGATCATGACCTTACCGCCACAGGTCCGGATAGTTGACCGGCTATCCGGACCCCCCACAAAACTCCTACCTAAAGGTCATGTTTTAACGATTTTAACCAAGCTAGGAAGTCACCTATGAGTAACTCATTCCCCACCCTCGACAAATGCACACCATCCCCCAGATACATACTGTCATCATTAATACAACCATGCGAGATCGAATGCAATGTCTTGGAACGGAACAACCTACTCACTTTGTTATTCAATTTTCTAACAGAATGATTCAAAGCAGGGATCGAGATAGCCCCCCGCCACACTTTTCGTGGGATCATATGAGACCACGCAATTATGCACCCCGGAACTCTCCTCGCTAACCAACTTACCGTGGAAAGCATAGCCTCCAGGAGAAGTCGTCTACCGGTGGTGACCAAATCATTGCCCCCCAAATGCACTATGACTATGGACGGCGGTGACCTCATCCGCTCTAACAAACCCTCAAAAAATTCCTGAAACTGGTCAATACAGAGACCGCCCCTTCCGTAGAAGGACACTCTGTACCCGTATTCCCCAGGTACGTGAATCATGTCACCTGCTTTGAATACGTCTGCGGCCCGTCTCACGTATGAGTGGCCCACGACCCACACCTCCTTCCTCACAGCCGGTGACGTGCAACCGCTGGCCTGGTGTTGGGTCGACTGCACAGTCCGCCCTGCCGCGTAGGCTTGCGCAACTGAAAACAAACAAAAGACAAGAAGCGTGAGTACATGATTACAGCTTCACAACATGTGCAATCGCACGTACCTCTTATAACAATTGGAGGACCAGCGCCCCACACGTTTCACTTGTTCTACATTAAGACCCCTGGCTGTAGCTTCAGTGGCAGCCCCTATTCGAAAGGAATGGGTCCCAAATTCGCCCGGGTCCAAGCCCGCTGCGGCAATGGCCATTGCAAGCACCCGCTGAAACTGAAACCTCGTCAGCGGGGTGGCGTCTGCATGCCTCAACAATGTCCCCCCCCATGATGCCACCCTTCGTGCTAGGTAATCTTCTAAGCACTGTACCGGACACATGGAGGACTCGGGGTTCCTGCGAATGATCGTGCAGTCCCCTCTCCCATCTTGGTCAGTCTTGGACCTGAGAAAGGAGACAATCATCGCATCACCCCTGATCTGAACATGTTCCCTGCACAAGCCCCCCGTCACATCCTGTTTGTTCCTTGCAACTAGCTCACTAACTCTCATAGCCCCGTGAAATGCCAGCGTAAATGCAGTCCGGAACAAACAGGTCTCGAAAGGGGACGAGCATGTGTTAGGGAGTGTGGCCAGTAACTGGGACAACCTGTCTAAACCTATCGGTCGTCTTACGTCTACTCTGCGACCCTCTAGGCGTTGCCACCCACGCAGCGCTTTCTGTACTGTAAAAGACGCTGTTGGGTCCAGGATGCCATGGGCCCTGGCAACAAAAGAAATGGCGGCACGATGCCTTTGGGCCGTAGCCACCGATTTCCCAGCCCTACGTAAGGACATCAGAAAAAGTACTACCCACTCTTCCTGACCCCAAAGTCCCCCTCTCTCTGCCCCCAAAAAGGCTAAATAGGCCTGGAACGCCCCTTCATATGCCTTCCTTGTCCTGGGTGCTAGACTCTCTCCCACGAGGTGACGAAGTTCGGGGCACCGAGAGACCAGAGAGCTTCGGGGAAGGGTGCCGGCTCCGGGTCCGCTGAAGGAAGGAAACCCGAGAAAGCCTGCATGTGAAAACGAGACAGTGCATCAGCAGCCTGATTCATCACCCCTGGGACATGTTTTGCTCTGAATACCACGTTCAGTTGCATACACAGTAGGACAATTTCTTTGAGCAGCCTCAAAATCAATTTACAATGGGCTGCCTGACTATTGATGCATTCTACTACGGTCATATTGTCGGACCAGAACACGACAGAATGATCTCTGAACCCTTCTGGCCAGGTTCTCAGGGCCACCAGAATGGGAAATAGTTCAAGGAAAGCAATATTACTCGTTAGCCCCTTCTCGTGCCACCATAGGGGCCACCTTTGAGCAGACCACTTTGTGCCGAAGATGGCGCCAAAGCCTATGCTTCCTGCTGAATCTGTCCATAGCCCAAGTTCTTCTGAGGACACGGCTGGCTTGTTCCAGACGACTCGGCCATTGAAGTCCGCCAAAAATGCTAACCAAATCCGCATGTCCTGGCGGACCTCAGCCGATAACCTCGTGCGATGATGACCCTCCTTTAGGCCAACCATCGCTTGGGCAATTGAGCGGGAAAAAGGGCGAGCCATCGGGATCACCCTCAAGGCAAAGTTCAACTTTCCCACTAATTGTTGCAACTGATGCAGTGCAACCTTAGATGCATTCAAACATACTTGGAGGGCTGCCCTGAATTTTAACACTTTGCTAGCTGGTAAACGGAAACACCCCTCCCTTGAGTCCAACTCGATCCCCAAAAACTCGAGGCAAGTCGTGGGACCCATAGTTTTACCCGGTGCCAATGGCACGCCAAAATGACCCATCAACACACAGAATTCAGCTAAGGCCTGAGCACATTCGGGATTTCCGGCGGGACCAAGGAACAAAAAGTCGTCAAGGTAGTGCATTACATTTCGGAAACCCGTTTTCTTAGTGAACACCCATTGCAGGAAAGTACTGAATTGCTCAAAATAAGCACATGATATAGAGCATCCCATTGGCATACACCTATCCATGTAAAATGACCCCTGGAACCCGAATCCCAAAAGACGCTGATCGTCTGGGTGTACCGGGAGCAACCGGAACGCTGACTCGATATCTGATTTCGCCATCAACGTCCCGGGCCCCAGGCGATTCAAGATGGCTACTGCCTCATCAAACGATGCGTATCGCACCGAACAAACTTCTGGATCAATTGCGTCGTTCACCGAAAGGCCGTGTGGAGCAGACAAATTATGGATCAAACGAAACTCACCTGGGTCCTTCTTGGGGACCACCCCTAACGGAGAACAAACAAAATCCGGTCCCGGGAGTACACTAAACGGGCCAGCGACCCGTCCCCGGCTAACCTCTTTCTGAATTTTTTCTTGCACCACAGATGTATGTTGTAAAACAGAAAGTTGATTTTTGCAAATCCCTACACCCTGAAAGTCCCCCACCGGGATGCGGAAACCATGTGAAAAACCGTTCCGCAGCACCCCAGCAGAAGTACGATCCGGGTATTCACTGAGCCAGGGAATCATTGCCAAGGTATCAATCGGGGTTGGTAAAGGCGCCCCTCGGACTAGTTTAGACCTGTTTGGCGCCTCCCTTACCCCCATTCTCACCCGTTCTGGCTCTGCACGATGACTCAGGATGGGACGACCCACACGTACTACACTCATGTTTGAATTTACACGATCCCGGAGGTCTGGTACACTTCCCTTTGTTGAAATTAAAGCAGAAACCCTTCCTCCCTGTATTGCCTGCGGGCCTCGACTGATCGTCGGTGCTCGTATTTGGTCGAAAGGGCGTCCCCACATTTTGGCGGGAGTAATCTACAACATTGCTCCCAACCAATGGCATCTTTAACATTCCTGATTCTTTCATTTTATCCCATGTTACAGAATCGTAACAATCCCAAGTCAAACCCTTGTTATGTTCCTTTTCTTTCCTGAACAGATTGTCATAACAAAACCAATGGTTACCTTGATACGCTGTCGAGTAACCCATAATTCGTGATTGATAAATGGGAAATTCAGAAAGCAACTCGGGCCTACGTTCCCCCAAAATCGATGTAAAAATACCCCACGCATTGCCCCAGTTGCCAATATTCTCATTTACCTTAAAGGCGGCCATTTTTGCGCGCCAAACACTCGGATGCATTAAGTCCTTCTGACTTTTAACATGCTCCACCTCATAATGATCAACAAGCAAGGAGAAAATATTCACGTACTCCCCAGCCCAGATCTTTTCTTTTATAGCTAAAGGCACATGTTGTCCCAATCTCTCTCTACGAGAGGGTGCTGACTCGTCCCTTGCAATCGGCAATGGCCGCTTACCTGCACCGGACGCAGCTTCGGCCGCTTGCGGCTTGTCTATTCCCGCCAACGTCGCAGTCACTTTAGCTGCATCTCTCTTCTCACGAAGCCCTTTTATCAGCGCCCGTGCCTCGGCAGCCGTGGCGCCATCACTACTATCCCCCACCCAAGCTGCTAGCTGTGCTGCCAGCTCGGGGGGCATGTCTTCTTTGGATGTCGGGGTGACGACAACGGGGATTGGATTCCCCTCCATTGGTACTGGGGTCGGCGCCTCGAGCGGTACAGAGGGGAGCGGGACGTCTCCACCGGCTGGAACCCTTCTCGGCCTCTTAGGTCTCCCTCCAGCCGGCGCAGGGCCCGAACCCTCCTCCCCGTCCCGTTTCGCCAACCGTTTCTTTATGTCGGACACCTCTTTGCAAAGGGCCCGCACCATCTGGTCGGTCGTCATTCTCTTTGCGGCTTTCTTTGGCATTTCTCCGACGAAGTATCTAGAAGACAAAGAAAAAGATCAAAACGCTCAAAATTGGCTCTTCGTTCTGTCCCGAGCTCACGGGTAGCGAGGAGGTGCAGCTTCGGAGCACAAGAACAAGAGGACGTCTTCTGGTCTTGCGTCTCTTTTTATCCGTCTTCAGGGCGGGCGAGAACCCGCCCCTGCCTGCCCCTAGGGCGGGGGCTGGCTACGTCGGTGTCTAGGCCAGCCCACTCTAGGGCGGGAAAAGGCGCGCCCCGGCTACGCCGCTTCGGGCATACCAGCCGAGACGCGCCTCCCGCCCAAAAATGGCTTCCCGGGGGGATCGAGGCACTCCGCCATACGTTCGGGGGGACCGAGTGGTCGCCCCTTTCCATTATTGAGCCTTCTTGGTAACTACTACCCGTGAATGGCAGTGGGTAATTTGGACACCTTCAGCCTTTCATATTTTTTACCTTATTCATCTACCACTAAATCAACACATCATTCTACACGTACACACACCTACTTGCTGCCTTTCTTGGCTATGGTTATCAACTATTCTTCTATTTCATATCTGTATTCAAAGTGCGGGCCCTTTATCAAGCCTCTTTCATGTAGATACTGCACTGCCAGAAGGAAGTGGTAAATTTGCACACTTACTGCATTTCTTCACAGAGGTTATGAACTATTGTTCAATTTCATATTCCTATTCAAAGTACAGGCCCCTTATCGAGCCCTTTTTCTTCAATCAACTATCCCGGCTGAAGGCAGTAGGAAATGGAACTCTTGCTGCCTTTCTTGGCTGGGGTTATCAATTACCCTTCTTGTAATACAAATTCAAAGTGCAGGCACTTTATTGAGCCTTCTTGGTAACTATTACTCGTGAATGGCAGTGGGTAATTTGCGCACTTCCTGCCGTTCATGTATAAACAAAAGCTTAAAAGTCTAACGATATTAAAAAAGAGCCAGTATAGTCTATGGTTATCAAATCTTCTGTTTGTTATTGAAATTCAAAGTACACGCCATTTATTGAGCCTTCTTGGTAACTACTACACGTGAATGGCAGTGGGTAATTTGCGCACTTCCTACCGTTCATGTTTAAACAAAAGCTTAAAAGTCTAACAATATTAAAAAAGAGCCAGTATAGTCTATGGTTATCAAATCTTCTATTTGTTATTGTAATTCAACGTACATGCCCTTTATTGAGCCTTCTTCCTAACTACTACCCGTGAATGGCAGTGGGTAATTTGGACACTTTCAGCCTTTCATATTTTTTACATTATTCATTTACTATTGGTCAATTTCATATTCCTATTCAAACTGCAGTCCCTTTATCAAGCCCTTTTTATTCTATCAACTACCCCGGCCGTAGGCAGTAGGAAATTTGAACTCTTACTGCCTTTCTTGGCTGGGGTTAGCAATTATCATTCTTGTAATCCAAATCCAAATTGCAGGCCCTTTATTGAGCCTTCTTGGTAACTATTACTCGTGAATGGCAGTGGGTAATTTGCACACTTCCTGCCGTTCATGTATAAGCAAAAGCTTAAAAGTCTAACCATATTAAAAAAGAGCCAGTATAGCCTATGGTTATCAAATCTTCTGTTTGTTATTGAAATTCAAAGTACACGCCCTTCAATGAGACTTCTTGGTAACTACTACCCATGAATGGCAGTGGGTAATCTGCGCACTTCCTACCGTTCATATTTAAACAAAAGCTTAAAAGTCTATCAATATTAAAAAAGAGCCAGTATAGTCTATGGTTATCAAATCTTCTATTTGTTATTGTAATTCAAAGTACATGCCCTTTATTGAGCCTTCTTCCTAACTACTACCTTGGAATGGCAGTGGGTAATTTGGACACTTTCAGCCTTTCATATTTTTTACATTATTCATTTACTATTGGTCACTTTCATATTCCTATTCAAACTGCAGCCCCTTTATCGAGCCCTTTTTATTCTATCAACTACCCCGGCCGAAGGCAGTAGGAAATTTGAACTCTTACTGCCTTTCTTGGCTGGGGTTATCAATTATCATTCTTGTAATACAAATTCAAAGTGCAGGCCCTTTATTGAGCCTTCTTGGTAACTATTACTCGTGAATGGCAGTGGGTAATTTGCGCATTACCTGCCATTCATGTATGAAAAAAAGCTTAACAAAAGTCTACCACTATCAAAAAAGAGCCAGTATAATCTTTGGTTATCAAATCTTCTCTTTGTTATTCTAGTTCAAAGTGCAGGCCCTTTACTGAGCCTTCTTGCAAACTACTACCCGTGAATAGCAGTGGCTAATTTGCACACTTACAGCCTTTCTTAGTTTTTACATTATTCATGTTCCACTCAATCAACACATTATCGACTCGTACACACACCTACTTACTGCCTTTCTTAACTATGGTTATCAACTATTCTATTTCATATTCGTATTCAAACTACAAGCTCTTTATCAAGCCTTTTTGTTGTAACAAGTACCCCAGCCAAAGGCAGTAAAAAATTGCACACTTGCTGCCTTTCTTGGCTGGGGTTATCAATTGTTTGTGAATTTCATATTCGGATACAAACTCATGGCCCTTTATTGAGGCTTTTTGGTGTACCTACGACTCCGGCCGAAAGCAGTGAAAATTTACACAATAACTGCCTTTTTTGGCTAGGAGTTCTCAATTGTTCGTGAATTTCATATTCTGATACAAACTTGTGCCCTTTAGTAATGCTTTTTGTTGTACCTATAACTCCGGCCGAAGGCAGTGAAAATCTGCACAATAACTGCTTTCATTTTCTGATTCAAAGTCAAGGACCTTTATCGAATCTTTTTATAGTAGCTTATACCCCGGCCGAACAAAGTAGGATATTTTCACACTTGCTGCTTTTCTTCATTGGGGTTGTCAATTATGTTAAAAGTACCTACAAGCTTAGCAACAATATTTTCGTTTGGAAACAAATTTAAAACTAATCGTCTCTGTAAAACTTCTTTGACATGTTCAGTCATTTCTCCAATTCTTATTTCTTGTAGAATAGTTCAATATTTAGCATCATTTCCTTATTGCATATTTGTAATAACTTCCTTATATTAAAAAATATAACCAAATGTTAACATTACCAATGCTACATTACATTATTTACTTTTACTACCTATGGAGCATAACAACAAATTACAATACCACAAGATATCTGGAGAAGCTTGTTGCGAAGACTCTTGAAGAAAATGAAACTTCTCATTATTGATGACATAAGCATGGTATCAAACTTAATGCTTGCCTTTGTGCATTTAAGAATGCTGCAAACTCTTAAAACAGAGTATGACATATTAGTCTATTTATTTAAGGCACAGACAATTGTACTATGTCCTCAGATTCTGTTACCTGTACAAAATAACATTCATCAATGTTTGTGTTGAGTAGCACCTTCAATATACATTGCAGGCATCAGGGTTCACAACTTCACTTCAGCTTTCCTTCTACATTAATGACATCATTGAATCCAGCCTTACTGTGTCCTCAGATTCTGTTATCTGTGACTAAATAGCATTCATCGATCTTTGTGTCAACACCTGCTGTCAATCTACACTGCGGAGAGCTGGGTTCACAACTTCAATTCAGATTTCCTTCTACATTAATGACATAATTGAATCCAGCCTTACTGTGTCCTCAGATTCTGTTATCTGTGACTAAATAGCATTCATCGATCTTTGTGTCAACAAATGCTGTCAATCTACACTGCGGAGAGCTGCGTTCACAACTTCAATTCAGATTTCCTTCTACATTAAGGACAGTATTGTATTCTTCCTTGCTTTCCTTAAGGCAGAGACTATTATACTGTGTCCTTAAATTCTGTTACTTGTGACTAAATAGCATTCTTCAATCTTTCTGTCAACAACTACCTTCAGTATTCACTGCAGACAGCTGGGTTCACAACTTGCATTGACCAATGTTTCTGTCAACAACTACCTTCAATCTACACTGCGGACAGCTGCGTTCACTACTTGCATTGACCGATCTTTCTGTCAACAACTTCCTTCAATCTACACTGCGGACAGCTGAGTTAACAACTTGAAGTCAGCTTTCCTTTTACATAAGGACAGCATTGTATTCAGCCTTGCTTTCCTTAAGGCAGAGACAATTGTACGGTATCCTCACATTCTGTTAACAGTGACAAAATAGCATTCATCGATCTTTCTGTCAACAACTACCTCCAATCTTCACTGCAGACAGCTGGGTTCACAACTTGCATTGAACAATCTTTCTGTCAACAACTACCTTCAATCTACACTGCGGACAGCTGCGTTCACTACTTGCATTTACCGATCTTTCTGTCAACAACTACCTTCAATCTACACTGCGGATACCTGGGTTCCCAACTTCAATTCAGCTTTCCTTCTACATTGAGGACAGCATTGTATACTTGCTTGCTTTCCTTAAGGCAGAGACAATTATACTGTATCCTGAGATTCTATTATCTGTGATGAGATGGCATTCTTCGACCTTTGTGTCAACAACTGCCTTCAATCTACACTGCGGACAGAAGAGTTCACAACTTCAACTCGGCTTTAGAACTAAAACTATCTTCAATATCTGTCCTTACAACAACCTTCAATATGGTCTGGGGTCAGTAAAAATTAAAACTTCATAGCAGGAGCTCCACTACTACTGAAAATGTTGAATTCAGCCTCGCTTTATTTAAGGTAGAGACTAATGGATTTTACGTCTTCTGATTTTGTAAAAGAATGTCACAAATAGTATTCATCTATAACTGCTCACAAGAGCTTTCAATCTACACTACGGACAGCTCACTTCACAACTTCAATTCATCTTTCCTTCTACATTAAAGACACCATTGTATTGAGCTTTACTTTCCTTAAGACAGACACAATTATACTGCATCCACAGATACTGTTAACTTTCACAACTTGCCTTGACAGATCTTTCTGTCAACAACTACCTTCAATCTACACTGCGGACAGCTGGGTTTACAACTTCAATTCAGCTTTCCTTCTACATTGAGAACAGCATTGTATTCTTGCTTGCTTTCCTTAAGGCAGATACAATTATACTGTGTCCTTAGATTCTGTTATATGTGACTAAATAGCATTCTTCGATCCTTCTCTCAACAACTGCCTTCAATCTACACTGCAGACAGCCGGGTTCAAAACTTCAATTCAGTTTTCCGTCTACATTGAGGACAGCATTGTGTTCTTGCTTGCTTTCCTTAAGGCAGAGAGAATTATACTGTATTCTGAGATTCTATTATCTGTGATTAAATGGCATTCATCAACCTTTGTGTCAACAACTGCCTTCAATCTACACTACGGACAGAAGGGTTCACAACTTCATCTCAGCTTTAGAACTAAAATGATCTTCAATATCTTCCCTACAGCAACCTTCAATATTTTCTACGGTCAGTAAAAATTAAAACTTCAGAGCAAGAGCTCCAGTACTACAGAAAACATTGAATTCAGCCTCGCTTTATTTAAGGTAGAGACTAACGGATTTTATGTCTTTCGATTTTATAAAAGAATGTCACAAATAGTATTCATCTATAACTGCTCACAAGAGCTTTCAATCTACACTACGGACAGCTGAGTTCACAACTTCAATTCAGCTATCCTTCTACATTAAAGACACCATTGTATTCAGCTTTAATTTCCTTAAGACAGACACAATTATACTGGGCCCACAGATACTGTTAACTTTCAGAACTTGCCTTGACAGATCTTTCTGGCTTGGTAACTTCTACCCGTGAATGGCAGTGGGTAATTTGCGCACTTCCTACCGTTCATATATAAACAAAAGTTTAAAAGTCTACCAATATTAAAAAAGAGCCGGTACAGTCTATGGTTATCAAATCTTCTGTTTGTTATTGTAATTCAAAGTACAGGCCCTTTATTGAGCCTTCTTGCTAACTACTACCCGTGAATGGCAGTAGGTAATTTGGACACTTTCATATTTTTTACATTATTCATCTACCACTCAATCAACACATCATCATCTACACGTACACACACCTACTTGCTGCCTTTCTTGGCTATGGTTAAAAACTATTCTTCTATTTCATATTCATATTCAAAGTGCAGGCCCTTTATCGAACCTTTTTGTTGTAGCTACTACCCTGTCCGAAGCCTTTTTCATATAGATACTGCACAGTTTTAAATTATGTTGAAATTTTAGTACAAATTAAATCTGAAACTGCTAACGTGGAAATTAATCTGAATGACATATCTGATGAAGTTGCATTGGAATGTCTGTTAAATTATGAGATATTAATAGAATAAATTTATTGTTGAAAAATAATAAAGCTTTGAGCACTACCTACTAATGTATTTATTGTACTATAAGTGAACACTTGCTGCCTTTCTTGACTGGGATTATCATTTATTATTCAATTTCATATTCTGATTCAAAGACAAGAACCTTTATTAAGCCTTTTTTTGTAGAAGTTTCCACATTTGCAGCCTTTCTTCGCTAGCGTTATCAATTATTCTTCTTGAAATTGAAACTACAGGCCTTCATTGACCCTTCTTGTTAACTACTACCCATGAATAGCAGTGGGTAATTTGCACACTTACGTCCTTTCTTGCGTCCTTTCTACCGCACAGTGTCTGTACTTTCTGCACTAGCTTGCCTCCTTATATATGGTATCTATTTCTCACGCTCCCACTGCAGAATCTGACACCCCGTCGGTGTAATGGACTGGAAAACCAAACACCCACTTCCCTTACAAGGAAATGGGTAGCTTGCACATCTTCAGCATTTCTTAATTTTCACCTTATTCACCTTCCACTCAATCAACATATCAACCACACATACACAAACCTACTTGCTGCCTTTCTTCACTGTGGTTATCAACTATTCTTCAATTTCATATTCTGATTCAAACTCGAGGCCCTTTATCGAGCCTTTTTGATGAATCCCATGCAAACCTCAAACTTTGTAAAAGAAAACATATTTTCATCACATTTCAGTGATGTAAGTTCTGGAATCTGTGGGGAGCCACAAACTTCCATCCACCCAGCATTCTGCTAAGTCTCCTGATAAAAATGGTACTTCACTTGTATGGGTAGGCCAAGTGACTGTGACAGGAAATGGCCCAAAACATACTATAGAAGCATCAAAATTATCGATCACAAAAAGACCTGGTTTTGCAAGGGAGTCATCTGCGTTGAAAATGAGACACCCGGAGGACTCCAGGGAGGTGTGGCTTGTGCGGATCCCCCAAAGTTTTCTTACCCAGAATTCCCTGCAAACCTCAAATTTTGATAAAGAAAATGCATTTTCCTCACATTTATGTGTGGTAAAGTTGTGGGATCACAATGCTGACAGGAGATCGAGGGGAACGCTGGGTGATCCTTCAACTTTCCCACCCTGACATGTAAGGAAAATGTGACTTTTTAGCTAAATTTGAGGTTTGCAGAGGATTCTGGGTAAGGAAACACTGGGGGATCCACGTGAGCCATACTGCCAGCCAATCGAAGGGCCGCTTCCCCCTCTGTTTTTATCTAGCGGGGGATCCCTGCTTGGGGATAGGCCTCCTACGGCGAACCCCAAACAGGGATCCACTAGTGAAGGGTACAATTGGAAAGGGGAGATTCTTCCCTTTCCAACGATACCTCTCCCATGTGTTTCACCTGAGATAGCCCCACGAGCACCAAAGCAGTAAAACTGAAATGTGCCGATCGGCTCATTTCAGTTTCACTATCAATGTAATGACATCAGCACGCCATGGGCGCGATTGTCATTGCATTGAAAAAAAAATACCTCTGGAAGTTGGGAAAGCTTTTCCCCAGCTCCCGAGGAATGAATGATTTGGTGGTTGTGTGCAGAGAAACGAACGGTTTCGTCCTTGGCACATGAGCACTATGTTGCAGGATGGAACCATTTCGTCCTGCACATTCAAGGGGTTAAAAGCCTTACTTGTTAATCATAAACTTATGCAATCCTGTGCAGACCTGACCTATATGAAAGTGGCAGCTCTGGACCTCATTATATCAAAGAAGGATCAGTGTGCATAGAATCCATCTTACTAATTGGCTATTCAGACCACCACCAAATCCTGTTCCACATGCAAACACAGATGAACAAAGGTCAAGATATCTCAAGCGCTAGATAAAAGATATTAAACAGATCCACGGGTATACACTGTCCTCACTATGCCTTAGGAACGGATCACTGACAGAATAGCAATGGACAGAATATCAAGCTACAGGAATATCGAGTCTACAATATCGATGGACAGAATATTGACAGCCTGTCTCTACAATGGTAAGTACAAAAATATCAAAACCAAAATATCGTTGTTTAAAATATCGTTTTTTAAATGTCTTAAAAATCACATAAAAATAATTAAATACAAAATATAATGAATCGAAACATATTTAGAGTTATTTTAAAATGTTAAAAACTGATAAAATATAAATGTAATATAAAAAAAATTAAACATACATATATATTTTGTAATATATATTAACTTCATAATATTAACAAATATTTATTTTATTTAATTATGAAATGTTAGAAACATAAGAAACGTTATCAATACATATATATATATATACATAAACCTGTAATATAAATATAAAAATGAAATATTTATAATACATTAAAATATTAAAATTAATATTTATTTTACAAATAAATTACAGTACATTATCTATAAAAGTAGGGACAAGTTGGATAGGGTAGGGGATACAACTACTATTCCAACTACAGAAAGTACAATTTATTCCCACTCAAGTGAGTGCAACAGTAGGGGAAGTGTTGAATAGCGAGTGGGTAAAAATTACTATTCCCACTCCAGCGAGTGCAACAGTCATGAAAGAGTTGGATAGCGGGTATGTAAAAATTAGTATTCCCCCTACAGTGAGTGCAACAGTAGGGAAAGTGTTGGATAGCGGGTATGTAAAATTAATTTTCCGCTCCAGTGAGTTCAACAGTAGGGAAAGGGTTGGATAGCAGGTTGGTAAAAATTACTATTCCCACTCCAGTGAGTGCAACAGTAGGGAAAGAGTAGGATAGCGGATGGGTAAAAATTGCTATACCCACTCCAGCAAGTGCAACAGTAGGAAAAGTGTTGGATAGCGGGTATGTAAACATTTCTATTCCCACTCCAGCGAGTGCAACAGTAGGGAAAATGTTGGATAGAGGGTGGGTAAAAATTACTATTCCCACGCCAACAAGTGCAACAGCAGGGAAAGTGTTAGCGGAGGGATAGCGGAGGGGGATAATTTAGTATTCCCACTCCTGCAAAATAAATAACATTAATTAACAAATAATAAATTTTTCCAAAATAATTTACCTCCCACTATACTCCTCTATAAACGTTACCACCAATATTTTTAAATATTACGCAATTTGCATAATTATTTAACAAATAATTAACTGATAACAATTAACAAGCAACTTAAAAACATTTAAAAATAAATTAGTTCACACAATTAACAATATAAAATAACTTTGAATAAATATTGTATTAAAAAAACGAATACACATTTTATTAAAATTAAATTACTTCCCACCCTACTCCCCTATCAACCCATAACCATCTCATAAACAAATTACACAATTAACATATTTACAAATTATTTATAAAAAAATTAAAAACCAATTAATAACGAATCGATAACACACTTAACACAACAATATAAAATATGAATGACATAAATAGTAATTAATAAAATTATTAATTAATAATAACTAAATTACTTCTCACCCTACTTACCTATAAAACCATGAACCGCTCCTCAAAAAATTAAACAATTAACATATTTAACAATTAATTTTTCAGAACCAATTAATAATTAATTAATAACAAATCAATCAACACAATAAACAATATAAATTATTAAATACAAACATATTAATTAATAAAATGATTAATTCGTTAATTTTAATTAAATTACTTCCCACCCTAATCCCCTATAAACCCACAACCCGCTATAGGACTCAAAATGCAATATTTATGTTTTTTTAAAAAATATTTACTGTTAATTCTGATCACATGTTGAATGTAATGTCCCCATTTTTTTAATTGGTGTGCAGTACCTCACTTCCGCCGGTACTCGTTTAGGTAAGGCAGAAATGGGTATTGACTCGCAAACTCAGACTAACATAGTGATGAGGGAAATGGGAGTCCAAGTGGGAACTTGGGATAACCCAGGGGCTCCTTCAACTAGGCCGATATTCCAGCATTAAATAATAAGGGGGTCATCCTATCATGAAATGGGACTGCCCGCCATAAGGGCAGGGGTCCCGTGGGGGCCATTAGGATGCGCCCGCCCCAGAGGTGGGTGCATCCTCCATTCCTGACATTGTGGTGGGCGGTGAACTCAGCACTGCCCATCACAATGCCAGTAAGGCATGTCGTGCACTTCCATGCACAACATGGCAGGCACTACACGGTGCCTGTCTTGTTGTGCATGGAACTGCAGGGGGGTACCATAGGTACCCCCATGTGCACCCCCCACGCCCTCGGAGTCCCTGGGGGCCCGCAACAGGCCCCCGCAAGCAATTCCAGCATGCCTCTGCCCCCGTAGTAATATGGCTGGCTGTGTCTAGGAGACATCGCCACCATATTAAACTCTTTTCCGCCTGGGCGACTTTCCGTCTGCCGCGGTCTCCCTCGCCATAATATTATGGTGCGGGAAAATGGGTGGTGGGCGGGGACGGATCTCGGGTGGATCGCCACCGCCATGCGGGCGGTGGCGATCCGCCCGAGATCCTAATGGGGCCCTAAGTCTTGTACTGCCCCCAAAATCAGACACCGCGGGATCATCGTCCGCTAGCCATTGCAAGGGAAAATATAAAGGTAGCAGCACTTAAGAATTGTTTGTCCATCTCTTTAACTTTAAAAAAAAGTCCAGTGTATTACACAATACAAACCAAAAAAAAGAGGTTATTTTAGGTCCCTGAGGAACCCAATAGTGCCATTTTGCCCCAAAATGGAAAGGAGTTCAAGTCTGTTATGTTCCAATGTGTTCAGGAATTGGAGCTCCCGGCTGAAAATCCTCTCCCTTCCTCCTCTATTGCGATAGAAGTACCTATATCTGGGGGATTAGGGCAGGAGGAGTATGAGAGTATGAGGATAGTAGGCTACAATAAAAGTGGGAATTGCGATCTGAATGGGAGAACCAGAAAAGTAGGAATGATTTGGTTGATATGGAGAGTATGGTAGCAAAAACAAATTTTGTTCAGCTAAAGGTAGGGCGGATTGTGGATAGTTCTCCCCCAAATTTTTTCCGCATGGATACTCTCCATGCATGGATAGATCCTAATCAAGAAAGGTTCTGTGAACGGGGCTGGTTTTACCTCTTCTTCAGCACATATAGTGGAATTGGGTGCTGAATAAAAGCATAGTGATAGGGTATGTGTAGGGCATGAGTGAGGAAAAGTATCCAATACCTTGATCTTTGCTTTCCTGTTTGATAGAGAACTGGGCACACTTAACAGAAGTTTCCTCTTGTAGTTATTGTTCAAAATCAAGGACCTGAGATTGGTAACAAATAGAGATATTCAGCTGGTTTTATTAGACCATCAAAGTGGACTCCCGAATTCCAAAGTTACTTTTAGCTCCCGGATAATCGCAACGTTAGTCCTGGCGAATGTTCATCATTTCAGGAAAAATTAGATTGATGTTTTTTCATCTGAGGAGCCAGTAGTTGCTCAGATTGAATTCCATAAGAAAGACCGCCAGGGCTTAAGTAGAGTAAAATCCAATAGCAGAGGGATTGTAAACCTCAAAGATATTACAATTTCGGTTGGTAGTAAAATAGGGAAAAGAGCAATTAACATTGCGGGATATGAGGACCGAAGGACTATCAAACCCAGTGGGGAAGTTGAATTGGCCCAGTGGAGTTGGGTAGCTGGTTCATTGAATGCTTATATAGAAAATATAAAACTCCCTATGCTGCAGAGGTATCCCTTGGGAAAAATCATGTCCCGGAACATGGCAGATGTAGGACAAACAAGCTTTAAGCTAAGTTCCTTAATGACATATGATTCAATGATAATCTGCCTTCAGGAAACATGGAGTTGTGTAGATTTTAGTTTTGAGAATTTTTTTGTCTTTTGTTGTTCAGCAAAACCTTCAGTAAATGTCCATGAACGTGGAGGTCTAGATATTTTACTTAGTGGCAGTATAAACTGGAATCCTCTGTTTTTGTTCGATCCGTCAAATCTTTGTATGTGTTAAAAACTGACCTTGGGTAATGTAACACGAGGTCAGTACTCTTTTTTCTGGTAAATGTACATTCCACTTGGGAGGACTTCTGACTTTCTTGTAGATTCAATTTTTTCTTTTGTGCATAAAATGAGTACTTCAGAAGAGTGTACATGATAAATGAGGTGGGTTATTTTAATGCTAAAATCTCAAATTGTTGCTCTCTGGCCTTCAGCAACCGAGAGTTGGGAGATGTATGGACCATCCCTGAAATAATGTTGCCAGGCCATACTAGATTGGATAGGTGAGGATTGAGTCTTTTGGATTGTCTGAGAACTAATGATCTTGTCATATTAAATGGGAGATTTCCAGAGGCCGCAACCGCCTCCCTTACTTTTCATACGCTCGGGAAGCTACTAATTGACTATGTGGTGGTATCACATCAACTCTTTGGAGCATGTACAGCATGTACTCAGTTTAAGGTACTGAGGACAGACCTGGGCGACCACAGTATTTTATCAGTGGATGTCAATTTGGAACGCAAGATGCTTGAGTTTTAGAATCTGCGAAATGAAAATATTATGTACAATAGAACAAATGGGTGTACCTATTGGTTTAATACAAATCTGACATGCTTAACCCCTTCCACACTCATGACGAGCTGGGCTCGTCATGGTGTAGCCTCCTCAAACACTGATGACGAGCCCAGCTCGTCATAAAACAATGTAATAAAAGAATTTTCAGCACAGAGGGGGAAAACGCATAGCAGCCATGGAGTTAAAGAGGCTTGTTAAAAATGCGAGCTCTGGTCCCAGTCAGGAAAATCCCATCATCTGGCTTGAGAAACATTTGGCTCTATTCAGATCATATGGAAGAAAAAAACGAATTAATGTCATTAACCTCCCAGTGATTGCATTGTGGGAGGTAAAAAAGTTAAACCAGGAATTAAGTGCCTTAGTAAGGGACCAATTTAAGTAGGCATCTTTGACTAGGCAAAGGGAAATTAACAGATTACAGCGGGTAAGAACCAAATTGAATGCTTCTGAATGTAGGGGGTGGAGGGTTCAAAATTGATTAAATTGAGAGAATTTGCACAATCTGGTAATTCAAGTGAATATTGGGCAAATAATAAACAAGACAGCCTTGCATGGGCTAATTTCCTTTACCCGGTGTTCTCTTACTGCTTTGCTTATGAGATTATTCCGTCCTTTTGGAGAGGAAGCATAGCAGTTCCACTATATAAAAAGGGCCCTAAAACATCTTGAGCCAGCTTTAGACAGATTTCATTACTGGATGCAACCGGAAAACTGTTTGCTAGGAACATACATCTTGATCTCCAGGATTGGGCTGTTGGTAATGACCTTGTACCCGTAGAGCAAGCGGGGTTCCATAAGCAAAGTGGCACTGTAGATAACATCACTGTTCTACAATCTTTGATCAAAAAAATATCCAGTAGGCAAGGGAACGGCCTTGTATGCCACCTTGAGAGGTTTCTCCACTGCCTTCGACCGGGTGGCCTGGGTGATGCTGTACGGGAAACTGTTCGCAATGTGCATTTGTTAAGACTGATCATTGCATTATACTCTTCATCTCGGACACAGGTGCTGATGGGAGGCAACCAGGGTCTGTTGAGTAAAGTGGAAACTCACAATGGGTTGTAGTAAGGGTGCTTATTAGCCCCTCTCCTTTTCTCTTTGTACTTTAAGGAATTGCTGAGCCGGGTGGGGAAGAGCAAAGGGGACTCACTGAAATTATGACCTGTAGAATTGAATTGTCTACTTTATGCGGATGACGCCATTCCATAGGATTTAACTACAATAGGTTTACAAAGGTGACTTAAAGACCTAGGTCACTACTCTGATGATCATTGTTGTTCAATGAATGTTTTCAAAAAGTAACATTATAGTTTTGAGGTTTTGGAGATGTAGAGTTAGGAAAAATTTGCATTGGTTTCTAGGGAAAGATAAATTTGTCATAGTAAAGCAATACCCGTATTTGGGAAGAATTTTCTTGAGCAAGTGAGGTAGCAGTAATCATAATGGCCAGTGCAGAAGTAAGCAAAAGACACATAATTGAGGGACGGAATGCAGAACAAATCAAAACACTCACCCCCAGTCAAGAGATCTGGGCTAAATCCATCATTCTTTTGCTCAGCATGTCACCCCACTTTAGACCTGGCCATATGCAAATCAGTCTTGACCCTGTGCCTCATGGGAACAGTCCAGCCCGTATTGCCATGCCAGGTACTTCCTGGACCGGAAACAAGCATCCTAGGACCGGTCCCCACTATAGAAACAACCTTTTCAGAATAACACTGGTGAACTCGTGTGATACTTATTAATTGGACACTGCGAAGTGATCCCCCTGACAACTACAATCTCTGACCTTGTCCTAAACTATCTGCATACCAAGGTTGTCTGCCCCGTGTTTTGTCCTGATGAAGACCCCACTGAAAGGGCGCCACTAATCCCTGCGAACTTTTGAGGGTCGAAAAGTCGACAATTACCTGTTTTGATCATCAACTTCATGCCATTAGTTTCACATTTATTGTACTATGTGAAATATGATATACTTTGATTTATGGTTTGAACCAATGGTCCTTTGTTTTGTATATAACATTTAACTCGCTAACAGAGTTGTGTTAATTGGCTGATTTTACTGTCACCAATTCCCTTCCATCACACTATCCTCACCTGATCACTTCCCCCTCCCTTCCTGGGGCACTGTACAACCGTTTACAATATTGATCAATTGTTTAGTATATTTAATACACGTACTCCTATTGTGATTAAAACAATTATTATTGTGATTAAAACAATGTGGAGGCATTCATTGTCTTTGTAATTATTTTTGTGAATCGTTTGTATTACCACATATGCAAATCAGTCTTGATCCTGTGCCTCATGGGAAGAGTCCAGCCTGACGGGTCCTCCCTGGACCGGAAACAAGCATCCTAGGACCGGTTTCGGGGTTTCACCCCTCCTCAGCCAGGATAGATTGATTCCAGTGGCACAGTGAGCCCATGATCCACATCTGGGCATACCTGTCGCATTTAGGGCGAGAAAGCAAAAGACACACAATTGATGGATGAAATGCAAAACAAATCAAAACATTCACCCCCAGTCAAGAGATCTGGGCTAAATCCATCATTCTTTTGCTCACCATGCCACCCCAGTTTAGACCTGGCCATATGCAAATCAGTCTTGACCCTGTGCCTCATCGGAACAGTCCAGCCCGAACTACCAAGCCAGGTCCTGCCTGGACAGAAAACAAGGATCCTAGGACTGGTTTTGGGATTTCACCCCTCTTCGGCCAAGATAGCATGATTCCATTGGCATAGTGAGCCCAGGACCCATGTCTGGGCACACCTGGCGCACTTAGGGCGACAAAGCAAAAGACACACCATCGATGGACGGAATGCAGAACAAATCAAAACATTCACCCGCAGTCAAGAGATCTGGGTTAAATCCATCATTCTTTTGCTCACCATGCCACCCCAGTTTAGACCTGGCAATATGCAAATCAGTCAACCCTGTGCCTCATGGGAATAGTCCAGCCTGAACTGCCAAGCCAGGTCCTCCCTGGATCGGAAACAAGCATCCTAGGACCAGTTTCGGGATATCACCCCTCTTCAGCTAGGATAGCTTGATTCCAGTGGCACAGTGAGCCCAGGACCCACGTCTGGGCATACCTGGCGTACATAGGGCGAGAAAGTAAAAGACACACAATTGATGGACGGAATGCAGAACAAATCAAAACATTCACCCGCGTCAAGAGATCTGGGCTAAATCCATCATTCTTTTTCTCACCATGCCACCCCAGTTTAGACCTGGCCATATGCAGATCAGTCTTGACCCTGTGCCTCTTGGGAACAGTCCAGCCCGAACAGCCAAGCCAGGTCCTCCCTGGACCGGAAACAAGCATCCTAGGACCGGTTTCGGGGTTTTACCCCTCTTCAGCCAGGATAGCTTGATTCCAGTGGCACAGTGGGTCTAGGACCCACGTCTGGGCATATCTGGCGCACTTAGGGCAAGAAAGCAAAAGACACACAATTGATGGACGTAATGCAGAACGAATCAAAAAATTCACCCCTAGTCAAGAGATCTGGGTTAAATCCATCATTCCTTTGCTCACCATGCCACCCCAATTTAGAACTGGCCATATGCAAATCAGTCTTGACCCTCTGCCTCTTAGGAACAGTCCAGACCAAACTGCCAAGCCAGGTCCTCCTTGTGTGGGAAACCAGCATCCTAGAACTGGTTTCGGGGTTTTACCCCTCTTCAGCCTGGCTAGCTTGATTCCAGTGGCACAGTGAGCCCAGGACTCACCTCTGGGCACACCTGGTGAACTTAGGGCGAGAAAGCAAAAGACACACAATTGATGGACCGAATAAAGAACAAATCAAAACATTCACCCCCAGTCAAGAGATCTGGGTTAAATCCATCATTCTTTTGCTCACCATGCCACTCCAGTTTAAACCTGGCCATTTGCAAATCAGTCTTGACCCTGTGCCTCGTGGGAAAAGTCCAGCCCGAACTGCCAAGCCAGGTCCTCCCTGTACGGAAAACAAGCATCCTAGGACCGGTTTCAGGGTTTCACTCCTCTTCAGCCAGGATAGCTTGGTTTCAGTGGCACAGTGAGCCCAGGACCCACGTCTGGGCATACTTGGCGCATTTAGGACGAGAAAGCAAAAGACACACACTTTATGGACAGAATTAAGAACAAATCAAAACATTCACCCCAGTCAAGAGATCTGGGTTAAATCCATCATTTTTTTGCTCACCATGCGACCCCAGTTTAGACCTGGCCAAATGCAAATCAGTCTTGACCCTATGCCTCATGGGAACATTCCAGCCCGAACTGCCAAGCCAGGCCCTCCCTGGACCGAAAACAAGCATCCTTGTGGTTCTGTGGTCCTGTGGGTCCTGTGGGTCCTGTGGTTCCGAGATTCTGAACCCGTTCAATAAAGGTCGTCGGATATAGACGATTTTGGTGTCAGCGGACCGCAAATGACGAGTAAGGTGTGTACTAGTGTTTTCGTCATAACCGATCAATGAGAATACTATTGAGGGATTTCGTTTGAACCCTCGGGTTCCATTTTGTGTGCGGCAGCCATTTTGTGTGGTTGCCCTCACATAGGCTGATGACTATGGCCAAACGAGTCTTTGGGACACGTACACCTTTCTGTGTGACCTGGCCGAACTGACTCCCTTGCCCGAGGCTGACCTCGTTGAGCCAGTCCCTTGTTAAACAGCTGGTCAGATAGAGATCAAAGAGCAGGACATTGCTGAGTTTATAGTACATGCACACACCCTTCTATCTTACTTTTCATCTGCTTCTGTTCCTTCCTTTATGGCTTAATCATTGATTTGGGTTGAGGTCTTTATGATGGGTTTGTCTGGCCTGTTCGAACAGGAATGTTGAATTTTGCCTTGTCATTTCTGGTGGGCTGGACAACGGAAAGTGGGATTGCGTCATGTGATATGTTTGAAATGTTACCCTTCTATTGGTCAGTTTGTATGTAATTGATGCTAGCCAGGAATGTGATTTTTAGCATAAAAGACGATGCTCAGCTCCATGAATTTTTTGCAGTCTCTAGCGAACCACCTGTGTTGTGCTTCGTAGACCTCTGTTCCTGGTTGCAGCCAATAAATTTGGTCTTTGACGTCATCAAGAAGTGTCCCGTGTCTCTGTTTGCCGAGGCAGGGGAATCCGAGGACATCGGGCATTATCCCTGGCGCCGCTGGGTTCTAAAACCCGGTTCTCCAGTTGGCGCCCAACCTGGGGCAACTTCAGCGGTACCGGTCCAAGCCCTCAGATCGTGAGGAGCTTCGTGTGGAAATTCTGGAGGAATGCCTGCCACTTCATCGACCCCTGTATGTCGTCGTGGTCCGAAAGTCTTCACTGCGAGGTTCCCCGCTTTCCGACGGCTACAAAGGACTGCTGCCCTGACTGTCGCCCTGTCTTGGAGCCATTAGACGATTTGTAGAGCGAGACAATAGACGGGTCTCTGGTGACGCCATTGACATTTCAGTTAAGTATGAGTGGAGCGTCTCCCAGTCCTTAGTTTTGTTTTGGGTATCCTTCGGGATTGCTTTGATTTGGTACCTGCAGGCCCCAAAGCCGAGGGACTCGTGTATTCACGAGACTATCGTTTGGAGATTTCCCTTGAAGTTTGAAGCTAGACTAGTGAGCGAAGATGCCTGGTCTTAGCAGACTTGGAAAGATATTTGGTTGTGGTTGTACTAGGGATTCCCGGTTGGAGGATTCGTGTCCGGTTCCTCCGATTGGAACTTCGACCTATGAGCTCTACGTAAAACATGGAGTGGGCCCCATCGCGTATAATGAAATATGGGTCAAATATACCAGGAAAGACGGTGTCCTACAGTGGCCCCGTTATGGTAGCTTTGAAACTGAGATTTTAGACAATCTCGAAGTTAAACTGTTCAAGAAGAAAGCCCGGCTGGCGATGTTTGACTCTTTTCGCTTATGGCGAAAGAAAGCCAAACAGAAAGAAATTAAGTTAGCGAAAAAAAATAAACGAGAACGAGGTATGTCAATGGTGCAAGCTGCTATACAGTTTAGGGATAATGAAGAAGAACAAGAAAGCGAACAGATGCTTAGGCAGCGTAAACTAGCGGTAGACAAGTGCTATCCAGCTTTGCCACCTCAACAACAAGACGAGAAGAAAGATCTTGCGAAAGATCCTTTAATGTCGCATCTATTGAGTTAGCCACCCCCTTATGTGCAGAGTGCTACGGCACCTCCGCCACCTGTAGTTGCGCAACCTCCGGTTGCTTTGCCACCTGTGATTCCTCAACAGCCAGCTCCTCTTCCGTTGGCTCCTATTCCTTTGGTGCAGCCTTCTCAAGGCCGCCGCCTTTGCTACCTCCTTCGTCTGCTACTCCTACGCCTGTCTTGTCTGTTCCCTCTATTACTCTTCCGACTTCGGTTTCTTCTCATTCTGCTCCGTCTCCTGTTCTTTTGTCAACTTCTCCTTCTGCTCGACAGAGAATGACTGATGCGGTTGCTAGTCTCTTTTCTCCTCTGTTGGGTTCATTGGGTATGTCTCCTGTTGTAGAGCGTAAGCAATTGCGTAGCCAATTGCCTGGTCCTAATGAACGGACAGTGTTAGATCCCTTAGCGCGTAAATGGGTTACGTATCCTTCGCACTATGACCTTGAGGGTGTTATGGATGTTTTCCATCAGTGGGAAGCACCGAAAAAAAGATATGTTTTTGATATGATGTGTTCTTTCCTTCGTGAACAATATGAAGATGGTGAGGTAGGACAAATTCCATCTGAGTTGTACTGTATACGTTCTGAGTTTGCGAAAGGGACTGTTGTGGGTCTTGAGGTTGAGAAAGCAGTTGCGACGTTGTTGTCGTTTAGGAGTGAATCTCCTTCTCAGCGACTGTTTGAGCCTGATTCGTCAGTTAGGAAGAAGGCGCGTCAATATCCGATGCGTGAGGTTCCTCCAGTTTGGAGACCTGGCGATTCACAAGCTGTTCCACCTGTTCTTCCACACTTTCAGCGAGTCTGGGTACATGTTCCATGGAAACGTGCTAAAGTTTTAGCCCTTAAGCAGACTTTGCCTGATCCGTGCAAAAATCCAGCAGGATTTTATAAGGAGCTATCGCAAACTGCGGATTCATGTATTATGAATCTAGCTGATATAGATATGTTGTTTGGGAATGTTGTTCCACAGCCTATTTGGGGAAAGATTCGTCACACGGATCATGCGCATGAATTAGGTGATACATGGAATAATCTTAGAGTTGCAGATGCTAGACAAGTAGGTGGTGCTAAGCCTGAAGATATAATTACTGAACTACCTGGTAGGATTATTGATTACATGAAGACTTTGATGCCTGCTTTGCAGGTTAATTGGGACAAGTTGTCTGCATGCAAGCAGAAGAAAGACGAAACTGTGTCCGACTTTTTCACTAGATTTGAAGAGACCTTTGTAGACCACAGTGGTCAGGACATGAGTACCGAAGGTGGTCAACGGTTGTTTCTTGACAAATTTGTTCATAATTTGCTTCCAGAATTATGCAATAGGTTGAAGGATTCTGAGAGTGCTTGGCCTGTTTCTACGTCAGCGCAGATTTTGGCTACTGCCCAGTACTATGAGAATAGAAATAAGGATGAGATAGAGAAAGAGGATAGGAAGACTAAGGAATTGAATACTAAAGTTCTTCTACAGCAAGCTTATCCGCCTCGTAACAGTCAGCGTGATTCTCAGCAACCTCAGCAATATCAGAGAAACTCGCAAAGGTTTGAGTCTTCTCAACAGCGTTTTCCCGTAGACCCTAATCAGTGTGCGTATTGCAAAGAAGAGGGTCATTTTAAGAGTAGTTGTCTGGTTCTGTTACAGCGCACGAATGGTGCTTCTGGTGTGAGAGGTCGAGGTGTTCAGCAAGCTCCTAGAGGTAGAGGTCGTGGTCAGAATGCGCGTCCTTCGACTCCACAGAATTCTATGAATAGCTTTGATCAGCAGAATGGTGCGTCTGGTAGGACGGCACAGTACTATGCGGATGATTACTATGTTGAAGGTGAGAATGTGAATGGTAATGATTGCTAGGACAGCCATAGACAAAGAGAGGGAGTTGTTTCAGTTCCAGTAGATCAGAGTGGACCCTATGTTGAAGTGATTGCATCAGGTGTGTCAGAGCCTTTTCTGTTGGATACTGGTGCTGCGAAGAGTTCTATTATGCACTCTAAACTCCCTGGCGCACCTTAGTCTGGCTTAAAGAATGTTTCAGTAGGTTTTTCTGGCACCCCGGTTACGAATCCGATTTCTAGTCCATTGTCTATTTCTGTTGGACCTTGTGAATTCGAAGCACCCCTCATTCTGACGACTGGTTGTGGTGAGAACTTGTTGGGATTGGACTTGTTAAAGAGATTATATGCGACGCTATATTGTTCTCCGTCAGGAGTACATCTTACATTGGGTAAGAGAGTGATCTCTCCGATGTGTTTATCTAAAGATCGACTTCCACCTGAATTGTCGTCTCTCCCTGATTCTCTTTGGGCTACTGGTCCGAACGATGTGGGTCTCCTAGAGATTCCGCCATATGTTGTGACGTTGAAAGCGAATGCTAGATTGCCACGCATATCGCATTTCCAGTGATGGTGAAAGAATGCTTTTGGCAATCATCTATGATCTGATTGAGAAAGGTGTGATTGAGGAAACGAGAGGTAATGTGTGCAATAGTCCGGTTTTGCCTGTTTTGAAAAGAACTGATTCTTCACAGCCTCCTGTATATAGGTTCATAATCGATCTCCGCGAGGTGAATAAGATCGTTGTTCCGCAATTTCCTGTCGTGCCTGATATCACCGCTTTACTGACTTTGATCCCGGCTACAGCCACGTGGTTTTCGGTGATTGACTTGAAGAATGCTTTCTTCAGCATCCCGATTGCCGTGGAAAGTAGAGATATCTTTGGCTTCTCTTTAGGAGGACGAAGTTTCCGCTTTAAGCACGCTCCTCAAGGCTATTGTGAGAGTCCATCGATCTATAGTCAAGCTTTGAAGACACAACTTGACTTGCTTGTTTTACCTGATGGTGCTGCTCTTATTCAGTATGTTGATGATCTGTTAGTTGCTGCTGACAATGAAGAGATTTGTAGAGAGGCTACTTTGTCATTGTTACGTCACTTGTCTGATTTCCATCATAAGGTTTCTCTTTTGAAGTTGCAATATTGTCGACAAGAAGTTACCTATTTAAGTCACCTCTTATCGAAGGAGGGAAAGAAACTGACCCCAGAAAGAATCCAAGCGATTGCGAAAATGAGTGTGCCTACGACACAGAGAGAAGTACGTGCTTTCTTAGGTATTACGTCGTACTGTAGACAGTGGATCCCTAATTTTTCGTTGCTTGCGAAACCTTTGATAGCTCTTACTGTTAAGGATACTCCAAATCCTATTCCTTGGACTGACAAATGTCAGAAGAGCTCTTCAGAATTACGTGATGCGTTGTGTTCGGCTCCTGTGTTGGGTACCCACGACTACAGTAAGCCTTTCACATTGTATGTTCACGAGAGAGAGGGATGTGCATTGTCAGTTTTGACTCAACAATTTGGCGATAAGCAGGGTCCATGTGCTTATTTTTCGTTGACTTTGGATCCGGTAGCTAGAGCTTTGCCGAGTTGTCTGAGAGCTACAGCGGCAGCGGCTGTTTCGATTCGACAGTCTGCTGGCTTGGTAATGGACAATACATTGATTGTGATGGTTCCACATGCAGTGGATACCTTGCTGAATCATACCAAGACACAGCACATAACTAGTGCTCGTTTGTCGGGTTACGAATTGACCTTGTTAGCGAGTCATGTGCATATAAAGAGATGCAACACCTTGAATCCAGCTACGTTGTTGCCGATTTCGACTGAGACAGACGATACTGAACAGCATGATTGTTTCCTTAGGACTGAGGAAGAAACAAAAGGGAGGATAGACCTTAGGGATACTCCTCTTGCAGAGTGTGTTGGTACTCTATGGGTTGATGGTTTGTGCTTTAAGCTTCCGAATGTTGATACGACTGCGGCATATGCTGTTACGACTTTGCATACGATTGTTGAAGCTGCACGTAACCCACATAATTCAGTGCAAGCAGCAGAGTTGATTACATTAACGAGAGCGCGTGTGTTGGCGAAAGGAAAACGAGTGACTGTGTACACCGATAGCCAGTATGCATCGGTGTGGCTCATAGTTTTGGACGTTTGTGGAGAGAGCGTGGGTTCCTGACTTCGCACCGAACGAAGATCCAGCATGGTCAGTTGGTGAATGAACTTCTTGAATCACTTACTTTGCCGTTGCAAGTAGCGATTGTGAAATGCAGTGCGCATAAGAAAGTTATGGAAGATGTTGATCGTGGTAATGCGTTTGCAGATGAAGTCGCGAAAGAAACTGCGAGAAATGGGATGAGTCGAATGTATGTTGCAAGTCCGGCGAGATGGGTTCCAGATGGAAGTATGTGTGAAGATACGATTGAGAGTGTGAAATCCATCCAAGCTGAAGCTACAGAGAAAGAGTTGAATGAATGGAGAGAGAGTAAGGGTAAATTGGATTCGAATGGTTGTTGGATTGAATTGTCAGAGCATCAGAGATGATTGTTACCCGATGCGTATGTACTTCCAGTGGTTACAATGGCTCATGGATTGGCTCATATTAGCGTGAAAGGGATTTGCAAGTTGTTGGCTCCGGTTTGGCAGAATGCTGGAGTTCCTAAGTGTGCAGAGAATCTGGTTAAGAACTGTATGGTGTGTTTGATGTATAATCCTGGTAAGGGAATTCCAACTCCAGCTGGTCATTTTGCTCCTCCAACGTATCAGTTTGAGGCTTTGCAGCTAAATTTCATCCACATGGAGAGGTGCAATAACCTAAAGTACGTGTTAGTGGTTGTTTGCTTTTTTTCTAGATGGGTGGAAGCCTACCCTTTGAAGGACAACACTGCTTTGTCCACAGCGAAAGCCCTTATTAAGGAATTCTTCCCTAGGTATGGTTTGCCGAGAATGATCTGGAGTGACAATGGGAGTGAATTTGTGGGTCAAGTGATGAAGAGAGTATGTGATGGATTAGGTATTCGGCAGAGGTTTCACGCTGCAAATCACCCCCAATCAGCTGGTCTAGTCGAGTGCTACAATGGCACCTCTCAAACTGAAGTTAGCTAAAATTCAAGCGAGCTCTGGTTTACAATGGCCAGATGCCTTGCCTCTAGCCCTTTTGTCCACTAGAATGACTGTGCAATCACGAATGGGTTTGAGTCCGTACGAGGTAGTTTTTGGTCGCCCGGCAAACCTTTGGGGAGTGCCGAGGCCGACAAAATTTTGCGAAATAGAACATCCTGTGTTGCTTGACTACCTGTATGAATTGACGGCTAAATTGCGTGTTTTGCATCAACAGGTTCACGATACACTGCCACAAGCTTCTGAAGATCCAGGACACCCCATTAAACCTGGATCGTGGGTGCTGGTTAAAAACTTTCAGCGGAGCAAGAACGAGCAGCCCCGCTGGACCGGACCATATCTAGTGTTGTTATCTACCCGTTCTGCAGTGCGAGTGCACAGTAAAAAGAACTGGATCCACGGTGTACATTGTAAGAGGGCCCCTTTGCCTCTGCCGTACGACCGGTGGGTCCAGAAAGGACTTCCTGATTCTGAGACTGAGACCGTGCCCCGTTTTCTGCCTTTCAGCGATGCCCGTTTGATTGGGACGAACACTGAGCAAGAAAGTGATGATCTTCTTCAAGAAGCTGTGCCTCCATTGAACCGTTTGAACACTGTTGAACCTGACTTACTGTTCCTTGAACAGACATTGCTTGGCAAAGAGCATTATAATTTGCGACCGAGAGTCGCGGGACAAATAAAAAACTAAAGTTTTCTTTTTCTGATTTTTGAAGGTTAGCTCTCCTCCGAGGAACTACTTTGATTTTTGTTTTTCGAACCGCCATCCGGGTTCAGCTGTAGGGTCGCAGTTGTCAAGTCTTTGGAGTGCAAGCCGAAGACGTTAGGTCGACGGTTCTGGTTGGTCTAAGGGAGTTGCCCTGGACTGACAGAAGCATTCCTTAGCATAGAACACCCTACCACCGCGAGCAGCAATTAGAGAGGATGGAGTTTTTCGAGATGGAGAGACCTGTTGAAAGAATAAGCTTTAAGAGCAAAATCTGTAAATTGATGAGCCGAAAACGATTTTTAATATTGTGTTTATTTATGTTGCTTAGCTTGATGATGTTTTTAATTTGATATGTGACATTCTCTTTTCAAGTGACGTTCATGCCCACTACGCAACCTATGCCTCCTCCTACTGTTTCTTCTCATTCTTTTCACCCTTTGCCCCAACATGAAACCGTTAGAAGATTGGAATTTGCTAACAATTCCTTTGTTCAACTCCTGCACCAACACCAGCTGGTAATGAACACGACAAATTGTTGGGTTTGTGGCCTTATGCCCCATACGACCGATAAAGGTATTCCTTACCTGTTTTTGCCATTTAGCTACAATGGTTCTATTTGGGCATACAGAACGAGGTTCAATTATGCTCATGTGGAGTCTATCCCCAACGTTCTGTGAAAGATAGTCCGAAGACTAGTGCTCTGGTCAAGGGTATAGTCAACATGATTAGAGGAATTAGTTCCTATGAGACTATTCCGAGAGATGAGACTCAAGCATACATTGGTTGGAACGTTACTGGATATGGAGTTAGTCTGAGTGTTAACCAGTGAGCGAAAAGTTCTCCACCGATTTGGATAGTGCCCCATCAGGGTCATTATTGTCTGCAAGGTAATGGCAAGAATCCGAGAGCTCAGTTAGGGAAGAGTGTTTGCACTGAGACATATGTATTTGCATCTCAGACTTCCCCGGCGTTCCTAGCAGCTTAGGGTACCTATTTCATCTGTTACGATAAAGCGTACACATGGTTGCCCCCTGACTTCTCGGGCACATGTTTTGTTTCGTTCCTGTTGCCTCCCACTTTTACAGCTGCAGCAGATTACCATAAAATGAGAGTTGCTAGAGGTGTCTTCAGTAAGGAAGATACCACGGGACAAGAATTGGGAGATTTCTTTAAGGGTTTTCTGCCGTTCTGGGGACCTATGGCTAACAGCGGGAATATTCGACAGTTGACGAGAGTGGTTGAGTCCACCATAGTCGAAACTGCTGGTGCCCTTAGTAACATGACTGCTGAGCTCCAGTCGGATCGACATATGACACTTCAGAACAGAGTTGAGCTAGATGTCATACTTGCAGATAGAGGTGGGGTGTGTAAACTGATTCAATCGAGCTGCTGCGTTTTCATTCCAGACAACGCTCCAACAGTCTTCCAGGCCATTTCCAAGCTACATAAGATCTTCGAGTCTGTACATATAGACGAGGGAGATTGGTTGTTGATGGGATGGTTTTGGGGATTGTTATCCACGTGGGGATGGAAGATTCTGATGGTCATTGGGATGATCTTAGCTATCCTTTTCCTGTTCTGTCTCTGTGTACAGTGTGCTCCTGCTATATGTGGCCTTTGTGCTACTTCGTGTGCAAGGAGACCTGACAAGAGAGAGTTGCTAAGTACTAGGATGATGCTACAGCAACATCTTGATGATTTGATGAATATAGACCTGGATTCAGACTGACATGGGTTTGGGTTTATTGCCTATGTAAGGGCAAAAGGAGGGACTGTGGTTCTGTGGTCCTGTGGATCCTGTGGTTCCAAGATTCTGAACCCGTTCAATAAAGGTCGTCGGATATAGACGATTTTGGTGTCAGCGGACCGCAAATGACGAGTGCGGTATGTACGAGTGTTTTCGTCATAACCCATCAATGAGAACACTACGTATTCAGGGATTTCGTTTGAACCCTCGGGTTCCATTTTGTGTGGTTGCCCTCACATAGGCCGATGACTATGGCCGAACGAGTCTTTGGGACACGTACACCTTTAGCTGACTTCTGTGTGACCTGGCCAAACTGACTCCCTTGCCCGAGGCTGACCTCGTTGAGCCAGTCCCTTGTTAAACAGCTGGTCAGATAGAGATCAAAGAGCAGGACATTGCTGAGTTTATAGTACATGCACACACCCTTCTATCTTACTTTTCATCTGCTTCTGTTCCTTCCTTTATGTCTTAATCATTGATTTGGGTTGAGGTCTTTATGATGGGTTTGTCCGGCCTGTTCGAACAGGAATGTTGAATTTTGCCTTGTCATTTCTGGTGGGCTGGACAACGGAAAGTGGGATTGTCGTCATGCGATATGTTTGAAATGTTACCCTTCTATTGGTCAGTTTGTATGTAATTGATGCTAGCCAGGAATGTGATTTTTAGCATAAAAGACGATGCTCCGCTCCATGAATTTGTGCAGTCTCTAGCGAACCACCTGTGTTGTGCTTCGTAGACCTCTGTTCCTGGTTGCAGCCAATAAATTTGGTCTTTGACGTCATCAAGAAGTGTCCCGTGTCTCTGTTTGCCGAGGCAGGGGAATCCGAAGGCATCGGGCGTTATCCCTGGGGCCACTGGGTTCTAAAACCCGGTTCTTCATCCTAGTACCGGTTACGGGGTTTCACCCCCATCAGCCAGCATAGCTTGAATCCAGTGGCACAGTGAGCTCAGGACCAACGTCTGGGCATACCTGGCACACTTTGGGTGAGAAAGCAAAAGACACACAATTGATGGACAGAATGCAGCTCTGGGAGCCCACCAGTAGCATTTAATTTACCAGCCCTAGGTATATGAAATGCCACTTTACAAGGGACTGACAGGTAAATTAAATAGGCCATATGTAACACAAAGAGCACACACCCTTTACACTGGACACCAGTGCTAAAGTGCCCAGAGTCCTAAAACCACCAACACCATGTCAGCGAAAAGGCTAGGAGAAAGGCAGAAAAGTTTAGGGATGACCCTGCAAAAAGGGCCAAGTCCAACAGTACGTTTTATCGGTCTATAAAATTTAAATTCTGCCTATATTGAGTTATGCATGTGAATCAGGGGATGAACAGCAGTGGGACCTTTTTTAAAAGGTGGAAGGCATTATTTGATGCCAAATTTGTAAACTGAATCGTGCAGCCATCATAGCTGCCCTCCGGCTCGAATTCGGGCTTCTCTCAACTTATGTGTTTGCCTTAGCAGCATGTTTAAGGTTGGGTAATGCTTTATTGAATAGTGATGTAAGTTCTATACGGGCTGAGCTAAGACCGGAATTTTTTTCCAGCCTGTGGGAAAAAGTGTTGTTTTCAGAAATTATGATAAAGCCTTAGACTTATTTGAATTCTGGCATAGTGGTGCATGCCCTCTTACAAAACCTATACTGAAAATTCGAATAAAAAAAAATAATCTAAAAAAATTCAGTCTCAAACGAGATACTGAACTGTGTTCAGGGCATTCTAGGAATGACACAATAGTGGGGAGTAGTATGTATAGAAAAAAAACAATTGTACGTTGTATGGAACCTCCCCCATGGCGTGTGTAGAACCATCTTGCTGTTAAGGTTGCTCCCTCTGCAAATTATAATAGGGGCGTGGGAGGGATAACAATGGGAGGACAGACTTTGTGACCATTGTGGAAATTGGGTGCAAGATGTAAATAATGTGTTATTTGTCTGTCCCCCACTACAGCTATTATGACATCCCTTATTAAGACCTGTATTTTTTAAACATAACATCACCACTGCAGAGGAAGCCCGGAACTGTCATTTGGCCCCTTCCTCTGAATCAGTATGATTTAAATTTTGGAACTTTTTTAAACAATTTGTAAATATTCTTTAGAAAGGATGATTGCACTAAGTTTAGTTCTGGTATGTTGAACATGGTCCCTGCTGGGTAGCATATTTTGCACATCATAAACTAAAACTTAGGGCACTTGAATTGCACTTGAATTGCATAAATAAAGCTGTTAGAATATTTAACTGGGTTAAAGCCAGCTGCAGATCTTGCACTGTATTATAACCAATTTGTGTTATGGTTTCTAAATATATACACTTGCACTTTATACATCAAGTACTGTGTCTATATATGGAGTCATTCTTAGTTTTTCCTAATGCTGATATAAATTATGTATTGCATAGTGAAAATCATAATTGTTAGGTCCCCGAATATATTTTATTGTGTTGTTAAGAATTGTATGATAATACAGTATATTGAAGTTTTTTTCTTTTGGTATATTATTTGTAGAACTCCTTGGAGTTCCGAACCATAATAAATTGAATTGAATTGAATTGGATTGAATTGAATTGGCGTAGTTCTCTCTTTTTTGTTAAATTGATTGACTCTTGCTTCACATACACTGGACACAAAATCTGGTTAATTGTAACGTAACAGTTTCAAGTACTACTTGCAACATTTACCAGATTAACACCTTAGCTGCTTCGCAAATATCCCTCCCCAGTGCTGCGCTATCCATTGGAACTAGTGCTGAATGGACGTCCAATGGTCGTGCGCAGCACTGGGGAGGTAGCGCTCGTGACGACTGTTGGCCGTCAGCAGCGCTTAAGAGGTTAAGTTTTCATTTAACCTGATCATAGAAAAAATTATATTTCACAAGATCCGATGAAGGATGATTGTAGCACATTCTATCCATGATGATCTCTGGTTCCCCCTCACTCTTTCTCTAAACTGCTACCTCCAGCAGATTCATACGATTTCAAAGCTATGACCTTCAGCCACAGCCAGCACACACGTTATCATTAATCACACTACCAACGGATGCCTACCATAACATGATAACTGCAATTCAGTGATCATTATGCACGATGAGGAAGCACTTCCCCTAGAGCCTAAAAGCAAAAAAAAAACTTCCAACAACTCACCTACACAGTGTAGCATTCTGCAGTAGTGTAACATAAAATGATAAGGCCATCCTGCAGAATGTGAAGAGAGGCCCCTGAGTCTCCCATAGTTCACAGACATTTGTTGGCCTTTGGTAGAATGGGCCCCTTTGAAAGGTTAGGGGCCTCCTGAACACTTAGCATTTGATTTTATGGATAAGCACTGTAGCGCCCTTCAAATAGGTAATAAGTACTATAGAAAAAACATTATACAACAAAATACATAGCTGTGCTCAGATTTAGTTGCAGCCATTAATTATAATAGGGTTACCCTGTTCCCCTCAGAACATGGGTATACAGTTATGAGCTGCAAACAGTTCTGTTGGGTGAAAGAAATCTCCTCAAGGGAAATTGTAAATAATTTTTTTTCATTAAACATTAAATACTAGAGGGGCCTATAAGTGATCCCTCCGACATGTTGGAAACTTTTCCTGACTGAAATAACACAAATCTTTCAAAAAAATGACATCTTAAAACCACTGACACAATCCAACCATTAACTTATGTATTAAATACCTTCATTACATATTCTAAAGATAGCTGACATAGGACATAATATTTTGTGGTAATGTGTGTGTGATGCAAAATGCCCTGACACCCTAAACTGGTATGAGGGATCAATCAATCATTCAATCAATCAGGGGTTTACAAAGTGCGCTACTCACCCGTGAGGGTCTCAAGGAGCTTGGAGGAGGGGGGTGCTGCTCTGGATCAGTCGAAGAGCCAGGTCTTGAGGCACTTGCTAAAGGTTTAAAGAGTGGGGGAGCATCTGATGCAGAATTGGAGCTCATTCCAGGTCTTTGCTGTGACGTAGGAGAAGGCTATTCCACCTGCTCTGGTTCTGCGGATGCATGGAGTCTCGGCCAGGGTGAGGTCAGCAAAGCGGTGTTCCTTTTGGGTACGTGGAAGGAGATTCTTTCGTCGAGGTATTTGGGTCCGATGTTGTGAAGGAATTTGTAGGTTTGGGTGAGTTGCTTGAAGGTCACTCTCTTCTCGATGGGGAGCTACTGGAGGTTTCATAGGTGCTGGGTCATGTGCTCATGTCGTGAGGTTCCGAGGACAAGTCTGCTGGTTATGAGAGCGGGGGTGACGGTCTTTCTGCATTTGGGAAATCCACTTGAAGGTTTTGCGGAACATGTGGAGGGAGTTGAAGCAGGTGGAGGTGACGGCGTTGATCTGACGGGTCAAGGTGAGGGCGGAATCTAGAATGATGTGGAGGTTCCGGGCATGGTCCGTTGGGGTGGAAGGGTTTCTGAGGGCAGGGGGCCATCAGGAGCTGTCCCACGACGTGGGGGTGGGTCCGAGGACAAGGACCTCTGTCTTCTCCAAGGTGAGCTTTAGGCAGCTGTTGCTCATCCAGGTCGCGAAGTCTTTCGTTCCTTCTTGGAAGCTGAGTCTGGTGTCTTTGTCTTTGGTGATCTTCGTAAGGGAGAGGATAAGCTGGGTGTCATCGGCATAAGACACTGTGCTGAGCCCATGCTGTCTGACAAGGGTGGTGAGGGGGGCCATGCAGATGTAGATGTTGAAGAGTGTGGGGCAGAGCGAGGATCCATGGGGTACCTCACAGTTGATCTCAGTAGGTTTGGAGAGGAAGGGGGGGTCTGATCCTTTGAGTTCTGCCAGAGAGAAAGGAGCACATCCAGTCGAGGGTGGTTCCCCATATACCAGCGTCAAGGAGTCTGGCTGTAAGAGTTGGATTGGAGCCAGTGTTGAAGGCTGAGTAGAGGTCTAGTAGGATGAGGGGCGCAGTGTGGCCCTGGTCGAGTAGCATGCGGATGTCATCGGTGGCTGCAAGGAGCGTGGTCCTGGTGCTGTGGTTGCTGTGAAATCCAGACTAGGAGGGATTGAGGATGGCGTTCTCTTCGATGAAGGTGGTCAGTTGGGTGTTGATGAATCTCTCTGTGACTTTGGCTGCTTAGGGAAGGACAGAGATGGGCCAGTAGTTTTTCAGGTCTGTCGGGTCGGCCGAGGATTTCTTGAGGAGGGGCTTGACCTCTGCCCACTTCCAGTCATTGAGGAAGATGCTGGAATCAAGGGAGGCGAGGTGGTTCTAGGGCTGGTTTGAATCTGGAAGTGGAGGTGTTCTTTGTTGGAGAAGGGGGTCGCTCATGCTGGAGGTGGAGAGTCGAATGGAGCTCTTGTGTACGATGGCAAGTCCTCCTCAAGGGCAGTGGGGGCAGTCCTTTCTTTGGATCTTATATCCGTCGGGGATGGCGGTGGTGATGTCGGGGCGGAGCTGGAGTTGGCCCATGTTTCCATTTAGAAGGCGACGTCTGGCGAGAGGGTGTTGAACAGGTCGGAGATCTCTATGGCATGTCTGTATAGGGAACGCACGTTGAGGAGGATGCACGTCAGGGCTTTGGTGATATGGGCGTCCGGTGAGGGTTCGGCGGTGGTGGGGGCGAAGTCGATGGTGAAGGATTGTTAGCAGTGTAAGCTGGAGAACTGACCGTGGGTGGTGTTCAGCATCGATTTCTGGCAGTTGTTGTTCCTTCCCCGGTTGAGTGCGAGGAGAGAGGTTGAGTTGTAGTGCAGGGGGGTCTTAGATCCAGGGGCCCTGGCCGCAGATGGGTCACAGACGGGCTTGCCTTTGGCGCACCTGCAGCACGCCCGCTGTGCAGCGGCCACCATTAAGTAGTGGAGGGGGTGGGACAAGAGGCTGGGAGGTGGGAGTGGGGGCTGTGCATGGGGAGGGGCCGCAGGGTCAGCAGCAGCAGGCAAAACCGGCAGTGAAATAAATAAGTTATAAATTAACAGGGGCTACAGTAATGAGGAGACACCTTGCGGGCAGTGCAGGATAAAATACGGGCAGAGTAATTGAAATAATGGCGCTAGGCAGGGGAAAACAGGAGGAGCTCCGATGCAGGCAGGAGACAGACTGCAGCCGTGAACCCTCCCCAGGAGGAGGACTCAGCAGGGTCGGATTGGCAAGGCGGGCATTCGGGAAACGGCCGAAGGGCCGTTGTCTCAGTGCCCTCTGTGGGCCGGTTTTTTTCTCCCCTTTTTCAGTTCACAGAGAGTGCTCTCTGCTATCTGCTCTCTGTGAACTTGGGAAGGGGAGAAAAAAAACGTCCCACAGAGCGCACGGAAACAGAGACAGAAATGAAAGCGCTTCACTGTGTGCCATGCAGTGATTATTAGCTGTGGCCTCACTTCACCCCCTGCCCCTGAAAAGCAATCACGCCAAGGGTGGGCTGGGGAGCGGTGATTGTCTGCGAAAATCGGCCTCCCTGGGGGCCAGGTGTTGCTCAGGCCTTGAGCCATTTCCACCTCGGCCCCCCTGGGGCCCACGCAGCCGAGAAACGGTGTTAATCTTAACACCTCGCCCACAGCCCCTCAGATTCAGGGCACAGTGGGCGAGGAAGAATGGGTCTGGCTGTGGGGGCTAGGTGATGTTTTGAACTCCCACCATCTTCACCTCAGCCTTCCCCTGTCTACCATTGTGCTCCCCTGCCAAGACATTGCCCTGGGGCCTGGAGGGCTGGGGAGGGCTGATTAATTTACTAATTGCAGGGGCCATACTGCTGTTCATGTGCTCTTGAGCTAAGTAGGTTAGTAATAGCAGGGGCTTCCCTTCTTTTCAGGTGCTCCTGCACTGAAGTTCTTGAATAATTTTGTGACAGAAAGGGGCCTTGCTGTTTTTTTAGTTGCTCAGCATGTAGGCCATTGTCACCTTGGGCCTGTGTCCTGCGCAAGAACAGTATCCTCCCACTTTCATTCCTTATCTTTGCATAGGCATAGGTGGCCTAACGCCAGAGTTGCAGAGATGGGGATTCAAGTTTGAATCCCAGGGTCTGCTCAACAGCCTGTGATTCTGGGCAGATCACTTCCTCCCCCAGGCCCTTAAATAAAAAATCAGATCATGTGTACTGTAATTGGTACTCATGAATAGAACTCAAATAGCCTTTGTCTTGGGCTGAATTTACACTACATAAAACTCAAATGGTAAGAAAATTATAAAAAATAACCATTTGTTCATGCTTTATGATTCTGCAAAGGGACCATGATAATTAAAGAGGACACTTTATAAAAACATGTCCATATTTTTAACACAGCTTTTCCGATACAAAATTTCCATTTCATGTGCCAGTTAACAATTTAACTCTATTTTAAAGGCCTAATCCAAAATGCAGACAAGGGGCATATTTCTCTATATGCCAAAAATATCATTTAGTAAGTTTTGGTTAGTTTTTTTTGTAGTTTGTAGGTCATTCTGACAGTAAACACCCATTATCCCGAATCTTTCTTGCCGCATACCATCACTCTGCATACTTTTATTACGAATCTACTAGGACTCCGCAATGCCGTTATAATGCATGGCATTACATTTTATATGCTTTTACCACGCATACATTTACAACGAAACTCGTAAATGCATGAATGATAAAAGCATGTTTTTTTGTATATGTTAGGATAAGGTAAGTATGGGTATATAGGGTATATGTTTTGGGGTTCTGAGGTATATGTTTTAGGGTGATTGGGTATTTTAAGGGTTCAGGGATAGTTTTGGGGTACTGGGGTATTTTTAGGTTTCAGGACTAGGTTTTGGTTTTGGGGTACATGGGTATTTTTAGGGTGAAGGGATAGGTTTGGGTTTTGGGGTACAGGGGTATTTTTAGGGTTCAGGGATAGGTTTGGGTTTTGGGGTACAGGGGTATTTTTAGGGTTCAGGGATAGGTTTGGGTTTTGGGGTACAGGGTATTTGTAGGGTTCAGGGATAGGTTTGGGGTTTGGGGTAAAGGGGTATTTTTAGGGTTCAGGGATAGGCTTGGGTTTTAGGGTGCAGGGTGTATTTTTAGGGTTAGGATGGGTTATGATTATGGGGTGCAGGGGTATTTAAAGGGACCATGGTGGGATTAGTTTTTAGGGTATTGCACAACTTTTTCTGGTTGGTTGTGTTTTGTTATCATGCATGTGGGCCCCAGAACGTGCTTCAGAGTTGGTGCTACATAATGTGTCTTACACATGGAGGACATGCGAAAAATTGTGAGGGATTGTTACACGGTTGGAATATTTAAAACCAATAGCACTAGTTGTTTGCAGGTCTCTTGTACCATGATTCAGAGAACAGAGTGTGTGTATTGCTTCTTCTATATAAGGAGGAAATTATTAGATTTCCTCCAATGGAATGGTGAAAATCCTCAGAACATCGCATTGGTTTTCATTGTTGCTGAAAGAATGGCATAAGTAAACATAACTAAAGCTACAATGTAAATGTAAATGTATAGGCATTTATATAGCGCACTACTTACCCGGAGGGTCCCAAGGCGCTTCGACCGCTGCAAAACCCTTCCTGGCTTCCCTGAGAGATGGTCCCCTTAATGGGTATCTCCAGGGTGAGACCAGGCATCCCCGGCGGTCTGGTGGGGCCGTTAGTGAAGATGAGGCAAGCTAATGCCCAGAGTTGCCGAGTGTGAACGCTGATCAGAGTGGGCACCGAGGCGAGAGAATTATCGAGTCCGCTGACCCTGGTCCAGAAACCTGCCGCGCCGGGAATCGAACCCTGGTCCCGGGCCGTCCTCTTGCAAACACAATGCCCGTATGGTTTATTGTGATATTGTGTGCTAGCTCACAAAACAACAACCAAATCACCCTTACCACTAAAAATGTGAGAAATAGGCAGGTTGCACACAGAATTCCACGTCAAATGTTGTTGCAATTTAATGTACACAATTTACCCAAGGAATGATTTTGCAGCATTATTCCAGATTGTATTACATTATGATATAGGCCTGAACATAGGTGCTCACAAACATTTTGCCAGGAGCAACAACATCTGGTCTGAGTTATGACCAAGAGCTATGTTGATACCAGATGAATTGCAGTTGGGGTAAGGTGAGTGTAAGGGAAGTGAGGCATATACATCTAGTTTCTGAATTGCACAATGTGATACCAACAACTTGGCATTAATACTGGTTTCGTATCTTAATCAGATCATGTGATCCTAGGCAATTGTTTTATTTCACTCCCCATGGCCCAGACTTTAAGGCAGCAACAGATATGAATAAAACTGTGTTTTTTGTATATAGACATCACCTGCTGACTGTGAAATAAATGTATGACTAGATTGTACAGATACATTTTTTCAGCATTCTTTACACCCCAGACTGCCTTTTCCTCGTTTGTGAATTCTTACTTTTGTTATTACATGTTCTATTACCAGAGATTCCAGTCTTACCCTTTCTCCTTGACTTTGTACTAGATTTCTGGTTTATGTGATGATTAGAGTCTAGGACATAGCTGGTTAGGAAAGAGTATCCAACGACATTGTGCAGGGCGTTAAGACTGCAAGTAAGTATTCAGTTATCTGAACTGCAGTGCTCCTAGTCTTTACCAATGTTACTTGCTCTGTAAGCTTTAAAAGGCTTAATTTACTAAATATTTGTCTACAAATTAGACCTCAAAGAGTAACCAAATGGTGTTTCATGAAAGGGCATGCCCCTCGAATGTGGGCCACGCCCCTTAAATATAGGCCACGCCCCTTAAATGTAGGCCACGCCCCTTATATGTAGGCCACGCCCCCTTAATGTGGGCCACTTTTTCGTCAGTGCCCGGGCCAAATTGTGATCCCAATCCGACCCTGGGACTCAGCACTGCTGCGTGGCGGCGGTACAGCGGAGCTGCCAGGGAGAGAATAGACCCAGGCTAGAGGTCCTGGTCTTAAAATTCGTCCACTGTCTCTGGAGCAGGGCCTTGTCTTGAAAATACGGGGCAGGTAGTTACTTGTGATTTTGGTGTTCCTTATTTCCCCTGCTTACCTGCCTCCATTTAGTCAGGGGTCCCCCTTCTTATTAGTAGAGGTCCCGGTCGTACCTCGGGCTATATAACGAATTAAATGCATCTGAAAGAGAGTGGCTATGGAGACTTGAGGGGTCCTGTTAAAAGTTGATGCTAAGTGAATCCGTGGTGGCGGTGGTCACCACCTCCACCTTGGATGGGGGGACGCCAGCAAACATTGTCAAACTGGGCGCCACCAGCACTAATTGCTGCCTCTGCAACTAACATGCTTAACGAAACATGTGCAGACAACACAATTGCAGGCATACCAGTTCATTCATCCATTCACTCCCTCACTTAACCATAAACTCATCGATTCATCAAGCATCCAGCCACTCGTACATTAATCCAGAGCACTCATCCATCTGGCACGTACTTCGTCATCCACTCACTCATCCAACCATGTACGCACTAATTAACTCACTCGTGAAATCATTTAGTAATTCAGGTAATAACCAATCCACCCATCAAATACACTTTACCACGTCAGAATATAGAGACTGCATTTACTTGTAAAGACAAATCTATTGGATTTGCTAATGCTTGCTGAAAGCAGCTCTCCGTGTTTCTATAACTCCCCATGTTTCATTTTTATTTGAGCATAAATCGTCACTTAGTCTGTTTGCGATACTCGATGAGATGCATTGCAGCCTCCCCGCTAGTGTCCCTCCACAGTCTTGTGTGAAGGAGCCATGGCCGCAGTTTGGATTTGAACTTCCTCGAGCCTGAAGTTTTCCGTATCTCGCCGACTATCGCTGTCAGTGCCGAGTTCCGCCCCCCTCTGGCATGCAATGTCACCAAGCCTGTACGGCGAGGGCACGTGACCAGCGAGTTAACAATGTGGAAACGCGCCGGCTTTGTCAATATTTGTCAGCTCTGGGAGGAAAGCTGCAGCAGCTCGAACTGACGCAAAAGAGTTTCAGCTCCCACAGCTGCACCTCCTCATGAACGCCGATTTCCTCTTTTGACGTATCCTCCCGCGGCAGATGTCGCTTAAAGTCCGACCTGAAGATGAAGGACAGGCTGGAAGAACTGAAGGAGAGAGTTAACTCGGAGGATTTTGCAGATTTGGATGAGAACTTGGCATACGACAACCCGGTCTACAAGGAAAATGAAACCAATTCCATTGAAAGTTTTTTCCAAGATGTGGCCGAGCTCTCCTTGGAGCTGAAAAAGCTGGCGGAACTTTCGCAGAGCATTGAAAAGAAGCAGGGGGAAGTGCTGTGCAGCACGACAGAAGCAGCTATAGGCGAAGGCAAGAAGCAGCTCGGGACCCTGAAGAGCACCTTCACCGCGGATGCCACTCTCATCCAGGCGCGCTTGGTGAAAATGAAAGCAGCCATGACGGAGGACCACAAAAACTGGATGGCTGAGTACCGGATTCGCCAAAGCCAGTTCACGGTAATGACCAATCGATACAGAGATATCATCTCCCAACACTACGCAGAGGAGACGAAGTATGTTGGGAAACTGAAGGAGCAGATTAGGAGGCAGGCAGAGCTGGCCGGCTTGGACCTCAAAGCAGATGACATTAATCGGCTGGTGGAAAGCCCCAGGGGGCCCCAAATTGTGGGGAGTGACTTAGAGGTGCTGAAGGCTCAGCAGCACCTCGCCCTGGCGCAGGAGCGGCACAAGCAGCTGCTGGACCTTGAAGCCCAAATCACAGAGCTGCACGAACTCTTCCTGCACCTCGACATCTTGGTCTCCGAACAGAACGACGTCATCAACAGCATCGAGCACAATGTCCTCCAGTCTCTGGACTACATCTCGCAGTCCAACGAACAGGTCAAAAAGGCACTGAAGTACGAGCGCCAGTCTCGGATATCGGCAGCCCTCGCTGCCATTTTAGGGCTGTGCGCGTGCTGTACGTGCATGTCTTGTTGTGCGGCTGGGGCAGTGCGCTGATCAGGAAAATGTCAGTACGTGGGACATTATTTTGACCACACCGGCACTGCCAAAGGTCGCATTCTTCACATGGCCTCTTGCGTTTGAACTTTGACCTCTGAAGATCATCACCGTTTAGGCCTGCAGTGCACTGCTGTCGTCAGTACTGCGGGTGTGACTTCTGCTGGTGTCTCTGGGCCCTCAGAGTAACATTTCGACTGGAACAGTGAGCCTTTGTTCCTTGTTGAAAGGACTGTTTTTTATGAAGCAAAAGAAGTGTTGAGTTTCTAAGTACTTTTGTGAGTTGACACCGTCAGTCTAACATAAGGGGGCCCCTTCACCTCGCCAGTTAGACGAGCAAACATTTTCACTCAGAAGATATGATGTGCAGTCACCTTTCTTCCTCTCAGTTATTTAATGTATATTTTTGTGCAAGGGCAAGATTATGAAGTATTTACATGTTTTATTATCATGATTTAATGTCCACATAAATGCTAGAAGCACAAGTATTAGTCTTTTGCAGGTATTTGTTCAACAGAAATATACAATATTTTAACTCACTCTATAATGTGTGGTGTATCGAGGGGACGTTTACATTAGGAATATAAAGGTCAGGGCTTTAAGTGGGCTGGGATCCACCGGTGCGGAGCACCGGCACTTGTTTAAAGGAGGCCTCGAAACGGGTCTCCAGTGGGCTCTGTTTTGACCCCTGGCACAGGCGGTCAGTGTTTTTGCAGGCCTGCAGTGACAGCAGGCACATCGATGTGCGCTGCTCACTTCTCACTAGTGGAGAAGTTACGGCATGACGTCATGCCAGGTGAGCGTTGTAGGGGAAGGGAAATCCTTTAAAGAGAGTCATTTTCTCTCTGGATTTCCCTTCTCTTTTTGAAACAATTTTCGTGGTGTCACCAGGGTTTTAAGTGGAAGCTTTTTCAATATTATATACAAGCCATAGTTGCTGCTTATTTATCCTATGCAACTAACAACCATTGACAAAGCCAATAGTCCGGACTTGTAGGTATGATGTTACTTGTTGTATCACCAAAAAAACATGAAATAGCCTGCCCCAAATTTTCAAATCCAGGCCCTAGACAAGGGTCCTAAGGTACATCCACCATCGCGTTGTATCATACATCTGGATGCAATGACAGAATCACAGAAACAGCAAAATACAAGTTGGGCTGCACACTATCCTAAGCACATATTTTTAGCTTACATGTTTTAAGCCACGCCCTTAATTACATTGGCGACTACCCTTTGTGAGACCCCAAGTTTTTTCATCCCATTTAAAGCCCTGATAAAGGTGTTTGCTGGGTGCTTCTTGAATAGAGTATGGCCACTTTTCTTCAGGAGATGAATCAGGCTGGAGGAGCACCCTTGACTGTATTTATTTGTTCATGTGCAAATTATTTGAAAATGGTACATGTCTTCTCTTATCACAGAAAAGCCAGCAGAGAGTTAAGGGTACTACACAAAATATAAAAAAGGAAATACCTATAAGTGGCAACCACAAATTATTTTCTATGTATTTATATCCAGAGTGTTTCTCTTCAACTTTTGTACCCCCTGCCATGAGGCTAAATTGGGCGATGCAACATCAATATTTTGTTCGCTATTGATTTTTTGCACACACCTCTTGTGAAACCGAGAGAAAATGGAGTGGTAAAGTGTTGTATTTGCACATATCTTCTTTCTTTAAAAAGTTATGCAGTGGGTTGCGATCGCACTAGTTACTTCTCATCAAAGAACAGGAACTTCTGCATTTGCTGATTTAATCTCTCTTTATATGTTGTCATACTCAGTAAGATTATTACAGGCATTCAGATGAGTTATGATTAAGCGGAATGAATACCTTCCTCATCACAAACCATTCACATCATAGATCTGTTCCACACCCCAGTGTATCAGAGTACAATTAGCACCATTTGGAACATATTGAAGTGTTGATTGAGGTTAGCAGTATATAATCCTTCTTAGGTTAATAGGGATGAAATTGAGGGCTGTTTATAATGAATGCTCAAACTGAGCGTGCATGCTGCCATCCACCTCGCCCATCCTGGGTCTGCCTCTCTCACCAATGGGGAACTTTTCTCCCTGCTTCTGAAGAACTGGAGCAGATGAGACACTTCATATTCAACAAAGAAGCTGTGGTCCCTAAGATACCGCCAGACACCACAGCATCACGGGGTACCGTAGCCCCAGCAACCACCCACCATCACCCTTGGTGGGCAGACTGCTGGCTTCACTGGGTCCTATGGGTGTGGACTAGGTGGACAGGAAGGAAACCCAACACTTTGGTGAAAACAACGTTGGTCTCCGTTGGTTGGTTTGACTTTATATCAATAGAGAAAAAAACGGGATCCCATTTTCTTCTGTGGGCAGGATTGCTTACTAAGTAGTGTTGTCCTTGGCGATTAGTCTTTAAAAGTTGGATGTCTTCCAAAATAAAATTGTTTCCAAATGAATTCCTTCCTGTCTCCACACTCCACAATAGGATTAACATGAGATTTGTTTGACCAAGTTTCCTTTAGTCTAAATTGTGGGGGCACAAGTAACCATGGAGAATCAATAGTGGGAAATCCAATCTAATCCAAACTTCGACTTTCAGTTTCTCCATTTAACTCCTATCTAATTTTGGAATTTATGAACACAAACATGTTGTGCTGCTCGAGTGATAAATGAACGGTTTCACAGAGGTGGCATTTTACCAAAAGACATCCATCTTCTGCTAATTATGTATTTCTTCTAAGGACCTTTGGTAAGATCCTGTCATTGCTGTTGTACAGTAAATAGTGGATATGTTGAATTTGATTGAATACATTGTTAGTATAATTGTTATTGAAATATCAGTATTTGGGCACATATTGCTACAGTTGTGTGTGCTCCTTCTCCGGTTGGCTGGATACTGTGCGAATTCGGATGCACGTTTCATAAATACAGGTTCATTCCAGTTAATTTGGAATCTTGGTTTGTGTGCACTTATGAACCTGCAGGCAACAGGGAATGCACCTACCTGACAAGCACGCCTGGCAAAGATATTATCCTACATGCAACACTAAACCTTGCCACAGTTTCTACTATCTTGGAGCCATGCTAGAGGGTGTTGACAGAAATTTCCTATGAAATATGATAACATCCTGGCGTAGGCCAAGTTTTAAGTATGATAGGAATGCTTGAAATAGGTGCATTTTTGCAAGATGTACTTGGTCGGAAGCTGAAATGGTTGAAAGTGTAGCACTGCTTGTCAACATAGCCCGGACGTTTGGGAGCCATCTTAACTAACCAACTGCTTTGCGGACAGGCTGACAAGGGTGCTGTGTGGGCGACTACCACCGTAAATCAAACTTCTAATGGATCCGTTTTCTCTCCTTGTGAACACAGAAATCATCTATTTTTAAGGCAATGATTCTTAAAAATGATTTTAGTGTTTGCCTCTCTGAAACATAAAAAAGCACCCATTCTTGACAAACCACACATTTGCTCCAATGGATACCTATTTTGTGGATTGTTTTCATTGGTTCATGCTACTATGCGTTTACATGTAAAGAACAAATCTAGTAATCATCTTTCTCTGTGTCCCCTTGCACTTTCATTTGAAATGTAATGGGAGTATTCCTGTGTGTGTAATAGTATTTAAAGAAAATCCTGCTGTGATAACATCTTGTGGGAATTTGTAACTGATGGGCCAAGGAAGTGTGCAATTTTCCGGTTCATTTTTATATATTGAAAAAGTCATTTTATGACCTACAGTAAAGCAACATTTGTTTACCTAACATTCTTGCCTGTCTGTCTGATACTTTTTTCAACTTTGTTAGTGTTATAGCTTTCTCTGCCACATTTAAAGACTGACAGACAAACACACATGCCCCATACCCCCGTGCAATGACAAATAAAATATGTAGCCCAATCACTCATAAACACATATTCACACATCACTATATTTCAAAGGCCACATTCGAGTTTATAAGCACAGTACTGCACAATTGTCATGACACAACACCTTTCACTGCCACACAGATTGCATGCAACATTTACTTTACACAGGGAAACGACTCTCCTAACAGGCATACGGTTTCTTCAATGCGATATTACCATACTGTTCAATTTTAACTTCTTGCATCCTGGTTTGGTTAAATGCCTTTTATTCCAACAAGTACATATGGAAAACTCCCTGGCATATACCATATATTGTATTGTACTGTAATTGCATTTGTATAGCGCTTATTACCCCTGACGAGGCTTCAAAGTGCTTTTTCGGCGAGTAGCACGCTACTCTGGGACCCATAGAGGATTAGTGTTGAATTAGTTTAGTGAAACATGCAAGTACATTTTAAGTGGTGGATATGTTAGTCAGTTATTTGGATTCTGAAGGATAGCAGAAGGATAGAAGAGGAAAGAAGGTTTGTATTTATATAGCGCTTCTAACCCCTGATGGGGTGTTGAAACGCTTTTTTTGGCAAGTAGCACGCTACTCCGGAAACCCATAAAGGATTAGTGGGGAATTAGTGTGGTGAAATATGAACGTAATTTGAGTGGTGGATATTAGTCAGTTATTTGGAGTGAGAAAGATAGCGGAGGGATAAAAGGGAAAGAAAGGTTTGCATTCATATAGCACCTGTTATGCCGGATTGGGTGTTGAAGTGCTTTTCTGGCGAGTAGCAGGCTACTCCGGAACCCATAAAGGATTAGTGTTGAAAATGAGTATAGTGAAATATGAAAGTAATTTGAGTGGTGGATATTAGTCAGTTATTTGGAGTGAGAAGGATAGCGGAGGGATAGATGGGAAAAATGGTTTGCATTTATATAGCGCTTGTAACCCTGATGAGGTGTTGAAACGCTTCGTTGGCGAGTAGCACACTACTCTGGAACGCATAAAGGATGTGAATTAGTGGTGTGGTGAATTAGTATAGTGGAATATGGAATTAGAGAAGTGAGCATGCTAGTCTGTTATTTTGATTGGAAAGAACAGTGGAGGGATAGAAGAGTGAAGGATTTCTCTTTTTAGGTCATAGCCGTAGGAGGAGGATTTTATATGAGTAAAACGGGTTTTTGGAGGGGAAGAGACAGAAGAAAGAGTTTAGAAAGGTTTGTTTTGGGGGGATCTGTATAGTGAAAGAGATGTCAGATGATGCAAGGAGGGGTAGAGTAGGAGAGCGTCAAGAAAGTGTTATTTTGGGGAACATAGTAGTGGTATGGGGTTTGGGATAAATGAGAGAGTGGATGTAGAGGATATAATGAAAGATGTATAGGGTGAGAGATAGAGCAGGGAATTGGAAAGAGTAGTAGAATGAAGTTTGAGATGAGTCAGAAAATTGGGCTAGAAGATGTTTTGAGTGAAATATAGGCTGAGAAATAGGATAGTGCATTGGAAATGCTAAATTAGGAGAAATAGATAAATATATAGATTCATAAGTACATTGAATGTATACAGATGCATAAAGGAGGTAAATACATGCAGATTAAAGATATTAATAGAGGTACAGGATGAGAAATAGGGTAGTGCATTGGATATGCTTTTTCAGGAGAAAAGTAACAGACACACATTTCCAAGTACATGGAGGTGCATAGATACACAATGAAAGCAAGTACATGTAGATGGGCAAAGTATATTATCCCATTTAGTGCCAGTGCTTAAAGGGGGGAGGTGAGAGGTGGTGGGGCATGATAACTCAATCGAGGCTTCCCCTCACGTGAGTCATAGCCACTTTTCACACTTAACAAAGGTAATAAATAGCATACTGTACTTGGCGCATCTACATGTATTCTTTGTTTTATGAAGCTACAATATCAACTGTGCAGTTATGATTGGGTGTGAGTTCCCATTGAAAAGGGAATTTTCCCCAAATAACAAGGGTGTCAAACAATGACTGTTCCCCATTTAGTCTCACATAGGAAAAAATTCTCTCTTCCATAACAATTATGTCTGATTGGAATTGTACACACTTGGCATGAAACTAGAACCTTGCTCAGAGTAGTGTTTTCCCTTTGTTGGTGTAAACCGCAAAGTCGTTTTTGAGAAAGTAGATTTGCTAAAAGGTGTCAGACCGGCTTTGAAGGATTACAATTTAGTGATATCTTGACAGTTGAAAAGGTGTTTATTTGCCAATACTTTTAGTGCTGGTTCATAAACGTGTACAACATTTGGCAGATATACTGTTGACACTTTAAAATTCCTACCAATCCATCAAAGGCGTGATATTGCTAAATTTGGCGAGGCCAAGAACGTGTACATGTAGTGATAACTGTGGCACCAGTTAATGAACCTGCAGTTCTTTAGCATATTTTGTTTTCTGTTGGTATGTCAACTTTTAATGTAATGTCCTATTTATTACCATTGTTTAGTGTGGGGAGGGCTATAACTCCATGCTTCCCTGTTTAAAGTCATTGTAACATGCTATCTGCCAGTTGAAGATATATTATGGTAACACTTTTCAATCTAAACATCTAGGGACTTATTTACAAGCTCCTTGTGCCTCTGATGTGTCACTTTTAATATGGGAAAAAGTGACATACCGGCAGGGCAAGGAGCTTGTAAATTAGCCCCCTAATAGTGATCTATTATGGATATCAGTGCAACTATAATTCACCCTTAAGGGACTGCTCATGACCTCACACATGGTTTCAGACATCAGCCCCTTCTCACCCCAGCCAGTAGCACATAGCTTTCAATTGTGCACGGAAGGCTATGAGAGTAAGGAGCAGGATGCAGCCAGATGCTGACTTAATCCTCTGCACAAGGCCTTCATTGCCATTGGGTTGGGCTTAAAAAATCCGAGTTGGGAGCAGGACAGGTCTTTTTGTCTGGCTCTGTGCTGTGTCCGCATGTAAATTTAACTCAGTGCCCATTACAATTGACTGTGCAGTTGGGGTTTGGCGTAGGGCCCCGGCAATTTGTCAGGCCCTGCAATGATTTGCCAAGTTGATGCCCAATCTCGGTGACTGCTGAATGGAATTACCCCAAAGTTTGGCAGAAAGGTAGAGCTTGGTTCAGAAAGCAACCTTCTTTTAAATGGTGTAAATCCATTCAGTAGTTTTTGAGAAATTCAAAAAATAAGAGTAAAAAATCAATTTCCCATAGGAAACTTTGTGCAAGGCTACAGCTGAAACTACTGAACGGAATTACTCCAAATTTGGCCCAAAGGTAGTGCGTGGGTCAGAAAGCGAACTTTTTTTAAATGGTGTAAATCCTTTCATTAATTGCTGAGAAATTAGAAAACTAAAAGTTTTGATATCTGGGCAGAGCCTAAGACCCATGCAGAAGCTTCACTTTGATTGGCTGCCAACACTCCAAACCAGGAAGTGTTGGCAGCCATCTTGTTGCTCGGTAGAAGCGAGTCGCTAGAAAACAGAGAAACAATGGTAGAAAACAAGAGAAGGGGGCAGGGTAGAAACATCCTGACCCCCTAGGCCTGCTCAGGGAGTCCCAGATGGACCCCTATGGACAAAAAAGAATAATAAATAAACAAATAAAAATTGACGCAATTCGCGCTGGGGACGCGGGTTCCGTGGTTTTACCCCGGGGTGGGCTAGGTTCCGGAGGCATTTCTTAAAAAATAATAGCGAGGTCTTGCTGGGGCTGCGGGGGCCCACTGGGGTCCCCGCAGTCTCGGGCTTCACTCATGTTGGGAGGGGGTTTGCGCGCCCCCCCTCCTGGAGCCCTCCATCTGATTATAACTTTGGCGTCGTTTGACGATTCTTTATGACATTTTTTAAAAAAAGTTTCTCTTTTTTAATCAGCTCCTATCTTGTATGTTTTGGGGTGATTAGTCAAGGGGGGGCTGAGAAAAAACGGGCGTGTCAAAACTTAGTTTCTCAATGCGTTTTCCATAGCAAACCTTAGACAAGGCTACAGGTCAAACTGCTTAACGGAATTGCGACAAATTTGGCAGGGAGAAAGGTCTTGGTCCAGAAAGCGCGGTTTTGTAGAAATGGTGTAAATCCGTTTAGTAGTTTGTGAGATAATAAAGGGAAAAAAATATATATATCTGGTTGGTGCCTAACTCTCGAGCTTGGCTGCTAACACTTCAAAGCAGGAAATGTCCTATGATTGGCTGCCAACACTTCCAACCAGGAACTGTTAGCCGCCATCTTCTGCCTCGCATCAAGTGAAAATATAAAAGAAAGCTTCCGGGGACAATTTAATATAGTGGAGCTCTGTGTAATGATAATTAATAGGCAGTGAAGGTTTAAGATTTATTAACATTAAAGGAGAAACAGGTGAGCGCCAGGCAGCACGACTTCCACTCCAGGACACCAGTAGGAAGAGAACCCTTTCACCCTGCCTGTGCCCAACATGAGCACTTTGCAGCTATGCCTTTAGAAGCCAGTCCGTCGGCTCGCAGCTCTCTACCTTTGCAGGGTAGTACGCTGCTGTGCATCTACCTCTGTGAGCTACTACGCTGCTGTTCCTTTGAGAGCGGACGGCTCATAGTTCTGCCTCTTTGAGTTGCACAGACGGGCTGCAGTTGTCCCTCTGCGAGCCTGGGTTTGAACTGTTCATAAGTCACACTATATGAGCATTGAAAAGCCATTTTGTGATTCAGTTTTCTCAGCAGGCATATGTCCGAGGCATTTCTGAAAACATACCGGAGCTCTTTCTGTGAGAGATACCCCTTTCATGCTGCGTCATCCCACATTAGCAGGTAACGCACCCTCTTCCAACATTACCAGCATACCCCAACAACCTTCTTGGGCCCAGAAGTGTCCCTCTACGAACTATTAATGAAAAAAGATGCTTGTGAGGTTGGAGAAATAAGAATCTTAGTCATGTATAGATTTACATATAAAACATTTTATTAAAACAAAACAACAACAAATAAATCTATGTACAGCCATGGCGTGTCATCACTGGTCCATTCGTGATTCACAGCCTGCAAGACAAAAAGAAAGATAAGATGATGCGTCATGCAGAAAGAGTGAGAGAGACGAAGAGAGAGAGAAAGAGTGAGAGAGAGAGGAAGACAGAGAAAGAGAGAAAAAGAGAGAGGAAGACAGAGAACGAGAGATAGAGTAAGAGAGAGAGAAAGAGTAAGATACAAGGAAGAGAGAACGAGCGAATCAGTGTGCGAGAGAGGAAGAGAGAGAGAAAGAGTGCAAGAGGGGAAGCCAGACAAAGAGAGAAAGAGTGAGACAGAGAGGAAGACAACAAGAGAAACAGCGTGAGAGAGAGGAAGAGAGAAAGAAAGAATGAGAGAGAGAGAGGGAGAAAGAGACAGAGAAAGAGAGGAAGTGTGTGAGAGAGAAAGGAAGAGATGGAGAGGGAGTGTTGACACTGGAGAAAATCTTCGCAGCTGACCTTTCTGCCACCGGTGTGTCTCCAACCACGTACCGGGACATAATGCACCCTCAAGTTTAGTCATCTAAAAGATAGTATAGAATTAGTTATCGCAGAAAGAGTGAGAGGAACAAAGAGCGAAACAATGGGAGTCAGAGGAAGAGAGAGAGAGAGAGAAAGAAAGAGTGGGAGGAAGACAGAGAGAAAGAGTGAGAAAGACAGAGAGAGAGAAACAGTGAGAGAGAGGAAGAGAGAAAGAGAACGTATGAGAGAAAGGAAGAGAGAGAGAGAAAGTGAGAGAAAGGAAGAGAGAGAAAGAGTAAGAGAGCAAAAGTGTGAGAGTGAGGAAGGGAGAGAGAGAAAGAGTGAGAGAAAGGAAGACAGAGAAAGAGATAAAGAGTGAGATACAAGGAAGAGAGAAAGAGAGAAACAGTGTATTAGAGGAAGAGGAAGAGAAACAGTGTAAGAGAGAGGAAGAGAGAGAGAGAAAGAGTGAGAGAGAGGAAGAGAGAGAGAGAAAGAATGAGAGAGAGAGGAAGAGACAGAGAATGTGAGAACGTGTGAGAGAGAGAGAAAGGAAGAGATGGAGAGGGAGTGTTGACACTGGAGAAAATCTTTGCAGCTCACCTTTTTACCATGGGTGTGTCTATAACCACGTGCCGGGACATAGTGCACCGTCAAGTTTAGTGATCTGAAAGTTAGCATAGATTTAGTTATTGCAGAGTACATACAACTGCACATGCGTAATTCTCTGTTTCCAGGAAGAGATAAAGAGAGAAATAGTGTTAGAGAGAGGAAGAGAGAGAGAGAAAGAGTGAGAGTGAGAAGGAAAGAGAGAGAATGTGAGAGAGGAAGAAAGAAAGAGTGAGAAAAGTAGTAAGTTTAGGATTTTGTCTTAAGTTAATTCTGTGAATCGGACCCTATGTTTTCTTTCAGTAAAAAAAAAAAATATATATATATATATTTCGGCAGCTATAGTTACCTGAGCTAACTATAACTTATGCCCCTGCAATGCACTGCTTATGACTTCACATATGACATCACTCATGACATGGTCAGTGACATCACTGATGACATCTCAAATGCCATCACTGATGACATCACTGATGACACAATCCAGTGAGTGTTAGTAATGTGTAAGAGTTTATGATTGTTAAACCTATATACTAATTAACTACAAAAGTTAAAGTAGTATACTAGATGTAATACTACTGAGTGATATATCATGTGAGTGGGTGTGTGAGTATTTATCCTTGTGTGTATGGGTGTGCAAGTGGCTGTATGGGTGTATAAGTGGTTGTGCAAGGAGCTGTATGGGTGAGTGAGATGCTGTGTGAGGGGCTGTATTGGCGAGTGAGTGGGTGTATCAGTGGATGCATGGATGGGTGAGTGATGATGTATTTGACTCTATCAGTGGGTAAGTGGGTGTGTAACTATGGGTGAGTGAATGGCTGTATGAGAAAATGACTGGGTGTGTTAGTGGCTGTTTGGGTGAGTGGCTGTTTAAATAGATGTTTTGTTAAGTGACTTTGTGTGTGAGTGAGTGTCTGTCTGAATGGCTGTATTGGTGAGTGCTTGTATGGATGTATGATTGGGTATGTAAGTGGTTGTGCGAGTGAGTGTATGGGGGCTTCTATGGGTGAGTGAGTGGATGTGTTGAGAGGCTGCTTTATGTGAGTGACGGGGTGTGTGACTTTGTAGGTAAATAAGTAGGTGTGTGAGTAGCTGTATGGGTGAGTGTGATTATGTGGCTGGTTGTATGAGTGAGTAACTTGTTGTATGAATGGCTGTATGGGTGAGTGAATGGTTGTGTGCGCGGGTGTACAAGTGAGTGAGTGGATGTTTGAGTGGCTCTATTGAATTGAATTGAATTGAAAGAGGATTTATACAGCACAACTTTGCCTGTAGGCGTCAAGGCGCTAACGATGGTATAGGCTGTGAGGAAAAGGGAAGGAATTACAAATAGGTCTCCCTAATGAACCAAGTTTTCAAGGCCTTTCGAAAGAGAGAGTAAGCCGACTGACCTTTAATGTCTGCCGGAAGAGTATTCCAGATCAAGGGGACAAGGGAGTGGAAAGACCTCCCGCCCCATCTGGCTTTGTAGATTCTGGGGATCACAAGAAGATTTTTGTTGGCAGATCGAAGGGCCCTATCGGGGATATAGGATGTTAGCAAGGTTTTGAGATTTTCTGATCCACCGGCATGCAGGGCACGGTGAGTAAGACATAGAGCCTTGAACTCTATCCTGGCCTGCATAGGGAGCCAATGAAGGTCCCTCCTGATGGAGGTTGCTGATGAAAGTCTGGGGGCGTCAGGGACAAACCGAGCAGCTGCATTTTGTACCAATTGCAGACGTTGTACCTACTGTTTATTGATACCCAAGTACAGTGCGTTACAATAGTCTAACCTGGAGGAGATTAGTGTTACTGTAACAATTTTCCGGGATTCTGGGGAAAGAAAGTGCACCAGCTTCCTCAGGGTTTTAAGAGCTCCACAACAGGTGGAGATCGTCCTGCTGACCTGTTTGTCGAAAGAAAGTTTATTGTCAAAAATGACACCCAGATTTCGAGCGGACTGGGATGGCTTAGGACAGACCCCAAGAGCGGGAGGCCACCAATCATTTGACCATATTTCTTCCTTGCCTCCGAAGATCAACACCTCTGTTTTTTCCCCGTTTAGTTTGAGGAAATTCCTCACCATCCAGCCAGCCACTGCTTCCATGCAGTTTCGGAAATTACGGGCTGTGATGTCGGCTGAGTGTGAGATGGAGACCATGATCTGGGTATCATCGGTATAGGATAAAGCTTCTAGCCCAAAAGATCTTACAAGTCTGGCGAGCGGTGTTACATAAATGTTAAAAAGTGTGGGGCTCAGGGAAGACCCCTGAGGGACCCCACACTGCACCGGTTTTGCTGGTGAGAGAAAGTCGCCAAGCTTGAACCTTTGTACACGGTCATCCAAAAAAGATTTCAATAGGCTGAGCGCCGGCCCGTTCACTCCTATCATCTTGACTAAGATGGAGGGAGATAGGGTGTCAAATGCGGCTGTAAGGTCGAGCAGGACCAGAAGGGTAGTCTGTCCACTGTCGACCTTAGCACAGATGTTATTAGTGACAACTGTGAGAGCGGACTCGGGGCTATGAGCTCTGCGGAAACCGTGTTGGGAGGGATCAAGAAGGCTGGCATTCTCCAAAAAGGCACTCAAATGGATGTTAATATGGGCCTCTAGCATTTTGGCAGGGGCAGGAAGCAGAGAAATAGGCCAAAAGTTTTTTAAGATACCGGGATCCAATGAGGCTTTTTTGAGGAGGGGCTTGACTATGGCCATTTTCCAGGACGTGGGAAAGACACCTTCCAGAATTGAGAGATTGATTACTTCAAGAAAGGCGGAAGGAAGAACATCTCTGCATTCCATAAGAGTCTTTAGAGGGCAGGGGTCCAGGGGAGAGCCTGATTTCAGCTTATCTAGGTACAGATTGAGTTGTTCTAGTGTAAGCTGAGGGAAGTTGTTAAGAATGCCATAAGATGATTCAGGGGGAACTACTTCCACGGAAGGAGGGACAGGAGTGGCCGGGGGTTCTAGTTCCTGATTGAGAGCTTCTAGACTGGAATAGATATCAGTTATTTTTACATGAAAGAAAGTGGATATCTGGTCGCAGAGCTCCTGAGATGGCACAATGGGGTCTGGAGATTGCAGAGCTGACAGGGAGTCCACGATTTTAAACAACTCCCTGGTGGAGCTAAGGGAAGTCGTCATCTTAGAAAAGTGTTGTTTCTTTTCCTCAAGCACTGCGGATTTGTATTCTTTAAGTAGGGTCTTATGTTTTTGCTTTTCTTCTGGATTTAAATATAGTCTCCAAGCTCATTCCTGTCTTCTGCATCCCTGCCTAAGGGACTTAAGGGTGTCAGAAAACCAGGGCGCTGAGGGACGTTTTCTGGCAGAATAGTGCGGCTTGACAGGGGCCAGTGTATCTACTGCCTTCAGGATAGAGTGGTGCAAATCAAGTGCAGCACTATGTGTGCTCCTTACAGATGGTGGGCAGTGGTTGGATAACAGGGGAGCTAATGTGTCACAGTTTATCCCTTTAAAATTTCTTTTAAATTCCCAATTACTGGGGTCTGCCGGGGATAGGATGGAATTTGAATATGTGAAATCAAAGGATATGGCCATATGATCTGACCAGGAGAGCGGGAGGGGAGTCCCTGTCTGCACCCTGGGGTCGTTGGTAAAGACCCCGTCCAGGGTGTGTCCGGCTGTATGAGTACAGCCATCCACTCTCTGGCTCAGGCCGCATGAGACTAGTAGGTCCAGCAGGATGGCAGTATCAATGGAATTGTCCTTCTCGAGATGAAAATTAAAATCACCCAAGATGGTAAAGTTGGGTCTGTCTAGATAGGGCTCCAGGACCTTAATGAAGTTTTGGCAAAATTCTGACCTAGGACCAGGAGGCCTATAGATCAAGATTCCGGAGAAGGTGATAGTGGGGGAGGGATTCAAGGCGAAGAAAAGGGACTGATAGGGATCATTGGGTGATGATAAATACTCAGTTTTGCATCTGACTGCGGTCCTATGTAAAATCCCAATCCCACCCCCCCTTCGTCTGTCTCTGTCCATTCTGGCCAGGGAGTAACCCTCCGGAATGGCGTTCAAAAGGTCTGGTCCGGAATGATCGGTAGCCCAGGTCTCCGTAATAAATACAAAAAGAGGTTTTCTCTCGGAAACAAAATCCCTAAAGGCAAAGTTATTCTTAATCAACGATCGGACATTGATCAGAAACCCATTCTCTGTGGTTGATCGAGAGGGAATGCTATTAACTGGCTTAGAGTGTTTATTGCAAGGGGCCAGATTTCCAGTGCACTGACAAGCGGAGGCTTCACGGGCCCGCTCAGGGGGGAAAATATGATGGCAAGGCAAGGACAGGGGCTTGGCCAAAATCAGTGTCTGTAGGGAGTATGGAAAGCTACCTGTCCGTTGGGTGGAGACTTGAACAGCCTGGCCAGCCGCCAACGCCTCCTTGGCGCTGACGGGCGCAGACGGGCAGGACTCTGGCATGACTCTGGCGTGAGTCCGGCGCGTCCGCTGATCGCGTCTGCTGCGCGGAGGGAGGCTGTCCCCTTTTATACTCAGCTAGAGCGCGTCAGAGTGCTTAAACACCCCCAATATGGCCGCTGGGAAAACTTCGGCTCCCCGGGACCGAACTCTCAGCGTCTATACTCAGCTGAGAGTGGCCCGGGCAGCGGAAGGATGAGGAAGGATATCTGGCAAGGTAAAACGCTTAGTAAATCAAGCTGAAGTGCCAAACACAAAATTAAAATGAAATGCAAACGCTTTTTAAATCAAGCAGGAATACAGGTGGTAAAGTTAAAAACACTCCGGGGAAAAGCTATAGTGGAGGACCTCCCGGCTTCCTCCTCAAGAGGGTGAAAATCGCACAGCTAAGTCAGACGCCGGGAACAGGGAATCCCCTTTTATACTCAGCTAGAGCGCATCAGAGCACTTAAACACCCCCAATATGGCCACTGTGAAAACTTCGGCTCCCCGGGACCGAACTCTCAGCGTCTATACTCAGCTGAGAGTGGCCCGGGCAGCGGAAGGATGAGGAAGGATATCTGGCAAGGTAAAACTCTTAGTAAATCAAGCTGAAGTGCCAAACACAAAATTAAAATGAAATGCAAACGCTTTTTAAATCAAGCAGGAATACAGGAGGTAAAGTTAAAAACACCTCAAGAGGGTGAAAATCGCACAGCTAAGTCTGATAATGGAGTGAGTGGGTGTGTGAGTACTGGTATAGGTTTATGAATGGGTATGTCAGTGGTTGTACAGGTGTGTGAGTGGGTGTAGAAGTAGTTGTATGGGGTGTGAGTAGGTGTGTGAGTTTTTCTATGGATGAAGTCATCTGTGATGTCATCAATGATGTCATTTGAAATGTCTTCAGTGATGTCACTGACCATGTCATAAGTGATGTAATATGTGAGGTCACATTAGTGCATTGTGGGGGTATAAGTTGTAGTTAGCTCAGGTAACTATACCTGCTGAATTTCACTGGTTTTGTATGAATGAAATCTGACCCTGAATTTAATGTCCCTGTAACCTTTGTTTTTTTCAGTGAATTTCTAAGGTTTTTTTAAATTCTATTTGCTAACTATAACTTCCCTATAACCATTGTTTTTACAGTTAATTTCTAAGGTTTTTTAAAACCTAACAATAATGTTCCTGTAACCTTTGTTTTTCTCAGTACATTTCTATGTTTTTTTATACTAGTAATTGCATTTGCAGGGTGGTGGAGAAAGGGGGCTGGACCTCTGACCAACTCTCAGGAATCCCGCTGTGTAGGACTTACAGGAGGTACAAGAAAGAAAGGCTTCTTGGCCCCCAAGGTCCCGCTGGAGTGAAGTGGACTTCTTCCCCAGCCAGTAGTACACCACACCACGATCAACATTTACAGAGTAGTGGAGAAAGGGGGTGTTAGAAATGGGGGCCTCCAATTGGCAAAGGCTTGCACCTTTGTCCAAGTAGGGACCCTTCTTCCTAGTCAGGATAAGGGAGTTACACTCCTAAAATAACCCCAGGCTTATCTTAGAAGCAGTGTGTTAAGCATTTGCACATAACCAACAGAAATACAGTGTAAGCACTACAAAAGGACACCACACTAGTTTAGAAAAATAGCCAATATGTTTATATACAAGCCCAGAAACTATAAGAATCTACAATCCAGTACTTAAAAATCGACAGTTATCAAAATACACTTTAAACACAGTACCCTGATGTCGATAGCTCCCGTCCGGGGCTATCACGGCATCATGAGCAAACAAATCCAAACAGTCCAGGTTGGTCGCGGCATCGCAGATCAGCTACGGTGTCGGGAAGACCCGCTAACAGTACCTGTTAGAGATGCAGGGCGCCGAGGCCCTTGAAGTCACTCACATTGCAGGTTGAGCTCCTTCCTGTTGGGATCAGGCGCTGGTGTCGGCAGGCATCGGGGGATGCGGTGCGGCGTGCAGTGCCCTCAGGTCACAGTGCGAGCAGCAGCTCAGTGGTGGTGTCAGATGGCATCGCTGGTGAGACCAGAGTCATGGTGCGAGGTATTTGTATTTGTATTTGTATTTAATTTATTTATAGAGCGCTAACAATCATCCTGAGTAGGATATCACGGCGCTAAAGTTGGAGGCTGAGAGGTACAATAACCACACTGAGTGATGATTTATTCTGATTTAGGGAAGAGTAGTGTCTTTAGTTGTTTCCTAAAAGACAGAAGGTCATCTGTCAGTCTAAGACTGGGAGGAAGTTCATTCCACTTAGTAGCCGCCAGATGCGAGAAGGCTCGCTCTCCCATCCTGACAGTCTTCACCCGGGTGGTGGTGGCTCTTCCTAATGTACTTGATCGGAGGTTCCTCGGTGGTCTGTGGAATTCAACTTTATTATGTAAAATGGTAGGGCCTGCGTTATATAGCACCTTGTGTGTGATACATAGTAATTTAAAATTGGCTCTTTGTCGCATCGGGAGCCAATGAAGCTCTCGCATGCAGCTTTTAGCCGAATCAAATTTCTTTTTATTACAGACAGCCTTTGCCGCGGCATTTTGTACTATCTGCAGTTTGGAAAAGAGATAGTCTGCCATTCCGACTTACAGTGAGTTGCCATAGTCCAATCTGCTCATCAGCAATGACTGAAACAGAGTTTTCCTACATTCAGTCGGGATCCAGGGGAAAACTCGTCTGAGCATTTTCAGCAATGCAAAGCTTTTGCCGCAGACAGTGGAGACATGTGATTTCATGGACAGAGCACTGTCCAATACCACTCCCAGGTTTTTTGCTTTTGGGGTGGGATTCGGAGGCAACTCCAGGTTGCTTGGCCACCGGCTGTTATCCCAGAGCTGGGGATTTTTGCCAAACAAGAGGATTTCTGACTTGTCTGCATTTAATCTCAGACAATGCTCTTGCATCCAGTTGGCCAGTTCAGTCAGGCAGTTTATCAGTCGGGTTTTAGGATCATCCTTTTCATCAATGGTAACCATTAACTGGGTGTCGTCAGCATAAGAACACATTTCGACACCCCACCGTCTTCCAATGGCTGCCAATGAGGAAACGAAAACATTAAACAAAGTTGGACTGAGTGAGGCCCCCTGGGGCACCCCATATTTAATGTTTCGCGGGGGAGAGATGAAGTCACCCAAACACACTGATTGTGTTCGATCCTCCAGAAAAGATTTTAGCCATCCCAATGCCTTGTCTCGTATACCTTTCCCTTCCAGGGCTTTCAGTAATTGGTCGTGTGGAACGGTATCAAAAGCCGCTGATAAATCAAGGAGTATCAGAACGACTGTCTTGCCTTGATCTACCTGGGCCCTAATGTTATCCGGCACCGCCAACAGTGTTGTTTCAGTACTGTTGTTCACCCTGAAACCCGTCTGGGAATCGTCCAACAGTTCATTAATTTCCAGATAGCTGGAAAGCCGTCTGTTGACCAATTTCTCCAGCACTTTAGAGAGGTAGGGTAACTGGGATATTGGCCGGTAGTTGGCAGGATTATTAACATCTAATCCTGCCTTTTTTACTAGCGGAGTAACTAGGGCCTGCTTCCAGGATCTTGGGAATGTAGCAGAGCATAAGGAAAGATTCAGAACTTTTGTTACGACAGGGCAAATTACAGGGGTTAGCTGAGAGTAAATGTGGTTTGGACATGGATCTAGTGGGGATCCTGACTTGACTTCAAGCATGGCTTTGCCCACCTCGGCTTCTGAGAAAGGGCCAAAACCTGTACAAGTAGCTTGAGTCGTAGTTAGTACATTGTTCTCGATAATTTCTGGCGTGCAATTAGAGGTGAAGGCGGTGCTCATCACGGTGCAAGCAGTGGCATCATCGTTGCTGAAGCGCTGCTGTCGGCTGACGAACGGGAGTCGATGGTGCCAGTGTTGGTAGGCCAAGGCTGCGGTGCGGGATGATGGCGATGCATCGTGTAACTTTACGAGCGGTGCCCTCAAACCACAGTGCTAGAAGTGGCGTTGATTTTGCCGTGGAGTGGCATCGTCGGGGAGGCCAAGGTGTCACTGTGAACCAGGGCGGTGTGGAGTGTGGTGCCCACAGGTCACGGTGTGAGCAACGGCTTGGTGGGGGCATCAGCAGTCGCCGTCGGTGAGACCAGGGTCAAGATGCAGCGTTGCAATGGTGCTCTCTTCAGTGCCCAGGCTTTGGCATGAAGCGAGGCAGTGCAGAGTGCAGTGCCCACAGGTCATGGTGTGAGCAGCGGCTCGGTGGTGGCGTCAACAGGCATCGTCCGTGAGACCAGGGTTATGGTGTGGTGTTGCGTCGGTGCCCTCTGCGGTGCCGTCAGGACACAGAGTTGGAAGTGGCATTGTAGACGTCGTCAAGTTACTTTTCCTTTATTGTGGCCCAAAACAACCAGTCCCCAGTGCTGCGGGCAGAAGATCTTGAAGTATTTGCGGTTCCTGAGACTTCTTGAACAGGGGGAAAGCTCAAACCCTTGGAGAGACTCACACATTAGGTTGCAGAAAGTCCAGTCCAGGCCTTTCACTGCCCAAGACAGAAGCAGCCGCTGCAGGTCAGCCCAGCACAGTCCTCAGCATAGTGGTCATTACTCCCTACAGCTTCTCTGGCTCTTCTTCTTGGCAGTCTGCTTGATCCAGATGAGTTCTAAAGTTCAGGGGTCTGGGCTCCAGTATTTGTATCCAAAAATCCTTTGATCCTCCAGGCAGAGGGTGTCTGTGCCCAACCAGAACCAGTTCGGCCTTCTCTGGTGTGATTTCCAGGCAGGGGGTGGAGACGGCATTGTCAGAGGCTGACCTGGCCCGTTGAGGTGCCAGGACATCTCCTCCCTCCTCCCTCATCGCAGCCCAGGTCTATTCAGCCCTTTCCTGACCTACCTAGACTATCAGGAGCCACCAATGCTTCATAGCCATCTGTCGTCCAAAACCCAGCCAGGCAATCCACATTCCAGCAGAGGTACACAGGATGACTGAAAAAGAAAATACCTACTTCCTAAAAGTGGTATTTTCAAACACAGAATGTAAAAATCACCTTTACTAAAAGATGCATCGTTCGATTCTGAGTTCAGGCATACTAAATGTTATTTTCCCAACTAGTTCCCAGGGCCAGTTATGTTTATAGGATGTTATAAACAAACTTCCCATTCTGTCCTATGGGGAACAGGTAGACTTGCAATAGTGAAAAATGAAATAGGCTGTAATTCACTATCAGGACACGCCACACAAACCAGGGCATGTCCTACTTTTCACATACCCTGCACCCTGCCCCCAGGGGTACTTTGGGCCTACCTTAGGGGTAGCTGAAATGTAAAAAAAGGGAAGGTTAGGGACTGACCAGTGCGTGCACAGGGCAAGTCGACATGACAGTTACAAACGGCGTGCAGACTCTGCAGTGGCAGGTCTGAGATACCTTTACTGAGCTACTCGCGTGGGTGGCACAATTGGTGCTGCAGGCCCACACATAGCATTTGATTCCCAGGCCCTGGGAATCAAATGCTATGCACACTCAGTCCACTTTACTAGGGACAGACAAGAACACCAAACAGCCTATCAGGGAAACACCAATCTATAACATATTTTACCACAGGAGCACTTGCACTTTACCACTGATCAGCAGTGCGAAAAGTGCGCAGAAACACTACACTAGCAAAAACAGAGTCAAAACCAGGAGGGCAGAAAGCAAAAACTCAGGGAAACATGCCAAAAGATGTCAAGTCTAACAGGGGGTGTGGCCTCTGAAGATCTCTTAGCAATCCCACTGTGTGGGACTTACTGGAAGTAACAGGAGAGACAGTTGGCCTCCAATGAAGTCCTTGGGAGCCAACTACCCCTCTTGTAACCTCCCATCAGTCCAACACAGCAGGACTGCTGAGATGTTTTGGAGGCCACATTCCCTTTCTCCACCGCTCTGCAAACATGCCTCCTGGTGCACTACTAACTGTGGAAAGTATTCCACTTTAGTCCTGAGGCCCTCAGGAGTAAAGTGGAAGGTATTCCTCAACCAGAAGCGTTCCAGGAGGCGCGTTTTTAGAGTGCTGGAGAAAGGGGGCATGGCGTCTGAGCAGCTCTCAACAATCCTGCTCTGTAGAACTTACTGTAGGTAACTCAAGGGGTTATTGGCCCCTAAGGACCCTCAGCATCCAATGGAACTTCAACCCCCAACCAGTAGTGCACCAGGAGGTACGTTTGCAGAGTGGTAGAGTAAAGGGGCGAATATTCTGATGACCTCTCAGCAGTCCTGTTGTGTGGGACTTATTGCAGGTAACAGGCGGGGTTTCTTGTCTGCAAGGACCCTCAGGAGCCAAGGGGACTTCATCCGCCAACCAATAGTGTGTCAGAAGGCGCTTCTGGACAGTGGTGGTGAAAGGGGGCAGGTTGTTTGATGACCTCTCAACAATCCTGCTAAGTGGGACTTACTGGAGGTAATAGGAAGCGTTGTTGACCCCCAAGAACACTCACCAGCCTAGGGGACTTCAGCCATCAAAGAGATGTGTGCCAGGAGGCCTCTTTACAGAGTGGTTGAGAAAGGGGGTGGGGCCTTCGGCGACTTACCAGAGCCGGACTTAAAAAATAAATATTTTATTATCGGAGGGGGCTGATTATATGAAACATACAGGATTGATTTCTGAGTCTGATTGATAAAGTAATCTGTGTTCTTCGATTTTTTTCTTTGAACGTGTCTCTATCATTGAGTTGAAGTTAGGGGTGGGCGGCCAGCTACTCTCCGTGCACGGAGTGTGCGTAGTGCCGTCTCCTACGCATTTTGCGTAGCGGGCGTAGCCAGGCGGCACTACGCGCGCTCTGCAGACGGTGCATAGCCTGCCGCCTCCCGCCTCCCTCCCGCCCTCCCTAAATACTTCAATAATGGCTAGAAAGCTTTTAAAAACACTTACCTTGTCCGCCGCGTCCCCGGGGCTCCCTCTCGCCGTCCCTGGATTCGCGCCACCATTTAGAATACTAATGCGCATTCGCGGGCGGCCACGCATGCGCATTTCTCACGAGAAATGCGCATGCGCGGGCGCCCGTGCATGCGCATTATTATTCGGAATGACGGCGCGAATCCAGGGACGGCGAGAGGGAGCCCCGGGGACGCGGCGGACAAGGTAAGTGTTTTTAAAAGCTTTCTAGCCATTTATTGCAGTATTTAGGGATGGCGGGAGGGAGGCGGGCGGCGCGTAGTGGGGCTACGCAGAGTGCGCGGGTGGGCGTAGTTTTGTGCCCACTTCGCATAGCTCCGCGTAGCCCCACTCCGCACACTACACCCAGGGTTAGTTGAAATATTGACTACGTTTCTCTATCATTGAGTTGAAATATTGACTGTTTTTGAATATGTGCAAAGATTTATTGTTTGCTAGTGTTCAATAGGAAAAGGTGTATAATATGACTTTTTGTTTGTTAAAATAATTCATTTAGGGATTTGTGATTTTTTGTATTGTTACATGTTGAGTGTTACATGTCGAGTGTCTTTCTCAAACATATGATTTCTGATTTTAAATGTTGAAAACTTTAAAGTAAAGGGTATAAATAAAATATACCGAACAAATCTGGAATCTAGTTCGATTTGTTTGCTCGGATTCACGAGCACCTGAAAAGTGGTGGGGTTGGCATTTGTTCTTTCAAAAGTATCATATGGTCCAGCTGACCCTACGTCCCGGGACCTACCTCCTTAACTATTCAAACTTTCTAAAAGTGGCATTTTCAAACATGCAATTCAAAAAACAACTTCACTCGAAGATGTAAACTAAAACACCTTCAAACATGCCCAATGCACAAGAAAAACTAAAAGTAGTTCAGGATAACACACAGATAATATCTGATGTTCCTAAAGGACCCACTCAGGCAGAAAAACAAAAGCCAACGCCACCTAAGACACCAGTACCACAACCTGAGGGAGACAAAAAAAAGGGAGGGAGGTTTAGCTGTACCATCGATCTCCCACCAGAGGCAAGCCCTTTCACAGTGGTCCTCACAGGGGTCCCAGAACTCCCCGAAAATGTGAGAGAATCCACTTGGTCTTTAAAAAATAAAGTTCAGCAATGGCTTAGCACAAATAGACCACTTCCCCCTTATTGTAGTAGTAGAATTTCTATGGTGCGCAGGGTACCCTGGATTGGAGAAACAAAGAAAAGAACACAGGGGGACTGTATCATTATACATTTTGATGACCCAGGTACAGTTGAATATATTTGCTCATGGCCAACACTGGCAAAAAAAGAAGGAATTGATGCAAATCGTCTATACTTCTTTTACCCTCCAACATATGCTTATGACCAAGAACCCCCGTATAACTGGAACCAATGCTCTGAAAGGAACTGGAGCCAAATAGACCCCCGGAATAGGAGAAGGGACTGGGAGGCCTGGTCCTGGAATCCAAGAAGAGACCAATCCTATATGGAGGGCTGGAGGGGCATACCGACTAGCAACCGATTTACATGTCTAGAAATGGTAGACTGACCATCACCAAGCTTAATACCTACCCAGATAGATGCTATAAACCCCAGGGCGCCCATAGCCCAAAGGGGAATCCGTACCCAATCAAACGAGAGGACTTGTCATTCATCCAAACATAAACTAGGGAAAAATAATACTGATCTGTTTCTTGACCAAGTACCCCCCAGCCCGTACCCATTAGTAATAAGTAACGTATCTGGGGGGACTAACATTCTAACTAATAACAGGGGAGACGAGGAAGTCTTATCGGATGGCAATCAAAATAATTTTCTAGCCCAAAGACCTAGTGTAGGAAAAAATGGGAGTTTAATCCAGTTAAGAGTGGGGTCAAGTCTAACGGCTTTACGTGTGTTCTGGATCCTGTGTTTAACAACTTGGCAACTGGCTACGAAGATCGTCCAGGATCCTATTATTTATTGTGTCACTCTGGGGATTACGTTGAGGAATGTGTTATCTTTATTGTTGAATGTTTGAGTGTGAATGAAAGATTCGAGAGGATGTGGTGTCTGAGAGGTGTTGTGGGGTGATGATGTGTAATATTTATTGAAATATGTTTTAAGACCTAATCAATCAATGTATCAGAATTTAACACTTTTTTGACGAAGGTTGTTTTGAGGAAATAGAAAAAATATGGAAAAAAGAAAATAAAGATTTTTATACTTTTCTATAATACCTTCTGTGTACCGTGTGACCTCTCTATGACAATCTGGTGAGCTCCATGTTGTGGGTTATTTATTCTTTTGGGACTCGTTATGGGCCACTGTTTGATTCACTAGGGTAGACTTTTCCCCTTTAGTAGAGTCAAGTCGAACGGGGCCAACTCGAAAAGATTCTAGGGACAACCTATTCATTGCAACATGGAATATTGCGGGACTTTCCAAAAAAGCCACAGACCCAACTTTTTTTAACTTTGTCAATAATTCCGACTTAATATGTCTTCAAGAATGTTGGGATCTGGAGCCTACCAACTTAGATGGCTTTAGCACTAATTTTACTCCGGCTCTACAGACTAGTAAAGGTAGGAGCTCAGGCCGTCTCTGCATGTATGCTTCAAATATGGCAAACATGGCAGTAGAGACTCTGGGTTCTGAGCGGGATAAGAATAAGAATAAAAACAAAAACAATAAAATTGGGCACTCAATCCAGGCATTCATAGTGAATGGGAAAGGGGCCCATAGTTTCTTGTTGATTAATCTATATAATAATATCGCGAGGGACGACCAAGTAGAATTCATGGATGAGCTATCAAATGCCCTGAAGTGGGGAATGGGAAGGGATACAGTGGAAAGATGTGCCATAGTGATGGGCGACTTTAACTGTCATTTATGCCACCACAGTGGATCGAATGTTTGTGATATAAGAAGCCTTAATGGCGAACCAAGCACCCACTTCGAACATACCCACCTTGGAAATTTAATGAACAAATTAATGCATGATTGGGACTTAGGCTTTGTTAATGAGCTCACTGAGCCAATGGTTAATTTCCAACCCACTTTCCACGGGAGGGGGACATATTCTCTAATAGATTTCATGCTGATGTCCAACAGCCATTATTGAAGTGCTATGGCTTTTAAAAATGAGGACATCGCCATGAGTGATCACTATCCGATTAGTGCAAAATTTGATGCAGGCCTTAGGGTCAGTCAGACATCGGATTTGACAGAAACCTTACACTGTCATTCGATCTCCCTGGCACGTACAAATGGTTACTCTATAAAATGGACCAAGGTAAACCCGAATTTGTTTTTGAAAGACCTCATCATGGAGGATCTTGATCAATTTATGATATGCCTTGAAGAACCTTTTAATCCGTGCGCAGTAAAAGCGGCCTTTGGAAAAATAGCAGCCACAATCAAGAAAAACTTGACAAGGAAGCAAAGAGAAGACAATAGGGATAAGTCTGTGGGTTAATTCAACTCTGAATGTTCAAAAGCCCATAATACCCTTAAAGACACATTAAAAAGAGTACCCAAAAATTTTACAGAAATTAGAACTGCTCGACTGGTACATAAACAGTCAATCAAGAAACGAAAAAGGGAACTAAAAGATGCCGCCTGGGAGGCGCTACTAAAAGCTAGCACAATGAGGGATAATACGGCCTTTTGGAGGGAAGTGAACACACCTTTTTTTAGGGAGAGGACGACAGACCTCCTAGAAATTGCTATAACAGAGGACGCCTGGATCAACCACTTCAAAGATTTATATAAAATAGATGATTTGGTTGAACCACATAGCCTCGATCCCTGGCTGATAAATGAGAGTGACTTGCAGAGATCCCGGCACATATATTCCTGTTACTGATACACTTTTCACTTCCAGAAATAGAACAGGCCATACAGGAAAGTGCAAACTCTAAAGCGCCTGGGCCGATGGCATCCCAATTGACATATTTAAAGATAATATGTCTTTATGGGCCCCCCTCCTTACAAATGTTCTTAATTCCTATAGCCTAGAAGGTTTTCCAACAACATGGCAGGAAGCTATTGTAATTCCCATCTTCAAAAAAGGAGATAGAATGGACCCAAAATGCTACAGGCCAATCTCCCTACTTGATTCAATGATGAAGGTAGCGGTTAGAGTCCTGTTGAATAAATTACAAACCTGGGCCACAGAAAAGGGAGTTCTTTCAAAATTCCAATATGGATTTGTAGCTGGGCTAGGCACGGTAGAGCAATGTCTTAACCTGGCCTTGATTACAACTAAAAACGCTGTGGTAAAAAAGAGCAATCTATACATGACTTTTGTTGACCTAAGTTCAGCATTTGATTGCCTCAACCACAGCGTACTTTGGAGCACACTTATAGAGCTAGGAATTGATTTAAACATACTTGAATTCATAAAGGAATTATACAGAGGGGCGGGGGCAATGGTCTGATATGGAAAAAACGGAAAATGCACCAAGAAATTTCCTATAAAAAAAGGTGTCCGCCAGGGATGCATCCTTGCCCCGTTTCTTTTTAACTTATACATAAACGGAGTGGCAGATTACCTGACTAAGCTGGAAGTAGATTACCCCAAAATTAATGGCATGGCAGTACCAATATTACTTTATGCAGACGATGCTGTCATAATGTCAAGAACACAACTTGGTCTGCAGAGAGCACTGACTGGTTTTTCCTCATTTATGGGTTCAAGAGGACTTAGGATAAATGTGGTAAAAACCTTTACCATGTGTTGCACGTCAAAAAACAAAGTAGACTGCAATACTTTTTTAAATCAAACAAAGATAAGCTTGACAAAGACCTTCATCTATTTGGGCATTGTTTTTATTAGCAGGGGATCATGGAACACCAAAAATATATATTTGGAAGGTTCCCCTGGTTATATACACAGGGAGGGGAGCAGATGCAGTAGAAAGTAAATCCCTGTGATTTGTATGTTCATAAAAGTCAAAACATTGACTATTACTGAAAACTGTGTGGGGGACTATTAGGGGGAGTGCTGACTAGAGTACATTAAACATTAAACATTAATCCCATTGTGTGTCACACTTATAGTCAAAAAACAATTGAAACTAAAACAATGGAGAAAATTTCACAATTTATTATGGTACCTCCCTTTAGGGTTACACTCTAAATTAAAAACATTTGTATAAAAAGAAGAAATAATGTTTATATAAAACGCTGTTTTATTTGGAAAGATGTTGTCCATTTTCCGTATTCTAGAGACAAACATGTGCTGAAACTTAGAATTGAAATAATATTATATGTGACTGTGACATGTAGTGATTATATGATAATATGCTAGTAACACTGTAGTACATTTATGCTTCATTGGAAGAAATCTAGAAATTTTGGTGACATCCAGCAATCTTTACTTATTAAAAATCTAGCTACACGTTCAAGAACAATCGAAATTTCAGTCGAATCTCTGTCCTTTTCAAATGTTGTCTAATTATAATGTAATCCATTTAGTAAAAGTATAGCAATGTAAAAAATTGTAAAAAATTGATTCGTACTAAATGACCACCTTTATCGAACACCCTCTGTGTGAGACTGAGATACCTAAAACCAATCCAAAATGGCGACCAAAACCGAGTATGATCTGTAAATATTCACAGGAGAATATCAAGACCTTATTATATATTCGGGAATATCTGCAGGGTGGTTACCCTATGAATATACAAATATATAAAGTATCTGTGTAAAGAAACTAGAGAAGAGAATTACGAGCGGATCATCGCTAAGACTTCCGGGTCATTTAAGAGACACATTCGCGCACGGTAAACAAATCCCGGCACCTAAGTTATATGTTCCTTTAAAAACCTTTCCCTCAAGCTTAATAAATGCAGGGCAGTCACTTAATAAAACGGGGGCAAACAAAATAGGCTGATTATTATAGGAACGCACAATCACTTCCGGGTTGGCAGTGATAGAGTCAGCATAAAAACCAAGTACAACTGTGTTTCCGTTATTACTCAACGAAGACACGGACGCAGAGGAGCAGGGAGGCCGAACTATTTTTACCAGGTAGGCGACCGATGAGAGAATTTAATCTCTCCTGAGCCCTTGTTAAGCGTAAGCGTAAGCCTTGCTAACTGGATAATAGCCGCCAGTAAGGAACCCCCGCATTAGCCCTTTAAGCGAAATGGCTGCATAAGAACTACAAAGCCGGTATACCCCTGGTAATAGATCCACCCCGTAGCCCCTACCAACGCGATCATTTCTCACTGCGTAAATGCCACGAGTAGGTAGCAAAAATTCAAGCGCAATTAACCCAACGCGCAGCTGCCTGTACTCATATATCGGCAAAATGTATAATTTGCATTATAGTGCCGGAACAGGATACAATGTGTATTAAGGCTTACAACAACGTGCCCCAACCATAGGATACAAACAGATAACATCGAGCAAGGATTACGAAAATATACTTAAGGGTTACCTTAACAACAGGACCCTATGTCTAAGTAGCCTAAATAATCCTTGCTACTTGCACTAAGAAAGTTAAAAACTTTTCTCTTTGAAATTATATGTGCAGAATAAAGTGATTACAAAAAATATATATATTATATTGACAGGCTGAAAACAAAGAGGCATTGAATGAAACCCTCTTATACCGGATTATCAAATATCCACCCTCACTGCCAGAGCAATAACAAAGACCTTTTCTGGTGAGTAAATATGCAAGGCCAGGAACTAAAGACGCTAATGCGAATGTATATATATTTTAAATGTAAACTACATCGCTGTTATTTTTTAATATCAGAGATTCCAATGTGAAGAAGGGACCTGAAAGGTTAATTGACTAAAGACCGCAAAGTTAACTACGGTGGCTCCTCCGTGCCAATATATGAGCCGAATAATATCTGAAAAGGTAACAGATATATAAAAAGAGAATGTATTAAAAAATCTTTATAGTAAAAGAATAGGTGTTATGTAAATACAGCTTTGGTGTTCTTCTATTCTCACAAAGGCTCATTATTGCCAGAAGAAATACAATAGAACAAGACCTCAATTGATATAGAAGTCTCTTTCCATGAAAGTCGTCAATTGTGAGGTACTTGTTGAACAATTATAAAAACTTTAACTAGAGAAGAGAACATCAGTACACTGAGAGATGTGCTTCACAGCACAAACGTGTGGTGGGTGGGATAACATGCTTTTCTCCTTTTTAATCATGGTATCATTAGTAACTTCTTAGATAATAGAAATTAATAACTGTCATGTATGTGTCACTGTCCAAAAATAGGCATCTAAAATACTGTTTTTAACTTTTAGACTCAAAGTCAATATTGCCCAACGTCCTGATGAAGGTGCAACCATTATAAAGTCACCGAAACGCCGCGTCAACTCTTGCTTTTTGACTATTTTTATGTTTATTCTTGTTGGTTTTTAACGTCAAATCAAATTTTTTTATACAAATGTTTTTAATTTAGAGTGTAACCCTAAAGGGAGGTACCATAATAAATTGTGAAATTTTCACCATTGTTTTAGTTTCAATTGTTTTTTGACTATAAGTGTGACACACAATGGGATTAATGTTTAATGTTTAATGTACTCTAGTCAGCACTCCCCCTAATCGTCCCCCACACAGTTTTCAGTAATAGTCAATGTTTTGACCTCCACGAACATACAAATCACAGGGCTTTACTTTCTACTGAATCTGCTCCCCTCCCTGTGTATATAAACAGGGGAACCTTCCAAATATATATTTTTTGGTGTCAAACGCACAGCTTGTTAGCTGGGAAGGAAACATAGTATCCTACTATTTTATTACTTGATTAATGATCAGTAACGGTAGTGTTCCTAATTGAGAATGGACACTTTTAAAACTAAAGGGTTCTCCGAGGAGGATTTCAATAAAATTATAAATATAACCTCAAAAAATTTTACATCTGTATCAACAGTGAATTGCAACAGTGAATTGCGATGAAGAGAAATGGCGAGAACTCTGGAATAATAAGAAAAAATCTATTAGAACAGAACTACAGGCAGAGTTCCTAATTGAATATTGCCAAAAAGGCTTAATCCCTAGAGGATTACAAGTAAAAAATGAACCGGGCATATTTATATGCCACGCCAAATTTATTGAAAACTGGACACTCATCGCAAATCGCTGTAGTAGGGATTGGATGTTGTTGATTATCGAAACAGCCAGTGAAATCCTGATCATAGAAAGAAGGGAGATTGAGGAATTAGAAACCAAATTATTAGACACTACTGCTTTAAAAGACGCAAAGAAAAAATTGGAAGACATTCAAAAAGATGTCTCCAGTTATAGAGATTATCTTCTAAATAAAAAATCTAATAAATTTAGAAAAGACGTCGCTAATTACAACTTAGAAGCAGTATATCCATATATTCAAAAAGACTTCTTTGATAGACCTAGAGAGGACCATTATAACCGTAACCAGTGGCAACAACCTAGAAGAAATTACCCAAAAAAGAGAGTCACTTTTCTGGACTCATCTTACACGAGTACAGAATCTGAAAATGAAAGTAACCCAGAAAATAAGAACGGAGGTGAAACCTCCTCAAACCCAAACTCTTTGCCTTTTTTAGACCATTGCCCACAAAGAGGCATCCAAAACCGCAGGAGAGAGAGGGGGAGAGGGAATTTTTACCCTCAACCTCCACAACAAAAGAGACCCTACATGAGAACACGGAGTCAGTCCAAATGGGATTAAGTAATAAAGCAGCAATCATCAATTTATCAGACATAACCCTTACTAAAGACGAAACATCACTATTAGAAAAGGGTCTAGGATTTGCCATCACTACAAAAATAGATAAGTTCAACCTTGAGAGAGACCTCCAAAGTTTTTTCAGAAAAATCAGATTAAATGATTTTTTTAAAGATAAGAACCCTAAGGACCGTCCGGTCAATAAATCAGGCGTGAAACCGAAATCAGATTGGACACCTACAATAGGGATGGTTAATAAAAAAGTAGATTTGTTCGAACAAGTTGTGGAAAACAATATAGCAGACATGTTGACACATCCATTGAGAGGGAGCAATAATTTGAATAAAGCAGAGAGTACAGCCCTAAAAAACTTAGAGAAAAATAATTAACTCACGGTGAAACCGGGAGATAAGGGGGGCAGCATAGTCCTCATGAATACAGAGGACTACAATAGGAGAATGATGCTGCTTTTAAACAATACAGAACATTATTGTAAATCTACTAGAGAAGAATGAAATTCATTAATTCTAAAAGTTGGTACACTATTAGATCATGCTAAAGATGATGAAATCATTTGTAATGATGAGTATAGATTTCTCAAAAATGAAACCCCCATTATATCAGCACTATATGGACTTCCCAAGGTCCATAAAAACGTGGAAGATCCACCCATGCGGCCTATTGTGTCTAGTATAAATTCAGTGACAGAACCACTCAGTAAATATGTGGATACGTTTTTACAACCACTAGTCACGACACAAATGGCTTACATCAAAGACACAACCAGCATGATAGAGAAAGTGGAAGGCCATCCTTACAATTCCCAAAATCAATGGCTGGTGACATTAGATATAGAGGCCCTCTACTAGTGGAGAAGTGTGGCTCACTGATTAGAGCGGCAGACCCTGATGCAGAGGTCTGGCCCGGGACCAGGGTTCAATTCCCGACGCGGTAGGGTCCTGAACCCAAAAATGTCCATGGACTCGATAATTCTCGCGTCGGTGCCTATTCTAATCATGGGGTCCCACGCTGCAACTCTGGGCAATAGCTGCTTAATCTCCACTATGGCGGCCCACCCGCTGCGGGATGCCTGGCTTTCACCTTGGGGATGCCCAGTAGGGGTTATCTCACAGGGAAAAGCCAGGACAGGCTCCCAAGGCAAGCGCCTTGATGCCTTCGGGTGATACGTGCGCTATATAAATCGCAATACATTTACATTTACACCAACATCCCCCATGATGATACCATCGTGATGTTAGAGGGCCTCCTCAATACCGCGGAGGGCGATCTGGATAATCATGGAGTCTTCATTATAGAATGTGTCAACACCATCCTAAAAAATAATATTTTCTTGTTTAAAAATGACTTTTACAAACAAATTAAGGGGACCAGCATGGGAGCCACCTGTGCTCCCAGCATGTTTGTACGTGGCTGCTTTCGAAATAAACATATCTTTAACAACGCAGCCCCTTTCTTTGAAAATATAACTTGTTGGTCAAGGTTCATAGATGATATTTTTTTTTCTCTGGACCGGAACCATAGAGGATTTGTCTGACTTCAATATTTAGTTAAATTTAGGAGATGTAAACCTACGATTCACCTCTAAGTACAACAAAGAAACAATTGAATTTTTAGATATCAGTATTAAAAATAAAAACGGGAAATTAGCAGTAGAACTTTACACTAAGCCAACAGACCGCAATACATTATTGCATTATAAAAGTAACCATCCAAAAAGCCAAAAAGACAACATCCCCTTTGGCCAATACTTAAGAATTAGACGCAATTGTACTGACATTAGGGACTTCAACATGTATGCAGATGAACTATCTAGGAACTCAAAGCAAGAGGATACCCAAATCATTTGATTAGAAAGGCCTATAAACGCGCAAAATACTATAACAGAGATTCTTTATTCTCAAAAGACACTGAAAGAGGAGAAAGTCCAAATGACAGATTAATATTTGTTACAAATTCTAGCGCAGCCAGTAATAAAGTAAAAAATATAATTAATAGAAATTGGTCACTGCTAAATGGAAGAGATGGCATAAAAATTCCAAAACCTATGTTTAGCTTCAGGAGAAACAAAACAGTAAGAAACTGTCTAGTTCATACATTTAAAGATGAGAGGAAAGAAAACCAAAAAACAATTGATAAAAAACCTCTACCAACTGGCAATGTTTGCTGTAACATGTGCACTAACTGCGATAATCAGATGAAAATAGACAGAGTAACTCATAATGGTGTGACACACACAATAAAAAGCTTTATCAACTGTAGAACAAAGAACTTAATTTACCTCATTCTCTGTCCGTGCAATAAAGCTTATATAGGTGAAACATCCAGAGAAATAAAAACTCGTATCACAGAGCATAAGCCAGCAATTAGGACAAAGAAAAAAACTGCACCGCTAGTAGATCATTGGTTGACTCACAACCACAAAATAGAAGATTTAAAATGGTGCGGAATAGAAGTTATCCAGCAAAGTGTAAGAGGAGGTAATATCCAGACCAAGAGAAAAAAGAGAGAACAATTTTTTATGTCCCTCTTCAACACTTTCAGGATTGGACTAAACAATAGAGAGGATTGGGAAAGATTACTTTAGTAAAAGATTGCTTCACCAAAATATAACTCAAGCAGTGCAATTTTGAAGTAGAGCTTTGAATTTTGTCATGTAGTACTATGTATTTAATCACTATATCGAGCATTAATATTGTTGTTTACTTTACAAGAAAGCTGAAGAAATAATGTTTATATAAAACGCTGTTTTATTTGGAAAGATGTTGTCCATTTTCCGTATTCTAGAGACAAACATATGCTGAAACTCAGAATTGAAATAATATTATATGTGACTGTGACATGTAGTGATTATATGATAATATGCTAGTAACACTGTAGTACATTTATGCTTCATTGGAAGAAATCTAGAAATGTTGGTGATATCCAGCAATCTTTACTTATTAAAAATCTAGCTACACGTTCAAGAACAATCGAAATTTCAGTCGAATCTCTGTCCTTTTAAAATGTTGTCTAATTATAATGTAATCCATTTAGTATAAGTATAGCAATGTAAAAAATTGATTCGTACTAAATGACCACCTTTATTGAACAGCCTCTGTGTGAGACTGAGATACCTAAACCCAATCCAAAATGGTGACCGAAACCGAGTATGATCTGTAAATATTCACAGGAGAATATCAAGACCTTATTGTATATTCAGGAATATCTGCAGGGTGGTTACCCTATGAATATACAAATATATAAAGTATCTGTGTAAAGAAATTAGAGAAGAGAATTACGAGCGGACCATCGCTATGACTTCCGGGTCATTTAAGAGACACATTCGCGCACGGTAAACAAATCCCGGCACCTAAGTTATATGTTCCTTTAAAAACCTTTCCCTCAAGCTTAATAAATGCAGGGCAGTCACTTAATAAAACAGGGGCAAACAAAATAGGCTTATTATTATAAGAACGCACAATCACTTCCGGGTCGGCAGTGATAGAGTCAGCATAAAAACCAAGTACAACCGTGTGCCGTTATTACCCAACGAAGACACGGACGCGGAGGAGCAGGGAGGCCGAACTATTTTTACCAGGTAGGTGACCGATGAGAGAATTTAATCTCTCCTGAGCCCTTGTTAAGCGTAAGCGTAAGCCTTGCTAACTGGATAATAGCCGCCAGTAAGGAATCCCCGCATTAGCCCTTTAAGTGAAATGGCTGCATAAGAACTACGAAGCCGGTATACCCCTGCCTGTACTCATATATCGGCAAAATGTATAATTTGCATTATAGTGCCGGAACAGGATACAATGTGTATTGAGGCTTACAACAACGTGCCCCAACAATAGGATACAAACAGATAACATCGAGCAAGGATTACGAAAATATACTACATCGCTCTTATTTTTTACTATCAGAGATTCCAATGTGAAGAAGGGACCTGAAAGATTAATTGACTAAAGACCGCAAAGTTACCTACGGTGGCTCCTCCGTGCCAATATATGAGCCGAATAATAACTGAAAAGGTAACAGATATATAAAAAGAGAATGTATTAAAAAATCTTTATAGTAAAAGAATAGGTGTTATGTAAATACAGCTTTGGTGTTCTTCTATTCTCACAAAGGCTCATTATCGCCAGAAGAAATACAATAGAACAAGACCTCAATTGATGTAGGAGTCTCTTTCCATGAAAGTCGTCAATTGTGAGGTACTAGTTGAACAATTATAAAAACTTTAACTAGAGAAGAGAACATCAGTACACTGAGAGATGTGCTTCACAGCACAAACCTGTGGTGGGTGGGAAAACATGCTTTTCTCCTTTTTAATCATGGTTTCATTAGTAACTTCTTAGATAATAGAAATGAATAACTGTCATGTATGTGTCACTGTCCAAAAATAGGCATCTAAAATACTGTTTTTAACTTTTAGACTCAAAGTCAATATTGCCAAACGTCCTGATGCAACCATTATAAAGTCACCGAAACGCCGCGTCGACTCTTGCTTTTTGACTGTTTTTATGTTTATTCTTGTTGGTTTTTAACGTCAAATCAAATTTTTTTATGCAAATGTTTTTAATTTAGAGTGTAACCCTAATGGGAGCTATCATAATAAATTGTGATATTTTCTCCATTGTTTTAGTTTCAATTGTTTTTTGACTATAAGTGTGACACACAATGGGATTAATGTTTAATGTTTAATGTACTCTAGTCAGCACTCCCCCTAATAGTCCCCCACACAGTTTTCAGTAATAGTCAATGTTTTGACTTCTATGAACATACAAATCACAGGGCTTTACTTTCTACTGGATCATGGAACACAGCCATCAACACACGCAACCTGGCCTTTTGTCGAGAAATAGGCGCTTTACAGAAATTTGCTAAAAAATTGGGCGGTAAGCCGGTCCAGATCCTGCTCAATATTTACGCAGCGAAATATGTTTCCACTGCGACCTATGGCGCAGGAATTTGGGGCGTGGCGGACTATCGAGAGATCCAAATTAGTGAGAATGCTTTTTTGAGATACTTATTAGCAGTGCCTAGATCTATCTCTACTACCATCTGCCACAATGAACTTGCTCGGGTCCATATCACTGACGTAATTAAGATAAGTCCAATATTGCTTTGGCACAAGATATGGATCTCTAGTGAAACAGATTTTAGCAAGGATGGTATTAGAGACTGTATGGGTCTAGCTGCCTCAAGAAACATACCGTGGCTTTCTTATGTTAGTAAATTTCTAAATTCTATAGGCCATTCAGAACTGTTTGAAAATCCTACTTCATGTTCTTTAATTACGAAAAAGGCTCTTAAAGAATGCTGCCTAGGTTTGCTGGAAGATAGGCGCTCTTATTTAGAGGGAAATAAGCCAACTATTTCCCACCATCACCTCCTGTTGTGCGGAGCAGGTATACAACCATACCTGTCACCATTATACTCCGCCTATACGAGATTATTAAGTCAAGTCAAGTCATAAAATTTGTATAGCGCACTACATACCCAGAGGGTTTCAAGGCGCTTAGGAAGGGGAGGAGGATTATTTGTCAAATATCCATGTTTTAAGCTGCTTTCTGAACGCTAGGTGGTTCTGGGTGAGGCGAAGGTAAGCGGGGAGTGAGTTCCATGTTTTAGCAGCCAGGTATGAAAAGGATCTGCCTCCCATGGTGGTCTTGTTGATGCGAGGTACAGTGGCGAGGGCTTGGCTAGAAGAACGTAGTTGGCGGGAGGGGGTGTAGAAGGACAGTCGAGAGTTGAGGCAATCTGGTCCGATGTCGTAGAGTGATTTGTGTGCGTGGGTAAGCAGTCGGAAAGTGATCCTCTTATTGACGGGTAGCCAGTGGAGGTCTTTAAGGTGACCAGAGATGTGTTCGTTGCGTGGGATGTCTAATATGAGCCTGGCTGAGGCGTTTTGGATTCGTTGGAGTTTCTTCTGGAGTTTTGCGGTAGTACCCGCGTAGAGGGTGTTTCCGTAGTCCAGTCGGCTCGTGACCAGAGCGTGGGTGACTGTTTTCCTTGTTTCGGAGGGGATCCAGCGAAATGTTTTTCTGAGCATGCGAAGAATGTTGAAGCAAAAGAGGAAACGGCGCTGACTTCTCTGTTCATCCAGGATGACGCCAAGGTTCCGTGCGTGGTCTGTCAGGATGGGTGCTTTTCCGAGGGCTTCCGGCCACCAGGAGTCGTCCCATGCAGGGGGGGATGTACCTAAGATGAGGACTTCTGTTTTGTCTGAGTTCAGTTTCAGACGGCTTTGTTTCATCCATTCGGCAACTTCTTTCATTCCTTCGTGTAGGTTAGTTTTGGCGGTGCTGGGGTCATTGGTGAGAGAAAGGATCAGTTGAGTGTCGTCCGCGTAAGAGATGATGTTGAGGTTGTGTTGGCGTGCGATGGCCGCGAGTGGGCTCATGTATACGTTGAAGAGGGTGGGACTGAGTGAGGATCCTTGAGGTACGCCGCAGATGACTTCAGAGGCCTCGGACTTGAATGGAGGAAGGCGGACTCTCTGGGTTCTTCCGGTGAGGAACGAGGTGATCCATTCAAGTGCTTTTCCTTGGATTCCGATGTTATTGAGGCGTTGTAGAAGGGTGCTGTGGCAGACTGTATCGAATGCTGCAGAGAGGTCGAGGAGGATGAGGGCGACTGTGTCTCCATTGTCCAGTAGAGTTCGAATGTCGTCTGTTGCTGCGATGAGGGCGGTCTCAGTGCTGTGTTTTGATCGGAAGCCAGATTGTGAGGGGTCGAGGGATGAGGACTGACTGCTTCTTCAGACTGATAACATTTCCCACTGTAAATGATTGGTCTGCCAAATTGATTAACTGCCCGTGTGACGATTTTTCAAACCATTCTTCAATCAATGGGGGTGGGGAGAAGGAAATGACTGATCCATCCAGTTTCCTTTGGCTCAAATCTTATAATCAATAGGGGGGTGGATCACTTGTCCTGCCAACCTGGATTACTCAGGTATTCGGTGCGTCCCTCTGTAAAAAACCCTCATGCACTCGTGATGGAATCGTGGGTAGCAGTATATCTTGGTTGGCAGGACAAGTGATCCACCCCCCTATTGATTATAAGATATTTCAAACCAATCAAATATCCATTGCATTTTATTTTGTAAATATTATGAATGGGGAAGAAAGAGACATTTGGTTCCACTGCTAAAATTATGGGGCCTTAGGCAATGCAGACCAGCCTTGATTAAATTATATATGATACAAGATGAAGTCACCGTGGCAGCAGTAGCTAAGTTTCTGAAGTACGTAGTAAAATGTAGAGCGTTGATGGACTGAATACTTTTTATCAACTATTTTTATATATACTATTTTCTGGAAATACCTCATAATAGGTTCTTATTAATTAGAAAAATGTTAACCTTATGTATAATGTATTAAATGTATGTAAATGTTTTTAAAAATTGTATTAAATGTGCTTTTATGGTTTTTATCTTGAAAAATCGAATAAGCTATCTTTGAATTGAATTGAAATTGTGAGTTCAGAGATCCCAAACTCCAAGTCTCTATCTACTCCCAATGGTAAATCACACATAAAAGATATTTTTGGGCCTACCTTAGGGGTGATATATTTATATATATGAAAGGTAAACTCGCCCAGAAATCCCCAGCGCTGCCACGTTTGTTCTCAGGCTGGAAAAGACGAAGAGAGGAACCCACAAATGGTGCCAAACAAAGTGCGTTTATTCTAGCTCAATTTTGCTCAGCATGCCCGCCATTACGCGTTTCGACAGTGTCCACTGTCTTGATCACATGATGTGATCGCAAAGCCACAAGGGAAATATATACAGTTGACACAAAAGGTGGACTAATCGTAACCACCTACATATGTAAACAAGTTTCAAAAATAAGGAAACAAACAGGGGACTAAATAAGTAAATTATAGCCTTTATATATATATCGCCAGTAGGTAGTTATAGTTAGGACCTAGTTTTCATAGGAACTCCACAACATTCTATTTGGAATACCTTTGGCGCTGGTGGACGAATCTTCGTGAATTTATTCAAGAAAATGGCCTGCTCGGTTACGCTCCTTCCCTGAAAGTTTGGCGGTGATTTGTCAAGCAGGGGCCTAGAAAAAAGGGGGGGTCCCAAAACGTTTTTTCCTCATACAATTTTTCATAGGGACCTTTAGCCAGGGCTACAGCCCGAACGGCTGAACGAAATTACACGAAATTTGGCAGAGAGGTAGAGTTCTGTTCGCAGATTGTGCTTTTTGTTAAATTGTGATGATCCGTTCAGTAGTTTCTGAGAAAATTGCAAGTAAAATCATAGCGATATCTTGAGACGGAGTTCAGCACGCGTACTGAAATCGGTTCAATTACGAGTGCAAGCTGCATTCTAATTGGCTGTGAACTGTCTGTCAACACTCATAACCAGGAAGTGTTGGCGGCCATCTTGTGCCTTGCTAGAACAGAGTCACAAGAAAACAGTAAAACAAAGTTGAGAAATATGGGAAGGGGGTACATTCTGAACCTCTAGGCTTGCTCAGGGGTTCGTATATGGATGTTTAGGCTCTATTTTTTATTATTTATTTTTTAAAGAAAAAGCGCGGCGTACGCGTATGGAAATACGTAGAATTAGGAGCTGGATGCTGATTGGCTGTCAATATTCCAAACCAGGAAATGTTGGCAGCCATCTTGCTTGTCGGGAGAGCAGAGTCATAAGAAAACAGTAAAAGAAAGTTGAAAAATAAGGAAAGGGGGCAGGGTAGAAACATTCTGACCCTATAGTCTTGGTCAGGGGGTGGTACATGAATCTTTGGGCTCAATTTTTATTTTTTTAAAAATAAAATTGTCGGGGAAAAGGTAAAAAAAAAAGTAGAAGTTAGCTTTATTCATTAGGTCCCAGGGGGGACAAATTACGGAGGCAATTGTTCTGCATAATGGGGGCTTGTAAGGTGCCCTGAGCACTGGGGAGCGGTACTCCTCTGGTTTATTTTGAAGTATGGGGGAGGGGTTACGGTCCTACTCTTCGCAGTCTCGGTGAGCGGCACCCCTGTTTTGGGAAGTAATCGATGACACCAGAATAGATGAAAGATATATTTATTATGAATGTAACAAGGGCCCACAGGGAGCCAGAAGCTAAGGGTGCATTCTCAACAACGCCTTGGGTCTTTTTAAAAAAAAAAATATGTTTTGAGCTCTCTCTCCCCATATACATCGCAGGGAACACTACATTTTTGGGGCAGTGATATGTAAGATGAAGTTCCAAGTCCGGGTACCTGCATTGTCTGGAGTTTTTTATTACTGTTGGAAGGGTGGGTTTCATAATACGTCCTTGAAAATTGCCATAGAATGCTATGTTCTGGTATTAACATGGGCTTCTACAGGAAATAACAAGGCCGTATTATCAAGCTCATTATCGCCGTTTTATCAGCAATTTCCTGTCAATAAAACGGTTATAATTTTAACACCGGTCCTTGATAACATGCACCTAAGTTTACTGGTCAAAAAAAGAGAGCAATGTGTCATATTATCAACAAAAGGAGATACATTATCGCTGTTTTTATCGGCAGGAAACTGTTGATAAAGCGGCGATAATGGGCTTGATAATATATCCTTGTGAATTACCATAGAAGCTCATGTTGACACTAGAACTTGGGCTGTTATGGGAATTTACAAGGGCCTATTATCAAGCCCATTATCGGCGCTTTAGCGTCAGTTTTCTGCCGATAAAAGCGGCGATAATGTATCACCCTTTACTGATGATATGGCACTGATGGGCATATTATCAAGGACCGGTGTTAAAATTATCGTTGTTTTATGGGCAGGAAAGGCCGAAATGGTCTTGATAATACGCCCTTGTTAATTTCCATAGAAGCCCATGTTCTGGTGTTAACATGGGCTTTTCTGGGAATTAACAAGGGTGTATTATCAAACCTAGACACGGTCCTTGGAGGGAGTTGCGGTGGGACAGGCGGGGCGGGGGAGGGGCAGGGTGGCGGGTGATAAAAAACGGAATCTGGATGATTGTAGGCAAGTAAACAACTACATTAATAAAAGTAATTTCGGGGTATATTATCAACAACATAAGGCGATACGTTATTGCCGCTTTTATTGGCAGGAGACTGCTGATAAAGCGGCGATAATGGTCTTTATAATATGCCGTTGTGAATTGCCAAAGCAGCCCATGGTAATGGTAGAACCTGGGCTGTTATGGTAATTTACAAGGGCTTATTATGAAGCCCATTATCACTGCTTTATCTGCAGTTACTGGAGATAAAAGTGGTGGTAATGGATCGCCTTTTGTTGACAATATGCCCCTTCATTTATATGATAGTATGTAAAACTTTCCTTTTTTTATGTAGCAGTTGTACTCTGTACGCATGCGTAACCTCCTTTTAAAGCTGACGGTTTTTTTTCTTCAAGTTCAACAAACAAAGCTTTCTTTATTTCAGGTATTAAATTTGGCGCTTTGTTTTCCCAGGTCGTGTGTGTCATCCTCTGTTGTACTTTTGTAATATATCAATAATCGTATTTTATGTACATTTATTTGGAACGTAGTGTCCAGGCTCCAAAAGTTGATGAGGTACTCCGTCGACCGCCATTTTAGTAGTTTTTCACTGTTGTTTTTTATTTATCTGTTATTTTCACTTTATCGACCTCCTATTTTCTTTGTGATCAACAAGATTTCGAGGCACAGAAACCATGGCGTTTGTCCTTAAACTCTGTTGTTATCAGACTTGGTCACACGTATACCTAAAAACTAATATGGAGGACATAAGTCACTGCCATTACAACGCATGTTCGTCAACACTATGGGGCATATTATCAAGCCTGGGCGATAAAATTATTGCCGCTTTATCGTCAGGAAACTGCTGATAAAGTGGCGATAATGGGCTTGATAATATGCTCTATGAAATTCCAATCGAAGCGCATGTTAGATGTCCTTCACATTTAACATGAGCTTCGATTGGAATTCCATAGAGCATATTATCAAGGCCATTATCGCCACTTTATCGGCAGTTTCCTGCCAATAAAGCGGCGATAATTGTATCGCCCAGGCTTGAAAAATGCCCCAAAGGCATTATTAAGATTACCGCCACTTTTATCGGGAGGAAAACTGCTGATAAAGTGGCGATAAAGGTCTTGATAATAGGCCCTTGTGAATTCCCCAAGTTAACACCAGAACTTGGGCTGCTATGGGAATTTCCAAGGCCCTATTATCAAGCCCATTATCGCAGTTTTATCTGAATTTTTCCTGCCGATAAAAGCGGCGATAATGTATCGCCTTTTGTTGATTATATGCCACTTTGTTTCGTGCCCTGCATCGCATTTTGCGATGCAGGGTGCAGGATACAAAATTCACTTTATAAATGTCATTGTTTATTTACCTGCAATCATCCACATTCCGCTGTTTATAACCGCCCATCCTGCCCCTCCCCCGAGCCACTTGCCTACCTCACTACAACTCGCTCCACAGGCCGCAGCTGAATCAGTTACTTGTGCTTACCTTAAGGATAATAAATAAATAAACAAGTATATATTATAAAGTTGTCACCTGTGAAAGATACAAAAAAACACAGTTACTAGATATATTTTACAACACAAAATAATTTGTAAAACATTTCATTTGCCTTTTTTGCTGTTCTCAGAATATATTGAATTTCGCTACAAACAGTGAGTTCAATAGTACTCATCACATAACAGCGGGCAAAAAAAAGACAATCCATAAGGATATCCTAAAAAAACCCAGTCAACATTCTCAATAACAATATAAAAAATAGAAATAAAACATATCTTAAATGCTTTTTTCTAAGAGTAATTTCTTCCGTAAATATAACATATCTCAAACAATCACAAAATAACAATACATTCTGATTAATTTTCTTACACTGTAAATAATGTTACTTAGAAAAAGATGCTGACAAAATACACAGCAAAAAGTCCTTAATGGTTTTGCACACTTTTCCTTACGGCCAAATAGTATGTATCAAGTCCTTTTTTTGGAAGTTGCTCCATAGTAATCCTGAACGTCTGCCTTCCAGCCTTCTGATCTAAAACCTCCGACATCTTCTATGGGTCCCCCAGGACTCATCCATCAGTCCGACGCTGTTCAACATCTACATGGCCACCCTAACACAAGTAGCCACTATCACAACTTTAACAACATCTCCTACACAAAGAACAGCCAGCTCATTCTCTTCCTTACCAAGAAGCCACATACCACCAAAAGCAACCTCCACTACACAATGAAGGACGTCACTAAGTACATTAAGAGCAGCACTGTAAACACAAACTGGCAGAAGATGAAGGTACTCATCCTCAGACCCACTCCATCAGCCTCAGACAACTCCTGTTACCTGACTACAGTGTGAAGAGTACCAACACCTACCAAATGTAAATGTAAATGTATAGGCATTTATATAGCGCACTACTTACCCGTAGGGTCCCAAGGCGCTTCGACCGCTGCGAAACCCTTCCTGGCTTCCCTGAGAGATGGTCCCTTAATGGGTATCTCCAGGGTGAGACCAGGCATCCCCGGCCGTCTGGTGGGGCCGTTAGTGAAGATGAGGCAAGCTAATGCCCAGAGTTGCCGAGTGTGATCGCTGATCAGAGTGGGCACCGAGGCGAGAGAATTATCGAGTCCGCTGACCCTGGTCCAGAAACCTGCCGCGCCGGGAATCGAACCCTGGTCCCGGGCCGTCCTCTGCTCTCAGGTCTGCCGCCTCTAACCAGTGAGCCACACTACTTCACCAACCATGTGCACAACATAGGATTTAACCTCAACTGCTCTTTATCCATGTGTAAGCAAGTCTAGACCGTGTCCTTGTACTGGTATAACACCCTCCACATGCTCCGCCACATTTACAAGTGGATCGTAACCAAAAGAAGAAGAACAGTGACACAGGCCCTCAACAGCAGCAGACTACATTGTGGTAAAACACTCTACACATGAATTCTAGCCAAACACCTGCAATAACTACAACAAGTCCAAAAGACCACTATGTGACTGATCATCAATGTCCCTGGCTGCACCCACATCACCCACCACCTGATACACCTATACTGTCTCAATATCAACAAAAGGATCAACTTCAAGCTCCTCAGCGTCACTTACAAAATACTCTACAACACCAGAGTAATGTATCTTAACAGCAGTAATCCTAAAGGGTAAATTTTGACCTTAAAATTTTGTCTTTAAAAATATTAGGTAAGAATTTGTTAACTCTTTGGGCAAACATTGCTTAAAAACTAATTGAGTATCATTACACTGTATCCAACCTTTCAGACGTTTTAAATAAACAATGTAATGTCCAGATGTGGTAAAAGGTCCATCATGAAAAATAATAGCAACAGCTTTAAAAGTTCTTCCTGATATTGAACATTGACCAGCAACAAAATTTCTAAATAAAGTTTTCAATTTTGTTCCCTCAGTTCTACAACGTTGCAGCATTAAACTGTCCATATGTTTGTATAAATAATGTTGATGACATATCTGATTTACATTGGCTACACTCCATGTTTTGACTTGCTCCTCTAATTAGATTGTTAAAAGACACTGATTCACAGTCAGGTAAAGTCAAATATATGAATCTCTTACAGGCACATGCATCAAGCGTTTGCAAATTCGCAAATGATACGAATCGCAATTTCAGAGCAATAGCGTTTGCAATTGCCAGTGTAGAAATGCATCATCCAAATATTAGCGAAAATCGCAAAATGAGAAATCGCAAAAAATAATCTGAGAGTACAAGTGCGATTCCTTATCTGCGAATCGCATTTACCGATTCGCAAATAAGGATTTGCAATTGATATGCATAAAAAATCGCTAATTGCACTTGCAAATTAAGAATCAATCAATCAATCAGTGACACTTATAGAGCGCGCTACATACCCGTAGGGTCTCAAGGCGCTGGGGGGGGGGGGGGCGGGGGGGGGGGGGGGTGCCGCTACTGCTCGAACAGCCAGGTCTTCAGCTTCTTCCTGAAGGAGAGGTGGTCTTGGGTCCGGCGCAGGTCGGGAGGGAGGGAGTTCCAGGTCTTGGCGGCCAGGTGGGAGAAGGACCTTCCTCCTGTAGTCGCTCTTCGGATGCGGGGGACGGCGGCGAGGGCGTGGTTGGCTGATCGGAGGTGGCGTTTGGGAGCGTAGAAGTTGATCCGGCTGTTGAGGTAGCTCGGGCCTTGGTCGTGTAGGGCTTTGTGTGCGTGGGTGAGGAGGCGGAAGGTGATTCTTTTGTTGACGGGGAGCCAGTGAAGGTCTCTCAGATGTCCGGTGATGTGGCTGGTTTGTGGGATGTCGAGGATGAGTCTGGCTGAGGCGTTCTGGATCCGCTGGAGTCTCTTCTGGAGCTTGGCGGTGGTACCGGCGTAGAGGGCGTTGCCGTAGTCCAGTCGGCTGGTGACGAGGGCCTGGGTGACGGTCTTCCTGGTCTCGGTGGGGATCCACCGGAAGATCTTCCGTAGCATGCGTAGGATGTTGAAGCACGCCGAGGAGACCTTGTTGACTTGCCTGGTCATGGAGAGGGAGGAGTCCAGGATGAAGCCCAGGTTGCGTGCATGGTCTGTCGGTTTGGGTGCGGTGCCCAGGGCGGGAGGCCACCAGGAGTCGTCCCAGGCGGAGGGGGAAGAGCCCAGGATGTGGACCTCCGTCTTGTCAGAGTTCAGTTTCAGGCGGCTGGTCGTCATCCACTCGGCTACCTCTTTCATCCCTTCGTGCAGGTTGGCTCTGGCGGAGGCGGGGTCGTTGGTCAGGGAGAGGATCAGCTGGGTGTCGTCGGCGTAGGAGATTATGCTGAGGTTGTGTTTGCATACGATGGCCGCGAGGGGGCTCATGTAGACGTTGAAGAGGGTGGGGCTCAGAGATGATCCTTGAGGGACGCCGCAGATGACATCGGAGGCCTCTGACTTGTACGGTGGTAGGCGGATTCTCTGTGTTCTTCCGTCGAGGAAGGAGATGATCCATTCCAGCGCCTTGTCCTGGATTCCGATGTTGCTGAGGCACTGTACTAGGGTGCGGTGGCAGACCGTGTCGAATGCCGCGGAGAGGTCTAGGAGGATGAGGGCCGCTGTTTCTCCATTGTCCATCAGGGCTCGGATGTCATCGGTGGCGGCGATGAGGGCGGTCTCGGTGCTGTGATTGGCTCGGAAGCCGGACTGTGAGGGGTCAAGGGATCCGTTCGTCTCGAGGAAGGCGGCCATCTGCTTGTTGACGGTCTTCTCGATGACTTTGGCAGGAAACGGGAGGAGCGAGATGGGGCGGTAGTTCTTGAGTTCGGTGGGGTCCGCTGTTGGTTTCTTGAGTAGGGCGCTGAGTTCGGCGTGTTTCCAGCTCTCAGGGAAGGTGGCGGTGTCGAATGATGTGTTGATGATGTCTCGCAGGTGGGGTGCGATGACAGCGTCGGCCTTGTTGAAGACGTGGTGAGGGCAGGGGTCGGTCGGTGATCCGGAGTGGATGGAGTTCATCGTGCGGATGGTGTCTTCGGTGCTGATTGGGGTCCAGGCGTGGAGGGTGGTGGTGGGGGGTGGCTGTTCGGTCATGGTGTGCGTTGGTTGGTTGTTGAAGCTGTTGTGTATGTCCGCGATCTTGTTGTGGAAGTATGAAGCGAGGGAGTTGCAGAGGTCTTGCGATGGGGTGATGTCGTTGTTTCCTGCGCTGGGGTTGGAAAGCTCTTTCACGATGTTGAAGAGTTCCTTGCAGTTGTGAGCGTTGTTGTCCAACCGTTCCTTGAATGCTGTTTTCTTGGCGGCGCGGATCAGCTGGTGGTGCTTCCGGGTGGCAAGTTTGAAGGAGGTCCTGTTGTCCGGTGTAGGTTCCCTTCTCCAGACTTTCTCGAGGGCTCGGCAGTTCTTCTTGGAGCTCTTGAGTTCGTCGGTGAACCACGGGGCTTTCTTGCTTCCGGGTCTGCTGGGCGGGGTCCTCAGCGGGTGGAGCTCGTCCGCGCAGATGCTGATCCACTTCGTGAGGTTGTCGGCGGCCTGGCTGGGGTTCGCTGAGCTGGCAGGAGGGTGCTGGCTCAGGGAGGTGGCGAGCTGGTCTGCTGTGATCTTGTTCCAGCTTCTGCGGGCGGCCTGTTGCTGGTGGTGGTGGGTCGTCGTTCTCTTGAAGGTGAAGTGGACGCAGCTGTGGTCCATCCATTGAAGCTCTGTGGCGTGGCTGAAGTCGATGTCTGTGCTGGAAGAGAAGACTGCGTCGAGTGTGTGTCCGGCGAGGTGGGTGGGGGTGGACACCAGTTGCTTGAGTCCCAGGTTAGCGAGGTTGTCCTGCAGGGTGGTGGTGTTGCGGTCGTTGTTGTTCTCCAGGTGGAAGTTGAGGTCCCCCAGGAGGATGTAGTCAGCGGAGGGGAGGGCATGCAGGCTGACGAAGTCGGCGATGTCCTCGCTGAATTGTGTGCGTGGTCCAGGGGGTCGGTAGATCAGGGTGCCTCTGAGGGTGGTGTTCGGGTTGGTGTGGATCTGGAAATGCAGGTGTTTGGCGCTGGTCAGGGTGTTGTCGGTGCTGGTCGTGAGACGGATGGTGTTCTTGTGGATGATGGCGATGCCTCCTCCCATCTGGTTGGCGTTGCGGTCCCTCCGGACGATCTTGTAGCCCTCTGGGATAGCGATGGCGATGTCGGGAGCTGATGTGGCGTTCATCCAGGTCTCCGTGAGGAAGGCAACGTCAGGGGCTGTGGCGTCTCGGAGGTTCCAGAGTTCGATGGCATGTCTGTGGACGGAGCGGGTGTTGAGCAGGATGCACTTGAGGTGGGTGCTGCTGGTGTTCGGCTTGGCGGGTGCTGGTGTGAGGCAGGTCCGGATGCAGGTGAATTTGCAGGCGTGGCAGCTGAAAGGTCCGTGGGTGCGTCGTGGTGTGGCTTGATGGCAATCTGGGAGTCGGCCGGAGTTGAGAGCGATGAGGGTGGCGGCGGAGTACGTCAGGCGGGTCGGTCGGGGTCTTCGGGGACCAGGGGTCCTGGCGCTGGTCGCGATCCGGTCGCGGACGGGCGCAGACGGGCTTACCTTTGGCACGCCTTCGGCGCACAATCGGCGCGCCCGCTGCGCGTGACCGCTGCGCGTTCGCACGGTCGCCATGTAAAGGCCAAGTGCGCGGGTGGGCGGAGCAGCTGGGAGGCGGGAGCGGGGAGGGAACAGAATGAAAAAAGGGGCAGGGTCTGCGGTGGTGGCGGGAAGCGGGGAGCGGGGAGCGAAGACGGAGGGCGGCGAGGTAGGCGGCCAAACAGGAAGGACACAAGCTGGAAAAAGGTGAAAAAATAAACAGGCACTAATGGGGAAAAAAAACGCTAACACGGGCAAGAAATGCAGTAAAATACAAAACAGTATGACAAGCACAAATGTCGGACAAAACAAAATAAAAACAAACGACAACAGAGTCAGCCGGCGGCGAGGCAGGCAGCGCGGCAGGGACAAGGCTAAGGGGCACACGCAGCAGCTGGTGGCCGTGCGGCGCGGGGGTGTCCCACAAGTGGGTCACACTTACCTGTGTCGCACGGTCGCCATTTAAAGGCCAAGTGCGCGGGTGGGCGGAGCAGCTGGGAGGCGGGAGCGGGGAGGGAACAGAATGAAAAAAGGGGCAGGGTCTGCGGTGGTGGCGGGAAGCGGGGAGCGGGGAGGGAAGACGGAGGGCGGCGAGGTAGGCGGCCAAACAGGAAGGACACAAGCTGGAAAAAGGTGAAAAAATAAACAGGCACTAATGGGGAAAAAAAACGCTAACACGGGCAAGAAATGCAGTAAAATACAAAACAGTATGACAAGCACAAATGTCGGACAAAACAAAATAAAAACAAACGACAACAGAGTCAGCCGGCGGCGAGGCAGGCAGCGCGGCAGGGACAAGGCTAAGGGGCACATGCAGGTTAATCAAAAGGGAAGGATCACTTGTCCTGCTCAACCTTGAGTGTACAGGACTGGTAAGGGGTGTCCCAATAAAAAGACCCTCATGCACGTGATGGGTAAGGTGGGTTCAGAGCGGTATATCTTGATTCTCCGCTTTGGTATCACGTGTCTGCATAATCATAAGGTCTAGTTTCGGTATGCAGCCTCCACCCGGAGGTATTTTACCCAAGGTTGGTGCAGTAGTGAGCCAGAAATAAAAAATGGAATTATTAAAAAGACCAAAAAGCTCAGGGAAGGTAAATTTATTCAGTCTGGTTCATGGTCTAGTACACTCTGTTGCAGTGCAACTTGTTTACTTGGTAATGGGTAGTAGTTGCACTTAGAGTTAAAGGATTTACAAAAATAGGGAGAGGGGTGATTGAACATAGGTCGACATGTTTCTGCCTTGATTGCCTGGTTTTTAGGGCTTACGGGCATTCATCAGGACCAGTGATAAGTGAGGTAGGGATTAAAAATACAAGTGCTCAGAAAAGTGAAAAAGGAAGAGGGTTATTGACCTGTTCCTATGTTTGGAGGTCTTATGGTACCTGTAACGAGTAAACACAAGTTTGCCACACTCATACAGGGAGGGGAATAGTGGAGGGACACACGTTAAGCCAAAATTTTGCTTCTCATATCCAACAATTGTAAACAACTTTAAAATGACAATACTTTACGGGACCGGTTACTGTCTACGATAGTTTCAACTTACTCTACTACTTTCCTGTCTCATGCAGTAGGTTATGGCATGCTGGTGGAAAAACGAGCAGCATGCATCTCTTGTGAGTATCACATCGTCTTGTGCTCGTAAAGGTTTGCGCTAAATGTGATCAACTCTGTCGTGTTTCTTATTAAATTGTGAAAAAAAAAAAACACACTTAAAAATGCACAGAATCTTAGTGGGCATCGCGTATTTAATACGTGGAGCTAGGTGCAATAATGCGAATATACAGCGTAGTGCACGATGGACTGATTCGCATGCGTATGGGAAAAGGCATTGTGACTGTCGGCGCGTTCTGGTTTTACCTCGCGCAAATGTTATGCACACTCCAATCGGTGGTAAGGCTCTGAGGAGGGGCTAAGAGGAGAGAAGAAAGGCAGAGGGATTCTGAAAATTAGACAGAACGCCATTCAATACTAGTGGTTTTGGTGGGAGCGCATTCGCGATGTTTTGGCGTCTACCTATTGCGCCCGTCCCGCTGCTTTCGAGTTGATGCGCTGTGCTGCTCTTACCGAACCGGAAGCACTTGGCATTGCTTCCGGTTCGTATAAATGGGCGTTGGTTGTGTACTGAGCGGCTTCCTATTGGTCTAGAGCTTGTATCAACGTTACTATGGAGACCGAGTGTGTTGATCTCGGTGTTTGGTTTTACGGAGGGCATTGTATGCGTTGTTTAGCTCATAGGGTCACTAGTTCATTTCAAAGCGGAGGGAGGATTTGAATAGTCCAAAAAAATTTCTGCATTTTATATTTCGTTCCCTCATGTTTTTGATGGAATATAGTGATCCTCATTGGGGCATAGATTTATATTGCATACTGGACAGTGAGGGGATCATCGTGGAAGTATATTTTCATATAATGGTATGTCTGGGTTATTCACTGGTTGATCACCTTCTCACTAAGGATAACCAAGGTATATTATCATTCAGTCCCTCGGTATCGGTCCTGAGTCTATGGACCCATCTTTGCTCTTTCTCAAATAGGGTTTTTTCCGCATTGTGATCCTTATTTGTCAAAGTTTCAAGGACCACCCATTGTAGGTCCAGAACAGTGTGTCCTTTCTCCAGATAATGTGAAGCCATTTTGGTCGTGTTTTTTCTGCATTTCACGCTGCTTCTATGTTCACAAATTCTTTGCTTCACTTTTCTGCATGTCATCCCAATGTAGTTAAGTTGACATGGACACGTGATCATATATACAACATGTGTCGTGTTGCAGTTAGTATGGTTGTTAAGTGTCCATCTAAAATTGGGTAAAAGCTGTATTTCTTTTACTGATCTTGTCAGGGCACAGACCGAGCACGAGCCACATGGATAATGGCCTGTAACTCTGGGGTTGCCCCATAAAGAGACATTGTCTCTAGGTGTTTTGGGGGGCGGTCGTGTGTGAACCAGTATATCTTTTAGGTTTCTACTCCTTTTGTTTGCAAACCTGGGTTTCTGCCAAATTAGATTACCTGATGTCAATATTCGCCAATTTTTATTGACAATCTTTTTAATGGCATTTGTCATGGGGCTGTATGTGGTTACACATGTCAGCACTTCCTCTTGTGGGGCTTTTTGGACACTATCCAGAAGTGCCTCTCTGTTCTGGTTTCGAGCCCGTTTCTTACAGTTAGATATGATCTTCTTTGGTTAATCTCGGGCTTCAAGCTTTTCGCAAAGATCGTTGAGTTAAGGGGCACATGCAGCAGCTGGTGGCCGTGCGGCGCGGGGGTGTCCCACAAGTGGGTCACACTTACCTGTGTCGCACGGTCGCCATTTAAAGGCCAAGTGCGCGGGTGGGCGGAGCAGCTGGGAGGCGGGAGCGGGGAGGGAACAGAATGAAAAAAGGGGCGGGGTCTGCGGTGGTGGCGGGAAGCGGGGAGCGGGGAGGGAAGACGGAGGGCGGCGAGGTAGGCGGCCAAACAGGAAGGACACAAGCTGGAAAAAGGTGAAAAAATAAACAGGCACTAATGGGGAAAAAAAACGCTAACACGGGCAAGAAATGCAGTAAAATACAAAACAGTATGACAAGCACAAAGGGACACAACCAGGTGGTAAAAATAAAAATCTAACCTGAAACACCTGCAAACCAACTGAACATGTATAAAACACACCCACACAAGGCCCCAGAGCTCAAAATGGCTGGTCTGTACCTGATGGCGAGGAGGATGCGGCTGCTAGGTGCTCGACAGAGAAGGAGGCGAATCAATTAATGCATATTCAGAGTGCGCATAACTTTGCTTGGGCAGCAGGATGACGAAATATACGATAAGTATAGGCTGAATGGACAAATGATACTTGATCTAATTAATGAATTGGACCCCATTCTTCAACGACAGACACATAGGACCCAAGCTATCCCAACGCATGTACAAATATTATGTTGCCTACACCTACTGGCATCAGGCAGTTTTCAGGGAGTAATTGCAGTAACCGGAGGTGTCTCACAAAGTGCATTATCAAGAATGTTGAAAGCGTTGCTTGATGTCATGATGTCCCGGATACATGCACATATAAGTTTTCCAACCTCAGCCCTTGACCTAGCTAAGACTAAGCAGGAATTTTATCAAATAGCTGGCTTCCCACAAGTAATTGGTTGTATAGATTGCACCCATGTTGCAATATGTCCCCCAGCTACACAGGAATATTTGTATAGAAATAGGAAATGCTACCATTCCCTCAACATTCAGGTTTTGTGTAATGCCAAAACCATCATAACAGACATTGTTGCGCAATTTCCAGGCAGTGCACATGATTCATTCATCTTCAGGCAAAGTGGCATGCAGACTCGACTTGCAAGGGGAGAGTTTGGAGAGGGACATTTGCTAGGTAAATATGTGCTACACAGCATTACAAACTTGTCACAAATGCATATCTGAAACATATAGTTGACATATCTTCTTTTCTCACATGTAGGCGACAGCGCATACGCGTTGCGCAATTACCTCATGACACCATATCTCAATCCTGCAACAGCCACCCAAAGAAGATACAATGCAGCGCATATCTCAACAAGGGATGTGATAGAGAGAACATTTGGGCTACTAAAGAGCAGATTCAGACTCCTACATAAGACAGGAGGAGCAATGAAGTACAACCCAGAGCAATGCTGCAAAATTGTGGCAGCATGTGCCATGCTGCACAACATAGCGACAAAGGGAGGCCTGGAAATAGACCTTTCTGACAGTGACTCTGAGAATGAAAACCAGCCAATCCTTCACCAACGTGCCCAACAAGGATCTGACGCAGCAGAAGGACGCAGACGCAGAATGGAGATCACACAAAATTACTTTTAAGGTGAGTAATGATGACACGAAGACAGTATGGTTTGCAAAGTAATTTTTAATAATAAGAATATGTGACCTGGAAACAGAGGCGCACTTTAAAAGTGACTTTGGGCACACTTTTGTTGCCAACAACAGTTACTATTTCTAAAAAAATTAAAATACTTGTCAGTCAGTGATGAGGTCACAATGTGAGAATGGTTCATTCACCATCTCAACAGGATTTGTGCATGGGAGCCTAGCGTTTCATGCCCCGAACACCGAGACGCCTCTCGGCAGCAGCATCTTCTTGCCCTAGGCTGGGTCTGGATGTGATGGCACAGCGTTTGGACCGTCTAGCCTCATTAACAATTGGCATTGGTGTATTGATCATGCCTGAGGCACCCTCACTGATTACATTTGGTACAGGGATGTTTTCACTACTAGTAGATGCAGTCACCGTCTCTACTGCGTTTGTGACTTGCTGTAATCCTGTTGCAACATCACTATTATCTTTGGACATTTCGGTCTGCATTGTTGATATTCTACGTGACAACATAGCTGTTGCTGTGGCCTGTGTGTTATTGGACGCCACTTGCATTTTCAGTTGCTGCATGAGTTGTTGATGCTGTGCATTGTGTGCATTCTGACCCTCCTGCATGACTCTTGTCATTTCCTGGAGACTAGTGGCAAGCACAGCTAGGTTACCTGACAATTTGGCAATTTCGCCCTTGATCAATCTTGTGTTTCTTGTCTGCAGGCGATGTGACCGAAGCATCTGTCCCTCCAAGCCACCCCAGACCTCATTCAACTGTTCCACCTGCTGTGGCCTTTGTGCTCTGCATCGTCTCCTTGTCAACCTTGAATTGCCTCTCCGGTTGAAGGATGATCTACTTGTGGTGGTAGTACTTTGTGGGTTGCTGACATGAGGTGCTGCTTCAGCCTCATCATCAGTGTGATAGGGTACCAAACTTTGGACAGGTGTCCTACGTGATTGTGGGACACGTGATTGGATGCTTGTCGAAGCTGGTGTGTTTTCAGGTTCAGAGGCGCTGCTGAGCTGGATGTCCTGGACATCATTGTCCCCGGCCTCACCATGTTCTGCATCTGTGAGGTTAAACAGTGCACAACAGCATTAATGTATGCTTTTTAGGTTATGTGACTGTTGTAACATGAATAAACATTAATACTTTGGCACAGTTACTACACTTTTGGAATTGGTTTAAATAATATGTGTGCCTGTGACTGGAACTGCTTGACCAAACTACATCTCCCATGATGCCCTTGCTATACTATTGAAAGTGGTGTTAATGTTTCACTGCTTGCGTGTGCGCTATGCAGAGCTACCATTCACACTGCAGTGATAGGGACAATGTACACATGCATTCCTCTTACCTTGGGACGTGTGTGCTGCTCCGGAGGTATCCAGGTTCGTCACACCGACAACAGTTTCTTTCTGGATTGTGCTCTCAATTAAATCCTCCATGGGAGTGTTTCTGGTGTGTGGTGGTGTCCCTCCTCCAGTTAGTAGTGCAGCCTTCAAGCTGTCTGCGATGCACTCCTTGGCCCTACCGCGCAAATCGTACCACCTTTTTTTCAGTTCGTCGGTGGTACGATGAGTGACCCCAATTGCGTTCACTCTGCTTTGTATCATGAGCCATATTCTCATTTTCTCCTGCTCAGGCACCTTGAGAGAAGCCTTCCCAAACAGCTTCTCATTGCTGTGTACAACTCCCTCAATCAGGGCTTCAATTTCTGTTTCTGAAAACGTAAGTTTTCTTTTTCTGCCACTTTGAGAGTCTTCAACAGTTTCTGCAGGCTCCATTTTGTGTACCTTACAGGTTTTATTAATCAAACACACTCCTCGCCTGCTCCCAGTACCAGCTCCCTCTTCTCTCTGTGCTCCTGGAGTGAAAATGAGGCTCTTAGAGCACACTTCCTGTTTCAGAATGAGGCTTGGAGGGCACAGTTCCTGGTTCTGACATCATCAATATGCATCAACGTGCGACCTCGCAATTTGCGATTTCGCAAAAATTTCTGCGATTTTTAGCGATTCCTTAGAAAATTGCTATTTTCTTGTTGCATCCCGTTTTGCGATTCCTTATTTGCGATTCCTTAAAAATCGCTAATAAGGAATCGCAAAACGTTTTGTTGATGCATGTCACCGATTATCATTTACAAAGCCAATAGCTAAAACTTAAGTAAATCTAAGACCTATTGCATTGCAATGCTTGTTTAATTTGCTCTTATGAGAGAATTCGCTTGGGCAGTGGTTGCTTGCAATGGCTAGACAAACCTGGAGAAAGAAGCGTTTTTATGATTATTTTGCACATTTGATCTGCTGGAATCTGCCCAATCTGATTACAGTTCAGGGGTCGTTCTTAACCTCTACCAGATCAATACTTGCCTGAGCCTCGCTTTATCAGCATTGCTTTTCCTAACCAGTTCCAAAGCAAGTGGGTAAGAATGGGTACTGGGGGAGGGACAGCAAGGTTCTAACAAACTTGCGCTTAGATGTATTTATACCCATCAAGCTAGAACACCCCAAAATTCTGCTCCATACAATGCCGCTGCCAAGGCTTTGGAATTATGAAACTGAAATGGAGGTGCAGACGGTGCTCCTTCAATATACCACCTGCTATTTGCTTGAGGCTTAAAGTAGATTTATCTATGTAGTGTTTCCCTGACATACCAGTTGATAGTTTGATGACTAAATACTCGACGGCATCTACCCTTGCAAGCTCCTCACCACCAGGTACATCCTCCCTTTGTTTGATTTATGCTGGCGTAATGTTTTACCTTGATCAGCCCAATCTACAAAACATTGACATTAGCCAAGACATATCTGTCCTAGGTTTTGGGGAGAAAGCTGGATAAGCATGTATTCTAGTGTGTGAGAGGCTGGTGTACATGATGGAGGAGATGATGTACATGATGTACATGATGTACATGATGAGGGAGACATGATGTACATGGTGTACATGATGAGGGAGAGTACATGATGTTTACTAATGTAAGTGGGCACCTTGAACCAGTCCAGACAGCCCTTATGGTGATTTAAGAGGTCTCAGACAACCTTAGAAAGGTATCTAGGTGGTAACTATGGAGAGCAACCTTCAGGTTTAGTCTTGAAGGTGTGTAAATCAGCTTTTTTTTTTACCAGAATGCAATCTTGTAGTATAGATTAAATGAAAGGGAAGCACACAAGGTATTTATAAAAATATGTATTTATTATATAATACTCTCTAGTACATTCCAGTATCTTCAACACAGAGATATACACAAAGCACCCAATACTACAGCAAATAAATCACAGTAAATAGCACTAATATACAGCGGGCCCCAGGGGGGGACCGAACCATATACTAGAAAAGTGGTGTAAGAACCACAACCCGAGTCAGGACAATGTCAAGAGTACATAGAATTGCTAGGACCCCAAGGAACCACCCAAGGTGAGTAGAAAGGGACCCCCCTGAGTGCATGTGCAGTGTGGGAAAACGACTGCGTGCTCCGCACAAGTATATGTGCAAGTTGCGGTTGGAATTTTAGGAATTTGAGACCCTTCCCAGTGGACTATGAAGAAACCCTGAGGAAGACAGAAGTTTGGAGAGCCAAAACCCGACCTGTGGACACCGAAGTACCCAAGTTACCTAACCCAGGGAAGCCCGGTGCATAGGTGTGAAGTGACGTCGGGAACCACCATCGAACCCAATGAAGGAACTTGAAGAAGAGCCACTGCTGGAAGGGGAGAAAGTGTCTGTTGGAATCCAAACATGGATTATTGTTGAAGAGCACCTGAAAGCAGAGGGGACAGAGTCTGGGTCACTTGAGAGTGACCAGGGCACAGTAGACAAATGCCCACCGATGTTGAGTGCTTCAGAATAGTTGACGTTGACCTTGAATCTGCAGCTTGAGGAATAGGCTATGTTGAAGATGACCAGGAGCCAGATGTGAGCTGTCCCACAAAGGATGTCGAATGCTGAAGGGTAGGTGTCCAGCAGGAGCACCAACAAGCCCTGGCAAAAGCATCATACGCTGAAAGTCCAGGAAGAGTATGGTTTGGACCAGCAAGGTCCAGGAGACTCACCACAAGCTGGGAAGTCAGGGCAGGCCCAGAGCAATTAGGGGAGCCCAAGGAAATTAAAGATGACTCTCAATTGGACCCACAGGCCGGAGGCACAGGAGTCCTGAGAGGACCTCGGGAAGCTTCACAAAGCAATAGGTCACAGGCACATGGTGCCAGGTGGTTGAAGATCTTTGTAGGAAAAGGTGCCAGGGGTTGGGGCTACTTGAAGCCCAATGCATTCATCGCAGGATTGCCAACAAGCATACAAAAGTACGCGGTGCACAGGGGTTAGGGTATTGCAGCCCCCATAAGGGATTCTGACCTCAAACTCAGTGAGAGGGCAGCTCGTACTTTGAGGAATGTAGAAACCTACCTCCTGTGTTGCTGAACCTGTAGAAGTCTGTAGTAGCTTAGGATCAGCAGACCACAGTGTGGTGGTGCCTGTCAATGTAGGGGAGTGACTCCTTCACTCTAAGGGAGATTTTCTTCAGGTGTCTTGGATGTTCCACATGTCCTACATGGATCCTGTATGGTGCACAGGCCCAGACAATGAGGCAGACTTATAAGGAGACGCAGTCAGTATGAAACAAAGTCCAGCGAAGTCCAGAGTGCCCAGAAGGTCGAAGTGCAGTGGTTTCAGTTCTGAATCTTGTACACAATGAATCTAAGGTCCTACAGCCCAGTAAGCCCTTAAGTACCCATGGGAGAGGGTTGGAAAGATTCAGGATAGCCTCCCAGGGGAGGGTCTGGACAGGGGGAGGTTATTCCCATGTCTTTTGTCCAGTATCACTCCAGAGCGGAAGCCATTGGCTCCCAGGACTGAATTGAACTGTAATTTGCACAGGGACACCAAATGCGCCCCTCATGCAGACTTTCAGTCGCTGGCAAGCGCACCCACCCAGCCCTAATACAGTACATTCTGTCTGGGAGGTGGTCACATCTCCCTGTGACAGGATGCCTATTGTTTGGCCTTGCCCTGCTCGAGTTTGGCTCAGCAGCAGGAGGGCAGAAATGTGTCTCCGGTCAGCTGCAACCATTTTCTACTGTCTGGAGCTAGAAAGCTGGTACCGGGAACACCAGGAGCCCCACAAAGGATACTTCTCAGGGGTGGATTCATTTAATTTTCATTTCATGAAGCTTTATTCGGTTCAAATAGATGACCATAAAAGCACAGACAAATTACAACATGTTAAAAAGTGATAAAACTATTAATACATAATTCATAACATATCAAGTAAGATGTAGTTATTTACACTAAAAGAAAGGCATATCTAACCAATTAATCAAGAAATTTTAAAAAATCATGCTTTTCCTAGAATTGATGCACTGATTTAAAAACGTTGCAGTATAAAAACAGATGTGGGCTGATTCCAAGTTAAAAATTAAATTCATAGCATGTGCAACTGTTCGTACTCCGTATTTAAGGAACATAGGTTTCAGAAAAGCAATACGAAAGTACGTATACAGTTTGCAAAACAACAGAAAGTGTACAGTGCTTTGGGTGGATACATTATCACACCTACAAGGCCCGGTCGGATGATTCTTAATATTAGGATGGGCCACCAGACAGTGGGGCATTCCGAATCTGAGCCTGGTTAATACACATTTGTGAGAGTTCCTAGTCACCATGGTTAAATACAAAGGGAAACCTTCCACTGTGATATATCTGTTATAGAAAATAACAGTAGACAAAGATCCGGCTGCAATTGCCCGCTTTCTCCCCATAAATGTCAAGAAATTAATTTTCATTTTGGATTTAGAGATCATAGATGCTACGCTAGGATCATCTAAAAGATTGAGATTAAAAATGGCCGAAAAACAAATGACAACATATTTTAACCAGGGAATATTTTGGTATTTTTCCAAGCGTAAACAATCCTCAACGATACATCTACTAAATTGCTTGTCATCCTCTAGCCAAATAGACCGCCAAGTCATCAGAGGCCTAAGGCATAATAGATCAGTTAAGCGATTGACTGCTAGCTCTCGATGGATTAACTCAGTCGAGGCTGACTTAGGTAAACAGAGGAGCCTTTTTAGAAATACATTTTCCTCCAGCTGTAATTCTGAGACACTGCTGTGGCCCCATACTCCTGCCCCATACAGTGCTATAGTGGCACATCTAGCCTGGTAAATTTTAAGCATGTCCCTTGAGCGACAATCCCCTATTTTAGCAGCAAATCTGTAAATACCATGGGCATTTTTTGCCATTTTATTCCGGATAATTTTTCCATTTCCTATCATTAGAAAAAGTAATACCTAGGTAACAAAATTTTTCCACCTGTTGCACCTTCTCTCTATCTATAAAAAAGGTACTTAAAACTCTGGCTTTAGCTCCACAGGTCATGGTGTAAGTCTTCCCTTTATTAATTTCCAATTTTCTATCTTTAATAAAGGAAGAAAAACTGTCCATTAGTCGCTGTAGTCCCACCAGGTTCCTAGATAATAAGACAGCGTCATCGGCGTATAATAGCACCGGCACTGGTACACCATTGATCTGAGGGGCATCAGCATTAACTTTTTTTAAAATGACATCGATTTCATTAATGAATAAAATAAATAAGAGGGGAGCCAAAACACAGCCCTGTCTAATTCCTCTTCTGACACAACATTTTTGGGTGCATTCTCCTCTAGTACCAAAGCGCACACTAGTTTTCAACTTCTCATATAACCTGGCCAGGAAAAAGATTATACCTTCGGGTGCGCCTAGCTTCAGCAGCGTTGGCCACAGTAGTGCATGATCTACCATATCGAAAGCACTATTCAGGTCTGCGAAGCAGAGGTACATTGAACCTGGTTTGGCTTCAGTGTACTTCCCGATCAATAGATCAAGATTAACACATTGATCGAGCGTACCGCGACCTTTTCTGAAACCAAACTGACTATCAGCTAATATTCCATTCTGCTCAGCCCAGTCCTCCAATCTCACAAGCATAACTCTACTCATCACCTTGACAGATGAGTCAAGGAGAGAGATTGGGCGGTCATTTTTTGCGTCAGACCTCATACCCTTTTTATAAATTGGTACTATAATTGATTCGCCCCAAGTTACAGGGGGCTCGGTACACACAGCTGCATTAAAAACAGTTGTAAGAAGAGGTCCCCATACTTCTGGTGCTGCCTTATAAACATCTATAGGGACCCCATCAGGGCCCTGGGCTTTCCCTCCTTTACTGTTACGTATTCCGCATTCAACCTCCTGAACTGAAATGTCAAGCGGCAAGACCGCCCACTGATTTAGACAAGTCTCTAAGGGTCTATTAGAATCAAAGATGCAAGAGAAATGGGCAATCCACCCTTCACTTCATCTCGTCCTGCCATTGCTGATACATTTTTTATCTGTGCAAGATCGTGCCTCACAGCCCGATTACGTTTTGTTGTGCCTCACTGCCCCGATCCCATTTTGTTGTGCCTTGTAGCCCGATCCCCTCCACACTGCATTCTGTGCCATTGTCCTGTTGATTTAAATATTTTCTGTGCCAGATTGTGTCTCACTGCCCCCGACCCCGTCCTGCATAGTTTCATTTTCACTATCTGCTGCCATTTTGTTGTGCCTTGTAGCCCGATCCCCTCCCCACTCGCCACCCCGCTCCCGCCTCCTAGCTGCTCCTCCCTCCCACTAGCAACATAAGGGAAGACCCGTGTGAGCAAGAACTATGACCGACCTGACCCTGTCAGCACCCGGTCGCTCCACCCGCTCCCTCTCTGATCTGCATCGCTGTGTGTGGTATCGTATTTGTTCATCTCGTCCTACCATTGGTATCGTATTTGTTCATCTCGTCCTGCCATTGCTGATACATTTTTTATCTGTGCAAGATCGTGCCTCACAGCCCCGATTACGTTTTGTTGTGCCTCACTGCCCCGATCCCGTTTTGTTGTGCCTTGTAGCCCAATCACCTCCCCACTGGATTCTGTGCCATTGCCCTGTTGATTTAAATATTTTCTGTGCCAGATTGTGCCTCAATGCCCCAGACCCCGTCCTGCATAGTTTCATTTTCACTCTCTGCTGCCATTTTGTTGTACCTTGTAGCCCGATCCCCTCCCCACTCGCCACCCCACTCCCGCCTCCCAGCTGCTCCTCCCTCACTCCGCCCCCTCCACTCTCCACTTATGACAGCTGCACTTACGCGCAGCGTTCACGCGAAGCAGGCGCGCCCCTTGCGCGCCGAAGGCATGCCAAAGGTAAGCCCGTCTACGCCCGTCCGCGCCTGGACCGTGCCCAGCGCCAGAGCCCCTGGCCCCCGCAAAATCCACTCCACCCGCCTAACATACGACGCCGCAACCCTCTCTGCACTCAACACTGGCCGTCTCCCCGACTGCCACCAAGCCGCCCCAGGACGCACCCATGGACCCTTCACCTGCCAATCCTGCAAGTTCTGCTGCATCAGGACCCACACTACATCCATAAATGCCAAACAGAGCTACAACAATAACCACCTGAAGTGCATCCTGATCAACACCCGCTCGGTCCACAGACACGCCATTGAACTATGGAACCTACTAGACACCACAACGCCGGACGTCGCCTTTCTTACAGAAACCTGGATGAACACCTTATCTGCCCCCGACATCGCCATAGGGATGTATGACATTACAACGCAGGCTATTACAACGCCTGCCTTTACAACGCGGTTTTTACATCGCATACCTTTACAACGTATAGCACTTAGAGGTGCTGGATAGTGAAAAGTTTAATTTTCTATTCCAACTCCAGTCCCCGTGGACACTAGGGAAGGTGTTGGATATAAAATTAAACTTATTCCCTATCCTAGAGCGCCCCCCAGCGCAATGCGTTGTAATGGTTTGCGTTGTAATGACCGCATTGTAATGGTAGTGCGTTGTAAAAGTTTCGTTGTAAAGGTTGTTCACCTCGCCATAGCCATCCCGGACGGTTACAAGATCATCCAAAAGGACCGCATCAACCAAACAGGAGGAGGCATCGCCATCGTCCACAAGAACACCATCCGCATCACGACCAGCTCCGACGACACCCTCACAGCCGCCGAACACCTTCACTTCCAGATACACACCGACCCCAAGACCACACTTAGAGGCACCCTCATCTACAGACCACCAGGACCCGCACACAATTCAGCGAGGACATCACTGACTTTATCAGCCCACACGCCCTCCCCTCCGAGGACTACATTCTCCTAGGGGACCTCAACTTCCACCTGGAAAAGAACAACAACAGCAACACCACCACCCCTCTGGACAACCTCGCCAATCTCAGACTTTCCACTTCAACTTCAGAAAGACCACGACCCACCACCACTCACAACAAGTCCCCCGCAGAAACTGGAACAAAATTACCACCGACCAGCTCACCACATCGCTAAACCAAAACCCTCCCGCAAAATCATCGGACCCTAATCAAGCAGCCATCAATATCGCACAATGGATCACCCACTGCGCTGATGAACTAGCACCCTTGAAAAACCATCACAACAAGCCAGGTAGCAAAAAAGCCTCCTGGTTCAATGACGATCTCAAGAACTCCAAAAAGAACTGCCGCACCCTCGAGAAAGCCTGGAGAAAAAACCCAACCACAAACAACATGACCGCCCTCAAGGACGCCACCCGCAAACACCACCAGCTGATCCAATCCACCAAGAAATCAGCATTCAAGGATCGACTCGACAACAACGCCCACAACAGCAAGGAACTGTTCAGCATCGTCAAAGAGTTTACCAACCCCAGCGCCGGCACCAACGACATCACTCCCTCTCAAGACATCTGTGACTCTCTAGCCTCGTTCTTCCACAGCAAAATCGCTGACATACATAATAGCTTCCGCGACCAGTCCACCCCCCTTACCACCGAACTGAAGCCCCCACCACCACCCTTTGGGTCTGGAACCCAATCAGCACCGAAGACACCATCCGCTTGATGAACTCCATTCACTCCGGATCACAAACCGACCCATGCCCCCACCACATCTTTAACAAGGCCAACTCGATCATCGCATCCCATCTCAGGATTATCATCAACTGCTCCCTCAACACCGCCACCTTCCCGGAAAGCTGGAAACATGCCGAACTCAATGCCCTCCTGAAGAAACCTACAGCAGACCCCACCGAACTTAAGAACTACCACACCATCTCGCTCATCCCTTTTCCTGCCAAAGTCATTGAGAAGACCGTCAACAGTCAGCTCGCCGCCTTCCTTGAGTCTAACAACTCCCTCCACCCCTCACAGTCCGGCTTCTGAGCCCAACACAGCACCAAAACCGCCCTCATCGCAGCCACAGACGACATCCGAACACTACTCGACAACGGGGAAACAGCTGCCCTTATTCTCCTGGACCTCTCCGCAGCGTTTGACACGGTCTGTCATAGCACCCTTGTAGAATGCCTCAGCAACGTTGGGATGCAAGGAAAAGCACTGGATTGGATCATCTCGTTCCTAGCCGGAAGAACCCAGAGAGTCTGCCTCCCCCCTTTCACATCAGAGGCCACCGAAGTCATCTGCGGCATACCACAAGGATCATCACTCAGCCCCACCCTCTTCAACGTCTACATGAGCCCCCTCGCATCCATCACACGCCAGCACAACCTCAACATCATCTCCTACGCTGACGACACACAGCTGATCCTCTCCCTCACCAAAGACCCAAACATCGCCAAAACCAACTTACACAAAGGGATGAAAGACGTAGCCGAGTGGATGAAGAACAGCCGCTTAAAATTTAATTCAGACAAGACGGAAGTCCTCATCCTAGGATCATCCCCCTCTGCATGGGACGACTCATGGTGGCCACCGGCCCTGGGCAGCACACCCATACCAACGGACCATGCTCGCAACCTGGGATTCATTCTAGACTCCTCCCTCTCGATGACCAGACAAGTCAACGCCATCTCATCATCATGTTTTAACATCTTACGTATGCTCAGAAAGATCTTTAGATGTATCCCCACTGAAACAAGAAAGACGGTCACCCAAGCACTTGTCACAAGCCGGCTGGAATACGGAAACACCCTCTACGCCGGAACCACAGCCAAATTACAGAAAAAACTCCAACGCATTCAGAACGCCTCCGCCCGACTCATCCTAGACATACCCCGCCACAATCACATCTCCGATCACCTGAGAGACCTTCACTGGCTCCCCGTCAACAAGAGAATAACGTTCCGCCTCCTCACCCACGCACACAAAGCCCTCTACAACCTAGGACCCAAATACCTCAACACACGCCTGACATTCTACACCCCCACCCGCCAACTACGATCATCCAATCAAGCCCTCGCTGTGATTCCACGCATTCGAAGAGCCACCATGGGAGGAAGATCATTCTTCTACTTAGCGGCCAAAACCTGGAATTCTCTCCCCACCCACCTCCGCCTCACACAGAACCACCTCTCCTTCAGAAAACAACTCAAAACTTGGCTATTTGATAGGTAGCGACTCCCTCCCCTCAAGCGCCTTGAGACCCTCTGGGTGAGTAGTGCGCTATACAAATCTTGACTTTACTTTTCTAATTCGCATTTCCTCAGTTTGAGCACACACTTGTACTCCATTCTCAGATTACTTATTAAATTTTTGTCCCTAGGCTTGTCTGCTAATGCCTGCTTGAGTTTAGTTAATGCGGCAGTGCATTGACGGTTGAACCAACCCGGTCCACTCCTACATCGTCTGCTATTACATCCAGTAAATTTGGCATCAATCGCTTTGTTGATTACATTAAAAAGTAGTAAAACTCTTTCAGGGTCAAATCTATTTTCTAAAATAAAAATAATACTCGGCAGGCTCTCCTTAATTATAGAACTAGATAGTTCATTAGCCTTTTCTCCTGCCCATCTTAGCCTAACCCCATTGGTCCTATGTGGTTCCACATTTGTAATTGTATTACCTACAACAATCGAACTACCTACCCAAGGCTGGTATTCAAAATAATTCGATTGTGATCACTTAATGTAGTGACTTCAATTCGTGGGGGGGCACAATAGGGGATTATATTTGATGACACAATCACATGGTCGATGACAGAAGTGGCATGCCAGTTTTTAAAAGTAGGAATTGCCAGTCCATTAACGTCTTTACAGCACTCCACTATTTCCAGATCATAACAACCCATGAGCTTATGCAATGCTTTGCCATACCCACTGTGTCCAAAATCCAAATATCACACCCCGCATTATTGATAACCCCACAGACCTTCTGTGCTGAAATTTCGCACAGTGCAATATTAAAATCCCCCACCCAGATAAAATCGAATACAACATTGACTTCCTGGCACAGATTATAAATAGTTGCTGCCAAATCTATTACTAATTTAGCCCTAGTACCATCAAAAATATTGTTGTAGTAATTAATCAACAAGATATTACTCTCTTTACCCTCTATTAGCCGTAGGATCTGTACAAGATCATTTACAGGTATATACTTGTTAACCAAAATAGGACGTGAAATGGTTACAAGTGTGAGGAGACCCCCTTTGGGTCTATCTGGTCCCCCACCCATTGCTAACAAGTTGTAGGAGACAAATCCATCATAGTTGACTTCACTCGTACTCCACGTTTCCTGAAAACATAAGATAGATATCATGGGCATTTGATAAATGCTGTCCAGCCAGGGTCTTTCTCCTTAGATTTCAGCCACATTCCAACAGGTAATTGTTGTGCCTTTTTCCCTAGCACCATCACTGTCATGCACCAGACTATTGTTTCTCCCCCCGCTCTCAGTCCGAATTGCTTTGTTTAAGTCCCCACGTACAGATAGGGCACTTTCAGCCAGGTCCAGATCGATATCAATACTGATTATAGACTCTGGAGCCATATAGATTATAGATTCCTGAACCACACTATTGCCCTCACAAACAGCCATAAGAGAACTAATAGGCTCCTGAGGTCGAGATTTCCCTATCTGCTCGGGTCAATCGTTGGCATCCATAGAATTTAGAATCTGGTATCGATTTTGCATCGCGACATCAGGGTGTGGCCTTTGCACAATCGGCCAGGGTTTACCTCTTCTACCATTGTGGGGGGAAATACCAAGTGGACTATAGAAAAACCCGGGTGAGCGGGAAGACACATTGCCATCTGTTATCGGTAAGGATGCTGCTCTCAGAAGTACGGTGGCTGCATGTTGTGGATGCTCAAAATTGATTATATCACAGTCACCCCTAAAACACTTCCTAGAGCTCCCAATCCAGTGCACCCTACTGGTCGTCAAAACTTGGTCTGCGAATGCAGTTGGGAAGCCACAGTATCTGTGCAACCAAGATACCGTTTTAGTTTTTAAGGTTTCGTGTGTTTCTTGGTATTTACCATGCTCAGCTGAGGGGACATTAGTTAAAACTACCACGTATGGGGCACAGTCAGGTCGGAGATTAGTAGCGCGCCTGTGTCTTACCTCAGTCTAGTCTTCATTCCCATCGGCTTTTGTTACAGCCTGACTGTCATTACTGACTGGAGGCGCAGGAGTTTAAGGATTACTTGTACCATTATCGCTAGGGCCTACATCTCTCTGAGGGGCAACATTATCACAATTACTTGATGGCAATGTCATTTGACTACCCGCTAATTCTACCGAATTTTTAAGTAGTCCACCTAATCTATTGACTTCAGCAGTTAGCTGGTCAATTTTAATCACGAGGGGTTTAACAATGTCCTTAATCTTAGAGTCAATAATACCCACTAGATTATTAATTAATTCGGCATCCAATGTAACAGCATCGTCTTTAGCCGAGATGCTATCATCCTTGTTCGTAATATTAGGAGGGGTAACTGTTCTTTTCCTTGTAGGTCGTGGCACTCCCCGTTTAGTCTGACCTTTTCTGCATGCCCTTACCACTCTAGAAACTGGAGTACGTGGGTGCTGAGATGCGGTATTAAAGAGTCTTCCAAGTCAACCAGGTTAGGGATGTCCTGCCCAGATATATCTTTAGCAGAGACCTCAGGTTATTAGTGCTACTGCTTTCATCCAATACCAGAGAGACCGGCCCTGCTTCCATGATGGGTTGCGGGGGGGGGGTGGACTAACTAAGCCCAATGACTGCCACCTCTCATTATTAATCTTGCTTACAACCTTCACCAAATAGTTGTCTATGGTGTGGGGCACCTGGGTAGCCTTTAGTTTAGACATTACGCACTATTTAAAAGAACCGATATAGAGCTTCTTAGATTTAACACAGAAATTAAAACAAATGTAACAAACCACCAAATGGTATAGTCTCGAGGTAAAATAGAAATTATTAAATTCTCACTGCATATATTACCAGCTTAAATAAATCAGGGTTTCTGGCCCAGCCCAGTCTCTTTCTGTCTCAGACTGTCCGCCCTTAGTCCGGGCTTCGTCCGGCTAGTCTCGCGCGCGTCCCCCGACGCGGGAGGCGTCCCCCGGTCTTTAGGCACCTCCGGTTGCGTTGGGCGCGTCACTCCTGCTGCGCCTGACCAGGTGGTGCTGGGAGTTGTGGTCTGCCCGGCGCGCTCGCCTTCCTCAGCACGGGGCTCTGCTGCTGTTCAAAATGCCATTGCCCTCACGGCAGGTGAGTAGCGCCGTTCCCCTCACGGCGGTGACGGACACTGCTTGCTTGCTTTGCCCCCAGGCTCGTCCGGCACTCCCCGGTCTTTAGGCACCTCCGGTCCCGTTGGGCGCGTCACTCCTGCTGCGCCTGACCAGGTGGTGCTGGGAGTTGTGGTCTGCCCGGCGCGCTCGCCTTCCTCAGCGCGGGGCTCTGCTGCTGTTCAAAATGCAGTTGCCCTCACGGCAGGTGAGTAGCGCAGTTCCCCTCATGGCGGTGACGGACACTGCTTGCTTGCTTTGCCCATAATCATAATTATGCTCTCACAGAAATGCGAACTTGTTGTGCCCACTTATTGTATGTAGAACGCACAACAACATTGCTACGAGGTCAGTTGTGGAAACTTGTGAGGGGTGGATTCATATATCCCACAACGGTTAACAACGGTTAACAGGGTGGGAGGTATGATTCCAGCATGTTTGACACCAAACACAATAGGGTTTGTTTCAGCTGTTTTAAAGTTGGTCATCACGGAGTCGCATAATGCCCCTCTGTAGTAGTAAATAGCTGCTTCACTGACAACCCGGGAGAATGGACTCCGTAGTCTGCAGGGGTGTCTTGCTCATGCAGGGCACCCTCTCACCTAGAACTATCCCCTATATTCATAATCGGCATGTTTTGCGAGTCTGTAATAGCGATTAATAAGGAATCGCTATTACAGACTCGCAAAACGGGATTCATGTAGGAATCGCAATATTTATTGCGATTTCTACAGCTTCCTTATTTGCGATTAGCTAATTGCTAATCGCAAATAAGGAATAACTCCCCATTCATTCCTATGGGCCTAAAGGCCCATAGGAATGAATGGGAAGACATGTGAATGTGCGAATCGCTATGATGTGCGAATAGCTATTAGCGATTCGCATTTTGAGTTTGCGATTTCAAGGGTGCAGGGGTGTCAAAAGGACACCTTGGTGCACCCCTGAAATGATATTGGATGCTGGTGTTACGCACACACATGTCCCAAGCACTGTTCCCAATAACCTGCGCGCATGTGCGGGCGCGCATATCTGTTTCCCGGAGCGCGCAGTGCCATTAGTGGAGCGCGCACGCAAACACACCACATCCCAGGAAACACTTGTTTTTCATGCAGCTCGCTTTTTAAAAGCAGCGGCGCGAAAAACGGGGGTTTCCTGGTTGCTGAGAGCGGCTGAATAGACCAAGTTCAACAGAAGACGAGGGAGCTAGTGGCAGCATGTGGTCACTTGCTTTCTTCTTATGAATGTAGCGCCCGGCTGTGGGGTATATCATGTGCTTCTGTTGAAGTATTCATGTTAAGTGGAGCGCCATCATGAGCTGTGATTAACATGAATACTTTAAACAAAAGCACATAATCTGCCCAAAGCCACGCTTTAGTAACAAAAGACATTCAGCAAGTCTACAAACACGGCGTGTAAAGCTCACGCCGTGTTTGTAGACTTGTTGAATTTCTATTCTTAACAGAGCTGGGGTGCGGGGTGATTGTGTGCCTTTGTTAAAGTTTTCTTGTTAATTGCAGCTCCAGATGGGTGCTGCGCTTAACCTGAAAACTTTACCTCATAATTCAGACCCATGTATAAATGCAAATTTACTCATGGGCTGGAATTAACTGACCCTCTCATAATAAGGCCCTAAGTGTATGTGAATTCATACTAGCATTTAAAATGTTGGCAAAGTGTTGTGTCCACAGACCCCAGCAAACAGTTTTCTATAAAAATGAGCCAGTATCCAGTAGTTCCTGATGAGAGCACGAGCTTCAGATTTTGTTTTACTACATTACATTCTAATCTTTATGCTTCTGATCTAGTTTAAATTTCGGACAGCACTGGTAGAAAGTAAGTCTGTTTGAAATGTTTTTTTCAATAATTTGGATTTGACAGGGACAGCACATAGGTGAGACCTAGTTGTACTTCTCCCTTATTCCTGTACTGGTTCTCTGCCTCTGCTGATGGCATGAGGAACAAGAAGACTGTTGCTTTTGAGGCAGGCAAGAGAATCAGCTTCCTGTTGGACCATTCTGTCGGCACGGGGTTGCTGCTACAGCTGCGCTAAGCGTGACTATCAACACTCGAGGCTGCCAGCATGAGAGGCGCGGGGAGCTAGCGGAGGAAAGACTGCACTTGAAGTCTCAGGGCACTTCTTGTTGATAGAGGAAAAAGGTGACAAGTTGCCAGCAGAATGACTGCAGAGAGCTGCTTTTCAACCTGGTGCAGGAGTGAGTGCCCCCTTTACTTATGACATTTCCAGTAGCAGCTTGCCTTTATGGGCAGTTGCCTTCTCACTTCTTGGTTTCTGGTTTTAAAAAATGTATTATACTAGTTGTGAATAATAACCGGCTATTCAATTGTTGGCATAGTTAAAAAACAAAAAACATTTTGCTGCGAATTATGGTCAAGAAGCAGCCTGAGGCAGAGAATGCTTGGTGACTGGTGCAGGTGCATAACAGCACCTCCGGGGCTGGTAGAGTTCTAGCCCTGACAGGCATGACTTACCATAGTCTACCCTCTTTGATTATGTCACCTTTAAAAGTAGCCCGGGATGCCCAAGGCTGTGAACTCTCTCTCTTCACAGCATGGAGTTAAGAGCATCCTTGTCATCATTCCTCATACTGATCATTTGGGAGAGAATGGGTTGGAAAACAAAGATGCTTGGAAGCTGGAACCTGCGCAGTTCATCAACATGATGTAAGGATTGAACAGGCTCCAGCTTAAAATGTCCGGCTGCCGTGATTGAGGTGGGAGGGAACTGTATACATGCCCAGAATTAGCAATCCAGGAGCATGCGCCAGACCTTCGCAGGAAGCTAAAGGCAATTTGGTGGGTGGAAGTTGAGTGAGTAAGAGTGTGAAGGACTGTGCGTGTATGAGGTATATTTTAGTTCGTTGCTGAGCCTGGTATACTGGAAGTCATTCTTTGCCTACAAAGGCACCAATTTTAAATGTTGGGGATGTTATACAGCGGTAATTCTTTCAATATGGGACATCATAACTGGTGCTGGAAAACTGCAGTACTTGCCATCTGGGCAGGTATGATCAAAAGCAACTTCTAGCTTATTTGAGATACCAAAAGACAACCATAACAAAATACGGACCCCCCCCAGCACACACGCCTCTATCACCAGCCAACCCTCGACATTTCCTTCTACCCTAGGAAATTAAACCTCGTGTGCCAGACTTGTATTTTCCTGTTTGTCATTGCATCCAGATATACGTTACAACAAGTAACATCATACCTGCAACAAGTCAAACTATTGGCTTTGTCAGTGGTTGTTAGTTGCAGGAGATAAATAAGCTGCAACTATGGCTTTCATATAATATTGAAAAAGCTTCCACGTAAAGCCCTGGTGACACCACGACAATGTTGCGCCTGAGTTTCAAAAAGAGAAGGGAAGCAAGTGTTAGTGAAGAGAATACTCCTCCTGACAGATGGATCAGTCATTTACCCACTTGCAGCTGCCATCTGCTCAAACCTGCATCTTGGCAAGATAAAAAATCTTTGCAAGTCCTAACCAGCCTTCACCCTTCTTAATCCGTTCAGGTGAGCACAGTTACATAGGGCGCGCGTTTAGAAATGACAAGATCGCAAAAATTGCCCCAACTTCGATATGCAGAGACATTGAAGCATTGTCATACCACACATACTGTCTTCATTGACATATCATTTGTCCTTTTTTCTTCCACTCCCCAGCTGCTCTCATCGTCTCCTTCTCTTCTTTTTCCTCTTCCTCATATCTGTCCTACTCCACGTTTACCCACTTTCCCCTTCTCCTCCAGCCCATTCTTGTCTCCATTTCTGTCTCGCTGCTGCGCAACAGCAACAAATTTCCCTACATGGGGTACAGGGACACTTCCCGTGTGGGAACTGCGCCAGCTGCCACCTGACTCAAAAAAGCAAACAGCTGACCTTCACAAATGGCACTACGTGGGACCAACGAAAGCTAACAAACTGTAACAGCAGGAATGTAATATACATGATCAGGTGCCCATGCAAACTAGAATACATAAGCATGACGACCAGACCTGTAAAAGTGTGTCTAAATGAGCATAAGAGCAACATTCGTTGCAAGAAGAGCACTACAAAAATGGCCTCACATTTCCTGGAATATCAACACTGCGTCAACAACATCAGATGGACTGTCATTGAACAGCTGCCCTCGGAGCAGGGATTGTTTCAGAAGGAACAGCGATGGGTGTTTCGCCTCAACACTCACGTGACTGGCCTGAATGATGACATTCCGTGGGGGCAATTTGTGTAGAACTGGGTTTCGCAGCGGAATCCTGTGACAATACCTTCTAAGATCATTCCAGACGAAAATGACCTCTAAGTGACACATCAAGTTCACTGGCATACCAAGTTCGGAAATGATCGTGTAGTGATAGTAACCCATTAACCCTGTAACTATTCCATACTAGGTTTCACCAACTAACAGCATCCCTACATGACTTGAAGATGTCTGCAGCACACTAGGTGTTCATCTGACACCATTGCACCTTCAAATATAGGGTACCTCCCTGTGTAGGAGAAAAACAACTCCTGTGCAAATGAGAAGATTGCTGCATGATTCAATGTCGCCGGGTGTTCATCTGACACCTTTGCATCATTGATACCACCTCATATAGTGTAACCCCAGCGCTATGTCAGTGGACAGTGAAAAACTTCAATACAACGAGTAATCGTGAATGAAGGCACGCATCACGTTACCTATTATCATGTTGTAACAATGAGCAATTTCTAAAAACGGGCTACACAGCACCTACTGTGCAGCAGTGAGCAGTTCAGTGAACAGGCCAAACCTCACATGCATGAACTAACAGAGGCCGCAGAGACGACATGACAAGTTGCAGGAGCATATGCTGGAGCTACTCATCTTGTGCGCATGCACCGTAGCGGCCGTGAAGTCAGTTTCCCCAGGACTGACCCTGGCAGAGACGGGCTGACACACGCAGTGAGTCTCCACTAGCGCATGCGCTCCAATAGGTCATTTGCCCATCTAGTCGCAACATAAGACAGCCAAACCCTTATTAGGTCCTTTCCGGCTACTTAATTGCCAATAAAGCCACTTAACATGCATCCATCCGACAAACCCATATTTGGGCTTTTCCGGCCTCCTAATTTACCAATTTGAGCCAATTCACACGAGCGAAGGAGAGTATATAAGCTAAGCGAGACTCCGACCGGCCATTATCATCAGAGTCGGCGGAAGGGGCAGTCAGTAGGCATTTCCCTCGCTAGAATCCTCGTGAGTATGAGAAACCACCACTAGAGCAGCCATCACTACGACTATGTAAGTACAGGCAAGCCTCTAATTTCCACCTCTGTTTTAGGTAGCAGATTGGCACGAGAGACCCCGAAGTCAGGCTCATGGAGCAACAGTCTTACCTCAAACCAGTATGTTGGCACTACGCATGGTATCAAATGAAGTTGAAGTCACATGTTACTCAACAGCGGTAGCATCATCCTATTACCACTGAATGATTTCTAATACCTGCTCTAATTTAGAGTGTGTGTTTTATGTTTAAATGTTTGTGAGTCTAGTCTATGTCCCCATTTTTTTCACCTTTAGGCACGATATTCATGAATAGCATGTGGTACTGTCTAGATTTTTGAGCCGCACTATGATGACCGCACCCACAGGTTACTTTTGCCTTTGGTTGTTATTTCAAAAGAAGTGGACCACCACAAAAAAAAAAAATATCCCCTTCTTTTACAGGTCAGCACATCAATGGCGACTTACTAGGTACATTGTTATACCTGCACTATTTATCTCACTTTTTACAACTTAGCTGAAAAGTAGAGAAACGTGAGTAAGGTGGGGATTTGTGCACCCCAGTCCTGAAGAAGGTGCTCCGCACCGAAACATGTTGACGCACACCAGTAGGAGCTAATGCACATTGTTTTGCATAAAAGATCTCCTCACACTACTTTTTAATAGAACCGGGGGTCCATTAAAGTTTTTTGTTACCCAACGAGCCAGGTATTTTTTAACATCACACTTTATAAACCCCACCTTTCACTCACATAGTAAATAATAAAAAAACCCTCACTTACACCACACATAGTCTGTATTAGTGCTCCCGGGTAGTCGCTGGTAGCAGCACGCCGTACCCTGTAGAGGGGTACGAGGACCCCAATGATGAAGCATGACACCAAGGGGCCTGTTGGTGTGTGAGGGGTACCAAAAAACACAAGGGTGTCCCCCACCATTGTAGGAAACACCTTTTTTGAAGGAGTTAATGCCATACGTTGCCATTTTGAACATGCAAGGAAGCGCCATATTCAAAATATTTTGTGTGCTCCTGCATTACCCTACTGCTGGGGCTAAATCTAGCTGCCTAGCGCCAACGCAAGCACCCTGCCACCATAGTTCAAGGGTGTATGCGTTGGGGGAATGATTGTTTAGTTGCAGGAAGGTATCCCTTCCTGCACATAAACAATCCTAAATGCCAAATTGAAACTCCTATGTGTGCTGCATTGTGCAGCACTAGGCCTCCGCGATGAACTTTGCTCCGTTTGCTCAGTTTTTGGAGTTTTCTGCATTTCACACTCGGTGGAGCTCGCGAAGTGCAGCAAACTCCGCTTCACGATGTGCAGTTCAGTTTTTTCCCCGCTCGCGATTGCGAACAGTAAGTTTGCGAATAGTTTCTGGCAATTATCGAACATGACAACTCTGACCCCTCAGGGATTGTGGAAAGAGTACAGTAGTTTTTGATCAGTCATTCGTGCTTACTTTGTCTCAGAGAGATCCCCACAACCAGTGGCAGAATCAGCAGAAGCCCTCCAAAAATGCTTCCAAATATGAAGTGTATTAAAGATGGAATAACTCCGAAAACCGTCTGAAAGGTGCTTAATAGTCCAGAACCTATGGCCTTAAATTGGTGTACTATCCAACTCGTATCAGACATGTTAAAGTTCTGTCACCCTAGGATTAAGATAGCCATGACTTTCGTATAGAGTATGTTAATCCTGCCATGTCTGTCATGTGCAGGGGACTTTACTAAGAATCCTGATGCATAATAAATGAGGCTAGTTTCAAGGAAACCAATCGACATTTATTCAGCACATAACTGGATAAAATGTCAGTGCTAGCAATGTTCTGTAGAGCAAGATAGGACAAATGTAGGTAAAAAGTTGCTTTGCTACTTAGGCCTAGGATGGGGAATATAACTGTGAAACCTACCAATCCCAGACATGCCTAAAAAGTAGAACCAGGGGTAGTCCAGGGTGATATGCTTCACATGGATTCCATAAAATGTTCTCACCCATAACACACTGCAAACCTTAACTTTGCCTGAAATCACACATTTGCCTTGCACCCCTGTGACATAAACTTCTGGAATCCACAGAGCTCTACAAAGATCCTACCACTCAGCGTTCCTCCATTTGTCCCAATGAAAATAGGTGTAGCTCTTATAATTGGGCCTGAGCTTTTCCACTACCTAATGAAACGTACCAAACCTATATATTCCTGAAAAGTAGACACCTAGAGGAGTCCAGGGTGGCATGCCTCACATGGATACCATAAAGTTTTCTTACCCACAATATACTGCAAACCATATCTTTGCCTAAAATCACAAATTTCCTTTCACTTCTGGGATGTTAACTTTCGGATTCCAAAGAGATCCACAAATATCCTACTACGCAGCATACTTCCTCTTGCCCCAAAAATAAGACTACACACTTGCATCTCTGACAAAAATCAATGTGGAGCCATGTACATTTTCTGTCAAAACAATGGCCTGATATGGTAATGGGGGTATTTGTGGTAATTGGGCCTAAGTTTGGCTAATACTTATGGAAAACTACCAAAACCCAGTCTGTTAGATTTCGGGGTCTCTAGTTCGCACAGGTAGGTACTTGTGACAAATAGGGACCCTGGCCTCTAGTCAGGGTAAGAGGGATACGCTCTTTAGATAACCCCTGCTCACCCCCTTGGTAGCTTGGCACGAGCAGACAGGCTTATCAAAGGCAATGTGTAAAGAATTTGTAACAACATTCACAGTAACCCAGTGAAAACACAACAAATGGACTCCACACCATCTGAGAAAAATAGAAGTATTGAATCTAAACTAAACAAGACCAAAATGACAAACATCCAACATACACAGTTCAAGAATATGGTTTCAAAAGAGTTCTTAAGGTTGCATTGAAATAATCCACAGTTGCGTCACATTTAGCCAAAAGTACAGAGTAAAAGCTGCAGCTTGAAAAAACAAACAATGCGTCACGCCTGAGACCCTAGGGAACCGATGCGACAACCCCGCTGGACGCAGCGGGCATGTTGCTGTGACTCTGGTCTGTATAGGGAGGGATGCGATACCTTGTGTGGATTCCGGTGCACAGGTTTCGCAAAGGTAGGATGCAACGATCTTCGGGACGGCGACGATCTCAGATGCGGCAGCGATGCGCAGCTCAGCGTTGATCTTCTCCTCTCGCAGCCCCTTATGCGATGGCTCTGAGACGACTCTCCCAGCGACGTGATGCTGTCCGCAAGCAAACGGTGCGATGATCTCACCCAGTGATGACAGGCTCTGCGATGATAGTCGCATCAATGATACTCTTCCTGCACCGGAGTGGTGCGTTCCGCAAGCGAAGGATGCATCGGTTCTTGCAGCGGCAACAGGCGCTGCCACGGTCTCGATCTTCGCGGCGGCGGGATTTTCCTCGCACTGACGGGGATGCACTCCGCAAGCGAGCATGGTTGAAACTTTGTAGTAAGACTCAGTTCCTTCTTGTCCAGCTTCCCAAACAACAGGTATAACTTCCAGAGGCACCACAATTGGCCAAAGCACTCTAGGAAGGACAGAACTCTCTCAGCAGAGTTCAGGGGGGAAGCTGGGGGTGAAGTCCTTATGTTCCTGGGAGTTCTTAACAGGGAGCCAGCTCAACTCAGGCCCTTGGAGATCTCTTCAGGCAAGGGGACACAGCACACAGCAAAGTCCTTCCCCTCTCCTTGGCAGCAAAGTAACTGCAGGTCAGCCCACAAACACACAGCAGGACAGTCCTTCCTCTTCAGTCTTCCAGCTTTCTCCTTGGCAGAGGCTCCTTCTTGATCCCAGGATGATCTAATTTTCTGTAGTCTGTAGTCCTGTACTTATACCCCTAAAAGTCTTTGTTTCCTTCGTGCAGGAGGGCTCTGACCCCAGTCTGAACCAGTTCTGGGTGTTCCTTGAGCACTTTGTTTTCCTGGCTTCTCCTTTCCTTTCAGAGAGGGGCAGCGTCGTCAGCCACCCAGCAGGAGGTGGAGCCAGTATTGTGGAAGGCAGGCACAGCCCTATTCAGGCCCAGGTGCTACCCCCTCCCACTACTCTAGATGCAGATGGAGCTATTCAGCCTAGGAATAGCCCACTCAGCCTCTGGGAGCGACCCAGCCCCTTCACTCACAAACCAGAAAGTCAATTCACAAACAGGCCAAGGCACACAGAAAGGTCAGACAGGAGAACAGCCACTTTCTAAAAGTGCTGTTCTCAAACACAGGATTTAAAAAACACCTTTCCTAAAAGATGTGTTATTAAAGTCTGGGTTCAGGGTTACCAGACTTTTATGTCCTATCTCGCTCCTATGGGAAAATATGCAGGTAACCACTGTACACAGCATTCCCCATTATAGCCTATTGGCAAGATAGGCTTACAATAGTAAAAAACGAAAATGGCTGTAATTCACTACCAGAGCATGTCACTCAGAATAGTACATGCTCAACCGCTCACATACACTGCACCCTGCCCAGGGTACACATTGAACACCCATAGGGGTGCCCAATGTGTACAGAAAGGGAATGGTTAGGCCTGGTCAGTGGGGACACTGGCCAGGTTGACATGACAGTTCACAGACACCATTTTAGTGCTACTCATGTGGGTGGCACAATCAGTGCTGCAGGCCCACTAGTAGCATTTGAATCACCTGCCCTGGCACACTCAGTGCACTGTACTAGGGACTTCCTGGTAATACAAATATGCCATACGCACTTTAGCACTGATCAGCAGTGGTAAAGCGCCCAGGGTCCTATTGCCAACAATCACAGGGAAGGAAGATTAAAAGAGGAAGAAGCAAAAAGTCTGGGGATAACCCTGAAAAAAGGGCCATTTCCAGCACAGTCATTTTTGGAAACTTGACGCACGGGAGCCCAGGGTGGTGTTTTTTGTGTGGATCCCATGATGATTTTTATACCCACAATGCCCTGTAAACCTCACACTTTACCTAAAGTCATGCATTTTCCTTGCATTTTTGTGACATAAGTACCCAGAGTTCCCAACTTGTCTGAATAAAAAAGCTAGCCCACTTGTGTGGCTGAGCATTGTGGGTAAGAAAACGTGGTGGATGCCACAAAAGACACACCAGCATAGACTCTGCCAGGCAACTAGTTTTCAAAATGTCTGAGTTTGGTACGTTTCACTGTGTGCCAACCGAGCTAAGACCAAAATCCACTGAAATTGCAAAAAAAGGATCTGTTTTGAATGGAAAGATTTGATCTGTCCATCCTGTGCTTTAGGACATTTCCTATTACAGATGCTCGGCTCACCCACACAAGTGGAATACCATTTTTATTGTGAGGCATGTGTGAATGCTGTACTGTAGAAAATGTGGGGATCCAGCAGATTTCATAACATTTCCTCACAAAACTGCGAGGAAAATATATGTCCTTAGCCAGCAGTTGAGGTTTGCAAGGATAGGAGAACACACATTGCATCCCTCTGGACATCCCCAGATGTCTATTTATCAGAGATGTCCAGGTTTAGTAGCTTTCGTTAGGTGACACCTGAGCTAGGGCACATTGCAAAAAAGGGTTTTTGAGCGTGAACATTTGACCTGTACATGTTGCATTTTTGTTCCCTTTCCTGTCTTAGGTGCTAGGCCCACCCACACAAGTGTGGTAACATTTCTATCAGGAGACATGTGGGAACACTGCGTGGCAAGAAATGTGTCTATCTGAGCATATTCCAGAACATTCCTACACAAAACTATGAAGAAAATGTGTGTTTTTTTCCAAAGTTAAATGTTTGCGAGGGCTTCTGGGTAAAAAAAAGCTCATGCGATTCATGCAATTCACACAACCCTACACTTCCCTGGAGGTTAGTATTCATAAATGTCTGGGTTTGTTAGTTTTTGGGTGCCTGCTGAGCTGGGGCCCAAATTACACAGCCAACCACACTGCAAAAAATGTTTGGTTTGGTTGTTAAAATTTGATCATCCATGTTGCGTTTGGGCCCTTTCCAGTCATGGGCACTAGGTCCACCCACATAAGTGGGGTACCATTTTTATTGGGAGACATGTGTGAATGCAGGGTGTTATGAAATGTGTGTATCCCAGAGATTCTGGAAGTTTTCCTTCACAAAAATATTTAAAAAGTATGTGTTTTAGCCAAAGTTAGAGGTTGGCAAGGGCTTAGGGGTAACAAAACTTTGTGGTACCAGATAAGCCACACCACCCTTGGCTCCCGGGTGTCTAGTGTTCAGAAATATCTGAGATTGGTAGGTGTCCCTTGGTGGTAGCTGAGCTAGTTCTCAAAATCTGCAGCTAAACAAATTGTAAAAAATAGTTGATTTTGCTGGGTGATATGTGATGTCACCAGGTACTGTTTGGGGCGTTTTGTGTTAGTTGCATGCACCAGGTCCAGCCACACAAGTGAGATATTGTTTTTATTGGGGGACATGTAGTAATTTATGTTATTTTTCGGATTTGTAATGCGCATAGCTGCCCCAGCGACGGGGCGTCCCAGCGCAACCACAGACACCTCAGTGGGAACCAAAAGGGTAAAGATTACACAGGGAAGAGCCAGGTCTTTATTGCTTTTCGAAAAGCAAAGTGGCTCTGAATGTCTCTAATAGACACAGGGAGCGAATTCCAAAGTTGTGCAGCCAAGCTGCGGAAAGAGCAGCCACCTGCTCTGGCTTTCCAGACACAAGGGGTACAGACCAGCGCTAAATCAGCTGATCTCAGAGAACACTGTGGGACGTAGAGCTCCAACAGATTAGCCAACCCGGCGGGCGCTTCTGACGTCAGAATCCGATGTGACACACAAAGCGCCTTGAATTGAATGCGCTTCTCAACAGGCAGACAATGAAGTTTGCAAAGCACATGTGAGAGTGAGCAGGATTTCGGGAGGGCCACCAGAATGTGGGCTGCTGCATTCTGTACTCTCTGTAGACGCTTAACACTGGCCTTATTGGCTCCCAAGTATAGGCAGTTGCCATAATCCAGTCTAGATAGTATCACGGCCTGGATAATAGTTTAGCGCACCTTTGGAGGGAAGAAACCCAGCAACGGCTTCAAGCCTCGCAGAAGCCCAAAACACGCCTCAGCCACAACCTTCGATTGGGAGTCAAATGTCAGGCCGCTGTCAAACCACACGCCCAGATTTTTCACAGTCTCCTTGGGCAAGGGGGCAGGTTTAAGGTGATCCGACCAACATTGCTCAGACCACAGTCCCTGATCCTTCCCAAACAATAAGATCTCGGACTTACTGGCGTTCAACTGCAAGCAGTTTAGCGTCTTCCAGTCCGTGATCGCTGAAAGGTCTTCTTTAAACAGATTAATACAGCATTTTTTGGGAGAAAGCAATCACCAATTGGGTGTCGTCCGCGTATGACACCAATGACAGGCCCCTTTCTTTGGCAAGTACAGAAAGGGCCGGACATAGATGTTGAACAGTAAGGGGCTCAACACTGAGCTGTGCGGCACCCCATGGAACAAGGAGAACTCCTGGAAATGGAAAGGAGGCACAAGAACTTGAAAAGACCTCCCCTCCAAAAAGGACCGGAACCAATTCAGCGCCACATCCCTTATGCCAATTTCATATAGGCGTCTTAGAAGGATTGCATGGGAAACAGTATCAAAAGCAGCACTTAAGTCCAGAAGGACCAAGGCCGCTGAGTCACTGACATCCAACTTTGACCGGATGGCTTCCGTAACTACAAGCAGAGCAGACTCAGTTCTATGATGGGCTCGGAAGCCATGCTGTGATGGATCCAGAATGGCATTCTGCTCAACATGCTTAGAAAGAATAGAGTTCACGTGGGATTGGCCACCTTTGCCAGGAAGGGCAATTGAGAGATGGGGCGATAGTTGCCTGACTCTATAGGATCCAGGGAGGCTTTTTTGAGCAGCGGGATGACTTTCGCGTGTTTCCACGCCCCAGGTATGGAAGCTGATGCCAAGGGAAGGTTGATCAAGTCAATATTCAGTGGAGAGAGGGGAGTGTGATACTGACGAAAGTGGGCCGGCATCAAAGGATCAGCCGGTGAGCCCGATTTTATCTTCAAACAGAGGGACTCAAACTCCATATGTGTCAACGGGGGAAAAAAGGACAAGATTGTTTTCCCGAAAGGAATAGGTGGCCCCCGAAACCGCCTCCTCAACTGACGAAGCCAGGGTAGGTAGCCCAATTTTTTCACGAAGTACCGGGCCAGCTCATTACACTGCTGATCTGAAGAGATCGATGAGGACCCCATAACCCCACCATTCTTCATATCCTTCAGTAAGGAGAAGATAGTCTTGGCTGGGTTAGTACTAGCCAGAATTTTATCGGCCACAAATTCCGCTTGCACTCTCCAAATGAGCTTATGGTACTGTTTGATGGATGCTCGATATTCATTTTTTTCCCCATCATAAGAGCATCTCCAAGCATGTTCAAGCTGCTTGCAGCCCTTTTTAGCTGTGATTAGCGAATCATTAAACCAGGGTTTGAATGACCTCCGCATCTTCCCCCCCAAGTTTAGCTGGAATGCAGCTATCCAAGCCTAACGTTACCCACTCATCAAAGCAAGAATTTGCTGCCTCCACATCCAGGGGCAGCTGAGGCCTGTGACTAGACAGCCAAGCTGGAAAAAGACCCGTGTCTAGCTTGTGCCAAGGGCGTTTTAAGACAGGGGCAGGGCGAATCACTTCACCTTTCCCCAGCAGCCGCAGCAAGAATGCGACCAGAAAATGGTCAGTCCAAGCCTGCGGGGCTGGCGGAGAGTTCGTTAGGCAGCTTAGGTTGAAGAATATGGGGTCTAACAAATGGCCAGCCACATGCGTACAAGACTGGCCCATTGGGCCAGCTGATAGGCCTCTAGGTCAGCCAGAAAACTAGTGATCTCGGCCTTCCCACTATTCTCAAAATGGAGGTTGAGATCCCCAAAAATTGTAAAATTTGCAGCCCTGCTCGCATATAATGCGACTTTATTCAATAAATCTTCCCTAAAAAGACTACAGGGGCCAGAGGGGCGATAGATGAGAAAGCTGGTCATAGTAAAGTTAAAATTCAGTGTGATTTAAAACAGTGCATTTTCGCAACCTGCTATATTTTCCTTACTAAAGCTGCAATTGTAAGCATCCTTAACAATAATTGCAATGCCGCCACCTCTGCTGTCCCCTCTGCTTACGCTTTTCATCACATAGCCATGGGGAAGGGCCAGCCAGGACTCTGCCACCGAGTCTGGCGTGAGCCAGGTCTCTGTCAGGAATAAAGCATCCGGGGCCTCCTCCATTAATAGGCCAAAGACCTCGGTATGATGTTTTACAAGTGACCGGCAATTAAGACTGAAAAACTTAAGATCAGTGGAGTTTACAACCCAGGAGACCAGTTCCTTTAAAGGGAGTTGGAAAGCGCAACACTCACATTCAAAAGAGCCATCCTGAGGCACCCGAACTAGGAAGGGACAGTCAGTTTCTAGGGAGAGGAGCTCGTCACGCGAGTACCTAATGTGATCTCCAATGCAATGGGCAGGGGTTCTGGCGGCGGGCCGGCGTTGACAGGCGCAGATGGGCTTGCCTCTAGCGTGCCTTTGGTGCGCCAGCGGCGCACCCGCTGCGCGCATCTGCTGAGCGGCCGCAGCCGGCATTTAAAGCTTCTGGGAAAGAAAGAAAAACAGCTGGCCCGCTAACCTGCGCACTCCCCCAAGATGGCGGTCTCACTTCGACTGTCCCGGGAAGACGCAGCCTATCCCCGTCAGCCACCTCTCAGCTCTTTGCTGTCCTGCCCGCAGCGATCAGGGATAAAATACGGCGCTTAATTAAAAAGTTTTCGAGTAACAGAATAGTAGAGCATCTGTTATTACAAATTGGATTTATTTCCATTTGTGGCTTCCAAATGTAAACCAATGAGCAAGAAAGAAGACATTTTCCAAAATAATAGTATTTGTAAATTCAAAGGTGTATAAATAACTACTGTTCATAAATTCTGTATTATGTGTATATTTGAGAAATGCACACGGTTTCCTGCACACCAATTTTAAATGTTCTATATTTTTCCATATGAATAGTTGTATAGTCATTGCACAATGTGTATGGTAAAACTCAGTGGTATACTCTGGGTATTAGGAGTTTTTGGACAACCTAGAAACACTATGTATCCCTTTGACCAGAAGGGGCTGATGGACGTAATGGTATATTGGTTTTGTAAATCAACACTCGTGACTTAAAGCAACAGAAGAACAATTTGTCATAAGTTACCATTTTTTTCCCCTACTTATTTTCAATATTTTTTATTTGAACAGTCAATTTCTTTGGGGAAACCTTGAGATACCTACACAAATTACCTCTTGCTAAATTCAAGATTTTTTCTGCTTTCCAGAAATTAATAGCTTTCTGGTATCACCCAGCTATCTCACACCTGTTTCTATGACAAACTGCAAGTAGCTGAACCCAAAACAATTAGAAAAAAGTGATTATCTCTTAGAATGCAAACATTTTGGGTAAAATGTTTCTTGATACAGCTCTGCTTGTTCCTGAAAGTGGGTGATCCTAGCACAGCAAACCTGTGCCTGATGCCATTTTTTAGAAGGAAAAAAACACGCTTTTTGCACAGCACTTTTTTTCTATTTAACCAAAAATTCTAAACACCCTCCAGGGAAATAAACAAACCCTGGTTATCTTTAGAATCCCCAGCATATTTGAAAAAAGAATGCAAATGTAGCATGGATACCTTCTGTGGAAAAAAGTTTTGAAGATTTAAACAATACAAGCTACCTCCAACAACCAAAAAGTGCATAGCACCAGGGGAGAAAGCTCTAGCATCAGCGCCATGTGCACACCCATGCCTTTACCTCTTTCACGACCTTCCAAAATGCTTGGAAACATAACTTTCCTCCCATTCCTGAAGAACCCCTTTGTGGATCCTTCAATGCTCACCAAACTACAGACTAATCTTCTTGCCCCCATTCTCACCAAGGTCTTAGAGAAAATCATTTACAGACACCTCACCGAAAAACTCAACAACTACCAACTTCTCAACACCACTCAATATGGGTCAGGCCCAATCACAGCACAGGAACTGCTTTCATAACTGACATGAATGACATCCACATAACTGTACAGAGGAGACATGGTGGCCATCATCCTCTTGGACCTCTCAGTAGCATTTGACACATTCTTCCACCCCACCTTCATTCAATGCCTACACGTCATAAGAATCCAAAGACACGCACTTCGATTGATGAGCTCCTTCTTGACTGGAAGGACTCAGTCAGTCACTGCAGACACCTGTGAACTCATCTACGGAGTTCTGCAGGGATTCCCCCTAAGCCTGACCCTCTTCAATGTATATATTATCCCGTCAGCCAGCATCATCCACTCACAATATCAAAAGCCTCTCCTACACAGACAACATGAAACTAATTTTCTCCCTCATGGACAAGACACCCAGTACCTGGATCAAGTTAAATTTCTGCATGACTAAAATTGCCCATTGGATGAAGCCCATCTGTCTAAAGCTGACCAACAAGACCAAAATCGTGATTTTCAAGAACAGCATTTTACTTTGCCACTCCACCCGATGCCAATAGAGCTAGAACCGACACCCATCCCTACCAGCCACACCAAGAACCTCTGAATCATCAGCGATAGCAAATTTGACATCACCTCCCAAGTCAATGCCCTTCTATACCCTGAAGATGCTGAGAAAGATTTTCAATTAGCTCCCAATCAGCATTCTGGAAGGCAGCCGTGCATGCCTAGGTCACGAGCAAGTGGGCCGCCTCTATGCTTGGATCAACAAAATCTCACTAGAAGGCTGCTGGCCATTCAGAATATATGCTGCATGCACATCACACCAACTCCCGGAGGAGCTCCACTGGTACCCTATTCCCATACAAACAGAAATCAAATTCCACACTCACACTGTTCAAGGTACTATATACCTCTTGCCCAGCATGGGAAACGGCATTAACCATGCGGTCCTAATCATGCCTGCCAATACAACGCAACCATTACCATGCTTTGCCTTTACCACGCATATGCCTTTACCATGCATATTCCTTTACCATGCATGCCTTTACAACAATTTTAGTTGTAAAGGTGGTAAAGGCATATACGTGGTAAAGGCAGTCAGCGCATTAGACTCGGAGCGCATCCGGTGAGGTGGGAGGTGTTAGAGATTTGGGGGGACTTCCTGCCTGGATGAGATTATAAGGAATGAAAAGGATCAGGGCGCGGCTTGGTGAGTAGTTTGCTGGGCAGGTTTAGGGTTAGGTATTTTTAGGGCACAAAGGCTGCGTTTATGGCTCAGAGCTGGGTGTGGAGTCGTTTTCAGAGCTGGGTTTTAGGGCTTGAGGTGGGGGTCAAGGTAGTTTTTAGGACGGGGCTGGTTTTAGTGCCCAGAGAGGGGGGATGGGATGTTTTTAAGGCTGGGGTCGGGTAGTTTTCAGGGCTGCCGACTAGGTTTTAGGGCTCAGGGCAGGGGGCTGGGGTGTTACCTTTAGCACGCATATGCTTTTACCAATCCTATGTACGGTTTGCCACACGTACATTTGATTATATATATCACCTTGCTGCTGTTACAGTTCGTTTGTACTCTCTGTTCCCAGACTCTGCCTTCTTCTAGATTGAGGATCTTGGTGTTTTCAGTGAGATGGCAAACACTGCAATCCCCGCATTTGGAATGTCCAGTGACGGGTGGGAGTCCACAGATCTGTGTAATGCTGGGATTGGTGTTGGACATTGTTGTCTTGGGTCTGGTGTTTACTAGACTGTCTTTGAGGCTCTGTGCTTTTTTGTATGAGAAAAGTGGTTTATCCCATTGTACTGGCAAAACAATAAGCCCTCCACGGGCACCCGATCAGCAATTTTTAATCACGAGAACTTTTCCTATTGACAGTGGTATGAAGCATGAAAGCACAGAGACACAGCACGACGTAACAGGCATGTAAGACTGATCACGCCTGATATTTGTTTGTTTTCTCTCTTCTCCACAGGTCTTTTTCTTTTTATTACACATGCTCAACCACTTTTGACTGAGCATCCCACCATTAGCGATTTTTGCTAATAGGTACACGAGGATCTAGGATTGGGTGTGCCTTTTAGGGGGTACATACCGTCCATTTCCTTGTTCATGGTCCTGATGAATACCTGGCACTTCCCACGTAAGGTACAAACATGTAGACCAATACACATATAGAGATACTTTGGCCGTCACTACCCTCTCAGTATCTCGCCACCCTTTTTTAATATTGTCCAGTTGCTTCAAAATAAAATTCATATTTTCTGTAAGTTAAACCAGGACAATTTTTAACACCTTTTTTGCACTTACATTCACAACCTGCTCCACTGTACTTCAGGTGTTGTAGCACACCTTGGTGACGCTAGGCCACTGGGGTGTGCCCCGATGATGAAGCATGTCACCACTAGGCTGGTGAGAAAGGGTTTTTTTACAAAAGGATGAATCCTTTCCTTTTGTCAGTCAAAACACCCCATTAGGAAATCTTCTGTTTTTCTTTTGGTGGTACTCCTCTTTTTGTGTATCTTGAGACACCCGATAGCTTGTTTTCCAACTTTTCTCATTGGTCTTTTTTGTATGTGTAGGGAGTGGGATATTGTAAATGTGTTTCCTCTATAAGACTGTACGCCACGGATTGAAGTGGCAGTCTCCCTAGAACCCACCTTGGTGTAACTTCTAGGATGACTGTGCTTAGCTGCAGGTAATAAACCTGGCTTCCACGCTCAACGGAGTGTCTCGTGTCTCTGTTAGTTACAAGGCAGATGAATCCGGGGATTTAGGCGTGTCCTGCGCTGCCCGGCCCATAAGGCCCGATTCTCCAACTGGCGCCCAATGTGGGGCGGTTTCAGTGGTAGCGGTTCAGCCCAAAGGTCGTGAGAAGTCCCGCAAGAAAATTCCGGAGGATTCGCGAGCCACGCCAAGCGACCCCTGTATGTCGAAGTGGACCGATGGTCTTTTACAGTGCAGCTACTCCTTTCCGACGTCTGCTGATGACTGCTGCCCAGACTACCGCCCTGCCTTGGACCCTCTGGTGATGATTGGTATCGCAAGACGTTAGACGGACCTCCGTTGGCGTGAGAAGACCATTTAGTTAAGTATTCCTGGGTAGTGCCCACTTCTTTGTTTTGTTTTTGATTCTTGTTATTCGCCTGTTGCAATAGTCGAAGCCGACGGGTGAGCACTTTTGTACTGTGTTCTTTGCTTTCACTCCTTGAAGTTAGTGAACGGATCAGTGTGCTTAAAATGCCTTGTCTGAGCGGATTTAGCATACTCTGCTGTTTTTGCTGTACTAGGGATTCCCGGCTTGAGGAGTCATGTCATTGGAACTCCCACTTATGAGCTCTATTCTAAACATGGTGTTGGTCCCATTGCCTTTAACGATGCATGGATACGATACACAAAGAAAGATGGTGTCTTACGGTGGCCACAAAATGGTAGCTTTGAGCCTGACATATTAGATAATCTGGAGTCAATTCTGTTGAAAAGAAAAGCCCGGCCGGCAATGTTTGACTCTTTCCGCCTTTGGCGTAAGGAAGCCAAACAGAGAGAAATTAAGCAAGCAAAAAGAGATAGGAAAATGAAATATATGACGGTTATACAGGCTGCCCAGCAATTTAAAGATGATGAGACTGATCGAACGATTGAGGTCTCGGATAGACAGCATCAGATGGCAATTGACAGATGCTATCCTGTGTTACCCCCACAAGGTAAAGATTCTGATGAAGATCCCTTAATGTCACATTTGTTGAAATTACCTCCGCCTTATGCACCAGGTGCTAATGCACCTGTATTATTGCCACCTGTGCAGCAACCTGTTGTTCAGCCATGAGCTCCGGCTCCCGCATCCTTGCTTCTTCCAGTAATACCGCCTGTACCTCCTTTGCCACAAACTTCTGTACCTCAGTCTCCTTTGCCTTTTGTGTCTCCTGCAATGGGTAGTCCTTCTTTACCTTTGCTTAATACTTTGTCTCCAGTTTTACTCCCTACTTCTTCTCCGATTCGTGATCAGTTAGTCAATACTGTTTCTGATGTTTTCTCCCCCCTCTTTGGCTCGTTCAATAGGACTCCTGATTTTTCTCGAAGGCAATCCGTAGTGAACTCCCAGATTCTGAGTAACGGGTTGTATTTGACTCCCTTGCTCATAGATGGATAATGAATGGTCCATTATATAGTGTACCCGATATACTGAGTACCTTTCTCCAGTGGAATGCGCCTACACAGAGATACATTTTTAATGTTATGTGTGACGCACTCACTAAAGGATGGGAGGATATGGAATTGGATCTAACTCCTCAGGGTCTATTGAAAATACAGGATAAGTTTGATAAAGGACTTATAGTGGGTTCTGACGTTGAGGATGCTATAAAGACGCTTGTTACTTTTAGGTCTTTATATTCTTCCCAGACTATTCTCGAACCTGATCCGGCAGTTAGACAGAAAACAAAGAATTATCCTATGAGAGAAGTTCCTCCAGTATGGAGGGAAGCGGTTCCCCAAGCGGGTAATGTTCAAGGTGTCCCTGCTCATTTTCAGCGTGTGTGGGTACATGTTCCTTGGAAACGAGCTGAAGTTTTAGCACTTAAGCAGTCCTTGCCGGACCCTCGTAAAAATCCTGCTGGATATTATAAAGCGTTAGTTCCAGAAGCCTATTCAATCTCAAAGGTTGCTGCAGAAAAGTGAGCCGTTTGTCCTGTGACCTTTCCTTGGTCCTAATCAGTGCGCCTATTGTAGAGAGGAAGGCCATTTTAAGAGTAGTTGTCCGGTTTTATTGCAGCGTAATGGTGAGTTTCAAGGGCCGCGAGGCCGTGGTGGTTTTCAATCAGCACCTAGGGGTAGAGGGCAAGGTGTGTTGCCTCAGGGGCAGCGTTCCTTTCCCCCTCAGAACTCTTCAAATTATTTTGATCAACAGAATTCTCAGTCTGCGCAATATTACAATGATGATTATTGTGTTGAAGGTGAGGTTCTGGATTTTCATTCCAGTTAGGACAGCCATGGACAAAGTATGGGAGTCATATCAGTTTCAGTGGATCAGAATGAGCCTTATGTTGAGGTAGTTGCTTTGGGTGTTGCAGAGCCGTTCTTGTTGGATACTGGTGCAATGAGAAGTTCTATGATCCATTCGAAACTCCCTGGGGCACCTTTGTCTGGCTTAACGAACGTTTCTGTAGGATTTTCTGGTGCCCGAGTTGCTAACCCAGTTTCTTGTCCTTTGCCTCTTTCGATTGGTCCTTACGATCTGGAAGCTCCACTTATTTTAATGACTGGTTGCGGAGAGAATTTGTTGGGTTTGGATCTGTTGAAACGTCTTCATGCAACATTGTAAAGTTCTCCCTCTGGTGTGCGTCTTACTTTAGGTAAGAAATTGGTTTCTCCTATATATCTATCGAAGGATAGTTTTCCACCTGAGTTACAGTCTCTTCCTGCTACACTTTGGGCTACAGGTCCGAATGATGTTGGCTTATTACAAATTCCTCCTTATGTGGTTACTCTCAAGCCTAATGTTAAGTTACCACGTATCCCACAGTATAGGATCTCTAATGATGGTGAGTGGGCCTTGATGGCTATTATCTATGATCTGGTCCAGAAGATTGTGGTTGAAGAAACAAGAGGCAATGTTTGTAAAAGTCCTGTTCGCCCTGTTCTTAAAGGCAGCGATCCTTCTCAACCACCTGTGTATCGCTTTGTGATTGAGCTTCGGGAGGTCAACAAGATTGTTGTCCCCCAGTTTCCTGCTGTTCCAGATATCACTGCTTTGTTTACTATGATACCTGCCTCAGCAGCATGGTGTTCTGTTATCGATCTGAAGAATGCCTTCTTTAGAATTCCCATTGCTGAGGAAAGTAGAGATATTTTTGGCTTCTCCCTTGGAGGCCGAAGTTTCCGGTTCAAGCGTGCTCCTCAAGGTTATTGTGAAAGTCCCTCTATCTACAGTTAGGCTTTGAAATCTCAGCTTGACGCGTTCATTTTGCCTCCAGGTGCTACTTTGATTCAATATGCTGACGAATTACTGATTGCTGCTGATTTGGAGGATGTTTGTAAAGATGTGACGATTTCTTTGTTGCGTCATTTGTCTGATCTACACCATAAAGTGTCCCCTTCTAAGCTGCAATATTGTCGCCAAGAGGTTACCTACTTAGGTCATCTCTTGTTGAAGGAGGGAAGACGATTGACCCCAGAACGAATTCAAACGATTGCAAAAACTGTCTGAGCCAACCACACAGAGAGAGGTATGTGCCTTTTTGGTCATTACCTCATACTGTAGACAATGGATTCCGATTTTTTTTTCTTTGTTAGCTAAGCCTTTGCTGGCGCTTACATTGAAAGATACGCCACAACCTCTTCCTTGGACCGATGAATGCCAAAGGAGTTTTTCTGATTTACATAATGCTTTGTGTTCTGCACCTGTGTTAGGTACTCCGGATTACAATAAGCCTTTTACACTCTATGTGCATGAAAGAGAAGGTTGTGCATTGTCAGTTTCAAAACAACAATTTGGAGACAAACAACGGCCATGTGCCTATTTTTCGGCTACGTTGGATCCAGTAGCCAAGGCCTTACCTAGTTGTCTCAGAGCTACAGCAGCGGCAGCCATTTCTATTTGTCAGTCTGCTGGATTGGTATTGGATAACACCCTTGTTGTTATGGTACCACAGACAGTAGATACTCTTTTGAATAGGACTAAGACACAACACCTTATGAGTGCTCGCTTGTCTGGATATGAGCTAACGCTCTTGGCTAGCCATATACATATTAAGCGATGTAATACTCTGAACCCAGCAACATTGTTGCCTATACCAGATGAGAAAGGCATTAAGGAATAGCATAATTGTTTTCTTCGAACAGAGGAGGAAACGAAAGGCAGAATAGATCTAAAAGATACACCACTTCTGGATCCGGACGGGATCCTATGGGTAGATGGATCTTGTTTTAAGCTTCCAAATGGTGAGACAACTGTAGCTTATGCTGTTACTACTTTGCTTACTGTAGTGGAGACAGCACGTATTGCACAGAATTCAGGCCAAGCAGCTGAGTTAATTGCTTTAATGAGAGCATGTGTTTTGGCGAAAGGAAGGAGAGTAAATGTCTACACTGATAGCCAATATGCTTTCGGTGTGGCTCATAGTTTCGGTCGCTTGTGGAAGGAAAGAGGATTCTTTACTTCCCATGGAACTAAAATACAGCATGGCCAGTTGGTGACGGATCTTCTCGATTCACTCGCCTTACCTACACAAATAGCAATAATCAAATGTAGCGCTCACAAAAAGATTACCGATGATGTGGGTCGTGGGAATGCTTTCGCAGACGAGGTAGCAAAACAGACAGCGAGAGATGTTACGAGTCGTATGTATGTTGCAGGCCCTGCAAGATGGATCAGAGAAGGAGGAATGTGTGAGGACACAATAGAAAGTGTGAGAATGATTTAAGAAGAGGCTACTGAGAAAGAACTGAGTAAGCTGAGAGAAAGTACGGGAATGTTGGATGCGACTGGTTGTTGGACGGAATAGTCAGAGCATCAACAATGGCTGTTACCAGACGCTTATGTACTACCTGTAGTTACTATGGCGCATGGTCCAGCCCATATTAGTGCAAAGGGCATTTGTAAAATCCTGGCTCCAGTATGGCAGAATGAAGGAATTCCTAAATGTGCAGAGAACGTGGTGAAGCACTGCGTTGTTTGTCTAATGCATAATCCAGGAAAGGGAACCCCAACTCCAGCAGGTAATTTTGCTCCCCCTATGTATCCTTTTGAGGTATTGCAAATTGATTACATTCTTATGGATTATTGCAATAACCTCAAGTATGTTCTGGTGGTGGTTAGTGCCTTTTCCAGATGGATAGAGGCCTACCCCGTAAAGGACAATACTGCCTTATCTACTGCTAAAGTTCTTTTGAAGGAGTTTTTCCCGAGGTTTGGTTTGCCGCGCATTGTCTGGTCTGACAATGGGAGGGAATTCCTAGGCCAGGTCATGCAGAAAGTATGTGCAGGTCTTGGTATCAAACAGAAATTCCATGCGGCAAACCACCCTCAGTCAGTGGGATTGGTAGAGTGTTATAATGGTACTCTCAAGCTCAAATTGGCAAAGATTCAGGCGAGCACAGGTCTTGCCTGGACTGATGCCTTACCATTAGCACTTCTGTCTACAAGAACGACTGCCCATTACCGATTAGGTTTGAGTCCATATGAGGTCGTTTTTGGGCGACCAGCAATTGTTTGGGGAGTTCCTCGACCTAAAAAGTATTCTGATATTCCATAACCAATGCTGATTGACTACTTGCATGACCTCACCACTAAATTACGTGTTCTTCATCAACAGGTTCAAAACGCTTTGCCAGAGGCCTCTGCAGACCCAGGTCATTCCATCCAACCTGGCGACTGGGTCTGTGTCAAGAACTTTCAGCGGAAGTGGAATCTGGAACCTTGTTGGGGCCCACCACGTCAAGTGCTACTGACTACACGGACAGCAGTAAAGGATGTTGGGAAAAAGAACTGGGTTCCATGGCGTGCACTGTAAAAAGATACCCCTGCCCTTGCCTTTTGATCAGCGGGTTCGTGAGGGTATAGCAGACAACGAAAGTTAAACAGTGCATAGATTTGTACCGTTTAGTAGTGCACGCTTGGACCACACGAACTCTGAGAAAGAAGACGACGACGTGTTACAGGAGGCCGTCCCAACACATCTGTGTTTGAACACCGTGAATCCAGAAGCCTTGTTTAAGGACCAGACGATCCCCAATAAGACTCGATATAACTTGCGACCGAGAACGATCGAAAACAATTGACTTTTTCCTTTTTCATGATTTTTCTGATTATACCCTTTTTGTTTTGAAAAGACATTTTTATGTGTTTTCTTCCACTATCCATCAAGTTGCAGGGTCACGATAGGAGTCTTAAGCTGGGACCTGAGTAGTGACCTAGGGTCTGCAGGACTTGCAGTGTCATAGGACGGCTAACAATCACAGCTAAGTGATCTAGGAAGATTATCGTGAGCAACGCCTTTAGACTAATGGATACGAAAGTGGAAATTAATGATCAGGCTGTAAATATGAATCAGCGATTTAAGAAATTAATGGTTAGTCCATGTGGGATAACCTTATGTATTTTAATATGTTTATGTATTTTATTAGCGTGTGGAAGTTGGATTGTTTATGTTTTACAGGCGTTACCTGTCCCTACCTCTGTCCCCGTATCTTTTTCTGCTACTGCCTCCCCACATCGGTTTATACACTTTCAGGACATGAACAGATTAGGAGGATCGAATACTTCAACAATTCATTTATTCAGCCATTACACCAACACCAATTAGTAATGAATACTACTGATTGTTGGGTTTGTGGGCTCATGCCTCATAACACAGAGAGAGGCATGCCGTATTTGGTTTTTCCATTCTCCTATGAAGGTTCTGCCTGGGCTTATTTGGCTATGTTCTCTAACCTTTACCAAAATCAGCTGCGATATCCTCCTGGCAGTCCATATGGTGGTGGAGCAGACTTTAGTCATAGTACTTTGATTAAGGGAATTGTCTGCTAAGATTGCCCAGATTAGTAAGATTACTACAGATGAGAAGAGAGCATACGATGGATGGAACATAACGCGATATGTTACTAGCCTTACAGAAAAAGCTAAATTAAGGAGCTCTCCGCCAATTTGGACTGTACCTCATCGAGGTAATGTCTGTTTACAAAATAAAGGTCAGAATGTCAAGAATCAGCCAGAGAGGAGTATCTGTGTTCATACCTATGTTTACACACCTCAGATTCCCTCACCGCTAGTCCCATCACAAGGCACATATTTTATCTTTTACGATAGAGCCTATACATGGCTTCCTACTTATTTCTCGGGAACATGTTAAGTGGCTTTTCTTCTCCCCCCAACGTACACTGCTCCTTTAAGTCATTATAAAAAGAGACATGGTAGGGGAGTCTTTGATCAGAAAGACACAGCAGGACAGGAGGCAGCTGACTTCATTAAAGGGTTGCTTCATTTCTGGGGCCCAATAGCTAATAGCAGAGACATCAGACACCTAGCTCATGTTGTTGAGGCTACCATAAATGAAACTTCTGGAGCTTTGAGTAATGTGACAGCCGAGCTTCAGGCGGATCGTCTTATGACTTTACAAAATAGGATAGTTTTAGATATTATCCTTGCAGATAGGGGCGGAGTCTGTAAATTGATCGGGTCTAGTTGCTGTGTTTACATTGCTGATAATGCCCCTACGGTATACCAAGCTATCTCTAAGTTACATACTGTTAGAACTGGCTAAATCTGGTAGGCTAAGGCTGACGCCAAAGCCAGGCAGAAACCACCATTCTAGTCAGGGCAAGGAAGTCACACGCCAAGATAACCCCTGCTCACCCCCTTGGTAGCTTGGCACAAGCAGTAAGGCTAAACTCGGAGGCAATGTGTAAAGCATTTCCGCCAGCGCATAACAGCAACAACATACTAGGCACACCACAAAAGAGACTCCACACAAGGTTATTATAAAAATAACTTTTGTATTGTAAAAACACATCAGATAAAGACACACATATACATTGTGCCAACTGGCACAGGCAATATTCACATGGGATTATTCACAAGACAGGGCCACATGGGCCACTGTTATAATCAGATATAGCACTTTTAGAATAAGGAATAATAAACATAAAAATGGTAATCAAAAAGATCACAACCAGTATCCACTGGTAACAGGAACCAGGACCTTACTAGGACCACCTGTACTAAAAAGGAAAGAAGAACCACCTAAGTATCACACAGCATTTAGGGGTCTAGGAAAGAATACATTACTCATGATGCAATAAACCTACATTCAGAGGAGTAGTAAAGACAACCACCTAAGTATCACTCAGCGTTTAGGGGTCTAGGAAAAGAACACATTACCCATGATGCAATAACCTACATTCAGAGGAGTAATAAAGACAACCACCTAAGTATCACACAGCGTTTAGGGGTCTAAGAAAGAACACATTACTCATGATGCACAAACCTACATTCAGAGGAGTAATAAGGGAACACATGATGCCTAAAGCATTCAGAGGTGTTAAGAATAAAGCACATGATGCAATAAAATACATTCAGGGGTGCAGCACAAGAAGACACATGATGACTAAGCATTCAGAGGTGCAGCGCATGGAAAGGAAGACACATGATGCATAAACCTACACATTCAGAGGTGCCAGAACATAAGTCAATAGCGCAAAAACACACAGTAGGCAATTACTATTAAAAACATAGGAATCACATTGCGCATAACTTACATAAGCCACCACCTGTGGCAGTCCCTAGGCCAACTGGCCTTGTTGGGGCTCAGATGCCCTTTGTCCAATGTCAAGGCGCGCTGCCAAGCAGCGCCAGTCCAGGGGTGCGCCACTGGCACAAAACCTAAACGTAGCAGGTGCCCACTACTTGCTGGGCACCTGGAATCATCCCAAAACCTAAACGGTGCAGCTGCCCACTAATTGCTGGGCAGCTGGGGACCAAAACTGCGCCAGGGCCCTCACTGGCCCTAGAACCAAAGCTGCGCCATCTGGGAGCCACACAGGCTCTGCAGCAAATCCTCTCTGGAGCCCTCTGACTCCCCAATAAACTGCCCCCCTGAGCCTAGCAGGCTCTGGAACAACTGTGGGGTCGTTGGAGCCGCCTCTGGGGCTTGACGTCATAAAATGGCCCCCGAGCCTCTCGGGCTCTTAAATCACATAGGGCACCTCGAGCCTCTCTGGGCTCTCAACATCACACTTGTAGGCAGGAGGGGGGCGGGCACCGGCAATGTGTCCCGACGCCCCATCTACAAGATGCCCTCGTTGGAGTCCCACTCAGGGGACTCAGAATGCTGGAAATGGCCGTAGGAGCCTCTCTGGGCTCTAAATTACACATGCCCCCGGAGCCTCGACACGGAATGCGGGGCAAGGTGGGAGTGGCCCGCTGCCAGACGGGGCCGCTCAAGACTGGGACATAGCACAGTGCCTCGAGGCACCCGACAAGAAGCCCCCACTCACTGGGAATCCGACGCGGCAGTCTCTTCTTCTGGGCAGCGCGGGGCTCCTCTTCCACCACGGAGCCCCGCCTGCACTCTCAGCTGCTCTCTGCCTTTGCGTCGGGGCTCTCCTCTTCTCCGGTCTCCCTCTCAGTCACGGGAGACCGGCAACATCATCCAGTTCACCAGCAGGGCTCTCCCCAAGACACGGGAGCCCTGCTTACACCGCCGCCGCCATGCTCCTTCATCACCTCACTTCCGCCCCATGGCAGGCCCCGCCTTCGTTACGGCCGGGCCTGCCTGACTTCCGGTTTCGAGGGCCGCCAATGGCAGCGCGGCCCTCAGTGGGGAGGCGGGCGCAGCCTCGGATCGCCGGGCCAGCGGTGGTGATTCCACGAAGGCAATGCCGGGTGGGCTCCGGCTTCAAATAGAAACGGGCAAATAAGCGGCAAGTCCGCGGCAGCACTAAATGCAGGGTAGGCACCTGCCTGGATCATCAAAGCGCTCACAAGCGCTATGACAACAGAAAGCGATCCCAAGCGCCAGACCAGAATAAAGCGCTCTTCAGCGCTAAGGCACAAATTACAGCGCCTCCAAGCGCTGAGGGGCACAGACAGCACGGGGCTCCTCAGGAATGGCCCCCCTCAGAGACCAGGGACCCAGCCACAAGGCAAATCCAAAGTAAAGCGCCTCCCAGGCGCTAGGGAAACAAAGTCCAGCAAATAGGTCCCTCAGCAGTCCTGGAATAATAAAGATGGAGCAGTACAGCCCCCAGCAGGAAAATCCTCCAGTATCCAGGGGTAGGAGAGGGAGCAGCATAGCCCCCAGCAGGAAAAGTCCATCAGGCATCCAGGGGCTGGGCATCGCCCGCCCCTTGTAGATTCAAGTCAGAAACAAGAACCTTTTGGAAGGGGACACAGCCCCTTCTTATACACAGGAAAGTCTTTGAAGTCCTTTGAAGTCCTTTGAAGCAGGCAGTGTGAGAACCAGCCAGAACTGGTTACAGGGAAGTCCCTTCAGTATCAGGGACAGAGGTGACAGTCGCCCAGCGGGAGGTGGAGCCAGCTTTGTAGTTAGGCAGGCACAGCCCTTCACTATCAGGTGCCATCTCCTCCCACTTCCCTGGCAGCAGATGCTGCCTTTCATCCATGGGCTGACTTCAGACAACCTCGTGGGATCTCTAGCCCCTGTCATCCTCAAACCAGATAGTCAATCCACAAGCAGGCCCAGGCACTCTGGGCCAGGCTCACCAGCCAATCACACTGCAGCACCAACTTACACAAATATGCCAACTTCCAAAAGTAGTACTTCTAGACTAGACACAGTCATGCCGCATATATCATTTTGCAGCATTCATTCTCACGAGTTCATACATACCAAACTCGCCCCTGCACTCCACACACATCAGGAACTACCATGGGCATACATATTCCCCATTCATTCCTATGGGAGGGCAGGTCACTCCCACTCATTCACAGAGAGCTCAAGCACTTTACACTGTACCACAGTGAAAAAGTACGCAGAGGCCTAAAATCACCAACACCAGGTTCCATAAACAGGCTAGGAAAAAGCAAAAAGTCTAGGGGTGAACCTGCCCAACGGGCCGGGTCCAACACAACCCCCTTCCAGCCAAAACGCAGGGTAGACCAATCACTCCACTGATGGGCTTCCTTGCTTTGGGCGACAAAACACGGACACGGACCCGCACAGCAGGGACACCTTCCGGTTTTACGTCACTCTGAACCCACCTGGTTACCTCCAAACAATAACTCTCTGACACAACTAGGATACCACACTGGTACTCCCTAGTCATCCACAGCCAGGACCAGGCCATAGGCCATCCAAATCACAGGTCCTAACTAATCCACAGAGTGGGGGGTAGTAACCCCTGGCACACAATAGCCATTCTCCACTCTCTCTCTCAGTGTAGCTACAACTACCACTGATCCAACAACCTAGGGACCATACCCTCAGGCTGACCAGAGTTCACGGGCAAGAATGCCCCACCCTACCTCTACTTCTGGGTTTCTGCACCCTCACAGAAAAGCACTTCACCAGAACACCATTCTCCCACCAGATCAGGACCTCACTTCATCACTGGTCTACCACCTGGAAACTATTCCACTTCTGAGGTACAAAGCACACAGTACAGTCCCTCTTCAAGCAGGTGGGGGGACACAGTCCACAGCAAAGCCCCCTTTCCTCTACCTTAGTGGAAACAACAAACTGCAGGTGAGCCCCAGATCACACAGCAAGGGCAGCCCCCTCAGTCTCTTCAGCTGATCCACTTTGGCGGAGATTCCTCTTGACCTAGAAGTTTCCTAATCTCCCAACCTAAGATCTAAACCCTCAGGTTACACCGGGGTCAGAAGTAAGGACACCGTCCCTCTGCACCCCCTTCCAGTATGTCTCAGGCTAGACAGAGCACACGCCAGCGGCGTATCAGCGACACACTCTCCTTCAGTACTCCCTATCACAGGGTGATTCTCAGTATGTCCCAGGCTAGACAGAGCACACGCCAGCGGCGTATCAGCGACACACTCTCCTCCAGTACTCCTTCCAGGTCAGGCCACAACCCCAACCCGGCTTTCCCCCCTCCTCGGGGAACGACCTCCAGAGGCCCCACAAATGGTCAAGCACTCTAGACGGTCAAATGCTCAGCGAGCCAGGACTTCTGCACCCTCCACTAGGAGCGGTACTGCCCAACACTAGGACCGCCGGAGTTCTGGTTACAGACACTCCACGTCCTCTAGACACAGGAAGATCCTCCTCAAATAACCTATGTACAGCTTAGGCCCCTGGCCTGGCGCTCCCTTAGGGAACCCTCTAAGCCCGGAGATAGGGTTCCAGGCCAACGTGGGACACACCGTCCCACACTCACTCCACCTCCACTGAGACAGGGCGTGAGCCCCTACACCCCTACCATACTACTGGGACCTAGCTGGGTTACACAGTAACCTCTTCCCCTTCACAGGATCATCAGATACACAAGCCACTCCTTTTGGAACCACTTCCTAATGCCTCTGCAAGACATCTAGCACACCGCCAGACATCCACCTTCTTGTCCAGTGCCTCTGCAGGACCTCCTGCACACCACCAAAGGTACACCTCTCATGCAAGCTCTTTAACGAAAAGAAAACTCACACCAACTTCTCCAGTTCAGCACATCACTCATTCGCACACTGCCCCCCTCGGACTGGTAAGGCAGTTTCTACCACCCTTGATCACTCAACCTGACCACACGTGACACAGGTACCAAACTCTGGGAGCGGGGAATGGGAATTAACACACTGGACACTTTTAAGCTGCCACCACTGGATCCTACCACACTGGGGAATCCAGACACACACACTACACTCAGGGAACAACCACCCTCCTGAGCTAGTCTTTTCTCCTCACACTCCCTCTCTTCCATCTACCCACACAGGGACAGGATTTGGGATTGGACACTGGACCCAGCAAGGGATTCCTAATCTATGGGAACCTCCCCCTCTACTGGCGTCCTGCCCTGTCACTTTCTCTCATCTGCCACTAAACATAAAGCGCAGGAACACATTTGAAAATGACACTCTTGAGGAAAAAAATCAAAAGCAATAATCACAAACATGTGACTATCTGAAAAAAACAATTGCAGAGTTTTGTAATGTAGCCAGTTGTCGCAATGGCACTGCGCAAACACAAGTCCAAATCCGCACCGCTGACCAACAATGTTAGAACTGGCTATTTCTGGTAGGCTAAGGCTGACGCCAAAGCCAGGCAGAAACCACCATTCTAGCCAGGGCAAGGAAGTCACACGCCAAAATAACCCCTGCTCACCCCCTTGGTAGCTTGGCACAAGCAGTAAGGCTAAACTCGGAGGCAATGTGTAAAGCCTTTGCGCCAGCGCACAACAGCAACAACATACTAGGCACACCACAAAAGAGACTCCACACAAGGTTATTATAAAAATAACTTTTGTATTGTAAAAACACATCAGATAAAAACACACATATACATTGTGCCAACTGGCACGGGCAATATTCACATGGGATTATTCACAAGACAGGGCCACATGGGCCACTGTCATAATCAGATATAGCACTTTTAGAATAAGGAATAATAAACATAAAAATGGTAATCAAAAAGATCACAACCAGTATCCACTGGTAACAGGAACCAGGACCTTACTAGGACCACCTGTACTAAAAAAGGAAAAAAGAACCACCTAAGTATCACACAGCATTTAGGTGTCTAAGAAAGAATACATTACTCATGATGCAATAAACCTACATTCAGAGGAGTAGTAAAGACAACCACCTAAGTATCACTCAGCGTTTAGGGGTCTAGGAAAAGAACACATTACCCATGATGCAATAACCTACATTCAGAGGAGTAATAAAGACAACCACCTAAGTATCACACAGCGTTTAGGGGTCTAAGAAAGAACACATTACTCATGATGCACAAACCTACATTCAGAGGAGTAATAAGGGAACACATGATGCCTAAAGCATTCAGAGGTGTTAAGAATAAAGCACATAATGCAATAAAATACATTCAGGGGTGCAGCGCAAGAAGACACATGATGACTAAGCATTCAGAGGTGCAGCGCATGGAAAGAAAGACACATGATGCCTAAAACATTCAGAGGTGTTAAGAATAAAGCACATGATGCAATAAAATACATTCAGGGGTGCAGCGCAAGGAGACACATGATGCCTAAAACATTCAGAGGTGCAGCGCATGGAAAGGAAGACACATGATGCATAAACCTACACATTCAGAGGTGCCAGAACATAAGTCAATAGCGCAAAAACACACAGTAGGCAATTACTATTAAAAACATAGGAATCACATTGCGCATAATTTACATAAGCCACCACCTGTGGCAGTCCCTAGGCCAACTGGCCTTGTTGTGGCTCAGATGCCCTGTGTCCAATGTCAGGGTGCGCTGCCAAGCAGCGCCAGTCCAGGGGTGCGCCAATGGCGCAAAACCTAAACGTAGCAGGTGCCCACTACTTGCTGGGCACCTGGAATCATCCCAAAACCTAAACGGTGCAGCTGCCCACTAATTGCTGGGCAGCTGGAGATCAAAACTGTGCCAGGGCCATCACTGGCCCTAGAACCAAAGCTGCCCCATCTGGGAGCCACACAGGCTCTGCAGCAAATCCTCTCTGGAGCCCTCTGACTCCTCAATAAACTGCCCCCCTGAGCCTAGCAGGCCCTGGAACAACTGTGGGGTCGTTGGTGCCCCCTCTGGGGCTCGACGTCATAAAAAAAGGCCCTAGCCTCTCGGGCTCTTAAATCACATAGGGCACCTCGAGCCTCTTTGGGCTCTCAACATCACACTTGTAGGCAGGAGGGGGGCGGGCATCGGCAATGTGCCCCGACGCCCCATCTACAGGATGCCCTCGTTGGAGGCCCACTCGGGGGACTCAGAATGCTGGAAATGGCCGTAGGAGCCTCTCTGGGCTCTAAATTACACATGCCCCCGGAGCCTCGACACGGAATGCGGGGCAAGGTGGGAGCGGCCCGCTGCCAGACGGGGCCGCTCAAGACTGGGACATAGCACAGTGCCTCGAGGCACCCAATAAGAAGCCTCCACTCACCGGGAATCCGACGCGGCGGTCTCTTCTTCTGGGCAGCGCGGGGCTCCTCTTCCACCACGGAGCCCCGCCTGCACTCTCAGCTGCTCTCTGCCTTCGCGTCGGGGCTCTCCTCTTCTCCGGTCTCCCTCTCAATCACCGGAGACCGGCAACATCATCCAGTTCACCAGCAGTGCTCTCCCCAAGACACGGGAGCCCTACTTACACCGGCGCCGCCATGCTCCTTCATCGCCTCACTTCCGCCCCATGGCAGGCCCCGCCTTCGTCACGGCCGGGCCTCCCTGACTTCCGGTTTCGAGGGCCGCCAATGGCAGCGCTGCCCTCAGTGGGGAGGCGGGCGCAGCCTCGGATCGCCGGGCCGGCGGCGGTGATTCCACGAAGGCAATGCCGGGTGGGCTCCGGCTTCAAATTGAAACGGGCAAATAAGCGGCAAGTCCGCGGCAGCACTAAATGCAGGGTAGGCACCTGCCTGGATCATCAAAGCGCTCCCAAGTGCCAGACCAGAATAAAGCCCTCTTCAGCGCTAAGGCACAAGTTACAGCGCCTCCAAGCGCTGAGGGGCACAGACAGCACGAGGCTCCTCAGGAATGGCTGTAGTAAGAGGCGGCCGCTCACTCGCGCTCTGCCGAGTCCCTCAGCGCCATCCTCACCTTCTGAGTGATTCCCTGACTGAATACTGCTGGCTGGTATCGTAGTGCTTCTAGCACTTATAGCACTGCTATTCATTCATTACCTGCATCGCAGCGCTTATCCTCCTTGTAACCGCCCGCATTTTACTGGTATCATTTGCATATCTCATTTTGCACTGCGCTCGCTTTCTTAAGCTTGTACCGTTTATACTGCTGCTCGTTCATCTGTGCCTTCTCTCCTTTGCTTAAATCTTTTTGTGGCCCCAAGCTCGCCCAGCTCGTATTTTCTTCCACTGCCATTTTGTTTGTTTGTGCTTTGGAGCAAGCCCCTCCTCTCCGCCCCGCACCCGCCTCCCCAGCTGCTCCTCCCTTCCAAGACTGACTACCACTGCCCCGTAGATCAAAGCGCTGTGACCTCCCTTACGCTGTAAGAGGCGGCCGCTCACTCGCGCTCTCCCGAGTCCCTCAGCGCCATCCTCACCTTCCGAGCGATTCCCTGACTGAATACTGCTGGCTGGTATCGTAGCGCTTCTAGCACTTATAGCACTGCTATTCATTCATTACCTGCATCGCAGCGCTTATCCTCCTTGTAACCGCCCGCATTTTACTGGTATCATTTGCATATCTCATTTTGCACTGCACTCGCTTTCTTAAGCTTGTAGCGTTTATACTGCTGCTCGTTCATCTGTGCCTTCTCTCCTTTGCTTAAATCTTTTTGTGGCCCCAAGCTCGCCCAGCTCGTATTTTCTTCCACTGCCATTTTGTTTGTTTGTGCTTTGGAGCAAGCCCCTCCTCTCCGCCCCGCACCCGCCTCCCCAGCTGCTCCTCCCTTCCAAGACTGACTACCACTGTCCCGTAGATCAAAGCGCTGTGACCTCCCTTACGCTGTAAGAGGCGGCCGCTCACTCGCGCTCTGCCGAGTCCCTCAGCGCCATCCTCACCTTCCGAGTGATTCCCTGACTGAATACTGCTGGCTGGTATCGTAGCGCTTCTAGCACTTATAGCACTGCTATTCATTCATTACCTGCATCGCAGCGCTTATCCTCCTTGTAACCGCCCGCATTTTACTGGTATCATTTGCATATCTCATTTTGCACTGCGCTCGCTTTCTTAAGCTTGTAGCGTTTATACTGCTGCTCGTTCATCTGTGCCTTCTCTCCTTTGCTTAAATCTTTTTGTGGCCCCAAGCTCGCCCAGCTCGTATTTTCTTCCACTGCCATTTTGTTTGTTTGTGCTTTGGAGCAAGCCCCTCCTCTCCGCCCGCACCCGCCTCCCCAGCTGCTCCTCCCTTCCTCCGCCCCCCTCCACTCTCCATTTATGTCTGATGTCCCAACGCGCAGCGTCCACGCGCTACGGCCGCGCCGAAGGTGCGCCAAAGGTAAGCCCTTCTACGCCCGTCCGCGCCTGGACCGCGCCCAGCGCCAGACCCCCTGGTCCCCGTAATGCCCACCCCTCCCGCATTACTTACGATGCCACCACCCTCCTAGCCCTTAACCCTGGCCGCTCCCCCATCTGCGTCCAAGCCGCTCCTGGACACACCAATGGACCCTTTTCCTGCTACTCCTGCAAGTTCGACGGCAGCAAGAACAACTCCTCATCTACGAACACACAACAGATATCCGATCCCAACCACCTACAATGCTTCCTGCTCAACACCCGCTCGGTCCACAGACACGCCATTGACCTCTGGAATCTTCTCGAAACCATCTCTCCGGACGTCGCCTTCCTAACAGAAACATGGATGAATGCCTCTTCAGCCCCAGACATCACCATCGCCATCCCGGAAGGCTATAAGAACATTCGCAAGGACCGTACCGGCCACACAGGAGGAGGCATCGCTATCGTCCATAAGAAATCCATCCGCATCTCAACCAGCTCAGACGTCAATCTCGCCAACTCTGAACACCTTCACTTCCAGATCCACATCGACCCCAAGACCACACTCAGAGGCACCCTCCTTTACAGGCCACCAGGACCCCGCGCACAATTTAGTGAAGACATCACGGACTTCATCACTCCACACGCGATCCCCTCCGAGGACTACATCCTTTTGGGAGACCTCAACTTTCACCTTGAAAAGAACAACGACCGCAACACCACCACCCTTTTGGACAACCTCGCAAACCTCGGACTTAAACAACTTGTCACTACCCCCACCCACATCGCAGGTCACACACTTGACCCTATCTTCACCTCCAGCAAGCATGTTTCCTTCAGCCACACCACAGCTCTCCTTTGGACTGACCACAGCTGCGTTCACTTCACCTACAACAAGCCCACATCCAACAACCACCCCCAACCCACTCTGCAAAGAAACTGGAACAAAATCACCATCGACCAAATCTCCTCATCGCTTCTTCAAAAGCCCCCCGCCCACTCCTCAAACCCAGACCAAGCAGCCATTAACCTCACCCAATGGTTATCCAACAGCGCCGACATCCTAGCACCACTGAAAAAACGACAAATCAAACTAAGCAGCAAGAAGGCCTCCTGGTTCAACGATGATCTTAAGAAATCCAAGAAACTCTGTCGCTCCCTCGAGAAGGCCTGGAAAAAAGACTCAACCACCAGCACTAAGGACGCCTTCAAAAACGCCACCCGCATACACCACCAACTAATCCGAAATGCCAAGAAAGCAGCCTTCAAGGACCGTCTAGATAACAACGCCCACAACAGCAAGGAATTATTCAACTTCGTCAAGGAATTTACCAACCCCTCAGCCAACTCCAACGACATCACCCCCTCTCAAGCCCTCTGCGACTCCCTAGCCTCATTCTTCCACAACAAAATTGCAGACATCCACAACAGCTTCGACAACCAACCCGAAGACCAACCCACCCAATCCCCTGCAGGACCTCCACCCCCCCTAAACATCCTCAATGACTGGAAGCCAATCTCCACTGAGGACACCATCCGTCTGATGAACTCTATCCACTCAGGATCCCCCACAGACCCTTGTCCTCACCACATCTTCAACAAAGCAGACTCCATCATTGCACCGCACCTCCGAGAGGTCATCAACTGCTCCCTCAACTCCGCAACCTTCCCGGAAAGCTGGAAACATGCCGAACTCAGCGTCCTCCTGAAGAAACCCACAGCTGACCCCACCAAACTCAAAAACTACCGCCCTATCTCGCTCCTTCCATTCCCGGCCAAAGTCATCGAGAAAGCTGTCAACAACCAGCTCGCCGCATTCCTCGAAACCAACAAATCCCTCGACTCCTCACAGTCCGGCTTCCGAGCCAAGCACAGCACCGAAACCGCCCTCATCGCAGCAACAGACGACATTCGAATTCTACTAGACAATGGGGACACAGTCGCCCTCATCCTCCTCGACCTCTCCGCTGCCTTCGACACAGTCTGTCATAGCACCCTTCTACAGCGCCTCAAAAACATCGGAATCCAAGGAAAAGCACTGGAATGGATCACCTCGTTCCTCTCCGGAAGAACCCAGAGAGTCCGCCTCCCACCATTCAAGTCAGAGGCCACTGAAGTCATCTGCGGCGTACCTCAAGGGTCCTCACTCAGTCCCACCCTCTTCAACGTTTACATGAGCCCCCTCGCGGCCATCGCACGCCAACATAACCTCAACATCATCTCCTACGCCGACGACACTCAACTGATCCTATCACTCACCAGAGACCCTAACACGGCCAAAACCAACCTACACAAAGGAATGAAAGAAGTAGCCGAATGGATGAAGCACAGCCGTCTGAAACTTAACTCAGACAAAACAGAAGTCCTCATCTTAGGTACCTCCCCCTCCGCCTGGGACGACTCTTGGTGGCCAGAGGCCCTTGGAAAAGCACCCATCCCGACGGACCACGCACGGAACCTGGGCGTCATCCTGGATTCCTCACTCTCGATGAACAGACAAGTCAACGCCGTTTCTTCATCTTGCTTCAACATTCTTCGCATGCTCAAAAAAACATTTCGCTGGATCCCTACCGAAACTAGAAAAACAGTCACCCACGCTCTGGTCACGAGCCGACTGGACTACGGAAACACCCTCTACGCCGGCACCTCCGCAAAACTCCAGAAAAAACTACAACGCATCCAGAACGCCTCAGCCAGGCTCATATTAGACATCCCGCGTAAAGAACACATCTCTGATCACCTGAAAAACCTCCACTGGCTCCCCGTCAATAAGAGAATCACTTTCCGGCTCCTAACCCACGCACACAAAGCACTCTACGAAATCGGACCCGAATGCCTCAACACACGACTATCCTTCTACACCCCCTCCCGCCAGCTACGATCCTCCAACCAAGCCCTTGCCACTGTACCTCGCATCAACAAAACCACCATGGGAGGTAGATCCTTCTCCTACCTAGCAGCTAAAACTTGGAACTCACTTCCCACTCACCTTCGCCTTACTCAGAACCACCTAGCATTCAGAAAGCAACTCAAAACGTGGATATTCGACAAGTAACTCCCCACCCTTCTACAAGCGCCTTGAGACCCTCTGGGTATGTAGCGCGCTATATAAATCTTTTGACTTGACTTGACTTGACCCTCAGAGAGCAGGGACCCAGCCACAAGGCAAATCCAAAGTAAAGCGCCTCCCAAGCTCTAGGGAAACAAAGTCCAGCAAAGAGGTCCCTCAGCTGTCCTGGAATAATAAAGATGGAGCAGTACAGACCCCAGCAGGAAAATCCTCCAGTATCCAGGGGTAGGAGAGGGAGCAGCATAGCCCCCAGCAGGAAAAGTCCATCAGGCATCCAGGGGCTGGGCAGCGCCCGCCCCTGGTAGATTCAAGTCAGAAACAAGAACCTTTTGGAAGGGGACACAGCCCCTTCTTATACACAGGAAAGTCTTTGAAGTCCTTTGAAGTCCTTTGAAGCAGGCAGTGTGAGAACCAGCCAGAACTGGTTACAGGGAAGTCCCTTCAGTATCAGGGACAGAGGTGACAGTCGCCCAGCGGGAGGTGGAGCCAGCTTTGTAGTTAGGCAGGCACAGCCCTTCACTATCAGGTGCCATCTCCTCCCACTTCCCTGGCAGCAGATGCTGCCTTTCATCCATGGGCTGACTTCAGACAACCTCGTGGGCTCTCTAGCCCCTGTCATCCTCAAACCAGACAGTCAATCCACAAGCAGGCCCAGGCACTCTGGGCCAGGCTCACCAGCCAATCACACGCCAGCACCAACTTACACAAATATGCCAACTTCCAAAAGTAGTACTTCTAGACTAGACACAGTCATGCCGCATATATCATTTTGCAGCATTCATTCTCACGAGTTCATACATACCAAACTCGCCCCTGCACTCCCCAAACATCAGGAACTACCATGGGCATACATATTCCCCATTCATTCCTATGGGAGGGCAGGTCACTCACCACTCATTCACAGAGAGCTCAAGCACTTTACACTGTACCACAGTGAAAAAGTGCGCAGAGGCCTAAAATCACCAACACCAGGTTCCATAAACAGGCTAGGAAAAATCAAAAAGTCTAGGGGTGAACCTGCCCAACGGTCCGGGTCCAACACATACCATCTCCGAGTCTATACATCAGGACACAGGAGATTGGTCTGTGATGGGAGGGTTTTGGGGACTACTGTCCACATGGGGATGGAAGATATTAACTTTCCTGGGAATGGTCTTGGCCATTATCTTCTCTTGTTGCCTTTGTGTGCAGTGTGGACCTGCAATATGTGGTCTTTGTGCCGCTATGTGTGTCCTGAAGCCTGTGCCATGGAAAACAGAGAACATTAGAATGATGTTACAGCAACAGCTCGATGACCTTATGGCCATAGACATCGACTCAGATTGACTTGAGTCCCTGATGTATTGCCTGAGTAATGGCAAAAGGAGGGCCTGAGGTTCTGTGTATTCAGATTTCGGCCCGTATCTAGCCGCCATTTTGTGTCCGGTCGCCATTTTGTGTTGCCCTCACTCAGGCAGCACGGTGAACAATGTGCTTTTGCTTTTTCCAGCTGCTACGTGTCCTTTCAATTAAAAAGTAACTCCATTGTCCTTGTTCATGAAACTCGATGTCAGGGTTTGGCTGAGTTCGCTAATCCATGTCTGGCTCGATTGATCCCTGTCTCGGCCGACTATTTGCCATCTCCTATTCTTCCCTTATACTATCTTATCCGGCTGGCCTTCACTATTCTTTCCTTGTATGCTCCTATTACACAACTATCCTTTGAGACACACAAGCATGTCCTGCACCTGCGAGAGGGGATTGTGAACACCATCAATGATTAATTTGTCGGGAGGGATGACACGCGGGGTCTGAGAAAGGGGTGTATCTTGAGACACCTGATAGCTTGTTTTCCAACTTTTCTCATTGGTCTGTTTTGTATGTGTAGGGAGTGGGATATTGTAAATGTGTTTCCTATATAAGACTGTACGCCACGGATTGAAGTGGCAGTCTCCTTAGAACCCACCTCGGTGTAACTTCTAAGATAACTGTGCTTAGCTGCAGCTAATAAACCTGGCTTCCACGCTCAATGGAGTGTCTTGTGTCTCTGTTAGTTACAAGGCAGGTGAATCCGGGGATTTTGGCGTGCCCTGCGCCGCCCGGCCCATAAGGCCCGGTTCTCCAAAATCAGTCTTAACCCTGTGCCTCATGTATACAGTCCAGCCCGAAATGCCAAGCCAAGTCCTCCATGGACCAGAAACAAGCCTTCTAGGACCAGTTTCGGGGTTTCACCCCTCTTCAGCCAGGATAGCTTTATTCCAGTGGCACAGTGAGCCCCGGACCCACGTCAGGGCATACCTGGCGGACTTAGGGCGAGAAAGCAAAAGACACACAATTTATGGATGGAATGTAGAACAAATCAAAACATTCACCCCAAGTTAAGAGATCTGTGTTAAATCCATCATTCTTTTGCTCACCATGCCACCCCAGTTTAGGACCTGGCGAAATGCAAATCAGTCTTAACCCAGTGCCTCATGGGAACAGTCCAGCCCAAACTGCTAAACTAGGTCCTCCCTGGACCAGAAACAAGCATCCTAGGACCGGTTTCGGGGTTTCACCCCTTTTCAGCCAGGATAGCTTGATTCCAGTGGAACAGTGAGCACAGAACCCATGTCAGGGCATACCTGGTGCACTTAGGGCGAGAAAGCAAAAGACACATGATTGATGGACGGAATGCAGACTAAATCAGAACATTCACCCCAGTCAAGAGATCTGGGTTAAATCCATCATTCTTTTGCTCACCATGCCACCCCAGTTTCGAACTGGCCATATGCAAATCAGTCTTAACCCTGCTCCTCACAGGAACAGTCCAGCCCGAACTACCAAGCCAGGTCCTGCCTGTACCGGAAACAAGCATCCTAGGACCAGTTTCAGGGGTTCACCCCTCTTCAGCCAGGATAGCTTGATTCCAGTGGCACAGTGAGCCCAGGACCCAAGTCAGGGCATATCTGGCGTCCTTAGGGCGAGAAAGCAAAAGACACACAATTGATGGACGGAATGCAGAACAAATCAAAACATTCAATCCCAGTCAAGAGATCTGGGTTAAATCCATCTTTATTTTGCTCACCATGCCACCTAAGTTTAGACATGGTCATATGCAAATCAGTCTTAACCCTGGGCCTCATGGGAATAGTCCAGCGCGAAATGCCAAGCCAGGTCCTCCCTGTACCGGAAACAAGCATCCTAGAACCAGTTTCAGGGTTTTACCCCTCTTCAGCCAGGATAGCTTGATTCCAGTGGCACAGTGAGTCCAGGACCCACGTCAGGGCATACCTGGCGTACTTAGGGCGAGAAAGCAAAAGACACACAATTGATGGACGGAATGGAGAACAAATCAAAACATTCACCACCAGTCAAGAGATCTGGGTTAAATCCATCATTCTTTTGCTCACCATGCCACCCCAGTTTCGCCTGGTAATATGCAAATCAGTCTTAACCCTGCTCTTCATGGGAACAGTCCAGCCCGAACTACCAAGCCAGGTTCTCCCTGTACCGGAAACAAGCATCCTAGGACCAGTTCCAGGGTTTCACCCCTCTTCAGCCAGGATAGCTTGATTCCGGTGGCACAGTGAGCTCAGGGCCCACGTCTCGGCATACCAGGCACACTTAGGGCGAGAAAGCAAAAGACACACAATTGATGGAAATTTGAATGTATGACATTGTTCTGCATTCTGTCCATCAACTGTTGTTTTTGCAATGTTCGCCAAGATCAGAGTGCGCATGACTTGTGCGGCTCCAGAGGTCCGACCAAACAGTTATGGCGCCGTCAGGAGTGGGCACACCACTCCTCCCCTGCCTGCTCGCAGAACAGCCCCGCCAACCCGCCCGCAAATAAACATAAAATGGTGATAATGGAAACTGATTACTATTTTATATTTCTGCTTCTCGCACTGTGAGAAAGCAGTGGGGCGATGCTCCTCCTCCCTAATGGAGAAGCCGCCCCTGGTGCAAGGAGAAGAGAACAGAGGGCAGGTGGTGTTTTGGGTGTATTTATATGTGTGAAGGCTTAGTTTGTCAGGTGTGTGTGTGATTCAGGGCAGGGGAATTGGTAATCCATCATATTGCACAACTTTTTAATGGGTCTCTAAAATTATTTTAAAAATGTTTTTTGTTGTATGTACACGTAGGTATGATTATCTCAGACATCCGCACAAAGGCCAAGAAAGAAAACGCACAACAAAAGTGCGACTAGTTTTTGATGTAATTGTGTGGCATCTTTCTTAGGGGGGACCCAGGAGGGCCAGGCACGAGCTGGTCTTTGCCTGGGTGCGTTCGCGCGAGGGATCGGGGAACAGGTGGGGGTGATTAGGGGAGGTCATAAAGGGAAGTCAGGCTGGCGGTTGGGAAGTGCGTAGCGGGAGGCAGGGGAAGGGAGGTTCTTTTTGCTTCGCGTTTACCTTTTTGAAAGTGGGCCATGGAAGAGGCGGCGGAGGTGCGGAGGGCTGTACAAACGTTGTGTGCAGCCGGGCGGGAGTACCTTCTGCAACCCGGAGTGCCGGCGGAGGCGTGGGTCGGGTTGGCCCGCCCCCTCGCAAGGCTTCAGAGGGCGTGTCACGGGCGGTGTCTGCCTGTATGTCCCCCGGCTCGGAGGAGGAGGAAGACGGTACTGCGGCCATGCCGGCGGCTTTGCCTCTGCCGGCCCCGATTCCCGCTGCTGTGGAGCCCCCGCCGAGTGACCCGGGCGCCCTCCAGCAGGTATGTTTTTTACCTTTGCAGAGTGCTGGTTTGCGTGGGGCGCCCGGGGGGAGGCGGGGGCGCTCTGTGGGCCGGCAGGCCCAGCGCTAGGGTGGTCTTCCTCCGGGCAAGTCCAGGAAGCCTTCTGTGGGTCCTGGGGCGAAACGGGGGCGGAGCTTAGACACCAAGTGCCCCGCCCGAGCTCATTTTCCTGCTGCTGTTTCCGGGGGCCCCTCCCCTTCAGTGCCTGCCTTGTCAGACGGGGTTTCACCCTATTTGTGGTTAAATGGGCAGTGCTACCTGCTCTCTCCTGCCACCCCTGTGCTTGGCTCAGCCCCCCCACCTTTACACTGTGAATTGGCTCAGGGCTGCTCAGACTTTGGGCCCCACACTGCTGCGCTGCCCATTTTTTCCCTCGCTGGGGCTCCCCCCCAGGCCACTGGCTTGGACACCACAGGTGATGTGCCCCCCCCCTTCGCCTTCCCTGGCCACCAGGTCCATGGCTCCTGTTAATGTTGGCCCCCCTTCTGCTTTCCTGCAGCCCTTGGCACAAGGTGGGTTGGGTTTGGACCTCGGGGGGCGCCCTCTGTTCCCAGCCAGGTGCTGTTCCCGGCTCCTCGGGGGCAGCCTGGTGCCCACCAGGGTGTGTTGGCGACCCGGTCGGGTGGTGGCTCTGGGTTGGCGTCGGTCGCTAGGTCCTCGAGGGGTGTTTCCCTTGCCGCTGTGGGGGGGGACAGTTTTGCTGATTCTTCATTGTCTGGCTTGAGCGGCCGCAGTTATCAGGTTGGTCCTCCGGCTGGGCGGCTGTTGGCTGGTTCTACGGGCTCGGAAACTGTCCCTACGGCTGTTTCCAGTGGTGGGCTCACGGGGGAGTTATCTGGAGCGGATCTCTCTTCTGCAGTTTTGCGCGGGCGGAGCTTTCAAGACATTGACTGGCAGTTTTATGATGGGGGAATTGGTGATGGGGCACTGCCAAGTGGCAGTGCGCAAGTTTCATTTTCTGGAGAAGCTTTATATTTGGATTTACAAGATGATGATTTGGAAGAAGGGAAATTGAGGGATAAAGATGTTGGGCTTTTGGCAGCACGGGCCCAGAGGGGTGGGTTGGGGCAACCCCCTGTTACTCGTATTTTGCAGGAGTCACGTGCGGACCGTGCAGCGGTATGTGAGGCAGCGAGGACTAGACCTTCTAAAGGGGATCATGTTGATCTTCAGAAGCAGTCGGCACAGTTGCCAAGAGGTAAGGATGGATGGTGGGCCGTGTGGAAACCAAGGGAGAGTCTCCCTGTTAAGAGTACAAGATCAATTGGTACGGGGGATGGGGTTATTGGTGAGCGAGTCGCTCTGGCACCGAGGCTTGAGCGGCCGGTGGTTTTGAATGTTTCTAATATGCAACCTACAGGGGAAGTTTCTACAGTTGGGGATGGTGTGGCTGTTCCAAAACCGGTTACGGAGGATAGTATCCTGCCAAAAAGATTGCCTTATTCTGGGGTGGGGATGCCTTTGGGGTCCCATTTGTCTGAGAAAACTAAAACTCGCATCTGGAATGGTGAATTTGTGGATGTGTTTCGGCTTCTCCATAGAGATGTCCAAACTAAGGAAGGGTCGAAGGAGGACGAATTGGAATTGGCTCCTAGGCCTCGAGTCCCGAAGTCTATTGAGAACTGGACTTCGGCCTTTTTAATTTATGCCAGCGTTTATTGCCAGCGTCATCCGGGTAAGGAGGTAGACATGTTTAAATATGCTGATGTCATACGTAAAGCTCACAGTTATTTTGGAGGTTTTGCCTGGTTGTCGTACGACGAGGAGTTCAGGGCCCGTATGAGTGTTTTTCCAGAGCGTTCATGGGGTGAGGTTGATGCGGAATTGTGGCTACAGTGGATGGCATCTGCTCACCCGCCCGCTACGACCCACACGGCTAGCGGACAGCCGGTGCATTATCGGCCCTTTCCATTTCGCCCCGCTCTTTCTGGGGCGGGGGTTTGGGGCAGAGGACAGTCCTCCTCCTCTGGCGCGTGCTGGCATTTTAACAGGGGTTCGTGTAACCGACCAGCCTGCAGATATAAGCATGAGTGTGCGCAGTGTGGGGGGCGGCATGCTCTCACACAGTGTTTTCCCGGACAGCGTGTTGGAGACCAGGGGAGGGGTTCAGGGGGTAGGGGACAACCTCCGCACTTTGTACATAAGGGCTCCTACTCCTATTAAGCAGGACATTCTGGATTTGTGGTTGGTGGACTATCCTGACTTTGAGGCTGCTAAGACTTTGTCCTGGGGTTTCAGAGTTGGGTTCCGGATTGGATATCAGGGTCCCCGGGTGGGTCGGTGGTCTGACAATCTGAAGTCTGCGAAGGAGTGCCCTCAGGTTGTGCAGAAGAAGTTGGATGCTGAGCTTGCAGCGGGTCGGATTGCTGGTCCTTTTCTGAGTTGTCCTCTCCCTGATTTGATCGTCTCTCCGCTGGGGTGGTCCCAAAAAAGGCGGTGGGGGAGTTTCGCCTCATCCATCATCTGTCTTGGCCTGAGGGTGCATCCGTCAACGATTTCATTGACCCAGCTGACTCAACCGTGACATATGCTTCAGTGGATGACGCCTTACGGCTCGTTCGCACGGCAGGTGTTGGGGCTTTGCTGGCAAAGAGTGACATTCAGTCGGCTTTCCGGCTCCTACCCATCCATCCGTGGGATTTTGGTCTCTTGGGCATGCATTTTGGGGGATGTTTTTATGTCGATAAAGTATTACCCATGGGCTGCTCGGTGTCATGTTCCCTCTTTGAGACCTTCAGTACATTTCTGCAGTGGCGCTTCACTTTTGTCAGCGGCCAAGTCCTGGTCTGCCATTACCTTGATGACTTTCTTTTCATTGGTGAGGGTCAGTCCGGGCAGTGTCAGGCGGCTTTGGCAATCTTTCAGGCTATGACCAGGGATTTGGGCGTTCCTCTGGCGCCGGATAAGACTGAAGGTCCCTGTACATCCCTGACTTTCTTAGGGATTGAAATTGATACCACGACTATGATGGCGCGCTTGCCTGCTGCTAAAGTGCGGGAGATGACTGATTTGTAGTTGACCTTGTTAATAAACAAAGGGCCCGCGATTTGCGGGTATTAAGGCTCCTGTGCGCCTTCGTGTTGCGGTGTTTACAACTGAATATTGTCTTTAAAGCTCGGCATGTTCCTGGAGCCACTAATTGTATCGCTGATTCTTTATCTCGCTTTCAGTGGTCCGAATTCCGCAAATTGGCTCCCGGGGCGGACCTGGAACCAACGGCGATCCCACAGTACGTATGGGACTTGGGGGATTGAGGGTCCACCATTTGGTCGAAAATTCAGTAGCTGCCTCTACACGGCGGAGTTATTTGAAGGCCTGGCATGAGTTTTTGCAGTTTGGTGAGGAGATGGCAGGTCCGGTCAGGGCTGGGTTATCTGATGAACAATTCTTATTGCAGTTTGTTTTACATTTAGCGGACAAAGGCCTCTTTCACACGACCATTTCGGGCAAGTTGGCCGGGGTGTCTTTTTATGGTCAGCTTTGGTGGGGGAGGGATCCTGTTGGGGGGGTGTTGGTTCGTAAAGTTCTGAAAGGGTTGGGTAGGCTTCGGGCTGGTGGTCAGAAGCTACGGCAGCCGGTGACCTTTGATTTGCTTCAGTTGCTTTTATCGCAATTGGAGGTGTGCTGCTATGATGCTTTTGAGTGCCACAAATTTCGTTTGTGCTTTGTGTGGTTATTCTTTGGGGCATTTCGGGCCTCTGAACTGCTGGGTTTGAGGGGTAGAGTGGGAATGACCAGCAGCGAGGTGGTGGTGGAGCATGACAGGGTACGTCTGTGGCTGAGGATGTCCAAAACTGATCAGATGGGGAGGGGTAAGTGGGTGTTTCTGGGTAGGAGCGGTGTGTCTGCATGCTGCCCTGTGGGGGAATGGGAGGTTTTTGTGTCTTCTCCTCATTTTATCCCGGGGGCAATTTTTTGTCATGCTGATGGCAGTCCCATCCTTGTTTCTCAGTTGTTAGCTGTCCTCCGCAAGGTTTTGTTGGGCCTGGGGAGGGATCCTTCTCAGTTCGGCACCCATTCCTTCAGGATTGGCGCGGCGACAGAGGCCGCTAGGTTGGGGTGGGATTGGTCTTAAATTCGTCGTATTGGGCGTTGGCACTCTAGATGTTGTGAGAAGTATGTGAGACAGTAGTCCGCCTTTGCTTTGCCTAACATTTCTTTTTCTCCTAGGTCCTTGGCCCTCAGTTGCTGGATACAAAAGGAGGGTGTGGATCCTGGGGCACTCTTTTGTTAAACGGGCTGCTGTAGCCGCTGCACGTCAGCTTTGTGGGAGATCTCTTGGTTTAAGCAGTCTGACACATGAAGTCTCCTGGCATGGCACAGGGGGCATGCGCTGGGGCGGTCTTCTTCCCGCCTTGGCTTCTATGGTTTCAAAGGGTTGGGGGGGGCCCTCCGGATCTACTGGTGCTGCATCTTGGGGAAAACGACTTAGTTTCTCTATCAGGTTTGACTTTGCTAAAGTTAATGAAACAAGATCTCGAAGTCATCAAGACCACATGGGTGAGCACCATGGTGATATGGACTGAGTTTGTGCCTCGATTGCAATGGACTGGGGCAAGGAGCTATTCCGCTATGGAGAAGGCAAGACGCAAAGTGAATAGAACAATGCGACTTTTTTGTAACGATTTATGTATATACAGTTTGGCTCATCATCATTTGAAAGTTTCAGAGAAGCATTTATTCTGTGAGGACGGTGTCCATCTGTCTCCATTAGGCATTTCTTTTTACCTTCTGGAGCTCAGAGATTTAATTGCCAAAGTTCTTCAGGTGCAGTTGTGGTGTGCTCCTTCCCTTCCTTCTTTGGGTGGGGCAGGAAAACGCTAAAGATTTTCCTGGGTGGTGGTTTTTGCTAGTGGGGTGGGCAGCCTGGAGCGGGTTGGCCATCCTGAAGGGTAGCTCGTTGGGTAATCCTGGGGGTATTAGTCAAGAGTTAGTTTCGGGTTCTGTTAGGTAGGGAGTTTAGGCTTACGGTGTAGATTGGGATTTGATGAAATAAATAAATAATGAATGTGTTCAAGAAATGTATTATGCACCTGTCTTAAATTAAAGTGGCCTTTCTTGCTCCTTGAAGAAGTGTGGACAGTGATTTCTTGCGCGAGGGGGACCCAGGGAGAGCCAGGCGCGAGCTGGTCTTTCCCTGGGTGCATTCGCGCGAGGGATCGGGGAACAGGTGGGGGTGATTAGGGGAGGTCATAAAGGGAAGTCAGGCTGGCGGTTGGGAAGTGCGTAGCGGGAGGCAGGGGAAGGGAGGTTCTTTTTGCCCCACCCACCCTCCCCTTCTTCCTTTAGTTAGGTTTTACTTTGCGGTGCTCTAGGCGCTGCTCTGGTCTTTGGGCCTTGCCACTGTTAGGACAGGTGTCTTTGTTCTTGTAGGAGGCGGTTTTTGCTAGTGGGGTGGGCAGCCTGGAGCGGGTTGGCCATCCTGAAGGGTAGCTCGTTGGGTAATTCTGGGGGTATTAGTCAAGAGTTAGTTTCGGGTTCTGTTAGGTAGGGAGTTTAGGCTTACAGTGTAGATTGGAATTTGATGAAATAAATAAATAATGAATGTGTTCAAGAAATGTATTATGCACCTGTCTTAAATTAAAGTGGCCTTTCTTGCTCCTTGAAGAAGTGTGGACAGTGATTTCTTGCGCGAACATGTTATTTGCATTGTGAATAAGTGGCAGCTTTGAACCACCCTCATGCCAAGTTTCAAACTTTTCAGTTAGAGACAATTTCATTCGGTCTAAGGTTAAAGCCTGGAAATACCTTGCTGTTGGTTTTGGCGTGAGAAAAATGTCCAAAGGGGAACAATGGAAGTGGAAAAAGTGATGCTGCCCCGAACATGTGATTACGTTAAAGTTGGCATTGATAAGGGTGTCTGGCAGCTGAACTCTTGATTCACGTAGAGTCAGTCTACTTATTAAATGAGGTTAGTTTATCAAATACAAACACGATTTTGAATTAAAATACTTGCACAGCTATGCATTCTATGTAGTCACATTTCCTAGACTGTGTCAAGAAAGCGTTTATAAAAGGAAGCAATTAGTAGCGAGTTGTCGACAACCAGAGACGTGGTTATACACCTGGGACTGTAGGAGCCGCCCATCTCTGGCAGACATCCATTCTCAACAGGGAACGCCCGACTTGTGCAATCTCACGTCTAACAGGGGCGTGTGGCGTCGCCTCGAGCTGAGATTCCAATCATGTTCTCTCACCTTGTGAGATAAGTGATGGTCGAAAAACGGGTTCCCTGTCAGCTGATAAGCGCGCTTACTTTAATAGCTGTGTTGTCGGTTTTCTAGGCATAGACGGGGCGAGACGCTTTTTATTGCAGGATGAATGAAGTCACTTCTGACGTGGCTCGTGACAAGCTGCGATACAGGCTGCAAACAAACGAACAATAATATGTTTCCACCAGATAACATAAAAGCAAAACATAAATCAGAAGACTGCCTCAGTCGCCCAGAAATGTGAAAAGATACGATCCCGACAGTGCTAAATTAATAAATTAAAGTATAGAGTCGAAGGTTTTTAAAAATAGAACATCAAGGTGCCCCCCGCTGCGATCATTCGAAAAAGAGATGGATTTCAAGAAATGCAAACAAAGTCTAACGAGCATTAGCAAAGCCAATAGGTCTCGCCTTTGGTATCCATTGGCGTTTGCTTTTGCTTTGCAGCACTGGGCATATGCAAACAGGCGCCACCATTTCCCTTTCCTGTAAGAAGTTCACCCAAACATTCCTGCCCTGTCACCTCAACCTGATCTAATCTCTCGTAAAACAAAAGGCACCAGTCCTGTCCCTGACATCTGTCTTGACAATTTGGTCCTGATAAGAAGTCTTCTTAGGCAGAGATGCATCTTTCCTACTGCCTTTTTCTTTACAAACCTCTGTCAAATGAAGTGTGCCTTGATCATAGCATAGCTCCAACCAAAGACTGCCACTGCCTTTCTGATTTGACAACAATATTGCACCACTAGACTCCTTCGAAAGATCAGGATTATCCGTTTTAAAGTAGCTAAGAAAAGGCAAGAGTTCCATAGATATGGTGGGGTTTGTTTTAATCTTAGAGGGGATGGAGGAGGTTGGCTTTCGGAGGAAAAGTGAGAGGGAGAGAGAAACTTAAACAAAGCGCTGTACTTCTGTTTTGAAAAACTAGGGCATACGCCGCTGGGTTAATTTTTATGGTCTGGCTCAGCAATGCAGCTGTTGCCAGACAATTATGCCGCCATCCCTAGAGAGAGTCTTTGGATCCACCCACTTGCTGAGAGCCAGGAGTACATGTTTTGATTGGGCAGAAGATTTGTGCTTCCACAGGAAAAGCGCTTGCTCTCCAAAAAGCTGTGATCATTTTGTTTATCCAGGTGCCCGAGTTAGAATTTTCAGGAGCACAAAAATGAGATTGGAATGCTGTAAAAGTGTCTTAGATAGCTAGGCAGTTATTGTGTTTTTCACTGGCAACAGCAGAGTTTGGAGGACGGCAGTCATTAACCTACATGGATGGTTAGTTGTGGTTTGACAGTGCAACTATCACCTTACCTTTTAACCTACACCAATATTATTCTACTGTTTTTCCTTCTACACAAATACATATTAATTCCCATGCTATTTACTTGCAATGGTTCACATTACCATACAACATTCCATTAAACCAGACCTATTGGCATTGCCACTGCTTGTTACACTGTGAGTGCTAGTAAGCAGGAACTGTATGTGCAATGCTGAAATGTAAGGGACTAGACTGTGCAGGAGTTCGGATGTGATTCACTCGGGGAGATTCATGAATCACTCTATCACTGTCCTGAACTTCACATTGGTCACTATATTATACCATACCCTGTCCCTACAAACTACCACTGAAAAGAAATACCTGTCACTGTCACTACACTCTCCTAGTGTCTGCAGTCGATCAATGTCCCTACACTCTGCTACTGTCTTAAACTCAACCAATGTCCACACACTTTACCTATGTCCTCCTACTCTAGTTTCGTCCACTTAGCCCCTTGTTTTGCCGGGCACATCTACATGCTCACCACCTCAATCCTCCACATGTGTGTCTGCCGCATGAGGGTGAAAGGTACCTCTTCCCTGCCTGTGTAAAACGTGGCCATATGAAGCCTGCATGAAACATAGCACGCCTGCTTAAAATGTCCTTCTGCTGTGCATGTGTAACACAGCCTTCTGCCCTGCTACTGTCAAGTGTGTGTCAACTTGGTTTTAATAATAGTGTCAATGAATACACTTGTTGTTACGTTTCTGTTGTCCCGCCCTCTTGACTTTAGTTTCAGTTGTTCGGTGTGATGCACATTTTCTTCACCTTAATAATTTAATGCCCGGGCATCATGACAAGTTTTTGTTTAGTGATTGCAATGGTATCTACAAGTGCCTCTTCCCACCGTCCCCAGTCACTAGTTTGCTGCTACAGAACTAGTCCAACATTGGTAGCACAGGTTCCTTATTTCTACAGCTTTCGACACATGCTGTACCTCAGACTCCCACCCCCCACTAGCCTTTAATGTGTAATTTGGCATGCAGAGGGCTTCCATGTAGATGCCATTTGATTTGCACGTAATACCATTTTGCTGCAGTCCTTTATTCAGGCTTTTGGTGCTTTTGCTTGTGAATCTCCACAGGAACCAGCCTTTTTGTGGCAGCCTTCGTGATAGCTTCTCTCCTCTGGTAGGTGGGACCATCTGTCTCCCTCTTTCTGTGGTGACTCTTGAAATAGCCTCTCTTCTCTAGTAGGTGGCACCTTTTGCTTCTGCTGCTACTATGTCCTACCAATGAACATAATGACAAGGAGCCCCATAAAGGATCTGGTTATGTGTCCTGACATTAGCTCTTCTTTTTTTTTTTAAACCCAAAGACAGAGATCTGGAGCTTAGCAACTACCTATTTGCTTTTTTCATCACCAAAAAGGCAAAACCATCCACACAGTTCCATGCCACACCATTCAACTCCACACATTTACAAACCACACCACATAATTCAACATCAAAACACATACATCCAATCCATACCACATAATTCCACATCATGGCACAAAATTCAACAGCACACCACATAATTAAACTCCACTATGTACCACTCGCAAGACAAAATGTAGTTCCACACACTTGCACTCCATATCACACACTTCCACCCCACATAATTCCAGTAAACTCAGTACCACATAACTACTATCCACCTATTTCCACTACACACCATGCCATATAATTCCACCCTATAAACCCACTCCACACCACACAATAACAGAGTACACAATTCCCACGACTAACAATTTAAATTCAACCACATAATTCCACTACACACCACATAAATACACTCCATAACACATTGGTAAAATACATTCAGCCTGATTCATCATTGTTAAATCCGGTCGCAAAGGGCCAGATTCTGAGAATCTGGCCCTTTGCGAGCGGTATTTTTGCATTTGGGATTCATCATCCCAAAAGCAAAAATCGCTATTTAAGAATTCGCATATTTGCGGGCAATAGCATTTAAGGAAACTCTATTAGAGATTCCTTAAATGCTATTCTTGAAACATTTTTAAATTGCGAATTCGCAAAAATTTCCTGCTATTTTCCGCGAGGTCAAACCTCGTGGTAAATAGTGGAAACTTAGAAAAATCCATTTAAATGCATTTTTCTAAGTTTCATGTTACACACACACATGTCCTTGGGACATGTGTGTGCGCAACACCAATGTAGCATACATTTCAGGGGTGCTACAGGGTGTCCTTTGGACACCCCTGCACCCTTGAAATCGCAATTTCAATATGCGAATCGGTAATTGCGATTCGCACATTGAAATGTCTTCCTATTCATTCCTATGGGCCTTTGAGCCCATAGGAATGAATGGGGAGATATTCCTTAATTGCGATTAGCAATTTGCTAATCGCAATTAAGGAATAATTAGAAATCACAATTTATTTAGCGATTTCTTGGTGAATAGCATTTTGCTATTCCTTAATAGCGATTCCTTAATAATCGCTATTAAGGAATAGCAAATACTCACCTTGATGAATCAGGCTGTAAGTCATTTACAACACCAATTGGTGTAACTCAAGCAAATGCGAGACCTATTGCATTTCCAATGCTTTTTTTATTTACTGATCTGACTTGGATTTGTAAACATTTTTTTTTTAAAAAGAAGCAGAATTAGAGCAAAAGCGCTTTTTTTTAAGGAGGAGTGGCCGGCTTTAGTTTGCTGCTTTGGTAGGTTTGGGAGAAGCACACCAGCGAGATAGCTGGGAAACACATGCACTCTCCTACACTCACTTTCTCTATACCAGGAGATGTCAAAGGCCTCTGATTTGTGGGATATGAACCAAATGACTTCAACTAGAGTAATTTCTTGCTTGCTTTGCTAAAATGCTGCGAGCAGTGCATTCATTCACACAAAGGTCACCATGTTGAGGGAACCCATTTAAAGTGCGGCAGTGTATCTAAGGTATTGCACTGTGTTGCCACCTAATTATGCATAACAGAATTTACAATAGATTATTCCCCCTAGAAATTGTGTTGCAACAAATGAACAACGTTATTTTGTATTACGTAGACAATAAAGACTGGAGTATGATACCTCGCTCAACGATACCTTGCCCAACTGAAAGAAGGAAGTGCGTGTTTCAAGAAACTATCCACATTCATTTATTTATACGAGGGGACTTTCCACAATAAGGAAGTTATTAGTCTTCAGGCTGTTGCTTTCTAGTGTCCTGTGCTACATTCCTCGTCACGTTTCTTTCGTTATGAACTTTTGCAGACAGGAATTTTACTGCAGATTGTGCAACCTGCCTATCCTTTCCTTCAGTCTTGTAAGGTTGCCTTGTGCAAACACTAAATGAATAGTTCGAAAGACGTATTTTTGGAACTGAGCATTGGTTACATCTTCAAATTAGGATTAGGCAATTTGCATTGACTCCACGCCTTATGACCTGAATTAAACCTATTCGATTTAGCAAAGGGCTTTAGACTATACCTCAGTTCAAATCATTATCGACTGATTCATCGATTAAACAATAACAGCACGCCTTGGTAAAATACCTGCTAAAACCCAAACGGTTAAGTAGAGTATAAACATTTAAATGAAACATTGAATCAAAAGGGCAGTTACAATATAACTTGCAAAGAAGCAATACTTGTTTAAGGCGAAAAAAGAGTTACATTTTCACCACAACTTTTAAAAAGCTACAAACTAGATACTTCTTCAAGTAAGTAAAGTATTACAAATAAAACGGCACTGCAAATCCTAGTCTACTCAATTCTAATCCCTATAGCTACTATCAGATTACATAAAAACTGGTCTGGACCCAGCAAAAACAGCTTCAACAATATTAAGGCCCTAGTTATCTGCACTGTCAAGCACATCAGGGGAAGTCATTAACCAACCACACATGCTGTCTTCACAAACGTAGAAGCCACAATTCTCAAACTTTGAATGTTGTTGGAAGACTTTTGAGGTTGGTTTTGTCTCTAAATTGTGTGGCCTGCTTTTAGGAGAGTTAAAGTTTGTTAGTGCATATAGCACTCATGCTCTCTTTCCTGGGGAGTACTGACATTTAAGTCCCTAAGGCCCAACTTCTTCATATAGAGGCTCAACTTCATCTTGATTAGCCCCTTCCAGGCTCATGACGAGCTGGGCTCGTCATGGTGTAGCCTCCTCGCACGCTGATGACGAGCCCAGCTCGTCATGGAGCATGGGTTTTTTAAAATCTCAGCATAGAAAGGAGAATTCAACTAGCACGGATGTGGTTAATGGAGGACGTAATCTTCCTCATCTCTAAGAATGGCTGTCACCATCTTTCTCTATTCATGCAGTATGGTTATCGTGTCTACTATTAGACACAGATGTCGCATGACTTTATCTTTCTAAGAACTGTGAAACAATCAAGCCATTCCATTGATGACACAGACCAATGCCACATTAGCCTGGGTCAAATGTCTACTTTCCACATTGTCAAGGGTAATTAGGAATATACAAGGATATATAACCCAAATAGTCTGAATTGACGTTCTTGTACCTTATATGCTTGGGATGCATACCCTGATGCACACAATCTGTGTCAGACATTCTTGAACTTGTGTCAGAAATTCCAATTTATGATAAGTTTTAGTATATAAGGACCACAATTTGACCACTTGCCAGGAGAGGTCCTTTGCCCAGATTATTGCCCAAGATTCTGCCAGAGAAGGTCACACCTCCTGCCGGTACACTTCGCAGATGCTAGATCTCACCTGAAGCTGATAATGTTGAGTCCTGAAGGAAGATTGACCGTCTGCTACCGCAGTGTGTGTTTGCTCTTCACTGTCTTCGTGTCTCCGCTGACAAAGACAACCATTGCTCTCAACAAGGTATGCAGTGCATCTCTTTTTCCTCAGAAACTCTAGACTTCAAGTTGCTCTACCTACCATTGCGCAAAGAAGTAGACGTTAGTGTGTTAGATTCTAGATGACATTTGAAATGATAATTTAACAATGCTAGAATTGTTTATTTTATGCTCAGTATTCATAACATGCCTTCTTGCTGTTCTTATAACATTCTGGGTAGTTGTTTTAGATGTAATGAGAAACAGATTGTCCATGTAGTAATACATACTTATACCTTAAACATGTTCATTCTTCTTAGTACAGTGTGTGTGATTCAGTAAATAACAAAGAAAATGTTGTTGCTGTTTCCACACTTCCCCCAATCCCTTTATGAATTTGTCAGTTATCCAAAAGAAATGCTTCTATGTTAATTACATATTGAATAGTGCTTTGCGGGACTACAATAATCTGTCTTTTACATTCACCAATAGTATGTTGAACCGAGTTCACCCGTGTCACCTGTGGGTGGGGAAGCACACCTTATAGAGTTAAGCTAAAGTCATACCTTGTGCAACAGTATGCTCCACTAGTTTCTCTTTTAGAATCTGCTCTCAAATAGTGGAACCTTACGTTGTTTTTTTGTTCCCTTACTTTCCATTCTCTCTTTCTCTCGTTCTCTCCACTCTCTCCATCTGACTCCCCATGTATCTCTCTATTTCTCTTTGTTTACACCCCTCCACTGAGTCTTCTGCCTTAAACACTGGCAGCCTGGAGACAGAGACAGTGCCTATTGAATTTCGAAGCCGGACTCCAGTGGCTCCAGACCCTTGGGAAATGCCCAATTAGATAAATGCCCAGTCCGGCCCTGGGTTGCTCACATCTAGCCCCATGATTATGAGTTGCGCAGTAGAGGCAGGGGCAAATTCTGCTCATAATTGCCATTACCATGCAGTAACACCCTGCTATTACCTTGCAATTCTGAGATAAAACCCTTGGAATGGGTAGTAACTATGCAAAGACTACTGTGGAAACATATGCATGACATCGCATGTTCTGAAGATTTATAAGCAGGTGGTAAATGTGTGTGAGGAGCGCCTGGGTTGAGACAGAGGAAGGGAAGATGTTCAAGAGATTAAGGGAAAACAAACATTGACATAGCCAATTGGTCTCACCTTTTGGACCTTATATGTGTTTATCCATGCAGCATATTATCCTGGATGCTGTGCCACCAGGGATTGAAGAACTGTATAATTACTGCACACTGGGCCATGCAGTGTGAGTCAGGAATACATTCTTTCCTCAGGAAACATTTATGTACACATTCCCAGGCTTTTCAACGCACAGACAGAAAGACAAGTGCCTCGATGCAAGTCAACAGCCCTGCACATTCTGTGTGTGACTGCATCATCAGAGTATGGAACAGCCTATAAAAAAAAGCAGTAAAGTACTTTCCAATGGCAAACATTCCTCTCCAGGACTCTTTTCACTAGGCACCCTTCTCCGGAGATTCCCATTCAAAACACTGCATGCACCAATTGTTTATCAGCGCTGCCTGTCACAGTCACCTGGGTATAGGAGAACTCGACATAGCAACAACAAAATGAAGGGAAACAATGAATAAACAGGGATGGCGTTGGCATCACTTAATCTTCGCGGCCCTAAAAGCAAAACATTTCCTGGCCTTGTATAATGTAACTGGCGCTTTTGTAAAGAGCTCCAATACCTTTGTGTCAGTCAAGTTTGCGCTCTATAAAAATGCCCCCAAAAAATAATCTGATTGTGTGACTTGTAACTGGTGCTCATGCAAAGCATTCCAACACCTTTGGGTCCCTCGGTTCACATTATGTAATAAAAAATGTCTCACGGTTCCCTAGGGAGCTGCAGTGAATGCTCTTTGATAGTAGAACTCCGAGAGGAGGAGGACAACTTAAAGAGGCAGCGGGGCAGACATGCTGCAACATGGAAGAAGATGAGAGGTACAAATGCTGCTCCCATTGGTCAGATAGAGGGGAAATAATGAATAAACAGGGGCACCATTGGCCTCACTTAATCTCAGCATATCTAAAAGAAAAGAAATTAACCTGACCTTGTGTAATGTAGCTGCCGCTTTTGTAAAGCGTTTCAATACCTTTTGGTCCGTCAAGTTCACGCTCTATAAAAATGCGACCAAAAATGTATCTGACATTGTGTAATGTAACTGGGAATTGATCTGACAGGACTAGGACACACATGCCAAAAGGCTGCTAGAAAGGAGCCCAGACATGTAAAAGTGGGAATGAATGGAAAAGAATTTTGAGAAGGAGGATAAATCAAATTGTCCTGATGAAGTCCCTATAAGGGATGAAACAGGTTGGCTGGGTCTGTTTTAAGTGTGATGGAATTTTATACTTAATAAAAATAACTTAATGGAAAAAGACACCAACGTCTGAAAATTAATTGAAAAACGAAATATGGAAAGTATTTGAAAACAAGAGTGATTACATATACATGCAATTCAAATTGGAAAGTTCAATGTGAACAAGGAAATTAGGCTGCCCTCCTAACATTGTGAAAATAATGTAACTAGCACTCATGTGAAGCACTGCAACACCTTCTGGTCACTCAAGTTGGCAATATATAAACAAGCATCAGAGAAAAAGAGACAGGAGTTGCCCAAGCCTTGCACTTAACTGTGCTGCAAAGTTGGGCCGATGATAGTCTAGTGACCAAGGCTTGTAAAGCAGCCACCAGTGAAGCGGGAAGGGTTTTGGGGGACATCCTCGCACTTTGAAGAAAGAGAAATTCAAAAAGTGGAGATTTAAAAATTTGCATTTTGAAGCCTTCGACATTTCATCTGGATATTTGAATGGGACGGAGAGATTAAGTGATGGGCCTCGAAGCTAAACCACCAAAGACGGGCAAACAGTGACACAAGCAGGAATCAAAGAAAATAATAGTCTCGTCAAGGAACACATCAACACAGAAGTGCAATGTTAAGTGTAATTGGGCAAAGCTCTGTGAAGGGGAAACCAGGCACATAAAGGAGGGACAAAGAGGAAGGATTAACCACTATCAAGCAAGCATTTTTGAATGAGAATCAGAGGAATGAATAAAAGGCCAATGGGTGGGCTATAACCCCACAGATGGAACATAGCATGTCTCAATAACACAGCACATCCACTTCCTAGGCTCAATCTAAAAAAGGAAAACTAGTCATGGCATGAGGAAGCAGGCATACCTCTTGTCTGAATAAAGGAACAACTGAGACTAAGGGAAGAAGCTAGGCTGCTGTTGCAGCCAAAGTCTCAAGCGATTTTAAAGGCTATGCATTATGGTCGGTATGATCAGGTCCAGTTTCATTGTGCTTGGGAAAACTGTGTTTGTTTTCGTAGCATGTGCAAGGCGCAAGAGCATCAGTGTGCTTTACACACAGCATCATAACTTTAAGTCAAGCAAATAAACAATGTGGGAAATGTGGAGTGGTGTACCTTACCAAGGGGGACCTATTCATGACATTTATTGAACTTTGCTCTGTGTTTAACCTTGTGCCTAGAGAGAGATTATGGGAGGTGCTTCAGAGGATGGAAATCCCCCAGTTCTTTTGCATTTGATTCAAGTGCTTCATGAGGGGAGCTTCGCAAAAGTAAGATGTGGTGTGAAGAAAGAACTAACAGAGGCCTTTCCGATAAACCAAGGTGTGTGGTAGGGTGTGTACTTGCCCCAACCCTCTTCCTCCTATACATTGACAACTGTATTGCCTATCTATTAAGATGCGCCAATGAGAAAAAATACTGGCATTCTTCCTCACGGACGACACGTTGCTGTCTAAAACCATGAGGCGCCTGCAAAACTTGATTTAAAGTTTTAACCAGTTTTGTGGAGAATTTGGTCTCGAAATTAATATGTTCAAGACCAATTATTGGCCCCATGCATCAAACCAAAATACCGGTCGCAAACAGACAGATTCTCAGAATCCGCCCCTTTACCATCTTTATTTTTGCATTTGGGATGCATCATCCCAAATGCACAAAACGCAATTCAAGGAATCTGTAAATTGGGATTCCTTAAATTACGATTGCATTTAAGGAATCGCAAATTGAGATTCCTAAATGCAATGCATGAAAGTTAAAAAGTTAGCGATTTCGCTAATAGGAGTAGCAAATTACCATGAAGTTGAACTTCATGGTAATTTGCAAAAACTTTGAAAAATGCACTTCTGTGCATTTTTCAAAGTTTCATGTTGTGCCCTTAGGGCATGTGTGTGTGCAACATATGTGCAGAGACCAATATCAGGGGTGCAAGAGGGTGTCATTTTGACACCCTTGCACCCTTGAAATTGCATGAGCAATTTGCGAGCACCTACTGGTACCCGCAAATTGCTCATGCAATCTCCCATTCATTCCTATGGGCCTGTAGGATGTTTATTTCTGTGACATACGGTAGTGTTTATACTAATGTGAAGTACAAAACCAATATGAAATGGATGCGCGCAGGGAGTCATTCCATCGACAAAGGCTGCATAGCGTGGAACTATGCAGGTGCTAGATTATGGTTAGCAGAGAATGGAGAGCACTCATGTGAAATATAACATGGAAAACAAGCACGCGAATGGTGCGTGCGTGTGCCGGCCTCGCACAATTTTTTTTTTTTTAAAAACAAGCATTGGCCGCGTGGCCGTGAAAGTGACGCGGCAGCGCAGCCGTCAAAGTGAAAGTGATCGCGATTGTGGGCTGTAAGGGTGCCTGTGAGCGATGCACTTAATGAGCCATGTTGAAAGAGGAAAGCCAGATGGCACCTCTGCTCGTAACTGTGCGCATAACCGCACACTCTAGGCCACATAAAAAGCTTTTTAAAGCCCACTCACTAAATGTCTCATCAGAACAGCACATGCGCTGTCTCAGGCGAGACCTAAAAACCAGGAGAAAGTTATTAGTAGTAGAGATCACTCACCCATGCTAGGTAGCCTAGCGAATGCTTTCATTCTCCACAAATCTGCAAGCAAGGTGGAGGAAGTCTTGGACTTTATCCAGCCGATGTGTGCCAGGTCCCTCTTTCTCCAATTCAGTTATGGGACCCTCCCAGTAGCTGCCTTTACTACTAATTGGTGGAAGCTGAACCAGTGATCTGAATGTTGCTTTTAGTGTAAAACTGTACAGGAAAGCGATGAGCGCTTGCTATTTTTAAGCCCTATTCATGTCAATCGTAGAAGCAAATTGACTGTTCCCTTGGGCAGGTACCTTAGCTTATAAATATGACTTGAGACTTATAGAATATGCAAAAGTGATCACTACTCGATTGTGGTTGTAGCTGTTTCTAAAATCCTATATATAGACAAGGCAATAAGAGCCAAAATACTAGGCCCAGTACAAGTAGTCATCTTTGCACAATTCTGATTTACAGGTGGCTTCAATTGTCTAATAATGCACTGTATGCAATTGTATATATTTATTGATGTTTCAACTGTTTTCAAATGTTTTTAATATGTTTTAAATGGCTGTCACGAAGACCCTCACCTGAACTCTGTTTTGTTCCTTTCTTGATGCAGCTGATCTCCTACTCCCCTGGAAACCAATCAGAACCAGCAAGATTGTGATTAACCTACTGTTCCCAACTGACCCCAAGAGAAGGGAGAATGGAAGAGAGAGAAAAAGACAAAACACTGCCTTTCGGTGTCAGGAATGCTTCAAGTGAATGCCTCTCGGGGAGCAGGGGGACTATTCTAGGATTGCTGGTGCTTGTCTTGGTCAATGTAGTGGATATTATCATTGAAGAACAATAAAAATGAATACAGTTGTGTCCTTCTTGATTAAATAAATAATTATCTCATAACAATGTGCTAATGTTTTTACTAATGAACATACCCTGCTAAGTTGACTGTGATTTTTGCACTTCTAATTATGTACTCATTGTGCGCATTTTTCACATATCTTCCTGACCTGACCTTTCAAGAAAGAAATACAAACAACACTCCATTATATGGCAAGATATTCTGTAGGTCACAATTATAATTTACCAAAGGAAATTTCTATACCTTACGTGCACCAGCCTCAGGCTCCAAATGGGGTTCTAAAATGATAATAAAAAATACAAAGAAACAGCAATATGCCTTACTGAGCATTTCACAGGTTTTCTGCTTATTCCTGTAAAAAGAATTATTGGCTTGCATCAGCCTTTTTTTATAATCCTCTGATGTCCTTTTTAAATTGTCTTTTTAATCTGCAGAGTTTCCTATTCAGGTACACATAAAATAATCATTGCAGATCGTTCTTCATATAGTGAAAAACTTGCTTTCAATGTAAGTCTTCGTAAACACTCAAGCGTTAAACAAACGTCCTTGAGAACCTTGGTAAAAATGAAGTCTTTGAAGAATGCACTTGAGCGTTAAAATAAACGTCTTTACAAGTACACACGCGTCTTGGTTAAAAGAGCTCAATAAGTCTTTTTAGGGGTTTTTCAAAAACATCAAAGAGAAAAGTTGTTTGTCTTACCAGTATCGTGCAGGGAAAGGGAAATAAACATTACCGCAAGGTTATGCTGGATTGCTAGGTAAAGATGTTGTTGACGTTTTGTCTTGTCTTTTCTTTCTTCCGCAGAAAACAGAATGCAGTGATTCCAGGCGGAAGTCCTGTGCCGAGGGGAGGTCACCGGAACCAACAGAAGAAAGCCGGGCAACCGGAGATGTCAGCCGGATGCCTCCTGTTGGAGATCTGGATGGGAGACTCGGAGAACACGGAGACAGGTAAGGGTCGCTTTAGACTTAAAGCAAAGCACTGGGAGAAGCATGGGTGGGGGTTTAAATGCTGCGCGACTACTCTGCCGAGTTCCTAAAACTGTCTCTGCGTCTCTCCACTGGCTTTCAGTGGAAAAGCGTGTCAAGTTTAAAGCCCTTACGTACATGTTCCGCATTAAGCATGCAAAGGCTCCCGACTATGTACAACAGCTTGCCATCCCCTATGCCCCCCTCCCGCATTCTTAGATCCTCTTTCCAAGAGAAATTTCAGGTCCCCAGAGTCAAACTATCCCGCATGGGAGGGCGCTCTTTCTCTTATCGTGGCCCTTCTCTGTGGAATTCGCTTCCATTGCCCCTCCGCCTACAGTCTGACCTTCTGTCTTTTCGCAGATCTATAGAAACTTGGCTTTTCAGCCAATAGTTCCTTTTCGCTTTGTTGTTCGCTGTCAGCGCCGGGAAACCTCATGGGTTGGCTGTGCGCTGTTATACAAATCTCAAATAAATAAATGACTAAATTTAAATGGGCTCCGATCACGCGTTCAGTCACGCGTAGGTATGAGCTGTTGGAAGCGCTCAGAAACGTGTTATTTAATACACGTTTCAACGAACAAGAACCAGATGTCTTTAGTAAATGCTCGACTGGAAAAACATGCATTGCGAAAAGCATTGCCACAACAATTAAATACATACTTTTAACAGGCACACAATATCAGTTTGTTAGCATTGTAATCAACAACCATTAATCACAACAATTGAGGGCATAATTGCTTCTTCTTTTAGGAGGGAATATCAGCTACATGAAGGCTTTCTCACTACAGTTACTTGTGGACTCTAGCACCTATTGTGCTATCCAATGCATTGGATAGCACAATAGGTGCAAACATAGCCAAAGTGCTGAGTAGCCCGACTGCTGCAGTGTAAAGTTTGCAGTACGACCTGTCAAATGAACCCCCTATGACAGGTAAAGCACCCCTTATAATTATTATTTAGTCATCCCTATCAAAAGTGCTGTAGTCCACAAGCCAGGATGCATGATATTTAAAAGTAGGACATGTAGAAAATTGATTATTACAATATTACCATGTACTTACTGTACAAAGTCCAAAACGTTATTTTCACTGAGGCAGCCAAAACTGTTTTATGTAGAAAACAACAGTACAGATTACAATTTTAATGCTGTATCTCAGGAATGGGACCAGTTAGAAAAATAATGAATCCACTATTTTTAATAAAAAGCTAGAACAATTGTGAAGTTAGATTTCTAATAAATATTAAGGAAACATCACTTTTAGAAAATTACCTTTACCCTGCCTTAAGCTCCTGGAAGCTAATCTGATTAAATTCTTGAGTGCCTTCGCCGTAATGAGGCGTGAAATTCCTTCTAAGAGCTACAAAATATGTCAGGTTGATTGATCGGTCAACCTGAATGGACAGGGCTGACTTCTCTGAGTTCAGCAGACTATTCAGTGTGGAGGCTGTGGTTATCCTGCTAAATAAACGACACAATTGCCAGTGCTGAGATCATTATTTTCAAATTCTTATTCAAAGAAATGGTTATCATGAACATAACATGGAAACCTGCTTTATAAATTGCAAAATCTCATTTTTAATTGCTTCTTTTTCAAATATTATTTTTCAAAAATGACCCGGGACCGGGTCGGTCGACGAGTTTCAAACCCCGTAATTGCCAGGGTTCTCCTCAGGACCAATATTAACTAAAAAGAAAGAAAGCATCGTTTTAGAATTCTGATCTATACTAAGAGACTTATGCCACCCCTATCCACTATCTTACTCCCCTCAGCCTACCTCAATTCTTGGGTCAAGGCTCCAAACCGAAAGGCCAATAACTTGTATTCCAATGCAGAGAAGAGGGAGGAGCTAGAGAGAGAGACACATATGTACACTGTTTTATGAACACAGAAAGTGCAACTCACATTGAATCATCAAACGCTCATTGCATACACTATGAGTGGGCTTACCCGTAAATTCCGCAAGTTAAATACACACTTGTTTCATCTTCCTTTTGTCAACAGTCACACTGATTTAGAGCCATGTCGTTCGCGCTACGTTTGGATCCGACGCTGTTAAGGGAAGAGAAACAGCGCGTGTTACCGCTCGTGTTCGGCTCGTCACTAGGGCTGAGGGTTCTAAGCTAAACTGTGCCTAGCGTTCTTACCGCTAATGCTCGCAGTGACACTCCTCACAGTCAAATCGCTCTGGCTCCTTCAGTCGCTCCTACTCCTTCAATCGCCCGAATGATGAAGTGGGAAGAGCACTCACTTGCTGTAGGCGCGGCTCCACCCGTTTGAATTGTGGGAATTGTAGTCTTGTCCATACCATGTTTGCTACGCAATGGTGCTTAGAATTCAATTGAAACGTGTGTTAAGTGTTTATGAATTTGGTTTGTATATTTCAGAAATCTCGTTCAGCCCCTTAACCGCTGTAATAAATTTCATTATTAACAGCGCTTCTCACTGACTAAGTCGTGCATCCAGATCCCCTCCTCGTGGATCCTTCTCGATTTTAGATAAAACTGTCCATTTTAATTTAGTTTTATCATGATTTTTGACCACCCAATGGTTCACTAGCGGGGCATTTTCCACTTCTCTGCGAATTCTTGACTTATGCTGCGTTATTCGTTGTCTCGCTTCCTGAGTTGTTTTCCCTATGTATAACATGGGACAGGGGCAGACTATAGCATACACCACGTTCCTTGTCTTACAGTTAGTAAAGGTTTCGTGTTTCCAATTGATGTTATCAAAGGAAAAGACTGTATTTTCAATTGTTTCGTCACAACATGTGCAGGTGCCACATTTATGGTGTCCTTGATGTTGGGGGGAAACCGAATAGGCTTCTCAAAGTGGGGGCTTTTTCAATTGACAGAGCTGCTCTAACAATGTGGTTTGCCACACTTTTCTCCTTTTTGTACGCGAATAAAGGGGGTGATGCGAAGTCCTTGTGTAAATCTTTGAGTAAATGCCAATTCGATGTTATTAGTTTTCTGTGTTGGTTTGCCACTGGGCAAAAAGTGGAAACACATACCAATCTTTTTAGGTCAGATTTAACTTTCCTCTCCAACAACGTTTCACGTGGCGTCCACCAGGCTCTTTTAAGAGAGTTTTTTAGAAGTTTTTTCAGGTATCCTCTTAGGAGAAGCCGCTCCTTGAGTTGGTTTGCATGTTCAAAATAATCCTCTTTTCTTGAGCAATTCCTACGAATCCTTAGAAATTGTCCGAACGGTAGATTCTGTCTCAGACTCCGTGGATGATTACTCGAAAAGTGTAAGGCTTTATTTCGATCCGTCGTTTTGCGGAATAGGGTGGTACATAGGCCTCCTTCATGTGGCTCAACTTTGACATCCAAAAATGTGATGGATTTATTTGATGCCGTACAGCTGAATTTGATATCATTTGTTCGTGAGTTCAGCCAGCCCACAAAATTGTCAAGGTCTTCACGTCCTCCAGTCCAGATAAGAAACACATCATCTATATATCGCATATAGTTAGATATGCAATCAATGTAAGGGTTATCCTTATACAAGAATTTTTCTTCGTATAATCCCATAAACATGACGGCCAATTCAGGGGCAAATGGACATCCCATCGCTACTCCCTGGTAAAAGAATTCAGAGTCGAAGGTAAAAAAGTTTTTTTGCAAAGCAAATGTTGCCAATTCCAGAATAAACTCAGTGGGTACTCTCATTGGTCTTTGTCTTGTTTCCAGAAATATTGCCAGTGTTTCAAGAGCCTGTTCTTGAGGGATCTGGGAATAAAGCGAGACAACATCAAGCGTGACCAATAGTTGTCTGTTATCATCGAACTGTATTGTCGCTGTTTTATGTAAAAACGCTGTGGTATCTTTGAGATGTGCTGGAATTGTCTCAATGAAGGGTTTTAGAAAGAAATCAATATATTTAGCCCGGGTTCAATTAAGGACTCGCAGCCCGAAACTATGGGGCGGCCCGGTGGGTTGATTTCGTTTTTATGAATTTTGAGCAAAACATAGAACACAGGGGTTCTAGGATTTCTATTTTGTAAAAATGCCAATTCTTTTGGGCCTACAAAGCCTTGGTCAAAACCTTTTTGGATGATGTCAAAAAGTTGATTTTGTAGTTCATTAGTCAGATTTTTACCAATACGTCTGTAGCAAGTGATGTCATTTAATTGCCGATGAACCTCTGTTTTGTATCCATTGATATCCCAAACAACCACTGCTCCACCTTTGTCCGCTTGCTTAATGACAACTATTTTATCATTCTTTAGAGTGAATAACGCGTCCTTTTCTGCTTTGGCAAGATTGTACTTTACGTAATTCCTCTTTTTTTCAAATGCAGATATACCAGATAAAACAGTGCGTTCAAACGTTATCACTTCTTTCGGAATTTTTGATCCTGCTGTGCAAAAAATTGATTTCTTCCTTAGTCCAGTCACTTCTAACTGATGGTCCTCTATAGTTTCCATAAAAAATGTTTTTAACCGGATCTTCCGACAGAACTCAAGTGTTTCTAATTTAATTTTGACGAAATCCGTGGGTCTAGATGGAACAAAACTGAGCCCTTTAGTCAGTATCGATGTTTCTGCTGCTGTCAGAATCCGTTCAGAGAGATTGAAAATAGGTAACTGATTTAACTCTTGTAGAACTGACGTTGGGTCCTCATTTCCCATGGCTGAACGAAACGTGTCTGTCCTCTCCCTCTCTGCTGGCCTCGCCCTAAAAAAGGCGTCTGGTTTTGTTGCTGTGGTTGATGTTGTTCTTGTTGGTTACCCTGTCTATTCTGATAGGGTCTGGTCGTGGTGCCTGTTTCGCTACCCGAAGATGATGATGTGTCAGAAAAAGTCACAAATTTCCGGCGTGACCGGCCTTGGTTATCTTGTAAGAATCTCCGAGAGTCAGAGCGCATGTAAAAATCTTTATTCAAATACGGATAAACGGACTCCAAAGAAAAGTTTTTCTTGTCAAGATCAAATTTATTGTTTTTTTGTGCAACTGTAAAGTCTTTAAATTCCACGATTTCTTTTTCGACTTTTTCTAGTAGTCCTTTGGCGTCCGTGATCAATTGGTTGTCTTGGATTTCTCTTTCCAGATTTGCGATTTCCTCCAGTTCTTTTACCGAGATCCTATGTGCTGTCTCAATGGTTAGCACCATAAGATCTCTGCTGCATTTTGTTTCTATCCCACTGAATCCTTTTTTGTTATCAGGGTCGTCTGTGAAAACTACAGGGATATTACGGATTTGAAGTCCTGTAGGGATAGTGCCTGATCGCAAATGTTGTAATAGAAAGTGACCGTGGAGGTCTGTCCTAATTTGTTTTTTACGTAGTCGAATGAGTTTCTCTGACTCGTTTTGGGTATTAGCCGTAAGGCTAAGGGTTGCAGATGCAAACACGGGGGGCTCTCTTATCAAATTTTGAATGTGCTCCTCACTGTACGCAAGCGTATCTTTCTCAGCCATACCACAACTGGACAAACTGTGAATAACTTAATACACACGCAAAAAGAAAAGAAATACAGTTTTAAACAAACACATTAACACCAAACACCTTTATCCCCACAGTGGGACAACCCTTCCTCCAACGGTTCAACCCTGTGGCAGCTAATCCTCTGCCCAACAGGACCTCGCGAGCACAAAGCCCGCTCACAAGTAAGACAACTGAAAGGGTCTTGACTCAAAAACTCAGCAAGGCTGAGCCAACTTTAACTAAAGAAACAACAACACAATTGCCAGTGCTGAGATCCTTATTTTCAAATTCTTATTCAAAGAAATGGTTATCATGAACATAACATGGAAACCTGCTTTATAAATTGCAACATCTCATTTTTAATTGCTTCTTTTTCAAATATTATTCAATTTTTCAATTTTTTACCACATATTTGTTTTGTGCATGGAAATACAAACAAACTATATACATTTATATACAACAGTGCAAGATAAAGATAAATATATATAACAAATTACACAAGCTCTCAAATTCAAACACTCTTGGCCATACATTCACCCCACTACTCACACATACTAGTCCCGGTGTCAATAAACCTGTACAAAAAGCAAAAATTGACTCCTGTTTTTTGGACAATTTATAGTTCCTTGTAAAGTTCAAAGAAAAAGAAACACTCCTCGTGCTGTTTCTAATTACAATTGTGAATTGAGTGTTTTTCAAAAATGACCCGGGACCGGGTCGGTTGACGCGTGTCAAACCCCGTAATTGCCAGGGTTCTCCCCAGGACCAATATTAACTAAAAAGAAAGAAAGCATCGTTTTAGAATTCTGATCTATACTAAGAGACTTATGCCACCCCTATCTACTATCTTAATCCCCTCAGCCTACCTCAATTCTTGGGTCAAGGTTTCAAACCGAAAGGTCAATAACTTGTATTCCAATGCAGAGAAGAGGGAGGAGCTAGAGAGAGAGACACATATGTACACTGTTTTATGAACACAGAAAGTGCAACTCACATTGAATCATCAAACGCTCATTGCATACACTATGAGTGGGCTTACCCGTGAATTCCGCAAGTTAAATGCACACTTGTTTCATCTTCCTTTTGTCAACAGTCACACTGATTTAGAGCCATGTCGTTCGCGCTACATTTGGATCCGACGCTGTTAAGGGAAGAGAAACAGCGCGTGTTACCGCTCGTGTTCGGCTCGTCACTAGGGCTGAGGGTTCTTAGCTAAACTGTGCCTAGCGTTCTTACCACTAATGCTCGCAGTGACACTCCTCACAGTCAAATTGCTCTGGCTCCTTCAGTCGCTCCTACTCCTTCAATCGCCCGAATGTTGAAGTGGGAAGCGCACTCACTTCCTGTAGGCGCGGCTCCACCCGTTTGAATTGTGGGAATTGTAGTCTTGTCCATACCATGTTTGCTACGCAATGGTGCTTAGAATTCAATTGAAACGTGTGTTACGTGTTTATGAATTTGGTTTGTATATTTCAGAAATCTCGTTCAGCCCCTGTATTAAATTTCATTATTAACAGCGCTTCTCGCTGACTAAGTGATGCATCCAGATCCCCTCCTCGTGGATCCTTCTCAATTTTAGATAAAACTGTCCATTTTAATTTAGTTTTATCATGATTTTTGGCCACCCAATGGTTCACTAGCGGGGCATTTTCCACTTCTCTGCAAATTCTTGACTTATGCTGCATTATTCGTTGTCTCGCTTCCTGAGTTGTTTTCCCTATGTATAACATGGGACAGGGGCAGACTATAGCATACACCACGTTCCTTGTCTTACAGTTAGTAAAGGTTTCGTGTTTCCAATTGATGTTATCAAAGGAAAAGACTGTATTTTCAATTGTTTCGTCACAACATGTGCAGGTGCCACATTTATGGTGTCCTGATGTTGGGGGGAAACCGAATAGGCTTCTCAAAGTGGGGGCTTTTTCAGTTGGCAGAGCTACTCTAACAATGTTGTTTGCCACACTTTTCTCCTTTTTGTACGCGAATAAAGGGGGTGATGCGAAGTCCTCGTGTAAATCTTTGAGTAAATGCCAATTCGATGTTATTAGTTTTCTGTGTTGGTTTGCCACTGGGCAAAAAGTGGAAACACATACCAATCTTTTTAGGTCAGATTTATTTTTCCTCTCATACAACGTTTCACATGGCGTCCACCAGGCTCTTTTAAGAGAGTTTTTTAGAAGTTTTTTCGGGTATCCTCTTAGGAGAAGCCGCTCCTTGAGTTGGTTTGCATGTTCAAAATAATCCTCTTTTCTTAAGCAATTCCTACGAATCCTTAGAAATGGTCCGAACGGTAGATTCTGTCTCAGACTCCGTGGATGATTACTCGAAAAGTGTAAGGCTTTATTTCGATCCGTCGTTTTGCGGAATAGGGTGGTACATAGGCCTCCTTCATGTGGCTCAACTTTGACATCTAAAAATGTGATGGATTTATTTGATGCCGTACAGCTGAATTTGATATCATTTGTTCGTGAATTCAGCCAGCCCACAAAATTGTCAAGGTCTTCACGTCCTCCAGTCCAGATAAGAAACACATCATCTATATATTGCATATAGTTAGATATGCAATCAATGTAAGAGTTATCCTTATACAATAATTTTTCTTCGTATAATCCCATAAAAATGACGGCCAATTCAGGGGCAAATGGACATCCCATCGCTACTCCCTTTATCTGGTAAAAGAATTTAGAGTCGAAGGTAAAAAAGTTTTTTTGCAAAGCAAATGTTGCCAATTCCAGAATAAACTCAGTAGGTACTCTCATTGGTCTTTGTCTTGTTTATAGAAATATTGCCAGCGTTTCAAGAGCCTGTTCTTGAGGGATCTGGGTATAAAGCGAGACAACATCAAGCGTGACCTATAGTTGTCTGTTATCTGTTATTAAAAGAGCCTGGTGGACGCCACGTGAAACGTTGTTGGAGAGGAAAGTTAAATCTGACCTAAAAAGATTGGTATGTGTTTCCACTTTTTGCCCAGTGGCAAACCAACACAGAAAACGAATAACATCGAATTGGCATTTACTCAAAGATTTACACGAGGACTTGGCATCACCCCCTTTATTCGCGTACAAAAAGGAGAAAAGTGTGGCAAACCACATTGTTAGAGCAGCTCTGCCAATTGAAAAAGCCCCCACTTTGAGAAGCCTATTCGGTTTCCCCCCAACATCAGGACACCATAAATGTGGCACCTGCACATGTTGTGACGAAACAATTGAAAATACAGTCTTTTCCTTTGATAACATCAATTGGAAACACGAAACCTTTACTAACTGTAAGACAAGGAACGTGGTGTATGCTATAGTCTGTCCCTGTCCCATGTTATACATAGGGAAAACAACTCAGGAAGCGAGACGACGATTAACGCAGCATAAGTCAAGAATTCGTAGAGAAGTGGAAAATGCCCTGCTAGTGAACCATTGGGTGGCCAAAAATCATGATAAAACGAAATTAAAATGGACAGTTTTATCTAAAATCGAGAAGGATCCAAGAGGAGGGGATCAGGATGCTCGACTTAGTCAGCGAGAAGCGCTGTTAATAATGAAATTTAATACAGCGGTTAAGGGGCTGAACGAGATTTCTGAAATATACAAACCAAATTCATAAACACTTAACACACGTTTCAATTGAATTCTAAGCACCATTGCGTAGCAAACATGGTATGGACAAGACTACAATTCCCACAATTCAAACGGTTGGAGCCGCGCCTACAGGAAGTGAGTGCGCTTCCCACTTCAACATACGGGCGATTGAAGGAGTAGGAGCGACTGAAGGAGCCAGAGCGATTTGACTCTGAGAAGTGTCACTGCGAGCATTAGCGGTAAGAACGCTAGGCACAGTTTAGCTTAGAACCCTCAGCCCTAGTGACGAGCCGAACACGAGCGGTAACACGCGCTGTTTCTCTTCCCTTAACAGCGTCGGATCCAAACGTAGCGCGAACGACATGGCTCTAAATCAGTGTGACTGTTGACAAAAGGAAGATGAAACAAGTGTTCATTTAACTTGCGGAATTCACGGGTAAGCCCACTCATAGTGTATGCAATGAGCGTTTGATGATTCAATGTGAGTTGCACTTTCTGTGTTCATAAAACAGTGTACATATGTGTGTCTCTCTCTCTAGCTCCTCCCTCTTCTCTGCATTGGAATACAAGTTATTGACCTTTCGGTTTGGAGCCTTGACCCAAGAATTGAGGTAGGCTGAGGGGAGTAAGATAGTGGATAGGGGTGGCATAAGTCTCTTAGTATAGATCAGAATTCTAAAACTATGCTTTCTTTCTTTTTAGTTAATATTGGTTCTGAGGAGAACCCTGGCAATTACGGCGTTTGAAACGCGTCGACCGACCCGGTCTCGGGTCATTTTTGAAAAACACTCAATTCACAATTGTAATTAGAAACAGCACGAGGAGTGTTTCTTTTTCTTTGAACTTTACAAGGAACTATAAATTGTCCAAAAAACAGGAGTCATTTTTTGCTTTTTGTACAGGTTTATTGACACCGGGACTAGTATATGTGAGTAGTGGGGTGAATGTATGGCCAAGAGTGTTTGAATTTGAGAGCGTGTGTAATTTGTTGTTATATTTATCTTTATCTTGCACTGTTGTATATAAATGTATATAGTTTGTTTGTATTTCCATGCACAAAACAAATATGTGGTAAAAAATTGAAAAATTGAATAATATTTGAAAAAGAAGCAATTAAAAATGAGATGTTGCAATTTATAAAGCAGGTTTCCATGTTATGTTCATGATAACCATTTCTTTGAATAAGAATTTGAAAATAAGGATCTCAGCACTGGCAATTGTGTCGTTTCTTTAGTTAAAGTTGGCTCAGCCTTGCTGAGTTTTTGAGTCAAGACCCTTTCAGTTGTCTTACGTGGTTATCCTGCTGGTACAACAGTGTCAAATCCTGTTTGAAGCACATATAACACTTTTTAACTATGAAAGGGATCAAACAGGACAAGGACAGGACAAGAGAACAATTATTGTGAATTTCCTATTTGGTCACAGAGGGACCCTGTTTCAACAGACTTCTGTCTCCTCGTTTGTTGTGGGCCAAGGGCCTGATTCAAACTGGATTATAGTGTTACATGTGGGAGGACACTGATGATTTTCCTATGACTCTACCACACACTAACCCCACCCCTCAGAGCCAAAGTTTATTGTGGCTGATGACTTTCACTAACTTGATAATGCCCTGGCACAGGCCTTTTGAGCCTATTTGTAGAAAGGCATCAGGAATGACTGAAAATGTGGGAAGGGTTGCCCTGGGAACCTTTAACTTACTGGTGAGGGAATGCACAGGAGTCCCCGGCACCCACTAGCTGCTGTCAGACATCAATGTAGCACCACAATATACCATCCAGAGAACACTTTCTGGACCAACACAAGAAAAGAAGAGGACTGAACCTGCAGTCTGTGACCTAAAAGGAGCCCTGAAGGACTGGACCTGGTCTCCTAGGTTCCCGGGCCAAAAAGGTGAACTCAAAGAGTCTGTTGGCTGACCCCCTCTGTGGCTACAGAGACACAGCAGGTTTCAAGAGGGCTTTTTCCTAAAGTTCCCAGCTGATCACTGGTAACTAGACCTGGACTGTACTTTGCCTTTAGTCTCTTTCTGATACTCTTAAAGTCTCTAAGTGCCCTTTCCTGCGCTCCTCTGGCCTTAGAAGTGTACTCATATGGTTGTTTAATCCTCAATAAAACGTAAAAAATGTTTTAGGAAAACTTGCAAAGTCCCTTTGTGTGTTGGAACTTTGAAAATGTTTCAAACTTTTTGACTGCCACACTTTTACTGGGACAAATCCACATGTTGTGTCCAACCAGGGCTTTATCATGGATGGGATCTCACGTAGGTACCAGCCTACTACTACCATTGATTACCATTGGCACTTTGCAGTTTTTGGTGCTATACATACATACAATCTCAAAATACATATCCCCAGTTCCATTTATTAGATTTGTGTGTTCTAGTGTCATATTGTTTATTGAAATGTACTCAAGTTTTCTAATTCACGTTGAGGTTTTTATATTTTAGCATTTTGGCTTTACTAAAAATTTGGTATTACATAAATGCTTTACTTATTGCCCTAAGTTAAGCTAGCCTGCTCTATGCCATATCTACCAGGACGTTGAACTCAGGTTAATTTAGGGAGTTTAACAGTTCACCCTGACAAGAGTTGTGATTACAGGGTGACCCCTGTGCCCTCGCAGGCGGTCGCTCCCTCCACGCTGCTCTGCCGCTCGCCTGCCTGCCTGCTGACTCAGCTGATGCCTGGCCGCTCCCTGATTGCCGAGATCTCCGCTCACCTCCTCCACGCCGCTGCCCTCCGCATCTTCCTCGGGCTCGCCTTCTGCCCGCTGCCTGCCGCCTCTGCCCCCGCTCCTCTCCGGCCCCGCTGCCCCGGTCACCTCCGTGCTTCCCGCCGCTTTCCCGCCGCCGCTGACCTGTAGCTCCGCCTCCCCTCCTCTCCCATTGGTCCTCCCGCCTCCCGGCCGACCCTCCCTCACGGCTCCTACTTATGACGCCCCCTCAGCGACCGCGCAGCGGACGCGCACAGCGGGAGCGCCGACTGAGCGCCGAAGGTGCGCCAAAGGTAAGCCCGTCTGCGCCCGTCCGCGCCTGGACCGCGGCCAGTGCCAGGACCCCTGGTTCCCGCAGACCCCAGCCCACCCGCCGGACCTACGACGCCACCGAACTCTACGCACTCAACGCCGGAAGAACCCCGGGGTGCTACCGTGCCACCCCGAGACGCACCCACGGACCCTTCTGCTGCAACGCCTGCAAGTTCACCTGCATACGGACCTGCACCACTCCAGCACTGCCCAAGACCTCGACGAGCAACAGCAGCAGCCACCTAAAGTGCATCCTGCTCAACACCCGCTCCGTCCACAGACACGCCGTCGAACTCTGGAACCTGCTCGACACTACTTCACCAGACGTCGCCTTCCTCACGGAAACGTGGATGAACGCCTCTTCAGCGCCCGACATCGCCATCGCCATCCCAGACGGATACAAGATCATCCGAAAGGACCGCATCAACCACACCGGAGGAGGCATCGCCATCGTCCACAGGAACACCATCCGCATCACGACCAACACCGATGACACCCTCGCAACCGCCGAGCACCTGCACTTTCAGGTCCACATCAACCCCAAGACCACCCTCAGAGGCACCCTCATCTACAGACCCCCGGGACAACGCACACAATTAAGCGAAGACATCGCCGACTTCATCAGCCCACACGCCCTCTGCTCCGCTGACTACATCCTCCTAGGGGACCTCAACTTCCACCTGGAGAACAACAACAACCGCAACACCACCACCCTGCTGGACAACTTTGCCAACCTGGGACTCAAGCAGCTGGTGACCACCCCCAAACACTACGCTGGACACACACTCGACCCCGTCTTCTCATCCAGCAAGGACATCGCCTTCAGCCACGCCACCGGACTCCACTGATTCAGAAAAGGGGGTGGTGATGAACAGAGTGTCTGAATTAAGCAGACCACTCTTACCCAGTCCAAAGATCAGGGCTTGATCCATCACCGTTTTTCAGCTCACTGCACCATCCCAGCTCAGAACTTGGCTATATGCAAATTAGTCTGACCCTGGCCCAGTGCATCATGGGAACAGGGCAGACCAAACTACCAAGCCAATTCTTATACTGGGAAGGAAACAAGCTACCGGGGACCGGTTTCTGGCATTTCAGCCTTCTTCGGCCCGGCTTGCTTGAATCCTGATGGTGCAATGAGCTAGGGACTCACATCTGAGTATACCCTTCCACGCTTATGGTGGACAAAAATGATTCAGAAAAGGGGGTGGTGATGAACAGAGTGTCTGAATTAAGCAGACCACTCTTACCCAGTCCAAAGATCAGGGCTTGATCCATCACCGTTTTTCAGCTCACTGCACCATCCCAGCTCAGAACTTGGCTATATGCAAATTAGTCTGACCCTGGCCCAGTGCATCATGGGAACAGGGCAGACCAACCTACCAAGCCAATTCTTATACTGGGAAGGAAACAAGCTACCGGGGACCGGTTTAGTTTTTGGCCACTATAGGTGTGGCAGGGTATACTCAGACATGAGTCCCTTTCTCACTGCACTATCAGGATTCAAGCAAGCCAGGCCGAAGACGGCTGAAATGCCAGAAACCGGTCCCCGGTAGCTTGTCTCCTTTCTGGTGAAGAATTGGCTTGGTAGTTTAGTCTGCCCTGTTCCCATGATGCACTGGGCCAGGGACAGACTGATTTGCATATAGCCAGGTTCTGAGCTGGGATGGTGCAGTGAGATAAATAACGGTGATGGATCAAGCCCTGATCTTTGGACTGGGTAAGAGTGGTCTGATTAATTCAGACACTCTGTTCATCACCACTCCCTTTTCTGTATCGTTTTTGGCTACTATAGGTGTGGCAGGGTATACTCAGACATGAGTCCTTTTCTCACTGCACCATCAGGATTCAAGCAAGCCGGGCCGAAGACGGCTGAAATGCCAGAAACCGGTCCCCGGTAGCTTGTCTCCTTTCTGGTGAAGAATTGGCTTGGTAGTTTAGTCTGCCCTGTTCCCATGATGCACTGGGCCAGGGACAGACTGATTTGCATATAGCCAGGTTCTGAGCTGGGATGGTGCAGTGAGATAAATAACGGTGATGGATCAAGCCCTGATCTTTGGACTGGGTAAGAGTGGTCTGATTAATTCAGACACTCTGTTCATCACCACCCCCTTTTCTGTATCGTTTTTGGCCACTATAGGTGTGGCAGGGTATACTCAGACATGAGTCCCTTTCTCACTGCACCATCAGGATTCAAGCAAGCCGGGCCAAAGACGGCTGAAATGCCAGAAACCGGTCCCCGGTAGCTTGTCTCCTTTCTGGTGAAGAATTGGCTTGGTAGTTTAGTCTGCCCTGTTCCCATGATGCACTGGGCCAGGGACAGACTGATTTGCATATAGCCAGGTTCTGAGCTGGGATGGTGCAGTGAGATAAATAACGGTGATGGATCAAGCCCTGATCTTTGGACTGGGCAAGAGTGGTCTGATTAATTCAGACACTCTGTTCATCACCACCCCCTTTTCTGTACCGGACTCCACTGGACGGACCACAGCTGCGTCCACTTCAGCTTCGGAAGGACCACGATCCACCACCACCAGCAACAGGTTGCACGCAGGAGCTGGAACAAGATCACAGCCGGCCAGCTCACGACCTCCCTGAACATGAACCCTCCCACCAGCACAACGAACCCTAGCCAGGCGGCCACCAACCTCACGAGATGGATCAGCGTCTGCGCAGACGAGCTCGCCCCCCTGAGGACCCCGCCTAGCAGACCCAGCAGCAAGAAAGCCCCATGGTTCACCGACGAACTCAAGAGCTCCAAGAAGAACTGCCGAGCCCTCGAGAGAACCTGGCGCAGAGACCCAACACCGGACAACATGACTGCCCTCAAGCTCGCCACCCGAAAATACCACCAACTCATCCACGCCACCAAGAAAACTGCATTCAAGGAACGACTGGACAACAACGCACACAACAGCAAGGAACTCTTCAACATCGTCAAAGAGCTCTCCAACCCCAACGCCGGAAACAACAACATCACCCCTTCGCAAGACCTCTGCAACTCCCTCGCCTCCTACTTCCACAACAAGATCGCGGACATACACAACAGCTTCAGCACTCAACCGACGAACGCCACGACCGAACCACCACCCCCCACCACCACCCTCCGCGCCTGGACTCCGATCAACACCGAAGACACCATCCGCAGGATGAACTCCATCCACTCCGGATCTCCGACCGACCCCTGCCCTCACCACGTCTTCAACAAGGCCGACGCTGTCATCGCACCCCACCTGCGGGACATCATCAACACCTCCTTCGACACCGCCACCTTCCCGGAGAGCTGGAAGCATGCCGAACTCAGCGCCCTACTCAAGATGCCATCGGCCGACCCGACCGACCTCAAGAACTACCGCCCCATCTTGCTGCTCCCGTTTCCTGCAAAAGACATCGAGAAGACCGTCAACAAGCAGCTAGCCGCCTTCCTCGAGACGAACGGATCCCTCGACCCCTCGCAGTCTGGCTTCCGGGCCAACCACAGCACTGAGACCGCCCTGATCGCAGCCCCCGATGACATCCGAGCGCTGCTCGACAACGGAGAAACAGCGGCCCTCATCCTCCTCGACCTTCGACACTGTCTGCCACCGTACCCTAGTACAATGCCTCAGCAACGTCGGAGTCCGGGAGAAGGCACTGGAGTGGATCATCTCCTTCCTCGCCGGAAGGACACAGAGAGTCCGTCTCCCTCCGTTCAGATCTGAAGCCACCGAAGTCATCTGCGGCGTCCCTCAAGGCTCCTCGCTCAGTCCAACCGTCTTCAAAGTCTACATGAGCCCCCTCGCAGACATCGCACGCCAGCACAACCTCAACATCATTTCCTACGCCGACGACACCCAGCTGATCCTCTCCCTCACCAACGACCCCGCCACCGCCAGAGCCAACCTTCACGAAGGGATGAAAGAGGTAGCCGAATGGATGAAGAACAGCCGCCTGAAACTGAACTCGGACAAGACGGAAGTCCTCATCCTGGGATCCTCACCCGCCGCTTGGGACGACTCCTGGTGGCCCCCCGCCCTAGGCAGCGCACCCAAACCAACAGACCAAGCACGCAACCTGGGCTTCATCCTGGACTCCTCCCTCTCCATGACCAGACAAGTCAACGCCATCTCCTCGTCGTGCTTCAACATCCTGCGCATGCTACGCAAGATCTTCCGGTGGATCCCCACCGAGACCAGGAAGACGGTCACCCAGGCCCTCGTCACCAGCCGTCTGGACTACGGCAACTCCCTCTACGCTGGAACCACCACCAAACTCCAGAAGAGACTCCAGCGGATCCAGAACACCTCAGCACGACTCATCCTGGACATCCCCCGTCGCAGCCACATCTCCGGACACCTGAGAGACCTGCACTGGCTCCCGGTCAACAAGAGAATCACCTTCCGTCTCCTCACCCACGCACACAAAGCCCTACACAACCAAGGCCCAGGATACCTCAACAGCCGCCTCAACTTCTACGCTCCCAAACGCCAGCTTCGATCGACTGGCCACTAAGCATGGGCGGAAAATCCGTTTCGCTCGCGGATTTTGCGGATTTTCGGTAAATTCGCAATCCGCGAGATTCGCGAATCTCCCGCAAAATCCGCAAATCCGCGAGCAGCGGATTTTATGGCTTGCTCGCACTGTTCGCGTGAGTTCGCGGCTTCCCAGTACAACTTCGCGCCCCGCGAATAAGCGCTAAATTGCAGAAATACGATCTTAGCAAAACTGAAACTACTTACCAGGTTCAAAAGTTCAGGCTCATCATTAGTAGCCATTTCCTGTAGTGCTTCCTGAGGGGCCCCTCCAGAGTTCAGTTGCCTACTTGCAACTATTATGTGACCCTGCTCTGAACCTCAGAATAGTTACACATATGCCACAAAGGTCCTGAATTACAGCTAAGGGAGACAAGCAGGAGCCAGGCTGGAAGTTCAAATCCATTAATCAGCCCCTAATTCATTATTGTCAGTTGGGGCAGGGCAGGTGTTGTAACTAATTTTGCAACAATGAAAGCACTTAGCAAGTGCAAAAGATCACTAATCAGGAAGCACTAAGGAAGCAGGTGCCAGCTAAAAAAATATTCTGTGACACATTAATCAGCCCCAAATTAATTCAGGTCACTTGAGGCAGGGAAGGCGTGCTTTGCTTTGCCACAATAATGTACACTGACTGGACAACCAGAGGGTGCTGTGATGAAACAGAGGGTGGCATGGGTGGGCCAGAGGGTGGCATGTGTAGTCAGAGAGTGGCAGTGGTGACAGAGAGTGGCAGTGATGAAGAAGAGTGTCCCAAACAGGCTGGACACGTAGAAACAACAAGTTCGCAAAACTTGCGACCCGACAGGTAAGTTCGCGTTTGCGAAATTGTACAAAACCCTTGCGAACTGGCAGAAACCCGCGCGAACACACAAAAAAAAATCCGCAAATTCGCGAGAATTCGCGGATTTTGCGAATTGCGAGTTCGCAAATCCGCAAAATTCGCGAACGCGAAATTCGCAAAATTCGCCCATGCTTACTGGCCACGCCCTTGCCGCCGTCCCCCGCATCCGAAGAGCCACCACAGGGGGACGGTCCTTCTCCTACCTCGCCACCAAGACATGGAACTCCCTCCCGACCCACCTCCGCCTGACCCAGGACCACCTCGCCTTCAGGAAGCAGCTCAAGACCTGGCTGTTCGAGCAGTAGCGGACCCCCTTACCCTAGCGCCTTGAGACCCTCCGGGTGAGTAGTGCGCTATACAAATGCTTTGATTGATTGATTGATTGACTCCTTGAGGCTGGGCAGTTGCCTACCCTAATTTATAATCCAATGTCTTGCAGGTGTGCGTTTACAGGATCAAATAAACCTGCTGGAAAACCAAAAGAAAGAGTTGAAGAGGGAAGGACATGGAGCAAGGGAATTAATATCAAGTCTAGGAATTACTTTGAAAACCTTATTAAAACAGAAAGTAATATCCCTATTTAAGTAGATCAAAATCTTAGGTAATCAATGATCAACGTAATAATGTATTTAATATGACAAAAAACAAGTGGCGGATTTGCTTAGCACGATCAGCACATCATAGAATAGAATATCTCCCTTGTTATGGATCTAATAAATATCAATTGTATCACTCTGTTGGAGTGCAGGCCTGATGTAGTGCTCATCCACCTTTAGCACCAATCTACGATCCCCTACCCACTCAAGGTGAGGCAGAGTGACATATACACTTTACAAAAAACCACCAGTGCATATCCTTTTTAGTCACTATTATCAAATGTAATTACTTAAGTCCCCAAAGCTTCAAACAATGAAGCCTGGGTTGCTCTTCAGAGCAAGGTCCTTGGGTGGCTAAAGGACAAATTTGGGCCATAGACTGTATGGTGGCAGAACCTGAAGATCTTATGGCAGGTTCACTTTCAAGAATGGTCCAAAAACGAATGTATCATCATTGCTTATGGAAGAGTGAATCTACCTGAATACCAACGGAAAAGTAGAAGTTTCGAAAGAAAGTCCTCCACTGTGAAACTCATTACAGGTCCTTCTCATACCCATTCTGTAACCTTGTCATCAAACACAATCTATCAAACTTTTATTTTCACCATTGCTCCCTTTTATAAATATAGTTGTCATCCAATCAGTACGGATTGCGATAAATTCCTTGTACTTGTATATTTTATTCTTTCATGTTAGACCTGGCACCATTGGAGTAGGTCTCCCCTGCATTTTTGCCTTTGCCTCCTGTGTTATTGCTTTGTGTTGGACTCCGTTTTGCTGGTCTTGATGATTTGGGCACTTTGCCACTGCTGTTCAGTGTCAAAGTGCAAGGGCTCCCTTTGTAAATTATTGTTATGGATTAGTGATTCCATGATTGGCATATTTAATTTACTAGTCAGACCCTAGTACAGTGTATTGTGTGCACCCAGGGCCTCTAAATCAAATGCTGCTAGTGGGCTGCAACACTGATTGTGCCAACCACAGAAGCAGCCTGTAAAATGTAACTCTGGCCTGCCATTGCAGAGCCTGTGTGCAGTCTGGTACTGCCATGTCGACTTGGCAAGTGCACACACTTGCCAGTTCCTAACCTTCCTTTTTCTTACAGGTTAGTCACCCCTAAGGTAGGCCCAGGGTACCCCTGTGGGCAAGGTGCATTGTATGTTTATTTATTTATTTTATTTTAGAATTTTTATTTAGTGCTAGCCTGACCCAAGGGTATCGGAGCGCTTTACAGAGGATACATTGCAAAGATAACAAACTAGGCAAGAGAAAGAGACAATAATAATGCATGGAGATGTTGAGGGGTCAGTTTCATAGTCGAGGGAACATCTGTTTCGTAGTCTCACTGACATGAGGATAGAGATGTAATTAAGAGTCTGTTACCCCACTCTGAGTGCTCCTATCGACTCCCTGGGGCACGATTGAGGAACAGGATTTTGAGTTGGCGTTTGAATTTTACAAAGGAGGGAATGGTTCTGATGTGGGGGTAATGGAGTTCCAGATTTTGGGCGTGCTTCCGGTGAAGGAACAGTCGCAGTTTTATTTTTTTTATTTTTGGCGAGATGAGAAGAAGGGAGTTTGAGATTCTGAGGTTCCTGGCCTGCCCAGCTTTTTTGAGTTTGGTCGCTAGGTATTCGGGATTGCCGGTATATAGGGTTTTATGCATGAGGCACGCTACTCTGAAGCTAGTCCTCATTTCAACTGGGAGCCACTTAAGTTCACTGAGTGCAGGAGACATGTGGTCAAATTTCTTGATTCCCGTGACCATTCTGGATGCCGCAGTTAGAGTTGTTTTGATGGGAGCTAGGTGTGACTTTGCAATTCCTGAGAGGACTGCATTCCCATAGTCCAGCCTTGACAGTACCAATGTTTGAGTGGCCTGTTTGAGGTCACCAGTCGAAATGAAGGGTTTTATTTTGTTCAGAAGTTTCAGGTTGAGGAAGGCACTCTTAGCCGAATTCTTGATGTGTCTGGTCATGTTTACTTTCGGGTCTAGTGATTTGACTGAGTCAGCTAGGGTGAAATTCCCGTTGAGCGCATCTACGGCCTTTAGCCATTCAGCAATTTGAGGGTTCTCCTCCTTGTTTTAATTGAGAAGTTTCTCGGTTTTGTCAGGGTTTAATTTAAGATGATTCGAAGACAGCCAGTGTTGGACATCATTCAGTACGTCATTGAGTGTTTGAATGTCACTGAGTTAGGAGATTTCCAGATATATCTGAGTATCGTCTGCTTAACACCATGCGCGCTAGCGGAATTCCGCTAGCGCGCTGGGTTTTTCAAAAACGCACTTTACGTGACGAGCTGGGCTCGTCATCAGCGTGCGAGGAGGCTACGCCATGACGAGCCCAGCTCGTCATGAGCGTCGAAGGGGTTAAAGATGGAAGTGGATGTTGGCTGCTCTGAGTAGTTTGGTGAGGGGTTCCGTGTGGATGTTGAAGAGTTGCGGGGAGAGCACTGAGCCTTGAGGGACTCCCTTCTTCATAGGGTGAGAGTCGGAAGCAAAGTTTTTATTTTTTATTTTTTGAGTGCTATTGTGTAGGAATGAGGAAAACCATTGGAGGACCTCTTCACCAAGACCGGCTCTTTCTTGGAGAGCCCTAATGAGGAGTTTGTGGTCTACTGTGTCGAATGCGCCGATAGGTCTAGGAGAATGAAGAGGCAGCATTGATAAGAATATAGTGAGTGGTGGATATCGTCTATGATGTTGAGGATCACAGTTTCTGTGATGCAGTCTTTTCTGAAACCAGATTGGTGGGAGTCCAAGAGATTCATGTTATCCTGTAGTTGGGTAAGCTGTTGGACTATGCACTTTTCTAGGATTTTGGATAGAAGGGGAAGGTTAGATACAGGTCTAAAGTTATTCAAATCCGTCGTGTCAAGGCCAGGTTTTTTCAACAGGGGTGTGACTTGACCTACTTTAAGGCAGTCCGGAACGTCTCCATTTTCCATGGGGCTATTTAATATTGAAAACCAAAGCGGTGCTAAGGAGTGATTCAGTTTTTTGGTTAGTAGGGGTAGAATAGGGTCAAGGACATGGGAAGAGGATTTGGAAGTTGAGATCACTGTGATTATCTCATGTTCCTGGATGAGGCGGAAACTTAGCCAAAAATTGGAGGAGGGGCAAGGAGCGACAACGACTGCCCCAGGCGTGATGCTCTTGGTGGGTCGAGTGTTAATGGAGTCCAGAGAGAGTTTGATCTTAGTGATCTTGTTGTTAAAGACGTTGGCGAAGTTGTCACAAAGTTTGTTGGACGCCTGAATTGAGGAGGCCACAGGCTTGGAAGTTTGTTGCCTAATGATGCTGTAGAGCTCTCTGGGTCTATTTTTTGCACTTTCCAGCGCAGAGCAAAAAAAGCGGATTTCTTGTTTTTGATGTGATTGTTGTATTTCCTGCGGGCTGTTTTGAGTTGTTCCCCTTAGAGAGGAGGTAGGGTTCTTCCCCCAGCTTCTTTATATGGCTCTTAGGTTTCTTCTTTCGGCATTAGAGTCAGTGTTGAACCAAGACCTGGACGTAATGGCTCTGATTTTTTTTAACTTTCGGGGAGCGAGTTGGTCTAGCATAGTCTCCAGGTTAGAGTTGTACGGCGTAGTGAGTTCAGTAGTGGAGAGGTGGTCATTGGGGCAGGAGCGAACTTATCCTTTCTTCGAGGACTTCAATGGGAATCTGAGAGAGGTTTCTTACCCATTTGGGGGGTCTTGCAATGGTGGTTGAGAGAAATCTGTTCGTTGATATGGAATAGGATCATGTGGTGGTCCGACCAGTCCACAGGAAGTAAATGATCGATCGAGATTGCATCTTGTTTGGTGATAATGGCATCTAAGGTAGCTCCTTTGTAGTGCATCTCCTCTGTGCAATGTTGGGTTAGATTATTGTCACCGAGAAGATTGAATAGCGTTTGAATTAGCGGATTATATGTTTCATTCCATCGCAGGTTGATATTACTAAGAATTAAGGTGTTGGAGTCTCCAAGAGCACAGTGAGCAATCAGGTCTGATAGTTGTTCCCCAAAAGCTGAGGTGTTGTCCGGTGGGTGATACAATAGGTGACAGAGCAGTGTTCCATTATCTTTGGTCTTTATGTTTGCAGTAAGGCATTCAAAGGTGTTGTATTTGCACGAGTCTATTTCCATGATGGACTTGTTGTCTTTATGGATGATGGCTACTCCACCCCCTCGTTGATCTTTTCTGTTTTTGTTGATAATAGAAAAACGTGGGGGCACAAGCATGTACTGTGTTATATTGTATTGTAATAGCATTTATATAGCGCTTACTTCCCCTGACGAGGCGTCGAAGCGCTTTTTTGGCAAGTAGCATGCTACTCCGTGACCCATAGAGGATTAGTGTTGAATTAGCATAGTGAAACATGCAAATAGATTTTAAGTGGTGGATAGGTTAGTCAGTTATTTGGATTTGGAATGATAGCAGAAGGATAGAGGAGGACAAAGGTTTGTATTTATATAGCGCTTGTTGACGCACGCTATTCAGGAAGCCTACAAAGGATTAGTGGGGATTTAATATGGTAAAATATGAAGTAATTTCAGTGGTGGATATTAGTCAGTTACTTGGAGTGAGAAGAATAGCGGAGGGATAAAAGGGGAAGAAAGATTTGCATTCATATAGCACTTGTTACCCCTGATGGGTGTTGAATCGCTTTTCTGGTGAGTAGCACGCCACTCCGGAACCCATGAAGGATTACTGTTGAAAATTTGTATAGTAAAAAAAAAAAAAAGAAATAATTTGAGTAGTGGATATGTTATTCAGTTATTTGGGTAGTATATTAATATAGTTTAATATGGAATATGAGAAGTGAACATGTTAGTCTGTTAATTTCGATTGAAAAGGATAGTGGAGGGATAAAAGATGAAAGATTCTTTTTTTTCCTTCTTTTTTTAGGTCTTAGCAATAGGAGGAGGCTTTTGGATGAGTAAAAAGGAGTTTTGCAGGAGAGGACTCAGAGCAAAGAGTTTAGAAAGGTTTGTTTTGGGGGATCGGTATAGTAAAAGAGGTTATCAGATGATACAAGGAGGGGTAGAGTAGGAGAGAGTCTAGAAAGGGTTATTTTGGCAATCATAGTAGTGGTAGGGGGTTTGGGATAAATGAGAGAGTGGATGTAGAGGATATATTGATAGATGTATAGGATGAGAGATAGGGTAGGGCATTGGAAGGAGTACTAGAAGAAGTTTTAGATGAGTCAGAAGGTTGGGCTAGAAGATATATTGAGCGAAGTATAGGCTGAGAAATAGGGTAGCGCATTGGAAATGCTAAATTAGAACAAAGTGATAAATATGTAGATCCATAATTACATTGAAAGTATATGCGTTGCAAGAGTTACAAAGTGTGGTAGTGTGCAGTGTGTGTTGTGCGTTAGTGTTATTATGGTAGAAGGGATAGGAGGGTGTTTGTTGGACAACTGATGGAAGGTCTGTTAGGTGTAATTACAGCAGGGAGAATGTGTGAATGGGATGTAGGTATGTATGGTGTTGATTTGTGTTGTGTTAGTGATGAGTGTATTGGTTAGTAGTATAGGATCGAGTTGTGTACTATTTGTAGGTGATAGTGGATATGTGTGGTAGTTGGGATAGTAGGGTGTGTAGATGTGGTTTGGTTGGGTTTGCAGTGCAGGCTGGTACATTAATCTGTGCATAGTGTTGTGTGTGGTGTACATTTGGTGTGAGTGTGTTGCTCTGTTTGTGGATGTGGATGGTGTGGGCTGGGTATTGCTAAATGAGAAAAAGGGCATCATTTCTGGCCCTAGTCCCGGCCAGTCTTGAAAAGGCGCAAACAGGCTACTGCCCTCGTCCTCTCCGCCCTTAACAGGCTCAAACAGGCAACTGCCCTTGTCCTTTCCGCACTTAACAGGCTCAAAAAGGCAACTGCCCTTGTCCTCTCCGCCCTTCGCCTCGACGCCCGGGCTGAGACCCCTTAAGCCTGGCCTTTTTTGTAGCCCTAGTAATCAGGTGACCCCTTCAGCCAATGGGAAACCGAGCCATAACACTATCCAATCACAACACTAGCCCTAAAATCTAGGAACCAATAGGAGACCAGGACCTTACAGCCAATCTTAGCCCTAGTTCAACACCCAATCAGTTAAAAAACCCTAATCTCTACGTCCAATAAAGGCCCTAGCCCTACCAGTAGTCCCAAAACAAGTCCATGCAACCAATGGCATAGGTAGCCCTAGTCCCTACTTCCAAAAGAAAGCCTAACCCTACTATAGGTCCCACACCTAGTCCAGCAAACAATCACACCAGAAGCCCTAATTGTTACTTCCAATTAAAGGTCTAACCCTAGCCCTACTCCCACCCTACTCCCAACAACCAATAACATATGAAGCCCTAGTCCCTACTTCCAATAGAAATCCTAACCCTAGCCCTAGTCCCAACCCTACAATGATTGAATCATAGACCCAGAAACCAATCAGAACCCTCAAATACCTAACCGATGAGGACATTAACCCTGATCCAATAGAATCACCAGATACACCCACCAATCGGTGTAGACATGTACCAACCAATAGCATACCATATAAGGTCCCAGCGACCTCAGACAAGGTTTGCTGGCCAGGGAGTTGAAAGCTGCTTCTCCCTTTCAGAATCTCCTAGGAGACAGACAGGCTCAATCTACATTATGGACTTCAGCAGGTAAGGGCCTCACTAACTTGAAATCTAACAATACTGTTTGAATACAACTTTACTCCCCCTGCTGGCCAAAAAACGAAGTGATCCAAAACAAAAGTCGAGGAAGTGTAGAGGTAATGATAGAATCACCCTCCTAAATAGTATAATTAAACAGTAGGATTCTATCAATGTGCAAAAAGTGAATAATCTTTACATTTTTGTTGTGATTATCTATCTAGGGTTTGTGAGAGTGGCTCTCTTTGCTGATGGCAAACGAGGAGCACTGTGTGCTTTTAAAATACCCCTCACAAACTAAGAGTCCCTTAGTGTCATGGTTCATCATAGGGGTCTTCCCGTCCCTCTACGGGGCAGGGCGTGCTGCGACCTACGAGCTACGCGGGAGCACTTAGTATTGTGACGATGGGCTATGTGTGATGTGAGGACAGTGAAAAGTGTAGGAACCTAAATATGTGAGAGTTGGCCCACGGTGAAGCGGGAAAAATATTGGACCTATTGTGGTCTTGATATGTCAAACATAGCATTCTTTGTGAACCCACGGAGCCACAGAGGGGTAGTATTGAGGTAGTCTCTTGCAGCACGCCCCGCCCCGTAGAGGGACGGGAAGACCCCTATGATGAAGCATGACACTAAGGGACTCTTAGTGTGTGAGGGGTATTTTAAAAGCACATAGTGCTCCTCGTTTGCCATTTATTTATTTATTTATTTATAAAAACATTTATAAAGCGCGAACGACGGCCCTTGGGCATCTCGGCGCTGAAGTTGCTGCATTGTATTAGGCCTCAGGCCATCAGCAAAGAGAGCCACTCTCACAAACCCTAAATAGATAATCACAACAAAAATTTAAAGGTCGAAAAACGAAGTGCACAGGCCCTAGTAAAACACAGTTTAAACAGCTCACAGAAGCACCCTCTGGTGTAGATAAAATCCCTGTTGCTGGCGTGGGGAGGAAGGGGGGCTGGTTTCAATGGTTTGTGAACATAAAACGGTGGCTGGGAGTGCACTGTTTTAACATACAGGTCTTATTACAGAGTAAAGGAGAAATTTGGAGGGAAAACAGATTTGTCACCAAGGAATGAGAGGGACAAATTACAGAGGTTGGACTGCAAATTCCACAATTCAACACACTAAATTGAGGCAATCATGGGCAGGCAAAACCACACATTTAAAACACAACACAGGTGATAAAATATGCAATACAAGCAGGCTAAAACTACATTTTTTAACTGTAATAACCACAGGCATAGACAGTAAACACAGAAAGTGAAAATCGTTTTTAAACAACTTTTTGTCTTGGGAAGAGACAGCACTAGTCTTTCTCCTTACCACTTCATGAACTCTGCTCACTGCAATCTGGGGCACAGGTAGGCTGCAACTTACAAGATGGAGGAGAATGATTTGGGGTACATCCAGCAATGCCTTAAGGGGCCTGGGCAGGTGTGAGAGGAGGGTTCAGACTTGCCTGGTAGCTGAATAGCCAATGGTCTGCTGGCCTGGGGGTGGGGGCTGGGCAGCTGCATCTCCTGTTCTGAATCTCTTAGGAGACAGACAGGCTCAATCCACATTTTTGACTTCAGCAGGTAAGGGCCTCACTAACTTAAAATCTAACAATACTGTTTGAATAAAACTTTACTCCCCCTGCTGGCCAAAAAAAAAGAGATGTGCATATGCCCTAGTAAAACAAAGTTTAAACAGCTCACAGAAGCACCCTCTGATGTAGAAAAAAATCCCTGTTGCTGGGGGGGGAGACAGGGGGGCTGGTTTCACTGGCTGGGAGGGCACTGTTTTAACATACAGGTCTTAGCACAGAGCAAAGGGGAAATTTGGAGGAAAACAGATTTGTCACCAAGGAATGAGAGGGACAAACTACAGAGGTTGGACTGCAAATCCCACAATTCAACACACTAAATGGAGGCAATCATGGGCAGGGAAAACCACAAAGTTAAAACATAACACAGGTGATAAAATATGCAGTTACAGGCAGGCTAAAACTCCAATTTTTAACTGTAACAACCACAGGCATAGACAGTAAACACAGAAAGTGAAAATCGTTTTTTAAACAACTTTTTGTCTTGGGAAGAGACAGCACTAGTCTGTCTCCTTCCCACTTCCTGGACTCTGCTCACTGCAATCTGGGGCACAGGTAGGCTGCAACTCACAAGATGGAGGAGAATGATTTGGGGTGCCCTGGGAAGGGAGGTGAGGAAAGGCGGTCTGGGGAGTTCAGTGCACGGAAGGTCTCTTCCGAGACCCGTGATCACTTGGATCTTGGATTTAGGGGAGTCAAAGGGGGCGTGTCATACGAGGAGGATAGATCGGCTGCTTCTTTGTCAGACATCGCGGCTTCGGTCTTAGTAGGTCTAGAGGAGACGGGCTCGATGTCAGTATTTGAATGATTCTGAGCTCTAGGGCTGTGTTTCCTAGCGTTTTTTGTGACAAGTCCTCCTTCTCCATTCTGGGAGTCTCTGTACCTATGTCATGGGGATTGCAACGGGCCTAGTGGGGCACTGGTGGTGGAGGGAGTTGGATGGAGAGGGTGACCTGGTGGGGTATTGTTGGGGCCTTCCGGCCTTGTCGAGGTTGGTGAGGATTTTGTTCAGGCCCCGGGAAATTGTTTCTAATTGGTTTTCTGGTGAAGCTAGACGCTGCGCCATGGTGTTGTCAAGGGGCGGGTCGGCCAGTGTATTGACGGCCGTGTTTATGCAGATATGTCGATTACTACTGGTGTAGAGCATGTTGTTCCCTTTTTGTATCCCGGGAGGAGGGTGCGTTGTGTCATGGCGTGACATCGAAAGGTAGGACATGCCCTGATGTGTGTGGCATGTCCTAATAGTGAAATACTGCCAATTTCGTTTTTCACTATTGCAAGGCTACCTGCTCCCATAGAATAGAATGGGGAGTGTGTTTATAACATCTGATAAACATAACTGCCCCTGTGAACATCGTAGAAAAATAACGTTTGATGTGCCCGAAATCAGAATGTTAAAATGCATATTTTAGTGAGGGTGCTTTTTACAATCTGTGTTTGAAAATACCACTTTTAGAAAGTAGGTATTTTCTTGCTTTGTATAGGACTTGGCCCTAAACCTTTTGCTTTCCCCCTAGACTGTTTTCCTGGCCTAGAGATGCCAATTTAGATGCTTGGGTACTTTGCCATTGCTGATCAGAGTCAAAGTACAGGATTTCCCTATGTAAAATGTAATGGTGATTGATTGGCCATGATAGGTATGTTGCGTTACTAGTAAAAGTCCCTAGTGGTGTGCACTGTGTGTGCAAGGGCTAGTAATCCAAGGGCAGGGCACGCAGAAAAGGGAACTCAGGCCTTCAGTGTAGGGCCTGCGCGCAGAATCCTAAGTTAGCATGTAGTCTTGACAAGTGAACCACTTGTCAGGCCTGACTTTCCCTTTTACATACACATGGGGCACCCCTGTGGAAGGTACCAGGTAACCCCTGGGCAGGTTGCAGTGTAGGTAAAAGGCAGAACATAAACTGTGTGTGTGTTATGTTCTGACAGTGAAAAACTCTCCATTTAGTTTTTCACCGATGAAAGGCCATTCTGCCCATAGAACAGAATGGGGGAGGCTGGGTGTAGTGTTTGTTAGTCTTGTTTCCTGTCAGTTTATAATAGAGAGGTGACGTTTGGTATGTGTGGACTCACAGTGTCATAATGCACCTTTCTGCTGTGAAGGTGGTTTTGTCACTGTGTGTTTATAAACCACTAGTTTAGAAAGTGGCTAAGTTCTGTGCGTTGAGCATTTCTGTGTTTCTCTGAAATGTGAATTGTCTGTCTGGAACTGAAAGGTGAGAGGAGCTAGGAGAGGTCTTGACCCAGAGAGGGGTAATATGGCTCCAGGTTACCCTGCATCTGGAGAGTCTGGGGGGAGAAGCCCAGGAGGTGAAAAGGCCTGAGCTGGTGCTATCAACCAATTGAACGAAAGATCAACAGAAAAAACCCTGCCGGGGCACAATAACAAAGGTTCTAGAAAGGATCCAAAGGTTCAAAGGGGCAACACTGGGTACCGTCTAAGCCATACATCATATTAAACTCCTAGAGTCAGTGATTCATTCATTATTGCTTGTTTTATTGGCATTTTTTAGGTTTTATGATTTTTCAAATAGAAAACATTTCATTACAAACTTTAAAATGTAAACACATTTAAGGTAATTTAGTATTCACAATAGAAAGCGTAGTCCCACACTCACCACTCAAGTTATACATTCATCTCCACATTCATGGCGATACCACTATCATTCCTCAAAGCAATCATTCATTCATACATCCATATCAACAGTAATACATCGCTGCTTTAACATAGACTCAAGATGGTAATTAGTTCATAGACAAAGGGGGATGCGGGGCATAATTGATGGAACACAGGATCATAAGATGTAGTTATCTTCCTGTCAACAGTGAAATTCTCTCCGACACGCGTTTCGGTGTTCAGGCCAGCATAGGCCACACCTTCGTCAGGGCGATGGGGGGTGGTGGGGTGGGGTACACAAGGAGAAGCTTGCAAGTTAATTCTTCAGAGGGCGCCTGTAGATTCGGGGGAGGCGCAAACCCAGACCAGGTTTCTTCGGATAACCGTCCGTAGGACACGCATTAATAGAGTGCCTTCCCAGGATCAGAATGCAGGGATGGTGCTTTCTGTCAAACTAAGTGGTGTCGGCCCGACGTGGTTCAAAGGCGTTTTCTTTGCGGAGGGTTATCCAAGATAGCACAGGAACAGCGATTTCTTTCATTACATAACAGTCACCTTTCTTGCTGATGTTATCACAAGGGCCCGATTCAGCATCACTTTTTAATGGGCTGGTGAGTCGGCAGCCGGGCCAATCAGTCGCTTCTGGTTTCTATATTTTCAACGAAGGTTTATCTTAGAGGCGGAGGGAAATCGTCGATCTGGGAGTCAGGAGCACTGACTCTCTCTGTTCCGAGGGGCCTCGGAACAGAGAGAGTGACTGTGACAGTGAGTGACTGTTATGTAACGAAAGAAATCGCGGTTCCTGTGCTGTCTTGGATAACCCTCCGCAAAGAAAACGCCTTTGAACCACGTCTTTGAAGCATCCCATACTATCCCATCTTAAACGGGCCAAGCAGTTATGTTCACAAATGTCTGGTCCTTCTTCATGATGTGTGATGTGGAGTGGGGAGCTAAAGTTTCATCATTCAGTCTAATTGTAGTTTTTTCTTGAACATTGTGTCCATTTACAAAGCAAAAAAAATACAACACAAATCCAATGGACATGAATACATTTTTTTTGAAAAAAGCACCAGCCAAATGGGGAATCAAAAAATGTTTTTTAAACCAAGTAGCAAAAATAGAAATTTGCGAAGGGGACTTTGATGTGGTAGAGCCAGTGCCAAATGAAAAAGGAGTTTGATTAGCCACACAGGTCTCCAAATCAGGCATAGACAAGTCAGTGGGGTAAGTATATTCAGTATCATTAAGAGAATCACCAGCAGGTGGATTCAATAAAGGATTTGCAATTGTATTTATCTCAATGGCAACATTAGGCCCGATGGAAAGATCCAGGCCAAAAGAGAGTTTCGAATCATTGCTGGACACGAGACCACAGGTGTCATACTAAGAAGAATCGACCACCCTGTGTAGTTTGACATTGTCAATGGAGATGTAACTGTTCCCCTTTCGCCCAGGAAGAGGAGGTAAAATGACTGTTCTAATACCCTGCACGCCAAGCACGGTAACTGGAGCTCGATAGGAGGGGCCGAATTCCTTCTTGTTTTCAAGCTTCTCTTGGACCAGTTCTCCATCTCCGGGTAGCCAGCCGACTACCGGAATCTGTAATGCAGAATCAGATGTGTAGGGCAAATGTTCCTTTGCAAGATTGTCTCTCGTCTTTTTTAGGTTCTGTAAAACATTAGAATATTCATCTACGTCAAAGGATGCGGCAGACTCCGCCATGTCTAGACCCTCAAGGTTCAGAATAAACATTTTGATGCCAAAGAGCATTTCACTTGGGGTTCGCCCACCCAGAGACCTTCTAGGGAGATTATTTAGTGCACACTATATGGTATTGAGGTGGGTTAGCCAGTCTCGGCCTGTACCTAATACCTTAGCTGTCAAGGATTGCTTTAAGTCACGGTTCATCCGCTCCACAACACTATTGCCCACAGGCCGATATGGAGACGAAAATTTTACCTGGACCCCCAAAGAACTCATGGCATCCTTGTATGCCTTAGAGGCAAACGCCGGACACTGGTCTTGATGGAAGGTACGACACGCAAAAATTCCCACAAAGACACGCAAATCCCTTATGACAGTTCTGGAATCAGCACTGTGTTGCGGCCACAACCACACAAAGCGTGTGCATGAATCAACTGCTACTAATATGTACTTTTACACAGTATCAAATGAGAAAGGACTGCAGTGATCTAAATTAACACACACAAGCGGTTTATTAGATATGTACAACTGTGTTTGGTGCGGGCGTACAGCAGTAGAAGGTTTAATCTGCTGACAAATGCCACATTGAAGGACATAATCATGCATCTCTTTGTACAATCCCCGCCAACTTTGACATTGCTGGAGAAGAGATACAGTGGCTGACACGCCGGCATGCAATGAGGCCATCCCAGCGTGGGCTGCTATAATCAAAGACTGCCTGTGGTCCGCGTTGGGTATTAACCTGTCATAAACTTCGTTAATTCTCACATAAGGAATTTTACTAGTACTTAAAGGATAAGAGTATTTAGGAGGGAAACCTCTAGGGTAATTACCTCCCTTCTCTGTTGCGGCAATAGCTGCCAAGATGTCATCATCAATTTTACTTTTGGAACGTGTAACTGCTGCTACTGAGTATGTTGCAACTGCTGTCTCAGCGGCTAGATCCGCAAGATAATTGCCAACAGCTTGAACTCTGACACGCTGGTGACCCAGAGTATGAATTAAAAAGATGAGTGGCAGTCGTGCTTTAAGCTCAGCCACTCGAACCCAGATCATTTTATGTTTTATTGTGCGACCTTTGGAGCCACAATAATAATTTTTAGTCCAAAAGTGTAGATTGTCAGTGTATGATTGAACACAGTAGTAAGAGTCACTTACGATAAGAGTAGTCACACTGGGATAGGCGTACTCCAATGCAAGCATGAGAGCACAAAACTCTGCCAACTGGGCGGTGCAGTCCTCTTATGTCTGTGTATGCACAACATCGGACTTCAATTCACCATCCACCATAGTACCAACCACAATTGCCCAGGCCAAAGAATATGCGTGCTTTGAATTCAAAAGCCGCTTGCTCACTTCCGTCAGTGTAAATGATACAACGGAAATTCTCATGTGGGTGCATGGTCAGAGGAGCAGGATGAACAAATGCATACTGCAAGAACTCCTGAGTCTGCAGAGAGGAATCAAAATGAACGTTACATCCAGAGATGTCAAGGACGAGGCCCATTGTATCCATTGTGGGTGCAAAGCTTTTGAATTTGGTACACTGGCTTTTGTCACTGCCTCTAAGGCAGGATACGGAGTAACAACCAGAATACGTTTTCTCTGCGACAGTACACGTTCCTTAAAAATCGCCATTTTCACTGCTGTCAAACTTTTTTCCACAGTCGAAGTGTAAAAGTGTGACTTGTAAGCGATAGGGACTGTGTCACCCTCATTAAAAGTGAGGCACGTGAAACCAACCGCCCCAGTACGATTCTTATCACCAAGTTGGTGTGGGTATCATGAGTCAACAAGAATTTAGATTCTAGAAGATCAGCCTGCAAAGATTGCAAGATGGCTGAATGTTCAGGCAGCCAGCACGATTTGGAGAAAGTAGGTTATATTAAAGCGTTAAGAGGCATATTCGGGAATGTAGGTACACCTAAAATTCTAAAAGCCCAGTAACGATTATAGTATTTTCAGTGATGTGGGATCGCGCAACAGTGTGCATTTCTTCAGGAAGTGAGGAGCCAAACCTCGACCTTCATTGTTGAGCTCGTAGCCCAGGAACAACACTGTGTACTCTTCAATGTGACTTTTCGCAAAGTTACGTTTATGGCCAAAATCCGCAAAATGGCAAATTATGCGGTCAACAAGGCACTGATGGGGCCATAATTCGTCATCTGTGAGATAGATGTCATCCAAATATGAACATGCATCTACATCGAGTCCCTCTAAAAGAGTGACTATGCGGGCGACAAAGACGCCTGGACAGTGTTTATAGCCCATAGCCAAACAACAAAATTGGCATTGTTTGCCACCACTGGTAAAAGCTGTCCATTGACTACTAATAGGGGACAGATTGTGGGCAAAAAAGCCATTGGATATGTCAAGTGTGGTTTTGAACCTTTTGCGCATGAGACTATCCACAAGAGCAGAACTGTGAGTATTCTGTACTGCACACGTACGACAATGGGAATTTAAGTGGTGGTAATCCAGTACCAAACGGTACGAATCATCACGCTAAGTCACAGTAAAAAGAGGGTTATTCATCGGAGACACATACGTTTCAATTACACCTTGATATTCCAATTGCTCAAGTATTTCCGCTATGGAAGCTTTCTCTTCACCTCCCAATGGTATTGGGGTTGACAGTGTGGCATAGACCGTAAGGGAATCTCATGTCTGGGGAAAATTTGTCCCAACCACAGTGAGTATGGTACAACATCGGCGTAAGCGCCTTAGCCCAATCTTCTGCAAAATGCATTGCCTGCTCCTTCTGCACTGTGTGCGCGAAACTAGGGAGGATTACCTCCTCCCCTTACAGAGCAGCTAAGACAAAGGGTGGGGGCTAGTCGACCTCCGCCAACAAAATGTCATAAGTAGTAGTCTGATTTTCCCCAAAAATCCCTTTTATTGTATGTTGTATGTCCCCTTCGATTGAAAGGTCAATTTAAAAAAGCCTATCATGGGGAGCCACTCTAGTGTCAGCTGTCTCAACTACAACGAAGGTGTCATTCGCTGTCACCTTCGGTAGTGTATGCAGCGCCTCTCGCATTATGGTAATTTCTGCTGCGCTGTCCAACAGCGTCAGTGCCCATGTCAGATTCTGAAGCTGTGTTCTGTGGCATATCTCGCTGTTAAAGCTGAAACTTTTTTCTTTTGAAACTGATGCCTCTGATGCGGTGAGTTGCCCTTCTTGCCTTTTCCGTCAGCCTTGCGAGGCTGCTCACGGCTCTGTTGGGCACCTTGTCCTCATCCGCTGCCTCCTCCACCGGTGGGAGAGACCGATGTTTCCTGCAAAGAGCAAGGAGAACGTTGTTCAGGAACCTGAAATCTATCAGGTGACTTAATCGTAGTCTGGTAGTGCAACTCATATGTACGCTCCTTTGCGGCAGGTGTAGGTGAAGCAGGACTGGACCCCTGTTTCTGTTGCTGTTTCCCCTGCTTTTTATTCTTACTCCAATTTTGTTTCAGAACTTTCTGGCATCATATTTATCAGAAGATGCTGACTGAGTTTGCTGCTGTGCTTGTTTTTTAGCAAAAGGCTTAACACCCAAACTATTATGGCCAATGGTCTTATAAGCCTCCGTAATAATTCTCGGTAACTGATGGGGTTTCTTGGCTTCGGGAACATCGCGCAAAGCATTCAACACCTGGAATCTTACCGCATCTCCATTAAAATTAGCAAGGACGAGATCGCGAACCATGTCAAACGCCCCCATGAGCCGCATTCCCAACTCCACAGCAGCCTCCGGTCCGTGTTCATCCCAAACACGCTTAATGACGGAGGGTTGGGATGCGCCACACCACCAGAGGCATAAAAGGGCCTTAATTCAACAGCTGTACAACATGCCATATTAGGGTGCAGCATATAACCAGCAAAAAACAGGCCAAGAAGCACCTGCAATTGGCAACAGTCCCATTCTGACCGACGTTAAAACATGTGGGAGGGCGCCATTAAACCAAATGCTGTGCTGCCAAGCAGAAATTGGAACTTCCTGTGTCCTATATGGAGCGTAATCTACAGGTACGGCAGTCGGAGTGTAAGTATGAAACACATTAGTATTAGCATCAACCACAGGTAACATGACCCATGAGTAAAACAGCTCAAACGGGTACGCTGCGTCAGCAGATACAACAAAAACCACTGCCATGCCTTCCAAAGATACGTTGAAATCCTGCAAATGATTGCGCACAGCCAAACTACTGTGAATTGGGATATCAACCGCAGCCATATCGACACAGTGAAAAATAAGTACAATGTAATATAATGAAGCACGACTGGGTAGTAATTCAATAGGAAACCGTTTTAAAATATCAAGCTTGAACAGACCTATGTAACTATAGGTAGGTTGATCCATCACCACTGTCAACTGGAAAAAATAGTGAGGGGATCGTTGACTGATATAAGCACCACTCGAAAGTCTCACAATAAGACCACTATGTTAGGTGTGCCATGTTGCAAGGATCTGGCTCGCACACAGAACTGTGCACAGAGACCCAGGACATAAGTGAATTGTGGTGTACCAGAAACTCACCTCAGTACCTAGAAAACCCCAACCAGCTAGCATCAGTGTCACATTAGCTCTTTGTCGTATAGCAAAGTAACCAATGATTAGACAACCTTGAACATGCAACTTAGGACCAACTCAGAATTGGTGGGAAGTGAGAACACTCTTTCGTTATACTCTCATATCAGTCCACAACAGGAGTAAATAAGAGACACGGGTAAGGTTAAAATATTTATTTTAATGATGTGCTCTCAGGTGCAGTATCTTTGCCAACATAAGCAGACATATGATTAGAAATAATATGGTCAGCATTTTTACAATTCCATAAAACACAACTGGAGAAATCATATTACAATGATGGTGAAAACAGGCCGTATAGTGCCTATTTATAACACCCTCCCTTTCTAGGAACCAAGGCCTAGATGTAGGTAATTTCATTTTACCACTTCTTAAATACCGAATTTTACCGATTCGGTATTTAAGAAGTGGTAAAATAGAGGGGGGGATGTAGGTATTACAGAATCGGTAAATACCGAATCGTTAAGATTCGGTATTTGCCGATTCTGTAAATACCGATTCGGTAATGCCCATTGATTCCTATGGGCATTGAAGCCAATAGGAATCAATGGGCATTACCGAATCGGTCTTTACCGATTCGGTAAAGACCGATTCCAGCAAGGTCACTTTGACACCCTCTAGCACCCCAAATACAGGCTTGTGTGCAATGTGGCTCACAGACATGCCCTAAGGGCATGTCTGTGTGTCACATTGCACAGGTGTGCATGCACAGATGTGCATGCACACCTGAATTTGGTATTTTACCACACAATAGGATTGTGTAGTAAAATACCGACTCTTAGGGGCCTGTGGCACTGTAAACTGTGCCACCTACATTTGTAATTACAGAATCGGTATATTTACTGAATCGGTAAATATACCGATTCTGTAATTTTCAGCCCCCTACATCTGAAAACCCTAATACCGGTCGGAAACGGCCAAAATCGGATTTCAGTTGGCTCGCAGCTGCCATTTGTTGTGTCTAAAAAACGTTTGCCGATCAGATCGAACAACAGCTACCATGTTATGATAACCTTGACGGATTCAGCACTCACTGTGCAGATGAGGGTCACGATGTAAGTCTAGAGATGTCGAAAACAAGCCTTTCCCATGTGAAGATATTCGCACACCCTAACTTACAAAAACAGCTATATGCAGTGTTGTGTGCAAAAGCGGCAAAAGATAAAATGGCGTTTAAACTTCTAATGAGTCATGCTAACCAACCAGGCTTAGGCCACACTACACTCGGACGTGCTGGGTGCGTGTCGTGGTGCAGCCCCGGTGTTGGTGAAGAGCGCCTGTGCCTTGTGTGCACCAAAGGAAGAAGCGAGACTGGTACAGTGTGTATGTCATGGTGCAGACAGGCTGTTGGTGAGGAGTGCCTGGACATCGTGCCCTTCAACATAGGAAGTGAGTCTCGGACACGCTATGTGCATGTCATGGTGCAGCCCGCGTGTTGGTGAAGTTCACCGGGGCCTCGTAGGCACCAAAAGTAAAAGTGAGTCTCCGACGTGCAAGAGTGTGTGTCGTGGTGCAGCCAGTGTATTAGGGAAGAGAACCTGGAGATTGTGTTCACCGGGAGAAGATGTGAGAGTCAGACGCACAAGTGTGCGTGTCGGGGTGCAGCCAGGGTGTTGGTGAAGAGCGCCTGGACATCGTGTGCACCAGGAGAAGAGAAGAGGCTTGAATAAGCAGGGTGCATGTTGAGGTGCAAGCGGAGCTTTGGTGAAGAGCGCTGGATTGTCGTAAGCACCGGAGAAGAGGGGAGTCTCGGATGCACATTGTGCGTGTCGAAGTGCAAACCGAAGTGCTGGTGAGGAGTGCCGGGTTAGGGTGTGCACTGAATTGTAGTAAAGTCTCCACAGTGCTGAGGGTGGGTTTTGGTGTGGACTGAGACTACCGCAGTGAGGGCCAAGTTATTGGGGCCCTCGGAGTCAATCAGCAGTGGCCCTAACCCACAACCACGGAAGAGATGAGCCGCCGGCCCGAGTCCGCCACAACCAGTGAAGGAGTTCTGGATCAAGGCCCAAGTTGCTGATGTCGGGGAGGAGAGTGGGATTGCGCCCCTCCAGGTAATGTGGATCAACACCTCGGGTGGGGTGCTGGCCTGGAGGGACACTCTCTCAGCCTCCCGCTTCAGTCAGCTGCGCGAGCCGTTGCTTCGGCTCAGATTCCGGCCCGTGCTGACCCATACGGGGCAGTACTGGGGGTGGAGTGGGAAGCAGTACTTTCTGTGTCATCATTTGAGCCATAACGGGGCACTGTTAACGGAGCACATAAAACTGTTGTATTACACTTTGCATTACTGCTGCTAACGAACTATCGAACTGTCATATGACGCCTGACCTCCTTTGTGCCTGACAAACTTTATGCTTGGTGCGCTATGGACTGCGTTATTCCTCCCTTGCATATTACATGATTGTAACGTGGCGCATTGCATTATTTCTTCAGTGCACAGTATCTGAGTATAACGTGGAATAGTGTACTATTTCATTATTGCACCGTACAGGATTGTAGCGTGATGCCTTGCTTTGTTTCTTCCTGGTACAGGGCATGCTGGTGGTGAAACGCATGCCATTATTCTTCAAATTGCAAAGTACATGACTCTGGCGTTACGTATGACATTGTTTCTCTGTTTCACAGTATAAGAGAATATTGTTATGCATTACAGTATTGTTTCCTTTTGCAACATGTGTGATTTTAGCAATACGGCTTGCCTAACCTTTTGGGAAACGGTTAGAAGTGAGCTTAACTGTTGATTAGAATTGGTGGTTGGGATTAGAACCTACCAACCCACCGGAAAGAATACTACCCGTTCTTATATGTTGATTTTGTATCGTGTGGTCGTATCGTATAATTACTTATATAAATATAATAATCAATGCTCATGTGGAGTCTATTTGTGATGACATCATGGGGTTACTGTGAGCATATTTGCACATACTTAACACTTGTGCCTTGGAGATAAGCCTGGCTGCTCGTGCCAAGCTACTAAGGGGGTGAGAAGGGCTATCTTAGATGGTGTCTTTACTTAGCCTAACATTGAAGTGAGGGGTTGGGGACGCACACCTTCAGCATTTGGTGGCGGCAGTAAGCGACAGGGACCTCCACTTCCAACATTTGGTGGCAGAACGGTGGGATTCGATTTTAATAGAAAGTAAACGCGTATGTGCAAAATCGCTCACAGTAATTGGTGTTCATCATAAATTGATTGCAGACCACAATGCAACAACATTGTGTTTTTTGATTTGGTGGTTCTAGTGTTCAGTATCCTTTAATCCACACATCATGTCTCAGGGGGAGAGCCAGATAGCCGGTGAGGCTGAGATTGCAGAATTGGAGTTTGACATTGAGGCACTGTTTACCTACAAGGTTGATCAGTTGAGGAAATTACGCAGGGCTTGAATTATGAAGGGCATGAAGAGTAGCTCCAAGAAAGAGGAGCTGCAGGTGGCCTTGAGGGCCTGGTGGGAGGCCAAAGAGGCTCAGGAGACAGGTGATGGTGAGGTGGATGAGGATGACCCAGGGAATGGATTTGGTCCACATGATTTGCCTGAGGAAGGACCAGCCGGAGAGGCTGGTAGCAGCCATTCAGGGAAGTGTTTTTCACCAGGAGTTGGAGGAAAACCAAAGGATCAGGCTGCAAGAGTTGGATGTGTTAAAACTTAAAACTCAAGCAGAGGAGAGCAGGATCTATCTAGCTTTGGAAGTGAAATGGATTCTCTTCGCTCATGAGTTAAGCATCAGGGAACTGGACATTAAGGGTAGACAAGCAGAGTCCAGTGTGATTGGTGGCAGCGCACAGCCAGTGTGGATGCGTACAAGTGTGCACTGGAAGATTGGGTAGTGTTCAGCGTGGTAAATGATTGGGAGGGGTTATCAGATTTGGCCCCAGGGGAGCCTAGGCTCAGAAATTATTTTTCAGGATAGCGCCACCCCAGGTTAGGCTGTGGTCTCCTTAATTCTTGGGACCCTGCACGAGAACCGGATCCCTAGTCATGGGTCTAGGGGCCTAAAGGGGCACCAGAGAGTGAAGGGCAGCCAGGTGGCGCAAGGAGATCCCAGAGTAGAGAGGAGGGGTTGATGGCTAGCCCCTTGTCTCCAAAGAGGGGAAGGTAGAGTGAGCAGCACCCCCAGGGATCAACAGCACCACCCAGAAAACTGGGGGGAGGGCGTAGAGGAGCCCCCAGGTGGAGGCCTCATGCTTGGTTGCCAGCAGTGTGGGGAAGACCATTTAGCGTCAAAAGGGCGTGGGGAATCTGTAGCCAGAACTCCTGTCATTCTGAAGTTTGTGGGTGCCATTCCTAAGTGGCAGGTCCAGAAAACTAAATGGAAATTAAGAGAGGAATGTGTACCCTGGTTGGGACACAGAGGGGACATGGTCCAGCCAATAGGGCTGGGTCCCCTAGGAGTGACCAAGGTAGGCCCACTCTTAAGCTGGAGGACAGGATAATTGGAGGTAGTATACTGACCAATGGGTCTCCCCTGGGTACCACTCTAGGGAGGGGTTGGCATGGGTCCAGCACCCCTGGAGGGGTACCCCTGGCAGGGAGGGATCCATGGAACAGCATTGTTGGCTCAGGGGGTGGTGATCAAGAAGTCCCCCTGGGGGTAGGAAGGCGAGGAACAGGAGAGTGTCCCTGTTGTAGAGGGCCTGCATCCTGGTTCTATCGCCCGAAGCCGCGAAGTCCATCAAAGTAATGATTGGTCTCCCCTGGCTTTTGGCTGGGAGGGGATTGTGTAGGACTTGGCCTTTTTGGTTAAAGGTCCCTAAACTTTTTGCTTTCCCTCTAGACCATTTTCATGACCTAGAGAAGCCAATTTAGATGCTTTGGGTACTTTGCCACTGCTGATCAGTGTCAAAGTACAGGAGCTCCCTATGTAAAATGTAATGTGAGATTGGTTGGCCATGATTGGTATGTTGCCTTACTAGTAAAAGTCCTAAGTAATGTGCACTGTGTGTGCAAGGGCTAGTAATGCAAGGGCGCGCCAAGAAGAGAACTCAAGCCTTCAGTGTAGGGCCTGCAGGCACAATGCTAAGTTAGCATGCAGCCCTGACAAGTGCAACCACTTGTCAGGCCTGACTTTCCCTTTTACAAGCACATGGGGCACCCCTGTGGTAGGTACCAGGTAAACTGTGTGTGTGTTATGTTCTGACAGTGAAAAATTCTCCATTTCGTTTTTCACTGCTGAAAAGCCATTCTGCCCATAGGATAAATGGGGGGTTGTGTTTGTTAGCCTAGTTTCCTGAATGTGAAGGTGATTTTGTCACTGTGTGTTTATAATCCACTCTTTTATAAAGTGGCTAAGTTCTGTGTTCTGAGCATTTCTGTGTGTCTCTAAAATGTGGATTGCCTGTCTGGAACTAAAAGGTGAGAGGAGCTAGGAGAGGTCTTGACCCAGGGGGGAGTTGAGATGGCACCAGGCTACCCTGCATCTGGAGAGTCAGGGGAGAAGAAGCCTGGGAGGTGAAAAGGCATGAGCTGGTGCTATAAACCCACTGACCCATCTCCTGCTGAGTGATTAAGGATCCAGGCCCCAAGTATCAAAGGGATAGAGCTGACACTGGGAGGGAGACACACAGAACTTATTTAGGGAGGGGTCAGGGACCCCTGAGCGCATACAAACTTCAAAGCGATTAAGGGGTATAACTATCAGTGCTATAACCCCTGAACGTTGGAATGAAACAGATATGGATTGAGACTGAAAAGGCTTGGACCCATTCTGTGGTCAAGAGGAACCTCTGCTAAAGAAGGATCAACTGAAAAGACTGCTGTGGATAGACCAATTCTTGCTTTGTGATCTGGGGCTGATCAGCAGTTTGCTGTTCTAACCATGGAAGAGGCTGTTGGGGCTTTCCTTGGAGGAGCTGGGTCCCCCTGTTTGAAGAAGACTGTGCTTTGTGCTGTGTCTTGAAACCCCAAGGGCCCGAGGTGAACTGGCTCCCGGTTTTGTAAACACAGGAATATAAAGTTTCCAGAGAAGACTCTCAGATACGCCTTGGGTGCATGTGCTCTGTCTAGCCTGAGACCTTCACAAGTTATGCCCTGTGATCTTGGGCATCTGGAGTTTCAAGTGAAACTCGGACGCGCTGGCTGTGTGTTGTGGTGCAGCCCAGTGTTGGTGAAGAGCGCCTGCCGCTCATGTGCACCAAAGGAAGAAGCTAGACTCGGACGCGCTGGGTACGCCTTGTGGTGCAGCTCGGGTTTGGTGAAGAGCACCGGGGCCTCATAGGCACCAATAGAAGAAGTGAGTCTCCGATGTGCAAGAGTGCATGTTGGGGTGCAGCCAGGGTATTGGTGAAGAGAGCCTGGACATAGTGTGCACCAGGAGAAGAGGAGAGTCTTAAATGCGCAGGGTGCGTATTGAGGTGTAAGCGGAGCATTGGTGGAGAGCGCCGGATCGTCGTGAGCACCAGAGAAGAGGTGAGACTCGAACGCGCGGTGTGCGTGTCGAAGTGCAACCTGAGGTGCTGATGAGGAGTGCCGGGTTGGGGTGTACAATGAATTGAAGTAAAGTCTCCACAGTGCTGATGGCGGGTCTTGGTGTGGTCTGAGACTGCTAGAGTGAGGGCCAAGTCATTGGGGCCCTTGGAGTGGATCAGCAGATGCCTGGACCGGCAGCCACGGAAGAGCAGAGCTGCCAGCCCAAGTCCACCCCAACCCGTGACAGAGTTCTGGATCAAGGCCCAAGTCGCTGACGTCGGGGAGAAGAGTGGGATCATGCCCCCCCAGGTAATGTGGATCAACACCTGAGGTGGGGTGCGCGCTCGGAGGGACACTCTCTCGGCCTCCCACTTCAGTCAGCTGTGCGAGCCGTTACTTCGGCTTGAATCCCGCCCGTGCTGATCCAAGACAGGGCAGTCCTGGGGCCGGAGTGGGAAGCAGTACTTTCTCAGCCATCATTTGATCAAAAAAGGGGCACTGTTAATGGAGCACATAAAACTGTTGTATTACACTTTGCATTATTGCGGCTAACGAACTATCGAACTTTCATATGACGTCTGACCTCATTTATGCCTGATGAACTTTATGCAACATACAGCAACACAACAGACCCTGCGCACACCATCGACCATGACCCCCTGCTAGCCTGGGCCAGCCTGAGCACCGATGACACTATCAAAACCATGAGCACAATCCACTCCGGCTCTCTGTCAGATCCCTTCCCACACCCCGTCTTCAACAAAGCAAGCAGCTCCATCGCATCCCACCTGCGCAATGCCATCAATCTCTCCCTCGAGACCGCAACCTTCCCAGAGAGCTGGAAACACGCCGAGATCAACGCCCTACTGAAAAAACCCAGGCTGACCTTAGAGACCTCAAGAACCTCCGGCCAATTTCTCTGCTCCCCTTCCCAGCCAAGGTCATCGTGAAAATCGTCAACAGACAGCTAACCCGATACCTCGAAGAAAACAGAATCCTGGACCCTTCCCAGTCAGGGTTCCGCAGCAACCACAGCCCGGAGACCGCCCTCATCGTTGCCACCAAAGACATCAGGACCCTGCTGGACAACGGAGAGACCACAGCACTAATCCTCCTAGAACTCTCCGCCGCCTTCGACACCGTCTCCCACCGCACACTACGCGCACGCCTCCACACCGCAGGGATCTGAGACAAGGCGCTGGAATGGACCATCTCCTTCCTCTCCGGCAGAACCCAGAGCGTCCGCCTACCCCCATTCCAATCCGAAGTCTCTGAAATCATCTGCAGCGTACCCCAGGAATCCTACCTCAGACCGACACTGTTCAACATTTACATGGCCCCGCTCGCACACGTCGGCCAACAGCATGACCTCAACATAATTTCCTACACCGCAACACTCAACTGATCCTCTCCCTCACCAAGGACCCCATCACCGCCAAAACCAACCTCCACAAAGGAATGAAGGCCGTCGCCAACTGGATGAAGACCAGCCGTCTGAAGCCGAACTCGGACAAAGTGGAGGTCCTCATCCTTGGCTCCAACCCTTCAGCCTGGGACGACTCCTGGTGGCCGACGGCTCTGGGAGCAGCCCTGACACCCACCGACCACGCACGCTACCTGGGAATCATCCACGACTCAACGCTCTCAATGACCAAGCAGGTCAATGCCATCTCCTCTTCCTACTTCAAAACCCTCTGCATGCTCCGCAAGATCTACAGATGGATCTTGACATATACAAGAAAAACAGTCACCCATGCCCTCGTCAGCAGCAGACTAGAGTACGGTATATGCCCTCTAGTTGGGAGCCCTGACCAAGCTCATCAAATGACTACAACGCATCCAAAACGCCTCGGCACGACTGATCCTCGATGTACCATGCCACGGCCACATCACCCCCCACCTGAGGGACCTGCACTGGCTCACCGTCAGCAAGAGGATATCCTTCAAGCTCCTTTTCCATGCACACAAGGCACTCCACAAGACTGGCCCAGCCTACCTCAACAGATGGCTCTCCTTCTACATCCCCAACCGCCAGCTACGATCCACTGACCTCTCACTCGCCACCGTCTTGCGCATCCGAAGAACAACCACCGGCGGGAGATCCTTTTCTCACCTCACCGCCAAGACATGGAACATCCTCCCACTGAGCCTACGACAGACCCAAGACCTTCTGACCTTCAGGAGGATGCTCAAGACATGACTGTTCGATCAGTAGCGCCCCCCATAGCACCTTGAGACCCTCGCGGGTATGCAGTGCGCTCTACAAATGACTGATTGATTGATTGAGGTCTCAGGGACCCAAAGACTAAATTTCTTCTGTCTGTCTGAATCTGCTGTTTCAGCTGCCATAGAAAGAAATTGAAATACCCATGCCGGCAAGCGATTCCGTAACCTGCACCAAAGCCGTGGGTACCACTTGTGAAGAGCATGACGCACCACCCCAACTTGCACCGTAGACCCGACGACTGCTGCTGCTATGCCGCATCGACTCTGAAGCCGTCACTGAGGCCGCAGCCTGCACCAGAGCCAAGAGCACTGCTCGTGACATCCATAGCTCACCGTCCCGAATCGTACCACAGCCCGACTTCACCGATGCAGTGCTTCATTAACACGGAGCCGATACTCGATGTGGGTCCTGAATCCATCAACACTGCACTTTTGTAAGAAAGTAGTGCCTCCCCACCACCGTGATGTCACCTCCCTGACACAGTAAGGAACCAACGTCTTACCTCCCCTGCACCGAAGTAAGGAACCGAGGTTTCACCTCCCCTGGGGTTGTAAGGAACCAATGTCGCCTGGCGCCAACGAACTATCACCTCCCCGATGCTGTGTATCGTCTTTGCTTTCATCGTTTCCAAGGTACTGTTTTTGTCGATCTGCTTGACGCCCTGTCCAACGCCACGCATCTTGCGGTCGACGCCGTACTTTGGGATTTTTATCTGTCACAACGTCGTAATAATTCCAGGTGGAGATATTTGTTGTTACAAACTTTAATTGAGTAAATAACCTATTTTTGAGGATATCTTCATAACTATATTATGGATTTTTGTCATTTGGTCCTTGTTTTGGTTTAGATAAAGATTAGTTCTTCTACTAAACTGCCGTGGTGTCCATTTGTTTTCTTTTCACTGTATTACTGTATGCGTTCATAAATGCTTTACACACTGGCTCTAAGAGAAGCCTGTCAGCTCATGCCAAGCTACCAAGGGGGTGAGCAGGGGTTATTTTATAAGTGCATCCCCCTTACCCTGACTAGAAGCAAGGGTCCCTATTTGGACAAAGGTACCTACCTCTGCCAACTAGAGACGCCCATTTCTACCATTTCCCCTTTGGCAAATTGGGTATGAAAAACACATGTGAAAGGATCTTGCATTTGGTTACAACCTTGTACTATTTTCAGTATGTCTCCGTTGTAGAGCTTGATCACATTTTGTTAATGATCTATTATTCCTTTTATGTTGTTTTACTTCTTAATCTTCCCTTTTCTTCCCTTAAAGTTGAAACTAAACTCACTTAGAGTGAGTTTTTGGGACACCCTTTGGAAGTGGATTAGCTGGGATGCAGAATTTGAAATTCCTTCAAAATAAATAACTTAATTCTCTTAAACCAACTGGATAGCTCAGCAAGCCGAACATTTCCTGTGGACAAATACAATTATATCAAAGTCATACGAATATGGGCAAGGCTATTCGTTTACTGATCTCAATATTTGAGTAATAGAAGTTAGGTAGTAGGAAAATCTGTTACATACAGTGATCAATATCATCAGAATTGCAATCAGAACTGCTATATAAACAACACTTAGTAATTATTATTATGATGTAGACACATTTTTCGTTGCATTTGTAGACTTTGGGTCTCTCTTAATAGTCTCTCAAAATATTAAAATAGCTCTTGAATAATCAAGATATTGATATTTTACTTATGATTAGCACCTCATCTCCTCCATAGTTATGCCAATCTCATACAATGGGCCTATAGGCTGAGTGGCTTGTTGATTTATTGTATTTAATCAGAAAAGAGCCACAGAAAGCCTGAGAGTCACAAAGCAGAATATTATAATCTCACATCACCTAAAAACATGACAAAGAAGAGATTGGCACTACATTTCAATGCATCCAGCTCTTGATTTTAGACCCTTTAGGTTTTGTAATATGGCACACCCCTCGTCTTTCTTTGTGACCTTTGCATAAAGAGATTGGAGTGATTTAGGGAACATCAAGAGACAACTGCCTTAGCTGAAGATGAACAGCATTAAACAAAAGGTTCAAAAACAAAACATATTTTTGGTTAATTTTGGTGAGGCCCGCTCATTATCTATGACAGTCTATGCTCTGGACATAGCAGGTATAGTGAAAGCCCCAAACATGTCTAAAATCTCTCAGAACTACCCAACTACCCAAGCAAGTGCCACCAGCCAGAAGTCAGAGGATTCATGTCAGAACCCCATTTGAGAGGACCACTGTGTAAGCAAGATTTGCTGGGCCCAAAAGGGGAAGGTGGGTTGAGGCGTTTTACTTACTATGGGTCGTGAGCAACTAAGTGGGTAAAACAGTCCAAGTCTTCTTGGGAGGACGTAGATGAAAGGGTGGGTAAACACAGGCTCACAACTCATAATATGTTCAAGAGCAGCAATAAAAGATTGCCCATTCAAATATTTACCTCCTGAACCCCTTTCAGTGGGCCAGGGGGCACATAGAGGTTACTGGGCATCAACCTTAGTGGTTGAGGCTTTTTACCTCTGATTTTTAGGGGTATGACCTACTATGGATCCTGTGCAACTGGACCAAATACCCCTTCTACACTTGACTCTTGGTGGTAACGCGGATGAGCAATCAAAGTCTCTCTCGGGGGAATTGTAGACACATATTAGTGAACATGACTCATAACTAAGAGTGCACCCTTTGCAAACAATACGTCATTATCCAGTCCAATACTTACTTTTATAAGAAAAAGAAGTATTTTATTTCTAACTCTACACATGCAAAGTAATAACGAAACTCATATGCAATAACACACTTCCCTTGAGTTCGGGGCTCTTGTTGTTATACCCATGTCCTACCCTCTTCCTTCAAATGTGTTCAGGGATTTTCCCCATTCTCTGGTGGCTACATCCAGGGGATATATGATAGTAGGCTGTACTTAAGAGTTTCCCTTTGACTCCTTGGTTGTTAGTCAAACGTGCCTATGGTGGCGCAGCACTATTAGTAGTGCGTTCTGCGGAGCCCCAGAAGCCCAACTCCAGCCTAACCCACTCCAGTGGTATGGAAGTGCTAAGTGGTGCAGAGAGTGTCCTCTCCTTGGGCGCTACTGAGGCCAGATCCTGCTCAGTGAAGACATGCTGCATGCAGTTCACACAGCAGAATGTGACAGAATCAGGCTCTCTCCTTTGAGAAGTGCTGCTGGTTCGTCCAGTGTTCGAAGCTGCTCCCACATGGCGAATATGAGTTAAGTGACTCTTCCCCAAATGGGGGTGGGGGACGATGATTCTCCAGCTCTTGAGCGAGGTTGTGACATCTTCAGTGGCATCCTGTCAAACCTCGGGGAATCAGTCAGGTGCAGTTACTGGGATGAACCCAGTGGTCACAGCTGTAACCCTCTCATCTGGGCCGCGACTCGAGCACTTGGCCATAGTAGTACTGGGCACCCATCCTGGCATACTGGGTTGCTGTGTTATTCACACTCAGGTGCAGAATCTTCTGCAGCGATCACCCTCACTATGGCTGCCCTTCCTGGCATACAGGGGCAACAATCTTGGCGGACACAAGTCTCATTCTCCTGACCCAAATAAATTCAACAGTGACCCCTTGGCATATGGGGCCACTGCGGTGCAGTGGTGCAGGTCTGAAACTTCCCCCCACAATGCCTGGCTTAGAGATCGGTGGCCCTCTCTTGGCATTCACCCTGTACAAGCACTATCCACACATGCACTTCATAGCGCTGCTCTCTATACTGTACTCTTGGTAGTGATAATGATAATGATAATGATATGTATAAAGCGCGCAAATACCAAAAATTGTGTCTTGCCGCTAGAACCATGAGCAGAACGCCAACCGACAACCCTCTTGTGCTGCCCAGCACTCCACATCTACCTGAGGTAGGCCAAGGGTGAGTTAAACACTCAGCAGCCAAGCTTTTTAAAAGGTGAGTGAGCCTCACTCCAGTGACAAACTATAAAAACACCTTTTCATTACTACTGATCACTACACAGTATACTGCCACCGCCAATCTTGCGCTGCTTAACTCCTGGTGAAGGTGGCAGCCTTCCACCACTATGATGGTAGCCTTTGGACCCACCTCCTAGCCCAACAAGATCATAATCCATTAGACAGGCCTATGTCAAGGCACACATGTACGATCCGTGTTTATCTGTGACGAAATCAGCATTAGAGATTCTGGCAACAGCACAGTTTCGCACTCAGGGCATGGGTACATGTCACTTACCATGCAGCTGACTTTTCTGTCCCAACACTTGCTTTTGTGAAAAAGGAGTATTTATATACAAACACAAAGTAAAATATGGCATCCACAAACAATGCACACAGTACCCTGAGATCAGGGATCTAGTGTTTGGTCAGCAAGTCCCTGAGTATCACTTCTCTTTCACTAACATAATGGTTATTCCCCACTCTCTACAGGCGACATTCAGGTTCAGCCCCACTAGTGGTCCGAGTCTCAGGAGTCCCACTCTAACTCTTTCAAAGTCGAAAGTGTTCCAGCGCCCAAAGATCTATGCAGCAGAACAGGTTTGCTCAGGTTTTTATCCTCAGTCAGGGCACGCACAGGTCACCGCAACCTGATCTGCTCTTGACAACCAGGAAACATTCCTTTTCCGTTACGGTGGTGCCCTCTGGCATATGAGGTCACAGACCTTACTCCACACATGGGTGACGGTCTGATTGATACAGTAGTAATTTCCTGTACATGGAGACCCGCTCTGGCATACAGGTTTGCCGACTTCACTCTGAACATGAGCTACAACCTGATCAGCACAGCATACATTTCTTATTCATGGCCGCCCTCTCTGCCACCCTCTCTCCTTATGCGGTCATTGACTGTACCCCGCATATGCACTATGGCCCAATCAACACGACAGTCATGCAATTTTTCATTGCAGCTCCCTCTGGCATACGGGGTCGCTGACTTCACAGGGTATAAGGGCTTCGGCCCAATCAGCATGGTAGTGATGCAACCTTTGGCATTTGGGTCACCGACTTGAATCTGCACACACGCGACCACCTAATCAGCGCGCCTGGTGTCTCCTCACACCTCACTATGGGGATCCACATGCCAGGATACCCTGTTTGACCTCACTCCCTTCGACTGCTCTCTTCTTCCTCATCAGGCACAATAGTATCTCCTCATGCTCCACTAGCCCTCCTTGGGTCTCCCAAAATGGAACCCAGATTTCTCCATATATTGTACTATTCACAGACACATACACAAAGCACACACATACAACCACACTTGTGCTTCACAGCGCACTATACTATCTTGATGTAGGCCAAGGGTGAGTTAAGCTTACAGCAGCTAAACTTTGAGTCTATACGCTTCCCTCCAGTAACACATTTAAAAAGGCCTATTCACTTGTACTGAGCACTACACTGTATGCTGCCACCAACACTTATGCTACTTAAGCCATTGCAGAATCAGTCGCCTTTCACCATTGTGAAGGTACCAATTTGTCGCTCCTCCTGGTCCTACAATACCGCAATTCATGAAACAGGCCTATGTCCTCCTTCCCAAAGCAGTAATGGTAAAATACTTGTCATAGTTTCTACCTAAGCAGGAGCACCCGACAACATAATTGGATGGTGGGGGTGATTCTTATACAGCACAATCAAGTTATTTAGGGCCTTATCCCATTTCTAAATATGTCCTTAGATTTCACTATCAGTAATTAGAATGTATGCCCATGCTCTTGGTTTGTGGTTTAATGGTAACCCCAAAAAAGACTATATTGCGACGTGTGTGTTCTAGCAATTCTGGAAACCAGGTGCCATGGCCGGTGAGGACTGACCATGGTGAAGGAGGTATGGTCATAGTCTGCCAGGAGATATAACCATGACCACTGGGTTTTGAGGACCGATCCTGGCAGCAGGGGCAACAAGCAGTGTGTCAGTAAGACCACACTCTGGGAAAAGTCTCTCAGTTATATCACCCTTACTGCCAGCAGTCCTCAGGAAGATAATTTCGTGAGGCATTCCTGAAGTGAGACATGCTTGATGAATGCTGCCTATTCATGAGAACTCACATTGAACTGATGATGCAGCCACTGTAGTGGAGTTAAGGTTTGCCTTACAGGCACAGTTAAGCATGCCTATGCAGAAGGGAAACAGCCAATAGTCTTAAGATTCAATCACACATATGCCTCCTTCAAACAAGAACAAAAAGCACAAAAAACGTAGCGCAAAGTAGACGGTCCTTGAGGTGCGCTGCTAGGGTCTTGTGCTCTTGGCACAGAATAGACTCTGGCGGTGGATCAACAAAATATTATTTTACAGCTAAATAACTTAGGCCCAATTTAAATGTTGATGAGAGACAGTAAAAACCTTTTTATATTTTTTAAAAGAAAAACTAGTTGCAAAATGTTCTTTTTGAAATCAGTCAAAATAAAACTGTGTTGTACAGGGTTGCGTCATGCTAACGTGGCCCTGCACAAACAGCAAGATGCATTAACAGGAATCGCTGGGACGGCTGTTCCTGCCAATGATTTATAAATGATCACCTGCTTGATAGTCATTTATAAATTTGACCAGCGGTCCCTCCATCGTGGAGACGGAGTAAATAGTGGAACTGCGGCCGTCCGCCTATATATAAATCTGGCCCTTAGAGTTTAAGGTAATTTGGTCATATTTCCTCGTATTTTCTTGGTGATTATGTGTACCCTTCAGATGTGTGCAAACTCCTTTAATGGCTTTAAATCTTTAGAACTCAGAGGCATATCAACAAGGCGGCGATAAAAAATTATCGCAGCTTTTGCCGCCATTTTCAGCCGAAAAGCGGCAATCATTTTATCGCTATATCTGCAAGGTCACGCTACCGCGTGAATCCTTGCCTTAGCGCCCTTTCCCGTAACGCCCACCTTTGCATCTCTATTGAGATGCAAAGTGGGTGTTCCAGCTCAAAATAACTGAAGAAATATCGCTAACCGACATTTCTCCAATTATCAATGGGCACGCTAACAAGCATAGCGATGAGAAAAGTAGCGCTAACCTTGGTTATCACGACTTTCCTTACACGCCTGCTTTTAGTTTGACTTAGCCATGATAACCAATGGAAGGTGGATATTAAGGTTGAGTCTGCCCTGCCCGATCAGCAAGCTATCGCCAAACGTTGTGTGATTATCGCTGTATTTCCAGTGATAATCGCGCAATTGGCAGCTTGCGCCTGGAATTTTATCGCTTTTGAGATAAGCATTGCTAATAGCACGCTATCTCAGCGCTAACATTTGGCGATAGCCAGCGATAATTATCCTAGCGCTAAGTGCGCTTAGCGATAATTATCTCCGGTTGTTGCTAATATGCCCCGCAGTCAGTACTTGAAGCGTAGGACTCAATTCTCAACCAGAGAGTTTCAGAATGCTCCTGAATATGCGAAAATGAACCGATCAGCCCCAGTCAGTCCGTCCATCATCTTGCTCGCCTTGCTAAAATGCTCAGAGGCACAAAGGTCACAGGGAGGAGGGAATCCAATTAGGCTAAGGCAGCACAGCCAATTTACTGAATAAACATCAACTCAAATAGGTGCCCCACAGTTACATCACAAGAGCAGGTTTAACGTTATTAGGGTGTTCAAGTTAAACGGTAGCTGCAATATCACGCCGGCGGTTCAGTTTATGAATCCCCTGCGGACACGAGATAAGATGTGACTCACAATAACATCATTATAAGTAACAAAACTGAATTTATGTTCCTCGGCAACTTATTTCCTATAAACCAACCTTCTCTCGGTCCGTAGGCCATAAAGACTGGAGTGAATTACCTTGTTCTTCTAAAACCAGGAGGCACCCGAGTCTGGTACTTCCCACTTGAGTTATTTCCACAAAGGGGGCTCCCCTAAATAAGGAAGGGAGTGTTGTAAAACCAGGAAGCACCCGAGTCGGGTAATTCCCTACTTGAGGTATTTCCACAGAGGGGACTGCCCTAAGGAGAGCATTAAGATTCCTCCTCAGTTTGTAGCTTGCCAGTCACGTTCTTAGAAACGCCTGGTGATGCTTGTTTTCGGGCTCACTTTCACCCAATGCAGCTTTCCGCATTCTTACCTTGCAGGTTTTTGTTCTGCAGGCCACACCCGAAGAGCTGGCAGCATGTACAGTCAGTGTGTTCTCCTCTATCGGAGATGGAATATGATAGCGTTAACGGGGACTGTCTTACACTCTTGTGTGTCCTGTGGGCAACTTCAGTTGACTCCCCTCAGTGTTTGCCACGAGGACAGTCAATGGCAACAGTTGCTTTTCGAGCTATGCCTTAGTGAAAAACTCTAATAGTGCCCATGTATAGTGCAGCGTACAACTGGAGACTGTCCTCCCTTTGCAAAACGTGCTACTCGGTTATACCCATTATAAGCGTTAACATAACCCCATATAAAACACAAGTTATGCGCCACTGAATTTCGTAAAGCACCTGCCAAAATTAAAATTAAGTAAAAATTCCATAAATACCTAATCGAAAAGAATAGGTGTCAGTTCCAATATCATTGTATGATAGCCATATCTGTCTAAGGTGTAAAACAGGTTACATTTTGACTAAGACACATAAAAGTAATATCTGCAAATCATTGGCAAAGCTAACAGATCAGACGTGTTGCTGTTCGATAATGGTAAGTGACTCTGTGCGTGTTGCCACCTTTTAACCTAGAAAGAAAATCCCATATTTTAGCGACACTTTGGGCTACAAGAGCATGGAAGCTGGTAGCAGACACCTTTTACTGAACAGATTGCATTAGCACAGGTAACCTGCACCCCCAAAGTGCAGTATTATGAAAAGAAGTCAGAACATGGAGTTTGCGTTTTAAGGGTTGACTTTAAATACAAAGAAATGTCCTTAGTTCTTCGGACATCTCTCTTAGGGAGCTATGGGGGCAGATTAAAATGTTTCCCATGACAGACTGCTTCAAACTCGGATAAAACGTCCTTGAAACAGACTTGTTCTACTAGACGACCCACACTTAAAATTAGGTTACACATCAGTTTGAAACTGACGGGTATACTGAAGTTGCACAATGCAGTGTACATCTGATGATGTGCCCCAATAGAAACTGGCTGTGCTCTGAACGGTCTGAAACTTACTTCTGAAACATTCTGTGGGCTACATTATTGCAAGCAATTTGCACTTGCCTTGAACAGATCCGGTATGTGTCGTTCATCACTGGCAGTAATTGAACATGTAACTTAAGATGTCCCTCATCAACACATCTTGAAAATGGTTGTATGCATATTTGTGGCTTACATGCTTCACAGGTCAAGCAAGCCAAGTAGTCTTTTAGAGCTGGTCCTTTAAAAAATATTTTTATTGACACCGTTTCCCCCGAGGCAATGCCAACTAGCCAATACGTTCCTTTATTGTCCCGGAGTCCTATACATTATATTCCTGTAAAATTGATTACTTATTATAACAATTAGATAATTTTTACTCATATACACATATAGCGACCCAGTTTAAATACATTCTTGTAGAGAATTCAGTTGAGTAATGCAGGCTCTTAAGCTTTACTACATGAATGCTGATCAGCAAGACAATTCCTTGTCTGTCTCCCCAGTTACAATGGTAAATGTACCAAAGGCTCTTTCCTCCTCAAATGGAGTAGATGCCAAAATGCCTTAGCTATAAAAATATATATATTTTTGCCTGCTGCATCCTTCACCATGGGACCCGAAGATGGTCAAAGTTGCAATAATGTCTTCAGCAACACAGTAACTGAATGCCTCATATAGATTCTGTTAGACCTGGCAACCTTGGCGTGGTTTCCCATGTCATTTTGCCTCCACCTCCTGTATTTCTGATGCTGTGCTGGATGTCGTTTTTGCTGGTTTAGGTACTCTGGACACTTTGCCACTGCCGATCAGTACCATAGTGCAAGTGCTCCCTATGTAAATTGTGACTATGATTTGTTATCCATGATTGGCATATTCGATTTACTGGTGAGGTCCTGGTAAAGTGCACTGTATGTGCCAAGGGCATGCAGCACTGGTTGTGTTACCTACAGGAGTAGCCCTGCAAACTTGTTTCAGGCCTGCTACTGAAGTGTGTGTGAGAGCAGTTGTAAACGGCCATATCGACCTGGCAAGTGCATCTACTTGCCATGCCATAACCTTCCCTTTTCATACATGTAAGGCACTCCTAATGTAGGCCCAAGGTACCCTCATGGGCAGGGTGCAGTGTATGTGAAAGGTAGGACATGTGCTGGTGTGTTTTACATGTCCCGATAGTGAAGTACTGCCAATTTCGTTTTTCACTATTGCGGGGACGGATCTCCGATAGGCTAACATGAGAGCTGCCTTGTCACAGTTTTACAAGCGTAACTTTCCATTGGGAACAGTTATAGATTTGGAGTTCAGGCTCTCTGAACTCAGAATTTAATAATACATATTTTAGTAAAGGTGGTTTTTAAATTGTGTGTTTACTTTTAGAAAGTGGTCATTTTCTTGTTTAACCATCCTGTGTTCCTCTGCCTGTTTTGTGCATTCACCATCTGGTTTAGAAGTGGCAGGAGCTGGGGATGTGCATTCACTCCAGACAGTCATAGGGGGCGTTGAGGTGTGTCCTGCCTTTCCGGGGTGACTCAAAGCCAAGCTGAATAGACCTTTCTGCATTTAGCGTGGTGGGAGGAGTTTTCAATAGCACCTAAATAGGCTGTGGCTGCTCTCCACAATGCTGTCTCCACCTCCTGTAGTGAAGCTGGACCAGGGAGAACAGACCTTGTTTTTATTAAGCTCAATGTCTCTGGAAACAAAGAGAGAATTGGATATAAATATTATACCTAAAACCCCAGAAATTTATATTACTTCTGGAACCAAGAGGAACCTTTTCCAAGGATAAGAGGTGCAAGGAGGAGACTTCCCTTTGCTTTGTGTTACTTTGCTGGGTTGGCAGGCAGATGCTTCTTCCGCCAAGCAGTAGACAAAGACTTAAACTTTGCTGTGAACCTGCTTGTGAAGAATCTCCAAGGGCTTGTGTGTGTTTGCCTCCTGTTCTGAAGTCTCAGGGACACAACGACTTCAGCACCAGCTTCACTGAACTCCACTTCTGGGAGTTCTGAACTTCCAGGAGGTGCTTATTCCAGTTCTGGGCCTGCTAGGAGCTGAAAAAGCTTGAAGAAACCAAGAAATTGGATGCATCATCCTTCCAGTGCCTGTTTTTCCGACGCAGCACTGCTGCGCTGGAAGAATTTCCACACACTGCCGCTCTGCAGCAAAAGAAGCAATGCGGCGCCTGTCAGCGGCTAAAAAATCCACTGCCGCCGAGTTCATTGCAGTGACCTTTGAAGTCTGAGATCACCACAGCAACTCTGATGCAGTCCCTGCTATGAGGCTCAAATAATTGGTGCATTGGGATCCGCGGCTGAAGAAATCAATGCAGAGCCTATTTTGCCTCCACAGCCTTGACCTTCAGAATGCCCATATTTCCACGAATCGCACCTGTGTGGCAAGTTTCCGGATGCATCACCTCCCAGACCAGAACCATCTGGAAATTGACAAGTCGCTTCCCACTGCAGTCAGGATTCAACACATCACTTTTCCTGTGCGCAGCAGAACTGGCGCATTGCCTCCCCACAGACCCAGGAACTGATGCATCACTGTTTTTTTCACTGCTTACTTCTCTGTGGCTGTTTGGCCTTATGAATTTTGACACATCTGAACATACATTGTGTAAAATCATGCATACATAGATTTTAGTAAAGGTGGTTTTTAAATTGTGTGTTTACTTTTAGAAAGTGGTCATTTTCTTGTTTAACCATCCTGTGTTCCTCTGCCTGTTTTGTGCATTCACCATCTGGTTTAGAAGTGGCAGGAGCTGGGGATGTGCATTCACTCCAGACAGTCATAGGGGGCGTTGAGGTGTGTCCTGCCTTTCCGGGGTGACTCAAAGCCAAGCTGAATAGACCTTTCTGCATTTAGCGTGGTGGGAGGAGTTTTCAATAGCACCTAAATAGGCTGTGGCTGCTCTCCACAATGCTGTCTCCACCTCCTGTAGTGAAGCTGGACCAGGGAGAACAGACCTTGTTTTTATTAAGCTCAATGTCTCTGGAAACAAAGAGAGAATTGGATATAAATATTATACCTAAAACCCCAGAAATTTATATTACTTCTGGAACCAAGAGGAACCTTTTCCAAGGATAAGAGGTGCAAGGAGGAGACTTCCCTTTGCTTTGTGTTACTTTGCTGGGTTGGCAGGCAGATGCTTCTTCCGCCAAGCAGTAGACAAAGACTTAAACTTTGCTGTGAACCTGCTTGTGAAGAATCTCCAAGGGCTTGTGTGTGTTTGCCTCCTGTTCTGAAGTCTCAGGGACACAACGACTTCAGCACCAGCTTCACTGAACTCCACTTCTGGGAGTTCTGAACTTCCAGGAGGTGCTTATTCCAGTTCTGGGCCTGCTAGGAGCTGAAAAAGCTTGAAGAAACCAAGAAATTGGATGCATCATCCTTCCAGTGCCTGTTTTTCCGACGCAGCACTGCTGCGCTGGAAGAATTTCCACACACTGCCGCTCTGCAGCAAAAGAAGCAATGCGGCGCCTGTCAGCGGCTAAAAAATCCACTGCCGCCGAGTTCATTGCAGTGACCTTTGAAGTCTGAGATCACCACAGCAACTCTGATGCAGTCCCTGCTATGAGGCTCAAATAATTGGTGCATTGGGATCCGCGGCTGAAGAAATCAATGCAGAGCCTATTTTGCCTCCACAGCCTTGACCTTCAGAATGCCCATATTTCCACGAATCGCACCTGTGTGGCAAGTTTCCGGATGCATCACCTCCCAGACCAGAACCATCTTGGAATTGACAAGTCGCTTCCCACTGCAGTCAGGATTCAACACATCACTTTTCCTGTGCGCAGCAGAACTGGCGCATTGCCTCCCCACAGACCCAGGAACTGATGCATCACTGTTTTTTTCACTGCTTACTTCTCTGTGGCTGTTTGGCCTTATGAATTTTGACACATCTGAACATACATTGTGTAAAATCATGCATACATAGATTTCTATGGACAGAATTACTTGAAACCTTTAAAAAAAGTCATATTTTGAGTTGTGTTTGTTGTATTTTTGTCGTTTTGGGCTTGTTTGATTTAGATAAAGAAACTTTCTTTTTCTAAACCTGTCTGGTGTCCATTTGTAGTGTTTTCACTGTGTTACTGTGTGTCTGTGAGCAAATACTTTACACATTGCATTTGGGATAAGCCTGTCTGCTCGTGCCAAGCTACCAAGCGGGTGTGCATGGGTTATCTAAAGTGTGCAACTCCCTTATCCTGTCTAGAATGGAGGGTCTCTACTTGGACAGGGTGCAAGCCACTACCAACTAGAGACCACCATTTCTAAAAGATTGCCTACATTTCGTTCTGTCCTATAAGGGCCAAAGCAACTATACTCTGACCACAACCCAAGTGAGTCTTCTAGTTTAAAGAAGATGTGAATGACAAATGCAAGAATCCATATCAGTAAACCCTCATAACTTTCACACTGCTTAAGGACTGCAGAAAAGCAGATTTACCACATTTAATAATATTACACTTGTGTTACCAACAGTTAGTGACCTACATTCCTGTTTGTTATAATTATCTAAAGCATTCAGATACATTTTAAAGGTCCACTGTATTGAATGTTCAAAGAATTACTTTCCAAATGAGATGTTTGACTCATTCTTACTCAAGAGTCCGATCTGAATAGGACGTTTAAAACATTGTCAGACAGGAGTGTTAGTCTACATACCTACTACAATACATTCATGTCCTTTTTTAGGGCGAAGTGCATGTTACACAGGAATATCCAACTGCCGACACGGCCTTGATTTACAAAGGTAAACTTTCACTTTTTCAAGTTCATTAGTGCCTGACATTTACAAAGGTATTTTACTAGTAGTATCATTATGAAGGCAGAGTCTCCACACATAAAACATATCTTTAATTGCATATAATTGCACAGGCCATGGCCATCTGAGCAGAGCTTTAGACACTCACACTCATTCATTTACTAAATAAGCAATGAGAGAGTCAATGGAATTGGAATCAGAAAATTGTGCAAACCCTAATTTGCCAAAGCTGAATTAGTGAAATGTAATAGCAAATTGAACAGTCTCTGGTCATATGTTATACTTTCAATTTCAAAACCTTTGTGAATCGGACAATCAGAAAAGAGTATGTATCATCAGGTATGAAAGGTAGTGTTTATTTTAGGGGCTACAGTAGAGAACCCAACAGAGAAATTCTACTCTGTTGCCGCCATGGAAAGGCATGCGGTCTTTATCATTGGGGGCCCGTAGTGGGCCCACAGGGATTCTGGAGGGTTGGGGGGGGGGACATATTTGCTTGATATTACTATGGCATAATTGTGTTTGGATAAAAAAAATAAAAAAATCTAATTTGTTTAAAAAAAATTAGGAATGTATTTAACAATATATTTGTCATGTAAATGTACATTCACAATATATGTTAACATATTTTATGCTTTATAATGTATTCTGATCAACATCAACATTTGTTAACTTTTGTGATTAATTACAAACAATGTAAAAGAAAACTAAAAGAAAACAATTTAATTGTTGACTTCTAAAATAAATACACTTTATTTTGAATAAAAATGTAAGGGCCCGATTACGATGTGGTTAGGAAATCTTCCAGATCGAATCGGTTTGGAAATGGTTTCCAACCGACTCTGATCAGGAGAGTCGGATTGACTGAGTATGATGCATCCGTATGCTTTCAGATACGATTTGGTTGGACTCCCAATGACTTCTATGGGAGACTATGTTCCTGACCGCATCATAATTTGGCCCTCAGTCGGGAAGACACAGTCCCAATCCTATTTGGAAGAAACAAATGCCGTTAGGGGGTCTTCCTAACCGCATCGTAATCAGGCCCTAAGAATATAAACTCACATACGTCTCCTTTTTTACATAATATTTATGTATAAACTCCAGGGCCGTTTCTACCATTAGGCAGGACTAGGCCGCCACCTAGGGCGGCAAAAGGGGGAGGGCGGCAAAAAGCATGTTTGGGATATCCCCGAATGGCTGGCCTCGCACCTCAAAAGCCATTGGGTAGCTGTAGCGCGCCTTCTACAATTCGACATGACGTGCAGTCACGTTCAGCGCCACGAGCGGCTGCCGTGCACCAACATTTAACATTGCCTCGAAGATCCAGGGCTGGAACAATTGCGAGGCATCTGGACTTGTTTACTTAGGAGCTTCCACAGCAGAGAGTGAGGGCGCCTGACCGACTGGGGTTGCTCCGCACAGCCAGGTAAGGTCTGAGTGGCAGCATTCCTGGGAAGCTGGGCGGGAACGGGGATGGGGGGAAATACAGCACACTTTGGAGAACAACACAATGCCCTTTTCCGGTGCCCCTGGAAGTTGCTATCCTCCTTCGCCTGAAGCGTTTTTTTTGCCCTCAGCATTTACTAATTGTATTTATCTTTCTGCAGACTGCATTTCTTTCAAATGCAGCCTGCAGTATGAAATCTAAAACATGTTATTAAGCAAATAAGCACCCCTGATCCTGTTCAGTTGTGCAGGACGGAGCCCTAGCAAATTGTCTTCAATTGCTGATAAGGTGCCCCATAAGAGCAGGCCTGCCATCAATCAGGCATCCTTATCAGTAATTGAAGGCAGGTTAGCCATTGTATTTGGCAAATGCGATAGGGGGAGAAAATCTGTCCAAGTATGGGCGCTTTTTTTCCTCACGTTACCAAAGATTGAAAGTTTTGATGGGATTTGGTAACTGGAGCAATAGAAGCTGTCACAGAGAGGGGGCCCTGCCTGCCCCTGACAGATGAGGCTTCAAGGCTGCTCAAACAAGGCAAAGAAACCCAGAAGCCCCCCTGACGGACAACAAGCATTGACAAAGCCTGTGGGCCTGGCTTTGTGCTTACACTGAAATGTCCTTTGTGTATAAAGCGAACCTGGAAAGGAGAGTGGTCTTTTTTTATTTGTATCCTTACTACATTGCTGCAGCATTATTGTTGGAAGATAATATTGTGTATGAATAGGATTGTAATACATTTAAGATTAAATAAAGCATAGGGTTGCTATCTGCTGAACCAAGAGACATTTTGTAACGCCCGTTGTGAATTATTTAAAAAAATGGGTGTAGAGTACATAGCAAACCAAGAAGGAAGAAGCAGGAGAGTTGCACGACAAGGCTAGTAGTGTGTAGAATAGGTCTGTGGGCAGGAGCCACGTCACCGCTTTCGGACAGTCACTGACTGGCTGGTATTGCCATGTCAGTGCATTGCATGCACATTTATCTCATGCCGCAATGTTGCCATTTTTCGGTCCTTCCTGGGCCTACTTTGTTGACCTCTGGGCTGCTATGGGCAACTGTCCACCTAAGTTCGACACCTGGGACCAGGATTTACAGCGGGCCAGTATGGGAAAAATCAGGTAGGCCTGGTGTTCGCTATATCTGCCTTTGGTGCCTACTTGCCTAAGCGTTACAAGACGGATAGCTACTTTCTTGCCAATGAGCTTTTTCCACTGCAGAGTCTTGAGCAGAGGACCACATGAAATCTTCAGCTTCTCCTTTTGGGCGGGTCAATTAGGATATTTTTTTAGGGTCAAAGTTCCCTTGATTGAAGGAGGACAAGATGGCGGCTGCTACTGTTTCCTGAGATGGGAGGGCCGGGGTTAATTTCGCTTTACTAACTAAGTCCCACCATTTAAAAATGACATTGCACCTAGCAGATCTGAGATGCATTCCAACACCTGTCAATTCTGAGCTGAGGCTCCTTAGCACATGGAGTGTTGTCCTTTGTGTCAAGCCTCAAGACTTTGACTGGAGCTTAGCGTCTGAAGTCAGACTAGGACCTGCAACCCTAGCCCACCCCATCGGCTACATGGTATAAATGAAATATCATTTACATAGTTCGCACATTACATGATCTCCTACCCCTACAGAAACAAGCGGTTGGGCAAGGCGGCCTCTTGGACTAATGTATTTTTATCATAAATCCGCGAAAAACCTGCGGCAGGTATCAGCAAATGATTCAACATAGTTAATCGAGCATTCTCTCTTCCAAGGTCTATAAAATAAGGACCATTGACTAATGCTGCTGGATAGTAGTATTATCTGCTGTTAATTGTGCTTTGAAGTCTGTAGAGGGTGCCATGGTCTTCATTAAGAGTGAAGGTGTCAGTTGTTTACCCATGGGGCACCCACATAACTGTATGCTGTCATGCCGGCGTAAGCTAGTCTATATATCTAATGCATTAATTCTTCTAGCCTGGATGACAGGGGGAGAGAGTGATGGTAGTAAAAGGGAGGGGGCGGCATTTTTCAATTCTCGCCTAGGGCGGCAAAACCCCTAGAAACGGCCCTGATAAACTCAGAGAAAATGCTGGATAATAAAGCTGAAAGAATTACTATTCCAAAAACAAACTAACTCAACTCAGGGAAAGTGATGTATAATAAAACTTAAAAACTTACTATTCCAACTCCAAACCAACTAAAATTAGAGAAAGTGCTGGATAATAAACCAATTAAGTTTACTATTCCAACTCCAAACTAACTAAACTCAGAGAAAGTGCTGGATAATAAATCATAAACAATTACTATTCCAACTCCAAAACGACTGAACTCAGGGAAAGTGTTGGCTAATAAACCATAAACAATTACAATTCCATCTCCAAACCAACTAAAGTCAGAGAAAGAGCTGGATAATAAACCATTTAAATTTACTATACCAACTCCAAACTAACTAAACTCAGTAAAAGTGCTAGGTAATTAAAAAAAACTATTCAAAATAGCAATTAACTACGCACCTTGATTAAAGTTTGACTACAGGGCATCCTGAGCCCGTCCTCCATGGGTGTATTAATAGGGGGTTTACCCAAACATAGTCACTGGGACCTGGGCTAACTAAGTACTCAGAGGAAGGGGTCCCAGCATGAGTAAGTAATAATATAAACATTGACAAAAAATAATCACAAAAACATTGAATCCATCCACATTGTTTTAAGCACAATGGGGGTGTATACTAGATATACTGGACATTTGAACAATAAATAAGCGGTTGTACGGTGCCCCGGGGAGGGAGGGGGGTATGTGATCATGTGAGGATGATGTGATGGGAGGGAATTAGTGACAGTACAATCAACCAATTGAAACCATTTGGTTGGCAAATTGCAAACTATGTACAAAACAAAGGACCATAAATTCAAATTATAAGTCAAAAACTATCATACTTCACATAATACAATAAATGAAAAATTAGGGCGTGAAGTTGATAATCAAAAGCAGGCGGTTGTCGACGTTTCGAACCTCGAAAATACGCAGGTATTAATGCTGTCCTTGCAGTGGGGTCTTCATCAGGACAATGCCCGGGGCGGGCAACCTATTTAAAATATAAAACGGGAGCTATAATTTGAATTTGGAATAAAGGCATGTGCCTCATTGCTTTTATAGAGAACCGAAGAAAGCACACTGATCCAATGACGGATCAGTAATGGGGGGAAACGCGTGGTGAGTCTCAGGCGTTAAATGCACAATTGGGAGAATGAATGAATCATCATAATGACATAACTGAGCGATTATAAGGAAAAGACAACAGGCGATTGGAGCCGTCAGCTGGCCCTGTGGGGTGGTGTCTATAACAAGAAAATCTCTGAATAACAAGGAAATCTCTGAGTGACATAATGCGTTAAAGGTTGTCCGGCTGTACCTTAATAGTATGGAGTCAAGAATTGGGTTGTCTGAAGGGAGCGCTTCGCTGTGTCTGAAACAGAACACGGACAATGAATCAAACTGTGGCTCGTAGGTACAGTTTGTAAGCAATTCGGAAGTGGGTTAATGAGTAATGTTTGAAAAAGTAATCGAACTTAAGTGGTATAAGGAGGAAGGTGACTTACCCATTAAATGAATATGACACGCATTCTCCAGTCGGGGATCAGGGAAATCGAAGGTCCGGCGGGCACACAATTGAATCTAACGGGCGAAATTTAGGGGACCATTAGTAGCGCCAGTAGGTGGCGGAACACCTAAGTAGGTATTGCCGGGGAGGTAGGAGATATGAACTCACCCGAACGCCGAGTCAACCTGGAAATTAATTCCGCTCGTACTCGCAATGGCGAGCCGAGGTTCCGGATTCATATGTTGCCATGGGAACCCCGTCACGTGGTGCAGAGCACCCGTGTAGAGGTGGAAGAAAGACCAAAGAGCCATACTACTCAATCGTGTGCCTGGATACTAGGGTGGTGGTAACGGGATTGAGTAATTCATTATGAAAAGGGACATTGAAAATTAAGCCCAATACAAATTATTAAAAATAGAAGCAAGTACAATTAAAATGAAATACAACATGATGTGCGGACATGGGTACAGTTGTACCAGGAATGCATCGGTGGTAATTGGTAACATGGTCCACATAGATGTCGTACAAGGTCATGGCATACCTCTAAGGTATATGACATTGTGGTTGGTGGAAAACTTTCAAAAGAAATTTTGTATCCCTGTTGTGTGAAAAGCAGATTTAATTCGCTGAGTTTGTCATTAATAGAAATGGTCTAGCTTCAGTGGGGTCTAACTATCTATACCCATGTAAATTAGAGACACATAAGTTCTCTATAGCTAAATCAAACAGACTAAATGATAAGACTAGCAAAAATGTATAGCAATGCCGAAAACCAAATATTGTTCAACTGTGTACACACTTCAAAGGTAAACTATTTATTAATATGTATTAGCGAACTGATATCTATGTACATTAATGTTGATTACCAACATGACGTAATGAGTATCTACATAGATATTGCAAAACGGGCCTGACGGCGATATGTATCTTCATTATAAATCAAGCAGGTTGATCATATATGCATGTATAGCCTATCCGAATACACGATTATATAGTACTGTGTAAAATTGATGGAATTATAAAATGTAATTGACTGAAGGACAAGCAGTATCAGTTGTATCTGTTCACTTATACAGTAGGACCGGTTCCGATACCAGCGCCCAATCCAAAATGGCCGACGTAAACATAATTCGCCAAAAACCAGCGATGTAGATAGCCGGATTGGAGCATAGCATGTCCCAAGTCGAAATCGGGAAAAACGATGCTTATACCCTTCCATTAGAGGCTACAAATTATAGATAATAACATTCCCTAAATTCATGATATCAGTATTAACTTCCGGGTCAGCGCCCGGTTTTTTGTGTTTTAAAATATGCACAGGCTGAATTAAACACGCCAGACTCACACATTGGCATATATGAGTCTCCATAATAGTTTAAGGATCAGTAAGCTTTGTTCAAACCCGTATTTCCAAATCTGTATGGGACTAATTCCGGGTAACAGTGGGAAGCGTCAGCATAAAAACAAGAGCCGGAATTAGCTCAAGCCACTCTTCAAATCCGCATGAAGACGCGAGCACGGAGGAGCAGGTAGGCCGCAATTTTATCACAAGGTGAGCGATACCCGTAAAAGCGATGGATAGATAGTAGCTAGAACCCTCGCCCGTTTTTTTCTTAAACTTAGAGAGTCTTGGCCTCATTTGTGCCATTGATTTCGCCGAATACATTGACTTTTTGTAACGTGACAACCTGGGTTAGTCCAAAGATAAACAATCTCTGTTAATAGCTGTATATGTTTCTTACCCAATTTTGCTAAACTTAAGTCACAAACGGCAAACTGGTTTTTTGTCATTTTTTAATTTATACCATCCCTCCTAAGTAGACAAATTAGTCTTTTCTCCATATCAAGTTTTTATGAACTCGTACTTATGACTAGATTCCCACCTAAGACTATTATACCATATTGTTCACAGATTTCTTCTTCCATCTATGAAGAGAGGATCTTAATAATCATCAAAATTTATATTATGCCAACGAAGCATAGAGCATAATAAGAACCACCCTACATATAACCAGGTTAGTACACTATTGGGTATGGACTGTAGTGGTTAAATCATTAACTGCATGTAGAGATCTCTTAGTATTACTAAAGAATATTTTAGACAAATATGATCTTTATACACTCAGGTCTAAAGATCTAAGAAAACTACTCCCCCTCTACAACTGACGGTGGCCCCTCCGTGCACACAGAAGATTCTAGCTCTGTGGTTAGAGGTAAATTCATACTAATTATAATGGCTGTAGACAATATGAGTGAGCAGATAAACCAAGAGACTGAGCCCTCCTGTACTTATTGTGTTTATATAGACTAAGGGAAATATGAAATTCCTGAGAAAGTCGTAACAGATTGGAAATTATTTGAAACATTTCAAAGAATTCCTGTCAAAATCACAGGTATGAGTTCTAAATTTTTTGTCCCAATTTGTGAGGGCACCGACAAGGTAGACTGTACGTCGAAGCATTATGTCACTGAGACAATCTACTAAATCTCAACATACAATGAGCTACTTACAATTGAACTGTCTAAAGCTTCAGTAGTACATAAGAAAGGGCTGTTAGCATAGCTAGAAAATGTTGGGATTCAAATTATAAAAAGTATCTGTAAGGCAAGTGGGATTGACTGAGAAAATATTGCATAAAATACTGAAAATATTTTCTAATTTGTAGATACGGAGTCAAATGTTTTTAATGTCCTGAAGAAGGTGTCAAGAACCAAAAATCACCGAAACGCCGCGTCGACTGTTTTAACTTTGACTGCTTGAAAATTTCATTGTATTGCCACCAATGGTGGTTGTTTTTAAACCTTTTTAATTTTTTGTTATTGATTATGTCTTAGATTGTAACCCGGTTGGGAGGTACAAATAAATTCTTGGACTCTTTTTTAGAATTACTGTTTACTTGGTATATTTACTTAAGGTTTCAATCTATTCATTGGTTAAGTTGTCCACTTTGCCTTATGTGTCTCAAATTTACATGGGTATAGATAGTTAGACCCCACTGAAGCTAGACCATTTCTATTAATGACAAACTCAGCGAATTAAATCTGCTTTTCACACAACAGGGATACAAAATTTCTTTTGAATGTGATTATCCCCCTCCCTGTAATACATTTCAGGGGAACCTCCTTTTGTTAATAAATGGTTGGAGGAAAACTGGCATGTGCTATGGTGGTACTCAGATTGCATGAATTAAGTGAGAATGAGCCAACAATCTCATGGCGTACCTCAAACAGCAGGGTAAAGGCCATGGCAATTGGTGGAAAAACATCAGCGTTGATACCTCAACATAAAAGGTATGGCGTACCTCTCACATGAGGGTATAGGCCAAAGTTGGTACAGTGTATGCTAGGTTTACAATCAAGACAGAGTAGCTAGTTGGGAAAAAGAGCTATCATGCTTGTTGAGACCTGTTTCAATGGAATCAAAGAAAAACATCAATTTTAGCTCACGTGTATTTAAGATACTTGCGATATTACCACCCCGGGGTCCCAGGACAGCTTTTTCTATTATTACCCATCTGAGACTCTCTGGGGGGTGTGATGCCAATTTGAAATGCTCAACTAGGGGTGCGCCCTGTACCTCGCATCTGATTCTGCTCATGTGCTGAAGAATTCTTACTTTAGCTTTTTGTTGTGTTTGGCCTATGTAGATCAATTGACACAGGCACATTATCGCGTAGATAATATTCGAGGAATTGCAGTTGGTGTGTGTTCTTAGCCGAATTTTGTGATGGCGATGTTGGAATTCCTTTGTTTGGATTGTGGTGTCACAGGCCTTACAATTACCACATTTGAAGTGGCCGATCACAGGGGGCAAGTCCCATAGGGTGGCAATGGTTGGATCATCTGGGGTGGCTAGGAGAGACCGTACCACATAGTCTTGGACGCTTTTGGCTTTCTTAAAAGCGTGTGAGGGTGTAGCAGGCTGGTTGATGTCATCCGATATTAATTCCCAATGGCGATTAATGATGCGTTTGATTTTATTGCTCTTGGTGTTGAATGTGGCTACACAAACAATCCTGGTTTCTTGTTGGTCCCTGTTGGCCTTGGGAGATAGTAATTCCTCCTGTGGATAAAACCATGCTCGTTTTCTGGATTTCTTGACCAGTCGTCTGGGGTATCCACGTTGTAGTAGTCGGTTGGAAAGTTCTTCTGATTCTGTGAAATAATGGTCTTTGTTGGAGCAATTTCTACGGATCAGTAGGAATTGCCCAAAAGGCAGATTGTCACGGAGGGCTCTCGGATGGTGACTGTTGTATTGTAACAACGAGTTGCTCTCTGACGGTTTCCGGTAAAGTGTAGTCAGTAAAATTCCCGATTGCTCATAGATGGTAAGGTCGAGGAAATTTATAGTTCGGTTGTCCGATTGAATGGTGAACTTGAGATGTTCAGATTGAAGATTCAGCCAGGTGAAGAAGGACATTAGTTCTTCTGAGTCGCCGTTCCAAATTAAAAGAATGTCATCAATGTATCGCATCCAGAGACCAAGATGATCTCTGAATCAAGTCAAGTCAAGTCAAAATTTATATAGCGCACTACATACCCAGAGGGTCTCAAGGCGCTTGAGGAAGGGGGGGAGGTTTACTTATCGAATATCCAGGTTTTAAGCTGTTTTCTGAAGGCTAGGTGGTTTTGAGTGAGGCGGAGGTGGGTGGGGAGGGAATTCCAGGTTTTGGCTGCTAAGTAGGAGAAGGATCTTCCCCCCATGGTGGCTTTTTGTGGATGCGCGGGACGGCGGCGAGGGCTTGGTTGGACGAACGCAGCTGGCGGGTGGGGGTGTAGAAGGAAAGGCGTGTTGGAGGCAATCCGGTCCGAGTTCGTAGAGGGCTTTGTGTGCGTGGGTGAGGAGACGGAAAGTTATCCTTTTGTTGATGGGGAGCCAGTGCAGGTCTTTCAGGTGACCGGAGATGTGGTCTTTGCGAGGGATGTCTAGTATGAGTCTGGCTGAAGCATTTTGGATGCGTTTGAGTTTTTTCTGCAGTTTTGCGGTGGTACCGGTGTAAAGGGTGTTTCCGTAGTCCAGACGGCTAGTAATCAGAGCGTGGGTGACTGTTTTTCTTGTTTCGGTGGGGATCCAGCGAAATGTTTTTTTGAGCATGCGTAGGATGTTGAAGCATGATGATGAGACGGCGTTGACTTGTCTGGTCATTGAGAGTGAGGAGTCCAGGATGATGCCCAGGTTCCGTGCGTGGTCCGTCGGTATGGGGGCTGTTCCTAGGGCCGTGGTCCACCAAGAGTCATCCCAGGCGGAAGGGGATGTACCTAAGATGAGGACTTCCGTTTTGTCCGACTTCAGTTTCAGACGGCTGTGCTTCATCCACTCGGCTACTTCTTTCATCCCTTCATGTAGGTTGGTTTTGGCGGTGATTGGGTCTTTGGTGAGTGAGAGGATCAGCTTAGTGTCATCAGCGTAGGAGATGATGTTGAGGTTGTGTTTCCGTGCGATGGTTGAGAGGGGGCTCATGTAGACGTTGAAGAGGGTGGGGCTGAGTGATGATCCTTGCAGAACGCCGCAGATGACTTTGGAGGCCTCTGACTTGAAAGGGCGGAGGCGGACTCTCTGAGTTCTTCCAGCGAGGAACGAGATGATCCAGTCTAATGCTTTTCCTTGAATTCCAATGTTTCTGAGGCGTTGTATCAGGGTGCTATGGCAGACTGTGTCGAAGGCTGCAGAGAGGTCAAGGAGGATGAGGGCGACTGTGTCTCCGTTGTCCAGTAGAGTTCGGATGTCGTCTGTTGCTGTGATGAGGGCGGTCTCGGTGCTGTGTTTGGCTCGGAAGCCAGACTGTGAGAAGTCAAGTGATTTGTTGGTTTCGAGGAAGGTTGATTGTTGACGGCTTTCTCAATGACTTTGGCAGGGAATGGGAGGAGCGAGATGGGGTGGTAGTTTTTGAGTTTGGAGGAGTCAGCTGTAGGTTTCTTCAGAAGGGCGCTGAGTTCGGCGTGTTTCCAGCTTTCTGGGAATGTGGCGGAGTTGAAGGAGCAGTTGATGACGTCTCGGAGATGGGGTGCGATAACGGAGTTTGCTTTGTTGAAGATGTGATGGGGGCATGGGTATGTAGGAGATCCTGAGTGGATGGAGTTCATCAGGTGAATGGTGTCTTCTGTGGTGATCGGGTTCCAGTCGAAAAGGTTGTTCGGAGGAGGTGCAGGTTCGGAGGTGAGTGGGGTGGACTGGTTTACAGGTGTTAGATTCCAACCGGCCCAAGCACTGCAGGAACGTAGCATGCACCAGTCCCCTTCCCCTGCCCACTGGACACCCACGGGATAAACACTGTGGGTGCACCTATGGACCAGAAAAGAGGGTGGTAATGTTGAGGAGACACCAAGTCTTCCACCCTTGTATGTAACAGGACACAATTCCCTCTGTCTTTACGCTTCTGCACCTGCAGCACAATGGGGAAAAACAACACCTTTCATATGCACTGGACACTAATGTAACCAACCCCCAATGACCATGCCTTATCAAACATACAACCCTTCTCACCTGTGGCACATGCAGGCTCTGCCTCGTAAAGATGTGGAGTACTGCAACAGCAAAAACGATGTACTCCTGTATCTGCGCTACTGACTTTAGCAGATTCGAGGAAGGAGCTATTAGCGAAATGTCCTCGTACCAAAATTATAGTATGCGGGGAAAAAGGTCGGGTGTGGCTTGCAGCCAATACCAAAAAACCCCGTTATCAAAAAATAAATGAACTCGAAGGGACAAGGAGCAGGGAAACCCTCCGTTGCGCTATACAAACAGCGCGAATGGAAATGAAGCCGCCGCGGAGTGACCCAAAACGTCACTTTCGCATACAACGAGGCAGAGCGTACCCCAGCAGAGACGCGCTGGAGCTAGCGGCAAGCCTTAGTAACTCAGCGTTCAGTAAACACACACACTGGAGTGAACGGGAGCCTCCGAATCACCCAAAAACAAATACTTAGAATCACCGGGGCATGAAAAGGAAAGTGGGAAAAAGGGAAGGGATACCAGGATACCGCTAACTGAACTACAAAAGGAATAGAAAAACGGGGAAGGGACAAAAACGAAGCTGGAAGGAACACAAACCCTCCTCACGAGCCTGTGAGAGGGGACAGGGCAGCAACAAGGGATAAGGCAGCAGATGAGGAGGCTCAGCTCTGCAAACTTCAGCAACCAACAACCAGGAAGGGAATCCAAACACTGGCAATATCGAGCAATGAGCCAAAGGTAGGACTGGTTTTTATCTACCTATCCATGGTCATGTGATGGTAAGGCATGGTCACAAAGATAGGACTAGCTCAATTCCTAACAGTAACCCCCCCCCCCAACAATCCTCCCCACCGGTCTGGGCTTGGAAGGGTGTAGTCTATGGAATGATCGAACCAACCGCGGGGCGTGAACCCCCCCAGCAGGCTCCCATGTCCTGTCCTCCTTCGTGTACCCCTTCCAGTCCACCAAGTAGAAAAGACGTCCCCTGACTCGCTTTGAATCAAGGATAGCCTGGACCTCAAATTCCTCCTGGCCATCAATCAGGATAGAAGGAGGAGGCGGCAGTACCTGGTCTGTCGGTACATAGGGTTTAAGCAGTGAGGTATGAAAAACAGGGTGCACACTATACTCCTGCGGTAACCTAAGCTTCATTGCTACAGGATTGATAACCTGGAGGATGGGATATGGACCCACAAACCTGGGCTGCAGCTTACGTGATCCCTGTAACCTCAAGTTGCGTGAAGACAGCCACACAAGATCCCCTATCTTGTAGGCAGGAGCAGGGACACAATGTTTATCCGCCTGTACCTTCATAGCCTCCTTTGCATCCAAAAGACCTTTTCTAGCCAAGCCCCAGACGTCTCCCAATTGCTTACATACACTGTCAATGGCTGGCACGCGACCCGTGGGCTGTATAGCCATCGCCCTTGGATGGTATCCCAGGGAACAGAAAAAGGGTGTCATGCCCAAGGCGGAATGCACACTGTTGTTGTAGGCGAACTCCGCGATGGGCAGGGCAGTTACCCAATCACAGGACAAGGACGCAATCAGACACCTTAAGTATTGTTCCATCGTCTGGTTAGTGCGCTCAGTCTGACCGTCAGACTGAGGATGGTAAGCCGAGGATAGACATATCTTGGTCTTAAGCACCTGACACAACTCAGTCCAAAAGTGTGAGACGAACTGTGCCCCTCTATCGGATACAATCACCTCCGGTAACCCATGCAAACGCACAATCGAAGACATGAACACCACCGCCATCTCTTTTGCGGTAGGAATCTTGGGAAACGGTATAAAGTGGGCCATCTTGGTGAATAAATCTACCACCACCAATACGGCGGTGAGACCTGCGACAGAAGGTAGATCGGTTACAAAATCCATGCTCAGAGAATGCCACGGACCAGGTGGAACTGCCAAAGGCTGTAAAAGTCCCGAGGGTTTACAATGCGAGGGCTTGCTGGTTGCACACACCGGACAAGCACCTACATAACCCTGAACATCCCTTGACATGGACTCCCACCAAAACCACCTCATACACAGGTCCTTGGTCTTTCTTAAACCTGGATGAGCTGCCAGGGCAGAGGAATGACACCACTCCAACACCTCATCCCTCAACCCAGGGGGAATAAACAACCTATCCTCCTTATACAAAAGACCATCTTGCAACACTACCTGAGGTAGGGATAACCAAGGGGCCAGATCCAAGTGGCTTAATCGGTCTTTCACAAGAGCAGGAAAGTCGTCCACTGTCAATGCCCCTACGATTCTTTCTTTATCGATCATTGCCCTACTCATACTCAAAGAACCTTCGTCCTTTGTATCCACATGTATTCTGGAGAGCGCATCGGATTTCACCTGTTGAGCTGCAGGCCTGTAGGTTATAATGAAGTCGTATTCATTAAAGAATAAAACCCATCTCATCTGACGCGGTGTTAATGCCCTAGCCGAACGAAAGAATTCTAGATTCTTATGATCAGTGTAGATAGTAATCACGTGACGGGCACCCCATAAGTAATGACGCCATTCTTCAAATGCTAGTTTGACCGCCAGCAGTTCTCTCTCTGCCACCGTATAATTACGTTCAGCTGGCAATAGGGTTTTAGAAAAGAACGCAATTGGATGCATATGGCCAGTGGCTTAGTCTCTCTGCGACAAAACACCTCCTACAGCACACAAGGAAGCATCTGTTTCTACGAAATACGGCAAGGCAGGATCAGGATGCACCAATACCGGGGCAGACACAAACTGTCTCAGCAACATACGAAAGGCGTCTTGAGTCTCATTGGTCCAATCAAAAGGGACACCCTTTCTCAAGAGGCGAGTCATTGGGGCCACTATATCAGAGAAATGTAGAATAAATCGCCGATAAAAATTAGCGAAACCAAGGAGCACCTGTATTTGTTTCGCATTCGTAGGCACTGGCCAGGTCTCTATAGCCTGAATCTTCTTCGGATCCATACGAATGCCTGCAGCAGAAATAACAAACCCCAGGAACTCCACTTCAGAAGTACCAAACTGGCATTTTTCCAGCTTAGCATATAAATGATGTTCCTGTAACGTCTGCAACACCTGCAATACATGCTCGGTATGCTCAAGCCCCTTTTCTGAATAAATGAGGATGTCATCCAAATACACTATCACTGTCTGATCCAGATATCTGCCAAGAACTTCATTTATGAAGAACTGAAACGCCGCAGGCGCGTTGCACAAGCCAAACGGCATTACGGTGTATTCAAATAGTCCATACTTTGTTTTAAATGCCGTCTTCCACTCATCCCCTGGCCGGACCCTTATAAGATGGTATGCTCCCCGCAAGTCCAACTTGGTGAAAACTGTAGCCTTGCGGAGCTGGTCCAACAACACGGAGATGAGCGGAAGAGGGTACCTGTTCTTAACTGTGGCAGAATTCAATGTGCGATAGTCAACACACGCCCTTAAAGACCCCTCCTTCTTCGGTATGAAAAAGATAGCCGATGACACTGGCGAGGAAGAAGGACGTATATAACCCAACAACAACATCTCGTCAATGTACGTCTTCAGATGAGCCTCTTCAGGTTCAGACAGTGCGTAGACCCGACTACATGGCAACGGGGCCCCTGGTATAAGGTCGATCTTACAATCATACGACCTGTGGGGAGGGAGACCTTGGGCACACTCCTTATTGAACACATCCTTACAAGCAGCATACTGTGGAGGAATCCTACTCGTCTCGGTCACGGCACAGGACAACGGATTGATCTGCTCCGCCACCACAACATAACAATTCTTTAAACAATGTACCGAGTCCAACATAACCAGTCTTTGTACCCAGTCGATCCTGGGGTTATGTGTTTGTAACCACGGGACCCCCAGTACCAAGCCGAACGAGGGTGCATCGATCAAATCAAACACCACGGATTCCACATGCCCATTGTCACACACTAAACCTAATGGTTCAGTCTGTCGGGTAATACACCCCGAAGTCAACTCAGTTCCGTCGATAGCCCTTACTGGCTCTGGTTGTTCCTTTAGATGACAAGGAACCATCAGCTTATCCGCCATCGAGATATCCATAAAGTTCCCAGTGGCCCCGGAATCAAGTAACACTGACACCGGGACACGGTTCTGCGCTGATATCAGCAGTTGAGCATTAATCACAAAATGCCTAGCGGCCTGATCTATCGCCCCCACCACTTCATATTGTGCTTTCCTTTCCTTCTCAGCTATCCGCTCCACTTGTATGCATGCCACCTTTTTCCCAAACCCCACCCCAGATGGTTTCACAGGACAATCACGTGCGAAATGTCCCCCCTGTCCGCAATACAGACACAAATTCTTCTCTCTCCTTCTCTTCTTTTCCTCTGGAGTCAAAGGACCCCGTACTCCACCTATCTCCATAGGCTCGGGAACGGTTTTACTCTCTCCTCCCGCCTTCACCTCCGGTCTCACATAACTACCTCGTGAGGACTGGAACCGGCTACGTTCTCCTCGCCGTTTCGTCACCCTATGATTCAGTTTCACCACCAAGTCGATGAAAGCCGCACAATCCTCAGGCGGATCCACCACCTGTGACACTATATCCTTCAATTCTTCGCTTAAACCCTGATAGAATAGGGATGTCCTCTTCTCAGTCGGCCAATGCGTCTCAGATACCAATCGGTTAAAGTTGGCTATATAAGACAACAAGTCCTGCCTGCCCTGCCGTAATTTCAACAGTTCGGCATCACTGGCCTGCATGAACGCATGTTTGGCAAATAGACTACGCATCAAATCCTTGAACGCCTGATAGTTGTACAACACACGTTCCACTAACGGAATTGCCCATTGGGCCGCGTTACCAGCCAGATACGACAGTATAAACGCAATCTTTGCAGAATCGTCAGGAAAGGCATTGGTTCTACACATAAAGTGCAGCTGACACTGATTCATAAAGGTACCGAATTTATCACTCTCTCCTGTGAATCTCTCAGGGGGGGCCAAAGGCACTGCCACAGGGGTTGAAACTGTCACTGCTATGGGAGAGCTGCTGCTTGCAGTACTAGATCCCGCCCCTCCGGTGTACTGTAAGGTGGCTGGCTGTATCACGGGAGTAGTTCCCCTATGCTGTGACTGTTCTCTGACCCTTACCGCTACTAACTTCTGTTTCAGTCCTACATTCTCCTGTTGCAACTCTTGCACTTGTGCCTGTAGGGTGTGTACAGCTCCCATGATATCCTGCATTGAGGGACCCCCCGTAGCCCCACCCACTTCCTCATCCATGCTAGTCCGGGCAGTGCTATGTTAACGTGGGCTCGATATTCTGTTAGATTCCAACCGGCCCAAGCACTGCAGGAACGTAGCATGCACCAGTCCCCTTCCCCTGCCCACTGGACACCCACGGGATAAACACTGTGGGTGCACCTATGGACCAGAAAAGAGGGTGGTAATGTTGAGGAGACACCAAGTCTTCCACCCTTGTAGGTAACAGGACACAGCTCCCTCTGTCTTTACGCTTCTGCACCTGCAGCACATTGGGGAAAAACAACACCTTTCATATGCACTGGACACTAATGTAACCAACCCCCAATGACCATGCCTTATCAAACATACAACCCTTCTCACCTGTGGCACATGCAGGCTCTGCCTCGTAAAGATGTGGAGTACTGCAACAGCAAAAACGATGTACTCCTGTATCTGCGCTACTGACTTTAGCAGATTCGAGGAAGGAGCTATTAACGAAATGTCCTCGTACCAAAATTATAGTATGCGGGGAAAAAGGTCGGGTGTGGCTTGCAGCCAATACCAAAAAACCCCGTTATCAAAAAATAAATGAACTCGAAGGGACAAGGAGCAGGGAAACCCTGCTGAGACCTGGTATCGTAGCGCTGCATTGCCTTATAAGCTGCTTTTCACCTGCCTGCCTGTGCCTAGCTAGCGCCAAATATCTTTCACGCTGTATTTTATAAGACTGTGCTGTGTTTAACGTGATTTGCGCATTAGCCTCCAGCGCTCCGCTCATTGCCTGCAAAGTTGCATTTTGTCTTGCCTGCTTGTGCCCAGTTGCCATTGGACTCATTGGCGCTGTGTTGTGATCGTTTCTGCTGTTTCATCGTGGTTTGCGCGTTGTCCTCCAGCGCTCCGCTCTGTTCCCCCCCTCCGCCTCCATTTTGTTTGTTGTGGTCGTCGTCCTCGTGTGCCCGCCCCGCCTCCCAGCTGAGACGCCCTCCCACTGACTAGAAGTAGCGCTCCTAACCCTTTACTCACCGTGACTCGCTCCTCTCTCTCGAGCCGAGTGGTCGCTCCCAGTGCCCCTGCTGAGACCTGGTATCGTAGCGCTGCATTGCCTTATAAGCTGCTTTTCCCCTGCCTGCCTGTGCCTAGCTAGCGCCAAATATCTTTCACGCTGTATTTTATAAGACTGTGCTGTGTTTAACGTGATTTGCGCATTAGCCTCCAGTGCTCCGCTCATTGCCTGCAAAGTTGCATTTTGTCTTGCCTGCTTGTGCCCAGTTGCCATTGGACTCATTGGCGCTGTGTTGTGATCGTTTCTGCTGTTTCATCGTGGTTTGCGCGTTGTCCTCCAGCGCTCCGCTCTGTTCCCCCCCTCCGCCTCCATTTTGTTTGTTGTGGTCGTCGTCCTCGTGTGCCCGCCCCGCCTCCCAGCTGAGATGCCCTCCCACTGACTAGAAGTAGCGCTCCTAACCCTTTACTCACCGTGACTCGCTCCTCTCTCTCGAGCCGAGTGGTCGCTCCCAGTGCCCCTGCTGAGACCTGGTATCGTAGCGCTGCATTGCCTTATAAGCTGCTTTTCACCTGCCTGCCTGTGCCTAGCTAGCGCCAAATATCTTTCACGCTGTATTTTATAAGACTGTGCTGTGTTTAACGTGATTTGCGCATTAGCCTCCAGCGCTCCGCTCATTGCCTGCAAAGTTGCATTTTGTCTTGTCTGCTTGTGCCCAGTTCCCATTGGACTCATTGGCGCTGTGTTATGATCGTTTCTGCTGTTTCATCGTGGTTTGCGCGTTGTCCTCCAGCGCTCCGCTCTGTTCCCCCCCTCCGCCTCCATTTTGTTTGTTGTGGTCGTCGTCCTCGTGTGCCCGCCCCGCCTCCCAGCTGAGACGCCCTCCCACTGACTAGAAGTAGCGCTCCTAACCCTTTACTCACTGTGACTCGCTCCTCTCTCTCGAGCCGAGTGGTCGCTCCCAGTGCCCCTGCTGAGACCTGGTATCGTAGCGCTGCATTGCCTTATAAGCTGCTTTTCACCTGCCTGCCTGTGCCTAGCTAGCGCCAAATATCTTTCACGCTGTATTTTATAAGACTGTGCTGTGTTTAACGTGATTTGCGCATTAGCCTCCAGCGCTCCGCTCATTGCCTGCAAAGTTGCATTTTGTCTTGCCTGCTTGTGCCCAGTTGCAATTGGACTCATTGGCGCTGTGTTGTGATTGTTTCTGCTGTTTCATCGTGGTTTGCGCGTTGTCCTCCAGCGCTCCGCTCTGTTCCCCCCCTCCACCTCCATTTTGTTTGTTGTGGTCGTCGTCCTCGTGTGCCCGCCCCGCCTCCCAGCTGAGACGCCCTCGCCCCTCCCCCTCCACTATCCATATATGACAGGAGTTCCCGCGCGCAGCGTTTACGCGCAGCGACCGCGCCCAACCCGCGCCGAAGGTGCGCCAAAGGTAAGCCCGTCTACGCCCGTCCGCGCCTGGACCGCGCCCAGCGCCAGACCCCCTGCCCCTCACGCTCCCCAGCCCTCCCGCATTACCTACGATGCCGCCACCCTCCTAGCCCTTGACCCCGGTCGCGCCCCCAACTGCGTCCAAGCCGCGCCTGGACACACCCATGGACCTTTCTCCTGCTACTCCTGCAAATTCAGCAGCACCGTCAACATCTCCGCTACGACCACACCACAGATCCCCGACCCCAACCACCTACAATGCATCCTTCTCAACACCCGATCAGTCCACAGGCACGCCATTGACCTATGGAATCTACTAGACACCATCTCTCCTGACGTCGCCTTCCTAACGGAAACATGGATGAACGCTTCCTCCGCACCAGACATCACCATTGCCATCCCTGAAGACTATAAGATCACTCGCAAAGACCGTACCAGCCACACAGGAGGAGGGATCGCTATCGTCCATAAGAAATCAATCCACATCTCAACCAGCTCTGACGCCAACCTCGCCAACTCCGAACACCTCCACTTCCAAATACACATCGACCCCAAGACCACACTCAGAGGCACCCTCCTCTACAGACCACCAGGACCCCGAGCTAAATTCAGTGAAGACATCACGGACTTCATCACTCCACACGCGCTCCCCTCCAAAGACTACATCCTTCTGGGAGACCTCAACTTTCACCTTGAAAAGATCAACAACCGCAACACCGCCACCCTCGTGGACAACCTCGCCAACCTCGGACTTAAACAACTAGTCACTTCCCCCACCCACATCGCAGGTCACACACTCGACCCAATCTTCACCTCCAGCAACCATGTCTCCTTCAGCCACACCACGGACTGCCTCTGGACTGACCACAGCTGCGTTCACTTCACCTACAACAAACCAAAACCCAACATCCACCTCCAACCTACCCTGCAAAGAAACTGGAACAAAATCACCACAGACCAAATCTCCGCATCGCTCCTTCGAAACTCCCCAGCCCTCTCTTCTAACACCAACGAAGCCGCCGCCAACCTCACCCTATGGTTATCCAACACCGCCGACACCTTAGCACCACTGAAAAAACGTCAAAGCAAACCTGGCAGCAAGAAGGCCTCATGGTTCAACGATGATCTCAAGAAGTCCAAGAAACTCTGACGCTCCCTTGAAAAGGCCTGGAAAAAAGACCCAACCACCAGCACCAAGGACGCCTTCAAAAGCGCCACCCGCACTCACCACCAACTGATCCGAAAAGCCAAGAAAACAGCATTCAAAGATCGACTTGACAACAACGCCCACAACAGCAAGGAACTTTTCAACATCGTCAAGGAATTTTCCAATCCCTCGGCCAACTCCAACGACATCACCCCATCTCAAGCCCTCTGCGACTCCCTAGCCTCATTCTTCCACAACAAGATTGCAGACATCCACAACAGCTTTGACAACCAACCCGGAAACCAACCCACCCTACCATTTGCGGATCATCTTCCCCCCGTGAACACCCTTAACAACTGGAACCCAATCTCCACTGAGGACACCATCCGTCTGATGAATTCCATCCACTCAGGATCCCCCACAGACCCATGTCCTCACCACATATTCAACAAAGCAGACTCCGTCATAGCACCGCACCTCCGAGACGTCATCAACTGCTCCCTCAACTCCGTCACCTTCCCGGAAGACTGGAAACACGCTGAACTCACCGCCCTCCTGAAAAAACCAACAGCAGACCCCACCGAACTCAAAAATTACCGCCCCATCTCGCTTCTTCCATTCCCGGCCAAAGTCATCGAGAAGGCTGTCAACAACCAGCTCGCCGCCTTCCTCGAAGCCAACAAATCCCTCGACCCCTCACAATCTGGCTTCCGAGCAAAACACAGCACTGAGACCGCCCTCATCGCAGCAACAGACGACATTCGAACTCTACTGGACAATGGAGACACAGTCACCCTCATCCTCCTTGACCTCTCTGCAGCATTCGACACAGTATGCCACAGCACCCTTTTACAACGCCTCAATAACATCGGAATCCAAGGAAAAGCACTTGAATGGATCACCTCGTTCCTCACCGGAAGAACCCAGAGAGTCCGCCTTCCTCCATTCAAGTCCGAGGCCTCTGAAGTCATCTGCGGCGTACCACAAGGATCCTCACTCAGTCCCACCCTCTTCAACGTATACATGAGCCCCCTCGCGGCCATCGCACGCCAACACAACCTCAACATCATCTCTTACGCGGACGACACTCAACTGATCCTTTCCCTCACCAATGACCCCAGCACCGCCAAAACTAACCTACACGAAGGAATGAAAGAAGTTGCCGAATGGATGAAACAAAGCCGTCTGAAACTGAACTCGGACAAAACAGAAGTCCTCATCTTAGGTACATCCCCCTCTGCATGGGACGACTCCTGGTGGCCAGAAGCCCTCGGAAAAGCACCCATCCCGACAGACCACGCACGGAACCTAGGCGTCATCCTGGATTCTTCACTCTCAATGAACAGACAAGTCAGCGCCGTATCCTCTTCCTGCTTCAACATTCTTCGCATGCTCAGAAAAACATTTCGCTGGATCCCCTCCGAAACAAGGAAAACAGTCACCCACGCTCTGGTCACGAGCCGACTGGACTACGGAAACACCCTCTACGCAGGTACTACCGCAAAACTCCAGAAGAAACTCCAACGAATCCAAAACGCCTCAGCCAGGCTCATATTAGACATCCCACGCAACGAACACATCTCTGGTCACCTTAAAGACCTCCACTGGCTACCCGTCAATAAGAGGATCACTTTCCGTCTGCTTACCCCGCACACAAATCACTCTACGACATCGGACCAGATTGCCTCAACTCACGACTGTCCTTCTACACCCCCTCCCGCCAACTACGTTCTTCCAGCCAAGCCCTCGCCACTGTACCTCGCATCAACAAGATCACCATGGGAGGCAGATCCTTTTCATACCTGGCTGCTAAAACATGGAACTCACTCCCCGCTTACCTTCGCCTTACCCAGAACCACCTAGCATTCAGAAAGCAACTTAAAACATGGATATTTGACAAGTAATCCTCCTCCCCTTCCTAAGCGCCTTGAAACCCTCTGGGTATGTAGTGCGCTATACAAATTCCATGACTTGACTTGACTTGACTCCGTTGCGCTATACAAACAGCGCGAATGGAAACGAAGCCGCCGCGGAGTGACCCAAAACGTCACTTCCGCATACAACGAGGCGGAGCGTACCCCAGCAGAGACGCGCTGGAGCTAGCGGCAAGCCTCAGTAACTCAGCGTTCAGTAAACACACATGCTGGAGTGAACGGGAGCACCCGAATCACCCAAAAACAAATACTTAGAATCACCGGGGCATGAAAAGGAAAGTGGGAAAAAGGGAAGGGATACCAGGATACCGCTAACTGAACTACAAAAGGAATATAAAAACGGGGAAGGGACAAAAACGAAGCTGGAAGGAACACAAACCCTCCTCACGAGCCCGTGAGAGGGGACAGGGCAGCAACAAGGGATAAGGCAGCAGATGAGGAGGCTCAGCTCTGCAAACTTCAGCAACCAACAACCAGGAAGGGAATCCAAACACTGGCAATATCGAGCAATGAGCCAAAGGTAGGACTGGTTTTTATCTACCTATCCATGGTCATGTGATGGTAAGGCATGGTCACAAAGATAGGACTAGCTCAATTCCTAACAACAGGTTGGTTGTCAAAGCTGTTATGAATGTCGGCGATTTTGTCATGGAAGAATGAGGCGAGGGAGTCGCAGAGGACTTGAGAGGGGGTGATGTCGTTTGAGCTGGCGGTGGGGTTGGTGAATTCTTTGATGATGTTGAAAAGTTCCTTGCTGTTGCGAGCATTGTTGTCTAGTCGGTCTTTGAGTGCTGATTTCTTGGCTGTTCGGATTAGTTGGTGGTGTTTGCGGGTGGCGTTTTTGAAGGCGGTTTGGGTGATATTGTTTGGGTCTTTTTTCCAAGTTTTTTCAAGGGAGCGACATAGCTTCTTGGATTTCTTGAGGTCATAGTTGAACCAGGGGCGTTCTTGCTTCCTTGCTTGATTTGATGTTTTTTCAGGGGTGCTAGTTTGTCGGCGGTTTGGGTTAGCCATTGTGTGAGGTTGATAGCGGCTTGGTTAGGGTTCGTTGAATAGGCAGGTGGTTTTTGAAGAAGCGATGAGGAGATCTGGTCGATGGTGATTTTGTTCCAATTTCTACGCAAAGTTGGTTGAGGGTGGTTGTGGATCGTGGTCTTGTTGTAAGTGAAGTGGACGCAACTGTGGTCCGTCCAGTGGAGGGGTGTGGTGTGAGTGAAGGAGATGTGCTTGCTGGAAGTGAAGATAGGGTCGAGTGTGTGTCCTGCGCAATGTGTGGGGATGTTGACAAGTTGTTTGAGTCCGAGATTGGCGAGATTGTCCAGAAGGGTGGTAGTGTTATTGTCGTTGCTCTTTTCCAGATGGAAATTGTGGTCTCCCAGTAGAATGTATTCTTCCTCTTCCGAGGGGAGGGCGTGTGGGGTGATGAAGTCAGTGATGATGTCGCTGAATTGTGTACGGGGTCCTGGAGGCCTGTAGAGGAGGGTGCCTCTGAATTTGGTCTTGGGGTCGGTGTGGATCTGGAAGTGAAGGTGTTCGGCGATCGCGAGGTTGTCTTCTGAGCTAGTTGAGACGCGTATGGTGTTCTTGTGGACGATGGCGATGCCTCCTCCTGTTTGGATGGTGTGGTCCTTACGGATGATCTTGTAGCCGTCCGGGATGGCTATGGTGATGTCTGGAGCAGAAGAGGCATTCATCCAGTTAGGAAGGCGATGTCCGGAAAAGAGGTGTCTAGTAGATTCCAAAGGTCGATGGCGTGTTTGTGAACCGATCGGGTGTTGAGAAGGATGCATTTAAGGTGGTTGGTGTCGGATCTCTGTTTGGTGTTCGTGGGTTTGGTGTGGGTCTTGATGCAGGAGAATTTGCAGGGGTGACAGGTGAAGGGTCCATGGGTGTGTCCTGGTGCTGCTTGGGCGCAGTTAGGGAGTCGGCCGGGGTTAAGTGCTAAGAGGGTGAAGGCGTCGTATGTAATGCGGGAGGGGTTGGTGGAGCGGGGACCAGGGGGTCTGGCGCTGGGCACGGTCCAGGCGCGGACGGGCGTAGACGGGCTTACCTTTGGTGCACCTTCAGCGTGGCCGCAGCACGTGGACGCTGCGCGTTGGTTCATCTGTCTTAAATGGAGAGTGGAGGGGGGCGGAGCATGGGAGGGTCGGCAGGGAGGCGGGAGCGGGGAGGAGACACGGGCCACAAGTAAACACCACAACCAAATGGCCGAAATCGAAACTGGGGCACAGCCGGAGTGCGAGCAGAGGTACAGTAGCACAGAAAACACAAAAACACTTTTAGGCTGTTTTAAAAATCGCCGCAATGCAAGGCCAATGATCAATAATAAAAATGAAATCCTAACGATACCAGGCGCTATGTGCAATTCAGGCGCTGTATCAGGGCGGGCAGCGCTGTATCGGGGCAGGCAGCGCTGAATCAGGGCAGGCAGCGCTGTATCAGGGCAGGCAGTGCTGTATCAGGGCAGGCAGGCGATGCGGTCAGCAAGGATCAAGGCGTTGGTAGGTTAGGCAGAGAGCGAGGGAGCGACCGCTATGGAGCAGGTCCAGACGGTCACAAAGAGAAAGAGGACGGGCGAGTTTACTCTACCAGTGGGTGGGAGGGTCGGCAGGGAGGCGGGAGCGGGGAGGAGACACGGGCCACAAGTAAACACCACAACCAAATGGCTGAAATCGAAACTGGGGCACAGCCGGAGTGCGAGCAGAGGTACAGTAGCACAGAAAACACAAAAACACGTTTAGGCGGTTTTAAAAATCGCTGCAATGCAAGGCCAATGATCAATAATAAAAATGAAATCCTAACGATACCAGGCGCTATGTGCAATTCAGGCGCTGTATCAGGGCGGGCAGCGCTGTATCGGGGCAGGCAGTGCTGAATCAGGGCAGGCAGCGCTGTATCAGGGCAGGCAGCGCTGTATCAGGGCAGGCAGGCGATGAGGTCAGCAAGGATCAAGGCGTTGGTAGGTTAGGCAGAGAGCGAGGGAGCGACCGCTATGGAGCAGGTCCAGACGGTCACAAAGAGAAAGAGGACGGGCGAGTTTACTCTACCAGTGGGTGGGAGGGTCAGCAGGGAGGCGGGAGCGGGGAGGAGACACGGGCCACAAGTAAACACCACAACCAAATGGCCGAAATCGAAACTGGGGCACAGCCGGAGTGCGAGCAGAGGTACAGTAGCACAGAAAACACAAAAACACTTTTAGGCTGTTTTAAAAATCGCCGCAATGCAAGGCCAATGATCAATAATAAAAATGAAATCCTAACAATACCAGGCGCTATGTGCAATTCAGGCGCTGTATCAGGGCGGGCAGCGCTGTATCGGGGCAGGCAGCACTGAATCAGGGCAGGCAGCGCTGTATCAGGGCAGGCAGCGCTGTGTCAGGGCAGGCAGGCGATGAGGTCAGCAAGGATCAAGGCATTGGTAGGTTAGGCAGAGAGCGAGGGAGCGACCGCTATGGAGCAGGTCCAGACGGTTGACTTGATTGAGTACGGTGTCTTCCTCAAAGGCCGCCATATAAAGAATGGCCACATCGGGAGCAAAGGGAGCCCCCATTGCTACTCCGGACGTTTGAATGTAGAATTTGTTCTTGAATAGAATTTTTTTTTATCATGGCTATTCGTAGTAGTGCCACAATGAATTCCGTAGGAACTTGTACCGGGGCCGGTCGTTGTTGTAAGCAGAGTGTTAACACAGTTAGCGCTTCTTGTTGTGGAATGCACTTGTAAAGTGATACGACATCACAAGTAGCCAATCTTTGGTGTTGAGGATCGAAGGCTGAATTCTCAATGATGTTGATCGTGTGCATGGTATCACACAGGTAGGCAGGAGTGGATTCAGCCAAAGGCTTTAGAAAAAACTCAATATATTTGCCTAGGGGCTCAAGGATAGAGGCACATCCGGACACAATAGGTCGTACCGGGGGGTCAACCCTACTTTTGTGGATCTTGGGTATGGTGTAGATGGTTGCCAATCGGGGGTGTTTTTGATTCAAAAAGTGGAACTCATTTTCAGACAAGAAACCTTGGTCGAGACCAGCTTGTGTTATTTCTAAGATTTCAAGAGCAATGGCTTTGGAGGGATCGGACCACAATAGTTGGTAACTCACACCATCATTCAGTTGCCGGAGAATTTCGGACTCGTAGGAGGATACATATTGAACAACAATTGCGCCGCCTTTGTCCGCGGGCTTGATCACCACTTGGTCGTTCCGGGCGAGTGACTGCAACGCCGTCTTTTCCGTTTTACTGGTGTTGTATCTGATCAATGATTTGGCATCCAAGAGTTGTTGTACGTCTCGCCAGACCACTGCTTCGTAAGCCAAGATTTTATGTGACATTGTGCTGGTGTAGGGAACGAAGGTGGAAGGAATTCTTAAACCAGTTAGTGATGGTTGAGCCACTGGTTCTGAATTTCGAAAGGAGTATTTAAGCCTAATTTTGCGAAAAAATTTGAAAAGTTCTGTGCGAACAATGAAGTTATCCGGTTTGTTCGTGGGGACGTATGATAACCCTTTGCCCAATACTTTTAGTTCATCATCATTCAGAGTTTGTTTGGATATGTTGACAATGGGGCTGACGGCCATTGTTGGTGCTCCTCCAAGTAGTTTCGGTTAGAAGTACCCATCTATAGCATCTACCACCTGTATGTTTTGTTGCGAGTTACTCGTTCCCCGTGCTGTCCCGTCTGGAAATGTACCTGCTTCTGGGGTTGTCCACGTCCTCCGTCCCAGTTGCTTGTATTTTGTTTATTCCAAATTCAAATTTTAGCTCCCGTTTTATATTTTAAATAGGTTGCCCGCCCCGTGCATTGTCCTGATGAAGACCCCACTGCAAGGACAGCATTAATACCTGCGTATTTTCGAGGGTCGAAACGTCGACAACCGCCTGCTTTTGATTATCAACTTCACGCCCTAATTTTTCATTTATTGTATTATGTGAAGTATGATAGTTTTTGACTTATAATTTGAACTTATGGTCCTTTGTTTTGTACATAGCACGTTCTCCATGGGGCCATGATGACCGCTGATAGGGAACCCATGGGCCAAATATGATAAAGAGGTTGACACAGGTCACCCTTTGGTTTGTAGTGGCAATATTAGTATATATATTTGCCATACTAAGATCCTGTATTTCCGTCCTGAAGAATGACACAGACTCGCATGAGCCATCAGGAGAAACATGTTGAAGGTACAGTGGTGAAAAGGTACTAATTCCCCTTGCCCCACATTTGGTTTTAATACCAAGTGCCATTTATAGCAAACAAAAGGGATATTTAAGATGACACATTGGTTTTAGTGTATCTAGATCACAGGTCCACTCTTGGATAGCAGTGCCTCCCTGTTTTCAGTTGAAGGCCCGTCGCACAAACCAGGTTTTTGGAGAGCGTGGGTTGTCCTATGATGAAGCATGACACCTCGTGGTGTGTGAGGACATCCTGTGATATTTTTGTATATGTCCAATAACAGATACTCTGTTTGGTAGAACCATGAAGGATACATAACCAGAAAAAATATCATCTTGGGTAGCTCTTTTCTTGTGATTTTTTCTTTTACTAACAAGTTAGATTGCTTTGGGTCATCTCGACCTGTATCTAATTTTTGCCTACTCTTTATAATGTTGGTGTAGGAAGCTGGCTCTCTATATAGTGCAGCAAAATAAGGTACACTGTGCAGAGTCCAGGCAAACCACAGAGGAATTACAGAGGCACACATGATACCCCAATGCTCACTTTTGTGATTGTGTGGGCGATCGGTTAGGCATTACAGAGGGTATTGCATATTACACACACAAAGGCAGTAAATGGGACACGCACTGATTGAAAAAATCCAACACCAATTTATAAAACTGACATGTATTTTAATATGTATTTAGATTCCAAGATCCTCAGAATCAGGTTAATACTTTTCGATTTTTGAATTTTTACAGTTTTCAAAAATAGACAGTGCACTTACTAAATCGGTAATGTTACCCTGTGGAGGAAACAAATTCTTGCATTTGGGCACTTACCAGCGATTTACGGGGCTTAAGGTTCTTCTAGACTGAAGGTGCGTATGGGGCAAGTTCCAAGGGCACAACAATAGGTCACCTCAGGATGCTCTGGGGCATCCAGATACAGAGGTGTGCCACAACGTTGGATGTCCCATTCACTTCAATAGGAGAACGGTGCGGTCAAAAAGAGGCTGCAAGCAGGGACAGGGTGAACAGTCCCGGAAAACCCACGGGGAGCACGACCCTTGAGATCCTAAGGCATGTGGGAATGCCTTTGGTCCACTCCTCCTAAGGCTGTGGGGCTTGGGTGCAGTGGTGACCTTTGATGTTTGATTCCGGTGCAGAAGTCTCTCGCAGTTGGAGAAGTGCAACAGAAAAAGGCTGTAAGTGGCATATGGAAGTCAGTCTGGAGAAACCCAAGTGTGGGATTAGCTCTCATGGGTCTGGGGTCCCCGTTGGCACCGTCACCACACTTGAACTCGGATTCAGAAGCACCGGTTCATAGGTGCTGTGAGACGTTAGGTGGCAGTGGTCAGAGACTCATGTCTTGGTCTTTGTTCTGCAGGAAAGTGACAAAACCGGACAGCTGGGCCACTAACAAAGCGAGTTTCACTTTTTCTGAAGTCTCTTGACGTTCAGGTTAGTCTTCTTCTGCGGGTGTCCGGACTGAGCACAACAAGGGGTCCAGTTCCCAGGTATTGGTCCTGTGCGGCTCCCGTTGGTGTCCTCTCACTCAGTGGGATGACAGATCTGACATTCAGGAGCACAGTGTCCTCTTCCTGGGGAGCTGCTGTGATGGGCTGGCTGAGGTGTTGCAGCTCGGTGGACCGCACCTTGCATCTTTGGAGCCTGCAACTTCAGGGGAGGAACTCCTCTACTCCAAGGTAGTTTCTTCAGCTGATTGGTGGAGCACTGGCAGCATCTGGGTTTCTCGGAGACTGCACACTGGCAAGACGAATCTGCTTTTTCTACAATTATTGGGGGCAGCAGTCAGGCTGGCAGGGTTGGTGCCAAGTCAATCGCTGGGCCTCGGTTCTCATGGCAGGACACTTCTTCATCCACTTCATCTCTTGTTCCATCAAAATCAGAAGTCCTTGTATCAGGGGTTCCCCTAAATACTCAGTTTAGGGGCATTAAGGAGAGTGAGGGAAAGTAGTCAATGGGACACTTACCCCTGAGCCCATGACACCCCCAAGATGACCTCTTCCTGTGGGAAGTGGGCATCACCCTGTCCCAGAATTCCTAATTCCACCACACACAGTATGGTGTAATTTCTAAAGTTGTATTTATGTAAGACTTAGTCACCCTAGAGATGTGCCCAGCCTAGCAGTGCAACACGGCTCCTGCAAAGCTAATTTTCCCATCTGTCCTGGCACCAGATGGTTCAGGGCAGTGGGGTCGGCTTCCTCTCCTGTGCGAGAAGACAGATTTGCATGCTAAAAGCTAATGGACTCTTTTAAGCTCCCCTGCCTTGAAATGCTAATCTGCAGGTCATCCTGTGGAAGGGGGTGAACACACTCTCTCTCTGAGCAGGCTTGGGGGCATAAGTACAAACCTGGAGTGCCACTGGAGGTCATTTTTTTTGATGATCCGGTAGCGGTATTTCCTGCACCATATTTACAAAATGCAATTAAGCCACTTTTTGTAACTTAATGTGGCTTTGAAAATATGCTACCCTTGCACGCAGATATCTGCATTAAAGGGGCATGTAATGGGTGTTGCTGTGGGCGTTAGACCGCAACACCCATTACTTTTTTAAGCTGCCCAGATTTACAAGGAGGTGTAATCTGTGGCAGTGCAAAAATCTAAAACCATGCAAGAGAAGGCGTTAGAAAGGTGCACAAGGAGAAATGCCTTTATTTCTCTGCCTTGTTGCTTTTTTTCTATGTGTGCTGCATTCTGCAGCACACATAAAACGAGTGAAAAGCCAGTAATGAATTTTTATGCGCAGGAAGGCGTCCCTTCCTCCACAATGATGATTTACTACTTCTATGTGTGCTGCACAATGCTGTTATATTCGCGAGTTAGGCCCATGTAGCGAGGCAGTTTATTCCTTACATTGTCCTAGAAAAAAACATTTCTGCGATGACCTTTTGCACACATCTGCATGCACATCAACGTTAGATTAGTTTCTCTGAAACTACTTTGTTTATACATCCAGCTTCGCAAACATTATCACAATGCCATGTACTAGGCCTCTCTACGCACTAGGTACAAAAGTCGTCCTATCTTCATCACAGGGCAACAGAGCTATCTACATTCCCATAACATCACTAATCTAGCGCCCACTTAGCAAAGGCTAATTTTTATTATAAATAATAGGTATCCCAATAGATTGGTAGAGGAGGCACTTCTACTTACACCGAAGGTCCCTGCATGCTGAGAAATCACCACACACCAGTCTGACATTCCGTGAGTGTTGTCCACCTCAAGACCAAGATGGGGTCCTTCACTCTCTCCCATCAGGTACTGCAGTTAGGTTATCCCTATGGGGGATTCTTGGCTCTACACCCTTACACACTCTAGGCACACTTAGAGGAGGGTCCGCATCGTAGGAGTACGTTAGATTATCATTTTGTATATATGTATATATATGTAATCATTGCTTCAGCTCCACGGTAAAAATGCATCTACTGTTTACTGTCTTGGTGCTTGTAATCGCCTTTATTTACTTCTGACGCCTAATCATTGCAGCACACGTACTTTATGCAAGAATAACATTGGTTCAATAAATATTATTGAAAACGACCCACTGTGGATTCTCTGTATATTTCTCTGAGAACAAGTGAGCACGAGTGACTGAGCGAAAGAGTACTGTTTCCATGATTCCTGCGGAATCGTGGTTGTCATGTTATGTGTTTGCCAGAAACTATTAGTTCCCTGGTAGGTTAAGGGGACTTACAGTAGGATTGCGAGATAGCTGGTCTATAGGTCAACATATCCAGCGGGGGTGTTCGGAATCAGTTTTGATACCAAGCCTTTAGTTTATGTTGTCTAAACAATTCTGAGTAGTTCAGTTGTGCTTTCTCAGAGACCCCTGCTCATAATTAAACTGGAGATGTCCACAGTGGGAAAAGGGTATCCGCCTCAGCTGAGTAGGTACGTACAATGTATTGGGTGAAGGTTTTTATCAAGCTTGAAGGATTAAAGATTATGCCCATATTGTACAAACAAAATCTCAATAAATTCTTTTCATTAAATACCTTTTCATTTTTTACAATGTCCGAACATGGAGAGAACGTTGAAGTACAAGAAACTACTCTAAATATTTCAGAAACTTGCAGACAGGCAGTTAATATCAAATTATTAAAACATGGCCTCCCGGCAACGGGTGAATATGTTACCTTTGTGCTTGAGGCACATGAATAATTCAGTTCAGGACAGAGGTATTTTATTCTTGGGTTACATTCACAGCTGCAGAAGCACGCACAAAACTGTTTCACACTTACATTGAGGATGGAACACCAGATAAATACTTTCCATATGTGGACATAGAAGTCCGTTAATTTACCAAGATCATATAAATTGGTTTAAAGGTGCCCTTCCCCACACCATAGAAAACTTAAGACTCGGTCCGCTCAGTAAAGAAGGAGTGAACTGGCTGTTCTTACCTTCGTTTACACCAAACCCCGACATTCACAGGTTAGGAGCAGCATAAATTCATACACTATACAAAGATTAAGTAAAAATTTACAGACATTTTAAGAAATACATAATACAAACACTTATAGTTCAACCTGTGAAGGCTGCTCAGACTGCACAGCCTCAATTGAATACTATGGGTATAAGCCCTTAAACTCCGAATGTCATAATGGGAAGAATTTCAACCAGTCGGGAACAGGTACCATTCTGGAAAGCGCACAAAATAGCACAGCTTGAAGTGTCTTTTCTCCTTATGGGCCCACAGTAGAAACACAGAATTCAAACAATTTGCTTGGGATGGCTACCCCAAAAGAATATTGTGCCACATGGGGTATAGTCTTTGCTGCCGTTTACACCAGAAATCCTAGTACCCTTTCAATAACACTGGCCTACTGGTGACTATCAGATTTAGACGCTCCAGGATGGGGGAAAGGGCCTTCAGTGCGGCAGCCGCCCAATTATGGAATGGGTTGCCGCAGCACATTAGACAAGCTAATTCCCTGATTGAGTTTAGGAAGGGCTTGAAAACTTGGCTCTTCCCCAAGTCGGACCTTTAAGACTGCCCCTACCGTTGCTTTGGTTTCTGTGCCGGTCTATCTTTCAAGTCTGAGCGCCAGGATACCCGGAGGGTAACAGCATGCGCTATACAAAAGCTAAATACAATACAATAGCGGTAATACCAGATGTATTAAAACAAATGCAGAATGAGAATGGTTCAGAACCTGCCCTGGACTTAGGAGTGAGACTAATTGGCAATTTTGCCCAAGTTTCTGCAATTATGTAAAGCAACATAAATGGGGAGGCAGCTGTGATGGCTATATACCAATGCCTGAGGGAATTCACTCCTATATAACAGGAGAGGGAGTTACCTAAGATTATCGTGTAAACATACGCTTCCCTGGGAAGAGATAATCTGGGAGCCAGACCAGGAAAACCAATAGTTAAGGGTATTTCTGAAAAGGAAAACTCTAAGCAAGCACCAGATTCTTCCAAAAAGAAATGGGATAATAATCAAAAAAAATTTAAACAAAATAAACAACAATCACGGAGTGGGTCTCCTCAACTGGAGCCCAATGAAAAGAGATACAATTTCAGAAACCGTTATAAAATTAGGAAGTCTGACAGATATCAGGATAATGATATGCTGTCCTCTCGTTCCTTTCAGGATCAAGGGAGGAGCATGGTCAGAGCAAAGATCAGAAGAGCGAACAAAGCCAAAAAGGGAGACACATCGCACTTCAGACTACATTATCAAACAAGAAGGTTAATAAAAATCTTTGAAACCTCAATTTGAAAAAAGAAAAAGTAGCAGGGATTATGATCAGAAATGCCCAGGTTGATGAGGACTCTGCTTCTGAATGGGGAATGGGCAGTGACAAGGCTGGACAGTGCAGCAGAAGTCACAATAGCTAACCAGAACATGATTGATTTTTTTGAAGTAATAGCACTGAGTGAGTATATCATGGTGGAAAACCTGATATACGAGTGAATGTCCCACACTGGTTACACAGAATAACACTACAGATAGAAGTGGAGGTACAAAGAGAAGTGAAGGGTCTGACACATGGTTACAGCATTCTTTTGGCAGAAAAAGATTGGCCACTTGAGTTTGTAATAGATTGCCAAATGGGGGAATAAATCATTTTACTTGCTGTCTCTGACATCGTAGCAGAATCAGTTAAAAATGTATACGGGCAGGAGTGGGCATCAACTTTAGCACCTGCTCTATACCGCAATCATGTTGGATGGGATGATGACTTTCCTCATCAAAAGATCCCATAAAAAACGATCCCTAAACCGCAGAGCCAGTACCCAATTAAACATGAAGCAAATAAACTAGTCAAGGAGATCTTAGATCAACTTGAGGACCAGGGTGTAAAAAAAAATTGCACCTCATCTATGAATAATCCTTTGTTTCCAGTAATGAAACCCAACAATTCATATTGTTAGTCTTAGATTACAGACATTTGAATGCATACACAGGCACATATGAATACAATAACGCACAAATAAATAACATTTGCCTAACAAATACAAACCACTAAATATCTCAAATGTTTTTTTCTGCCAGAATATAGAACCTGGAAGGTGATATTTGACCACAAGTTCAACGTTAGGGTCTCAGCATTAGTTCTGTCATTTACCACAAAGTGACTTCAAAGTATTGATGAGGAGGCGGTGTTCTAGGTAGATCATATTTACCTGATGGACAATGAATTAGGGAACATTTGGCTAGAGGAAACAACATAATAGTGGGGTTTGCTTACTTGGACTACAAATGTAATTAAAAAAAATCTAAAATAGCCCACCTCAGTGTCCTGTTTCTGGGATACGAGTTATCAAGTGCAGGAAAAAGCCTGGCGACACATTTTTTAGAAAAATGCGCATTGCTCCAACCTCCAATAATTCTGAAGAGACTACAATCCATTTTAGAATTTTTGAATTTTGGTAGAACTTACATTTTGGATTACGCAGAAAGGGTAAAACCATTCTACGACTTAATTAGACATGACTTTTCAGTGCAACACTGGACACAGGAACATACTGATATTTTACGTTTCATACAAGCTGACATTCTAGCTTCCAGGCATTTACACACACATGCCAACACAAATAACCTGGGAATCTGCGTAGTCGCTGGACCAAACGGGTACACCTATACCACTTTCAATGAAGGTGATATGGTACCCATAGCATACAAATCACATCTGTACACAAACCCTGAAATGCGTTTTGCAACCAACGAGAACATTCTCAGAGTTGTACAGACTGCTGTAATGAGAGAGCCCTGTCTCAGGGAAAATGCATAATTGTCATTATCCCAGTACCTACTCTGTAGGGGGTTACTAAAGCGAGAATTCTGAATGCTAAAGCTCTAAATCTAATATGGAATAAATGGGCTAACTCCCTCACTGAAATAGATGTAGATTACAGATTTGACGCTACATTACAAACACAAGCATTCCTGTAGTACGAACATAAGAACAAGAATCCTCTGCCGAATGAAATTTTGCCTCTAGATCGATATGAATGTAGCATTTATACAAATGGATCTACTCAAACTGCCGTAGGATCAAAACAGCATTATTCCGGGGCATGCACTATAGTAAAAGGGCGCATGCGAGACAGAAATGTTCTTCCTGGAATAACACACACACAGTCCGTAGGGGAACTGAACAGCGCAGTTGGCAGAACTAAAAGCCCAGATACTGGCACTACAAAATACAGATCGCGAATTCCCCACACTTAATGTGTGTGATTCATTTTAATGTGTTCAATCCTAAAATGAATATCTTCACTATTGGGGCCAAAATGGGTTTCGAAGATTCGAAGGGTTGTACAATCAAGCACAAGAGGCTTTGAGAACAAGTGGCAAAGCTGAAAAAAGACCTGCCATGGCCCGATAATTCATACACTGAGTCATCAGCGTGTTGGCGTTCACGTTGAAGGGACTTCAATGGCGGATGAAGCCGCCAAGGCAACTGTGCGAACTGCTGCCATTGCTGCAATCACTCGCTCTAGCACAAGAATAGGCGGACCAACTATGATAGGGTGTCAATGCCATGCGCAACAGGTCACCACCACTTAAAGGCTTTCCACTCAAGTACTCCTGCAAGTTAGATGCACAAAATATTCTGTATGCTCAGATTCTAGGGGTGGGGATAGAGTAATTTCAAACACTGATCCCAGGTTGGGATTGATACGAGCTGCACATGAGGGTCTGGGTTCAGTACATGCAGGGATTACTATTACTATTACACTCGTGGAGTGGTGTGGCTCACTGGTTAGAGGCGGCAGACCCGGGAGCAGAGGACGGCCCAGGACCAGGGTTCAATTCCCGACGCGGCAGGGTCGTGGACCAGGGACAGCGGACTCGATAATTCTCACCTCGGTGCCTACTCTAACCAGGGATCACACTCAGCAACTCTGGGCATTAGCTTGCCTCATCTCCACAACGGCCCCCAACATACGCCGGGGATGCCTGGTTTCACCTTGGAGATACCTAGTACGGACCATCTCACAGGGAAAGCCAGGACGGGTTCCCCAGCGGTCTATTGCGCAGAGATACTCCTTCGGGAGTCGATTCTAGCGCGTTAGAAACCCGCAATTAAATTAAATTAAATTACTGAAGCAGTGTTACTGGTGGCCAGGTCTCACTAAACAGACCAAGGACTTTGTCCTCAAATGTGACATCTGCCAGCAGATGAAGGGCTCCACCATAGCATGTCCACCGCAAACACCTTTATTGATCGCAGACAAGCCTCTCACATGTATCTATTTGGATCACTGCAGCCCCTTACACCCTGTCGGGGCTTCAAGTACATCTTGATGGCAATAAGTTCATGCTCTACATTCCTGTGGGTTTGGCCCCAGCGCTCGGCTGATGCCTGAACTGGTATAAAGGATTCACGTGTCTTTATCAGGACATACACAATTGGCACATTACATTCCGACCAGGGCCCGGCGTTTAGCTCTCGGGCTTACAAGGAAGGCATGGGAATTTTGGGTGTGGCCTTGCCGTACTCCTCCCCCTACCATCCCAAAGAAAATTCGGTCATTGAGAGAAAGAACCAGGACTTAAAGCAATCATTAACAGCTAGGGTCATAGGCTCCAGTGGCAGTTGGGTAAGTCAACTATACTGCGTTCAGATGGCACTTAATAACATGCCAAGAAAATCCCTGGGGAATTGTATACCCTATGAGATCCTGTTTGGTGTGAGAATATGGGTACCAGATCTCAGCAGTGGCGGCTGAAACTCCAATTGACATCAATGATCGTTTAGAAGGTTTTAGAGGTCTTGAAAGAATACAGAGCTTTACAAAGCAAAGTTTAAGTGAAACGCACTACCACTGGAGAAGTGAAAGAAGTAGTGGCAAGACGTGACTTCTTCTTGAAGATTGGGGACCTGGTCAGAGAACAAATTGAGGCCAATAAAGAATTTAAGCTATCTTACAGAGCGCCGGTACCTATCCTGGCTGTAGAAGGTACCAGAACTGTACTTCTTCCGCCTCTTACCGGTCGCTGAGATAAAGGTTTGTCTCCATCGATCTGATCAAACCACAATATGTGGCAGAGCCTCAACAGTAGTCTCCGTGGGCTCTTCGGTAGCCACTGATCTCCTCTCACTACCGTGCAGGAGGTTCAGATGGAAGCTTTCATATCAAATGAAGACTCCATTTTCCAAAGAGAAGCCATGAACAACAATGAAATGTTAATAGTCCATATTGAAACAACTACAACTGTACAGTGAACAAGTACAGAAATTTCAACTTGAAAAATTGATGAGATCTATGTCAACATGCACAGAACGAGTCATCTCCAAGTTCTACAAAACCTGCTAGCTTAAAAAAATAGACCTGACAGTGTCTGCCTATTTCGTGCATTATGACAAATTTCCATCAGATCCAAGTGAACGTGAACTGACAACACTTCTACTCCCTTTCAAGCAATGAGTTTATTCTCTCTAGCTTTGGCTAAAAATACACACCTTGTTGCTCTATGGATACATCTGTGGGTTACAATTGGATTACCTTTCCAGGTACTCTGGATTGGTTTGGTGACTGTTTTTTTACTACTGCTAAATGGACATTATCTCCCAGAATGCTCTGCAGTCCAATGTGGGAACTTGTACTGAAACCACATGCATTATCTCTCCTTGAACTGAGGGAGCTGTCCTTGGAGAGCATTACAGAAGTTCCAGTTCCTGATGGAATAGTTTTGGATAAGGTATCGTATGATGTGTATGATCCAACTGAACTTTTACAAATTCCATATTTGATTAAATTTTTTTTAATTATATCTTAATACATTCTCTGATGATTGGGACATGGAAACTGTGAATAATTTGCTTTCAGATCTAGAGCAATCAGTAGCATTTTCTACTGATAAACTGTATGATGGCACAAGTACTTTTGGAGACGTGTTCTGTTACTAACATCACGGTCACCATTTTTTAGACAAACCTAGTATCCAATGTGCTTTTTACAATTACACCCAATGGGAACACTGCGCAACACCACCAAAAGTTAGTTCAAATACATTTGCAAGAAAGTTTGCATATTTTTCTGGTTTTGACACATCAGACTCACAATATATGCTCACAAACACCAAGCTAATTTACTCTACTTCCTTCATTTCCCAACTGTCTATAGAGGGTTTCACAATAGACACAAAATCTGTCTGGGGAACAAAAGATTGACAGGTTCAGGGAAAAGAGGTGGTATTTAGAGCATAATAATTTGTGGTCCTAGGAGATGCACTGCGTAATGTTTTTATCTTATCTAGCTTTTGTATATTAATCGTCCTTATACAGGGGTGCCTGCCCACTACCTGATATGACCATTCAGGCTTTGAACAACTGGAATGAGAACAGGATAAAAACCCTGCCTGTGGGTGGCACTGTGCCCTTGTGGTATTGATTACCTATCCGTTAATACAATTTTCACTAAAGTAACAAAAATCCTTTTTTAATCAATAAGCCAAACAATTGTTTCTCTAATCATTCCTATATTCATTTCAATAATATTCAAAAATTATTTCCTTGTACAATATCTGATAACATAAACATTTCAATGGATCACACTCCTTTAGGTACCTAAACTTGCTGTGGACACACCATTACATGGGGGCATCAGCATTGTTTATCTTCTACAAACTTTTTTTCTGTTTGCACACAGCGATAATCGAAATTATATTTTCAGCTCCTTATTGGATGTACACAGCTACAAATGCTTTAATTTGATATGTTCTTTACTCCTTCTCGGCCGTTATTTGGCCATCACTATCTCTGTTATTAAGCCAGATGCAGAGATTAGGCACTCCAAGATGGGAGACGGTATTTGTTTTACTACTATGCATAAGCCCATCAAGCATAATGCTGATCAATACCTCACGACCCTTGAGCTCTACATCAACACACCTCGGGGTCTGATAAATTGCCCACTGTTAACCTCTATTGATAAGCCAGGTACTGAATTTACCTTTTCAAGATGGCTGATGTCTTTGTAGCGGGTATAGTCCTACAACTGTTTCCCCACCCAGGCCTATATAAATGTGTGTTCTCCTACGGGCCATTAGGTCTCCAACGTACATGCTGGAAGAAGCTCTGTTCATCACAGAGGTATAGCGCCCATGACTAACTGAATGTTCTCATGCAATTAGCAGTACAGTGCTAATTATGCTAGAAATGAGCATCTGCGTTTGGGGCATCATTTAAATACTCACCACGGGGTCTGTCTACTTGCTTGTTCTGACACACTTTCCTTTGATCCTTTTTATTAGGCAAAGGTCTCGTATTAATACCAGCTAGGATATGGCTGCCGGTTATTTTCTTTAACACAACCGGCATCGAGTGGGTGCAATGCACCACAGATTTTACTTATTTTTACCTGACTAAACTTGCACTACTACTAAATCCTTGTTTAAGGTACGTGGGACCACATTACCATATTCTTAAAGTAAGCAGAATATGCCACTACCATTTTTCCTTTAGGTGTTTTCTGATATGTAATTAGATGGTTTTCCTTTATTTACCCATCCTCAGGGACTCCTATTTGGAAAACACAGCCAGGATACATATACTGTGAATCTGGACACAAGATATGTGCAATCTTAACTGTGTGTCTAACATTGGACCCTATTGAATCTCATTCGGGATGGAAATACAACTGGATTTAGGGTTGGTTTCCCGGTATACAGGGCTTGTATACTTAGCATTATTTTTCTTTCTTTTTTACCCGTCTCTTTTCCCCTAGGATCTTCATGTATTGAGTATAGGTGTTTTGGTTTTATTACATGGTAGGGTGTTAAAATATCGATTACAAAAATATAGCTGACATAAATATCGTTGTAAGAATATCGTTTACAAAAATATCGACACCCTATACTTAAACAGGTAAGTACATAAATATTGACTCCAAAATATCGTTGTAATTAATATAGATGTAAAAAATATCGACTTTTTAAAATAATTAAAATTACGTTAAATAATAAATAAATATAAGTACTATTAACAAAATACATTACATTACTTTTATTTTTTAACTATTTCAAAAAAATTTACTACACTTTTTAATTATAAACTTAATAAATGTGGACATATAAATTGATTTTACACATTACTAACAACAACAATACATACATATAATTAAAATACCCCTTTACCCAAAAACCCAAAACTGACCCTGAACCCTAAAAATACCCCTTTACCCAAAAACTGAAAACTGACTCTGAACCCTAAAAATACCCCTTTACCCAAGAACTGAAAACTGACCCTGAACCCTAAAAATACCCCTTTACCCAAAACCTGAAAACTGACCCTGAACCCTAAAAATACCCCTTTACCCAAAAACTGAAAACTGACCCTGAACCCTAAAAATACCCCTTTACCAAAGAACTGAAAACTGACCCTGAACCCTAAAAATACCCCTTTACCCAAAAACTGAAAACTGACCCTGAACCCTAAAAATACCACTTTACCCAAAAACTGAAAACTGACCCTGAACCCTAAAAATACCCCTTTACCCAAAAATATTTTCACTAAAAAAATCCTGTACACACACCTAAAATTTATTAAAAAATTAACATAATTAATTACATAATTATTATTCAATTAACTAATTGAAATTAATTAACTATTATTTATTACACTATTTATATTCATTTAAAACATTAATTAATGTATTATTTCATTATATTTAAATTACTTCCCACCCTACTCCCCTATAAACCCACAACCCGCTACGGAACTATTAATACTAAATTCAACTGAAAATACAATATTAAATAATAATATACTACTAAAAATACTACTTTGGCTACAAATATTCATTAAAAACACTACATTACTTATAATTATTTAAAAAACGACATTATTGTAAACTATGATTTTGTAAACGATATTTATTACAACTATATTAATGTTAACGATATTACTTACCTGTCTGTCGATATTCTGGTCAGACAATATTTTTGTCATCGATATTTCTTCCTGTAGATATTTTTGCAGCGATATTTAGGTTAGTCGATATTTTTACGACGATATTCCTGCTCTGTACCTTATTACATACCTTCCGGTACCAGGCAACAGTAAGCAGGTGTTGTTATGTTAAATTCACTTTAGCAAAATCACTGTTGATTGTTTAGGTTCATATGAAACACGTGTTGGCTAAGGCTGCTGTAAATAAACTGAAGCGCATGTTCCAGCAAAGACTCAAGCTTTTGTCACACTGTTATTGATATAATTGATATAGTGTTAGCATGTGCAAGGGACAGTTGTTCTTTTTTACCAGTGGATATCCACACGTTGGGGAGGAGGGTGGCTCAGCCTACCTTTATGCACCACAATCCTCACTCAGTACTAGAGTATACTTACCTGCGTATTGCCCAGGAGCGCCAATACCCTGTAGAACCACCTGCCAAGCAGTTTGATTTGAATTAACAGGGTGCTGCAAGGGACGCAATAGCTTTAAAACACACTTAGCACATGATGAATAGGGACAAGGAAGCAGAGGAACTCTTCAGCAACCTCTGTAAGAGACTGCCCGTAGAACTAGCGACTAAGAGTAGAAACCCACCAATCAAAGAAGGCCTCAAGAGCAAATGTATTAGATTGGAGAGACTGAAAAAGAGTAAATTGTCAAAAAGGGTGGGATGGGGCTACTTTCAAACAATACACCAGACTAGGAAGAATCCTAAGGGGCCTCAGGTCACAAATTACCCCCACTTATGACGACCTTGAAGATGACTTATTAGTAGCTCTGGAGAGGGAACTGACTGCAAATTCAAATAAATTATTAGATATAGTAATTGAAAATTCACAAAGAAAGGTCAACACACTATTGCAGTAAATTGACACCCTAGAGACAGAGATTAAAAATCTCAACCTACCAGAGGCAACCGAAAAGAATTGCGCTATTCTTGAGGGGGTAATTTTGAGACACCAGAATAAGGTAAAACAAAGAAAAGCTAAGAAATTTAAAAGTGACAAACAGGACTACAACAATGGAAGGGTATTGACCTTTGCCAAAAAATAGGACCATCTAATCCCACAGCCAGCTACATCGATTAGCTCCAGTTCCACTTCACTGGACACGGCGGTGACCAGTGAGATTGAACATGAGGGACGTTTTAAGAATAAAGAAGGGGACCCGGTAGCAAAATCGACACACTCCCACCATTTGCGGACAAGGTGGGGAAAGAGAGGGAGCTTGGCAAGAAGACAGAATAAGAACTAGATCCTGGAACTAGAAAAAAAATGCGACCCCCACGGTCATCACCCTCACCGACAAACCTATTAGCCAAGCAGCAACATCACTATTACAGAAGGGTTTGATCTTCTGCACAATGGATAGGGGAGATATTTGCAAGGCCAATGTTGATATGTTTAAATTTTTCAGACGCCTTAAACTTAAAAAATATTTTGCACTTTTTCCATGTACCAATAAAAACAGAATCACACCGCAAATCAGCCTTTCGAGTGATGATTTAACAATTCAGTATGTATTGGATACTAAGTTGTTAATGTTGATCTCTGAATATGAGGGGGACCCAGTGACCATGGGTAGACTGCTCTATGAGCTTGATGTATAAACAGACCTGTATATTAGCAGTGGACTTAAATCCAAATTGAGATGGACTCCCCCAATGCCGGTTGGTAATAACATTGGCATTTTTTATAAGTTAGTCATGTCAGACTTAGACAAGTATATAAATTCATGACACTCACACCACAAGTGTACAGACAACCTCACCCATACAGAAAAGGAAGCCCTACACCAACTGATGGCAGATGACAGTATTACAATATGGGAGGCTGACAAAGGGGGCAATGTGGTGCTTATGAACCAGGTTGACTATGAAAGAGAGAACATCTCACAACTCAATGTCATAGATTGCTATGAGAAATTATCCTCAAACCCCATCTGGACTCTGACTATTCTCATCAATCAGAAACTTAAAGGCTGTCATGATCTATGCCTCTTAGACTTTAATAAGTACACTTACCTCAAAGTAGAACACCCATGATAACCATGCCATGCCAACCATGCCATATCCCCCATCTCCATGATGCCCAGAAATGGTTTTCTAATGAGCTGAAACATAAAAAATGTACCCTAAGGCAATTGGAAAGAAAGTGGCAAAGCCACTGTAAACTTGACAACAAACAGGCCTACTTAAAGTCTTTGAAAGCCTAAATAAAATCTATTTTGAATGCCAAATAGTCACATTTTTCATCCAAAATCTTGACAGCAACTAACCGCTCAAAGGAGATCTTTCACATTGTGAATGAGCTTTCTAACCCTGATAGAATTTTGTGTAAGCCTCCCCCATCACAAACCTTTTGTAACGCACTGAACCTTTTTTTCATTGATAAAATTCAGAAAATCAAGTCTAGCATACCAGCCTGTCAAACTCTGGACCCGAGTCCTCTTCCTATTCTGAGTCACAGTACCTTCTCGCATTTTCCTGTTATATGCGAACACACCTTCTTTCCAAAGTCAAATCGGGCTCTCCTAAGGACTGTTGCCCTCCCTGTATTCTGAAGGAAATATTCACTACCCTCCCTAGTCCTACTCTTAATCTTTTAAATGCGTCTTTGTCTCAGGGTATCATTCCGGAAACCTTTAAAGAGGCAGTTGTTATTCCCCTCTTAAGCAAAGATTCTGGAAGCCTATGTCACAGGCTGCCTTACAAACTTTTTGGAGGAATCCAAATTCCTTGACTTCCACCAGGCGGGTTTCCGTCCGGCGCACTCTACCGAGGCAGTTATCCTCACAGTCCTGGATACTCTGCGTAGCGGGGTTGACAGAGGCTCTCCTCAGGCCCTTGTCTTGCTTGACCTCTCTGCTGCCTTCGGCACGGTCGATCATTCCCTCCTGGTCGACTGTATGAGGGACGATGGAATCTTGGGCCTTGCCCTAAGCTGGATTAGCTCCTTCCTGAAAAACCGCTCTCAGGCGGTCTGTACTGCCCAGTTTACGGCCCCTAGAGTTAAAATCTCATGTGGAGTCCCCCAAGGCTCTTCACTTTCTCCCCTGTTGTTCAAACTCTACCTCCTTCCTCTTGTCTGAGCTTTGAAGGAGCGCAAAGTCTGCACCTTCAATTACGCAGACGATTTCCAACTTATTTTCTCTATTAGCAACTCTCCGGTATTGATTCATGCTTTCCAATCCACCATGCTATTCATCAGTGAATGAATGAACATTAATCATTTTAAACTTAACCCGGACAAGACAGAGTTGGTTTTAATGGGTGGTATTGTTGGGAGCCATTGGGGATGCCACTTTTGGCCTAGGGAGCTGGGCCTGCCCCTGTCCCTTCGAGCTCGGCCAAAAGTCTTGTAGTGGCCATTAGCCAGGAACTTACTTTGAAATCCCAGATTAACTCAGTGATTTCCACTTGTTTTTTTCAACTTTGTAAAATAAAAAAGATTTGTAGATTCCTCACCCATGATGCCCGTGTTCAGGTGATTGTCGCCATCATTATGTCCCACGCCGATTATGCAAACTCTTTATACTTCGGCATCCCTTTTTTCCTTTCCAAACGTTTGCAAATAATACAAAATCAGGCTGCTCGCCTGATCGTTCATCTTCCCAGGCGACAGCATATCACCCCTCTTCTGAAGAGTCTACATTGGCTGTCGTTTGCCCAGCAATGTGCTTTTAAGATTGGATGCCTTATTTTCAAGTCACTTTACGGCAGGAGCCCGCAATTTGTTAACAATATGCTTACTAAATATGCTCCTACAAGGAATCTTTGCTCAGCCTATAAAAATGTATTACTTACCCCTCAATTCAGATTAAATCAAATTGGCGGTGCCAGGTTTTCTATTCTGGCCCCCACTTTCTGGAATTCTCTCCCTTCCAAAATCCGCTTTTGCACTAACCTTCTTGGCTAGAAGTGTCTTAAAGACTTGGCTCTTCCGATAGGCCTTCTAAACCTTCTTCTAGAGCTTGGATCTCAACCAGACTAGCACCATGAAACCTCTCCGGTGTACGTGCACTTTATAAATTCTGCCATAACATAACATAACATAACATAACATAACATAACATAACATAACATAACATAACATAACATAACATAACATGCCTGTATACACTACCTAAAGTGCATAAAAAGCTCCCTTTCCCACCAGTCAGACCCATTGTGTCTGGAATAGGTGGAATAGGTGGACCCACAGAGAAACTATCTGAGTATATGGATTTATTTCAGAGACATCAGATTAATGCTGTCCTCTATGGGGAATTTGTACACGTACAACGCAATTGAGGTATTGAAGGTGATTTTCTGGGTTGCCTCAAAAGCATGGGGGCCAGATTTATCATTGTATTGTGTTGCCCTTGAGTCATGCATGGTGTTGCAAGAGCAGCACAATACTTAAGTCAGATTTATCAAGCAACGCAAGGCCACCTTGCGTGGCCCTGCATTTCTTGGTAAATCTGAAGTAATGAAAGGCAGCTCAAGTCGCTGCCTTACGTTACTCTGAACTGGGAATGCCTTACATGGGTGAAGCATGGGTGTTCCCTTACATCCACCTATGGATTTTGACACATTCCCAGATTTACCAAGACTGGTAGACCTGGGAACGCGTCGGAATGCTACGCCTTTCCAGAGGAGGTGCAACAAGCAGAAATGTATGTATTTCTCATTGTTGTTTCCTCTTTCATTTTGAAGCATACTTAGAAAGAGGAATACGCCTTTAGGGATTGTTTTTGTGCAGGTGCCTGTCTCTTCCTGCACAAAAACAATCCTGACTGCAACACAGGCACCCTTATACCATGGTGCAAGGGTGCCTAGGTTGGCGCTAGGGAACACATAGTGTACCGGTGCAAAGAGAGCAGAAGTGCACCATACTATGGTAAATGTGGCATAATCCTGCCCTCTCCTTTCGATGCAGAGCAGCAAGTTGTCTTGCTGCATTTGGCTGCCTCAAAGAATGATACATCTGGCCCCAGGTGTCAAGGGATAGGTGTTGATGGTGTGTCCTACTACTCCTATTATGGACTCGACTTTCTATTTAAAACCAATCCAGTTCTCTAGGGTCTGGAGGTTACTGATACTACTGGACCTGCTGTCTGGCACTGCTTCAAGAATCACAGTAACCAACGTGTGTTCTCCCCACGTCTGCTACAGCAGTACCCACGGTCCCTTCGCTTGCCACTCCTGCAAATTCACCAGCATCAAGACCCATACCACATCCACTAACCCCAAACACAGCTCCGACTCTAACCGCCTGAAGTGCATCCTGCTGAACACCCGCTCGGTCCACAGACACGCCATCGAACTCTGGGATCTACTCGACACTACATCACCGGACGTCGCCTTCCTTACTGAAACATGGATGAACGCATCATCAACACCTGACATTGCCATAGCCATCCCGGACAACTACAAGATCATCCGAAAAGACCGCACCGCCCAAACAGGTGGAGGGATCGCCATCGTCCATAAGAACACCATCAAAATCACGATCGGTTCCGACGATCACCTTACTACCGCCGAACACCTCCACTTCCAGATCCACACCGACCCTAGGACCACACTCAGAGGCACCCTCATCTACAGGCCTCCAGGAACACGGAAACAATTCAGCGAGGACATCACTGACTTCATCAGTCCACATGCCCTCGCCTCCGTGAACTACATTCTACTAGGAGTCCTCAACTTCCACCTGGAAAAGAAAAACGACAGCAACACCATCACCCTTCTGGACAACCTTGCCAATCTCGGCCTCAAACAACTTGTTGACACCCCCACCCATATAGACGGACATACGCTCGACCCAATCTTCACTTCCAGCAAACACATCTCCTTCAATCGCACCACAGCTCTCCATTGGATGGACCACAGTTGTGTTCACTTCAGCTACAAAACCACCTCGACCCACAACAACCCACAACCTATTCCCCGAAGAAAATGGAACAAAATCACCACCGACCAACTCCTCACATCGCTCAACCAAAACCAACCCGCCCTCTCATTGGACCCAAACCAAGCTGCCATCAAACTCAAACAATGGATCACTCACAGCGCTGACGAATTAGCACCCTTGAAAAACCATCACACCAAACAAGACAGCAAAAAGGCCCCCTGGTTCAACGATGACCTCAAGAAATCCAAGAAGCTATGCCGTACTCTCGAGAAAACTTGGAGAAAAAACCCAACCACCGACAACATGACCACCTTCAAGGCAGCCACCCGCAAACACCACCAGCTGATTCGATCCACCAAGAAATCAGCATTCAAGGATCGAATCGACAACAACGCCAATAACAGCAAGGAACTATTCAACATCGTCAAAGAATTCACCAACCCCACCGCAGCCTCAAACGACATCACTCACTCCCAAGACCTCTGCGATTCGTTATCCTCCTTCTTCTACAACAAAATTGCTGACACACATAACAGTTTCGAAAACAGTTCCAACGAACAATCCTCTCCACCACCCTCAAAACCCAAACCGCCCTCTAACAATCTCAGCGCCTGGAACCCAATCACCACCGAAGACACCATCCGCCTAATGAATTCTATCCACTCTGGCTCGCCAACCGACCCATGTCCCCACCACATCTTCAACAAAGCAGACTCCATCATCGCACCCCATCTCGGTGATGTCATCAACTGCTCCTTCAACTCTGCTACCTTCCCAGAAAGCTGGAAACATGCCGAAGTCAGCGCCCTCCTGAAGAAACCCACAGCAGACCCCTCTGAACTCAAAAACTACCGCCCCATATCGCTCCTCTCATTCCCGGCCAAAGTCATCGAGAAAGCCATCGACAGCCAACTCGCCGCCTTCCTCGAATCCAACAACTCCCTCGACCCTTCACAAGCCGGCTTCCGAGCCAAACATAGCACCGAAACCGCCCTCATCGCAGCAACAGACGACATCCGAACACTACTGGTCAACGGAGAAACAGTGGCCCTCATTCTACTCGATCTTTCCGCCGCCTTCGACACTGTCTGTCACAGCACCCCCATACAACGCCTCAGCAACATTGGCATAAAAGGAAAAGCCTTGGACTGGATCATCTTGTTCCTAGCTGGGAGAACTCAGAGAGTCCGACTTCCCCCATTCAAATCAGAGGACACCGAAGTCATCTGCGGTGTACCACAAGGATCTTCACTCAGTCCCACCCTCTTCAACGTTTACATGAGTCCACTCGCTTCCATCGCGCGTCAACACAACCTTAACATCATCTCCTACGCTGATGACACCCAGCTGATCCTTTCCCTCACCAAAGACCCCAACACCGCCAAAACCAAACTTCACGAAGGCATGAAAGAAGTAGCCGTATGGATGAAAAACAGCCGCCTAAAACTTAACTCAGTGCTCATCCTAGGATCATCCCCCTCTGCCTGGGACGACTCATGGTGGCCTTCGGATCTGGGCTCAGCACCAATACCCACAGACCACACACGCAACCTTAGCTTCATCCTAGCCTCCTCCCTCTCGATGACCAGACAAGTCAACGCCGTCTCATCCTCTTGCTTCAACGTACTTCGTATGCTCAAAAAAATCTTCCACTGGATCCCCGCCGAGACAAGAAAGATCGTCATCCACGCACTGGTTACGAGTCGACTAGACTACGGAAACACCCTCTACGCGGGAATCACAGCCAAATTACAGAAAAAACTCCAACGCATCCAAAACGCATCAGCGAGACTCATTTTGGACATCCCTCGCCAAGATCACATTACCAGCCACCTGAAAAACCTCCACTGGCTTCCCGTCAACAAGAGAATAACATTCTGTCTCCTCACCCACGCACACAAGGCCCTCTACAAACTAGGGCCCGAATGCCTCAACACTCGACTATCCTTCTACACACACACCTGCCAACTAATATCCTCCAATCAAGGCCTCGCTGCAGTTTCACGTATCCAAAGATCCACCATGGGAGGTAGATCCTTCTCCTACTTGGAGGCCAAGACCTGGAACTCACTCCCCACTCACCTCCGCCTTACACAGAACCACATCTCCTTCAGAAAAGAACTTAAAACCTGGCTATTCTACAAATAACGAACCCCTTTCCCAAGCGCCTTGAGACCCTCTGGGTGAGTAGTGCGCTATATAAATTCTTAAACTTGAACTTGAACTTGAGTACTTGGGAGCCTGAGGAAGCTACAAACAAAATAATCAATGGTAATTAAAACAATGTAGGTACTGCGCATGCATAACTTAGACGTACCTGTTCCTCCCTTTGGCATTTTGCTTTACCATCAACCATAATTTGAATCTACAATATAAAGAAAGGCAAATGTTTATTGTCTGCCCAACAACCTGGCAGAACTAGCAGCAGGCCATTGCACAAGTAACATGAGAAGACGGAACTCCCCATTGTTAGCCTGCTGTAAACTTTATTTCAGAACTCCATATCAAAGCATGAGTTATACTGTGTGCAACTATATTTGCCAACCCTAGCAATTCAGGCTAACGCATTCGAGCCACTCCTATCGGATTTCACATTGTAATGCTACAGATTGTTGACTGTCATTTGGCTGCCACGAATCGCGGAGTTCTTGGCGCCCCTGGGCTTCTTTGAAAAATATAAACAGGTCGCCTGGGATCTCTAAACAGTCCACATTCATCGCTGCACAGAAAAATAATGCAATGCTTTACATTCCTGCTTGTAAATATGTGCCTCTGGGCACCCATGACACAGTTCCCTGCACCTTGAACCATCCCCCTATCATCTCCCGCCCCAAAACATTCTTCTGTTAGGGAGTGGTTCACAGAGGATGGATTGTGCAGTAGTAATGTGAGCTCTGTCCTTGCACACGCTTTGTAGACAGACTGTTGTCTAAATAATGTATAAGGAACTATTCTTTCTTTTAAATCAAAACAAGACATTTTATTAAGGTGGGGAGCGATTTCCGAAATTGTAGTGCAGAGGAGACGAATGAGAGCAGGGGGCAGTCTTAGGGTGGTGGGAGAGGTTCAAAGGGATCGTGCCATCATATGCCTTAGTTGGGTCAGGTTGGAACACATGCCCATTGCTGTCAATTGTAGCAGGGCTTACATAAGCGGGTACTAGCAGTGAGAAGGATAATTTGGCGTATTCCTTCTCCTGCACATCTCTGCGTGAGCCTCTTGTAAAATGACTACGTACTGACCTCCTCTGAACGTTCACAATTCGTTTAAGTTAAAGTGACTTGAGGACAAGTTATAAAAATAAGTGTCCAAGATCCCACCATTCTGGTAAGTTAGTTTGCCAGGATTTAACTTGAGGCTTTGGTTCTGAACGTTTAAACACATGGGTGTCGATTCACCAAAATGCCAGTTGTATGGGAAGAGACATCACATACCATTTGACCTTAACGACAGCACAGGAAGTGACTTCATATGATCCATGACCCTAATATTGTCCTGGAAGGCAAGTCACATGACCCTAACTTCACAACAATTGAAATTGCTGAAATACCATAATAACTGTACTATAATAAATGATTAGTGTTAAGATAGAAAACAGACAAAGGTCTATTTTATATACCACCTATATTCGGGAGCTTACATGATCTTTGGGGCCATAGCCTTTTAACGCCAGACCATTCTGGCACTGGTTTCCATATGCAAAAAGAACAATTGATGGACAGAATGCTGAACAGTGTCATGCATTCACCCCAGTACAGAGATCTGGAGCTAAATTCATAGTTTTTTCGCTCCCCATGCCATTCCAGTTTAGATCCAGCCATATGCAAATCAGTATTGACCCTTTTCACCATGGGAACAGTCCAGCCCGAACTGACAGGCCAGGCCATCTCTAGACTGGAATCAAGCATCCTAGCATCATTTTCGTGTTATTGCACCTCATCAGCCAGGCTAGCTTGACCCCAGTGGGATGGAGAGCACAGGACCCATGTCTGGGAATATTCTTCCCACACAGGGTGACAAAGGCAAAAAGAAGACCTGAGGGACAGAATGCTGAACAATGGCCTGCATTCACTCAAGTGCAGAGATATGGGCCTAAATCCATCGGTTTTGTTGCTCCCCATGCCATCCCAGTTTAGACCCAGCCATATACAAATCAGTCTTGACCCTGTCCCCCATGGGAACAGGCCAGGTCGAACTGCCAGGCCATGTCCTCACTAGACTGGAAACAATCATCCTAGGAACGGTTTCGGAACAGGGCCAAGACTGATTTGCATATGGCTGGGTCCAAACTGGGGTGGTGTGGTGAGCAAAAGAACAATGGATTAAACCCAGATCTTTGTGACTGGAGGTAAATGTTTGCATTGTTCAGCATTCTGTACATCATTTGTTCCTTTTTGCTTTTGTCATCCTGAGTGTGAAGAGTATGCCCAGACATGGGTCCCGTGCTCATTGTGCCACTGTATTCAAGCTAGCCTGGCTGATGAGGGGTATTGCCCCGAAACCGATCCCAGGGTGCTTGTTTCCAGTCCATGTGTTAGTGCTCCATCCATCCTCTCCTTGTGTTTGCTTTGTTCGCCCTGTTGTCAGGGTATGCCCAGACAACCTTTGCTCACTTTGCCACTGGTTTCAAGCTAGCCTGGCTGATGAGGGGTGTTACCACAAAACCGGTCCCAGGATGCTTGTTTTTGATCCAGGAAGACCTGGCTTGGCAGTTTGGGCTGGACTGTTTCCATGAGGAACAGGGTCAAGACTGATTTGTATATGGCTGGATCTAAACTGAGGTGGAGTGGTGAGCAGAAGAGCAATGGATTAAACCCAGATTTTTCTGACGTTGTGAATATTTGCATTGTTTTGCATTTGTTCCTTTTTACTGGTGTTCATGTCAAGAAGTTTCTAGGTTATGTCAGTATGTTTCAATGGGTGCCCTATATTCCATGAATGACCTCTAGTATACTAATATCAGTAATTTAGTATGGGATCCCTTTGATGAAAATTAACGCCAGAATGCCAGTGCCAGTGCCAGTATTTTGTTCCAGGTGTCTGCATGCTAAGAACTGCTACAGATATGTCAGCACTAGCCCTGGGTATCTTAAGACAATAATTACTTTCAGCATGCCAGGACCAATGGCAAACTTGCAAGCATCACATCAATTTTGCTCACATTCACATTTACTGACTCACACTCTTTCGCTCACTCACACATACTCATTCATTCTCACTCACACTCTCTTACGCCTCCTTACCAGGGGTGGTACCCCCATTAGGGCAGAGGAGCATCGACCCACTGCTTTCTCGCAGTGCGAGAAGCAGAAACATAAAATGGTAAAAAATATTTTATGCTTCTGCTCCTCACACTGTGAGAAAGCAGATGGGTCTGCCTGGTTGGGGGCGAGATTGCAGCATTGTGATTGGCTTAGGGGAGGGGAGGGTGGCTGCATGCTTCCTATACAGCAAAACACGGGACACGGCCAGAGCTGAGACCGTGTTGGACAGTAAGTTTATTTTTATTTATTTTTATTTAACCCCCCGCTGCCCCCACATGGCCCGCCCCGGAACCCATGCCGGACCCAACCCGCGAGTCATGCCGTCCGCGACTGCCCCTTAAACTCATTCTTATGAATTTTAACTCAATCACTTTCATTCACTCTTAATCTCACTCATTCTCATTCACTCATACTTACTGACACTCTAGCCCAGACTTACTAAAGCTTTTGCGAAGAGTTTGTGTCACTTTGTGATGTTAACTTAGCACAAAATGTTAAGGTGGGATTTACTATCATACGTAAATCAGGATTGCATTATAATATCCCTAGCAATGTGCTGCTTTGTGCTATCTTGCATTAAGGGGGCATTCAATGGGTGATGATTGGGCTTTACCATACAATCACCCATGGCTATTGAAGAAAATCCCATCTATAATAATCCACATTTGTAAAGCGCGAACAATCCCCCGTAAGGGTCTCTAGGAGCTGGGGGCCGTCGAGAAGATTAAGCAAGCTATTGCCCAGAGTCACATGGTGCTGGGCTAACCTGCCGCCGGTGCCGGGATTGAACCGTGATCCCCAGATTCCAGCGTCAGTCACCCTGGCCGCGGCGCCACTCCTCTCCCCACCCATCTACAAACATTGGTAGTCAGGAATTTGCTCCCAAATAGTTTGCCTCCTCGAGGCAGGAACATCGTGGAGAAATGTTTTAATTTCTCATTGTTTTTTCAACTTTGCATGTGTGCTGCATTGTACAGCACACATACAAAGTGGGAAAAGCCTTCAAGCATAGTGTTTGTACAAGAAGAGACCCCTTCCAGTACAAAACCTATGGTTCATAGAATGCGCACACCCTTGCACAATGGTGTATGTGTTGGCACATGGCTGCCAAAAGTGCACCCGCACACAATGACAGAATAAACGCATCATATCTTAGTAGATTTAGCACATTTTTCTCTCTTTCTTTGATGCTAGGCAGCAGAGCAACGTTGGTTCACTATTGCCTTGTGTCAAAATTAGTCAATCTTTGCCACAATCTCACACATTACCTGTCACTGACTCTCATTCACTTTTCACTCTCACACATGCTTACACATATAGCCACACTTGCTCACACATACACAGGTACTCTCTCATTTAAACACATTCCCGCCTGCAGACATGCACACAACATACATTTAAATAATTTTTACTCACCACAGCTGCAATCAAAGTTTATGAGTGTGCTCCATTTTATAGTACATTAACTGTGAATAGAATATTATTACTCAGTAATAAACAATGAAGGCAAATGAAATACATTTTGCAATACTGGGAAGGAAATACGGGATGAACCAACAAAAAATTGATGGACAAATAGGATACCCTTTTCTTTCCAGTGTTTAAAGTAAAATGAATTTTCCCTTGTATCGAAGGAATTTGTTGTACCACACCACAGAGGACAAGAAACACTGAAGCGGGGATAGAGTAGAAGAAAAAACAGTATGTATTAAAAATTGGGAATATTTCAAAATGGGGTATTTGGATAAAAAAGAGCAATTTGACATGAAAACAATATGTTGGAATGAGAAATCTTTCAAAAGGGAGCGTTCTAGGAGAACCCACTTAGGCACAGGGTTATCCATGAAGTCATAAGCCAAGGAAAAGGACTGTTTAATCAAAAAAGCAGAATGGTATGATTTAAAATCAGGAAAACGAACTCCAACTTCATGTTTAGGACAAATTAACTTGTGCAGAGCAATTCGTGGATGTTTGTTATTCCACAGAAATTTTATACAAAGAGAATTAATGCGTGCAAAATAGGATTTGGGAATTTTAAAAGGGAGCATGGAAACAGTATAGAGAACATGAGGGGTAATCATCATTTTGATGGTATCCAATCTACCCCACCAGGATAGGAATAAGGGGGAGCAAATTTGAAGAAGGGATTGAATTTTCTGAATTAGTGAATCAAAGGTTAATTTAAGGGTGTCTTTTAGGGAGGAAGAAAACCATATACCAAGGTATTTAATTTTGGAGGGACACCATGCAAATTCAGTATTATTAAACATGCACTGGAAAAATCTATTCAATCTCACTTGTCTTTCCTCTCCTCATCTGATTCTTTTTCTTCCTTCACCCCCACCACTCCATTGTACCCTTTATTTTCTACTCAACTACCTAAAGCTGCTCTTGTTTATTCAATTTTGTTATCTAATATCTCAGAACGTCCTAAATCTAATGTAGAGACTGCATGGGAGACTGACCTTGATGTCTCTCTTTCTGTTACATTGTGGGATCGTTTATGGTCCAAACTTTTTAAAGTATCTGTTGCTGCACGTATTACGCAATCTTTATTCTTTATCTATCATGGAGTAGTTATTACCCTGCTTAGTCTCCATAAGTTTTCTCCAGTTTCCCCATCATTATGCTGGTCATGTTCCAAGGAACCTGGTACTCTTAAACACCAACTATACGATTGTTCCCCTGTTTTATCATTTTGGACTGAAGTATGGAATATCTGCATGCCTATGTTTTCTTGCTCCTCCCCATTATCTCTATTGAATGTATTTTTAGGTTCCTTATCTGATGATATTGATATTGTACCTTCTTCTGCTAAGTTATTAGACCTGTTTATTGCTCTTGCATTTAAAGTTGTTTTATCGTGTTGGAAGGATAATTCTAAGCTTTCTGTCCACACTTGGTGGAACTATGTTTGTGATGAACACAGAATATCTATTGCATCCTCCACCTCTGTCCCCCTAAAAATTAAATCTGATCTACTGTGGCTTCCCTTCACCTCATATCTTTCTTCCAACCCTCCTCCTTTATTGCGTGCTACTAATCCCACGTAGTACGTCTTGCTCTTCTCTTTCTTTTTTCTTTTTTCTTTTTCCTTTTATTCTTCTCCTTCTTTCTTTTCTTTTCTCTCCCTTTTTTTCTTTATCATCTCTGTCACTATTATTTTTCCCCTCCTTCTCATGCACTTCTTTATGATGATTTATGTCATTTAATACTATATTCACATGTATTTTTTCCTAATTATTTATGACATGTCCTTTGTATTACTTTTCAAATGATTAATAAACATTTCCTAAACAAAATAAAAAAGAATATTATTTACTATTAGTATAATGTAAAATGGGCAGAAAATAAGGCATATCGAGCCACTTCTTTTCTCTTGGAACTGATTTTCTACCTCTGAGGTTAGAAGTCGTGAAGGCAGTGCCATGGGTCGCAGATGCCAGGGGGAGGCAAAAGCCAGGGGATGCATCTGCGATCCCTGGCAAGCCTTAAATAACATCCACGTCAAAAGTAACTACTAAACCTTGTGACTTCTAACCAACCACACACCTCTTTTCCTGTGAGTTTATCCTACTTTGGCTACATTTTGAGGAAAAGAAAGTTGGCTAGTAATTTTGGGAGACAAAACATAATGTGTGCAAGAGCAACAACAATTTTCGTTCCCTGCTGTTATTACTACCTATTAGCAAACTAAATAGAGATGTCTGGTGGCATCTACAGTTCTTAACACTAACATTTAGATAATTTCTAAACATTACCAAATTGTGTGGTACGAGGACAAAAGCAAATACAAAGTTTGTTTTATCGAAAATCTTGTTATTTGGGCAAGAATAAAAACGAGTAATATGCCATAAGTTAAGATTCATGCTTATTTGCGTTTGTTGGCGCAAGGTGTAATACATTATTTTACTCTGCTTTCTAAGTCATCAGTTGCAAAATGAGTGGAAATATTCTTGTTCCTTACAAACACGCCATCACATTGCTCTAAGCACTCCCAATGTTGGTAGTCAATGAACCTGAAGCACCATCACACAACGTGGCTCAGTGGGAAGGATAACATTCTCTGGTCCCAGTGCACTGGTCTGTTTCTTGATACAAAGATTTGTGAATGTAAGGCTAGTGACAGCATTCAAATGCCATGTATTCAAGCAATGCCATTTATTCTGATGCCATCTGGATCAAAAGCCACACACAGCTCTTTCCTCTAAGTTTGGTCTTATGTAATGCAACTTCCTATATTGTTAACATTTGGCCAATGGTCACTTGAAGTCATGTTCAAGTAATAAAATTTATTGTGCTGGAAATGTTTCAAAACTGAACAATCCTAAATAATTTTGGTCACAGATTGTTGGCAAGTCTGTGTAACAGGTATTTATTGCTGTAGTGGGAACACAGTATGTGGAACACTGTAAATTGATTTGGTTCTTTTTAAGTAGGGCTCTTGCTCATGGTGTGTTTGCTTCAACAGATGGGCCCATAAAAACAGTTACTGGACAAGGAATTTTACTCAAAATACAGTTTGAAATGAATATTCAGTACACTAAGTAATTCTGATTCCTTTCTTTGCACAGTAAAACTCTCTGCTTGGTCCCAGGCACACTCATACTATAAGACAATGACAGAGTTAGGACAGAGGCCTTCAGGTGCCAACGAAGGTGACAGTATCTTCTAAATTTGGTTTTGCTTCCACTTTCCCACTTTGTGTATTCTCACTAATGCAGTGTTATCACGGGAGTGGAGAAAGACACTCTACACTCTACAATTTACACTGCTACAACAGTAAAACACTAGGGGTGGGTGGAAAACTCCTCTCCGCCGGCGGAGTTTGCTGAGTTTTGGCCACTCCGCTCTCTGCTTGGTGCACAGAGTTTGGCAAAAAACCTCTGCCAACTGCCAGCGGAGCAGAGTTTACTAGCGCTCACCCCTAGCCAGAAGCAAATTATTCGATATGGATGGAGTGACACTTTAAAAGCTTCCCCATGCACTTCATTCAGCTGCTTTTCTGTCTCTACAACCAAAAGCCCTGAGCTTTGAACCCTCATCATTCCAGAGAGAAGCACTGCTGCAGTGTGATCCGGCAGGCACATGGCGGAAGAGGTGCTGTACAAGGCATTGTGTTTTGAAACCCATTAGATGAGTCATGTAATGATGATGGTGCCATGCACACAGGGCAGCACCACATCAGCCATTCCACTCATGCCTGGCTCTCTGTGAAAAAACAATCCCTGGGCACAGGTGACAATCATTTACCTGCCAGGAAACGTGATCATTAAGGTTCTATTGTGAGACAGATGGGCCCATTTAACAAGGAGAGTATAGGGAGGCGTTTAATTCAGCACAGGTCTTGTCTTGTTGTGCCACACAGTATTCGGTGGAACTGAATTCCTTGGCACCACAAAGCACGACACAAACCCATTTACAGCACTTGCAAATACAGAACGGAGCACAGTATCAAAGCATGTATAAAAGTGTAGATAATCGTCAGAATTTCATACAAGTTAGCATTTGCAACACATTTTCTGAGTGGTGCAAGACAAGACGGGGTATAGCTGAACTTGTATCGTGTTAATATAGTACAACATACATTTTTACATTCAACCATCTTCCAGTGTATTGCGATGTAAACTTTAGAAAACAATGAGCACATGTATAGCAGGAAAAGTCTGCCCATCATTAATATATACCACTACTTAACACATAGAAATTGCAAGATCCTACATGCAGTGGTCTTGGCAGGAAGGTGTACGCAGGTGTACAGATACATCTCAGAGCCTGGCAAACCAAGCGTGCCACGGAAACTTCAAACATAACTGATCCAAACACCTCTGCAGACAGTGGCACAGATGTTCTAACAGTCCTGGCTGCCTGCCCGAGGGGTTGGTGTGACATAGCCAGTGATGAAATACTGCTTCATGGATGCAGCAGCGCCTGCCTTCAGTTGTCACAGTACAGCAGTAATCCAGAGTCTAACATATCAGGCAGCATTTCTGTGAGCCTGTCTCACAGTGTTCATGTGTATTTATGTCACTGTCTTTGTGTTTCTGTCTGTGTTTACTTGTGGGTGTGTGACTGTGTATGAATTTACATGAAAGCGTAACGGTGTGAGTGCGTGCCTACTTTCTACACGTGCCTGAGTGTGCGTGTGAGCGTTTCTGTCTGTATGTAATTTTGTGTGTGAGAGTGTGTGTGTGTGTGTTCGTGTAAAGTAAAAAGTGAAACTTTGTTCAGACTCTATCACTCAACGCTGGTTAAATATGAAGGAGTATTGACTGCAACTGCAATCACAAATACGTCTGAAGAACTAACAGCAATATTTAGACAGTACAAGCATGTACACAAATCAACCTAATCATATCAATCTCAAAGGCAGGATGTCTTATGAAATCTGCCTGATTTGACCATACCAAATGGGGGCCAGGACTTTTGGTGTGGCTTGTGATGGGGTTTGCGTGTCTTCCTTTGGCCAGTGAAAAGTTATACTAATTAAAAGCAAAGCCCAGAGCAGACATTGAGGGGTTTATTTTCTACCAGGGGCCTCCGGAACTTTAAAGTGAAGCTAGAAGTGCATTTGCTGCACAGATTGGCCATTTGTAGACTGCGAAGTGCGACCTGACGAACCTTATAGTTTTCTGCTTGCCTCAGCTGTGCCCCAGTTGATTTGTCTCTCCTTGACCCACAGAGGGCGTAATTGCCATAGTAGTTGCATCGGTACACCTCACCCCACAACCCTCACCACCCAAATGATACACAGACACGAAGTTTGGGAGTAAGAAGTTGCAGGTTTATTTGTGGTCCAAATAACAGAGTGGGTTAACTGACAGGCGACCCCCCCTAGGCCCCGCAACCCCTTGTTGCAGGGCGCCTGAAGATGAGCCAATAACGCAGACTCCTGGCCCTGGCCAGGTGTCGATTCCGGGAGGCACCAGCCTCCCACCGGTGGACCTACCGTCCACCTGCCCCGCCCTCCAGACAAGGGAGAGTCAACTCACACCTTGCCCATCCAGGCGGGGCGTTTATTAGCAAACCCCCGGTTGTTCAGGCTTACAACCGCCCTAAGGACTAACGGGGTGCCGTTGAACCAAGTCCCCGAGAAGGGCCCCTCGGCTTACATATGACTCAGTTGTGCCTTGCACTGGGGCTTCAGGTCCTATTCCTGCGCCTGTTCTGCATGTGTGGGGGGGATCCCTTGTAACACCTCCTGCAACCTAGAAAACATAAATACAACATTATTATGTTCCCCTCCCCACTTCCCCCCTTCCAGCGGGTGAGCGGTAGGGAGGGGAGCTGGAATCCGCGGGCCTCGAGTCCGACGTAGATGGGGGGAGAGGGGAGCGGGCCTAGGGGGGGGCTAACGGGCCTGAGGCTGGCGAGGGGCAGCCTGGCGACCGTGGTGGAGCAGGGGGCAGCAGCAAAGAGGACGCCGGGAGGGAGGAGCTCCCTTAAAACCTCCCAGGGAAGGGGGTGGGGGCTTGACCTAGCATGACCCGCCTTCCCCGCCCCTTCCCGCCCACAGGCCGTCCTCGGTTCCCTGCGCCCTACTACGGGGTTTGCCCTCCCATGGGGGTCCCTTGCAGGGACCTCGGGCCTCCCTCATAGTAGTTGCATCGGTACACCTCACCCCACAACCCTCACCACCCAAATGATACACAGACACGAAGTTTGGGAGTAAGAAGTTGCAGGTTTATTTGTGGTCCAAATAACAGAGTGGGTTAACTGACAGGCGACCCCCCCTAGGCCCCGCAACCCCTTGTTGCAGGGCGCCTGAAGATGAGCCAATAACGCAGACTCCTGGCCCTGGCCAGGTGTCGATTCCGGGAGGCACCAGCCTCCCACCGGTGGACCTACCGTCCACCTGCCCCGCCCTCCAGACAAGGGAGAGTCAACTCACACCTTGCCCATCCAGGCGGGGCGTTTATTAGCAAACCCCCGGTTGTTCAGGCTTACAACCGCCCTAAGGACTAACGGGGTGCCGTTGAACCAAGTCCCCGAGAAGGGCCCCTCGGCTTACATATGACTCAGTTGAGCCTTGCACTGGGGCTTCAGGTCCTGTTCCTGCGCCTGTTCTGCATGTGTGGGGGAGTCGCCTTGCACTTTATCCACAGCCTTGGGCGTGGCAACCGCTGCGCCCAGGGCCCCCACTAATTAGCCTTAGTCTTCCTCTATCTACACCCGGCTGACTCTAGCGCTTCGCCCAGGTCTAATAGGAAGATCGCCATACCCACTTTGGACAGATGGACCCCATCAGATTCCCAGCACCCAATGGACTTGGCGTGCAGCAAGCCATGTCTAATGAAACCCACCCCTATTTGTTCGCTGAATTTCCGCATTGCTGCATTGACTCGCCTGCGAGTGACTTCTAACGCCCCTTGCGATACTGCCCCGTGCCAGATAGGCCTGGGTGATATTTCTGACCAGTATATGCTGCACTGTCCTAATTCGCCGCTCAAGGTGCTTAGGTCCTTCCTCATTGTGTCCAATAAACGCCTTTTGCCTAAAGCCACCAGATCGTTCCCCCCAAGATGCACCACTAAAATATTTGGCTTTCGCCTGTGTTCCTTCACTATTCCCCGCAGCGTCCCTAACAGTGCTGCCCAGCGCATCCCAGGGATGCCGAACCATGATATGTTTGTGTTGATAAAGCCATGTTTCCAGGTGTTGGCCCTCACCCATCTCGCCAGTCTGGTGACATAAGAGTGCCCCATCACCCACACCTCTGCCCCTGCAATAAAACACAGTGTGTTGATATTGTTGTTTATTAAAAAGTAACGCACAGCAATCAAAACACAACACACTACTTCACATCTAATTGTGGCACATAATATAACTTCTATTCCCCGTTCGCAGGGTATGTACAAATTACAAGTCCTAGACCACGGGTCTGGTCAACGGGCGTATCACGCTCAATGGTCTAACATACCTCCTGTAACAGTTGGAATCCCAACGCCCTACTCTTTTTATTGCTTCGGCCGGGAGGCCCACCCTAAAGGCTGTGGTGGCCGCTCCTATCCTGAAGGAATGTGAGCTAAACTTGGCGCCATTTGCGGTGTACCCTGCCCTGAACAAGCACCCTTGCATTACATGGTCCACCTGGTACTTTGTTACTGGGGAACAGTCAGCGTGGATGAGCAGCAGCCCATCTGCATGCGGGCGGCTTGACAGGAACTTGGTCAGCAGGGCCACCGGGCAGTACTTGTCATTACCCAACCGCTGTAAAGTAATTGTCCTACCTTTACCTGACTGGTCTGTTTTGGATATTTGTAAAAAGATCTCGGCTGACTCAGCTGATGTGCGTACGTCCCGAATCGATATTGCCCTGGGGCAGGACTCTTTTTTGGACCGTGCTACTAGCTCGCTGATCCTAAATGCTCCAAAGAAGGCAAGGCTAAATGTAACTGCAAAGAGGGCCTCTTCATAGGAGTTAAGGGTGACTATGGGCAAGGCGTCTATCATGTTCTTTAACGTGTCATAATCTATGGGAGTCCTCTGATCGATCAATTTCGGCATCACTCTGGCCCACCCCTTGAGTGCTGCCCTAGTTGGAAAAGACGTGGTCGGGTCCCTCTGACCTAACAGGCGAGCATGGTGCCCTATGGCCGCTAAGTGCCCTGCCATCCAAGAGTGACTCTTGCCCTCATCCTTAGCCCAAACCATGAAAGCCTGTACTTGGTCCCCTAGTCTTGAGGCGTCCTGCTCCCACGGGCCCATAATGTCGCGGAATGTTCTAACACAGGCCTGGTATCTTCTCATCGTTCTCGGTGCCAATGACAACTCTCCTAATTCTCTGATGCGCTGCGCCACCGCAGCAGGTGCCAAAGTCGCGCCGGGAAAGGCGTCATCTCCTCCCTCGCTTGCGGCCACGCCTCTCGGAACCGCTGCCAATGGAAACGTGAGAGAGCGTCAGCAGCCGTGTTTTGAGCCCCTGGGATGTGTTTAGCTTTGCATTCCACATTATTAAAAAGACAGACCTTGACCAGTTCCCTGAGCAGACATAACACAAGTGCGCAGGACGCTGACTGGGTGTTGATGGCTTGGACCACTGCCATGTTATCTGACCATAGCACCACTCTTTTCGCAGACAGCAAGGCAGGCCAGAGGTGGAAAGCAACAACTACTGGGAATAGTTCCAACACTGTTATGTTGGAGGTGATCTTTTTCTTCCTCCAGGCATTGGGCCACCCCGCCGCACACCACTCTTTGTCAAGGATTGCCCCAAACCCATCCCTGCCTGACGCGTCGGTAAACAGCGTCAGCTCCTGGCTGCTGGTCCAAGGGGCCCTCCATATGACTGATCCGTTAAAGTGCTCAAGGAATTCCCCCCACACCTTAAGGTCCTCCTTGACCCCAAAACTCAACCTCACCTGGTGGTGCTTGCGCTTTATCTTTGCTGCTGTCCTGGCCAACCTGCGCGCAAACGCCCTACCTGCCGGAATGACTTTCGTGGCGAAGCTTAATCTCCCATGCAGGCTCTGAATGTCTTCTAATGTCACTTTGTCCTGCCCTAGCACCCTTTTTATCTGTGCTGCTAGCTCAAGGACCTTGTCTGCCGGTAGCCTCGCCTCACCTGATGCTGTGTCAATTAGGATGCCCAAGAAAACTAACTCCTGCGCAGGTCCCACTGTCTTCCCAGGGGCCAGGGGCACGCCAAGATGCTTCGTCATTCTTTGTAATTTAGCCAGTGCCTCCGCACATTCAGCAGTCCCTGGCCTGCCCACAAACAGGAAGTCATCCAGGTAATGAGTTACGCCCTGTACCCCTTCAATGTCCTGCAGAACCCATTGCAAGAAGGTGCTGAATGCTTCGAAAAAGGCGCAAGAAATAGAGCAGCCCATGGGCATGCATCTGTCGTAGTAGTATTCATTGCCCAGCCTGAAGCCCAGTAAGTTCTGGGAAAGCGGATGAACCGGCAGCAGACGGAAGGCAGACTCAATGTCCGCTTTTGCCAGCCATGCCCCTTTCCCAGCTCTTCGCACGAGGTCCATGGCCACGTCAAATGAACAATACGAGACAGAGCAAACCCCTTCCTCAAGATTGTCGTTTACTGATTCTCCCTCGGGATAGGACAGATGATGAATCAGCCTAAAGGCCCCTGGGTCCCTCTTTGGTACTATCCCTAGTGGTGACACCACAAAATTGTCCAGCGGTGGTTGGGTGAAAGGGCCAGCCACCCTCCCCAGCTCGAGCTCCTTGCTTACCTTGGCTCTCACTACCTCGGGGTTATCCTTTGCGGATTTCAAATTATCTGCATCCCTGGCGACCGGCACTCCTACAAATGGTATGACAAATCCTTCAGCAAAACCCCCTAAGAGCAATGTCCTGTCTATTCTGTTTGGGTATTTGTTTAATAGTGGCAACATTCGCTCCAGCACTATCGGCGAGGGGCCCTTAACTGCGCCTCGCTCCAGGGGAGCTGCAAGGCACCCAAGGGAGTTTCCAGGTGGGCCAGGCATGTTCATTCTCTGGGTACTAGATGTAGAGGGGGGGAGCAGGGTTGGGGGGGCGTTCGTTACGTGGGGTGTTGGTGGGTTACTTGTTTTGCCAGGACCCACCTCTCCCTCTCCCTCCCTGGTAGCTACCTGGCTTTTGACCTTTGCTTGTTCTACAAGACCCCACTTGGTGTTGCCCTGCACAATTGCTACATGTGTGGGTGAATTTGCATGAGCTACCCCAGTGGCAATGGCCCCCGTTGAACAACCTGCATGACCCTGGCGAAGACTTCCCGCCTCCTTTCTTCTGACCTCTCCCTCTCTGGCCCCCACGAAAGGGCGGCGTCCTCTGTTCGTACTGGGCCCCAGGGGAGCTTTTGTCTGAAGACCCTGCCTGTGATTCCTGCGCCTTGCTCTTTGTTGCAACCCCTTGAAGTGCCCTGGACCCCATATGGTCCATCCAAAGCTGCACCTCCTTTTGATCCCACCGCATATTGGGACATCTGGACATTTTCTTCCTAAATTCCCTGTCATAATCGAGCCAACCTACTCCTCCCCACTTCTTTGCTTCATTGTGGATGAGCCTCCCGTACTGTACTAGCCCTGGTCCTTGGTCACTAAACTTTTCTACAATCACTGAATGTAGGATGGCAAACGCTTCCAACCAGTTATCAATGCTTTTCTCCGGCCATGTCTGAAATCTCACTTTCTTTTCTTCTTCCTTGAGCCCTGCCTTGCGCACATCCGCCCCTTGTTGTCCCAGCATGAGTAGAGAGAAAATGTCAATAAACTCTCTCTTCCAAATTAATTCTTTCGCTGCTTGTGGCACCTCCCAGGATAGGCACGATCGACCTGATAGCAAAGGGGCGTCGAATTGTATCTCTTCCTCGCTAGGCAGCAATGGGGAAGGGGCAGGCAATGCTGGAGTAGGCACTGTTGAGTTTGGGGGGGGGAGGATTGGAACAGCAGGTGGTGGGGGCACCGAGTGCATAGGCTGCGGTGCTGGGGGGCCGGGCGTTGCCGGCGAAGCCAAAGGTACAGGGAGCGGTGCCGGGGGGGGGTGCTGATGGTGTTGTCCCCGACGCCGGAAGCACATCTGCCATGTTGGATAAATCAGTCCCCTCCTGCCTTCCCCCTGTCACTCCCGGTGTGCCAGGAGCCGGAGCTCCGTTTACCCAAACATTGGAAGGTCTGACCTCTACATTATTTCCCGGCCTCACACTTTCCCTCATTTCTTTCATGAATATTTCTAATGTGGACATCATCTTACCCAGCTCGCTTCTGGTAGCGTACTCCATTGCTGGCTGGGCGTTAGCAGGCCAGTTAGATGTACCAGGCAATTCCTGGCCCCTAGGCGGCAAGCTAGGCGCGTTCAACTCCTCCTGAACGACCCTTCCTGTGGGAGCAACACTCCCCTTCTTTTTAGCAGGAGGCGGAAAGTCTTTGTTCGTGGGTACCTTGACCCTTTTTGACGCTCTCACATTGCCCACACTAGTTGTGTCCTCTTCATTGACTGTTAAAATGTCATTATTCACACAAGGGTTCGCCGGGTTGGCCTTAAGCAAGTTAGTAGCCCAAGCAACTCCATTCGTCTCGACTAGCTGCAGGAAGAGCGCCGCATGCGCCGCTTGCGCTTCCGTGACCGCGAAACCTGTTCCTGCACCACCTTGGCCCATTCCCGACATCTTATCCTGTTCGGTCTCACCTCCTGAAAGGAAAAAACGTTGTGACTACTGATCTTACACTTTTATGCATCCTTCTCCATAACCTTCCTTGCATCCTTTTCCTATCTTTACTTACTTTCCACTGGACTGTCAGCCGCGTGGTGGGGGGGGGGGGAGGGGGGGGGGAGGGCGATGGGGGTCGCTTAGTACTCAGAGAGCTCCCTTCCCGTGGGAGTGTCGTGGCGACGCCTGTCGAGTTGCGCTCCTGTATGGATTCATATAAAAAGTTTAGGGGTTATTCCCAACCCCTTATTAGCCAAACCGTGGGGGGGGGGCCTGGCAGGGCCCTGCCCCGTCCTGGGTCCCCCGCCCCGCCCACTGTTTCTAACCTCCCCCTAGGGGGACCAGACCATGAACACTGGCCCCCCCAGGCTGCGTAGCCCATGTCCCCATAGAATGGCCAACCCCCCTCTTGGGATCTTACCTTCCTCTTGCGGGGGTGGTGCTGTGCAATCGTCACGTTATGAAGCAATCCTTAAATGCCTAAAATTAGTAATACGAAATTATAACATCAGCGGGGGAAGCACCTTAACATTAACATACACATGCTTCCTAAATATAATCCAATAACTTGGCTCTCTACTGCCGCACCCATAACAGATAAAACTTTGTCGTAACGTTCAGAAGCAATCCTTAAATGCCTAAAATAGGAATACGAAATTTTACACTCAGCGGGGGCTGTTCACCATCTGGCTCATTACTGCGCGTGCTCCCCATAATTCATCTCGTTACCGACCCGTTTAAACAAGCTCTTTTACTTCAATAACCCGGTAATTTGGCATTTAATTTATCACTGCCAGGCCCTCCTGCGAAGTTGAGCCCGTCCTTTTCCATAAGCAATCTGAAACCTCGGCAGCTGTCATCACTGCCTGTGACATGCAAGGGGCGATAGACTTTTTGTTTATTTATTACGTTATCTACATTAATGTACACATGATAGAAATCTGGGACATCAGTAAACCAGTATGAACTTATCACATTGGGAGAGAGGGGTGGGGGGAGAGTGAGCAGACTCAAAAACCCTTCAAGTGTGAAAAAGGCCGCTTTATTGGAACAGGTGCACATTTACAAAATACACAAACTCGGCAACCGCCTCACAATCTAAACCACAACCCAAGTTTTTGTTCGTTTTATTTCAAACCCCAAACCCCGCCCCCACCCCACACCCTCCATCACACCCACCCCCACCCGTACATACCCAACACAAAACCATACAAATCCCAATAACATTATAACATTATAACATCACCTAATGAATATAAATTCTTACATCTCTGACTATAAATCAACTGAACATATCCCCCGAGCCATATTCTCCGAACCCCACCTCAATCAGTCTGAACAATCCCCAAACAAGAACCGATACACTAACGGGTCCAACTTGGCCCAAAACTGACGATCACATAGCAAAACCGCCACGCACCTGTCCCAAGCGACAAAAGAACAACGTGAAACCCCATGAACACATGTTTCAAACCGCAGCCTAAAAGAAATAAATAAATAATAGAGAAAATCCCCTAAAAAGAGGGAGGGAGGGAGGGACAAAAAATTCTAAGCTCAACCGGCCACCAGGTCACCAAGCCTAAAATGGTGCCCGGAGCGAGGAGCCCCGCCCATTTATAGGGGAGCGCACAATACAACTAAAACCAGCCCAAAAACGCCCAAAAAGAACCTGCTAGAAGGAATACCCCCACCCAGATCTCCCAAACCGCCCGGGGGAGGAGACCTCCCGGGGGTCGGCTTCCCTCCCCCAAGCCCCCCTTGGGAGAGAGGGGTGGGGGGAGAGTGAGCAGACTCAAAAACCCTTCAAGTGTGAAAAAGGCCGCTTTATTGGAACAGGTGCACATTTACAAAATACACAAACTCGGCAACCGCCTCACAATCTAAACCACAACCCAAGTTTTTGTTCATTTTATTTCAAACCCCAAACCCCGCCCCCACCCCACACCCTCCATCACACCCACCCCCACCCGTACATACCCAACACAAAACCATACAAATCCCAATAACATTATAACATTATAACATCACCTAATGAATATAAATTCTTACATCTCTGACTATAAATCAACTGAACATATCCCCCGAGCCATATTCTCCGAACCCCACCTCAATCAGTCTGAACAATCCCCAAACAAGAACCAATACACTAACGGGTCCAACTTGGCCCAAAACTGACGATCACATAGCAAAACCGCCATCCAGAAATGTGGGGAGAAAGACTGATTCGAGAGAGCCCCACCTTTCTGCCCCCCCACCGACCTAAAACAGGGGGGGGGGGGCACGAGGGAGACCAAAGTAGAAAACGGAGGGGGGAAACCAACTACAACACCGACCACCACTCATTCACCAACCAACTGTTGCACCGTCAAACAGCGAGATAGCACCTCCCGCAACTCCAAAAGATATAGGTCCATACCCATACGGGACAAATGTACCCCGTCCCCCCGAAAAAATTCCACCGCATCATATTTAATGTCACTATGGACGATGCGACCGAAACCCAGGTCCCTACAAAAACGAGAAACCTCCAGATTCACCTTCCTCCGGGATTTGTCCACCGCCTTCGGTTTCACCGCATACCTCCAAACCCTCCGCGGCACCATTTCCGTCCAAATGACATGATAACCCGACCACTGGCTGTGTAATAAGGCCAAATCCTTTTTAATTGCCCGGAGCAGGACAACCCCTTTAACAGAACCCATGCCATTCTCACCCAAATGAAGCACCAGAACATCCGGGCAAACTCCCCCTACTAACCAAGAATTCAAGGCAGGGATAAGTTCTTTCCACAACATACCCCCCTTACCCTTCCAAACCACATTAAACAAACGATCATTGAAACCCAATGATGAACCAAAATAACTCTGACGAGCTTGAACTTGAGCTCTCTTAATGAAGGAATGGCCCACGATCCAAACTGTAACGTAAGCAGCCCGAGGACCAGCCACCGAACCTGTAAAAGAAAACAGAATCAGACAGGCAAAACAGAAGAAGACGCCAGCGCTCCAGCAGCCTCATTACGAACATAGCGCCAAAAACAATTCGAAGTCCAGCGCCCCAGACCCATGATGTCCTCCCTCGACCAGCCCCTGTTGAAGGCTTCCGTGGCCGCCCCAATTCGAAAAGAGTGAGTACCGTATGAAGACCCATCCAAACCAATATGTCGCAGCGCTTTACGCAGCACCATGCGCAGTTGATAATTCGTCACACTCGAACCATTAGCATGGCGAAAAACCTGAAGATCCAAAGGCCCACCGACAGTTTCCTCCAACAAACAGCCCATTTTAAAGGGCACGTTTCCGGAGGTGAAACCGACTCCAACCAGACACCCTTGCCCAAACTCCTCTGATCCGTTTTGGAATGTGAGAGCCAGATGTGGACCCCCCGCTCCGTTATTTGAACATCCCCCCACAGAAGGCCAGAAGAGGACCTGTTGCCAAGCAATTCAGACACACGAAAAGCTCCAAAAAACATCCACACCATCAACGTGGCAAACAAACACGCTTCCACTCGATCAGCGCACACAACCGGGAGAACAGAAATAACCTGAAATAGCTTTTGCCAAGACAAAGGGGATCTCAAAGTGCGAATAGCACCACTCTCTCTAGACCACCCCTCCAACATTCTCCTACCCAACTCCCCCGCCGACGGGGAGTAACCCCACAAAAGCTTACCCATGAAAGAAACTCCAGCCAGTTTACCGGAAATAGTAATCCTAGACAACCTCTTATCCATCAAAACCAAAATGAACTGTACCACATCCTCTGACCGTTGCCAATCCAGTTCCCTCCAACAAGCACCTGACTCCAAAAATTCCTTCCAGGCTAACTCATACGCCGTCCTCGTGGAAGGGGCCAGGGAACCTAAAACCAGGTGAAGGACCCGGTGTTGCCTACCGTCCACAGGTGTTCCGGCATGGGAGTCGGCTCCTCGTCTGCCTCCAAAGCAAGCCCACGGAATCTCTCCCACTGTGAACGAGACAAAGCATCCGCAATGTCATTGTCCACGCCAGGAACGTGCAGGGCCCGAAAACCAATATCATGTTTCAGACAACCCAACACAAACACTCTCAGAAGTTTCAAAATCTGGGGATCTCTGGCCGACTGTTTGTTAATCACCTGAACCACAGCCATATTATCGATCCGAAAGAGGACCTTTTTGTGTGCCAACTCCGCCCCCCACAGTGTGACCGCAACAACCACAGGAAAAAGTTCCAGAAAGGCAATACTCCTACCACCATTCTTCCATTGCATGGGCCACTGTTGAGCACACCACCGTCCTTGCCAGTAGAGACCAAAACCCTCACTACCAGCGGCATCAGAGAAGATCTGTACCTCCCAACACCAATCCACCTCCCAACACAAAGGCACACCATTGAAAGAATGTAAGAAGAAAACCCACATTCGTAAGTCCTCTTTCACACCCGCAGACAGTCTCACCCTATGATGTGGAAGGGAATGACCAGACAAGGCTCTGCCTAACCGTCTACAGAAAGTCCTACCCGCCCGAACCACTCTGCAGGCAAAATTCAGGTGTCCCAGCAAAACCTGTATCTCTCTCACAAACACCTTCTCTTTCCCCAACATAGTTCCAACCAGCTCAAGCATTTTCTGTTTCTTGTCCAATGGAAGACGAGCCTGCATCAAATGAGAGTCAAGCTCGATCCCCAAAAAAGACATGGTCGCGCAAGGACCCATGGTCTTCTCCGGAGCCAATGGCACACCCAAGTAACTCATCAATGATTGAAACGATGTGAGGGCCGCTTGGCAAACAAGCGAATTGGCAGCCCCTACAAAAAAGAAGTCATCCAAATAATGAGTGACGAGGCCATGGCCACTCTGTGTAGTAAACCACCCTTGAAGAAATGTGCTGAAAGTTTCGAACAACGCACAAGACATGGAACAGCCCATTGGCAACGCCTTGTCCACGTACCATTTCCCAAGGAAATGGATGCCCAGAAGACACCAGTCTTCAGGATGGACTGGAAGGAGCCGAAATGCGGATTTGATGTCGCATTTTGCCATCAGAGCATCAGGGCCCGCAGAGACAACCAGCTGCATGGCTACATCCACCGATGAATAGGATACCGATGCAGCTTCAGTGTCAATGAAATCATTCACCGACCCACCTTCAGGCCACGATAGGTGTTGAATGAGCCGGAACTGACCAGGCTCCTTCTTGGGGACTACACCAATAGGGGATACAATTAGGTTCACCAGAGGCCAATCCTCAAACGGGCCCGCCATTCGACCCTCACTTACTTCCTTGTCCAATTTCAACTGTACAATATCAGGGTGTTCACTCGCTGACTTCAAATTCTTGGACCAACGTCGTAAACGCGGTCCTTCATACCCCAAACGAAACCCCATCTGAAAACCCAGCAACAAGACCGACCGCAGCTCGGCAGGCTCGTAGTCCCGTAAAGCAGTGGCCAGTCGAGTAACATTAACCGGCGTACGAGCCTTTGGGCCCAGCACCGGATGAAGACTTCCCTCCCCTGGGAGCTGAGGGTTGCTGTGGTGGCACGAAAGTTCCCGAACTCTGTTGAGAACCCTGGGGCCCTGGAGTCCTAGGACCCCAGCAACGGGATAACGGATGACTCTTCCTCCCACATTGTGAACATTCGTGCCGGAATTTACAGAACTGTCTAGTACAGGTCCCGGTGTTAAAATCCCAACACGTGCCGGTAGGCGACTGGGTAGTAGACATAGCCCCCACCCCTCCCCGGGTGGGACGGGACTGAAAGGGACGATATAATATAGGAAGACCGCTGGCTGTAAAAATGGTTTTACCAGAGGCAGACGACCCCATCGTCTGCTGCCACAGGTCAGAGTCCAACTCTCCCCATTTCGCCTCAGGATCCCAAGCCATACGTGCCCTAAACTCCTCATCATATTGAGCCCAAGCATAATCATTCCTAGTCAGCTGAGCCTTACGGATAACATCCATGTACTTAAATAAGGACACGCAACGCTCAGGGAATTTTTCACAATAGACGCTGGCAAAAATTAAAAAGGCCGCCGTCCAATTTTCTATAGTCAGAGGCACTTTAGGGCGTTTAGCCAACTCAAACTCTTCCTCCTTGGAACCCTCCTTAGCCCGGACCTCCCTGTGGAGTAACTTCAACAGTTCCACATACTCACCGTTCCATATCTTCTCCTTCGTACTGAGCATCAAATGAGCCCCCAAAGGCTTCGTAACCCCCATGTACGGCAACTTTTTGATTTTAAGTTCTTTTACTGTGAAGTACATTTTTCGTAGCACCCAAACCAACCGTGGACGTGCCACTATCCACTTTCTCACTCGTATTGAGATCATCCCCATTGGTACCTACACCTTGATCTCGTACAACACGTCCTTTATGTAATTTGCCATCCTTTTCAGTGGATATCAAATCAACACCAACACCAATAGACACCATATTGGGCCGCACGGCCTGAACCACATTCTCACCTGGACGTAAAAGAGGCGGTTGACTGGTTTCCGTCCTCCACGCCGTCTGTGCACCGTCGTCCGCCCTCCGAGGAGCCCTCACCGCGGGGCCGAGCACTCGTGGCCTTGACGATTCCACACGACTCCGAACCACTTGGTCCTGTAACATGTCACGAGAAACATTAACATGCCCCCCCCCAGACACCAACTCACGAACTTCGCCCTCTTCAGGGCTATCCTCATCATAATCTAAAATGAGTGATTCCTCCAACTGAGAGGGGGGGACAACCACTGAAGTCTGCCTTGACTCCACTGTTATCGAACGACCATGGGCCTTACCAGCCCTCACTCTGGACCTAGGTGGAGAGGACGACTGAACACGTCTATACATCCCCCCACCAGAACCACTGACAACCTGTTGACCTCCAGAAAAAGATAAACCAGTAGTATAACCACCACGTGGCACGAGAGAGGTCGCACGTAACCCGCTCCCATGTACAACGCTGGAATCCACCGCTGAGGCCGGGAAGGTCGTGCCGGACCCGGATGTACCGCCCCTGTCGAAATCCCTCGTTGGGCCCATCGAGGTCGTAGTAAACCTGCGTGTGATGGCCATGGCGGGATCCCTCGAAGGTATGGGACGTGCCGCGCTAGGCTCCACCTGCACTTCTCCTCGGCGTACCCGGGCTGCCTGCCGGCCTGCCAAGTCTGCTGCCGTAGGTCGAGCTTCTTCCTGTAAAGAAAAAGGCCGGACTGGTGTGCCGGGTCCCTCACAAAAACCAACTCTATGTGCAGAAGACAGACCGCCAACAGTAAAACCGCCACCCCTGCCAGCCACCACAAAACTTCCAGAACTAACAGCACTTTTCCTCTTCAAAGCATCGCAAAGCCGAGGAGACGGCGGACAAACCTCCTCATCCGAACTACCATCCAACACAGCCTGAATAATCCGCGAAGCCGTCCCCTGAGGATCCCAATCCTGAACCCCCCCAACAGCAACAGCACCCCGAGATGCAGGCCCCGAAACCACCGTCCTACCAGGACACTGAAAGTCCCCCGCCAGCCTATAAAAAGACCCCTCTCCCTCCCCACGTTGCTGAACAACCTCCTCTCCGCTCGCCACCCCCCGATAGGAAGGTCTTCCACCACCTCCAACCGGTGGTAACCCCCCACCGACCCGACCACAGCACCCAAATCCCCATCCGATATCAGCAAGTCAGCCCGCCCAACACCCTCTCCCAAACCCATCTGGGCCCATTCCCCCTCCCCCAAGGAACTGCAACCCCCGGACACAGCTTCCCCCCCCAACAGAGCCCGAGGGAGAGAACAATAACGGACTCTGCACATCCCTACCCACAGAACGAACAAGCACGCCACGGCCCCCAGGCCCCCCAACATCAGCCTCCGAAAACAAAGGATGCGCTATGGGCACACCTACCGCACCACCGTCAACCGTTAAAGGGCCTTGAACCACATGGCGGCGTATAACGCTCAAAGGAGCGACCACCTCCTGCACGTCCTGACCCGAAACACCCCGTAACGGGTGCCGCGCCACAGAAACCTCATCCAAAATGGCCTCCGCCCGTGTGACGTCAGACCTCACCCCCGCGGAGGCAGAAGCCGAACGCCGCGTGCAACCACGTTGCCTGGAAGCACGACGACCCCGCAAAACGGGAGCAGAGGCTGCTCTTTCCCGCAAACCCACCTCGGAAACCTCCCCCTCCCCATGAGGAAAACCCCCTTCCCCAGCCACCTCCAACACCGAGGAATCCAAAGAAACAGCCGGATCAGAAGAACGAACATCACTCCCCCGCCGGGCCTTGGAACCCGCCCGCCGGGTCCTGGAACGACCCCGCTCACTTACCCCATCCTGCCTCCGACGTTTCGGGGAGTAACATGCTGCCACCACAGCCGACACCCTCGCAGAGGCCTCCCGCTGGGGGCGCGGGGTCTCAATCTGACCCCGGTCGCCAATGACCTGGTCCAAACGCCCCGCCTCGCTAAGTAGGCGAATAGCCTCCAACACTCGGTAATCTTCACCAGACATGACCACGAATCAGAAATCGCAAGAGAAGAAGACAAAAGTACAAAAAATTCTAAGCTCAACCGGCCACCAGGTCACCAAGCCTAAAATGGTGCCCGGAGCGAGGAGCCCCGCCCATTTATAGGGGAGCGCACAATACAACTAAAACCAGCCCAAAAACGCCCAAAAAGAACCTGCTAGAAGGAATACCCCCACCCAGATCTCCCAAACCGCCCGGGGGAGGAGACCTCCCGGGGGTCGGCTGCCCTCCCCCAAGCCCCCCGTCTGGCATATGCGGAAGCCGAAGGAGGAACCGCAAACGGACCCGAAAATTGTTTACCCTGAAGATGTAGAGATCCAGAACATTTTAGAAGCAGCCTGGTCGAGCGGTGCGCTGAAGCACACTTTCCAAACGGGCAAAACCCAGTTTAAATAGTGTTTCCTGAGGGTAATTTGATATCTATACCTGCTACCCTATTCGGGCGCTGGGTTTCTACACAGCTTGCAGGTGCCACCCTGATTATGGCTGCCCTAGCGAGTGCCCACCTCGCATCTACATTAACTACCGGACTGTGAGGCGCTGCACCCGCCTCTTTACCCCGGGCCGCGCCGCCCTTGGCGTCCCCGAAGCAAGCATCGCTGCCAGCTCATTGGCCCCCCGACCGACGGGACTTCCATTGCGACATTCCTGCGCCGCACAGGGATTGGCCCGACATTGAGGGCTTCCCCACGCGCCGAGGAGGAGGCTGGCCTCCACGAGGATCCCCCCGAGGCGAGGGGCCCGCCACGTCGAGGGGCCCCGCAGAAAGGAGCTGAGGCATCCGCCGATCACCATGAACCCGGTGAGTGTTTGGGGAAGGAGGGGGTGCCCTGCTCTGCAGCCGCGCTGATCCCGATGCTGGGATGGCACACGGAGCACTGGAGTAGGATTGCAATGAAAACTATTCTTTTCCAAGCTATTTACAGCTTTGGGGAACATCTTGTTTTATATAGCTACACAAAATTGCTTCATTTTGTACTACAAAGCTCCATGCGTGTCCTGCAATTATACAAAGCAATTTGTGAGTTATATACGTGACTTCCAAATCGGAATTATCCAACTTTCGTGAGCACCGGACACAGAGTGCAATGGCAGACTCTTCCGTGTCCAGTCAGCCAGCGCTGAGTTGCAAAGTGCAAAACTGAAATGAGCAGCATCGATGCACTCCACCAGTGCGCCTCCCCTCTTTAGGAGTCTGGAGGGGGACGACCAAGATATTCACAGGTAGATCCGAGCCGAATATACAACTAGTTTAGCACGTGCGTGTACAGCGGTCAGACCGGAATTCCGCCACTAGCTGAACACCACAGAACCTCACTGAGTTTTTAGCTAACTCTGCCGCATTTCACGAAATACAGCTCCGCGAGCTCCACCCACCTCTATACAACACAAGCACAGCCGGGACATAAGATTTCTGAGCCGAGCCTTGACAGTCATTAGGTCTCAAACCATGGCTAGGCCTCAAAACATCGCTTAGTTTAAAAGTAGGCCTGGGAGAAATTTTAATTACCACTCAAACCAGTCTTCTGTCAGAATCTCATGTCACTTTTGTTTCATAAGATGTATCCCATTATTTTGAGATATCATTCAAAATACCGACACACCACATTGTGTGCCATTAAAGTACTTTTATCTATTTATCAGGAAATTGCTCTAAATTTAATTAAAACAATAAGCAATTTTGGACCCGCCTATCTAAAACCAAAGCATCTTGAGATTTGACATTGATTTGTTACCTCCTCTTCTTCTACACTAAGCATTGTGACTGACTACAAGGGCTGTGCATTACCTAGAAATCTAAGAAGTCACCTCTAATTCCCGTTCACAACACTTGACCTCAGCATTTGTTGACTTGTTCATCTCCGGGAATACTATTGTGAGGGAGTCAGCTCCAGCCCACCTTCAGCCCTATGGTTAAGAAGTAAGAAGGAGTCAATCGCTGGTTAGTTTTTCCAATAGTATTTCTTCCAAGGTAATCGGAAAAGGAGCGATGCCACTCACAGCCACCTCTCTGCCAGTGCATCTCTTTGTAACTGCCTCCTTCCCACGTTCTAACAACCCCAATCTCTGTCAAGAGAAATGATAAGGACACTTTCCACGTACCCGCTGATGGAAGTACAAGGCCAGAATCAGATGCAGGTCTTCTACCCTATGATTGTGGTAGGAGATGGATGCAGGTTTTGGGGGATGGTACAGACAGATTCCAAACTGTTTAGGTTCACTTGGTATTTGGACAAAATATCAAGCAGTAAATATCGGGAGACAGAAATATCGAAAAAAAATATCATGATACAAAAATATTGAACGATGATGGATTCAACCCAGATCTGTGACTGGGATTGAGTGTCTGAAAGTTAAAGTGCTCCGTCCATCATCTCCTCGTGTTTCCTTTGCTCGCCCCAAGTTGGCAGGGTATGCCCAGACGAAGGTCCTTTGCTCAGTTTGCCACTGGATTCAAGCTAGCCCGGCTTGAGATTCTGTAAAATCTGCCTTGTCCTGTGATGTTATGGTTCCGTCACAATTTTGGTGATGTCGTACCGTATTTAGCAAGTACGGCTAATATGGAGTGAATTCGTCATGTTAACTAGCGAGCTTGTTACGTATTCAGAGACTTTGTCTCGAATATGGGTTCCATTTTTTTCGTGCCTCCATTTGGGTATTGCCATCACGTAGGCCCATGGAGGTAACTAGACGAACGAAGTTGCATGGGCTTCGTTGTTCATGCACTTATTAACTAAACCTTTTCTTGACTCTAAGGTGCATTGTAAGGAACTGACCTCTTTATCTGAAACTGACCCTTTGTGAGGCCAATTTCCTTAGTTGAGTCTTATCTGAGATTGCAATTCAAAGTTCAGGACATCGTTAAGTTTTAGCTTTTCTACACATGCCTTATCTTGCTCGTTATCTATCATTGTTTCCTTTTTATGTTCCTTCATTACATGCGTTGTGCTTTCAATTATGGGTTTGTCCGGCTTGTGGAGATTGAACTTGGGACATCCTAATAATTAACTTGTGGGGTTGGTACAATGTAAAGTGAGCCTTTTGGAATGTGATAATGTATAGAAATGTGCTTCTATTGGTCAGAATTTGCTGCAGTGGGTGTCTATTTGTAATATGAATATTGTGTATAAATACTGATGTCTTGCTCTACAAAATTTAACAGTTTCTTGAGTTGTACACCGTGTTGTATTGCTGAGATTACTGTTACTAGCTGCAGCTAATAAATTTGATCTCTGACGCCACCTAGAAGTATTCCGTGTCTCTGTTTGCCAAGACAGGTGAACTCGAAGACTTTGGGCGTGTCCCTGGCGCTGCTGTGTTCTAAAAACCCGGTTCATCAGTTGGCGCCCAACGTAGGGCGACTTCAGCGGTACTGGTCCAAGCCTGAGGATCGTGAGGAGCCACGTGAGAAAATTCTGGAGGAAGGCCAACCACTTCATCCACCCCTGTATGTCGTCGTGGTCCGAAGGTTTTTGCTGCGAGGCTTCCCGCTTTTCCAACGGCTACGAAGGACTGCTGCCCTGACTGTCGCCCTGTCTTGGACCCTTGATTGATCCTTTATAGAGCGAGATGATAGACGGTCTTCTGGTGGCGTGACAGATACCTTGGTTAAGTATAAGTGGGTCGCTCCCACGATCTTTGTTTTGGTCCTTGGTTTTGATTCAGATATTGCAATAGCTGAAGCCGAGGGGCTCGTATATTTGCGAGTGTATCGATAGTTGATAACCCCTTGAAGTTTGAAGCTAGATTAGTGAGCTATAAGATGCCTGGTCTTAGCAAATTTGGGAAATGGTTTTGTTGTGGTTGCAACAGGAATTCCTGATTGGAGGATTCGTGTCCGATACCTCCGGTTTCAACTCCGACTTACGAGCTCTATTCCAAACACGGAGTGGGTCCCATTACGTATAATGACATATGGATCCACTATTCTAGGAAAGATGGTGTTTTAAGATGGCCCCAACATGGTAGTTTCGAACTAAATATTTTAGATAATCTGGAAGTTGCCCTATTTAAGAAGAAAGCCCGGCCGGCAATGTTCGACTCTTTCCGCCTTTGGCGAAAGGAAGCCAAACAGAGAGAAATTAAACAAGCAAAAAGAGATAGGAAAGATAAAAATATGTCAGTAGTACAAGCTGCTAGGCAGTTTAAGGAAGATGGAGAAGAACGTGTGAGTGAAGTCTTAGATAGACAGCGTTGCATGGCTATCGATAAATGTTATCCAGCCTTGCCACCTTCCCTTCCAAAAGTGAATGAAGACCCTGAAAAAGATCCTTTGATCTCTCATTTACTGAGATTGCCACCTCCCTATGTGCAGGGTGCTACTGCGCCTCCATTACCCCCGGTTGTTCCACCCTTTCTTGTTCAACCTCCTGCTGTTGTTCAGTCACCCGGTGCTCCACAGATGGTTTTGCCTCCTCCTGCGCAACCCATTCTGGGGTCGCCAGCTTTGCTACCTGCTTTGCCTCAAACTCCTTTGCCTTCTGCTTTTGCATCTTCGACTTCTACTGATCTTGTCCCTACACCTTCTTTGCCTCAGAATTCTTATTCTCCTGTTCTTATGGCTACTTCTCCTTCTGCTCGAAAACGAATGACCGAGACTGTTGTTAATCTGTTGTCACCATTGTTTGGGTCACTGAATATGACCCCTGTTTCGGAACGCAAGTAGAGTCGTAGTCAGCTTCCTAGTTCCGAGGAACGGACAGTGTTGGATTTGTTGGCTCGTAGGTGGATTTTAAATGCTCCGAGGTATGACTTGCCAGCGGTTATGGATGTTTTCTTTCAGTGGGAACCGCCTAAGCAAAGGTATGTTTTTGATGTAATGTGTACTTTTCTGCGTCAGGAATGGGAAGATAATGAGTTGGGTCCGATTCCGCAGGATGTGCTTGATGTTCAGTCAGAGTTTGCTAAAGGGATGATAGTGGAATCTGATGTTAAAGATGCCGTAGAGACAATACTTGCTTTCAGATCTAGGCTTTCGCCTCAGACATTGTATGAACCTGATTCTTCTGTTAGGAGGAAAGTGAAACAGTACCCTATGAGAGAAGTTCCTCCTGTATGGAAAGACGCAGTTCAGGCTAATGTAAATTTGGATATTCAGGCCGCTCCGGCTCATTTTCAGCGAGTATGGGTACATGTCCCTTGGACGAGAGCAGAGGTCTTGGTTCTTAAGCAGACCTTACCTGACCCTCGTAAGAATCCTGCTGGTTATTACAAGGAGTTGTCCCAGACAGTTGAAGTGTGTATTATGAAATTAGCTGACATCGATATGTTGATGGGTAATGTAGTCCCTCAACCTTCGTGGGCGAAGATTCGCCATGAGAATCATGCTGCTGAATTAGGTGATACCTGGGCGAATATTGTTGCTGCAGATGGTAGACAGGAGGGAGGTGCTAAACCTGAACCTTTAGTTTCAGAATTACCAGGTAGAATTATTAATTTGATGAAAACGATGATGCCCGCTTTACGAGTGAATTAGGATAAGTTAGCAGCATGTAAGCAGAAGAAAGACGAGAGTGTATCTGATTTCTTCAATAGGTTTGAAGAGACGTTTATTGATCATAGTGGTCAAGATATGAGTACGGGAGGTGGTCAAAGGTTGTTTGTGGATAAATTTGTCTTTAATTTGCTTCCCGAACTTTCTAATAAGTTAAAGGACTCTCAGAGTTCATGGGCTGTTCTTCGTCGGCCCAGATATTGGCTACTGCGCAATATTACGAGAATAGGGATAAATATGAGAAGGATAAAGTAGAGAAGAAAACTAAGGAGTTAAAGACGAAAGTTCTTTTGCAGCAAGCTTATCCGTCTCGTCAGAATAAGCCTCAGTTTCAGCAACCTCCACAATTTCAGAGATTGTTACAGAAGCCTGAGCCCTATGCTCCGCGATTCTTTCCTGGCCCTAATCAGTGTGCTTATTGCAGAGAGGAAGGTCATTACAAGAATAGTTGCTCGGCTTTGTTACAGCGTGCGAATGGTGTATCTGGACAGAGAGGTCGTGGTAGTTTTCAGCAAGCTCCTAGGGGTAGGGGACGTGGTGTGATCCCCAAAATGAGCGTTCCTCTTCCCTACAGAATTCTGTGAATTATTTTGACAGACAGAATGTTCTGAGTGGTCAGTCTGCCCAGTATTATGTTTAGGATTACTATGTCGAAGGTGAGAGTTCTGGTTATAATGATAACTAGGACAGCCAAGGACAAAGTGAGGGAGTAGTGTCAGTTCCAGTAGATCAGAGTGGACCTTATGTTGAAGTGATTACATCAGGTGTGGTAGAACCTTTTCTTTTGGATACTGATGCGACAAAGAGTTCTATTATGCACTCTTAGCTTCCTGGCGCACCTTTGTCTGGCTTGACCAATGTTTCAGTAGGATTTTCAGGCGCCCCGGTTCGTAATCCGGTTTCTAGTCCTTTGTCCCTTTCCATTGGCCCTTGTGATTTGGAAGCTCTGCTTATTCTAACGACTGGTTGTGGTGAGAATCTGTTGGGTTTGGACTTGCTGAAAAGATTGTATGCGACCTTGCATTGTTCTCCTTCAGGAGTACAACTTACCCTTGGTAAGAAAGTGATTTCTCCAATGTATTTGTCTAAGGATTGTTTGCCACTGGAATTGCGTCCGCTTCCTGATACACTTTGGGCCACAGGTCCAAATGATGTTGGTCTTTTGCAGATTCCTCCGTATGTTGTTACCCTTAAATCGAATGCTAGGCTGCCTCGTATTCCACAATACAAGATTTTGAGCGATGGCGAGAGAGCTCTTTTAGCAATTGTCTATGATCTGGTTGAGAAGGGTGTAGTTGAGGAAACGAGAGGTAATGTGTGTAACAGTCCTGTTTTGCCTGTCCTTAAATGTACTGATGCTTCTCAGCCACCTATGTACCGGTTTGTGATCGACCTTCGAGAGGTCAACAAGATTGTCGTGCCACAGTTTCCTGTGGTACCTGATATCACTGCTTTGTTGACTCTGATTCCTGCTTCAGCAGCTTGGTTTTCTGTCATCTATTTGAAGAATGCTTTCTTCAGTATTCCTATTGCTGAGGAGAGCAGGGATATTTTTGGCTTCTCATTAGGAGGCCGAAGCTTCCGGTTTAAGAGAGCTCCCCAAGGTTATTGTGAAAGTCCCTCCATTTATAGTCAGGCATTGAAAACTCAGCTTGATGGTTTTGTGTTACCTGTTGGTGCTACTCTTATTCAGTACGTCGATGATTTGTTGATCACTGTTGATAATGAAAAGATTTGTAAAGAGGCTACTCTTTCTTTGTTGCGGTATTTGTCTGACCTTCATCATAAAGTGTCACCTTCAAAGTTGCAATATTGTCGCCAAGAAGTGACCTACTTAGGTCATCTCTTGTCGAAGGAGGGAAGGAGATTGACCCCAGAATGAATTCAAGCAATTGCGCAAATGAGTGTGCCATCCACACAGAGAGAAGTGCGTGCCTTTTTAGGTATTACATCGTATTGTAGACAGTGGATTCCAAATTTTTCACTGTTGGCGCAACCTCTGTTAGCATTGACTCTGAAAGATACTCCGCATCCTCTTCCTTGGTCTGACGAATGTCAGAAACGTTTTTCTGAACTACGCGATGCATTGTGTTCGGCTCCTGTGTTGGGTACTCCAGACTATAGTAAGCCTTTCACGTTGTACGTGCACGAGAGAGAAGGTTGTGCGTTGTCAGTGTTTACACAACCATTTGGGGACAGCAGCGTCCATGTGCTTATTTTTCAGCAACGCTAGACCCAGTTGCTAAGGCGTTGCCGAGTTGTCTGAGAGCTAAAGCTGCAGCGGCTGTTTCTATCCGACAGTCTGCTGGTTTGGTATTGGAAAATACGTTGATTGTGATGGTCCCACATGCAGTGGATACCTTATTAAACAGGACTAAGACACAGCACCTTACTAGTGCACGTCTGTCAGGTTACGAGTTGACATTGTTGGCTAGTCATGTGCACATTAAAAGATGTAATGTGTTAAATCCAGCTACGTTGTTACCGATCTCTACAGAGACGGATCCTCAGGAACAGCATGATTGTTTTCTTCGTACAGAGGAAGAAACGAAAGCTAGAGTTGACCTAAGGGATACTCCCCTTACGGATGTTGATGGTACGCTGTGGGTAGATGGTTCGTGTCTTAAGCTTCCGAATGGTGAGGTGAGACGACTGCAGCATATGCTGTCACAACTTTACATACAGTTGTTGAAACAGCACGTATTGCACAGAATTCAGCTCAAGCAGCAGAGCTAATAGCATTGACGAGAGCGTATGTGTTGTCAGAAGGAAAACGAGTGAATGTTTACACTGATAGCCAGTATGCGTTTGGTGTTGCCCATAGTTTTGGACGCTTGTGGATAGAGAGAGGATTTTTGACATCCCATGGAACAAAAATCCTGCATGGACAGTTGGTGAATGAACTTTTGGAATCTCTCACTCTCCCAAAGCAGATTGCCATTGTGAAGTGTAGTGCGCATAAAAAGGTTGTGGACGATGTGGGTCAAGGAAATGGGTTTGCAGATGAGGTTGCGAAAGAAACGGCGAGAGATATAATGAGTCGAATGTATGTTGCAGGTCCAGCAAGATGGGTTGTGGAAAGTGGAATGTGTGAAGACACAATAGAAAGTGTGAAGTTGATTCAGGCTGAAGCTACTGAGAAGGAAGTGAGTACGTGCAGAGAAAGTACAGATATGTTGGATTCAACAGGTTGTTGGGTTGAGTTGTCGGAGCACCAGCGATGGTTGTTGCCAGATGCGTATGTGCTCCCAGTGGTTACTATGGCTCATGGAATGGCTCACATAAGTTCAAAAGGAATATGCAAGTTGTTGGCTCCAGTATGGCAGAATGCTGGAGTTCCTAAATGAGCTGAGAATGTGGTGAAGCATTGTATGATTTGTCTGATGTACAATCCTGGAAAGGGAACTCCAACTCCAGCTGGTCATTTTGCTCCTCCAACGTATCCGTTTGAGGTGATACAGTTAGATTATATTCACATGGAGAGATGCAACAATTTGAAGTATGTCCTTGTGGTTGTTTGAGCCTTTTCCAGATGGATAGAGGCCTACCGCCTAAAGGATAATACTGCCTTGTCTACAGCCAAGGTTTTGCTGAAAGAATATTTCCCTAGGTATGGTTTGCCGAGAATTGTATGGTCGGACAATGGGAGTGAATTTGTGGGTCAAATCATGAAGAAAGTATGCTCTGGTTTGGGGATAAATCATAAGTTCCATGCAGCGAATCCCCCCCCCCCCACCAGTCTGCTGGACTTGTTGAATGTTACAATGGTACCTTGAAGCTGAAATTAGCTAAGGTACAAGCAAGCACTGGTCTTACATGGCCGGATGCCTTGCCATTGGCTCTTTTGTCAACGAGGACGACAGTACATTCTCGTATGGGACTAAGCCCATATGAAATTGTGTTTGGTCGTCTGGCCAATGTTTGGGATGTGCCTCGTCCTAAATAATACAGCAGTATTGAGTACCCTATGTTGGTGGATTACTTACATGACTTGACTGCTAAATTACGTGTTCTCCACCAACAGGTCTATGACGGTTTGCCGACAGCTACTACAGATCCAGGACATTCAATCCAACCTGGTCAATACGTCCTCATCAAGAATTTCTAGCGTATCAAGAATTTGGAACCTAGATGGACTGGTCCTTACTTAGTTCTTTTGGTTACTAGAACTGCTGTTAGAGTAGTTGGCAAAAAGAACTGGGTGCATGCCACCCACTGTAAAAAAGTTCCTTTGCCTTTACCGTATGATCAGTGGGTGAGGGATGGTATAGCTGATACAGATTGCGAGCGAGTCCCCACATTCGTGCCTTTTAGTGATGCTCATTTGACATGGACACGGTCAGAATGCGAGGATGATGATGTTCTGCAAGCTGCTGTGCCTCCTCATCTAAAGATTGACAATACCAATCCGGAACTTTTATTCAAGGATCCAACTGTACCTGATAAAGAACGCTACGATTTGAGGCCAAGAAAGCCTGTTGCTATGGACAAATAAAACCGAATTTTTTATATAGTGAATTACACCTTATCAGATCAAGAGCTTTTTTTGCTTTTTCCTTTTTCGAGTGACCATCCGGACTCAGCTGCAGGGTCGCGGTACAGCCTTAAGGGGTGAGCCACGTATTGACACAAGGTCTGTGGTTCAGGGTCGTTAGTGCAATCTTGGCGCACACTTAAGTGAAGAAGGTAATAGCCGTGAGCAGCACGTTAGAGGATGGAGTTTCTTGAGTCTGATAAATGTGTTAGGAAAGTGGATTCTAAAGTCCGAATATGTATATTGATTCGTAGCAAATGCTTTTTAATAATGTGTTTCCTTATGCTTGTGAATATTACGCTTGTGTGGGTTGGATTTTCTATGTCACACAATTGCAGCTTACATCTACCTCCCAACCTACTCTTTCTTTTTTTACTGCTTCTCCACATGAGTTTCATACGTTACCTGAACATGAACAGACACGAAGATCAGAATTTGTGAACAATTAGTTTATACAGATGTTGCATCAGCATCAGCTAGTCATAAATACCACAAATTGTTGGGTGTGTGGTCTTATGCCACATACTACAGATAAGGGAATGCCATATTTAGTTTTGCCTTTTTCGCCTAATGGGTCAGTTTGGGCACTCCAATCAATGTTTATCTATGCGAATGAAGCCTCTTCTGTACGTTCTGTCAAAGACAATGCGAGTAATAATGCCTTGATACGGGGAATAGTTGATATGATAAGAGATATCGATGCGTATAACGCTATCCCTAAAGATGAGGTACGAGCATATGTCGGTTGGAATAAGACGACATATAGTGTTAGCTTGACGGAGAAAGAAAGACAGCGAAGGTTTCCTCCTATTTGGATTGTACCCCACCAAGGTCATCTTTGTTTGCAAGGTAATGGTCAGAATCAGAGAGCTCAGCTTGGTAAGAGTGTGTGTGTTCACACATACGTTTATACGTCCCAGAAATCTCCTTCGTTCGTGCCAGCTAAAGGCACGTATTTTGTTTGTTATGATAGAGCATATACATGGTTGCCATCTAATTTTTCAGGCACATGTTACGTGGCATTTTTACTTCCCCCTACATACACTGCTGTTTTCGATTACCACAAGACAAGATATGGTGAGGTATCATCGATGCGGAAGATACTGTCGCACAAGAAGCTGGAGACTTCTTTAAGGGTTTCGTGCCCTTTTGGGGTCCTATGGCCAATAGCAGGAATATTCTTCAGCTTACGAGAGCGGTCGAGGCCACTATTAATGAGACTGCTGGTGCCCTAAGCAATATTACAGCGGAGCTTCAGGTGGATCGTTTTATGATGTTACAAAATATGGTTTTAGACATCATACTTGCAGATAGAGGTGGGGTATGTAAATTGATCAGATCTAGTTGCTGCATTTTCATACCAGATAATGCCCCGACAGTGTACCAAGCCATCTTTAGGTTCCGTAAGTCCCCTGAGTCTATACATGTAGACGAAGGGGACTGGTCATTGACAGGGTGGATTTGGGAATATTTGTCCAAATGGGGATAGAAGGTTCTGATGTTCCTTGGTATAGCGTTAGCTAATCTTTTCTCGTGCTGCTTATGCATCCAGTGTGGTCTCGCCATTTGTAGTCTTTGTGCTACGATCTGTGTGAGACCTGTCTCGAGAGAAGTTAAGGAGAATAGGATGATATTACAGCAACACCTTGATGATCTGATGAGAATAGACATAGACTTAGATTCAGATTGACGTGAGTTTAGGTTATTGCCTACGTAATGGCAAAAGGAGGGTCTGAGGTTCTTTAAAATCTGCCTTGTCCTGTGATGTTATGGTTCCGTCACAATTTTGGTGATGTCGTACCGTATTTAGCAAGTATGGCTAATATGGAGTGAATTCGTCATGTTAACTAGCGAGTTCATTACGTATTCAGAGACTTTGTCTCGAATATGGCTTCCATTTTGTTCGTGCCTCCATTTTGGTATTGCCATCACGTAGGCCCATGGAGGTAACTAGACAAACGAAGTTGCATGGGCTTCTTTGTTCATGCACTTATTAACTAAACCTTTTCTTGACTCTAAGGTGCATTGTAAGGAACTGACCTCTTTATCTGAAACTGACCCTTTGTGAGGCCAATTTACTTAGTTGATCCTTATCTGAGATTGCAAGTCAAAGTTCAGGACATCGTTAAGTTTTAGCTTTTCTACACATGCCTTATCTTGCTCGTTATCTATCATTGTTTCCCTTTTATGTTCCTTCGTTATATGCATTGTGCTTTCAAATATGGGTTTGTCCGGCTTGTGGAGATTGAATTTGGGACATCCTAATAATTAACTTGTGGGGTTGGTACAATGTAAAGTGAGTCTTTTGGAATGTGATAATGTATAGAAATGTGCTTTTATTGGTCAGAATTTGCTGCAGTGGGTGTCCATTTGTAATGTGAATATTGTGTATAAATACTGATGTCTTGCTCTACAAAATTGAACAGTTTCTTGAGTTGTACACCGTGTTGTATTGCTGAGATTACTGTTACTAGCTGCAGCTAATAAATTTGATCTCTGACGCCACCTAGAAGTATTCCGTGTCTCTGTTTGCCAAGACAGGTGAACTCGAAGACTTTGGGCGTGTCCCTGGTCCCGCTGGGTTCTAAAAACCCGGTTCTTCAGTCTGATGAGGGGTATTAACCCGAAATTGGTGCCAGGATGCTTGTTTCCGTTCCAGTGAAGACCTGGCTTGGCAATTTGGGCTGGACTATTCCCATGACGAACAGGGTCAAGACTGATTTGCATATGGCTGGGATTGAACTGGGCTGGCAAAGTGAGCTAAAGAACGATGATGGATTCAACCCAGATCAGTGACTGGGGGTAAGTTTCAGCGCTCCCTTCATCATCTCCTTGTGTTTATAAAAATATTATGATGCAGAAATATTGTTGTCAAGAATATTGTTTTCTCAGGTAAGTAATAAGAATATTGTTGTTGTTAAATATCATTTTCAATAATATAGTTGTAATCAATATTGTTTTTTAATTATTCTAATGTGTTTTAGTTCACATATTCATTTTATGACTTACTATTGTTTGTATAATTGTTATTAAATAACAATATAGTGAATGTAACCCCTCTGAAGTCCAACCCTTTGCTTACTTTTGCACAGACTGGAGATGGAATAGTAAATATTACCCCTCCGAAGTCTATTGCTTTCCCTACTGATTCACAGACTGGGGTGGGAATAGTAAATATAACCCCTTTAAAGTTCAACACATTCCCTACTGTTGCACAGATGAGTGGGAATAGTAAATCCTACTCCTTCGAAAGAGCAAAGCTTTCCTTACTGTTGCACAGACTGGAGTGGGAAAAGAAAATCTTACCCCTCTGAAGTCCAGCGCTTTGCCTAGTATTGCACAGACTGAAGTGGGAATAGTAAATCTTACCTTTCCGAAGTCCAACGCTTTCCCTACTGTTGTACAAACTGGAGTGGGAATAGTAAAATTAACCCCTCTGAATTCCAACGCTTTCCCCACTGTTGTACAGACTGGAGTGGGAATAATAAATCTTACCCCTCCGAAATCCAGCGCTTTCCCTACTGTTGCACAGACTGGAGTGTGAATAGTAAATTTAACCCCTCTGAAGTCCGGTGCTTTCTCTACTGTTGCACAGACTTGAGTGTGAATAGTACATTTACCCTCTACGAAGTCCCAATGCTTTCCCTACCGTTGCACAAACAGGAGTGGGAATGGTAAATGTAACTCCTATAACGTTCAATGTTTCCCTACTGTTGCACAGACTGGAGTGGGAACGGTACATTTAACCCCTCCAAAGTTCAACGCTTTCCACACTGTTGTACAGACTGGAGTGCAAATAGATCATTTAACCCCTCTGAAGACCAGTACTTTCCCTAATGTCGCGCTGTTTGGAGTTGGAGAGGTATAAATAACCCCTTAAAAGACCAAATTTTTCTATTGTTGCATAAATGGGAGTCGGAATAGTATATCTATTATTCCCAGTGTCCCATATTAATAAAAGATATTTATAATTCATATTTCTTTGTAATGTTATTTTTATAGTATTTGTTTATATATATATATATATTTTTTTCATGTTGTTTTACATTTTCTTTGTTTAGTAATTTATTTAATATTTTGGATTTGAATTAATTGATTTTTATGTTTCAATGTAAAAAGAAAAAAGTATATATATATAAAATAAATAAATACAATGTAAAATATAATTTTTTATAATTGCGTTACATTATATACCTAGTTACCATAGGAAATTCCGAACATTCTATTGGGAATAACTTTGGCGCCGATTGAGGGATCTGCCTGTAATTTTCCTTAAATTTGCCTCGCTGTGCTCTGCTCCTTCCCTGAACGTTTCGGGGGGATTCATCAAGCAGGGTCCGAGAAAAAAGGGGGGTCCCAAAACGTGTTTTCCCCATGTTCATTTCCATAGGGACATTCTGACAAGGCTACAGCTCGAACGGCTGAACGGAATTATACCAGATTTGGCAAAATGGTAGGGACTGGTATGCAGCAGTGCCTTTTGTATGTTTGGTGTAAATCCCTCCAATAGTTCTTGAGAAAATTGAATTTGAGCAAATTATATATCTATATGCGCTCAACATTCTATTGGGAAGGCGCCGATTGAGGAATCTGAGTGTAGTTTTCAAGAATTTCGGCCAGCTCCGCTCCGCTCCTTCCCTGAAAGTTTCAGAGGGATTCGGCAAGCCGGGGCCGAAAGGGGGTCCCAAAACGTGTTTTTCCCATGTTAATTTCCATAGGGACCTTTAGACACTGCTACAGCCCGAACGGCTGAATGGAATTACACCAAACTTGGCAAAATGGTAGGGCCTGGTATGCAGATGTGCCTTTGCTATGTTTGGTGAAAATCCCTCCAGTAGTTCTTGAGAAAATTGAATTTGAAATTTTGCAAATGACATTTTCTATGGGATCTTTAGACATGGCTACAGCCGAACGGCTGAACGGAATTACACCAAACTTGGCAAAATGGTAGGGACAGGTATGCAGTAGTGCCTTTTTTATATTTGGTGAAAATCCCTCCAGTAGTTGTTAAGAAAATTGAATTTGATCAAATTATATATCTATATGCGCTCACCGTACGCTCACCGTACGCGCACCGTACGCATACCGTACGCGTACGTGCGCGAGCGAGTTTCTAATTGGCTGGCAGTCGACTGTCAACATTCCAAACTGTCCAAACCAGGAAGTGTTGGCCACCATCTTGTTTTTCAGGAGAACTGAGGCACAAGAGAGCCCAAAACAAGAGTGGAAAACACGAAAAGGGGGCAGGGTAGAGACCCCCAACCCTCTAGCCCTTCTCAGGGGGCCCCAAAAGGACCCACAAGGGCAAAAAAATAAAAAATCACGGGGTACACGCACCGTACGCGTAGGGTACACATTCCGTGCGCGTACCATTTGATTTAAAAAAAAAATGTTTTGCACTTGGTGGTCCTTCTGGGACCCCCTGAGAAGGGCTAGGGGGTCAGGGGGTCTCAACCCTGCCCCCTTTTCGCGTTTTCCACTCTTGTTTTGTGCTCTCTTGTGCCTCACTTCTCCTGAGAAACAAGATGGCTGCTCAGGTGGTCCCAGAAGGATATTAATATATATAAACGTTGTCCGCTAATAGAATTAGCATTTACAAAACCTTTGAAATTTATTGAAAAAAAATATACGATTCACGACTGATATAGTTAGGAATTAGCATTTAAAAAACCTTGCAAATTCATTGAAAATACCATAGCTTTCAGGACTTATATAGTTAGGAATTAGCATTTTAAAAACCTTGCAAATTCACTTAAAAAATCATAGGTTTCAGGCCTTATATAGTTAGAAATTAGCATTTAAAAAAACAGTGAAATTGCTCCTATATAGTTAGTTGTACTAACTATATTTCGCGCACCCGCAATCCACTGCTGATGATGTCACATATTACATCATTCATGACATGGTCAGTGACATCACTGATGACATCACTGATGACATCTCAAATTAAATCACTGATCACATCTCATTTGACATCACTGATCACATCACTGATGATATCATTCATGTGATAATACGATGCACCTCCTCACACTCTAATATAACCTTTGATACACCCAGTGTTAAATACAGACTACCATTCTTGAAACCATTGACACACTAATACCAGTTACTACATACGCACTCACTGACTCCTAGGTCTACACACACATTCACTCATTCACCCATAGAATCACTCATACATACAGTCACTCATCAATACAACACTATCATATGCACTCATACACCTATACAGACACTCACACACTGCCACTCATCCATGGAGTTACTCACACACCTAGTCAGTCATGCAAAGAATCAATCAGACTTCCATTTCCCCAACTATACAGTTATACACACAACACCTTACTTATTCAAACATATACTAACACATACTTACTCTCTTATACAATCACTGATACAAGTACACAATGATCCATATAGCCACTCACACATTCACTGGCTCCATATATGCCAACTCTCACATGCACTGTGTTTTACATATGTACTTACTTGCACATGTAGCACTGAGATATCCATTCACTCACCAACACACCCATGCACACAGTCAACCGCCCATATAGCTGTTTCCACATGCACTCTTGAACTCATACACCTAGTGAATCAACTGCTCACACATCTATGCACAGAGTCACACACATCCCAGCCACCCACACACGCACTCAGTCTCCCATTCAAATACTTGGGCAACCAATCAATAACCCATATAGCCACTCATATAGCTACTGATCAACACATGTAGCACCTTACACAACAACAGACATACTGATGCACACATTCAGACTGTTTAGTCACTAACCCATGCATTTAGTAAGACACATTTAATCACTCACTCATACAGTCAGTCACGCACCTACTAAATCCTTCATCCAGACACTTGTACATCCACTCATTCTTCAATATGTAAAACATATTTAAACTTTACAGAAACACACAGTCACTGGATGATGTCATCAGTGATGTCAAATGAAATGTCATCAGTGATGCCATTTGAGATGTCATCAGTGATGTCATCAGTGATGCCACTGACCATGTCATGAATGATGTAATATGTGACATTGTCAGCAGTGGATTGCGGGTGCACGAAATATAGTTAGTACAACTAACTATATAGGAGCAATTTCAATGGTTTTTTAAATGCTAATTCCTAACTATATAAGGCCTGAAACCTATGGTTTTTAAAGTGAATATATATATATATATATATATATATATATATATATATATATATATATATATATATATATATATATATATATATATATATTATTCATCAAAGAATACATCTCACTCTTCAAGTTTTCTTTTGGTTTTATTGAGCATTAATGTCACCATATCCCACCACCTTTTGCTCTCACATCGTGCCTCTGAAGCCTCTCGTGCCGGAGGTCAAACTATTACATTGCAAGTCATTTCAACAACTTGCTGTAGGGGGCACACAGGACTTAGGAATAGTATAATTTACTATTCCTACTCTAGTTTGTGCAACATCAGGGAAGGTGTTGGATTCTAAATCCAACACCAGTGCATCCCCTACAGCAAATCATTGAAACTACTTGCGATGTAATGGTTTGCGTTGTAACAATACGGTCATTGTAACAACTGCGTTGTAAAGGCATGTGATGCAAGGCATGCATTGTTATGGATGTTTTCCATTATACCCTCACATGCAACTAGTATTTTGCACACAGCAATTGTAAAAAATGTCCTTCATACAAACAATAGTGAAAGCTCATTAAGAAACAGTATAGGCTTCACTCCCTCACACACATACCAGGCATTGTGCAAGCAGCAGTGCAGAAATTCTCCCACAGTACAGTTCCAGCAGCTGGAACACCAGTGCAAGCTTTATTCTCTCACCTAGAACAGGTATTGTATTGTATTCTAATGTTGTATTCTAATGTTTATTGTATAGTTATCTAAAACCATCACAAATAGGCATAACATTATTAAAATCAAACAATATAAATCACTTCATCAACTAAGACTCATTAAATAATGTAACATTACAAAATTAGCAATTTTTATAAAGCGCTCCCTCGTTTGGAGTCTACCAGGAGACGGATACGCCAGGATTGAGGTTCCACTCTAGTAAGGACATTGAAAGGTTTGGTTGGCGTACCCTCTCAAGATTCTTAGTAGAAGATGGATTTATAAGACCCTGTGGACACACCTATTATCTGCCAGAGCTGGGAACAAAAATTCCTTTAAAATTCTTTTAAAAAGAAAATAAAGAATCGTGTCGCATGAAGTAACCACTGAAATCCTAGATAACTCCAACAACAATTTACAAAGGGATCCCCTGGATATTTGGGTTGTTTTATTGGAAGTGGTCCTGAAGAAGGTGGACTTGAGCCGCCGAAACGTGCGTCGACCAAGTGCGGGGTCTCACATTAATCTTGGAGACCTGGATTCATGATTTTACTTCCTTGTTTCAAATGTTGTGGGAGTGTGTGTAGTCTGAGTGAGAATGTGGAGATTGTTATGAATGTGTGTAGATGTTAGCACTATTTTCTTCTTTTACCAGGGGTTTAATGAATTATGTATCAACTTGTAGCCATTTAATTTGGTATATATGTTTGACTTATTTGCACTTTACTATGCTTTTCTGTGTTCTCACTTTTTATAAAAAAAATGCTTTGTCTTTATAAAATTGCAAATTTTGTAATATTTGATGAACTGACAAAGGAATGTGAATTGTTGCTAACTAATGGAATTTATATTTATAGATATGGAATAAACTATACATTTTTTGAAAGATTGTAAGTCATGGTTGAGCCTTTGTCACCAACATTTGATTAATTATTTGAATTATTGTTGTACTATAATTATGTGGTAGGCAAGGGAACTCTATTCTCTATGTCATGTTGTTCTATTCCCCTCCTTCCCTGACTTGATCAAGTCTTGAGGGGGTCCCATCATTTTTGCTAATATCATTAAATAATGTAATCACGATATTCCATTCTTTAAATAACCTATAAAGTACCCTTATTAAAATAGCAAATGCCTCGTTCTACCCCAGTCCAACAGTGTCAACTCCATCAGTAAGTTGAGCAACAGGTATTGTACGTGCGGCCGTAGGGACAATTTACATCATACAAACAGTTACAGATCATGGAGCAGCTGTGCAAGCTGCACTGCTTTACATATGCAAGTATTGCGAGCACCAGCAGTACAACGTTCCCTCATAGGGAGAGCAGTTACAGAACATCCAACACCAGTGCACCATCCCTGTACGACAGGACATGCCCAGCACATGCAACAGTGTAAACTGCACAGATACACACATACACATTCATACAATAAATGCAGCTCGGACAGCATAGGTACATGTATTCCTCCCATACAGAATTGGGACACACAAACAAGTAAGGCACACATTTCAGAAACATAGGAGGAACAGCATGGGAAACAACAGGGCATATTTTCTTAACTCAACAGTTACAGTGCAGGCAGCTACTTGCAGGCAGCTACTGTGTACCTTCCCTCTCACACAGACAACTTAATCAGAGCTCTGAATGGGTCTCACATCCAGAAGTAAGAAAAAAAGTGACTTTGAGACGGGTAACTACTGGGCCATGTATTCATGTCTTTATAGACTAAAGATATCGACTTCTAAACAGTGACTTAAAAACCGGTCAGCTAATCCATGTCAGTGATGCAGTTGTCTAGATTTCACGTTTAACTTCATCGTGCATTCCCTAAGAGTAATTGAATTTTCCAGGTGTTGTGTTACTGTAGGTTTTTTGTTCAGGCAACCTATTACTCAGTAGAGCACATATGGTGAACTGTCACCTGTAAGTTACTAGTTAATGTCATGGTGTGAGTGGGATGGTTTGCTCACAATGGGGCATGATGGAGAGCCCTTGGGGTGAAGCTGAATGCAATGCAAGCTTCTACCACTGCCTCTCAGTTGGTTGTAAAGATGATCAAACTACATGCTCATGTAGTCATTGTTGTCTCTGTAAAGCACACAAAGCAATTATCACATATGTGCCAACCGTAATTACCATTTTATGGTAAAGTGTTTGAAGCATGCATACACAGCTGTTCAAAAACGAACAGTACTAAAAACAGAGCAAGTGCCACGTTTGCAGGCGCGGGCATTGTCTCTGAAAGTGTGTGAGCCTGTGTGTGTGTGTGTGAGAGAGAGAGAGAGAGAGAGAGAGAGAGAGTAAGAGAGGGCATGGCGAAAGGGAGGTGGCACAAGGAAGTACATGTAGAAGGGCAGAGTGACACGATAGTGATGAAGAGGAAGGAGGTGTTGTTTGATATATGCAGCTGTAAGCTTTCAGAAAGGTAGTAGGGAAAAAGGGTGTGCCTGTCAGAGTGAGAGATTACAGAGGAAAGTGGAGAGAAGGGAGTGACTGAGACAATCCGAAGACCAATAGCCCTTTCACAGACTGTAGTGATGTTTAATTCCCAGTCTCATATTTCCAGAACTTAAATAATTTCCAATCTAATATTTACAACGTTTTTCATTATGTTACTCATTTATCTGATACTGCCAAATGGTCTGATTTTAGGAACATGTCCACTCCAGGCCTTGTCTGCCCCAAGCATTTCCTTGGTGTGCTGAAGTCTTTGGGGTTCAAGTTTTAGAGCGGGGGGCTGCTGCTGTCACCCTTTTGCTTTCTGCAACTTCCCCGAGTTACTTGTAGCAGGCAGAGTTGGAGCTTCAAGAGAGAGAAAGAGGAAATAAAGAGAATATAGAGCTGTCAGACCGAGGAAGAAAGAAGCAAAACTGGTTTGAACATTTTTTGCAAGGTTTGCATTTGGTTCCCATTCCTGTTTTGGTTCGCTCTTGGGTGATATATCTGGTTGCAATAACACAAAACCCAAACTGATCAGGTCACACTGTGCATGAAGGATTGGATTCTATTTCACATGTTTAAAGCCAAACCCTTTATTGCATAGACGACACACCTTGGAAAAGATTCCCCACTACACTTCTTGAGCCATGTGCCTTTTGGAGACCTCCCACCATGTTCGTGCAGCATGCTTCAGCACAGAATCAGTGCACCTTTCCTCATGCACAGCATAGTTACAGCGCAGACACTTTGGGGCATATAATCAAGGACATGTGATAATCATCACAAATCGCGCTTAGCGTGATTCACATTATCGCTGTATTACATCGCCGTGTTAGAGATGTATTATCAACGTGTAGCTAACAGGCGATGTAATTCCGGCGAATAACAGGAATAGCGCGTGAAATCCAGAGAAGATTTCACAGCGCTAAGAAGAGGCTTGCTGATAGGGGAGTGTGGACCTAACATGGCACTCCAACCCCCATTATCAGAATGCCTAACTCATTTTAAATAACAGGCCTTGCATACCTGCGATAACCACGGTTAGCACGGTTATTTCTATTGCTTCTCAGGTTTGCTGCACGTTTTGCTAATATTGTGAAGCCATGTTAGTGAGGATTTAAATGTTGTTTAGCTAGGAAATGCACACTTTGCATATCATTAGCAATATTGATCGATGACATGCAAAGTAGCAAGGAAACACGCGCTAACAAGCTAACGCGCTAACGCGCTAACAAGCGTGTCCTTGCAAATAGGGTGAGAAAAAGATTGCTGCTTTTTCGGCGCTATGTGACGAAAAAACGTCGATGTTTCCCTTTTTAATATGCCCCTTGGTGTTCTCTCTCTATCTCTCCTATTTCACTCCTCTCTCTCCTCTCCCCCTATTGGTGCAGTGGCACTGGAACTCAGAGCACGGGGCCCATTGAACCCTGGTGAGTGCTGTATTTTTCTCCCCAAACAGCAGTCAAATGGGATATTTCCTTATTTGCACCAGGGCCCATGTCAAACTTCCAACAATACTGGTAGAGGCAGCTGCTGTGTGCCTCCCCTCCAGCACAGAACAGTTACAGGTCAGGTTTCTGCAATGCAAAGTATCCAGCACACTTTCGAGATAGCTAGGTCATAAACACCATGTTTCTTACAAACAGACAATGGTTCAGCAGGGACAGGAGCACTGGAAATTTCCCTCCTAAAGAATACCTGTAGTGCAGTTGATGGAGTGGACTGTCAGATTTATATCTGAAGAGTTTGTGACAAATGAAACTCTCATGATTTTTATTCTTACTAATGTGTGTCGCATGATTTGCATGTTTACTGACTCAACCTAGAGTAGTATACACCACCACCAACACGCGGGTATAACCATTTGTGCTCTTGTCATGTTTGTCATTTTGCTTCAAATAATATATTTACTTTGTCTCTTGTTTTGTTATTTATTAACTGCAGCTGTTTTTGAAAATAATAGAATGAGCATTCTTTTAAATGTGCATTTGTTTTCGTATTGTTGTCTCATGTGTCTGTGTTTGTTTATTTGTTTGTATGCAAAACTAGGTAACATAGCTTATGGGTTAATCTTAGTAGAAGGGGTTGGTAACAGAATAATTATTATTTCTTGAATTAATTATTGTCTTGTGTTTCCTTGCATACTAGACTCACCCTCACGCAAAAAGGCTTGTGGCCTACTTCTAAAATGGACGTCCGAAAAGCTTAGCCAAAGTGGGCCTTGCACAGCTACGCTGGAATGTGAAAATGTTTTTCTACATTACTTCTTGTAGAAAGGCTTGCAAACAAAGGCTGTGTGGAAGCTTAGGACATTTGGTTCAGATTGCTTCATGGTCAAGGCCGTACTTGTCGTTCGACAGCGGAAAAAACTTGAGCGGACGAAGGAAGTATTGGTATTTGTCAAATGTAACTTTCCTCGGAAGCTGCCGGTGACATTAAATTAATAGACAATGGCACTTTTGAAAAAAACGGGACTCTGGCTATGCGAGAGTCGGATGACCGCATCGGAAGACATTCGTTGACCAATGAAATCTTGTTCTGCTCGAATATTTGTATTCTTTTAGTTAGTTTTAGATAGGAAAAAACTATAAGAATTGCCTCCTTGCTATGAGCACTGTTCGATCGATCCTGTGCTCCAGAGACGCTGCCAGATTTCCCTTTTGCGTAAGACTTAGAGATTTTTCTTTACTTACAGGGGTTTCCTTTAGCTAAGTTAGGGAAATAGGGAAATAGGTTTTTGATGAAAATAAATATTAACTATTTGAGCTTTTGCTCATGCTGATGTTGGTTCTTCGAACTTGCTAATCTGTTGTGCCTATAATGAATTAATTTGCTGAAATAAAAATTGCTAATAAAAGGGAAATGCTTAAATGCTTTTGCTTTGAAATAAAATTAATAAAATAGATTTTGAAATGACAAGCAGATCTTGATTATTTCTTTGAGTTACCATTAGTTAATCCATTGCCTATTTATGTGACTTAATTAAAGTGTTAGCTATAGTGATTAATTAGGTCATATGATTCAGCAGGTCAAAATACAAAAATGGGCCTAGTGTTAATTTTATAAATAATGGTGAGTATCGTGGTGTAGAGTTTAAACATATGAGACAAAATGTATTTAGACCTGCTGGATCAAATTCCTGGTAGCAGAGTTCGGTTACTATGGTAATATACATTTTACATGGTAATTACATAGGATACATGTTTAACACATGTTAAGTTTTGTCTAGATGTTATATGTTTGTTGTTAGGTTTTTCCAGCAGTGTGGAAAGCCTATGTGCCGGCAGAGTAGTGTGACAGGTGAAGTTACACAGTTCATTTGTTCTGTTTCAAAATAGTGATACAGAAATATCACAAAGTGTTGTGGTCGTACAACACAAGTTTAGGGATTTAGAAATGACAGTTTGCATGAATAGTGAGGATTGACTATGAAATCGTAACTTTGAGTATAGGGACTTGGAGCCCGTTTTAAAACTCGTTGTGAAAAGAGTAGTAGGATTTTTTTCCGAACTTGTGTGAAGGGTAAGATAGCTTTTTCTTACTGGCGTAGCAGGGATTCTATTGGTTGGTTAAAGTCCTACTGAAGAATTCATGTATGTATGGATAGGTTTCTTTTTTTATGAAAGTGTATGAAAGCTGAAAAATAGTTTTCATGAAAATAGCGTTGTCTATTTCATGTGAGTGAAATTTCTGAATGTTTGATAAAACTATTACTTTGTTAGCGAATCGGACAAATGGTTTGTTTTATGTAGTTATTAACTAAAACTCTTCGGAAAGAATTGTTTAAAATGGCGCTGTGAAAATATTTTGTAAGGAAGGGGTAAATTACGGAGTGACACTGACACGCGCAGCTTCGCTGCAGCGGTAGTGTACGTCACAGGGTTCGCGCTGTGATTGGCTGACATACGTCACAGCAAGCGCACTGATTGGCTCACGTGATCAAATCGAGCTGTTAACTGATTGATCATTTCTGAAAACTGGTTTCTCATTGGTTGAGCAAGGTGGTGACGTAGCTTAACCTGATTGGCTTGTTAGTGAGTTTCGCGCACGGATTGGTCAGAATAGCGGAACAACAGAAAAATTATTTACGATCTTTTCTAAGCTTTCCGAATTAATTTTAAAACATGAGTTATTGGTATAAAGAAGAGAAAAAGCCTTCATGGGTTCAGAAAATTAAAAATGTATTTAATCCTGACAAGAAAATTAAAGCGCGTGGTGGAAAATTGCTTCATAAGTATAAAACACCCGCAGCATATATGGAAGGAGAATACGGATATCATACCGTTCTTTGGTTTGAAAATTGGATGCAATATACTAGGGGAGGATGGTTCATTTAATGTTAAAGTTCTAAGAAACTTAAGAGATAAAATGATGGCTCTTTCACCAAGACCCAGACCCACTCAATTTGAAGTCTTATTTGAATGGGAAATTGAAATGAGAGAGCTTGAGCGAGAAAATTGGGGAACATCAAGGAGTTTATATAAAGAAACTCATCAGGATAAAGTTCGTCGTTGGAGGAAAGGAGATATGCAGGAAGGATTATATCCGGTATTAGAAATGGTTTTAGAATCAGGTCAAAAGAATTCTCAAGAAAAAGGTAAATTAGATCAAGAATTTGATGCAGTTTTAGAGGATATGTTAAACAGTCCTCCGCCGTATCAACAACCAGGTTGTTCACATTCTACTCCAAGAAGTTTTTCAGGTGTTTCTCCTTCTGCACCTAGAGAAGTTGAGGATTCACCCAGATTTATGAGATTACCTGATAGAGAAAGGTCAAGGAGTAAAACAAGATCCCCGAGAGAAAATTCTAATTCTAGAAATAATATTCCGAAGAATGATAAAAGGACTCTGCCTGATATTCCAAATATAACAGATTATCTAAAGGCAAAGGGAGAATTAATTCAACAATTGACAAAAGGCATGGAAGCAGTGACAGTACCAGTTACAATTGGTCCTGTTGTACCAGTTTTTGATTCATAAAGATAAAACAATGCCAATTTTAACTTTAAATCAAGGATTGTCAAATGTCACACCATCAGTTGCAGAATCAGATTCTGGCTCAGTAAATAGAACAGAGTTAACACAAATTCCTGAATCAAGACAGCTTGATGTTGCTAAATTAAAAGCAGATTTAGAGGAATTGATTATTCTCATGATTGGTACTGATTGTTTGAAACAATATCAGGATGATGAATTGCTTTTATATGCTAGAGTAAACAATGGAAAACCAAGAATAAATATGAACAATTTGAAGAGGTGGCTGCTGAATTGGAAATGGATTTAACTCGTCAGAAACAATTACAAAAGCATTACAGAGTGGATTTTTCTGAAAGGGACATAGAAAATCTTAATACTACAGACAGAATAACTCAAATAAAATAATTAATTGTGTTCCTGAAAAGATTAGGTGATTTAAGCAAATGGAGAGTTAACTGGACAAAAAAAGAGAGAAGAAGAAAAGAGGGACAGGAGAGAAGTTTTTGGTGAATTTCCAATGAGAGAAATAGCTGGTGGAGGTTATGTTCATGTTCCGTGGACAAGACAGGATATATTACTATTTACAAATGATTTTCCTAGACTCAGAGAAAAGCCAGTGGAATGGTATTGTCAGGTAGATAAGTTTATTAAAGTTTCCAAAGTCCTGAGGATTGTTCTTGATGGTTTCTTTGACATTGTTGTCCCGTCAGACTTTTGGACAGAATGCAAAATTTCTCTGGGTTGGCCGAAGGAGGAACCACAAAGGCATAGAGTAACAGGTGCTCCTTCAGACACTGTCATGGATTACTATGACAAAGTAATTGTCTGGTTGAAAGACAACATTCCTGCAAAAGAAGTAGATTGGCTTAAAATTGACAGAACTAACCAGGAACCAAAAGAATCAGTACATTCTTATTATGAAAGATTGCTTCTGGTATTTAAAGAATACAGTGGCTATGAGAAATTAAGTGAAAGTGACATGAGCCATTTCATTTATAGATTTGTTTATGGCCTGAGACCTGAAATAGGGGACATGATTAGGACTGGAATTGTAGGTTGGCAAGCACTTTCAGTTGATGACATCCTGAGAAAGGCAAAATATTGCAGTGATGAGATAGATGCAAAGCAGAAGAAACTCAAGGAAAAGGCAATGTGGGCACAAGTGAAGGTAGCTGAGCAACAGATAGCAGCATTAGAAAATAAAAATTTTCAGCAGAACCAGAATACTGGCAAGTTTAAAGGAAATTTTACAAATAAGCCTAAGTTTAATATAAACATTGAAGAATTGAAACAAAAGCTACCCTGTTAATTGCGGGGAAATTGTATACTGGAAGCAAGAGTGTAAAAATCTGCCCAGAAATTTAAAGAGTTCATCATTAAATCCACAGATGCATAATGAGATAAATCAGCAGCAACAGCAACAGCTTCAGCGACAGTTAAATTAAATAAGTCAGCAGCAACAGCTACAGCGACAGTTAGTGAATCAGCAGCAGAATCAATTCATTCAGCAAAGCCAAATTCCACAGCCACCTTTGCCAAATTGCATGAATACACAAAGATACAATCCGGAAACAGGTTTCTGAGGCGCTGAACAGGTAAAAAGATCGCAAAATGTGTCAAATGTTTCTCAACAATTTTGATTAAAGGAAAACTAGAGCAGTGATTCAGAGGATTGCTCATGACGGTGCCTGAGGGGGGAAGAAGAGTGTGTACTTGGAGCCACTCTAGAAGTGATCAGTCAGGTCCATTTGTAATTGGTAAGGTGAATGATAAAGATATCACTTTTCTTGTGGACACTGGTGCTACCCGTTCTACTGTAAGGTCAGTAGAAATTGAAAATCTTCCTCTCTCGGGTGATGCAATCCAGGTGGTTGTTGTAGCCAACCAGCATATTAAAACTAATCTGACAAATCCTGTAGATGTAGAAATAGGAAATTACAAAGACAAACACAGATTTATTGTCTGTTACAGCAGTCCTGTTAACCTATTAGGTCGGGATCTGTTGTGTAAGATGAATTGTAAAATATTTTGTTCACTTGAAGGTATTGAGCTTCAAACCTTAGAAGAAAATGGGTTGTACAAATTGACATTGTTAATGGTTGATGAAGAAAACAAAATGTTTCCTGCTTTTGATAAAAATAATTTACCAGAAGAACTGAAAGAAGCAGTGAATCCAAAAATGTTGGGATTTGACAGGTGATGAAATGGGTTTAATGAAACATGTAGACCCAGTTAAAATTACTGTAAGGCAGGGAATAGATTTTCCAAATGTTCCTCAGTACAAAATGAAACTTGAAACCATTGAAGGTGTAATTCCTGTTATTGAAAAATTCATTAAGCAAGGGGTTTTAAAAGAAATTGAGAGCAGCCCATGTAATTCACCGATTATGGGTATTAAAAAGCCAAACGGAACATACAGAATAGTGCAGGACCTGAGAAGAATTAATAAAACAGTTGTTCCTTGCTGTCCAGTTGTACCAAATCCAGCAGTAATTTTATATCAGATTCCACATGAAGCAGAATGGTACACGGTCATTGATCTGTGTAATGCCTTCTTTACAGTTCCTTTACATCCAGATAGCCAGCAAATTTTTGCATTTCGATTCCAGGATAGAATATTAGCATGACGTCGTATCCCTCAAGGGTATACAGAGAGTCCATCTATTTTTAATCAGTTATTAAAAAAGTCCCTGGAAGATCTAAAGTTGCCTGGAGAGTCAACATTAGTCCAGTATATTGATGACCTTCCTGTCGCAGGAAAAACAAGAGAAAATTGTGTGACTGACACCATGACACTTCTGAATCGTTTGGCAGATGAAGGGCATAAAGTGTCGCCTGCAAAACTACAGTTTTGCAAGCAAGAGGTTAAATACCTAGGTCACAGGATTGCAAAAGGAATTAGACAAGTGACGATTGAGAGAATAAAAATGATTCAAGCAATACAGCCACCAACAACTCAGAGACAGATCAGAATGTTTCTAGGAATGGTTGGTTATTGTCGCCTATGGATTTGTGGGTTTTCAGTTATTGCAAAACCATTACAAAGATTAACAAAAGCAGACATTAAAGATCCAATTGTTTTGACAAAAACAGAATTAGAGGCTTTTGAAAAGCTAAAGAAAAGTCTTTGTGAAGCACCTGCGCTGGGTATGCCAGATTATGACAAAGAATTTGAACTGTATTGCAGTGAAAGAGAAGGTTGTGCTTTGTCAGTTCTAATTCAGAAACATGGAAACATGAGAAAACCTATAGCCTACTTTTCAGCTGTCCTTGATCCTGTAGTTAAGGCTTTGCCAGGTTGCTTAAAAGCAGTGGCTGCAACAAGTGTGAGTCTTGAGCAAAGTGAAGGAATTATAATGGGGTTTCCTGTAAAAGTATATGTACCTCATTCAGTTGAAACACTTCTTACTAGAAGTAAAACACAACACCTGTCTAGCAATAGATTAACGAAATATGAAAAAGTTATTCTGGGATCAGATAATGTATCTATTGCGAGATGTCTGAATCTCAATCCAGCCACACTTTTGCCAGATGTGACTCCTGATGATGATGATGATGTAGAACATGAGTGTCTGGATGTTCTAGAATACTGCACTAAACTCAGGAAGGACATTAAAGATGTACCTTTACCAGAGTCAGATATTGTTTACTTTGTGGATAGCTCTTGTTTAAGAAAAGATGAGGGCATCCTGAGAGCAGCATATGCAATCTATACAGTTTCTGAAATAGTTGAAGGTTCAACTCTTGAAGGAATTCGGTCAGCACAAATAGCAGAATTGGTTGCTTTAATTCGTGCCTGTGAAAAAGCTGAAGGAAAAAAAGTTACCATTGTGACTGATAGTCAGTATGGTTATGGAGGAGGGTGTGTTATATAGTTATACAGTTATACATACTAATTCTGTAAAATTTTTACATTTTTGTTTTATTGAGCAAAATGCCTAACGCTGATAATTCTAGGTGTGCAATTTTTAAAAGATGTTGTAAAATGTCTTCTATTTGTGTTTTTATGATTATTTTAGTTTGGGTAATTGTAGCAGTCATTTTCCCTTTTGGAATTGACAAGGAACATTTTAGAGTAAATATAACAAGCAAAGCTGAATCAAAACAAGTTGATCATGATGTTGCAGGCAAAACTAACAGAATCATTGAGCATAAACCAGATGTTCATCAGGACAGATCAGTTAGTTACTAATTCATTTTCCAGACTACTTTCAGAATATGTTAGAGTCATGGATGTTAAGGATTGTTACGTATGTGTTAAGCTTCCTACTTCTGTTTCTGAAGGGGTTAAGTACAATATGCTTCCCCTTACTTATGGAATAACATGTTGTGTTATATCGAGCTTGTTCTATCAAACTGGTCGTCTGGAATACTATTATTCAGACTATGATGAGATCTTTGCTAATTTGAAAGTTGTGAACAGTCTTAACAAAGTTAAGCCTGCCAAGCAAATGAGGGAATTTTTCCTGGTTACAAACTAATTAACTTATGAATATGCATTTAAGAATAATTTAACTTGTGAAATGAGGGTTGAAGAAAAATCTTTCCTTGATCAGGTGGAGGAGAGAAGAGCAATTTATAAGAGGAATGAAATGCTGAAACAAACTAAATCAAAATTTTGGCAGATAGAAGATAAGAAACTTAATGGTGAAAACAGATTTGCTGCCATCCATATAGATGAACCAGTTAGTGGAAAGCTTTGTATCAGAAGAGATAATATGCTCTATGATAACTATTTTGTTGGAGCTAGTCAATGGAAGACACTTATCGAATTATTGGGGGTTGTGGATTTAAAGGCGGCAAAGACCCAATTTTCCCAGGGATTTATTTTGTCTGTGGTAATAAAACATATTTCAGTCTTCCTGACCATTGGTATGGCACATGTAACCTTGGTCTTGTCTTTCCTAAAATTTTCCATGTTGACAGAAATGAAGAAGGATCATTTGAAATTGGCAAACACCTGAATAGGATGAAAAGAGAAAGTTTTTCCAGTTTATCCCAGAAAAAAGCCAGAATATTGAATCATTAATTAAGAATATTAAGGAATTTCATACTGAAATAGAACCTATGGAAGATGGCAGTTTTTCTGAACGTTTGCCAAAAAGATTTAGGGCAATCAAGGAATGGTTTGCTGACATTGGCAGTTCAATCATTGGCAAAGTACTCTATCCTGTTATAGTTATTGTTATAGTGACACTTCTGTTAAAAATCAGTTGCATGATTCACAAAGGAAAGAAGCATGTGAAGGAAAAGAAAAGAATTTATAAACTCAGAAAAGCTCAAGAGAAGTAGATAGAAATGGATGAGTTCCGTAGGACTCAAAATGATAGTTCCAGACAGAGACAGACTGATGGGACAGGAGTTTAGACTTACTAATACTGAGAGAAATCATTATATGACATTTATAAATGTAAAAATTTAGTATACATTTTTGGATTTTGTTTGGTGATTTTAAAATCACCAGAGGAGGGAGTTGATGGATCGGACTTTCAGATTTATTTCTGAAGAGTTTGTGACAAATGAAACTCTCATGATTTTTATTCTTACTAATGTGTGTCGCATGATTTGCATGTTTACTGACTCAACCTAGAGTAGTATACACCATCACCAGCACGCGGATATAACCATTTGTGCTCTTGTCATGTTTGTCATTTTGCTTCGAATAATATATTTACTTTGTCTCTTGTTTTGTTATTTATTAACTGCAGCTGTCTTTGAAAATAATAGAACGAGCATTCTTTTAAATGTGCATTTGTTTTCGTATTGTTGTCTCATGTGTCTGTGTTTGTTTATTTGTTTGTATGCAAAACTAGGTAACATAGCTTATGGGTTAATCTTAGTAGAAGGGGTTGGTAACAGAATAATTATTATTTCTTGAATTAATTATTGTCTTGTGTTTCCTTGCATACTAGACTCACCCTCACGCAAAAAGGCTTGTGGCCTACTTCTAAAATGGACGTCCGAAAAGCTTAGCCAAAGTGGGCCTTGCACAGCTACGCTGGAATGTGAAAATGTTTTTCTACATTAATTCTTAAAGAAAGGCGTGCAAACAAAGGCTGTGTGGAAGCTTAGGACATTTGGTTCAGATTGCTTCATGGTCAAGGCCGTACTTGTCGTTTGGCAGCGGAAAAAGCTTGAGCGGACGAAGGAAGTATTGGTATTTGTCAAATGTAACTTTCCTCGGAAGCTGCAGGTGACATTAAATTAATAGATAATGGCACTTTTGAAAAAACGTGACTCTGGCTATGCGAGAGTCGGATGACCGCATCGGAAGACATTCGTTGACCAATGAAATCTTGTTCTGCTCGAATATTTGTATTCTTTTAGTTAGTTTTAGATAGGAAAAAACTATAAGAATTGCCTCCTTGCTATGAGCACTGTTCGATCGATCCTGTGCTCCAGAGACGCTGCCAGATTTCCCTTTTGCGTAAGACTTAGAGATTTTTCTTTACTTACAGGGGTTTCCTTTAGCTAAGTTAGGGAAATAGGGAAATAGGTTTTTGATGTAAAATAAATTTTAACTATTTGAGCTTTTGCTCATGCTGATGTTGGTTCTTCGAACTTGCTAATCTGTTGTGCCTATAATGAATTAATTTGCTGAAATAAAAATTGCTAATAAAAGAGAAATGCTTAAATGCTTTTGCTTTGAAATAAAATGAATAAAATAGATTTTGAAATGACAAGCAGGTTTTGATTATTTCTTTGAGTTACCATTAGTTAATCCATTGCCTATTTATGTGACTTAATTAAAGTTTTAGCTATATTGATTAATTAGGTCATATGATTCAGTAGGTCAAAATACAAAAAAATGGGCCTAGTGTTAATTTTATAAATAATGGTGAGTATCGTGGTGTAGAGTTTAAACATATGAGACAAAATTTCTTTAGACCCGCTGGATCACAATCAAAAACAGAACATGTCTTCCACATAGCGAGCAATTCAAGACAGGGCAGCAGTGCAAAACAGACAGCCCCTTTAGAAGTGGTCGAAGACACACCCGTTAAGTGGCCCCTTGTTACATGTGGTACCTTTAGTCAGTAGTTATTTTGTAAACAAATAAGTGCTGGGGCTCTCATGAGGGGGCAGCTTGCACCAGCTCATTTCTCCTGTTAGAACTGCCTAAAACAAGACCAACTACTAACCATGAAATTAGGGTGAGGGTGTGGCGGTATGGCCAGAGCCGCTGGCTTCAGAGCTGGGGAACCAGATTCAAGTCTTGGTGTGGGCTCATCATCCTGTGATTCTGGGCGAATCACTTAATCTCCCCATCCCTACCATAAAGGAAGGTGTCCTTAACTGGTGCTCATGAAAAGCGCCAGTGTGGAGGATTAAGTGCCGATGTTGAGCACCGGGAACAACCGGCTCAAATTAAGCACTGCCTTGAGCTAGTCTTGGATATTTTACCAATATCACGTTGTATCCCATAACTTTTTATTTTGCTTTTAAAACTATAATATCAACTTCAAACCAGCCGGCAGTGTGCAGTTGCTGAAAAAACAGGACTGCTTGCAGGGGTCACCCATAACATGGACACACCTGACAGCAGTGGTTTTATGCTCAAGTGTGCAGAATTTTCAGGGTGTCTGGCTGCTGGTGTACCCGTGTATCTTGGCGGTTTATGGTAAATGGGATCGCAAGACAATATTGATTCTGCCAGACCTGCAGGTTGGGAGTAACGTCCTAGCTCTGTTTCAACTTCCCTTGCTGGTAATTCACAGCTGTTGAAGATGGATTCTCATATGTCCTCTGCCTCCCACTTGATGGTTGTGGTACTTAATGAGTCTATTTCATCCAGTGTTGTTTTTTTTTAACTCTAATAGGTTGCTGCCTGGTGTTAGACATTTCGCCAGCCCAATAGCGAGCTGACTGTCAGTCTTTTTCTCCAAGTCCCAGGCCAGTGGGGGCACCAGGCAGCACAACTGCTGTGTTTTTTATCGGTCCTCTCCATGCTTGCAAAGGCTCTACAGTCCTCCCTTAGTTCAATCAACTCTCCAGTGGTAGCTGTGTTGAAGCAGTCAAGGCTTACTCCACAAAGTGGTTTGGGGCCAGCACCCAGAGGCCAAGGGGCACATGCATCAAGACTGCATTTAGCAATTGAATTTTACCGATTCACAGTTACGGATTGGTGTCGTTACAACGCCTACATTTACAACGACATACCATTTCAACGGAACTTTTACAACGTAAAAACTTTTACAACGCATGTATTTACAACGCATTTTTTTACAACGCAGGTACCTTTACAACGCATACCATTACAACGTAAGTATTGGCAAATATATATTAATTTTATAATCGTAAATTAATTGAAAAAAATATAATTTAATGTAATTTAATTTCATTTCATTTCATTTAATTAATTTAATTTAAAATTATTTTTAATTTATTTATACCCTGTACCCCTGTACCCCAAAAACCCAAAACTGACCCTCAACCCCAAAAATACCCCTATACCCAAAATCCCAAAACTGACCCTGAACCCCATAAATACCCCTTTACCCAAAAACTAAAAACTGACCCTGAACCCCAAAAATACCCCTTTACCCAAAAACTAAAAACTGACCCTGAACCCCAAAAATACCTCTTTACCCAAAAACTAAAAACTGACCCTGAACCCCAAAAATACCCCTTTACCCAAAAACTAAAAGCTGACCCTGAACCCCAAAAATATCCCTTTACCCAAAAACTAAAAACTGACCCTGAACCCCAAAAATACCCCTTTACCCAAAAACCAAAAACTGACCCTGAACCCCAAAAATACCCCTTTACCCAAAAACCAAAAACTGACCCTGAACCCCAAAAATACCCCTTTACCCAAAAACTAAAAACTGACCCTGAACCCCAAAAATACCCCTTTACCCAAAAACTAAAAACTGACCCTGAACCCCAAAAATACTCCTTTACCCAAAAACTAAAAACTGACCCTGAATCCCAAAAATTGTGCACTGTGCTGAACGTTCCATTGGGCTTATGGACACATGACGGAACGGTTCCGTCATGAGCACAGGCCAACCGACGCTCATGATGGAACTGTTCCGTCATGAGTATCGAAGGGGCTAAGAAAAAGAGCAGTAGTTTTAAATTGTCCATGGGGTGATATTTCTTGCAGGCATTGTACTCCCATACAATTGGAGGTCAGTGGGTAGAGATATTGGAATTGGTGAGCCACAAACAATAACTTGTTAACAAATATACTGATGGCCTTGGCAGTAAACTCCACTATGCTTAACAGCCAATCCTGAAATTGGGGCCTTCGTCAGTGAGGGGTACATACAGGGCTTAGCCAACCCCTTATCAGAAGGCCCATGTTGACATTAGACATTGACTGATACATGCCAACACCCTGGGGTACTTGGAGGAGGACAAAGTTACCTGCCATAGGTGGGCATGGACTTGTTCTTGTTGGACTTGCCCGAAGCTCTGGTAACAGCAGGTTCTACGTGAAGAATGTTGCCTGCCTTGGTGGTGGGCTCTGGATGTGACGACTGCCACATCCAGAGCTGTGGCGGAGTTACAGGGTGATCCAGAGGCTGAATGGTATATAGGGGTACCTTCTGCAGAAGCACAGTAGGGGTGCAAATAACACCAGGTGTCTTTACCGCAGGACCCTGGGGGAAGATGATGGCATCCCGCTAGTCCTTCCGATGGTTGTAAGCCTGAGCAACCGGGGGCTTGCCTTGACACGCTCTGCCCCTCAAAAGGTGTGAGTAAAGGAATTTAAGGGGGATAATCCCCACAAAATGGTAGCACCGATTGGGCTGGCCACAGTGTAGTTGGCTCATCAGGTGGGCAGGGCAGCTTAGGTTAGTCACCACTGCCTGCCCTTGGATCGCCCGTAAGTTAACCCACTACGTTGGCATATATTTGGTGTATGAAATAAACCTACAGCAAAATGTTTTCCAACAAATGCATGCTATGTTCTTCATGCTTGGGGAGTTTGCCTATATCAGCACTAAGGGTATTATGCATCTGACGGGTCCAGAGACTTGACTCTTACATCTGTGCATCTCACTTTCTCCAGTCCTTTCTTTGCTTCTTTTACAAACTGGGTCTCCTCAAGTGCTGGCGATTAGAGGCCCTTTGTGTGGAGTCACTGTCCTATGTTCCAGGGTTCAAGATTCCTCATGGTTGTCATACTTACCTGGAAGGAGGAGCTATAAGCCCCACAATGTACCGACAAAATGGCATCCTGTTCTGTCCAAGCCTTGGCGGTTGGCCTGCCCAAGCCATTGGGAACTGGGAAGGCATTTCCAGGCTGTGCCTGGGGTAGATTCTGTTCCTCCCTTCTAGTGCACAATAGGAAGAGCACTGGATAGGTGTTAAACCTCCGGGCAGTAGATGCAGAGTGACATTTAAATCAGAGTTTGTGTCTTCAAAATCACCTTGTAGCAGCAGCTGATGGGTTTCCTATGTTGCTATGCACAGTTTGCGCCGTTTGCGTTCCAAGCCCCTTTGTTTTACTTCTCATATTCAAGTTAATCGCTTAAGGTTTTTAAGGGAGAGTTTTTAAGGGAGTCTTAGGCTGCTTGTTACTTCCCCATAATCAGTGTCACGTTGAGATACAGAGCTCCTGATCCCTGTCATTGCTGTGGCAGATTCAGACCTAAAGTTCTAGTTAAGTGGGTTAATTCTTCATGAGCTTTTCACTCACGCAGATTCCTGGTCACCCAGGGGCTGGCATAGTCCGGCTTCTCCTGGTTTACTGTGGGCGATGTTTAGGGGAGTACTTCATAGTGTTTTTTATGAATCTGTTCTTGCTTTCCTGATTATGCCTTGTATTTATAGGGCACACAGAGTATCTTCCAACATACATTCAGAGCACAGAGCACAAAACACTTGAACACATCCTCAGCTACTGTTTCTAAGTTTCGTTTTGGGACCCCAGTATTTTTTACCTACCCAGGTTGATGTTCGATCACCACACTGTCCTGTAAGAATTAATTATATATGTGCCTTTAATCCTTGCACTCCTGGCTGCCCTTTGTAAAGAGTATGTTGCAAAAAACAGTGATTCATTGAAGCCAATAGGTGCAGGAATGTTTTTTTTTAAACATCAAAGGGTCCTATATTTTTTACTTTGGGACCCAGTAGTAAACACTATATCATAGGCAAGTGTGAGGCAGGACAGTACTGCAATTCATTTGTTCTTTGCAGGGAAAAACGTTTTTTTATATAAACATTTATTATGATCCAATGCTTACAAAAAAAAGAAGAAACATTTCTGCAACTTATTTGTCTCAATGAACCAGTGTTTTTGTGCAACATTTTTTACTATTCCAGGTTCTTGTAATTTGTGGTGTCGTCTAATTTTATAAATTGCACTTTGTAAAGAGGGCATTATTGAGAAAGCACTCCCTTGAACCTCTCTTCAAGTAAAGATACAACTATGTGTTAAGTAGGCTAGAGCCTTGCAGGAACCTAGATACAGGGGGGGGGGGTGGGGGGGGGGAGAGAGAGAGAGAGAGAGAGAGAGAGAGAGAGATGTAATCACGTTTATCCCTAGCCTCTTCTTCTCTTATCACTGGTCACTCACTCCTACACTAGGGCTCCTGGCTCTCCCCTTCAGCCTCGGTGAACAATGCACCAGCAAAATGAAACTTCCACAAAATGAATACAAAACACATAAGACGTCAACACCATGGTCATAAAGAACATAATTTTTTTACAACATCTCTATCACACTTGGTGTTCAGCTGTTATATTTTCTAGGTTGAACCCTTTCTCGTTTTGAACACATAGGTCTAAATATATCATCAAATCATGACATCGAATCTTCCCTCCAGAGAAGATTGGATAATCTGGGCTCAACTTGTTCCTTGCCCTCTACTGCCATCTAACGGTTCCTTGTAATTGACACTTTTCCTTTATCCTTCCTATTACAGCGATAGGTGCTGGTCGATTAAGGGTTGAGCTGGACGGGATTTTCATTTTGGTGCAAACTGTTTTTCTATTTTCAAAATAAAATGATTCGATATTGGTCGCATAATGCATATTTTATTTTTTGTGAACATGGAAGTTGGCTATATCAGTGTTACTTTTTCACTCTAATTCTCTTAAATACGCAGTCTCAATCAGGTGAAGTTGGCAGGAAATATCATCTGGCGGAAAACGAGTGCTCTGCAATGTAAACAATTAACTCTTTCCGATGTACCCTTGTGTATCAATGTTTCCTTTAAATTGGTATTTCAATTTATCAAAATTAATGTACGTACCAGTACATGACTATGTCCCAATGAAAGCGTGCATTGTGGCTTTTTTCACATTCTCAATGCTTTTGTAAACACAAATAATTCAAATTACCAGAAACATTACTCGTTATCAGTTACGATGCGCCAATTCGTAATTCACGTAAATAATCTCTATCTACTATTTAGAAAATCGCACTTTACTCTATTTTCTAAAAAGTCGTACACAATATACAACCATAGACATGTTATTATATTAAGTAGTTTTTTCTTGATGTAATATACCGAGCTCTCGTGATCCTTTGTGACATTCAATATGTACGTATGCTTATGATTATTCTATTGTATTGCGATTTTGAGAAGCAATATCGGGCTGCTTCCAAATACTAAAATTTATGTTCCTGTATTTTCTACCACGTTTTGTTTTCGATTTGTTTTAATAAACTCATAGGGGGCATATTAGCAATAACCTTGTTAAAATTATCTCGGTTTTAGCGGCGATAATGGGCTTGATAATATGCCCTTGTGAATTCCCATAGAAGTCATGTTCACACCGGAATATGGGCGTCTATGGGAATTCACAAGGGCATATTACCAAGCTCATTATCGCCGCTTTAGCGGCAGTTTCCTTTAAAGCAGCAATAATTTTAACGCTGTTCTTGATAATATGCCCCTTATTTATTCAGATGAGTTCGCCGTGAACGATCAGTCATTCACGCAAACATTTCTATGGCGACAAAACTGTTTAGAGGGTGCCTAGGCTCTGTCCCAGGAGGGAAGAATTATTGAAACAAGGGCCGTATTATCAAGGAACGGCGATAACATTATTGCCGCTTTGGCTGCAGGAAACTGCCACTAAAGCGGCGATAAGGGGCTTGATAATTTGCCCTTGTGAAGTCCCATAGAAGCCCAGGTTCTGGTTTGAGTTCTTGGAGAGTCTCGAAGACATTTCGAAATGGAAGCAGTAGATGAATTTGACAAAGGCCTCCTCAAGGGTTTTTCACAAGCTGCTGGCAATAACTGGGAATGGTCTGTCTGCTTTTTTCCTGATAGCGTGTGGGAGGGCGAAGAGATGCTTCCTGGCTGATCTCAGATTACTGCTAGGACACTAAAGAATAAAACTAGGAACAAGTAACCAGGATCAATACCAAAAAGAGGTTTGTCTTTCAGAGTCACTGGCATATTTACAAGGGTATTGGGCCCCCGGAACGTCACTTTTTCTGACGTTCCGGTGGCGCAATGTCATGCTTCATATTTACAAAACCGGATTAACCAACTTTGAGTGGCTTAATGCATCTTTGTAAATATTGTCCTCTTTCATGCAGGTATGTGCGTGAAAGGGGCGTGCCATGGGTGTTGCTGTGGGCGTTCCACCACAGCACCCATTGCTTTTTCAAGCAGCGCCATATTTACAAGGATCTGTAAATCTGAGGCAGGGGCAAAAACTAATGTCACTGAATCGCAGGCGTTAGATTGGCACAAAGAGGAGAATGTTTATTAGCATGTTTACTGGGTCAAATGCCGCTCCAAGCTCCGTTCCTGTACATCATCACATTTACCACATTTAACACGAGCGCTCCAGTTTTGAGTTGCTCCATTCCTGTTTATTGTCACATTTGCCAATTTTTTATATTAGGTGTTGTCATTTTGATATTTACTTTCTTCTCAGCAGAGAGTTTTGATTTTAAAATGTTGGCATGTGATGTAAAAATCCCTGGCTCATTCTCATCCTGATACCTCTCAATCCATTAGCAGAACCAGAGTGCTTAAAAAGATTGTTCACAGGAGGGGCGGGGCTAACACTTGGCACACCACGCATGCTCATACTCTGTGAATGGCTCATTACTTCAGCAGGCACGGCACGTCAGCCAGTTCCTGCTGTAATGGACAGTGAAACAATTGTCCCTTTGAAGCTGTCTCAGCCACCAGTACTTCTAAAGAACAGGAGCTTCACGTGAGCCCATTTATTCTGCTTAAAAACACAGCAGCGAGGCATCATAAATGTGGTGAATAAACAACTGGCATCCTATTTGGAGTCCCATATCCTGCTACACCCCACCCAAACGGGCTTCCGAAAGGGACAGGGAACCGAAACAGCTTTGTTGAGGGTGGTCGAGGTATCCAGGAGGATTCTGGACGCAGGTGGCAGCGCGGCCATTATCCTCCTGGATCTCAGCGCCACCTTTGACACGATCAACCACCGTGTCCTCCTAGCCCGTCTAGAGAGAATTGGAGTCACAGGCAAGGCCCTTGAGTGGTTTGACTACGTTATAAGGAACAAAGGTCACTTAGCTTATTTAAGATTCAAACTGATGCAGTATAGGTACACAATGGAAGCTATACGAGTATCAAGTTTCCAGACCCAGCCGGGAAAGGAGTTTATTTTCTGGAGGCAATATCCAATCTTACAATATAAACAGTATAACTTGACACAAGCCTGTGCCGTACAAACCAGAAGGAAAAAAACAAGGATAGCGTAAAAGTGAAAGGGGTGTCTTTCAGGCAAAGGAAAAGGAGCAAGGACAGGGTACTGTAAAGAGTTAAAAATTAATATCAGTATCGCCTGGAGTTGGGTGTACACAATCACAATTGAAAATAATACAAGTGTAACCCCACTCATGGGTGTCGACGTTTCGATCCCTTAGCTCGACTAAATACACGGGATCATCATCAGGACTTTTGTAATAGACAAAAACATGCCTGAATGTAGTCAATAACGCCTCAATGAGGTGAAGAAAATAATCTCTAACGGTTAACGGTCCTTCTCTTCAAAATATGGCAATGGTGCACATAGATACACGTGATGTAGAGCATTAAAGGGGGTCCGGTGGAAAGTTCCTGCGTTTACAGGTAGCTCGAGGTCCGTTTTCAACTGCAGAGGGTAGCAGCTCTTAGTTCACTCTGTATGTAAACACGGAGTAGTTTTAACAATGCAGGCAGCGATGGCCGTGCATGTCGGGCGCCAACAATGTGGCGTTAGGGACGCACGTCTGGATGTGGGCGCGTCTCTCGTGGGGCTGCTCGGTCGGTGCCTGATGCTTAGCCATATTTTGAAGAGAAGGACCGTTAACCGTTAGAGATTATTTTCTTCACCTCATTGAGGCGTTATTGACTACATTCAGGCATGTTTTTGTCTATTACAAAAGTCCTGATGATGATCCCGTGTATTTAGTCGAGCTAAGGGATCGAAACGTCGACACCCATGAGTGGGGTTACACTTGTATTATTTTCAATTGTGATTGTGTACACCCAACTCCAGTTACAGTACCCTGTCCTTGCTCCTTTTCCTTTGCCTGAAAGACACCCCTTTCACTTTTACGCTATCCTTGTTTTTTTCCTTCTGGTTTGTACGGCACAGGCTTGTGTCAAGTTATACTGTTTATATTGTAAGATTGGATATTGCCTCCAGAAAATAAACTCCTTTCCCGGCTGGGTCTGGAAACTTGATACTCGTATAGCTTCCATTGTGTACCTATACTGCATCAGTTTGAATCTTAAATAAGCTAAGTGACCTTTGTTCCTTATAACGTAGTTATACCCATGGTACTTAGCTATCCGTTGGGTCCCCTTGTACTTTGAAAAGCTTGAGTGGTTTGAGTCCTTCCTTAGTAATAGATTCTTTAAGGTCTTCTCACGTGCATACATTGTGCACCGGCTGGAGCTACAGGAGCCGGGCAAAAGGGTTGCAGCTAACACATGCATGAGTCTACACCCAGTTCTTCATCTCAGTCTAATCCTGCAGAAGTGATGCTCACCATAACAATAATAAATCTAATTTTGCAAAACTAATGGTCCTTTACAAACATAGCTGCAAACATGACTTTCAATGATAAAATTACGATGCAGTGAGGGTGAATTTAAATCTCAGTATCTTTGTCCAACCATCTTTCATTCATAGTTGTGACTGAGTGCAAGTGCACATTTTAGTACCTTCATTACAGAAAAAGCAGTAGTCTAAAAACGCATGTATTACTACGAACCATAAATTATGGAAAATATGTAATGGTTGCCTATGAAAAGGGAATTTGTCTTTTTAACCCCCAAACAACTCTACATAATTTTAACATTATCTTGGCTAGTAGGATTATGCGACATTGAAGACTACATTATGCTCAAGGTGATCTAAATTATGCAACAAAAAATGAAAAATATGTGCCACATTCTCTGGTAGTATTATTTCCACCCATTTGAGTTAGAAACAATATTGTTAGTGAATTATACACATTTTGGAAATTATGTGGCACATCCAGTAAATCCATAATTATGTGATAAACTCAGCAATCACAGAATTGCATACATTTACTGACCTCACCATTGCCCATTATTTTGTTAAGAATGTATGTGTTACAGGTAAACAAAACAAACATCCCCCTTCTGTTCATTGCCCATTGATAGCTGCATGACCGTTTAAATATTGGCCAATTCATAGTTTAGTACACAACAAAAGGACCTGCTCACACAGTAATGTAATGTAATGTAAGTAAGTTTTTATAGAGCGCGACTATCACTCCAGGGAGCATCTTGACGCTGAAGACCAGAAAAGATAAAAGGTCTGGTCAGGCTGCTTTCATTAGTAAGGCCAGGATACTCATATTAAAGCTTTACAGCACGTATCAGGAAGGCTAAAGATCCAAGTCTTCAGTGATTTCCTGAACACTGATTCCAAAACGATAGAACGGAGATGGAGGGGGAGTTTATTCCAAGCTTTTGATCATAGAACGGCCAGGGATTTCCCTCCTTTAGAGATGAGTCTAAAGGTAGGGATGGCCAGCAAATTCGCATTAGACGATCTAAGGTTGCTTGATGGATGATAACACAAGAACCTCTTTTGTAGGTATTTTGTCCCTCGTAAGTGAAAATCCCTAAAGGTGATCACTAGGACTTTAAACAGTACCCGCTTGTGAATTGGTAGCCAGTGGAGAGTGTCCAATGCAGCTGAAGGCCAAGATTTCCTAGACCACTTCAGCACAAGCCAGGCCGCTGCTTCGGTACCATCTGCAACCAGTGGTTGACTACCTTGTTCGTTCCCGCATACAGGCCGTTGCAGTAGTCGAGTCTCGATGTTATAAGAGCTACCGCCATCATTTTTCCGGCTGGAAGCAAATCAAAAAATTTCTCAAACTTAATGCCTAGATTTCGTGCTGCATTAATCGTGTTTGGAGGCACCTCCGCATCTTCAGGCCACCATTGTTAAGGAACAAAGTAATTTTGTGGGCCCAACGGCAAAATTTCAGTTTTTCCCAAGTTACATTTCAGATGGTTCCTCCTCATCCACTCAAAGGTGGCTGAGAGGCAGTTCTTAAGATTTTCTTCCCCGTCCTTAGTATCGTTGTCCAGGACTAGAATAAGCTGCGTATCGTCCACATAAGAGATAAAATCAATCTTAAAGGAAAATATCAGCCTAATCAGGGGGGCTGTGTAAACATTAAAGAGCGTCTGGCTCAGGCTAGATCCCTGGGGTACTCCTGACGTGAAGGCTTTTTCTTCTGAACAAAAATATCCAAGAGTGACCACTTGACGCCTGTCACTCAGGAAGGTTTTGATCCACTCCAATACGTCTCCTGCTATACCAGATGTTACTAAACGATCTATAAGGATGGCATGTGAGACCGTATCGAAGGCTGCAGACAGGTCTAATAATATAAGAACAGCCTTCTTTCCCTGATCCATAGCAGCGCGTATGCTATCTGTGGTAAACAGGAGAGCCGATTCTTTGGAGTGCTGAGCTCTAAAACCCGATTGATTCGGGTGCCAGACATTATTTTCCTCCAGAAAATTTGTGAGTTGTCTATTCACAAATCTTTCCATTAATTTGCGTAGAACAGGAAGAAGCAAAATAGGCCGGAGATTTGTCAAAGTAGTAGGATCTGCCAGTTGTTTTTTCTGTAAGGGTTTTATCGCTGCAAGTTTCCACTTCGTAGGAATCATTGCTGTACACAGTGAGACGTTTATAATATTGTTGATAATGGGGTTAACTGTGTCCACAGGGGCCTGTAAAAGAATAGGGGGGCAAGGATCAAAAGGAGATCCCGACTTGATCGACAATATGGCCTGGCGGGTTTCCTCCATCCCAATAGGCCGAAAAGTCTTCATACAGGCCATGTCTGTACCTGCCAGGCTCCCTTCATCTGGAGTCTGAGAGTTAGGCAGGGGGAAATCTTTGGTAAGAACCTGCACTTTTTGTTCAAAGAAATCCGCTATGGTATTACAAAGCATCTGAGAAGGGGGAATTTCCTGCAACAATATTTTTGGATTACTAAAAACTGTGAACCTCATCCACAGATCCGTACCACGTTTCTGAACTGTCTCGAGGAACAGCGGTTCCAAAATGCACCGTCTGTATTTACCAGATCTGGGTCACCTATAATGTTTTATAATTTGTTGCGTTGTTTCCAAACCTTGTGTTATCCATGTTCTCCCTCCCCACCTGTGGGAATAAACTCTGAAGGAGATACGTAAGGAAAAAATGTGTGAAAACGAAAGGAAGTGCCTCACAGAAGTAACACCATGGGGGTAAGTAGGAAGGTACTCGCCTACTACCTCAGGTTCTCAACATCAGCAACCTCCGACCTAAATGAAAATTGTGTGGTGTGCAAAAACCAATATAAAAGAAAGGAAATGCAAGAGTGAACGCCGGTGCTCGGGTATAGGAAATTACAAGTGTAACCCCACTATTAAAACCGGGCTACGACACACTGGCTTCACTACTTTTATTTAGTGCTGTGTGTCAGCCCTCCTAAAAAGCTGACATGTTTCATTGCCCAGGGATAAACTCAAGGCAACTTTATCAGGGCGTGGGTTATATTTTTCTACCCTGCACCATTCGAGTTCTTGTTTTATGAATTCTAAGGAAACACAATTGTGAAACAACGCAACATTTTCAGTTGGCATACATTCATTAGTTCTCCAAAGCAGAACTTAGTATAAAAACCACAGAGTGTCTTAAGTATTTACCCAGATAGAGCCCTTTGTGGGCATACCTGTACCCGTGTTTAAGTGAGTTCGCACTAAGTCACTGTCTCACTATTAGTCACATCAACTGCCACCGTCAGTCTGCAAAACAATATATTGGACAACTGGTTAAAACACATACATCAAGGCTGAGCCTCTCATTCGTTTATGTAGTGTAAAGCAATCATTGAAGTTTTAGAAAACACTGATGCAAACTCTGTTAAAAACTGTTAAGAAACATATGGGGGAACTTTGTTTCTCTACATAGGTTGATACGGTTATCTGTTTGCATCTCGTCTATGTGTCACTCTTTCTTCCTTCACTTATGTTTGGGTTACACTCACTTCGCTGACTAGTGTGTTAAAAGAGTTATCAAGTGCTGTGAAGGGTACACGTCTCAAGCTTGTGTTTTACCAAGATGCTGATACATCGTTCTTTTCATTATTTACAAGCTCATGTTTACAGCTATATAATACCCAGGGGTCAATAGTCTGTCTCACGTTGTGACACCCCTCTCGCTTATTAATGCTGGTACCGTGCGCAGTTGGAAACTACTCCCTTCATACGTATAGTCACCTGGGCTCCAAGGCTCCTTCAACCTCAGGAATTTCTTAGTATCCCCCCTTAATCTAGCCATGTTGTCTGCTAGGGTCGCCACATAAAGTTTATGCAAAAATGCCGCGCCTACTGTGATTCTGCCGGTACCTCGTAGTCACTCAGCCCATACAGAGTGCCGGTAGGGGAGGACGCTGATGTACTTGCGTGCGTCCCACCTGATGGTGTCGGTCATGTGACCCACTCTATTGGCGTGATGTTATTACAACGAGGGGCCATCTTTACATGGAGCTCGTTGCTGTGTAAATTATATTTGATTTGTCGTACCCAGAAAATAAATACGCTATTCTGGAGCAAAAATTATACAAAATGTTGTTAAAATTCTCAAAAAAGATGGTCTGCCACATTACTAGGGGGACAGTTAGTAAAATAGAAATTATTTATATATCTCCTTTGTACATCCGATCTATGACGGGAAATTCAGGAGTGAATATCTATCCTAAGGCAGGGTTGTAATAGTGTTAGTTTAGAACGGACCCGCATTAACACACTAAACGTGCGCATACACTCTCATGGTTTTAACTGCCAACAAACATGCCGGCTATTTCGAGTATTCACTCAACTTTATGAAGGCTCATGTATGCCTTTACTCTACTATATGGGGCTGTCCTGTTAGTATGGTGTATTCACTCACCTTTATTAAAACTCTTCTGGACCAAGACCCATGGCTTTTCTACTAAGATCCTAAATGTATTCTAAGGTATACACTGTAGATCAAAAGGGGCGCAATAAGGTAACCCCCTAACAGTGCATAGATGGCTGTCATTTAAAAGTGTCCACTTTATCATGCTCGTGATTACATAGGGTCTACTACCACACTGTCAGCGTGCAAGTAATGTAGTTACACATACATGGATTTACAAAGTAACTCTACCCCATTCAAGGAGGTCATTCAGCCCGTCTTGGTCCACTCTCTCTTGATAAATCCATCATGCCTCCCTGGTGCTGAGTCAACTGTCCATGTTGTATTTATCACCCAGTACCCTTTCAAGCACTACCCACTGGATGTCACAGGGTTTGTGCTTGAGCTCTTGGAAGTGTTGTACCAATTTGGTTGTCAATCTGCCTGTGCGTATAGTGCTCAGATGTTCTTGGATTCTGGTTTTAACTTCACGAGTCGTGAGACCTATATAATGCAACTGATACGGGCATGTTAATCTGTAGATGACATTGGTGGTATTACAATTACTGAACTTATTCAGAAACCACGTTCTGTTCCCTGCAAGAGTCACACTTTTAGTGGTTACTGTCAGTTCACAGACCGAACAACTCCCACATGGAAAATGTCCATGTGGCACATTGGTCTCACGTACTTCTGACTTCGGTTGTGAATGGACAAGACTGTCTCGTAAATTGGCAGATCGTTTGAACGCAAAGCGGGGTGGAGGCATCCTCATAATCTTCGTGCTCAACAGATGCCAATGTCTTCTGATAATCTGCCGTATTTTAGTCGAAAGTGGTCCAAAAGTAGTGACCACTGGAATACTGCCACTCGGAGTCTTAGGTGTTCTTTCAAGCAGAGCCGTCCGCGGGGTGTTAAGCGCCCATTTTCTGGCCTGTTTGATCACTTTTTTGGGGTAGGCTCGGGTTTCCAATTTTATTGAGAGCTCATGGGCCTGTTCAGTGAATTTTTGGACTGATGAGCAATTGTGGCGGTACCTGAAAAACTGGCCTACCGGCAAATTGTCCCGAAGGGCTCTTGGGTGGTAGGACCGATAGTGGAGGAGCAAATTTTTATCAGTGGATTTTTGATGTACGCTCGTCTCTAACTTGTTGTTAACTGCTCGAATGTCAAGATCTAAGTATGTGGCTGTAGTTCTACTGATCATCCACGTAAACTTGAGACATTTGTCCAGATTATTCAACCACTCCAAGAACTCTTTAAGGCGAGTTTCGGTACCTGATCATATACATAGCACATCATCAATATATCTCTTCCAGAGGACAATATTCCTCTGGAAGAGATTGGTGTCGTGATTGATATAATGTGCCTCAAACTGACCTACATAAATGCAGGCCAGACTAGGAGCAAATGTTGCCCCATCGAGGTACCAGAGACTTGTAAGTACATCTGGTCCTTAAAGGCAAACTTTTTTTGCATCAGTGCTAATTCTATACACTGCAAAACGAATGTTTGTAGTGTGTCATAGAACCACTCGTACTCCCCCAGGGCACGCGCTGCTGCCACCAGCATTGCTTCCTGGGGGATGCTAGTGTATAAAGACTCAATGTCTATTGTGACCATGAATTGATTTTGCTCATCATGGGTCATATCATTCAATATTTGCAGCACGTCGGTGGTATCTTGAACATAGGAGGGTTGAGTGACTACACATTCTCTCAGAAAATAGTCCGAGAACTGTGAGAGAGGCTCCAGCAATGATTGGATGCCTGCCACTATAGGGCACCCAGGCGGTGGTCGTCGAACTTCATGGATTTTGGGCACAATATAGAATGCGGGCATCCTTGGTTTAAGATTAATAAAAAATTTTACCTCCTTGTACGTCACCCATTTCTTCTCTGTGGCTTGCATGACCAGATTGATTATTGTGGCCTGCAATTCTTTTGTGGGGTCCCTAGCCAGCGGTCTATAATTCTGGCGGTTCTCCAGTAGTCTGGCTACTTCGGCTTCATAGTTTATCGTGTCTATCACCACCACCGCCCGCCCTTATCTGCCATTTTGATGATGATGACCGAGTTAATTTGTAAGGCCTTTAAGTCTTTCCAGGCACTGCTACTCATATTGGTATGTGGCGTTCTTGTTTCCTTTTACTCCAGATTATCTTGTAGTATTTTCTGTTAAAAAACTTGAACCTCTGGGCCTACTGAATTGATAGGTGGACAAAAGGTAGACGAGCATATCAAATTAGTCGAAAAAATGGGTAAAGTTTCATGTTCTTTCCCTTCAAAGAATTTTTTAAGTTTTATTTTCCTCATGAGGCCAAATATTTCACATCGTAATTTAAAGCCATCATGCCTTGGAGTAGGGACATACTCAAGGCTTTTATTGAGGACTCTCAATTCGTCCTCAGTCAGTGTATGTTCAGAAAGGTTGACCACGATGTTGTTATCACTGACATTTATAGGGGGTCATGCCTCGACTGCGTGTTATTCTGGGGGAGTATTGTTGCCATGTTGTATTTAAATTCTGGCGTGCACGTCCTCGCCCTCTGCCCCTGTGACTGGCCCCTCTTTGATCTGTTGGGTGTGGAGGCTGTTGCCCTAAAAAAAACATAGTTTAACCAGTGCGCCGTGACTTCACGGTCGTTTCATGCGAGCAGGGAGGCCGCAGAATTTTTATCAGATTCTCCATCTTCTAACATATTATTGCCTTACAATCAGACCAGTTGATAATCATCAGTTATAAAAACGACGATTAAAAGACAACCAAAGTCACGGCGCACTGGTTAAACTATGAACTGGCCAATATTAAAATGGTCAGGTTTTTAATCTATTTTAAATAACATTCATCGGTGGCTCCAATGAACCCAAATTTAAAAGATATATTACCAAATTTAAAAGATTTCTTTTATAGAACACTACGAATGATCTTTTCCATTTTTAATGAGTGACTTAACAAGCCTCTTTATAAGAATATCTTAATTTGACTATTTTTACGAAAACTCTGTCCTGAAGAAGGTGAAAAATCACATCTCTCCGAAACGCTGAGTCGACTTGTAGTTTTCTTTGTGGAGTACATTAACATGATATTTATATGGAATTCATATACCATGTACACCAATCTTTTTAACATTTTATTAGGAGATATTTTTAAATTTACAATATAAATATTTTGTTTAAAGAAATTTGTCTAAATACAATTAATTTGTTTATGTACACATCAGATTGATGCAGAATACATTTATTTATGATTATATCAGCTTTGTATTGTTTTTCTGATTGTTCTGATATATTTAATTGATTTTTACTACCTTTTTTAGCCATTGCAACTCTTTATTTTTGTGCTTGCACAGTTGTGTGTCCAACACAAGATCCACACTGGCACTGTTTAGTGTTTTCACTTAGGGACTTTCTTTTGTTTTCCTTTAGACTTCAGTTTGAATGCAGCATGGCACTTGACCAACAATTGTTTAGTTCTGGGCAAATCACTTAGTCTCACTGTGCTTAAAAGGTAAATGTGTAAGACACTAGTGTAAATGTGTGTGAAAAATAGATTTAAGCCTCCACCTGATGTACACATTCTTGCATCATCTTACGTCGCCTTCTATAATGCAGGGCCGGACTGGCCATAGCGGGCACCGGGCAATCCCCCAGTGCGCTGCACAGGTGGGGGCCGTTTTTGGTCCCCTGGGGCCGTTTTTGTTACAGAGCCGTTTTTGCAGCATAGCTGCAAAATCGTCCCTGTACCAAAATCGGCTAAAAACCGGTCCTGGCAAAGAGCTCGGCGGCACCTCCAACCCCCCCGACCCCCGAGTGGGGAGGGGGGTGGCCGAGCACTCTGCCAGGGCCGGTTGTAGTTCCCAGTCTGGCCCTGCTATAATGTGCAACTCTGTGTTAATCCCCAGCTAGGTCTCTGCTATATAAATACCAATACATGCATATTTTTACACATTTACTATGCATCCCACATATTATGCTCCGTAGACACCCCTTAGAGGTCATGGTGAACCCCCCTCATTTTGTGACAGCCAAATGGAAGCCCTCCACGATTTTCTTCATCACAGCACAAGCTCCATACTATTTTAGGGTTCATATAAGTCTACTTCTCAGCCTCTGTGGGAGCACTTTTTTGTGCTATTTAGGAGACCCCTCACATCCATCTACTTACATCTTTGAAGCATTTGTTTATTATGCACCTTGTCTCACTTTTCATTGAAAAAGACACCTTTCCAGTGAACCTTTTGTGCTTTTTTTGTGTGTCAGACATGCACACCAGAGTCGAGACTTACTTGGTACCAATGACATTGCCGACAACTTATTAGTGGTGGCCGTTACAGTTCAAGGGCGGTGAGGTGGGCAGGCTTGCGGGGGTGATGGTGGGGAGGAGCACAGGAATAAAAAGAAAAAAATTTAACTTAAACTTACTTTGCTGCCGGGTCCTCGTCTCTGCTCTTGTTCTCCTGCGACCGACTCCAGGAACAGGAAGTAGGCAGCCACGCTCCCTCCCATTAGCCAATCACAATGCTGCAATGTGGCATTGTGATTGGTCTGAGCGCTGTGACGCGGCACTCAGCCATGGGCTGTAGGGGTGGAAATGTTCTCCACGCAGCCTGAAATACATCTTGCATGGAGAACAGGGAATTGCGCATTACTGTTTTGGGCGGCCCGAGAGGGCCGACCAAACAGTCATTGCGCACTTAGGAGGAAGCAAACCACTCCTCCCTTGCTCTGCAGCCCCACCCACCCCCTCAGCAAAGCTGCTGCAGCAGGAGGACAAAATAAAATGATATTAGCGTTTGTTTATATCATTTTGTTTCCTTTTGTTTACTGCCGCAGAGTAGTGGGGCAACGCTCCTCCACCTTAGCGCAGGAGCTGACACTGCAACTGATGCTCCCAGGTCTGGTGGGCGTTCTTTGAGCCCATGCAGTGCTCATTTTAGCAGGAAATACACTGGCAAAGCCAATAGATATGGCTTAAGTATGCAAAACCATGAAGATACAGGAATTTACAAATGCTGTGTGCATGTGTTAGAGCAATAAAGTCGGATGTATTGGCTTTGCCAAGGGGTGGTCTAACATTAGCTTTGAGCATGTCTCGACCTCCACAGCTTTAAGTACCAGCCCCTCCGAAATGTAGGTCTAATTACACCTCTGAACTGTATTGCCACACTCCTACATTATTAACTGTGACAGCTGTTGCTACTGTGGCTGCGGAGCCCGGGAACCCTGTGCCTGATTCGCAGGGTGGGGGGCAACCGAGGGCTTTTGGGAGAGCATGCCGCACTCGCTTGGCTCTTCTGGTGCCTTTGGATTTTCTTGACTCTGGGCTCAATATTTCTGGCAAGAAGGCAACCTTGGTACGATTATGACCTGTAGTCCTGGTGTGGCTGGTCACCAGGTCATTTGAACATTTGGCAAACACAGAAACATGAATTAGCCCTAGACATGAAACCTGCTGGCTACCGAGGAGTAGACAACATGGGTTTTGAATCCCCAATGAACACACTGTAAAGATGATGGACAATGGATTTTGATTTACTGCACTCGCGTATATCCACCTGTGTTGGTGTATTGCTGAGCTACAGCTGAACGCTTGCCACATTAGCACATTGCTTGGCTGGCACAGTATAAAGGAGAAGGAGCTTAGACTGATAACAGTAGGTTACTGTAAGCCTTTTACTCTGCAGCCACTCGCTTTTTTGGTACGCTAAAAAAAAAAAGGAATCATCTAAGACTCAAGGTGCTTCATAGCCAGTAACCCCATTAATAAGAATCTTAAAGCCAACTGGGAAAATGAGTAAAGACTCTTGTGATCATTGCCTTACTTTCAGGCACCTACAGGTGTCCAAAACTACAATTGCAATAAAAGAGATTTCATTATTCAATTTTCAGTCAATTAATTGACTAAGAGAGAAACCAAGCCATCAGTTGAATTTCACAGGAAAGCTAGGAGAATTGCAGGATTTGGGAACTAGAAGGCAGAGTAAATTGTAAATCAACAACTTCCAAGCACAAAACCAAAAGAACTTGTCTTCACTGGTCCCAGATCTCTAGAGATCCATAAGACCCAAACCAAAAACCTTGGCTAAAATGGACTGCACTAGGGATAAGATTGATGAATTGCATGATTTACCAATAGCCAAAAGAGCACACAATGATAAAGAGCTGGAGATAGGCAAGGGGGAAGTGACTTCCCTATTCATGAGCAGTATTAAAACTATAGCCATCACAAGCCCCTCCTAAATGGAAGATCCACTAAACTCTCTGCCTCCTGCCCTGCAGTTCCAGGACTTACCCCATTATAGACATGTTAAAAAAATTAAATCACAGACTATTTCAAAACATGACTTACCTCAAAGTTAGACTGCCGTTTTAAATATAATGGATGCCTCTGAGTACAAGTATCTAGAGAGAGGGTACCCCACTATCTCCAGGGAACAGGGTACAGTGACAGCAAGTCAAATAGGAATCCCTGGGTACACACTCACTATCCTTTTATACCACTCTAAGTTACCATTCAAATTTTAACAGGGAATACTGGTTTAGTACACTAAGTAGATTAAATATTAATTTCCACAACAAAATTGGAACGTTCACAGTCTAAATTTTAATAAAAAACATGTACATAAAACAGTTTTTAGCGCTTTTCAACACAATTTAAAAATTCCAAAGAAAGTTTTCTTTGAAAAGAGTGAAATAAAACATTTAATTATAACATTTCATTGCATATATTGGCAGATTCAACTTGAAAAATTAAAAAGCAAAGAGAAATACATAAATACCATTTCATCAAGTCAAAGATTACACATGAAAACAGTTATCAGAAACCTATTAGTAAAAGAAACCCCCTCAATTAACTGTGGCCTCTTGCTATCTTTGCCACTACTGGTATCTGGATCCAAAGGCCTGTAGTTTTTATACAGGTGTAAACAACAGTAACAGTAGTGCATGTATATCGGCTGTTCACTAGACCTAGTTGGATTCTCTGTGTAACAAAATGCGTCGACGCGTTTCGGTGCAGAACAAAAGATACTGCGGCACCTTCTTCAGGACTTCCGTTTTTGGGGTTATTCGCTTCAATACGTGGTGACTTGCACCCTCTCTGCGGATATACGGGGAGAAAGGTAGGATATCATTTACTTTGCACAAGATGTGTGAACATCACATGATCTTACACTCTTCTCTTCACATGCTATGCACTGACATCTTCTTACAATATATCCCCTACATCTTGCATCTCCTAGGGTACAACTGTTAAAGTCCTAGTATTTTGACCCACTTGGAAAAATCTATCTATTTATCCACGGATATACATCCTATTGTTTTTACTCCATATTCTAGACTTCTCATTGCATTGATTTATCTTAGCATCTCTTGTCCCTCTGTATCCATTTTGCTGTGGAGGTTTCCAAGGGTAAAATGGGCAGCTTATGGCAGACACACACATGCGAGATATTGCATTCAAAACTCATTCTTACCCCTTATTTATATGGGAAAGTATCCGTATCGGTGTGATACATACCCTATTATCGACAAATTGCCAAATCTTAAACATGTCAGATACCAGTGGCATCGCACATGTATTTAAGACGATTTTTTCGCACCCTTTGAAACAGTTCTGGGCATCTTCCAGAATTTTGTGCATTCTCTTTTCGGTGGCCTGCCTCTTATTTAGGGACTCGTAGCAGGAATTTTATTTTTGTTCCTTCTGCTCCGATATGGCAAGCCAAGTCACAGACAAAACTCAGGCTTTGATGGAAGAAACGATCCTAGCAATATGATACCGAGACCGTATCACTAAGGTTCTCGGATTGGCCCGGCTAAGAGATCTGAATACTACCTGGTTTCTTTCATTCAGACCAATCTGGCAAAAATGCATCTTACCTGTGCTACGATGTCTGCTATGCGGAGAAGAATGTATGTTGGACGTCTGTCTTACACTACCATCAGCAGTACCAATGAATATCGACGCTTTGCTTTGTCCGGTAACGACTCATGCAACGTGTTGTCCCCAGCGGCTACCAATTCTGATGACGGCATTCGTTGAGATTTCACCATTACGATTAGGTGGCGGTGAAGTACGAGATGAAAGCTGCACCACACAGGTACAACCTTCTGTGAACATTGCTGATCTGAACACCGAGGATGGCAATGCATCGCATATATGCACTATTTCTGATTTTTCAGCTTGGCCTAACTTTCACCTACTGTTGTAAACACATTTTTTGCCGGTCTAGCTGAGGTAATGTTCTCTCCTAACAACGAGAATAACATTTGAAATAGCGAGCACACAGCGTTCCCTGAACTCTGAATTCGGCCTTCAGTTTTCATAAACAGCACTGCTGAAGACATTTGGAACTATTTTTTCCCATGAAAGCGAAAGTACTTTTTCCCAATTTCCAAAATATTTACTTTTTTTGGCACATGATACTCTGCTTAAAGTAGAACTATTCCTAGAGAACAGAACTTCTATTCTTAGAGACTCTAGAGACAATACTTTTGAAATCAGCCTCTAGCACATGTACGATCTTCTATGAATATGCGATGAAATGGTCTCGACCTTTTTTTCTGTATTAAGAGCCATTTCATGAATGTAAATTTTGTGATTCATTCAGTCAAAATTCTAAATGTACAAAATTTTATCTGAATGATACCACTGCCTAAAGCGCACAGTATAATACTCATTTTCGTGTATCTATACCATTTCAAATGCATTTAATGTATTTTGGGGTGGACTGGAAAAAACATGCATACTTATATGTTTATATATTGCTTAGTATTTAGTAATGATGGACATTATACGTGGAGTGGGTGTTGTGAACGTATCTAGGACCCTAATTAAATATTCCCGATTTATGCCCTTATGTGGTTATAACAAATCATATCCTTATAAAGAATCTCTGACAGAATATCGAGAGACAGGATATCAACAGACAAAATATCGACGCTGGAATATCGAAGGCAAGTATATCAACACACTATCTACAACATGGTGAGTACAAAAATATCGAAACTAAAATATCGATGTTAAAAATATCGTAATTAAAAATATCGGGGTTTTTTGTAATAAAAAAAGATATATAAAGTAAATAAGACTTTTACATATTTTAAACGTATGTAAAAATATTTTAGAATGTTTAAAATGAATAAATAATACATATTTATTGTTAAACATCTAATTAAAACTAAACATACAATATGTAATATATATTTATTTATAATATTTATTATTTTTTTATTAATTTAAAAATATTAACAAATACTATAAATTACAAATACATCAACACTCATAAAATAATAACATAAATACTAATAAATATTTATATTTAATACATAAAAACAATGAAATATACTTTCAATATTTAAAAAATTCATTAAACACAACTTTATGTAACATGATAAAAATATAATATAATACACAAATAAATATAAATTATATTGGATAGCGTAAGGCTAAAAATTACTATTCAAACTACATAGGGTGCAACAGTAGGGAAAGTGTTGGATAGAGGATAGGTAAAAATTACTATTCCCACTCCAATGAGTGCAACATTAGGGAAAGCGTTGGATAGCGTAAGGGTAAAAATTACTATTCCAACTCCAAAGGGTGCAACAGTAGGGAAAGCGTTGGATAGTGTAGGGGGTAAAATTACTATTCCCACTCCAGAGAGTGCAACAGTAGGGAAAGTGTTGGATAGCGGGTGAGTAAAAGTTACTATTCCGACTCCAGTGAGTGCAACAGTAGGGAAAGCGTTGGATAGCGTACGGGTAAAAATTACTATTCCCACTCCAGTGGGTGCAACAGTAGGGAAAGTGTTGGATAGCGGGTAGGTAAAAATGACTATTCCCACTCCAATGAGTGCAGCATTAGGGAAAGCGTTGGATAGCGTAAGGGTAAAAATTACTATTCCAACTCCAAAGGATGCAACAGTATTGAAAGCATTGGATAGCGTAGGGAGAATATTTACTATTCACACTCCAGAGAGGGCAACAGTAGAGAAAACATTGGATAGCGGGTGGGTAAAAATAACTATTCCCACTCCAGAGAGTGCAACAGTAGGCAAAGCGTTGGATAGCAGCTGGGTAAAAATTACTATTCGCACTCCAGTGAGTGCAACAGTAGGGAAAGCGTTGGATAGCGTAAGAGTATACATTACTATTCCAACTCAAGTGAGTGCAACAGTAGGGAAAGTGTTGTATAGCGTAAGGGTAAAAATCACTATTCCAACTCCAAAGGGTGCAACAGTAGGGAAAGCGTTGGATAGTGTAGGGGGTAAAATTGCTATTCCCACTCCAGAGAGTGCAACAGTAGGGAAAGCGTTGGATAGCGGGTGGGTAAAAATTACTATTCCCACTCCAGTGAGTGCAACAGTAGGGAAAGCGTTGGATAGCGTACAAGTAAAAATTACTATTTCCACTCCAGTGGGTGCAACAGTAGGGAAAGCTTTGGATAGCGTAGGGGGAATAATTACTATTCCAACTCCAAAGGGTGCAACAGTAGGGAAAGCTTTGTATAGCGTAGGGGGAAAAATTACTATTCCAACTCCAAAGGGTGCAACAGTAGGGAAAGCGTTTAATAACATAGATTTTTATTTTAACATACTTCTAAATAATGTTTATATTTGAAATAATGTATAAATAATTTTTTAAATACATCAACATCAATAAAAAACAAGTAGTAATTAATAAAACCAATTACATTTGAATAATTAATTGACAATAAATTAACAACAAACACCAATAAATAAAAATTATTAAATATTACTTACCAAATAATAAATATTAAAAAATACATTCTTTATTATAACAATAAAATATTATTTAAATTTAAATCAATATTAATAATTAAATACAATATACAAATAAATATTTTTTTTAAAAGTGTTAACAATAAATTAATTAATTTTTCTAGTTATTAAAAAATATTTAAAAATTACAAATATTAATTAACAATTTTAAAAAAAGTATCTAATAAAATACTTAATTACCAATTAATAATTATTTAATACATTAATTATCCATAACTAAAAATGTATAAATAATAAATATTTACAATAAAATTACTTTCCACCCAATACCCCTATAAACCCACAACACGCTCCGGTACTACAAGATAACATTTAATTAAAATTAACATTAATTACCAAATAAATAATTAATTTATCAATTGAAATAATTATTTGCCAATTAATAATTAATTACAAAATAAATTATACATAAATAAATATTTTATTAATTACTATTAAATTACTTCCCACCCTATTCCCCTATAACCCCACAACCCGCTCTGGTACTTAAACATAACATTTAATTAAAATTAACATTAATTACCAATTAAATAATTCATTTATCAATTTAAATAATTAATTGCCAATTAATAATTAATTACAAAATAAATTATACATAAATAAATATTTTATTATTTACTATTAAATTACTTCCCACCCTATTCCCCTATAAACCCACAACCCGCTCCGGTACTAAAACATAACATTTAATTAAAATTAACATTAATTACCAATTGTATAATTAATTTATCAATTAAAATAATTAATTGCCAATTAATAATTAATTACACAATAAATTATACATAAAAATATTTTATTAATTACTAATAAATTACTTCCCACCCTATTCCCCTATAAACCCACAACCCGCTCCGGTACTAAAACATATAATTTACTTATAAATAAATGTATTAATATATAAAAGTAATACACATATAATATGAATTTTTTTAAATACTTAACTAAAACACATACATAATAAAAAACAAAAAAATAATACAAATATCGATATTAGTGTCATCGAAATTAGTTACCTCGATATATATGCTATCGATATTACTAACTTCGATATTACTTACATCGATATAAAGAATTAGATATTACTTACCTTAGGGTCGATATTCTGTCCACGATATTCTTGACATCGATATTCTTCACCTTCAAAATTTCAAACACGATATTTTGGTAGGTCGAAATTTAAAACTCGATATTTTGACTGTGTACCCCTTAGAAAGGCATAAGAATCACATCCATAATTAGTAATAGCCAATGCAGTCCAAATACGGCAAGGCTACTTCCTTAGACTCCTAGAAAGTACAACAAGTTCTTTAAACAAACCAAACCTCCAGCAACCTGGGAATTCCCCATTCTTTTGTTTTGATTTGTCCTAGAACTCCTGCGAGTCCTGAGAGAACTGCCAGTTCTTAGTGACATCTTTTATTGTCGTCTTATGTCCAACCTTATGTCAAACACTGCACCTCCCAGGTATAAATATACCAGCGTTTGCCTTAAGCAACACACAGTGGTTTGGAGCAGAGTGGCTATCTACTTATCCGAAGCCCAGCTGATGCGAGTGCCGAAGGAAGCCGTCCCTCCCATTTGACGCACTGAGAAAGACGCTGTCTTTTTCTCCTGCCGGGAAAATCCAGCTCCAGTGTTTCCAGTCATCCTTGCGGGTTACTGGGAGATCGAGTCCTGGGAACGAGATACAAGACCTCCTTCATTCTAAAACCAAGGTATGGAGCTGATTAGACCCTTAGAGAATTCTTGATTCAGATTCTTGGCAAAACTAACTTAACTTAAACTGCAACTCCCTTACTCCTTCCCACGTACTAGGCTTAGGTTAGGTACACTGGGGTAGGCGTATTTAGAAGCACCAGTTGAGTACGTTTAGTCAACTTTTATCATTGTATGTAATTGTATATATTTTATACGTTTTAAGTATCATATGGCTCAGAAACCATATCAATGCTTTTACAGTATTATTTCATAATACTCCTTTTACTGTACGCACTTTACTTTATAACAAGTATTGCAATTGTGGCAATTCATTTCTCTTGCATGAGAAAGAAGTCTGCTCAATAAATAACACCTTTTATTGAAAACGCCCGTCTCTCTATTTCTCTGCACTCTTGTGAAACTAAGTATGCACGATTGACTGAGTGAAATAGCTATCTATTGTTTTCACACGACTCTGGAGATATACTCCTTATTCTGGGGGAGCAAAGTTGTCATGTTTATGCGGTTGTCAGAAGCTAATCCCTTCTTGTCTAATCAGGGTAGTTAACTCCTCCCTGTTCATTCGAGAAAGTTTCTAGTGACCTCTGATCTAGCTGGCATACCTAATTAAGTCTAACATATTCAGTAGAGACCTAGTCGACCTCAGTCCTACGTCTAAACTGTCGTTTATGTTATTCCAATGCGCAGAGCCTATTGGGAATATAGGAACTACACTACAGATTCTGCGGTCCCATATTGTTGGAAGGGTGAGGTCTCTGGGGGACAGAGGTAGTTACTTCTGACCACCCCGGGACCCACCTCCTCCCGTAATGTTGCTGAGCACTCGAGTCAGACCCTCAAAGGAGAGGGGTAGGCATTTATAGTTGTACACAATGAGATTCTGCCTCACCCGTTGGGTATATGAAGAAACGGTTCTTTATAATGCAATTCATTAGGTCAAACAATGCACTTTTCACTCAAGTTGGGGATCAGGGTCCTTCATAGGTCGGATGGGACTAGAGGATAGTTCGATCTGGGGGGGTTAGGCGGGACGTTCCCTGTCCTCACAGTCCATGGGCCCGGGCTACCCCCTGTCCGGGCCAGTGCTTGGGGCACCGTGAAGAGCAGTGGTAACTTGGCTCGGGCCAGGGGAGATCGTATCTGGTGCACGGCTCTCAATCCTCGAGCCGCAGGATGTGGAGATAATCCTAGGCGCGCTGAGGACCAGGCTCTCAATCCTCGAGCCGCTGGGGGTAAAGTTGCTTTCAGGCGCGCTGCGGACCAGGCTCCCAATCCTCGAGCCGCTGGGTGTAAAGGTGCTTTCAGGCTCACTGAGTACCGAGCTCTCAATCCTCGAGCTGCTGGTACAAGCAGACCGGTACAGACCGTACTACTCCCCTGGCGTCGGTTCTCTCAGCAGGGTACGGCTCGTACCTCCGTACGGCTCATACCTCTGTACGGCTCGTACTCCTCCTTCAGTGGCGGTTCTCTCAGTAGGGTACGGCTCGTACTCCTCTTACGGCGGTGGTTCTTTCATCAGGGTACGGCTCATAGCTCCGTACGGCTTGTACCTCTGTACGGCTCGTACTCCTCCTTCGGCGGCGGTTCTCTCAGTAGGGTGTGGCTCGTACGTCTGTACGGCTCGTACTTCTCCTGCGGCGGGGTTCTCTCTACGGTGTACGGCTTGTACCCCAGTACGGCTCATACCTCTCAGGTCAGCAGGGTTCACAAAGCGTAGGAGGTTTCAGGAGGTTTCTTCCACCAAAGACTGAGCCGCGACCAGGTTAGCAGGGCTCCCCTCTTCCAGTCTTCTAAATCTGCCTCCCGTTTCAGAGCGGCCCCAGTTATAGTTCTCTTTCTCTTTGAAGTCTGAGCCTTCCGGCCTGGTGCCCCGGGGCTGATTGTCGGGTCTTCCTGCCATCCGCCCTTTGATCCTTTGAAGTCCAGCTGGAGGGCTTCCAGACCTCCAGCGGGAAGCGAGGCCATCACTGGGGAGGCAGGAGGTGAGATTGAAATTACTCCACCCCCTTTCACTTGGGAGAGGCTCGCTACAGGCAGCCAGGTATGGCACATTTGATGTCTAGGTTGCTCTGGGGTCAGGCCCTGTGTGGGGGTTATGCAGTCAAGGCTCCTATGGGAAGGGTGATGGCTTAACCTTGGCCTTCTATCGTTTTGCCTTGCGGCTAGGTTTCCTGCATCTGGGGGATTGGGGGTGCTACGCGGGGGTTGCTATTGTTTCTCTGGGTGAAAATTGCAAAAAACACAGTTGATGGACAGAATGCAGAACAATGTCTTACATTCACCCCAGTACAAAGATCTGGGCCTAAATCCATCTTTTTTCTGCACTCCACACCACCCTAGATCAGACAATGGCTATATGCAAATCAGCCTTGACCCTGTGCCTTCTTCAGCCGGGATAGCTTGACTCCAGTGATGTGGATGGCCTGGGACTCACGTCTGAGCATACCCAGCCCACTCGGGGTGAAAATTGCAAAAAATACAGTTGGCACAGGGTCAGAGCTGATTTGCTGGGTATACTCAGACGTGAGTCCCAGGCTCTCCACACCACTGGAGTCAAGCTATCCAGGCTGAAGAAGGCTGATAGCCAGAAACCGGTCCTTGGATGCTTGATTCCGGTCTTAGAAAGACATGGCTTGATAGTTCGGACTGGACTGTTCCCATGAGGCACAGGGTCAGAGCTGATTTGCATATAGCCAGTGTCTAACCCAGGGTGGTGTGGAGTGCAAAAAAACGATGGATTTAGGCCCAGATCCTTGTACGGGGTGAATGTATGACATTGTTCTACATTCTGTCCATCAACTGTGTTTTTTGCAATTTTCACCCCGAGTGTGCTGGGTATACTCAGACGTGAGTCCCAGGCTCTCCACACCACTGGAGTCAAGCTATCCAGGCTGAAGAAGGCTGAAAGCCAGAAACCGGTCCTTGGATGCTTGATTCCGGTCTTAGAAAGACATGGCTTGATAGTTCGGACTGGACTGTTCCCATGAGGCACAGGGTCAGAGCTGATTTGCATATAGCCAGTGTCTAACCCAGGGTGGTGTGGAGTGCAAAAAAACGATGGATTTAGGCTCAGATCCTTGTGCTGGGGTGAATGTATGACATTGTTCTACATTCTGTCCATCAACTGTGTTTTTTGCAATTTTCACCCCGAGTGTGCTGGGTATACTCAGACGTAAATCCCAGGCTCTCCACACCTGTGGAGTCAAGCTATCCAGGCTGAAGAAGGCTGATAGCCAGAAACCTGTCCTTGGGTGCTTGATTCCGGTCTGGGAAAGACATGGCTTGGTAGTTCGGACTGGACTGTTCCCATGAGGCACAGGGTCAGAGCTGATTTGCATATAGCCAGTGTCTAACCCAGGGTGGTGTGGAGTGCAAAAAAACGATGGATTTAAGCCCAGATCCTTGTACTGGGGTGAATGTATGACATTGTTCTACATTCTGTCCATCAACTGTGTTTTTTGCAATTGTTTCTCTGGGGTCATGGGGGATCGGGGAGGACAGAGGATGGGATTACATTGGTGTTGGCCTTGCATGGGGCTAACTGTCGGGGGGGCCACTGGAGAGTGACGTATGGGGGCCCACGCAAAGGATGCCAGGTCTAACACATACCATGTGCTTCTGTCTGAAGTGCCACACCCCAAGGGCAGTGCGAGTCACATGGTATGTAAACAAGCAGCTTACTAGTGCAGTGATCTTGTACAAATTGGTGTAAATTAACCTACCCATGTGCAATACTAAGCTGGAATATTGCCAGGCTCACAGCTTAAAAAGAAGGCAAAGATTTGGTCTCCTTTATTAAATAACACCAAATTTGCTGCCATCAGAAACTTGGGTGATGAAAGAAGTAGAGTTGGGTGGTTATAAGATACATAATATGCCAATGATAAAACAGAACATGGGAAAACCAAAAGAAGCATCAATAATTTGGGTCTTACCGAGCCTCACAGCCAGAATGCAATCTATTACAAAAATCAACCATAAAAAACGACACCTAAAATTGCATTTGGTCACTAGATATCTTTAATGTTTACATTCCACCAGAGAACACAAACATTAGGTTGGCTCTGCTAAGTGACCTAGAACTGCATATCACCATGTCAGGACACGTTTTGAGTGGTCCCTAGAATGAAACTAAAATGGAACGAAAGATGGTTCCAAATAAATATTATTCTGTTGTGACTTTACCATCAAACTTTAACCCATAATGTTGGATCAAGAGATATTAATAAAGAAGCCATATGGGACATTCATAATATCGATACAACTGACTTCAGGAGAACCAAGTTAGAAGAGAAATTGTTAAAACTGGTGGTAGTCAGTGCTACGCAGACAGATCTCTTAGGTCTGGAAAACATTCTAGTCTAGTAGATTACATCTTGATAAACCTAGAATCGTGGAACTTGATAACCGACATGAAAATTGAAAGATGAATCATAAAGGATCATGATCCTTTAACTGTAAAATTTCTCCTGAGAACTCAGCCCATCTAAACTAGTGCAGGACTTAGTCTAGAAATTTTGCCCTCAAACTGAACCATAAGAAATTAATTGGGTAAGACAAAACTGCTAAGTGATAAAGCTACAAGGCAAGAACAGCCTGGAAACAAAAACATCAGGAACACTCAATATGGGGGCAAACAGGGCTCTAGAGCCCCTGTTCATTTCAGTTTCCACTAATCTTACCAGCACTTTGTGACAATTCTAGAGTAGTTTGATGATGAATGTTTGAAGCAGAAACAGGTCCTAATAAAAACTCTCAGACTAAGGCACAGCATTCTGGGTGGCAAAGACAGTTCTCAAACATTCATGAGAATGTTAGAAATGATTAATTAAGCACTAAAAGGGGCAGCGTAAACACAAAGCTTGGGAGGCGCTCTAGTAGACAATTAAGGATAAAAACACAAAGTCATTTTAGAACTTGAATGGGTCGGATTGTGAGGGCTCCACCAAAGAAATTGGAGTCAGGAATTAACTCGGCTGAGTGGACAAATTATCTTTCCATAATTTATCAAGAAGGATCCAGTTGTGGCCAAGCAATGGAAGGAGCCTTGGGAAAACAGATTAGACATGACAATTCAGTTGAAGAGACAGCTACAGCCCAATCCCAAACCCCAGCTCTAGAGATCATTTCTGAGACTACACCAGAGTTTATGGAGAAAGAAGTCTGCAAAGCAATAATTAGCCAAAAATCTCAGAAAGCTCCAGGACCTGATAAAATCCCACCAGACATTTTCCGCATTAACTTACTAACCTTGGCTTCTGCTCTAAAGGCAGCTTATTTGGAAGCATCAGGAAAGTCCCACACTCATGGAGAACAGCTTCTATAGTACAAATTCACAAAAAGGATCCTCACAACAGCCCAGCTAACTAGCCATCAATTGTTTTGTTGGATGTAGCTGGGAAAATGTACAGCAAACTATTACTAAATCATCTCTAGGATTGGACCAAAGAAAACAAGATACTATCTGGCCTTCAAGCAGGTTTTATGAAGGGAGTAGGGACCACATACCAAGCAATAAGACTGTACTTTAGAATTATTATGTATAGAGCCGTTTCTCAGTTTAGGAGTCGTAAAGTTAGGACTCCTAACTTTAGGACTTTCGGTATTGAGAAAACTCCTAACTTTAAGACTTTCGGTATTCATAGATGGCATTTAGGAGTCCTAAAGTTAGGAGTCCTAACTTTACTACTACTAAACTGAGAAAAAGCCTAACTTTGAGACTTTCGGTATTCACAGAAGGCATTTAGGAGTCCTAAAGTTAGGAGTCCTAACTTTACTACTCCTAAACTGAGAAAAATCCTAACTTTGAGACTTTCGATATTCACAGAATGCATTTAGGAGTCCTAAAGTTAGGAGTCCTAACTTTACTACTCCTAAACTGAGATAAATCCTAACTTTGAGACTTTTGGTATTCACAGAAGGCATTTAGAAATCCTAAAGTTAGGAGTCCTAACTTTACTACTCCTAAACTGAGAAAAAGACTAACTTTGAGACTTTCAGTTTTCACAGAAGTCATTTAGGAGTCCTAAAGTTAGGAGTCCTAACTTTTTCTACTCCTAAACTGAGAAAAAGACTAACTTTGAGACTTTCGGTATTCACAGTAGGCATTTAGGAGTCCTAAAATTAGGAGTCCTAACTTTACTACTCCTAAACTGAGAAGAATCCTAACTTTAAGACTTTCGGAATTCACAGAAGGCATTTAGGAGTCCTAAAGTTAGGACTCCTAACTTCTGTGAAAACCAAAATGAGTAAGTGCCTTCAGTGAATACCAGAATGAGTAAGTGCCTTCTGTGAATACCAAAATTGTAGTAAGTTTAGGATTTTGTGTTAGGTTAGTTCTGTGAATCGGGAGGGACCCTGTATCATTAATATCGAAAACATTAAATTCATGGTATTCAATTAAACAAAAAGGTTTAAATCAACATTCAAAATTTACTGGGCCAATCTGACTTTGACAAATTCCTTGACAACTTAGGAATTAGTTTCTATGATACATTGAGCTTGGTAGAACAAAGCACACACATGAGTCAATTATGAGACAGAACACAGGTGCTATTCTACAATTCTGAAATAATTTTGGTTGAAGATCAATCAAGTCTTTCCTGAATGCCTTTACAATGGATGCACTGACTGGTAATTCATACAGAGCAGAACTGTGGGGTATCAGAAAGGTCCATGGGCTTGAAAAAACTGAGAACACATTCCTGGAGCATATTTTACATCATGGCCCTGGTATGCCAATTGAGGCTCAAAGGGCTAAGTTGAGCCGCCATTGCACTGAGGCCCTGATCTCCATAAAAGCCATCCTGTATTGGCATTTCTCAGTATTTTCTTTTTCAAACTCCCCTCAAAATTGCATTGTCTGGATCATATTGTCAGAACATTAAATGAAATAGGATGCACCGAATATTGTAAGAACCTTCGGTCAATGAACAGACTAGGCTTTGAGACAAGAAAATAAAAAGGCACTACTGTGATTATACAATGGCTGCATGTCCTTCGAAAACGAGGTAGTCTCCTAATGCAGAATTTGAGTCTCAAAACCATAAGTTACCACAGAGTATACGTAAACAGCTCATTTCTGGAAGAAAAAATAAGCCTGTATGTCAAATTTAGACTAGAAGTACTCCCAGTTATTGCTTTGATCAATTAGTGGAGCATAGATCTTTGCAACTGCATAGTGGGGGGACAAGAAACCGTGCTTCACTTTATGCCCCTATGTGCTAATTCCCTACAGGTGAGGATACAGTTCCTTAACCCCTTCCAGGCTGGTGTAGCCTCCTCGCACACTGATGACGAGCCCAGCTCGTCATGAAGCATGGGATTTAGTAAATCCCAGCATAGAAGGAGAATTCCACTAGCGCGGATGTGGTTAAACCTCTTTTCCAAGAAGCACAAAATAAGGTGATGTAAAGTGGCAATGACGCTAACTATATAATCTAAGGATTTTTTCTTTGGCAGCAGCACAGATGGAAGGTGGGCAGTCATTAACCTACATGGATTTCTAGGTCTGGCTTGACAATGCATTCATAAGCCTGACCTATTTGCATTGTCAATGCTTGTTTAAGCAGGTAGACTCATATATCGTTCTGGTCTGGAATTCTACTAGACCTGGTTCTCATGCTTACATTTACTAACTCTGTTCATATACTATTTGAGTGCTTTAAAATGTAGCTGGTTTTTAAATTTTAGCAGAAATATTCACAAATGATCTTTTACATTTTATGTTAATGTCGTTTTTAATTTCTATATACCTTACTCTACTTGTACGGCGTGCTTTAGCTGAAACAAATAAAAATACTACAAAAAAAGTATATTTTAGTTTATATATCCAACACATTTACAGAAAATCAAATCTGGACTTTTGTAAGTCCTTGACTAATTGCTAGGTATGTATTATCTGTTTACATTTTAAATGTGTTCCTTTGCTAATGTGTTATGCATTTTACTGTGTGTGAACAAAGGAGATGGGGAGATGGCTATTTTTAACACAGGTCAAGCATACGTGCCCAAATACTGAGAACAAAAGGAATTGGTATGCAATTCCTACAGGGTTGATATAGTGACTAGAAGGTGAATACCCGACGGACAACCTCAGTGGGGGCTCTTTGGCGGAGATCTTTTATCCTTGCCGTTTGGTGAGTGCTTGTGTGGGGCCCTAAGGTGTGGAAGTATAGTGTATGATAAGGAATAAGTGAATTAAAACAGGGGACCGTGGTCAGGGCCTCTTCTTTAATAATCCTGCCTCCTACCCTGATTAAAAAGGTGATAGCGACTAACTACAATAATGTTTTAAGTAGTTGCTCTTATGTGGGCAACATGTTTCTTGCCTTATAGTCCCAAAAAATGGAATCAAGCGGCAATTCTTCAAGAACGAAAATAATAAAGTTAAAATCAATTCTGCACTGATAGCTGGTTGCGTGGTGCAATGACCTACGTATTACCAGTTCTTACGCACCATCGGCGAGGGGTGTCTGTCGGTGCTTTAATCAATCTAAGTTTATTTCGTGACTGGCCTCATCGGTCAGTGGCAACGAATGAGCTTGCCAATTCAACGCGTGGTTTCAAAAACTCACGCCCACTCGGTGGAGGACCTAACCAGTGCTGCTGGTTCGGGAAGGACGGATTACGCATTTTACTGCAATAAACCTGCCTCTTATTTGGTCTGTGTCTGTGTCAAAAAACTTGAAAACGTTTTGTTTTTAAATTTTTTGATTTCCCAGAACAAAATGGGGATTCCACATGTCTAAATTTACAGAGTATTGGCTGATCATTTGTAGTCTCCATACAGATCCTTCCTTGGAAACCACAACGACTGCGTGGTTCGCTGTCTGCTTTCTCAGGTATGTGGATCTTTAGGTTACTTACATCACTTTGAAACCTAGAAGAAATTGGAGGGCACGTATACTATTATTTAATTTACTTATCGCTGCACACCAAGGAACCTTGCTGCACTGTATTGCGTGAAAGGGAGAGAGCGGATATGCATCATATTTACATACATATGGTGCATTCCTGCTCTCTTCTTGTGCTGGTGCACCTGTATGCTGAGAAAAAGTAAATCCCCTTGAGAGTATCATAGGAATTAATTAACACATAGCCTAAAAAATCACAATAACATAAAGTCTATTATAAACACAAATGTATATAGTACAAATTATTTATTAAACATAAATAGTTTAAAACAATTCATAATACTATTGAACAAATTTCGATTCTTAAAAGAAAGGGACTCAACATTTCACACAATCAACTATGACCTGCATAATTGACGGGACAGACATAAACTGTAAAACATAAAAATTGTAAATACAATTTGTACATTCGTAGCTCACAGATATTATCTCCTATGTTTTATCATTACAGCATTCATATATAAACATAAGTGATAGAGACTCGAATTCTACTGGGAGTGAGTCGACACGTTTCGGTGGTATGAACTGCTTTGTTCCACCTTTTTCAAAACTGTTCTTGGTTGTCTGTCGTGGCTGGGGGTCTGATACAACACCCTGTTGGTAATCGCAAAGGTGACCTGGAGTTAAGTACTATAATGCTCGTCTTATCTCTGAAGATGCAGTTTCCTATTTATCTGTATGGGGGAGTCTTGAGCCCTGCGATGACAGAGGCTAGACTGAAGTGTCCTCAGCGTATTTGGCCTCGGTGGGAATAGATAAGTCTTGAATGTTTGTAGTATAATCTAAATGGAGAGAGGCACAAATATCTCCTCGCCAGGTGTTCAGTTTGAGTTCAGGGAATGGAGCGTAGTATCTTCCAGGTCAAGAAATGGCCTCCACTGACGGTCGTTTGTAACGTCTTGGTATAGGGAAGTTCTGGAAATGAGGTACAGTTTCTTCCAGGTCAATGATATAGCCTCCAAGTACAGATCGTGTCTCGGGTCTGCTGGGGTTCTGTTTTCAATATCTCTGCACCTGTATGCTGCCTAGAACCAATGCAGGCACCCATTCACCAGGGTGCAAGGGTGTCTCAATTATGGGCGGGATATCTTCTGTTTAGGAAGGGACACCTTCCAGCACAAAATATAATCCAAAGAGGCATTTTACTCTTCCTGTGTGTGACGCAGAATGCATCATGCATTGAAAAAAGAAACAATGAGGAAAACGAAAGATTTTTACTCCTCATTACACTGTCATGTAGGAGGTTTACTAATTTGATGCAATCCCAGGTTTACTAAATTTTGGAAATCTGGAAATGCGTCCGATCCATTGGTGGATGCACAGGAACGCTCATGCTCCTTCCATGTAACACCTCCCAGCTCGTAATGTAATGTAATGCAGCACAACCAACCGGGTTGCATTTGATTTCTTGCAAATTGGCCCATGTGTGGCTTTGTAAATTTGAATTTAGGAATGTTGTTGCCTTGTGTCAGCTTACGAGACGCATCTGACCCCACACCTTGGTAGTTCTCACAAGTAGCAAAGTGGCCCTCATCCTTTGATATTCATGTCAGTTTTTACTGTACACAACATTATTTTCCATGTAAATTGCTTTCTGATACAAAATTCTGGTAGACCTGTAGTTCCACAAGATTCGATTATACGTATTGCTCAAAGGAAGCCAGAGAAAGTAAAAAAAGGAAACCACAAAGAACAAGAATTTGCATCCCTACAGTTCCCATCCAAATATCCTGGGGCGGCCAGCCCACGCAGTTCCCAATTGTCATACTGTTTGCAAACACTTACGAATAATTTCTCCCAGCACATGCAAACCACAATACAGATTATGTCCACCTGTACATTCCTATTCCTGGTACTGACCCCTGTGTCTTATGAGTTCACCCTTTCCAAAAGGGCATGTGGTTAAATGTTCCTGTCAATTTCCTTATCAATCTCATTACTTCCCTCAGGCCTCCCTGTCGATGGTAGGGGTTCAATTTGGGGGGACAGGGAACACTCTACTGGTCCATTCAGTGAATAGTGGAAGTTGGTCTTGAATTTTATACAGTTTGTCTCCCATATGTGGCTAATCTAAAGAGTTCAGTCATTCATTCCTGGTGTGCTGGCTCGTTTGCAGTATACCTATTTTAGTCACCATAGAGGCAGTTGCCATCCACCTTCCCCAACAAGAAGAGGCCTCCTCTGTTTCTAAGGTTTCATGCAGAATGGTAGTTTGGCCAGCTCCACAAAGTTGCAAAAGCTGGAGTCATGCAGTGTATGCCATAAGGCAGTCTAATAATGGCCCAGCTTTCTTCAAGGTAGGTATTGCACATTCTCAACATTTATCCTCCAGTGCGAGTTAAGCTCTTTTCAGTTTGTATTGGGGTTTCGTACCGATTGTTAAGCACTTTAAAGTAAGCGTACATCAGTATGCCTCTCTAAGAGCAAGGTTGTAGTGGTCTATGAAAGTCATCAGTCCTCGTCGGTATATTCTAGCTCTAGTCTCACCTCTATTTGTGCTTTAATCTCATGTCTCGTCTTTGTGGAGTATAATGCATAAATCAAAATCTAATACATATTGGAGACCATGCCAATTGATTACCTCCAAGTTACCAAGTCTGAGAAAGTCATCCATTTTGGTCCTGTTGACCCCCATTTTTTGACTGATACTGGTGGTAACTGATTCTGACTGTGCTCTGCGCTCTGCTAACGAGGCCCAGGGCCAGTGCTCTGTTGAAAATGTTATATGGTAATTATGTATAATTACAATTGGCAATAACAGCCTCTATAAGTCCCTAGTATTTAACAAGGCAGGTGGGATTCAAACTACCTATATGTCCCGAGCATATAAAAGGACATGGGGGTTTAAAGGCCCAGTACTTTCCTGCACTGGAGTGTGCACTACTGTGTTGCCTGCTGTCATTTTAAATGTATCCTTGCTTTGCAGACTGTCTTTAAAAGTAAATTACATGCCAACTCAACTTTGGTGGTACAGGTACTTCCAAAGTAGTAATATACCTTACTTTTACATATAAGTCACCCCTAAGGTCTCCCCTAGGTCCCGCAGGGGTGGGATGACTTATAACTATAACCAGAGGCATTATAAAAGATTCTTAATAAGCCCTGGTAAAGTAACAACTGCCAAGTTCATTTTCCCCCATTGTAGATTAATTAGCTCCATTGACTAACATTGGAATATGGTGTTTAATTATAAATATTGGTAGGGAGGAGCTCAAAATGTCGTTTAAAGACTTAAAAGATTGTCAATGATAAATCCAACAACTTGCCACTGTTAAATGTATCAAACTAATACAGAAAAGACGTTGTAGAACTTTATTTTCTGTGAGTCGAAATCCAGCCTTCATATAGTCTGTCCTGATTAGCCAGGCTGCTTTGATGAGGTGATAAATGGCTGCACAGTGCAGAGTTTATCTGATTGACAGAGCTCTGCAACTGCAAAGGGTGGGTCAGAAAAGGGTCTGGTGAATCAAACTGGGGTTGAATGAGAGTGCAGGAGAGTAAGAATGCCAGGCCTACCACCCCTCTTCCTGTTACCCAAGCCAGATGACGACCCCAGGGAATGAAATTTGCAGGAGGTGAAGTGGGAGTGATAATGGAAATGAGCTACTCCTGTGGTTTAGCTCCGCCAGCACTTAATCCAAAGTAGAGAACATCTCTATCTTGAATTTTAAAGTGCAGTGCTTTGTGAGAGAAGAATATGCCACACTTTGGAGGAAGCTGCCATGTTGTTGGGTGACAATCTGCACCCCATTGGACAGGGGTGCCTACCTGCTTGTCGTCCTAGATGATGGAATAAATATGTGAGAGTTGCAGAGCAACTCAGTTCTAGTTAGTTTGAGTTCTGACTTTGAATTTGCTACCTGAAACTAAAAGAAGAAGGACTGCCCTGCTAGAGCCCTTGTCTGCACCACACAGATTTGCACGTGATGCACACTTGGAATTACAGTCCTGAGGACTTTGCCTTGCTTCAAAAAGGATTCATGAGTGGACTCCCTGAAAGCAACAGGTTAACAGAACTGTAGTCCAGACTTCCAAGGAAATCTCAGAGCTTCTAGACTCTTGGATTTGTGTTTTGGACACTTTGAACCCTCAAGAGGAACCCAGGAAGAAATTTCAGAAGTTTGAAGGAGAAGCTTTTGGAAAAAGCTCTATAACTGGACTGGACTGACTTCGAGAGTCAAGCTGATTACCTTCACCCACGACCAAGCCTGGATTTCAGGTTCATCCAGCTGAAAGCTCCAGAGCCCAAGACTTCCAGCGGTTGACCAAGAACTCCTGCTGAACCAAGCTGGCGAACCCGCTGCAAATCCAGCCTGATGAAGTATCTTGCTCTCCGTTGAGAGAAATTCGTCCAGAAAAGTTTCTAAGTGTGAAGGTAAGATTTTGAACGGGCCTCCTCCTTAGTGTATCCGACCAGGGCTCCATTGACTTACAAAAATATCATGGACACCCTAAACTTAAATAAGACATTACACAAACATCGATAAAAATATATTGTCTATAAAAATATCGATGAGAAAAATATTGACAACATAACTATAGTTAACAAAACTATCAATAACATTAAACAACAGAAATACACCAAAATATCAAAATCAACAATATCGACTACACAAATATCGATAAAATACATTTAAACATCAAAAAAACATTTAAAATTAAAAAATACTATTTACAATTATAAAATTAAATTACATATCCCAATTACTTAACATAAAGTATGACGAGATATATAAAAAATATTTAATTATTTAAAACAAATACTATTATAATACTAACACAAATAAATAAATAACCTAACTATACAACATTAAATAAATATCCAACAAACTGAAAATTAACTAAAATTAATATTTATCAACTATAAATAATTTAAACCACATTTATTCAGAAATATATTTAAATAACAACTATAAATAACATTAATACAAACATTAAATTAACATTGTATATATGGTAAACTAATTAAAAGGTTACTGCTACACAATTAAAAAAAGGTATCTCGACTGATAAATTTAAACTAAACAAAAACAAACCAATCGAAAATGTTAACTAATTAAACAGTCTAAAAACACGGAATTGATTAACGCTATCTTACCATATATCAGCCAAATAAGGAGGAAGAGAGTTACTTTGAGAAAGAGAGAACAGAGAAGAAAGAAGAACTACATTAACAACTATATCAAATTTCCTACTACACAGGTAAGAACAAAACTTTATAACAAAATATAAATACTTAATAATTTTTTATTTAATTAAGTAACATTCCTTACATGTCTTTCTTTAAATATCACAAATTAAACTTCATTACAAATACACCTACAAAATACAGGAGAACTATTTTAGTGCCCACAATCTTTATCTCAACATCAAAAACAAACAAAACATAGCTAACAAAGACTTTTCTTTTTACAGCTGCCACAAAATTCAACTAAACATCAACATCAACAAAACACACTACATCAACGAAAATTAGTAAGTATATCAATTGTATTACAAAATGTTTTAAAATAAAAACTAATTGGCACATGCATCAGTGTTATCATCAGTCACAAACAAGCCAATTATCAAAATAGCCTAATTTATAACTAATAAAAGTACTTTTCAATCAATCAATCAATCAATCAGTGAACTTGTAAAGTGCACTACTTACCCGTGAGGGTCTCAATGCGCTGGGGGTGGAGGGGTGCTGCTACTGCTCTAAGAGCCAGGTCTTGAGGAGCCTTCTGAAGTTGAGCAGGTCTTGGATCTGCCGCAGATGGGTCAGGGAGGGATTTCAAGGTCTTGGCGGCGAGGAAGGAGAAGGATCTGCCGCCGGAGGATGTATGTTGGATGCGTGGGACGGTGGCAAGGGCGAGGCTGGTGAAGCGGAGCTGGCGGGCGGGGGTGTAGAAGTTGAGTCTAGTGTTCAGGTAGGCTGGTCCGATGTTGTGGAGTGCTTTGTGTGCGTGGGTGAGGAGCTTGAAGGTGATCCTCTTGTTGACAGGGAGCCAGTGCAGAACTCTGAGGTGGGGGTGATGTGGCTGCGGCGGGGCACATTGAGGATCAGTCGGGCGCAGGCGTTTTGGATGCGTTATTGTCGTTGCAGGTGTTTGTCCGGGATTCCTGCTTAGAGTGTGTTGCCGTAGTCCAGCCTGCTGCTGACGAGGGCTTGGGTCACTATTCTTCTGGTTTTAGTCGGCATCCACTTGTAGATCCTGCGTAGCATGCAGAGGGTGTTGTAGCAGGAGGAGGAGATGGCGTTGACCTGCTTTGACATGGAGAGTGAGGAGTTGAGGATGAATCCTAGGTTGCGTACGTGGTCCGTGGGTGTCGGTGCTGTTCCCAGTGTGGTCGGCCACCAGGAGTAATCCCACACAGAGGGGTTGGGGCCGAGGATGAGGACCTCAGTCTTGTCCGAGTTCAGCTTCAGGCGGCTGCTCCTCATCCAGTCGGCGACGGATGCTTGCCTGCGAGCAGGGACAGGTTCACTCCTGCTGTCCAGCAGCGGCCGCCATTGAAGGAGGGGAGGGAGGGAGGAGCAGCTGGGAGATGTGAGGGGGCGGCGAGGGGACGTGGCGCAGGGGGCATCGGCGGGAAAAGGGTTTACGAAAGCGAAAAAGGGGGGAGCGCTGGCGGGAACTAGCAAAAAAACGGGACACCAGATGCTAGATAATGCAGGAAAGAGGAGGCAGAAGCAGCAAAAGCACAGAACAAGGGGAGAAAAATGCAGCAAAGTACAGTACAACTAACAGCGGTGATCTGCGGCAGAAGGGCAGAGCGGGCGCGAACTCACGTTCGGCTCAGCAGTGGCTGGTGATCAGGTGAAGCTGTCTGGGAGCAGGGGGGTGACCTGGCCTGCGAATACATCAACTCAAAACACAATAGCAAAATAGGTACAATCAAACTACAAATAGTTTCCAATTAATTACTAAGAACCTCTACACCTAAAGGAATCAATAACAAAATATTATACTCCCTATTATAGATTGTGTATAAATATTAATGTATTTACCTATCCCTACATACATTATTAATTGCAACTCTTCAATAGCAATTCCGTAAAAATGGCTATTAAAGATTTGCAATTCTTTAGTTTCATACATGTGTTCATAAATTATAGAAATAATCTAACAAACTCAAAATGTAACCTTTTCTCTTTTACTTCACATCTTACACTTCAATACTACTGCACCAAAAAAGGTTACAACAGACAACTTCAAAGAAAACTACAAAATGTACATTAAAGAAAAAACATCAAACAAAGTAAGTATATAAAGGAACTAACAAATAGAACAAAATATTACACAATAAATTAAATACAATGACAATTTTAACTAATAAATACTTTTCTCTTCTCAGCTTCGGCAAACTGCACCAACAAAAAACATCCACAAAATTAAATTCATCAACTACAACTAGTAAGTATTAATTGTTTTACTACTAAAGAAGAAACAATACAATTAAATTAAAATATATGTAAAATGTTAATAACAAAACATTTTGCTTTCATAACAACAGAAAATATAACAGTGAATAAATAACGACCATCAAAACATACCATCAAGAAAAGCAAAGCAACACTAATGTAAGTATATTTTATATAATAGTAATTATACTGGCATGTTTACTATTTAACATTGCATAATTATTAAACCTTCCATGCTCCTGTCGGCCGTTGACCGAGGGGAGCACTCCCTCCCCAGTGCTGCCGTCGGCCAACGGCCGACGTAGCCCCGCCCACCCTTCAGAACGCCTGCACCACGGTTGAAAAATTGTCGCCGTTAAGGCGTTAAACATATATATATATATATATATATAGAGAGAGAGAGAGAGATCTTCACAGTGATACCCCCAAATTGGCAGAAGGAGTAAAGTTCATTTCATCGCAAAAGGGGAAACTAATGCCTTGCTACATGGGTTACACTTATACCCACGAAAAAGTTATTGAAAATAAAACCCATTGGAAATGTAGCAAATATTATTGCAATGCCTGTTATGGGAGAGCCACTACAATAGCTACCAATGTAGTGAATGTTAGAGAACACAACCATCCCCCCAATATAACTGAAAAATAAATTAGAGAGCCCTGGAGACAATAAGGGAAGCAAGCACAAGTTCCCAACAAGACCTGGAACACCCTCTCCACTAACCTATGGCAGACCCAAGACTTACTGGCCTTCAGAAGACTCCTCAAGACCTGGCTATTCGATCAGTAGCAGCACCCCCCCCCCCCAGCACCTTGAGACCCTCACGGGTAGGTAGTGCGCTCTATAAATGTCCTGATTGATTGATTGATTGAAACAAGCACTCAAATACTGACAAATTTTTGACTAGAGTTCCAGAACATGTCACAGGACAACTACCCTATATCCCCAATTTGAAAAGACTAATAGCAAATACTAAAAGAGCTACTTCTCAAACTCCGCCTATTCCCCAAACGTTTGGAGAAATTCAAATACTACCTGAGTATACCATCACCCACAAAGGGGAAACATTCCTTATTTATGACGGAAGTCATGAAAAAATAATTATTATGTTTGCAACTAATACAAATTTACAAAAACTTAAAAACTGCACAACGTGGATGATGGATGACACATTTAAAGTTTTCCCCAAACTATTCTATCAGCTGTATACCCTCCATGGAGAATATGAAGAGACAAATATCCCTTTTATTTACGCATTACTGCCTAATAAACAGAACAACACTTATGTAGAACCACCAACTATACTCAAACAATCCACTGAAAATTTCTATCCCCAAAGAATCATAATAGACTTTGAGCAGGCAATGATTCAATCCATCCTCAAACTATATCCACACACTGCGATAAAAGGTTGCTAATACCATTTTAATCAGAGCACATGGAGGCACCTACTGAAATCTACTTTGAGCATAGATTATTCAACAAATGTCAACTTTGCAAATCAAATAAAAAAATATTAGCCCTGGCCTATGTCTCAACTACTGAAGTAGCCAATCGCTAAGACTTACTTATAGAAAGTCCTTTCTATCAAGCTAATGAATCAAAATTAAGTCCCTTCGTAGACTACTTCGAAGACACCTGGGTGGAAAGGTTACATAGGTCAGGGCACCATAGACAACCTACATTTCAGATCCCCTGGTGGAATGTATATGCCAGTACTGTGGCTCAAAAAGCCAAAAACAAACAACGAGGTGGCAGAATGGCACAATGCCTTCCAAGCCAGAATAGGAAGTGGACAACCAACACTACACAAACTAATTGAAGCAATTAAAAAAGAACAGAACTACCAAGAACTCGGACTAGAGCAATCACTATGTAAACTAGGCGCTAAACTAAGCAAACAAACTAAAACCATTTACGAATACCTACAACATAAAACTAAGGGCCTGATTACAGTGGCATAAAGCCCACCACCACCAGCCATACATTGGCGGGCCCTCCTTCATCGGACAGCAATTTCCACCCACCATATTAGGATGGTGGGGGGAATCGATCCGGTACTGTGGTGGTTGTGAAGACCGCCCGACACTGTTCCACCATAGGCATTTGTTCTGATTGCCTGGTGGAGCGGTCAGCATGTGTAAAATGGTGGCGGTGCCCAGGAGGGACCATCCGCCATATTACGATGCTGGCCACAGTCAGCCTTTCCGTAGCGGGGAGAATGCATTTGCCGTTGCTGCCCCCCCTTGGGTTGGGGGGAGGTGGTGGTGCACGGGGTACACATGGTACCCCTCTACATTTCCTTGCAGTAAGTGGCAGGCACCAAGTGGTGTCTGCCACTTAGTGCAGGGAAACACACTACATTCATTTTCCACATTGCAGCGTGAGCTGCAGCTAGCAGCAGCCGCCGCAATGATAAAGATGCAAAATGCGACTGCAACAGTGGCGGTCGCATCGTGATTCTACGTGCGAACTGCTGCCATAGAGGCGAGCGGTCCCAAGCACCACAACAATGGCAGGCAGACTCAAGTCTGCCCGCCTTCGTAATGACCCCCATAAATTGTATCCAACTACACAAGGTCTAGTATACCTAGACATGGTTGCTAAATCAATTCTTTAAACTAAACAAAATACTAAACTGCTTTTAAATCTTACAACTATAAAACTTATAAACAACATAAAAAACATTTTTTATTAATAATTATTATGTGATAAAATGTTAAATATAGCACAAAATGATATAACATAATATAAATAGTAATTAAAAAGAGAAACAATGACAAAATAGCTACATTTCGCACCCATGGTAAAAAGAAAATAATACTTATAGTTATGGAGCAGTAGATCATCCTTGAAAACGCTAAAATCCACAGATACGAAACCATTGGATATCAAAGCCCAAAATAAAATTAAAAAATATAACGTTACAAAAAAATCCAACGCTGCAATCCTCTTAATAATGAAACCCTCTAAAACCCGAAAATAGTTTTAGAAAAGAACACAAAATCAATGTGATCTACATGGAAGAGAGAATCAAGAAGCAATTTTGTCTCTTATTGACTGTGTTACACTTGCTTGTATTATAATAGGAAATGTAAAGCAACTTGTTTTCAAACAAGAAATAAAAAATTTTATTAGTTAAAAAACAAAACGCATCGATAAATCTATCCGTTCATCAAAGATAACACCTATAAATAAAAAAGAAAATAACACCCACCCACAACACAAATACAAACCCATAAGAATTAGTATCACCATTAAATACATAATAATACATTTAATAAACACATAACGAATACTACTTAACATTCTAATTATATCCAACACTACGTCAAACACATAAAACACTAAACTACCAAAACAACAATTAACTACACCAAAAATGATCAAATAACGCCCTAACAAATCTATATCCACTACTACAACCTTACCCCTACCCTAAAACTAACTTAAAAGTATATAAAATTAAACTTACCTGAACGGAAGAAAAGCAGCTCCCAACCGCGAGGTTTTCCAAAATGATCTGAAAACGAAACCGCTAGCCAGAAAAGTGAGGAAATAAAAATGCACGCATAATCGGAATGAAAAAAAGACTAACTCTCCATAGAAAACAATGGAAAATATAGAAAAAACTTAAAATAATATGTATAACTTTATGTATTGCAATGTTTTTTCCTAATGTTTAAAATAAATTAAAAAAATATATAAAATATACATTAACTGTTATATTATGCAAAAAAGCTAAAAGCTAAAATATAATATTTAATGGTTATTAAAGTATATGTTTATTTCATACAATGTAAATGTACTAACAATATAAAAATGTGGTTAAAATATATATGTTGTACACCATATTTCTGTTACAAAAATTGTTTTTATTTAACATATTCATTTACTAAAAATATTATTCAATATGCTAAATAATAAAAAATAACCTTGTCAAGCACATATTATTTAAGTTTTCAAAAATAAGAAAATTATATAAAATGTTTTATAAAAATGTTTTTAAAAATGTATACAAATGTTTACTTTTTGGTACCAAAAAATGTATAAACCATAAAAGTGAAACTGTTTATAAATAAAAAACGTAAACATTTTTTTGTTACCATTACATGACTATGAGGCTCATTACGATGGTGGATGGACCACCACCGCCAGCCGTGCAGAGGCAGGCCCTCTGCCATCTGACAGCAGTTTTCTCCCCACCAGAATACAATGGCAGGGGGAATCCTCAAGGATTAGGATATCCCTTTCCGCCAGTCTTTTTGCAGCGATCATCCCACCGCAAAAAGACGTGTGGAAACGGATCGGGGTCCCATAGCAGGCCCCCTTTTGTTAGGGGGAGGTGGAGTGTACTTAGTGGGTAACTATGGTACTCCCCTACATTTCACTGCACCAAGTGGCAGGCACTGTGTGGTGCCTGCCATGTAGTACAGTGAAATGCAACACATGCAATTTTAATATCGCCATGGTAGGTGGTCCCGGTTTACAACAGGAAGGCAGACGGACTCCAGTCCATCCGCCATCCTAGTGAGCCCCCAAGTTTCCAAAACATTTACTATTTTTCAAAACTGTACTAAAGAAAATGTATATATAAAAATATATTCTTTGTTTCACATTTATACATACAACATGAATGTTACAAATATATTATGCTTTATAATAAAATTTTCATACCATCAACATTTATGATTTATGTTTTAAATATTATAATACATTTTCTAACCAAAACATTTATAAGAATTTAATTGTGACTGAAAATATAAATGTTTTTACATAAGGAAATGTTGAAAATAAACCTAACATATATCTATTTACTTATTTACAATATACAGATAAACTGTACAAACATATATATAATAAATAATAACAGATTCTTATTACAAACTTCCAAATAAAATAACTCTGATAAAAGCAGAATACCCCCCAAAAATTACAATCCCAACAACAAAAACTACTGTACTCAACAAAACTACTGTATAATAAACCATAATAGTTTACTAATCTCACTCCAACTCAAACTAAACTCAGGGAAAGTTCTGGATAGTAAACCATAATAATTTACTATTCCAACTGCAAATCCAACTAAACTCAGGGAAAGTGCTGGATAGTAAACCATAAAAATGTACTATTCCAACTCTAAATTCAATTAAACCCAGGGAAAGTGCTGGGTAGTAAACCATAATAATTTAGTATTCCAACTCCAACTAAACTCTGGGAAAGTGCTAGATAGTAAACCATAATAATTTACTATTCTAACTCCAAATCTAACTGAACTCAGGGAAAGTGCTGGCTAGTCAACCATAATAATTTACTATTCCAACTCCAAATTCAACTAAACTCTGGGAAAGTACTGGATAGTACACCATAATAATTTACTATTCCAACTTCAAATCCAACTAAACTCAGGGAAAGTGCTGGATAGCAAACCATAATCATTTTCTATTCCAACTCTAAATACAAATACATTAAAAGAAAGGGCTGATTAAATCCCCCTATATTGATCTTTCAAACTAACAAAAATATATTCTTAACCAAGAAAATGTTATTACATTTTTTATTTTATTTTTTAAATACAATACAATTTTAGTTTTCAAAATATTCAAAATATTTAATAATTTTAAATTCTCCCAAAAGTGTTTAAATATATAAATATTTAAAAATATGTTTTCATTTAACCACATTTTATATTTTTTATGTATTTCCAAAATAAAAAAAGTATAATAATTTTTTTAATGTATTAAAAATGTACAATTTTTATTAAAAATCATAAAATGTTCACAAATGTTTCACAAAATATTTCACAACACAAATGATTTCGAAATTTACTAAGGTTCAAAATAAAAATGTTCTTTTTTATTATATAATTGTAATGTTATTATTTCATTTCTTTTTTGATCCAAACATTGTTAAATTACTCACCACCCATATCCCCTATAAACCCAATATCCCACTCCTAAAGCTTAATAAAAATGTTTTAAAAAAATAAATTTGCAACACAATCTTTTTAAATTACTCCCCACCGTTATACCTTATAAACCCAACATCCTGCTCCTAAAATATATACAAATTTTTAAATTATAGTAATTTTTCATTGACATTTTTAAATGACTCCCCACCCTTATCCCCTATAAACCCAACATCCTGCTCCTAAAATATATACACATTTTAAAAAGAAAGTAATTTTTCATCTGCATTTTTAAATTACTTCCCACTCTTATCCCCTATGCCGCCAACATCCCGCTCCAAAAATATTTACAAATTTAAATTTTATAATAATTTTTCATCAACATTTTTAAATTAATACCCATCCTTATCCTCTATAAACCCAACATCCTGCTCCTAAAAATGATATTAAAACAAAAAAATGTATTTAAGCATAAAATAATTCTTTAATCATTATAAAATTTCTAATACAAAATGACTTACAAAATTGTAAATAGTACATTAAAAATTCGAAACCATAAAATCGATATAATTTATATTGATATTTTTACCATCAATATTTTCAAATTAGAAATTTCTAAATAACATGAAAAACAGTATTTTTAACATCCAGAAAAGTTACCTCGATATTTTACACCACCGATATTCTTACCTCGATATTCTTGCATTTCGATATGTTTCCATCAATATTCTTTCTCTGCACCCATTGACTTTTTCCCTGTCAAGCCCGACCAGATGTCCCAAGTTGGCGCAATATGTTTTTAAGCACTATAAAGTGGTTAATCTTTACAAATTCATATCTCTTTTTCCCTACGTTGGATTTTTTGTCATTTTGGTGTCAATTCAAAGATAGTTCCTAGTTTTATAAATTGGTATGGGATTTTTATTTTGTCTAGTGTCTTACATATTTAATGTATTGGTGTATTTAAATGCTTTACATACCTGATGCCTGAGTTAAGTCTGCCTGCTTGCATCCAGCTACCAAGGGTTGAGCCTGGGGCAAATGTATTGAGACCCTGTCTTTACCTTTATATTGTGTGGGTGGCCATATTGTTAGTGGCAGGTGCATACTTACCCCTACCAATAACCGATCCTCTAACACCAAGTATTTCTGGATCAGCGATTCAGGCACAGTGCTAGGATCTGATCCTAGCCTAGTTACTAGGCAGTGTTGTATTCGTTGGTATTGCCATATAGAATGATCATAGAAGCTTGTGGTCAGAGCAAAGTGTGTAAAGGGCTTAATGTTGTTTCCATCGTAAAGGTTACCAATTGTTCATATCCCTTCACAAATTCAGCATATCAAATCATAAGGCCTGCATTGGACCACAAGGGTGCCCTGTGTTTGTTGTGGCCATCTATGGCCAGCAGTTTGTGAAAGTCTTTTGAAGTCAACCACATTGCCTTGATCACTGGGGAGCAGACTATCATGTTCAGAGCCTTGATACTGTACAGAATACCATGCCAGATGGAGCCTGCACAGCATGGCTTTTTATGGACACCCAGAGGGGTGTTCATTGCAGCTGACTAAAATAAATACTAATTGGGACAGGTAGTGTGCCAGATAATACAAATACTTGTCGGCAGTCTTAAGCCTACCACATGTGCATCAGTGTGTAGCTTTGATAGGATAAGGCGGCCTTCTTACCTGCCCACACAACACTTTTGATGAGCATATTTAGTGCACAGAGCATTCCCATAGTTACTGAAAACAGCAGCATGCCAAATATCTAGTTAAGCCTGGGGACTTTACCACTTGAATTCTACCACTTGAAGACAATTGGAAGGAGAGCCACCTAGAAAAAGAATTCTGGATCCAGGTCATCAAAGGTTGCGAACATTCACTCAGAAGAATACCCTAAGCACGGAATAGCAGATGCTTAATGTTAACCGACTCAATGGTACTCATTTTATCAACCTCAGAAGGATGAAAGGCTGAGTGGATCCACTGGGATTGGCACCTGTGACCATGATGTCAAACACAGCTCACTACAGTGGACGCATTAATACAATAAGCCCCCAGATCAGCTACAAAATAGCAGCGGGGGCAGCAGACAACCCCACCATATACTCTGTCATATGGCAAATGACTGCAAAGTATGTCCCAACAATCACTTTATGCTGAGTGGCCTGTGTAAAGCCAATATCATTTGGCTAAGAAGTTCGAATATATACCTGCCCTCTCCAGTGTGCTGAGTGGCCTGTGTAAAGCCATTATAATTTGGGAAGGAGTTTGGATATATACCTGCCCTCCCCAGTGTGCAGAAAAGGTGCTCTCATTCAACCTGGTTGAACACTTGTTAGATTAGAAAATAGCGTGGCGTCGGGGCGGGATTTGGAAAAAGCTTGGGTAGAGTTAGTCAAAGCTAAGGGTGAGGCAGAGGGTGAAATCGCTAGTAAAGCAGCGAAAATTTATAATACTAAAAGAGAGAAGTGCTATGAGCTGAGCGAGTCGGTCGGCAGGATACTGGCGACGCGAACAAGGCAACAAGAAGCTGCAGGCATAGTCAGACTTTAGCAAACTTCAGAAACAAGGGCTAGAACATGATGGAGTAATCAAGGATCTGATGCAAAAAGTCGAAGACTTAGAGAACAGAGGCAGGAGGAATAATCTGCGTTTTCTAGGCATTCCTGAAGGTGTTGAGGAGGACGACCCGAGGGGATATATGGTCAACTTGGTAAAGGCAGCCTTTCCTGAGCTCGAAGGTTGGGATATGAACACAGAAATCCATCGTTTCCCCTTGGCACTCCCGAAACGCAGCCAGAAACCAGCACAGTATCCTAGAGCAATGCTGGTTTATATAGGGAACTTCAGACTAAGAGAAGCCATCTATGACATTGCAAGGCCCTCAAGGAAAAAGGAATTCAAGGACTTTTCTTTTTTTGTGCGCCCAGACTTTGCTCATATGACTGTAGAACGTCGATGGAGGATGAGACAGTTGATTACTCCTTTTGAGCAAAAGGGGGCAAAGATATTTCTCCAAAATCCAGCAAGACTAAAAATAATCTATAAAGGCACCACCAAAACCTTTACTAGTGAAGTACAGGCAGAAGCTTATCTGAACGAAATTGGGGGAAAATAATCATCAGGACGCCTGTAAACACCAAAAGTCCTGAAAATACTTTCTTAAAGAAGAAATACACAGCAACAACTCAAAAAACAGGACATAACTTCGCATGTCAGCAAAATAAGTACATATTGAACTAGAATATTTATTTTCAAATCAGAGGTTCTATTTATATTGTAAGGCAGAGAGTTTGTTCTTAAGCGATGCAGGGAATACTTTGATATGATTTCCGGGACACGGGGCCTCTCTGATACGGACTGCCCTAACTGACAACCACACCTGGGACATGTACCCAGGGTGTCTCCTTGGTGAGGGGGGAGGTGGGAGGGGGGAGCACATTGACGGTAGGGCACGGGGTGTGGGTAAGGAGGGGACAGTAGGGGTCGGACGGGAAGGGAGGGGGAAGAGCAGAAATGTTGCACAAGAATTCGATGTTTTGAAATCGGCACTACAAGCTTGGTTAGCACAGATAAAATAGATGATTATCAGCTTGGGGATGTAAGCAACAAAGTTATATGGCATGTAGGATAACTTCGATAAATGTATGTGGGCTCAATGAACAAAAAAAGAGGCTTAAGGTAGCAGCACTACTTAGAACACTGCATGTTGATTTGGTTTGTTTGTAAGAAACCCATATAGAGGGCACTAACGCCCACCTATTGGGCCAACTAGGGTTCGAAGTTATGGCAAAATCAAATCAAAGCACTAAAACTAGAGGGGTGGCTGTGCTGGGTAGGAGTAGGGATACAATTATAAAAAAGAAGAAAGAAGATCAATGGGGTAGGTGGGCGCTGATCGAGATAGCCTTTAAGGGGGAGACATTCACCTTAGCAACAATATATGGATCTACTGAAGACGACCACGATGTATTCCAGTATCTGGATGGGGAATTAGCACAATGGCCTGAGCCAATTGTATGTTGTGGCGATTTCAATATACATGACCCAACCAGCTCATTTTTGCAGCTAGGCTCACAATACCGAGGCAGGAAGAGGAAGGTGTATAGGGCACTGTCTCACATGGCGACTCACAACTCATTGGAAGATCCCTGGATAAAATGGCACCCAAACTTAGATGGTAGCACCTTCTTCTCATCACCTCACCAGGTGCTGGTCCGACTTGATTACTTTTTAATTTCAAATAGATTAATCGGCGATTCAAAAATCGAAAAAGAACCCCGAATTATATCTGATCACAGTCCATTAGTCTTGACAATAAAATTAGGGAACTTTAATAAAAAAGAGATGGAATGGACTTTTGAAAGGTCACTACTGCAAGATAACAGATACAGGGAGTATATGTCAAAATGGATCAAGGATTTCTGGGATATAAATAGAGGAACAGCACCCCCAGGGATAGTTTGGGATGCCTTTAAGGCTGCTGTTAGAGGGGAGACGTTAAGCTTTGTATTGTCCGCACAAAAAAAAGAGAAACAGAAGTCAGAAGAAATACGCCTAAATCTACTTAAGGCTGAAGAAGATCTAGCAGTAGCTGTTCAACAACAGGTCGAGATAGAACAAATTATACTTAAACTAATATCGCTGAGAGCAGATGCCCTGGAAGGGGTTACACAAAAAATGGCTGAGAAATATATGGCGAATAGGGAGAACGCACATGAGCTCAGTGAAAGAGTCGGACATATCTTAGCCGTGCGGACCAGGCAGAGAGCAGCAACAGCAGACATTAAAGAAATAGTCAATACACAGGGGAATTTACTAACAGAGTCAGGACAGATAAGGGAGGTTTTTAAACAGTTTTACACAGATCTCTACTCCTCAGACATTACAGTAAGTACAGAAGTGGTAGAAACATATCTGAGCGAGGTGCCTCCCTCTGTGCTCCCAACAATGGAAAAGGAGGAGCTAGATGCTGGACTCCGGGTAGAGGAATTAGTTACTGCTCTTGGCAGTTTGCCCTCTGGGAAGGCAGCAGGGCCGGACCAGATCCCGGTCGAATTCTTTAAAATTTTTCAAACAGCAATTATAGGGGACATGTTTAACATCATGGCAATGGCACAAAAGGGTGAATCTGTCCCTGAGTCCTGGGGTGCAGCCAATATAATCGTAATACTAAAAAAAGGTAAATCAACAACTGAACCAGGTTCTTACCGCCCAATTACCCTGTTGAACGCTGACGTCAAGATTTACTCAAAGATGTTAGCTATAAGATTAGCAAAGGTGATCGAGTGTTTAGTCAGTTCTTCCCAGCACGGGTTTATCCCAGGTAAAGGAACCACACAGCATGTTAGGCAGGTTATCACCATGTTTGATGCAGCAGGTACCCTAGGAGACCCTATGGCAGCGCTCTTTCTAGATGCAGAGAAGGCATTTGATAGGGTCTCCTGGGGATACTTATGGTCAGCCATGAGGTGGAATGGAATTGGGGAGGGTTTTATTAAGGCCATACAGACATTGTATATCAACCCAATGGCTAGGATTAGGGTCAATAGGGGATACTCTGCAGCAGTCAAGATATGTAGAGGGACCAGACAGGGTTGTCCATCATCCCCCCTGTTGTTCGCGCTATACCTGGATCCCTATCTGCGCAGGTTGGAACAGAATCTACTGATTGTTCCAATGAACATAAACGGCTGTGCAATAAAAACCCTCGCGTATGCGGATGATGTCGCCATTTTGACACCTAACCCCTCCACTGCTATTCGGGAAATCGAGGTAGAGGCAGAACACTTCGGTCTAATCTCAGGATATAAATTGAATAAACCCAAGACACAGATCGTTGAAAATAGTTACTAAGGGTGTAATGACGCTAGGGTAGTTGCTTCAGCCATGTACCTGGGGGTGGCTATATCAGCAAATCTGGATAGGGTGGTAGAGATAAACATGGCTCCTCTGATGTCAAGAGTAAAAATAGATCTAATAAGAATGAATAATTTACACCTCTCACTTATGGGTTGCACTAATGTTATCAAGATGTTGATTCTCCCCAAATTTCTTTACTTTTTCAGATCGATTCCTTTATTCATTGAGAATAGTTGGTTTAATGCACTAGAGACATTATGCAACAGATTTATCTGGGCCCATGGAAAGACGCAAAGGGCATATAAATATTTGACGCTCCCAAGGGAAAGGGGGGGGTGGGGTGCACCTGATTTCAGGTTATATTATATGGCAGCTGCTCTACAGTACATGCAGGGGTTGATAGGAGGAAATGGCCTGGATGAAAGAGTCAATAACCTGTCTACAAAAGTGTATGCTACGGTCTTAGGGACAGACGTGGGAAACTGCTTCTTAAATTGTATCGATTATGGCTATTTTAAAAGAACAAGGTTTAAGACGGTCTTAACTGCTGTTAAGATATGGACTGCCTTCTTGAAAAGAAGTAAAATTGGGAAGTATAACAGATACACTACACTCTTTAGAAACAGGTCGTTTCCTCATGCAATCTTTGCAGATGAAGCAATGTTTGAATGGGCGAACAGTGGAATCATCCAGATCGGGGACTTATTTGATATAGAGGGGATCGTACAGTTCGCTGATTTAAGAACTAAATATGGTATTAACAATAGAGATTTCTTCAAGTATCTCCAGGTCAGGAGTTTTTTTAATGATAAAGCAGGGGGGTCTGTGGGTGTAGGGAGGAATGAGATACTGGAAAAAATTAGACTTTCGGGGGATTGTACCATTAGGTCTTTCTATGCCTGTTTGATGAAAGGGAAAACTGATGACTTAGGAAAGGTGGGTAACAAATGGGCGGAAAAACTCAGCATAGATACTGGGTGGTTTAAAAAATCATTGGACCTGGGCCGTACTATACTGTGCTCATCCCCCATGCAGTCACAACACTACAAAACTATTTATTCATTGTACCATACTCCAGCTAAGATAGCTAAATGGGGAGGGAGCACGGGCATAAATTGCCCCCGATGCAATGCTAGCGAAGCAGATAGTATCCATATCTTCGCTACATGCCCTCAATTACACACGCTAATAAGGGACATCGAGGGTTTTCTAGATAGATCCCTGGGGATTCAAATCATTCTTAGCCCAGCTAGAATAATCCTAGGTTTGGGATCGGAAGGAGCTGACATACATCAGGAATTTCTGTTTGTCGCAATGTCAGTATATAGATTGACCCTAGCAAGGGCCTGGCTTGACAAAAACCCACCGACACTGCAAACTTGGCTGGCTAATCTCCTGAACGCGTATAATATGGAGAAGAATATCTATGCACGTAAAGGGAAAAGGGGAAGGATATTAGGCCTAAGAATATGGCAACCCATAAGTATTTGGAAGGAAGGAATTGGGTCTCAGGCACATCCAAGAAGGACTTAAGCTTTAATTGTATTTAACTAAGAAACTCATAAACACTGTTTGTGGAAATGTGTAACGAAAAACTTGTATATCTTGTAAAAACAGTTTATTTAGCTATGAAGCATGAAGTATTAATGCTGGAAATTTCTATAATGTATAAAGTGTGTGCAACAATAAAAATATTTAAAAAAAAAAAAAAAAAAAAGAAGCTGCAGGCATAGTGAGGGAAATCAGGGACACCTCGGGAACGGTTCATTCAGAGTCGAATAAAATAAGAGAAGTCTTTAGGATATTTTATGAGAAGTTATACGACGATGAACTACAGGGTCGTGATCCTCTAAAAGATAAGGAAGAAATGATGGAGTATCTCCGAGAGACCCCTATAGATATAATAGAGGAAGAGGAAGCAAATGGGTTAGAGGGTGAGCTACAGGTAGAAGAAATTAAGGAGGCAATATGGAACCTACCTTCTGGTAAAGCAGCAGGCCCTGATCAGATACCTATAGAATTTTACAAAGTATTTTGGGAGTGTTTGAGAGAAGAAATAGTAAAGGTGATGCAAGGGGCACAGCTGGGCAAAACATCACCTAAATCATGGGGGGCGCAGAGGTGGTTGTAATATTAAAAAAAGGTAAAAATCCGGAAGAACCAGGTTCGTATAGGCCTATAACTCTACTTAATGCAGACGTAAAAGTCTTTTCTAAAGCATTGGCATCAAGGCTGGCCAAAGTTATAGATAAAATTGTCAGTAGTTGTCAACACGGTTTTATACCAGGGAGAGGAACCACACACCACATACGGAAAGCAATAACACTATTTGACGTTTCGTCAGTCACCGGAGACCCGATTGCAGTGATGTTACTTGATGCAGAAAAAGCATTCGATCGGGTCTCCTGGGGCTACCTTTGGTACGCTTTAGCTAGAACAGGAATAAAACAAGGCTTTATTAAAGCTTTACAAACTCTCTACTCAGAACCAGTAGCGACCCTACGAGTGAATGGCGGAAATACAGGTCAATTCAATATAAAAAGAGGAACTAGACAGGGGTGCCCCTGCTCACCTTTATTGTTTGCTATATATTTGGACCCACTCATACGCAGAATAGAGGCATCTGAGATGATAACTCCGGTAACAACAGTCATCGGGCAGTGTAAAATCTTAGCCTATGCAGATGACATTGCTGTTATCTCTCCAAACCCATCTGAAACCATAGAACATCTTGAGCTAGAGGCACTGAAATTTGGAAAGATATCGGGATATAAATTAAATACATCAAAAACACAAATAATAAAAAATTCACACACTCCATGTTTAGACAACCGAGTGGTACAAGAAGGCATGCATCTAGGGGTGATCATAATGTCAGATCTGGAAATCTTAGTGGAAAGGAATATTACCCCTTTAATAAAGAAAGTGGAGAAAGATTTGGATAGATGGGATAATTTGCATCTGTCAATAGTGGGAAGGTCTAACATAGTAAATATGATTATTCTACCGAAATTTTTGTATCTATTTAGGGCAATACCGCTATTTTTTTATAACAAAATATTTAAAAAACTTGAGAGTATACTAAATAGATTCATTTGGGCAAAAGGGAAAACGAGAAGGGCCCTTAGATATATGACATTGCCGAGAGAAAGGGGAGGCTGGGGAGTCCCTGATTTTAAATCTTATTATTTGGCGGCGGCTTTACAGAACATGACTGGTTTAATGGGAGGTGAACAGTACCGTGTGGCAGAAGAGTGGAGTAAATTGGGATCATTAGCAATCTATGGACTAACTTTGGGAATGGAAGCGAAGGATGTTCTTTTAAAATTTACAGAGGCTAGTTATTACAAGAAGACAAAGTTTAAGACAATAATAGCAGCATTTGAAATCTGGAAAAGCTTTGCTAAAAAAATTGGTCTAGGAAAATATAATTCATATACAAGATTGTTACACAATCAAACCCTCCCACAAGATATCTTTTCAGGACCTATAATTGCAGAGTGGGAAAACAGGGGAATCAGAACCATTGGAGATATAAAGGGGGATCAGGGTGTTTTCCAATTTAAAGATTTACAAGACAGATTCAACCTAGAAACTAGACAATTTTTCAAATATCTCCAAGTTAGGAGTTTTCTTCTGGAAAAAAAAGGTGGCGCTCTGGGATTTAGGCGTAACGTTATTATGGAAATTATCCAAAGGGGGCAGGATTGTACAATCAAAAGATTATATGCTGAACTGATTAAAGTAAAACAAGATGATCACCAAAAATGGAGCGAAAAATGGAAGGATAAGCTCAAAATCAGCTCCGAAAGTTTTGGTATCTCCCTAGAAAAGGGGAATTCATTACTATGTTCAGCACCTTTACAAGCTCAACACTACAAAACACTCTATCATTTGTATTATACACCGGCTAAAATAGCACAATGGGGAGGTTTAGTGGGCATCACGTGCTACAGGTGTGGAAGCTTGGATGCTGATTTGCAACATGTATTTGCCATGTGCCCCCGTTTAGATTTATTGAAAAAAGAAATTGAATGCTTTATAAACAAAATCCTAGAAAGCGAAATTGTATTAACCCCTGGAACTATTTTACTAGGAGTTAATGTTGAAGATGTACGGCCCTTTCGTGGGAGGGAATTCTTGTTTGTTGCTATGTCCATCATGAGATTATGTATAGCCTCTGCATGGATAGATCCTGTACCACCTACTTTTCACAAATGGTTGGCTAAGTTATTAATAACATATAAAATGGAGAAAGAGATATATGCATGGAAGGGAAAAAGAGGAAGGAAGTTAGGTAATTTAATATGGGATCCCATAACACGATGGAAGGAGGAATAAATGTGGGAATTGTAGGCTTGCCTAAAGATAAGGAATAATAATTTGGTGCAATTTAAATACTCATAGCATACAACATAAAAGTATACTAGGCCCCAATTTATATATTATTTTTGTGTCATAATTTGTTTTCTGTAATATTTACCTCGCCTGTTGATGATTTATTGATTGGTTTTCACCTTGGTTTATGAATGTTTTGTATATACTTTTTTCTCCATCGCTCTTTCTGTATTAATGATGCCGTGCCTTGTATATAACTGCAAAATACTTTAATAAAAAAAATTTTAAAAAAAGAAAATGAACACTTGTTCACTGTCTAGGGAAAGCAGGGTTTTATTACCCACGTCCATTCTTAGGTGCTATATCACATCAGTCAGCGTTCTGATACGGTTTCTGGAAGATCTTGCAGTTACAAAACCTACCTGGGAGTGATGCACATGACTTGGGATCACTCTCTTCAGCTGCGTGGCCACCACATTGGCCAGTATCCTCATGCCCGTCTTTATCAACGAAATTGGACAATAACTGGAACAAGATGAAGCTAATAATTGCCTTAGTGTAGTCATTACACAGCCTACCTGTGTCCTCAGGTTCCTGAAAGGCCTTATGTAACAGAGGTGTAATTATCTATACGTTCAATTTATAAAATTCGGGTTGAAGCCACCTTTTCCTGGTGCCTTATTATAGGGTGTAACTGATATCGCCTCAGAGATTTCTTTTACTGTGCTTTCCCAATCCAGCATCTGTTTACAGCTTTGTGAGAGGGTAGGGAGATGTATTCTCCTCATGAATGCTTGTTCTCTGAGGGTCGCCAGGAGTCTGCGCTATATATTTTGCCTAAGAAATGAGTGTGAGGTTTCTGCGATTTCCACTGGGTAGGTCGCAAGGCGATCTTCCGTGTCTCGTACGGCCAGGATTGCTGTGTGAGCCTCCTGCTGACAGAGCTGTGCTGCTAATAGCTGCCCTGCCTTCTCCCCTTGTTCATTGTGCCAACCTTTCAAAAGTAGCAGTGCGTATTCCGCTTGCAATGTACAGTGGAAGATGAGATTGAAGTGTGCGATTTTAAGTTGTTGGAGGTGCTGCGAGGTGGGATGGTCAGTATATTGTTTCATTGATGAGCACATATCTAGTACTAGCTGTATTTGATGTTCCTGCAATCTCTGTTTCACTGGGAGGTGTCTATCCTCAGCTTTCCTCTGCTGCCCACAGGTATTGAGGCGATAAGAACAAGGCTTCATTATCCACTAGGTATTGACGCAAGTGGGCAGTGAGTTTCTCCTTATCAGTAGGTAGCTTATAATGGGACATCCAATCGTCCTTGCTTCGCAGTATGTGCCAATACCTGGTCAATCAATCAGTCATTTGTTAAGCGCACTACATACCCGTGAGACTCTCAAGGCGCTGGGGGGGGGGAGGAGGGGGCTGCTACTGATCGAACAGCCAGGTCTTTAGTGTCCTCCTGAAGGTCAGCTGGTATTGGGTCTGTTGTAGGCTCAGTGGGAGGGTGTTCCATGTCTTGGCAGCGAGGTGGGAGTAGGATTTCCCACCGGTGGTTGTTCTTCGGATGCCCGGGACGGTGGCGAGTGAGAGGTCGGCGGAGCGTAGCTGGCGGTTGAGGGTGTAGAAGGAGAGCTGTCTGTTGAGGTAGGCTGGGCCGTTCTTGTGGAGTGCCTTGTGTGCGTGGATGAGGAGCTTGAAGGATATCCTCTTGTTGACAGGGAGCCTGTGCAGGTTTCTCAGATGGGGGTGATGTGGCCGTGTCGTGGTACATCGAGGATCAGTCGTGCCGAGGCGTTTTGGATGCGTTGTAGTCGATTGATGAGCTTGGTCGGGGCTCCCACGTAGAGGGCGTTTCCATAGTCGAGTCTGCTGCTGACGAGGGTCTGGGTGACTGTCGTTTTTGTATCTGTCGGGATCCATCTGTAGATCTTGCGGAGCATGCGGAGGGTGTTGAAGCAGGAGGAGGAGACGGCGTTGACTTGCTTGGTCATTGAGAGCGTTGAGTCGAGGATGATTCCCAGGTTGCGTGAGTGGTTGGTGGGGGTCGGGCTGCCCCCAGTGCTGTTAGCCACCAGGAGTCGTCCCAGGCTGTTGGGTTGGACCCGAGGATGAGGACCTCCATCTTTTCCGAGTTCAGCTTCAGACGGCTAATCTTCATCCAGTCGGCGACAGCCTTGATTCCTTCGTGAAGGTTGGCTTTGGCGGTGATGGGGTCCTTGGTGAGGGGAAGGATCAGTTGAGTGTCGTCGGCGTAGGAGAGTATGTTGAGGTCGTGCTGTCGGGCGACTTGTGCAAGCGGGCCATGTAAATGTTAAACAGTGTCGGGTTGAGGGAGGATCCTTGGGGTACGCCGCAGATGATCTTGGTCTAGTCTGGTCTAGTTCCATTTCTAAAGTACAGGGGCGTGGTCTGAAATTCCCCCCTCCACTCTTCTGCAGTCTCTCTCCATGACTAGTACTGCTTATTCAAAAGATAGTAATCCATCCTAGAGCACGGCCTGTGTACTCTTGGGAGGAAGTGGTCATGCAGCGGGTTCTATTCAGTTTAATGCCTCATTCGAGAGGGGCTAATCCCTGTGTGGTAATTCAGGTGTTCGGGGCCTGTGGCACACTGGTCGTCTCAGTGGAGGGCACTGCCTTTGTGTGTCTCGGCCCACACTACTGCAGTTCTTCAAAATTCAGCACGAGTCCCTTTTTTTCTGTGCAAGTGAAATCCTGATAGCTTTTCTCCCAAAATACAGTTCAGCCTAATATGTTCCAGAAGCTAGATTGCAGCTGTCCTCTCCAGAACTTTTGAAATTGATTTAAGTGCATAAATGTTTTTATACACATACATTTTTTCTGAGACATACGGGAAGCAAGACTTTACCTGTCTTCGAATTCTGACTTGTTCTTTCACTCTGTAACCAATGAGAAGGTCGTGAGGGCTCTGTGGGTGTAAATCTTTTTTTAAGACATAACACTGTGATCAGACACTTGTACTAGGTGTTGTTTGTGAGAAGGCAGGTTGAAAGTTTAACATTTAACACAAGAAAAGACAGAGATTTGAATTAATACATCAGAAACAAAATTCGCATTTTTTGTACCGTTCATCATTACAAATAACACTGCAAATATTGTCGGGTACAGATGCTAGGAATCAGCAAAACTTACAACCAATAACAAATAGGAGCTTCTTCTGTCACTTAAGCAGAAGTCCTGCACATCTTCGTGTTCAACTAGAGGACTGAGGAAAGGTTCTTTAGCAAATAGCTGTCAGAGGTGCGAACCCTGAAGCCTCAGCTGAACTAAGGGGCATATTAGCAAGATCCTCATTAAAATTATCGCAGTTTTAGCGGTAGGAAACTGACGCTAAAACGGCGATAATGGGCTTGCTAATATGCGTTATAGAATTCCAATAGAGGCCCAGGTTAGATGTGCAGGACATCTAACCTGGGATTCTATTGGAATTCTATAACGCATATTAGAAAGCCCATTATCGCCGTTTTAGCAGCAGTTTCCTGCCGCTAAAACGGCAATAATTTTAACGAGGTTCTTGCTAATATGCCCCTCATTTTCATATTTGCAAAAAACACTCTGAGTAATGTTGCTCCTTACAGGAGAAAAAATATGCATTTCAGCGAAATCACCAGCCAGTTGGCAAAATTCAAGGCACGGTTCTAGTGCCACCATGATACACTTCATTAAATCTCCTTAGCCCAATGCGTTAGAATTAACCTTACAGTTTTGCTGCACCCTTTGGCTCTTTAATTTTTTCCATGACACTCTGGCATTTGAAGCCGTTTCATACATACATTTTAAGTGTTCGTGCCCCAGCGTTGCCACCTTTAATAATATTTGCTACACATAGGCCGCCGCCTTGCGAAACATGCCCTATTAGCCACCATGACATAACCTCATTTTAAACGAGGCCTCTCGATTAGCTGTTCAGTATGCTTTGTCGTTCTTCACAATCGCATTTGCATTTGTAAATGGTCTTTCATTATTTTCAGCCTTTGCCCTCATTATGTATCAAAGTTAGCTCATTTAAGGTTTTCATGCATCCCACAATGCTTATTTTTTGTTATCATTCATTACAGTAATTGAGCCCATGGAATGAGACAAATGTGTTGCTCCTTAAAACTCCTGTTGTATTTTTCATATAAAAAATAATCATGTAATAGATGTTTGCAGCGTATTGTTGCATGAAAGACAAATAACTGATAACTGGGAAAATTGGGTGCAAAGAGAGAGATCTCTCAATCTTCAAAATGAAGTGATTTGTTATTTCAGAGTATTTTTAATACATCTGCCTAATAATATATAATCCCAGTAATCACTAACAAATGTTTCTTCAGGAAAGCGCGTTTTTTGTACTCCCAGGAACGTACACATTGTCAAAGCCAATACGTATAGCCATTTAAAGGCGTTAGTTGATCTTTTGGCTTTTCCTATGCTTATTTGCGATGCTGAACAGCCTTGGCAAAGAAAGCTTCAGCAAAATCAAAACAAAAATTGGGGGAAAGAGGGGCAAAGGGAGTTTAGTACGTTTACTGGAAACAAAGCAACCAGGGTGTTGGCCTACTGAGTTGTCGAGTGTTACTTTCCGAGACAGATACCATTAATGTAGAGGACTTGACACAACATGTCAAATCTGCTACATTGTATTTCTTCGTTTACACATCTCTAAAGACCAGATGTGCCCAGAAGTCTTCCAAACTCACCTGTGCTCAGCATTAAAGGCCATCACTGGACATAGAGGCAGTGGTACTGAAAATGTTGCTATCAGTATGTGACTGGTAAGTCCGGGCACCGGGCAGTCTCCCGCTAGGCTGGATGGGGTTGGGGCCGGTTTTGTACCAGGGGGGCCGGTTTTGTACCAGGGGCGCCGGTTTTGTGCCAGGGGCGGTTTGGAATTGGACCCTGGCCCTGGTGACGGTCCGTGACCTGAGTCAATTCAGTAGCAGCTGAATCTGCTGCATAAAGAATGCTATGTGCTGCTGTGCATAATGCTGGCAGTATTCCATGTATAATTTATTCAATAAATGCACCTGCTGCTGCTCAGGCAGATCCATGGCGCGTGCAGCGTCCAGATGTCTCCTCCGCCTGGCTCCCGCGTCTGTGCGCGGCCTGCAAGCAGAGGTGGAGTTCACCCCTTAGTGTGGGGTCTGGATTTTAAGAACATATGCATTGGGGCCGGGCTTGCGCAAAGTGTTTCAACGAGGTCAATGAGGTAGGCATCGATCTTGTGATCTCAGAGGCAGAGACGTGTCACGAGTCAACGTCTGAAAAAGAGCGAGGCACAAATTTTAATTTTTTCTAACTAGCCCCCCCCCCCGCCCCCTGTCGGCAGGTGAGTCTAGTCGGGACGTGACGTCCAGTCCAGTCGTTTAAGTTGTAAATGCAATGCATCAAACACGGTTCATGCTAAATTGTAGAACTGTTTAACCCTTTTAATAAAAGCACTTCGCTTTCTACGTTTCCAAAAGAAATGGAGGAGTGAAACGGACCTGCGATGGGAGAACAGGTGAACCTAACAAATCCAATTAATAATGAGTCTAGAGCTTTGCGGGGAAGCACGGGGTGGTGGGGTTTAAAAGCTCATTTTTGGGGAACCGAACCACCCAGAGTGGCGTCGTGGAGTTGTTTGTGCGCTGAAACGTGAACTAAAACGGTAAGGTGATTGCGTTCGTCTTTTTGAAGAGTCATTGTTTGCAGTTGAATTAGTTAAATTGCACAGTATATAAATATGTCTTCTAACAAATGAGTCTTATTACGCTTCAGTTAACAGCTAGCAGTTTGTTTTACGAGTTGCCCCGCAGTAAGCATGGGCGAATTTTGCGAATCTCGCGTTCGCGAATTTTGCGGATTTGCGAACTCGCAATCCGCAAAATCCGCGAATTCTCGCGAATTTGCAGATTTTTTTTTTTGTGTTTGCGCGGGTTTCTGCCAGTTCGCGAGGGTTTTGTACAATTTCGCAAATTGCGAACTTACCTGTCGGGTCGCAAGTTTCGCGAACTTGTTGTTTCTACGTGTCCAGCCTGTTTGGGACACTCTTCTTCATCACTGCCACTCTCTGTCACCACTGCCACTCGCTGACTACTCATGCCACCCTCTGGCCCACCCATGCCACCCTCTGTTTCATCACAGCACCCTCTGGTTGTCCAGGCAGTGTACATTATTGTGGCAACGCAAGCACACCTTCCCTGCCTCAAGTGACCTGAATTAATTTGGGGCTGATTAATGTGTCACAGAATATTTTTTTAGCTGGCACCTGCTTCCTTAGTGCTTCCTGATTAGTGATCTTTTGCACTTGCTAAGTGCTTTCATTGTTGCAAAATTAGTTACAACACCTGCCCTGCCCCAACTGACAATAATGAATTAGGGGCTGATTAATGGATTTGAACTTCCAGCCTGGCTCCTGCTTGTCTCCCTTAGCTGTAATTCAGGACCTTTGTGGCATATGTGTAACTATTCTGAGGTTCAGAGCAGGGTCACATAATAGTTGCAACTGGCAACTGAACTCTGGAGGGGCCCCTCAGGAAGCACTACAGGAAATGGCTACTAATGATGAGCCTGAACTTTTGAACCTGGTAAGTAGTTTCAGTTTTGCTAAGATCGTATTTCTGCAATTTTGCACTTATTCGTGGGGCGCGAAGTTGTACTGGGAAGCCGCGAACTCACGCGAACAGTGCGAGCAGTGCGAGCAAAATCCGCTGCTCGCGGATTTGCGGATTTTGCGGGAGATTCGCGAATCTCGCGGATTGCGAATTTACCGAAAATCCGCAAAATCCGCGAGCGAAACGCATTTTCCGCCCATGCTTACCCCGCAGGCCTGTGCGTAGAAGAGTGACATTTACTACTGTTATAAGCGTTTCAGCAGACGGTGTTTGAAGGTGTTACTTACAAGTCTGTGAAATGCTATGCAACGCGTTACTACGATGGAATATTAACGTTCTATTTTTTGGGGGTTGTGAATTCGACTATCTACCATCCAAGGCCTGTTTTACTCGGGTAGCCAGCAAGCTTAGTTTCGTTTCCCTCTGGTTGGTTTCTTTTTGAGTTGCACCAAGGATTATTTAACTCATTACACTCGCGTGAGCAGCTACGATGCGTCGTATTTGATTAGCTTTCCCTGGTGCAAGGGCTTGCCTCGCCAATAGTGTCATGTGGGGCCCCCTCCCCGTTAATAAGGTATTTGAGTGCTGAATAACTTTCGAATACCTTAAAATGAAATACCATTCAATCTGTAGCAAATAACCAAATGTTAACTCAAAAAACGTATTGACGATTCCTTGTGTTACAGCGCTTTCTCCATAAGAGCCCAGACCCACAACCCTATTTCCTCTTAGTTATTCTCACTATAGTTAGCATTCTACTTTCCCCGGATCTGTGGACTGAAGGACTGTCTAATTAAGGAGCTGAGTCTGGTGTCAGATTTCTGGACTGGGTGAGAGAGAAGTGGCAGGCTTAGTGTTTATAGAGTTCTTTAGCTCTGTATGCAGGATAAACTGATAGCAGTGCATGTACCCACTATTTAGAGTTCTTGTTTACTCTTGAGAAGTGCTGGCAACAGTATTGCAGCAGAGTTGAGAAGTGCAGGTAATCTCACTTTCAAATTAAAGAAGTGTAGGTACTCTGAACCGAATCAAGAAGTCTAAGGAGAATCCCTGGAAAAAGTAATTCACTCACTCACACTTGATCCTCTAGGTACTATTTGTAATCACTGGTCACAAACTAATTTATACCGTTCACAGATTTTTTATTTAAAAAAACATGTAGATAAAACAAAATTCATTACATATAAGGTTTTGTAATACATATAAAAAAGCAATCACTTTGTGCAATAAATAAAAACAGTGTTAAAAGTTGTTCATTAATGTACACAGGTAAAGCAGAGAAAAAAAGAGAATACACATTTTAAAGTGTCAACAAATCCTATCAGAGTTAATCACAACATTATCTAAGGCAAAACATATACCACCAACGATCAAAAGCAAGACCCCAAAGAAAAAAAGAACACCTATTTCTAATACTTATTTCAAGATTCAAAAGCCCTTACAGTATTGCTGATACACATCCCATGTTACAATATGCCTAATTACAAGGATTTCCTGGGCTTGAATTCTAAAGAGCATCTTTAGAATTCAAGCCCAGGAAATCCTTGTAATTAGGCATAATGTAACATGGGATGTGTATCAGCAATACTGTAAGGGCTTTTGAATCTTGAATCTTGAAATGTAGATTTTCCTAGTTATTATGACGGAAAGTCTTAATTTTATTAAAGACACGGAGGCGAGTATTATGTATTGTATTGGCATTTTATATAGCGCACTACTTACTCGTAGGGTCCCAAGGCGCTTTGACCGCTGCGAAACCCTTCCTGGCTTCCCTGAGAGATGGTCCCTTAATGGGTATCTCCAGGGTGAGACCAGGCATCCCCGGCGGTCTGGTGGGGCCGTTAGTGAAGATGAGGCAAGCTAATGCCCAGAGTTGCCAAGTGTGATCGCTGATCAGAGTGGGCACCGAGGCGAGAGAATTATCGGTTCCGCTGACCCTGGTCCAGAAACCTGCCGCGCCGGGAATCGAACCCTGGTCCCGGGCCGTCCTCTGCTCTCGGGTCTGCCGCCTCTAACCAGTGAGCCACACTACTTGCTATTGCTATTGAATAAAATGCTTTCTTATCTTGCATTTTATTCAATAGCAGCCAAGATAAGTGTAAGAAACTACAGTTCCCAGAGGGCCAGGCAACCACTGGGCCATGGGAATGGGAAAAAACAAGAGTATAGTAACCAATCAGCAGTCACATTATAGATAAGAGAACACACTGACTGCGCAGCTTCCTCTTTTCGCTGAGAGCCAGTCAGATAACAATAGAAAATAAAGGAAATATAGCCATAACCAGAAGGAACGCCAAAGTCCAGGAGCAGAAATCCTTAATTACTGGGATCCAGAGCCAAAGTCCAACGAAAGGATCCGAAGAAGGAACTGGAAGGACCGGAGGGGAAATCCAAGCAGGAGATGAACGAAGCCGTTGGAGAGTAGATCTTCTATGATGAGGCAGGCGGCAAAGCCGGATTCGCTGTTGGGAGGGAGAACACATGTTAATAGTGTAGCGGCGGGATAATACTCGCCTCCGTGTCTTTAATAAAATTAAGACTTTCCGTCATAATAACTAGGAAAATCTAAACTTTATGGCAAGACCGGAGGCTCCTATTATGCTTGTTCAAAGCAAATCAATAACATCAGAAGCAACAGAATGAATAAGCTTGCAGTAAAACATGCAGAAAATACTGTCATTGGACCAATCTGCTGATCTCAGTATGTCCTCTAAACGGGAGCCAGCTCAAAAGGCCTTAGAAGCCATGGCTCCTCTAGCAGAGTGTGCTCCGAAAACAGAGACATCAATACCGGCAAGGGACATAACCCAGCGAACCCACCTGGCAAGGGTAGGGGAGGAAACCGGGAGGTGGGGTTTACGAAAGGAAATGAGGAGTTGGGAACAAGAGGGCGTTCTGAGATCAGCGGTCCTTTGTTCATACATTTTCAAACATTGACCCACACAAAGTTGGGGTTGATCGGGAAAATAGGGATAAAAAACAGAGTCTAAATTAGTCTTCGTGCGCCTGTGAATCTGGAACAGCACCCCTGTAGGGGAAAATTGGCGAGAAGAGACATCCAAGGCTCTAACATCAGAAACTCTTTTGATAGACACTAAGCAAAGTAACATAGTAAGTTTGGCCGATAACATTTTGAGAGACAAAGCAGAATTACAGGGCCAATTCAAAAACAGTTTAAGTACAACAGAAACATCCCATAAAGAGGTATACCTAGCCAACGGTGGTTTTGAGCATCGAACACCTTTGAGGAGGCGACAAATCAGAGGATGAGCGCCTACAGGTTTCCCGTCAATTTGTGAGTGGTTGAGGGAAATAGCCGAACGATAGAGATTTATAGTGCGATAGGCTTTCCCAGCGCTGGCCTGAGAGGCCAGGAAGTTGATAACAAAACCTAGAGGGGCTGAAAAGGGATCGAGAGACCTTTCCAGACACCAGCTTGCCCAAAGAGACCAGGCGGATTTGTAGGCTTTGGAAGTGCCTGGAGCCCAGGCTTGGCTGATAAAGTGAGCAGCCTCTTGTGAAATGAGGACGTCAGAAGGGGGAGGCCGGAAACTTTACAAGCCGACAGAGTGAGGGAGTTGTCCAAGATCAGACTGTGACGCTCGCCCTGAGGGTTGAGAAGAAGATCATCGAAGGACGGCAGAAGTACAGGAAAATCCATCGCCATCTCCAGGAGAACAGGGAACCAGATTTGAGCTTGCCAGAAGGGAGCTATTAATACTAGAGAAGTTTCCTGACGGCGGAGTTGCTCCAGCACTCTGTTGATCATTATGAAAGGAGGAAAGGCATAATTGAGTTGACGAGACCAATCCTGGAGGAAAGCATCCGTGGCTAGAGCTAGGGGGTCTGGACGCCAGCTGAAAAACTGGGGCAAATGTGAATTGAGGCGAGAAGCAAAGAGATCGATGGAAAAGGGACCCCATAAAAGAGAAAGAGAACGTAAGACGGAGGGACAAAGCCTCCAATCGCTGGAGTCGCGCAGGAACCTGGAGTGCCAATCTGCCACAGAATTGAGCTCGCCTGGAAGGTACTCCGCAGTCAAGGAGAGATGATGAGCTAGGCAATATTCCCATAGGCTTTTTGCTAAATCTGCTAAAGGCTTGGACTTGGTGCCGCCGAGATGATTTATGTAGCGAACCGCAGAAACATTGTCCATGCGTAAGAGTATGGAACAGTGGATCCTGTCTTTGGAAAGACTTTTGATCGCAAAGGAACCAGCAAGCATCTCTAAACAATTTATGTGCAGTCTGGACTCCTCTTTTGACCATGCTCCTCCAGTTGAGATTGGACCACAGCGGGCGCCCCAACCCGATAGACTGGCATCGGATTCTAAAACAAGATCTGGGGATGTGACGAAGATAGTGCGCCCGTTCCACGCATCTAAATGGTCTATCCACCATTGCAGTTCTGTGCGGGACTCCTGGTCTAGAGCGATGACGTCTGAATAAGCTAGACCATGGCGAAGGTGCCTGATCTTTAAGCGTTGAAGGGCCCGATAGTGCAGAGGGCCCGGAAATATCGCCTGAATAGAGGAAGAAAGAAGACCGACAATCCTGGCCAGAGATCTGAGGGAAATGACAGAAAGATGGAGCACAGAGGCGATCTCCGCCTTGATTTTGGAAATTCTGGAAAGGGGAAGGCGTAAAGACGCCGCTACCGAGTCCACAAGGAAGCCCAGAAATTCCATGTTCTGAGAGGGGACCAGAGAAGATTTCTCGAGGTTCACAAGGAAACCCAAGTCCTGAAGAAGACACTGAGTGGTTTGAAGATCTGCAAGGAGACCCTGTTTGTCCAGGTTCAGGATAAGAATATCGTCTAAGTAGATTATGAGTCTGATACCGAGGGAGCGAAGAAAAGCGACCACCGGCTTCAGAAGTTTTGTGAAGCACCATGGTGCAGAAGAGAGACCAAAGGGAAGAGAGGTGAAACAATAGGTCACTCCTGACCACTGGAATTGAAGGAATTTCCAATGAGATTGGTGGATAGGAACCGTAAGATAGGCATCTTGAAGATCTAAACGGACCATCCAATCGTTCGGCCGAAGGGTATCCCTCAGATGAAGGATTGTCTCCATTTTGAAATGACGATACACCACGAAGTGGTTGAACCATTTTAGGTTTATGACAGTGCGTAATTTCTTGTTTTTCTTTTAGACTAGAAAAATGGAGCTTAAAAAGCCTGTAGAGTCGTAGGGAAAAACTCGGATGGCTTGTTTCTGTAAAAGGGACTGCATCTCGGTTGAGATGAGGTTTGCCATGTGGGAAGAGAACACCAGAGGAGGAGGGAAAGAGGTCTGGACAGGAGGAGAGTAAAATTCTATAAGATAGCCTTGAACTGTGTTGAGGACCCACCGGTCTACACTTATGGACTGCCATTTTGTAAGAAACAGTTTTAATCGACCCCCGACAGGAGGGAAAGAAGGAAGGCTTACCTTGGTGATTGGAGTTGGTGTTGCTATAACCTTTGCGTCCCCTGCCGCGGAAACCACGTCCTCTTTGTGGATAAAACTGTGGCTTGTATTCTTGGGAGTTGTCGTAAGAACCTTTGGAGCCTTGATTGTAGGGACGGCCGGAAGAGCGACCCCTGCCTCGTCCGGCCCGTCCAAAAACCCGAGGGGCGAAAGTCTTTTTTATGGATTGTTGAGCCTTGTCAAGAGAGGCAAAGGTAGAGACAAAGCGACTGATGTCGCGAACCAAATTCTCCCCAAAGAGGAGGCCGTTAGCCTTAGAGCCGGGGTGCATAGGAGCGAGGTTAGCAAGCTTGGGGTCCAACTTGATCAAAAGACCCTTATGTCTCTCATGGGTATTGGCTGCGTTGGCATTGCCCAAAAGGCAAAAGGCACGTTGAACCCACATGGAGATGTCATCAGCTGAAAGATCTGAACCATCAAGACGGGCAGACTCTGCCATATCGAAGATACGGGCCAAGGGACCAACAATGTCCAGCATTTTGTCCTGACATGTGGACCATGCTTTATCAACCCCGCGACGAGGGTCTTTACCAAATTTCGAAAAGAAGGTAAGGAGTGGTTGGTCAATGGAAGGGACAAGGGTGATTTTATCAGGGAGGGCATGTTTGGGACATTCAGACTTTAATCTTGAACGGACAAAGGTTTCCAGAGGGAGACGAAGACGGACAGAAATGTATTCCCCAACGTGATGTGATGGAAACCATTCAGTTGAGTTGGGATGACGGATGGAGGACGGGTCAAACATAGGGAGACCCTCCGAATCATAAACTGGGTCAACGTTAAAGGAATCACTTTTGGGAATTTTGGGGGGAGGGGGGTCAGTGACATCAAAAATATCGCACAAGTCGTCAGCATCAGGCATCTCATCATCCGTGTCCAAGATGGTGGAAATTACTAATTTCTTAGTAGGAGACTCTGTGTGCTTGGATTTCTGTTTTCTCTTGCCCTCTGTACCGAGAAACCCCTCCTTAGTAGGAGGCCTGGGAGGCACTTCGTCCTCGTCCATAGGCGAGTAGGACTCGCTAACCAATGCTGACGCCTTTTTAGGTTTTTGCACAGAAGGAGAGTGTTCCACCTTGCGTTTTCTGCTATCCCCCGCAGATTGGGCAAAAATCTTGGACAACATGCTGACCATTGAGTTCTCCATATTCTTTGACATCCTTTTCATGGAGACTTCAACTGCCTGTTCGACAGAATTATTAATAAACTTGTGAAGGTTCTTTTTAAGAGACCCATTGTCCATGTTAGAGGGATTTTCCTCAGAAGAGCTCTCATTCTCCATGTTAAATGGATGTGGCAGGTAAGGGTTAACTTTGTGAGGAACGTGAGGGGCGTGTAAAAGGGGGCGTGAAAAGGGGGCGGGTCGGCTGCAAGACACGGCAGCGAGGAGACCGGAGGAAAGACAGGCTAAAGAAAGAAGCTCCGGAGTGCAGAAGCAACCGCTGAGGAAAGCGGCGGTGAAAGGCGGCAAACGAAGCGCAGGAGAACAGCTCCAGAAGCGGTGAGAGGCAGCGCGAGGAGCGCGAGGGCCGCGGAGCAGGGAAATACCAAAAAGAAAGGGCGGGAGGGGGGAAAGAGAAGCCGGTAACCAGAACCGGTCAACAGGAAGCGCACGAGTAGCGCGAACTCAGAGACGCAATAGCGCTAAACAAGGCAGAACAATACAACAATAAGCATTAAATATAGGTCAAAATAAACAAATATTATTAATTAAATAGCGAGCATAGATAAGGGAACACTTATCTGACTGCGAGCAGCAAGAAAAGAGGAAGCTGCGCAGCCAGTGTGTTCCCCTATCTATAATGTGACTGCTGATTGGTTACTATACTCTCGTTTTTTCCCATTCCCATGGCCCAGTTGTTGCCTGGCCCTCTGGGAACTGTAGTTTCTTACACTTATCTTGGCTGCTATTGAATAAAATGCAAGATAAGAGAGCATAATAGGAGCCTCCGGTCTTGCCATAAAATCAGTATTAGAAATAGGTGTTTTTTTTTCTTTGGGGTCTTGCTTTTGATCGTAGGTGATATATGTTTTGCCTTAGATAATGTTGTGATTAACTCTGATAGGATTTGTTGACACTTTAAAATGTGTATTCTCTTTTTTTCTCTGCTTTACCTGTGTACATTAATGAACAACTTTTAACACTGTTTTTATTTATTGCACAAAGTGATTGCTTTTTTATATGTATTACAAACCTTTTATGTAATGAATTTTGTTTTATCTACATGTTTTTTTTTAAATAAAAAGTCTGTGAACAGTATAAATTAGTTTGTGACCAGTGATTACAAATAATACCTAGAGGATCAAGTGTGAGTGAGTGAATTACTTTTTCCAGGGATTCTCCTTAGACTTCTTGTCTGCAGTACCCTGTTCCCAGGAACATGTGGGGTCTTCTCTCTTCTTGTTGACTCTGAACCGAGTACCTGCCTATTTAAACCGAGGTCTATAGAAAATATACAGGTGCTGCCCAAAACACCACTGCAGGTTGCCTACAAACTAAATTATCCAAAGGTCTATTTGAAGATATTAAATTATTGGGTTATATATTTTATTTACTCCTTAACCCTCCCCCTCTAGATTGTTCATTTGTACCATCTGCTCTTTCAGTAGGGGTAGTCAGAGCTCCTTCTGTGCGTGACTTGTCTTTAGGTGAGACTGCGCATAATGAGCAGGACCAAATAAGAGCAAATGGCGCCTTATTGGTACAGGTATTAAGCTGGAACATTATATACATTACAACCTATGCAAAAAAACACCTCAGTAATACAATTAATCAACCTACCCAGCCAAGTCTTAAACTCCCCTATTAACCTGAACAAACACCAAACAAAATATACATTCGTCACCATTCCCACTTTAATTTCATTCACTGTCCTTTCACATTTGACCTGAGCATCGGCCCTCTGCACTCAATCGGTCAATGCTTCCTCCTTGGCAAGGCACCCACCCTTCCAGACTAGACTGACTGCTTGGCATCCTACCCCCTGCAGGAACTGCAGGGTAACCTGTCATGGTCTGGGCCCCAGGAGTGGCCCTGCGAGAACCAGTAGACTTAGGTGTGTGTGGACAAGCTCTTGTTTAATTCTGAATGAGCATTAGCAATCAAGCCCATTCATCAACCGTGTGTTCGCTGCACTATAACTTAAAATTAACTATTCATATTATAGTTAAGCAATTAACTATATGTGTGTGGGACAAACTCTTGTTTAATTCTGAATGAGCATTAGCAATCAAGCCCGTTGATCAAACCTGTGTTTGCTTCACTATATCTTAAAATTAACTATTCATATTATAGCAATTAACTATATTGTGTTTTTCTGTGTTATGAATGTATGAGGACAGGTTGGCTATACTAGCAGCACACATTCTTAACTTAGATGAATGATTCCTTTCTTATGAAGTATTTGATATTTCTGTGTCTTTTTTGTTCCAAAGATTGCCATCCCTAGTGAGGTGCTTTTTCCCTTAGTTTTAGGAATGTTGCCTGTTTCTTAAAGAATTTTATTTTTAAGTGGATACTTAAAAACATGGTTTAACTGCTTTCCCAGGTTCAGTTTTGCAATAAATTGTACAGTTCAACCTTAGGCTGAGGCCTGAGGGCCATCAATATGGGCAAGTGATTTTCGAACTTCTGTTCTTTAAACCTACTAGTATTAATAAATTTAAGAAGTGGAGCTGACTACTATGCTTTTATTTGGCTTAGTAGGGGTGGGAGATGGAACAGGTCTGCCGGATTGTTAACCCAGATTTTTTTATTGAATACATTAACACAATGTGTGCATTGGCTGTGTGATTATAATATATGATGGTGCACTGTTTGTATTTTGAACCTGCGAGGGCTTTATCTTAGATATACTGTGATAAAGCTGTCGGGCCAAACTCTTACATTGTCCTTCGCAGACGTCTTTGTCCTCTCAGCAAAGCTCATTCATCCATCCATCTATCCATCCATCCAGCCATCCATCCATCCATCCATATATTCATCCATTTAAGTGAGATTACTCTCCATATTCCCCTCCAAGTTCTGCTTTTGAGATACATAATGCTGCGCAAATGAGATGCACATGCCTGTCATAGTGTCCTACAAGTTGTCACACAAGTTAATTGTCACATAAGTGCCCTTGAGGACAACTTATGCTTAATTTTCACGGTTGGGCGAAATGGTTGGTTTTAGGGTCTGTAACTATTTGCTGCTGATGCAATGGCAGTGGGATATGCCAATTATTAACTCCTCAAAATAAATGGACAGACGGATCTGCTAATCTGCTTCACATAACACTCAGACTACTTTAAAAGAACTTTAAAGAATATGCATCCGTAAACTCTCTCCTTTGTTAAATATTCAAAATGATACTAGGACTTCATGGGAAGATGCTCTTCAAGGATGGGGAGCTGTAGCACTAGTCTTCCACAGGCCTCCCTTGTGAAGTGTTTTGTAGATACATATTTTTCGTACTGACTGCCAAGTCATGGTCAGATTAGTCCTTGTCGGCCTCATATTCCTCCAAATTAAAATCAGGTTTGATCTGCGTTATGACATAAAAAAAGACAATTTTTGTTGGCTCTTAGTGCTCAGTGCACTTTACCACCATTAAAGTGCTTGCGCTCTTTCCATTAAACATGGTAAAATTGGCTTACACCGAATTGGCAAATTTAATTTACTTGTAAGTCCCTAGAAATGTGGTTCTACAGGTACCCAGGGACTGTAAATTAAATGCTGCTAGTGGGCCTGCAACACTTATTGTGCCACCCACGTAAGTAGCCTATTTAAACATGTGTCAAGGCCAGGGCCTGTCATTGCTCTCTGCCTGTGCAGTTGTAAAACCGCCTTTTTGACCTGGCAAAAAGAACCTTTTGCCAGGCCTAAACGTATTCCCTTTTACCACATATGTCACCAGGATGTCACCACTAGTGCAACCACTAGTCACCACGAGTGCAAACCCTTTCCATACGTCAGGGAGCAGTATGCAGAGTGCAGTGTATTTAAATGGTTTGGCATATACTTTTAAGTTTTATATGTCCCGGAATAGGTGAGCCTGCATTGCTACCCTTGTTCTTTGACTGCTTCTTGACTTTTTCACAATCCCATGATGACTTCAGTGATGTACAGGCAACATTGATGGAAGCACCCACACTCTGAAAAGTGTTCCAGTGCCACTGGCCTGTGTGCCTTTGTGTGAATTGTTCATGCTTTTTGGCTAGGTTGCCATGTGAGACCTTTCCATGTCTTCTGGCAGTGGCCGCCTGGGTGCTTATGTATGACATTTCCATGCTTTCTGGCCAGGGTGCTGATGTGTGATATTTCCATGCTTTCTGGCCTGGGTGCTTATGTGTGCTATTTGCATAGTTTCTGGCCTCAGTGACCTGGAGGCTCATGTGTCACATTTCCATGCTTAGTGGCCTGGGTGCTTTTGCGTGACATTTTCATGCTTTCTGGCCTGGTGTGACCAGGCCTGGGTCAGTGCCTAGGTGCGTATGTATGACATTTCCACAGTTTCTGGCCTCAGTGGCCTGTGTGCTCATGTGTGACATCATATGTCAGTGCTTAATGTGTGACAACGTGAGTGACAATTTAGTGAAAATACAAAAAGGAATATCAGAATGTAGTTTTTATGCTGTAAAGTTATGACGTTGAATCAGTCTTAAAAAAACAAAAAGCCTAAAACGCATAGCACTTTTTGTTGAAAAGGCAAGAGTGGCCCAAAGGGCAGCAATGTATGCAATTTCACTATTTTACACCTACCCAGGGAGGAATCTGTAGGTTGTGATTTCCCTCTGTACTGTGCTATTTCTGAGCATGTCCGAGGGAGTGGTCTCTTCAGTTGTGATCTTATTCTGTTTCACACCATGTCCCAGTCTGTTCAATTAAGCAGTTTCTCCTTCTGTTGTGATTTTAGCTTCTATAGAGTTTCTGTGAGTCCGTCCTGGCAACCACTCTCTTGAAGAGTTATGATCACTCAACATTGTGCAGTCTATTCGTGAAACATTATCCCACACTATACTATGCTATTTCTTAAACTGCACTGGAGAGAAGCCTCTTACTCTGTCTAGGAAACCACCACTCCCATGTGATCTCACACAACCATGTGCAGTCTCTCAACAAATTCTGAGAAGCGCTCTGAAAAATAATTTCAGGCTATGTTGATACTTTTGTGGACCCTAGCCTCACGCATGTGCAGATAGACTGATAGAAAGAAGTAAACATAAGGCACTGACATCATTATTAATGATGACACCGAAAAAGTAATTATAGTGTTAATGATAATACTTCCCAATGAAAACATGCATGACTTAAAGGGAGCCAATTATTGAGAATTCTTGAGTTGAATTTTTTACATGTTTGAAATTCATAACATGTGTCTGCAAGAGAATGGGGAGTCCTATCTTTACCACATTATAGCTGCCTAAATCAGTGGGATTCCTTGTTTAGGAAATTATATTGTGCAAAGCATGCTCTACGCACATGTGGCACAACAGTTTCTGTATACAATATAACCAAGCCCCAAGCATTAGGTGAGTGAAGTCTAGTTTTAAATTTGTTATCAGTTGCATCCGCTTCGAAAACCCTCTTGTTTATCATTTTAGATTTTCACCTTGTATATCAAAGGTGCTGGGAAGAGAAAATCACACAAGAAAGGAGAAGCTGAGAAAGAACGCGAAATAAGAAAATGCAAGAGAAAGAAGCAAGCCACTACCAAAAAGCGACTGATCTTTTTACTCCCAAAAATGATTTGATTTCTTTTGAAGGCGCCAGCCTCAGGCCTGAAGGTGTTGAACAAACTGCTGAAGGCCAAAGAATTGAAATAAGCGGTGAAGGCACTGTAACTCAGGCCGCTTCCAAGCATATAGAAGATTACATTGAATTAGAAAGTGATGTAGATTCTGAAGAGAAGTGTCAAGAGGACCCTGTAGTTGAGAAGTCAGCATGTGCTGATGTGACTGTAAGTCATGCAGCTTTTGGAAAGAGGAAAGTGCACAAGAAAGGAGGAGCTGAGAAAGAACGTGAAAAGAAGAAAAAAATGCAAGAGAAATAAGCAAGCCACTACAAAAAGTGGCTGATATTTTTACTCCCAAAAAAGATGTGATTTCTTTTGAAGGCGACAGCACGTCTACCAGCCTCAGTGCTGAAGGTGCTGAACAAACTGCTGAAGCCCAAAGGATTGAAATGAGTAGTGATTCCACAGCAAAGGAGGCAGCTCCCAAGTCTTTAGAAGGTGACATTGAAATAGAAAGTGGGGAAGATTCCAAAGAGAAGTGTCAAGAAGAAGACCCCATAGTTGAGAAATCAGCATGTGCTGATGTGACTTTGATTTATCCAGCGGAGGACCAAGGGTTTTTAAAACCAACATCTGAAAAATATAATGCCTTTTTTAACTTTCATCCCTGTCAACCTGATGGTCTACGTTGGAATGCTAAAAGATTATATCGGCAAAAAAATTGGAAACCACAACAGTGGTTGACTTATGCACACAAAGCCGAAACCTTTTTCTGTGTGGTATGCCTAGCTTTTAGCAAACAGACAGACAGAAGTGCTTTCATTGATGGCTGTTCTGATGAAAGGCACATGTATCAAAGAATCGATGAGCATGAAGACACCATCCTTCATCACAGTACTTCAGAATCATTCATGATGCGATCAAAACACATAGATATATGTAGCCTTCTTTTATAAAAGCACACAACTGCAAAACTAGGGGAAGTCAAGCAAAAACATGCCATTTTAGAAAGAGTAGTGGAAACAATAAAACTGATTGGCAAAAGAGGCCTGAGCTATCGAGCAACTACAGAAGCTAGCTACACCTTAGAACAGAGGTATTCAAACTTTTCCAGGTTGAGCCCCCCCAGCTGAATTCCCCCAGATGTTGAGCCCCCCACCTTCGACCGAAACCTCGGGAATCTGGCACACCACATAATCGACTGCAACGCGCACACCACGGGCCATATCCGGCAAACAATGCTCAACACAACAAGAGTGCCTAGCAAACTGCAGGCCTGTGAGTGGGTGTGGCAAAACGACAGACGCGTACCACACAGCTCAAAACACAATCCTCCAAGGCAAAGGAAGTCATCACAACCCTCCCCATCCATCATGTACACCTTGTCATCCACCAACTCCCCCACCATTCATTCCGTCCCTCCATCTGTGCCCCATCCACATCCAAACCCTTTCAACCACTTGCAAACCAATCCACCATCCATCCCTCCATCCATCATCTCACCCATCCATCCCTCCATCCACCCCCTCATCCATCCATCCATCATCAATCCATCCCTTCACCCAATCCATCCCCTCACCAATACATCCACTCTTCCGCCCATCCATCCACCCACTCATCCATCCAACCACTCACCCCTTCACCCAAGCTATCCTCCCACTCATCCATCCACTCCTCCATTCATCCATCCACTCTTCCACCCATCCATCCACTCCTCCACCCATCCATCCACTCACTCACTCATCCATCCAACCACCCACCCTCTCACCCATCCAGCCATTCCCCTGCCCACTCATCCATCCACCCAGTCACTCATCCGTCCACCCACTGAACCCCCACTCATCCATCCACCACCCATCCATCCCTCCCGCTCTCCACCCTCCCCCCACTCATGCATGCACTCTCTGACCCATCCATCTCCATGCTCCTCCCCTCACCCATCCATGTATACACCTGCCCATCCACTCTGCCAATCATTCATCCATGTCCTCACTTATCAATCCATCCATCCTCCCCTTCTCTCTCCATTCCCCCCTCACCCAGCCACCCATCCCTCCATCCACACACTCATCCATCCACTCATCCACTCATGAATCCATCCATTGATCTCTCACCCCTTCAGTCCTCCATCCATCCCCCCGTCCATCCACCCTCCTCAATCACCCATCCATCCCCACATCCATCCCCACATCCATCCCTTCACTCATCCATCCATCCATTCATTCATTCACCCCTTCACCCATCAATACATCAATCCATCCATCACCTCTCTCATCTATCCACCCACCGACTCATCCACCATCCACCCCCATTGATCCATCCACCATTTCACTGATCCATCCATCACTCCACCCATCCATCTACCCTTCCAACCATACACACATCCATCCACTCCCATCCATCCCTCCACTCATGCATCCATCCTCTCTCCCACCATCCATCCACCCCTTCACCCATCCATCCATCCCCTCACTCATCCATCCACCCCCCACCCATACATCCACCATGTCACCCACACATCCACAATTCCACCCACCACTCCACCCATACATCCACCACTCCACCCATACATCTATTCACCCACATGGCAACATAACGGACGTCTGGTGGCCGGCTCCACCCGACATCTCTCACACATTTGATGATTCAAATTCGAATCTGCAGACCAACATCCCTGAACACAGACACTTCGGTGCCCCACACAAAGATCCTCATGAGTTGATGACCGCAGACCAGAGCCCACCATCCCAATTCATGGCCCAAACCCGGATTGCAACCTCTCCCTCCCTTCCCAAAATAACTGAAGGACTCCCGCCCCCCCTCCCCCTCACTCCCACCCTCCTTGAAAGGCTGGAGCCCTGGGCCAGAGCCCACCCCGCCCGTGCCTCAAACTCTCTCTGGAAACCTTCTGTCCCTTCTGGGAAGAGCTAACTCTCCCAAGAGGGGGCCAATTCACGGAGTCGACAGCTTCAGCTGCAGTGGGAGGCAAGGGGTCTCCTCTGCTAAAGCTGAAAGCATGTCTGTTTGTTTGCTTTTGTTTTTAGCAGAGGAGACTCCTAGCCTGCACTGCAGCCGAAGCTGTCGACTCCATGAATTGGCCCCCTCCTGGGAGAATCACCCAGACAAAGGAACGGGCACAAAGGGAAGATGGGAGTGGAGCGCGCGCCCCACCCACTGGGATGGTGCCACGCCCCCCAGGGGGGCGCGCCCCACAATTTGAAGAACCCTGCCTAAGAAGATGAAACATTGGATCATGGAAATTGTTTGGAACTTCTTCAGTATCCTAAAAAATGTAATCCATTATTGAAAAGCCATCTTGAGGATGTCATTAAAAACAGTACAAAACATGATGAGGTTGTAAAGAGTGGTAAAGGGCGTGGCAGTTTGGCTACCCTGATTTAAAAAACAACTGTAAACTCTCTCATAGATATCATTCCCACATTAATAAAAGAGGGAATTGCTGAAGAAATCGGGGAAGCCGAAATGTTCCCAATACAGCTGGATACAACACAGGGCATAAATGTTGTAGACCAGTGCTCTATTATAGTCAAATATGTGACTGATGTTGTCCACGAACGTCTTGTGTCTGTTGTTAATTGGACAATGACAGCTGGAAAGGCATTGTGCGAGCTAGTTTGCACTGCACTTGAATCTATGAACATTAGCGTTGCAAATTGTGTTGGTAACTCAAAGATGTAGCCTCCAATATGCAAGGACAGTATAAAAGGTTCACAGCATGGCTGAGTGAAAAGGCACCTGATCAGATTCATGTGTGGTTCTACGCGCATCTACTTAACCTTGTTATAACTAATGTCACTAAAACCTCTGTATCTGCAGTATCACTGTTTGGGCTGTTAAATTCTTGTGCCGTATTTCTGAGAGATTCATTCTCTTGAATGAATGTGTGGCGAGACTAAAGTATTGAAGCACGCTTTCGGTTCATCTCTATAATTGGAGAAACAAGATGGTAGGCCAAAGTTGTAGCACTCAAAAAAATCTTTGGTCTATACAATGACTGTTGGACTTGGCCCTTAAGGCAGGTTCACCCCTAATCTTTTTGCTTTAGATATGTGATCTGTATGGATGATTTTCTGGTCTGTGCGCACTTTTTCCCTGTGTCCCAGAGTAAAGTGCGTGCATGTAGTTAGGCTGGCCTGCTCTCCCATAGGAATGCATGGGGAATGTCTGTGTCCATGGTAGTTCCTGATGCGTGGGGAGTGCATGCTCGAATTTGGTATGTGCAAGCTCGTGAGAATGAATGCTTCGCAATGGTGTATGTGGCATGTGTGTGTCATGTGTAGAAATGCCACTTCTAGGACTTGACATATTAATGTAAAATATGCCTGCCGTGTGATTGGCTGGAGCTGGCTGGTGAGCCTGGCTCCAGGAAGGCTGGATGGGTCTGCCCGGTGGTGAGTGTGAGATTAGCATGTTGATAGCTTGGGAGGAGTGCACCTGGTCCCTGATGGGCCTGGACTTTCCCCACACAATGCTGGCTCCACCCCCTGTAGTGCGACTGATGTCCCTAGCCCTGTCATTGAATGAAATGGGTGGTTGAGCCATCAAGGGTGCTTCAAAACCAGCTGCGACTGGTTTTCCCCCACCCTACACCTACAGACAAAGGGATTTAACAGTATAAGAAGGGGCTGTGTCCCCATACAATTTGGTTCTTGGTTCTCTTCCAGGATCCTTGCCAGAGGGGGCTGCTGCTGTTGCTGGGGCCAGGAGGACCGCCACTTGGCTTGTCTCCCTGCCTGGAGAACCAGTGTGCTGGCTCTGGCCCTGCCTTGCCCCCCTGCCTGCCTCCAGACCTTGCTGGAGCTTTACTTTTGCCCCTAGCGCTGAAGAGCGCTTCCTAAGTCCTGCCTAGCGCTGGGAGCACTTTATCTTTCCCGCTAGCGCTACGAGCGCTTTATTTGTATTTCCAGCACTGGGAGCGCTTTTCCCTGTGGTCCATAGCGCTTAGGAGCGCTTTATTTACAGAAGCCGGTGCCCACCCGGCATTGGACCCGATTTGCCGATTTTCAGGCCGAGCGAGTGCCCACCTCGCTTTATATTTTTATTTAAAGGCCGGTGCCCACCCGGCATTGCCCCGTTCTTGGATCTTTAATTATCACGAGGGAGCCCACTCCTCGGATACTGAGAGCCCGCCTGCCTGCCTAAAACGGGCCGCCGCCCTGCCCGCGACGACCCGGAAGCATTGGGCCGGCTGACCAATTGCAGCGCGGCCCGAGACAGGCAACCCGGAAGTCCCGCCCCCCCGCAGCAGAGAAGCAGCCGGCGTGTCCTGCCCGAGGCTCCCGATCTAAGGGAGAGCCCGGGGACAAGAGAAGAGGAGCCACCGCAGCCCCAGACCGCCGGTGAGTGTGCAGGGGGGCCGAGAGAGAGCGAGTGCAGGGAGGAGGGCGTCGGGGGACATTGCCGGTGCCCGCCCCTCCCCTGCAACACCCGGGCCGGAGAGAGGCCCAGGGGTGTTCAAGCCCTGAGAGGCTCGTGGTGCAATTTGGATATTTTGAGCCCAGAGAGGCTCCCGGCCATATGTTGTTTCGCGAGCCCTGAGAGGCTCGAGGCCAGTTCCTGTTCTTTCGATCCCTGAGAGGCTCTTGTGCCCACAGTCGCTTTGCGAGCCCTGAGAGGCTCTTCAAGTGTTTCTAGGTCCCCCGTGGGGGACCCCTCTGCCCAGTGAGGCGGCAGTCTTGTTGTAGAGCGCAGGAGCTTTAAAAGTGCACATTTGCTTTGCGAGCCCAGCGAGGCTCATCGCCCATATTGATTTAGAGCCCTGAGAGAGGCTCTGGGGGCATTTCATTTGTTTAGAGCGCTGAAGCTCTTAGGTGCCAGTCACGTGTGTTCTTGAGCCCACGAGGCTCCAACGTTTTCCCAGCTGCGATTCACAACTGTCCAGCACTTAGTGGACAGTTGCTGCGTTTAGGTTTGTGGTTTGTGCTGCCTGCGCAGACCCCCTGACATTGAGACTCAGGGCATTCAGCCCCTTGCGAGGCCAGTTGGCCCGAGGGACAATTCTAGTGTTGTGCTATATGCACCCTGCGCATTGTAATTTACTTGATGATGTGATTCTTGCGCAAATGTTCTAACCTGCACCTCTGAATGTATTTAATGCCTCATGTGCAATTGTTGATGTCCCATTACCTTTGCTAAACGTGACCTGCTTAGGTATTTTATGTTTATCCCCTTTGCTAAATGTGACCTACTTAGAGGATTGTTGATGTCCCATTACCTTTGCTAAAAGTGACCTGCTTAGGTATTTTATGTTTATCTCCTTTGCTAAATGTGACCTGCTTAGGTGATTGTTTAGGTTTCCTTCCCTTTGCTAAAAGTGACCTGCTTAGGTGATGGTATTCCTTCCTTAGGTCCTAATGATAAGGTCCTAGTTCCCTGCGTGATTTTCCTACAGTGTTTAGGGTTGCGTAGGAGGTATTTACTCTTTACCAGTGATTACTGGCTGTTTGCTACATGTACTATTTTGGTGCTAATCATTATATGTTGATGTGCAAAGTGTATACCTACAAGTATTATTTCTAATAAGTGCCTACCCCTGACAGTGGTCCATGTGGCCCTGTCCTGTACATAATCCCTTGTAAATTCTGCCCGTGCCTGTTGGCACATTGTAAAGTTTGTGTGTTATCTAATGTGTTTTTACTATAATACAAAGGCTATTTTTTATTTAACCTTGTGTGGAGTTTCCTTTGTGGTGGGCCTTGGGTGTTGTTGCTGGGGTGCGTACGCAGATACTTAACTCATACCGCCTCCAAGTTTAGCCTTGCTGCTCGCGCCACGTTACCTAGAGGGTGAGCAGGGGTAATCTTGGCGTGTAACTCCCTTGCCCTGACTTAGGAGTGGTGGTCTCTGACTGACTTTGGCGTGAGCCATGGCCAGCCAGGGACCCCGTTTCTAACAATGACCCAAGCAAATCTGTGTACATTGAGGTTCTTCAAACTATGGAAGAGATATCCGCATCATATAACTTCAATGATGAGATCAGATACAAAGCCATTTCATTTCTAAAGTCACTAGTTACATTTGACATCATTTTGACTGCACAGATGTATCTGTTTATTTTTCAAAATACCACTCCTTTATCGCTGTATTTGCAAACACAAGGTCTTAACGTACAGCAGGCATATCGAATGGTGACTAAAACTATTGACTCCCTACAGCAACAGGGTCGGGATTTCAGCAGCATAACGGATGCAACAAATACATTCATCAATTAGGCAAAAGAAAAATTGGTTCAGTGTGATAGCGAAATTTTGATTCAAGTTTACTTCCCAGAGGTTTGAGTACGCAGGAAGAAGATGATGCCCGGCAAAACTGCGACTGATGAGCCAATCAGGTCAGATTCTGATAAATACAGGATAGAAGTTAATAATGCTGCAATGGACAAAGTAGTTACCAGCCTGCGAAGTCAATTCACAACTCGTGGCCAGTTGTTTACAGATTTGGCATGCCTGGACCCCAGAAACTTTACAGACATCCTCCAAAACATTCCCCAAAATGTTATTCAAAGACAAAGTGGCTTGTTAACTAGATTTGATCCAGAAGCATCTGTTGAAAAACTGCAGCATGAGTTGCTTAATTTTGCATCTACGTGGAGCAGACTAAAACTCAGTATTGAGGAAGAGTACAGTATCATGCAAGAAGTTGAAGATAAACAAGACTTAGACACCCATTATCTCAACTTTGATGATGAGATAGTACAGTACGCTAATGTTGGGCAAAAAAAGAATCAGTGTCCGATTTGCAAGGACTGTATTGCTTGCTGCTATAGATTATTATTGCGTTATAACCTGTACAGTAAAGCCTACTCTTCTCTCTTTAATGCCTATAAGTTGCATTGACTCTTTCCTCCTCTCAGGTGGATTGTGAAAGATCTTTTTCCAAGCTCAAGTACATGCCTACAAAAGCAAATTGATGCAAGGGATATTAACACTTTAAAATAGGAGCTCAAGTTACCACATTTCTAAGCTGAGAACTTCTAATAAAATATGTTCTGTGATGGTTACACTCTGGACATGAAAAGCATTTGACTTTTGCATGTTACCGTCAACATTTTGAGGGCCATTTATAAATATCAAACAATGCAGTGCAATAACCAGAGTTGAACTCCTTGTGTTGGCTCTCTTTGAGCCTACTTGGCACCATGCACACACCTTTGTACCATACTGAAAGGCTGTGAGCATTATGTCTAGCATAGGATTTGCACTGAAACAGCAAGTAATATCCATCCACTACAAAATCCTATGCTTAGGAAAACTTTAAATTGTTTACTGTACTGGACATATGCTGTACTTTAGAGCATACATGCATTCTTGGAAAACCTCAAAAAGCCAAGAAGGCATCAGCTTTTGTCTTAAATCCAGGTCTACCTTTGTTAGTAGACAGGGCTTTACATAACAACCCATGGGTGGTTGTTTGGGGACTTGCTCCCACTCTCATCTGTGAAACACCCTCTTGACACAAATTAATGCAAAGTGCAATTGAATATAACACTTGTTTGAGAGGAAGTACGTTATTATGTTTTACAGTATATCATATTAAGGATTTGCTACTACAGGCAGGTCATGTTAGCTGTTTACAATGTCAAAATGCCCACAATCAATGTTGTGTAATTGTAATTGTAATTGTAATGGTATTTGTAGAGCGCGATTGCTGCCAGTGGGCGTCCAAGCGCTAAGCTGACCAGAAGTGACGGAGGAGGTGCTATGGTACGGTGGGTTTGTCAAACAGCCATGTTTTTAAGTTTTTGCGGAATGATAGAAGATTTGAGTTGGACCGGAGTGAGAGGGGAAGGTCGTTCCAGAGCCTGGCGGTATTCAGCGAGAACATTCTTCCCCCTGCTCTGGCTCGCTTTACTCTGGGAATGACGGCAAGGAAGGCCTCCTTTGATCGTAGGTTCCTGTTGGGATGATAGGGGGTGACAAGATTTCTGTTGATCGCTGGGCTTGTGTTCCAGAAGGTGCGGTGCGCCAGGCACAGTGCTTTGAAGGCTATCCTCTGCCTCACTGGCAGCCAGTGGAGAATTTTTAGAGCAGGTTTAGCAGACTGAGTGCGCGGGATTTCTAGCAAGGAACGAGCTGCACAGTTTTGAACAACTTGCAGTTTTCGAAGTGTAAACTCAGGTGCCCCCATGTATAGGGCATTGTTCGAGTCAAGGCGAGACTGGATTAGCCCTTGGACCGCAACCTTTTTGGCTTCTAGTGGCAGCAGCGGAAGAACCTTCCTCAAGGTTCTTAGAAGGCCAAAGCATGTGGCAGATAGTTTTGTGGCCTGGGTGGAGAAGGAGAGTTTGCTGTCCAACCACACTCCCAGGCTCTTCACGCTTTCCTTTGGGGTGGGAGGGGGACCCAGTGCATTAGGCCACAGGGAGGTGAATGGGACTGGAGAAGGTGGGCCTAGGAGCATGAGCTCCGTCTTATCTCCATTTAATTTAAGGGAGGAGTTGGTCATCCAACCCTTTATGTCCTCTAGGCAGTGTAGCAGATCGGCAGGGGAGCACTTGCTGTTCTCGGTGGCCAGCGGGACCACCAGCTGGGTGTCGTCGGCGTATGACACGATTTTGATGCCATGCGGTTCGACGACACTTGCCAGCGGCCTCATGTAGACGTTAAACAGCGCAGGGCTCAGGGAAGAGCCCTGTGGTACTCCGCAGCTCAGGGGTTTGCTTGAGGATACTGTTACACCGTCGAAGATCTGAAACGACCTCCCAGACAGAAAGGATTCCAACCACCTTAAAGCGTCACCTGAAACTCCGATGTTATGGAGACGGTCCAGCAAGGTGGAGTAGCTGACCGTATCGAATGCGGCACTTAGATCAAGGAGGATCACTGCCACTGATCCTCCTTGGTCCAGAATCCTTCTAGTATCTTCGGTGACTGCTAATAAGGCGGTTTCTGTTCCGTGTTGTGGTCTAAAACCTGTCTGGGATATGTGTAACAGCGAGTGATCCTCCAGGAACTGCACCAGCTGTGCATTTATGTGCTTCTCTAGCACCTTGCTCGTCCAAGGAAGGAGTGAGATGGGACGGTAACTTGACAGGTCGTTAGGGTCTAGGCTAGGTTTCTTTAGCAGTGCCCGTACCATGGCCTGCTTCCAGGCTGTAGGGACAGAGCATGCAGAGATGGACGAGTTCAAGAGATCCAAGATTACAGGCAAGGTGGCTTTGCTTGCCCTCATCAGGATGTCTGGAGGGGCAGGGTCACGGGGAGATCCTGACTTGACCGCACGGGCCACTTTGCTTAAAGTGTCGAGGTCGAGGGGGAGAAAGTGCTCGAGCGACGGCTGGCCTGGACGGGGAGGTGGTCTGAGGCGATGTGGTTTGAACGCTTCCGGGGGAGTGGCTGCAGGTGGAAAGGTGGAATAGATTTTTAAAACTTTGTTATGGAAAAAATCTGCAAGCTCGTTGCATTGCTCCTGGGATTTGATAGGGGGGGGAGCCGTGGTGCACTGTTGCATTTTAAATGAGATGCTTTATTTTAGCACTGTTTTAAGGGTGGCCTTAAAATCCGTTTTGTGGGCGAATTTGCGGATTTTCCGCGATTTCGCGATCCGCGAATCTCGCGAAATCGCGGTAAAATCCGCGAATCAGCGGGGACGAATTTTCAGCCAAGCAAGGGTTACAGCAGCAGGTTTTAAAGTTGAACCTAATTTCTTTGTAACCTTTTACAAAAGGGTTACAAACAAATTAACTTCAACTTGGACACCTGCTGCTAATTGCTTCCTGGCACCTCTTTGCCTACTTGCAACTATTCTCTGACCCTGCTCTGTCCCTTGAAGCAGGGTCAGAGAATAGTTACAAGTAGGCAACGAGGCACCTGTCCAAGTAATTAAACCTCATCAGGAAGCACTTACATTTATAAAAAACAGGAAGAAGGGAGAGGATGGCAAATACACCCATTTTGAGTTGTCAGGAGGGGTTAAACTAAAAGAGACCTTTACAGCACAATTTTCATATGCATTTTGCCAAAAATAAAAAACTGTATGTTCTGTAGGGGCAACTCAGGAATCTGGCCCTTCAGAGATCCGGCCTCTCTTTCTTTCTCTCGTTCTCTCTCTCCCTCTCTCTTTCCCTCTCTTTCTCTCTCTTTCTATCTATCTATCTATCTATCTATCTATCTATCTATCTATCTATCTATCTATCTATCTCTCTCTCCCTCTCCCATAAACGACTCCATGGGTAACTTCGCTATGCAAGCGGCTCGCGAAGACGCAAAAAGCCCCGCAAACACGCAAAAAACCCTGCGAACACGCAAAAAACCCAGCGAACACGCAAAAAACCAAAAATCCGCAAATTTGCACAAATTCGCGAATTTTGCGGATCGCAAATTCGCACATCCGCGAATTCGCGGATCGCGAATTCGCAAAATTCGCCCATGCTTACACTGTTTACAAAACTCAGGATATAAAAATCATTTAATGTTTGCACATTGTCTTGTACACTTTTTACTTTGAACCTTTGCACAGTTGTTTGAAGTTAAGTGTGTTTTCAAATGTCTTTATGCTTTATTATATGAAGAATAAATTGGTTATATTTAAATTCATGTTTCATGATTGACATTTCATTTTTTTAGTGTTCTCTGTAGGAACGCCTGTGATTTATGACTAGGTATCCTGGTGCTCTATAAGGTAATCATTTACTATGCTTTAAAAGTTAATACAATCTAATATGTAATGAAAAATGCTTTGTTTTGGCCTTTCTGTCTCCCAAATGTTCTTGGGGGAGAAGTTCAACCACCCAAACTCCCCTCTAGTAGTGGTTGCTTACTGCGCTTGCTCGCTACACACCATGTGGGGGCTGGTCTCACTATTACATTGTTCTCTCTGATTCACTACTTGTGTCTATTTTTGATGCTCCCTGAAAGAATGTCTATGGGTACATATGACTGGGTGGGTAACCTGATGTTCTTTAAGGTCATCATCTACTATTTACTGTGCTTTGAAAGTTGATACAATTTGAATATGTAATGAAAAATGTGCTGTAAAATTCACCATTTTGGTCTCACATTTTCCAAAATTTTCTTGGGGAGAGAACTTCTCCAAACCCCCCTAGTAGTTGTCGGGCTCGCTCGCTACGCTCGCACGCTAAGCTCTGGACGGGGGTTGGTCTACCAAAATTTGCCAGGGCTGCTTTCAGTTCACGGCTCTGAAGGCCATTCAGCATGGGCCTGTAGGGCCCCCTTTAAATTTAATATTTTAAGAATGTTGGTGATCACCAACACAAAATGCACCACTTTTAAAATAATGAAAGCAAAAAGTCAGAACGGCTGGAGTCACAATATTATTCACATGCCATTAGTATTGCCTTAAGAAGGTCACAAACAGTTTTAGTATTAAATGGTGAGCGTATTATGGAGGATGGCTGTTGCCCATTCTTATCCTGTCACATGGTGGGACTGGCCTATAGGGCAATCAGGCAGTGGCCAATGGGTTGGTCTGACAGGCCAGTGTGTTGACCGTTTTTTTGGCTGTTTGTGGGCTGGTTTTATGGTCCTCCCGGTCAGTTTTTACTGTTGAATCGCCTGATATTACAACCAACATTGCCTGCAGAAAGCTCAACTCCCTGCAGTTTTCCATACCATGCAGAACTATTATCGAGATTGTCTTTGCCCTCTAAAAAGTGCCCTAATTTGCAAACAAGGGATACTTTTCTTTAGGTATCGAATCCACTAATGGGGACGGAGCACTTCTATTTTGGTTCCTGTGCCTATTTTCTGTCCCAGTCCAACACTGCCCTGTCCTGTTCCAGTAGCCACTAGTCTGATCTGACCATATGCCATCACTGCTAAAGGGAATTGGTACTGAGTAGTTCGTGGTGTCTTGTTGCACCTTCTGTTGCAATATGTTTGCACTGTAAAAGGCACATCTGGGGCTGTATTATAGAAGTGCCTTCGGGGTGCAACTGGCATTCGTGCCCCTCTACATGCCCCGGGACACTTTGGCAGCGTATGCTCAGACGTGAGTCCCTTGCTCACTTTGCCACTGGATTCAAGCAAGCCTGGCTGAAGGCGGCTGTAATGCCAGAAACTGGTCCTAGGAAGCTTGTTTCCGGTCCAGGGAAGGCATGGCTTGGCAGTTTGGGCTGGACTGTTCCCATGAGGCACAGAGTCAGACTGATTTGCATATGGCCATGTCTGAACTGGGGTAGCAGAGTGGGCTAAAGAACGGTGATGGATTAAACCCAGATCTGTTGACTGGGTGTGAGTGTTTGATTGGTTCAGATGCTCCGTCCATAACCACCCCCTTTGTTACCGCTTTGTTCGCCATAAGTTGGCAGGGTATGCTCAGACGTGAGTCCCTTGCTCACTTTGCCACTGGATTCAAGCAAGCCTGGCTGAAGACGGCTGTAATGCCAGAAACCGGTCCTAGGAAGCTTGTTTCTGGTCTAGGGAAGGCATGGCTTGGCAGTTCGGGCTGGACTGTTCCCATGAGGCACAGGGCCATGTCTGAACTGGGGTAGCAGAGTGGGCTAAAGAACGGTGATGGATTAAACCCAGATCTGTAGACTGGGTGTGAGTGTTTGATTGGTTCAGATGCTCCGTCCATCACCACCCCCTTTTGTACCGCTTTGTTTGCCATAAGTTGGCAGGGTATGCTCAGACGTGAGTCCCTTGCTCACTTTGCCCCTGCATACAAGAAAGCCTGGCTGAAGACGGCTGTAATGCCAGATCCCGGTCCTAGGAAGCTTGTTTACGGTCAGGGAAGGCATGGCTTGCAAGTTCGGGCTGGACTGTTCCCATGAGGCACAGGGTCAGACTGATTTGCATATGGCCATGTCTGAACTGGGGTGGCAGAGTGGGCTAAAGAACGGTGATGGATTAAACCCAGATCTGTAGACTGGGTGTGAGTGTTTGATTGGTTCAGATGCTCTGTCCATCACCACCCCCTTTTGTACCGCTTTGTTTGCCATAAATTGGCAGGGTATGCTCAGACGTGAGTCCCTTGCTCACTTTGCCACTGGATACAAGCAAGCCGGGCTGAAGGCGGCTGTAATGCCAGAACCCGGTCCTAGGAAGCTTGTTTACGGTCTGGGAAAGCATGGCTTGGCAGTTCGGGCTGGACTGTTCCCATGAGGCACAGGGTCAGACTGATTTTCATATGGCCATGTCTGAACTGGGGTGGCAGAGTGGGCTAAAGAACGGTGATGGATTAAATCCAGATCTGTTGACTGGGTGTGAGTGTTTGATTGGTTCAGATGCTCCGTCCATCACCAACCCCTTTTGTACCGCTGCATTACATATGCAGTTGCAGAGTCAAAGAAGGTCTCAGTAGGCGCACTGGCAGTGCTCTTGTGGGGTGAATGGGGGTCCCATGGATCTCCCAGACATCCCCTTGCAGGCGGGTGAAGTCACTGACTACAGCCTTCTGCAAGGGGATCTCTAATCCTCTGAAAGTGCAGATGGGTGCAGTCTGCACTGTGAAAACATGGAGCTGCTCCAAAACAGCCGCTCTATTTTTCACATGAATACGCTGCCCCCAGGGGAGCGGGAGTTCACGAGCACGGGAGCGCTGCGCGGCCCCCCTCCCCCTTAGCGCTGCCATGGAATAGCCGCCGCTGCTAAGGGGTTAAATAAATATTTACTTCGTTGGAAGAGCACTTAATAATATTTAGACACTTATATGTCGGGAGCAGTTCTTAGCTGCCAAGTGCAAAGGGCCCCATTTCACGTGTAACGCCACACGCAAATCCAATCTTCTTAGCCAGGTAGTTACGCATTGCATGCTGGGATTTTCGAGGGCATACGTACAATGTTTGAGTGCAACTAGGCTGTCGCCATTTTCTCCAGGGGCCTGTTGCCGTGAGCTATGTGCGTCATCGCCTCTTAGCACGGTATACCTATGAAGGAAATGCACATTTTGCTCCGAATGTATTTTTTTAATACACTTTACTGGGGCCCCTGCAGCACTTCGCGCAGCGGGGGATGGGGGGAGGTGACACGAAGGCGTGACTGCAGAGGAAATGCAAGGGGCTTGCATAGCTCGAGGGGTACTCAACCTGTACCCACTTTTGTTAGCTTCTCTTGCTCACTTTGCTTGCGGCTTAAAAGTCATGCCCAACCGTTACGCCCCACTGCTTTCAAATGTCACCAGCCGCCACTGCTTTTGAAAGGTATGCCCAGCGCAATCAAGAAAATGCAGCAGGTCCATAATATGTCCCCTGGTGTCATGTGTGCTATACTTAAACTGCAATGATGGTGTTTTCTTTTTCTCATTGCGTGCTCTTTTGAAATAAACTGCATTAGAGAACCTAAGGAGTAGAAAAATGTTAGGCTATGCTTCTTAGATTTATGCCATTCACCTTGAGCATTGCATTTTATAAGTAGATCAACATCCACTTCGGATCAAAATTAAAAAGAAAATTGAAGGGACACCAACATGGTCAAGAGGTCAGGGGTCACAAGTGTGTGGCTACTGCCAATTGTATGCAGGGTTGCATGACAGATCTTTGATAGGAATGTTTTTAATGACCGAAAAGGACATACGATGGTACTCTTTATCCTAGTTATCATTTATTTTTATTTTCCAATACGTTTTAAAGACACTTCGGGGCTTATTTACAAGGCCCTTGCGCAGCCGGTACCTCACATTTTCCATATTAAAAGTGACGCAAGGGGCTTTTAAATAAGCCCCTTCATTTCTAGAATATATGTTATGTCCCTTTTCTCTTTCTTGTCGGAATTTTTCCGCTCACATGCAACAAAAAGGTTGTTCCATCTCCTACCAACACAACAGATCCCTATATTTATCTGCTCCATGCTGTGCTTCTCCATTCTCAGCTAAAACGATAATCCTATCTTTTAAACACCAATTGAAGGTTTTGCTAAAACTCACAGTAAACGAATCAGTGTCCCTACAGATTGCAGCAACATATGCATGGAAGTGAAAGACGGAATATGAATCACTGGCAGATGACAGGCCGTCGATTGTCGGGGGAAATGAGCGGGAACCGCAAATAGGCTCACCGGTGACTCACTCCTAGTTATTTCAGAATGGATACATTCTGCAAGAAAACGTTGACTATAATAATTACAAATACGGTTTGCAGCCCCTTCAATAACGGCAAAGCTTTCATTCTGCAAAGAAGCAGCCAGTTGTCTGCGTCACTTCACGGATCTTTTAGGAAAGGAAGCCCTAGTATCCGACCTCGACATAAAAGGATTTGACTTGAACGACTCTCAGGGATTTAGGTGCAGACCTCGTCATCCGTCAACAACAGCAGGACGATTCTTTTGCAACGGTCCTTAACAAAGGGAACGCTGCCATTTTAACTTAGCGTTCCTCATTAGCAAAACCAGGGCTTTAAGTGGGTTGAAAAAACTAGGGATCTCTGAAAAGGGCGGGGCCGATGTAATTAAGGGTGTGGTGCAAAACACTTAAGATAACAAGCATTTGCAATGCAATAGGTCTCGCATTTGCGAGATTTTGAGCTATTGCCATTGTAAATGACAATGCCTTTTACATATGTGTTTTGAAAAGCTGCAAGCGGTGCATAAACCCGCAAATTTCTTACTTATAGCCCTGATAGTCCTGTAAGTACAAAGTGCGTGTTTACGCACCACTTGCAGGTTTTTAAAATACATAAATAAAAGGCATTGGTATTTACAATGCCAATAGCTCAAACGCTTGCAAATGCGAGACCTATTGCATTGCAAATTCTTTTTTTGATCTACAACACATCTAGAATGTGGTCTCTGTTAAGTTTTAATGTACTTAGACATTTTGGGGTGCTGGTTAACATTTTCAAGTGGGCAAAATAATCCTGTCATGAAAGAACACTGAGAATAAGAAGAACCAAACAGGATCAAAGGGCACGAGGGAACTCTGGACTAAACATCCAACTTGCACCAGTGCAGACCAAAATAAACAAATTCTCAGTTTGTACGTTTGTAACAACATCATCAGTAGTATCACTCAGGGTAGAAGGGGTGAAGTGTGTCTGAATTTCATAGTTCATGCATTGGTCTCTCCTCAGCCTATTGTAACCAGAGGAAGTGGTTATTTCAACTTTTAAATATATTTAATTCCATGTCGAGCTACGGTTCATTCATTAGCATCATCTCTCTCCATATTGCCAGTGTTACATTCAGGATTAAACCTAGGCCCACAGGCAGGGCAGACTAGGACGAACATAGAGTGCTGTGCTGTCTTGTGCAAGGGTACATGAACCAAGAAGCACAGAACAAAACACCACCTTGCTAAGCACAAGACAGGAAGTGATGAGAAGAAGGGATTCTGATGCAATACAAAGTAAATCCGAAGAAGATGAATGATGTGCTAGGAAAAGGGACATTAATAAGAGAAATAAAGAAGACTTCCAAGACTGTTGTCATCCATTCCCTCGAATCTGTAACAGAACATTGCACAATACTAAAATGTGATCCATATTCACATCATACAGATCTTACATGGTCAGAAGCAGAGCTCTGGACCCAAACACTATCTTGCAGGTTCAACATATCTAACGCCTCAGGCTGAAGTGGCAAAGCCATCCTCAGACTTGTAGATGCTAAGACTATAACCAGCTGAGCTATATGTTGCACAGATCTTAGGTTCTTCAGCTCCAGGCTACAGAAGTATCTCTTCATAACATTTGTATTCACACTCAAATGATGCTGAAAGTACCCATGACCATGACCCACCCGATCTTTAACATGTTTATGTATCTCCTTGTAGCAGCCCCTGCTCTCGACCTCATATGCCTTTCCAAATCCTAGGATTGGCTTCTACTTTCCAAATTAGCCTGTGTAAGGAAGATGCTGCTTCTTTTCCCTCAACCTCGCTCCTAACCCAAAAGCCCACCTGTAGGCCTAGTAGGCCACCTTCTCTGCAAATACCAGATTTGTAAAAGCTGCTCTTTTGTTCTCAAATTACTCATTCCCCTTTATGACGTTATTTGTCTGTAGCCTATAAACATGGTCAAATCCTCTAAAACATGTTAGTGTAATTATTTTGGTCTTGACCAATATGTTTAAAATACACAATTTAGCCATCTATTTTCATGTACGGACTCTAAGGATCGTTCCGCCCCATTATTTGAAGTGTTAGCCCCTCCTTCATTCGTTGAGCCATAAGTACTGTCACCTCGGCCACATCCCCGTAAGTTCAGGTCTAACATAACATAACATATTTGTTAAAGCGCACGTTCACCTAGAAGGGCATCTTGGCACTGATTAAGAGCTAGTTCACTCCCCCCTCCCTAAACCATGTAGAGTGCTACAGAAAAAGGCACCACATTGATGAAAGAAGAGAGGGCAAAGAGCAACAAGACGTATATATTTATTTAGAAAATAAAAACATCACTTCAACAACCCAGAACGGAAGAATGCACTCATCCCCCGCGTCTCGTCCCTTGGAAACTATGAGATGAGATGAGCGGGAGATAAGATGAAACAATGAGGTGAGATGAAACTACACAGATCGGACTGGGAAGTACTGAAATTGAAACGTCCGCTCCCCGGGATCCAAAATGACTCATCCGTTTAGAAGTCCTGAGTTGAGACTTGGCTTTTCCCTGCTAATGGTCTGTCTGTTGAAGTGTGGCGTCCCTCGCACATGTCACTGCTGGCCGTGCGCTCTCTGGCTCCAGACGAACCTCTCTCCCAGATCCCTCCTTCGGCGAGGGGTGCTGCTGGGTTAACGAGCAGAGCCAGCTGGGGAACAGCTGCTGGAGAGCCCACCTGGAACTGCCCGGTGCCAGGTCGCAGGGCAGAGACGTCCCCTCCCGCTGCACACAGCCAGGAGGTCTGCGCAAATCCTGTGTGCGCTACCTGCACACCTCGCGCTGCCAGCATCAATGACAACTTTACTTACCGATGCCAGGACACATTAACAATGCATAGAAGAACAGAAATAGCCTGTCCGTAAGAATCTAGTGTAGGCCTAAGGACAGGTCCTTATATACTTGCATCAACCCCTGAACCACATAAATAGACTTCAACAAATAATTACAATTAGCCCTGCATCTGAACACCAGCTGCTACCATGTCCACATTCTTGTGGTGGGCTTTGTCTTGATTTATATTTTCCATCTTTATCGTGACGGGCTGTCACGTTGATGTTTTTTCATTTTATTTTAGTATATACCAGAAACTTTCTGTGTTTCTGAAATGTGTATCTTCTTTATATTTTTCTATGTTTTTCTCTCGCACCTATTGGGTCTACCTAGGGGAATTGTTCTGCCCTTTGGCGGGTTTTCCCACCCATTCAGTGTTTATACTCCTAATGTCGATTCAGGAGGATATCCCCTGTGGCTCTTATGCCCCCTGGCTGGATGCCCTCGTTCCATCTATACTGATTCTTCTCAATTTTTGACACGCTAAGATGTCCGCCGCTTGAAACTGAGATGTCTCCTGGAAAATCCCTGTATGTTCTTTATGTTTACTACCAGACGCTTATTCCGTCTTTCAGGACGATGCTGGTCTATGTATGGCTGACTTCTTAAATTGGATCCCCAGAGCCATTTCACTTTGACCCTTGATGAGTCAGGGACCACACGGTCATCCGGTGGGCTGGCCCATGCGAAGAGACTGCGAATGCTTCAAAATACCGCTGGTGAGTTTCCCCGTGGCTAGCCTAAACGTGATGGCGCCCTTAAAGCATAGACTTGTTTTTTCCTGTATGCGTTTGTTAGGTTTTGCCTCGCCAAAAAGATGCGCTCTGCGCATCTTTTTCGCGCAGGCGAAAACCTGATGAGAACTGTAGTGTGCTTTGGGTCGGCCCTCGTCATTCATTGGCTGGCTCCGTAAATGGAGCCTAGCCATTGGATGAGGGGCCTGTCCGTCAATGCCGGACCAGACACGGGGGCGTTCCTGACATTCTTTGGCTTTTGCCGACGTCACGCGACGTCAGGCGAAAGCCGGGAACGCCCCCGAATCTGTTCCGGCATTGCCGGCACTTCTGCGTCTCTCCTCCCCCGTTTCCCGCCCCGTGACTGGCCGGCCGGCCAATCCTAGCGCGGCCGGCCGGAAGTGCCCGCCCCCGGCAACCCGGGGGAAGAATGCCGAAGAGCCCATCGAGAAAATGACTGTGTGTCAGTCTGGCCTTTCCTGATAGCAGTATACGATACCAGCGCATTGCAGGAGTTCGGAAGGCCTGTTCAAGGGGAGCTTCATTTGCCAGCCCTTTGCGAGGTAGAGTTTTAGGCGAAACATCTTGGTTTCGTTCACACATTTCCCTTTCTTTTTAACTTGTATATGTTTGGGTCTCCTCTAAACCAGTCGATGTCAGAGGCAGCGCTTCTCGAGAACAGTGAAATCGATTCACTCAGATCAATGCAGCGCTTTAAGGTTCATTTCCAATCCAGAGTTTCTACACAACCTATTAGTTGCACATTCGGCCTCTCATCAAAATGGAAGTGATTTTCATGTCCGGGCTCTGCATAGGCCTAACCAGGAGGGATAAAATCTCTGTTCAAGAAAGTTTCTGGAGGCATGAGGAAGAAAAGTGGGCTGCAGGAAGAGGCCTTTAGGGAATGCGAAGAGTTGCCAGTTCCATGCGCGTGCCAGCCGGAAGTCCCAACAAGGGAGGCCTGAGCGAACGTGCCACGTGACGCAGGGCCACTTAAAGCAGCTGTGGTAAACATCTTAACGCAGTGAGGCCGGCGGAGCTGCTTTAAAGCGATGTGTACGTTAATGGCAAACGGGAGCTTTTATCTCACGGCGCAAACGGCACTTGATCTGCAGAGAGAGGCCTCTTAAACCCGGCCTGCCTCCCACCGCCACGTACCCATCTCCACGATAATGGCATAACCACGTCAGCATGGCCTCTCACGCCCGCGTGCACGCCGGGCCAGCGTCCAGATGGAGAGCCGACAGCCACGCTTGACAACCCTACCAAGTACATAGTAGCCATGATGTCATACCGCATAGAACCCTCACTAAAGGTCGCTTTTCGGCGTAAGGGTTGTTGTGTTTAGATGAAAAATAAGCTTTTTGATGAAAAATAACGACCATTGCGCTCTCGAACCCTCCCTTCCCCTTCTCTCTTTGTAAACCATACACTAATTTTTTTCTCTCCAAAAGCCACTGATAGCGCGGGACCTCCCTGCAGGAAGCCGTGTTTGTTTTCGCGGGCACTGATAAATCACACACTGATCACCATAAAAGTGTGGGCCATAAATCCATCGGCGGGGGGAGGGGCGGGCGGGAGGGCAGCGACTCCAGATGCATCGTGATTCTCACCTTGACTCCGAAAGCCCTGGACAGATGGAGCTTCAGAGTGCAGATTCAGAGTGGAGCTTCAGAGTGCAGAGTGGAGCTTCAGAGTGGAGCTTCAGAGTGCAGAGTGGAGCTTCAGAGTGGAGCTTCAGAGTGCAGAGTGGAGCTTCAGAGTGCAGAGTGGAGCTTCAGAGTGCAGATTCAGAGTGGAGCTTCAGAGTGCAGATTCAGAGTGGAGCTTCAGAGTGCAGATTCAGAGTGCAGATTCAGAGTGGAGCTTCAGAGTGGAGCTTCAGAGTGCAGATTCAGAGTGCAGATTCAGAGTGGAGCTTCAGAGTGGAGCTTCAGAGTGGAGCTTCAGAGTGCAGAGTGGAGCTTCAGAGTGCAGATTCAGAGTGGAGCTGCAGATTCAGAGTGGAGCTGCAGATTCAGAGTGGAGCTGCAGAGTGCAGAGTGGAGCTGCAGATTCAGAGTGGAGCTGCAGAGTGCAGATTCAGAGTGCAGAGTGGAGCTTCAGAGTGCAGATTCAGAGTGGAGCATCAGAGTGCAGATTCAGAGTGGAGCTTCAGAGTGCAGATTCAGAGTGGAGCTTCAGAGTGCAGATTCAGAGTGGAGCTTCAGAGTGCAGATTCAGAGTGGAGCTTCAGAGTGCAGAGTGGAGCTTCAGAGTGCAGATTCAGAGTGGAGCTTCAGAGTGCAGAGTGGAGCTTCAGAGTGCAGATTCAGAGTGGAGCTTCAGAGTGCAGAGTGGAGCTTCAGAGTGGAGCTTCAGAGTGGAGCTTCAGAGTGGAGCTTCAGAGTGGAGCTTCAGAGTGGAGCTTCAGAGTGCAGAGTGGAGCTTCAGAGTGTCAAGAGCAATGCCAATAGCTCTAACTTTAACAAAGGCAAAACCATTGCATTGTAAATGCTTGTTACATATCTTGTTAGATTCCCCTGTTATTTATCTTTGGGGCTGGTTCATATTGTGGTCTCATAGAAAGCTCACTCTTTTATCTGTCTGGATCCGGTTGATATATATGCACATCTCCATTCTTCCACGCTCCTCCCCCTTGCCATCTTCATGAGGTTGCGGGCGTTACGAGCATGTACGTCTCTCCGATTGTTTGTAAATGACAGCTGTAAAGACTCTCCGCAGACAAGTTGAATGTAAACAAAGCTTCTTTATTCAATGCACCAACACATGCGCTCCGAGGTGCGGAGCGCTCAATCTCTCGACCCTGCCACCAGCTGTCATCTGTCAACATTCCAGAGACAGCTGGTGACGTAGGTGCCGGGCGAACGGTGTTCTAGGAGGGACACTAGTAATCACAACACATCCACCTCCAAAAGGGGGGGAAAGCAACTAGGGAAGGAAAGAGGAAGAAGGAAGCAAGGATGGAAAAGGGTGAGGGAGAGTAAAGAAACAAAGAGTAATGAGCAGCAATACTCTAACATGTGACATGTGTGGTTTAAAATACATTTCAATGCTACTCACACACATAATCTGACAATTAAATGGGTGGTAATATTCTCCTTCCTGTTCTACTGGTGGTTCAATGCACGGTTCGGAGCCTGTGGAGATGGTAACCTCCTATTTACTCTGCTTGTATCTGTCCTACCCAGCTCACACTGATTGGAAGAAGTACTGCCTAACTCAGGATTTGGTAACCCGGTAGTGTTAGATGCTTGTGGTTCTTCGGCAGTCTCTTTATCTGACCATTCAAAACACGCCCAATCTAAACCTTGTGTCTGTTCTTGTGCCACATTTTCAGGTCTCTCTGTCTTGTTTTTGCACTGTGACAGGGCAGAGAAATGCCACACCTTGCCATCGCTGAGCAAGGCTGAATTGCAATACACCTCCTGTACTACCTGTGGCTCTGTGCATCTGTTGTTGTTCTTGCCTATGTGTCCACTTCTCTTCACCCTCACAGTGTCCCCAACCTCCAGTTTAACTGGTCTGCATCCATGTTTCTCATCATACCTTTCCTTGCAGACTGCTTGTGCCATCTTCAACTTCTCCTCAACCTCCTCTGTAGACCAGATAACTATTTTAGCTGCCTTGGCCTATCCTACATTTTCTTTACACAAAGGTGTCCTGCCCCGCATAAGTTCAAATGGACTGTGGCCAGTCTTAATACATGGTGTGATGCGATACGCCCACACTGTTTTACACACCTCCTGCCTCCATTTTTTTTTGTTATTTTTGGCCAACTGAATAATCTCCTTTATGACTTTTTGAACCTTTCCACGGCTCCATTGCCTTCCAGTGTGAAAAACTTGTCAAGGAATGTCACTACGTTGACCGCGTCAGGTTGGGTCAAGAATTTCACTTCTGGCCATTTGGAGAAGTGGTCCAATGATGCCTATCCCTACTCTCTCCCATGGCATGGATGGGCAGGGTATGGGTTGCAATGGTGCTGTGCTCACTTGAGTTTTGTCAGAGTTTAAACATGAGGGACAGTCCCCGACGACCCTTTCTACTTCAAAGCTTACTCCTGGCCACCAATAACTGTTCTTAACCCTGTTCTTGGTTTTAGCTATTCCCAAATGCCCCTCGTGGCAAATTTCCAACATCCTTTTTCTTAGTGTATTGGGTGGTACTACCTTTCCCCCTCGTAGCAATAGCCCATCTTCAAAGGATAGTTCATCTCCTACTTCCCAGAAGGGTTTTAATCTCTCTGTTATGGTACTCTTTGTTCCCCACCCTCTTTTTACCACTTCTATTACTTCACTCAATATTTTGTCCTTGTCCTGTTCTACATTTCACTCCTCAAGTGAAATTCCCTCTAGCTATTCTCTCAAACCAGCGACACTGTCTTCATCATTATCATTACACATTTCACGTTCTGGTAATGGCATGCGACTTAGAAAGTCTGCACAACATTTCTTACCGCAGGAACATATTCCACAACATAATTGTACTCCAGCAATTTCATGGACAATCGCGCCAGCCTAGATGACACATTATACAATCCTTTTGTAGTGAATACCTTAGTCAAGGGTTTGTTGTCGCTGCAAAGAATAACCCTGCCACCCCAGACAAACTGTCTAAAGTGTTCCAGTGCCCAAATGCATGCCAATGCCTCACGTTCAATGAACGAAAATTTCTCCTCACTCGGAGTCGAGGAGCGTGAGGCAAAGGCAATGATACACTCTTTTCCATTGACATCTCTCTGTGATAGTACAGCTCCTAATCCTATGCAGATTGCGTCTGATGTTAATACATTTTGAAGCACAGGGTCAAAACCTTGTAATGGAACAGTTGAGCATAGTTCCTTCTTCAACGCTGTGAAAGAGCTCCGACACTCGTCATTCAATATGTACTTGTTCCTTTCCTTTATCAGTTGCCTCAGTGGGTACGTCTTGTGAGAAAAGTTCTTTATGAACTTCGCATAAAATTCGATTAACCCTAGGAAGGACCTCAGTTCCTCTCTGTTGTTTGGCTCAGGTGCATCATTGATGGCTTCCAACAGCTCCTTTTTGGGACAAATACCTTCTCCTGATATTTCATGTCCCAGCTAATTTACTTTGCGACATGCAAACTTGCACTTCTTGTGCTCCGCCGTCAATCCTTTTGCTGCCAGGATTCCCAGGACTTGATGTACCTTATCGTGGTGCTCTTGACAAGTTTTTCCCATGACGAGGATATCATCCTGAAACGTTAGCAAGTCTGGAGTGTCTGCAAAGATGTTCTGCATCAGTCTTTGGAACATCGCAGCGGTGGATGCCAGCCCAAAAGGAACTCTGTTGAAGCGATAGCACCCAAAAGGCATCACAAATGTGGTGAGACTCTTACTTTCTCTGTGGAGAGATACCTGGTGATAGGCAGACTTCAAGTCTATTGTCGAGAACCACTTCACACCCTTTGTTTTGGCTAGCATTTCGTTGATTCTTGGCAAAGGATACTGCTTCACCACTATGTTCCTATTTAGATCACGCAGGCTGATGTACAATCTCGAACTGCCACTTGCCCGTTTTGCTACGACTAAAGGCGCTACCCATTCGGATGCTTCCACCCGTTCTATAACACCTTCCAAGAGCAGTTTGTCAAGTTGTTCCTTCACTTCTTCCTTTACTGAAAAAGGTAAGTTGCGTACATTGTGCATCACTGGTTCAGCATTCTTCTTTAGTACAATTTTGTGTGTATATCCCTTGAGTGCACCTATTTTTCCATTGAAGACACCTGGGAATTTTTCCAGCAAGACTCTACTGAAACTCTCATTATCATCCACTACTAGAACAGGGTCTGCTTTGCTGGGATCAAGTTTTATTCCAAGATCCCCTTGGCCATCCAGCCCAAGACAGACTGTCCTACAGCTGACCAATAGAGCTTGCAAATCGACTCTTCCTTTGAAAGCAAATTTCAACTTCCTAAATCCACAGACTTCGATCGGTTCATTATTGAATGTGTGTATTTTAATGTCCGCTTTATCTAGATGTTTTCCTAAATGCGGTGCAAACTTCTCCTCCCACACCTAATTATTAACTTTTGTATACGGAGACCCAGAATCTACTACAATGCTGATCTCAATTCCTCCTATTGTCATCTCACATACTGGCTTTCTGGTTCTTGTGTTTTTAATCATTTTCTACATTCTGAACACATTCATCTTCAATATTAAGTATGAACAGATTTTCTTCTTCGTCCTCAGTCGCTTCTTGACTATCAGGTTCTTCACATTCCATCATTTTTACTTTGCTTGCACCCCGTCTATAGCATACTTTTTGGAAGTGTCCGACAAGACCACAATTTGTGCACTTTGCACCTTGTGCTAAGCATCATCTGTCATCTGCTATGTGATTAGTGCTTCCACATCTGTAACAGCGTCGTCTTTCACTGCATTGTGTTCTTCCTTGCACTGGTCTGTAGCTTTTGAAGGTCTGGCCTGTCTTGTTTTTTTCTTAACATCCGTCACTTTATTTACAGTTCCATCTCCCTTCTTTTCACTGTTTTCTGCAATTACTGCTTTAGCACACCTTCCGGTTAGTTCCGCTTTCTTTGCAATGTCAATTATGTTCTGTAGGGGATATTCCCCCTTTGCCCACAAATTATCCTGGATGTTGCTGTTTGAACCCTGCATTACAATTTGTTCCCTAATGAACTCATCGTGCAAGTCCCCAAAGCGGCAGTTTATCGCAAAATGTTTCAAAGCCGAGACATAGTCATCAATTGACTCTTCTTTACCCTGCTTTCTATGGAAAAACTTGTACCTGTCTACGCTCACGCATACTGTTGGCTTGTAGTAGGTATTAAGGTCATCTATAGCATTTTCGAACACATCCTTTTCTCCTTCACCCCTAGTCTTTTTGTTAATGCTCTTGAACACTTTTATACCTCCTGCTCCAAGACTGTGTAGTAGTATTTTGTACTTTTTTCTGCCTTGAATTCATCATCATCCTCAAAGTTTGAAATATAGTTTAAGAAATACTCCCTCCATTCCTCCCACTTTACTTCAGGTTCCCCTTTCCCTGGGAGGAACGCCTGAGGTGGTGTTAAGTTCCATAAATATCCAGATGCCATGGGTACTCTACTGTACTTAAGCCTTAGTGTACACTGGCGATAACTCCTGTATTTTCCTTCACTATCCTAAAGTAAATATACATTTTTGTCCTGCTGGAGGCAGTGTTGCACTTGTTATTCCTTTATGTTCCCTTAGTTGTGTGACACAGATAGTAACATATGTTGTATTATGTAGGCTTTACTCTTTTTTAATTTTTTTATTTGTTTTGTTGTGTGGTTTCACTTATTTTCTGTTGTCCTGCTGGTGGCAGTGTTGCACATTTCTTCCTTTATTCACACCCAGTACTATGAGACATGATAGTAACACCACTTGTGTTATTGATTTTTTATATTCCTTTATTTTAATTTGTTTTGAAGTATGTTTCCTTTTAATTTCAATTGCGCAAGTACTTCAATAACCGGTTCATCTGCAGGCTATTAATCCGAAGCAATGCAATTCCCCTTTGCCGATGCTTCTTTCGACTTTCCAAAATGGCCGCTCACGTGTGACATTGACGCGCTATTTCAGTCAGCTGTGAGGCGCGCTGCCTTGGAGACGCGCGCCCAGCTGGAATCTGACAGCTCTTCAACGATTTTCTGTGGCGGTTGGATTCAGCCGGCAAACTGTCTCACTCAAATTCACTCGCGCGGCTGGAATATGTGCTTCATAAATTTCTCGATACTTAAGCCTCATGGGTTTACTTCTTTCAAATAGCTTTTAAAATAGTGCTACTCGCTTTTCCTCACATTTACTTCATGCGGCTACCATTTAACTTCCAATCTGCCTAGATCATTTTGTTCCACGTCGATTACACAGCTTTTTACTTCAAAGAATCCTTCATTCCTTTACTTTTATTTATTTCCGTCTTTAAATTAGCCTTGCATGCTTTTCTTTTACAGTTGTATTCTGTTTGTGCTTTGCACTCATGATTTTCATTTCACGCCGTGGGTTCTCGTGTTGGTCACTCGTCGCCAACTTTTTAAAGACTCTCGGCAGACAAGTTGAATGTAAACAAAGCTTCTTTATTCAATGGTGAGCAGGGACAAAAAACACCACGCATCCCTGTAAATAGGGGTGTGTGCCAGGGTTGTGTGTTAGCCCCCACTCTGTTTTCATTATATGTTAACGGAGTGGTGGAGCATTTACTTAAACAACCAGCAGATGCACCTTCCCCCGCTGGCAAGAAAATCCCCACCCTTCTATTTGCAGATGACACCCTCCTGATCTCAAAAACCCCAGTAGGCCTTCAATGCCTCCTCACCAGCTTTAAGAACTTCTGTGAAGGCAGGGGACTTGCTATTAATGGAGGAAAAACCAAGTTTCTGGTCCTAAACCCCCCCGAGGAAGACTGTTAACCCACCTTCCTTAGACTCTGTCCCACTCGTTCGACTACTTAGGCATCCGTCTTTGTGATTCCATGAGCTGGAAACCCCACCACAAAAAGATGTTGTTGACCCACAAGAGGGTGGTGGGGGCCCTCCTGAAAGAACAACACGCCTCTTCACTTAAACCCATTGCTCCTGTATTGGACATCTATAGGGCAAGGGGGGTGAGTGCAGCTTTATATGGGTCAGAACTATGGGGCGTGCAGAATGTAGATTTTTTGACTCGCTCAGAAAACAAATTTCATAAAGACCTTATGGGCCTACCGTATAGTACACCATCTCTTCCGCTTCTCTTAGATGCTGGTACTCGCCCAATTAGTGATCTGGCGAGGCTGCGCCCTCTTCTTCTATGGGCACGCATTTGGAGGGTTCCAGAACTGTCTAGTTATGCAGAAGGCTTAAGGGAACTTCTTTTAACACCTGGTTCGTTGGCTAAAAGAAGTTAAGCGTCTCCTTTTTGACCTGGGCCTTGAGGATGCCTGGTCTAATAGATCTGCCCCGCCCAAGCTGATTTTGAAGAAGCTATATTGGACTTGGGTGACTGGTGGCAGGAACAGCAAGGCCAACTTGTGCAGAACAACTGTAGAATTCTTGATGGTTAAGGAGGTCCCCTTCTGCGAACCATATCTGGATGTGATTACAAAAACCAGGGATAGGGCCCTATACTTCAAATTCAGGGTGGGCCTACTACCAGTGAGGAAATTGACTGCTAGCTGGAAGGTACCAGCGCAAACGACTCCTTTTTGCCCCTTCTGTGCGAACAGGCCTGAGTCTGTTCCTCACTTACTGTTCGAATGTCCAGCCTATGCAGCTCCGCGTCGCAAATGGCTGAAGCCACTCTGTAGGAGCCTTGGTATTAGATCACATAAGGAGGCCCTACGAATTCTAAGATCAGACCCTTGTCCCTTGTTTGCTTGTGGCCTGGCCAAATTACTTGGCTGGGCATGGCGAGTTAGATCCTCTAGGCTTCTGTGTCTTATATAAATATTCACTTTAGTCTGCACCCATGAGTAATACGTTTGCTTTTTTAAATATGAAATGTATGTTTTTAACAATGTAATGTATTTTTTACTGTTTTTATTGGTTTGTAATGCTTTTAAGATATGTGAAATATATCGAAATAAAGCTTGTTACTACTACTACTTTATTCAATGCACCAACACATGCGCTCCGAGGTGCGGAGCGCTCAACCTCTCGACCCTGCCACCAGCTGTCATCTGTCAACATTCCAGAGACAGTTGGTGACGTAGGTGCTGGGCATACAGTGTCTTAGGAGGGACACTAGTAATCACAACAGCGGGTTTGTTCTCACCATTATATTGGAAAGTGGGTAAAGAGGAGTTTTTAGTCCCATCATCTTGTTGTTAGGGACATTACCGGGACTAGCATCTGTTGGGGCCACTGTTTAATCATGGAGCCCATTTGTCCTATTGTCTCCTATTATGCGCCCTGTTCACCTCGTTTGTGCAATTGAATAGTAACCTTGTTGGTGAGACCACTCCCCCTATTATTTCAGATCAGAGAAGCGCATAATGATCTCTTAACTCCGACCGAGGAAGAGTTCCTTGGAATCGACCTGGCTGTGTGTTACTGACAGAACTGTGGAATCTTACTGGATAGGACTATCTCTCCAGCTTCTACTCCTTTGGTATGTCATTACCCCCACAACCCTGCCTATTACTGTCATTCTTATGCCACAATGTTCATTGGATGACTGACGTTTTTTTGTATTTCTTTTTTGCCCCCCTCCTGTTTTTTTCCCAGAGATACTACCAAAGCCTTTTCTTATCTGGATTGTTCTCAGATCCTGCTTGTTGAGGCCCTTATATATAATTATATATTTTAATACTCAATGTGCCTCCAATCTCTAAAAACGGTATGTTACAGGGCTGTAGAAATATTTTTTTGTATGCTGTTGTTGATAACCTTGGGATGTGGAAATATCATGTATCCACTCTTTGGTTTCTACTTTTCTGTTGGGTCCTAATAATAATAATAATAATAATGTGATTTATAGAGCGCGAACAGCTACCTCACAAGGAGGTGTCCCGGCGCTGTAAAAACGTACCACAGAGGTCCAGGGGCAGGAGTGGGAGACCTAGCGAGGCTGGGAGAAGAGCCACGTCTTTAGCAACTTCTTAAAGCAGGGTTCAGAAGGAGCCTGCTGGATTGCTTGAGGTAGGGAGTTCCATAGCGCAGAAACGTTTGCTGAAAAGGTGCGACCACCAAGGCGTGCCTTTTTTGCTCGTGGTACAGCCAGCAGGGTACGGTCATTAGACCGTAATACACGATGTTGTGTATACCTAGGAAGGCGTTTTTTTAGGTAGAGTGGGCAGGAACCATGCAAAGATCTGAACGCGAGTGTCAGGGCTTTGAATTTTATCCGGTTGGCAACAGGGAGCCAATGCAGGGTTCGAAGATGCGGAGAGACCGACTGTTTGAATGGAATTCGCAGTAACAGCCTCGCAGCCGCATTTTGAACCACCTGCAGTTTATGGGTTAAGAATTTAGGGAGGCCCAGGTAAAGACCATTGGCGTAGTCCAGCCGTGAAGTGACAGTTGCATGGACTACCATTTTTCTGCAGCTCTCAGGAAGAAGTTTAAGAAATTTACGGAGGTTTCTTAATTTACTTAGGCAGCAGCCGGCCACTTGTTGGATATGGGAAGAAAAAGACATCTTATCATCCCATCTCACTCCAAGATTTTTTGCCGAATGACTGGGCAAGGGTGAGGGACCCATTTCCACCGGCCACCATAGCTCTGGGGCGGGGACAGGGCCTTTACCGAAGAAGATGACCTCGGTTTTGTTGGCGTTTAATTTTAGTTTGTTGGTATTCATCCAGTGTGCAATGTCCTGGAGACAGCCTTTAAAATTTGCAAAAGATTCCTGAGTCATTTCCGTATAAGGGAATACCAACTGGGTGTCGTCGGCATATGAAATTGCCTTAACACCCCAGTTGGCAATGAGCGTGAAGAGGGGGGCCAGGTAGATATTGAATAAGAGAGGGCTGAGGGCCGAGCCCTGCGGGACTCCACAGTTGAGGATTTTTGGTGTGGAAGAGATCGTCCCGAGTGCCACCTTCTGCGTTCTCTGAGATAGATAGGAGTTAATCCAGCTCAGCGCGTGGTCTTGAATGCCAGTCTCTGCCAGTCGACTAAGTAATCTGGCATGGTCCACCGTGTCGAAGGCGGCCGATAGATCCAGGAGTACCAGCATAGCTGAACTTCCTGCATCCATCGACCACCTCACTGACTCGGCTACCTCTAAGAGCGCTGTTTCAGTGCTGAAACCGGGCCGGAAGCCAGACTGAGTTTCATGGAGAATGTTGCTGGTTTCCACAAATTTACTCAGTTGGCGTTGTATTACTTTTTCCAACATTTTTCCCGGTGCGGCTAGGAGGGATATTGGGCGGAGGTTCGTCAGATCATCTGGATCCCCATTTGGTTTTTTCTTTAGGGGGAGGAGCGTGGCATGCTTCCAGGCGTCCGGGAAAATTCCTGATGTAATGGAAGAGTTCCAGATACCTTGGAGTATGGGCGCTACAGAGTCCGCTATGGTGCTCCAAAGTTTAGCCGGACAGGGGTCATCAGGTGAGCCGGATTTACAGCGGTTGAGCTCTTGCCTCACCTCGTTCAGAGGGACATGCGTGAACTGGGTGAGGATTTCTTTTGACTCGCTATTGTACGCTGTGTCTTGTTTCTCAGTGTCTATAACAGGACCAAAGGACTCATATACTTTCTTGATTTTGTGGTCGAAGTAATCTGAGATTTGCTCACAAAGTAATGGTGTAGGGGTAACCTCTCTTTCAATACATTGAGGTTTGTGGAAAGACTGTACAACTTTGAACACTTGTTTGCTGGATTGTTCTGCCTGCCTAATCGAGTCCGCATAGAAGTGTTTTTTATTGTTCCTAATGGCTTTCCGGAATTTTTTCAATGCATCCCTATATGTAGCTTTTTCTTCTAGACCGTAATTTTCTCTCCAGAGTCTTTCCAGTTTCTTGCAGGCCGCTTTCTCCTCTCTAAGTTCCTGCGAAAACCAGGGTGCCGAGGGGGATTCTCTTTTAGATAGAGCACGAGAGGCCGGGGCAATAGAGGATACCATTCTTCCTATCCATTCATTAAGTAGCACTGCGTCCCTATTGGGATTATTTGTCAGGAGGGGAGAGGTACGTGCCAGAGCCGGGAGCATAACCTCGGGGGTCAGTTTATTCCATTGTCTTTTCATAAAATGGCGCTTACTAGACACCTTGATATCGCTTTGGATGTTCAGAGTGAATGTGATAAGTGAATGATCTGACCATATCAGAGGGAGAGGTTTTTCAGGTCGCACATCCTTAATGTTAGTAAAGATGAGATCAATCGTATGGCCCCCAGTATGTGTGGGGCCCTCATTGATCAGTCTGAGACCGGCCGCATCTAACGTTGTTCGGAGTGTCTCTGCCAGGACACATTCTACTTTATCCATATGGATATTAAAATCACCCACCACTAGAAAAAGGGGATGAAGAAGTGAACTCTGAACTATTGTATCTAATTGGGAGGTGAGGATGGAATCTGCGCTGGCCGGAGGGCGATAAATCACTAGCCCTGCTAGTGAGAGCTGAGGACTAACTTGAAAGCAGAAGTGAAGACCTTCCATACCTTGAATCGTCGTGGCAGTCGAGGATGTCAGTGCTAGGTGCTCTTTAAAAATGATCGCTACACCACCACCTCTTTTTGTCCCAGGCCGGTTGGCGAGGCATATTTTGAATCCCAGAGGGATAGCCAAAGCGGTAGAGGACAGGCTGTCCTCTTTTATCCATGTTTCAGTTAGGAACAGGATATCCCAGTTCTGCTCTTCTAATAAGATCCAGATCTCATCAGTGTGTTTGACAAGGGATCTACAATTAAGTAGGCCCGCTTTGATGTGGGTGTGAGGGGGGGTTTTAGGGCGGGGCTGTAATGCGGGGGCGGCGCTGGCGATTGTTATCCCACAGTTGCTGCAAGTTTGGGCGGGGTCAGGAGTTGCTGGGTCTAAAGAATGAGGGCAACAGTTGGATGGTAAATTGAATGCCTTTAAATCCTCCCCGGACCAAACTATCTGTCCTTCAGATGTAGCGTTTTTGGCAGCATGTCTGGCCCCGGCCGCAGTCTGGTCGCGGACGGGCGCAGACGGGCTTGCCTTAGGCGCGCCTTCGGCGCGCAAACGGCGCTCCCGCTGCGCTCGTCCGCTGCGCTTCCTGGCGAGACACATAATTTATGACTGAGGGGGGAGGGCGTCACGGGGCGTGGCCCGCTGAGGTGGGCGTGTCCGAATGACGCGCCTCGCCCTCGGAGGTGGCGATTATCAGGGGAACGTTGCAGCGTTGCAGCACGCTGTTCTAGCGAGACAGAGCAAGTTTTTTAAAAGGTGGGTTTACAAAGTTATCACAAAGAAAAGTTAAAATCAATGACTGCACACTCCCGGCTTCCGCCTCAGGAGACTCGAGGTATCGTGGGAGTCGCGCTTTTGAGCTGCGCGCTCTTTTTTAGTCAGGGAGGGGGCGTGGCCCGCTGAGGTGGGCGTGTCCGAATGACGCGCCTCGCCCTCGGAGGTGGCGATTATCAGGGGAACGTTGCAGCGTTGCAGCACGCTGTTCTAGCGAGACAGAGCAAGTTTTTTAAAAGGTGGGTTTACAAAGTTATCACAAACAAAAGTTAAAATCAATGACTGCACACTCCCGGCTTCCGCCTCAGGAGACTCGAGGTATCGTGGGAGTCGCGCTTTTGAGCTGCGCGCTCTTTTATAGTCAGGGAGGGGGCGTGGCCCGCTGAGGTGGGCGTGTCCGAATGACGCGCCTCGCCCTCGGAGGTGGCGATTATCAGGGGAACGTTGCAGCGTTGCAGCACGCTGTTCTAGCGAGACAGAGCAAGTTTTTTAAAAGGTGGGTTTACAAAGTTATCACAAACAAAAGTTAAAATCAATGACTGCACACTCCCGGCTTCCGCCTCAGGAGACTCGAGGTATCGTGGGAGTCGCGCTTTTGAGCTGCGCGCTCTTTTTTAGTCAGGGAGGGGGCGTGGCCCGCTGAGGTGGGCGTGTCCGAATGACGCGCCTCGCCCTCGGAGGTGGCGATTATCAGGGGAACGTTGCAGCGTTGCAGCACGCTGTTCTAGCGAGACAGAGCAAGTTTTTTAAAAGGTGGGTTTACAAAGTTATCACAAACAAAAGTTAAAATCAATGACTGCACACTCCCGGCTTCCGCCTCAGGAGACTCGAGGTATCGTGGGAGTCGCGCTTTTGAGCTGCGCGCTCTTTTATAGTCAGGGAGGGGGCGTGGCCCGCTGAGGTGGGCGTGTCCGAATGACGCGCCTCGCCCTCGGAGGTGGCGATTATCAGGGGAACGTTGCAGCGTTGCAGCACGCTGTTCTAGCGAGACAGAGCAAGTTTTTTAAAAGGTGGGTTTACAAAGTTATCACAAACAAAAGTTAAAATCAATGACTGCACACTCCCGGCTTCCGCCTCAGGAGACTCGAGGTATCGTGGGAGTCGCGCTTTTGAGCTGCGCGCTCTTTTTTAGTCAGGGAGGGGGCGTGGCCCGCTGAGGTGGGCGTGTCCGAATGACGCGCCTCGCCCTCGGAGGTGGCGATTATCAGGGGAACGTTGCAGCGTTGCAGCACGCTGTTCTAGCGAGACAGAGCAAGTTTTTTAAAAGGTGGGTTTACAAAGTTATCACAAACAAAAGTTAAAATCAATGACTGCACACTCCTGGCTTCCGCCTCAGGAGACTCGAGGCTATTGAACTTTTCTTAAATCTATATTCACTTTTTCAATTGGGTGAGTCGGAGACTCTGGCATATCTTGGAATCTGGCTGGCACATCTTTGAATCTGGTCCTTACATTCTTACTATCTATTGTTGAGTGTTTTTTTTCTCTTGAATTTGTACTCCTGACATGTAACCCATGTCTTTTTGTTATGTCAAATTAATTTTGTCTGTTCTAAATATGAATCATGCGGTTTCTCGCTTTTCAAAGTTTCTTGATTGTTTATTTTTGATCCCCCTGAACCCCATCTTTTGTTTTTTGGATAGGTAAAAATCTGCATCTGTTTAAAGTATGTATATATTCTCTTCACAGACACCCCGTCCCACTATGCCTCTGTATACTCTCGCCCTGATGAAGGTGTGGCCCCGGCTGGGTCCTTACACCGAAACGCGTGTTGGCGGTATCTACTTCTGGGGACCATCTGAGCGATCTGGGGTTCTTCCCTAATGGATTGTTCACCATCTATGACCTTCAGATCAAACACTGGCTATGATATATCTGTGGAGTTGCATGTGTTGTGTGTGACTAAAGTTGTATGTATGTTGGTATGAAAGTGTAGGCTGGCATGTGGGTTTGCTGTGATGATCTGATTGAGTTACTATTTTTATATTATATGAAAAGATAATGCAATCACTTATGCAATTATAATGTATTGAGATAGTTTGTTGCTCCATGTAATAAAATCTTGATATTTTTGTAATTATTTGTTGAAGTCTATTTATGTGGTTCAGGGGTTGATGCAAGTATATAAGGACCTGTCCTTCGGCCTACACTAGATTCTTACAGGCAGGCTATTTCTGTTCTTCTTTGTTTATTGCATTTTCCCGCCTACCTGCCTTGAAGTGACGATGGGTACCCTACATAAACAATGCATGCCAGTCGCTGCCAAGCAGCACGTTTCCAGCCAATGGTCTAACAAACGGGACGAGATAGGTCGGTGAATACGTGTTGCAACAGAGCCTCCGGAATGGGGCAGACAATTCAGAGCCCTGCTTTCCACTACCGTGAGTTGGAGGGGGTAGGGAAGCTGGTAGGGGGCAGACTAACTCCATAAGAGAGCCCGCCTGAGGCGCATTTGAAATAAAGTGAGCGGGGTGGACATCCTGGCTCCAGAAGAAGCCAGTGCAGACTGCTGGAAAAACAAGCAACTTTGATCACCAATATCCAAGAAGTCACTGTCCCTTTAAGTTCTGACTGGAGCCAGATCTCTACAACAGCAAGCCACACGAACACTCAACTTGTCTTGGGCTCAGGGTTCAAAGCAATCTTGAGCTGAAACACAGCCAGACGTGTGGCTCCAGCACGGCTCATTCTTCCAGTGGCTCACCCCCTCTAAAACATAGCCCACTGAAACAAATATCGGAGCACTCGGTGACTAACGGAGCGCGAGACAGGCTCTGAATATGGCTCACTGTTGCCGAACGCTGCCAGTGGGCGCGCGCTCAAACACAGAGAACAAGAAAAACAACCAGCATGCGCTGCCCGCCCCTCGGGCACACCTGCACTTGAGAATGGGTGGACAATAAACAAGGAAGTAGTCCCTACACGAGAACATTATGCTGAGCAGCGGAACAAAACTGTAATTGGTCGGTGCTGCTTCCTGCGAAATGGATGCAAAACGGAAATGCACGATCGGATCGTAAGCCAACCATAAGCCTGCTAACAATATAAATGCCAGACTTAACAAATGACAAGTGGTAGGAGAAACTGCAGGCAAGACGCAGAGTTTCACCTACTATACAGATTACATGATGCCTCATAGAGGCAACGTATGCGCTGCTCTATACGAGACCTGAACATTCAGATCCACTCCTTTCAGATACAGCTGGTGCATGCAATAGTGCATTCATGCTTGGTTGGGAGTCTTCATGGTACATGCTACACGTATGAGTTAATGACAGACATTTTATTTATTTATTTATTTAAGAAGCTTATAAAGCGCGCAGCTACCCCCAGAAGGGGGTGTCCCGGCGCTGTGAAATACATGTCATTCATGAGGTGGACATACCAGGTGCATGTCCATCATAACCCAGAACTACAGAGAGCCTCAAAGGATAAATAATCTTAAAGATTAGTAAACAGCCAGGTCATGAGTTTCAGTCGAAATACTTGCTCTTAATGATGTAGGATGGCCTCGTGAGTGACATCATCAGGCTGAGGCTGCTGGAGAAGCTCGTGCAGACAGCGTCGTTTACCCCCAGTGGTTGGCACCGGAAGGGCTGTTAGAGACAGATATTATGTAGAGAGCCCTGGTAGCCTCCACAGAGCGTCGAGGCCGGCAGAGGCCTTCCCTGGTTGGCACTGGAAGCACTTAATTCTTCCAAATCTCTGCGCAACTATCCAATTTCATATTAAAACCAGAGCGGCGTGTCTAGAGGGCTACAAATGGGATCCCTTTCCATTGCCCCTGCTGCTGCTAGGGAAAAGCCGACGGTGGGGAGGGCAGTAGCTGAGCATCTAACCCTCTGCCGAATGTTCCACGCACAAATTCGACCCGTAGGTATCAGAGCGCTTTAGGTGAGCACCGGTTACATTACAGAAGGACACATTCCTTTTTTAGGCACGGGGGAAATAAGTGATTTGTCCAGAATCACAAGATGGAAACAATAATGAAAAATACACAAACTGCGTACTCATAAATGCACGCTCTCTCATTAAACACAGGGATGATGTGGCTGAACTAATAGTCAATCAAAACATAGATGTCCTGTTTATAACTGAGACCTGGGCAGACATTGCATCTGGGCCGGATTTCAATATCGCCACACCAGATGGCTATCATGTAATAAGATTAGACAGATCCTCGGGAAAAAGAGGGGGTGGTCTAGCTATCATACACCGAGCCAAGCTAGCCATTAAAACTGAACCTCTTGACTATGATTTTGTGGAAGCTCTCGCCTTCACTATTACTCTTTCTCCTATACAAACTTTTAAGGGAACTCTGCTGTATCGACCACCTATCTTACGCACACCCTTTTTGAAATCCCTCAATCACCTACTAGAACCAGTAGCTGCCAACCCAGACTACACAATACTGGGAGATTTTAATTTCCACTTAGAGAACCTTGCAGATAAAGATTCGCAAACCCTGATCTCTGACTTCTCAGCCGCTGGTTTAGAACAGCAGGTCACTTTAGCCACTCATCAAGCAGGACATACCCTGGACGGTTTATTTACTAATAATTTCCATATTACGCACCTCACAGTGTTTCCGCTTATATGGACGGATCACTCAGCCGTCAAATTTACAATTCTAGTTAGGAACCATAAGAACTCTTCTACTAACACACGCCCTCAGATCAAATGTCGTAACTGGAAAAAGATTGACTCCATTGCTTTACATAGCATTCTGGAATCTACGATACCAGAAGATACATCGGATCCACATGAAGCATCCAATAATTACGAGCATTGGCTGCATAAGGCATTTGACCATTTAGCACCCAACAAAAAAATGCAGCCAAATCGCATCAAACCCTCTGCGGCTTGGTTCTCGGCGCCATTAAGGCTCGAAAGACAACGCTGCAGAAATTTGGGGAGGCGTTGGCGCAGGAACTGTGACAACAACGATAGAGAAACATACAAGAAAGCGTTGTAGAGCTATAGAAAGCTTATTATTGCAGAAAAATTTAACTTTTATAGCACACTAATAGAACAAGCTCATAACTCGGGCAAACAGCTAGATTAGGTGGTTAAAAAGCTAGCTAATTCACCTCCCCCCCCCCATCACAGAACCATCCCAAATATTCTGCAATAAAGTAGCAGATTTCTTCCAGGCTAAGGTTAAGGATATTTTTGATAATTGTACAAAAAAACCGATTACCGATTCTGCCACTCTGGATATTCCTCTCATCTCACCAAAACCAATCTTTGAGGTCTTCTCTCCACTATCCCAATCGTCCATGGTAGAGCTTATGAACACTGTTAAATCAGGATCACCACTGGACCCATGTCCTCCACTTATCCTTAAACCAGTATCCAACTTAATAGCCCCGGTGCTTACTAACCTCTGTAACACCATGTTTCAGACAGGCGACTATCCCCCAATCTGGAAAAAGGCAATTGTAAAACCTCTTTTAAAAAAACCTACCTTAAACCCTCTAGAGCCCAAAAGTTATCGCCCTATTGCCTCACTCCCTTATCCTTCAAAAATAATTGAAAAGGCAATGAACCAACAGCTGTCGAATTATATTGACCAGAACAATCTACTTGACGACATCCAGTTTGGGTTCAGGAAGGGCCATGGGACCGAGACTGCTTTGATAAAGGCAGCAGAGGAGGTCAGGATAATCATGGACCAGGGTGGTGCAGCGATCCTAATACTATTGGATCTATCTGCAGCCTTCGACACGGTCGATCACACCATCTTGATCGACCGTGTCGCTGCCATTGGCATTCAGGGTAGGGCCAGAGCAACCCTAGCATCCTTCCTGGCCGAGAGAGTGCAGTCCGTGAAGATGGAGTGCTACTGCTCTCCTGACTTTACCTTGCCTTGTGGAGTTCCTCAGGGCTCATCGCTAAGTCCGACACTTTTTAACATCTACGTGTCGGACTTGGCGAGGGTGATTAAGTCATTTGGTATAGGTTTAACATCATATGCCGATGACACTCAACTGGTCCTGGCAATCCACAAAAATGGAGAAGCAGTGGCAGCGAACTTACAGGAGGGCATGAAAGCCATCAGTATCTGGATGAATCAGAATTGTTTAAAGCTAAATTCTGACAAGACGGAAGTGATGTTATTTGGTGAACTGACCCCGCCTTGGTCTCCAGTCTGGTGGCCTTCGGAGCTGGGAACTCCCCCACCACCAGTATCTAAAGTGAGAAATTTGGGCGTGCTCTTCGACAACAAGCTAGCCTCTGTCAGCCATGCCAACGCAGTTGTCTCATCCTCCTTCTTTACCCTTAGAATGGTAAAGAAATTGCTTCCATTTCTTCCCCCAAATGCAGGTAACACCCTAATGTCCACCCTAGTATTATCTAAGGTGGACTACTGCAATGGCCTATTGCTTAACGCACAGGAGCAAGTTTTGAACAAATTACAGCTTGTTCAAAATGCTGCCGCAAGGATTCTGACTGGCACACCTAAATACTCACCCATTTCCCCCATCATTCGCGAGCTTCATTGGTTACCGATTAGAAGCCGGACAAAGTTTAAGGCCATGTGTATTATTTACAAGGCTTTGAACAATAATGGACCAGAATTCTTCAAAAAAGCAATTAATGTGTACAAGCCTAGTCGAACATTACGTTCATCTTCAGCCCAACAGCTCCAAATTCCACGTACAAAAAAGGCAACATGGGGAGACAAACGTTTTGTGGTGGCTGCCTCAAAACAATGGAATCAGCTCCCTTCCTACATTAAACTTAGCCCTTCACTATTAACATTCCGAAAACATCTCAAGACCTGGCTTTTCAATCAGTAAGTTATCAATGGAAATCCTCTGCAATCTGTGAACTCTAGTGCCGAGACACCGGAAGGTATTTGTGCGCTTTAGAAATTTTATAAATGAATAAATAAATAAGATGTGTGAGCCTCCCGCTGGGATCGAATGCAGTTCCCCATCTTCAAGGTCATCCGCTCTAGCCGTTGAGCCACATTCTGAACAAGTGAGCCCCCGACCCTGCATGGATGTCGTAGTCAGCTTGCCGGGATCATCATGTCAGGCAGCCTCTGCAGGTAGATACAGTGGGGTGTCTGATGAAACGCACAACAGCCAGACATCCATCCATCATACTTTGTGGCTGTAGGTATGTGTCACACGGTTAATGAGATGGCTACCGGACGCATGCGCGATAGAAATGTTCCTGCATTTCAGACCCAGCTGCAAGTTGGACCATGAAGCAAAGAAATAAAAGCCTGTATGTTCGAATGTTTGTATATTTTTTATTTAGATGACCTAATGCACGTCTTCACAATGATGTACGGACCCTGCATCTATTTATTATTAAAGTGGATGTGTGCATAATCTAAGTTTGGCCTGGTCGGTATGCCTATCCGACGGCATACAATGTCTGTGTGTACGGATATTGGATTCTTACAACAAAGGCCTTCATTTCAGAAGTTACAGAGTAGTGGACCAGGGATAAGTTTTATGCTGCCATCGGCTGTGTTGTCAATGCCACTGTGTGAACTTACTTCTGTGCACAGCACATCCAGAAGGGTCTTGTGTAGAGATCTCTGAGAAGTGGCGTGAGTCTGCTGTCTGTCAACATAGACCCTGGCATCTGATATCTCTCGCTTTTTGTACCGCACCATATAACATAATTTATCACTCGCAGCTTCAAATGTAAACAATCCGCGTGATTAATACTAACCAACTCAATGGTACTCATTTTACCTGTGTGGATGAATGAAAGGCTGAGTCGTCCTTCTGCAATACCAACCTCCGATCCTAATGTTGTATTCACAGGCTTCTGCAGCATGTACCTGACCTACTGGATTTCGGGCCTTATTGATCACTTATTTATTTGTGTAGTTTTCTTTTGAACAAACATTGCCTGGGGCGTTATAGGGCTCCACGACAGAGCACGAGTAAAAATGAAAATATTGAACATGAGTGACTAAATAAGTAACTGAAACAAATATCGGAGCACTCGGTGACTAACAGAGCGTGAGACAGGCTCTGAATATGGCTCGCTGTTGCCGAACGCTTCCAGCGGAGGGCGCGCTCGCACACAGAGAACAACAAAAACAAGCAGCATGCCCTGCCCGCCTCTCGGGCACACCGGCACTTGAGAACAGGTGGACAATAAACAAGGAAGTAGTGCCTACACGAATACATTATGCCGAGCAGCGGAACAAAACTGTAGTTAGTCGGTGCTGCTTCCTGCGAAATGGATACAAAAACGGAAGTATCGGATCATAGGCCAACCATAAGCCTGCTAACAATATAAATTCCAGACTTAACAAATGGCAAGCGGCAGGAGAAACTACAGGCAAGAGGCGGAGTTTCACCTACTTTACAGATTACATGATGCCTAATAGAGGCAGCGCATGCGCTGCTCTATACAAAACCTAATAATCAGTGCTTAGCATAGTGTGCCCCCGACTGGTATTTTGGTGCTTCTATCATTTCATCCAGATATATAATACAGGTGATATTACGCCTACAACAAGCCAGGACTATTGGCTTTGTCAATCGTTGATAGTTGTATAAGCTAAATAAGCAAGAACTATGGCTTCTTTGTATGTAATATTGAAAATGCTTTCATTCTGAAATGATGAGACTGCAAGCACTATAAGAGTCTCTTTGAAGTTTCAACAAAGGAAGTGTAGGTTGGTACTGCTGCAGAGTTAAGATTTTGTTTTTCACCTTGATAGTGATGGCAAAAATGGAGAGCCCGATCGGGGCCCGTCTCAGCACCTGCTTTTAAGAACTGCCGGTGCTCAGCACCAGCAGGACCTGGCCCACTTAAAGCCCTGAGTACGGCTCAGTGCAATGCCTTAATTTTTTTGGGACCATTCATATTAATTTAAGCATAAATGTGGCACAGTCAAATAAAGAAGGCGCATTTGAAAATATTTCGGTATGCATATTAAATGATTGGATGCATATATTACTAGTGCTTGATTTGAGAAGGAGAGAATGCCGGTGCCCAAAACTCTTCTCAGAAGCTCGCGGCCGATGCAATCAAGCGTCAGCGCTGGAATACCAAGCCTGAAAGTTTTTAAACCATCATATACCTGTTTAATCCGCTACAGGACACTCCTTCCCTCTTTTTCTCACTCCTGCAGTCTGATTTCACAATCTGTGAGGGTATTGCCGTCCGAACTGTTTAATTTCCCTTTCTTGCGCTTGAAAAAGAAATGATGTGGAAAATAAGTGCCGGGTAAGCATGGGCGAATTTTGCGAATCTGGCGTTCGCGAATTTTGCGAATTTGCGAACTCGCAATCCGCAAAATCCCCGAATTCTCGCGAATTTGCAGATTTTTTTTGTGTGTGTTCGCAAGGATTTCTGCCAGTTCGCGAGGGTTTTGTACCAGTTCGCAATTGCGAACTTACATGTCGGCTCGCAACGGTCGCGATTATGTTGTTTCTACGTCTGGTTCATCATCACAGGTTCCCAGCACCCTCTGTTTCACCCCTGCCACCCTCTGTTTCACCCATGCCACCCTCTGGTACATCAATGCCACCCTCTGGTTCATCATCACTGTAGATTATGGGGGGAAAAGCAAGCACACCTGCCCTGCTTCAACTGACATGAATTAATTTGGGGTTGATTTATTAATGTGTCACTGTTTTAAAATTTGAGTCTGGCACCTGCTTCCTTATCTGTAATTTGCTTTCTGTTGCAGTGCAATGTTTTTTTCTAGGACCTTTGTGGCCTACTTTTAGCTATTCTATGATCCGGCTGTGAGGGTCAGAGCAGGGTCATACAATTGTTGCAACTAGCAACTGAACTCTGGAGGAGACCCAGTCAGGAAGCACTACAGGGAATGGTTACTAATGATGAATTTGAACTTTTGCACCTGCTGAGGGCTTTCAGTTTAGCAAAACTCGTTTTTCTGCAGAACAGCATTACAGCAACTGTAATGCCCGAAACAAGCTCACTTGTGAAAGTTGATTTCTAATCCAAAAGTGATCCAAAGAAAGTCAAAAGGCCTCAAATCCGAAAAAGTGCAGGCAAATGTCAACCTGAGGAGTTATTCTCATACAAATCATCATTTTCTGAAGGTCTATGCTGCTTGCTAGTGGATTTCTTTTGCAGAATTGCAATTTTTGTAATTTCGCGAGTGCGAGATTGTTGCTGCCCGCCACACCTACATGTTCGCAATTGCGAACTTACACTGCACGCCGCAAAATTGTATCACCAAGAAAAAAAAATCAGCTGCGTGCAAATTATCGGTAAATTCGCGAGCGTTCGCGGATTGCGAATTTACCGAAAATCCGCGAAATCCGCGAGCGGAACGGATTATCCGCCCATGCTTAGTGCCGGGCCCAGTCCCCTTAAATAAGAGTGGGCTACTTCAACAGAAAGCACCAGCTCAAACTAAGAACTATAGATTGTATAGAATGCACTGGTATAAAAAGCCATATTTCAGAGGTGACCACAACATATGGAAAATATTTGAGTGGTCCCTTTGAAATATTTTCAATCCTGATTAGTAATGCCAGTAAAAATAACTTTGTGATGTGGAAATTTCACATAATTATGCAACATTTCAAAAATTTGCGAAATTATTGGTAATGACGCAAAATACATCACAGACATATTTGGAGTCCAAAAATATCACGAACGACAATTAGCATTGCTCAAGATTGTAGCCATTTTATTTACTCCAACCACATCGAAATCTATTCAGCAGCTTCTGGTCCACCTCACTCCTTTTTTCAACTTTATCTCTACTTTTTTTGCACTTCGAAATGTCTATTTTCCATTTTAGGTCGAGCCTAGCAGCACTCATGCGCTGCTCTGCGAGTCTTCTTGACTCTGTGTGGGTATGACTCCTCTCACGCATTGGATTGGCTTTTGCATGTGTCTTTCTATAATGAAAGCCCGCCAATGGCTAAAGGTGGGCTCATTTCCCACCTCTTTTGAAAGGTTCACTCACCATGGCGTTTTGCCTGCGGGAGTGAGCAGCAGCGCGCAGGGTGGCAGCTGCAGTGCCTCCTTGTCTCCCTTGCACAACTCTCCCTTGTTTACTTTCTGCCATCACTTGTTGCAAAACAAGTGAGGAAAAACTTGTTTTTTTATTTGATTTCTTTTATATTTCTTTTTTTTACAGAGTTTTATATAACACGAACTTGACCCGAATCGGGTATCAGAGTGCTTTACATAGCACCAGTTGCATTACATGAGGGCACATTCCTTTTTCTTAGGCACAAGGAGATTAAGTGATTTGCCAAGGATGTTCAGCGTCCTTGCCGAGACTTGAGCTCAGTACCCCAGATCCGAGGTAAACCGCCCTAACCGTTAGGGCAACTCCTCTTACATTATGTTTTTCAAACAATAATTAACAGTGGTAAATGCCAACCACAGCCGTTGTGCTTCGCACGCATGCATGCATTTACTTTTGCATTACTTTACTTTCATTTCCTTTTTTAGATCTCGCCTAGGCAGCGCATGCGCTGTCTTGTTGAGAGATGGTGTATACAGTATAGTGGGAAAGCTCTGCCCACTTTCCGCCTATGTTTTTGATTGGCCGCATTCCTAAATGCTGCAATCTAATTGGTTTTCCTCAACTTAATCCCACCTCCTGACAGCCATGTCATCATTTTTCACCTTCCATAGCTATCAGCCTCTTTACTTTCAAAACTGTTTGTTTCCCTGCCTCGCCCCCTTCCCTCCCGCAGTCCATCACTTCTCTGCCCTCAACCCCTCCACCCACTCCTGTTCCTTCCTTGTTGGCCACCACAGTTTTATTTACAATGCAATAGGTCTCGCGTAAATACGAGTCCTATTGCATTTGTAAATGCTTTTTTTTCTCTCTGATCGGCTGGCTGCATTCAGGCACTTTATTTTACATGACCTAGACTCTCACATGCGCGCAACTTTGTTCCCACCTGCCTCTTGCCATAGTTTGTGTTTAATCCCACCCCTCCTTTTGTCTGTGTTCATTTTCTTCCCACTTATGGGGACTGTAATATCTTTAGAGAGGCCTTACTCACCCGCAGCGTCCTCGCAGTGCCATCGCCTGCGTGTGGAGAGATAACAGCCTTCCCAGCGCTTTCCAAGCTGTGTGCGAGCAAACGCTCAATGAACAATACACATTCAGGTTTGGGTGGGGGCCTATGCGCGGAGACTACCAGACTACTGATAGAATTCACTGTTCGATGCCCCAACTGTCCCTTCTGATATGTAAGTTAGCATCATATGGCTAACTAATGAAGTTCGTATATGCACCTGTGTTGAATTATTCCGCTTGCTATTTTTATTATTCAAATGTACGTGTGATCATATTAGTTCCTTAGCTTAGCCTGTGTGCCACCATTTTGTGTATTCCTCTGTGATCACGAGCCTCACTCGCTCATCTGCCCCTCCCGCAGGAATAGAGAATTTCCCTAAGACAGCAGTTTTTCGTTTCTCGGCTTACTGTGGCCGAAACTAACAAGTCTCTTTATCAGTAATGTTCTCATGCACCAGAGACGCTGAAGCCTAGCTCCATGGCCTTGAGTAAAGATAGCGATGTATCCCTTGCAGGTGCAGATGCCTGCTGTATGATGGCATTGTTCGCTGGTCTGGGTTTCAGTAATTTTCCAGAAGGGGCGTACCCCAACGGACTGTGTTGCATTATAATGTATTGCTGTGATGTAGAGAGTCAGTCCTCTCGTTCGCACTCCTAGGAGTGAGGTCGGACAGGGCCCTCTCATATGAGTGTTGTTTGGCCTAATAAAGACTTTGTTTATTCTTCTCCACTGTCCGGCTGACTTCCTATATAATTAATATAGGTGAGTGCGGTAAGTCACTCGGGTGGATTTGAGCCACGCTTATCAGATGGCGCCCGAATAGGGACCCCGCGATAAGGATCTTTCTCACCCGTAAGGGGGTAGCAGAAGACCGGGGACCCGCTGGTCGGCACGGTGGGTCCGGGTACCCATCTGATGCCGAGCTTGGTTCTCGCAGCGCTGCCCCAACCTGCTGATCGGGAGAGGTCCCGGTTCGGATCTTACGCCGGGGTCCAGAAGGCGGAACTCGAAGCTGACCGTGTTGGTCCTGGCAGCTGGAGGTGGAGAACGGTAGAGGTCGGTGCCGCCTACGGAAGGTGAGTGGTCCACCTGTGATTGTGTCAGGAACTGGAGTGTTCCGGGAGACTAGGGTGTCTCCAGAGGTTTGAGATGCCGGTGTGCTCCTGGGGGCTAGTGTGCTCCGGGGAACTCAGAGTGCGAGCAGGCACTCTGACAGACTTGACGAGGTTGGGGGGAACGTCTAGATATATTGTTTGTAGTGATCCGACCGGGTGGTACTGTGGTGAAGGCGTGGCTCATTGCGGGTGGACTCCGGTGCTTACCTTGAACTCCTAGAGTGGTGGTTCAGTGGAGGTGAGACCTGGGTCTCCCGTGGTAAAGTGCGCAGTGATCCATAGTGCCGCGCGGGGAGCGGATTTGTTTCCCCATCCTCAGAACAGTTAGTGTACTGTTCGGTCTGCGGTAGGGTCCAGGTTCCCCAGGACTTGGTCGACGGGCCTTGTCCCATTTGGTAACACGTGTTTGGAGGTATTGTATATGTGTGTGCGTGATTTCCCAGTGTATAATTATATGTGTGTGTGAACGAGCTTGAGCTGAGTGATTCAAGGTAACGAAGTTTGTTGACAGAGAAGTGTTTTAAACATGCCGTGTTTTAGTAAGTTACGATGTTTTGGATGTTGTTGCCGACCCTCAGATACTAGACTGGCCGAGAGCCAACCTGCACCCCCTGAGGGCACTCCAAGCTTTGATATGTACGTCAAGCATGGATTGGTCCCTCTTTTGTTTGGAACTTTGTGGCACCGGTACACTGCTGACAATGTGGATTTGCAATGGCCCTTGACGGGTTCTTTTGATGAAGCTAAGTTGGATTATTTACAGGACAAATTGTTTGCTAGGCGTAGCCGTCAAAGCATGCTCGATTCTTTAAGGGTGTGGCAGAAAGAAGCCAGGAAGCGAAAGATAAGAGACGAGAAAGAGGCTTTTAAAAAGTCCACGCAGACTATGGCACAGAAAGCGAGAGAACAGGTTGGGAATGAGAACGCGCTGCGTTTGGAGCGCGCAGATAGGCTTTGCAGGTTGAAAGAAAATAAAAGTTATGTAGTACGAGAGGATGACCCAGATGAGATGGAAGACATTTTGGATACCCAACCCCCTCCCCCTTACGCCCCGCAGTCCTTGTATCCCTCCCTGCCAGCTCCGGCCTCCATTAGTGGGGTCCCAGGTTCATCAGCGAGTGCCCCTCAGCCTAGCGCAGTTTCCTCGCCCCCGACACCTCTTGTTTCTTTACTCCAGACCACTTCACCTGCACCCTCCCAATTCTCTTTAGCACTCCCTACTGTTTCGGCTAGTACCACCCCCAGTCAGGAGATGTTAACGCCGAGCCGAGGCGCAGGGAGCGGATTATTCACACAGGTACGGAAGTTGCTTACGCGTTCTACAGTTGGTTTAGATGAGAAGAGTATAGTGGCTAATCAGGCATGCCAGTGGGTGAGGAATAATATTTACTCGTTTGAAGATATTTGGACCACAATGAAAGATTTTGAGCCCTTGATGCAACAACACGCTTTGTGGCATATGTCGAATGTATTGATACAGCTATGGGAACAGGGGTATGGAGGTGTGGCTCCGGCGACTTTGCGAGACATATAGAGTGGAGCTTTCAGAACGAATACTGGGGTGAAGGAGGTGATGTGTAGTTTAAAGGCTCTACTACAGTATAGAAATGAACTGCCTGCTGCAGGTATGCCCCATTTTCCAAGCATACATCCAATGCGTGAAGTGCACCCTATTTTTCATCCCGAGATCCCAGAAATGGTAGATCCAGTTACGAAGGCTGTCACTAGGAATAGGATAGATGCACACTTCCAGGAACAATGGGTGTATACGCCATGGAAGAGAAGTGAGGTATTATCATTGAAGGCTCAGCTCCCAGAATCTAGGAAGAATCCGACTGCCTACTACAAAGAGCTAACGGAAGCTGCGTCTTCCACTGTAATGACTTTGGCAGATGTTGAATTGTTTTTTGGGCTTTTGGTCCCAGTCGATGTGTGGCGGCAGGTAAAGGGTACCGACCATTCGGAAGAGTTAGGAGGTACGTGGCAGGAATTACAGGACTGGGATAAGGAACGTAAGCCAGGAGAAAAGCCGAAAGCTGAGATTTTGGCCTTGCCGGGGCGCATAATAAAATACATGCATTCTCTCATTCCCCCGAAGAAGGTAGATTGGGACAAGTTGACGGCTTGTAAGCAGAAAAAGGATGAGGCAGTCTCGGACTTCTTTACAAGGTTTGAAGAAACGTTTATGGATTTTAGTGGGCAAGATGTGTCACAGGATGGAGGGTTGCGGCTTTTTGTCAATAGGTTTGTCATGAACTTATTGCCCGAAATTTCAGCGAGATTGCAAGCGTCGGAGAGCACGTGGACAATGTCCTCTCCTTCAGGTATCCTCAGCATGGCACAGTATTATGAGCACAGAGAAAATGAGAGTAAGGATAAGCAGGAAAAGAAGGCTAAGGATTTGAAGACTAGGGTTTTGTTGCAGCAAGTAGCTAGGGGCAGAGGAAGAGGTGCGGCACCGAGTCGTGGTGGCGGCTTTGGGAGAGGTGAGAGTAGGGAAAGGCTGGGACCGAATCAGTGCGCGAAGTGCAAGCAAGAGGGGCATTGGTGGAGGGATTGCCCACTGCTTCAGTCGAATGCCGGTCCAGGGCGAGGACGAGGAAGAGGTAGTGGTGATTATGGGAGACAGGCCGCACGGTCAGAAGGAGGCGGGAGACCGGGAGGCAATTACTTTGACAACAGTGCGGACAGACAACAGTTGCAGAGGGGCGGCGGTCAGTACTACAATGATGATTACTCAGTAGACGATCTGACAGGGTTCTCCCACAACTAGGACAGCGTAGGATAGAGCGAGGGACCAGTGCCTGTGGAAGTTGATCAAAGGGGACCCTATGTCGAGGCAGACTTATTGGGGTCTCAACAAAAATTTCTAGTGGATACGGGTGCAATGAAAAGTTCAGTGGCTTATTCTCGGGTCCCAGGGGCGGCTCTGTCTGGCAAGAATAACATCTCTGTGGGTTTTGCAGGTACCCCGGTGATTAGCCCCATTTCTAAACCCCTCACGTTAACGATTGGTCCTTTTACTGTTGATTCACCGTTCCTATTGACTTCGAATTGTGGAGAAAATTTGTTGGGCTTAGATCTTTTGAAGAGGTTGCACGCCACTATCTATTGTTCCCCGGATGGTGTGTATCTTACGTTAGGCCCAAATGTCGCTCGCCCACTACAGTGTTTTTCCAAAGATGACCCATTACCACCTGAATTCCAAGGAATACCCGACTGTCTCTGGGCTGTAAATGACACAGATGTAGGCAAAATGGATATAGCCCCGGTGACAATAAGAGTAAAGGTGGGAGCGAAATTGCCCCGGGTTCCACAGTACAGGATTCCTAGGGAGGGAGAAAAGGCCCTGTTACAAATAATACAAGATTTGATTCGGTCTGGTGTAGTGGAAGAGACGGATTCGAACATATGTAACAGCCCTATTCTACCTATCCTTAAAAGACGATCACCCGATGCTACAGATAACACTCCTGATGTATATAGGTTCGTGATTGATTTGCGTCACGTGAATAGAGTAGTGGAGCCACAATACCCGGTGGTCTCGGATATCACTACGATATTGACGATGATTCCCCCTTCTGCCAAATATTTCTCTGTTCTGGATCTGAAGAATGCTTTCTTCAGTATTCCAGTCCACGAGGACAGCCGTTATTTATTCGGATTCTCATTGGCTGGCCGAAGCTTCAGGTTTAAGAGAATTCCCCAGGGGTACACTGAAAGTCCGAGTATATACAGTCAGGCTCTGAAGGCACAATTGGATGAACTGGAACTTCCACCTGGCAACGTCATGTTGCAGTATGTGGATGATATCCTGATAGCGTCGGACGACGAGAAAGGTTGTCGGGATGCTACTGTCAAATTACTACACCATTTGGCAAAAAGGGGGCATAAAGTGTCCCTTCCAAAGTTTCAATACTGTCGAACGGAGGTAACCTACCTCGGTCACCTCCTTTCGAAAGTGGGGAGGAGATTGACGCCAGAGCGCATAAAAGCTATCACTAACATGAAGGTACCTAACACGCAGCGAGAGGTGCGCGTGTTTCTGGGCATAACATCGTATTGCCGCCAGTGGATACCTAACTATGCGTTACTAACGAAACCCCTATTGTATCTGACTACCAAAGAAGTGCGCGAACCCCTACCCTTGACCCCTGCATGTCAAGAAGCGTTTGATTTACTAAAAAATGCTTTATGTTCTGCGCCCGTTCTTGGAACACCTGATTACCAGAAGCCTTTTGTTCTTTACGTACATGAGGCGGAAGGTTGCGCGTTGTCTGTTCTAACTCAGTGTTTTGGGGGGAAACAGAGACCCTGCGCTTATTTTTCCGCAATGCTTGACAATGTGGCAAGAGCACTGCCGAGTTGTCTGAGAGCCACGGCGGCTGCTGCGGTCTCTATAAGACAATCGGCAGGGCTCGTACTGGGATCAGATCTCACAGTAATGGTACCGCATGCTGTGGACATTTTGCTAAACAGAACACAGACGCAGCACTTAACTAGTGCTCGTCTTACCGGTTATGAGATGACTCTCTTTGCACCCCATGTGACGATCAAAAGGTGTGCTACATTGAATCCTGCCACATTGTTACCTATCCCCACAGATATAAAGGACGATGACATACATGACTGTCTGTTTAGGACAGAAGAAGAGACAAAGGGGAGGGTGGATCTGACAGACAAGCCCTTAGACGAACCTGACGGGGAACTGTATGTGGATGGGTCTTGTTTCAAATTGCCAGATGGTACATCGACAGCAGCATATGCAATAACAACGTTGCAGACAGTAGTAGAGACATCTAGGATTCCTTACAATTCGGCCAAGCTGCCGAGATAATAGCCTTATTGAGAGCATGTGAATTGAGTGAGGGACTGGATGTGAATATTTACACTGACAGCCAATACGCCTTTGGCGTGGCTCATAATTATGGGCGACTCTGGGCGGAACGGGGATTTCTGACTTCGCACGGCCAACGCATACAACACGGCCCACTGATACTACGACTGTTAGCGGCACTGACGATACCCAAAAGGTTGGCTGTGATAAAGCGTAGCGCACACAAGACAATAGTGGATGACGTAGGGCGGGGCAATGCCTTTGCAGACGAAACTGCAAAAGAGACTGCTCAGACAAAACTACCACAGATGTTTGTGGCAGGACCGGCTAGATGGGTCCCAGATGTTAATATGTTCTCAGATACTGTACAGAGTGTAAAAAATATACAAGAAAAAGTGACAGAAGATGAATTGAGGGCATGGAAGGATGGGCAGGGGCGATTGGATGCGGATGAATGTTGGACAGATGTGACTGATAAGAGACGATGGTTACTCCCAAATGCATATGTTCTCCCAGTAGTGACGATGGCTCACGGGCCTCCACATATTAGCGCGAAAGGCATATGCAAATTGTTGGACCCAGTGTGGAGCGATAAAAATATCTCCAAAGTGGCGACCCATTTGGTCCGACAGTGCATGGTGTGTTTGAGGCACAATCCTGGGAAGGGTACTCCTGTCCCAGCTGGAAATTTTGCACCCCCCTCTTTCCCTTTTGAGGTGATTCAGATGGACTATATTGAGATGGAGAGGGTCAACAACTTAAAATATGTACTTGTGGTTGTATGTGCTTTTAGCAGGTGGGTGGAGGCTTTTCCAACCAAAGACTGCACGGCCATTTCTACTGCAAAAATGTTGATAAAGGAGTATTTTTCTTGCTTTGGATTACCCAGGGTGATCTGGAGTGATAACGGTACGTCCTTTAATGCAGAGTTAGTTAAGCAAATATGTAAAGGCTTACAGATCTCCCAAAAGTTCCACTCGGCCCTACACCCTCAGGCAGCGGGACTTGTGGAACGGTTTAATGGAACGCTCAAACTGAAAATGGCCAAAATACAGGAGAGTACAGGTCTCCACTGGCCAGATGCCCTTCCTTTAGCCTTGCTTTCTACGAGAGTAACAGTGAATTCGAAAACGGGCGTCTCCCCTTATGAAGTAATATTCGGCCGCCCGGCCAATGTCTGGGGAGTGCCCAGGCCTAAGTGCTTCTCCGAAATTCAGTACCCTTTGTTGACAGACTACTTGTATGCTTTGACTAAAGATCTTCGTTCTATTCATCAGCAGGTAGCAGACACCCTGAAGCCGTTGCCAGAGGGGCCCGGACACTCCATCAACGCAGGCGATTGGGTCGTCGTCCGAAGATATCAACGGAAGTCCTGTCTGGAGCCCAGGTGGTCGGAGCCGCGTCAGGTGCTCCTCACGACGCGTACAGCGCTTCGGGTGGAAGGAAGGAAGGCGTGGACCCACGCCTCGCACGTGAAGAAGGTCCCGCTGCCGCTACCCTATGATCAATGGGTAAAGGAAGGCATTGCTGACGAGGAACAGAAGCAAATACCCAGATATGTTCCCTTCTCGGATGCTTCACTGATTGGAGAAGAGCAAAGCAGAATTGAGAATTCAGTGAGCTCTACTACTCCCGTTGCTACTAGTGAAGAGACATCAGAGAGTCCAGCATCTGCCATAGATACACCTGGCTTGTTCATTGATCCCGAAGTGCCAGGGAGCACTCGCTATAATCTGCGGCCCGAAGAAAATAAATAGGAGTGACAAATGTGATGGACTAAACACTGGAAGAAGGGCTTAGTGGACTTTCTGAGTACGAAGATTTAGTGGTAGGGATGGACTTGTAAGAGCCCTGGTGTTTAGCCGAAGATTGTGTTCTATGAGACTATAGAGTGGTGCGGGGCCCGGATTAAGTGCTCCCCTGTTTTCAATTGCTGTGTGTTAAGCGACGTTGGAATAAGGTATGGACGGTAAAAGCCTGCCTGTGAGGCTTTGAAGGACACAGGGAGAAGATCCCTTTTTAGGGTTGAAGAACCCCTCTGGCCGGTTTTGCGGACTGTCTGGGACTATTTTTTTAGTAGAAGTGTTTTTCCTTTTTACATTTTTGATATATTTTGAACGCTTTTGAGAAATGTATCCTTTTGGCCGCCCCATCCCTGATGAGGAGCAGCCCTTTGCGGCTCCTCCGAGACCCGTGCCTGATTCCCCTTGGTTGGCCCTTTCCCGGAAAGGAAAAATAGTGGTCATCATTGTTGTTCTAATTGCTTTTATAGTGACTCTTGGTATATTGTTTTTCCTGGATAAAGCCTACCCCGTTCATGTGTTTGCACCCACACCTACTGCCGTTCCTGAACATAATATGATTACTGTGGATTATGGTGAACGAATGTTGAGGAAGGGTTACAAAGAAAATGTTTTTATTAAGACTTTGCACCATGCACATGCCACCACCAATTTGACTAACTGCTGGGTCTGTGGGCTCCTCCCTTCGGCTGCCTACAAGAAAGATAGATTCCTAGCACTTCCTTTGACTCCTGTGAATAGTTGTGTGGGGTGGTATACTCTCATAGGTCTCGTTAAATATTTTCAGCAGCCAGATTTTCTGACTCCTAGACTGCAGAATAGGGGGTCGACTATGACAATGCGAGTACGCCCTTTGCCTCCCTCTTCCCTTGGACGAATATATACTGACGAACGTTTTGATCAGACATTTATAGAGACGTGTGAGAAAAAGTTGGGCCGGTTTTTGATACCGAATGATACTGACAAAGTTAGGGATAGCTTCCTGCAGTTGAATTCCTCCCTGTCTTACAGACACCCCCCAAAGGGAAATGACAGTGTCAAGTCTCTGATACCCCTGGCTGTGGTGGGCCCCTCGCCATTTTTCTGCATAGAGGGAAGGGGTCCCATTAAGGTTGGTAATAGCTCATGTAACGTGACGGCATTGATACGTTTGCCTCTCAGCCCCTCCTTGGTTACACCCCCCAGCATCTTTTTTGTGTGTGGAGATAATGGATACTTATGGTTGCCTGAGGGTTGGGGTGGGGTGTGTTATTTGGCCTATATGATTCCTCCCGTATATGTGGCCCCTTCTGACTATCACAGAACTCATTGTAGATTTCCCGGTCCGCAAGAGCAGCGTAAAAGGAGGGAGCTCCAGGTAGATGACGTTGACCAGACTGACACCTCGTACCAGCAATGGACTGATTTTTCTAAGGGCCTGCTACCTTTCTGGGGTCCGATATTTAACAGTAGGGCCATTTGACGACTGTCCAGGGTAATGGAAAAGGTAGTCCTTACTGAAGCTGACATTACGACTAACATTTCCGTTGAGATTCAGGCTATGAGATTATTCACGATTCAAAATAGGATGGTGCTTGACGTCATCCTGGCAGATAGGGGCGGGGCCTGTCGCGTCATCGGGACCTCCTGCTGTGTATATATTCCTGACTCAGCTCCGACTGTTAACTTGGCAGTACAGAAATTACATAGATTAGCGACTGAACTACATCAAGATAACGGGACCTGGTCCCTACAGGGGTGGCTCTGGGGCGCCTTCTCTTCCTGGGGTTGGAAAATATTGATGGGTTTGGTGGGCGTGGTGAGCGTCATACTGACATGTTGCCTTTGTGTCTATTGCCTCCCTCCATGCTGTTCAATGTGTGCTACGAATTTGCGTCCACAAAAGAAGGTGTCGGGTCAATATGCCACTTCAATGATTACTGAAATTCCTGCTGATGCAAGTTGGTTGATGTTTATTTCAGAGGATGTTTTAGACTAAAAAGAAAGAAAAAAATAATGTGTTCTGCCCCTAGAATGGATATGCCGGCACTACCTTTTGGTAAATAAATGTGGCCGCAGTTAGCCAATGATGCTAAAAGGAGGGTCTGATAGAATTCACTGTTCGATGCCCCAACTGTCCCTTCTGATATGTAAGTTAGCATCATATGGCTAACTAATGAAGTTCGTATATGCACCTGTGTTGAATTATTCCGCTTGCTATTTTTATTATTCAAATGTACGTGTGATCATATTAGTTCCTTAGCTTAGCCTGTGTGCCACCATTTTGTGTATTCCTCTGTGATCACGAGCCTCACTCGCTCATCTGCCCCTCCCGCAGGAATAGAGAATTTCCCTAAGACAGCAGTTTTTCGTTTCTCGGCTTACTGTGGCCGAAACTAACAAGTCTCTTTATCAGTAATGTTCTCATGCACCAGAGACGCTGAAGCCTAGCTCCATGGCCTTGAGTAAAGATAGCGATGTATCCCTTGCAGGTGCAGATGCCTGCTGTATGATGGCATTGTTCGCTGGTCTGGGTTTCAGTAATTTTCCAGAAGGGGCGTACCCCAACGGACTGTGTTGCATTATAATGTATTGCTGTGATGTAGAGAGTCAGTCCTCTCGTTCGCACTCCTAGGAGTGAGGTCGGACAGGGCCCTCTCATATGAGTGTTGTTTGGCCTAATAAAGACTTTGTTTATTCTTCTCCACTGTCCGGCTGACTTCCTATATAATTAATATAGGTGAGTGCGGTAAGTCACTCGGGTGGATTTGAGCCACGCTTATCACTACCAGACTACCAGATACGCTCCCTCATTCGCTTGTTCTGCGGAGTCTGGCCTGCGGTTTATTTCCCCCCCCCCTCTCTCTCTCCAGTGCACTCCAGGTCTCTCCCATGGTCGGAGCCTGCCTCTCCCTGCTCCCCTATTGTTCGCTGCAGTTTGTGGGTGTATAATAATACAAGATAAGTCAACCCCCCTCTGCCAGTGGCAATGTAGTGAGTTGCAGGAATGAGGTGCGTTGCGTGCTCCCCCCTGCGTTCGGTTGCAGCTGGGGTCCGCAGGTGTATTTAAGTGTCTGGTGTAGGAGGAAGGATTGAGAGACGCAGGATAGCAGTAATGGTAAGTATCCCACTGTGTTGCAGCATGCAGAGGCCTCTGGCACTGCGGGAGGGGATGAGGGCGTCGGTGCCTCAGTCTATCCTTTTGGATGTGTTTATATACAGTGTGTAGGCGGTGCCTGAGAGCTCCCTAAGTGTCCCTGTGTTGCTGTGTGCAGGGTCCTCGCAGAGTGGCTGATATGAACTCCCAGCAGCAACGAATGGTCGGTATCGGGTCGGACAAGGAGTTGAGTGACCTGCTGGATTCAGTGCGCAGCTCCCAGCATATTTAGTCCTCTGTCACGTCACAGAGTTATTAACTTTAACTCCCTTTTCTAGCCTTTAAAAAATCCGACACAGATTTGTGCCACATTTTCCAGTGTCCATTGGATTCGTAGGGTAATTACTTTATTTTTCATGTACAAAGTGCTTGATTTATTGTCCACCGTTGAGAAGGTGGCAGCGATCAGTCAGCAGCAGTTTCAGCAGTTTAGCAGAGAGGGGTGGTGCCACCTTGGAAGCAAGACAGTCATCCCTCCCCCATCCCTCTCTCTCTCTCTATCTCTCTCTCTCCTACCCTCCCTTCCCATCCCTCTCTCCCCTGTCCCTCTCTCCCTCATCCGTCTCCCCGTCCCTCTCTCCTCCCCTCCCCGTCCTTCTCTTCCCTCTCCTCTGTCCCTCTCCCCGTCCCTCGCTACCTCATCCCGCTCTCCATCTGCAAATGGTCCTGGCCAAGGACGAGCGGTATGGTGCCACTCAAGCCCTGTCAGCTCTCCATCGCTTGGCTCTCCCTCTCTCTCTCCGGTGAGACTGGCCTGAGGGACAAGAGAGGTTTTAATCGCTACATGAGTCACAAGATAGGAGTGATTATATTGCCCTCCTTTAATCTTCCTTTGCCTCTACCCCCCCACTCCCACCCCACCTGCACAACACTGCTTGCCTACAGCTGACAGCAAAAACCAAGCTTCCTGCTCTCTAATAAGCCATACACTCTTCAGGGATATTTGAGGTGTTTGTATTCATCCCTCTATGATCCGTTGCCCGTCACAAAAGATCACCGACCACTGCCACGTTTAGCTGTCACCAGAGCCGGACTGTGAACAAAACCGGCCCCGGCAAAGTGCTCGGGGGGGTTGGGAGTGCGGCCGAGCTCTTTGAACGGGGCCGCTTTTCGGACGATTTTGGTGCAGGGCCGATTTTGCAGCTATGCTGCAAAAACGGGCCTGCAACAAAAACGGCCCCCAGGGGCCCAAAACCGGTCCCCACCCGAGCGGCGCACCAGGGGATTGCCCGGTGTCCGCTATGACCAGTCCGGGCCTGTTGGCCTTACTTTAGATGAGGATTAGATGAGGAGGTCGGTGATACCAAACACCATATGTTTCAGTGAAGCCATTATGTAGCTAGGTAACTCGTAATGACCAGTGTCCAGTACATATCTTAACAAGGCTTCCCTGTTCACTTGCAATATCTAGTAACTCAGACATCACAGGAGCATATCTGCTCAGATAGAAATGTCCTCACATAGGACCTAAAGCACCCTACTGTAGACCTGTAAGGCCTGCTGTAGGTGAGACTTGCCTATATCATATGCAGTGGTTTGGGCATGGCACACCGCCTTGTGTGCCATGTCATGTTATCAACATGGTTTGCACCATGTCACATAACCTGCAATTGCACTCTGCATGCAATTTGTATGGGAGCCCTTAGGGTGGCATAGTACATGTTGCAGCCCAAGGGATCCTCTATGGGACACCTGCCCTAGTCACCAGGGGTGCATTTTCTATGGACTTACACAATATATGCCAATTGTATCACAATTTTCATCTTTTACCTTATTTTAGGGCAAGAGCATTGGAACTAGGGCTTCGGTAGCAGGGTTCCAGTGCACTCTCAGTCAAAAATATCAGTGTTGGAGAGCAAAAAGTTGGGAGGACCATGACAAAAAGGGGCACTTTCCTACAAGCAGAATCAGCTATAAAACTCACATGGGATGACCTTTAACTTATGATTGACAAAAATGTCATGGCAGGATTTCTACTAATGGACTTATTGGTGACATTCTAAGTTTCACTGTAACATCAAGGAATACATGACAACATTCGGAAAAGGATTACTTCCTACCTCAGAGACAGACATGGCCTGGTGTTCCTGACATCCTTAATCTTGCAGCCTGCACTGATAAGACCACATGCATCCATAATCCCTCATAATCTTTTTAATATCTGCCTAAACCCACTGTTGGATCTGATCAAATTCTACACCCTGATATAGTACAACTATGCTGATAATCAAACAATTGTAAAATGGGCAGTCTGGTAAACCACTACATGTCAACACTTTATGATTACCCACACCCCCTTAGCCATGTGAATGATTAATAACCACCTAAAACTAAATAGCACAAAAACTGAGATCATGAAATGTGGACAGTGAGATAAACACCACCCTGTGACCATGCGGTCCATCAGCCCCATCATGAGAAATGAATAACCTCAGGGTAACTATGGATGCGGACTTGTCCCTGACGTCACATGTCAACAAAGTCGCTCACTAGGCCACTGGAATCAAGCTAGCCTGGCTGATGAGGGATGACACGGATGATACCCAAAAAACAGTCCCAGAATTCTTGTTTCCCATCCAGGAAGGACCTGGCCTGGCTGTTCAGCTGGACTGTTCCCATGGGGAGCAGGGTCAGGACTGATTTGCATATGGCTGGGTTCAAACCGTAATGGCATGGTGAGCAAACAAACAATGGATTTAGGCCCTGATTTCCGTACTGGGGGTGAATGTTTGACATTGTTCAGCCTTCTGTCCATCAATTGTTCTTACAACAAAGTCACTAAGAACATCTTAAATACAATAAAAACACTGTGACGCACATTTAAATACCTTGGATCCCTGACCTTTTGAACACTAAGGCAGAATATACCGACATCCTCATATGGCCCTGTGCCTCCCTATATTGAAATTAAAGAAATTACAGGATACTGCTGCAAGGCGTATCCTCTGCCTACACCCAAAGAACACATACCACCAGTCTTGCAAGCACTTCATTGGCTACAGTACTTCATTGGTTACAGATAGCTAGGCACTCTGCATCATTCATAGAGCTTCCCAAGGAAAAGGACCATCGTACTTACAGCTGAAGTTTAAAAAATACTTGCACAATGCTCCTCATGAACAACTCCATAAAAAAGAAATGCTTTACAGACATGAAATTCTCATTCATAGCAGCAAAGCCATGGCAAACAAAACAGTAAGTATACAAGAGCATGGGGGCATTGCTAAGCAAGTTGACAGGCTGCACACTCTAAGAGGAGTCTCCAGTAGCCCCAATCACATGTACTGGCATCCTGTGCTACTTCTGCAGTCTAAGATGCCCCAACATGGATGGAGACAGGCCCGACCAAAAGGGCATGAGTCAGGCTACTGAAAGTGGACAAAAGCCGGTGGCTGTGCCACTGGAAGACCAGCAGTGCTGATCACTGGGGAATGAGCAGGATGGCGGTTGGCCCCTGATGCTGAGACACAGCATGCCCAGAGTCTCCTGGAGCTCCCCATGCCATGACCAGCATTTCTTCAATAGTATTTGCTGGTGGCTCCCAACCCCAGGCTTGAGACAGGGATATGACATTCAGAGGCGAGTAGGTAGGGCTGGTGGGTGGCTGGCTGTGGAGTCAATAGGAGATTGTGTGGAGAGGGCCCTACAGCGCTGAGCCTCACATAGTAGTGCAGAGTCCCCAGTGGGAACTGTAATATGTTTGATCACAGGGGCATGACCTAGGCAGCCATGAGCAGCCTCAAAGCTGGTGACTGCACTGCCTGAGTTGGCAGCCAGGCGCTGAGACACAATGTGATTCGAAACTTGAGGAGCCCCCTGGACTTTGATGGGCATCTAGCGAATGGGGGCTGCCCCCAAGACCTGGCATGAGAAAGACCCCTGATATCAGAATTGAGGTGATGGAGCCATAGGTTGAATGGCTTCAGATTTTAGGGGAGATTCAATATAGCAGGCCTGGCAGCGTGATGGTCCATGAAGCTGCACGAGTCCTCACTTGCTTTGCCTATTTGCTTCTGTTTACAGGGAGCAGTCTCTAGGCCCTTGTGCGGTGTCCCTGAGGGACATTCTCCTGCTGGACAATGTGAATAAGACAGTATTAGGGTGACTAGAACTTTAAAGGTAAAAACCGGGAAAGTTCACAAAAATAGAAGAAGGAGTGCAATTTTGAATCAACCGAGAGCAATGAATGACAGCACGCCTCAGGGAATTACAGAAGAGGCAGTAAGAACATAAATAAAATGCAATTTTTAAAGCCAGTAGCATGCCTGTTAATTAAATTACTCTCTTTTAGCAGCTGCTAACTATCCCTGCTTTGGAAAACTGAAAAAGTAACTTCCCACTTGAAAAACTGGGACATGCGCAAACTTTCTTAAAATCTGCCGGAGTAGCTGGTGAAAACCCAGGACTGCCCCAGTAAATCAGGGACGCCTGGTCACCCTAGACAGCGGTGAATTGCTGAAAGGCTACTGGCTACACTGGTCTCTACTGTGTCGATTCAACACACCAGATTCCTACTCCCCCTTGACTAGGTGTGTTCGTCTCTTTTAGGTCGAGCCTGAGTCAGCGCGCATGCACTGCTCTGCGAGACTTGTTGCCCTTTACTATGGAGAAACCTCCCCCACTCTCTGCCCATATTTGTCATTGGCTTGTGCCGTTGTTCTTCGCAAATGCACTTTCTGATTGGTTCATAGGCTTGTTAGTCGCTCCTTAGTACTGCCTTGTCTTCAATTGTAACCTCCCATGGTGGCTGGCCCCATTACTTCGACTGTTACACGGTACGTGATTTTAATTCTGTGAGCACTCTTTTCTTTAATGAGTTTCTTTGTGTGCAGGCCCCGACGTGCGATGCTTCAGCTGCTTTTTTAGCAGCACAGCACACCTGGATTTATCTTATCTAGTGTTTTTACTTCAACAATGGCGACCACGCCGTTAACTCTGCACATGCACCCTACCATATTTTTTTTAAAGCAGCCGGCACGCTGTGCTTTGGTTTTAACAATGGTGGCCTACCCTGCTTAATATTATTCATCTTCTCACAGCAGGGATCCTGCTTTCATACCATCAACAAGAACGATTAAAGTGTGGCGCCCGTGTTGATAATATGAAAGTGGGCGCTGTGCTGCAGCATACTCTTTGTTTCAGCATGACGCCCGCTTTCATACTACCAACACGGGCGTGTAAAGCGTGGCACCATGTCCTCCGCCTCTTCTCCCATGACTTCTTAAATACTGTTGCAGCCACAACAGATACCAACTTTCCTAAAGGGATTTGCATAACTTTATTGGTTTTTGGTTTCTGCTAAACTTTTCTGTTACCGCAATGGGCATACTTCACAGCTTCTCACACTGCTGTTGCAGGCACAACAGATACATGCCCTCAAACAATTAGTTTGGCTGGCTCCTCGGAAGCCCTTTCATCATTATATGCCTCACTGTCTTTTGTTAAACAGAGATTAGCAGCCAAAACCTAAACATTACGTACTTACAACCACATTGATTATTTACACTTCCTTGTGAAATCCCACACTGGTCTACAGTCCACTTTTGTTGGGAAACAGCTACAGATTTCACACAGCTCATTTCCACAAGTATAATAGAATATTTGTAATTCATTTTTTCTGTTTCTGTTTTTTTGTGCAAAGTGATTGACTTCAGTGAGGGCATTTCCCCAAATAAAATGTAACTTTACAAGGGAGATTTTTTAAAATATTTGCGATAAACCTAAGACCACTAATTTTTAGGTTTTTTGAGCATTTCTTTTGCTTAGTTTTGATAACTCAACAAGACATGTCTTTCAAAAGAAAACACCACATTAGTAAATCACACAATTGCAACACATTTGTATGGGTGATTTAGAACCATTTATTTTGTGAGACAATATATACAACACATACATAATACCAAACGTTATTTGTGACAAAAATATATACAGCAAACCAATAATCACAAGACCAACATCGATAAATTATGTGTGACAGCCTGAAATTAAACAAGTCCTGCATAAGCACTGAAGACACAAGGCGGACAATTGCTCATTCGAAGACACATGTCTACTGTCCTGCCTGTGGGAGGGTGGGGATAGATATCTTACTTAAGTGTGTTGACAACCTAGAAAGAGGGGGAAATCATTTCTATTCAGTCCCCTCGTGGCACATCCTATTTTACCTTCCCCCACACTCAACAGCCAACGCATTTCTAATCCCCAACACTTCCGGGATTCTCTTCAGGACTAAGACTTGGATTTGTTTTGGCTCTCAATTGTGTTGCACACAGATGTCCATTATCTGTTCTTCAATTCATAGTATTAATAGAGGCTTACATTTTATGGGTGTGTGGAAGCTCTTGATAATGATTTAAAAACTGTCTAGGATCTTGAGACTCGTGAATTGTAGTTAGAGCTCGCGGGCGCGTTGCCATGAATTTCTTCTGCAAAACTCCTGACTATTTCCTTTCATTTCAGCCATGTGAAAGCAGTTAGAAAATCATCTTGCTCCTCTCATTCAAACCGGCAGCAAGATGAGCAAGACGATATTCTAACTGCTTTCACATGGCTGAAATGAAACGAAACAGTCGGGAGTATTGCAGAACTCTAGCTCTAACTACATTTCACGAGTCTCAAGATCCTGGACCATTTTTAAATCGCAGCAGCTCGTATCCAAAATATGACTAAAATATTTAAGTACACTATTTACATAATTAATAATCAATTGAATGATTATTATTAAATCAATAATTCGTTTTTTAAAATAATTATTACCTAATTAACTTCCCACCCCAAACTCCTTAAAGTCCAACAGCTCGTACCTAATGTATAACTTAAAACATAATTGTGTCACAAAATGACATAATTAATAATCAATTAAATAATTGTCTCACCCTATACCCTATACCCCGAAAACCCTAGCAACCAACAGAATGAATTAGGATCAGTAATTAATATAAAATGTATAAATAACAATCTATTAAAAAATATATATTTTAAAAGTATACAAACAATAGCAGATAAAATAAATATGTGAACTAAAACACATTGTTAATTTTTTAAAAACAATATTATTTACAAGTTATTGAAAATGATACAAACAACAATATTTTTGTCAATAATAGTACCATAATAGAAAAAAGAAAAAATATATATATATAAATTCATATTTATAAAGCGCCTGGTTACACTAGGCCAGTGTTTCCCCGCGCTGCGTTGCAAACTGCCCTCTGCAGCTAAAACCTATCCTAGAGAAAAGGCTATACAGCTGGAAAAAGATATGTTTTCAGTTTTTTCCAGAAAGTGACCTCAGAACCCTCCAACCGGAGGCTCAGAGGGAGTTTGTTCCATTGCAGTGCGGCCAAAAAGCGGAATGAATGGCCACCAATCCTTGCTCTCTTCATGGAGGGAAAACACACCAGACCCTTGATCTAAGTTGCCGAATTAGAGAATATAGAGTATTTAGATCAAACAATAGGAGGGGCCCGTCCTTTGAATGATCCGGTGGCAGAAGCACAGCGCCTTGAACCGGACTCCCTCCCTAATCGGCAACCAGTGGAGGGTCACCAGGGTATGCACCATGGTCTTCCTGGCTGCGGTAGGCAATACATCCAAGGATTTCCGGAGGCCCCGCAGGAACTCCAAAACAGGCGCCTGCCACCCGCCTGGCATGATGCCAAAGGAGAGCTTGGTATCCAGCCATACCCCAAGGTTCTTAGCCTGAGCGCAGGGCGTGGGGGTGGGCTCCAGACTCTAGGGCCACCATGCTGATGACCACACTAACCTAGCTTTCCCTATCACAAGCACCTCTGTCTTATTGCCATTCAACTTCAGGCAGTTATTGGCCATCCACAGTGCAAGTTCTTGCATGCACGCCACGAAGTTGGAAGCTGCCGTGTCCTGGGCCTGTGTAAGGGAAAGCACCAGTTGAGTGTCTTCGGCATAGGACACAACCATAATTCCACATTTTTCTGAAATCTCAGCTAAAGGAGAGACATAGAGATTGAACAGGGTCGGGCTCAGGGTGGATCCCTGAGGCACCCCCTGTTTAAGTTTGACAACTTTGGAATAAAAAGAGCCCTGCGACACCTGAAAGCTACGCTCCGACAAGAAAGATTCCATCCAGCGCACAGCACTACCAGACACACCACCTTTCCTCAACCAGTGCAGCAGAGTATGGTCGGCAACAATATCAAAAGCGGCACTTAAATCAAGAAGAATTAAGGCTGCAGTCTGTCCCGCATCAAAGTATTTCCTAATGGTTTCTGTGGAAAGTAGCAGGTGGTGGTGGGCCTCAGCTGGGCCTACCAGTGCTAGGGGTTCGCCCTTCTCTGCACAAGGTCCTCAGACCAATAGGATAGAAGTTGGCCTGGAAACTGGAATATAAAACAAAGTTTTATTAACCTCATGAGGTGGAACTACATTCACACAACACCCTTCGGTAGTGTATGAAGTAGCACACTGAACAGAAGGAGCATGGCCCTTTTATACCCACACAGGGGCTTGAAAGAAGGCAGTACAAGTACAGAAGAGAAGGGTTACATACATAAAAGGTCATACAGAAATGCACAGTCAACAAATTGGAGGAGCTAACAATTGCTAATTCTAGTAAACACATCCTGACAGTTACACACTGAGGACAGGTGTATGGACAGTAAAAGTCTTGTCTGCGCATGTGCAGAGTGGCAGAGCCTAAATATAGTCTGTCTCTAAGCAGAGTACAAGAGTAAATAACAGCAAGGTAGGACAGAGCACATGGTGAGCACATGGCGGACAAGATGACTGCTGAATACAAGATGGCTTCAGCTAAATGCTAACCCTGATCGCTGCCAAATTACAACAGACAACCCTTTTAGCATTAGCTGAAGAAATTTGTTCATTTGGGGTAATCTAGTACATATCCTGTACATTTCGCTTGGCAGGTGTACAGGCAGAAATACAGATGGAGCAGAGCATTGGACCACATTGTACACATACACAACATGTAAATAGTATCATGAGTATTACACATAGGATGTTCAGTAGCTTCCAGCCCTAAGTGGCAAAACGTGTCCAAATCCAGCTAGTAAAAGTCCAGGTGCCAGTCTCTGGATGAATTTCAGCAGCGATCTTATGCTGTTTAGAGATTGCATCAAACACTGAAGGTGAGTGGTCAGGAATGTAGACACAACAGCTACTGCCGATGAAGCGACATGCACCACCTCGATCAGCTAGAACCACGTCAAGAACCATACGATTTTGAAGTGCTACAATCCTTGCAATTTGTAGCTCTTTCGTAATGTTCCCAAGTGCCATAGCTGTCTGATTTGTAACAGCTTCTACAACACAAGTCAATCGTCTTATCTTTCTACTTTTAAATGCAGCACCCACAAAGAAGAACAAGCCCAAATTAAAGTCGACCTATTGTTGCAAAGTGGTGTCAGTTTGGTCAACCTCATCTGCACTTATTGTCCTTTTGTATCTGTTCTTAGAGATATCATTGTATAGCCTAAAGTCTCTGTGATACGATGCAGGTGCCAGAAACTTAGGGGGCAACAAAAAGGACACATAGCATACTCCTGACCATCCAACAGGTAGGTGATATCCCTTGTTACAGCAGACAAAGTATGTATTATGTGAGGATATGAAGCTGCTGTTATTGGCATATTCAATAGTCAAAACCACAGTACATTCACCTCTCCCCACTGGAATTCTCCCAACACTTCCTATACATAAGTCTGCTTTAGCTCTGGTCACAGAAATCACAAAAGGTCCATTGTTCTTAATAGTTCTCATATTTGGAAAAACATATGGCGTAGAAATATTCTCAGGTCGATACTCCTCCCATTCCGATTTAGTTCCTTCAGCTCGTGGATTACCATCTTCATCTGGATGACACACTTTATTGAGATGATAAGTAACACTTCCAACTGCCCCCTTTCTAGAAGCAATTAAAAGTGCAAACCAAGCTTGGCAAGAAATATTATGAGAGAAAGGAAGTGGAATAAAAGGTGTTCCTCCTTTCTTCTGGTGAGCAGGTATCATCCCACACTCCCAACAGTTGGTAGTATTTGTGGCATTGTGAGTGTGATGCAACATCTGAATAAAGTTATTATTTAGGTAGGATTGTCAATGCTTTTGCTCATGGTAAGGAAGCGTAAAGTAATGATGCTCAACTGGTACTGGAGTAGTGGCCATCTAAAGCTGTCGAAAAGAAGCCACTTTCTCAACAAACAGGGTTATCATTGCTATAGTCACCATAGCAACAACAAATCCTACAGCACAACTGGTATTTTTATTACAGATCTTAGAAACAGTTGATCTCCCTGTAGACATGATCACTTCGTCGTTGAAACAATTGTTGGAGCTCTTTGCCCTGGGCAGCCATTGATTTCCTCACCGAGGGTCAAGACTGGTGTCACTACGCAGGACAGATCCTCCCCCCTTGCCACATCGGCACGCCGTTTCACCAACCTAGGACGGTTGCTCAACCCGTCTTTTTCAACACTGCAGATTCTTTCCTTGGACTCAGTTGGTATCAGGATACTACAGGGATCGTGTGATCCTGGAAGACTTCCTCAGATTTGTCAGGTGAAATAGTGTGGCCTTTCTCCGTTTCCAGAATCTCTCGACGGTCGGTCAGCACAGCAGGTTCGACCAAGGTAGGCGACACTCACTTACAGTGAGTGCTATAGACCCAGTTCTTCCTGTTCATCACTCAAACCGCTGTCCTTGTTGCTAGGAGCACTTGCTCCGGTCCTCGCCACCTCGGCTCCAAGCTGTTCGACCTCTCTAAAAACGTGACCATCATGTGGTCGCCAGGACGGAGTTCGTGGGCCTCACCAACAGATCTGTCAGGAAAAGCTACTCGAACCTGTTGATGGATAGAGATCAAACTGTCAGTTAACTGTGCCAAGTAATCATTCATCAGAACACAAGGTACATCATGTATGGGGCGTGGTTTAGGAACTTCCCAAATGTTCATCGGTCTCCCAAATACCACTTCCTATGGAGTAAGACCAGATCGTGAATGTGGCACCGATCTTATGGACAACAATGCCAAGGCTAGTGCATCAGGCCATTTCAAAGACGTGGAAGCCAGTATTTTTGCTAATTTCAGTTTCAAAGTAGCATTATACCTCTCCTCTAATCCTGCTGATTGTGGGTGGAAGACTGCATAGAATTTCTGTTTGATCCCTAATCCTTTCAGGACATGCTCAACAACTTGCCCAATAAAATGAGGTCCGTTATCACTCCACAACAGTTTACAAACACCATATCTTGGGAATAACTCCTTTAAAAGCACTTTTGCTGTGGTGAGAGCTGTATTATCCTTTGTAGGGTACGCCTCTATCCATTTACTGAAGGCACATACCACGACTAGAACATACTTTAAGTTGTTACAGCATTCAAGTTGGATGTATTCCATCTGCACAACTTCAAAAGGAGCAGTTGGTGTGGCAAACCCTCCTGTAGGAGCCTGTGTCCCTTTTCCAGGATTTTACTGCCAAGAGATCAAACAGGACTGCACTAACCTTTTAGCTGTACCAGCAATCTCTGGATGCTCCCAAATCCATCTTTTTTTGCACTCCATACCACCCCAGTTCAGACAAGCCATGTCTTTTCTGGACCGGAATCAAGCATCCTAGGACCGGTTTCTACCTCGGGTGGTGTGGAGTGCAAAAAAACGATGGATTTAGGCCCAGATCTCTGTACTGGGGTGAATGTATGACATTGTTCTGCATTCTGTCCATCAACTGTTGTTTTTGCATTTGTCACCCTGAGTGGGATGGGTATGCTCAGACGTGAGTCCCATGCTCTCCACACCACTGGAGTCAAGCTATCCTGGCTGAAGACGGCTGATAGCCGGAAACCGGTCCTAGGATGCTTGATTCTGGTCAAGTAAAGACATGGTTTGGCAGTTCGGGCTGGACTGTTCCCATGAGGCACAGGGTAAAGGCTTATTTGCATATGGCCATGTCTGAACTGGGGTGGTGTGGAGTGCAAAAAAACAATGGATTTAGGCCTAGATCTCTGTACTGGGGTGAATGTATGACATTGTTCTGCATTCTGTCCATCAACTGTTGTTTTTGCATTTGTCACCCCGAGTGGGATGGGTATGCTCAGACGTGAGTCCTATACTCTCCACACCACTGGAGTCACGCTATCCTGGCTGAAGACGGCTGATAGCCAGAAACCGGTCCTATGATGCTTGATTCCGGTCCAGTAAAGACATGGCTTGGCAGTTCGGGCTGGACTGTTCCCATGAGGCACAGGGTAAAGGCTTATTTGCATATGGCCATGTCTGAACTGGGGTGGTGTGGAGTGCAAAAAAACAATGGATTTAGGCCTAGATCTCTGTACTGGGGTGAATGTATGACATTGTTCTGCATTCTGTCCATCAACTGTTGTTTTTGCATTTGTCACCCCGAGTGGGATGGGTATGCTCAGACGTGAGTCCTATACTCTCCACACCACTGGAGTCAAGCTATCCAGGCTGAAGACGGCTGATAGCCAGAAACCGGTCCTAGGATGCTTGATTATGGTCCAGTAAAGACATGGCTTGGCAGTTCGGGCTGGACCGTTCCCATGAGGCACAGGGTCAAGGCTGATTTGCATATGGCCATGTCTGAACTGGGGTGGTGTGGAGTGCAAAAACAAGATGGATTTAGTCCCAGATCTCTGTACTGGGTGCGGAACCCCTCTTTCCCCCATTGAACTTGGTACTGCTCAAATGCGAGGACCTGGAGAACCGTTCCTGCAAAAACATCAGGGTGCGAGGCCTGGAGGAAGGAAGAGAAGGGACGGACTTGGAAGCATACATGGTGGGCCTTTTCGCTAATATCCTAGATGAGGGGGACCACGATATCCAGTTGGAGCGTGTCCATCAAGTGGGACCGGTGCTACAAAGGAGGATCAAGTGCCCGAGAGATATCCTGGTGAAATTTGCTTCCTTTAAAGTAAAGGAACTGGTGCTCCACAAAGCGCAAGACAAAGAGATGGTAGACTACCAAGGATCCTCCAGCAAACTTTTTAAGGATGTGGCCCAGGCCACGCTGATGAGACAGCAACAATTCCGACTGACCGCATACACCTTGAGGGAACGCCATATTAAATATAGGTGGACTTACCCATTTGGTCTTGCCTTTTCTTTCAATAACAAACAGCAGCATTCCTCGGAGGTGGTGGAGGTGGCGGCCATCCTTGGCCTGGGGAGAGCGTCAACGTATAGAGAAGTATCGCCAATAGCAGCACTCAGGCTGAGGAGCACCGGGGCAATGGCAAACGCCTAAAAAGGCAAACAAGAAGCTGGCATGATGTAAAGGCCAAAACATCTAAACTCGTAAGTTTTCTATGGCTTGCTCTGTCCATTTGCTGATGTGATCGTCCGCCCAAACAGTATGAGGACTCTATGGAGCCAGCCCCGGGGTGAACGGTCGTTCCAGGACAGAGGTCAGGTGCAATGGAGAGAGCCTCTCCTTTCTGCTGGAGTCGCATCCAGGGCTCATCAGTTGACACTTGCCGCTCAATAGTCTGGATGCAATGTGGGAACATTCCAGAGAAAATGTTTTTCAGAGAATTCTCACGGGCTCTGGCTGCGGAAGTGGCCATGTCCCAGTAGACTTTCGAAGTTGATGTCTGTCAGAACTTGCAGATTATCGATCAGTCCATGGTTTTTGTTTGTTTAACTTCGTTGATTCGTGTTTTACCTAGGATGCACAACACAAACAAATTAGGGGCTATCGAGGGGGGGGGGAATCCCTGCTTAAACACATGGCAGGCCGAAGGGGTGAATGGGGGTTAAATTAATGTCTTGGAATGTTAGGGGCCTCAACTCCGCTAACAAAAGGCAGCACTTCTGGAAGTTATTGGGGGATCAGGGTCCACAGGTGGTAGCTGTATAGGATGCGCATCTTAAGAAGGGAGAGAAACTATGGCTGAAGCATAGGCACTTCCCACTGATATTTCAAGCAGCCAGTCCTAGGAAACAAAACAGGGTTGCCCTGTTGTTTCACTCCATTGCCCACTTTCACCTAGAAGCCTCAAAAAGCAACAAAGAGGGGACATTTATCATGGTTAAGGGGCTAATATTGGGCAGGTCCTGCACGATAGCCATAGTGTATGCACCCAATTCAGTCCAGGCAGACTTTATCTGTCATTCTCACCTCCCTAGCAGGCTTTGCTTCAGGGGACATTCTCCTCATGGGAGATTTGAATCTTATTTGGGACTCACGGGTGGTCACTATCTACCTGCAGAGAACCAGGGGGGTGTTTAGCAATACACTGAAACTGTCATTACAACAGCTGGGGCTGATAGACATCTGGAGGGCCCTTAACCCCAACATGCAGGACTATTCTTTCTTCTCCCATGCCCAGAGGTCGTACTAGAGGATTGACCAATTTTTTGTCAGTCAATCACTCTACAACGCATGCACAACATCCCTCTTCCTCCCCATAGCTATTTCAGACCATGCCCCCCTGATTTTCCTGTTAAATTGGCCAGCTCCACACTCTAAATTGGCTAGATGGTATTTCCAAGGGGTACGGAGCAGGGACATATTACACAGGGATGACCTCCCCAAAGCTATTAGAGATTTTTTCATAACTAATGATCCTGCGGACACATCTCCAGCAAGCAACTGGGATGCCTTCAATGATTTCATTCGGGGTCATTGTACTGCCCTTGCTACCTTCCTGAGGAGACTCCAGATGAAGGAAGGATTAGAATTAGAACAGGACCTACGTCAGGCGGAACATATGCATAAGGACTCACCCTCGAAACCAGCCCCTAGAAAACTCACCGCCCTCAGGGGGAAATTGAATGCCATTTATACGAATCAGGTGGAAAAGGACAATCCAGAGACTCCAGACCCACGGTTACGAGGGGAAGGATAAGGTGAGATCGTTTTTGGCAAGGCAACTTAGGATGCCACAGGAGTAGAACTATGTGAAGAAAATCATTGATGGATGGGCGGTCATACACACTAGTGAAGAGGGGAAGGTTAGTGCTTTCTACGACTTCTACAGCACTCTATACCAGGCCAAACTCCCCCTGGTGATGGATCAGTTGCACTACCTAGATACGCTGGAGCTCCCTTAGGTCCAGGCCGAGCCATCACTCAGTTAGAAGTTCAAGCAGCCATTGACTCCCTCAAACATCATTAATCTCCGGGTCCGAATAAGCTTATGGCGCAGTGCTATTGTACCTTTGCCACCACACTGGCCGCACAGCTTACTACCCTCTTCAATGCAATCATGACAGGCCAAGTGGTGTCCCCCTCTATGGGGGAAGCCCTGATCTCGATTATCCCAAAAACGGGTAAGGACATACAAGAGTGTTCTTCCTACAGGCTTATCACTTTATTAAACCTACATGCAAAACTCTATTAAAAAATTCTGGCTGCCCAGCTAGGGAAGATCCTACCCACTCTTATCCACCCTGACCAATCAGGGTTTATTAAAGGACGCCAGACTCACGATAACCTCCGCAGGGTATTTCACCTCATAGATAATGTTCAGAAGAAACAGATCCCAGTGGCCATTCTATCGTTCAACGCAGAGAAAGCCTTCGACCGAGTTGACTGTGCTTTCCTACAGCTTTCTCTGCGCCGATTTGGGTTCTTCGAATCCTTTCTAGGGATGGTGAAGGCCAACTATAGTACTCCTAGAACCAGGGTATTGGTGAACGGAGTGGCCTTTGACTTTTTTTAACTTAGCGAGGGGGACCAGACTGGGCTGCCCCCTCTCCCCGATACGTTTCGCCCTTAGCGTCGAACCATTTGCAGCAAGAGTAAGAGCGAACCCAAAGATTAGTGGGATTAGGTTTGGGGCAGATTACCACAAACTCTCGTTGTTCTCTTGCCAATTACCAATCCAGTGGTCTCCCTGGACGAGATGGATCGGGAACTAGAGCAGTTTGAAAGGGTTTAGGTTAACTTCTCTAAATCTTTCATTATACACGTAATGCTACCCCCAGCGTTGCAGAAGGTGGTGGAAGAGATGTCTTCCTTCCTGTGGGCATGTAAGTCAATTACATTCTTAGGAGTTCAAATCACCCCTAAGCTTTATAACGCCAATTTCCCCCTACTGCTCCGATAGCTTAAATCTGACTTTAAAAAATGGAACACTGCATACATCTCCTGGATAGGCTGAATTAACGTAGTATAGATGAATACACTTCCATGCTCTATCCCCTCCAGGGACTCACTATTCAGCTTGAGACAGGGCTTTTTAAAGAGATGCGATCTATGATCACCAAGTTCATATGTCAGGGGCAAATAGCACACCTCTCAGACGTCTCTTGACAAGGCAGTGGCTCAAGAGGGGACTTGCTCTTCCGGATTTCCTTTTACATTATAGAGTGGCACAGTTGCGGGTCCTGGGAGAATGGTCTATGAGGGAATCGGAAAAATTGTAGCTCCAAATAGATCGAGAGGTGACGGGGAGAACCATCTGGGATTTGCCATGGAGACAGAGCTGACAGGTCGGCCAACACATATCTAAGCATTCCCAAAGCAACTACTCTTTTAGTGTGGGACACGGTGACCCAAACCTTACCATTGACCACGTTTCCATCCCCCTATACCCCCATTCATTTTTACACTGCCTTCGCCCCAGCGCTTAAAGAAGGGCCCTTTGATCTCTGGAAGAAAGGAGGTTGCCTCATGATTTCTGACCTCTTCTCTGGAGGGAGATTATGATCCTTCCCTGACCGCGCAACTCACTTCCAACTTCCACAAAGTGAAAGCTTCCATTATACCCAGTTGGGTCCAGCAACCGCAGATACGCCAGGGGGCCACTGGGGAATTGATCCCATTGGAAACATTTCTCCAGTCTGGCAACACGGGGAGGGGGTGCATATCCTTCATTTATACACTTTTGCTAACACTAGGCACACCGCGATCACAGTGCCACACAACATTTTGGAAGAGCTTTCCCCTGACCCCGCCTTCCGAAAAGCAGTGGGATTACCTATACAGGGACATTGCAAAATACAATCGTTCTATGTTCCTGAGGGAGGCCCACTGTAAGCTTCTATATAACTGGTACCTCTATCCACAGAAATTACACTCAATTGTTCCTGCAACGTCCAATCGATACTGGCAGGGTTGTGGCCTCCTGGGAGAATCTAAACACATTTGGTGGGACTGTCTTGCTATTCAGCCCTTCTGGAAGGAAATATTATCTCAGATCAAGCTAATACTGGGGTACCCGATTGGGGCTTCCATAGAACATGTACTCCTAGGAGTGCGCATCCTGATTCTCAAGTATCAGACCCAATGGGATCGCTCCATTATGTGGCTGTGCCTTGGTGAGTCCAAGATGGCGCTGGCAGCAGCCGGGAAGAAATCGGAAGCTACCTTACTCACACAATGGCATGCCCGCCTATGGCGTGCACTAGCCCTTGAAAGAACCTCAGACATTGTCGAGGACTAGCGTAAGAGCTTCAATTAAGTTTGGAGCCCGCTAGTAGGCTATCTATCAAAGGGGCTTCCCCTATTTGCATGTGGTCCAAGATTGAGGGCATTACATCTCTTCCTGGTATAGTGGGGAGCTCTTCTCTCCCAGGGCTAGGGTCCTGATTCTTTCCCCCACTCAAGTGAGCACGTTTGCGCTGGTCACGGGGGGCTCACTTCTCATCCCCTCTGCACTTACTGGAGTCTAAGTTTATGTATTGTCCTGGGTATGGTTAGGTTTAAGTATCTCGTTTATTTTAATCTTTGTTTCTTGTTCTGTTTTTGTTTTTGTACTACCCATGGTAGCGTTCAAACACATCAGCATTTAGGTAGGGGGTCATGCATTCCTCCTGTTTAATGGTTATTATGACAGTATGATAAGTCTGTACGAAGTCGGCTCCTCAGATTTCTGCTCGCAGGGGCAATCTGGAACTTGTTACTAAACTGTACCTTTACTATAGCTACCTAATGCACAGGTTTTACTCCTGTGAAGAAAGATGGAATGCACTATTGTCTCTGTAAATTGTTTGTAATCATTGCATTAAAATCAATAAACAGATTTTGACAACAAAAAAATAAATCCTGAACATATATTGGTGGTAGACAGGAAAAAACTCACATCTGGGCCCATTCTATTTTTCACAGACTAACTTCCTATTAGATCTGAAGAGAATCATATAGAGACAGTGAGATTTGACATACTCAAGGTGCCTCAATAATGGGTAATCCTTAGGTTGCCTTGACTGAAATTACAAAATATACTTAAACAACAGGAGAGGAAGGGTCATGTGGTCACTCTTCTACCCCTTAACTAATCATTACAACAACAAAAGAGTGACACAAAAGGTGTACGAAATTATCTGCTAGACAGTGCAACGTAAGTAGGAACTGGTTAACCTTGTAGCCCAGGAAAGGTGTGATTGGTGGAAAAACCGTAATTCCATAAAAGAACCCTCACTCACCAACAAAGTTGGCGTCCTGCTCCATCATTGGGTTCGTTTTTTGAGGGCTAGTGAATTCGTTCCCAAAAGGTGTCAATGAATTAAAAGAAATTACATTACAGAATCCCACCAACAATTGGGAGATAGAAATAGTCATGTTTACATCTCAATACTGTCAAGAACACTGTCTCATTATTACGTCCTCAGTACAAGCATACATAGCCACTGCAGCAGAAAAGGACATCATCCTATCACCTCAGCATCGGGAGTTTCACAACATGTTTAGTGAACAAGCAGAGTTCTACCTCCTCAGAGACCATATGACTGTCAGATAGATCTGGTTCCAAGGGCAGTGGTACCTTATGGGAGAATATATACTCTTACAGAACCTGAGAATTTACAGTTAAAACAGTGCATCGATAAATACTTAGCTAACGGTTTTATAAGGGCCTGCTTCTTCGTCACTAACTGTCATACCGAAGGCGAATGGTGAGTGAAGAACATGCATTGACTTTTGTGCTCTCAATCATATCACTGTAAAGAATTGCTTTCCCCTACCTCTGATATGAGAGTTGTTAGATCAGGTTAAAAAGGCAGTAGTATATACAAAGCTAGACCTGAAAGGAGCTTATCACTTGGCAAGAATGAGAAGAGGAGATGAGTGGAAAACAGCATTTGGAAAATGCTATGGCCTTTTTGAATAAATTGTAATGCTTTTTGGGCTGTGCAATGCATCTGCTGAATTTCAATACATCCTCAATGATGTTATACAGGAATACTTGGATGTTTTTGTGGTAGTGAATATGGATGACATTCTTATATACCTTAGCTAATTTGCAATCCACTGCATGTGTGTATGGCACTACAAGCTTTGAAAGAGAATATATTGGACTGCAAATTGAATAAGTGCAAATTCCATGTGTTCAGGCTGGAATTTTTGGGAGTCATGTTGTCTGTAACTGATGTGAAAGACATACAGTGCTTTTCTAATTTTCATAGACCATTTATAAATCAATTTTTCAACATGGTGGATCCTCTTACTTATTTATTAAGAAAAAACACTCCTTGTGTTTGGTCCAAAGAGGAGAATTACGGGTTTACACAGTTGAAAAGAGCATTCACTACCGCTCCTAAATTTGCGCATCCAAATACAGAGAATCCATTTATTGTTGAAGCAGATGCGTTGGATATTGCCTTTGTAGCCATCTTATTCCAGAGAAATGAGTTAACAGGTCAAATCCACCCTGTGGCCTTTATGTCTAGAAAATTGAATTAATCGGAATCAAGATATACCATTGCAGAGAAGAAGCCTTTGACCATCAAATATGCCTTCAGCGAGTAGAGACCTTATTTAATTGGATCAAAACACACCATCACGTTGTACTCAGATCATCAGAATCTGCAGCTCATGAGAGCTGCTAGGATTTTATCCCCTAGACAGTTAAGGTGGATGTTTTCCTTTACTGCGTATGATTTTGTCGTGACATACAGACCAGGTATTGAGAATAGAAAAGCAGACACACTAATATGTCAAGAAATTCTAGAAGTGGTTTCAGAACTAACCACTCTATCTATATTAAAACCATCTCAAGTAATCGGGACCTTACAAACAGATAACTTTCTACAGAAAGTAGCCAAAGATATATGCTGTAGTAGGTGAAAAGATTTGCTTAAAATACCCTGAATGGAAACTAAAAGGAGGGCTCCATATGTAGGAAGAAATTATTGATTCCTAACAAAGAACAGCGAATGAGAGTATTCCAGTGGTGTCATGAGGTTCTCAATGCAGGGCATAATGGAGCGGAGAAAGCCATTGATCGAGTGTTACAACAGTTTTGGCGGCCACAATTTGTGAAGATATTGCAATCAGAATACGAGAGTGTGCCATATATGCACAAGCAAAAACAGATCCCAGAAAAATGCAGGGATTGTTAAAACCTTTGCTTACCCCAGAAAAACCATGGGTATATCATTTTTAGATTGTATTGTAGGATTGCATAAAGATAAATGTTGCTCGGCAATCTTGGTGGTTGTCAATGTTCTGACAAAACCAGGCCATATGATCACATGTACTCAAGTTCACAGTGCAGGACAATTGGAACAACTCTTATTGACTCATATAGTCAGATTTCATGAGTTGCCTAGGACCATGGGGCCCGATAGGGGATCTCAATTTATCGCTTAATTGTTGTGCGAAGCATTGCATATCATGTCTTTCAAGTCAATCAGTTTTCATCCCCAAACTGATGGACAGACTGAGAGACAAAATCAGACCCTAAAACAGTATCTTTGCTTTTATGTAGATAAAAACACAAACTCCTGGGGTTGATCTACATTGGGTGGCTGAAGTTGCTTACAACAGCACCAAACACAGTTTTACTAAAATAGCCCCTTTCTATAGTACTTATTGGTTCATAAATTTGTGGAACCCAGGATCCATAGACAGTGTTTCAGTAGCACCAAGAAGAGTAAATCAGATACATCTGACTTTGAAATAAACATGAGAACTTGAAAAACGCTAAAGAGAAGTATAAGAGGAATGCAGATAAACATCATAGAATATAGCTGATATATCGCGTAGGAGATATGGTGTGGTTGCTACTAGAAACATTTGGTGTGGTCAACCCCTGATTTATTGGGCCATACAAGTTCCTCAAAAATGGTGAATCTCGCAGCGGTAAGGTAAGCACTACCTAATTCATTCATAATTCATCCTGTTTTTCATATATCCTTAGTCAAACCATCTTGGATCAAGTTGAATCAGACTCCTGTTCCGATTGTATTCAACAAACCAGAGTAGGAAATTAACAAGATGCTAGATTCTAAATTGAAAGTAGGAGAAGATTCTTAGGTGCCTGTGGCGAATGTGCATGCTCCCCGCCTGCTAAGGGTATTCCATTCCAAGAATCCTGGTAAACCAAGTCTAGGCAAGCAACCTCCGGGAGCGGGTATCCTGTTACACGTTCCTCGAGGATGCAATCGGGGTTTAGTGAAAATTGCTCTATGTGAAAGACAAAAGTGTTCTCTACTGCCAATATTAGCACCTTCCCTAAGTACAGAAATACAGGAACTATATTCCAAGTTAAATACTTGGTGCAATGTGTGTTCTCTGAATCAACACTTGGGAATCACGGGAAAAACTCAGGATCCAAGTGATCTGATAAGCAGGATACAATTCTCATGAGTGCGTTCCTGAACCGGTAATGATAAAAGCTGCATCTGAGGTCAGACCGAGTCAGATTATTCATGTAAGAACGTCAGAGTCACACTGCTGTCCTTTCTGAGTTCCTGAGGTATTGGCTGGTGGTAAGGGTGCATTGCACCACATAAGCTTCTAATTTGTTGAGACTGCATTGGAGCTAAGATTTTACTCTGTACGCTGCTCATCTAAGCGGCTGTCGGACCGGCATATTAAAGTGCAGTGAACTTCTTAAATCTAACTTGCTATATGTAAATACTTGCAATCACAGTGCTGAGGGGTTTGCCATTGCAATAACTTAAGAAATCATATGATTGCTTTGTGAGCAGATCGCTGTTGCCAAGTGATTGCTATTTCGATATTTTAATTTGGTGTGATTAAAAGGACTTGCTGGGACTAATGTGACTTGATCACAGTATTATTTGTACAACTATTTCAACCTTCTATAGAGAGAGAGATAAGAATCAGAAATCTCTCAGGAGACAGAATGTCACAGTTATGAGGATTCATAATCTCTGATCATTGTTTTCCCTTTTAGAAAAATAAGAAAGACTCTGGACTACTAAAGTGCTTAATCTACTTCCTTTCTTTTTGATATTCTTGACAGGGATCAATTGAGTCCTGCTTTGGTTCAATCCCTGTTAGGCTAGCCTTCTTTGTTTATTTGTATTATTCCGACTGATTGGGAATGGTGAAATACTTTATCTATCTCCTTGAGGTCAAATATATATCTCTTTGCTCATCTCTAAAGCACCAGCACTTTCTGTGAGGGCAGAGACAGCCAGGGACTCCCACCCCCAATGATCTTTGCGCCTAGAGACTCTGCGTCCTTCCAAATGCACCGTAGGTGCATAAAGGAATATTAGGGCTCCTGGAGCGCAGTACGCACACAGGCGTGACGTGAACACGCCCGGGCCAAGGGCAGGCCCATCTGCGCCCATCAGTGACAGGAAAAGGCAGGATAGGGGGTACCTGGTGATTAAACCCCCCCCCCCCGATTCAACAAGACTGTAAGTTTTGTGATATTTACTGCTATTTGTTTGCTGGGGACATTGTGCTTCATAAACTATGGGGAGCTCTGCACTAGCTAAGCCCCCCCAAGAGCATGTCAGTCAATCATGAACTATATCACAGGGCTGTGAGGGCAAGTGAGATACAGATTCTAAGCATGGAGGAATCTCTAACTTTAACTATGTGACCTGAGGATGGCCCCGGCTCATCAGGTCCCTGCCCAGCCCAATTAACTGTTGAGCACTGGCCTGTCCAACCGGATAGCTTACAGGAAGGTTGACCGGTTGTATTGAATAAAGATGAGATTCCTATTCCTCATGATTTCCATCCGCCCCTTAAATGTCCTGAAATTCTGAAGAATTCGGAAGAATTATAGTGCGGACGATATCGCGACTCCATTGGAAGGCAAACAAAACTAAAAAGAAGGTCCCAGTACAGAGGTGGATAGACACTATTAAGCCTGTACAAGCATGTATTGACAGCGACACATACAGACTATACTTCAATGGCTGCATCTGTCCAAGCCTTAACTGAACTTGTTAATATTACTTTTTGTACCATCACAGATAGACTTAAGACCATTGAATGTGCAGTGCAAATTTGTGTTGAACGCTTGGGTGCAGCTAATCTGGGTGGCTCAATTGAACATATTAGTAATGGTCAAATTTTTTGTAATTTGGCTACAAACAAATGTATACCAGGACAGCTAGTCTTAGGGGATTCTAAAGTACTCGCTTGCTCTGTGTCAAATTCAATGGCCCTGCACCAAAAAGTAACAGTAATAGAAAACAGGCCATCTGAGAATAGGGGCCTTCCACGTATCCTACCTAACAATCGGAGCGCAAGAGTTGGTTCTACTCCTTTTAGGTCTAAGGAGGATAGACAAAACCTTCCGCCTGCTGCGACTCCCTACGTGGTTGTTCTAGCAAATGTCCCGACTATAGATGCATCTACTGAAGAAGCCTGAGACTCGCTAAGAAATAAACCGATCAATTGTTTATTACTAAAGTTGGTATGGGGGTGTACTTTTTGCAGATTTTAAGATGGTTAGGCATATTGGGTGGGTTGGCAGAGGTTCCAAGGTATTGAAGGGTGAATGTGTGGTGTTCTCCTCTGTATCTCCATTACTGGCAAAACGCTTAATTAGTAATCTTAGTCCAGCATTTTGGACCCAAATAAAATTTCAGTCTTACCATTGGGTTTCTTTTACCAGCCACCCCTGCAATGCCTGCTTTTTCTCTTCCAGAACCCCTACCTCAACTGTCAATTTGTAATGTAGAACATGCTCGCCCATTTGTGCATCCTTTTGCCTTGTCACATAGGTTTGACTGTCTTTCTGACCTCACTTGGGTGGATTGACTGGGGGTGAATATGTCAATTTGGGTTAATCACGCTATACCTGCCTCATCAACCCCAACCTCGACCCCTGAGAATTTTCCAGAAAAAGCCGAAGATCTAGCTAACTTATCTGAAATGGCAGGCCGGTTCGATTAGGTAACAAGGTAAAGAAAGAAACTATTAGTCCAACTGTAAACAACAGAAACCATCTGATAGACGAGGACCTATTAAACCTGCAACTATTCATGGTGCAGTCTCCCTTGAGATATGATAATAGTAAGGACCCCATTACAATCTCTGGGAGTAATATTATAGGTTTATGCTGGAACGTCGCAGGGCTTTCTCAGCAGCAAAATACACCAGAATGGTTAGATTTCATGTGCCGCTTTAACATCATGATGCTACAAGAAACATGGGCCATTGAACCCATACATTTTAACGTCCTTAAGACTTTCCTCTCTCCAGCCATTCCATCTAGACAAGGAAGACCAAAGGGTGGCCTCTATGTTTATATATCGAATAAACTAGTCTCCAATAATGTAATTGCAAATTCTTTTAACACTTTTTATCAAATTGTTCAGGTTGATTTCTATGCTTCCCTTTCCTTGATTCTAATTAATTTTTATAATAATGCTTGCAAATTAGATATATTGGAAACATTATGTCACCTGGATGAGGAGCTGGAATCAATAATGGATAAGGGATTAAATGACAACATTTTGATACGGGGGTGATTTTAACATCCAACTATGCCAATTGCTAGCTAACAAAGTCTGTGGCATGATTTCCCCTACTGGAGATGGTGTTACTCACTTTTTTCATTCAGGGTATGGGGAGAAACTCAATGAGCTACTTTTTAAACATGACCTAGGCTTTAGTAATTGGGAGACAGTCCAATTGAAGTATCTTGCACATTTGATGGTAGCATGGGATAAAGTGTTATTAACTCCCTCCTATCCTAGAGCTATTCTGCCTTAGTCATAATTTTCCGTTGTAAGATCTTGCAATGAGTGACCATTTCCCCAGAGTCTAACGCTCAATACTAGCTCCCAATCAAACAAGGGTTAGGGCACCATACCTTAGCCGCTGAGAATATAGTACTCTCCCGTTTGAATGTCTTCACCTTGCACTGGTCTATTGTTGACCCGTCTAGTTTTTTAGAACAATTAATTAGTCAGCACAGAAGGGCTTTTGAGGTTTGTCTGTATGAGTCAGCAGAAGTTAATACAGTTATGGAGACATTTAATCAAATTAGCGAGGGAATTAAGACTGGGCTGACTACCAACCAGAAGAGAGGGGTTAGGAAAACCCAACAATGGTTTGACCATGCCTGTACCCAGGCCCATAAAAAAACTAAAGGGGGCTTTGAAAGAGACACATAGGAACCCCATAGAAGTACAGAACTGTAGGCGGGCCTATAGGCTAGCACTACATTTTTTTAAAAAAAGGCCTCAAAGAGGAGACGTGGGAAAATCTGCACGAGGCAAGCCTTAATAAAGACACCATGGCATTATGGCGTGCCATAAACTCCTCTTTCTTCAGTGATGTTGATAAGCCCAGAATTGAGGTTGCCATTTACTCTCTTTACCAAACATATACAGGTCCACTCGAAAACAGTCAAAATAGCTCAGCGTCTGTGTCGGGAAATGCCCCCTTTTGGTATACATTTCTGTTGACATATTTTGATTTTAACTTTACACTTGAGGAGGTGAATCGGGCCTTTCGATCAAGATAGGGAGGAAAAGCACTAGGGATTCCGATTTATATTTTACAAAATAATACTGATCTTTGGGGCCCTCTTTTGACTCTGGTTTTTAAGTCCTGCCGGAACCCATATTGTGCCAATATTAAAAAAGAACGATCAATACTGTCCCGGTCACTACAGACCCATCTCTTTACTGGATTCTCTAGTTAAGGTGGTGGGTCGTATAGTTTTAGGCAGATTACAGGAGTGTGCAGATTGTAACAACGTTATGTCCGATCTTCAATATGGCTTTTCACCATGGAATTGAGACTACGGAGCAGACCATCAACCTGAATTTATTGGTGAGCGAATATACGTGTATAAAAGCGGGTAATTTGTTTTTGGTGTTTGTGGACTTAACCTCCGCTTTTTATTGTGTTGTTCACGATAAACTTTGGTCTATTATGACGTCAATGGTATTCGACTGTGCCATTGTTAATTTCCTTAAATACCTGTACTCAACCAGCTCAGCTAAGATCTGCTTTAGTACGAGAGATGAATATATATGACCCATTGACATCAACAAGGGAGTCTGTCAAGGGTGCGTACTCGCCCCGTTTTTCTTTAATCCATACCTCACCAGTTTGGGTTAGCACCCTTGTGGACACATTTACCAATCTGACCAAATCGGTCATCGGACCATACCAGTTCTTCTACATGCGGACAATGTGGTGCTTATGGCCCGCACCCTATGGCCTTGCAGAGCCTCTTAGATAAATTTGTACATTTTATGGAGGATTTGGGGTTATTAATTAGTATAAGCAAAACTTATGTTATGAAAGCTGGCCGAAGTTGAAGTTGAAGTTCAGGAATTTGTATAGCGCACTACTCACCCAGAGGGTCTCAAGGCTCTTGAGGGAATGATTGGTGCATTACTTATCGAAAAGCCAGGTTTTTAGCTGTTTTCTGAAGGAGAGGTGGTTCTGTGTAAGACGGAGGTGAGTGGGGAGACAATTCCAATTCTTGGCCGCTAAGTAGGAGAAGGATCTTCCTCCCATGGTGGATCTATGGATGCACGGAATTGCGGCGAGGGCTCGATTGGATGATCGTAGTTGGCGGGTGGGTGTGTAGAAGGATAGTCGTGTGTTGAGGCATTCTGGTCCTAGGTCGTAGAGGGCTTTGTGTGCATGGGTGAGGAGACGGAATGTGATTCTCTTGTTTACGGGAAGCCAGTGGAGGTCTTTCAGGTGACCGGATATGTGAGCATGACGGGGGATGTCCAGTATGAGTCTGGCTGAGGCGTTTTGGATGCGTTGGAGTTTTTTCTGTAGTTTGGCTGTGGTTCCGGCGTAAAGGGTATTTCCATAATCCAGTCGACTAGTGACCAGTGCGTCGGTGACTATCTTTCTTGTATCGGTGGGGATCCAAACGGAATCTTTTTTTGAGCATGCGTAGGATGTTGAAGCATGAAGATGAGACAGCGTTGACTTGTCTGGTCATCGAGAGGGAGGAGTCTAGGATGAAGCCCAGGTTACGTGCGTGATCTGTAGGTATGGGTGCTGTACCCAGGGCTGGTGGCCACCATGAGTCGTCCCGGGCAGAGGGGGATGATCCTAAGATGAGGATTCCCGTTTTGTCTGAGTTTAGTTTTAAACGGCTGTTCTTCATCCAATCGGCTACTTCTTTCATTCCTTCGTGTAGATTGGTTTTGGTGGTGTTTGGGTCTTTGGTGAGGGAGAGGATCAGCTGGGTGTCGTCTGCGTAGGAGATGATGTTGAGGTTGTGTTGTCGCGCGATGGATGCGAGGGGACTCATGTAAACGTTGAAGAGGGTAAGACTGAGCGATGATCCTTGTGGTACGCCGCAGATGACTTCGGTGGCCTCTGATTTGAATGCGGGGAGGCGGACTCTCTGGGTTCTTCCGGCGAGGAACGAGATGATCCAGTCCAGAGCTTTTCCTTGTATTCCGACGTTGCTGAGGCGTTATATGAGGGTGCTATGACAGACTGTGTCGAAGGCTGCGGAGAGGTCAAATAAGATGAGGGCAACTGTTTCTCCGTTGTCCAGTAGTGTTCGGATGTCGTCTGTAGCTGCAATGAGGGCGGTTTCGGTGCTGTGTTTGGCTCGGAAGCCGGATTGTGAAGGGTCGAGCGATTTGTTGGATTCGAGGAAGGCGGCGAGCTGACTATTGATGGCTTTCTCAATGACTTTGGCCGGGAAAGGGAGGAGTGAGATGGGGCGGTAGTTCTTAAGTTCCGAGGGGTCTGCTGTGGGTTTCTTCAGGAGGGCGCTGAGTTGGGCATGTTTCCAGCTTTCCGGGAAGGTTGCGGAGTTGAAGGAGCAGTTGATGACATCGCGGGGATGGGGTGCGATGATGGAGTCTGCTTTGTTGAAAATGTGGTGGGGACATGGGTCGTTTGGTGAACCTGAGTGGATGAAGTTCATCAGGCGGATGGTGTCTTCAGTAGTGATTGGGTTCCAGGCGTAAAGGTTGTGCGAGTGCTGCTTTGGTTCGGAGGTGGGTGAAGTGGTCTGTTCTTCGGTCTGGTTTTCAAAGCTGTTATGTATGTCGGCGATTTTGTTGTGGAAGAAAGAGGATAAAGAGTCGCAGAGGTCTTGGAAGGGAGTGATGTCGTTGGTGCCGGCGATGGGGTTGGTAGATTCTTTGACGATGTTGAATAGTTCCTTGCTGTTGTGGGCGTTGTTGTCGAGTCGATCCTTGAATGCAGATTTCTTGGAGGCTCGGATCAATTGGTGGTGTTTGCGGGTGGCGTCCTTGAAGGTGGTAAGGTTGTCAGTGGTTGGGTTTTTTCTCCAGGTTTTCTCGAGGGTACGACATAACTTTTTGGATTTCTTAAGGTCATCGTTGAACCAGGGGGCATTTTTGATACCATGTTTGATCTGGTGGTTTTTCAAGGGTGATAATTCGTCAGCGCTGTGGGTGATCCATTGTGTGAGTTTGGTGGCAGTTTGGTTTGGGTCCGATGATATTGCAGGAGGGTTTTGGTTAAGCGATGTGAAGAGTTGGTCGATGGTGATTTTGTTCCAGTTTCTTCGAGGAATAGGTTGTGGGGGGTTGTGAGTCGTGGTCTTTTTGTAGCTGAAGTGGACGCAGCTGTGGTCGGTCCAATTGAGAGCTGTGGTGTGAATGAAGGAGATGTGTTTGCTGGAGGTGAAGATAGGGTCGAGCGTGTGTCCGGCTAGGTGGGTGGGGGTGTCAACAAGTTGTTTGAGTCTAAGATTGGCCAGGTTGTCCAGAAGGGTGGTGGTGTTGCTGTCGTTTTTCTTTTCCAGGTGGAAGTTGAGGTCTCCCAGTAGGATGTAGTTCTCGGATGTGAGGGCATGTGGGCTGATGAAGTCAGAGATGTCTTCGTTGAATTGTGTGCGGGTTCCTGGTGGTCTGTAGATGAGGGTGCCTCTAAGTGTGGTCCTGGGGTCGGTGTGGATCTGGAAGTGAATGTGTACGGCGGCCGTAAGGTTGTCGTCGGAGCTGGTCGTGATTCGGATGGTGTTCTTATGGACGATGGCGATACCTCCTCCTGTTTGGATGGGGCGGTCTTTTCGTATGATCTTGTAATTGTCCGGGATGGCTATCGCGATGTCGGGTGTTGATGAGGGGTTCATCCATGTTTCAGTAAGGAAGGCGACGTCCGGCGATGTAGTGTCGAGTAGATCCCAGAGTTCAGTGGCGTGTCTGTGGACCGAGCGGGTGTTCAGCAGGATGCACTTCAGGTGGTTAGAGTCGGAGGTGTGTTTGGAGGAAGTGGATTTGGTGTGTGTCCTGATGCAGGTGAACTTACAGGAGTGGCAGGCCAATGGTCCATGGGTGTGTCCTGGGGTAGCTTCACAGCATTGTGGTGTGCGTCCGGGGTTGAGGGCAAAGAGGGTATCGGCGTCGTAAGTTATGCGGGTGGAGAGGGTTTTGCGAGGACCAGGGGGTCTGGCGCTGGGCGCGGTCCAGGCGCGGACGGGCGTAGACGGGCTTACATTTGGTGCACCTTTGGCGCGCATGGGGCGCGACCGCTGCGCGTGAACACTGCCCGCAAATGCATCTGTCATAAATGGATAGTGGAAGGGGAGGGGCGAGGGAGGGTCAGCTGAGAGGTGGGAGGGGGTGGAGCTACGGGCTAAGAAGCACAACAACAATAAAATGGCTGCAACAGGTAGAAAGCGAAACTGGGCGAGACTGGGGCACAATCAGAGGCACAATCGAGCATAAAGTACTTTTGAATTAACAATGCGAACAGAACAATGCGCTCATTGAAATATGCAGCACTACAGATGGCAATTTCACAATGCAGGCAGCGGCAGCAATGCGGGGGGTATAATAGCGCTAATGAGAGGCAGCAGAGCGAGCGGAGCGCAGACGCGGTGGTTTAAGACAGCTGGAAGGCGCTACGATACCGCAAATCTGCTTCAAAGCGCTCTGGAATCACCAAATCACCAAGCCTTGGGAGCGTGGGGAAGCGACCTCTTCTGAGCGAGTCAGGAGAGTCACAGCGCGGGGATGGAGGTGCCGATCTACAACTATCTGTGGGAGGGAGGGTCAGCTGGGAGGTGGGAGCAGGGTGGAGCTACGGGCTAAGAAGCACAACAACAACAAAATGGCTGCAACAGGTAGAAAGCGAAACTGGGCGAGATTGGGGCACAATCAGAGGCTCAATCGAGCATAAAGTCCTTTTGAATTAACAATGCGAACAGAACAATGCGCTCATTGAAATATGCAGCACTACAAATGGCAATTTCACAATGCAGGCAACGGCAGCAATGCGGGGGGTATAATAGCGCTAATGAGAGGCAGCAGAGCGAGCGGAGCGCAGACGTGGTGGTTTAAGTCAGCTGGAAGGCGCTACGATACCGCAAATCTGCTTCAAAGAGCTCTGGAATCACCAAATCACCAAGCCTTGGGAGCGTGGGGAAGCGACCTCATCTGAGCGAGTCAGGAGAGTAATCTAAGGGGCATAACATTTTAATAGGACATGCGATTTTACCTCAAAACACCCACCTTTTCATATTTGGGAATTTTATTTGATGGTGATGGGAATTGGAGAAGTGCAGTAAAATCAAGAAGGATGTAGTTTTACAGATGGATCACAGACCTGTGCAACTTTTCAATGAAATTGGGCTGCAAACTTCCTAAAGATATGCTGAACATTTATAATGCCAAATGTCGGTAAATTGTGATGGAGGGCTCTGAGTTGTGGGGGCATGTAAATGTGGACTCATTGCAGCTGTTAGAAAATGGGTTCTTTAAAAATCTCCTTGAACTCCCAATCAGCTGTTCTAATTTTGTGGAATTGGGAGCAACTTATCTAGCAGACTTGATAAAGGTTCAGCCAGTTCTTCTCTGGCATAAGCTATGGACTTCGGACCATATAGGGTTTAATTGTGCGATTGCACAGGACTGTTGCGGCTCTGAGCACACTTTGAAAATACCATGGCTAAAATATATTATCAATTTTATGTCTGACTAGCAGCCCGCCCCGACGTTGTCCGGGGATGAAATATAATGTCTGCAATGGTTGTAATAGGCAAGGCAAATTTATTCCAAAACTTGCCTGTGCGTCCGCTCAGAATCCCTCGGTCGATACCGCTGAAGGTGAGCGTGTGCTCTTCTGTTTGTTGTCCTTCCCAAAATATGCGAACGTGTGTGTCCGCTCCAGCCGACCCCCCGATCGCCGCAAAATGCACACACTCCCCAAACACGGCGCAATGAACTTAGACACCCCACATCGCGTCAACGGCAAACGCCACAACTCCTGCTTCTGAATGCTTCCGGCGTCTCCGATGGCACACGCCCACAACAATGCCGAAGGGCCCGCCCACTCGTGTTACAACGCTAGTCCCACACAGAACGCTTATCGCAAGTTGTATAATACCGCAGGCTTTTGCCGAATGCACACGCCCATCGCTGTATGCACACGCCCATCGCAGAACGCACATGCCCACAACGGACTACTTTTTCCCAAATGTTCTTTTTCCCTTCTAATGTATATGTTGGGCTGGTGTATAGCCTATGTCCATCTGCTCTTTTACAACGCTGTATTGGGTGTTCCGGTTGGCGCTGTGGTTCCGGAGTTTACCCGCATCAAAGGTTTGGGCGCTCTCTTTATAATATTAGTATGGATAACTGCCACCCCGAATATTATGTTAATCCAGAAGCCATGCAGTATATTACGAGGAAACAATTAAAGAGAAAATGTCTAAATACCTTAGAGACAGTGAGATTGACGTTGGAACTGGTCAAGCCAACTGTACAACATAACCAAATGGTTCTTACCAGTTTCTCAATGCAACCGTATTTAACCAGTGTTTTTAATGCCCAACACAGGTTTGTTCTGACACGCTTCAGGCTAGATATCTTTCGTCGTCTGACAAGTTTCCCTAACAGTAATAACTGGTCCAGTCAATTAATATGTTGTCCCTGTGATAAGACGTCTAGTCAATCGATTATCCATGTACTATTCTTCTGTAAATTTTATACTGATTTAAGGATTATTTTTATTAAGCCTCTATTGAAATCCTTACATTTTAGGCAATGTAGACCAGCGTATTTATTTTTACAACTGCTTCCAAATTTGTTCACATGTGTGGTATTAGCAAGATTCTTGAGGGCTGTTATTACTAGAAGGAAGATATTAACTGATGTATGTTAAATTCTGTTTGTTTTTACTGCACTTGTTTTTAAATTCTGATTCAACTTTTATCGTACTGTAATGTATACTTTTATGATTTTTCATTTGAATCGAATAAAGATGATTTGATTTTTGTATTATAAATATGTATGGACAGATTGTATGCAATGGTTACATACCTAAATTGATTAAAGGATTTATTTTGCAGGTCTCCTGCCTACTCTCCCCTTCCCTTCCTTCCCTCACTTGATCACCTTAAGATTCTGTGCTATTATAGCAATCGGAATTAAGGCTATCAAGATTTAGACCAATGGAGCAACAAGCCGATACCAAGGCACTTGATTATTGAGATGTTACAAACAGGTACTGGGAGCTAGTTTAACCTGTCATTTGTTCTCCCAATACTGAAATATTTAATTCCAAAAGTCCTGAATAGGAGGACACAGTCCAGTTACATGCACCCTATTTGGGCCAGCCGCCAAAGTACATCAAAAGCAATGACCCGCAAGACAAGATTGACTTGTGCAAGAAATTGCGAGGCTCTATATAGCAGTCATGTACTAAAAAAATAACACTCAGCATCAATTGGCTCCCATGAAGATGCAAAAATGTAGTATATTAACTTCATCCCACATCTTTTTTGTTAGTTCTAATCCTTAATATTTTTCACATTTCTTAATTCCTTTTTGACTAAGATCAAGGCCCTTCATGGAGGCGAACAATCTTTTCCATTCCTCTGGGCACTTATGTTTACAAGCTTCAAGTAACAAGGATCGCAGTTTTTGACCACTGCTTATCTGGCTAGAATCTAACAGCCTGATTCATGAAGGAGAATTGCGCTCGCAAAGGGCCAGATTCTCAGAATCTGGCCCTTTGCGAGCGCAATTTTTGCATTTGGGATTCATCATCCCAAATGCAAAAATCGGTAATAGCGAATTCGCAAATTTGCGAGGAATTACATTTAAGGAATCTCTATTTGAGATTCCTTAAATACAATTCATCATCCAATTTCAAATTGCGAAATTGCAATTTCGGGCCGCTATTTACCGCGAGGTCAAACCTCGTGGTAAATAGCGAAAACTTAGAAAAATGCTTTTAAAAGCATTTTTCTAAGTTGCATGTTACACACACACATGTCTTTTGGACATGTGTGTGTGTAACATCTGTGTAATTTGACATTTCAGGGGTGTTACAGGGTGTCCTTTGGACACCCCTGCCCCCTTGAATTCGCAATCTCATGTGGGATTAGCTAATTGCTAATCGCAAATAAGGAATGACTCCCCATGCATTCCTATGGGCCTTTAGGCCCATAGGAATGAATGGGGAGTTATTCCTTATTTGCGATTAGCAATTAGCTAATCGCAAATAAGGAATCTGTAGGAATCGCAAAAAATATTGCTATTCCTACATGAATCCCGTTTTGCGAGTCTGAAATAGCGATTCCTTATGATTCGCTATTTCAGACTCGCAAAACTTCCCAATGATGAATCAGGCTGTTAGTTACTAAATACTTTATTCGACATTCTAAAGGAGCGAAGAAACAATTACCTTCAGCTAAATTGGAGACTTCAGAAATGTATAACAATCTCTTGCCAAATAAAAAGTCTGCTAGCTTCTTGAACACTGCTTTTGCCTACTTTTGGATTATATTGGTTGCCAGAGATCCCTGCGCTTCCACAAAAACCACTTCAGACTTTTGCAATTGACTTTTTTGGGTGAATTTGATGATGTTAACACAACACATATATCATATTCCTTAAAAATCTGCGACATAAAATCATTCTTAAAAATAACATTCCAGAGCTTTACAATAAACTTGGACATGTACTGTGCAAAATAGGCAAAATAATCATCCTTAATATTGGGAAGTGCCGAACCACCTTTTTCCAACTCTTCATATAAAGTGTTCAGTGCTGCTGAGGCTACTTTTTTGCCAGATAAATGATGTAAACATAGACTCTACCTTAATCAGGGTTAACCTTCATAGGATAGTAAAAGGAAGAGAATCCCAACGTGCAAATGGGTCTTATATTTTGAAAAGCAAAGTGAAAAAATTATTATTGTATAAATCCTCAATCCTCGAAATGTACCTGATGCCCAAATACTTTTTTGGCTGCGTATTGATGCATGAGACTATGAGCCCGATTTACAAAATGAATCTGAGACAAAATCCTAACTTTACGACTTTCGGTATTCACAAAATGCATTTAAAAGTACTAAAGTTAGGAATTCTGGGGCATATGATCAACAACTAGCGATAATTATCGCTATGTTGGCTTAGCGGCGATATTTTTATCGCCGAGCTGCAGCGATTTTTATCGCTTAGGAACCTTGCTATTATCAAGGTTTATCTCCTAAGCGATAAAAATCGGCCGAAATGCATGAATATCGCTGAAAAGTCAGCGATATTCATGCATTACTGAGCTAAAGCTCTTAGCCATGTTATCCACCTACCATTGGATAACATGGCTAAGAACTGCTCAGAGGCAGGTGTTAGCTTTTGGAGATATTCGCGCTTAGCGCGAATATCTCCAAAAGTTGGTATTAGGAGATAGCGATGTTAGCGACTGTTTCCAGTTGCTAACATCTTGGTACGCCCACTTTGCATGTCATTAGTGATAAATATCCCTGACATGCAAAGCGGGGCCCAAGATGGTCGCTCTCTCCTACTAGCTGTCGCTAACTGGTGTTAGCGACAGCTAGGTAATAGGGAGATACATTTATCTCCGCTTTCTTGGCTTTTAAAGCCAAAAAAGTAGAGATAAACCCCCTTGATAATATGCCCCCCAAACTTTAGTACTCCTAAATGCCCTTTGTGAATGCAGAAAGTTGTAAAGTTAGGATTCGGTCCCAGTTAAACTTAAGTTTTGGTCTTCTTAAGATATTTCAGTGAATCTATCATATAGTCTATATTAGTAGGTATTGTAAGATCCTTACGTAGAGAAGCAGTGAGGTTTGCACGTGCAGCTCATTTTTTCACCCTTTGAGCCAAGACTGTAGTGTCCAAATTGGCTAAAGTGCCAAGTTCCTCCCTGAACCAATGGAAATCATCTGTGGAGTACCCCTGTCGATCTTCACTCAGCCCCACCCTTTTCAACATATCCATGCCCCCACTCGCCACCATCGTCAGACAGCATGGGCTCAGCATCATATCCTACGCCGATGACACCTAGCTCATCCTGTCGCTCACAAAAATCCTGAAGACACCAGACTCTGTTTTCAGGAAGGCATGAAGAACGTGGCAGCCTGGATGAAGGACAGCTACCTGAAGCTAAACTCAGAGAAGACTGAGGTCCTTATCCTCGGTCCCTGCACCTCCGCCTGGGACAACACCTGGTGGCCCTACACCCTCAGGAGCCCTCCCACCCCTTCAGACCATGCTAGGAACCTCAGCCTCATCCTCGACTCCTCCCTCTTCATGGACAGCCAGATCAATGTTGTCGCCTCCACCAGCTTCAACTGCCTTCGCATCCTCTGTACGACTTTCAAGTGGCTCTCCCCCGACTGGAGTAGGACATTCACCCACACACTCATCACCAGCAGACTAGACTATGGCAACGCCCTCTATGCCGGAATCAACAAAACCCTCCTGCATAGACTTCAGACCATTCAGAAGGCTGCAGCCAGACTTGTCCTCTGGACACTGTGCCATGACCACATGACCCAACACCTACGAGGCCTCCACTGGCTCTCGGTTGAGAAGAGGGTCACCTTCAAATGCCTCACCCACGCCTACAAATCCCTCCACAACATCGGACCCAAATACCTCAACAAGAGATTATCCCTTCACATACCCAAGACGAACATCCACTCCACCGACCTCACCATGGCAGAGGCCCCTGCATCTGCAGACACAGGACCGGCGGGAGAGATTTCTCCTACCTCGCAGCCAAGACGTGGAATGAGCTCCCCGTTGAAAATCATATGCTCCCCAACCCTGCACACGTTCAGGAAAGACCTAAAGATCTGTCTCCTCAACTGATTCCGGAGCTGCCCCCTCCGTGCCTTGAGACCCTCACGGGTGAGTAGCTCGCTATACAAGCACTCAGTTTGATTGATTGATTCACTGCAATACCAATAGACTATCAGTGAATGCTGATCAAACCACCCTAATGGTCTTTGAGGTGTGCAGGGTTCTGACATATAAATCTTTTGAGATGACAATCTCTATAACAATCTCTAGCTCTCTATCTTGTAAAGAATGAGCTTTGAACTTTTCAGATGTTATTCAGGTTGATGCCAAACATTGTAGGTTTTCTTCTCAAACACTACAGGGAAAGATAATCCCATTAGCGTTGCAGGGATCTAAATTGTGTGTCTAGAGTTGGGTAGACGGACTTTATTTCTCTAGAGGCAAAGTTATAAAAATAAATGTTAGCCTTCTATTATATAAGTAATATGCTTTAATATGCTAAGAACATGGCTTGACTTGCTTAATGGGGTTCCAATGTGGTTCCAAATGTCAGACAATAACATTTATTTGAGAAGATTCTCCTGTATTATGATGACATGAGTCGGTAAGGGGAAATACTAAATATTCTTAAGAAGCTGTAGACTAGTTGGATTTAGGGACCCATTTAGAGTCTTGTGTGTGGCCAGACAGCATGCCAAGTCAGTGAAGAGAATGTACTCCACTCACCTGGTAGATGACCTCCCCTCCAACCATATTTGGAAATCTCTAGTAGATAAGTGAGGATCTCTATGCCTTCAAGGGACAAGCTACTAACTTATCTCCATTAAAGACAACAAATTTTGCCGAACCACAGCTGTGATTTTAAGCCTACTCTGCAAACTATTTTGTCTTCTGAAAACAAACTTCCACATCTGAAGTTGATGTTCAAATGACCACATAGCAATGGCCCTGGCATGCAGAGAGTTCTCCCCATGTTCATGGGGACCATTGTCCATTTTTCATTCCCAGAATTGCTATATAAAAGGTGGTGGTCCTTGGCAAGGTGAACGAGTGATGGTTGCCTCCTCTTAATGAGGATGAGGCTGGCGTCACTGTGACCTGTAGGCCAGTGATGGAGAGACTGCCACCTCAAGTGTTTGCACCGGTGGTGTAAACATTTTTGCTTTGTGTAATTTAAACGCTGGTGTGCATTTGGAGTGTAATCTCTGCGCTCCAGCTGCTTTAAACAGAGCAGGGGTACTATCAATTTAGTGGGGCTGGAGCACTGCCCATTTATCAAATTTCAGTATCAATGAAAGACATACACTGACTACAAGAAAACAGACCGTTTCTATCTTGATGAGAAGATAACACAAACTGCAGGATCATGTGATTCCGCCATAGCAAGATTGCACATAATGATGGCATCATTGAAGACTGCAGGAATTAAGCTGATGTTCTTTTTGTTCGGCTGGGTAGATTTGACAAAATATTTTCATATATTGATATTTAGGAAACCGTGTTCTGAACCACATTGTATCTTGAAGGCTTCTACATGTTTGCTGCATATGAGACTCCATCCACATCTGGAAGGCCAGGACAAGGGTAGGTTATATATCTTGCTTTTCTGTTACCGTATAAGTATTGCTTGCGACAATATTCAACAAAAGTAATGCCTCTCTTGGATTCATTCAAAATAACATGTTGCAATGATACAGTTGGCCAAAAGAGATTTATTTTCCTTTGTAATAAATAACATCAAACGGAATGTATTTGTCATCCACATCTTATTCTGAAATTAACATACCCAAGATTACACAAGAACATTTTGAGTGACGTCGGTGCTCCAAGTGTCAGCACAGTGCATGTGCAAAAAATTGAACCAAAAACATATAACTCAGTATAGACAATATTTACAATATGTGCAAAGTCGGTCACACCCAAATACAATGAAACATCATCAAAATGCAACACTGCTAGTGTTCAGATTTAAACAATTTTCATTGAATGATGAGGGTAAGATCTAAAATTGTTGATATTTCGACACCTTACTGGCAATCATACAGGGTACTCGCTTGGACAGATGTAACCCTGACAGCAACCTGACCAAATTACTTCTGGTCTGTGTTTGAAACCTTTCTAAGAATGTGGTTCTGAGAATCTTGAATTTTTTCATGGTTTAATAAAGGGGGGCTGGATCTGTATTTCTTAATACACTAGGCTGATTGCCAGGGTGTTAGAAAGAATTCTCAGACTACTGCTGCCTAAACACTTCAATAAGATTACAATACTAAAAAACATGACACAAACAGATCTGTGATACCACGCAATTCTCCTGCATATTCGAGAAATGAAAAAAAACACTGATGAGCACAAGCACATGTACAAACCCCTTTCGCCACTGAAGCGGTGGCCTTGCGCCATTTCTCCTATATACAAGGTGGTGCTAAGCCACTGAACGTGGCTTAACACAAACCTTGTAAATATGTCACTTTCAACTGCAGTCCTCTGCAACACCCAGTGCTTTTTGACGCTGCCTCAGATTTACAAGGCTGAGACAGTATCAAAAACGAATGCCAGGGAATACCTGGTCTTAGCATGGCGATAAGAGAAGAAATAATACATTTCTACTAGTTTTTTGCTCGTTCTATGTGTGCTGTATTCTACAGCACACACAGAAAAAGCAAATCACCACAAATGATTGTTTAAGTGTAGAAAGGTGTCACTTCCTACACTTTAAATAATCACCCCTGCAGCACTGGCGCCCTTGCAACATGACGGTATGGTGCCTGCACTGACGCTAGGCAGCTTTTTTCATGCTACCACTACGAGACACACAGATGTGAGCTATATTCTTGTGAATACGGTGACATGCACACTTGGAGAGTGCCACCACGTCTTCCCCTGCAGTTCTCTGGCTTCTCGGAGCCCAGCCTCACCCGCTGGAAACAACTGAGCCTTGGCAGTAGAAAAATAAAATTATAATAACGTTGCATTATTATCATTTTCCTTTTTTCATAGCTCGCAGAGCAGTGGGGCAACGCTCCTCTGCATTAGTGGTGGTGCCGCCCCTGGTATAGTGGTTGTCATTTGAGTCAGCTCTATGAAGGAATTGTAATTCGAATGACTGTGGATACATCAGTAAGAAGTTGATTATTTTAAAATTAATTGCAGGCGACTTCAATATTTGATATAGAGATTCCTTTTCTTGGTTTGACTGTGAAATGTGTGTTGCATAGGGCTTACCAGCCATGATCATTGAGGATTGCAGATGAGACAAAAAGGGTCAATCATTACTGACCTCTACCGCTATCAACAAGGTGTTAGATCTGAACAACTGGCTTCTTAATGACTCTTTTGCCAGACCCACTTGTTTTCGCCTTGGCACTAGTTCCAATATTGGTTACATATTTGTTCCAATAAACAACTAGAAAGTAATCCAGCAATTTGTGGTCATATAAAGAAATGAAAGTGATCACAGTCCTCATTATGCTGCACTGCAACTGCTTGGATGCACTCTTTGTTAGTCAGACCTGAGTTGGTTAGCACCAACAACAGATGCTGCAAGTGAGAATATGCGGACCCAAAAATGTTTTGAATCTATCATTTCAAACTTGCTAGATATCTTTTCAGTTTGCTTAGTGGATTATTTTCTAGATGTCCTTAACAGGACTAAGATAACTGATTTGTCAGTCAAACCTCAAGAGCAAAATATGCTGCAATAACACATGCAGAATTGCAAAACACAATTTCATGCAAGCATTAATGTCAGTTTATGGCAGTTTTAAAATTAATGTCTCATTAAAAACGCACTCAGAGAAAAGAAAACAGGCATGGCTAAACATACAACAATACCAAAATTACACTAGCACAATACTACTCCATTTCGTGTGGATTGTTAATTTTTAAAAGTTTTATGTCAGTTTTCTTGAAGACGAGAAACTTATTCTGATGGATACTTTGCTGAGGCTTTTCCCTCACTGAAGTTGCAGAATCTGTCACTTGAAGGTCAGCAAAGAATTGACCGGGCCCAGACAGGGACCCAACTAGACCTTTATAAAGCAAATGGTTAGGTTTTCTAATGGAGTGGCCACTGCAGGTCAAAGGCACGATAAATTGAAAGAGGCACAAGGTGATTTAGGCGTACTCAGAGGTTGTGATTAGCAGAACATGCTTACATGATGGTAAGTTACATTATTGAGTGTCTGCCAGAAAGCGGCCATGTTATTAATGCTCAATTTTATGTCTTCAGCTTTTATTTGGTTTCCATTTGATGAGATGGGCGTATGTCTAAGAGATGAATTAATGTTCAGGTTGCAAATGGGAAAACGTTATCTCGGAGAGTTCTGGAGTATTTATGGCAGCCAACCATTAGACTACTGAAACAATTCAGCCTGCTGAAAACCGAGGTGTTGAAGAGTGATTATGCAATGGTGAACTTGATCAGGGAGTGAATTTTATGTCAATTAAGTAGCTGGCTTCATGCTTCTGTGGCGATATTGGTGACGAAGCCCTCCATCAGAGAAGGTTAGCGCTTGTCAAGTCAAGTCAAGTCATAAAATTTGTATAGCGCGCTACATACCCAGAGGGTTTCAAGGCGCTAAGGAAGGGGAGGAGGATTATTTGTCAAATATCCACGTTTTAAGCTGCTTTCTGAACGCTAGGTGATTCTGGGTGAGGCGAAGGTAAGCGGGGAGTGAGTTCCAAGTTTTGGCAGCCAGGTATGAAAAGGATCTGCCTCCCATGGTGGTCTTGTTGATGCGAGGTACCGTGGCGAAGGCTTGGCTGGAAGAGCGAAGTTGGCGGGAGGGGGTGTAGAAGGACAGTCGAAAGTTGAGGCAATCTGGTCCGATGTCGTAGAGTGATTTGTGTGCGTGGGTTAGCAGTCGGAAAGTGATCCTCTTATTGACGGGTAGCCAGTGGAGGTCTTTAAGGTGACCAGAGATGTGTTCGTTGCGTGGGATGTCTAATATGAGCCTGGCTGAGGCGTTTTGGATTCGTTGTAGTTTCTTCTGGAGTTTGGCGGTGGTACCTGCGTAGAGGGTGTTTCCGTAGTCCAGTCGGCTAGTGACTAGAGCGTGGGTGACTGTTTTCCTTGTTTCGGAGGGGATCCAGCGAAATGTTTTTCTGAGCATGCGAAGAATGTTAAAGCAGGAAGATGATACAGCGTTGACTTGTCTGTTCATTGAGAGTGAAGAATCCAGGATGACGCCAAGGTTCCGTGCGTGGTCTGTCGGGATGGGTGCTTTTCCGAGGGCTTCCGGCCACCAGGAGTCGTCCCATGCAGAGGGGGAAGTACCTAAGATGAGGACTTCTGTTTTGTCTGAGTTCAGTTTCAGACGGCTTTGTTTCATCCATTCGGCGACTTCTTTCATTCCTTCGTGTAGGTTAGTTTTGGCGGTGCTGGGGTCCTTGGTGAGAGAGAGGATCAGTTGAGTGTCGTCCGCGTAAGAGATGATGTTGAGGTTGTGTTGGCGGGCGATGGCCGCGAGGGGGCTCATGTATACGTTGAATAGGGTGGGACTGAGTGAGGATCCTTGAGGTACGCCGCAAATGATTTCAGAGGCCTCGGACTTGAATGGTGGGAGGCGGACTCTCTGGGTTCTTCCGGTGAGGAACGAGGTGATCCATTCCAGTGCTTTTCCTTGGATTCCGATGTTTCTGAGGCGTTGTAAAAGGGTGCTGTGACAGACTGTATCGAATGCTGCAGAGAGGTCGAGGAGGATGAGGGCGACTGTGTCTCCATTGTCCAGTAGAGTTCGAATGTCGTCTGTTGCTGCGATGAGGGCGGTCTCAGTGCTGTGTTTGGCTCGGAATCCAGATTGTGAGGGGTCGAGTGATTTGTTGGCTTCGAGGAAGGCGGCGAGCTGGTTGTTGACGGCTTTCTCGATGACTTTGGCCGGGAATGGAAGAAGCGAGATGGGGCGGTAGTTTTTGAGTTCGGTGGGGTCTGCTGTTGGTTTTTTCAGAAGGGCGGTGAGTTCAGCGTGTTTCCAGTCTTCTGGGAAGGTAGCGGAGTTGAAGGAGCAGTTGATGACGTCTCGGAGGTGCGGTGCTATGACGGAGTCTGCTTTGTTGAAGATGTGGTGAGGGCATGGGTCTGTGGGGGATCCGGAGTGGATGGAATTCATCAGGCGGATGGTGTCCTCAGTGGAGATTGGGTTCCAGGCGTTGAGGGTGTTTACGGGGGGAAGATGGTCAGCAGATGGTAGGGTGGGTTGGCTTCCGGGTTGGTTGTCAAAGCTGTTGTGGATGTCAGCAATCTTGTTGTGGAAAAAAGAGGCTAGGGAGTCGCAGAGGGCTTGAGAGGGGGTGATGTCGTTGGAGTTGGCCGAGGGGTTGGAAAATTCCTTGACGATGTTGAAAAGTTCCTTGCTGTTGTGGGCGTTGTTGTCAAGTCGATCCTTGAATGCTGTTTTCTTGGCTTTTCGGATCAGTTGGTGGTGAATACGGGTGGCGCTTTTGAAGGCGTCCTTGGTGCTGGTGGATGGGTCTTTTTTCCAGGCCTTTTCCAGGGAGCAGCAGAGTTTCTTGGACTTCTTGAGATCATCGTTGAACCATGAGGCCTTCTTGTTGCCTAGTTTGTGTTGACGTTTTTTCAGTGGTGCTAAGGTGTCGGCGGTGTTGGATAACCAAAGGGTGAGGTTGGAGGCAGCTTCGTTGGCGTTAGAAGAGAGGGCCATGGGCAGCACATTTACACAGAGTCTGTCGAATATGATATGCCCCCTTTGGATACAGAACATGTTCTCGCACCCTTTATCGCTCACATATAGGGATGCGGAAGCGTTACCTTGATTTCATTGTTGTCATGGCGATGTAACCTCCATCACCTCTTTTCAACAGTGGCTGAAGTCGTGCAATCCTTTCCTGAGATATACCTGCGAGCACAGTAAACAGCGACTTCTTTATTGGGATTTTCTCATCTCCCCATTGTTTGTGTTCTTAAAAACCGAATTGTATAATAAACTCATGGCACACAATGCTTTACTGTCTTATAACACCTACCACCCCAATTCCCTAAGAGACAACCTTCCTTAACATGGTCCTGTGCGGTGAAAGCATCTTTATGGGGTGACATCTATTCCATTCTGTTGCTCTCTTTAAGCTGACCTGACCCCTGATTGTTTTTTGGGTATGTTAAACCATTACAGTTAGGTTTACATCGTTTTACTGCTATTGCTTTACTTCAAGCCAAACGGCAAATCTCATTTCACTGGGGTGCCTGCACCATCCCCACAGTGGCAGCATTGCTGGATGTAAATGTAAATGTAAATGTATAGGCATTTATATAGCGCACTACTTACCCGTAGGGTCCCAAGGCGCTTCGACCGCTGCGAAACCCTTCCTGGCTTCCCTGAGAGGGTGAGACCAGGCATCCCCGGCGGTCTGGTGGGGCCGTTAGTGAAGATGAGGCAAGCTAATGCCCAGAGTTGCCGAGTGTGATCGCTGATCAGAGTGGGCACCGAGGCGAGAGAATTATCGAGCCCGCTGACCCTGGTCCAGAAACCTGCCGCGCCGGGAATCGAACCCTGGTCCCGGGCCGTCCTCTGCTCTCGGGTCTGCCGCCTCTAACCAGTGAGCCACACTACTTCATCCATCTTATTGGGATATTAACTCTAAACTGTAAGTTTCTTTGTAGCAAATTACATCCAGTCCTAAGGATATCTGGCAACCACTGTGGGTCTATTTGTTATCTATGGATTGTTCGAAAAGATAATGTAACATTTGGTTAAACACTTGTTATTTATCCAATGCTGTATAAGACACTCTCCTTTACTGCTCTATGATGCCTGACTTCCTCTTCTGGCTTTGAAGTCTACCTTGTCTCTATAATGTCTCCTCTTTTCTTATATCTCTTATTTATCTCTTTATCATTTTCTATCTCCAGTACCTGCTGTTCCGCACATGTAAATGTCATTTTGTGAATTTAGTTATTGGCTTCATTATATGTAATTGTTGTTTAGAATGATGAATTAAGCGAAAAAAAAAAGAGAGAGACAACCTTCCTTTTGGGCAGTTCTTGCAACCTAGGGGCAGCTGCTCCCATGTCCGGAAGTACAAGGAACATGGCAACACTCTGTCCACTCAACTGCTGTATAGACAGTATCCTGCCTTGCTCCTACGAGCATCTGCCAAGAGAGCCAAAAATAACAACCAGGAAGCATTCCTTGGCATTAGGCCTCCCAAACCGCCGTCAGAAACGCAGGTGTGTGTCAACACCTTTTGCAGCCTCTCATATTCAATTAAGAAATCAATATGCAAAAACTGGCATATTCTGAACAAAAAGAATACATCCATCCCATGCATCCTATTAAATGGAGCAGTAACCTTAAGAACAAGCTGGTACACACAAGACCACCAAACACATCTACTAACAGCCTGGTGGTTCCAGCAGAGTCTGTGCTTTGGTGTTTTATACATCCCATATCAACATTGGGACACATTACCCTTGGCAACTGAGACAGCATGCAAATTGTAGCAGAATACCCCATGACCTGCCCGTGCGGGCTCCAGTACGTTAGTATGATGACAAGCATGATTGGATATAAGAAAAAGGCCACAACACTGACCAATCATTTTATTGATAAAGGACACTTAGCTGAAGTATTGCACTGGACAGTCCTAGACAAACTCAACATACCACTTTCAGGCTCCAACATCTCGCAACATCTCTTTGTTAGAAAAGAGAAATGGGGCCAATCAAGCGGCGTAGCGTCGGAGCTCGGTTACCGAGTTCCGGTTTCGGCTCTCCTCACTCCTCAAAACCTATTTTTCACCTCAGAGCACGCCGAATTTCACCTCCACATGATGCGGGGACCTCGCGATTGTGTTTAGGACCGGCCGCCATTTTGGGAATCAGCTTTGAAGTTTTACCGCGTCGCGGCAGAAACGGTAATCTTCATTCTACCTGCCAATGTGTGCTAATTTCGCCTCATACCTTATGGCTCTCATCATTTTCTCTATTCATTTGGAGAAATATTGCTGACAATTATGACTTTCAATGCAGCTGCCTCCTCTCAGATTCACCTGCTCTGAACATGGAGGATATATATGGCAATGATTTCTGGCTTTCCCTCACCATGGCTTTTTCTCCAGATTGACTCTCCCTGCCTCTGAGCTTCTTCTTTGGGCCTGTGTATGCTGTTTTGACTCATGTTGCAATGCTTCTATGTGTATTGTGGTATCCATTGCATCACATGATTATATACAGTTAGTGACCTATTTTTGTCCTCACCAATTGATGCTCTGGTGCTATATTCTGCCTGCAAATTATTTTTCTTTTTATGTCTACGGGGCGACTAAGACAGCTTAAACTCTCCGCAGCTGCTAAACCTGTTGCTGGCTCTGATTCTGTCTCAGCTGTTCCCGATATGGAGTATTCGCCGTTGCAGAGCTCCTCTGGTGCTACAACCAAGACAACAAGTAAATTAGCTACATCCACTAAGCGGCTGAAAAAAGACCCTCCTTCTCCTGGATCCTCCTTTCCCTCAGCGGCCTCTATGGACTTAATTATTGCAGAAATACGCTCTCTTAAAGCCTTTATGGAAGAAACAACTAAAACATTGCAATTCCTACATGACAAATGGTCTTCTTTGGACTCTCGAGTTCTTCTTGTGGAGCAAGCAACAGAATCTCTTCAAGCCTCATGCTCCCTGATTACTGCTCTGGAGTCGGATATTTCTCACCTCAAAAGGCAGGCAGAGGAGTTGGAAAATCACAACCGCAGGAACAACCTTCGTCTTTATGGCCTTCCGGAGCTGACAGAGGCATCCAACCCCACAACGTTTTTACAGACCTTTCTCCCGACACTTTTGGACCTACCTGCTTCCTCCTCATTTAACATTCAAAGGGCACACAGACTGGGTCCAAGACTTTCCAATAAACCTCAAGGTGTCATAATGCTATTTCTCCAATATACTGACCTCCTCCAAGTCCTGACAGCTGCCAAATCTAAGAAACAACTTACTTGGGAGGGTCACCGGTTGTACTCTCTCAAGACGTCGCTAAAGTCACAGCAGAGAGACAGAAGAAGTTTCTTGATCTTCAACCTCAACTACGGGCGCTCAATGCCAGATTTGGTCTTTTACATCCATGCCTATTTAAAGTCACTTATAAAGATAAAACCACAACCTTTGAAGATCCGGAAGCATTGCAAGAATTTCTTCATCGACATGCAGCTGACATCATGGACACTTCTCTAGTTCCTTGACCTGCTATTTTAGTTTTATACGTTATAATTGTCTCTGCATTCTTGTTCTTCCCTTAGGGTGTTATTTGGTCTGTTCTAATGTTTCATTATATGTATAATTTTCGTTCCTTATGTTCTTTACCACATGTTTCTCCAAACCTTCTCTCTCCATTTTATAATGTTTTCTCTCTTTTTCTCACAGGTTTTGCCCCTTTTTCTACCAACCCATTTTGTTCCTACATTCTGATGTATTTCAGCGGACGTTTGGTGATGTCTCTCTGACTGCTGTCGTCGTCATCTGTCTGGCGTTACCACTCCCATTTTTTGTTTGTTTTTGTAGGCATGTCTCTCAGTCGTCTAGTTTTGACTTGTACTATCTACTGTCCATCAATCTTTTCTCTCTCTATCTCTTCCACTCTCTTTTCTTTTCTTTTCTTTATCTTTGTTCATATATAACTCTGTTACTGGTCTGCTTCCTCAGTTTACTCTCAGCTCTTCTTCACTTCTACTTATGTATCCTCCTTCTCTCATCTCTTTTCCAACGCTATTTTCCACATTTATGCTATTTGCTCTACATTCCAAGTTGTTACATGGAACGTTAAAGGGTTGAATAACCCTATTAAGAGGCAACGAGTTTTATCCCATTTGGCCAGACATAAGGCGGATGTAGCTCTTTAGCAAGAGTCCCATCACTCTGATGCTGAAGCCTTAAAGCTTAAACGTTGCTGGGTGGGTCATGTTTTTCACTCACTGGCTTTAGGTAAAAAAAACGGAGTTGTATTGCTTTGTCACAAAAAATTGAATGTTTCTCTTATTTCTCAAGAATGTGATGCTGAAGGTCGGTGGGTTTTGGTTAAGTTATCCATTGATAAAATCCCTGTGGTTATTTACAATATTTACGCACCGACTGGTACTTATAAACTTTTCTGGCCTGCTATATCAGAAAACTTGCTACTATTACTGATGAATATGTTATTTCTGGTGGTGATTATAATCAAATTGTGGACCCAGTTTTAGACAGAAATTCTAAAGTAAAATTTTCTGCTTCCAAATGCACTCCCAATTCACTGCTTCTATTTGCAACAATGCTCTAGTTGATATTTGGCGTTTATGTAACCCTGACCTTAGAGAATACAGTTTTTACTCCCCCTCCCATCACTTCCAATCTCGCATTGATTATTTATTTTTGAGTAAATCCCTCGCTCAACTCACCCTCCACTCAGACATTGGATCCATCTTAATTTCTGATCACGCTCCTGTGTTTGTGGGCATTGATCTACTTCCCTTTTCTCCCCATCCTAGACGTTGGAGATTTAATAATTCACTTCTCCTTGATCCCTACTTTTGCACCAAATTTAAAACATTTGCTACGGAATTTTTTGCTCTTAATCAAACCCCTGACACTCCATTTGTGATGGTATGGGATTCCTTTAAGGCTGCTTCTAGAGGTTTTATTATCAATTTCGTATCTCAAAAAAAGAGACAAGCCCAGGCTAAGTCAGCTCAACTTTTAGAGAATATTAAAAAAATTGAATATACTTATTATCAATCCAACACTGAATCTTCCCTCAAAGACCTTATTGATGCTAAATTTGCTTTTAATAAATTCACCACCAATGCAGCCTCGAATTCTTTGTTGAAATGCAACTCGCGTTATTATGGTGGACAAAATAAAATGGGGAAATTACTAGCCAATTATCCTAAAATACAGAAAAATAGACAGAAGGTTGAATCTATTCAGAACCCCACCCACCGGTCTGCATTTGTTTAAAGATAAAGATATTTTATATAAATGTGTTTCTTTTTATAAAGCTCTTTATACTCCTGAACACTCCCTTGATTCGACTGATCTTCTTTCTTATTTTCACAATATTCCCTCCCCCCCTTCTTCTCACGTCGATTTTCATTCCTTGGACTCCGATATAACTCTTTCTGAACTTTCCAGCGCAGTTTCTTCACTGAGACTTGGTAAAGCTCCTGGCCCTGACGGCTTTACTATTGAGTTTTATAACTCTTTTGCTTCCCTTCTTCTCCCAAAATTACTTACATTGTTTCATTCTTTTACTATTTCCGGTTCTTCTCATGGCTCCTTCCAAGAGGCTCTCATCTGTTTAATACCGAAGGAAGATAAAGAATATACTCTATGCAAAAATGTTCGCCATTTCTTTAGTGAACACGGATTATAACATTTTTGCTAACATGTTGGCCCTTAAAATGGATCCTCTTCTCCCCGACTTAATTGGTCCAGAATAATCCGGCTTCGTAAAAGGTCGCCTTTCATCCGATAATTCCTGTGTATTTTTTAACATTTTGAGCAAAGCTTCCTCACTCTTTCTTCCATTGGCTGCCATTTCTTTAGATGCGGAGAAGGCATTCGATAGGATAGGGTGGGATTTTATGTTTTGGGCTCTCAAATGGGCGGGCTTTCCCCCTAAATTTATTTCCCTTATATCATTACTTTATTCGTGTCCTCAAGCTTCAATATTCATAAATGGCATGGTCTCAGACTATTTTCCGTTACAGAGAGGAGTTCAACAAGGTTGTCCTTTATCCCCTTTATTGTTTGTTCTAGCCTTGGAGCACTTTCTCACTAAAATTAGGAATGATGATAATATCTCTGGGTTTCAGTTTGGTCCTCAGCAAGTTAAGCTTTCGGTTTACGCTGATGACATTCTTTTATATTGCTCTGATCCTCAATCCTCTCTTCCGTTTTTCCTACAACAAGTTTCCTCCTTTTCTGCAGTTTCTGGATATCGTCTAAATGTTGATAAATGTGAAATTTCGCCCTTAAGCCCTCTTTGTCAAAAACATCTTTTTGAGCACTCTGGTTTTTCTTGGCAACCACTGAAAATTAAATACTTGGGGGTTTGGTTTGGGCCTCGCCTTTCTCACACTATTAAAATCAATTTTGATTGCATTTCCAAAAAATTGACCACTGCTATCACACATTGGAATCCTCTTTTCCTTTCCTGGTGGGGTCGTCTTGATTCTATTAAAATGATGCTTGCGCCAATTATACTATATACTATTTCTATGAGCCCCATTCATATTCCTGCTCACTATTTTAAAACGATTGACTCCATTCTTCTTAAATTTGTGTGGAAAGGTAAACGCTCACGCATTGCTGTTGCTTCCTTGAAGAAAGATAAATCTATTGGCGGTCTTAAGTTTCCTGACTTTAAATCTTACCACAAAGCCTTCTCTTTGAAACAGGCATCTAGGTGGCTTTCTTCTGATCTTCCCTTTTACCCCCCTCTCTGTCTTCACATAGAATCTTCCTTTCTTCTTCCTTTTGATTTTTATGAAATTCTATCTTTTACCTCTTCTATTGCCTCCTTACGCAATCCTATCATTTCTCACTTTTGTAAACTTCTCACTCCCTATGTATCCTCCTCTTATCCGTCCGCTGCTTCTATTCACTTACAGCCTATTTGGCATAACAAACTTCTTAAGATTGGAAACCGCTCCTTTTTCTGGAACTCTTGGCATTTGCGCAGTCTCAAATGGATTTCCCAACTCACTTCTTCCAATCTTTTCCGGAATTACAATCCCTTCCCTCTTCCTCTCTCTCCCAATATCTCTTGCTTTGTCCTGCTCTTACTCAATATCTTTGTTTATTACCCCCCTCCAATGATATTCCTGCTTCTCTCCACCCTATTTCTTCTGCATTGGATGGCGCGCCTTCGGCCTTCTTTTTATATATGTCCTTCCAATGTGTCCTAGACAGAGCGAAATCCAAGGTTGAATTTGCTTGGGAAAGAGATCTTTTGCAAGATTGGCCCATTCCTTTATGGGATAAAATCTGGTCGAAAATACATAAAACCTCTAGAGCTGCTAATACTACCCAAACTCTGTATTTTATTTTTAACCACACTTTATTTACACCGTTAACTTTATCCACTTTTTCTCCCGATACCTCTGCCACTTGTTGGTGTTGTTCCTACCCGTCTGCTGATTTGAAACATATGCTATTTGATTGCCCACCCATTTCCCACTTTTGGAATCTGGTATGGTCTCAACTTCAGAAGATATTTGCCTTTCACTTCCCTTTCTCCATTGTTAAGATTTTTCTAGGTTCCCTTTCCCCTATTTATCCCCAACCCTCCCAACATTACGCCCTTGTGGATCTCCTGATAGCTATTGCTTTTCCCCTCATCACTGCTAACTGGAAGCAAGCTGCTGATGTCAATTTTCGAGCTTGGTGGAATGCGGTTTGTTTTAAACTCAGGTTGGACACCAATTTTGTTACTCCCATTACCCTTGCAGTCTAACGAGATATTCTGTGGCTTCCACTGACCAATTATCTGTCCTTAGCTGTGTCTTCCCCTCAACCTTCCCATTCGGAATCAGTTGAAGTACGTAAACCATCATGATTTTCTTCCACTGATTTTACCATTACTATTACTATTTGATATTGTTTATGAATGTATATTTTTACTTGCCTTCAATCATTATGTTTTTCCATTGTCTCTCTCTCTATTGTATACTTTTTATCTTCAATTATTCCTCATGCTTCATCATGTTTATTAATCTGATTATGTGAGCTGACCATCAATTGATTGTACTCTTTGATTGTTTTTTCACTTTCTGTCTTGCCTCTTTAATCTTTAATAAACTCAAACTTAAAAAAAAGAAAAAAGAAATGGTTCCACAAACTACGTAGCCTTATTGATGGGCTTAACTATGAAACCCTCTAGCCCTCTATACCGTTAATTGACCTTTACATCAAAGGTAACAAACTATCAAGTACTTTTATTGAATTAGCCCTTACTACAGGAGGTATATACACATATCTCCTTGCTATGGTTCCTAATTGCTTCATTGCTTGTAGGGCCATGACTAGTACAGCTGACACTGTTGTTTTATGTTGAACAGTGATAATTCATTACCTTCCATTTTTTGCATCAATAACACCAAGATGACAATAACCTTCATGAGGCTGGGCATTGCTGTCATCCTAGAACTGAGTGGTGTAAAGACCCTGAATAGTTGCCACATCACCTATCAATTTTTGCGTCACTGACACTTCGATGACAACAACATCCACTGGACAGGACATTGCAATAGCATCACTCCTAGTACTGAGTGGTTTTCACATCTGTGTCTGTACATTCCTGCTTTTCAATACACTTGCTAATATACATTGCAAATCTCAAAAGGCGGTGTTAATCTTAGTGACTATGTGGGTTACCAAGTATTTTGCACAATACTCTTTCCATTGGTGACTGACATTTCCATTTATCACCAGATTTGAGAATTATTGGAAGAAACATGTTTTCCTACCTTGGTGACACACCCCCTCAGGTTTAATCTTTCCTGCATTGTCCTTCGTTTTGAATCCTGATCCAGGGACATATGAATACAGTTGTTCGCATACCCTAAAGCCAGTTTTAATGTTAACACCTTTTTTGTATGCTCTGCTTACCTCACTACCCCAAGCTCATTATAGGATATTTACTGTACCTCTGAAAATATCCGCTGCGCTCCTCTCTCTCAGTGAGAGGGATGTAGCATGCACAGTGTCCAGAAAATCATCCTTTAGAAGAATACTCCATCTCAGATAGGCTTGCTTTACTTGTTCTTGTGCAGGCCCAGAGTTTCTAATGTGCTATGTATGGGAAATATGAACATATATGGAGACATTCTATGTTACTTGGATCAATATTATGATAGAACATTAGGTTGATGCATGGCAACCATGTTATAGTGTCAGAATATGAACTATTCATTGTTTAAACCATGGTATGTAGGAATAGACCTGCATTCCTCCCAAAATAGGTGCAGGTTATGTGAACACACCCAAGCACAGGTGATTACTCCCTTGTGGTGTCAACACATACCTTCCTGCAGTCAGGATGTATAACATCCATCACTATGCCTTTTTTAAACCGATTCATAAGTGCAATTTACAACAATAAATTCCACTCAGTCTCGCACTGATTCTGTGAATGAGGATATGGATTTGCTGTTTCATTTCTTTTCATCCTTCAGTGCATTCTTTTGAGGCACATTAACTGCAGCAATTCCTCGGTGGTGCACATATGGTGTGTCTTCCAATGGCCTTGTTGCCCTTCCTCATATCTTTTTAACGTCGCAGGCTCATGGGCAAAGGTGCAACCTCATTTGCATGCAAATGACAGAACACCCACTTACCATCCAAATGTGCAACTACTTAATTAATATTATAGAAGGGATTGAATAATTTCATGTCTCAGGTTGTACTACTAATTAGTATATATATCTATCAAGTCGCAAGATAGCTGTCACCACTTCCTGGTTGTAGTGGTGGCAGCCAATTAGAACTCACCATGAGATCTTTCAGATCCGTGGAGGGGCGAGTTATAGTTACCTTAGGGTATGAGATATAGTTTTGTGAGATAAGGATACATATAATTGCTGAATTTCTCTGGATTTGTATGTGTAAAATCTGAACCTAACTATAATGTCCCTGTAACTTTCATTATTTATCTCTCTCTCTATATATCTCTCTCTCTCTGAATGCTGAGTTTCCATGATTGTAAGTCTTGTCTTTGCCTGTTAACTCGCTGTGAGTGCTGCTTCATCCTGTGTGCAAATGTTTGCAATGATGTATACACTGTGGCCCGACCGTGGAGGTAGCACCACTAAGAGAATTGAGAAGTAGGTCATTTTGCCTCCCAAAAGAGACATTCCAGAAGTGGCGAGGGGTATTTGATATACTCTATGACAAGACCCTACAGCCCACTGGAGGGCAAAGAAATGTTTTTAATAACTGTAATTCAACACCCACTGGGGTAATGACATTTGGGCTGTGAACCACCATTCCCAGGATGCACTGGTCCGTCGGGCCAATAAAGAGATCTGAGTAATTAACTGGTGGTTTCAACGGTATTGTTTAGATTTGCAGTAGGCAGCCTGTGACCAAGAACTCTTTGAAGTTTGAAACGCGTTAGGCTGAAGGCCTAGTTTCCATGATTATAAGTTTTGTCTTTGCCCAATAACTCGCTGTGACTGCTGCTTCATCCTGTGGGCAAATATTTGCAATGTGGTATACACAGTAGCCCAGCCGTGGAGGCGGCACCACTATGAGGATTGAGAAGTAGGTCTTTTTGCCTCCCATAAGAGACATTCCAGGAGTGGCTAGGGATATTTGATATACTCCAAGGCAAGCCTCTACAACCCACTGGAGGGCGAAGGAAATGTTTTTAAGAACTGTAATTCAACACCCACTGGGGTAATAAAATTTGGGCTGTGAACCTCAATTCCCAGGATGCATTGGGTTATGAGAAACTTACCTGAGTGGTTTGACTGGCCAATAAAGAGATCTTTAGCTTTTTAGATATGCAGTCGGCAGCCTGTGACCAAGAACTCTTTGAATTTTGAAACGCATTAGGCTGAAGGCCAACTTTCCGTGATTGTAAGTCTTGTCTTTGCTTGTTAAACTCATTGTGAGTGCTGCTTCGTCCTGTGGGGACATGTTTGCAATGAGATAAGTATAACTGTAACTGCTGAATTTATATATATATATATATATATATATATATATATATATATATATATATATATACACTTCACAATCCTGTTCCGCTGTCAAACTAGGACCAAGATCCAATCTGCCACACCGGATGCCACAGGTACAGACCACTCCACAGCTCAAGGGTAAGATTTTAACAAGGTTTATTCACACGAATTCGCCAGCATGACGCGTTTCGGTCACTCCACGGTGACCTTGATCACATCTATATATATATTGAGAAAGGTTTCTGCGAGGCTGAAATGTGTCTCTTGTGTCTCGAGGTCGAGAGAGACCCGAGAAAATAAAGTTGCCGTAGGCTAGCAGCCTTGAGTATCTGCCTTCTTTGTTGTTGGAGCTGGATTCCGTTGTCATACATACATATATAAATATGCCCTTCCTTAGGGGATCTCCTATGCCACCAGTTAGAAGCAGACTGGGTATTAATGGTTTCTTTCCCTGCAAAAACTGCAAAGCATGCAAACATAACAGCAAAATGACTTCTTTTGAAGGCAGACCAGGGGACCCTAGGCCTGTCTGAGAAATTAAACAGTTTTTAAACTGTAATTCCGACTTCACAGTATACTGTCTGATACGTCCCTGCCAGAAAAGATATGTCTGTAGCACTATTAACCAAACAAAGAAGCACATTTTAGAACACATGTGCGCCATTGCAAATAAAGATGCTACATACCCTCTTGCACGTTATTTTTAAACACATCACCAGAGCAACAGGGAAATTCTGAAATTCTACTGTATAGATCGGGTAGAGAGACATGAAAGAGGTGGGGACAGGGTGAGAAAACTCTGAGCTTTGGAGTCAAGATACATTATAGACCTTCAAAGCAAAGCCCCAACAGGATTAAATAATGATGAGGAGCTGTGGACCCATTTAGAATAATAACATATCTTAGACATGGCTAAATTAGAAACCCCTAGCTGAGATAAAGGGCTAAAATCGTACCAAGAGAAGCTACCATCATGCCCCCCTTTCTTATTGAATAACTGAATATAGAAAAAATGGAGTAAAAAATACTCTCTCAAAACAAGCTTGACAGTGTGATGGCCCGTTCAGGGCACAATTATGAAGGACATCAGGGCGATGGTAAATATACCATTATATTTCTAATGAAGTTGCAAAACAGGTGCAATAATTTTAATATGAATTTTTAGAATAATTATTTTATAAATGCACTATATTTTCAATCAACCCAAAGTTCGATTACTATTAAGTTGTATTTCCTTTCAGAACATTGCACAAGCACTTTGCACTGTTGTTTGTTTGCACTTTTATTCACTTTTGTAGATATAATACACTACAAGATAGCGGCTATGGATTATATACTCAATGATGCATAAGTACGCTTTTAATGTTTACACTAACATGTGACGTATTGTGATTTTAAATACTTCAGTGTATGCACAAACAAGCTGATATTGATGAAGTCGTGAGGCGAAACGCGTCTGTCAGGAGGGGTCTGCTCAATAAAAAACATCCAGCTCGAAGATCTTCGTGAGTACTATCCATCTTTGCTACTCATAATGTTGCTGTGTTGGAGAAATATATATATATATATATATATATATATTATTGTTGGAAACTCGGCGTGAATCCTGCTAGTTCTCACTTTGGTGACAGCGTGTATGATATATATATATAAATATATTCCCTGAAAAAACCAGAGGTTTCACACCAGTTATAGTTAGGAATTAGCATTTAAAAAACCTATTAAATTCACTGAAAAAAACAGAGGTTTCACACCAGTTATAGTTAGCTGGAAATTTTACTGACATAAAACCATTGAAATTCCCACGTTATAGTTAGTCGGACTCACTATAACTTGCGCGTTCAATGCACTGCTGATGACATCACATATTACATCACTCATGACATGGTCAGTGGCATCACTCATGACATCACTGATGACACCATCCAGTGAATGTGTGTCTTTCTGAAAAATAAATATGTTTTATATATGTATATGTAAAGGTCGATGGAAGAATAAATGTTTAAATTATTGTCTTAATTAATGTTTTTTTAAAAAAAATTGATTGGTTAACTGGCTTATTAAGTGTATCTTAGTGAATACATATATTGGCGAGTAATATTTAAATATTTAAATATATGTATCAGTGTTTCACTTTGTGTATAAGTGGCTGTATGGGTTGATGAGTAGCTCCATGTGTGTGTATATGGGTTATTATATGTTTTTTTAGTATCAGTATGAGTGTCTGTATAGTTTGGTGGGGCTGTTACTTAGCACATAGATGTATCAATGACTGACTCACTGTTTGTATGTTTTTTGAAAACAGCATATGTGGAGGACTGTATGAGTGGATGAGTGTGTATATGTGTGTGTTAGTGATTGAATGCCTGTCTCACTAGTGTGTTTATCAGTAACAAGATATATTTTAATCTAGTATATGTGAGTATTGATGTATATAAGTCAGTATATGTGAGAGTGAGAGATTGTGAGAGTTCCTGTTTAAATAAGTATGTGTTTCTATAAGTGATTGTTTAAGAGAGTACATATGTGTAGGTTTCCTTAGAAGTAAGGTGGTAGTGTGTGTAAATCTGTATATGCAAATAAATGGATGTTTATTAGTTTATTTGCATGTGTGAGTATATGTGCGAGTAACTTTTTGATGACTGTCGGTGTGTAACAGGATGAATAGGGGTATCACTACATATGATGAGTGAGTATATGTATGAGTGAATATATAAAACTGTGGGTGAATGTGTGAATGTGTATATAGATGGTGAAATTACTGAATTGGTTGTTGTAACTGGTATGGGTATATCCACTTTTTTGAAAATGTTAGTTTCTATTTTTGAATATGTGTTTCAAAGGTTACTTTACAGTGAAAGGAGGTCTGTCACTGTGTCACAAGGATGGTGTCATCAGTGATGTCATGAGTGATGTCACTGACCATGTCATGAGTGATGTAATATGTGATGTCATCAGCAGTGCATTGCATGCGCAAGTTATAGTGAGTCCGACTAACTATAACGTGGGAATTTCAATGGTTTTATGTCAGTAAAATTTCCAGCTAGCTATAACTGGTGTGAAACCTCCGTTTTTTTCAGTGAATTTAATAGGTTTTTTAAATGCTAATTCCTAACTATAACTGGTGTGAAACCTCTGGTTTTTTCAGTGAATTTCAAAGGTTTTTTAAATGCTAATTCCTAACTATAACTGGTGTGAAACCTTTGTTTTTTTCTGTGAATTTCATAGGTTTTTTTACTGCTAATTTTTAACTTTTTATAGGGCTTCATACCTATGTACTTTTTAGTGAATTTCTAAGCTTATTTTTTCGCAAATGTCTATATCTGTTTTTCTATAAATGAACCCTATATTGTATATTAAGATAATATTTTTGTTTTAAAATAGTATTTTACTTTTTTTTTTTATATTTGACTCTGAAGCTCTCCCGGTGCGCGTACCGGTGAACGCCCCAGTGCGCGTACCGGTGCGCGTCCCGTCAGCGCACCAACAAAAAAAAATAAAAAAAAAATAATGAAGGAGTGAGCATGAGGAATGGGGACAGAGAGTTGTGTTAAGAGAAAGAGAGCTAGAGGGAGGAACACAGAGGGATTGTGTAATAGATAGTAAGACAAAGAAAAGGTGTAAGAGGAAGTAACTGAGAAAAAGAAAATGAATAAGGGAGCAAAAGAAGAGAAGAAAGAGGAAGAAGACTAAAGCAGAGGTTCTGGGAAAATGTGAATGGGTAATGAAAGTAAAAGGAAGGAGACTTAAGTATGGGGAATGACACATAGTGATGGAACCAGAGAAAAAAAACAGTAGTGACGGAGGGAAAGAAAATAGCAGTGAGTGTAAGTTAAGAGGAGTGAAAGAGGGTGGATATAAGTGAATAAGGGTAAGACATGGGGAGTGACAGAGAGAAAGAAGAGAGAGAATAAAGGAAGGAGCGTCACAAAGGGACTAAGTGAACCAGTAAAAAAGGTAAGTGAAGGAGTGTGGATAAGCAGAGGTAATGAAAGAAGTTGAATGTGGTAGGAAGTAAACATGTAGGATAAGAATAAGTGTGGGAAGCAAAGTAAGGAAACAGGGTTGAGGTAGAGTGAGAGAAAAGTAGTGAGGTTAAAGCAAAGGGTGATAAGAAAGTACATTTTGTAAACACACTTACCATATAATTAATGAAAGCTTGTATCTGTGAAAGACAAAAGAAAAAATACGTTATAATTAGTTAAAAATATATATTAAAATAGAAGAAACAGTTCAAGAGGTTTAAAAATCTAAAAAAGTTTACTAAGAAATAAAGCAATAGTGAAGGATACAAAAAATGAAATGAAGTAATGTAGAAAGAGAATAAAGAAGGAAAAAGAAATAGAAATAGAACAAATTGTGCGTCACTTTCTTCCCATGTTAAAAGTGACATACCTACGTCACAAGACAATCATAAATAAGACCCAAATATAAATACCATTGATTGGCACCAAAAATCGTTTTTTGATTAACATTTAAAAAACACAGGGCAGAACCTATGTACAAGCACTAAATTTCACTTTTGAAATATCACTGTTTCCCAAAATACAAATCCTCTACCTTGCAAATGTTGATAGCAAGCATTATCAAAAAGCAGAACACAAACCAAGAGCAAAGAAACTCAGGGCCTTATTTATGAAAGCCTTGCGCCACCAGTGCATCACTTTCTTCCCATGTTAAAAGTGACATACTGGCACCACAAGACAATCATAAATAACAGCCAAATATAAATTCCACTGATTTGCCCCCAAAATCGTTTTTTGATCAACATTTAAAAAACACAGGGCAGAACCTATGTACAAGCACAAAATTTCACTTTTGAAACATCACTGTTTCCCAAAATACAAATCCTCTACCTTGCAAATGTTGATATCAAGCATTATCAAAAAGCAGAACACAAACCAAGAGCAAAGAAACTCAAAGCCTTATTTATGAAGACCTTGCGCAAGAAGAGCGTCACTTATTTCCCATGTATAAAGTGATGCACCGGTTGCACAAGGCAATCATAAATAAGGGCCAAATGAAAATACCATTCATTTGCCCCCAAAATCGTTTTTTGAAAAACATTTAAAAAACACTGCCCAAAACCTATGTATAACCACTCAATATCACTTTTGAAACGTCACTGTTTCTCGAAATACAAATCCTCTACTTTACAAATGTTGATATCAAGCATTATCAAAAAGCAGAATACAAACCAAGAGCAAGGAAACTCAGGGCCCTATTTATGAAAGCCTTACAACACTAGTGCGTCACTTTCTTCCCATGTTAAAAGGGACATACCTACGCCACAAGACAATCATAAATAAGACCCAAATATAAATACCATTGATTGGCACCAAAAATCGTTTTTTTAATAATATTTAAAAAAAACAAGGCAGAACCTATGTACAAGCACTGAATTTCACTTTTGAAACCTCACTGTTTCCCAAAATACAAATCCTCTACCTTGCAAATGTTGATATCAAGCATTATCAAAAAGCAGAACACAAACCAAGAGCAAAGAAACTCAAAGCCTTATTTATGAAGACCTTGCGCCAGAAGAGCGTCACTTATTTCGCATGTATAAAGTGATGCACCGGTTGCACAAGGCAATCATAAATAAGGGCCAAATGAAAATACCATTGATTTGCCCCCAAAATTGTTTTTTGAATAACATTTAAAAAACACTGCACATAACCTATGTATAACCACTCAAAATCACTTTTGAAACGTCACTGTTTCCCAAAATACAAATCCTCTACTTTGCAAATGTTGATATCAAGCATTATCAAAAAGCAGAACACAAACCAAGAGCAAAGAAACTCAGGGCCTTATTTATGAAAGCCTTGCGCCACCAGTGCGTCACTTTCTTCCCATGTTAAAAAGTGACATACCTACACCACAAGACAATCATAAATAAGACCCAAATATAAATACCATTGATTGGCACCAAAAATCGTTTTGTAATTAACATTCAAAAAACACAGGGCAGAACATACGTACAAGCAGTGAATTTCACTTTTAAAACGTCACTGTTTCCCAAAATACAAATCCTCTACCTTGCAAATGTTGATATCAAGCATTATCAAAAACCAGAACACAAACCAAGAGCAAAGAAATTCAAAGCCTTATTTATGAAGACCTTGCACCAGAAGAGCGTCACTTATTTCCCAGGTATAAAGTGATGCACCGGTTGCACAAGGCAATCATAAATGAGGGCCAAATGAAAATACCATTGATTTGCCCCGAAAATCGTTTTTGGAATAACATTTAAAAAATACTGCACAGAACCTATGTATAACCACTCAAAATCACTTTTGAAACGTCACTGTTTCCCAAAATACAAATCTTCTACTTTGCAAATGTTGATATCAAGCATTATCAAAAAGCAGAACACAAACCAAGAGCAAAGAATCTCAGGGCCTTATTTATGAAAGCCTTGCGCCACCAGTGCGTCACTTTCTTCCCATGTTAAAAGTGACATACCTACGCCACAAGACAGTCATAAATAAGACCCAAATATAAATACCAATGATTGGCACCAAAAATCGTTTTTTGATTAACATTAAAAAAACACAGGGCAGAACATATGTACAAGCACTGAATTTCACTTTTGAAACCTCACTGTTTCCCAAAATACAAATCCTCTACCTTGCAAATGTTGATATCAAGCATTATCAAAAAGCAGAACACAAACAAAGAGCAAAGAAACTCAAAGCCTTATTTATAAAGACCTTGCGCCAGAAGAGCGTCACTTATTTCCCATGTATAAAGTGATGCACCGGTTGCACAAGGCAATCATAAATAAGGGCCAAATGAAAATACCATTCATTTGCACCCAAAATCGTTTTTTGAATAACATTTAAGAAACACTGCGCAGAACCTATGTACAGGCATTCAATTTCACTACTAAAACTTAACTATCTGCTTCCAAATATTCTCCATACAGCAAACAAGTCTCTATGTAAATTAAATAAATCATTACTTACGTTTACAAATGTTTTGGGAGATTGAAAACAGTGTCAGACACACACACCAATTTTTCTTTAGCAGAGCAAAAGGTGTGCACTCAATACACTGAAAACAAGACTGGCATAGAAAATCTCTAACTTTGCACACATATGCCTTATTTCAACCAATCAAAAGTCTTCCCTCACTATTTTCAAACCAACACCCTTCCCCCTCTCAGATCTTTCTATCTGTTACCATAGCAACTCCCTCCTAACTGAACTCTCAGGTTCAATAGTTTATTCTACAATGTTGCAAATTAAGTCAGCAAGGATGTTTGACCTCTCAATACACCAGCATATCCAAGGCATTATTGCTTTTAGTGACTTTTTCTTAGCCATTCAAATTGCTTCTTTCACACAACACAACCATGCACCCTAACTTTTAGTTTTCAACTATCTGAATCCACCAATCATTGCTTGTGATTCAAGAGCAGAGAAATTCTACAATTATTTTTTGGGAAACTCCTACTGTTTCAACTTCCATTTCATTCCCACACTTCATCTTTCTGCAGCAGAACCTTCTCACATCATGTATTCTGTGTGGATTATTGGACATAGCTACATCCACTGGGCTCAAAGGTATGCAGCTAGCAGAAATTATCACAACCTTGATTTATCAAATCTGGAAATCAAGTGGATTGGCCAGAGAGGATTGAGATGTCATCAATTGATACCATTGGTGAAAACCTTTTTGCATCTGCCAAACCCTGACCTCTTAATAGTGCACTGTGGTGGAAATGATTTGGGCACTATGACTGGGGTTGGTCTGGAAATGCTTTTAAAGGACACCTTTGATCAATTGATGACACTTTTTCCGCAAACTGCCTTGGTATATTCCAATATATGCCAAAGACAGAAATGGAACTGGTCCAACCAATTTTGTCCACAATTTGAAAAAGCACGGAAACCTGTGAATAAATCTGTTTCTGCTTACATGAGACACTGTGGAATGGGTTCAATATACAATAATAACTTGCGTTACAACATGCAAGACATCTACAGAGCAGATGGTGTGCACTTCTCAGATGAGGGAAATAGAATATTCCTCCTGAATTTAAGACTGTGCATTGGAACCTACTTGTAGGTACCTAAATCAACCACAGAACCCAAAAGCTCTTTTCAGAGCTACCCTACCTCTGATCATTGAAAACGTTTATCTTTTTCTAACTTTTTTCACTATTTTTCACCAAAGTACGCTTCCCGGTATGCGCACCGGTGCTCGTACCGGGCGCTCCCCCGCGGAAAATTTAAGATCTTTTTTTTTTTTAGCCTTTATGAGCCTCCTAAGCCCCCCTCAGAAAACCTAGAGGGTCAGGAAGTGTCTACCGTGCCCCCTTCTACCCATTCCGAGCATTGTTTGTCCTCCATCTTGTGTCTCGATTGTACCGAAACACAAAACGGAGGACTCCCGTTACGCTGCTGGTACGCGTACCGGGGCGCGCACCGGTAAGCGCTCCATAAAAAAAGGTGGGAAAGTAATTTACAGAAAAACAACGGGAGACACTTTCATCAAATATAGAATAGGCCCTACTACATAGCAGTCCCTACCATTTGCCCAAATTTGGTGGAATTCCATTGAGACATTTAGGCTACAGGCCTGACTAAATATCCTGAGGTAAATTACAAGACCATAACACATATGAAGTGTGAGAATTTACAACTAATTAAAAAGTTTCTTTCATTTTCTACGATTATTTCCTGACATTTGATTGGTTATGTACATGAATAAATAAAAAAAAAGAGAAGGAAACACAGCCATTTTGACTACTGCTTCCTGAAGTACATTTGAAAAGAAATAACACTGACAACTTCAACTGCTTTCTCAAAGGTAAGTTGTTATTTTGGAAAGTGAAGTATGTTGTGCACTTTAAGTTAATTTGAGAAAAAATATTCTGTTAGTTATATACTATCCCTCTGTAATAGTTATAGATTGAGATAGGCTTCTCTGTTATAGTTATGGATTGAGTTAGGCTTCCCTTGTATTATTATAAATTTACTTAGGCTTCATCACATACTCTTTGTTATATTTCAAATTCCAGCCTGATACCATACACTGCCCAAAGATAACTTCACTGTTAAAAAATCCAAACTACATGTCTGAACTTAAACCCTACAGTGCCCTATCTCTACTGATATAATTATTTTTTATGCAATTTACAGCAACAAAATGGAAGGAGAAAAGAATCTTTCTTTTGAAATTGTTTTGGACAACAACCATGATGGAAAAAATGCTGAAAATGATAACATTGACTTTATGGATGAGTCTCTGGACCTTGAATTACTTGAGTGTGTGGAATCAATGGAAACACAGAATGAAAATGAAGAGATTCCAGACAACATTTTATTAGAAGTTTTATTAAATTATGAAAAAGAATCATAAGAATAAATTTATATTTAATAAAAATAATAATGATCAAAAATTGTTCGAGCCATTATTCATTTTTATATGTAATTCATCACGTAGATCAAAAATGTTTAAAATATAAAGTGAGATTTATAGTATACTGCGCGACTTTATTGTGTTACATAGAAAGTTTGCTCATAGTTACTTCCTTTCTCCCACTATTTTATCTCCAATGTGTATTTAACATCTCTTTATCATCTCCTGCCTCCATGTTGTTTCTGCTTTCCTGACAGACTATGTTATGAATTCCATATATCACAATAACTTCTGTAACAACATGCAAGATATCTACAAAGGAAACTGTGTATATTAAATGATATATTCTGCATTTATACCTACATGTTGGTACTTAAATAAAAAAAAACAACAAAAAGAACAATTAATAAACATACAATTTTTAAAAGTGATTTTTTTCCCCAATAGTACGCTCCCAGGAGCGCTCCCCGGTGCACGTACCGGGCGCTCCCCACGTGAAAATCGAAAAAAAAAAAAAAATTGAGACCCCGCGGGGCCCTTTAATGGCCCCCATATCAAACCTAGGGGGTCAGGGGGGGTCTACCCTGCCCCCTTATGGTCGATTCCCCCCTTTGTTTTTGCCACCTCTTGTGTCTCGATTTTACCGAGACACAAGATGGCAGCCGCTCCGGACTGTTTAGAATGTTTACAGACACCCGAGAGCCAATCAACTTTCAGCGCGCAAGTCGCGTGGCGCGCCCGGTGCGCTCCCCGGTGCGCGTACCGGGGCGCTGCCATAGATATATATATTTTTTTAACCTAAATTATTCAAAATCCACTGGAGCACATATCTTGAGACATAGCAAAGGCACATCGGGCTACCAGTCCCTACAATTTTGCCAAGTTTGGTGTAAATCCATTCAGCTGTTCGGGCTAAAAGTGAAATCGACCGCCCTATCGGAATTAACATGGGGAAAACGCGTTTTGGGACCCCCCTTTTATCTCGGCCCCCGCTTGACGAATCCCCCCAAACTTTCAGGGAAGGACCGATGCTCTGCGAGGCCATTTTGAGGAAATTTTCACTCAGATTCGTCAACCGGCGCCAAAGTTATTCCAAATAGAATTTTGAGATTTAACATTAAAAAAAATCCTAACTATAACTAATATATATATATATATATATATATATCCAAAAAGAAAGTTGCCCACATTTAGAGAAGCCACTCACAGGAAGGTTGAACTGCTTTTAATGGAGCAGGCTGCAGAATGCTGTACAAAAGGTATGACCCCAGAGTTCAAAGAGCCTGACGCGTTTCGTGCGGGAATCGCACTTCATCAGAGGCATCAATCGTTCCCTGCTCCTGACTGTATCTTTTTTATGTGGCTGGGACCACGTGCACAAAGGGCGTAGGCGCGCCCCGGGCATTATGGTCAAAGTAGTCCTTGTTAGTTAAACTTCAGTGAGATGCTCGCAGCAGGGAAATGGATCCAAATGTAAAATCCCAAGTGGGCTGGGGAACACTTTAGGACATAACATCGTGCTCCGTGTTACCTCTCCACTTGCCCTTCCTGTCCCTTAGTGCGCCTCCTCACCAGACGAGGCGCGGGTCCACATCAGAATGGCCGGGCTTCTCTCCGACCGAGGCTTTTTGGATATTAAGCGGCCAGCCTCGGTCGGAGAGAAGCCCGGCCATTCTGATGTGGACCCGCGCCTCGTCTGGTGAGGAGGCGCACTAAGGGACAGGAAGGGCAAGTGGAGAGGTAACACGGAGCACGATGTTATGTCCTAAAGTGTTCCCCAGCCCACTTGGGATTTTACATTTAAGTCCATTTCCCTGCTGCGAGCATCTCACTGAAGTTTAACTAACAAGGACTACTTTGACCATAATGCCCGGGGCGCGCCTACGCCCTTTGTGCACGTGGTCCCAGCCACATAAAAAAGATACAGTCAGGAGCAGGGAACGATTGATGCCTCTGATGAAGTGCGATTCCCGCACGAAACGCGTCAGGCTCTTTGAACTCTGGGGTCATACCTTTTGTACAGCATTCTGCAGCCTGCTCCATTAAAAGCAGTTCAACCTTCCTGTGAGTGGCTTCTCTAAATGTGGGCAACTTTCTTTTTGGATATTAAGCGGCCAGCCTCGGTCGGAGAGAAGCCCGGCCATTCTGATGTGGACCCGCGCCTCGTCTGGTGAGGAGGCGCACTAAGGGACAGGAAGGGCAAGTGGAGAGGTAACACGGAGCACGATGTTATGTCCTAAAGTGTTCCCCAGCCCACTTGGGATTTTACATTTGGATCCATTTCCCTGCTGCGAGCATCTCACTGAAGTTTAACTAACAAGGACTACTTTGACCATAATGCCCGGGGCGCGCCTACGCCCTTTGTGCACGTGGTCCCAGCCACATAAAAAAGATACAGTCAGGAGCAGGGAACGATTGATGCCTCTGATGAAGTGCGATTCCCGCACGAAACGCGTCAGGCTCTTTGAACTCTGGGGTCATACCTTTTGTACAGCATTCTGCAGCCTGCTCCATTAAAAGCAGTTCAACCTTCCTGTGAGTGGCTTCTCTAAATGTGGGCAACTTTCTTTTTGGATATTAAGCGGCCAGCCTCGGTCGGAGAGAAGCCCGGCCATTCTGATGTGGACCCGCGCCTCGTCTGGTGAGGAGGCGCACTAAGGGACAGGAAGGGCAAGTGGAGAGGTAACACGGAGCACGATGTTATGTCCTAAAGTGTTCCCCAGCCCACTTGGGATTTTACATTTGGATCCATTTCCCTGCTGCGAGCATCTCACTGAAGTTTAACTAACAAGGACTACTTTGACCATAATGCCCGGGGCGCGCCTACGCCCTTTGTGCACGTGGTCCCAGCCACATAAAAAAGATACAGTCAGGAGCAGGGAACGATTGATGCCTCTGATGAAGTGCGATTCCCGCACGAAACGCGTCAGGCTCTTTGAACTCTGGGGTCATACCTTTTGTACAGCATTCTGCAGCCTGCTCCATTAAAAGCAGTTCAACCTTCCTGTGAGTGGCTTCTCTAAATGTGGGCAACTTTCTTTTTGGATATTAAGCGGCCAGCCTCGGTCGGAGAGAAGCCCGGCCATTCTGATGTGGACCCGCGCCTCGTCTGGTGAGGAGGCGCACTAAGGGACAGGAAGGGCAAGTGGAGAGGTAACACGGAGCACGATGTTATGTCCTAAAGTGTTCCCCAGCCCACTTGGGATTTTACATTTGGATCCATTTCCCTGCTGCGAGCATCTCACTGAAGTTTAACTAACAAGGACTACTTTGACCATAATGCCCGGGGCGCGCCTACGCCCTTTGTGCACGTGGTCCCAGCCACATAAAAAAGATACAGTCAGGAGCAGGGAACGATTGATGCCTCTGATGAAGTGCGATTCCCGCACGAAACGCGTCAGGCTCTTTGAACTCTGGGGTCATACCTTTTGTACAGCATTCTGCAGCCTGCTCCATTAAAAGCAGTTCAACCTTCCTGTGAGTGGCTTCTCTAAATGTGGGCAACTTTCTTTTTGGATATTAAGCGGCCAGCCTCGGTCGGAGAGAAGCCCGGCCATTCTGATGTGGACCCGCGCCTCGTCTGGTGAGGAGGCGCACTAAGGGACAGGAAGGGCAAGTGGAGAGGTAACACGGAGCACGATGTTATGTCCTAAAGTGTTCCCCAGCCCACTTGGGATTTTACATTTGGATCCATTTCCCTGCTGCGAGCATCTCACTGAAGTTTAACTAACAAGGACTACTTTGACCATAATGCCCGGGGCGCGCCTACGCCCTTTGTGCACGTGGTCCCAGCCACATAAAAAAGATACAGTCAGGAGCAGGGAACGATTGATGCCTCTGATGAAGTGCGATTCCCGCCCGAAACGCGTCAGGCTCTTTGAACTCTGGGGTCATACCTTTTGTACAGCATTCTGCAGCCTGCTCCATTAAAAGCAGTTCAACCTTCCTGTGAGTGGCTTCTCTAAATGTGGGCAACTTTCTTTTTGGATATTAAGCGGCCAGCCTCGGTCGGAGAGAAGCCCGGCCATTCTGATGTGGACCCGCGCCTCGTCTGGTGAGGAGGCGCACTAAGGGACAGGAAGGGCAAGTGGAGAGGTAACACGGAGCACGATGTTATGTCCTAAAGTGTTCCCCAGCCCACTTGGGATTTTACATTTGGATCCATTTCCCTGCTGCGAGCATCTCACTGAAGTTTAACTAACAAGGACTACTTTGACCATAATGCCCGGGGCGCGCCTACGCCCTTTGTGCACGTGGTCCCAGCCACATAAAAAAGATACAGTCAGGAGCAGGGAACGATTGATGCCTCTGATGAAGTGCGATTCCCGCACGAAACGCGTCAGGCTCTTTGAACTCTGGGGTCATACCTTTTGTACAGCATTCTGCAGCCTGCTCCATTAAAAGCAGTTCAACCTTCCTGTGAGTGGCTTCTCTAAATGTGGGCAACTTTCTTTTTGGATATTAAGCGGCCAGCCTCGGTCGGAGAGAAGCCCGGCCATTCTGATGTGGACCCGCGCCTCGTCTGGTGAGGAGGCGCACTAAGGGACAGGAAGGGCAAGTGGAGAGGTAACACGGAGCACGATGTTATGTCCTAAAGTGTTCCCCAGCCCACTTGGGATTTTACATTTGGATCCATTTCCCTGCTGCGAGCATCTCACTGAAGTTTAACTAACAAGGACTACTTTGACCATAATGCCCGGGGCGCGCCTACGCCCTTTGTGCACGTGGTCCCAGCCACATAAAAAAGATACAGTCAGGAGCAGGGAACGATTGATGCCTCTGATGAAGTGCGATTCCCGCACGAAACGCGTCAGGCTCTTTGAACTCTGGGGTCATACCTTTTGTACAGCATTCTGCAGCCTGCTCCATTAAAAGCAGTTCAACCTTCCTGTGAGTGGCTTCTCTAAATGTGGGCAACTTTCTTTTTGGATATATATATATATATATATATATATATATATATTTTTTTTTTTTTTTGCTCCTTTTCCTCTGTAGCTCCCAAAGAAAACAAGCACTCGCGGGAGGAGGATCAAACAGTTTTTATTCCTGACCCTCCGAGCACCAGACGCGTTTCGGCTTCTGCCTTTGTCAGTGGTACAGAGCTACAGAGGAAAAGGAGCAAAAATACGAGCCATCACGATGTCATCAGTGATGTCACTGACCATGTCATGAATGATGTAATATGTGACATCATCAGCAGTGGATTGCGGGTGCGCAATATATAGTTAGTGCAACTAACTATATATGCGAATTTCAATGGTTTTGTGCGAGTAAATGCTAATTCCTAACTATATATGGTCTATAACCTATGGTTTTTTCAGTGAATTTCAATGGTTTTTTAATAGCAAATATCAAAAGCTGTAAAATGTCAAGTACGTGGTAGGTAAAAACATTTTCGTATTTATGCACGCTGATGTGCTTTGAACGCTGCCCCCCCCTCCTCTTTTCTTTTAGGAGTATTCTCTCTTTGCAGATAGTGAAGGGTAGGTAACACAAGCCTTTGCCCCCATTGTAATCTGTCGTGCCTGCTTCCCTCTCCATTTGATTGATTGTTATCCTAGCATTTATTTTTTTGGAATTGGTTCTCTTTGGTTCATTCTCTATTTACAAACAAGCACAGAGTCGCAACACTCTGTTTAGTCTTTGCAGATAGTGAAAAATCTTTAAAAAAACAAAAGGAATCAAGCAAAATCAGTAGGCCACTAATGGGATCTCTTTTTGACCTCGCTAAAATATAAACATTATGAACAACCCCTCATGACAAATACGAAACTAGTGAGAGGAACTGAGCTCGACACCATGATAGCTGCAAGACAGCTCGGCTCCGCCGCCCACCCCACCCAAAATAACGACAAACACTATGCAAATATAATAAATATATACAACACACCAGTAAAGTAACAGGGTAAAACGTTTTATTAAATAACTATTTACATGGCAGCCTGCTGCAACATCGATCCAAACAAGCCTTTGTATTTTGGGCTCAAAATAAACCATCAATAGTAAGATTTTCATAGGTGAGTGTAGGTTCATGGTTTTCCATCCACAGACTAAAAGCCTGGAGTGGGAGTGAAAGAACAATAACTAGGTAAGAAGGAAGGCAGAGGTTGTGGGAAGGACTCTGGATATGGTATGTTACTTGGTCCATGAGATGCTTCGATGTCAATGCCTTGCACAAATGGCATAAGTCCTGGATGTGATGGTGATGGTGATGCTCTCATGCTGACTCCAGCTTCAGTCTGAAACATCCAGAAACACTGTAGACTACCAATTCGATGACTTCCGGTGGAGCCCCAACGTGACCCGGTAGGGAAAAACTTGCCCTCCCCTCTTTTAACTGATGGTTCTTGTTACCTGTCCCCTCTGTTGTTATCTAACGGAACCTTTTTGGATTGCCGAGTGAGAAAAAAAAAGGTGGGGCTTTCATCATCTGGGAAAAAAAAATGTTTCAATCCAATGAAAAGTGTTATTTTTAGGTCGTATGATCAAGCCTTCCATCATTAGGAAACCAAAAGTAAAATGAACCAATGAAAAGTTTTATAAACAAGTCACATGACCTGTTATGCGGCTTTGGGCTATAAAAAGACTACAAAATCCGTTGGCCTGTGAGGCGGCGTCAGTAGCGGACCGATGTGTGAATAGGCCGAAGGCAGCAGAACGCGCCAAGATCCGGATGGCACCGAGGTGGTGTCCAGCAAGTTGCACTGGTGTGGCCATCCTACAATGCTGCGTCGAAAGTCGGCGTGGGGTGCCCGGGGGGGGGGGGGGGGGGGGGAGGCGGTGCGAACTGGCCTCTCCCGCCTCCCCAGGTGGTGGCACCTCATCTGCAGTGCAGCGCCTCTTACCGTTTCACTCGCCGTCCACTTGAGTTGCGCCCGCACTTGCTGCTACAGTAGGCCAAAGGCAGCACAACGCGCCGAGATCCGGATGGCACCGAGGTGGTGTCCAGCAAGTTTCACTGGTGTGGCCATCCTACAATGCTGCGCTGAAAGACGGCGTGGGGTGCCCGGGGGGGGGGGGGGGGGGAGGCGGCGCAAACGGGCCTCTCCCACCTCCCCAGGTGGAGGCACCTCATCTGCAGTGGGGCGCCTCTTAGCGTTTCACTCGCCGTCCAGCTGAGTTGTGGTCACTCTTGCTGCTACAGTACGCCAAAGGCAGCACAACGCGCCGAGATCCGGATGGCACCGAGGTGGTGTCCAGCAAGTTGCACTGGTGTGGCCATCCTACAATGCTGCGCCGAAAGTCGGCGTGGGGTGCCCGGGGGGGGGAGGCGGTGCGAACTGGCCTCTCCCGCCTCCCCAGGTGGAGGCTCCTCTGCTGCAGTGGGGCGCCCCTAAGCGTTCCAGTCGCCATTCAGCTGAATTGCGCCCGCTCTTGCGGCACTGTGCCTCATCCGCCATTCAGCTGAGTTGCGCCCGCTCTTGCGGCTACAGCATCTCACCCACCATCCAGCTGAATTGCGCTTACTCTTGCGGTGCAGCGAAAGGCGGCTGCAACAAGACTCTCAAAATGGCGGCCGGCTCTTTGGATTTGGGCCTGGTCCACTAAAATGGCTCTGGGACACCTTGGAACTCGGACGCTTGCCTGCTAGGGCATGGGCCCCATTCACGAAAGCGTCCCCTCTTTTGACTGATTGTTCTTGTTGCCTATCTCTTCTGTTGTCATTTAACGGAACCTTTTTGGACTGCCGAAAGGGGTTCTGGTCCGACCGCTGGTTGGTGGAGACATTTTGACTATATCCTGGACCTGCCCGGCCTTGCCCAAAATGGCGCCGGTATAAATGGGACTCGAAACTCCTTGTTGTGTACTGGTTGCCCAACCTTGATAGCACGAGATACGTATGCAGTTTTAAAGCACATGGCGGGCGGGGACGAGTACTGATTGAACATTTGGACATCCCTATTGATATTAAGTTCTGATGTGTTATTGATTACTGTACTATTGAAAGTTCGAATTAACGTCACCCATGGTACTTGCCCGCAAATGTATATCTAGATAATTTTATTGTAACTGGCCCTGTCGTACTTTAATTATAAAATGTACGTCCACCGATTCCGCAACTGTTAGACACCTTAGTTCTTGCAACCTAATGGGATGCCCGTTACGTTCTTCTACAGTGTAAATGTCCCCTCATCATATACGATTCCAGTTTGCTCCGTGGCCGGCCCACGTGGTTATAGGCCCGTATTTGTATACTGACATTTTCACAATAAAGGTTTTTAAAACAAAACATGGTAGTAGTACCTAGATTGGTAAAGTTTTGAATAATAGCCATTTTTTTGAATCAGCAAGTGAAATAAAGCAGCCCGATTACATGAAGGTTAAAAGGTATAATACGCAGGAACGCAGTAAACATAAATGGTCAAGGGCTGTTGTGTTTTCCAATCCTGCAACATAAAGTGATCGATAAGAATCCGATATTCATGCCTATCAGTGACTAAGACAGCAGGCCGAGCCTCTTTTGTTCAACGGCTCCCTCATGGGACGAAGAAACACCCTTTTTCTCGAAATAGGAATATTTTACTTGCAGGACAGTTGTAAATTTCCCGGGAAAATACATTAGCCTGGAACATTGTTAGTGATAAACTGTAAATGCATCTGGGTCCTTTGCATTACAAGTCAGAGTGAGAAAAAAAAAAGGTGGGGCTTTCATCATTTGGGAAAAAAAAATGTTCGAAAGCAATGAAAAGTGTTATTTTTAGGTCATATGACCAAGCCTTTCATCATTAGAATAACAAAAGTAAAATGAACCAATGAAAAGTTTTATTAACAATTCACATGACCTGTTATGCGTACGTTTCGCGCTGCGTGCCGCGCTCTGGATCGTTTCCGGGAAGCTGCGCCTCGCGCACCGGAGCACTTCCGGGTGCGCTAACGCGGCGCGTCATATGACGCATTACGCGACAACGCAGGTCCAGAATATAGTCAAAATGTCTCCACCAACCAGCGGTCGGAACACAACCCCTTTCAGCAGTCCAAAAAGTTCTGTTAAATGACAACAGAAGGGACAGGCTATAAGAACCATCAGTCAAAGAGGGAAGGGCAAGTTCTTCTCTACCGGGTCACGTTGGGGCTCCACCGGAACTGATCGAATTGGTAGTCTACAGTGTTTCTGGATGTTTCAGACTGAAGCTGGTGTCAGCATGAGAGCATCACCATCTCGTGGCTCCGTCGTGGCCAATCCGCAAGCAATCATGGCAGCCGCTCCCCACCAGAAGCCTGCGGGAGTCGGGGGCCCCGATGACTTTTGTAGAATCTTCAAGGCTGAGGGGACGCTTTCGAGAATGGGGCCCAAGCCCTAGCAGGCAAATGTCCGAGTTCAAATGTGTGCCAGGGCCATTTTAGAGGACCAGGCCCAAATCCGAAGAGCCGGCCGCCATTTTAAGAGTCCTGTGGCAGCTGCCTATCGCTGCACCGCAAGAGTGGGCGCAATTCAGCTGGATGGTGGGCGAGACGCTGTAGCCGCAAGAGCGGGTGCAACTCAACTGAATGGTGGGCGAGACGCTGTAGTCGCAAGAGCGGGCACAACTCAGCTGGATGGTGGGCGAGACGCTGTAGCCGCAAGAGCGGGCGCAACTCAGCTGAATGGGGGATGAGGCACAGTGCAGCAAAAGCGGGCAGTAAACAGCAGAATGGTGACTGAAACGGTAAAGGGGTGCCCCACTGCAGCAGAGGAGCCTCCAGCTGGGGAGGCGGGGGAGGCCCGTTCGTTTCGCCTCCCCCCCCCCGGGGCACCCCAAGCTGTTTTTCGGCGCAGCATTGTAGGATGCCATGACCAGTGCGACAACTTACTGGACATCACCTGGGTGGCGTCCGAATCTCGGCGCGTTGTGCTGCCTTCGGCCTATTCGCACAAAGGACCGCTACTGACGCCACCTCACAGCAGCCCATTGTTGCTTTGTTTAAAATGTTTTTTTTAACGTGTTTACTTTGTTGGAGCGTTGTATATATTTATAAGTTATTAAAGTGTTATAATCATACTACTTTGTTGGAGTGCTATATATTTTTAATGCGACAAATAATTGTGAAGACATTAATGTACAAAAAGACCCCTGGAATCTTCCGCTTCAGGCTCGATCCCACACACCCTCACAGTGAGAATCCCCTCCCCAATCACAATACAGGATCGTTATTAGATAGTAGGAACGCGTGTGGTGTGACGGATCTCATGGGGTGGGGGCCTTGATCTACTGTAACTCCTTTGAAGAGGGGTGATTCTTTACAGTTGGGGCCATAAACTACATCCGCAGGGCTAAGTGATAGCCTGGGACCGGCCTGGACAATCAGACACAGAGGAAGAGGAGTGTCAGAGGATACGGTAGTGAATTGGGTGAAAGGGAGGTGTCGGGCGGGCACAGGTTGTGATTCTCAGGAAATAGCAGCGCAGATGGGGGGAGGTTTATGGCCCATGCATGAGAGAGAGAGCGGGGTGACCAGTGCGTGGGGGAGATGCTTGCGAGGGTGGGGAGCCATGCTGAGGATCGGCGGCATGCAGAGAGTGGATCTGGTCAAGGCATCTAAAATGGCTGCCGTGCACGACAAAAGTGTGGCATTGGAAAAAAGGCAAGATGGCGCAGACAATGTTTATCAATACGGATTAATTTATAACAATTATTTTTAACAATATATTTACTCGCAGTGACAAAATGGCGGTCAACACATCCTGATTTCCTTCTAATCGAACGTTAACAGACGTCACGCAGCACAAAATTAAAAATCCGCTCACGCGCAGCCGCTGGAAGACATGTATCAAAATATATGAGCATCCTCAGCCACCCTCAGAAAACATAGGGGGTCAGGATACGTCTCCCGTACCCCTAGAGGGTGCGGTGGTGAATAGGGTGAAAGGGAGGTGTCGGGCGGGCACAGGGTGTGATTCTCAGGGAAGAGCTGCGCAGATGGGAGGAGGTTTATGGCCCATGCATGAGAGAGAGAGCGGGGGTGACCAGTGCGTGGGGGAGATGCTTGAGAGGGTGGGGAGCCATGCTGAGGATCGGCGGCGTGCAGAGAGTGTGTCTGGTCAAGGCATCAAAAATGGCTGCCGTGCACGACAAAAGTGTGGCATTGGAAAAAAGGCAAAATGGCACAGACAATGTTTATCAATACGGATTAATTTATAACAATTATTTTTAACAATATATTTACTTGCAGTGACAAAATGGCTGTCAACACTTCCTGATTTCCTTCGAATCGAACGTTAACAGACGTCACGCAGCAAAAAAATAAAAATCCGCTCACGCGCAGCCGCTGGAAGACATGTATCAACATATATGAGCATCCTCAGCCACCTTCAGAAAACATAGGGGGTCAGGATACGTCTCTTGTACCCCCTTATACCCATTTCTCACATTGTTTTTCCTCCATCTTGTAATTTAATTAAACGAAACACAAAATAGCGAATTCCCGTTTCGTTACCGGTTCGCGAACCGGAAAGCGCTTCTACCGCGAAAAATCAATTTTTTTTTAATAACTCCAACATCATTCCTAGGGGGTCAAGAGGGGTCTACCTTGCCCCCTTTCATTAAATTCCCCCTTCGTTTTTCTCCTCCTCTTGTCTCTCGATCCTACTGAGAGACAAGATGGCGGCCGTTCCGGACAGTTTAGAATGTTGACAGACACCGGAGAGCCAATCAGCTTCGCTTCGGAAAGTTCCGTAACGCGAAAAGTACGCAAACCGGATCGCTACCCGGGACGCGGTCACAGATATATCTGTTTTTTAAAACGTTAATTTCTCAAAATCCACTGGAGCACATATATTGAGACCCAGCAAAGGCACATCGGGCTAACAGTCCCTACAATTTTGCCAAGTTTCGTGCAAATCCATTCAGCCGTTCGACCTAAAAGTGAGGCCAAACGCCCTAAGGAAAAATGAATGGGAAAAATGCGTTTTGGGACCCCCCTTTTTTCTCAGCCCCCCCTTGACAAAACCCCCCCAAATTTTTAGGGGCTGCTCAAAAGCAAAATGTGCCATTTTCCTGAAAATTTCAGCCGATTCCGTCCACAAACGCCAAAGTTATTAGACATAGAATTTTCAAAAGTCCCATAGAGAAAAAATCCTGACTATATATACCTACTGGCAACCGCCAGTAGGTAATATATATATATATGTTTGACCCCCGGGTTGGCCTGGTCCCGGGCAGGGGGTAATTTGTCAAAATAATATGGGGAAGGGTTGTACGTGGCCCCCCATCCCCCGGCTGCTTTTGGTTTCGAGGGTTGGCTGCACGTCTCTGGGAGTTGGAATCATCAGAAAATACATGAATGTTTTCACAGAGCTTTGTGTTTATTAAGCTCAAACTTAGCAGCATCAGGAAACAACGGCCACCATGGTTTTAAAACAAACATCACATAGTGCACCGCGTGAGGCAGGAATCATGAACATCTTTGCATAAAACACAGATCACCATAGCCCCCCGCCTCCTAGAGCCTATAATTGCCCTTGAAACTGCACCAGGTCATAGCAGTTTCCCTGCCAGCACTGGTGCAGGCAGGGAAATCTGTGTTTGTTCTCACTTGGAGGAAGCAATTTCAAACAATTACTGCCACCTGACAGATCTTCCGTATCGGACAATGGGAAGAAACTCAATTTCTTAGGGTATTATGAGTGCACATTACAGTTCAAGAGGAAGATCATATTTGGCTAAATCTTTAATAGGAGTAAAGGACTCAATACTTTGGGTTGGTATCACCAAGGTTTATTTCGTATCACCTTGAGGCCAGGCAAATTTCCAAGTTTTGCTAGTAAGGGAGAATGATTTAGACATGAACAATGAATGGATTGATACATTTCCCGAAGTTTCTGAAGGGAAATTGGGAAGAATGAACAGGTTTCAATACAAAATAAAAGTTCAGGAGTGTTCTGTACAATTAAGCAGAAACTGACAACGGTGCCATTTAGCATTAGAGTAGATTTGACAAACATTCCCAAAAAATTTGCTTTGAAGGATTGATTAAACCCACAGAATCTTTGCAATGGTTTTCTCCCTTAGTAATTGGCAAGTAAAAAACTGGGGATTTAAGAGTCTGCATTGATCTATGAAGTTTGAACAGAGACATTTGGGTGGATTCTCCTCCATTGCAATGGATTGATAATATTCTGATAATTTTTGTGTGAGAAAGTGTCAGACTCTCATAAATAATGAGATGGGAATGCCTCAGAATCCGGGTGATGCACAAAGATGTCCACCTTTGACATCCTCAACTCTTATTAGAAAACCAGAGAGGATTAGGGTGATCAAGCGAGGGAAGGGAATTAGGAAAGGAACAGCTGGGAATAGGAAACCTGTAAAACAAAAAAGGACACAATAAGGATACTGGTAAAACATTTCTACTCTCGTATGATCTCGCTAAGAACAGAGCTATACCTCAATGAATGTCTTTTCACACCTTGCATTTACCTCAAAAATAGAGCTGCCTTGCCTCCTGGCAAAACTACCTAGGAAGACAAACACAAGATTAAGCATAGTCTCTTCCCTCTTTCAGACAGTAATATACAGTTACAACATATAACAAACTTACATACCGAAATCATCTATAAAAAAAAAAAGAAATAAAGGGATGCTCAAGAATGAGGTAGTTGCAAAAACAGGTAGGAAGATACTAATTCACTATTAAAAAGTATTGCATACTAAAGGTTCTGAGTTTCAATGAACAAAGAAAATAGATCCCGAAATGTCTCTTATTCCAAATCAGTAAATGTTATGCAAAAGTTATAATGCAGGTGTCATCAAAGGAGTTTTCAGAGAAATAACTGTTAAGTATCAGGTCATTCCATAGGCTGCAGGAATCCCATTCATGAAGCAAACTGATATTGATAGTAGATGAGTATAATTCCTACCTGGAAGTTGGAGCACCCACCCGGACAGAGAGGAATCGAAGGAGGGAGTCAGTAATAGGATTTCTTACCGCTGCCCAGAAAGGACCCCCGGAATCACTGTGCTCACTAGAAGCACAACTGGACTGGCTGTAACACTGAAGAATAATGCTGCAGGGAAAGGCGGTCAGACAGCAAGTCTACCGTGGCAGAATAACAGGAGAAACCAAGTTCTACAGAGAGCCTCCATCTGCCACCTAAGAACCTCAGCAACCACACGGAGAGCAGCTGCAGAAAACCGCTGATGAAGGAAGTTACAGGTACCAACAATGAGTGAAGTCCTCCGCTCCGATACTCCAAGGAAACTGACTCATTCAGCCAAACGAGCCCAAGGGAAGGTGGACAAAATAATTAAGCACGCCAGCGGCATGCGGAAGGCATATTTATGGCCCCACTCCTCCTCTTCCTCCCACCAGGCCTTCTGGTACTTGTAGTTTGCAGGCAGGCAGTCCTGCGGTGGGGAGAGTCAAGAAGGTGCTACTGGGCCCGGATCCTGACAGAAAGTTTTTTTATTAAATCAATTTGGCATTGGCCTACCACCAATGTTTTTTGCCAAAATATATACTATAATATGTAAATGTTGTGGGGGTCTTGAAAGGTGGTTACATTCAATACATATTGCTTAGTTTATTTCAACATGTGTATTGGAACATTTGTCATTCGGATTTGGTGAAATCTTGGCCATATTAGATACTAGGGCGCGCATATGCTTATTTTGTCTAGTCCAGGTAAGTAGTGTATCTGTTTTATAACATAGAATTTATTTAAAGGTTGTGAGATCAGTTTTGCGAAATATGGGTGTATTTTACTGTACTACCATGGTAAATAGTGATGCCAAATCATTAGCTGATTGGCTAATAAATGCCTTCACAAAAGTTAAAGACAGGCATGTTGTTTTTAGGCACACTTTTCCCGTGTTCTGTGTTATGCATTTAGATATTGGTAAGTAATTGGTTTGGTTTGTTTGTTTACCTATTAACACTTTACTAAAATGGAAATACATTTTGCAAAATATTTCTACGTTTCTTAGTTTTTTGGTATAAATATTGCGTTGTGCTGTGCTATTATTTTCTAACTTTACCATTGTCGTTTCTACATTTCTCTATATTTTTGTAGCATTGTTCCGGCAACAGCATTTTATTTTAAGTAGCACAGTAATGTTTAGTAATGAATGTGCTACTCTGTATCCTTTTTTCAGCATATCCAAATATGGGGAAATTGGAAAATACACTTTAACACTATATTTGCAAAATATTATGCATTATAGGCTTTTTCTAACTTTTACAAATTTTTCTAAATAATTTCTTTTAGGTACAGCGGTAGTACCTCAGTAATTAAAAGTAAATATATAAATAAATATAAATGTGTTTCCTACCTATTACCATTGTAATAAAATTGTAACAGGTATTGGGAAAATGCCAATCCTAATACTTGCCTACATTACAAGGTGTAACGCAGAACACAGTGTGAAACTCAAAGTGAAAACAATATGGCTGCCTTTAACTTTTGTAAAGGCAGTCTTTTGCCAATAAGTAATGCCTTGCACTGCTATGTACCTCAGCAGTACCACAGTACTACCGTGGCCAAAGATATAGCTAAACAAATACTCACACCATATGACCTACTTACCCTACTTATCTGCTGTACCTCAAAGAATCATCTGCACCATATTATATAATCCTTCCGAATGTTGTCAAAATCTGACTGATGGTTTTCGCACTTCATGAAATGCAAAGGTCAATGAAAAAATGCATTGAATTTGAAGCCCTTTTTGGATGCCCCATTTTTATTTACACATTTTTATGAAACCTCGTGAAACTTTCAGGAATCAGACAATCAAACAGGGACAGCAGATTTGCAAAGTTTTACAAATGTTTGTCAAAAGGGTGCATAGTTATTAAGGGAAGAAAATCAGAAAATTCCATATCTCTGTTCACCCCAACTATAACTCCACTCTGTAATATATCAAGGTACATACATGTGGAGTTAGGTATAGATAACCTATACTTACTTACTTTTTTTGAATATTTTGTCCTTGATAGTACCTCCATTAATGATCTAGCTTTGATGTTTAAGGTGCACACTTTTGCAACACCTTCAGTAATTTGGGGTGCCCAATAGTAATACTGTTTAGCCCACGGGTTACATCCTGTAATCTGACCAAGGGTGCAACCATTACTACAGTGTGCAATCAGTTGAACAAGCTGTGGAGAGGGCGGTGTGTTAAGGTTCAGATAACTGATACATTTACACTATTAGGCCTGTTCAGCATTATTGCGATTATCTGTTTTCTCTATAACTACCTCTTTTCTGTAGTTGAACCTTTGATTGCATTTCCCTTATATGATCCTATGTTATGTTATGTTATGTGTATTTCTATAGCACACAACTCACCTGGCAGGGTACCCTGGTGCTGATAAATTGCATATCTTGTATACGTTACCAATATATTTATAAATGTGGAGTTAAGCAGTTTGCAAATTTAGAGCGAGCAGGCTGCCTGTTTTCCAGATAAGAGATCACCTACTAGGAACTGGCACTGTGACAGTGTAGAGCTCAATTTCAACAATTAAGATTACCATAAGCAATTTGAATTCTAATGACAACCGCAGGCTTAGAACTGGAAATTGTATACAAAAACTGATAGAAATGAATGGCTGTGAAATCAGCGGGCTATGAATCGGAAAAATATCTCTTGGGCAAAGAAACTGCAGCCTGTCATACAATTATCTAGTGGATAGCGATGTATAGGACCAAATATTTTGCTAAACGTCGCATAGTTTTCCTTGTGTTATAGAGAGACCATTTCCAAGTGGCTTTGCTATGCTGTTCTATCTGACTTGCAAAGTAAAATAAACTATTGCAGACAAAACAAATACTAGGGTGAATGACAAGTCGGTAAGTGTGTGACCCCATCTTTGCTTCGCCATAATGCAAAAAAATAAAAATGTAAACAAACAGTAGTACAGTATTTACATACTTTTTTTCATATATGGATAAGTCATTATGGTTTTGAGTAATTCTTTTTTTTTATTGCTTTCGAATACAATAAACTCCGTGGGGCCAAATGTCAGTTTGGTAATGGGAATCAGATGTGGCCTAGAGCTACTACTACCGACCTTGGAACTCGGAAACTAGGCTAGAATCCTGACTTCTTCTCAAAATGATGTGATTCTGGGTAAATCACTTAAAGTCCCCATGACTAAAACAAGCATTGGCAATGCAATAGGTCTCGCATTGAAACTTTGACCTATTGGTATTGTATATTACAATGCCTTTAATTATTGCAGGCTTTGTAATCACATAAATAAAAGGCATTGTCATTTACAGTGGCAATAGCTCAAAATCCTGCAATTGCGAGACCTATTGTATTGCAAATGCTTGTTTTCATTGGCTGCACATCTGAGAATGCTGTATAATATCAAACTGGCATCCTTCATTCATGCAGTCGGAATCTCAAGGTAAAATTCACATTTGTTGCAAAAACTGTAGCCAAGGTATACGCCAAGCCACCAAAATCTGATCTATGACCCAGAAAAACACTGATAGTTGGTTCTGATGTAAAGAGAATGTGCTGTAGAAATGTATAAAATGTGAGATGTCAAAAGCATTACTGTTCTTGAATGCATTGTTGCGCAATATTACCACACTCCTTATTCTTGCTCAGGATTTGTGCTATTTTACTTGGCACAAAACAACAACATTTACTATATGCGCTTTCCCTGATAAAACAAAATGCTAGGAAAATTATGGGGTAAGGGGCACCTTCACTTTATTGAATGTTATAGTGTGCACGGATATGGAACAGGGCATATAGTTGTGAACTGACGTATACACAGACTCCTAGTGTCATAATATTGTGTTTGCTGAGGGTAATGCCCACCCCTGTCTTGTCAGGTGTGTTCTGTATGAAGCGCACTATCACCGGCTTGCGAAAGATCCAAAATCAAAGCTCAGTTTCCACTGCACACCGCGAGTCTACAAGCACTGTAGTCCTTGCCATTTAAAACATGGCAAGATCAGCAGTAGACGTAGCCAGTATGCAGACAACATTGAGGAAACTCATCCTTCTCAATGAGGATTTCCCAAATAACTGAGATTTTACGAGGATGGACTAGATAGTGGAGCTTAGGGGAAACTACAAAGTAAGAGCAGCGTGCTCAGTGATGTGATAGGATAAGATTACAGTTTGCAGAGCACTGGAATGCCGAGGCGTCTTGGCGCTAAAGTGAGAGAAGAGATCTAAGTGTGTTTAAAAACTGAACAGTTAGGGCCCCGGAAATAGCCATGTATTTATTTGCTTCCTAAAAACTGTCAAGCTTGGTTGAAGTCTGAGTATCATGGGCAATTGGTTCCACAGCCTAGCTGCACACAGTGACAGGCCGCCCCCCGTTCATCCCCCCCATCTAGCTCTGCAAAGTTTAGTGGAACAAATGCAGCCAGAATTATCCGATCTAAGATTTTTTGGTGTAATTATACCACTCAATCAATCAATCAATCATAGCATTTGTAAAACTCACTACATAGCCATGAGGGTCTCAAGGCGCTGGGGAGGGATGCTGCTACTGTTCGAAAAGCCAGGTCTTTAGGAGTTTTCTGAAGGTCAGCAGGTCTTAGGTCTGCCGTAGGTGGATGGGGAGGGTGTTCCAGGTCTTTGCCGCGAGGTGGGAGAATGATCTGCCGCCTGAGGTCGCTCTTCGGAAGCGGGGGACAGTAGCGAGGGCAAGGTGGGCGGAGCGGAGCTGGCGGGTGGGGGTGTAGAAGCTGAGTCATCTGTTGAGATACGTTGGTCCGGTGTTGTGGAGTGCCTTGTGTGCTTGGGTGAGGAGCTTGAAGGTTATCCTCTTGTTGACCGGGAGCCAGTGCAGGTCTCTCAGGTGGGGTGTGATGTGGCTGCGGCGAGGGATGTTGAAGATCAGGCGTGCAGAGGTGTTCTGGATGCGTTGGAGCCGTTTCATGAGTTTGGCCGAGGCTCCTGCGTAGAGGGCGTTCCCATAGTCCAACCTACTGCTGACAAGGGCCTGGATGACTGTTCTTCTCGTTTCAGTGGGGATCCACTTGTAGATCCTATGGAGCATGTGGAGGGTGTTAAAGCAGGAGGAGGAGACGGCGTTGACCTGTTTAGTCATGGAGAGGGTGGAGTTGAGGATGACCCCTAGGTTGCGTGCGTGGTCGGTGGATGTTGGAGCGGTTCCCAGTGCAGTCAGCCACCAGGAGTCATCCCAGGCTGAAGGGTTGGATCCGAGGATGAGGACCTCCGTCTTGTCCGAGTTCCGCTTCAGTCATCTGTTCCTCATCCATTCAGCAACGGCCTTCATTCCTTCGTGAAGGTTGGTTTTGGCAGTGTGGGGGTCCGTGGTGACGGAGAGTATCAGCTGGGTGTCATTGGCGTAGGAGAGGATGTTGAGGTTGTGCCGATGGGCGACGTGGGCAAGCGGTGCCATGTAGATGTTAAACAGAGTTGGGCTGAGGGATGAGCCCTGGGGTACGCCTCAGATGATCTCTGTGGCTTTGGAGCGGAAGGGGGGAAGGCGGACACTCTGTGTTCTGCCGGAGAGGAAGGAGGTGGTACAGACCAGGGCCTTCTCTTGGATCCCAGCGTTGTGGCGGCGTGTTTGTAGTGTGCTATCCTTAAATACGACACTGCTATGCCAATTGTGTATTTAGTCGCCAGATTCCTGATTTCTATGTGGTTTGCTCGCTGTGAGCTTCTAAAGAAAGCCCAAGCCGAAATCACCCACTCTAGGCATCCGTTACTTTCTGGGGATCTCTATGTTTAATCGATCTTAATATACATGAATTTTGTACTCTATGCCTGAGATACCTAATGCCTATCATTATTAATACTCTTTTAACATTAATGTTCTTCCAGTCTTATGTGTATGTAGGCATTTTTATTGATCAATTGTATCGAACTTTTGAATGTTTTATCAGTGCTTTTAAGGTCGTGTGAGGCCAAAATAAAGTATCTCTTGACTTGACTTAAATGACAATTTAGAATATCCCACTTTTTGAAAGTTGACATTTTCCTGGCTTAACTATTTAGTGCCCGTAGCATATCTCTGGGTCAAATGACTGGATGAAGCTGAAACTAGGGCTATATGTGGTTCTCCTAGACAGACACACAATAGAGGCATTAGATGTGCCTGGATGGGCCATTACTGGTAGGATGGGAGGTAGGAGCTGTGCACAGCCTTACTTACAACTGAATAGCCTGTTTCCTGCCACCACACAAAGGCCGCATACCCCCTGTAGGTTGTCTGGAGCCAGGGCAGGGGAGACAGAAATCCAGTGCACTTCAAAGTCTAACAATTAGAATATTCTCCCACTTCAAAGGGACCTGGTATAAATATTGGATCTCAGACATCAACTCCTCATTACACTTCTGGACCTGTGGAAACTCTTCCAGGAAGAAGGATAGCTGTGCTGCTGAAAGGGCTGCCACTCTTCTCAACTGCTGTCTTGCAACCCTGCTGCCCTTTTGCCTGAGCCAAAGGTATGGACCTCCATCTAAACCCAAGGCTCCGAGAGTGGCTCAAAGGGTTAGTCTGATGGCCTGCTGTTCAGAGCCACAGGGGCATAAAGGGCTCCCTACAACCTGAACCAGCACGCAGATCCAGCTGGAGTAAACCCCTGACCCACAAGCGGTGCTCCTGGAACCTTGGTGTGGCATTAGTGGAGCTGAATTTAGGTCTTTGGTCTCTTTGCGACCATGAACAGGCCAGTTGGTGCCAAAAACATGTCTCTTGTACTGAACCCTCCATGCTACAACATCGACCACTCATAAGGAGCACCATTGCGAAGCTCCAGTCTGATTGCCAGTACTGACAACAGGATCTTCGCGCTACAGTGAGGACCGTCCACGACTCCTAGCTTGCTCTTCGCGCTGTAATGACGACCGCCTGTGATACTTTCCTGCTCCCTGCAGCTCCCTTTAATGCTAACAGGGCTCTTTGCAGTGGACTGAGAGGGATCTTTCAGCAGGATTGACCGGGTCCATGTATTCAACCCACTCTCCATTGCGGTCAGCCTAATCTTGTGACTTTCTCTCAGTCTCACACCACTATGTAGCCGCGAGCTGCCCTTTGGGCACTGCTTTCACTTACATCTTTAAAACTGCATATCTCCGGCTTTACTGATTGGATTTTTGTTCTTTTATTCTTGATTTATTTATTTATTCAAGCTTGTTCTAATATTCTAAATTAGTGTGGGATTTTACTTGTGTTGTGTTTTCACTTTATTGCTGCTTGAAGTGTTGCTTAAATACCTTACACGTTAAGTTAAGCCTGATTGCTCTGGCCCAAGCTACCAGAGGGTTGGCCACACATTAATTTGCGGTTTGCTTGTGCCTCACTCTGAGAAGGATGGTGGTTGCTGCTTGAGTTTCGATTCACCCCCCTCCCAGTTTCGCACACAGATGTTACAAAAAGTGTAGCAAATGAGCTATGCCCCTGTGGCAGGAGAAAGGTGGGCGAACAGTGTGCGTCCAATGGTACATTTTGGAACAAATTGCCCTAAATAAATTAATATAGCCTTGTGTGCCAGGGCACTGCCATTATTACATAGAGCACATTTTCCATTGAAATGGCCACTAAATCTGCATCAGTAATGCAGGTTTACTTCTAAACTTATGTAGAGAATAAACAATAATACACTGAAATCAGATTTCTGCACATATTTATCATTTGTTCGCTGGGCTGGTGAAGTGTATTGCTTGGTATTGATCTTTTGATATATTTGTTTCCATCACACCTTAGAATTACAAAAAACTATGTGCCTCATTTGAATTTTTCTTGCTACTAATATATTTTTTAATATTTGTAAATTTCATTCACAAGTATTTAAATGTTTTTTAGCTAGAAACAAATTGAAATCCTGCAGCATTTTTTTCATTCTTCCCTCCCAGCAGTACTGTCACTTCGTTCACATTACAAAATTCCCTCACTTTTATTGGTCTGCCTTGAGAGAACAGCTACCCCCAAACAATTATGTGAGCATTACTAGAGATGGGCTTTGGCTTCGCCCACTTGTTGGAAACCAAGAGTACATGTTTTGATTGGGCAGAAGTTGTGTGCTTCCATAAAATAAGTGCTTGCCCGCCATGTAGCTGTGGTCGTTTTGTTTATTTATCCAGTTGACTAGCTTGAACTTTCAGGACTACACACATGACATTTGAATGCAAACAACAACATTTATTTAGTTTTTTTCTGGCAGTATCACTGATGGGAGGAGGGCAGTGCTTAATGTGCAGGGATGTTTAGGTATGGCTTCACAATGCAACTGTCAACTGACGTTTGAAGCTACAATAGTATATTTCTACTTTTTTTATAACACACAAATACATATCTATTTACACACTACTTGTAATGCTTCACATTACTGTAACACATTCCTTTAACGCCAGATACATTGTCATTGTCAATGCATAGCCAGTGCTTGTTAGTCAAGGAAAAAAAAGTATATTTTAATCTTTCTATTAAACACGCGGATGGCACTTATTTGACCTCTGTCGTTGAACTCACAGCATTGCAAGAAGAAAAAAACTAAACTTAAAGGCCTTATCAGACTTAACAACAACCTGGAGGAAAAACTGCGCACAGCTCTATTTCCACCAACATACACAGGGATTCATTTAGGTCATTTAACTGGGGAATCTAAACATTTTATTGCCATGTCCTTGCAGAACTGTCTATATAACTGCTCATTAGAGCCATTAGATGACAAACATTTTCAAACTTCCACTATCCTGATGGTGCAGTTATCCTTGGAGTGCACTGTGTTGATCACTGTCAACATGCAGCTCACCAGGTACAACTTTTACCAGCTCGCAATAGTTTCAAACTTTGTGTATTGATATCCCAGAAACAAAAGAATATATAGGGGACTAGTATATCCTTGTCCTCGTGTCCTCTTTGCTCATCCTCCATGCCCTATTTTGGAAGTGTCATGCTTATAAACAGATGAATGTTCACGATTAATTAAGTTTAACCTTAACATCAGGTTCATGAAAATTGTAACCACACAAACAAACCTTAGGTTGCCCACATCTCCCTCAACCCACTGGACAGTTACTTTACGCGTTTACTAGGCATTCACCCATAAACAGTGGAAGTGCTGCCACCTGCCTGTCTGGGCTAGTGTAGAGTAGGTCTAGTAAACTATACAGCTAAGAGCGGGTGGGGAGTTAAATGGAGGGTCTCTCATTCTGAAGGCACATCACCAAATTGGGTCTCCGAAATTCAGTACATTTTCAGTTTGAGGTTTTCTACAAATTGTTGCCAAAAGTAAAAAGGCTGGAGCCTACGGATCTGATGGAGGAAAAGTTAAAATGTTAAGTATGGCAGAGAGACACTCTCTCTTTCTCACAACTCAAATGTCAGGTTTGTTTCCTAAAAGCATACTTACTCAATATCAAGTGTGCAACAATCCTGCCTGCTCTAGTGTCTTGCCAAGTTCAGAGGCACATCTCATTGAGTATGAATTAATTTGCCTCCATTTGAACATAATTCCCTGATCTACACTCTATGAACTCCTTAAGCAATAAGCAGAAAGATAGCATCCGAGAGGAATACAGTAATGAGAAAAATACTTTACTTCACACAGCTTTTTTCATAGGTACTGTGAGCATTCAAAATCTATCACTTAAATTTGAGATCCAACAATGTATGGTGTATGAAACTCCAACACAGTTTGCAACACAACCACACTAGATATTGTAAATGTTCTCAATTAAATCCCTTCCTGTTGCTCTAAATCTATACTACTATTATAAAGAGAGAACTGTGTCCTTTGAGCCAGGTAAACTCGAAAACTACACCACCAATCCAAACACCCAATACATCTTTGAAAACTTCAGGGCAAGCAGATGGACATAGGCTATATAAAAAAAATATATACGTTGTTTGAAAAATTTACGATAAAAAAAAAAGTAGTCCCTTGGAAGTAGCGCCGGCCGCGACGTGCGTGCTGACATCAGGAGCGCGGGGAGGGGCGGCGTACAGGAGCGCGAGGAGGAGCGGCGCTTTTGAGTGCCGGGAGGAGTGGCAGACAGGCAGGGAGGAGCTGTGAGGAGCGGCGGACAGACGGGGAGGACCGGTGAGGAGCGGTGGACAGGCAGGGAGGAGCGGTGAGGAGCGGTGAGGAGCGGCGAGGAGCGGCGGAGCAGTGAACTCAGGAGCACGGGGAGGAGCGGCGGCTAAGGTAGGTGAAGCAGCCGCGGATGTTCTCCGGGGGACCCACGGACAACGTTGGGCGGGCGGGGGCCCTGAAGTCTGATTGCTCCCAAGCATTTGCTCCCGGAAAACGTTGGGACGGGCTGCTAGTATGATATAAAATATATAATAAATGTATAATAATATACAATAATAAATAATAAATATAAAATGTAAGAGCCTCTAACTCGGTTGAAAATCTGCTAGTTCATTGAATTAATCAGTGCCTTTCTTTCAAGTCATGCTGAAATATGAATTTTACAATGGGAATTGGGGTGGGATGTGGAACGGGTAGCAAGAAGTGTCTGGGAACACAGGGAGCAGCTGTCGCTTTCCTGCATATCGCCGGCAGTCGTCTCTCCTCCTTCTTCTTCTCTGGCAGCAGGAAGCACACAGCCTCCCAGAATCCCCTTGCCAATCACAACGCTGCCTTACAGCAGCGTTGTTATTGATCTGAGCACCGTGGTTCGGCACTCAGGGAGGTACTGGAGGGCTGGGCATGTTCTCCACCCAGGCTGTACAATTCAATTCAACATGCAAAGTGCACATGACTCTTTGGCCGGCCCGAAACGTGCGGCCAAACCATCACACGCACTTAAGGTGCAGCCACCACTTCTCCTCCCTCTCGGTCATGGGAGACCAGTCCGGCCCCGGCCTAACCTAGCCTGGCTTCAACTGCAAGCTCTATACAAAAACAAAAAAAATAATACTGGACCGTTATAATCATTTTATTTGTTTACTGAGCTTGCAGTTGAAGCAGTTAGGTAACTCTCCTCCACCTTAGTGGAGTAGCCGCCACTGACAGGGAGTAAAGGTAACATAAAGCCTATAAGGTCCAACTCCATTTTGAGGAAATCCTCACACCATCTTAGGTAATGGGAGGTGCCATATTCCCATCATTGTCATTTCTATCAATGTCACTGATTTAGTCTGACCATATCTTTCTAAGAACTGTGAAAGTGTCAAGTCATTCAGGTAATGACTTAGATAAAACACCTGATGCAACATTAGTCTTCGACAAGTGTCTACTTATCACTGTGTCATGGTCAAATAGGAGCAAATAAAGAATATGGCCAACATAGTGTAGTCTGATTTAACATCTGACCTACTGCCAGCACACTTCAAAGGTGTTGCATCTCGCTTAATGCTGATAAGTCAGAGTCCCGAAGGAAGGCTGTTACCACAGTGAGTGTTTGCCCTTCACAGGGAACATTGCCTTTACACCTCCACTGATAACGACCTCCTTGCTGTCAAAAAGGAATGCAATGTGTTTCTTCTCCCTACGAAAATCTAGGTTGCAAGTTGTTCTACCTCAGTGCTCTCATAGTGTAGCACATAGAAATTGGTATTTGGGTGTTAGATTTTAATTAACATTTTAGCCTTGTTAGAAATTTTCATTATATTAGCATTTTTTACAATGTGTCTTCTTGCTGTTTTTGTGATATCCTGTGTAGTTATTTTAGATGCACTGAGAAACAGGTTTGCTCTGTTGTAATAAATGCTTTGGGTTAAAAGTGTCTATTTTTCTCAGTGCAATGTGTGTGATATTGTGAAAAGTGATATAGGTTTGTTTTTGTTACCATGGTGCCCATAATCCGATTACAGAAATTGTTAGTAACCCAAAGCAATACCTCTACTTCAACTATGAATTGGAGGGGGTTCTGAAGGGTTAAACCTGTGTCATCCGCTGGTGGGAAGGCAAACCTTGTAGATCTACACCAAAGTCATAATTTACGCTACAAAGGGAGAGTTTGCTGGAGAGGAAGAGGAAAAAGGCAGAAAGAGCAAGGATTGTGAGTGGTCTCAATTTTGCATTGGAAGTGCACAACTCACCCAATGAGTTCACTGTGACCGTGAGACTAAAATCCTCCTGAGGGGAATAAGCACAAGAATAGAGAGTAATGGCATAGAATTAAAATCAGACAACTGAGAAAGATTACAAAGCCATTAAGTCATGGGCAAGGGCCTAACACAAAGCCTACTTTAAGTATATATTATGTATTGTAAACAGCAGATCTGACTGTCTTTAGCTGGGATGTAAACATTTTAATTGTATACTTTTTTGCGATATATAAGTGCATCATTTTCTCAAGAACTTCTAATAAAACTAATAATTAACAGTAAGCCCATATAAGATAACCTTTTAGGAACAATGAAAATGGTCTCTAAATCCATGTTATGGTGCAGAGCGGGAATATCGCCGGGAAAATATCGCCTTACATAAATATCGCCGCAGAAATATCGACATGAAGAAATATCGATGTCAAAATATAGTTTGACAAGAATATCGATAGACACGTAAGAAATATCGACAACAATAATATAGTAGTAATAAATATCGTTTATAAAAACATAGTTTACAAAAATATCGTTAATTAAATAATTATAAGTAATTTAGTGTTTTTAATGAGTATTGTTAATTAAAATAGTATATTTTGTAGCATTTTATTAATGAATATTATATTTTATGTAGAATTTAGTGTTAAAAGTTCCGTAGCGGGTTGTGGGTTTATAGGGGAATAGGGTGGGAAGTAATCTAAATATAATTAAATAATTGATGAATTAAAATTTTAAATTAATATAAATTATTTAATAATTTAAATTGGTTAATTGATAATTACTTATGGTAATTATTTATGTTAAGTATTTAATTATTTTTAGGTGTGTGTACTTCAATTTTTAATAGAAAATGTAGTGAAGTAATTACATTTTAATTGAATAATTAATTAATTAATGATTATTTAATTATAATTAAATACATTTTCATTTTTAAACCAATAAATAATTTGTAGTTTGTGTAATGGTGTTTATAAGTGTATATGGTGTGAAAGCTGAAAAATAATTATTTATGTACATAATTTGAAAATACAATACTAATCAATAATTAATTAGAACATATTTAATGTAAATTAATAATTATTTTTAGGTGTGTAGGTGTTTGTTAATAATAATATATTTTAATGTATATTTTATATAGGCTTATAAACTAAATTAAATGTAATACTAAAGTTGACAGATGGTGTATTTTTTTTGAGTTCTTGCGTTTTCCCTACTGTTGCACCCTCTAGAGTGGGAATAGTAATTATTACCCCTACGCTATCTAGCGCTTACCCTACTGTTGCACCCTCTGGAGTGGGAATAGTAATTTTTACCGCTACGCTATCCAACGCTTTCCCTACTATTGCACCCTTTGGAGTGGGAATGGTAATTTTTACCCCTACACTATCCAACGCTTTCCCTACTGTTGCACCCTCTGGAGTGGGAATAGTAAGTTTTACCCCTACGCTATCCAGCGCTTTCCCTACTGTTGCACCCTCTGGAGTGGGAATAGTAATTATTACCCCTACGCTATCCAATGCTTTCCCTACTGTTGCACCCTCTGGAGTGGGAATAGTAAGTTTTACCCCTACGCTATCCAGCGCTTTCCATACTGTTGCACCCTTTGGAGTGGGAATAGTAATTTTTACCCCACCGCTATCCAACGCTTTCCCTACTGTTGCACCCTCTGGAGTGGGAATAGTAATTTTTACCCCTACGCTATCCAGCGCTTTCCATACTGTTGCACCCTTTGGAGTGGGAATAGTAATTTTTACCCCAATGCTATCCAACGCTTTCCCTACTGTTGCACCCTCTGGAGTGGGAATAGTAATTTTTACCCCTACGCTATCCAGCCCTTTCCCTACTGTTGCACCCTTTGGATTGGGAATAGTAATTATTACCCCTACGCTATCCAATGCTTTCCCTACTGTTGCACCCTCTGGAGTGGGAATAGTAAGTTTTACCCCTACGCTATCCAGCGCTTTCCATACTGTTGCACCCTTTGGAGTGGGAATAGTAATTTTTACCCCACCGCTATCCAACGCTTTCCCTACTGTTGCACCCTCTGGAGTGGGAATAGTAATTTTTACCACTACACTATCCAACACTTTCCCTACTGGTGCACCCTTTGGAGTGGGAATAGTAATTTTTACCCCTACGCTATCCAATGCTTTCCCTACTGTTGCACCCTCTGGAGTGGGAATAGTAATTTTTACCCCTACGCTATCCAGCGCTTTCCCTACGGTTGCACCCCCTGGAGTTGAAATAGTAATTTTTACCCCTACGCTATCATGCGCTTTCCCTACTGTTGCATCCTTTGGAGTGGGAATAGTATTTTTTACCCCTTCATTATGAAATGTTTTAATTAATAAAATTTATATTATTTTAAATAAATGTATGTATTATTGTTGTTATATAATTTTATGTGTTAAATATATGTATATGTACACAATTATTAAGTTTATAATGAAAAAGTGTAGTTAATTAGTTAAAAAAAGTTAAAATATTAAAGTAATGTAAAGTATTTTGTTAATAGTACTTATATTTGATAATTATTTAATGTAATTATAATTAATTTACAAAGTCGATATTTTTAACATCTATATTTATTACATCGATATTTTTGAGCCGATATTTATGTACTTACCTGTTTAGGTATAGGGTGTCGATATTTATGTAAACGATATTTATACAACTATATTTTTTACATCGATATTAGTGTCATCGATATTTAAACACCCTACCCCATGTTATAATCATTGTGGAATTCAATAGCTGGTATTTAGGGAGAGAGCTACTGTAGGAAGCTGACCCTTCATGTGATATATAAAAATTATCTGATATACCATGTAAAGAGTCCATGGTTTCCCTTACCAGTGGACAGGGGCTAGCTATGCAATCCCAAACTGCTCTATTAGGGGGTTGTGTAGTCAAGCAGCCTTAGGCTTAACACAGAGGAGTTCAAGACATTGACAAAATACACACAATGGTCAATAAATGATGACATGACTCATGAAAGAGATCCACACCAATTTATAAAAATATGAATTATCCTTATATATGTTTAGGCATCAGAGAAAACTCATTAGGGAAAGAACATTTTTAAATACAAATTCTTTTCACTTTAATAAATTGGACACTGCAATTTCTGAGTTCTGCAATGTTATCCTGTGGTAGGAACCAAAAGTTCTGAAAACAGGTATAATACATCGACTTACAGGACCAATCTCCAGGAGTTAAGGTGAGTGGTGGACAAGGTCCAAGGCAGCACCAACAGTACACCACCAGTGGCACGAGAGTGGCGGGGTGCAGGTTGCAAAATTGCATCGGTGCCCAATGCATTTTAATAGGGATTGGTCTCTGTAAAAAGAGGCTGCTGGCTCTGGCTAGAAAGCCAGTCGAACTGAACCAGCAAGTGGGCTCAGGCCTTGCAATGCTAAAGGGAGGGGTGACACCTTTTGGTTATCTTCTCCAAGGCACAAGGGCGATGGGTACGGAGGTGTCTTTAGGCGTTGTGTTTTTCCTTAATAGAGCAGTAGCGGTAGGGTTAAGCCTGCATACAGATGCTGCAGGGGACGTTGGGGAGACCAAGAGGGGTGAAACCATACTATACTTGAGATATGGAGGGCTGGGGAACCTGGTTGGCATTGTTGGCCCACTTCAACTGGGGCCAGAGGTGACGGGTGCAGTGATTGCTTCAAGTGTTGAATTTTGGCTGGTCCAGAGGCCTAAGAGTCTTTTCTATGGAGTTTCTTGAGAAGGCAGGCAGTCCTCCCAAGTTTCTGGAGTGAACATCTGCAGGGCGGGTCAACTGAGGCACAGTTTTTGACGAGGGCTGCCGACAGGCCGGCGCAACTAGGGCCATGTCAGGTGCTCTCTTCAGTCTTCTCTGAATTTTGCTGCTCTTTGGTGTCCTCTCTCTTCGGGTCAGCAGGATCTGCTTCTCTGGTGCCAGGGACTCCCCTAAATGCTGAATTTAGGGGTTGTAAGAGGGACTGCCAGGTAGTAGCCATTGGGCTACTGACCTCTAGGGTGACTGCACCCTCACATGACTACTTCTGTTGGGAAGTGGGCATAATCCTGACTCTGGTTAGTTAATTCCCTTCAAGACAAGATGGAGTAATCTGAAGAGAAGGGTACCCATTACCTGCCCCAATCTAGGAGTGGTGCTACCTGAATGTGGGAACCCCTCCTAATCTAACAAATTTTCGAACCTATCATCCCTCCAAAAGTGGATCAGGATCAGGGAGGTGTTTGGCATCCTCTCCTATAGGAGAAACTAGAGTTGCATACGAAAGGCGGAGGGGCTGCTTTGTAGCCCCCATGCCCTAGGAGGCTAATCTGCAGTTCATCTCGTGGGAGGAGGTGGAGGACACCCCTTCCCAAGCTGGCCTGGTTTCTGGCCTCCCAAGAGCGAATGCCCTCACCCTTTGGGTTCAGGAATTTGTCACTAGTGTCTGGCTGGCCAAAAACAGTCAGCCTACCAGCAGTTGGCACGATTTCAGGGGGCACCTCTGAGGTGCCCTCTGGGTGCATGTTTTGATAAACCCAACACTGGAATAAATCAATATGAGATGTTTGATATCAAAGATCCCTATTTTCAGTGAAGCCGTCATGTAGCTGGAGAACTCGTTTTCACCAGGACACACCTGGGAGCGCTGGAGTCAGGAGTTTTCTGCTTGTTCCTACCCCCTTGGAACCTCCTGTTGTCTCGGCCGGCCGCTGCTCCTCGCCGCACCCGCTCCGCGGGTGCCGCTTCGCGGCACTAGCCCTGGGGAAAGACATCTGCAGGCGCTGTGTTCAGGGAGGCGCACGAAGGACCCTCAAGACAGCGCTGAACAGGGACTCGCAAGTCCAGGAGTCCCTGTTTCCCTAGCGGACGCGCCCGCCAACAGCCACGCCCCCGCCTGACCAGAGCAAAGTGAAAAGGCAGGTGTTCTCCCTTCCTCCTTGGGACACACCTGGGAGCGCTGGAGTCAGGAGTTTGCTGCTTGTTCCTACCCCCTTGGAACCTCCTGTTGTCTCGGCCGGCCGCTGCTCCTCGCCGCACCCGCTCCGCGGGTGCCGCTTCGCGGCGCTAGCCCTGGGGAAAGACATCTGCAGGCGCTGTGTTCAGGGAGGCGCACGAAGGACCCTCAAGACGGCGCTGAACAGGGACTCGCAAGTCCAGGAGTCCCTGTTTCCCTATCGGACGCGCCCGCCAACAGCCACGCCCCCCGCCTGACCAGAGCAAAGTGAAAAGGCGGGTGTTCTCCCTTCCTCCTTGGGACACACCTGGGAGCGCTGGAGTCAGGAGTTTTCTGCTTGTTCCTACCCCCTTGGAGCCTCCTGTTGTCTCGGCCTGCCGCTGCTCCTCGCCGCACCCGCTCCGCGGGTGCCGCTTCGCGGCGCTAGCCCTGGGGAAAGACATCTGCAGGTGCTGTGTTCAGGGAGGCGCACGAAGGACCCTCAAGACGGCGCTGAACAGGGACTCGCAAGTCCAGGAGTCCCTGTTTCCCTAGCGGACGCGCCCGCCAACAGCCACGCCCACCGCCTGCAACGCGCCTACATCACGCTCTGCCTGACGCTCAGTGGGACGCGAGCGGGACGCCGAGCGAAGCCCGAGCAAAGGGCGGGCAGTCTGTGGCAGTCAGGGGCTGACAAGGCTGGGCTGGGCCACGTCCCTTTCCATTTCATCAACAGTGAGTACATACGCCCAGTGTGAGTCCCCGCGCTGTTCCCCGCAATCACGTCCACCCGCTCAGGAAAGCTTCTTAGGAGTGAAGGCGAAAGGGGGACCAATGCCGCGAGCCCTGTTATAGGAACTATGGACCGTTTCATCACCAGGGTGGTGGCGGTGATTGAAAAGGAGATTGCTATGTCTGAGCGGCGTCTATCCGAGGTCTACCTCCCCTCAAGACGGTCATCCTTGGGGGTTGCTGCCCAGTCGCTTACACCGTCCAGTGTCCGGGTCCACTCTGTTTCTCCATCTAGTGTCCCTGGTGTTTCTACAGACCCCCCCCAGTTGGCTGGTATAGAGCAAAATATAGATAGGCTGGAAAACCTGGCCGCACTTCTCCCTATAGCTACTGTGGAAGACGGTGGCCTTAGTAAACTGTCTTCACCATTATCACCTAATCTCCCAAACGAAGCCACTAGTGATCCTCTGCCTCCAAAACCACTCACCCCCTCCATAGTTATACCAGAAGGGGAGTCAGATAGGGTTTTCCCCAACATCCAAACTCCCGAAACCAGGCAGGAGAATAGGCCCTTAAGTAAAAAGCCAAGAAATCGCAAAAAGGGTAGGCTAGTGAGACAGGCTGCTCTTTACCAAAGAGTAAGAAAGCCCTCTGGATCTGGTATGAGAAACATAAGGGGTAGGTCTATAGTGAATGAAGTTGACATAGAAGGGGATGTTCTGCCCTCTCCTAAGGGGCTACCCTCTGACGCCAACACTGCCAAGGTTTCTAACCTCACTGACTCAGAAACAGTTGAAAATATTTTTGAGAAGGTATATAGTCTCTTGAAACGTTATTAACACAGGTCAAGGGTCTAGGGGAGAGGATAGATAAATTAGAGCAATCAACACTTGACGGGTTCCACTCACTCAAAACCACATTTAAACAAATAACCAGAGTGAGTGAAAACAAGGACATGGGCGCAAAGGGGAATGAACCACCATCCCAGAGAGACCCCAAGCTCCCAATATGTCTAAACAAAGGTGTTTCTAATAGTCCATTAATCCTAGCTCCTAAATCTCCTCCCCGTCCCAAAGCAGGGCCAAAACACAAGGGACTACCTACACACTTAGAGCCTGACAATAATAAACCTAAGCCCCTTCCACAAAAGCAGCCACTGATAACTAGTGGCAAAACGGAAGTCTCCCAAAAATTAGGCGTATGTAACAAATCAAACGGGTTAGCGACAGGGAAAGCCCCTAGATCTGTATCCCAACCTACTGCCCCATCTACCACCTTACCGGTCCCTACTAATCCAGTACGACGGATCCCTCCAGTAAACCTCCCACCAGACTGTCAACCTTTTGTTGCTGTTATGGTTAACGTGCCCCCTTTAAAGGAAGGCCAGTTGGAAAACCACCAATCACTCAAGAATAAGTGTATCCATTGGCTAACAAGCCAATCCCGTTGGGTGTGGATGGTATCATTCTAAGTGTCCGTAGAGTGGGGTGGGTAGGGCAGGGGAAAAAAACTCAGGAAGGGGATTGTATAATTATAAATTTTCAAGACCCTAGAGTAGTGCCCTCGATTTGTACTCCTATTAAAAGTATGGGGGCTCCGGGGGTTAAAGTGGTAGATATTTCTTATTTCTACCCCAGGCAAACTGTTAGCCCAACAGGAGGAAGTTTAAGTTCCCCTGTTTTCGGTCAAAATTGGGCCGGGGTTACGGGGGGTACAAGGGAGATCCAATTGTGGGCACCAGGGCATTACTGACTGGAAATCGGGAGTAGAGTAGAGCCAGCAGGAGTATCACCCACCCAAAAAAACCTTGCAAGTGGGATAGTAGCCTCTATAGCCACCCCCCAAGATCCCTGCTCCCCTCAGATACCTTCGAGAAGGACCACAGACAGGGGTATTCTGGCGCCCAGCGACACTTCAGCTGTGACGGGCCTAGCCTTTAAGGTTTTCAGCTGGAATGTCGCAGGGATTGCAAGAAAACTGGCTCTACCGGACTTTACTGCTTGGGTTGATGAGCACTCCCTGTGCCTTTTCCAAGAGACATGGAGCTTGGTGCCGGTTCATAGGGTGGGATTTTCTTCCTATTCCTCCCCTGCACAAGTCTCGGAAACAGGGAGAGGGCGACCTTCGGGTGGCCTTCTCATTTGGGTCGCAGCCTCTCTAGACTGCAGAGTAGTGGAGTTTCCCACAGGTTGCCCGGACATACAAAACATCACCCTAATAGATCAAAGGGGAAGAATTGTTTTAAATGTTTATAACGTTTATGCCCGGGGAACCAAGGGCGGGAGAAAGTCTCCTGTAATATCTCTCCTTGAGACCTTGCTAAAAAACACCCCATATAAGACGCGTACATTGGTTGTGGGCGACATGAACTGTACGTTCGAACCCTTGGGCTCGGACGTCTCCCTCGACCAAAACGAGGAGGATACTAGGTTGGGGATCCCGGTACTGGAAATCCCACCGATCAGAAGGTGGACAGAAGTGGCGCTCCAGATATACTCCCTGAGCCTCGAATTTAATTTAAGGGCAACAAATGGGAGGACACCCTCGGATAGGGGGGGTGCCCATACGTACAACCGACCAGGACACACCTCTAGGTTAGATTATTTCCTAATAGATGTATACCTATGGTCTTATGTAAGGGACATGCAGGTGGTCCCCACGACTGAAAGTGACCACAACTCACTCTCTTTAAGCATGGACCAGTGGTGGCGCCCCTTACGGAAGGACAACATTAACCCGGTACCCGCACCCCCGGATGACTCTGAAGTCTCCCCCTGTGGTAGACGAATAAAATGGGCGAAATTGGTTCTCTCTGAGGCAAAGGTAGGGGAAATTCAAACCCTCTTAAATCATGCGGTAACATCCCTCGGAACCTCCCTAGAAGGGGTGGGTAGAGTGAGTGGGGTATTTGTCTCCTTGGTAGAAGCCTTAACTAACGTGTTTACCTCACACCCTAACAAGTCGGGTAACAAAGAATTTAAAAAACCAGTTGATGGTTGGTATACCCAAACATGTAGGGTTTATAAGGCAAAGTTAGTTGAGGCAGTTAGGCACAAATCCCGAAGTGCGATACAGGAAGCAAGGAAGGCCTATAATAAGTCCCTCAAATTTGCTAGGAGGGAGTGGGAAGACAAATTCTGGGAAGACCTGCTCCAGGCTAGTAAAAGTAGGGACTCAAGGGCCTTCTGGAACCTCATAGGCACACGGAATAAACCTGATGCATCTATGAGACCCTGCAACATCCCGCCTCAAAATTGGGTAAAACATTTCGGGGCCTTATACCTCCCTCCAGAGGGGGAATTGAATGTTGGGATGGACCCAACACTAGCAACTGAACCTCATGCCTATGATCTCTTCACTCCCTTAGAGATTGAGGGGGTTATAGGGTGGGTAGCGCCCCGCAAGGCAGCGGGCCCAGACGGCCTTCCGGGGGACCTTATGAGGGCATACCCAGCGGAATGGGGAAAGGTCATTGCCGCTCTCCTAAACGACATCATGATGGGAGGGGTAGTGCCAGAATCCTGGAAAGGGACGGTGGTGGTCCCGATTCACAAAAAAGGGTGTAGGGAAACCCCGGGGAACTACCGCCCCATAAGTCTGATAGACTCCACCCAAAAGATAGCTGGTAAAGCTATCCTTGGAAGGATCCTCCATTGGGTGGAGGAGAATAAAATCCTATCAGACTTTCAGGCAGGTTTTTGGGCTGGAATGGGGACAATAGAGCAGGTGTTTAGGTTGGCTCTACTGGGGTGGAAGGTGGTGGAACTAGGCAAGGGTAGTCTTTACTTGGCCTTTATAGACCTAAAGACTGCCTTTGACCTAGTCCCCCGGGAAGAGCTTTGGAGGGTGCTTCATGAGTTGGGATTACCCCCTTACATCTTGTCCCTCCTCACTAGCCTCCATGCCCATACCTTTGCACAGGTCCGTTGGGGTAAAAACGGAGAGGTCACTGAGAAGATACCAGTGTCCAGGGGCGTAAGACAGGGCTGAGTCTTGGCGCCCACCCTATTTTCACTATATGTGAACGGGGTGGTAAAATACCTTCAACAAGAACCAGCCGACGCTCCCTGTCTCGGAGGAGTCCGTATCCCCACCTTGCTTTTTGCAGACGACACGCTTCTGATCTCGAAGACCCCTCAAGGCCTGCAGAAATTGTTAACGCGTTTCCAGGAGTTTTGTGCTGCAAAAGGTTTAATAATAAATGTGGACAAAACAAAATACCTAGTCCTAAATCCACCTAGGAAACTGGGCCGCCCACCTACACTTAACTCGGTTGCCTTAAAGAAAGTAGCCGAATTTGATTACCTCGGTATTCGGATTACGGATAGGATGTCTTGGGCAAATCACATCGACAAAATGGTCCTCAACCATAGGAGAGTAGGAGGAGCTCTCATGAGGGAATTCCGAGCCTCACCTAGGAGATCACTTACCCCAGTAATTGATATTTACAAGGCCAAAGTAGTGACATCAGCCTTGTATGGGGCAGAACTGTGGGGCCACTGCCGTTTGGACGCCCTAGCGACAGCGGAGAGCAAGCTACTAAAATCCATTATCTCTATTCCACTGAGCACACCATCTGTACCAGTTTTGTTGGATACGGGCTGTAAAAACATTAAAGATCAAGCCCAGCTTCGCCCGCTCCTGCTATGGACACGAATCTGGAGGGGTGAAGAGCTAAAATCCTACGCTGACGGCCTGGGGGAAATAATGAGTTTGGGGGGTTGGGCTAAGATAAGATGGTTAAGAGAAACTAAAAAGCTTCTGTAGATGATCGGACTAGGGGACTGTTGGTCATCACGTTCAGCCCCTTCAAAAGAAGTTGTCAAGGCGCTTTTCTGGAAATGGACTGCGGAGCGCCTAATTACAAACTCGAACCACTGCAAGTCCACTGTCGCCTTCTTACAAATCAAAGACATTGTGGCCTTTGAACCCTACCTGGACCTGATCACCCTCCCCCTTGACCGAGCCCTTTATTTTAAATTTAGAGTTGGATCCCTCCCGCTAGGTGCTGTGGTATCAACTTGGACATCAGCGGCCCGTACTTCCCCCAACTGTGCATGTTGTCCGAGTAGGGTTGAGTCCATAGCGCATGTTCTATTTGAATGCCCGGACTATGCAAGGCCTAGGAGTTTTTGGTTGAAACCTCTTTGTCGAAATATGGGTACACGTAGCCACCTAGGAGCCTTGCGTATCCTAACTACGGACACTTCCCCCCCTATTGTGTGTGGAACAGCAACATTTTTAAAACAGTTTTGGCTTATTCGTTGTAAGAGATTGTCAGTAGCGGTTTAATTCCCTTTTTAGCTAAATTATTAATGGGCTCTTCATGTCCTTTTATCTTTTTTAATGAGTTCTTATACTGACTTCTTATAGCAATGTTTTTTGTATATTGTAATGATTGTACTGTAAATGTGCTTATAAGATATCTTGCATATCGAATAAAAGCTTATGACTGTCTGACTGACTGTAACATGGCTTCCCTGTTCCTTGCACTGGCATTAACCACACTTCCCAGTACAGGGGCATATCTGCTCATGCAGTTACGCCCTCACATGTAGTAAAGTGCACCCTGCCTTAGGGCTGTAGGGCCTACAGCAAGTGTGTCTTAGCTATACCCCTTGCAGTGTCTTCAGGCATGGCACACAGGGATGTTTTCCATATCAACTCTTCAGTTTTTTCTGCACCAAAACATGCAGCCTGCAATGACAGTTTGCATGATCTTGGTGAGCGATCCCAAGGGTGGCACAATGTGTGCTGCAGCCTGAGTGGACCCTCCTCACTCCCATTGCCCAAGGTACCAATCTGGTTAGCAGGGACCCAGAACACCTCAGTCAAAGCTGCATCAAAAACCAGGCAAAAGGTTGGGGGATGCTGCAACAAGTACCTAGTTTTCTACACCTACGCTCCTTTATAAACACAAGAGTGTACATTTCATTCTTTCATCTTTTTCAAATGTGTCTAGTTTTAACGTAACTAAACATAATTATTGACTCTCAGTACATTTGTAATTTTTTATTCCTCAACTGTATTCTTATGCATATTTCTCAAACAGGCAACAGTGGGGGGTTTTCTGCGGAATTTGCTGTACTGATGATTGCCCTCGGCATTCCTAAGTAAGGTCAGAAATGTTACATTTTGTAATTGACATTGATTCACTTGAGTTTTGCCAACCAATATGTTAACTGAAGCTTCTCCTGTTTTGATTCGCTAGACGTATACATCTAAGGTTTAGCTTAGTTATGAACATTATTGTGTTTATTTAAAATGTTCGAAATGGTCACAATATTAGGTACAGGCAGCAATTATCTTATTAATTGCTGCCTAGCAGGTATAAACGCTTTCCCCGGAAATCCTTGCATGCCCACAGTATTAGCCACATTCCCCAGGGGATGAAATGTTTACCGTAAAAACTGAAAAGATTACTACAGTGTAACTGCATTACTAGATAACATGGGTTGTTCAAAATTTTGCAGGAAGATTGATAGCGACACCCTGGATCAAGCTATCAGAAATTTAAGCTATCTTATGAATACTGGAGGGTTTACAACCATTCTCGTAATACTCATGCAAAACATTTTTTGTCACATTTTGCATGTCTATAGCTATAATATTCACGTAGACGGGGCACATACCTATTTTCAGGAACCTACATATGCATAATATATTACAAATGTGAAATTCTGTTTGTATTTACTGAAGCACTTTTTATCCTCTACTGTAAATGCTTCCCCTTCATACGGCATGCTAGAAAACAATCTTGGCTGATTTAACACGAGTGTAATTTATGAGTGAATTTTTGATTGCAGGTAGAATACAGAGGAATGTTTTGTATGTGCTTGCTGCATGTGGTTAAATCTCAAAAACGTCATTAATGTTTCGTTTTTTACTGGAAATTGGGAACTGAATCATCAAAATTCAGTAACTTATTTTTCAAGAGTAAAGTCAATTCTCACAAACTCGTGAAAGCGTTTTCACTGTATTTACGTTGTGAGGCACAAAGAGATAGGCATGCTGAGAGAAGGACCACCACGTTGACTGTGCACTTGCTGATCCACCCAAATTTGTGAGTGAGCATACTTTGTTGCACGCGTCTTAAAAGGCTTCATTATGAGTACTTATTGAGAAGATACTGGGGGTTCAGAATGTATGATTCCAGCTGGTATCCCTGCATCATATTCCATTAATTATGTTTTGTTCTCAGAATGGTGAAAAATGTTTGGATGGTTTTCCCTCATTTCTGGGGTGAACTGCTGGCGTTTCCCACCTCCTTTGAGACGGTGAGAATCATCTGTGGAAGGGCGGTGAGTGTTTAGGATGAGATGTGGTGAACAGGGGTGCAGACAGGTTTGTGTCAGCACAGGTCAGCATTGTCACTCCCCCCTATGCAGCAGTACAAATTGGCCTGCTTTTTCGAGGCCTGGAATCATTTATTTCCAGAGCTTGTGGACCTGATAATTTTGGACCCAGAGATACTTGGAATTGGGAGGTGCTGACTTTCACCTGAGCGACTGCTCTGGGTGAAATGCCACAACTCGTAATGAGTTATTTTTAGAAACAAAGGTCCTAAGCCTAGAACATCATTTCAAACCAATGTCATATAGACCACAATCGGAAACTATATACTTTTTTCTTATACCCAGCCGGGCAAAGAATTTATTTCATAAGATTTGACAAATATTCAAGGTGTAAGATACAATTTGACAACAAACATTTATCGTTTGAAGTAAGGCACAAGCCTGTGCCGTACTTAGAAATAGAAGAAAGTTATAGGGAAAAAATAAAGAAAAGAGGAAAGTTTACTTCAGGCAAGAAGAAGTGAGCGAAACTGGGTACTGCTTCACATTCAAATTGACAGTAATTCCCAGAGTAGTGTTGTATTGCATTTTGGATTTATATAGCTCTTATCACCCAGGGGTCTCTAAGCGCTTACCTTGGGAACCCGTCCTAGCTTTTCCCTGTGAGATAGCCCCTACAGGGCATCCCCAAGGTGAAGGCCAGGCATCCCGCTGCGGGGGGCCGTTGTGGAGATTAAGCAAGCTTATTGCCCTGAGTTGCAGAGTGTGAACCCATGATTAGGTCAGGCACCGAAGCGAGAATTATCGAGTCCGTGGACATTTGGGCTCAAGACCCTGCCGCGTCAGGAATTGAACCCTGGTCCCGGGGCTGACCTCTGCTTCAGGGTCTGCCTGCTCTAACCAGTGAGCCACACTTCTCCACACTTCTTTTCTACATACAGACAGAGGTGCTCACAAATAAACTGTATGTCTACTGAACAAAGTCGACGACGTTTCGATCCCTGGCTCAAATTATAATGGGATCATCGTAATGAGGGCTAAGAGTCCATGCATGGAAATGCAAAGACTCTATATAGCGCCCCTCAACTAGGAGCTGGAATGAAATCCACTACACTGAGGTTCATGTCATGCGCTAACATTGTTCTTTTTTAAGTTTGATTTATTGAGGAATAGAAAAGGGGGGAGGGGTAGAAGAGTTACAATAAGCAGATGAATGAAAAAAGCAATACAATAATAGGTTCATAAAAAGTAGGCATTACAAGCATGAAGAATTATGAACACATCATATGAATCTAAATACAATAAGTGAAATACATTATATATAAATACAATAAATGAAATACATTGTATTGAGACTTACTAATTATAGTATTTAAATATAAAGAAAGAAGAAGTAACAAGAGATCACAGAGGCTTGCGTACTTCAACTGTTGCAGAATCAGGAGAGGGATGTGCAGGGGCAAAGGAAGAAAGGTATGTTACCATAGGAAGCCAAATCAGATCACGTTTGATAGCTAGGGAGATGGGGGATACTTAATTGGTATCTAGGCGGTGATTAAAGCAGACTGCATTCCACCAGGACGGATATGAAATATGTGCAGCCTGTTTCCAGTTAGAAGTTATGATATGAAAAGCTACAGCAATGAAAAGGTCAAGTAAGGGGTAATGGCTGGAAGAATGAGGGAGTTCTGATGAAAGGGAGCCTAGAAAAACTAGTGAGGGTGAGAAGGGGACCTGAAACTGGAAGATTTTTTGTATTTGCCGCCAAACCATCCGCCAGAACAGGGCAGTAGAGGGACAATCAAACAGCATATGCTTGAGATCAGCAGAGGGGCAAGGACAAGACCAGCAGGTCGAGGGGGTGTCTGGTGAAAAACGGGATAAAGCAAGTGGAGTAAATGAAGTTCTGTGATAAATGAAATATAAAGTTTGGGTAGTGTTAGCAACTCTATGAAGTTTTATGAAGTTTAGTCCAAATTTTATCCCAAAAAAGTACCGGCCAACTCTGAGAGAAGTCCAACTCCCAAGCTAGTTCAATGCACGACTTCAGTCTGTCATTGGTAAAACGGAAAGAATTATACAAAGCGGATGCAGAAGGAGAAGTCTCCATTAAGATGGAAGTGGATTTGCATTCTAAAGGAATATCGTTGGAAGGTGAAAGAGATTGAAGATAGGAGACCAAGACTGGATAAAGAGCAGTGTATTGCGATCGGGCAGAGGCAGGCAAAGAGAAAAGAGATTGAAGTTCCTGGAAAGAGAGAGGGGTATCCTGAGAGAGTAGTTGAGAAATCCAACATAATCCTCGGGAGTGCTAAATTTTCCAATAAATGGTACGATTACGGATTTTGAGAAGGGAGTTATTCCAGATCGGTTGTTCATGAGTGGAGAGGAGAGAGGGATAAGATGAAGATAAGTAGGGAGAAAGAAGATTACGAGAATATGAAATAATGGGCGTGCGAAGACGAGTTAAAGAAGACGAGAAGGATAAGAATTCGCGGAAGGTAAAAGGGGAAATAAAAGAGGATTCCATACTTAGCCAGACAGGAGGATAATGAGGTAAATTTGACGAAAACCAGCGAATTTATTGTTTCAAGGAAAAAGCACAGTGGTATTGTTTAAAATCAGGAAAATGTACTCCTGATTGAGCCTTGTCCCTATGCAGAGAGGCAAGAGCTATTCGAGGACGCTTACAGGTCCATAAAAATTTCAATATTAAAGAGTCAATCTTTTTAAAGAAAGAAAGAGGAATGTGCAGCGGAAGCATGGAAATAGTATAGAGAGGCAAGGGGGATAACATCATCTTTATAGAGTAAAGTCTACCCCACCAGGACAAAAGAGCAGATGCCAAAGAGTAATAGCCGTGTCCATTTTCTTATAAATATAATCAAAATTTAGTTTGAGAGTATCAGATAGTAGGGGTGCAAACCAAACCCCTAGGTATTTGATTTTAGAAGGTTGCCAAGAAAAAAGATGTTTCTGGCAAAGAGGATTCAGAGGCAAGATTTCACATTTGTCGGCGTTCAAGCGATAGCCAGAAACTGCAGAGAAGGAAGAGACCTGTTGAAGGAAAGAAGGAATATAGAGGCAATAGGATCGGAGCAGTAAAAAAGAATATCATCAGCATAAACTGAGAGTTTGACTTGTTGGGGACCAAATTGAAAACCAGAGATAGTGTCATCTAAGCGAATTTTAGTAAGGAAGGGTTCTAAGGCTAAAACAAAAAGTAAGGGAGACAAGGTGCAACCTTGTCTAACCCCTCTATGTAAAGAAAAATAGTCTGAGGACATCCCGTTAATAAAAATAGAAGCTTGAAGATCGGAATAAAGTAAAGAAACAATAGAAATGAATTTGGGAGGTATACCAATCCAACGTAAAGCCTGAAACATAAAATCCCACCCAATCCTATCAAAAGCTTTCTCCGCATCTAGGGATATAGCTGCGAAAGGAAGAGTCAAAGAAGATGCCTTACCAAGTATGTTAAGAAAAACCCGGGAGTTGTCAGAGGAGAGGCGCCCCTTGACAAAACCGTATTGTTCAGGACCAATTAGTTCTGGTAAAAGTGGGTCCATGCATAGTGCTAATATCTTTGCTAGGATTTTACAGTGTTAACCAAAGATATTGGTCTATCATTTTTGCATAGGTAGTGAACCTTGTCCTCCTTGGGAATTAGGCAAATTAAGGCTTGTTGAAAAGAGCCTCTAGAGCAGAGGTCTTCAATCTGTGGGGCGCGACCCCCAGGGGGGTCGTGGAATCCTGGGAAGGGGGTCGCAGATTCTGTCAGAGCTTGCAGTTCATTGAAATGCGTGGCTTGCCTTAACCCATAAGCGCCATACCTGCAAATTTAAAAGGTTCCCGCAGTGTTGCTCTGCTCATTGTACACACATAAAAGGGCCAGTCGAGAGCAGGTGGTGGGATGGAGACGCGTCGGACTGGTTTGAGCGTGGTCACGGCGGAGGTCTAATTTATAGCCCTTCTCACGTCTCCTTCCTTGATTCAGCTTTTATAGGTCTGTAAACTCTTAAATGTGTTCCCCTCATTTTAACACTGTACAAAAACAGAACATTCAGCTTTTCATTTCAGGAATCCTAAATGTATAATTCATTATATATATCGAGTGTATATTGATCGTTGTAATTTTTCATAAAAGCGGAAATGTAATTACTTTTGAAATCATCTTTACCTATATCCGTTACGTTCATTGATGTTTAAAGAAACATTTCAAGTTTAGTGATTTGAATGAAATTTATATGGTCTTTTAAAATTAGTTTCAGTTACCAGCGGTGCTAGAAGATTAAAATTAATATCTGCTCTAAGGTGTAGTTTGTAATAAATTGACTCCACACCAAGCCAAGTTATTTCACAGTAGCTTGCAACTGCAAGCACCTTTTCTTTTGATGCACCTCTCAATGGGCGACAAAAAATCCAGAAAAGAGCAGCAGTTTACTCAATAGACGCATGAACATTATTGTCGTTGTTATAATCCAGTTTTCTCAATTCTGGATTACAATTAAATATAGACGGCGATTTTATCTATAAAATGTATTTGTTTCTGTCATAGTTGTGAAAATAAATGCAGCCCAATAACAGGTTACTTAGAACAACTGTACTAATAAATTCGTATTCACAACTATATATTACTAGAGTGCAAAGGCCAAAATTACGTTTATGGTAAAACCTTCATGATAAAAGCGTTTCATACCGCATCACAGATTGCTGGTAACAATTACTTTGCGCAGGGAAACAACACTCCCATAGTCATTGCATCTCGTCAGTTTTTTTTACCTACTTCAGAAATGTAACCCTTGCATCCTAGTTTTGGTGAAATAAGCAGGGCTTTAAGTGGGCTGGGTCTCACTGGGTCTAAGCATCAGCAGTTTTTTAAAGGGGGCCTCGAAACAGGTCTCTAGCGGGTTCTTTTTTGTGGCCTGGCACAGGCGGTTCATTTTTTTCCGGACTGAAATGACAACAGGCACATCGATGTGCGCTGCTCACACTACTTACTTCTCACTAGTGGAGAAATTACGCCATGCATGCCAGGTGAGCCTTGTAGGGGAAGAGTCATTTTCTCTCTGGATTTCTCTTCTGTTTTTGAAACTCAGGAGCAGCAACATTGTCGTGGTGTTACCAGGGCTTTTTATCTGAAGCTTTTTCAATATTAAATACAACAAGCCAGAGTTGCTGCTTATTTATCTTATGCAACTAACAACCACTGACAAAGCCAATAGTCCTAACTTGTTGTAGGTATGATGTTACTTTTTGTATTATATATCTGGATGCAATGACAGAAACAGCAAAATACAAGTTGGGCCACACACTATGCTAAGCACAGAATTTTAGCTTGTGTTTTAAGCCACACCCTTAATTATATTGGCCACACCCCTTTGAGAGACCCCTCCACCCCCTTCAGTTTTTTCATCCCAATTAAAGCCCTGGAAATAAGTTTTGCTAAAACAAGCACACATGATTAAAATACCATTGCATAAAAACGTGTAAGCCGATTCTCTGTCTCTCACTCTCTTCCCCCATTAACCGCAATGAAGTGTGTAATTACTATTCTAAGCCCACACGTTTTGATAGTAGGGTAGGTTACTTCTAGTGTCGGTGAAGGAGGTTGATAAACCATTTGCTATAGCTTGTAACTTGCATTACCATAAGGCAGAGTAGGACGCGACCACCAGGGGGGTCGTGGAGTCCTGGGAAGGGGGTCACAGATTCCCCAGCTTCACTTGTCCCTGCAAAAAAGACAGCCCTCCTGCCCTGGGAAGGCTAATTTAGATCATTATCAGCTGATTTGCTTGCCTGAATGAAAGGCAAATGTGCCTTATCAGTTAATCTGCAAGTGTTAAGGATGCTTGGGAGCAGTTCTGGCTCTTTGTGATGACAAAGATTTGTTCGTCTCGGTGACGGTCATCAACGGCATCGGTGAGACCAGGGCTGTGGTACGGAGTGAAGGCGGTGCTCGTTGCTGTGCTGACAGATCACGGTACAGGTTCTAGTGCCAGTTGCGGGGAGCTGGTGTCGGTCAGTCCAGACTGCGGTGTGGTACGGGGCGGTGTGTCGCAAGACTTGCGAGCAGTGCCCCCAAGCCAGGGTGCGGTCATGGTTGTTGAAGTCAGTGATGGCGTCTGTGAGACCAGGGCAGCAAAGTGCAGCGAAGTGGTGCAGTTTGCGGTGCCCACACGTCACGTGCAAGCAGCAGCTCGGCGGCGGTCGTTGTCAGTGGGACCAGGGTTGCGGTGCGAGATGCGGCAGTGCCCTCTCCAGTACATGTCCTACCTTTAATATACATGGCACCCTGATCACAGGGGTACCTTGGGCCTACCTTAGGGGTGACATATATGTAAGACAAGTGAATAATAGAGCCTGGCAAGTGGGTGCACTTGCCAGATCAACATGACAGTACCAAACTGCATGCACACACTGCAATGGCAGGTCTGAAAATCCTTTTCATAGATGTTTGGTGAATGGCACAATCAGAACTGCAGGCCCACCAGCAACATTGATTTACAGGCCCTGGCACCCTCAGTGTACTTTACTAGGGACTTTCTAGTAAGTCAAACATGCCAATCATGAAAACACCATTCCATAATACAATTTACAATAGAAGCACTTGCACTTTAACACTGAACAGCAGTGATAAAGTGCGCAGACACTTAACCAGAAAAAAAAGAGTCAAAACTAGGACGTGTGAAAGGAAAAAAACAGGGGAAACATGCCAAAAGATGCCGGGTCTAACAGGCGCATTTATGGTTTATCGATAGTTGTTGATGATGAGGAGTACCAGTTTATAGAAAATTTTGTCAGAAGGGGGTCCTTAGGCCTAAAAAAGTTTGACAGGGGGGTCTCGGCATCAAAAAGATTGAAGACCTCTGCTCTAGAGGAACCAGCATCAGCGAAAGATTGAAATAAGAGCAAAGGTTTAGGAAGAAGGAGAGAAGCGAAGTGGCTGTAAAATTCGATAGTAAACTCATCAGGGCCTAGAGATTTGCCATGACGAAGTTTAGATACAGCATGGGAGATTTCAGAGAGTGATATATCCTGTTCCAGGGAATGGAGTCAACATGTGAAATCGGGGGAGATGGGAGAGAATGAAAGTAAGAGATGAGATCATCAGACGTCGGAACCTGTTCTGGTGTATAAAGGGTATTGTAAAATTTGACAAACTCAGTGAGGATATCTTTATCTTTAAATGTGGATTCGCCAGAAGAAGTTTTAATAGATTGAATTTTTGTGCGTTCTTTATGAATCTTTAAATAATTGGCATGAAGCTTCACCATTTTATTCTTACCTCCATAATATCGGGAATTACATTTTAACAGAATATTAGAGGCAGCGTCGGTTGTGAATTTATTAAGGGAGATTTTCGCTTCAATAAGTGCCTTAAGAGAAGAATCAGATTTAGAAGCATAATAGGCAAGTTCTAAAGCTTTAATGTCAGCCAAAATTTTCTCCGACTTGGTCTCTCAAAGTTTCTTCCCTCGAGACACAAAGTTAATGATAAAACCTCTAGAGGCTGCTTTAAATGAATCCCAAACCGTAACAAAAGGGGAGTCAGGGGAGTGATTTAATAGGAAAAATTCCTTGGCAAAGGCAGTGAATTCAGTAGAGAAGGTGGGTTCTAAAAGCAAAGCATTATTAAATCGCCATCTGCCAGAGTGGGGAGAGAATGGGAGTAAGTCAAGGTCTACAAAAACTGGAGCATGGTCGGAAAGTAAGATGGAGCCAATTTCAGAACGGATAGCGTGTTGGGACAGAGATTTACTGAAAAAAATGTGGTCAATGCGAGATTGGGATTGGTGAGGAGGAGAGAAAAAACTATATTCTCTAACATCAGGATTGCACAGTCTCCAAATATCTACTAAGGCATTGTTTTGAAAAGAGTTCACAAACTGAGTGTGCATTCTAGAGGGAACAAAAGTGTCTTTTGAATGGCGGTCAAGGAAGGGGTCAACAATCTGATTACGGTCTCCACCGAGCAGTATGTAATCTCCAGAGAGAGAGGATAACTTGGTAGAGATAGAAGGCCAAAAGGATCTATCAATCCCAGTAGGAGTATATACATAAAAAGGGTGAGTGGGATGTTATCGATGAGAAAAGTAACAATAAGCCAACGACCATCATCATCACATTCATGAGTAATCGAAGAAACATTTAACTTTTTATGCAACAGAATTACAACTCCATTCTTTCTAGAGGTCGTAGGAGAGCAGATAACATGACCCACCCAACAACGCTTACGTTTTAAAGCCTCCGGCTCAGCAAGATGAGTCTCCTGAAGGGGGGCAACGTCAGTTTTAAGTCTTGTCAAATGAGAGAGAACCCTCTGTCTTTTAATGTGATTATTTAATCCCTTAACATTCCATGTTGTTACATGGAACGGAACAGTTTAGAAAAATAACTAAGCGCTACATGCTTATGAATGCATAAGAAATACAATGGAAAAAATTGAGAAAAATTGAAAAATAGTGATGAAGAAAGAAGAAGGAGAGAAAATGAAGAGGAGAAATAAAGATGTGAGAAAAAATTAAAGAGATTGTTATAAAGATAGTAATGGAATTGAGAGAGAAGAGGAAAAAAAAGAAGGAGAGAGCAGGGAAAGAGGGAGAGAAGGTTGAAAAAAAGAAGAAGAAAAAAGAGAAGGCCAGGAAAAATGCAAAAGAGAATTGAAGAGGAAGAGGGAGAGACAAAAGACAGAGACAAAAATAGACAAAGAGACAGTACAAGTCCGAGACGAACGAACGAAAGACATACTTACGAAAACTGAAAAGTCCAAAACAGGGATGGGGGTGGTGTTGGCGGGAGACGACGACAATAACAACCAGAGCCAGCATCGAACCTCTAGTACCATAAATCCAATGGGTAAGGTAAGAAAACAGTAGGAGACATCAGGATGAAGATGAAGAAGGACATATCTGAAGAAAAGAGAGAAACATTAGGGAAAATAATAAGGATGTACAACAAAAACACGAGCTGAGATGGAGTACCTAGAGTACAAAAACATAGAGTGGTAAAACAAACATTTAGTAAGAACGGTGAGGAAAACAGATCGAGCAACTTCAAAAAAGAAAAGCAGATCTACAATGTGAGGAAATCAATAAGGCGATGAACAGGAAAGCGCCTCATCCAGGTTTGGAGATGTCCATGACATCAGGACTCTGCTGGAGAAGGAAGGCTTGCAAGGCCGCAGGATCTTCGTACGTGGTTGTTCTGTCTTTATAGGTAACCTTGAAGAGACAAGGGTGTAAGAGACTGTATCTGGCATTGATGGCTCTTAACTGCGTCCAAAGGTCTAGAAACGTTTTCCTCCTGTCTGCGGTGGCTTTGGAGACATCCTGTGAGAGATAAAGACGGTGGCCTTCCCAAATGATCTGCTTTTTGAGCTTGGCGGCTGAAAGGACCTGCAAGAGGTCGGTGTACTGCAGGAACAGCATAATAACACCCCTAGGCTTGGAGGCTACCTTAGGACCAAGGTTTTGAGCTCGTTTAATGTTTAATGGAGGATAAGGCCGGGGTGTCTAGGATTTTTGCAAGGAAAGATTGGAAGAAGATGGTAGGGTTGGACCCCTCTGTGAGCTCCAGACCATATAAGCGTAGGTTGTTCCTGCGGTTTCTGTTTTCCAAATCCTCTGTTTGACGTCTGAGCAGAAGGATCTCAGCCTCGATTGAAGGGATCCGGGAACAAGTAGAATGTATAGAATCCGAGGATCGCTCTAAGGTCGTGACACGTGAGTCCAGAGATGTCCATTTCTCTTGCATGGCCTGCATATTTTTTGTGGTTGCTTCCATAAATGGCTTGAAGGCTCGCAGTTCTTCCAGGATAAGATCCATAGAGGAAGGTGAAGCAATACTCCGAGGGGATGGCGGGTCCTTCTTCAGGCGCTTGGATGAGGTCAAGGAAGATTGCACCTTTCCGCCGCTTTGAGCCTTAGGGATAGCCCCATGAGGAGAGTCCGACTTCGAGGATTTGCCGTCTTCCATTTCCTGAGTAGGTGAGTCAGAATCAGAGCCAACAGGTAACTTAGGTAAATTGGTGAGTTTCAAAGTGCGAAGCTTCCCCATGTAAGGCCCCCAAAGTAATGAAAATTATGATAAAAAATCAATATAAAGTATGAAATCTTCCTGACAGGGAAAAGAAACAAAGAGCAATGATAAAAAGTCTCAGCACGAAGCCCTGGTCAGAAGAGGGAGAAATACGCAGCACAATAGCAGGTGAAACGTCGGGAAGAGGATTATGTCTGTTTGAGAGAGCAATTCAGATGGGTAGTGAGAAAAATTGCAATGGTTTCTGATGGCAATGCAGCAGGATTAAATAAGGCACACCCAGCACTTTCAAAAAGTCATAAAGAGCTCAATGACAATCATGTGTGGAAATACGCAATGAGCGTGGCTTGACTCTCTAAAATCCTCACTTGAAGAAGAACCTCCTGACGCAGAACTCAATTCATAGCAGAGCAAAAGGGTGAAGGCAGATGTTGAAAAATGTTGCAAGAAAGCATTTCAGTTCATTTCATAGCCATGGCAAAGAAGCAAAGTAGATGAGCGGTGAGGAGAAGCGCTGTAAGCGCGAAATGGCCCCAAAAACAACAGCGAGGAAAGCGCGAGAGAGAGAGCGCCTCAGAAAATAATATACAGCTGAAAGAGGCTCACCAGTATTGGGCTGTGTAAGAAATAGCTCCGTTGTTGAGGAGGACGTAACAAAGCTTCCATGTGAATAAGCCGGCCGCCTCCCAAAATCGCAGCCGCGAAAGCGAAGCCTCATCACAGACGCCGTGCAGAATCGCGAAACCGGGAAACAATGAGGGCGCTAGGCTCTCCTCACATTCCGGTCCGCGGGACACTGTGCATTTCGGCTGGAGTCATAGGCAAACTGTCCTAAAATTGTTGTAGATGAGGAACGATGCCGGAGCTCCCGGTTTACGCCGCCATCTTGGCCGGCGTCCAAGCCACGCCCCCTCATGCGCTAACATTGTTCTAATGGGCCTGAAAGCAGGAGGAGATTGATTTAGCCCTTTAACTATATTATTCCTTGTACTACGGGAGTATGGGACCACTGGGTAAGGGTAAAACTCACAGATTTGTTTTTCATCCCCCTGTGGACAAAGGTCCATGGCAGCAAAATGTCCTAATCTGTTCAGTGACACAATTTGAAAATTAATTTTCAGAATTTGAACATGCACGAAATGCACAAAAATATTTGTGACTAAAGCCCTTTTTTGCATTATAAAGCAATATCTTGTGTCACATGCCTTTTAATTTCTGTCAGAATAGCATTGTGCGTGCAAAATGTATAAATGTTTTGAATGTACTAGACACACAAGCCTCCATGCATTCTAACATTATGTGCAGTAAGAATCGGGTGTAATATACACATTCATATACATATAAAAATACTGTATGGGATTCATCTTTTTGGGCATGTTTCTGTCAGATTTCTTTTTCGCTTTTATGACATTGGATTGATTTGCAGATCTTGACTCTCACAAAGAGAAACAGCTAATCGGTGCCTGTAGCATGTGTTTTGCATCCTAAACCGGGTAACAGGCTAAACCCAATTGACTTGTGTAACCTCTAGGGAAGGATACTTTGACATTGTGAAAATGGCACCAGGGGCATACATTTTAGCTGTCATATTTAGACTGCAGTGTACATTTACTCCAGGCACACATCAGTGGCTTTAAAAAATGTCTTTGCATCACTTTATTGGGGTGATCAAGGGTACTAAAAACAAGTCAAGCAAATCAGTTTTACATACACAAAAGACTACTATTCGCATTAGCTTAGCCACCTAACAGTCCTTAAATTCTCCAAAGCCTTGTTGTATAAAGTCTAAAAGTTGAGCATACCTAATATTTTAATTGCGGTGTCCTTTTTGTGAAAGGATAAGCAAGGCTCAATTTTCCCTGGATGGGCAGTAATAGGCTTTTTCTTATGGCAAAAGCCTGCTTGAATAAAAACGATTCAGCTGTATGTCAGATTAGGAAAAAAACTACAGAAATCATTCACAAACCATTCAACAGAAATCTAAGCCAATGCTGAACATAGATTTAGATGAAACATACTGCAAAGATGATTTTACAAATGCATGTTTATCTCTGCTTGCGAGGGGGGGCAATAATAATTATTTTGTTTGACTAGACTATCTTCCCCAGCGGCAGTAAATAGCTCATTGATGAGGTATGAATTCTCCTTCCATATCCCTTCACTCTCCGGCCCCCAATTGCCTGAACAACGAACTGGTAAGAGCAGGTCAATCCAGAAGACTGAGAAGCTCCAACTCACTCCTTCTTATTCCTCGGAAACTGAAAAAGAAAACCAACCAATACCAATCATTTTCTGGCAACGCTCCTAGGATATGGAGTTCTCTCCCTAAAGCCTTCAAATGCAACCCCTCCTTCTCCTGTTTCAAAAAGGACCTGAAACTTCTCCTTAACAAATACTACCCTGACCAATGTCAACTAACCTAAACTTCAATATCTGAGTTGACTCCTCTCTCTTGACATTCAGGTATAGTTGGTGACCGGTCTGTGTTAACCACCTTTTTTTTTATCTCTCCCCCTCTGATGCACTATTCATTTATTTTTCATGCTGTATTTTTTATCTCAGGTTTGCTTCCTTACTGCCTGCCCACTATGTAATGCAATTTCCTTCTGTTTTTACAGTGTGTCTGTAAAGCGCTCTGCTACCTACGGGTCAAGCTAGCGCTACATAAAACTTTTAAAATAAAAAAATATATATATGGACATGAGCCTGCTGGCAGGAACACTCGAAAGGCAATTACTACCTTCTTATCGTGGAATTTGGGAGAGGGGACAAGACAGATCACTGGCAGAAACCTTCCAGTTTAACATATTTATACTAAACAGTGCTATAGTGCATAGACAGTGTTTGACCTGCTGTTCTTGCGGCTCTCAAAGTCAACTTGTCTCTGTTATCAGCAAGGATTTTGAATTGAGACCAAGCAAGGACTGGTTTTCATAGGAATTTTCCCTTATCTATATTGAATAGGCCCTGAGTGGGAATTCTGGCCTCCACACACTGGCACTGGGTTTTGCGATTTAGAAAGACTCTTTCATGGTAATATACTAGAAAACTACTGAACATAATGAAAACAAACATTGGTTTGGGCCTTCATATTTTCTTATGATTTCACTCAGAGGTGACATCAAGCCCTCACTAGTAATTCCTAAAAGGAAAGTTTCCATTGATAAGCTCTCAGATCACTTCTGAACTTGACAAAGAACAGAAGAGGATGACCCTGCTGTTTGCGTTCGTCTATAGAGAGGCCTGAGATTGACCTGCTTTCCTCTTTATTGAACAACTGTAAGTGATTCCCAAGGGGCAGACCAGTGGTCTTCTATAGCCCCAGGACATAAATGATGGAGAAGGGTTCCACTGCTGTAGACTCTGCTGACTGACTGGGCATGTACTAGACTTTGATGATGCCCTGGATAGAGAGAATGATTGAACTTTCCTCCTACTGCAATCTGTGACATGGTCTCCTAAGAAGCCTTCCCTTGCAGTCTGGGAGCTTTATGGGTGATCACAAAAAGGATAACCCACATTTGAAGAAATTGGGATTCTTTGCTCTGGCAGGAACCAGAAATAGAGAGGTCTTTCTCCCCCTTAACTCTATGGGTGGAGACTCATAGACGGGCACTGGGCAGATTGGAATAAGTTGAGACTACTAGCCTGGAAGATAACTAACTATCCCAGTCTCCTCCCAATCTCAGTATTCTAGAACAGTGCTGATAACGGCTGTTCGTGGATAGTGCATTATTGGCCCCACATGACCTATTTTTAGTAATGCACACAGACTAACATCTGTTTTCTACTAATTTGGCTTTGGAATTTTATTGATTTGTTTCTTAATTTAATACTGTTTGGTGTTCCTTACATAACTAAAATGTGCATCACTCTAGGAAAAAGATGCTTTATGCCACAACAAACAAGATTCAGGCACGTTAATGAAACAGGTTTACCTAGCAAGAAACCTAGGGCTAGATGTAGGTAATTGTAAATTACCGATTCGAAAACACCCAATGTTACTGATTCTGTATTTTCGATTCTGTAATTGCAATGTAGATAATAATTCGGTAAAAAATACCGAATCATTAAGATTCGTCGGTATTTGCCATTGATTCCTACGGCCCTGGAGGCCCATAGGAATGAATGTCAATTACCGAATCAGTAATTATCGATTCGGGAAAATTGGGAAAAAGTCAAGGGTGGCAGGGTGTCACTTTGACACCCTGTTGCACCGCTGATTAGTGCTGGTGTGCACATGTGACATACATACATGCCCTAAGGGCATGTATGTCTGTCACATGGCACAGGTGTAAATGCACATTTATGCATTTACATAGGAATTCCTTATTTACCACCAACTAATAGCTGGTGGTAAATAACACATTCTTAAGGCCCAGAAGCACTGTTTACACTGCTTCCTACATCTCATTTACGGATTCGGTAAATACTGAATCGGTTAATACCTATTCGCTATTTATCGCATCGGTAAAATAGCCTCCTACATAGGAAAAGGCTTTTACCGGTCGGTAACCTCCAATTTCGGCCATTACCGACCAGTAAAAGCCTACATTAAGCCAGCATTATTAGCCCCAAGCTATTAATGCAGAATCACACAGTAACTTTTAGTAAAGTTTTCTATTTTACCCAGAGAAATGGCATTTTGAAATATTAGCACGGGCCTCTGTCTCTGAATTCCATGTGTTAAGCTCCTTTTGCATGGGGTAAGTTCCCACTCTGCTTCTGAATTTACTAATGCCCAAGTTCAGTCTAATTTTGCATACAGGGATATAACATAGACTGGGGCACATCCTTGATCCTATTTTTTTTATTTGACTGGTATGGTGATTGATCATCCAATTCAACTCACCTGGTCCGACCATTTCAACACACCTGTTCTAGTCTCTTATGAAAAAAGTGTCTATCAGTCACGCAACTGATAATGCAGCAGGGGTATGACCTTGGGTCAAAGTTACCCCTCCTAAATGTTGTGGTGCTCTGAACACTAGCCGGCCTATTCTGGATAGCTGTACTGACATAGCCAATGCACAAATGGACATGTGGATCAATGAAGCATTAGATAAAATACCTCCAGTAGAGATCCTGATCTTTCGCAGACAAGAAACATTGGCTGACTGGTTTACTGAGGTTCTGCTTGTAATAAAAAAGAAGTGTAAGCACCTTGAGCGCCTTTGGCGTAGGCTTTATGATCCAGATTGGGAAATAGATTATATGGTAGCACATAAAACATAATACTGTAATATCAAGAAATCCTGCCCTGACTTCTATATAAATAAAATTCAGTCTGCTCAAAACTCTTTCCACTAACTTTTCACTATTGTGAAGTCACTTTCTTCGTTATCAGCTTCGACTTTGCCCTCAGACGGCTGTAATGTCATAGCCCATTTCTTCTTGGAAAAGGTGGCTAAGATACTTGCCTCCTTTCCTGCAAAAGTTAGAGATGTCACAAGTTTAGGTGCCTGGTTAGTCTGTTCAGAGGACAGATTTAGGCTGCTGAATTTCAAGATCTTCAATCTTGAAGAGCTGACTGTGCTACGTGCTTCAGTGAAGTCAGGCTCATGCTGGATCCACTATCCCCGTCCATTTTGAAGAAAGGTTTGGAGGTGGTCTAACCAGTATTTGGTGAGCCGAATAACAGCACCCTGGCCTAAAACCAAGTGACCCGGCAATCGAAGCATGCTGTAGTGGCTCCGCTCCTTAAAAAACCTTTGCTGGATCTCACCAAGCCAGAAAACTGTTGTCCAGTTTCACTGCTACCATTCTTCTCCAAGATTACGGAGACATTTGTCAATAAGCAGCATTCAAGCTTTACTGAGAGCCATAACCTGTTTTACAGGACCCAATTGGGCTTTCATCATTCATAGAGTACTGAGTCAGCCTTGTTGCTGGCTACAGAGTCAATACGTCAGATTTTGGATGCTGACAATTCTGCGTCATTGTTACTGTCGAACCTCAGTACCACATTTAAAACTGCGTCCCATAATATCCTGTTTGAAAGATTTTGTAAATGTGGTGTGGGCCATTAAGTGTTGAGTTGGTTGCTTCTTTTTTGCAGTAGCGTACCTTTCAGGTGTTGCAAAAATGTTATCAGTAAAAAGTCTTCTTCACTTTTATTAATAAGAATGCAGTTTCAAAAGTGCATAGCTATCTCATATGAGGTGACCCAGCGTCATGTACATGTAGCCACAGGCCTAAATGTAGCTGTTAAACCCACATAACTCCCAAGCTAAAAAACACGTTTAACATTTATTCCTGAAAAGACAAGCAAGTACTGCTCGAGTCCAACCCTCTTTAATGTATATGTGCACCTACTGACTGAGGTCATCTAACACAGTGGTTTTACTATATTCTCATATCAAGCTGTCACAAATGTTTCCCACGTGGCCTTCTCTCTATGCCTCTGCCTTGTGGAGGTCGTTAGGTGGATATGTTTAAATTGTCTCAAGCTTAACACCAGGAATACTGACCTTGGGCAATCATTCAAATGGTCTTGTCTGATGCATGGTGGCCTAATGATCTGGGCCCATTACCCGTACCGAAACTCAAGGTCAAGAATCTTGGCATTTGGTGAGCCAAATACCAAGCCATGATGAAAAACTGTCTTTTGACAACTAAATAACTGCAGTGGCAGGAAAATACTTTGGTAAATTCTGTGTTTCTTGCCGGAGTAGGTAAAAATCACAGTTGTTCAGGCCTGATTGTTTCTAGGCTTGACTAATGTAATGTTTTGTATCTTGGAGTCTTGTATCGTGCTGACTCGATCGGATGCGGTCGCTCCCCTACGCTCCCTCCTCACTTGGTGGTATCGTAGCGCTTTGGTGATCTCTGCCATTCTCTGTGCCCTGCTCGCATTATTTGTTACCGCCTGATATCTGCCTGCGTGACACGCATAGCGCTTCCATTGCTAAGCCCACATTGAGCTTGTGTATCCCCGCAGCGCTTTTATTTTCTGCTCGCACTGCTTGTGTTATTATTTATTTATTATTTATTTTGTGCCTGATTGTCCGCTTCTGTAATAATTGCTTATCTGTGCCCCCAATCTCGTCCTGCTCCAACTTTGGTTTGCAGCCATTTTTGTTGTTGTTTTGTTGCCTCCCAGACCGCCCCTCCACCACACTCCCGCCTCCCAGCTGACCCGCCCACGCTCCGCCCCCTCCACTAACCACATATGACTGATGTCTCTACACGCAGCGTTCTCGCGCAGCGGTCGGGCCGAAGGTGCGCCAAAGGTAAGCCCGTCTACGCCCGTCTGTGCCAAGCCCGCGCCCAGCGCCAGACCCCCTGCCCCCCGTACCATCCACCCCACCCGCATTACATACGACGCCTCCACCCTCTTAGCCCAAAACCCCGGCCGACTCCCCAACTGCGCCCAAGCCACACCTGGACAAACCCATGGGCCCTTCACATGCAACTCCTGCAAGTTTGACGGCACCAAAACCAACTCCCCTTCCACGAACACCAAGCAGAGATCTGATACCAACCACCTAAAATGCATCCTGCTTAACACCCGCTCAGTCCACAGACACGCCATCGATCTTTGGAATCTACTAGACACCATCTCTCCGGATGTCGCCTTCCTAACAGAAACATGGATGAACGCCTCCTCAGCCCCAGACATCACCATTGCCATTCCGGAAGGTTACAAGATCATCCGAAAAGACCGCACCTACCAAACAGGAGGAGGCATCGCTATCGTCCATAAGAATTCCATCCGCATCTCAACCAGCTCAGACGTCAACCTCGCTAGCGCCGAACACCTTCCCTTCCAGATCCACACCGACCCCAAAACCACACTCAGAGGCACCCTCCTCTACAGGCCACCAGGACCCCGTACACAATTCAGTGAAGACATCACTGACTTTATCACCCCACACGCCCTCCCCTCCGAGGACTACATTCTTTTGGGAGACCTCAATTTTCAACTGGAAAAGAGCAACGACAGCAACGCCACCACCCTCCTGGACAATCTCGCCAACCTCGGACTCAAACAAATTGTTAATACCCCCACTCACTACGCAGGTCACACACTCGACCCAATCTTCACCTCCAGCAAACATATCTCCTTCAGTCACACCACAGTTCTCCACTGGACGGACCACAGCTGCGTCCACTTTGTCTACAAAAAGACCACAACCCACAACCATCCTCAACCTACTCTGCGAAGAAACTGGAACAAAATCACCTTGGACCAGATCTCCTCATCGCTTCTTCAAAACCCCCCGGCCCACTCTTCGAACCCCAACCAAGCAGCCATTAACCTCACTCAATGGCTAACCAACAGCGCCGACAACCTAGCACCTTTGAAAAAACGTCAAATCAAACTAGCCAGCAAAAAAGCCTCCTGGTTCAACGATGACCTTAAGAAATCCAAGAAACTCTGTCGTTCCCTTGAGAAAGACTGGAAAAAAGACCCAAACACCAGCACCAGGGACGCCTTTAAAAACGCCACCCGCATACACCACCAACTGATCCGGACTGCCAAGAAAGCCGCATTCAAAGACCGGCTAGACAACAACGCCCACAACAGCAAGGAATTATTCAACATCGTCAAAGAGTTTACCAACCGTACTGCCAACTCCAATGACATCACTCCCTCTCAAACCCTTTGTGAGTCCCTAGCTTCGTTCTTCCACAACAAAATCGCTGACATCCACAACAGCTTCGACAACCAACCCGGAGACTAACCCACCCAACCTTCTGCCGTACCTTCATCCCCCTTGAACATCCTTACTGACTGGAACCCAATCTCCACTGAAGACACCATCCGCCTGATGAACTCCATCCACTCAGGATCCCCCACAGACCCATGCCCTCACCACATCTTCAACAAAGCAGACTCCATCATAGCACCACACCTCCGAGACGTCATCAACTGCTCCCTCAACTCCGCCACCTTCCCGGAAAGCTGAAAACACGCCAAACTCAGCGCCCTTCTGAAAAAACCCACAGCTGACCCCACCGAACTCAAAAACTACCGCCCCATCTCGCTCCTTCCATTCCCGGCCAAAGTCATCGAGAAATCTGTCAACAACCAGCTCGCCGCCTTCCTCGAAACCAACAAATCCCTCGACTCCTCACAGTCCGGCTTCCGAGCAAAACACAGCACTGAGACCACACTCATCGCAGCAACAGACGACATTCGAACTCTACTGGACAATGGAGACACAGTCGCCCTCATCCTCCTCGACCTCTCCGCAGCCTTCGACACAGTTTGCCATAGCACCCTGATACACCGCCTCAGAAACATCGGAATCCAAGGAAAAGCTCTAGAATGGATCACCTCGTTCCTTTCCGGAAAAACTCAGAGAGTCCGTCTCCCACCATTCAAATCAGAGGCCACTGAAGTCATTTGCGGCGTGCCACAAGGATCTTCACTCAGCCCCACCCTCTTCAACGTATACATGAGCCCCCTCGCGGCCATCGCACGCCAACACAACCTCAACATCATCTCCTACGCTGATGATACTCAACTGATCCTCTCACTCACCAAAGACCCCAACACCGCCAAAACCAACCTACATGAAGGAATGAAAGAAGTAGCCGAGTGGATGAAGCACAGCCGTCTGAAACTGAATTCAGACAAAACAGAAGTCCTAATCTTAGGTACCTCCGCCTCCGCCTGGGATGACTCTTGGTGGCCAGAGGCCCTTGGAAAAGCACCCAGCCCGACGGACCACGCACGGAACCTGGGCGTCATCCTGGACTCCTCACTCTCGATGACCAGACAAGTCAACGCCGTCTCATCATCTTGCTTCAACATTCTTCGCATGCTCAAAAAAACATTTCGCTGGATCCCCACCGAAATTAGAAAAACGGTCACCCACGCACTGGTTACAAGCCGCCTGGACTACGGAAACACCCTATACGCCGGTACCACCGCAAAAGTTCAGAAAAAACTCCAACGTATCCAGAACGCATCAGCCAGACTCATACTAGACATCCCGCGTAAAGACCACATTTCTGATCACCTGAAAAACCTCCACTGGCTCCCCGTCAATAAGAGGATTACATTCCGCCTCCTAACCCACACACACAAAGCACTTTACGATCTTGGACCCGATTGCCTCAACACACGACTTTCCTTCTACACCCCCTCCCGCCAGTTACGCTTCTCCAACCAAGCCCTTGCTGCCGTGCCTCGCATCAACAAAACCACCATGGGTGGAAGATCCTTCTTCTACCTGGCAGCTAAAACCTGGAACTCACTTCCTATTAACCTTCACCTCACTCAGAACCACCTAGCATTCAGAAAGCAACTTAAAACCTGGATATTCGACAAGTAACTCCCCACCCTTCCTCAAGCGCCTTGAAACTCTCTGGGTATGTAGCGCGCTATATAAATTATTTGACTTGACTTGACTTGACATATGGTCGAAGCAGAAGCAGGAGTCTATTGGAGCTGTGACTAAGAAGGTTCATTGGCTTCTGGTGAAGCAGAGATTCTCTTGCAAATCCTTGAGGTATTGTTATGAGGCATTTACCAACAAAGGTCCACAATACCTTTAAACTTTTGTCAGACTATGCGTACCATCAAGGAATATAAGATCATTAGGGGCCATGTTGGGCAGTGTTCCCAAAGTAAAGAAAGTGTGTATAAGTTGTAGATCTTTCAGCCATTTACCACCTAAACTGTAGAATTATCTTCCCCTCATGGTTCGTTATGCCCAGTCAAAATGTCTTTTCAGGAATAAACTTAAAATGTGTTTTTTAGCCTGGGAGTTATGTGGGTTTAACAGCTGCATTTAGGACTGTGGCTACCTGTACCTGACCCTGGGTCACCTCATATGAGATAGCCATGCACTTTTGAAACTGCATTGTTATTAATAAAAGTGAAAAAGATCCATAATGTCTGTCAACATTTATCCTTCATAAGTGACACTTAAGCAAGTATCATCTATGGTAAGGGAAATGCAGCAAGCATCAGGCAGACACCAAACATAACTTTCTTGTATTCACAACCCTTTATCAGGCCTCTCACACACCGCCTAGTACTTCTGAAGTTACACCTGAATCAACTGCAAGTACTGTAGAAAGTTACACATGAACAAAAAATGTGAATAGTGTAGAATGTGAAGAATACTGTGAGGTTAGGGAATTTAAAAGTTTCGGGTGTGACTGAATTTTTGATTGATTTTTGTGTTATTGTGTTACTGTATGGCTTTTTGGATGGATTCTGAATCCAAAATAAACTATGATGATTGTGTAGAAATAAAATAATGTATGTGAACTTTCACAAATAGCCTATCCCTATGAATGTGAAATTTTTAAATTGTGGGACACACATAAACATTTGGGGCCTGATATACAAATGTAAACTTAAACCTTTGTGTAAGTTGACTGTGTCACAAACTCTGAGTTAATAATAAGTTTACAGCTGCGGAGACTCCGCAGTCGGGGTGGAGAGCTCTCTGCCCTTTGTGGCCTCCTTCACTGAGGACTGTACTCTTTGTGTTGGACATTAGACGGTATTGTTTTCATTTAGCGAACAGTCTAAATATCGAGTTTTTAATTTCGACCTACAATAATATTGAGTTGGAAATATCATAGGGACACAATATTGCAATGAAGAATATTGTCTACCAGAATATCGACCTGAAGGTAAGAAAATTCGTTTTTGTTAATATCGAAGTTAGTAATATCAATAGCAAAAATATCGATGTTACTAATATCGATATTTATATTAGTGGTATGTATTTTATTATGTATTTTATATGTTTGTGTTTATATTTTTTGTTAATTATTGTACTAGTTTTAGAATATATGTACACATTTTTTAGAAGTTAGTAATTTTTTTAAATAAGTAAATTATGCGTTTTAGTACCGTAGAGGGTTGTGGGTTTATAGGGGACTAGGGTGGGAAGTAATTTCCTTGTAATTAAATATTTTATTTAAGTAATTATTTATTTTATTGTTGAGTAGTGATAACTAATCTATTGTTAATTAATTATTAATTGGTAATAACTTTTTAATAATTAATATTTTTTGTTTTGAAAATGTATTTTTTTCCCCTCATTTTCTACCCTGGTCATACTGTAAAAGTTTAAAAGGAGTGACACACCACCTCAGTAAACTGGGTGACAGAGCCTTAGATCAAATAGGCTACGCCAATTGTGATGTCATACCCACCAAGACCTTCGTACAGAAACCAAAGGTAAGTTGAATTGCAAAAAATATAACCGTTCAATCAGGACACAACCTGATGTATCAAGATAAGCCAACAATAGAGGCGAGGGCAGCATAATCATTGGACAGGGGGGGGGAAACCCCATCCGAAGTCTCAATGTCGACCCCACTTCAAAAGGTGCCAAAAGGCTCTCTTATTTTGATTACCCGATCTCATTAGGTCTAGCCTAGAAACCTGCAATACTGATGTTTGCCAATCCTATAAGGAAGGTAGTGTGGAGTCTTTCCACATTTTTCAAATTTCCCTTCTGGCCAAAAGGATGGAATAGAACAGATTTTTCCTCAGGGGAAACATGGTGGCAGCTACTGCAGCGCTCCGGACAAGGGCTCTAGCAATGCTTCATTTTTAACTGATGCTAGAGGAAGCCAGAGGTTTTTATGATTACCCTACTTTGTGGATCTGTCTCTTCGTCTTTCATGTGTTTCACAGCAGCTGTGCTCCTCTCGCCAGGGTTGCTGCGCTGGGGGTCGGCCGCCCTGGAGCTCCGAATAGGTCGTAGACTCCGGAGCCTCCTCCGAGTTACGCGAGGCAGCAGCAGTGGTAACAGCAGTGCTAGTGCTTCCGGGCTCAGCGGTGACGGTGGCGGAGACATTGCAGGCAAGATGAAGGCTGGAGTCGCAGACACCCGACTTGCGGAGGAGCAGAATCAGGCGAGCGGTGAGACTTCGAGAGACACGACAGACACAGCATCAGGTTCCCTATAAGGGGAGGGGATAGCAGCCATCCCGGTGTCAAGTGCAGTGCAGAAAAGTGAAAGGTCGGGGGCCAAGGCGCAAAATAGCAGGGGAGAGGTGAGAGGAGAAAATGGCCTCTCGCTAGATACAACTAGAAATACAAAGGCTCAGACTCAAGGTCTGAGTCATAGCTCTAGCAGCTCTGGTAGCACCAGCAAGAAAGTTAATGTCTCTACATTTTTGTATGGGGAGGTTTAAGCTAAATGCGCTAAAGGGCACAAGTCAGTTAAAGTAGGTAAATCAGCTGCCGCCCGTGTCTCAAAACTAACTCCCTTGTTAAGATCTTATTTCAAAATTGTGCCACAAGTTCTTGATTTAGCAAAAGAAGCGCTGCACGTAAGGCACCCCTTGGGCAAATCCCCCTCCCCTCTCTCTTTTCTTCCCCTGTTACTGACACTATGGATCTGGTGGGAGCCTCATCAGGGGAGGATGCCAGTTGTGGGATCCCGAGCAGTGTAGGAGCAGAAGGTTTTGAGGCTGCAACAAAAGATACAGTAGATAGAGGATTATCGGATGAGCCCTCTTTAGAACTACATCAGGTAACAGAGGTATTGGAGCAGGGAGTGGTTCTGCAGAGAGGTACGGCTGAAATGATAAGTACCTCTCAGATAACTGCCGCCTCCTTGGAAACTATGTTTCCATCCCTCTCAATGGATCTAAAAAGGGGATTCGAAATTTCTACTGCTAATCAGATAGAAATTAGAAAGTTTTTGAGAATCCTTGGAGAATAAACTTGATGGACTCTCTGCAAGGACAGCGGCGCTAGAAGACACTATGGCAGGCCTCTCTCTTCATCTCGACAAGGCTGATGTTATCAATTTAAAAAAAGAGGATCTTGCTATGTCCGAAAGAATGGAGTTTTTGAAAAATAATGCGCGTCGTAATAACCTCTGAATCCTTAATATTCCGGAAGGGAGTGAGGGCTCCGACATTAAGCAATATGTTGTCTTGCTTTTAAAAGACTCTTTGGGGCTCGAACAGTCAGCAGATGATCTAGCTACTGACATTCAAAGAATTCACAGGGACCCCTTTAGGAAGAACCCACAAAGAACAAAACCCAGAAAAATTCTAGTCAACTTCCTCTCTTATTCCATTAAAGAGTTTATCCTTAATCAAGCCCTAAAACAGAAATCTTTGAGTGGCAATGGGTTTACCTTTCAGATAAGGTCAGATCTATCTAGGATGACCCTCGATAAACAATGGGAGTTGGGGAGGAGATTAGACGCCTTTAGGAAACTAGGGGCGGTTGTTCATCTTAGGGTTCCAGCTGCACTGCAAATAATGTATAACAATAAGATGTACAATATTAGATCTGTAGTAGCTGCAGATGAACTCTTGTTAGATTGGGGTAAGAAGGGAGGTGCTTCAGGTTAGCTTGAGCCAATTTTTGGCCCTCTGGTAGGGTTTCCTTTCCTGTACTGCTTACTGAGTACTACATAGCTGTTCTTGGCAGGGTAGTTCCGCTAAACCTAAGCTTATATTCCCACTTTTGTTCCAATTGTGCATTAGGATTATATCTAAGGAAGGAAAAAAAATAGGGATTTTTCAAAAAGGTAAAATATAAATTATGTGGAAAATATATATAAACCATATTTCAAGTCCAACGTACGTTGCCAAGGCATTGATGCTGTTGGCACTTTTGGTATCCTAGCTGCTTTTGTTTATAAGCAATTAACTGTTGCGGGAGTCCGGTGGGGTGCTATCTCTGGAATTGGTCCGGATAGATAGGGCAATGGTTTGCCATGGGGGTGGAGGGCTAGAGTAGGGCACGGGGTAGCTGGGTGGGTGTTGCTAGGTATAAAATTTAAAAATTTCCTCATTTTCTTCCCTGTAATGATTGTTTTTTTTGATAGGGTGACTTTCGATGTAAATATGGCAATTGTGGATGATTTTAGGGGTGCTTATGTCAGGTACTGGGCATATGAAAGGGGGAAGCAACTTTCTCTATGAATATTCTGAAGGTCCTCTCCTGGAACATTAATGGCCTGTGCACCAGACCAAGAAGGGATATGATCTTGCAATATCTTAGTGATTCAAGTGCGCAGGTCATTGTCTCCAGGAGACGCATATGACAGAACCAGAGATGCTTTCTCTGGCTAAAGATAATAGATGGATTGACCTCTGTATCTCTACAACTCAGACTATGATTAGCCAGACTTTGAGGAGTACGGTAAAAAGCATTTCTTGCTTTCCTTTACATCTATCTGACCATTCTGCTGTATATATGATTATGGACGGTTTTGCCAAACCTTCCACCCGAATCTGGTCGTTTGATTGCTCCCTTCTCTTAGAACACGAGGAGATCTCTTTTTTGGTAAAAGAATATGAATGCTTTATGAAGGTAAACCTTGGTTCAGCCTCATTAGGCTGTGTTTGGGATTCCTACAAAGCCTTTTTAAGGGGGCAAATAACTAGCAGGGCTACCTATAAGAGGAAACTGTATAGAGAAGAGTTAGCTTCTAAAGAGGCTGAAATCGTAAAGATACAAGGGGAAATAGATTTACACTCAGACGCCTCAGCTATCACTTTACAGGATTTACAGGACAAGCTTTTGCGAGCAAAAGGGCATCTGGATTTAGTGTTGAATACACATATCTTACAAAGGTGGGAAGCGAGTAAAATTGCCCACTTTCAATACGGAGAGGGAGCAGGTAGACTCTTATCTTGGAAATCTAAGACCGATCAGGTACGGAATAACATTAGTTCAATTACCCAGGGTAACTTGGTCTATACATCAGACGAAGATATCCAGAGGTTTTTTAGGCTGTTTTTTCAAGACATCTATAAGGAGAACAAACGTATTGATGTAGGAGATATTGAAGATTGATTGAAGGAGATACAACTTCCTTCACTGACCTTGGATCAACGTGACTTCTTAGATCGGGTTATCACGCAGGTCGAGGTCAAAGTGGCTATTATGTGTAGTAAAAAGGGAAAGGTGGCAGGTTTAGATGGCCTTCCTGCTGAGATCTATAGGGTTTTGGAAAAGGTACTTGTTCCTTTCTTAACTACCCTATTCAACCAGATTCTCCAGGATGGGTTGTCACCTCCAGCCTCATGGGATAATGCATCTATAACCCTGATATTAAAGCCGGGCAAACCGGCATCAAATTGTGGGTCTTATAGGCCGATTTCTATTCTTAATGTTTGCCTCTATCATGGCCAATAGACTAGGGTCGGTTTCAGGCGGCATCTTGCACCAAAACCAGAGGGGTTTTGTTAAGGGTCGACAACTTTTTGAATTAACCTATGATCTGATAGGGGCTGTAGATGTGGCATCCACCAGCTCCCTTCCTTTGGCTGTTCTTACGCTCGATGCTACTAAGGCCTTGGACAGGGTGAAGTGGTCATACCTTTTGGGGGTCTTAGGTACATTTTACATCAGAGACGGATTTCGTCAAGCTCTGCGATTGCTGTATCAGAATTCCTCAGCCTGCCTCCTGGTGAATGGAGCATTGTCCGACCCGTTTAACATCACAAGGGGAACATGTCAGGGCTGCCCACTCTCCCCTCTCCTATTTGATTTATATGTCGAACCCTTCGCCCAAAAGCTGAGGGATGATTTTAACATCAAGCCCTTCAGGTATGGGGAATGGGAGAAGAAGGTGGCCCTGTACGTGGATGATATACTGATCTTTTCCTCGGAATTGTCTACAGCCCTTCCATCGGTGATTAAACTAGCTCAGAATTTTGGAGAAATCTCTGGATATGAGATTAATGCCTTCAAAACAGAGATTATGGTTTGGAACAATGAGGAGTCAGTGGAGGGAGTGCAGTCTAGCTTAAAAATGAGGTACCTCGGTATCATCGTCCAGGATGTCAATAAAATCGCTGAAACTAATTTTTTGGCAGTAGCAAAAGACTGTCCGAAACTTATGAGATCATGGTCTTCATTACCTTTGTCCATTCTGGGAAGAGTTAATTTTATAAAAATGTCAATTTTACCTAAAGTCACCTTTTTGTTTAATACTATTCCTTTATATTTTGAACCCTCACTTTTATTAAAGTTGCAGAGTGATATCAATTCATTTATTTGGGTACAGCACATACTTAGGATTGCCTGGAAAAAACGTGGGCGCCAAAGGCAAAAGGGAGGTTTAGCAGCCCCTGATCTCCAACTATATGCATGACCATTTCAATTTACCCATTCTCGCATGCTATTGAAGATGCCCACTAACATCGGGATAGGCTGCATGTTCAGAGTCATGCTTAGCAGGGCCAGTCTTTCACAAGAGGGATTTCTGTTTAAATTCAGGGACCCCAAATAAAAATGTTTTTAAAAACTACAAATTTTACAAGGTATGGCTAAAACGTGGTTTAAATTACGCAGCTCCGTCCTGCTGGGGTATTTCTCCAGAAAGGCACCGCTCTGCGATTCACCCGGGGGCCCCTGTTGGCTCAAGGATAGTCTTGCTTTACCCATGAGAGAGGCAGGGGTGGAAGTATGAGGTGACTTGTTTGTAGAAGGGGTTCTTTTACCACGGGAATCTCTTAAAGATAGGATTGGCTCAGACCTTTCGAGGTTCAAATACCTGCAGATAGACAGTTGGGCTCAGTCACAGTCCATAACTAAGAGTAGATTCCCAGTAGGTGGAGGTATCCATCTTGAGCTCCAACTGCTAGATAAAATCCCTGCTAAAAAGGAAATCTCCTTTTGGTACCACACAATTTTAGAGGAGATGAACGGCGAATTTCAACTGGCCGACAAGCTTTGGGGGAGCTCCTTTTTAGCCCAGGACGTGGCGGCTAGCTCTGGCTTGATTCTTTCAAGATACTGTGGGCCTGTTATTCACCGCAGAGGCTCTCAAAATTATTCGAAAGATTCACCAGTGTCTTGCATAAGGTGTGGAGCAATTGCTGCCTCGGATTTACATATGTTTTTTGATTGCCCAATCTTATCTCCTTTTTGGGACTCTTTAAGTAGATCACTGTCAACTTCCCTCGACCGGCAAATCATTATAAATCCGGTACATGCAATATTTGGTCTGATGGACGGAGTCACGGGTCCAGCTAAAAACCGTTTTGAAAATGTATTGTTCATTAATTAATAATTGGTAATTAATTCTTATTCATTATTGCTGAATACTTTTGAATAATTATTGATTTTTGGTATTGAAAATTAATTATTTGGTATTTAATGATTATTTAGTAATTAATTTTTAGTAATTATTATGTATTTGTATTTAACAGATGGGTACGGCCCCTTTGTCCATCTCTAGGACCCCCGAGGTTGTGATGGAACAGGGACGGCTTGACAGTTTTCCCCTCCCCCTCTATGAGGAGTTCTGCCAATTGGCAAATGGTGTGTCCTCTGGATCTCCTATGCCCCATAGACTGTGGAAGGTGTTTCAAGAGGAACTCTTTTTGCCTCTGTTTTCCATCTGCTGTCAATCCCTTGGCACTGCTAAGGTTCCGGATAGCTGGAAACTTGCCATGGTCTCTCCCCTCCTGAAAAGGCAACATTTGACCCCGCGTGTTTGGGGAACTACCGGCCAATCTCGCTGCTTCCATTTTTATTTATTTATTTATTTATTTATAGAGTTTTGTATAGCGCGGACAAGACCCGTGGGTATCAGAGCGCTTAACAAGGAAAGAATAACATGTAGACATTATGGTAGCAGTAAATCACAAAAAACATAATTATGAGGTAGAAGGTAATGTACTGTATAGACATGTTAGATATATACTTCCTAATGTCTGTGCAATTAGCAATTGGTGACGAACTAGGCTTAGCTTGTGTCGTGGTAATGGTACAAGCATGGAGAGGTAGAGTAATAAGGTAATTCAGTGCATATAAGGATAATATGGTTAAATAAATATAGTGAGGTAGCAGTTATAAAGGTTATGACTGTGAGATAGAGTATAAGTTCCCAGGTATGAGGGGAAAACAGTAACATGACAATCCTCGACTTGACCATGGAAAGCAGACCGTTGTCAGCCCTCGATTTTCCAAATGTTCCAAATTTTTGATGAGGGCCATCCTCTGGTAGCGTAAATGATCATCCCAGTAAACAGACGGATTCTCTATGTAGGGAATTTACTCATCAAGTGAGACTTAAGTTCCCGTTTGAATGTTACTGTGTTTTGAATTTTCCTGATGTTTGGAGGTAGTGAGTTCCAGATTCTAGGGGCAGCTCCGGAGAATGCTCTGTTGTAGGTCTTTATCTTGTGGAAAAAGGCTGGTCGCAATAGGAAGTATTTTGTGCTTCTAGTTGGTCTGTTGCCTCCTGAAGGCATAAGTTTCTTGGCAAGGTATCTAGGCATGTTGTAGTGGACAGCTTTATGTGTAATACAGGCCATCTTCATTTGAATTCTGGCCTCGTAAGGCAGCCAGTTTAGAGCTTTCAGGTGAGGAGATATGTGATCGAATTTCTTAGTTCCAGAGATGAGTCTAGCCGCAGCGTTGAGGCAGGCTTTTAATGGAGCTGTGGAAGTTTTCGGTAGTCCAGCTAATGTGGTGCATCCGTATTCGATCCTCGAGATAACTAGCGATTGGATGGCCAGTTTTAGATCTGTTGCTGAGATAAAGGGTTTCATTTTTCTTAAGTAATTTAAGTGGAAGCGGGCACTCTTGGCCATAGAGTTGATGTGTTCTTTCATGTTGAGGTTTTCATCCAGCGTGATTCCTAGTGATTTAGCTGAGTTAACTAGGGTCGGGGTGCAATTTAGCGCCGTGACCAGTTTAGTCCATTCCTTAACTTCAGATTGGCTCTTCGTCGGAGAGATTAGCAGGAATTCTGTTTTCTGGGCGTTTAGTTTCAGATGGTTCGTTGTTAACCATCGCAAGGCTTCCATTAGAGTATGGTTTATTCGGTCGATGTCCTCAAGAGAGGTGAACTGGAGGAAGCCGGGGTGGCTGGTCTGGCGAGACACTGGCTGGTCTCCTATCTTCAGTATCGACATCAAGTAGTGGCTCTACCACCTTTTAGATCTGGCACAAAAAGAGTGGGGCAAAGGGTACCTCAGGGGTCGGCCATCAGTCCCATTTTATTTAATCTCTACCTCTGCCCCTAGTTAAGCTGATTAAATCATTCGGTATCTCGGTCATCAACTGTGCCGATGATGCGCGGCTTATTTTTTCCTTGGAAGGTAGAGAGGCTGTGTCCCAGGAGACCTTTCACCGTTGCATGACAGCCACTGCGAACTGGCTGCGCATTAACTCTCTTCAGTTTAATGGCTCAAAAACTGAGGTGTTGCACTGCTCTATGGATCGCATTCCTCGGCCTTTGCCGGCGGATTTTAGGCCCACTGCTTTCCAGGGTACAGCTGGGGCAGCAGATTCCGCTCGTAATTTGGGCGTTATGTTTGGACCAAATTTGCAGCTGAATGTTTTTGTAAACAAAACTGTTGCTACATGTATGATGCTGCTCTGCATCCTAAGTAAGATTCTCCCTATGCTTCCGGCTCAAGCTAGACCAGAAGTAGTGCGTAGTATTATTCTCAGTAGGCTTGACTACTGCAACGTACTGCTTCTGGGTCCCCCCGGTATTTTGATCAGAAAATTGCAGCGCTTCCAGAATATGGATGCTAAACTGGCCCTTTCTCGACTGCGTTCGGCTTTTACATCCCTTGCGCTTAAGGACCTCCACTGGTTACCTGTCCACCAACGCATTTGTTTTAAAGCGTTTTGTATAGTGTTTAGGGTCCTCCATGATCAGGGGCCTGTCCCGCCACAAGAGCTTTTTTTCTGGTATTCGACCTCCAGACCCCTGCAATCTTCATCGGCACATCTGGTCACAGTCCCTAAGACCTGGAGGATACGGATGGGAGGCCGTTCATTTGGATACACTGTGGTCAAGCTTTGGAACTCTCTGCCAGTGACTCTTAAGGAGCACGGGGGAACTCTTCTCATTTAAGAAAGGCTTGAAGTCCCATCTATTCCCAGGGCAGTGTAGTGCTGTGTTTTGCGTTGGTCTGGATAAGTCAAAGCGCCTGGATACCCTTTGAGTGACAGTTGGCGCTACACAAATACGCAATACGTACATACAACATCAATTTAAATGTTAATCAATTATTAATTGGTAATTATTTTAAAGTAATCATTTATTGGTATTGTTTCTTAATGTATTGTTACTTAATAAATAATATATATATATTTTTAATATTTTAATTATTAGTAAGTTATTTTTACTCCTACGCTATTCAACACTTTCCCTGTTGTTGCACTCTGTGGAGTGGGAATACTAATTTTTACCCAAAGCTATTCAACACTTTCCCTACTGTTGCACTCTCTGGAGTTGGAATAGTAATTTCTACCTCTACGCTATCCAACATTTTCCCTACTGTTGCACTCTCTGGAGTTGGAATAGTAATTTTTACCCCTACGCTATCCAACACTTTCCCTACTGTTGCACACTCTAGAGTGGGCATAGTAATTTTTATCCCTACGCTATCCCACACTTTCCCTACTGTTGCACTCTCTGGAGTGGGAATAGTAATTTTTATCACTAAGCTATCCAACACTTTCCCTACTCTCTGGAGTTGGAATAGTAATTTTTACCCCTACGCTATCCAACTCTTTTCCTAATGTTGCACTCTTTGGAGTTGGAATAGTAATTTCTTTCACTATGCTATCCAACACTTTCCCTACTGTTTCACTCTCTGGAGTTGGAATAGTAATATTTACCCCTATGCAATCCAATATTTACCTGTTTTACTTAATGTAGTGTATAATTTATGTAAAAAACTAATTGTTAATTCGTTATATATCTTTTTTATATTTTTATTATATTATTGTTGTACGTGTATGTATGTATGTATAATTTATAAAATGTTTTAACAATTTTTAAGTTATCACATAATTATTTTTAAATATTATTAAGTAAGTATATATATATATTATATTTTATATGTATTTTTTTTACATTATATGTATTACTTATAATTTTAAACATATTTTAAACTATGTTTATGTTAAATATATGTATTATTTACTTTATTTTACAATATTATAAAACATTTTTAAAAGACGATATTTTTAACAATGATATATTATACAACGATATTTTATTTCAATATTTTTCTACTTACCATAATGTAGATAGAACTTCCATATTCTTGACCTTGAGATTTCAGCTCCGATATTTTTGACGTTGATATTCTGTCAGTAATTTTTTTTCATCTGGACTAAAGTGTTCACTGTATCCAACCCACACACCATCGCAGTTGGCATGAACTTGTGACTTTCATCTGGTCATGCACAGCCAGATAACCGCGAGTGGCGCTTGGTGCTTTTAGGCACTATACTTATCTGGAATCTTTAACGCTGCATATCTCTGGTTCTACTGATTGGATTTCTGTTGTTTTGGTGTGAAGTAATTTACTAAAATGTACTCGATAAGTCTAAATTGGTGTGGGACTTTTCTTGTTTTGTGTTTTCAGTTTATTGCTGTTTGTGTGCTGTCTAAATACTTTACACATTGTCTGACTGAAACCTGACTGTGTTTGTGCCATGCCACCAGAGGGTTAAGCACAGGTTAATTTAGTGATTTTTGTGCTTCACCCTGACAAGGACGGGGGCTGTTGATTGAGAAGTGCTCACACCCCCCTCAACAAACAAGTTAATTTCTCTTAGTCTGGCACTACTCAGATAATGTGGAGTTTATGGACCTGGGCTGTTAGTGCTCTGAAGTAGCTGCATTATGGAAGGAAATATTCATTGAGATAGAAAGAATGACCCATTTAAAGTTTGTGGCTCCCTTTTAGTTGTGGTCAGGTATAATAGGGATGTGTCATATTCGATGAGACATTGTACGGCTGATGCCCTACCGCTAGACAAACGTGGGGCAGAGATGAACGGCTAACGGTGACCTCTTCCGGGGGCTGGATAATCGATATGATCTTTCGAAAGGACTCCTCCCATATATATGCTGCACTAGTTTCGGCTGCTTCGCGGCAAAGAGACATCTGGATCCAATTGCTAGATTCATGAACATTTATGCCTGTTGCTCCTGATATTTGTCCCCCTGTGGGAAGTGATTTACCTCTCATTTAGTTCATAGCCAGGTAGCCTGCTCGGATTTGCATGTAACTGTCAAATGTGCTTGATGTGTATATCTCTGGTGTATAAAAAATGTGTTCAGGCAAATTGAACTTGGTCATTATTATTCCTCCTGATGTCATGGCGCAGTTCTGGACCTGGTATTGTTTATAAAAAGATAAATAAAGTTTTTAAAAAAAGAAAAAAATCTTCCAGTTAATATTTCAAAGTGAACAAGGGTGACGCACTGGACTAGCAACATTAGATCAACGTATTAAGTAATAAATAAAAAGAGTGATAGGAACATACGTTTTATAAAAACCAACAGCATAAGAAAATTCATGACGGAATTAGAAATTAATTGTACAGAGAAACTTACAATATTATAGAGCTAATAGGTATTATAGTTTTAAAGATTTACAAAACATATATTTAGATATTTTTTATTTTAGCAGAACATCACAACTATTGTATTAATCCTATGTTTTATTCTGAAAGCATCATGCTTTTCCTTATACAGAAAACAGATCTGAAAGAATCCACAAGTATCATACAAAATGAAAGAGCATTCCTTTCTTCTAAAGAAGACCTGGGTTTGGATTATAAAAGATACTCTGTACTGTACGCCTATAGATATGGGCTCAGCAAACTGCATTGAATCACAGCTACATACACACTTCATGAATGATCGAATCTCTAAGAAACAGATGTGATCTGTGTTTCATTTTGGAGTGCAGGCAAAAGGCAAAGCTAATATTCCCACAGCAGCAAAATATATGTGCAGGTCTTTTTGACACACCAGGGCAGTAAGATGCAGTTCAGAACGCAATAATGGATGGCTCCAAATGCGGTGAAGTGTGAAAACAATCCACGTTTACGTTTACATCCTCATTTTGGACTCTATTATTATTTCCTTCTCAAGTCGAATTAAGAGTTTGTTTTCAATCTCGGAGTGGGTTTGTAGGTTTTGGGTGAATGCTTCATTTACTGGTGTTTCCCAAAAATGATAACTGGAGCCACACTTGTTACTGTGCCGGTCATATTTCAGGTGATGTATTTTTTCACTGCATCTGTGATGCAAACTGGGGTAACAATATATGTGGACATTAGCACCTCGTATGGTATTTATCATCATTCTCGAGTGTGGGGAAGGGTCATGAATCGCCCCCTCATCAATGATAATAAATAGCATACTACACTGAGCATCTGCATGCACGGTTTGTCGTGGTATTTTTTCATGCCTTTTTGGAAAAGTTATTTAACAAGAGTAACAATGCAAGGCGTTTGTTTAATTTGTGCCATACGTGTAGGTGCAAGGTGCAGAGGCCTCTTAACTATCAGTAACGTGTTTCCCTGTGCAAGATGCATTTGTGAAATAGTGAAAAGTGTCTTTTCATACTAATTTCACTGAACAGCAGTGGTGGCTGGTGACTTTTGAAAAGGTGGGGCGTAAAAGTTTTGAGTGAGTTACCTGCGGTGAGAGAGACTGACCGCCAAAAGATGGGTTCAGGGAATTTCTCCCCGAGAACATTTTTAAAATGGTGCATTTTCAAGCAAGTTGGTTAATAAAGCAATAAAAAATATTTCATTTGATAATGACATAGGTAGCTGCTTATCCAGTATATCCACAGAACTTCAGAACAGACTTTGCGATAACAACTCTGAATATGCTAGTGAAGTGTCATTAGTCATTTACAGAGTTCTGGAATGTCTTACATCTGATGCTGTGATCGCAGCAGAGCCTTGTTACACAAGCAAGACTTACTAAGTGTCAGTGGTGGTTGGTGAAATCTGAGAGTGGTGAGCTCAAAGGGGGCACAACACTTTTATGGAAGTCTGTGCATTTTTTTAGGGGGTTATATTAGTTCTTGGGCTGGCAGTGCTTAATTTGTAAAATATGAAGTCCAGGTGCTCAAATGTTTATCGGAGGCCACACCCACTTCCTCCACTGGCCCCACCCACTTCCTCCACCGACTCCACCCACTTTCTCTATTGGCTCCAACTCCCTCCAGACACTTGTATCAAACACATAATACCTAGCCAAAACTCTATCAGCCCAAAATCCCCTCTCTATGGATATGAAATCTTTTCTGACTTGGAAATTGCAAGGCCCCATTTTTGAGGACCAAATATTCAAGGAAACACTGAGAGACATCATCAACAATCCTAGGAACACAAGAGGTCAGCTACTAGCATGCTAATCGAACAGGAAGCCTTCTTAGTGGTGACTATGGTGCTCAACATTAGTTTGGTGTGGTGCCAGGAAAACGATGGCTAGGGTACTGACAACACCAGATAAAACACAAAATTACCTAGAACAGGCAATACATGACCCTCTCAGCCAGCAATATTTACAGTTGGCAGGCAGGAACATGCAGTGCTCCTGACAACTCATATATACTGAAAACCTAATCCACAAAGACTATGAGGGAGATAAAGCAGGCACACTACTTGCGTGGCTGTGTAAAACCAAAATGAGCATCACACAAATGACACATACCTATAAGCCATGAACTGCACAAAATAGCACAAACAGCCTTTTTAGGCTTTTACACTGACCTATATAGAGCACAGGGCCCAGAATCACCGGTTGATCTCAGCTCCTAAATGGATTGGATAGAGTGAACCTGACAGGATTCCCTCCAGAGAAGCAAGAAACTTTGAATATGCCCTTGATGGATTCAAGCTTAAGTAGGCAATAAAAGAATCGGCAATGGGAAAAACTCCTGGACCATATGGCCTGCCTGTTGCATTTTGCAATGCCAATAGGCAGTGCCACTGGAATTACCTATCAGAGAAGGGCCAAATTATGCAGCAGGGTTTAGTAAATTATGCAGGAAGAAAAGGCAAATCATGCAGCATAATGAGGCACATTTTGTGATAGATCACTTCATTATTTTGTCAGTTTTACACTTGTTAATTGAGCCCTATTTAAATGCAATACATAATTCTCCTTCTGATCTCAACGGTTTTATCCATGTGCCTCTCCAGGGACCCTCTTCATATTCTGCTGAACTCCAGTGAATGTGAGACACACCCAGGCTATGACCCACAGACCAGCGTGTGCTACCCTGGTCCTGGAGTGCAGCCCTCTCTACTCTTCTCAGAGGGCCTCAGACCTTCAAGATGGATGAGGCTCCCTTACGTCTGATACATAGGCCTATTTTGGATAAGGACATTATTCGTTGGGCCTTTTATCCACATACTACTTTTTCATTGCAGAACTTATAAGCAGTTGCTTGTGTATTCAGTAACCACTTCATCCCCCTACCGCTCCCAGATGATACTATTCTTTTTTATTGCTATAGTATCATGTAACATGATTGGTTGTTGTGGTAGATAAGTTTCACCAGTGTCGTATTTGGGCTTCCTCACACACAGGTGGTCGTTTATGCTTGGACCTTCTGCCTACACGTCTGTTTTTCCTCATACACACACATGGACTCACTCTCAAATACTAACACACATGGACCTACCCTCATACACACGTTCATCTTTCCTCACACACAATCCTGGACCTACCCTCATACACACAGGCCTTTTCGTATCTAGCTGGTTTAAGCTTAGGCCAACAATCAATATTTGGTCCTCCAGTAATGGTGCTCTTCTCGACCCGTGGAAAACAATCCTATTTAAAAAAAAAGTTGAGAAAACTAAAGTAGTGTTCCCCAGGCAAACTCTGTAAAGTGGTGCTAATGTGTTTGGGTATGAATAAAATCAATCTGGTCACATTTTGTTTCTTCATATTTTGAATCTTTTACTTCTCTCCGTCCAGAGGCTGCACTTTTACATAGAAAAATGTCATAAAAAGACATTTCCAGCAAAAGTGTTTTTATTTGGATCCATTTCACAGGGGAACATATAAAGGAAAGGAGAGGTACAAGAGGGTAAGCACCATGTCTTGAAGTCCCGGTTTTCAGCAAGTGAGGAAGAGCGAGACAGAAAGTTCGGAAATAACAGAAAGAATGAGAGCAAGAGAGAAGAGGGGGTGGGCAGCTGTCGGAGGCAGAGCAGGAGAAGTGGACACTGTCCTTGTCTTCTTTGGGCAGGCCGTTCTCTGGGCCCGTCCCCAAACGGCCACGAACAGTCAAGCCTTATCTATAGCCATTTCTGCCATCCTTGGACGCATTTGTAAAATAAACAAGCAGGGGAACGGATTCAGTTCAATTAAAGAAGAAAGGGCCCTGCCCTGGCGATCCCTCTCACTTCGACCACTGGGCGAGCCAGAAGCAAAAGAAAGCATGCACCACTTAAGAAAACACAGGGGTGTGTGTTAGCAATGTACTAAACATAGGGCAGACCATCACAAGGAGCCGCAGCACGTCTAACTCTAGCCGCAGAAGACATGCATAGCAAGGAGCAGATAGGACAACAAGGCCCAGGGGCAGTAACTGACAAGGCTGCCGGAGAGGGCACTCTATAAGGCAGCACAATAGCACGTCAAGCTCGCAAACTTAGTCAAAAACACTCTAGGCACTAAGTAGTAAAACATAACAGGGTACAAGATAATGGAGGACGGCGGAATACCCTAGCCTCGCGCCATAAACCACCAGAAAATGCTGTTGTAATCCCCTCAGGTGCTAACCCTCGGCATGCTTAATTGCTGTTCTGAAATGGATGGTAGTTAAGGAGCGCAAGCGCATAAAGCGGCTAGGCTTTTGCTGCATATCACGATGGCGCTGTCATCACAAATACACTTACATTGTGCTCCATTGGCGCTCGGTGCTTCCCAGTTATGATGCAATAATAAATATTATACATTGCACAGAGGATACTGCTCAGCAAAGGAGGGTGGACCGAAAGACCAGCCCAAGCCAACCACGCTGACAGTAACCATTGCTCTGTGTTACACTTAAATAGCTGGCAGCCAGACATTCTTCTGCTAATGCGCAGCAGTGGGAGACGCTGGTTTTACTCCGTATTTCTGCTGCTCACCCCTGGAATTTTTAATTCACCCGTAAAGTTTAGGACAGTGGTATACTTACTGCCTCAGCTGTGAGAGGTTTAGTGTATATTTTTAAGCAGCGCTCATATATTCTTCCTTTGTGAAAGAAATTTTAGCGGAAAAGAAAAGTCTCTTTTACAGGGGATAAGGGATAATCGGTGAAAGCGGACTACTAATTGTGTTACTGTGGGCCGATTTTAGTAAAAAAAAAAAAGTAATAGGCCCCAGTAACAAAACCAGCCCGCTTTCGACCTCGGGAGGTTTTACTGCACATAGTGCCCGGCTCCAGGGGCATGATTGCTCGGATCAACAAGTATCGTACTTTGCTTGGTGCTCGGTTTACCAACCCCAACCACTACGCTTCGGTGACTACACTCAAGCGATAAAAAGCAGCTTTGGTTTGTTACTAGTACTACTTACTGCGGTTACGGACTGGACTGGTTGCAGCTTTTATTAAGAGGCCCGATGCTGCTCTCCCTCCCTGCTGCGCTGCACAGTTCACAATTGTTTTTCAAATTACAGTGCCGCCCAGCGTCGAGCCGAACAGACTGCCTTTGCCGTGCCTTCACACAGGCGCAATGTGCTCATGATTGATGACAGGGCGGGGCAGCCGTGCAGGCTTGGAATTATAAAAACGTTACGTAAAGCATGCTGCTCCAGCAGCCCCAAGACACCACATCCAGCACAATCAGTGTACCGTCCATCGGGCAACACTGATAGAAGGGCGGCATGGATTTGATATATAAAAGGCTAAGCACTCTTCAACGGGGAAAAAGTGTTGATAGTCAATCATCTTGTGTGACTGGACACACGTGCTGTACTTGATGTGAGTTGGCATCGGCACGCAGGTAGACCCGGCCCTAATAATTAAGTGCTGGTGCTAAGCACCGGCACAAATTAAGCACTGTGGGCTGGTTGACAGAACAGAGTTACACATGTAGGCAAAGTTATTTTTCTTTTAACAGCAGAGTGCACTGTTTACAATATATATTTTGCGAATGGGGGAGATCAACGCTGGCTCCTTCATAGGCTTAGCAAAAAAGCGCCACATGTAGGCAAGTCTGCACCTGCAGCATTTAAAGAGGAGACGTTTGACACATCAGCACGCTACCATCTCTCTCAAGATAAGGGCCGGCCCTTACCCCAATTATAGAGCATATGTAAAGCGACAATAAAGAGAAAAAAGAGTTTACATTACCCTTTGGTGTATGGTGAGGAACGATTCCCTGCTCTTCGCAAGGGCAAACAAAGCACACTTTTTATTGTTCGCTCCATGGAAAAGATTAAAATAAATTCAGTCACACTTCATCGAAGGGAAAGGCCAGACATTCATTGTAATCAGGGTGTAAGATGGTACTGGAGTGCTTTGCATGAGCACCAGTTACGTTACACAAAGACACATGCATTTATTTTTAGGCACGAGGAGATTTCCTTTAGATTGCGATTTGCCCAGGATCACAGGAGGTTGAGTGGACGCTGAGATTCAAGCCTGGTTCCCCTGCTTGTAATTTATAATAGTCACAAACACAATTTATTATTAACAGCACCTGTGATGATGTGCATGGTCTAGTAGATGGGATGGGAGGAGTTACAGGGTTGAGGAAGAGGAGGGGCAGAGACAGGAAAGGGGCAGTTAGAGTAGGGACAGGGAACTGAGAAGAAGCAAGAATAAATCTCCTGAATATACGCTACTGGTGTTTGTCGTTATTGCACCTCAGACACGACAACTGGGGACGAGGGTGGGATGGTGCAGTCAGCCACCCACAGAACCACAAGGAGAATCACCCCTGTCCCAGCAGCGTGAAAGAAAAAGAAACGCTGTTGAGCCACGTGTGGCTGAAGTAGGTCCGCCACCCAGAACGGGAGGCCAGCGGTAATTGCCCCTGCTCCGCGATCTGCCTGTCGCTTAGAGCCCTGAGGGAGAAAGCGGCATTGAGCGCTGGGGTGTTTGAAGCGGTGCGCCGATTCGCGTCAAAACCGCGGGTCACCCTTGATGCGTGCAAACTGGCGCGCGACCCACGAGGAGAAGTCAGGTGCCTACTCCGATTCTGCCTACTGCCCCAGCGGTCGGAGAGCGCTTGAGGTGCTGCCCAAAGTGTGCAAAAGCGTCCCGACGAAGAACGCCAGGACGCATGGAAGAAGACGGCTCACCCCCGATGCGTGAGAGACGGCCTGACCATCATCCACTGACGCTGAGAGATTTCCCTGCTCATACCTGGAGGTCCTGAAGGTCTGGGAGTGCAGGGACACTAAAAAGCGATGCAGCGTGCAGAAATCGGTTGCCGGTGAGTCCTGGAGAGTGAGCATGCCCTGAATGAAAGCAAGTCTCGTGTGGATCGAGATTTCATGTGCGGCGGCCATCTTAGAGACAGGAAACCATTGGGACACCCTATGTGTGAATCATAAGTGGCCATTTTGAAGTCAGGCAGCACCCGGCTGAAAGAAAACAAGCATTGAAACTATAAAAACAAGCATTGAAAATTGCAAAAACAAGCAATGAAAATTGCAAAACCAGCATTGGAAGTTGCAAAACAAGCATTGACAACTACAAAACAAGTATTGAAAGTTGTAAAACAAGCCTTGGAAATTGCAAAACAAGCATTGATGAGTGCAAATTAACTGTAAGAACAAGCATTGATAACTGCAAAACAAGCATTGACGAGTGCAAAACAAACATTGATAAGTGTAAAGACAAGCAGTAGTCACTGAAAAAGCAAGCACTAGCAAGTGTATAACGTGGCATCAATTGCTTAGTCAGACGTGTCGAACTCACTGCACCGGAATGGAGGTGGTGCAGCGGTGGCGGCCCCTGTCACGCCCATAGTCTCGCATCTGCGCCCCCCGGAATCACAGACCCTGGTGGCTGGTGGGAGCATTTTTATTTTATTTTTATTTTATGTTCTTATATAGCGCCTGAATAGACCCCCGAAGGGGTATCTCCGCGCTTTTGCCAGTAAGAATATGACTCCAGATAGCCGTGTTCAGGGGGGGGTAGTACATATTGCAAAGGAAGAGTTAATTACTAGTGAATAAGTGCGTTTTTAAGGTCTTCCGAAAGGCCAGATGGCTAGTGAGTGATCATAATGAGCATAGGCCCTCGATGGCAGGAGTGGTTGGAGGACTTTGAGGATTACCTGGAAGGATCGAAAGTCACGGGAGACAGAGACAAGCTAATTGCACTCCGCAATTTGGTCGGCAAAGAGATTGGAAAAGTGATCAAAGATTTGCCAACGGATGATAAAGGAACTTATGACAAAGTGCGGGATGCACTAAACAGAAAGTTCGTGCACAAAAGGAATGTGGACTATGAGAGATATGTGTTCCATCAGGCACGTCAAGACAAGGAGGAAATGATGAGCACATTCATATCCAGACTACGCCGACTGTCTCAGTATTGCAATTTGACTCATTCTCGACGGAGGATGCCATCCGACTGAGAGTCATTCAGGGCTGTCATTCAGAGACACTCCGAAGGCGGCTGCTAAGGAAGAGCCATGATCTTGACGAGATAGAGGAAATGACGAGAGTGTACGACCAGGCGGAAGAGCATGCCAAGAACATGGAGACAGGGCGTGGTGAGAAAAGAGAGCAAGCATATTGGACTCAAAAACACCAACGCTCAGAGAAGATCAAATGATCATCAGAGAAGATCGCGTGCAGACACCCACACAGAAGTCATCGACACTATGAATCTGGAAGGAGAGACAAGAAATCGAGTTACGCCAAGAAGCCAGAGCGCCCAAGGAAATGCTACCGATGTCGGTATGATTTCCCGCACACAGATACGTGTACAGCAATGGGCCAACAGTGCCGGAAATGGGGACGCAAGAACCACTTTGAAGTAATGTGCAGCAAGGAAAGAAGGAGTGAGACAACCAGATCTCGCCCAGAGGACAAGCAACATCATGCAAAAGCTGTCCAAGACAGAGCGCTATCGTCCTCCGGCTCGTCACATTCCAGCAAGGAATTTCGCAGATCCCGATGGACCAGAAGGTCACTGTCGAGGGAATCGAGGTAGACCTCTCAGGAGACAGTATACACGGACGAATATATATGCATAATGGCCGACCTGGATCAGCTGAAGAAATATCCTCCACTGGATATCAAAGTGGGGACACATGCCACCAAATTTGTACTTGATTGTGGAGCATCGCTGAATTACATGCCCGTGACCGAATACAACAAGATGAAACCAACGCCTGTCCTGAATCCAGCACATGTCAGGGTGTATACCTGGATGGCGAAGAAACCACTTCCCTGCCTGGGGAAGTTTGCAGCGACACTCAAGAACGAATCCACATCAGTATTGGCGTACATTCACGTCATTGAGGGCCCGGAGGCTGATTGTCTTCTCAGTCTGCCCACAGCGGAGCGACTCTGACTGGTTGAAATCTTGTACCGGGTCAACGACAATCCAGACATTGTCCGCAAGTTTCCCAAACTATTAATTGGGCTTGGCAAAATGAATAAGTGTCTGATTCGCCTACACATCAACGACCAAGTGCGCCCTGTTGCTCAGCATGCACGGCGAGTGCCCTTCCATCTTCAGCAGGCAGTAGAGGAAGAACTACAAGAACTACTTCAAGCGGACATTATTGAGAAAACGGATGGCCCCGAACCATGGGTGTCACAGGTTGTCATAATTCCGAAAAAGGGTACACCGGGAAAGGTACGACTATGTGTGGACATGAGGCTCCCCAATACAGCCATAGAACGAGAGCGCCACCCAAGGCCTCACCTGAGTGACATGATATCAGCACTGAATGGAGCCAGGGTATTCTCAAAACTTGATCTCAACAAGGGATACCATCAGCTGGAGCTACACGAAAAATCAAGGTATATAACAACATTTGCCACCCATCTGGGTTTGTTTAGGTATAAATGGCTGAGCTTCGGTATCTCCTCTGCAGCGGAAATAATCTCCTGAATATACGCTACTGATGTTTGTCGTTATTGCACCTCAGACACGACAGCACCCTTAAAAATAAACAGCACTAGCCTACAGCCGCATATTCAAACACTGTCGACAGCAGCATTGGCATACCATAGAAAACACTTAAACATAGAAAATCAACAAAACGTAGTTTACCTTTTGTTTTACTCTGTGGCCCGCCGCTTCTGTGATAGCAGAGGTTTAGCATCACTGTGCGCTCTTTATGCGATAGCCCTAACATTGCAATCCCAATGTAAATGAATGATAAAGCACACAGCATCTTTACTAAAGTAGTAATCTCACGCTGCTGATACTGGGACGAACGGACAGACCCCCTCATCGTCACCTCTCCAATAACTGTTTGGATGTTTATATTGGCCTTATATTTTATGAGTTATAAATGCATATATAAAATATCTCTAGTTGCATTGCCAGGTTAATATTTAACATGCTGGTTAATTTCATACAATTACAGAGAGTGGTCAGTGTCAAGATACAGCATATGCTAATCAGTCGTCACAGTCAGGGTGAAACTGGACACCCGCACTTCATGTCTAAAGATAAAATCGTGTTTCACACAGACACACTCATATATATATCAATGAATATTGTTATCAGACCTATCAACAAGAATTCGCATTTAATTTCATTTAGCCTAAGAAAGCTATCGGTAAGCCGGGTCTGAATGTGTTGGAAAATTAAAGGTGCAGACAGCGAAGATTCTAGGCATGGCAAAAAATTTCAAAATGACATACATGAAGAACGATAGCTTGACATGAGAACCTTGCATTTCTGATTTTTAGTTTAGAGCACTGCTGGATCCAATGACCAACACAGTGTTTTAAATTAAACCTGCAAGAACAGCATGTTTGGAGGGAATTCATGGGTATTAACAGAGGGGACCTGCATTGGCCCCGTTACACAACTCCATACCCTCTCAATGTGCTGCGGTCCTGCGGGTGCCCCCTTCCCCCAGCCTCCCACTTCTGCTGATCATGACTGGGTCTCTTCCTTGAAAGCAATGTATCTTTGTGCTTCACGTTGTGGGTGCAGTGGTTACTAGAAAAGGAATAGGGCATTGGTTTCATTTTGGGGTCACCACCAGGGTTCAAATTGTGACCTACAGGAAATTCCCTGCTTCACTTCATACAGCGCCTGTCGACGCACGAAGGCTCGGTGCGCTATGAACAGGCCCCGAAAGGAGATACTGCCAGAGGCGCCGGATGCAGGACTGGGATGTCAGACCGCCTGGACGCGCATTTATATTGCACACCACTGGAAAAGTCGCGTCTCCTCTGAAATGTACCCCCGCCCCCGGACTGGCAGCACCTCATCTGCACCCTCCAGGCCAGACCTCACCTACCCTTCACCCCCTGCAACAAGCCTCATCTCCTCGTTACTCCAGTCCCCACCCCACCAGCAGTCTTACCTCCACTGCGCCCACACTGGACAGGCCTCTCTGGGGTTGCACAAGTGTCTGTCTTCTGAGTGGCATACATCTCTGATATGAAGTTTCCGACCCGGACTCGCCACTTACCACCTCAGCAGCTTCTGCTGTCCCGACTCCCGCTCCCGCCGTCCTGCGTTATTCATATTCTGCCTCAACAACGTCATCAAGGAAAGACAGCTGCGGGCAATAGGGAGGCAGGCAACCCTTCTCAGCCAATCTTGGTGATGCCAGCAGCACCCGGATTGGCTGAGTGCATGGTTACTCTCTGTCCACCGCCTGCCCCCACTCATGCGCACTTGTGTTGTGTGCTGCCTGCCTGCAGCCCCATGCCTGACAACAATCATGTCAGTCAACATGACGCTGGACCGCCCACCCCCGGCGGTCCAACGTCATGCTGACTGACATCGATCATGATGATGATTGTCAGTGTTCTGTTCTCCCTCGGCGTCTCTGAGTCTGATGATGAACTTAAGTAAACTGAGAATACTTAAGTTCACAGACGCCGAGGGAGCTGCTGGCACGGGTGGGCCCGGCGGGGGGGGGCACCACCCCAACGCCCACAATGGACGGACCGCCACAATGGTTAGGTCAGAGTTTCCAATAAATAGACATTTCTTGTTTTCTTTAGAAGGTTGCAGCTGTTTAACGAATCTGCAGAACATTTTTAAAAACACTTTATCTGATTTCGGTTCAGCCGTGCATGTTTCTTGCAAATCTGTCAAGGGGAGGAAAAAGGGAGACCACTGAAGCAACTTTTGTCTATTTAACTGGTATAGGAAAATTTTCTCTATGACACAGAAAAATGCTAGAATAGAGTTACGCTAAACTTGAAATTAAATTAGAACTATACTCAAGGAATGAGTCTTGTTTTGGTTTTGTTCAAATCCGTTAAGTAGTGTTTAAGAAATAAGCATTTAAAATCTGTTTCGTGGAAAGCTAAAAAGGGTAAAATTACTGCCTGGACCATTAGTTTGAGAAGTGTCCACGAATCCAAGTTCAAATACAGTCTTCAGACTAAAATGAAAGTAACCAATTTCTATTGGACAAATAGATTTTTCTGTGGTCTTCTGGTAAAAGACCAGTGTCAGAATTCTATAGATTGGACAGAGATATTGGATGGGGTGTAAGGTGAGTTGTACTGGACTTTTTGGATGATGTGTTAATTGAAACTTTGAACATTTGAACACTAAAATGCATTGTTGTTTCTGTATTATAGGTTATACTCACTTCCTGGTTTTAAGTCAATTCTGGTCAGAAAGGCTAGAGACAGAATGTAAGGATCTAGCAAAGATGAACTGACACCTGGCAATGTTTCATTCAAGATTGCATTCTTTGTTATGTCCCTCTTGGTTGTTGCTTTGTTCCCTTTTTGTTCCTATGCAGTCTGAATTCCCTACTGCTGTCTTGTTGTCCGTTATGACTCCAGGTGTCATCTTTTGCTCGCTTGATCACTCAGCTCATGTCTGGCATGATTTGGGTTGGGTCCTATTCCTATAATCACCACAGAAACTAATACGTGTCATCATCATATAACAGGATTTATAAAGTGCATCTAATCACCCGTGAAGGTATTCAGGCACTGAGGGCCTTGCTGCTTTGAGTGGGTTCAGTTGAACAGCCAGGTCTTGAGTCCTTTCTGGAATTCTAGAAGTTGGGTGAGGTCTGGAGGGGAAAAGGGAGGTTGTTCCAGGATTTTGCCCCAAGACAGGACAAGGATCATCCTCCACTGTTGCTTCGGCAGACGTGGGGGTTTTGTGCAAGGGAGAGGGAGGTGAAGCAACAAAGTCTGGAGAGTTGGTGGACGATCTGGCAGTGGTTGATGTAATCTGGTCCTTGGTTGCGTAGGGATTTGTAGGCAAGTAGGAGCCTCTTGAACTGACACCTCTTCGGAATGGGGACCCAGTGGAGTTTTTTGAGGTGAGGGGTGATGTGGGTCCATTTTTGGGAGGTCAAGGTTGAGTCTGGCTTTTGAGTTCTGTATGGTCTACAGTCTCTTCAGGAGGTAGAGGTGATTCCAACTTAGAGTGCGTTGTTGTGCGCTAGCCGGCTGGGGGCACATGTATGAAACAAATTTTTAGTCGCAAATGCTGCGAATCACAAAAAAAGCAGCGTTTGCGACTAAAAATTAGGAAAAACGCGAGGTATGAGCAAAATCGCATCGCAATATTAAGGAATCTCTAAATTTGCGAACCAAGTTGTGCGATTTCTCCTTAAGAAATCGCACATTACCACCAACTTCAAGTTGGTGGCAATTTGCAATCTCTTTCAAAAGTGCATTTTTTGACATTTTTCAAGGTGCCATGTGCCTTAGGGCATGTATGTGCGCCATATGCGCAGACATGTTTATTTCATGTTTATTTCAGCGGTGCATCGGGTGTCCTTATGACACCTTTGCGCCCTTGAAATTATTCCCAATTTGCGATTCTCAAATGCGAATTCGCAATTTGAGACTGACTTCCCATTCAATCCTATGGGGGAAACAACACTTACAACGCAACTTTTACAACGCACTACCTTTACAACAAAACTTTTACACCGCAACATCCATTACAACGCATGCCATTACAACACAACCATTACGACGCATGTCACTACAACGCATACCACTACAACGCATGTCATTACAATGCAGTCATTACAACGCATACCATTACAACGCAGACCTACACTATCCAACACTTACCCTACTGTTGCACCCTCTGGAGTGAGAATAGAAATTTTTACCCCTACACTATCCAATACTTACCCTACTGTTGCACCCCCTGGAGTTAGAATAGTAATTATTACCCCTACACTATCCAACACTTACCCTACTGTTGCACCCCCCTGGAGTTAGAATAGTCATTTTTACCCCTACACTTTCCAATACTTACCATACATGCAATGTAATGGTATGCGTTGTAATGGTATGCATTGTAAATGTAGTATGCGCTGTAGTGGAATGCGTTGTAAAGGTAGTTTCAAAGAATTTGTTGTAATGGCATGCGTTGTAGTGGAATGCGTTGTAATGGATGGTGCGGTGTAAAAAATGCGTTGTAAAGGTATGCGTTGTACAAGTATGCGTTGTAACGACATCCATCCTTTTATTGCATTTTCGCAATTTGCTATTCGCAATTAAGGAATACTAAGAAATCGCAAAAAAAATTGCACAGTTTTAAATACATCTTGTTTTGCTATTCTCAAATAGTGATGCTGAAAAAAATCACTATTTGAGAATCGCAAAAAAGGATTTTCATACATATGCCCCTAGGGTTTGAGGGATGTTTCATCTGATTTTGACTGGTAGCCATTTGAAGATTTCCAGAGCATGCATGGAGTGAGGAAGCAGAGCCTATTTTGACAGCGTGTTGTCACTCTGCGGTGTTTTCATCAATGTGAAGACGGGGTGAGTCTACGGAAGTGCTCCGATGGCTATTTCTTTAATTCTGCGCTGACTTTGGCATTGCGTAGATTTCACCTCAGTGCATTGCAAGCGGCCGCCATTTGCTACTGCGGCGCTCATGCTGGTTCATTTCTGCCGCTTTCCTGCATTCTATGTCCTAATGTGTCTTCTAATGCAATTTATTCATTGAATTCGTCAGCATTTGGATCCCTTTCTTTGATTTTATGCCTGCACACCAAATACTGTTTGTATTTTACCATTTTTGTGCACGTTTTTCTGCCTAATGTGCCTCCTATGAAGGCTCCTTTCTTCACTCAGGAGACAATGTGAGTTTGCAGGGCAGTGCACATTTCATTTCTGTATTTTAAGTGCTGGCTCTTAATTTTTTCATCATTAATTGACTTTCCAACCAGTTTTTTGTGGCTTTTCTAGGTGACATGACATTTTCCAGGTCAAATGACTTTCTGTCTGTGGTACCTTTGGATATTTACTCTTTTTTCTCATAAGAAGTGCTTTCAGCAATCATTTTGTCTGTTTTCAGTATCAGTCTCACATTATTACTGTTTATTTCAGTTTTTCAACTATGGCCAACGAACTTCCCTCAGTTTGGTCATCTTCCACTGGTACAAAACCTAAAAGGCATAAAAATGACCCACCTTCACCTATCCTCTCCTTGCAGAATCCAGTCTTGGACTCTATACTAGATGAAGTCCGTGGTCTTCAGCCATTTATGTCAACGACTAATGAAAAATTAAAACAGATTGAAGAGAGAAGGATCGTCATGGAAGGGAAGGTGCTTGAACTTGAACAACGGGTCAGTGAATTTCCGCATCAAGCAATGGAATCTTAGATGTCTCTTATAAGATTCCATTGCTTGAGTTTGAAATTCACAAGTTAAAACTCCACGCTGAGGACCTTGAAAATCGTAATCGCAGAAATAATCTACGCCTTTACGGTTTACCGTAAAATATTTAAGGTTCTAATTTGGTGGCTTTTCTACCAAAATTTCTGCCTGAACTGTTAGAACTGCAACCATCACCATCTCTTCTAAATTTTCAAAGAGCACACCGTCTGGGCCATCCAAATCCTGCGTCAACTAGACCTCATGGGATCATAATGCTTTTCCTGGAGTTCACTGAATGGATGCGTGTCCTGAGGGCAGTGAGGCTTAAATGTCGTCTTATCTGGTCGGGTCATAACATTTTTATTTCACAAGATGTTTCTAATGCAACAAATGCCTGTCGCGAAGAATTTCTAGCTCTCCGCCCTCAAATGACACACTGAACATCCAATTTGAAATTCTCCAACCGTGCCTCTGTAAAATAACACATGATGGTCGATCAGGAGCTTTTGATGATCCTGATAAACTTAAACTCTTTCTCAATACCAATCCCTCTCGCAGTATGGAGACTTCTAATTAACTTCTTTTCCTTTTTCAGGATTGCTACTATGTTAACTGTTGTTTGGCTTGCATATTAGTTCTTAGCTGTTGATCATCTTTTTTCTTCTTTAGGTTCTTCTTTGGATTTTTTTTTTCCTATGGGTGTCCGTGTTCTTCGTTGTCACCATGCTTCTCTCGACTTGTGTTTCTCTCTTTTATCAGATCTGGATTTTCCTCCTTGATCTGTCTACTGCTTTTCTTCTTTCATCTTCCTATCCTTTTTCTTTTTTTCTCTTCCTTATTATTATCTTCTTTTCTTAACAATTCTGTTGTTCATTTCATGTTTTGTCCTTTGTAATGTTCTTTATTCATCCCGTAATAATGGGCGTCTTTCTTGTCTTTTTCATTGCTCCCACAGTTTACTTTATGTTGAGTATGCAGTATCTGGTTCCTGTCCATCCAATCTCCCTAACCCAAATCCATGGTTAATGTCATTTCCGTGGAATGTTCGTGGTCTAGATCATTCTGTTAAACGTCAAAAGGTATTGTCTCATTTAGCTAAACTTAACGCTCACGTTGCTTTTTTCCTGGAAACCACTGTAATGATGTTGAATCTTTAAAACTAAAACGCAACTGGGTTAATCAATTTGTTTTTTAACCAGCTATTGATCGTCATTGTGGTATTGCTATACTGTTTCACGAATCTATTCATGCTCAAATTGTGTCGTCAGAATGTGATTCAAATGGTCGATGGGTGTTAGTTGATGCTACCATTAACAAAATATAAATTATTTTCTTCAATGTTTATGGTCCTGTGAAACCAGACTCAGACTTTTGGAATACTATCAAACTGAAATTGTTGTCTATATCCAACCCTAATGTGATGATTGGTGGCGATTTTAATAATTGGTTAGACCCTTTCTCTGACAGATTATCTAATTTAAACTTTAAACCTGATAAGACCCATAAATCATTCCAATCAGCCATTTCCTCTTTATTTATTTGATTCCTGGGAAACATGTAATCCTGATGCCTCTGAATTTACCTTTTTTTTCTCCTGTTCACCACACAAGGTCCCGTATTGATTATATTTTAATTTCTAAATCTTTGTTACCTTGTCTCCAATCATCTGGAATTGGCTCTATTTTTATCTCTGACCATGCTGCCGTCTCCACCTATATCGATACATCACTAGCACCCCTTAAACATGGTCGTTGCCGATTTAACAATCACCTTTTAGTAGACCCTACTTTTATTTCAGAAGCAAACACTTTTATTAAGGAGATTTTTTACTTTAATAAATCACTCGATACCTCAATACACAATAACTGGGATGCTTTTAAAGCATCATTTAGAGCTTTTACTATTGCTTATTCATCTAAGAGGAAAAAATTGTTGAGTAACGAATATACAGAAACACTAAGCCTCATTAAAACTTTGGAACATAATTACTTCACCTCTAAATCCTCTTCCTCTTTACAAGATTTAATTAAAGCCAAATCCAATCTCAACAAAATTGCCACTGTTGATGCTTGCAACGTTCTCCTTCAGATTAAATCTAAATATCATGAAGGTCAAAACAAAGCTGGGAGAAAGCTGGCAAACTACTTAAAAATAAAATCAGAATGCAAGAGTATTGGCCCTATCCGTTCTGAAACAAATAATCAACTCCTCTCTTCTGATTCTGATGTTATTGATATTTTTCGATCTTATTATAATAACTTATATACAGACACTACTTGCCCAACTGAGGGAGATTTTAATTCTTTTTTCCATAATAATCCCAAACCTACTTCCCCTCCTGATACGTTTGCCTCTCTTGAGGAAGATATCTCTCTCCAAGAAATTTCTGATGCCCTAAGGTCCTTGAAAAAATCCAAAGCCCCTGGCCCTGACGGTTTTTCAGTTGAATTTTTTTTCAGCTTTTTCCCACGTTTAGCTCCTAAATTACTGGAACTTGTTAAATCCTTTCTTTCCAATTCCAAGGCTTCCGGCTCTTTTTTAGAAGTCCATATAATTGTTCTTCCTAAACCAAACAAAGATCTCTCCTTTTGTAAGAATTTTCGCCCTATATCATTAATCAACTATGATTGTAAAATGTTTGCTAAGATTTTAGCCACCAAATTTGAGAATGTTATTCCCTCTCTTATTCACCCAGATCAGACTGGTTTTGTCAAAGGCCGTTTAGCCTTGGATAATGCCAGAATGTTCTCTAATATTCTCACTTTCAGCAAGAAATACCCATCTCCCTTGGCAGCTCTATCTTTAGATGCTGAAAAAGCTTTTGATCGGATTAATTGGAACTTCATGATTCATACTTTACAATGGTTCGGTTTTGGGCCTAAGTTTATTTCCTATATTAAATTATTATACACTGACCCGAAAGCTTGTGTTTTTGTTAATGGTCTCTTCTCCCTTTATTTTTGTTTGCAAAGAGGTACACGCCAAGATTGTCCCCTTTCCCCTTTTTTTGTTATGTTTGGAACCCTTCCTCCTACGACTCAGAAACAATGCTCAGATTTCGGGTTTTAAACTAAAATCCCATCACAATAAATTATCTGCATATGCCGATGACATTCTTGTCTACATGTCTGATCCCATATCCTATCTTCCCCATTTTTTGCAAGAAATTTCCTCATTCTCTCAAGTATCCGGTTACTAACTAAATTTTTTGAAAACAGAAATTTTACCATTAAATGCTTCATGTTATCAACATATGTTTGCTTCAACTAATTTTTCATGGTGCCCCCCAAAAACTTCAAAATTTAGGTATTTGGTTCTCCCCTAATACTCGTGATACCTTATCTCACAATTTTCTGCCTTGAAACTTAAACTTACCAATTTGCTGTCCTCTTGGTCTCCATTATTTTTATCTTGGTGGTCAGACTTGATACAATTAAAATGATGATTGTTCCTCAAGTATTATTTGTTCTGTCAATGTTACCTTTCAAAATTCCTAACTATTATTTTTCCCAAATTAATTCAATTTGTACTAAATTTCTTTAGAACAATAAACGTGCTCGAATTGCATTACCCAAATTATCTTGTCCCAAATTCGAAGGGGGGGGGGGTTAGTTTCCCTGTTTTTAGATTGTATCATAATGCATTTTTGATTCACCAATTTTATACTTTGTCTAAAGATTATCAAAATGTATTTCAACATCCTTGGGTCTCTGTTGAAAATTCTTTGTTAAATGATTTTTCTTTTAAGGATGTGATATTTATGACCAAATGCTCTTTTATTTCTCATTATCCCATTTTGAAATATTCTCACGACCTTCTTCACACACTTTTCTTTAAACCTTTTGACGATTAACAATCTTTCCTTGCTTCCTCACTTTGGTTTAATAGACACATTAAATTTCGTCACAGATCATTTTATTACAAACACTGGAAAGAAAAGAGCATTTTTTATGTTTTCCAAATGTTTGCAAATGATCTGATTCTACCCTTTCATCAATTACAAGTGAACTTTAATCTGCCAGACTCTTGTATTCCACAATATAATGTACTAGTTACTACTCTCCGGCACTGTCTACAGAAGTTCACTTCTCAACCTTTCCCACTCTCCATTTCACCTGACACTCCCTTATATACTGTTTCTCCTAACATTATACCTAGTGCCTCATTCATCTATAAAACTTTATCTACTGTACCATATCCTCGAAATAAGTCTAATATTGAACTTCAGTGGGAACAAGATTTTTCCATAATATTTTCTATTTCCCAATGGGACAAATTTTGGCAGAAATTATTTAAAACCTCCTAGGCTGCTAACATAACACAATCTCTCTATTTTCTCTTTAATAGAGTTATTATCACTCCTTCTCTCCTTCACAAATTCAACCATTCAATTTCACCTTCTTGCTGGTCATGTCTCAATGCTGAAGGTTCATTAATTCATTTACTCTACTATTGTCCTAAGGTACATGCTTTTTGGAAAAATATTTGGTCGAAATGTTTATTGATTTTCTCATATAATCTTCCCTTTAATATCCATAATATATTTGTAGGTACTTTGGGGCATATTATCAAGCCTGTGCGCTAAAATTATCGCCGCTTTATCGGCCGAAACGGCCGATAAAGCGGCGATAATGGGCTTGATAATATGCTCTATGGAATTCCAATCGAAGCACATGTTAGATGTCTTCACATATAACATGTGCTTCGATTGGAATTCCATAGAGCATATTATCAAGCCCATTATCGCCGCTTTATCGGCCGTTTTCGGCCGATAAAGCGGCGATAATTTTAGCGCACAGGCTTGATAATATGCCCCTGGGTCTCCAGATTTTGACCAAGTCCACTCCAAATCTATCCTATTTTACTTATTTATTGCTGTTGCTTTTAAGGTTATTTTAATTTGCTGGAAAGACAATTCCAATTTGTCCTTCTTACATTGGTGGAATCTAATTTGTGACGAACACAGAATTGCTTCAGTTTCTTATGTCTCTACTCACTAACAAATCAAATCTGACTTATTATGGTTACCTTTCACTACTTATTTATCTTCCAACTTGCCTGTTCCATAAGCTCATTATTCTATTCCTTTCTCTTTTTCTTCTCTTCTCTTCTCTCCCTCTGTTCTTTATCTCTTTTTCCCTTTTATAATACAAATGTTTTATTGTAGTTTCTTATATTCTAGTTATTACACAGATATTTTATATCTAAATCTATAACTTGTTCATTTTTCATGCTATTAGCAGTTTAATTCTTACCATTTTGTATTAATTCATGTAATCGTCTGCTATCGATTTCTTATTGTCACTTTTGTATTGGGTGCAAATTGTATACTTATTTCGCTACTTGAATGTGACAGTTTCCTGTACTCCTGTGATTTCTCTTAATTAATAAAAATTATTTAACTAAAAAAAACTTCAATTTTGTCTGTAGAGTTTTAGCCGGCGCTTTCCATCCAGTCGGCGACACTTATCATGCATTAGAGAAGTTGGCCCTTATGGTGGAGGGATCTTCCGATAGTAAGAAGATGAGCTGGGTGCTGTCTGCATAGAATATGATGCTTAGTCCATGGGTTCTCATGATGTTGCCAAGGGGATCATGTAAGTGGGGAACAGAATGGGGATGAGGGATGAGACTTGAGGGATGCAGCACATGATAGGGTTCCAAGGTGAACAGAGGTAGGTGGATTTTCTGGGTTATTCCTTTGAGGAAGGAGGCAAACCATTTGAGAGCATCTTCTTGGCTTCCGATGTGATGAAGCCTCTTGATAAGTGGTTATTGGGATATGGTGTCGAACACTGCTGAGAGGTCAAGGAGTATAAGTGTGGCACTGACTAGAGTAGGAATAGTAATTCTTACCTCTTCGTAGTCCAACGCTTTCCTAACTGCTGTACAGACTGGAGTGGGAATAGTAAATTTAACTCCTCTGAAGTCCAATGCTTACCATACTGGTGCACAGACTGGAATGTGAAAAGTAAATGTAACCCCTCCAAAGTCAAACGCTTTCCCTACTTTTCCACAGACTGGAGAGGGAATAGTCAACTTAACCCCTCTGAAGTCCAATGCTTTCACGACTGTTGAGCTGTTGGAAGGCAATATATTGCCTAATATTGGTTTAATATATATTTTCTATTAATATTTCTTTATAATTTAAATTTTATAGTATTTGTTAATTGTTTTATTTGTTTTAAAATACAATTTCTATTTTGTAAATGAGTTTTTGCACTTTAATTTTTTATTATTTTATTCGTTTGGTAATCTATTTAATGTTTTGGCACTGAATTGTTAATATTTTTTCTGTTTCAAGTAAAAAAAAATATATATATATATAAATAATACATTTTTATAGTAGTCAATATAAATATATATTTTAATAATGGTGTTACATTCATATGTGAGTGTATGTATGAATATATACACACACACATACATATCCATGCGACGCCACTGAGTGCTGCAGAGAACGGAGAGAAGCAACTGGCGCTGAGGCAGGATCGGTGTCAGCTCATGTTCCCGTTTTGAATTCTACAAAGCGAGGCAGTAATTTTCACCGGACTGAGCACTAACCCACTGGGGCATTTATTGGAACTTTAATCTACACAAAGTGACAGAACATACCCACACATGGGATCACTATTGCGCACTACAAGCACCAGAAGGCTCTGTGAGAGGCCACGCCCATCGGAGCAGATGTGAAGATGTGAGAAGTGCACAAGGAACTTTGCTCATTGTTGCCGTGTTGCCACTGATGAAGGGAACATTTTGAATTCCTGAAACGCGTATGGCAAGTTATGAAATTGTGCCGCTTTCCTTTTTAAATGCCTGCTTGCAAGTTTTCAAAATTAAAATAGTTGGAACGAAGTAAACTTCTGGTGGCTGAATCCTTGGGGGCTTACCTGCACTTGATGGAGATATATATGTGATCAAGTCTGGGTTTCCCGGACGAAACGCGTCATGCTGTCGTCCCCATTGATGGATTAAAGCACACCATTTATCCTTAATTCCTTGCCTTGTGGTCTGTACCTGCTTTGTGTCCGCTTGTTGTTCTCGGCACTTCAGGATTGTGGATTCATATATATATATATATATATATATATATATATATATATATATATATATATATATATATATATATATATATATATATCCTACTGGCGGTCGCCAGTAGGTATATATAGTTAGGACCTAGTTACTATAGGAAATTCCGAACATTCTATTGGGAATAACTTTGGCGCCGATTGAGGGATCTGCCTGTAATTTTCCTTAAAATTGCCTTGCTGCGCTATGCTCCCTCCCTGAAAGTTTCGGGGGGATTCGTCAAGTGAGGGCCGAGAAAAAAGAGGGGTCCCAAAACATGTTTTCCCTATGTTCATTTCCATACGGACATTCTGACAAGGCTACAGCTCGAACGGCTGAACGGAATTACATCAGATTTGGCAAAATGGTAGGGACTGGTATGCAGCAGTGCCTTTTGTATGTTTGGTGTAAATCCCTCCAGTAGTTTTTGAGAAAATTGAATGTGAAATTGAGTCCAATGCAATTTTGCATTGGACCTTTAGACACAGCTACAGCCCGAACGGCTGAATGGAATTACTGAAAACTTGGCAAAATGGTAGATCCTGGTATGCAGAAGTGCCTTTTGTATATTTGGTGAAAATCCCTTCAGTATTTGTTGAGAAAATCGACTTTTTTCAAATTATATATCTATGGGCGGGACACTGCGCGCACAGGCTTGCTCCGTCCTTGCACTGTCCTTGCACGTGCGCGGACCTTAGCGTGCGCGCGCGGAATTCTGGTTGGCTGTTGGACGTCTGTCAACATTCCAGTCAGTCGAAATCAGGAAGTGTTGTCCGCCATCTTGTTTTTGTGGCAGATGATAGTGGTTGTAAACAGAAGTGTAATAGTTGACAAGAAGGAAGGTTAGAGATTCCTGAGCCCCCTAGGTTTTGTCATGGGGTCTGTAAAGGACCCCGAAGGTGGAAAAAAATAACAATTTTTTTTTTTAAATCGCGTGGTCCGCGCACCGTGCGCAGACTTCGACTGAAAAAGAGAAAAAAGAAATACATTAAAATGACAAGTTTCAGTGTTTAGATGTTGGTTGAGTGCAACATTGAGTGATGACTCTTTCACCTTTGGGTTTGGTAGGGGTTTTGTGGAGAGTTAGTTTGGTAATTGGTAGAGAGCATTGGGGGTAGGTTGAAGATTATGTGATTTTGAAAGTGTTGATAATTTGAACCAATTAAAATGTTACTTTGGTTTTGATTTTGTGTGTGATAAAATTTGATTGGCTGGGTATCTGAATATGTATGAGAAATGAGAGGGAAACACAGCCATTTTGAGATTTTAGTTTTTGAGGTATACTTCTGAGGTGTGAGATTGAAACAGAATTTACTGTTCAACAGTTTTCTAGAAGGTGAGTTGTTAATTTGTAGGGAGAACTCTGTTGTTCACTTTAAGTTGCACAGCCATTTTGAGATTTTATTGTTTGTGGTATACTTCTGAGGTGTGAGATTGAGACAGAATTTACTGTTCAACAGTTTTCTAGAAGGTGAGTTGTTAATTTGTAAGGAGAACTCTGTTGTTCACTTTAAGTTAATAGGAAAAATGTTTTCTGTTAGTTATTTATTGTTTTTCTGTTATACTTATGGATTGAGTAGGGCAACATCAGATGCAGTGCTTTATATTTCTAATTCTTGCTTGATACTATACAGGGAAACACGGCCATTTTGTGACTATAGTGTCTGAGGTAGTTTTGTGAGGAAATTTTGGTGTGAGATTTACACAGTAGTGACTCTTCTAATAGAATTTAATAGTTTTTCTATGCCCTACCTCACTCTACCTAAGCGCTGTTTCTCTTTCTTTTAATAGTACACAAACATAAAAGGATGACTGAAAAGGAGGAGCCTACCAACGTCTTCTTTGAAATATCAGCAACATTTATTGAGGCATCTTATTCTGTGGTGGATATTGATGCTATAGAAGAAACAAATCATGAAGAACATGAAGGAGATACCATGGCAGATTTTCTGGATGAAACACTAGACATGGAATTAATGGAGTGTGTAGACATTGTTGCGATTGAAGAATCATTTTCAGACACTTTGATGGATGAAATTCCTGATGAAGAAATGCTACAAATTCTTTTAGATTTTGAAAATTCTGATAAATAAATTTTAATTTACTAATTAAACATTTGTTTTGATTTTTAAACTTATTTAAATGTAATTCATGAGGTAGTAGCAAAGTGATATAATTTTGTGTTCTTCATGTCCTGCATCCTTTCTTTCACTGACTGTCTCTGATTCACTAGTTCACAACATAAGTAAGTATATAGAATAGCAAGTGTGTTTCACCAGAGTAGGAACTCATAGGCCAATTCTGACCACACATTGAGAAAGGAAGGAATCATGTGAGCAAATCTGTTTCTGCTTTTCTGAAAGACTACAGTATGGATTCAATATACCACAATAACTTGCATTACAACTTCCAAGGTATCTACAGAGGAGACGATGTCCATTGCCATTTAGTTTTGTTTAAAAAAAAAAATTCCAGTAGGTCCGCGCACCGTGAGTGCTCGGTAAATGCACGGTGCGCGAACCCAATTGCTGCCATTTTGTGGTTTCAGAAGAGAGTGAATAATATAACTTAAAAACGTGGAAAGGGGGTAGGGTAGAGTGTCCCTGACCCCTTAGGCCTTCTTAGGGGGTCCTTCAAGGAATCCTAAGGTTAAAAATAATGTTATTTTTTTTAAAATAACACAAAACACGATATGTCCTTGCACGGGGAGTGCTCCGTGAGTGCTCGGTGCGCAGACCTCAGTAAAAATTAATTAAAAAAATAAAGTTAAAAATAATAATTGAGTGTTTACATGTTAGTTGGCTCTAAAAAGAGCCGTTGTGTTCATTGTGTTGTTTTTGGTACCTACAAGTAAGTACCAATGCAGAGTCTGATGTTACAGAGATAGACTCTGTTCCCTTTATCAGTGAAATGTACACCATTTGTCCTATATATGCCTTGTATGTTGTAACACAAGTTGTTGTGGTATATACAACCCATTTCATAGTCTCTCATGTATGCAGAAACAGATTTATTTACATGTTTCCTTGCTTTCTCAATCTGCGGACAAAATTCATTCGACCAATTCCATTTTTGTCTTTGGCATATATTGGAATAGACAAAGGCAGTTTGAGGAAAAAGTGACATCAATCGTCAAAAGATGTCCTTCAATAGCATTTCCAGACCAACCCCAGTCAAAGTGCATAAGTAATTTCCACCACAGTGCATAACTATGAGGTTAGGGTGTGGGAGATGCATGAAGGATTTCACCAATGGTATCAATTGGTGACATCTCAATCCTCCCTGGCCAATCCATAAAATATCCACATTTGGTAAATCAAGGTTTAAAATTCCTCTGTTTGTTGCATACCTTTCAGACCACAATACAAAGCTGTGTCCTACAAACCATACTGAAAGCATGTTCAAGGCAGATCTGGTTGTACTCAGATGAGGGTTGTAAATAAAATGGCAGTTGGAAAACTAGGAGTTTAGAAAACAAAGAGGAGGATATTCACTGCACTTGAAGCTTAAGAAATGATTGGTGCTTTCTGAAAATGCAAAAGAGCATATTAGGGTGCATAGTTTTGTTTTTTAAAAGAAGCAATTCTAATGGTTCAGAAAAGGTCATTGAAGGGAACATTGCACATGATTAGCTGTTATATTGAAGGCTCTAACAACCTTGTTGGATTCATTTGCAACATAGTATGATCAACTTTTAAACTCTGTTCTTAATTAGGTGGGAGTTACCATGGTAACAGGTTGAATGAGCAGTAGGGAGATAGGTGAATATTATGTGAGTTTGAAAGTGTGGAAATGTAGAAACAATTGAAATGTTAGTTTAGTTTTGAAATAGTGTGGGAAGACATTTCATTGGTTATGAGCAGAAATAAGTGAGAAGAATGAGTGGGTAAGTGTGCCACTTCTGTTTCCAGTGTCTGAGCTGCAGTTCAGGGATTCTGCTTAAGAAAATCTGGTGTGTGTTTCACACTGTTCTACATTTTCAAAAGCAATTTTAAAGGTGAGTAATATAGAGAGAGTGTTGTTTGCAGTATTGGGAAGCATACCAAGCATATTGGGCTTCATTACTGTTGTATTTTGAAAATGAGTCAGGTTTCTGCATTGTAGTGTAGTGCTCATTTAAATGGCTTATGCTCTGTGTGTAAAATGATTTTCCATGCAAAATGTTTTTTGATAAAATGTGTGGCTTAAAGATTTTTGACAAGGATCACAGTGAGTGTCTGTGTGAATTAAGGAATTATATTTTCACCTTTATCCATAATGTTAACTGTATTTTCTGACAGTTTGCATCTCTTAGCTAATAGGGTATTGTTTTAATTTGGATTGTGTCTTATGTTATGTATATGCCAATGAAACCATTACAATATCTCTATACCAGCATTAATGTTAAACATTGCGCAAGAGGCTTGTAAATATGCCTCTCTTTTTAGTATATTTTATCTCAATTTATGCCATTAGTAAAATCCTTTACACATCTCTCATAGGCATTTCATATTCTTGTCTGTGTGGCAATTTTATTTCTCTGCATCCATTTTCTGCTTGTACCCATCTCAAACATTGCACAAGGGGTTTGTAAATATGCCTCTCTTTTTTGTATATTGTATCTCAATTTATGCCATTAGTAAAATCCTTTACACATCTCTCAAGGCATTTCATATTCTTGTCTGTGTGCCAATTTTATTACTCTGAATGCATTTT